>NC_060069.1:89329624-91829624 GCF_922984935.1 Meles meles | reverse complement strand
GATCACAAGTAGGCAGAGAAGCAGGCAGAGAGAGAGGAGGAAGCAGGCTCCCTGCTGAGCAGAGATCCCGATGCGGGGCTCAATCCCAGGACCCTGGAATCATGACCTGAGCCAAAGGCAGAGGCTTTAACCCACTGAGCCAACCAGACGCCCCTGGAGACATATCTTGAAAGAAGTTGCTGTGGCCAATGTCGAAGAGGTTACTGCCTATGTTCTCCTCCAGGATTTTGATAGATTCCTGCCTCACATTGAGGTCTTTTATCCATTTCGAGTTTATCTTTTTGTATTGTGTAAGAGAATGGTCGAGTTTCATTCTTCTACACATAGCTGTCCAATTTTCCCAACACCATTTATTGAAGAGACTGTCTTTTTTCCACTGTATATTTTTTTCCTGCCTAGTGGAAGATTAGTTGACCATAGAGTTGAGGATCCATACCTGGGCTGTCTACTCTGTTCCACTGGTCAATGTGTCTGTTTTTGTGCCAGTACCATGCTGTCTTGGTGATGACAGCTTTGTAGTAAAGCTTGAAATCAGGCAATGTGATGCCCCCAGTTTTGTTTTTCAACATTTCCTTAGGAAATTGGAGTCTCTTCTGGTTCCATACAAATTTTAAGACTGTTTGTTCCAGATCTTTGAAAAATGGTGGTGGAATTTTGATTGGGATGACTTTGAAAGTACAGATTGCTCTAGGCAGTATAGACCCTTTAACAATGTTAATTCTTCCAATCTGTGAGCATGGAATCCTCTTCCATCTTTTTGTGTCTTCTTTGATATCTTTCATGAGTGTTCTGTAGTTTCTGGAGTACAGATCCTTTATCTCTTTGGTTAGGTTTATTCCTGGGTATCTTATGGTTCTTGGTGCTATAGTAAATGGAATCAGCTCTCCCCTTTCTGTATTTTCATTGTTAGTGTATAAGAAAGTAACTGATTTCTGTACATTAATTTTGTATCCTGCCACATTACTGAATTGCTGTATGAGTTCTAGTAGTTTGGGGGTAGAGTCTTTTGGGTTTTCCATATAAAGTATCATGTCATCTGCGAAGAGAGGGAGTTTCACTTCTTCATTGCCAATTTGAACAACATTTATTTCTTTTTGTTGTCTGATTGCTATTGCTAGGACTTCTAATGCTATGTTGAACAAGAGTGCCAAGAGTGGGCATCATTGTCATGTTCCTGATCTCAAAGGGAACGCTCTCAGCTTTTTCCCATTGAGGATGGTTTTCACTGTGGGTTTTTCACAGATAGATTTTGTGAAGTTGAGGAATGTTCCCTCTATCCCTATACTTTGAATCATTTTAATCAAGAATGGATGTTGTATCTT
This sequence comes from Meles meles, assembly GCF_922984935.1. NCBI lineage: Eukaryota > Metazoa > Chordata > Mammalia > Carnivora > Mustelidae > Meles > Meles meles. Next base: position 91,828,302 of record NC_060069.1, on the reverse strand, counting down.
ATCAAATGCTTTTAACATATCTTGGAAGACAGGGCTACTAGCAACAAATTTCTCAAAAAAAATTTTTTTTCAATCTGAGAAAGTATTTCTTCTTCACTTTTTAAGAGTAGGATACAGAATTCTAGGTTGGTGAATTTTTGTTTCTTTGTTTGTTTTACTCCTTTTCACACTTTAAATATTTCACTCTACTCTCTTCTTGCTAACATGTTTTCTGAGAATAAATCAGATATAATTTTTATCTTTGTTCCTATGTAGAGAAGTTGCTTTTTCCTCCTCCTCTGGCTTCTTTCAGAATTTTTCCTTTATTTTTGATTTTGTATAGTTTGGGAAGGATATGCCAAGGTGTAGTGTTTTGTTTTTGCTTTCAAGTTTTAGAGGTTTCTATTGAGATATCCTCAGGTTTAGAGATTGTTTCCTCAGCTGTGTCTGGTCTATTAATAAGCCCATCAAAGGCATTCTTCCTTTCTTTTAAAGTGTTTTTAATGTCTAGCCTTTCTTCTTGATCCTTTCTATGAATTTCCACCTCTCTGCTTACATTGCCCATCTGTTCTTGAATACTGTCTACTTAATCAATTAGAGCCATTAGCATACTAATCATAATTAAAAAAAAATGATAACTCCAACATCCCTCCCATATCTGAGTTTGGTTCTGCTGCTTGCTCTGTCTCTTTAAACTGTGTTTTTGTTATTTTCCTGCTAGTATTCCTTGCTATAAATAAGCCTTTAGTAATGTGGTTATAAGGTGTATGTGCGGAGGGGGAAAACATTCTACAGATCCATGGTTAGGTCTCAGTGATTTAATGAGTCTTTCTGCCCTTGGACTATGAACTTCATATCCATTTCTCTTTCCTCCCCCTCCTCCTTCACTCAGGTGAGACAAGATGTCTAGAGTCAGCTTGGGGTGGATATTTTCATTCCCTTAAGTCAGTTAGGTTCTGTAAAACTCCAGTAGCTTAGATCTGAGTTCAGACCTTGTTAAGGAAAACAGAATGCTCCAGTGTACTTAAAAACTGTTACTGTTCCGTTCCTCTCCTCCTGCTAAAGGCATGAGGGAATTCCCACTCCCCCCACATTCACTGTGAGGACCTGCTAGAGGTCCAGGGGGTAAAACTCACAAAAGTGTGTGGGTCCTCTCATGAGTTGTCCCTCTGAAGTTTTTATATCTCAGACTTTTCTCAGACAAGCCTCTGCAATCTGACAAATGCAATTCAATTTTCCCTACCCTTGGCATCGGTTCCCATGGAGATTTCAGCTAAAGGGTTTCTGCTTTCCAAAGTTGTGATTTTCTGTATTTACTTGTTGGTGTTTCCAGTTTTAGGGGCAAGACTTTATGCTGTGACTTCCACTCTCTGAAACATGTGAGGAGAGTTGTTGATTTTTTAGTTTGTTCAGCTTTTACTTGTTCTTAGAATGTATTTAGGAGCTTCTAAGCTTCTTACATGCCAAACCAGAAACTAGAAGTCCTTTAAGGACATATTATTCCCCATAGTTACTTTAAGTCTTTAGACCAGCTGCTTGCCCCAACCAGTATCCACCTTAGACTTCTGTGATGCAGAGGATTGATCGGTGCTGATTATTTTTGGCAAAAGCCCTGGGGATGGGATATTTTTCACTGAGTATGCTCTGAATAAAAATTAAAGACATGCCCTGAGAATGAGTTTTTCCCAGGGAGCTGCCAGGCAGGTAAAATAATAACCACCCTGTGGGGATAAAGTTTTGGGGAACTCCAAGCCCATTCTTCCCTCTATACTGTCTACTAGTCTGTTGTCCTCCATACCTACCATTGTTGTAAGACTGTTTTCAGGGGTACTGAGGAGCTGAGGTATAGGGGATAGGAATGGAACTAGTTTAAATGTCATGGACCTCACTGTTTCTACCACAATTTATCCCCATTTCATAAATAACCACTTTGTGGATTGTTGTAGACTGGTTAAATTCCAGAATTCTAAAAATAAATTATGAAAAGTTTTCCAGTGTTCTTATTGCTTTTACAGAGGAATAGATTTCAGATTTTCTTATTTTGTCATGTAGAGTTCTTCTCATCAGCAATGTGTATTTGTATGACCAAAGTTAAGTCCTAAAAGATAACATATAGCATAATGCTCTTTTTGTAAAATAAAAAAAAAAGCTAAGATTACAAAAAAGTGGTTGGACTATACATTATATAAGAGGGAATACGGGTAGCAATAATAATGGGGTACTGGTCATCTGGGACAGAGAGGGCAGGGAGAGGGGATGGTAGTCATACATGAATGAGATGATATCATGAAAAAAAAAAAAAAAAAGGATGTTTTACCTCCCTGATTCCAAGTAGGAATGAAGGGAGAAATAAATATCTTTTCAACCTAAGACCATCTCAGAATTAGCAAATGAGTTAAAAAAAAAACAACAACAGCAACAACAACAAAAAAAGCAGTGGTAAACTTCAGTTTTTCTAAATTATAGTTCATTTATATATATTACCTCTGTAATCACATATTATCTGAAGTTACGTATTTTCCATACGTTTACATATTATCCATGCACTCACATGCAGGAAGGTGTGTGTATACTCTTCAAAAACAGCATCAGACATGCTGCATAATACTTTATGAACTGCTTTAAAAAATAGATTTTATTTACTTATTTGTCAGAGAGAGAGAGAGGGAGAACAAGCAGGGGGAGCAACAGGCAGAAGAAGCAGACTCCCCACAGAGCAAGGATCTTGATGCTGGACACTATCCCAGGACCCTGGGATCATGACCTGAGCTAAAGACAGATGCTTAACTGACTGAGCCACATAGGCTTTCCCATATCAACTTCTTTTTAGTGTGTGTGGGATAAAGGGTCACAAGTTAAACTGAATGCAAGTGTCCTGTTTTCTGATTCAACTCTGCAGTAGAAATTAAGAAACAATCTGTTAAAATTTTGAAGGAAATGTATTCTTTTGCTTTTTTTTAAAGGAATTATCCTTTGAATGTTGTCACTCTGACCTATATTTTTATGACTACAAAAAAAGATGATTACCTCTTTTAGTTTATATAAACTACTTAGGAAAGGTAGTCAATGAAGCAGTAAAAATGTAACACTTGCTTTAATAAATATAAAATCTGATTCTAACTGGTGTTTAGGTTTGCTCAATCTAACCACTTACAATGCTTCACTTATGAATTTGGCCTGGGAATTTGTTGTAACATAGTAGTTTCAGAATGACTGAATTTAATAGAAAACCTTTAAGTCTCCTGACCCCACTTACCAACATTTTTAAATTTTCAATTTTGTGCCCCATTTTTCCTGATCTAGTGGACATTGAGCTAAAAGCTTATAGAACACTCACTCATCAATCAATCACTAAATACATAAGTAAAACTTTAGGTTATTACAGGGGTTCTTCCCCTTATCAGAAGTGAAGGCTGGAATGTCAGATATTTATAAAAGGAAAAATTAGTCTTCATGAATCTTTCCAGGTGGGTATTAGTATAGCCAAGAAATCAGTTGGAATTTATATTTTGTCACTTACTCAATGATAAATGTTTATATCAATAGTATAATAAACACTTTCAACAAAATTAGGAGAAAGAAAACACCAGAGAACCTAAGGGGTTAGAAAATATTGCAAGACCCATGTGCTGTTATTTCTTTTTAATTTTCTGCCTCATTAACATCTCAGATGGGGATATGCTGAGTGTGCAGAAGTTGTGCTCCTTTATCATTAAATGTTTCACTGCAAGCCAGTTCTTTATTGTCCTCAGAGAGTGTGTGCATGTGTATTATCCATATTGTGTTCATGTGTATATATATATATTTATATATATAATATGTGTGTATATATGTACACATTTGTATATATGTAATATTTTATAGATATCCATATAGTTTATATCTCCATAGTTTATTTGAGCCCCAGTAAAAAGAATAAAACTATTGGGTCTGGGATTATATCCTAACATTTGATGATTTTGTGTGTGACATGCTTTTATTTAACATAAAAATAACTATATTCCAAGATATTCCATATTTTAAAATTTGTGTTATTAAATTTTCTATAATATATTGGAAAATAAGGAAAAAGAACCCAGATACATGAAGAAGAGTTTGTTCTAGCCACAGTTCTAACATTGAATATTTGGAATTATGGGAAAGTAATTTAGATTTTCTCATTCTCAAACTCACTGAAAAATAAGTATTAAAACATTGTTTTCAAAGTCATGATTATTCCTTCTGTGTTTTCTTCTCAATTCCTTATTTTATCACAATTTTTAAAAAGTCTTCTGTTGTTTTATAATGACCTGTTTACTTTCTGCCTCACTGAGCAGAATATAAGTTCCTGGAAAACAGTCTTTAACTTACCTTTCTGTCACACTTAGTGAATTCTAAGTTCATTTGTAGCTTTAAAACTATATGAAAAATCATTTTGTCATTTTTCTAAATGATTTAAATATATAATTTACACTTTAATAAATATTTAGCAAATTAATATATTTATCAGCATGACAGAGGAAGACCACGTGTCTTCTGAAATTATGATATGTCATCTTTTGCTCATATCTGTAGACTTTTGCAAAGCTATCTTTTTTTACATATTGTTATGCACGTGTGTCTTTTTTGTTGATTTTTCTCTTTAGAATGTTAATTAAATGTACATACTTAAGCCTTAGCAAAAGTAAATCACTTAACATCTACTCAGGACCTTAAGCCATTAATATGAGGAAAATTGAATATATATATGTACATACATATAATGTTAGAATTATAAAGTCTAAAAGATCTGACACTTGAAAATTTGTAACAAGATATATTAAAAATCATTACCTTGCTAAAGCAACCTATGTCACTTTACATTTGAAGCTGTTATCATTGTCCTCCTCTATATCTTACAGCGGAATGTACTGGTTTCTACCAGTACTTTAAAAAATGTATCACTGTGCGTTTTCTTTCTTTCTTTTTTTTTTTTTTTTTTCCCTGGTCTGTCTGTATCAGTTTTTCTGGCTGCTGACTGTTTCTTTCAGAATGGTGGAGCTAATATCATTCAGTTTGAATAATGGACTTTATTAGTTTAAGCTTCAGAGACTATAAGCAGCCCAGCATGTGGTGTTAGAGCCTGAGGATAGTGAAGAAAGTAGTCAAACTGGAAGACAGCCAACACAGAGTAGTTCAGTTAGAGCTGAATAAAGAGGAAATACAACCCAATGTAGAACATCAGAGCTCAAGCTGGTTGAGGAGGTTGTTCATGGTGGCGGACATCTGGTATGTCATGTCAAAGCCCAAGAAGATTGAAGAGGCGTCTTTGCAGAAGAGCAGAGCACTGTGTGGTATCAGAGCCCAAGCAGGGAGTGGAGACTGTCTGCATGGGAGGGCTGCCTGGCATGGGATATGGAAGACTGAGCAGGATGAGAATGTCCAGTAAATGGTGGGGTAGTGACAATAGCCTGTGGTGGAATTCCTTAGCCCCACTAAGATGAAGTGGGCATCTGTGTAGGGAAGGAAGATGAGGAGTTTAGTAGGCATCAGACATTGTTCTCTTCCAGGAAGTTGAACAAATAAGCAAATGCTTGAAGAATAGGTGCCAGTTTCCTTATTGTCAAAGACGGGAATTATAAATGTGGAAAGAGGTAAAATTAGCATCAGCTGTGGTGTTGGACTAAACTGGAAGCCTGTGAGCAAACTCATGGTTTTTAATGGATACATATATTTCATATATATATTTACATATATACGTATATGTGTGTGTGTATATATAATGTGTGTGTGTGTATATATATATATATATGAAACTCATGGTTTTCAATAAATACATATATTTCATATATATGTATATATATAATTTATATAATATGTGTATATATAATTTATATAATATAATGTGTGTGTGTGTGGGTGTGTGTGTGTATACATGTGCCTCACTACCTCTGCTTGGTAGCAGGGATACCACATAGCAATAATCATTTCTAGAAAATAGATCTTGGATGCTTAGGTGTTTCACATAGTTAAGCATCTGCCTTTGGCTCAGGTCATGATCCCAAAGTCCTGGCACTGAGCCCCTCATTGGGTTCCCTGATCATCGGAGAGCCTGCTTCTCCCTCTCCCTCTGCCATTTGCCTGGCTTGTGCTCTCTCTATCTCTCCATCAAATAAATACATAAAACCTTAAAAAAAAAAAGAAAATAGATATTTTCTTTTAAATATTCCCTCCCAGTGAATCAGTGCTCAGGGGAAAAATGGCTTATTCCCAGGGGCCAGATAATACAAGATGAGCCTAGAATATCATATTGTGCCAGAAAATAAGAAAACACTCAAAGACTGATGGTAACATATCAAAATGATAATAAACACCACTTGCAAATCTATAATCATTTGAGCATCAAAATATTGGTAGTTTATAATCCATTGAATATAATCCATTGAATAAAATAGGAATAAAATATGAGTCTATACTAAAATTAACCAGTTAGTTAATTGAAACTTCAATGAGTATATCAGTTTTCTATGCTGTGTTACAACTTACCACAAATGTAGCAGCTTTCAAACAACATGAATGTATTATCTCACTGTTTCTATGGGTCAGAGGTTGAACACAGCATGACTAGATTCTCTGTAAGGCTGCAATTAAGGTATTGTCCAGAGTTCTCTGTAAGAGTGCAATCAAAGTTAGTCAGGGCTCGGTTCTCATCTGGAAGTTCAAGTCGGGGAAGATTCTGCTTCCAAACGTACTCAGTTGTTGGAAGAATTCATTTCCTGGTGGCTGTAGAAGTGTTGTCTTAGTGTTCCCTGAGGCCAACCACAGAGAGCAGGGCTCCAGAATGAGCCAGCTAGAAACACAAAATCATATATATTCAAACAAACAAACAAACAAATATCATGGGAATGACATTCCATCAATTTTGTCATATTCTGGTTAGAAGCAAGTCACAGTTTTTTTTCCTGTAGAGGAGACTGTACAAAAGCATGAATGGCAAAAGGTGGGAATCATAGGGATGACCTTAGGGTGTGTTTACCATATGAGGAACAGAATAGAGTTGACCCTTGAACAACACAGGGATTAGGGGCTCTGAACCCTACCCCAAGAAGTCAAAAGTCCACATATAATTTTTCATTTCCCTAGAACTTAATAGCCTACTATTGACTAGGAAGCCTCATCAATAATATAAAGACACATTTTATATATTATATGTATTAAATTCTGTGTTCCTATAATAAAGCAAGATAGAGAAAAAATATTTAAAAATCTTACAGAAGAGAAAATACATGTATAGTGCTGTACTGTATTTATTGAAAAAAATCCACATATATGGGACACCTGGGTGGCTCAGTCAGTTAAGTGCCTTCAGCTCAGGTAGTGATCTCAGGGTCCTGGGACTGAGTCTCACCTTGAGCCCCCTGCTCAGTGGGGAGTCTGCTTCTCCCTCTCCCTCTGCTCTTCCCCTTCCTACTCCCCCTGTGCTTTTGCTCTGTCTCTAGCTTTCTCTCTCTCTCAAATAAATAAACTCTAAGAAAAAAAAAATCCACATATAGGTGGACCCGTGCAGTTCAAACCTGTGTTGTTCAAGGGTCAACTGTATTTACACAGCTCAAAGTACCATCCTACAAATGACTTCTTAATTAGAAATTGAAAAAAATAACATTAAAGTAAATGAAGACTGTTACAGACTCCAGTGATCAAAGTGAATCCACCCTGTCATGAAACAAACTAAAATTGTGTGACAGCTTATAGATGACAATGAAAAGAACATAGGATCAATTCTATAACTTGTTTCTGCCAATGATGTATAATATGAATTTAATGATGAGAAGCATCAGATAAGCCCAAACGAAGAGTATTCTAAAAATACATGCCCTATAATCTTCAAAAGTGCCAGGGTCATGAAAGTCATGCAGTTGTTCCAGACTAATGATGGTTAAAGACAACTAGATGAATCACATAATTTTGAGCTAAAACCTATTGCTATAAAGAACATTTTTATGTTAAGTGGAAAAATGTGAAAGTGTCTGAGAATTACTTTAAATTATGGTATTCATTTTAATTTACTTATTTTGTTGGTCCTATAATGGTTATGTTGGAGAATATCTCTGTTTGTTAAACATACATGCCAATACTTTTTAGGAATTTATCAGGAATAATGGTAAGTGAATATGGCAACTTACTTTCAAATTATTTAGTAAAATAATTTTTTGTCATTTTTTGGGTTACTTTTCTTTTGGGGCTTTTACTTTGGGGATATTTCAAAGTAAAAAAAAAATAATTTAAAAACTATTGATTGTTCTGACTGCCTACAGTGACATTTCCTGAAGCATATTCCTCAGAGTTTTAATGCCAATTGCATTTAAAATGCTTTAAGTCAAATACATTTAGGATATGTTGGTTAAAATATTTAAACAAGTTTCTTAAACATAGGATTTCTTAGAGACTTAAACATAATAAATATGTTGGTAGTTTCAAAGAGGGTGAAATAATATTGAGTGTTTTTTTTACTTTGTTATTGTTTGTGCCTCCCCAGGAGAATTTTGTAGGACTGGCACTACAGAAAACACACTTTGGTAAATGCTCATGTATAAATCAATTAAATGCTCCTTGGGCAATTATACCAAGCTATAGTAATTTACCCCTTTATCAGTTCTCAGTTCTCAACCTCATTACTCCAACAATTTTTTTTCTTATTTAGTAAGTTATTTAGATATTTACGTTTTGGTCTTTGACATTTTATTGTGAAACTGCAACTATGTATAAAGAAGAAAATAAAATAACTAGAAATCCCACCTACCAGGGTGCCTGGGTGGCTCAGTGGGTTAAAGCCTCTGCTTTCGGCTCAGGTCATGATCCCAGAGTCTTGGGATAGAGCCCCACATTGGGTTCTCTGCTCAGCGGGGACCCTGCTCCCCCCCACCCCCCGCCTGCCTCTCTGCCTACTTGTGATCTCTGTCAAATAAATAAATAAAATCTTTAAAAAAAAAAGAAGAAATCCCACCCACCAGAGACCCTGACTATCGCATTATGTTGTCTTTTTTTTTTTTCATTAGCTTCCTTCACTTCCCCAGGTATGTGTATTTGTCTTATACTTTTTGTCATTAATTTTGTACTGCATATGTTATCCTCTAGGAATTTTTTATCTGACATTTTATTATAAATATATTCATTAGTTATTAGATATTCTTTAAAATTTTATTATGATGACAAAAATGTATCTGCATATTCCATAATTAGTTTCCCCATTCTGTTAGTATAACTAATTGAAGATGTTTTTGGAGTTTCTCTATTAAGAACAACTATGAGAGGAAAACTTTTAAACAAAAATTCCATGTACATCTTTGATTATTTTGTAGAAGGATAATGTAGAAATAAATTTCCTGTATAAAAATACATGAATGTGGGGCGCCTGGGTGGCTCAGTGGGTTAAAGCCTCTGCCTTCGGCTCAGGTCATGATCCCAGGGTCCTGGGATCGAGCCCCGCATCGGGCTCTCTGCTCCGCAGGGAGCCTGCTTCCTCCTCTCTCTCTGCCTGCCTTTCTGTCTAGTTGTGATTTCTCTCTGTCAAAAAAAAAAAAAAAAAAAAAAAAGAATGTTTTAATGGTTTTAGATACCTAATGCCAAATGGAAAACAATAAAAGTGGTAAAGCAATTATACTTACATAGATTTTTTTTTTTTAGAGGAGTTTTGGGTTCACAACAAAAATGTGGAGAAAGTTCAGAGTTCCCACACCCTCCACCTTCCTGCCTGCTTCTGCTACAGGCACAGCCTCCCTTACGACCAGATTTTCCACTCAGGTAGTACATTTCTTATAATCAACGAACCAGTGTTGATGCATCATTATCACCCAAAGTCCATGGTTTCCTTTAGGGTTGCTCTTGTACTTTCAGTGGGTTTTGGCAAATGTATAATGTCACATATCCATCATTACATTATCATACAGAATAGATTCACTGCCTTAAAAATCCATCCCTTGTGACCTCTCCCTCCTCCCAAGCCTCTGGAAATCACTGATCTTTTTACTTGCTATACTTTTTACTTTTCCTGGATGTCACAGAGTTGAAACAGTATTATTTTAAGTGCATCAGAACTTTACAAGTAAGGTTGTTACCCATGCTTGACAATCTTGTTAGTGTTAAAAATGCTGAACAATTTAATCACCATAAGATTTTAGTTTATTGTTTAGTTTCAGCCTCACTTTTGTTATTTGTGTTTGTTAGTCTAGCAGGCACTACTTTTCCCACAATCTACCCATGAATTTATCATAAAATCCAGATATTTTTGTCATGCTCTGTATAGCTTGCCATGAAATTACCCTATCCAATTCTCCACTCTTATATCACTCTCCTGTTTTTCTAATGTCCAGTACTGTTTATCCTCTTTCTCACCATTTATTTAACCCACAAATTCTCACTAAGTATCTACTGTGTGTTAGGCATTTTTCTAGACATCAGGAGGTAAACAGATCAAAGTTTCTACATGATGGGCTTACATCTTTCTCCTAAACTAGCCAAGCACATTGCCACTTCAGAGCATTAATATGAATTTTTTTAGCTGCAATGCTTTCCTCGACTCCTTTATATGTTTAAGATGGTAGCTCAGATGTCACTTCCAAAGATTTGGCTCAGAAAAATGTACCTGATCATGGTTCTTAAAAACAATCCCCTCTCATTAGAGTTACTCTTTATCTTAGTATCTCTGAGTTTCTTGACACTTCTTACATTTGTTTGCTTGTATATGGAGAAATACTGATGAACATACAATTTACTCTTGGCTATAAAATTCCCAGTTCAGTCTAATATAAAAACTTCTCTTTCGTTTCCCATTAGTTATATCTCTGGGACTTAGCGTTGTTCTTAGCACATAATAATAGATGGATAATTACATCTTAAGTAAGTGAGTGAATGAATTATTGATTGGATGAATAAATGAATAATTAAGATAAAGGTAAGATTCAGCTAGAACATAAAATGAATAATTTTTTTACTCCTATATTGGAAGAACCAGAAGAAGGGAATGTGCCATAGAATTACTTGCTCTTAAGCTGAGTCTTGAAAGATGAGTAGAGTTCATCAGGTAGAACTGGAGTAGAGTAGAGTAGAGAACTTAGAGAAGGCAGAGTGAACAAAGGTTTAGAGCTTTGGTGCATGGAGGCTATGAAGAGTAGTCTGACTGGAGGGGAAAGAATAGGGTGGACCTTCGAACTGATGAATGTGGAGAAATAAAGCAGTTCAAAGCCAGCCTCATTGTTCATGTAAGGTTTATGGCTCAGCAGTCAGAACTTAATTATCATTATCCAAGCATTATCTGCCTTTTCACATTATTATTGCTCTGGAAAATCCCATTCATGGTTAAAATGAAAGCTTTCTTGTCACTAGATCTGTGATCTTTTCTGACTTTATCAGGTGAAGCTTATCACAACCTCTCCTGTACTATTTCAGTATAGAACTTGTATATAACGGGAGTCAAATGGAGCAGTTACCAGAAGAAGTGAAGCCTTTCCTGAGCTTTTTGGAGAACTTAAATGCTAAAATGGCATCTGCTTTATTTGTGCTTCTCTGGTCCTTAGCACAGTTCTTGGTGGCCCACAATAAATATTAGAGACATTTCCTTCTCAATTCCCCCCAGTGTTACCTTGTGATAGTTTAGGCAATGCTGCCTAATATGGTAAATGATCCACCAGAAGCAAATTTAAGTATCGCCAGCACACAATGAAAGTTTGAAATGTTTTAAACTTGTATAAATAAGGAAGGGCAAGGATTGTTGGTGAAAATATCAAGGAAAAAATTATTATTCCCATTAATTACTATTAAAGCTTCTTATAAAACAGAGAAAGTGGGATGTCTGGGTGGCTCAGTCAGTTAAGTGTCTGTCTTCAGCTCATTCATGATCCCAGAGTCCCACATTGAGCTATTTGATCAGCAGGTCCCCCGATTCTTTCTCTGTTTGCTTTGCCTGCCACTCCCCCACTTGTGCTCTCTTTCTCTCTCTCTCTGACAAATAAATAATTGAAATCTTTAAAAAAATTAAAAAAACAGGGAAAGTGAGGGAAGTTGAGATAAATAAAACATGAAGTCTTATTTTGTTGTTGAGTTTTATAATAATGCTTTAATTCTTGCCTACCCCTTCTCATATTTGAACCTTAGACAATTAAAGTGTGTTTCCCAAGGGAGAGGTTTTCATAAACCAGGGCATCATACTAAGTAGCTTTACATGGTTGCATATTTTGGGACTGTTTAATTTGACATATTTCAACATGCCTGGGTTGAAGCTTTAGCTAATTTTTGCTACTGTTTTTTCCCCTTTTGCTTCAGAGAATGCAGCTTAATCCAGTTCCATTCAGACTGATTAGAGTTGTTAAATAAGTTACCCATAGCAGACTCTGTGAAATAAATCTAGTAATGCAATTCTCAATGGACTGTAAAAAGCTGTTATTAGTTAATTATCAAGACACTTCTGAGTGATATTAAATTATCCCATTTGTCTTCTGATTATTATTCTGGTGTCATATAAAATTGTAAGATGTGTGAAGAATGTCCTGTTAAATGCTAAATTTCCAACATGAGTGATTTTTTACAACCACGAATTCAAGTTCTTACTCCTCAAATTTTAAGAAGTTAATCTTTGACATTTTTTCCTTATAATTCTTTACTTTATGGACAACTGTGTAATTTGATATTAAGGTGGAAATTTTTTTAGTCATTAGACTTCACTAAAGATATATTAAAGTTAGTTCAGCTGACTATGGCACCATTTATAAATCCAAACTTGGAGATTAGCCCATCTGCTCTGCACTAATGTACAGTGATCGGCAGTTTTGCTCCCCTTACTGGTCAATTCAGCTGTGCCTGCCTGCACAAAGCAAATGAACAGTTAATTCCCCAACAAACAGATATTTGGTTGCTTTAATCAATATGACATACTCACTTTGTGCTGTGGCTTTTAATACATTAAACAGGAACATTATGTATCTCATGGTGTTGTCAGGATAAAATGAGCTCCTTGGCATTTAGAGTGTGGTCAGAGGTATTACCTTAATCGTATTACAAGATCTTACAGGTTAGTCCCTGGTGGGCTTTATCAAGTGAGCTTTAAGACAGTTTCCAGATAAAGCAGGATGTTCAAAGAAAATTGAGACAAAAAGTTTCTACTGGATTTGTGATTTGGAGGTCCTTAGTGTCCATTGTGTTTTTATCCTTGGGTTCATGCTTTAAGGTGGAATGGCATTTTTTTTTAAAGGATTTTATTTATTTATTTGACAGACAGAGATCACAAGCAAGCAGAGAGGCAGGCAGAGAGTCCAATGTGGGGCTCGATTCCAGGACCCTGGGATCATGACCTGAGCTGAAGGCGGAGGCTTTAACCCACTGAGCCACCCAGGCGCCCCTGGAATGGCATTTTTTAAAACCGTGGGCATTAATCAGGTATTTTCTTTACGACTTACTGGGTGCTGACTGAAGAGTAAATCATCACTTTTCCTACCTGGTAACCCACATGAAGGGAACCTTTTTGTTACCAACCATTCAGTTAATGTAATGCTGCTAGGATTTTCTTTTAAATTTATTACATTAAAAAAAAAAATCCACTCACGGTATGTGAGTTATTTCTAGAGGGAACTCGGCACTCATTGTCTCTTAATGCTCTTGAATGATTCACAATTCAGTACTGCAGCCATCCCTAATCTCTATACTTCTCTTTCCTTGGCTTGAATATTATGTTCTCTCAGGCAGGTCAGTTAAGAAAGAAGACATATTAAGAAATCGTAAAAAAAAAAAACCAAAACAGTAGTAATAACATAATTATCTATGCTTTCCAGGAAAGCCCAATTAACAGTTAAAGGATGTGTTGAAATAGGCTTTATCAGAAATTATGTATTTGTTCTCTATTTATTCCTACAGTGTTGTTATACAGTTCATTGCTCAAATTTAGCAGAAGCTAAATGATAACTTGAATAAATGTTGTTTTAAATGGCTTTAAAATTCTTCTGAATAACAAGTCAAAAGCAAAATGACTGAGTTTAATTGTTTAATGCTTCTTGGATGAAGAGGTATTTTAATAGGTTCATTAAGAACTATAAAGGAAAACTCAGCTTTTCCTCCTTCTGTGTAGGGAAAAACCAGTTCTCCTATGGTGAGATTTTTCCCTGTGAGTGTGTCCTTTACTTTTATACAGAACTCCACTTCTGACACTTCTGGCCACCAAATTTGTTGAGTTTTTTTTTTTCCTCACAACACACTGTTGTCTACAATACCAGCTAAATGTTCTATCAATTAATTCAATTCTGAAATGATCTCAGAAACCATGTCAGATCCAACAGTTTATAAGCTCAATCCTATAAGGCTGCTTTCCACCACATTTCAGATGCCAACTGCAAAAAGTAGGTCCCCAGACAACATACAACCTCCATCTGATTTGGCTGCCCCCTCCTCAGATCTGATTAACTTGCTAGAACTGCTCACAGAACTCCGGGAAATGCTTCCTTACATTTACCAGTTGATTAAAAGATATAAAGCAAACAGATGAGTAGCCAGATGAAGAGATCCATAAAGGAGAGACCTGGGTGGGTCCTGGGTGCAGGAGCTTCTTTCCCCTTGGAGTTGGGATGCATCACTCTCCCGGTATGAAGGTGTTCGCCATCGTGAAATCTCTCCAAACCCTAGACTTTGGGATTTAATGGAGACTTCATTCATTCCATAGGCATGAACAATCATTAACTTCATTTTAAGCCCTTCTCCTTTCTCAAGAGATTGATGGGGTTGGGGATTGCTGAAAATTCTAAGTTTATCATTATGGCCTGTTTTTTTCTGGTTTTTCTTTTCCAGAAGCCCATCCAGAGTTGCCTAATTAGAACAAGAGATGATATTTGTCTCTTATCTCTTACAAATTATCACGGTTTTAGGAGCCCAGTGCCAGGAATCTGGGGCAGAGATCAACATATATATATATATATACACACATATGTATTTTTTAGTACCTCACAGGAACAGTCTAAAATGGTTTGAATATGTTGTTAATCTTTAGGACTAAAAGATCTTAATGAACAAAGAAAAAGGGGAAAAAAAACTTCCTAAAGTAATGAGTAGGAATCAAGGTTAAGAGTTTGCCAAAAAGATGTATGATTTTTTATAAGTATTAGCATGTCTATATATTCTCATTTTCTCACAGATATCTAAAATTAATGTAGTTTATATAAGTTAAGAGTTTATCTTACTTGCAAGAAAAATTTTCAAGGAATTTAATCAGATGGCAGAAGTTTAGAAAAAGCTTATATTAACTGAGTATCTTTTCAAAATGAGACTACCATAATGAAAAATTATATCAAAGATTGACTAAATGGACTTACATTTATACAATTTATAGTCAGAAATAATTTATCAGAACTTTACTCCAGTAAAATAATTACCCATTATGAAAAATTGTTCTTACTAATCTTAGAACAGTGACTTGACCCATTATCAGTATATTATCATTTTATACAAATCATAAATTTATAAACATAAATTATTTTCTAAGTAACAATTATTTAACTATATATAAACTATATATAGATATATATATCTATAACTATATAGAAAAACTATGAGGGGGAACCTGGGTGGCTGAGTTGTTAAGCATCTACCTTCAGCTTGAGTCATGGTCCCAGGGTCCTGGGATCGAGCCCTGCATTGGGCTGCCTGCTCTCCCACTCCCCCTGCTTGTGTTCTGTCTCTCACTGTGTCTCTCTCTCTGTCAAATAAATAAGTAAAATCTTAAAAAAAAAAAAAGAAACTATGAGAAAGTAATGAAAATACAATTTTTTAGAAAATGATAAATATCTTCTCCATTGAAGGAACAGCTTATACTCCTATTACTGTAAACATGAGTGAGAATATATAAATTCTATGAGTATTTAAAATACTTAATAATTGTCAGTAATTTTTGCCACTAACATATTGTTTTGTATATTTATATATTTCCAAGTTTATGTGTTCAAGAAGTTGAAAATCTAATCTGGATTTATAATTTATGCAAAAGAAAATATGATGTATATATATTTTGCTACTTATACACACACACACATACACACTCACACTAAGCTATGTTGCTAAAACTCTAATTGTTACAGGCCTTTAGAAAAGGAAGAAATTGATGTTTTCTGGATAAACCAATCAAGAAATAAGCAGGAAGGTACTTTCTTTGGAACACATGAGAAAGCTACGACTTTGACAGAAAGTGACTTGCCAAGTTGCAAAACTGTTCTCAGAAGCTAAGCTCATGACTTGTTAGTGCTGTGTTTTTTTATGGGCATACATTTGGCATTTGAGTGTGATAATTCTTTCTTTAGAGCACTGGCCCACTCATCGCATCTATTATATATCTGTGCGGCTTGCTCACTAACAGCATTCCCAAATGCCCCACACATTTCCAAATGCCCCTCAGGGGACATGCCAGCTCCTATTGAGAACTCTTTGAATACATGAATTCATTTAATTATAGGAAAACAGGATTCGTGACAGAACTTTAAGATAATGTAAGATACTCTTGACCAACTGAGAGTTTATTATTATGGTGATGATTGATTAGTTTTTCTGCTGGCATTCCTACAAAATGCTTTATGGAAATTACAAATAGAACTTCTTCACCAATTGATAAGCTATAGATAGGGTTGGCAAACAGATTAAATACTGTTGCACTACAGGCCATTTTAATGTGTGATTAAATTCTATTAGTTCCTCTTGCTGTTTTCCCAAGCACTTCTTTTACTCCATGTATTGATAGGTGTTACTTTTTTTTTTTTTTAAGATTTATTTATTTATTTGACAGAGAGAGAAAGCACAGGTAGGCAGAGAGGCAGGCAGAGAGAGAGGGGGAAGCAGGCTCGCCGCTGTGCAAAAGGCAGAGGCTTAACCCACTGTGCCACCTAGGCCCCCCTTGATAGGTGTTACTTTAACAGTAACACTGTTTGACTTGATTATAGCCCAGTAACATTCTTCCACATTCTTCCAGCATTTTACCTTACACTTGTTCCTTAGGTTCTTTTCTTTTCTTTTTTTTTTTCCTTTGTTTCTTTTTTTTTTTTTAAGATCTTTTTTATTTATTTGACAGAGATAAGAAAGCACAAGCAGGGGGAACAACAAAGAGAAGGAAGAAGTAGGCTCCCAGCTGAGCAGGGAGCCTGACACAGGACTCGATCCCAGGACTCTGGGTTGATGACCTGAGCCAAAGGCAGATGCTTAACCGACTGTGCCTCTTTGGTGCCCTAGTTCCATAGGTTCTTTTTTTTTTTTTTTAATTTTTATTTATTTATTTGAGAGGAGAGAGAGAGAGATAGAGTATGAGAGGGAGTAGGGGCAGAGGGAGAAGGAGAAGCAGACTCCCCACTGAGCAGGGAGCCCGATGCAGGGCTCGATCTCAGGGCCTGAGATCATGACCTGAGCCGAAGGCAGACACTCAACCGACTGAGCCAGCCAGGCACCCTAGTTCCATAGGTTCTTAATAAATACCTTTGGAAATAACTTGAATACAGAGATTTAAATATTCTGTACCAAGAAAGACTATATATCATAAGAAGTCAGGGATCTCTCACAAGACAAAGGAAGACATGATTTTTTTGTAGGGTTTGTGAGAAGGGCAGAATTTAGATAAAATTTAAATGTAGCTGTACATATCAGGCTCAAATATATATTCTCTCAGGGACTTTTAAACTTCAAATTCTCATTCAACTTGAAATAAGTAAACTTTTTTTTTTTAAGATTTTATTTATTTATTTGACAGACAGAGATCACAAGTAGGCAGAAAGGCAGGGAGAGAGAGAGGAGGAAGCAGGCTCCCTGCTGAGCAGAGAGCCCAATGCAGGACCCTGGGATCATGACCTGAGCTGAAGGCAGAGGCTTTAACCCACTGAGCCAGCCAGGCACCCCGAAATAAGTAAACTTTCAAAGATAAAGCTGGATTGAAAGCCAGTTGAAAAACATTTTTTTTTTCTTTTTAAAGATTTTATTTATTAGAGAGATTGAGAGGAGCACAAGTGGGGAGAGCAGGAGGCAGAGGGAGAAGCAGATTTCCCAATGACCAGGGAGCCTTGGGGCTTGATCCCAGGACTCTGGGATCATGACCTGAGTTGAAGGCATACCCTTAACCCACTGAGCCACCCAGGTGCCCGAAACCTATTTTAATCAGGGATTACAAACCTAAAACTTATGTGCCTTCACTGGTCAGCTTACATGAGTAAAGTGCACAAATGCGGAGGGGAGGGATTTTGAACTTCAGAACCCTTGCCTTCTCTTCTTGATTCCATCAGCCAGTGGAGGAACCTTTGTGTGGCCACACCGGACCTTCCAATATTTCAAATGAATTACAGATTTAGATTTTGTAAGAAAGGTGTCAATTCTTAAAGATATTTATTTATTTATTTATTTATTTATTGTCAGAGCGAGAGAGAGAGAGAGAGAGCGAGCATATAAGCAGGGGGAGAGGCAGGCAGAGGGAGTGGCAGGCTTCCCCCTGAGCACACTAATCAGTTCCCACTGATCGATGTGGGACTCGATCCCAGAACTCTGGGATCATGACCTGAGCCTAGGATGGATGCTTAACCAAATGAGCCACCCAGCCATCCCGAAAGACATCAATTTTTAAATGTTGCAAATTAATTAAAATATTTTATAAACACAGTCTGTGTTTAAAAAAATGCATCCTTTGAATTTTGTAATTTGTTAGAACATTTATTTATTTATATATTTATAGCAGGATAACATCAAAAATATACACATTAAGGGAGGAATGTATTAGAAAGTTCCAAAAGCAATTGCACCAGAATAAACTCTTAATATATCATTCCAAGAATAAAAAGACCTTCTAATTCTGAGTTTTCCTATGTGGAATATTTAAAATTCATCTTGCATTTGATATGCTAAATACTACAAATATTATATTTATGAGAGTAATAAAGGGAACTAATAAGCAATTAAGTTAGTTGTTCATAATGGAAAATGACTATTGTTAAAATGAATTGAGTAGGAAGCATCAAATTATTAATACAAAATGGCAATGCCTATTCCTAACTCAATAGAGTGAATTTCTGCTTAAATAACAAATGGCTGCAATGTCTTTAAAAACATGGTAACCACATAGATGTAATTTGAGATATTAAGTTCATTTTTTTAAGAAAATCACTTCTCTACAATCCGATACCATTAGGAAGGAAGAGCTTTATAGAAAGTTATTAATGACTACCTTAAGTTTAACTATTTCTTATCTCTGACCCATCTCTGTTTTACAAAAAAAGACTATTACTAAATTTTGAGTATACTATTGGGTGAGATCTTTTTAATAAAAACAGAACGATGGTGTGATTTCTTTACTTTTGAGGTCACCCCCTGCCAAATCATTTTATATAAACTAAACATTTTGAGGGTACATACATACAGACGTGCACATATGGTCAGTTGTAGTAAGAATGCTTAAATATATCTCTTCTGCAACTGAAGGAAACCATGTATTTAAGACATGCCATAATTCAAATTAAATTTAGAGCCTACATCCCAGAGAACAGAATTATTATTGCTGGAGGGAGCATTAAAGTTTATTTCCACTAGTCCCAGTGTTTAAATTAAGGAAATGATGAGTCCCTGAAAATGTTCCCCTTAAAATTATGTGTGAGCTTTGAATTGCCAAGCCCAGTGCCCTGTGCTGTGTTTCCTCTTGCTTGATCTTTCAGCTGAATCTGACCTTCCTGACGTTCTCGTATTTGACTTGTACCAACTGCTTTTTCCTTGTTCTTGTTCTCAATTTTTCTGCATCTTCTGTTTCCCTGCCAGTGCCATTGTGTGCTGACATTGCTCAAAGTTCTGCTCAATATTCCTTTCCGTTTACATCCCCACGTTCTGGCTGATGACAGATTATTTGTATTGCTTCGGTTATAATTGATACCTATTTTTCTAGCCTATGATCTGTATAATGAACCTCAAATCCACATTACCATTCTTTGTTTACAAAGACTTTACTTTTCTTCATTATTTTACATTATCTTGGAAAAATCTGACAGCTTACCAACCTTGACGGGTATTTGGTCTCTATTTTTACCCTAACCCAATATGCCTGTAGTAATCAGTTGTCTTCTAAATAGATCTAATTATTTCAGCCCCACTGTTTGTGGTACTCTGAAAGGCTCACTCTTTCCCAAGATCAACTCTTTCTGCTTTACTTCCCCAGCTCCAGGCCCCTGAAATATTTCCCATTCCTCAAACCTGCGTTTGTGTGTTACATCCTGAGATAACTCTTGCCTTGGGTCTGGAATCCCCTTTACTTCTTTCTCTAGTAGAATCTCTCTTCTTGTAAGTCACACAAGGTTTACAAAAGAGGAAATCAAAGTTATCTTTCCTAGGGAGATAGAGATCACCTTTCCAAGGAATCCTTCCATTCCTCCTTGATAGAAGTTTCTCTAATCAGTAATTTAAATGTCTGGTCCCCTGGAGTAGAAACTGTTGGATTAATGATGTCTTATTTTTTCCATTATCCAAAGCCCATTACAAATAGGGAACTGATTGTAGGAGAATGGGGACCTATGTGGATTTTCCTTTCTCTCTCTCTCTTTCTTTCATTCATTCATTGCCACATAGACCCATCAGTTTTTATCCATTCTATCCAGCTTGCTTACTATGGCTTCAGATCCCTTAGGCCAGGTGATAGAGTTTGGGAAGTATGAATGGAGAGGGGAAAGGAAGTTGTCAGACTCTCTTGTGAGCTGGAGTCATAATCTCTAGGTCTGGCTGGTGATTAGAGCTGGCTCTAGTAGGTGTCTTCTTTAGAGATAGCCTTTCACTGGGCTCTTTCACCCACAGCGTCCTTGGTCCAGATGAAAGAATTTCTTCTCTAGCTCATTACTTACATAGTCTATAGCTCCTAGGAATTTGGCAATACATGAGGCTTTTCTCTGCTGATGAGCCTGTGACTCTCTAGTCATTTGGACCTAAAGTGACCCCATAATGGCTTTTTCTCATGCCTGGTCACATCTGGTCCATAAGGAATAATCATCTCCAAATATTTTGGTGACAGGGGCCAATCCACTCTACCCTTCAACTATAGGGACACATATCGGGTCCTCCCAGGGGATCCATTTAAGTGCCTCTCCTCTGGTTTGATGTGAGGAACATTCTTTTTATATATCAGTTACTCCCTCAAAAACTCTCTTCACAAATAGCCTCTCTCTCCTCTTCGGAAATACTTACAAATGCAGTATAGGTAAGGTTTAAGACTTGTTTAACTGGTTCCTGTCCACCCATTTCTTCCTGGCCTTGGAGAGCCACAACTCACTTGCATATGCAATATTATTATGATGTCTCTGCTAAAACTTTCATTTTACCTACCTGTTTCACATGTTACCGACAGACAAGGGCATGGAACTCCATTTTCTGAGTGTAAAATGAAATCAAATTGGAAATTCTAGGTTTCAAATGAAAGTTCTAGAAGATGGAGAGGTGTCATCAAAGATTTCCACACATTTCTCTAGGGTGAACTGGGAGATTGTCAGCATATGTGAATCTCAATTTGAGGGTTATGTTTGGAGGTGTTCAAGAATAGACTGATTCTAGCAGGTATCCTAAACTCAAATCAAGGAGCTAAAATCAAAAGATGTGAACACAAGCATACATTAGAGATATTGCTAGTTTGGTTCCTGACCACTGCAGCAAATATTGCAATAAAATGAATCAAATGAATTTTTGGTTATCCAGTGCATATAAAAGTTATGGTTACCTTATACTGTAGTCTGTTATGTGTGTGATAGTATTATGTCTAAAAAACTTATCTTAATTAGAAGATACTCTATTGCTAAAAACTGCAGCCATCATCTAGGTTTTTAGTGACTCAGAGTCACGATCACAGATCACCTTAACAAAAATAATAATAATGCAGAAGTTTGAGATATTGCAAGATTTACCAAAATGTGACACAGACACAGTGAGCAAATGCTGTTGGAAAAATGGCTCCAAGAGACTTGCTCATCGCGGGGTTACCGTAAACCTTCAATTTGTAAAGAAATACAGTATCTGCAAAGTGCAATACAGTGAAGGACAATAAAAGAACGTGTGCTTGAACAAGTAAGTGTCAGGTGTGGTGCAGATGGAGGAGAGCTGAAGAGAGCCGCAGCTGCCTCATCGGTGAGCTGTACCTCAGATCCTGTGGCTGCCTTTTCCTCACCTCACTTCCTCTTGGGCTTGGCTGACTCCCTAGCTTCTGGCTCTGCAGCCAGGCCACGGGAAAATAAAAGGGAAAGGAAGAGCCCATAATTTCTTACTTTTCTTAATTTTGATTCATTTTAGACTTAAAAAGGAATCTTAAAAATTCTAAGTAGAGGGCCCATATACCCTTAGTTAGCTAGCATCTCCTTATGACAACATCTTGTGTATCTATAGAACATTTATCAAAACGACATAATTAGCCCTGGTGAAATATATTCACTGCAGAATGTATTTGAGTTTTATCAGTATGCCCACTAACATCTCATTTCTTTTCCAACATGGAGTTCAGGATCCCAGATTGCATTTCCTTGTCATGTCTCCTCAGCTTCCTCCAGTCTGAGATAGTTCCTCATTCTGTCCACATCTTTAAAGACCTTGATATTACTGAAGAACACTAGTTATTTGGCAGACTGTCTCTCAGTTTACATTTGCCTAATAATTTCTTATGACTACATTGAGATAATGCGTTGTCATGAAGAATGCAAAAAATGATATGTTCCCTTCTTAGTGTATCATATCAGGGGTTGTATAACACACCTATGTATTACTGGTGGTGTTAATCAGTTGGCAAAGGTGGGAGCTGCCAACATTCTCCACAGTAATTTTTCTTTTTATAGTTGCTAAATATTTTAGAGGAGATGCTGAGACTAAACGCCTATATTGTTTCTGCTTAAATTATCTACTAATTTCACCATTGGGGGGATCTCAGCTTCAGCAATTATTACTGTCATGTTTTAGTAGTATGTTTTTCATGTCTTTAATTTCTTTACTTATTAATTGGATCTGTATAAAGAAGAATTGTTATTATTTCACTGCTTACTCTGTTATTCTGTTAGTACTGATTCTTGGGTAATTACTTTATTCTTTGGTATATAGTCTAAAACAGTGGTTATGTATTTTGTTGCTCGGGTTATTGCGACTTTGTCCATGGGCGGCCCTTCACGTTTGCTCCTGGGCTCTTTGGATATGTCTCCATACCATTTTTTTTCCCCCCCTTTTCTTTTTAAAGCACTTCTTTACTTTCTGGCACCAGAAAATCAGAAGATGCTCCACACTTATCTCATATTATTCATATCCCAACCATGGAATCAACTTCTTCTCCACAGAGCCCTGGCACTTACTGGATGGAGAACAGTATATAGAAACCAAGATCATGGGCTGTGCATTTTCTCATTTCTAATGGAGGGTCACTGCTTCCAGCGCCTCTTAGTAAATCTAAGTTATATACAGAGGCAAACATACAGTAAGCTAACTCACAGATACACATACCTATGTTTATTTCTCTGTGTATGTATTTCTCTACCTCTTTATAGGACTCTGTATTGATACTTCAGCTACAGTTGGCATCAAAGGGTCTATTTCAGCCCTCTTTCTTTCTTTATATATCTAAAAATGTTTCAACAATAAAAACCTGGCTCTTATGATCTGTAATACCTTTATTTATTCAAACTTTATATTCAAGTAATATAGCTATAGAATTCCTAATCCATACTCTTGTAAGAACAAATTTTGTAACTGTAATGTATTTTATAAAATTCTTTTTGTCTTAGCTTTACATTGTCCTAAAAGCACTGTTTTCCAAAGTTAGTTAGATTAACTCCTTCCTTCCTCATACTTTACAGGGTGGTTAGGTGATTATTTTGTTTTTCTTTTTCTTTTTTTTTTTTTTTTAAGATTTTATTTATTTGTTTGTCAGAGAGAGAAAGATCACAAGTAGGCAGAGGCAGAGGGAGAAGCAGGCTCTCTGCCGAGCAAGGAGCCCGATGTGGGACTCGATCCCAGGACACTAGGATCATGACCTGAGCCGAAGGCAGCCACTTAACCAACTGAGCCACCCAGGCGTCCCTTATTTTGTTTTTCAATTAGGTTCATTTATAAAGGTCTGCATACCAGCTTATCTCCATATACTATTTTTTTTTGAAAGGGGTTTACTTTACTTAAAAAAAAAGAAGACTTAAAAAAATTAATCTCTACACTCAATGTGGGTCTTGAACTTATGACCGTCGGGTCAAGAGTTGCATGCTCTTCCCCAGCCAGGTGCCCCTACATATACTTTTTTTTAAGAATTAGTATATATATATATATATATATATAGCAAAATTCGTTTTTGTGGTGTACAGTTCTATGGATTTTGACAGAAGCATAGAGTTGTGTATTCACTACTGCTGTTCCATACAAATCAAGTGTTCCATTATCCCAAATGTCCCCCCTGTGTTATCCTTAATAAAGAAACCATCCCCCCTACCCAGTAGATTGTCAGATGTTTTTCTGATTTTCTCCTAATAGTTCTGTCTTTTCCAAAGTGATATATAAATCAAATCATGCGATATATAGCCATTTGGATTTGCTTCTTTTCCTTAGCAAGATACATTTATGTTTCATTTAATGTTGTTGTATTCATCCATAGTTCATTCTTTATTATTGAGTAGAATTCTGTTGTATGGATGTATCACGTTGTGCTTATCTATTTACCCATTAAGACACTTTGATGTGTTTGGCAATTATGAATAAATGTACTGTAAACATTGACATACGGGTTTTTATGTGACCATAAATTTAAATTTCTCTTGGTTTAAAAACCCAGGAGTGTAATGTTGGGTCATAAAGTAAGTGAAAACTGTTTAAGAAACTGCCAAAGTATTTTTCAAAGTGGCTGTCATTTTACATTCCTACCACAAATGTATGAGCTTTCCAACTGCTCAGTGTCCTCACAAGTACCTGTTGTTGGTAGTTTTTTTTTTTTTTAAATATCCTAGTGGGTGTATAGCAATAGCTCATTATAGTTTAAATTTTTATTTCCTAAATGACCAAAGATGTTAAACATCCTTTCGTGTGTGTGTGTGTGTGTGTGTGTGTGTGTGTGTGTGTGTATTTTGCAATTCATCTATCTTCTTTGGTAAAGTATCTTTACAGATCTTTTGCTTATTTTTAAACAAAATTTCTTTAATCATTAAGTTTTTAATTATTTTTTTCTTTTCTAATTGTTTAATTTTGTGAGTTCCTTATAATTTCTGGATATAGTTTTTGCCATATATAATATACAAACATTTACTCCCAATCTGTGGAGTATTGTTTTTTTTTTCACTTGTTGATCAGTATCTTTCACACAGCTAAAGTTTATGTTTTTATTTTTTATTTTTATTTATTTATTTTAAAATTATTTTTATTAATATATAATGTATTATTTGCCCCAGGGATATAGGTCTGTGAATCAGCAGACTTACACATTTCACAGCACTCACCATAGCCCATACCCTCCTCAATGTCTATAACCCAACCACCATAACCGTACCCCCGACCACCAGCAACCCTCAGTTTGTTATGTGGGATTAAGAGTCTCTTATGGTTTGTCTCCCTCCTAATCCCATCTTGCTTCATTTTTTTCCTTCCCTATCCCCCACAAACCCCCACCCTGCCTCTCAAATTCCTCATATCACAGGTGTCATATGATAATTGTCTTTCTCTGATGGACTTATTTTGCTCAACAAAATACCCTCTAGTTCCATCCATGTCATTGCAAATGGCAAGATTCCATTTCTTTTGATGGCTGCATAGTATTCCATTGTGTGTGTGTGTGTGTGTGTACACCACATATCACATTTTTATTCATTCATCTGTTGATGGACATCTAGGTTCTTTCCATAGTTTGGATATTGTGGACATTGCTGCTATAAACATTGGGGTGCACGTGCCCCTTCAGATAACTGCATTTGTATTTTTAGGGTAAATACCCAGTAGTGCAATTGCTGGGTTGTAGGTAGCCCTATTTTC
Source organism: Meles meles (assembly GCF_922984935.1). Lineage (NCBI taxonomy): Eukaryota > Metazoa > Chordata > Mammalia > Carnivora > Mustelidae > Meles > Meles meles. The sequence goes on along the minus strand of NC_060069.1, from coordinate 91,802,373 downwards.
AACTTTTTGAGGAACGTCCTTGCTGTTTTCCAGAGTGGCTGCAGCAGTTTGCATTCCCACCAACAGTGTAGGAGGGTTCCCCTTTCTCTGCATCCTCACCAACATCCATCATTTCCTGACTTGTTAATGTTAGCCATTCTGACTGGTGTGAGGTGATATCTCATTGTAGTTTTGATTTATATTCCCCTATGCCGAGTGATGTTGAGCACTTTTTCATGTGTCTGTTGGCCATCTGGATGTCTTCTTTGCAGAAATTCTGTTCATGTCTTCTGCCCATTTCTTGATTGGATTATTTGTTCTTTGGGTGTTGAGTTTGATAAGTTCTTTATAGATTTTGGATACTAACCCTTTATCTGATATGTCGTTTACAAATATCTTCTCTCATTCTGTCAGTTGTCTTTTGGTTTTGTTAACTGTTTCTTTTGCTTTGCAAAAGCTTTTGATCTTGAAGTACGAATAGTTTATTTTTGCCCTTGCTTTCCTTGCCTTTGGTGATGTTTCTAGGAAGAATTTGCAGCAGCTGAGGTCAAAGAGGTTGCTGCCTGTGTTTTCCTCAAGGATTTTGATGGATTCCTTTCTCACATTGAGGTCTTTCATCCACTTGGAGTCTATTTTTGTGTGTGGTGTAAGGAAATGGTCCAGTTTCATTTTTCTGCATGTGGCTGTCCAATTTCCCAACATCATTTGTTGAAGAGACTGTCTTTTTTCCATTGGACATTCCTTCCTGCTTTGTCGAAGATTAGTTGACCATGGAGTTGAGGGTCTATTTCTGGGCTCTTTATTCTGTTCCATTGATCCATGTGTCTGTTTTTGTGCCAGTACCATTCTGTCTTGATGATGACAGCTTTGTAATAGAGCTTGAAGTCTGGAATTGTGATGCCACCAACTTTGGCTTTCTTTTTCAATATTCCTCTGGCTATTTGGGGTATTTTCTGGTTCCATATAAATTTTAGGATTATTTGTTCCATTTCTATGAAAAAAATTGATGGTATTTTGACAGGGATTGCATTAAACATGTAGATTGCTTTAGGCAGCATAAACATCTTCACAGTATTTTTTCTTCCAATCCATGAGCATGGAACATTTTTCCATTTCTTTGTGTCTTCCTCAATTTCTTTCATGAGTACGTTGTACTTTTCTGAGTAAAGATTCTTTGCCTCTTTGGTTAGGTTTATCCCTAGGTATCTTATGGTTTTAGTTGCAATTGTAAATGGGGTTGACTCCTTAATTTCTCTTTCTTCTGTTTTGCTGTTGGTGCATAGAAATGCAACTGATTTCTGTGCATTATTTTTATATCCTGACACTTTACTGAATTCCTGTATGAGTCTAGCAGTTTTGGAGTGGAGTCTTTTGGTTTTACCACATAAGGTATCATATCATCTGCAAAGAGTGAGAGTTTGACCTCTTCTTTGTCAATTCAGATGCCTTTTATTTCTTTTTGTTGTCTGATTTCTGAGGCTAGGACTTCTAGTACTATGTTGAATAGCAGTGGTGATAGTGGACATCCCTGCTGTGCTCCTGACCTTAGGGGAAAAGCTCTCAGTTTTTCCTCATTGGTAATGATATTTGCTGTGGGTTTCTCATAGATGGCTTTGGTGATATTGGGGTATGAACTCTCTATCCCCACACTTTGAAGAGTTTTGGTCAAGAAAGGATGGTACTTTGTCAAATGCTTTTTCAGCATCTATTGAGAGTATCATATGGCTCTAGTTCTTTTTTTTTTTTTTTTTTTTAGATTTTATTTATTTATTTGACAGACAGAGATCTCAAGTAAGGGGAGGGGCAGGCAGAGAGAGAGAGAGAGGAGGAAGCAGCTCCTGCAAAGCAGAGAGCCCGATGTGGGGCTCGATCCTGGGATGCTGGGATCATGACCTGAGCCCAAGGCAGAGGCTTTAACCCACTGAGCCACCCAGGTGCCCCTGTTCTTTCGTTTATTAAAGTATTGTATCACACTGATTTATTTGCAGATATTGAACCATCATTGTAGCACATTAATAAATCCCACTTGGTCGTGGTGAATAATCCTTTTAATGTACAATTGGGTCCTATTGACTAGTATTCTGTTGAGAATTTTTACATCCATATTCATCAAGGATACAGGTCTGAAACTCTCCTTTTTGATGTGGTGTTTGGGTTGGGGACCAAGGTAATGCTGTCCTCATAAAATGAGTTTTGAAGTTTTCCTTCCATTTCTATTTTTTGGAACAGTTTCAGGATAACAGGTATTAATTCTTCTTTAAAAGTTTGGTAGAATTCCCCTGGGAAGCCATCTGGCCCTGGGGTCTTGTTTGCTGGGAGATTTTTGATGACTGCTTTAATCTCCTTACTGGTTATGGGTCTGTTCAGGTTTTCTATTTCTTCCTGGTTCAGTTGTGCTAGTTTATATGTCTCTAGGAATGCATCCATTTCTTCCAGATTGTCAAATTGGCTGGCAAATAGTTGCTCATAATATGTTCTCATAATTGTTTGTATTTCTTTCCTGTTGGTTGTGATCTTTCCTCTTTCATTCATGATTTTATTCATTTGGGTCCATTCTTTTTCTTTTTAATAAGTCTGGCCAGGAGTTTATCAATCTTATTAATTCTTTGAAAGAACCAACTTCTAGTTTCATTGATCTGTTCTACTGTTCTTTTGGTTTCTATTTCATTGATTTCCGCTCTAATCTTTATGATTTCTCTTCTTCTGCTGGCTTTAGGCTTTCTCCAGCTCCTTTAGGTATAGGTTTAGGTTGTGTATTTGAGAACTTTCTTGTTTCTTGAGAAAGGCTTCTACTGCTATATATTTTCCTCTCAGGACTGCCTTTGCTGTGAGCCACAGATTTTGAACAGTTGTGTTTTCATTATAGTTTGTTTCCATGAATTTTTTCAATTCTACCTTAATTTCCTGCTTGACCCATTCATTCTTTAGTAGGGTGCTCTTTAGCATCCATATATTTGGGTTCTTTCTAACTTTCCTCTTGTGATTGAGTTCTAGCTTCAGAGCATTGTGGTCTGAAAATATGCAGGGAATGATCCCAATCTTTTGGTACTGGTTGAGACCTGATTTGTGACTCAGGATGTGATATTCTGGAGAATGTTCCATGTGCACTAGAGAAGAATGTGTATCCTGTTGCTTTGGGATGGAATGTTCTGAATATATCTACGGTATCCATCTGGTCCAGTGTGTCATTTAAGGCCTTTATTTCCTTGTTGATCTTTTGCTTGGATGATTTGTCCATTTCAGTGAGGGGGTTGTGAAAGTCCCCTACTATTATTGTATTCCTCTTGATGTGTTTCTTTGATTTTGTTATTAATTGGTTTATATAATTGTCTGTTCCCATGTTACAGGCATAGATATTTATTTATTTATTTATTTATTAAAGATTTTATTTATTTGTCAGAGAGAGAGAGAGAGATCGAACACAGGTAGACAGAGTGGCAGGCAGAGGCAGAGGGAGAAGCAGGCTCCCTGCCGAGCAAGGAGCCCAATGTGGGACTCGATCCCAAGACGCTGGGACCATGACCTGAGCTGAAGGCAGCTGCTTAACCAACTGAGCCACCCAGGCATCCCACAGGCATAGATACTTAAAACTCTTAGATCTTCTTGTTGGACAGACCCTTTGAGTATGAAATAGTGTCATTCCTCATCTCTTTTTATAGTCTTTGGCTTAAAATCTAACTTAGCTGATCTAAGGATTGCCACCCCAGCTTTCTCTTGATGTCCATTAGCATGGTAAATGATTTTCCAGTGCCTCACTTTCCATCTGGATGTGTCCTTGGGTCTAAAATGACTTTCTTGCAGATAACATATTGATAGATCTTATTTTTCTTATCCATTCTGATACCCTGTGTCTTCTGATTGGGGCATTTAGCCCAATTACATTCAGGGTAACTACTGAAAGATATGAATTTAGTGCCATTGTATTGCCTGTGACTGTTACTGTATATTGTTTCTGTTCCTTTCTGGTCTGCTACTTTTAGGTTCTCTCTTTGCTTAGAGGACTCCTTTCAATATTTCCTGTAGGGCTGGTTTGGTGTTTGTAAAATCTTTTAATTTTTGTTTCTCCTGGAAGATTTTTATCTCTCCTTCTATTTTCAATGATAGCCTAGCTGGATATAGTATTCTTGGCTGTATATTTTTCTTGTTTAGGGCTCTGAATATATCATGCCAGTCCTTTCTGGCCTGCCAGGTCTATGTGGATAAGTCTGCTGTCAACCTAATATTTTTACCATTGTATGTTACAGACCTCTTGTCCCTAGCTTCTTTCAGGATTTTCTCTTTGTCACTAAGACTTGTAAGTTTTACTATTAGATGATGGGTTATGGACCTATTTTTATTGATTTTGTGGGGGATTCTTTGTGCTTCCTGGATTTTGATGCTTGTTCCCTTTGCCATATTAGAGAAATTCTGTTATAATTTTTCCAATATACCTTCTGCCCCCCTCTCTCTTCTGCTTCTGGGATCCCAAGTATTCTAGTATTGTTTTGTCTATGGCATCATTTATCTCTCGAATTCTCCCCTTGTGGTCCAGTAGTTGTTTTTCTCTCTTTTGCTCAGCTTCTTTATTCTCTATCATTTGATGATCTATATCACTAATTCTCTCTTCTGCCTCATTTATCCTGCCATAAGAGCCTCCATTTTTTTTTTTTTAAGATTTTGTTTATTTACTAATGAGAGACAGAGAGAGAGAGAGAGAGAGAGGCAGAGGTAGAAGGAGAAGCAGGCTCCCCAATGAGCAGGGAGCCTGAAACGGGACTCAATCCCAGGACCCCGGATCATGACCTGAGCCGAAGGCAGATGCTTAACCATCTGAGCCACCCAGGTACCCCAGAGACTCCATTTTTCATTGCACCTCATTAATAGCTTTCTTTGATTTCAACTTGCTGATTTTAGTTGGTTTGTTTCTCCAGAAAGAGATTTTATTTCTCCAGAGAGGGATTCTCTAATATTTTCCATGCCTTTTTCAAGCCCAGCTAGCACACTGAGAATTGTCATTCTGAACTCTAGATCTGACATATTAGCAATATCCATATGGATTAGATCCCTAGCCATCAGTACTGCCTCTTTTTCTTTCTTTCTTTCTTTTTTTTTTGTGGTGAGTTTTTTCACCTTGTCATTTTATCCAGATAAGAATATATGAATGAGAGAGTAAAATACTACAATGGCGGTAAAGACGCCAGAAAAATATATGCTAACCAAATCAGAAGAGACCTGAAACCAGGGGGAGAAGAAAAGGGGAAAAAATTTTTAAAATAAAAAATCAAATCATATATATATTAGACTGGTGAATAGAACAGAGCCACCTACTTGATTTTGGGTGTATTCTGGTCTCTTAGAGGAAAATATCTCCCAAAATTTAAAAAAAAAAAAAAAAAAAGAAAAACATATATATATATATATATATGCACAAAAATAAGGATAAACACAAAAGGATGGACTATGGCTGTAAAAATGAAAATTTAAAAAGTTCCTAAAAAAGGAATTGATAAGTTAGTTGGGAAAAGAAAAAAAAAAGGAGAGAGAATATGATCAGGGTGGAGCTAGATTTAGGGTATATTTTGATCTATTAGAAGAAATTATATCCCAAAATTTTAAAGGAAAAAAACCTGTATGTATACAAAAAATAAGGTTAAATACAATGAAGGGATAAAATATGACTGTAACAATGAAAATTCAAAAAGATTGTTTTTAAAAATGTATTCATATATGTATGTATTTTATATGTATTTATGTATTTACACATATATATGTATTATATATATAAAATGTACTTATATATATAAAAACACAATATGTTTTTAAAAATGTATTGATAAGATAAAATAGTTGAAAAATTTAGAAGAGGAAAGTGGAAAACTTAAAAAGAATAACAAAAAAATAAAGTTAAAAAAATTTAACTTTGCAAGACTAAAGGATCATGGGAAAAAAGCCATGAATTCTATATTTTGCTTTCCCCTAGTTCTGGAGTCCTGCACTTTTCATTTATTAGTAAACTTGGTCTTGGCTGGATGTTTTGCTGATCTTCTGTGGGAGGGGCCTGTTGTAGTGATTCTCAAATGTCTTTGCCCAAGGCAGAATTGCACCGCATTTGCCAGGGGCTGGGCTAAGTAATCCACTTGGATTCGCTCTGGGTAACTTTTGTTCCCTGAAGGCTCTCTGTAGAGCTTTGGAGGATGGGCTGAAAATGGGAGCCCTATCTCTGACCCCGTAGGACCCAAAAGCTCAGGGCCCTGCTCCTTAGTGCACTCGGAGAAAAACAGTCAATACCTCCTGTCTCCCTGGTTTTCAGCCTTGCTCCGTGCTTTTCCGGCCTCGTTCCATGCTCTCCTGGCCTGTGACCTGGTATTTCTATCTCTGGCGCCAGCCCTGTTTGGAGTCTCCAAACCCAGCGGATTCCTGCTTCGTGCTCCTGTGCTGCTCCTCGAGGAGGAAGGAGGTGGTCTTTCCAGATCTGCCACTTTCCCATTCCCTGCCCGAAGAGCAGTGGCTTGACTGCACCTCGGATCACCATTTAAGGTAATCTTGAGCTGAGAGCCCACTGCTCAGCTCTGTCTCTGTAGCTGGCTCCCCAGCTCTGATACCTGGTATCTCTGCCACACTCAGACACCCTCGATCTTTCTGTGACCCCACAGGTCCTGAGACCAGATTGTCCCCGCAAGTGCTCTACCCCCACTTAGTCTCTGGGGTGACGTCCCTCAGTGGAGCAGAATTCTTAAAGTTCTGATTTTATCCTCTGCTGCTCCACTGCTTTCCGGGACACCCCCCCCCCCACCCGCTGTCTCTCTTCTCATTGCTTCTGATTCACTTCTTCACATGCCCTACCTTCCCAAAAGTGTTCGATTTTCTGTTTCTGAATTGCTGCTCTTCTTCCCTTCTATGTCCTGTTCCGTTTGTAGGTGTTCAGAATGGTTTGATAACATCTAGCTGAACTCCTGGGACCTAATGCTATTTCAGTTTCTTCCTCACTGCCATCTTGCTTCTTCTCCCAAAGTTTATGTTTTTAATAAGTCCAGTTTACTGTGTTTTTTTTTTTCTTTTACAGATTATGTCCTTAGTATTGTATTCAAAGGCTCTTTATGTAAGCCAAGTTCATGCAAGTTTCCTTCTACCAGCTTTAAGGCTTTATGTTTTACAATTAAGGTCTGTTATCTATTTTGAGGTGATTTTTGTGTACTGTGGATGGGTCCAGACTCATTTTCCTTGAGTATAGATGTCCAGTTGTTCCAGTACCATTTGTTAAAAAACTGTTCTTTCTTTCAACTGTCTTTGAACATTTGTTAAAAAATTTGTTGATTCTTACTATGTGTGTGTATGTGTGTGTTTTCTGGATTCTCTGTTCTGTTACATTGATCTACATTGATCAGATAATGGAATCCTTCAACTTTGTTCTTTTTTAAAATTGTCTTTTAGTATTTTCTTTTCTATAAAAATTTTAGAAACTGTTGTTAATATCTATAATGTAAAACTGGAATTTTGATTAAGACTATGGTGAATCTATAGATCAAATTGGGTAGAGTTAGCCTCTTGATAATAGTTAATTAGTTAAATAATTAAGCCTTAATATTTATATTTGAGCCTCCAGTCTATGAACATAGTATCTTTCTCCATTATTTTAGGTATTCTTTGATTTCTTCCTCAATGTCTTATCGCTTTTAGAATACATATTCTACAGATAATATGTTGGATTTATATTTTGGCATTTCTTTTGCTTTTACTTTTCTTTCTTCCTCCCTTTTTGTATGATTTGTTAGGGGGGAAAAATCACAGACTAGGTGGCCTAAATAACAAATTTCTTCTCTTGTGGTTCTGAGATTACATGTCCAAGGTCAAAACTGTCAGCAAGTTTAGCTTCTTCTGAGGCCTTTCTTCTTATCTCTTAGATGGCTGCCTTGTCCCTCTGTCTTCACATGAACTTTCCTCTATGAGCACACTTCCCGAGTGTCTATCTCTGTGTCCTAATCATCTCTTTTTATAAGAACAGCCATCACATTGGGTTAGGACTCACCCTAACAACCTCATTTTAACTTAGTAACCTCTTTAGAGTCCCTAACTCCAAGTACAGTAACATCCTGAGGTACTGGGAGTTAGGGATTCAACATGAATTTTTGGAGTGACATGATTTAGCCAGGACACCTTTGCCTGCCTTCTTGACTTCCTTCCTTTGTTTCTTCACTCCCAACCCTTTGGTGCTATTGTAAATGGTATTGCTTTCCTTTTCTTTTCTTTTTAAAGAAGATTTAAAGTCCAATTGTTCATTGCTAATATTTGGAATTCCATTGATTTTTTTATGACACTCTGCATATCAAATGATATGACATCTTGCCCACCTTCTCTATTAGTGCCTTAAAATTATTAATCATAATTAGGAAGTTTCTTATCAGATTCTTTGAATCTGTGTCTTGTCTGAGTCTCATTCTTATGATCATTTTGTCTCTTCAAGCTATGGCTTTTCTTGCATTTTTTGTGCCTCATAATTTTTGGATGAAAGACAGTTTTTGTGGGTCAGCAGAGACTGAGATAATTCTCCTATCTAGATATGTGTATAATTTTCCCTGTGTAGACCTTTAGAGCAGGGTTTCATTTAATATATTTAGGAGTTGGACTAGGTTTGATGTTATTGTTGCTATGGTTACTCTCATTGCATATCAGATTTTAAGTTTCTGTGGAGATAGCTTATGTTTAGAATGGAGGATGGTTTAGCAAAGGAATGTCCGTTTGATTTCTGAGGTATAGCTCTTCCATCTGTGCTGTGACTTAATGAGAGCCTCTGTACATGCTGTTGCTGTCCTGCCACTCTGTTGGCACTGTTCTGTTGTCACTTGTCATTTGCTGCTTGTTGGCTTGTGGTGGGGTGTGCTCATTGCTTCTCTGACTAAACTTCAGTCTTGGACATGTACTGTGTCACTGGGTCTAGGCCATGTGGCCCTCTCTGTTCTTTGTCCCTCTATCAGTATGATTGTAGGCTCAGCATAGTACTGCCTCTCATCTAGAATCCCATCCAGATTGGGATTTTTTCCCAATCTTTGTCCCAGCTGTAATGAATTTTTACTAGTGCCCTGAGGACAGCAATTCTTCTTGCCCTTGCTACAGATTAAAGCTTGTGTTCTCTAGTGTAAACAAAATATTGTGAGTTGAATTTTTTCCCTCCAGAAACATATGTTGGAGTCCTCACTCCCTGTATCTCAGAATGTGACATTATTTGGTGATAGGATCTAACAGAAGAAAAAAATTCAAATGAGATCGTTAGAGTGGGTCCTGATTCAATATGACTCATGCCCTCTTAAAAAGAGAAAAACTGAGACACAGAGACATAGATCCACAAAGGGAGAACCTCACGTGAACACTAAGGCAAATATCGGGGTGGTGTGTTTACCGGTCAAGGAACACCAAAGTTGCCAGCAAACTAGCCAAAGTTATGAGATGGGCACAAAAGACACTCTCCCTCGCAGTCAACAGAAGGAATCAACCAACTGAGACTTTGATCTCAGAGTTCTAATCTCCAGAACTGTGAGAAAAACAATTTCTGTTCTTTCAGCCACTTCATTTGTGGTGCTTTGCTATGACGGCCCTACTGCAAGATAATGCAGTAGAAAGAGATCTTTGTGGAATTTCTTAACCCCTCACCTAGCTGTTGCTCTCTTCCCATAGGGTTGCCCCATTTCCTGGGTCTGTTTTCAGTCTTCTCTGTGAACACCTGGTGCCACTGATAGAATAAGAACCTGCAAAAAGGTATGGATTCCTCAATTCCTTGGCCTTGTGGGGGTTTCACACTGCTCCACAGTCCACTCAGTCTTCACCCATTTGTCAGCTATTCTAGCAGAACTCTTCGTACCAGTGTCCAGCTTCATCAGCCCCAGGTGTGTGCTGGCTGATCCCTGTGTGCTTGTACCCAATCCTGACATTTGGGGCCAGTTTTTTTGCTGGCAGTTTGAATGGTTCAAAACAAGTTCTACATTTGAAATTGATTCAGCTTGTTATGAGGTAGGGAGCAGTGCTTCTTCTAGATTTCCATACTATTAGGCAGAAGCTGGAAGCCCCATCTCTTTTGTAGTGGCAGATAAATTATATACCCAGTGGACTTTTGAGGGTTTTATTTTGCTGTCTGTGTTTGTGTTGCTTTTATTTTGTTTTGTCTTGGATCACGCTGTGCTGTAACATTCATTGGGCTCTATGTGAAATAATCATTTTCAATTCAAAGTTTAGAAAATTCACATCAACTTTTTTTTTTCATATCTATTTCTTTTATCTCATATCTTCTTGTTCTTCAGATTCCATACTTTTGCTTTGTTTGCTTTGCTACAATACATGGTATATTTCTTTTTTCCTGAAAGAGTGTCTGGGAATTGAATTTTGTAAGTTCTTGAATTTCTGAGCCAGTATTTATTTTGGTTATATTTAATTGATACTTTACCAGAGGAAATGGTCTTACATGCAAAATAATCTCTAAGAATTTAATAAACTACACTGTTTACTAGTAACATATATGTTTGGAGATAACAATGCCTAATGTTATTCTGATCTTTTTAAAAAAATCTCATGCCTGGGACCCCTGGGTGGTACAGTCCGTTGGGCGTCAAACTCTTGGTTTCTGCTGGGGTTGTGGTCTCAGGGCCATGTGATAGAACCTCATGTTGGGCTCTCTGCTCAGTATGGAGTCTGCTGGGAATCTCTCTCCCTCTCCTACCACCCCTCCATGCTGTACTCTCTCTTTCTCTCAAATGAATAAATAAATCTTTAAAAAGTTTTTTAAAAATCTCATGAATTTTGTGGGTCAGCAGAGACTGAGATAATTGCCTGGGTGCCTGGGTGACTCAGTTGCTTAAGTGTTTGACTCTTGATCTCAGTTCAGGTCTTGATCTCAGGGTCAAGAGTTCGGTCCCTGCATTGGGCTCCAGGCTTGTTATGAAGCCTACTTAAAAAAAAAAAAAAAGAAAAAAAGAAGAAAAAAAAAAATCTCCTGTCTGTATTTTTTTATTTCATTGGAAATTCCATTTTGCAGTTTGTAATCCTGAAACTCTGAGAAGGTTTGAACCAATCTCTGAATAATCTATGAATTTTATTGTCCGAAGAATAAATCATTGTCTGCCCATGGTCTCATTTATAAGAAACCAAAAATCAAAATTTAAAGAATAATTTCTACTTAGTTTATCCAGTATAGATTTTCCCCTCTTTCAAAATTTCCGTAGCATTCACTGTTTTCCAAGACACTATTTTATTACATATTAACATGTGTGACATTTTCCACTTTAGTTCATAGTTACTTTTAAAGTGAACTTATTTTATTTTTACTGTCAGAAGGAATGTAAGAATTCCATGCTAGTTATACTTCACAATGTCATTGAAGTTTCATTTAAAGGCCAATTTTAAGATGTTTTCAAAAAGAGTATTCCACTCTACCCATATTTGTATATGTTGGTAGATTCCCAATAACCAGAAGTTTATTCATTACAAACATAATTTCTAAAGTTACAACAAAACACAATGAAAAAAGTCCCTTTTATTCGAGTTACTTCGACAAAATTTTTAATGTTTTCCAATATGTCTGTTATTGGGCATATAATGAAATATTAGAATAAGAAATCATAATAATTATAATAATAATAATATAGGGTTTTGACTAGTATTTGAATTCTGAAGTAGCATTTGTCCCAAATTTTCTGTTTGTTAGCGATCATGTATCATTGAAAATTCCCTGTGATATACCTAGAGCCTCAGTTCCATTGCATTTCTCAGGACTGAATACATTTCTCTCTGGCTCATATTATGTGAGAACAATTTAAAGCTTTATAGATGTTAAAATACTTTGTAGTCAATTTTCACATTAGATTCCTTCAGTAGAAAACATGGCCCGACCATCTTACAATTAGAACTATTTACTGGGATTTGAATTTTCAGTGATTTTCTTTACTGTGGACTGGTGTTCGGTGGTGAATGCTCTTATTTTTCTACTTGGCTCTTTTCAACCTATGTATTAATAGAAAATGAGCAAATAGTTTATTTTATATGAATATAGTAATTGAAAATTGAAATGAAGAAAGTTATTCATGCTGAAGTTTCTACATGTCATTAATCTTAAGGATTTTGAATGTTGGATACAGGAACTAAAAATAGTCTCAGGAAAATGCCAGCACTGTTGGGTGGTTGACAGTGAGAGATTTAGATTGGTTAGCAATATGGTGCATTGCCCTTTGATCTAATGTAAAAATGTGTAAACATTTGGCTTCTGAGGTCAGAACACAAACTTCCACAGTAAATCTAAAATCAGATAATTTTGGTTAAGAGAATACATTTATTCTAAAATATGGTTTCTCTTTGGCCTTTTCTCCATATAATCCGTCTTTATTCTTTGACCATCTGTTTTTGCTATATACTCTGCTAGAAATGTTATTATTTCATTATATTTCACAGCTATACAGGAGACATTATTATCCCTAATTTTTAGCTATAGGAATGGATGCTCAGAGACATGGAGGTAACTTTCCTTTTAGACTGTACTTGTTGGAATCAGTTATACAAACCTATGTCTTTCACTCAGAAAGATCTGAACTCTTTTTTATTGCTCTATGCCTGTATCTGTTACTCTTATTTTCCTGTGTCCTAAAATTTATAAGGTGACTCCTATTCTGAAAGAAAATGAACTATTTCTATACTCATTTTAAGCATTTTATTAAATATGAGGGATCATTGTCATTACATAAACTAGGGCTCCTCAACCTAGTGCTGTTGAATTTTTTGAGCTGGATAATTCTTTGGAGGGAGGTGTTTCTTCTATATATTATGTGTACTTTATGATGTGTAACAGTATTTCTGTCCTCTAACCACTGGATGCTAATAGCGTCTCCAGGGTTGTGATAACCAAAAATGACTCCAATAATTTCCAAATTCCTCTGGGGGAAAACTACTCAGGGTTGAGAGAGAAGGTTAACACAGTATATGTCTGTTTGCTAAGGTAGGATTTCTTTTCTCTTACTTTAAATACTTTTTAAACATTTTTAAACATTTACTCAGAGTATGCCATTTTCACCAGAAAATGGCAATTTGAGGAGGTGATAAAAGTGGGAAGGAAGGTAAAGGAAATAGGATAGTTGAGTACTTACATTGTATAAGATATTGTGCTGTTTTTATTTACATAAATTATGTCTTTTTATAACCAAACAGTCCTATGAAATATAAGTTAAATCATTATCATTTTGCAAATAATATGCTAAATGCCTGGCCTAATCAAACAGTCAATTATGGACTTATGATTCAAATTCATAATTTTTCTTAGCATTCTAGTGTGACATTCCTGGTGATGATCTTTAGTCTTTTCATGAATAAATATGTGGAAAAATTTGTTTGGATATCTATCTACTGCACTGTTAAACAACTTCTTTTCAAGAACTAGCTAATTTTGACTGAGGATTATTATCTTTTCACCGTGTTTCCTCCAGCATTTATATTTTTACATCACTTATCAAAAGTCTTCCTCTCATTGACTTGAAGGGGATTTCTTTTACTTGACAATGTATTTCTGGTGCTCATTCCTTAAAAAATAAAATCCCTGAGCCTTGCTTTGCCTCACTCCTGTGGTATACTTCAAGATGCTATTTAGAGTGTTGGGAAATTACTTAGGTGATAATAACAATAAATAGTTTTCTTCAGAACACTGTGTAGTCCTTTAAAGAACTATCAATAAAAAGACGATTAAGACACACCCTAATGCTTATAACATTGGAGTATTTGATAGATGTAAAGTATAAATGACCAATTATTTACTTTGTATATTTAAGGTCCTTTTTTTCTGTTTCAATTGAGTATATAATAGAGAACAATTTGATAAATAATGAAAATCTGTTCTAGATTAAATGTATTTAAAACAGCTTCACTCAAATGTTACTGGAAAGGAAAATGCGTGTTTGTTGGAGTGTCCTCTTTGGGAGACAAGCAAACTACACTTCCTTATATTTAAAACAGTTGCAATTTTGATTCAGCTATGATTCCCCATCTGCTTCACGCAAAGCGATAGCAACCCTGCAGCTGAGATAAGCAGTTTATGATCTCAAATAGATAAATGGAGGGGAACCATCACTCTCTGTCAGAAAGTAGGGTTGGGCAAACCAATTTTCATACATTACATTTCCCACTAGCGTTTTTATGTTTCTAACTTCTAGCTCACATTGGAGCACTGACACCAAACACATTTTTCCTGCTTATCGCTCATTCGCATTGAAGAAGTCCAAAGCCCACAACCGTATTTCTGTTTGACATTTGCTGAACATTGACATATGATACCCATATCAAGTGACAATGAGGCACAAAGGAAGCATCAATTTGTTTAGGGAAATCTTTAGTTTTTCTGTCTCTGCTATGAATTGAAGGCATTTACTGGATTTTCCTTTATTTTTAGAAAAATTACTCAGGATAATTAAGCTAATTATTGTTAATTTGTGCATGGACCATTTCTTACTTAGCTAAACACATCAAAAAAACTAATGCAGTGATTGATGTCAGCTTGGGAAATCTTAAGAACAGAAAAGTTCAACTTAATTATTTGTATTTGTGATTTTTCAGTAACTAGAATTTGGTGAATGCAATGAATATAATACGTTCACTGACAGATTGTTATTTTGACAATTAAAAATCGTCTAATCTGATTCCTAGAGTATAATAAATAGCTATATTTTCTCATAGAGCGATTAAATATCAGGAAGAATGATGGGTAATTAAAAGGATTATTTTTTAAAAGCCTCTTGCCAGTTCTGTGACAGTTCTTCCTTACAGATGAGAAAACTGAGGTTTGAGAGACTGATTTATCCAAGACCACAGAACTATTAGATATCAGAGTTGAGAGTAAAATCCATCTGTTGTATTTCATAGAAGATCCACTTTGATTCCTCAATATTACCATGTCTATGGGTTCCATTACCAAGAAATGGATGTTAGTTTGGTCATCTGGTTAATTATAGAACAGATGTTCTATGGAATTATAGCCATATCACGTTCTTTACTGAAGTAAAGACATGTTCTTCTCTTCCCTTTTCCTTTTTCTAATTTTTAAATTTGATTAACACAGTAATAATGTACATACTTTGTAATATGTCTGTCTTATAACACATGAAAGGAACAGTCCCCTGCCTCAAACCTCCTCATAAGTTCCCTGCTTTTCAGAGGTAAATATATTTTATATTGTTAGTTGATATTTCTGGTATTTACATTCATATTTCTTGCACATGATTATTCTACTTTTATTTTTGATTTTAGATATCTGCTTTTTCTATGAAAAAATAAGAGAACATGACTCTTCACTGTACCACTCAACCACATATACTTTTTCTCTTATACTCTTAGTATAGTTATACCGTAATTTTGGCCTTCATAAATATTTAGTGTTTTTGTTATTATAGCTATGTAAATATTGTTCATGGCTAAGTCACTGTGTATTATAATTAAGTTCCATCTCTAGTAATAGTTGTTCCCTCACCTTGGAGTCAACAGTTGCTAATATTTTGCTTGACAGTTTTATGAATTATCCATTTTATATAGTCTTCCAATTGTCTGACAAAATTATTATGTCTAATTGATCTAATCTGATAAAACAGAATCCTCTTTCCTTCTCCAAATTGCACTTGGCCTCAAGGCCTATAAAGAGCACTTGTCCCAGGACTTTTCTTTACCATCACCTTAAAAAATGCTCTTCCTCTCCTTTCCATGTGGATTCTCCTGTTCCCGTGATCCAGTGCATCTTTGTTTCTGTTTACTCCTTCATTTTATGTAACATATTCTACAACATCTTTTTGAGGATGGATAGATGGAAATTAAATGTTTCAGTCATTGTATAAATGAATATATGTTGATTTTACCCTTACAAACTCAAGGTTTTTTTTTCTTTTTTCTTTTTTCTTTTTTTTTTTAATAAACATATAATGTATTTTTATTCATTCAGGGGTACAGGTCTGTGAATCACCAGGTTTACACACTTCACAGCACTCACGATAGCACATACCCTCCCCAATGTCCATAACCCCCTCCCCCTCTCCAAACCCCACCTCCTCCAGGCAAACCCCAGTTTGTTTTGTGAGATTAAGAGTCATTTATGGTTTGTCTCCCTCCCAATCCCATCTTGTTTCATTTATTCTTCTCCTATCCTCCTAACCCCCATGTTGCTTCTCCATGTCCTCATATCAGGGAGATCATATGATAGTTGTCTTTCTCCGATTGACTTATTTCACTAAGCATGATACGCTCTAGTTCCATCCATGTCGTCGCAAATGGCAAGATTTCATTTCTTTTGATGGCTGCATAGTATTCCATTGTGTATATATAGCACCTCTTCTTTATCCATTCATCTGTTGATGGACATCTAGGTTCTTTCCATAGTTTGGTTATTGTAGACATTGCTGCTATAAACATTCAGGTACACGTGCCCCTTCGGATCACTATGTTTGTATCTTTAGGGTAAATACCCAGTAGTGCAATTGCTGGGTCATAGGGTAGTTCTATTTTTTTTTTTTTTTTTTTTTTTTTGACAGAAAGAGAGATCACAAGTAGACAGAGAGGCAGGCAGAGAGAGAGAGAGGGAAGCAGGCTCACCGCTGAGCAGAGAGCCCGATGCGGGACTCGATCCCAGGACCCCGAGATCATGACCCGAGCCGAAGGCAGCGGCTTAACCCACTGAGCCACCCAGGCGCCCCAAGGGTAGTTCTATTTTTAACATTTTGAGGAACCTCCATGCTGTTTTCCAGAGTGGTTGCACCAGCTTGCATTCCCACCAACAGTGTAGGAGGGTTCCCCTTTTTCCACATCCTCGCCAGCATCTGTCATTTCCTGACTTGTTAATTTTAGCCATTCTGACTGGTGTGAGGTGATATCTCATTGTGGTTTTGATTTGTATTTCCCTGATGCCGAGTGACGTGGAGCACTTTTTCATGTGTCTGTTGGCCATCTGGATGTCTTCTTTGCAGAAATGTCTGTTCATGTCCTCTGCCCATTTCTTGATTGGATTGTTTGCTCTTTGGGTGTTGAGTTTGATAAGTTCCTTATAGATTTTGGATACTAGCCCTTTATCTGATATGTCATTTGCAAATATCTTCTCCCATTCTGTCAGTTGTCTTTTGGTTTTGTTAACTATTTCCTTTGCTGTGCAAAAGCTTTTGATCTTGATGAAATCCCAATAGTTCATTTTTGCCCTTGCCTCCCTTGCCTTTGGCGATGTTGCTAGGAAGATGTTGCTGTGGCTGAGGTCGAAGAGGTTGCTGCCTGTTTTCTCCTCAAGGATTTTGATGGATTCCTTTCTCACATTGAGGTCCTTCATCCATTTTGAGTCTATTTTCATGTGCGGTGTAAGGAAGTGGTCCAATTTCATTTTTCTGCATGTGGCTGTCCAATTTTCCCAGCACCATTTGTTGAAGAGGCTGTCTTTTTTCCATTGAACATTCTTTCCTGCTTTGTCAAAGATTAGTTGACCATAGAGTTGAGGGTCGATTTCGGGGCTCTCTATTCTGTTCCACGGATCTATGTGTCTGTTTTTGTGCCAGTACCATGCTGTCTTGATGATGACAGCTTTGTAATAGAGCTTGAAGTCCGGAATTGTGATGCCACCAACTTTGGCTTTCTTTTTCAATATTCCTTTGGCTATTCGAAGTCTTTTCTGGTTCCATATAAATTTTAGGATTATTTGTTCCATTTCTTTGAAAAAAATGGATGGTATTTTGATAGGGATTGCATTAAATGTGTAGATTGCTTTAGGTAGCATGGACATTTTCACAATATTTATTCTTCCAATCCAGGAGCATGGAACAATGGAATACTATGCATCCATCAAAAGAAATGAAATCTTGCCTTTTGCGACGACATGGATGGAACTAGAGCATATCATGCTTAGTGAAATAAGTCAATCGGAGAAAGACAACTATCATATGATCTCCCTGATATGAGGACATGGAGAAGCAACATGGGGGTTAGGAGGATAGGAGAAGAATAAATGAAACAAGATGGGATTGGGAGGGAGACAAACCATAAATGACTCTTAATCTCACAAAACAAACTGGGGTTTGCTGTGGGGAGGTGGGACTGGGAGGGGGGAGGGGGCTATGGACATTGGGGAGGGGAGGCGAACCATAAGAGACTATGGACTCTGAAAAACAACCTGAGGGTTTTGAAGGGTCAGGGGTGGGAGGTTGGGGGAACAGGTGGTGGGTAATAGGGAGGGCACGTTTTGCATGGAGCACTGGGTGTTGTGCAAAAACAATGAATACTGTTACGCTGAAAAAAATAAATAAAATGAAAAAAAAAAAAACAAAACCGACACATAGATCAATGGAACAGAATAGAGAGCCCAGAAATAGACCCTCAACTCTATGGTCAACAACCTCAGGCTTTTTATCGCTTCAAGGACCACTGAGAAGGCCAACAAGCTTCTCAGTATTAAATGAGGTCATCTTCTGCACCTTCTGGGTGAATGATATTGAAAACTAAAACCATAATCTAATTTTAAGGGTAGCAAAACCATCAAAAAGATTTATGAGTAGACTGAACAACTCTCCTCCGCCAAATTATGGGCCTGAGAAAAAGTGACACTCTTTCGCCTTTTGTCCCTTTATGTGGATATGTTTGAGAATCTCCAATTCCTAAACATTCCAAGATAATTGGCAAATCTCCCTCCTCCATTTAGGGGAGAGCAGTTTCCTCTTGGAGACAATACAGAGATGTCCATTCTAGAAGGTGATTCATTAATTTATGATTTCCTACTTCAAAGAGTATACCTCTCGCCTCTCAAAGAGTAACCAAAGAGAAGAGACAGCGCAATTTGAGCAAGGGGAATGTAGTTTCTTCTCTAATAGTAAATATATTATACCCAGAAAGAATTGCAGGACCTCACTACATGTATGCTAATAACTTGGGATACAATTGGGTGTGGTTCTTGTGAGTATTAGATCAGGGAGACCTTTATAAAAGGCCAGAAATTAAAAAAAAAAAAAAAAAGAATTTGGAATGCTCTTTTATGAGTCAAAGTTTAAAGTCCTGGTAAGAATTCTTGTAATCAGTCCTACTATGCTACTGTGATGACTCTTTAAAGTTTGGACATGTCAGTGTCCTATAGGTAGGATACCAAATTTGCTTTGATCCAAAATTGAGAAGATTCATGATAGCAGAGATGTTAAAAGAGATTTATATTTTCAGACCAAAGAATCTACACCCTGGACATGAAGAAGAACTAGAAGAACTCAAATTAAATTTCATTCAATAAGGCAATATAAAATAAATCATATACTTAAGAAGATTAATGGAGATGGTGCATCATAGACCAGGTTTGAGAGAAAGACTATCATATATGGACTAGCTGCCATATACGATACTACAAAGAGTGAAGCCACTGCTAAAGCCATCATAAATAAGAAGTCACAGCCACCTCTCTAGCTAATGGATATGGGAGCTCAGCTGAGAGTCTGCTCCAAAGGAGAAGAGTCATCCAGCTACTTGGCTAAAAGCCAGCCAACCCTCCAAAGGATGGCCACTTAGATGATTGACAGCTGGCTATAGACATATGAATAATCCTAGAGGAAGAACTGTCCCACCTGGGACCAGAGCAAATTGCTGATCCACAAAATTATAAGCCAAATAAATGGTGGTTGTTCTAAGCCACTAAATTTTGGGATAATCTGTTATACAGAAAAAGCTAACTGATAGAGAAATTGGTCCATAGAGTAGGAGTGCTGCCATAACAAAAAACCTTGAACATGTGGCATTGCCTTGAGGAGGCTGGAAAAGTGGTGAGGAAATTATAAAATATTCTAGCAAAATAGCATATAAACAGGAAGTGCCTCCTTAGGGCTGTTAGAATGTCTATGTATATGTCTAGGAACTTAAAATTTTTTTTTAGGTTATCTAATTTGTCGGTATTTACAATCTTTACAAACTTTAGTATTTCTGTATTATCACTTGTAATGACTGCTCTTCCATTTATAATTTTATTTATTTGAGCATTGACTCTCTTGTAATTAGTCTAAACGTTTGCCAATTTTTTTATCTTCTCAAAAACCAACTCTTAGGTTTACTAATATTGTCATTGTTTTTTGGTACCTATTTCATGTATTTCTTTTATGATCTTAATTATTTCCTTATTTCTGCTAAGTTTAGGTTTGGCCTACTCTTCTTTTTCTAATTCCTTGAGGTATAAAGTTAGTTTGTTTATTAGAAATCTTTCTTTTTTCTTAATGTAGACATTTATCACCATAAACTTCTCCTTAAAACTGCTTTTGCTGCATATTGTAAGTTTTGGTATGTTGTGTTTCTAGTTTTATTTATCTCAGGATATTTTAAAATCCTTCTCCCTCCTCCCTCCCTCTCTCTTTCCCTTCCTTTCTTCTTTCCTTCCTTCCCCATTAGATTATTCAGGGGGCTGTGATTTAATTTTCACATATTTATGAATTTCTTCAATTTTCTTCCTTTTATTGATTTCTAGTTTCTTACCATATGGCTTGAAAAGATACATGATATGAATTGCCTGTCTAACTGCCAATATTCTCTTCTCCCTTCCTGACAGAACCTCAATTTTGTTGGTTCAATTTTGTTAGACGACAAAAAATCCCCAGCTACAAAACTAATTTTCTCAGCATCCCTTAAGCCAGGGGATGACTATTAGAAATAGTTCTGGTCAATGTATTGCAATTAGAAATTATTTAGTATTATATGCATGAAAGCTCCTTGGAAAGAGGACAAACTTGCCTGGAACCTCTTTTTGTTTCCGTCCTGTCAGGAAATTATTTCTGATCTTTGAAACTGAGTGAGCTGTTTGCATCTACTAGAAGAGGTCTAGAGAATCACAAATTCTTAGGTTTGTATATTTTTGATTCACTGAATAAATGCTTATGACGAGATTTACTTGTGAAAATGATAAAGTCCTACTAGGCTAAATGAATACTATTTTTTTATATATACTTCTGTAATAGAGAATAAGATGGAATAACATATTTAGCTTTTAAAATAGGCAGAAATCAATGGGTTTCTCCTATATATTGATTAACGTAACTCTCTTTTTCAACTGGGCAATTACATAATGAAAATCAAGTATAAATGCAATAATTGGCTTGAAGATATTATGAGTCTTAATGTAAAAGGCTCAGAAAATGTGAAATTCATTATTAGAATTTGTTACATTTTTCTAAATGCTTCAGTACATTAATTATAGAAGAGGTAAGTAAAAGTGAACACTAGTGAATATTTCCCCCAAAGAATGACTATGTTAAGCTTTAGTGTGAATTTTGAAAGAGGCTTGCACATAAATAGCAGAAGAGAAATGTAGTTAAAAAAGGATCATCTTACAAGTAAGTCTGTTACCTATCTGCTTGTTGTTTTGTTTTACATAGAAAATTCTTGTGAAATTATCACAAATCCATGTTGTAAGATGACAATGGAAAAATTACAATAGAATGTATTTGCAATGGAAAGAGTAAATAAGAAGAAACAGCAGAATCTCCTATTTCTTTAAGTTATTATAATTTATGTAACATAATAATGAAAATATTGAATGTGCAATCATTAGAGAGGCAAGAAGGGGAAGTAATAGAATTAACTGTACATGCAAGTACATAATTAATAAAAGAATTAAAAGGAGAAAAAATTTATACACAATTAAAATCTCAGGTTTATTTATTTTTCTTTTCTTTTCTTTCTTTCTTTCTTTCTTTCTTTTTTTTTTAAATTATTTTCTGCCTCTAGAAGCAAACCAAGAATAGTCACAATTTTCGGGTCTTACAAGTTCTTGGCAATTGATGTGATATGGGTTAGTTAGCTCAGGCTGCCATAACAAACTACCATGGACTGGGTGGCTTAAAGAACCTTAAAAGGATCCAAGATTTTGAGTGCATGTAATGTAGTTTCATTATGAGGCCTCTTCTCTTCCCTTATGAGTATCTCCTTTCTTATTGGGTGCCCACTGACTTCTTTATATATTCATAGGGAGAGAGAGAGTGAGGTTTTTGGTATCTCTTCTTATAAGGGCCACAGCCTCTTATGAGATCCCCACCCTCATGAGCTCATTGAACCCTAATTACATCTCAAGGCCCCATCTCAAATTGGGGATTAGGGCTTCAACCTATGAATTTTGTTGGGATACAAACATTCAGCCCGTCACATGATAAAAGCTTTTTATTGTGATTATCAAATTGATTTCATTAGCAAGCTAACGACTTTACTAATACTGTAAAACATACACATATTCATTCAATGTAAATGAAATTATATTTTGATTCATTTAAATAGGTCTGGGTTCTATCTTTCATTTAAAGGCTTTAAAACTTATTTGAGGATGCTAGATGTGATAACTCCTTGTTTTCTGGGTAGCAAGAAGGTTTAATCTTGGGTATTTGGTAGACACAATAGTGAGGACAGGGGACATGTTCTTTTTGTCTTGGGGACAAAAGATTCACTGTGGATGTGGATTCACTAACAACCTAATCTTTTGGTATCACTACCTTTGCTCTTAATACCAGCCAGATCTCAGAATTCTGACATTTCTTTTCATACTATGAAATTAAGATAAAATGAGTTAAAGTTTATGGTTGGTGGTGTGGAGAATTCCAAAATGGTGTGAAGAAGTGTATAGACTTGCCAATGAGTCATCAAATTCTCTGAGGACTGGTTTATCTATCAATAAATGGTTGAGTAACAACAAAACAAACAAACAAACAAAACATGGGTCCCAATTCTCACTGATAGATATACATTTTTCCTATATACTCATGCTTTCACTTTATGTATATATGTATTTATGAAAATCACCGTAAAAAGCTCTTGAGTTTTGAATCACACCTAGATCCTAAGCCCTTTCTACCCTGAGGAGTTGTGAGACTTTCTAAACATGTTGAACTTTGGATTTCTTCATAAACTGATGAAGACATCATGGTTGATAATGTCTAATGTTCCTCCAAGCAATTAATTGTCCATGATCTTCCAGTCAATTTATCAGAGGGTTGAACCTTAACACTGTTCTGCTCACATATGTTAAACAAATCCACCTTGATTTTCTTTTTTTTTTTTTCCATTTTATTTATTTTTTCAGCGTAACAGTATTCATTCTTTTTGCACAACACCCAGTGCTCCATGCAAAACGTGCCCTCCCCATTACCCACCACCTGTTCCCCCAACCTCCCACCCCTGACCCTTCAAAACCCTCAGGTTGCCCCAACCTCCCACCCCTGACCCTTCAAAACCCTCAGGTTGTTTTTCAGAGTCCATAGTCTCTTATGGTTCACCTCCCCTCCCCAATGTCCATAGCCCGCTCCCCCTCTCCCAATCCCACCTCCCCCCAGCAACCCCCAGTTTGTTTTGTGAGATTAAGAGTCATTTATGGTTTATCTCCCTCCCAATCCCATCTTGTTTCATTTATTCTTCTCCTATCCCCCTACCCCCCCATGTTGCTTCTCCATGTCCTCATATCAGGGAGATCATATGATAGTTGTCTTTCTCCGATTGACTTATTTCACTAAGCATGATACGCTCTAGTTCCATCCACGTCGTCGCAAATGGCAAGATTTCATTTCTTTTGATGGCTGCATAGTATTCCATTGTGTATATATACCACATCTTCTTTATCCATTCATCTGTTGATGGACATCTAGGTTCTTTCCATAGTCTGGCTATTGTAGACATTGCTGCTATAAACATTCGGATACATGTGCCCCTTCGGATCACTATGTTTGTATCTTTAGGGTAAATACCCAGTAGTGCAATTGCTGGGTCATAGGGTAGTTCTATTTTCAACATTTTGAGGAACCTCCATGCTGTTTTCCAGAGTGGTTGCACCAGCTTGCATTCCCACCAACAGTGGAGGAGGGTTCCCCTTTCTCTGCATCCTCTCCAGCATCTCTCATTTCCTGACTTGTTAATTTTAGCCATTCTGACTGGTGTGAGGTGATATCTCATTGTGGTTTTGATTTGTATTTCCCTGATGCCGAGTGACGTGGAGCACTTTTTCATGTGTCTGTTGGCCATCTGGATGTCTTCTTTGCAGAAATGTCTGTTCATGTCCTCTGCCCATTTCTTGATTGGATTGTTTGCTCTTTGGGTGTTGAGTTTGCTAAGTTTCTTATAGATTTTGGATACTAGCCCTTTATCTGATATGTCATTTGCAAATATCTTCTCCCATTCTGTCAGTTGTCTTTTGGTTTTGTTAACTGTTTCCTTTGCTGTGCAAAAGCTTTTGATCTTGATGAAATCCCAATAGTTCCTAGGAATAAACCTAACCAAAGAGACTAAGAATCTATACACAGAAAATTATAAAGTACTCATGAAAGAAATTGAGGAAGACACAAAAAAATGGAAAAATGTTCCATGCTCCTGGATTGGAAGAATAAATATTGTGAAAATGTCTATGCTACCTAAAACAATCTACACATTTAATGCAATCCCTATCAAAATACCATCCATTTTTTTCAAAGAAATGGAACAAATAATCCTAAAATTTATATGGAACCAGAAAAGACTTCGAATAGCCAAAGGAATATTGAAGAACAAAGCCAAAGTTGGTGGCATCACAATTCCGGACTTCAAGCTCTATTACAAGGCTGTCATCATCAAGACAGCATGGTACTGGCACAAAAACAGACACATAGATCAGTGGAACAGAATAGAGAGCCCCGAAATCAACCCTCAACTCTATGGTCAACTAATCTTCGACAAAGCAGGAAAGAATGTCCAATGGAAAAAAGACAGCCTCTTCAATAAATGGTGCTGGGAAAATTGGACAGCCACATGCAGAAAAATGAAATTGGACCACTTCCTTACACCACACATGAAAATAGACTCCAAATAGATGAAGGACCTCAATGTGAGAAAGGAATCCATCCAAATCCTTGAGGAGAATGCAGGCAGCAACCTCTTCGACCTCAGCCGTAGCAACATCTTCCTAGGAACAACGGCAAAGGCAAGGGAAGCAAGGGCACCTTGATTTTCTTAAAGGAAGAGAATATGATAGGAGTAATCTCTTATAGTCAAAAATTCTTCTAAACCAAGAAGAAACAAAGGAAATTCCAGGAGGAGGCCCTGAAAGGAGGAAGAAAGAAATAATGGGTTTTGTTTTGTTTTGTTTTGATTCTTTGCCTAGAGTTGTGGATCATCAGGCCATACAAGGATGACTAAGGCAGAAGGAGGGACAATTTGGGAACAGGTCTGGGGTATGCACTGAACATTTCTTAGACTCTTAGCTTTTAAGCCAAAATAATTGATTCAGTGCTGTGCAAAGGGAAAAGCTATTGATCGCTCACTGTGTGCTTTTTAGTGACTGTGACCTGCACATTAAGTGTTTGTATTATCTGTGTATCTTCCTTTAGTTTTAAGAGAAGTTATTACTGGAGGATATGTCAAAAAGGAGACATTATGAACATTTAATCACTTCAAAGTATGATCAATATACCCAGTAATGCTCATGTCAAGGCATTTTGTGGAATAGTTAAGTAACAGCAAATTGTGAGACATGATCCCATTGCAGATGTATGAGGAATATATTTGCCTTGTGAAAAATGACTTAATATTCAAAATCTAAAACCTAAATTGAAAAATCTAATTATATGTAAGTCATGCGTACAGATAGTTTAAGAACATGCTCATCCTTTCCCCATAGCCCATACAAAATACTTATGTATTTTTCTAATATTTACAGTACCAGTGAACTGAAGGAGTCTATTTTTTGTTGAAAAAGTACCAATAATGGGGCATCTGGGTAGCTCAGTGGGTTAAAGCCTCTGCCTTCGGCTCAGGTCATGATCTCAGGGTCCTGGGATCAAGCCCCGTTGGGCTCTTTGCTCAGCAGGGAGCCTGCTTCCCTTCCTGTCTCTCTGTGGGTCTCTCTGCCTACTTGTGATCGCTGTCTGTCAAATAAATAAATAAAATCTTAAAAAAAAAGAAAAATTACCAATATTAAGAAAAGAAAGAAGCAGAATAACAGGTTTCTCTGCTTCACGTTAATTTTTTAGGCAAAACGTTAATTGTTGCTAATAGTTTTGTGCAGGATTATCGATTACAAAGTTCCTTTGTTTTTTTTCAAGAAAGGATATGAAAGTGTCCTCCAAATTCTTACCTCTAAGATATTGTGAGAGGAGTTGGTGGCTCTGAGTTCCTTGCAGTAGTTGAAGACATGATCCTTCTGTTGCAATACTAATAATATTTGGTTTATTCAAAAGCAAGGTTGACTCTTAATATTACATTTGTCGTAGTGGAAGAGTCTTCACTAGTTTGTGAATAAAATAGTTTTCCAGGGCGCCTGGGTGGCTCAGTGGTTTAAGCCTCTGCCTTCGGCTCAGGTCATGATCTGAACTGATTCTCAGGGTCCTGGAATCGAGCCCTGCATTGGGCTCTCTGCTCAGTGGGAAGCCTGTTTCTCCTTCTCTCTCTGCCTGCCTCTCTGCCTACTTGTGACCTCTCTCTCTGACAAATAAATAAATAAAATATTTTAAAAAAATAAATTAAAAAAATAGTTTTCCACTAAAGAGTATCTGGCTGAAGATTAGGTCACTTGAGGAAGTCTCTCCTACATAGTTTCTTCATAACTTTTTGGTTTGCATATATTCAGACTAAAGTCATGTGCTTTAACTGTATAATGAAACCATTATTCATTTTAAAGTTATTCACAAGTGGCATCTATTTTCATTTTGGTTTTATATTAATGATTTCTTCTAGCCATACAGTATTCTTCAAAGCCTAATTAATGGATATTGCACTAAACTATACTTTTGAGTGTCTTATTGATCTTTTTAATGAAGGACTTCAGTGCTGTTTATGAGGAAAAGATCTTATTAAACTATACAGAAAATTTACTTTAAACTTTCTTTTTCTGTGACTGTTCATTTTAATAAAAACTTTATTGGATTTTCTGAGGAGAAACTCAGCAGGGGATGTTTCCTTCATTAGAAAATTTACAGTGCTTAAGGGAGTAGAATATGTTAGCTTTTTATTTTCAAATTCATTACCCTTTTTTCTTATATTTGGCTAGTGGGACATTAGGCAAGAAGGAAATTGTCTTGCATTTTCCCACACTTAATAATCTAGATTTCTTTACAATAATTTTTGCAAAATCTGAGCTTAGAGAAGTTTTACACAATGCGTAAAAATTTGGGGAGATATGTAAAATACAAAATTCCTATCCCAGGATTAAGAGAAATAATAAACACATACACAGCAGAACATTTTATCTAAATTTCATTCTACCTGATGACATTTTCACACTTCTACAGCAGCTGTAACACATGTGAATTCACTGCAGCTTATTAGATCTATAATCTGATTTTGGATTCTGGGAATTTGTTTTTTGTTTTTTGTTTTTTGTTTTTTGGGCTTTTTTTTCCCCCTAAAGTTTTCATATGAGTGCATTTACTTTAATCTGCATAAAAATATTCACACTGTCTGGAGCTAAGAAAAGGATTCTTATGTAAATGAGTTATTTAAAATTCTGAATAGCAGCTTCAGACAAATGGAGGAGAAATGACAGGGAATTAAAACTTTGGAGGAATATTTTCAATATGGTAATTGGATTCAAATAGTTTATTTTTTTGGAGAACATCAAAGACCCACTCACAAGCTTGTGCTCAGATTAAGTGAAAGTTAGAAGACATACATTTGAATATATTTAAACTTTAAAAATTTTCTAACAATTTAAAAATGTAATTCCCGCATTCATTATGCTGCCTATGAAGCCCCAGGCTTCTTCATGTCAGTTTCCTGAGTGGGAGTGATAATATTGGTCAGATCTTTCTGAAACGGGTATGATAAACAACTGACCAAATAAGATGGACAATAGGCCAAAAACCTTTGTTCAGAACACCCCAGTGTCTACTGGATGAAACCTCAATCCTGGCTCTCAATCACTTTACTCTGGCTTCATCATGGATTTCCATAAGGAATCTCTGACTCTATGACTTTCTTTGAGACTTGGGTATTTTCTTTTTGTTCCCTGGACCACCTGGATCTTAGATCCCTGGCCAGAATCTCTTCTCTTCCCAATCTCTTCAAACTGAGCATTGCTGGAGGGGAAGGGATATAGGGATTGGGGTAACTTGGGGTTAGGCATTAAGGAGGGCATGTGATGTAATGAGCACTGGGTATTATATAAGACTGATGAATCACAGACCTGTACTTCTGAAACTAATAATATATGTTAATTTAAAAATAATAATTAAAAAATGAATAAATAATATAAACTTTTCAACATCTCAGATTAACTTCAGTAGTAAACATTTAGGTAATAAAAATACTAAATATAAAAGTGGGATTTTATTTATCTTTTGATATATATTAAGGTGTGTTACCACACCCTCCCTTTTCTTCACCATCTTACCCTTGGTATATTTTACCAATTTATTCTTCATCAGATTTATATAAAAGTACACAATTCACTTTTCCATACTTGATGGATACTTTTCATGTTTATTAAGCATATATGTATAACAATGCTATTTTATTATTTATATTTTAAAACAGAAATTCTGGCCTTTATATCTAAATGCTTAGCAGGGATTGGCTTGGGGTAAGTAGTATACTTACCTACACTGCTTTGTGAAAAGGTGCCACCATTTTCCCTTAAACATGCATAATTATATTTGGATATATAAAAGAAATTCCAATATGGCTCCTTCATGAAATCTTGAATATTGTATGAACTAGGCTTCACTGAAGGTCATAAGATATTATCTAATTACATTAGTATATATATCAAAGCATTAAAATAACAAGTCAGGCTTGTGAAAAATTTGTTAGTTCTGTCACATATAGTATTAATATACATTGCTCTATCCTCCATTTTTAGTTCTTTTTAAACTTCTTCATTTCAAAGTATAAAATTTAGCAATGAGTATTCACAAGGGTTCATAAAGCATTCCTTCTGATACAAAATTGATGGTCAAGACTATATTTACATAAATTAAATAAGCAAATATTATGTTAATTTAAACTGAGTCAAAATCAAAGAATTACTAAAGGTCCTTGAAATTTTGTAGAAAACTGGAGAAGATTTTAAAAGAAAATGCATCTCTCCCTTGATAGAACAAGCTAATTTACAGTCCTATTTCAGATACATGGCAATTTTCCCATGTCTTATTAACCTGACTTTCTTGTTTCTTTTCATTAACACCTGGTTGGAGCTCAGTACCCCATTGGGAAACACCTGTCCACAGTTAACAAGGTGTTAATTGTAAAAACAATAAAAAGTGAAGTCAGGGAATTAGTTCACAGATTCTTAAACCAAATCATAAATAATCCAAGATAGTAGACAATAAAAAAGTAGGTTATTTTTGTAAGAATCAATAGTTGAGAGTGATTCTAGCTCTGTAGCTTTGGGCAAGTTCTTGAACTTCTCAGTGCCTTTCTTTACCCATCTTGAGAATGTGGATATTGATTATGTATATGGCATAAAATTCTTATAGAGATCAATGTAGGCAATACAGGTAAATGTTTAACACATGGTAAGCACTAAAAATAATAGTGTCATCATTAAAGTTATTTTTGATACTTTTGGTTGGATTTCTGTATGTATGTTTTTATGTGCATGAATAGAACATTATATTGTACTATAGATATATATGATTTTCAGTGTTCTATGTGCTATTGTGTTCATTCACTCAATAATTCCATGAAAGCTAGTGAAGTGGTCTGTACTATTTTCTCATGGCTAATGATTTTGAGTGTGCACAAAACAACTGCTGGTGAGTTAATGTGGTTTATAAGTATTGTGATTTTAACTTGTTAAATAATTTGCATTTTTTACTGCATGTGGCCTATCTTTCTGCCATGTATATTTGGTTCTGGCAAATAATTTGATATATAATGGCTTTTAAAAACTACATTTGCTACTGCATTGAAAAACAAAAAGAATCATGCTAAATATTGATTGATACAGAAATTTTGACTTTTACAACTATACATGCTGACCTACTGACACAACTGACACAACTGTAAGACCGATTACATACATGAGGCATATGTTTTTGGGTGTTGGAAACAAGGGACACAGCACAATGGTTCTTGAAAGAAGGAACCACATGAGATGAATCCTGTTATTATCTCAATTTTTAGCATGGTGGCATGTCCTGCTGTGGCCCAGAGAGGTGGAGCCTAAACAAATTATGGTCGTTCTGTTGATTTGAGGAGAAAGTGACTTGGTCTCCAACTAATGGAGCATCTGAGCACAATTATTAAAAAAGTGGGAACTCCTAAATGGAATCTCCAAAATTCTATGAGTTGTATCTACCATGGGTTTTTGAGTGAAGGTTAGACATACATGTAGAAGACAAACCACAAAAGTCCAAGCAAAGTTCACCTGTTGGATTGAAGCTAAACTGTGATACCAGAGTCATGAAACTTAGAAATTGACTAACACCTCAGGACTCAGTTAAGTCTCATGAAAGGCTGTGTTTAAGGATGGAGAACCATGCCCTAAAATAAATGCCACTTTCTAGGATTAAGTTCAATACTAGAGTCAACCCTCTCTAACCAGAAATAAAACCAAATGTTTTGGACCAAAAGTTTCAGCTAGTAAATTAACTGCCTGATGGAACAAAAATTAATACTCTTTAGAGGACAATGTCACAATCTCAATCTTTATAATCATTATATACAATGTCCAACATATAATTGGAATTTCTAGACATGTAAAGAAGTAGTAAAATATCCATAATCAAGGAAAAGGCATTGAGACAGCTAAGGCATTGTTGTTCTCAGATGAAAACTTGAAACAGTTACCAAGTACAGTCTTAAATATTTGGAGAGATTGTAATTATAAAAAGTGAGTAGTTATTGAGTCTCAGCAGATAAACCAGAGCTATTAAAAAGAGAAATAACAATTGAATGGAATCATTAGACCTGAAATGAAAATTTTACTAACTGGTGTTATTAGCATTGAGATTGCAGAAGAAGGACTGATAAATATGAAGGAAAAGCAAGAGAAAGTATTTAGTCTAAAGAAAAATGAGAAGAGTGGTTTAAAAACCTTGGAGTCTCAGTGATTTGTAAGACAATATCAAGCAGGATAACGTTACTATAATTGGAATTTCAGGGGAAGAAGTTTAAGAGAATGGAGGAGAAAAAAATATGCTTAAATATTTGAAAATAATATTAAAAATTTCCAAATATTTGAGAAAGATATAAGAAACTCAGTAAACCCCTAAGTATCAGGATAAATACAAAAATATACCTAAGCACATTATAGGCAAGTTGTTAAAATATAAAGATAAAGAGAATTTTAAAAACAGCCATAAAACTCAGCTATATGCAATACTTCGGATCATGTACAAACAGGATGACTGACTTTTCATCAGACCAATGGAAAAGGGAAGACACTGGGATGCTATAAAAGTCATGGGCATTAAGGAGAACATGTGTTGGGATGAGCACTGAGTTATATACAACTAGTGAATCATTGAACACTATAACAAAAGCTTATGGTGTACTGTATGTTGGCTAACTGAACATAATGAAAAAGTTAAAAAAATTTAAAAAATAAAGCACAAAAAGCCAAAAATATTCCTCAAAAATGAGGGCACAGTCAAGACATTTGTAGATTAAAACATAGAGAGAAATTGTAGCCAGCTTATCTGTAGTGTAAGAAATTTAAATGAAGTTCTTCAGGAAAATGACACCATATGGAAGCTTATATTTTCAAGAAGAAATGAAGAGCAACAGAAGTGCTAAATGTGTGGGTAAATATGAAAAGTAATATTTTATATATATTAATTTTTTAAAGAAAAGTGAATATTTGAAGTAAAAATAACCACATTTCATTGTGAGACTTAAACCTTAAATATGTATAAAGTAAATGTGCCTATAGTACCAAATGTGGAGAAAGTAAAATAATTTTATTAATGTAAGGTTCTTGCATGTTACATGAAGTCATATAATGTCATTTTTAAGTTTATAGTGGTAATTTGTTGTTGCATATTGTAAGCCCTGTAGTACTAATTCTAAACAAACTGTAATTTTTTTTTCCTCTTATAAGACATTTCGAATAACATGAAAATACTTTTAATGATCTAAAGAAACAGTACTAGCATCTAGAGGGCAGAGGCCAAAGATGCCACTAAATATCCTACAGTATATAAGGCAGCCCCTTCACAGTACAGAATCACCCAGCCTTAAACATCAGTGGTGCTAATACTGAACCATACCCTAAAGAACTATTTACAGAGTTAAATAAAGAGGTATGGCTGAAATGCCAACAGAGAAATTAAATTAGATATGGAGAAGTATTAACTCACCCAAAAGAAGGCAAGAAAAGAGGAATTAAGGGGGAAAAAAAGAGGTGGCAACTAGAAAGCAAATAGCAAGATGGTAGACTTAAATCTTAATATATAAATATATTAAATGTGTAGTTATATAAGTATATTAAATCTGGTGAATTAAATATGCCATTTTATAGGCAAAGATTGTTGGGATTAAAAATATGTATATGCTATTTATAAGAGACAGTTTAAATACACAGAAACAGAGAGATTAGATGTAAAATAATGAGAAATGCCAACATAAGAAAGCTGAAACATCTCTACAAATATCAGACAAAAGAGGAAAGAGTATTATTGGGAAAATGAAATTACATTGTAATGATAAAATGTGTGCATTAATCTAATAAAACTTCAAAATACAAAGAGCAAAAATCGATAGCACTATAGGCACATATCAGTAGTTCTGCAATCATATATGGATATTTTTATCACTTTTTACTTAGTAATTTATAGAACTAGATAAGATGTCACAAAATGCATAAAATATTTAAAGACTATCAAACAAATTAATTGACATTACCCAAAAAATATGACCATTGCATAACTAAAAAGCAAACTTTCTTTTCCACAGTATATATAATGTGTATATATATATAACTTTCACAGATCATGGTCTCTTTCATAATGGAAATAGATTAGGAAATTATAATAATAAAATTATTTAAACATTCCTAAGTCTTCGGATATGAAAATAACACAGTTTAGAGCCCATAGGTCAAAAATGACAAAATATATAAAACTGAATCTGTTTTTGAGATACAGATAAAGCTGTGTTTGAGGGAAATTTATAGCTTTAAGAAGTTATATTTAAAAATAAATATTTAAAATCAGTGACCTTAATTTTTCCCTTAAGTCCAGTGAGAGTAGAGGCGGTTAAACTCCAAGTGGAATTAAGATCAAAGAAGATTCCATGAGATAGAAAAGAAATAAATGGAGGACATTAACAAAACCTAAATCAGAGAAATGGTTTAAAAAATCCTTTAGCAGTATAAGCAAATAGCAAAACAAGCAAAATAAATTTTTGGAGTGAAAAAAAAAATTAGAACTTTCACTGAAAAGTACAAAATGTTGAGATGACCTAAATAAATGGAGAAGAAATAAACCATTCTCATGAAATGGAAAATCTAATATTGTCAAGATCTCAGTTCTTCCAGATTGATGCATATTTTCAGTACAGTGTCAATAAAAGTGCCAATAATTTTCCTTTGAAGAATTTGATAAATTTATTCAAGTATTAATATGGAAATTCAAAGACCTTAGAAGACTCACAGTAGTCCTGATCATTGTAAGGACAAACACTTGCTAATATCAAAACTTACTATAAACATATAATAATTAATACTATACTGTTGGGCAAGAGTAGAAAAACAGATTGCATGCAGAACAGAATGGAGAATCCAGAATAGAAAATCACGTTTATAATGTCAATTGATTTTAGAAAAATTTCTAAGGAAAATCAATGAGAAGGATTTTTTTTTCAGCAGAAGTTTGAAAAAGATTGAAAAACGTTTGAAAAAGGTTTTTTCAAAAATCTTTAAAATACATACATGACAGACAAAGGTGTATATGCTGAATCCACAAATAATTCATACAAATTGATATAAATGTCAAATAACCCAATTTAAAACCTAGCCAAGAGATTTGAAATAATATTTCACAAAAGAAGACGTATGAACCACAAAAGAAGGTTTATAGATGGCCAGTAAACAAGTGAGAAAACAATTAATATCATTTCTTCTCAGAGAAATAGAAGTTAAAACCACAACATGGTATATATACTGGAATTGCTAAAATTAAAATGATAGCAAGAATAGTTGATTAGCAAGGTTGTGAAGTAATTCAAACTCTCCTCCCTTATTAAGGAAGTATAAGATCATATGACCACTTCAGGGACAAATTAAAAAATGAGCAAAAATTCGTAGTCAAGTAAGGATTAGTACAAGTCTTTTGGCATTAAAAAGAGCATTATACAAATCACTTTAGCCTGAGGGGGTTAACCAGTAATTATATGAATGAAGATTAAAATAAAGTAAGTTTCAAAATATGTATTGAGTCGGAGATTTGAGAATTAAGGCTAATTGTAACTATAAAAAAAACAAGGAAGAAGATTTACCAAATCCATATACTGCTATTAGAAAAATAGTTTAAAAAAAATCATTCACAGCAAATGGATGCTGAGGGGGACACTGTTTTGTGAGGATGTACATGAATTCTTCTTTGTTTTTAAGATTGTGATGTTAATGGAGCCAGAAGAGTAGGTAGGCCAACTCATGTGTCTTGTCCAACATTTTGAACCAGAACTCTTGTGACTGCAGATCTCGCTACCCTCCTCTCTGCCGTGAATTCTAGAAGATGGAGAGGAATGGAAAGAGGGAGATGAAGGTCATGTTTTTCTTAAACTGAGAAAATTGCTATGCAATTTTAAGTGGTCATAAATCTGTCATACAAATAAAAGAATAAATTTGGAAACGAACGTGAACACTAGGCAGCGATATTCAAACATTTTCCTTTTATACCTCCTAAAAGAATTTTGAGAAAAACTCTGTCTGCCCTTGCACATTTAAACTTAACATCAATAATTTATTATTGATATTTTATGCAGTGTAAAGGATTCTGGCATGTTATTGATTGGATCCTGTTTTAAGCACACAATAAAACCTATTGATACAGACTCTGGTGTCATGCTGGTGGTTTCCACCCTTCATAGCAACTTCACTCTGTCATTTCTTAAGCTTGCAATAATGCAACCCTGCATTAGTGCAATTTCAGTGTTTGAACTTCACTTTCAGTGGTAGGGTGGGATTTTATTTTGTTTGTCAACACCGTAAAGCTTCAGGTTCAGTCTTTTCAAATTTGGAAAATATCTATTCGATAACATAAATAGCATAGGTAGTTCTTATCAGCCAAAATCAGACCCAGTTTCCATAAAAATACCTATCTGCTTTCTTTTCAATTTAATCAATTCTTTATGCCGTGACAGAAGTCTCTCTAGTGAATTCGAAGATGAGTAGTTTAGATCAAATATATAGAAAGCCCCACCCTCCATTTATTACCTGGATAAAATAGAATGCTTCCTCTTCATATCATTCTCTTTATTTTGGCCTACAATACTTTTCTCAAAAGCAATGGATCTGGAATCCTCCTTTGATGCCTAAATGTGTGTTTACTCTGTGACAGTGTACCTCATTAGGTGGGATAGGTGAGAGGGCCCTCTTTCTTTTGTATAGTGGTAAGAGGGGAGGCGAAAAAAAATGTTGCCAAATCACAGATGTTTCCTGGCAGATTGATTTTTGGAAAGGACATATTTTTAAGTTGAGGGTCTGGAAATTGATTTCTTAAAGACACTATGTATGTCTATGACTCCATACCTACTAGAAAATCTTTGTGTAATCTTGGATATTTATGTATCTATTTTTGAAGACTACTGCCTTATAAAATATTAGCTTAAAAATGTCTTAGTGATATTTTTCATATTGGCTTTCCACTGATAAGACTTTAAATGTTGCTCGGAAAAAAGTACATAAAATAATGATTGAAAATATGAACAAGCAAGGCTACAAATATGGATTTGCTCTTATCTATTACTTCGGCGTTCACACATGCACACACATCCATAAATGCCCAATGGTTTTGCAACAGAAAATTTCCATTCATGTTTTATCCTCAGCTATTAAATACATTAATAGTTATTTATCTACTCGATACTCTGCTAGGCTCTGTGAATATAAATATATATAATCTGCAGTCTCTAATCCAAAGAGCATTCAGTGTAAAGAGGAAAAATACCAATAGTCATTCCCTCTTCACTTCCTGAGTGTCTGATCATGTGACGGTGATTGGTGCCCATGCAACTACTCAGCACCAGCACTGCCTGGAGCTGCTCCGCTGCATGATGCCCTGTCACCTGGCAATAGCAGGTGCTGGCATATTCACAGCTACTTCTGTGAGGTCTCAGGTGATGTTCCCTATAGTGGTAACTAAGGGTTGAGGAAATGTTGCTGTGCCTGTAAAGGTATAATTGTACTGTTTTTTATTTGTTTTTTTTTTTAAGATTTTATTTATTTATCTGACAGAAAGAGATCACAAGTAGGCAGAGAGCCAGGCAGAGAGAGAGAGAGGAGGAAGCAGACTCCTGGCTAAGCAGAGAGCCTGATGCGGGGCTCGATACCAGGACCCTGGAATCATGACCTGAGCCTAAGGCAGAGGCTTTAACCTAGTGAGCCACCCAGGTGCCTCCCTGTTTGTTTTTAAGAGTGGTCCCCAATTCAAAATAGAACTAATACCTCGCCCTAGATTAACCCTATGAGAAATTTGTTCCTTTGGGTTTTTGTATAGTGCCTTGCCCTGAAATGAGTTATTCCTGAGGGCTGCCTTATATTATGAAAATAAAATAGCTAAATAGTCTTAACTATGAAAATGAGAGAAGGTATTTGAATGCGCAGAGGGCTATAATTTCAATTAAAGCCATAAAAGGAGTGAATAAATTAAGCCTCAGTAGCTTCTTTGGGCTTTGCTTATTTCTTTTACTAATAGATTTTTTAAAAGCACATTTGGCATAAAAAGTTAGGCTGATTCGATTTCTTAAAATAAGTTCCTATCATCAAAATTCATAGTCTTTAACTTTGCTTTGAGTATGCTTCATGGCCATTAAATGAATCTATATTGAGCAGAAAAAGATACACACTTAGAACATAAAAATTGCCACTTAGAAACAAAAAAAGGAACCTAAGTGCAGTTTGTATTTTATAGATTTTCTGATGCTTTAGTATAAAGATTCCTTCCTGACAGTCACTAAAAATATGGCAATGAGGTTCATTTTGTTGCCACACAATAATTTTTATTTACCAAAAGTAAGTCTCAGATAACTGCATTGATTCTTCCACACTTGAGGCCATTGAATAAGGAAGAAAAGCATTGTACAAAAGGCATTTTAAAATAACAATAGCAGCAAAGGGCAGCTGCTAGAGCTTTAATGAGATTTTCTGTTCAGATAAAGTTTAGCATTCCTGCAGAACAAGATCAATATTGGCTTATTTTACTTAGATATTTTGGAAGTCTTCCTAACAGTGATATTTTTAAATCATGGAGTCTACTAAAGGGCTCTTATAGCAGGTGGCAAAAGGATCCATACAAATTGCTCAAACTGTACTAAAATTGACCACATTCAAAATATTGGCTTGTCTTCTCCCTAAACTTGCTCTACAGAAGTAAGAATTTTCTGGACCAACCATATGGAATACTAGACCTTATGAAAAGCAAAAGGAAAGATGCATAAGATACCAATAAGAAATATAACCAGACAAAATTCCCTTGCTTGAATGTGCACATTTCACAAAACCATGCCTGCTGTTAAAATAAGTAACTTCCCTTACTAAATATGAAGTTCTTTTTCCAGCAGACCAATTCGAAAGTGATCAGAATAAACTTTTTTTTTTTTAAAGATTTTATTTATTTATTTGACAGATAGAGATCACAAGTAGGGAGAGAGGCAGGCAGAGAGAGAGAGAGAGGAGGAAGCAGGCTCCCTGCCAAGCAGAGAGCCCGATGCGGGACTCGATCCCAGGACCCTGAGATCATGACCTGAGCTGAAGGCAGCAGCTTAAACCACTTAGCCACCCAGGCGCCCCATAAACTTAAACTCTATTGTAGGAGGCTGGTGGTTTTGGAGGACAATACAATTGTAATTATTATCATTAATAATATTTCTGTTATCATTATTTTAAAAATATTAATGTACTCTGCAACTACTGTGTGACAAATAAGATCTCCATATGTATAAACTTCGTTTCAAACACAGATAATCTAGCCATACCTGGGAGGAAGGTGTTTTTAATCTTCATAATTTTATAGATAGGGTCACCAAAGCTCAAAAGAAATAAGTTATCCAGTGTTGATCTATGAATAAATATTTGATCCAGGGTCTAATTGTGGGTAAGACTGGTGTCAAATCCTATGATCTTACCAGTATTAGCTAAAAACCTCTAAACAAGAGATTTCAGTACTAGAATGTTTATGGTTACTAGCATTTAGGGATTCATGAAATGAAAAAGCGATGAAATAATAATGTCTTTACCCTCCATTTCAGAAATGGTAGGTTTTACAAAGTGTAATTGTCACAATCTCTTAATACATTCGAAATTTTAATTCCAAGAGACTTACTAGAACTAAATTATGGTATTTCATTGGTGTACTTCCAACGATGTGTTTCATGAATGCTCTAGTTTGGTATTTAAGCCCTTAAATTTGTCTGTCTGTAAGGGGACGTTTGGAAGTATTCCTTAGAATAGGTAATGTACCGGCCATTGATCCAAACAGCAAATACAATCATTTATTACTTTTCAGTTGACAAACATTAAATTTTAACCGTGGCATTCAGTTTGTTCCATTACTTAGGATTGAATCTACATCCTTGTTCATCAGTAAATCTCTTGGGCTGAGCCTGATTTAGGTAATTTTGTTAGGCAATTTCCAAGCTCCATGTGATACAGTAGAAATGCCTAATAGAATATGTTCCCTGCACACCTCCTAAAATTTTAAATGACTTCAGTGCACAACATTCAGATTGAAACAGTAGTAAAATATTGTATTGGTATATACTCCCTGAAGCACATCAAAGATTTTTTTTAACTAAAGATCAAGAAGGAAAACAAAAACATTACTAGTGAAATCTGTTCAATGCAGACTGATGTATTTGATTTATTTTTTTGTTAGAGTTGGTGGAACAAATACCTTCACATATTGCTTAACAATTTATTTTAGGGGAAGGTCCCTTGGTATTCTCACAATGCACTGATTTGATTTGGGAGAGATGAGAGATAAAGGCCAGCAAATTTCTACTGTAACATTCTGAACAGTATATGATGTTAGATAACTAACTGCATAATTATATGGGAAAAGTCCAAAGGAATATGCCTAGTTCTCAAAGCATTGTTTGTTCTGTCACATAATATTTGCTTTACTTGAAAATTCCTCCAAGCTTAACTAATGTGTATTTTTTCATCTCTTCGAAAAAGCTTAATTTTCTCTGCAAAATATATTGCTACTAATAGGAAGTTTTTAGTGTTTGATAAAACATTAATTTTGATGGAACAAAGCGGTGTCAAAGGTATATTTAAAAAAATCAAATCAATAGTTTTATTTTTTTAGAGATTTTATTTGTTATTTGTTAGAGAGAGAGAGAGAGATCACAAGTAGGCAGAGAGGCAGAGTGAGAAGGGTAAGCAGGCTCCCTGCACAATGATGGTGTGGAAAGTCACAGGACTAGATAGATGATACAATCTATGTACGTTGTGTAGACAGACAGAATAGAGAAGTGGGCCAAGGATAAAGCTCTGATTTATTACAACTCTTAGAATCAAGGAGGAGACACCAACCAAGAAGAATTAGAAGCCAGTTCTGGTGAAATAAGAAGAAAACCACCTAGGGGCCCTTGGGTACCTCAGTCAGTTAAGCATCTGCCTTCAGTTCAGCTCATGATCCCAAGTTCCTGGGATGGAGCCCCACATTGGGCTCCTTGCTCAGTGGGGAGCCTGCTTCTCCCTCTGCCTGAGCTTGACACTCTCCCTATTTGTGCTCTCTTTCTCTCTCTCTCTCTGTGTCAAATAAATAAATAAAATCTTGAGAAAGAAAGAAAGGGAAAAAAGAAAAGAAAGAAAAGAAAAGAAAGGAAGAAAAAAACTACCTAGTGTGCATGGTCATGGAAACCAAGGGATGGGTGGTTCCAAGAACTAAAAAGTGACTGAGTGTGTCACATTTTTCTTTTTTATCTTTTTTAAAGATTTTATTTATTTATTTGACAGATAGAGATCACAAGTAGGCAGAGAAGCAGGCAGAGAAAGAGGATGAAGCAGGCTCCCTGCTGAGCAGAATCCTATGGGGGACTCAATCCCAGGACCCTAGGATCATGACCTGAGCCAAAGGCAGAGGCTTTAATCCACTGAGCCACCCAGGTGCCCCAAGTCAACAGTTTTAAAAATTGGTGTATGCTGGTGGTTCTGAACATTCACTGTTCATGAGTCACATGTAGATCCTGGGCCTCACCCCAGAAATTCTTTTCTGGGGTCTAGATTGGGCCTGAGCAGAGACACTTGTCTAAAACACCCCAGGTAATTCAAATGTGCAGGCAGAACTGAGAACGACTGGTTCAGATTAAAATTGAAGAGATGAATTAAGAACAGTTTCTGAATCTTGGCAGAAGATGGAAAGTGATTTTTAAGAGAAATACTCCCTTGCTAGAACAAGGGTATTTACTGCCCAGTATTAAATGTATGGCAGTTTTCCTGTCTCATAGTCACCTATCTTTCTTATTCCTTTTCATTAACAATTAGTTTCTATTGGGAAACATCTCTCCACTGTTTAACAAAGCATCTACTGTAAAAATATTTGACAGGGGATTCACAAAGCCAGTATGTGGATTTTTAAAGGAAGA
Source organism: Meles meles (assembly GCF_922984935.1). Taxonomy (NCBI): domain Eukaryota; kingdom Metazoa; phylum Chordata; class Mammalia; order Carnivora; family Mustelidae; genus Meles; species Meles meles. Next base: position 91,761,723 of record NC_060069.1, on the reverse strand, counting down.
AAAACATTTTTGAGTGGTAATGGCCCAAACTTTACTCACAGCCCTCAGAAGCCATGCCAATAAATAAGTTAAGAAAACCCTGATAATTCTCTCTGATTTTTTAATTAACATATAATGTATTATTTGCCCCAGGGGTACAGGTCTGTGATTTATCAATATTACACAATTCACAGAACTCACCATAACACATTCCCTCCCCAGTGTCCATCACCCAGCTGCCCTACCCCCCCACCCTCCTGGTCCCTAGCAATCCTTTTTGTTTCATGAGATTAAGAGTCTCTTATGGTTTGTCTGCCTCCTGATCCCATTTTGTTTCATTTTTTCCCTCCCTACCCCCCACAAACCCCCATCCTGCCTCTCAAATTCTTCATATCAGAGAGATCATATGACAATTGTCTCTCTGATCGACTTACTTTGCTCAGCATAATATCCACTAGTTCCATCCACTTCATTGGAAATGGCAAGATTTCATTTCTTTTGATGACTGCATAGTATTCCTGTGTGTGTGATAAATATATATAATGATAAATATATCTATAATGGAATATTACTCAGCCATCAAAAATGATATCTTGCTATTTGTAATGACATGGATGTAACTAGAGTGTATTATGCAAAGCAGAATAAGTCAATCAGAGAAAGACAATTACATGATTTCACTGATATGTGAAATTTAAGAAACAAAATAGAGGAGCATAGAGGAAGGGAGTGAAAAAGAACAAGACGAAATCAGAGAGGAAGACGAACCGTAAGAGACTCTTAACCATAGGAAAGAAACTGAGGGTTGCTGGAGGGTAAGTGGGTGGCGTGGATGGTTGGGGTAACTGGGTGATGAGCATTAAGGAGGACATGTGATGTCATGAGCACTGGATATTATGTACAACTGATGAGTCACTGATGTCTACCTTTGAAACTAACAATACACTATATGTTCATTAATTGAATTAAAAGAAAATACAATTGAAAAAAATGAGTGTCTAAATTCTAGGATAAAATTGCTACTACTTTTAATAATCCATAATATGGGGTGCCTGGGTGGCTCAATGTGTTAAGTACTCTGCCTTCAGCTCGGGTCATGATCCCAGGGTCCTGGGATCGAGCCCCGCCTCAGGCTTTCTGCTTGGTGGGGAGCCTGCTTCCTCCTCTCTTTCTCTCTGCCTGCCTCTCTGCCTACTTGTGATCTCTGTCTGTCAAATAAATAAAATAATAATCCATAATATGGAATATATGATTATTGCCTAGGACTGTGCCAATTACTTTGCATTTAATATCTCACATTATGTACCATAACATCTGATCAGTATTTCTGGACAAAAATATTTTCCTGCTGTCCCACGAAGTCTCAGCAAATAGGGAGATTCATATTTGTGGATGTTCTTTTCTATTCAGAGGTAATGTGACCAACATCTTTGCAAACCAGGCGGTATTACTTAAGTCTCAGCACAACAGAGTGCATAATTTATTGACATGACAAGAGTCACACACGGATTCGGGAAGCATTCCCACTGCAGCTAAAGGAGTCCAGCTGCATCAGCAGGACCAGCCGCTCTGCAAAAATATACTAAGCACTGTAAACAGCTTCATGATATTTTGTTTGTGTATAGATTTGGGACTCATATAACAGAAATAGACAAGTTAAGTTCTCAAATTACGTGGCATAGAGTGCTTATTTTGCAAGCTTTAACCAAAATCTTGGTGTAGTATTTATGGTCCACAGCATCATATGCTTCTCTGCCCTCTGACCCTGGGTTCCATGCACACTGGCTTTCTTCCAGTTTTTAGAATATGCACATCCTCTCTCCTCTTTGCCTTGTCTGGTCCCTTGGTCATAAATGCTTTTCTTTTTATCTTGTGATGGTAAGCTTCCCTTGTCCTTCAACTTTAATGTTAAATTTAACTGCCTTTGACAGATCTTCGCCTGAATTCGTAATCTAGAGAATTACTCAATCACTATCACATGAATGTATTTCATTTCTCGGCAAAGCACTGGTCACCACAGGAAATTTTCTTGTTTATTTATGCAGGTATGTATTTACTTATCATCTGACTTTTTCCACTTTAGTGTAAGATCTTGGGCTTTTGATTCTCAAGTTCCTGGAACTTACTAAGATTCAGTAAATATTTGTTGTATGAACAGATAAAATTAACTCTCAGCTGTGTAATGCAAGTCTACTCTTCGAGACAAATGGGTTAGAAAATAAACACCTAGGAAGAAGAGTATGTTGACTTGTTGCACGAGGTCTTTAGATGTAAGCCAGTTAAATATTGAAAAGACATTTGCCCGACACAGTTATGTAGTGTTTAGACTAATTGATACCCGGACTTTCTTCTGTATAGTACATAATGGGCTATTGATGTTTTAAACCAAGGCCACATTATCCTAATTTGTAAGAATAAAACCATACTAGTATATAAAGGAGAAAAGGGTTGCTTATCCTCATATTTCCTGTTGAGGGATGTTGGAGCAAATCAAGGATACTAAGTATTTGGTTCTTCCTATAAAATATTATCCTATCAGACATTGTCAAAATGCTGAGTTCACGGAATTGGCTTTATAAAACCAATTCAGCCACAGTATCCTCAGCCAGGGACAACAGTCCATTTATTCAGCATGGCTCTTACTGGATTCTTAGCCTCACAGTCCATATCCAAGAAAAACTCAATAAAAGCCACAGTCCTCTTTGTTCTTGAGTATAATTAAGAATTATTGGTGAGCAAAACAATACCAGTGATGGAATAGCAGTGCCTAAAACCAACCTGCTTCTCTGGTAGAACATTGACTACAAAAGCCCAGGATTACAGTTTCTCCGGTACAAACTTGCATGGTGAGCTACTTGATCACAATGGAGAAACAAAGACTTGACTTTTTTTAAAAAGTGTGATAGACTTTTCAAAACAGGTATGCCTGAAATAGGTTTTTAAAATAATGAAAGCCTAGCATTGAGTGATTTCCATAAATATTCTAGAGACAAGAAATATCTCTCATTGGTATATTTAGATCAAAATTTTAAAATGTGTTATATAATATGATATGGTATAATAGCATTTATGTATGCATATTTTAAAGTGTTCAATTACATGGTACATAAAATTAGCAAAAGGGACAGTGCATACTAAAATACTGATCATATAGTTTTTCCAGGTAAGAAATAACTGTCCAGAAATTGAAAATAGGACAGAAAGGTAGCTGGTATGCATTTTCAATGTATACTGGAATAAAGAACTCCCCCCCAGCCCCACCACCAAGTTTAGGGAAATATACCTTTCAATTCACTGCATGTTGTTAATTAAAGTTCTCACATTTAGTAAAATTAAATGTGACTTTGTTGATTTTTGTCCAGTAGAAATCCAGTTTTTACTTGATGGAACAAATAACTTAAAGGTTATAGTTTATTGCCCTATTGAACATTAACCAATTTTAAAACTGATGCAACCATTTTAACTTAACATTCTTTTTTTGAAGCCTATAAATAGCTAGTTTCTCAAATGTTAATGTTTTCCTCTTAATTAGTTGGACAAAATATTTGCTGCATTCATTTTTTTGTTTCATAATTTTTTTCACAATTTTGCCTTTGCAAAATTATACTTTAACAGCCCTTAATCCATATATCAAATTAGCAATACCACCTTAGAATTCTATCTCCTGAAGCAGCTTTCTGTACAACCCACATCTCATGCTTTATCCATGGCACCATTGCCTTAAAAGCCCTTTGTCTACAGGATAAAAACCATACTATCTAAGAAAGAATTACAGTTCACATCTCCCTCATCTTCTATGCCCCAAACCTTGTGAGTTGCTAATAGTTAAAATGAACATGCCCAGCTGTTTCATGGAGGCGTTTTGGTTTTGCTATTGTATTTTATTTATTTATTTATTTCGTGGTCTCAGAATGCCTTTATTCTAAACACCTGACTGGCTCCTTGTCCTTTTGTTTCACAAAAATATCAAATAACACTTTTTTATATAAAATATTTTTGGATTAGTCACCTAGCTCTGGGTGAGGCTAGATTTCTTCTGTGGTTCCCTGATTCTAATTGAAGAACTCCCTCAGTGTATGTGCAATTCTTTTTCACACTTATTTATTCACATGTCTTTCTCCATTTGCCAGACTCTGTTTCTTCAGGAAGGGTTTATGTCTTATATGGCTTTGTCTCTGTAGTAACTCTGCTGCAAAGTTCTCTGATACATAGCAGGTAAATGACACATGACTACTGGAAATGAATTATAGAAGATATGTATTGGGGAGATATTCATGTGGCCTAAAGTCATAAAGTGAAAACTGGAAAGAATTTTAGAGATTAGCTATTTTACTGTTTCTAACAGATCACATTCTGGGTGGGTAACTCATCTAAATTCTATAATTTATTCATTAAGAGTAGAATATGGAACTATCCTTGTTTATCAGTGAACAAACACTCCACATCAAATCCTCATTTAGGAGAAGAAATTGAGGCCCAGAAATAAAGCAAATTGTCCACAGTCATACAACAGTTATGTGACAGACCTTAGATCGGTTCTTTTGTCTTAAATCCCAAAAGAGTATTCTTATAACTAGTACCCAGGACAGGAAGTAGTTTTTAAAATGTCTTTTTCAATTCTGATGCTGAATTAGCCTTTCCTTTAGGGAACTGCATTTAAGGACAGGCCTGAGCCTGAGTAGAAGATGACCCTTTGCACCACATTGCCTTTTCACCATCCCTAAGGACATTATGACCTTTTAATTTCAGTTTCTTAATTCTCTGGGATGACCATATCCCCCTCAGAGTAACACCAGGAGTCATTTCAGTTTTCTTCTGAGACAAAGAAACATTACTGTGCTCAGCTTCTGCTAATAACTTGACCTTTCAATTCAGTGGTGCTCATACTGGTATCACATGAGATTTCTTTAAGAAAGGAAGGGGAAAAAAAAGGGAAAAAGAAAATACCAAGAGGTTTATGTTTTGCTGTTAGTTAGAAATTCCAGCCTATTTACTATCATGGGACCCAGTCAGAAAGGCTCATAAACCTCATTTTCCTTTTTCTATCCAAAATTATGAAGCACTTTCTGTTTATTTTAGGCAAATAATGACCAAATTAGAAAAAAAAAAACTTTAAAAACGTGTTAAAAGCGAACAGCCTTTGAAAAATGGTTTAAAGAAGAGATTATTGGAAGAGTCTTAGTAGGATAGGGAAAAAGAAGATTGGGTTTTACGCAAATGTAATTCTGATATTTACAGACTTTAAAGCAATTCATTTAAAATAATTTTAAAATGATAATATACCCCTTAGGGATATATTACCCTCACATTTAAATTGTTTGTCTACATCCTGGAAAATGAATTCTTGGGAATAGAACTTAACATTGGGTGATAATATGTGGTTTCATTCTCTTTTTTATGTTTAAAAGAAATTGAAACTTATATTTACCACCAGGCTATATAATCTTCTAAAAGCACAAAATATTGGCAATTCACTTTTCTTCTTTCCTCTCTTCCTTCTCCAACCCAATCTCTTTGCTACACTCCTCATTCTTTAATTGCTCAAGAATAATGTTTGTTGCTGTCAATATGTTTCCAGAATAAATGCAAGGAGAGGGGACCAAGAAACCAGCCTTGTTAGCTAAGAAAATAATAAATATTTCATAGTTGCAGATATATTCATCTATAAACTACTTGATTCTGTTGGTAATGTAATAAAAATCTAATTATACACCACAGAGAATATAGGATTCACATACAGTGATGTAAGTAGGTTTGCAAACAAGATTATTTTTAAAGGCATATTGACTTCATTGATTTTCATAAAGGCATACTCCATTCTATGTAATGGAGTTTTTATTGCAATTTACAGGTAAATTGTTGAAATACTTTAGGGCATGTTTTTCTTACTGTAGTGACAGAAGCTACAGGTGAAATGTGTCACAATTAACCTTGAATCTATTGGGTTTTATTGGTTTGTGTTTCAGCCATCTGTTATTTAAATATGTCTGTGTGGTGGTACGCTTATTTACTAACACCTACTCATATAGGACAATTCTGTATTTCAAGGTTAATGGTGACAATCCTGAATTACAGGGTTTATTTAAAGAGACTTTTCTTATAGTGAGATAAAAGAAAATACTTCTTGAGTGTTTTAGTAGCAACAAAAAAATATGCTACTTAATTTTTTCCAGGAAATGTGATCAGTTTATAATTGTCTACTGGATAACCATGTGCTCCCACACACATCCGCAAATGTACATGCATAGTTTCTGACTGTACAAGTCCCAGCAAATGTTGAAATTTTACATCATTTTGCTTTCTTTTTTAATTTTTAAATTTAAATTTAATTTAATTTTATATTTTATTTTTTATTTTTCCTTCAAAAATAATGATCACTTTACTAGGAAGTTTCTACTTCTTAGTAAATGCCCCCTCAGAGAGCATCTAGTTGAAAATAATTTGAGCCTCCTCACTCAATCAGGATTCTACATGATTAAATATCTTAATTTTGAAAGAGCTTCAAAGTGAGATAGCATGGCACCTTTTAGGAATTAATGGAGATAGTTAAACTACTTGAAAACTTGATGTGGAAAGACCCCAATCTCCCTTTATTTATTTATTTATTTATTTTAATTGGGGAAGAATATATTTACAAATTCTGAGGTAGTAAGTCTCATATTGATTTTGGGCAGAATCCTGGGATGAATATTATCAAAGTACTTTAAGCCTTTCTACCTTAATTGCTTCTGCTTAAAGCTAAGACTTTTTACTCCCTAGAAGGCAGAGCATGGGGAAAAAATAAACCAAAAAACACCCCCCCAAAAAACAAACAAACAAAAATCTGATCTGTGAATGCAGATAAGACAGATTTGGATTCCAGATTTACAACTGTATGACTCTGGGAAGGCCATTTAACTTTCTAGCTCAGTGACTTTTCACAAGTTACAAGATATGTTTCTCATTTTCCTCATTTGTAAAATGGACATAACAGTATTATCTTTCTTATAGAGTTGCTGCAAAATTTAATTTAGTTCATATTTGCAAGACACGTGGGGTGCCTTTGTGACTCAGTAGGTTAAGTGTCTGCCTTCAGCTCAGGTCATGATCCCAGGGTCTTGCAATTGAGCCCCACATCGGGCTCCCTGCTCTGCAGAGGAACCTGCTTTTCCCTCCTCCGCTGCTCCTATGTTGTCTCTCTCTCACTCACTCTGTTTCTCAAATAAATAAATGAAATCTTTTAAAAAATATTATATGTAAAATACTAAAAAGGGGTTGGCATATAGTGTTAGTGTCTACTATTATTATTACTAGGGTGAGCAGAATGATTGTCTCTCAGAGATAGTCATATCCTAATCCCTGGAACCTGGGAATATGTTACCTTACATGGCAGAAAGAGACTTGTGGATGTGGTTAAGGTTGCACCCCTTGAGATGGGCTGATTATCCTAGAATCTCCCAGTAGGCGCAAGATAATTATGTGAGCTCTGAAAGGCAAAATGTAGAGTCAGAAAAGTGAGTCAGAGAGATGAGACAGAATGAGAGATTTGAATCATGAAGAGAATTTACCCAAAGACTGCTGGCTTTGGAGATGGAAGAAGGGGGACACAAGCCAAGGAATGTAGGTGACCTCTTCTCAACCCTATTACTTCAAGGAACTGAATTCTGCCAAGGATCTGAATAAGCAAGGAAATGGATCCTCCCTTAAAACCCCTGGACCAGCTCGAGGACAACTGGGTGTTTCAGTTGGTTGAGTGTATGCCTTCCTCTGCCTTTGGCTCAGGTTATGATCCTGAGGTCCTGGGATTGAGTCCCCAAATTTGTTCCCTGCTCAGCGGGGAGTCTGCTTCTCTCTTTCCCTCTGCCCCTCCCCCCTGCTCATGCTCACTCTCTCTCTCTTTATGTCTCTCTCATTCCCACTCTCTCTTTCAAATAAATGGGTGGGGTGGGGGGGAGGAAGGGACAGCCCTGACAGCACCTTGATTTTAGCTTGTAAGACCCATGTCAGACTTCAACAGGCATAACTCTAAGATAATAAATTTGTAGTTTTAAAACACTAAGTTTGTGGTAGTTTGTTATGGTAGCAATAAAAATCTAAAACATTTACCATCACCATTATCTTTATTAACTTTTATATTTCATCATCGGTAATTTAAACAAATAATTGCTGCAAGGAATAACCTCATTGAGAGTCACTGTATTTCCAGAGAGACAACTGATATTTTATTTGCAGTCAGAACCTGGGTTTTCTCATAAGGCTCTCATCTATGCAAGAACAGAAAGGAGTCCATGATTAGTCACGTTGGTTTTGTGCTGGTCTCTCACACAGGATGAAGAACAATGTGTCACATTACTTGGAGTCTCTTAATAGGGGCAATATTTTCCTTCGGAGAACCTTGTTTCTGCAAATGTTGAAGTCCTATAACCCTCTCTCTCTCTATGGAGAAATTAGAAATATAGTATTTTTTACGCCAAACAGGTAAAGAACACACAATGAGAACATCTGTAGAAAATAAAGTTGGACTATTGCTTTTATGCCTAAGCACAGTGATCACTTAGAGTGCATGATAACATGTGTTGTTAGTTCACATTAGAAAAAATGGAAATCGGTTTCCATGGAGCTCCTACAACATCAAGTATGTTCATGTCAATTTCTTTTTTTTTTCCAGGAAATCTTTCTGAACTGACTGGTTTGAGTATCCATCAAAGTACCTTTTATAATATCTGAAAATCCAAAGGTTGAAAGAAGAAAAAAAAATACCTTAATTTTCAAAACAGAATGTATTAAACTATAGAAGAGGGTAATAACCACACATTAACTATCAAAACATTTTATTGTTGTCAGAGAATATTGAAGCTGGAGTAATTCCCAGATTAACACACAAAAGTTACACTAATTACTAGGATGAGATTTCAGCATCATATATAGTTTCCTCAATATTCCTTTTTATGTGGAGAAAAATTGCACTAAAATTACCAAGGTGCATTAAGGCTAGCATATACAGAATTCTCTTATGTACATGAAGGTGAAACATGAAAATACATATATTATATGAATTTTATCATGTAACATTTGTAATTGTTTTTCTGTACATGGTTTTAGTTTTCCTCCTAATCATAAATAAAATTATTTATAATTTTGAATAGATCAATTATCCACTATCTTAAGCTACATTTCCAATCAAAAATGAATCAAAGAATAGTTGAATAAAATTTAAAAACATTAAAATTACCAATATTTAATATTTTTGGCCAGGTTTAATTTCTAAGTCTAAAACTATCCAGGCTGGGGTGCCTGGGTAGCTCAGTGGGTTAAAGCCTCTGCCTTTGACTCAGATCACGATCCCGGGGTCCTGAGATCAAGCCCCGCATTGGACTCTCTGCTCAGCAAGGAACCTGTTTCTCCCCACCACCCGCCTGCCTCTCTGCCTTCTTGTGATCTCTGTCAAATAAATAATAAAATCATTAAAAACAAAATAAAATAAAACTAGCCAGGCAAGCATTATACTAGTGTTTTAAATTATTTTAAAGGATTGATAAAAACTATGATCTTATGGAAGATTGCCATAGGGCAATTCACAGTTTTAAAAAAATGTGCCTTTTGTTTGATGTGATTAACAAATCCCAGTTGTCTGTAGATACTTAGGAAGGCTACATATTCATTCTCAGCTTTTGATACATACATGCATCAATTCCCACATAAGCCCTTTGCAAATTGGTCACAACGTCCAGTCATTGTAGCCCCATTCCAGCTCTTTGATGGACAATCAAAATTGATGTTTGTATGTTATTTGCCTGTAAGTCTTTTCTATCTTCCTTTTTGTTTTTGGCTATAAACACCATTTGCTCTATTTTGTAGAAACAGCTATGAATATTGATCCTTTTTCAAATATGTCAAAAGTCACCCTAAAATGCTCTTCTCCAAAGATGTACTGTGTGTGTGTGTGTGTGTGTGTGTGTGTGTGTGTGGTAATAGCATTAAATACAGGAAGGTTTCCTCAAACAAGTCATTCACAACTTACATATATGAAGTCTTATTTATCTAAAGAGCACCCAGTTTTTTTAAAAAAAGTATATTTATTTGAGAGAAAGAGAGCTTGAGAAGGGGGAGGAGCAGCTAGAGAGGGAGGGCTAGAGAATCTCAAGCAGATTCCACAGTGTGTATGGAGTCCCATGCATGGTTCGATCTCAGAAGCCTGAGATCTTTACCTGGGCCAAAACCAAGAGTCAGACGCTTACCCAATTGAGCCAGGCATCCCAAGAGCACTCAGTTTTAAATGAGTCCCTTTCAAGTTCTATACAGAGACAACCTATATTCCAGGACATAAAAAATCCCTACTTAAAAATGTACATTTCTGAAGATTAACCTTATATGTTTTCTCTCAATTTAAGTAATTCTTACTGAAAGTTAAGTATGTGTTTGGAAAGTTTCATTGGAAAACTATGCACACAAGTTACCCATTTTTATCATTAATTTCTTCTTATAATTCTCCAAGGTCATTATATACATCATTAATATTTTCTGAATAATGTATTCCCCTTTCATGTTGTGTAGTCATCAAGATTTTGATCTCAATTTAATTTCTTTTCCCTTCTAGTAATCCTCATGACTCAACATTTTTAGCTGAATTTACCACAATTTCACATTTAGAAGCTAGGATTGGATGGTAGACCTTTTGATAGCTGTTTCTCATTTGTTGATTCCATTATTTTTTCATACAAGGGTAAGTCTGAAATAGAATTGAAACCAAACATAATTCATGACTGTTTTCACTGAAATTTTCAGTAATCCACATATTCAAATGAATCCAAAAATATTATTCCCAAATCCAGTTGTTTCCATATGCTTAAATATGATTTCATGTGAAGGACATCATGGAGTTCAAACAACTTCTCTACCCTATTACTACCATTTATAAGGCTTTTTTCCCCACACACAAAAAAAATAACAAAATCCATTAAATCAATGCATTATATGATTTTAGTGCTCATGTTTTACAGTCTAGACAACCACTCTCCACATTATATCTCTGCTACATTCACACACCCTTTGCATAATAGTTCTATTCTCAAACTTAAACTTGGGCATTATCAAGTATTTTCTTTATATTTTACTTTAATAATTATTAATTTAATTTGAATAATTATTAATAAACATACATAAAGTGGGATGAATGGTAGAAAGAAAGAGAGCAAATGAGAGAGAGGAAATGAGAAATGAGGGAAGGAAAAAGGGAAAAGGACTAACTCCACATGTGGAACTTATATTCTATCTCAAGTAACCACACTTTCCAGTAGGACAGTATGTACATTGGGTGAGATTTTTTAGTGGATACTAAATAGAAAAAAGCCTGGGGTAGGACAAGTCAGGGAAGAAGAGGTGGTTTTGAAGTGTATTTTTTGTTGTTGTTGTTGTTAAATTCAACCATAATGAACATATAGTGCAAATTATTTTCATGTATAAAGTATAATGATTCAACAATTCTATACATTGAACAGTGCTCATCAGGATAAGTATATTATTAATATTTATCTATTTCAACCATCCCTTCACCCACCTCCCCTCTGGAAACCAACAATTCTCTGTATTTATTTTTTTTAAAGATTTTATTTATTTATTAGAGAGAGAGAGAGAGAGCAAGCACAGGCAGACAGAGTTGTAGGCAGAGGCAGAGGGTGAAGCAGGCTCCCTGCCGAGCAAGGAGCCCGATGTGGGACTCCATCCCAGGACGCTGGGATCATGACCTGAGCCGAAGGCAGCTGCTTAACCAACTGAGCCACCCAGGCGTCCCAACAATTCTCTGTATTTAGAATATGGTTTTTGACTCTTTTTTTTTCTTTGTCCATTTGTTTCTTAATTTCCACATATGAGTGAAATAATACTGTATTTGTCTTTCTCTTACTTATTTCACTTAGCATTATACCCTGTAGGCCCATTCATATTGCCCCAAATGGCAGGATTTTGTGGCTGAGTAATATTCTATAGTGTGTGTGTGTGTGTGTATTTACTTTCTTTACTTTTTACTTTTACTTTTACTTTTACTTTTACTTTCTTTACCTAGTTATTTATCAGTGGATACCTGTGTCACTTCCTATCTTGGCTGTTATAAATAATGCTTCAATAGACATAGGGCTGCATGTATCTTTTTAAATTGGTGTTTTAATTTTCTTTAGGTAAATATCCAGTAGTGGAATTACTAGATCATATGGTAATTCTATTTTTAAGGAATTACCTTATTTTTAAGGAAACTCCATACTGTTTTCCACAGTGTCTGTACCATTTTCCATTCCCACCAAGAGTGCCTGTGGGTTTCTTTTTCTCCACATCCTTGTCAACACCTGTTGTTTCTTGTATTTTTTATTTTAGCCATTCTGACAGTTGTGAGGTGATATCTCATTGTGGCTTTGATTTGAATTTCCCTGATAATGATGATGTTGAGAATCTTTTCATGTGTCTGTTGGCCATCTGGATGTATTCTTTGGAAAAAGGTCTATTCATGTCCTCTGCCCATTTTAATTGGATTTTTGTGGGTTTTTTTGGTGCTAAGTTGCATAAGTTCTTTGTATATTTTGGATATTGATCCCTTAATAGATGTATCATTTGCAAGTGTATTCTCCCATTCATTAGATTGTATTCTGTTGTTGATGATTTCTGTTGCTGTAAAGAATCTTTTTGTTTTGGTGTAGTGTCAATACACCCTTGCCAGAGGAATCATTCTACAAAAAATTTTCTCTGGTTGATGTCAAAGAGACTACTGGCCACGTTTTCTTCTAGGATTTTTATGGCTTCAAGTCTCACATTTAGGTCTTTAATATATTTTGAGTATTTGTGTGTATGCTGCAAGAAAGTAGTTCAGTTTCATTCATTTGCATGTAGCTGTCCTCCTTTCTCAGCACCATTTGTTGAAGAGACTTTTCTCATTATATATTCTTGTATCCTTATTGTAGATTAATTGACCACAAAAGCATGGGTTTACATATGGACTCTCTATTCTGTTCTATTGCTTCTTATATCAGTATGATAGTGTTTTAATTACTAAAATTTCACAATGTTTCTTGGAATGTAGTATTGTGACAGGTCTGGTTATTATTGTTCAAGCAAAACTTTCACTCTTGTTCAAAATTGCTTTGGCTATTTAGGGTGTTTTGTGGTTCCATACAAATTTTAGATTTATTAGTTTTAGTTCTGTGAAAAATATTGTTGGTATTTTCATAAGGCTTGCACTAAATCTGTAAATCACTTTGGGTAGTATAGACATTTTGACAATATTTGTTTTTGCAGTCCATGAGCATGGACTATCTTCCCATTTGTTTGTGTCATATTTGATTTCTTTCATCAATGTTTTATGTAGTTGACAGGGTACAGATGTTTCACCTTCTTAGTTTCTATGTATTTTTATAATTTTGGAGCAATTGTAAGTGGGATCTTTTTCATTTCTTTTTCTGCTACTCCATTATTAGTGTATAGAACTGCAACATATTTCTGTATATTAATTTTATATCCTGTGGCTTTATTGAATTCATTTATAGGTTCTAGTATTTTGTATGTGTGTATGTGTGTGTAATATTTGGGTTTTCCATATATAATATGTCATCTGCAGAATGGAAGTTTTGCTTCTTCCTCACCAATTTGGATGTCTTTATTTCTTTTTCTGGTCTAATTGCTGAAGCTAGAACTTTCAGTGTTGTATTGAGTAAAAGCGGTGAGAGTAGACATACATATAGACAAGTGAAAATGAAAATGCAGTGGTCCAAAATCTTTGGGATGCAGCCAAAGCTGTTCTAAGAGGGAAGATAATCGCAACAATCTGTCTACCTGAAAAGCAAGAAAAATCTCAATTTTACACCTAAATGAGCTAGAAAAAGTAGAGCAAATAAAGTCCATAGCCAGTAGAAGGAAAGGAATGATAAAGATTAGAGCATAAGTAAATGAAATGGAGACAAAAAAACAAAACCAGAAACAAAACAATAAAACAAACTAGCAAAACCAGGAGCTGTTTCTTTGAAAAGATCAATGAAATTGATAAACCTTTAGCCAGCCTTATCAAAAAACAATTGGACTCAAATAAAATCATAAATAAAAGAAGAGAAATAACATCTGACACCACAGAAATAAAAAGAACTATAACAGAGTATCATGAAAAAATATATGCCAAGGAATTGGACAACCTAGAAGTGGATAAATTTCGAAAAACAGATAAGATCCCAAAACTGAATTAGGAAGAAATAGAAAATTTGAACAGACTGATCACTACCATTGAAATTGAATCAGTAATTAGAAAAATATAGGACCAGATGAATTCTCCCAAACTTTTAAAGGAAAATGAGTACATTCTTCTCAAACTATTCAAAAAAACAGCAGGAGGAAATCTTCCAAATTCAGTTTATGAGCCAGCATTACCCTGATACCCAAACCAGATAAAAACACCACCCAAAAAAGACAACTATAGGCCATTATTTCTGATGAACATAAATTGAAACACTCTCAACAAACTATTAGTATACTGAATCCAACAATGCATTAAGAAAATAATCATTCACCATCATCAAGTGGGACTTATTCCAGGGATACAAGGGTAGTTTGATATTCACAAATCAAATCAACATGATACATTGCATTAACAAGAGAAAGGATAAAAACCATATGATTACTTAATAAATTCAGAAAAATAATTTGACAAAGTACAACATACATTCATGATTAAAGCTCTTAAGTAGATTTAGAAGAAATATACTGCAACATAATAAAGGTCGTATACGTAAAACCCACAACTAACATCATACTAAATGATGAAAAACTGAGAGCTTTTCTCTAAGATCATCAACTGTACTTTAAATAACCATACCCACTTCATATAGAGTTTTAATTGAAATGATTTAAAGAGCTTCATATCATGCTTATATCAGAATAAGTAATTAATAAATGGTAACTTATTACTTGGATTGCTGCTGAAGTTGCTAATTTTGTTAGCATGGGTGTAGATTCCAAGTTGAGAAACAGTACAAGAGTTGTATGTTGGAAAAATGGTGAATTGTCTTGATTAAATTGGAGAAACAAAAGGATAAGGGTGGAAAGTTATAAGGTTGAATAGATGTTTTTAAAGGCCCTATTTGAAAGCTTATTTTTTTATCTTTCATGTTAATGTGTATTTAGAAAAAAAAATACTCCAGAAAATTGCAAAAGAACAGCAAAATAATTTCAAATTTCATCATTTTAATCACTGTAAACATTTTGATATATTTCCTCCACAGGAAGCACTTTCTCCACACAGCTGTTGTTTTTATTTATTTTCTTGTTTTATTTTATTTTTTCTATTCTCTTCTCTTTTTTTTAATCATTTAGAGAGAGAGAGAGAAAAAGAGACATTGATCAGGAGGAGAGTCAGAGGGAACAGGCAAGGGAGAATCTTGGGCAGGCTCCATTATCAGCATGGAGCCCCAGGATCCTGAGATAAAGACCTGAGCTAAAATCAAGAGTCAGGTGTTCAAGTGACTAAGCCACACATATACCCCTCTACACAACTGATTTAAATATTTGACATTACAGTTGACATTATAATACCTTAAATTATAATGATTTATATTTTTTATACCTTGAATCTTTTTTTACCTTCTTTTTAAAAATTTAATTTAATTTTATTTTCTTTATTAACATATAATGTATTATTAGCCCCAGGGGTACAGGTCTGTGAATCATCAGGCTTACACATTTCACAGCATACACCATAGAACATACTCTCCCCCATGTCCATAACCCAACCATCCTCTCCCTACCCCTCCTGCCCCCTGCCCCCAGGAAACCCTCAGTTTGTTTTGTGAGATTAAGAGTCTCTTGTGATTTGTCTTCCTCTGGATCCCATTTTGTTTCATTTTTTTCCTTCCCTACCCACCAAACCCCCCACTTTGCCTCTCAAATTCTTCATATCAAGGGGATCATATGATAATCGACTTTCTCTGATTGACTTATTTTACTCAGCATAATACCCTCTAGTTCCATCCGCTTCATTGCAAATGGAAAGATTTCATTTCCTTTGATAGCTGCATAGTATTCCATTGTATATGTATACCGTCTCTTCTTTATCCATTCATCTGTTGATAGACATCTAGGTTCTTCCCATAGTTTGGCTATTGTGGGCATTGCTGCTATAAACATTCGGGTGCACATGTGCCTTCGCATCATTACATTTGTATCTTTAGGATAAATACCCCGTAGTGCAATTGCTGGGTCATAGGGTAGCTCTATTATCAACTTTTTGAGGAACCTCCATGCTGTTTTCCAGGGTGGCTGCACCAGCTTGCATTCCCACCGACAGTGTAGGAGGGTTCCCCTTTCTCCCATGCTTGCCAGCATCTGTCATTTCCTGACTTCTTAGTTTTAACCATTCTGGCTGGTGTGAGGTGGTATTTCATTGTGGTTTTGATTTGCATTTCTCTGATGCCAAGTGATGCGGAGCGCTTTTGCGTGTGTCTGTTGGCCATCTGGATGTCTTCTTTACAGAAATGTCTGTTCATGTCCTCTGCCCATTTCTTGATTGGATTGTTTGTTCTTTGGGTGTTGAGTTTGATAAGTTCTTTATAGATTTTGGATACTAGCCCTTTATCTGATATGTCATTTGCAAATATCTTCTCCCATTCTGTCAGTCGTCTTTTGGTTTTGTTAACTGTTTCTTTTGCTGTGCAAAAGCTTTTGATCTTGATGAAGTCCAAATAGTTCATTTTTGCCCTTGCTTCCCTTGCCTTTGGTGATGTTTCTAGGAAGAAGTTGCTGTGGCTGAGGCCAAAGATGATGTTGCATGTGATCTCCTCAAGGATTTTGATGGATTCCTGTCTCACATTGAGGTCGTTCATCCATTTGGAGTTTATTTTTGTGTGCGGTGTAAGGAAATGGTTCATTTTGATTTTTCTACATGTGACTGTCCAATTTTCCCAACACCATTTGCTGAAGAGACTGTCTTTTTTCCGTTGGACATTCTTTCCTGCTTTGTCGAAGATTAGTTGACCATAGAGTTGAGGGTCTATTTCTGGGCTCTCTATTCTGTTACACTGATCTATGTGTCTGTTATTGTGCCAGTACCATACTGTCTTGATAATGAAAGCTTTGTAATAGAGCTTGAAGTCTGGAATAATTGTGATGTCACCAACTTTGCCTTTCTTTTTCAACATTCCTCTGGCTATTCGAGGTCTTTTCTGGTTCCATATAAATTTTAGGATTATTTGTTCCATTTCTTTGAAAAAAATGGATGGTACTTTGATAGGGATTGCATTAAACGTGTAGAATGCTTTAGGTACCATAGACATTTTCACAGTATTTGTTCTTCCAATCCATAAGTATGGAACATTTTCCATTTCTTTGTGTCTTCCTCAATTTCTTTTCTTTTTTTTTTTTTAAGATTTTATTTATTTGACAGAGAGAAATCACAGAGAGGCAGGCAGAGAGAGAGGAAGGGAAGCAGGCTCTCCGCTGAGCAGAGAGCCCGATGTGGGACTCGATCCCAGGACCCTGAGATCATGACCTGAGTCGAAGGCAGCGGCTTAACCCACTGAGCCACCCAGGTGCCCCTCTTCCTCAATTTCTTTCATGAGTATTTTATAGTTGTCTGAGTACAGATTCTTTGCCTCTATGGTTGGTTTATTCCTAGGTATCTTATGGTTTTGGGTGCAATTGTAAATGACATTGACTCATTGATTTCTCTTTCTTCTGTCTTGTTGTTGGTGTACAGAAATGCAACCGATTTCTGAGCATTAATTTTATATCCTAACACTTTACTGATATCCTGTACAAGTTCTAGCAGATTTGGAGTGGAGTCTTTTGGGTTTTCTACATACAGTATCATATCATCTGCAAAGAGTGATAGTTTGACTTCTTTGCCGATTTGGATGCCTTTAATTTCCTTTTGTTGTCTGATTGCTGAGGCTAGGACTTCTAGTACTTATGTTGAATAGCAGTGGTGATAATGGATATCTCTGCCATGTTCCTGACCTTAGTGGAAAAACTCAGTTTTTCTCCATTGAGAATGATTTGCTGTGGGTTTTTCATAGGTGGCTGTGATGATATTGAGTTATGTACCCTCTATCCCTACACTCTGAAGAGTTTTGATCAAGAAAGGATGCTGTACTTTGCCAAATGCTTTTTTAGCATCTTTTGAGAGTATCATATGGCTCTTCTTCTTTCATTATTAATGTATTGTATCACATTGATTGATTTCTGGATGTTGAACCAACCTTGCAGCCCTGTAATAAATCCCTCTTGGTCATGGTGAATAATCCTTTTAATGTACTGTTGGATCCTATTAGCTAGTATTTTGGTGAAAGTTTTTGCATCTGTATGCATCAAGGATATTGGTCTGTAATTCTCTTTTTTGATGGAGTCTTTGTCTGGTTTGGGTATCAAAATAATGCTGGTCTCATAAAATGAGTTTGGAAGTTTTCCTTCCATTTCTATTTTATGGAACAGTTTCAGGAGAATAGGTATTATTCTTTAAATGTTTGGTAGATTTCCCCTGGGAAGCCTTCTGGCCCTGGGCTTTTGTTTGTTGGGAGATTTTTGATGACTGCTTCAATCTCCTTACTGGTTATGTTCCAGTCAGGTTTTCTGTTTCTTCTTGGTTCAGTTTTGGTAGTTTATATGTCTCCAGGAATGCATCCATTTCTTTTTTTTTTTTTTTTTAGATTTATTTATTTGACAGACAGAGATCACAAGTAGGCAGAGAGGCAGGCAGAGAGAGAGGAGGAAGCAGGCTCCCAGCTAAGCAGAGAGCCCGATGCGGGGCTCGATCCCAGAACCCTGGGATCATGACCTGAGCTGAAGGCAGAGGCTTTAACCAGCTGAATGCATCCATTTCTTACAGATTGTCAAATTTGCTGGCATATAGTTGTTCATAATATGTTCTTATAATTGTTTGTATTTCTTTGGTGTTGGTTGTGATCTCTCCTCTTTCATTCATGATTATATTTATTTGGTTCCTTTCTCTTTTCTTTTTGATAAGTCTGGCCAGGGATTTATTAATTTTATTAATTCTTTCAAAGAACCAGCTCCCATTTTCTTTGATTTGTTCTACTATTTTTTATTGTTGTTGTTGTTGTTTTGGTTTCTATTTCATTGATTTCTGCTCTGATCTTTATGATTTCTCATCTCCTGCTGGGTTTAGGCTTTCTTTCCTGTTCTTTCTCCAGCTCCTTTAGGTGTAGTGTTGGGTTGTGTATTTGAGACCTTTCTTCTGTCTTGATATAGGCTTCGCTATATATTTTCCTCTCAGGACTACCTTTGCTGTGTGTCACAGATTTTGAACAGTTGTGTTTTCATTATCATTTGTTTCCATGAATTTTTTCAATTCTTCCTTAATTTCCTGCTTGACCCATTCATTCTTCAGTAGGATGCACTTTAGTCTCCATGTATTTGGGTTCTTTCCAACTTTTCTCTTTTGATTGAGTTCTAGCTTCAGCACACTGTGGTCTGAAAATATGTAGGGAGTGATCCCAATCTTTGGTACCGGTTGAGACCTGATTTGTGACCCAAGATGTGATCTATTCTGGAGAATGTTCCATGTGCAATAGAGAAGAATGTTTATTCTGTTGCTTTGGGATGGAATGTACTAAATATGGTCCATCTGGTCCAGTATGTCATTTAAGGCCTTTATTTCCTTGTTGATCTTTTGCTTGGATGATCTGTCCATTTCAGTGAGGGGGGTTGCTAAAGTCCCCTACGATTATTATATTATTGTCAATGTGTTTCTTTGATTTTGTTATTAATTGGTTTATGTATTTGGCTGTTCTCATGTTAGGGGCATAGATATTTAAAATTGTTAGATCTTCTTGTTGGACAGACCCTTCAAATATGATATAGCATCCTTCCTTATAGTCTTTGGCTTAAAATCTAATTGATCTGATCTACAAATTGCCACCCCAGCTTTCTTTTGATGTCTATTAGCATGGTAAATTGCTTTCCAACCCCTCACTTTCAATCTGGAGGTTTCTTTGGGTCTAAAATGAGTTTCTTGCAGATGGCATATTGGTAGGTCTTATTTTTTTTATCCACTCTGATACCCTGTGTCTTTTGATTGGGGCATTTAGCCCAATTGCATTCAGGTTAACCATTGAAAGATATGAATTTAGTGCCATTGTATTGCCTATAAGCTGACTCTTACTGTAAATTGTTTCTGTTCCTTTCTGGTCTACTATTTTTAGGCTTTCTCTCTGCTTAGAGGACCCCTTTCAATATTTCTTGTAGGGTTGGTTTGGTGTTTACAAATTCTTTTAGTTTTTGTTTCTCCTGGAAGGATTTTCTCTCTCCTTCTATTTTCAATGATAGCCTAGTTGGATATAGTATTCTTGGCTGCATATTTTTCTCGTTTAGTGCTCTGAATATATCATGCCAGTTCTTTCTGGCCTGCCAGGCCTCTGTGGATAAGTCTGCTGTCAATCTAATATTTTTACCATTGTATGTTACGGCCTTCTTTTTTTTAATTTTTATTTATTTATTTGATAGACAGAGATTGCAACTAGTCAGAGAGGCAGGCAGGGAGAGAGAGGAGGAAGCAGGCTCCCTGCTGAGCAGAGAGCCCGATGTGGGGCTTGATCCCAGGACCCTGGGATCATGACCTGAGTTGAAGGCAGAGGCTTTAACCCACTAAGCCACCCAGGCGCCCCATGTTACAGCCTTCTTGTCCCTAGCTGCTTTCAGTGTTTTCTCTTTGTCACTAAGACTATTAAGTTTCACTATTAGATGATGGGGTGTGGACCTATTTTTCTTGATTTTGAGGGGGGTTCTGTGTGCCTCCTGGATTTTGATGCTTGTTCCCTTTGCCATATTAGGGAAATTCTCTACAATAATTCATACCAATATACCTTCTGCCCCTCTTTCTTCTTCTTCTGGAGTCCCAAGTATTCTAATATTGTTTTGTCTTATGTTATCACTTATCTCTTGAATTCTCCCCTCATGGCCCAGTAGTTGTCTCTCTTTTGCTCAGCTTCTTTCTTTATTCTCTGTCATTTGGTCTCCTATATCACTAATTCTCTCTTCTGTCTCATTTATCCTAGCAGTAAGAGACTCCATTTTTTATTGCTCCTTATTAATAGCTTTTACAATTTCAGCTTGGTTAGATTTGAGTTCTTTTATTTCTCCAGAAAGGGCCTTTATTTCTCCAGACAGGGTTTCTCTAGTATCTTCCATGCCTTTTTTGAGCCCAGCTAGCACAGTGAGAATTGTCATTCTGAATTCTAGATCTGACATATTACCAATGTTTGTATTGATTAGGTCCCTAGCCTTCAGTACTTCTTCTTGTTCTTATTTTTTGTGGCTAGTTTTTATGCTTTGTCATTTTATCCACATAAGAATATATGAACAAGAGAATAAAATACTACAATGGTGGCAAAGACCCCAGAAAAATGTATGCTAACCAAATCGGAAGAGACCTTAAATCAGAGGGAGAAGAAAGGGGGTAAAAGAAGTTTAAAAACTTTTTTAAAAATTAAAAACTATATATATACATACACACACACACACACACACACACACACACACACACACATATGTATTAGACTGATGAATAGAACAGAGCCACCAGCTTAATTTTGGGTATATTTTGGCCTCTTAGAAGAAACTACCTCTCTGGGTGCCTAGGTGACTCAGTGGGTTAAGCCTCTGCCTTTGGCTCAGGTCATGATCCCAGGGTCCTGGGATTGAGTCCTTCATCAGGCTCTCTGTTCAGCAGGGAGCCTGCTTCCTTATCTCTCTCTGCCTGCCTTTCTGCCTACTTGTGATCTCTGTCTGTCAAATAAATAAATAAAATCTTAAAAAGAAAAAAAGAAGAAACTGCCTCTTAATATTTTTTAAAGAAAGATAAACTTATATATATACAAAAATAAAGGTAAACATGATGAAGGGATTGGAATATGACTGTAAGGATGAAAATTTAAAAATAATTCTAAAAAAAGTAATTTATAAGTTGGTTGGAAAAAGAAAGAAAAGAAAATAGAATTTTCTCAGGCTGGAGACTAGAACAAAGCCTTGTGCTAGATTTAGGGTATATTTTGATCTATTAGAAGAAATTGTATCCCCCAAAACATTTTTTTTAAATATTTTATTTATTTATTTGACAGAGAGAGAGGTCACAAGTAGGCAGAGAGGTAGGCAGAGAGAGAGGGAGAAACAGGCTCCCCACTGAGCAGAGAGCCCGATGCGGGGCTTGATCCCAGGACCCTGAGATCATGACCTGAGCCGAAGGCGGAGGCTTAACCCACTGAGCCACCCAGGTGCCCCTATCCCAAAAAATTTTTAAAAGAAAAAAGCATATATGTATTCAAAAAAGTTAGATGCAATGAAGGATAAAATATGACTCTAATAATGAAGGTTTAAAAAGACTTTTTTAAAGAAAGGTATCATGAAGATAAGCTAGTTAAAAAACATTAAAAAAGGAAGGTGGAGGGGCGCCTGGGTGGCTCAGGGGTTAAGCCTCTGCCTTCAGCTCAGGTCATGATCTCAGGGACCTGGGATCGAGCCCCGCATCGGGCTCTCTGCTCAGTAGGGAGCCTGCTTCCTTCCTTTCTCTCTGCCTGCCTCTCTGCCTACTTGTGATTTCTCTCTGTCAAATAAATAAATAAAAATCTTAAAAAAAACTTTATAAAAAAAAAAGGAAGGTGGAAAAGTTTTAAAAATTATAATAAGAAAAAAATAAAATTAAAAAGAATTAACTTTGCTAGACTAAAGAATCATGGGGAGAAAGCCATGAATCCCATGCTTTGCTTTCCCCTCCTCTAGAATTCCACTGTTCTCCTTGATCAGTGAGCTTGGTCTTGGCTGGATGTTCTTGCTGATCTTCTGGGGGAGGGGCCTGTTATAGTGATTCTCAAATATCTTTGCCCCAGGCGGAATTGCGCTGCCCTTGTGGGGGGCCAGGCTAAGTAATCTGCTCGGGTTTGCTCTCGGGAGCTTTTGTTCCCTGAATACTTTTCGTAGAGCTCTGGAGGATGGCAATGAAATGGTGACCTCCTAGTCTCTAGCCTGGAGGAGCCAAGAGCTCGGGACCCCACTCCTCAGTGCGCCCTTGGAGAAAAGTGCTCAATCACTCCTGTCTCCCTGGTCTCCGGCCATGCTCCAACCTCACCTGGCCTGTGAGCAAGCATTTCTGTCTCTGGCACACAGTCCTGTTTGGAGTCTCCAAACTCAGCAGATTCCTGCCTCCAGAGAAGGAAAATGAATCTCCCCAGATCTGCCACTTGTTGGTTCCCTGCTCAAAGAGCAGTGGCCTGGATGCTGCGGTTCATGGTTTAAGGTAATCCCAAGCTGAGAGCACACCTCTCGGCTCCATCTCTGTAGCTGGCTTCCTTGCTGTAAAACCTGTGAGCTCTATTACATTCAGATACCCCCAATCCTTCTGTGACTCCGCGGGACCTGAGATCACATTGTCCCCACGAGGCCTCCCCTGCTTAGCCTCTGGAGCGATATCCCTCAGTGGAGCAGACTTTTAAAAGTTCAAATTTTATGCTCCGTTGCTCCACCACTTGCTGGGAGCCAGTCACTCCCCCCATGGTCTATCTTCCCGTCACTTTGGATTCACTTCTTCGTGCATCCTACCTTTCAGAAAGTGGTCAATTTTCTGTTTCTAGGATTGCTGCTCTTCTCTTCAATCTCCTGTTGGGTTTGTAGGTGTTCAGAATGGTTTGATAACTATCTAGCTGAACTCCTGCAAACTGATGTCATCTCAGTCTGTTACTCCTCCGCCATTTTAACTCCTCTCCACCTTCTTTTTTATTTTATCTTATTTTATTTTATTTATTAAATTTTTTAAAGATGTTATTTATTTATTTGACAGAGAGAGAGCACAAGTAGGCAGAGAGGCAGGCAGAGAGAGAGGGGGATGCAGGCCTTCCACTGAGCAGAGAGCCCCGTGCGGGGCTTGTTCCCGAGACCCTGAGATCATGACCTGAGCTGAAGGCAGAGGCTTTAACCCACTGAGCCACCCATGTACCTCTCTACCTTCTTTTTTAACTTAACATTATAACACATTTTCTGTGAAGCTGAGAGTTGTATACAATTGTTCGTTGAACTATTATCAACAAACTTCTCTCTTTAAAGTAAATAAATTTACTTTATTTAAAGCAAATACATTGCTACATGTATTTGTAGCAATCTGCATGCATTCTCCTGAAGATTTCAAACAGTAGTTTACATGTCTGTAACTTTTCTTACTCCATCCTATTAATTAAACTATTTCTCATTTCTGTCTTTCAACCAAACTGATTTATAATTTCCTCATAGTATACTCAAACACTAGGTCCTCTATCAACACTTATCACTGAGTCTTAAGCATCAACAAAGGGGAAAGTGGGTAATTTTATTAGAGGGTTTTTTTGTTGAATCAAATAGGGTGAGAAATAGAGTGAGAAATGAGACAAAATTTCAGGTAGAGATATCCAACAAAATGAGACTATGTATGTGTCTACAGCTCAAAAGAGAGGTTTTTATTTTTCTTTAGTTATTATTGTCTCAACTTTTCATTTAAATTCCAGCTAGTTGACAAACAGTGCTGTATCAGTTTCTGGAGAAGAATTCAGTGATTTATTACTTACATATAGCACTCAGAGCTCATCACAGGTGCCCTCCTTAATACCAATCATCCATCAAAAGAGAGGTTTTTAAATAGAAATTTAATACATGAGTCAAATAGTCCATAATAGACAAATGAAGTTTGAGAAGAGGAGAGGAAGGGAAAGGAGGGGTGGAGAAGGGAGGGGAGTAGATAGCGCCTTGGGAAATATCAGCATACAGAAAGCTAA
Source organism: Meles meles (assembly GCF_922984935.1). Classification (NCBI taxonomy): domain Eukaryota; kingdom Metazoa; phylum Chordata; class Mammalia; order Carnivora; family Mustelidae; genus Meles; species Meles meles. The sequence goes on along the minus strand of NC_060069.1, from coordinate 91,736,992 downwards.
TTAAAGGAAACAAAACCCAAAAAATGAAACAAGATGGGATTGGGAGGGAGACAAACCATAAATGACTCTTAATCTCACAAAACAAACTGGGGGTTGCTGGGGGGAGGTGGGATTGGGAGAGGGGGAGCGGGCTATGGACATTGGGGAGGGGAGGTGAACCATAAGAGACTATGGACTCTGAAAAACAACCTGAGGGTTTTGAAGGGTCAGGGGTGGGAGGTTGGGGGAACAGGTGGTGGATGATGGGGAGGGCACGTTTTGCCTGGAGCACTGGGTGTTGTGCAAAAAGAATGAATACTGTTACGCTGAAAAAATTAATAAAAAGGGAAAAAAAAAAGAGACTAAAAAGGAATGGAAGGGGAGTTAGACTGGAACATTTTGATGTAATGAAAATCAGTGAAGGATGGTTTTTAAAAGGGAATGATCAATAATACAAATGTCACTGATAGGTCGAGTAAGAGGAATTTAGTAAGGTATTAATTGTATTTTTCTTTCCACATTTGTGAAAAGGAATGATGGAGGTTGAAGGCAATTGATAATCATCTGAAGAACATGTATGTTTCTTATGAAAGATTAATCATTGACTCTTATCTCCCTTTAATTCAAACTTTTCAAGTTTAAATAATTAGAGTTGGAATACTTACTATATGCTAGATACTGATTTAAGAGCATTCTGGTCTTAACTCATTGAGTCAACATAGCCCTAATTCACAGTTATAAAATGAGATTTTACCCTCAATTCACAGAGGAGGAAAACAAAGGATTCATGAAAAGGCTAAGTACCTTGAAAGAGAAACCCTATAATGGAGGAAACACAATTTTGAGAAATAATCTAATTACTTTTATCATTATGGACTAAGTATACAGGTCTTATATACATTTTGCTAGATTTATCCCCAATTATATCATATTTGTGATGGTGTTTTAAGTGTTAATGTTGTTTTCATTTTTCTGTTCACTTGATTCTAATATATAGAAACAAGATTGGGAGCACCTAGATTGCTCGGTCAGTTAAGTGTTATACTTTTGGCTTCAGCTCAGGTGATGATCTCAGGGTGGTGTGATAGAGCCCTCCCATCAGACTCTGTGCTCAGCAGGGAGTCTGCTTGTCCCTCTCCATCCTGCTCTGCCCCTCAAATAAATAACTCTTTAAAAAATAAGATTGAATTTTATATATTGAAATTGTATTCTGAAGCCGTACTAAATGCAGTATGTTTAGTAACTTTTAAAAAAAATACAGATTCCATTGGATTTTCTATATAGATAATCTTGTCATCTGTAAGTAAAGACTTCTTCTTTTCTAAACTGTATTTCTTGTATTCCTTTGCTTGACGAATTGTAATGGCTATAAGGCCCAATACAATGTTAAATAATAGTATTAAGAATGGACATCCTTGTCTTGTTTCTAATGTTAGCAAGAACATTAACTATAAATCTTCTCATATCTTTCTCCTAGATGCCCATTATCAGGTTCAGATAATTTCTATTTCTCATTTTCTGATAATTTTTATAAGAATAGATGTTGGATTTTGCCAAATGCTTTTCAGTGTCTACTGGGGTTAGTGGTAGAAAACTCGGGCTTCAGTTATACATGTCCTAAGATGGTTGAGATAGGGCTTTCTTCAACAGGGATTCAGGACAGGGTCTTTGGTTCTGTAAATAGCAGTATTAGCAGTAATGGTACCAATTATTGCTCATGCATATGGGGTGTTTATAAATCATCCCTATTCAGGGACTGCCTGTCTACCATATTTTCAGTCTCCTCAGCCGAACTTTAATACTTTATTACATATTTCTTTTCCCTTGTTGGGACCTATCAGAGAAAGTTCTCTCTTCTCCGTGGTACTTTAGAATGTTCTTATGTAGTAAAAGAAGTCTTTCTTTTTTCAATATAGAAATATTAGAAAAAAAATAGCAACTCTACTTCATGCCACACCTCATCTATTGAGTTCCCAGGAATCCTGCTATGCATATGGAATCAGTGTAATGAACTGTTTTCAGTATAATTGTTAAATTAAAAAAAAATCCTTAGGACTCTGAATGCAAAGTGAAGAAATCATCAGTCTTTATTCCACTAATTTGTTCAATAATCCTACAAAAGTCTTTTAAACTCTCTAGGACTCAGTATCTGCATTTGTAAGATGAATTGGATGGAATATTATTTTAGGTTGTTCCCAGTTCTTAAATTCTGTAATCTTGTAGTGCTTTCAGTTTTGGGTCCCTCTCTGGGAACCTCCCCTCTTCTGAATTATTTGCTGTATAAAGTTTGCAAAGCCTAAACTAGTTCTCAAATAAAGATAATGAAACAATTTCTTCGCCTGAGGGATTTTGAAGCTTGAAGTAAGAACCTGGTCTGATTTTTGTGACTCATAGTCATCAACAAATCATCATATCAGAAGTGCCTTTGATGGACTATATTTACATCTTTGGCTGACTCTGGCCTTTGCATAAGTGCAATTTAGTTTTGGGGCTGAAATGTTTTTATATGATGCTTTGCATTCTTGAGAAAGATCAGGAGTAGAGTGGACATTTTTCTTTGAAAAAGAGAACCTGTGTGCCAATTACAGATATCAAGAACTATGGTTGTCACTTCAACATACCACAGAGAAAAGTGGATATGGAAAGTGAGATAGGAGCTTTGGAAAAGACACTTTTTCAGATACAGTCACCAATGTTTTTCTCCCTTCGAAGTCAGCTCGTGTGCAAAAAGGAAGAAGACAAGGGTTTTGTCTCTAATCTTCAGTTTGCAAGTGCAAGTCTTATTCCAATTCAGTTACTCTAAAATGGATTAAGACTTGGGATGGGGAAAAGGTTACAATGAAGAACTAGTCCAGGTTTTTATTTCTCTCTGGTGTTTAGATGTCAACACTCCCTATGAAAATAAGAGGACATTTTTTTATGTTGAATGCCTTTCAAGCACAATAACTCCTATTCACCCTGCTGCTGATGCAGCTGCCTTTACTCACACTCTAAAAGTAAAGCCAACAGTAGAAACCCTAGATTGTGGATCTTATGAAAATAGATAAGATAAAGTAAGCTATGACCTTTTGGGAAGAGGTAATGCACTTTTGGCTTTTGGCTTATTTGTGTAGCTATTCAGCATTGTTTTATGAATTCCTTTGGTTATTTTGTTTTTGCATTTACATTATTTGCTCTGTTTCCACAGAAGATGGAACCTGAATCAAATAGGTCTTGGAAGGTTTTATCCATGTCACATGGAAGAGCCATGGTACTTGTAATTTCAAAATTCCTGTACACTGGTGATTTATAGTTACCTAGGAGGCAGATTAGTAAAGTGAAAGGACCTGGTCTTTCAAATTAGGCAAATAACATTTAAATTCCCAATTTTACCACTTAGCCTATATGAAATTAGTATGCTATTCAATCTTTTAGATCCTGAATTTGTCAAATATACAAATAAGGTAGTAATAATTCCTTATAAACAATTTATAAGGTATAAATTATGGGAAAAGTATGTGTAAATCAACTAATAGTCTCTGACATGTGACTGGCAATTTTTAAAAATATTTCTCCTCTTTCCTTGGCTTTCACTTCTAATTAATTCCCACGTCTTTTAGCAGCATTTTAGTACTTTTAATATTTTCGGTAATAATTGATGTGAAAGGCTAAAAATGTTTGAGCAGGTATACTATATATATATATATTTTAATAAACACAGTTTTGAGTTCAGGAACATTTAGTCAACTTGAAATTTTTCAAATCTCTATTTGTACATTGCTCTCTGAAAAGAAACATTTTTGTTGCTGTTAAACTTCTCAAAGTACCTTTCACAAACTAGGAGAAAAAAATATATGTAGAATTCTATCAGCTGGGCTTCTGAAGAAGCTGTCCTGGAATTGGCCAGTATTCAAGGGTTCAGGGCATAGTTCCCAAGACTTCCTTCACTTCTGACACCAACTGCAAGTTTGAGGATTCCCCAAACCACCTTTAGGTTCAATAATTCACTAGGAGAATCCATAGAACTCATTGGAAGCTGTATACATGGTTATGGTTTATTACAGGAAAAAATAAAATCAAAATCAACCCAAGGAAGAGATGAATGGAGAAGAGTCCGAGAGGGTTCCAAATGCAAGTCTTCTCCTGTCTTTTCCCACAGAGTCAGGGTACATTACTCTTTCAGCATCAGTGTGTGACAACACGCACAGAATATTGCTACTCAGAGAAGCACACCCAAGCTTTAGTGTCTAGAGTTTTTGTTGAGCTCCTTTATATAGATGTGATTGATCTCAGCTTTCAGATAACTGATACAGCATTACTAAAAGCCTCCACTCCAAATCACATGGTTGATATTTCTGCATATCCCAACTCAAGGTAAGACTATCAAACATGCCAGCTCTAGCCTGAGATCCTGTGTGATTGACCTCTGATCTAAACAAAGGCACTCTTGGCTGGCATAACATAGATAACTTCCCAGAAGCAAAAGGTAAAGGTCAGACTTTCTTGGGGCTAGACCAAATTCTTTATTGCATAACTAGGAATGAAGTTTTTTTTGTTTGTTTGTTTGTTTTCCTTTTCCCTAGTAGTCCCATCCATTTCTCATGGTAGGATTCAATTATAAAAACAAGTTTTTCCTAGAACACTTACAATTCCATTATAATATATTATTGCACTCTTGCCATTGGAAAAATCTTTTACTATTTTCCCACCTTTTCTCCATTATATCCCACAGCACCTTAACCATAGTGTGTTTCTTGCATTGCATTACATTGTAGTGCAATGTTCTTAGAATAAAAGGCAGAAATCAATGCAATCAGAATGATTGGACACAAATGTCAATGGACTATTAGAAACTCAAGAGGACTTCAAAGTTTCAAGGTAGTGGTTTGGCAGAATGGTGACCATTAAAAGAGATTAGAAATACTGGAAAATTATCTAGCTTGGTACTGTTCAAGCAGTAGGTCATGGCTCTTGGTGATTCATTAAACGAATCCTTTCTGTGGGTTAGAGTTGAAAAATATTGCTTGTTTTGCTCTGATGCATAGCTAACTTAGCCAACAAAGAGAACTTCCAACTTTTGTCTTGCTTTCTATGACAACACTTTAACAAATGAATACAATATAGAAGGCAGTAGGCATGGAATGATATGATTTAATTACTACCTTGACCTACTTAGACTCAACAGCTATAGCAATTGCTCGGCAACACTCAGAAATTCTATGCTTATATTAGCATTTAACCACTCTTTTCTTTGTTTGTTTTGTATGTCTACTCTATTCAAGCTTCTAAGATCTCCCTCCAGCTAGTGAGTAATATTGCCACATGACCTCTGCCCCAGTCTCACAAAGGTGCTTAATTCCATGACCAGTCTAGCTGGTCTCTACAACTTGAGTATGGGTGTGTGACCTAGGATATATAGGGAAAGAGCTAGATGCTTGCTTTTCCAAGTGGTATCATTCTGACCTATGTTTATTCACCTCTTATCTCTCCTTTTTTTCTTTTTTCTTTTCTTTTTTTTTATTTTTTGGGGATTATTACTGAACTAGAAGAAAGTTCTCTTTTTTGAAAGGTAAGGATCTTGTTTTTATTGAGTTTAGATATAATTATTTCTGAAATAATATTTGAAATTTAACATATTAATATAGTCTCATTGTCAACATAAATCCTAATCATTTTCCTTCTCAATATCTTCTTTGAAAAAGAAGGGAAAAATATCATTTTTCATACTACTGAATAAGCTTATAACAGCAAAGGAGAATACAGTTTTGGCAGTTTAAGTAAATACTATACAAATCTGTATTATAACATGCTTAAATGAATTGATTACAAGACAAAGTAAAAGGAAGAAGAAACAGGGACTCTTGGGTATCTCAGCTGGTTAAGTGTCTGCCTTCAGCTCAGGTCATGAGCTCAGGATCCTAGGATCCTAGGATCCAGCCCCATGTCAGGCCCCCTGCTAAGTAGGGAGTCTGCTTCTCCCACTCCACTCTCTCTCAGTGATTTCCTTCCCTCCCACCTCTCTCTCTTAAATAAATAAATAAAATCTTCAAAAACAAAGAAAGAAAATATAGATCTAGAATTATGACAGAGTTCTATGAGCAATTTTTCAAACCTTTGGGGCCATGTGAGCCTCCGATATCAAAAGCTTTGGATTTTGGAACTTTAAGATGCTTTATAAACCATATGTTATGCATCACTGCCAATGGAGTCTAAAGTATGATGCCTTAATTAAACTTATATTATTTCAACGGCAAAGAAAAAAAATATTTCACAAAGTGAGTTAACTAAAGATGATACAGAGCGTCACAATGATTTAAATCAGGTTTTGACTCCAAATGAAGTTCACCACAATTTACAAATATATCTGTTTTAAAAGATATAATTTTAGAATTGTGGCTAACAGATTTTATGCTATAATGAGTATTAATTTAATTTAATTTTTGACAATATTATCTTCACATTTCTTTCTGATTATAATAAAGAATTTCACAATTATATATTGTTTTCATCTTTTTTCCCCCCACAATGATGTGTTGTTAATTATCATAGCAAATCACCCTGAGAAGCTCGGGTATTCTTGGTGCCTGGGTGGCTTAGTCATTAAACATCTGCCTTCGGCTCAGGTAATGATCCCAGGGTCCTGAGATTGAGGCTGGCATTGGACTCCCCGCTCAGCAGGAAGCTCGCTTCTCCCACTCCCACTCCCCCTGCTTGTGTTCCTTCTCTTAGTGTCTCTCTGTCAAATAAATACAATCTTTAAAAAAAAAAAGAGAGAAACAAAAGAAGCAGTAGCCGTTGGGCATTTTGACAAAAATCAAAGAAATTTATTAATTATAATTTATGTAACTGGTGCTAGGACATACAACCACTAAAAGAAATATGTTTTTAGAAATGAAATATTTGTGGAAATCCTATTTTGTTTTCTTGTAAGTCAGATATTTTTAAGTCATCATTTTAGAAAGTTATTCAATATGAAAGTATTATAAACTTATCTTAAAGTTAGTTTCATATTTTATCAGTTTCTCAATTTTCTTATTTTATGGCAGTAGATGACCAAAAAGAAACAACAATTAAACATTGATTTTGGTGGGGTGCCTGGGTGGTGCAGTCAGTTAAACATCCTACTCTTCCTTTCAGCTCAGTCCCGGGTCAGACTCCAGCTCAGACCCCAGCTCAGTCTCAGGGTCATGAGATCGAGCCATGCATGGGCTGCTTAAGACTCTCTCCCTCTCCCTTTGCCCCTCTCTACCATGCTCCTGATCTTTCTCTCTCTCTCTAAAATAAAATAATTAAAATAAATTTCTCTCTAAAATAAAATAATTAAAAACAAGCCACTGATTTTGGCTATTTTGATAAACCAATACCAAATGTCTTTATAGGTGCTCTTGTATTCATTCTACATAAAATTTATACACTTGACAATCTGTTTGACCTTTGAAATACTTTTCATAGAAATCTCATGTAAAACATACCAGAATTTTACAGAGCCTGCTCTGTTATACAGTTGTTATGGAATAGCAAGGACAATTGTGACTTTCAGTTTTTTTTTTCCTTCTGAATAAGAGAAAATGATACTTTTTGATTCTCTTTATAGTACAGGATATAGATGCAACTCCCTTATTACTGAGAGAAGGGAAGGTATCAGGTTCAACTTCATGCAGCAAGAAAACTTTCTGCAAACCACTATTGTCTAAAAATGAAATAGTCTGTTAAGAATTATAAGAAAAGAATAATTTGAAAAGTAACAATTATTTCAGTAGAAGGTTGTAAACAAAAAGTATAATGAAGTGAAGAAAGAGATGATAAGGAATAGATGGAAATACCTTCAGCAACATAGCTTTTGACCAAGATAGCAATACAGATGTTACCTGGCTGGCTCTTTTGGCAGAATGACAAACATAAGCAGAGTTGGCACCATATGGGTTAAACCTTTATGTGATAGCATTTTACACAGATGCTTAAACATATAAAAACCTTTATTTTTTGGGGCGCCTGGGTGGCTCAGTGGTTTAGGCCACTGCTTTCGGCTCGGGTCATGATCTCAGGGTCCTGGGATCGAGTCCCGCATTGGGCTCTCTGCTTGGCAGGGAGCCTGTTTCCCTCTCACTCTCTCTGCTTGCCTCTCTGCCTACTTGTGATCTCTCTCTGTCAAATAAATAAATAAAATCTTTAAAAAAAAAAACCTTTATTTTTTAATGACTATGCTCAATGAATATCTATCATTGACTACTTCACAATCTTGGTGCTATTTGTTAAATTCCTTTTTTTTGTTGTTGTTGTTGTTACTGGAATTTCAATTCATTAATCTGATATCAGTAATGCTTCCTTCTAGGGAATCAATGGAGTGAGATCATCTTATTATTTAATATTAAATGTGTGAGTTGTAATTTCCTAAATATTCATGACTAAGTAAGATATATGTAATTTACCTGGGGTGTGTTACAAATTGAAACAATGTCATTTCCTTTTACTTCCCACTCCTTCTCTTAAGGATTAAAATCATAGTATACATAAACATCTAACTAGTAGACAACCTAGAAAATATTAACTGCTTTACCAAAAGAAATTTTTCTTTGCCTAAATAAGGACAGCCAAAAGGAACAATGTATGTTGACAGACATAAACAATTCTTTCTTTTCTAGACAGTGTTTACAGTTTTCAGGATTGGGAGACATTTTTATGAAAGGAAACTTTGGCAGATAATGTGACAATTTTCACTTCTCAAAAGAACAAAGTATTTTATTTTTATATTTTATGTTTCTATTTAAGAATACTTGACATATATTAGGGTGCCTGGATGGCTCAGTGTGTTAAAGCCTCTGCCTTAGGCTCAGGTCATGATGCCAGGGTCCTGGGATCCAGTCCCGCATCGGGCTCTCTACTCAGCGGGGAGCCTGCTTCCCCCCCAACCCCGCTCTCTGCCTGCTGCTCTCCTTACTTGTGATCTCTCTGTCAAATAAATAAATAAATAAAATATTTAAAAAAAAAAAGAATAATTGACATATAATATTGTATTAGCTTCAGGTGTATAACATAGAGATGTGATATTTATATATATTATGAAATAGTCACTAGAGTAAGTCTAGTTACCATCTGTTACCATACAAAGTTGTTACAGTAGTTTTGACTATATGGTCTATATTACCAGTGTCATATATTTTATAACTGGAAGATTGTACCTCTTAATTCCCTTCACTTCTTTTGTCCTTTCCCTTTAACAACCATCAGTTTGTTTTGTGTTTATGAGTCTGTTTCTTCTTATTTTGTTTTCACATATAAGTGAAATCATATAGTATTTGTCTTTCTCTGACTTATTTCACTTATCATAATCCTCCCTAGATTGAGCCATGTTTTTACAAATGACAAGTATTTTGAACTTTTCATGGCTGACTAGTATTTCCCTATGTGTGTCTTTGTGTGTATATGTATCACATCCTCTTTTTAAAAATATTTTATTTATAGGCAATATGCCCATTTTTTAGGAGTTGATGTTTTCAGATCTTACATTTAAGTCTTTCATCAATTTTGAGTTTATTTTTGTGTATGGTATAAGAAGGTGGTCCAGTTTCATACTTTTGCATGTAACTGTCCAATTTTCCCATCACCATTTATTGAAAAGACTATCTTTTCCCTTGTATGTTCTCACCTCTTTTGTCGTAGATTAATTGACCATATAAATATGGGTTTATCTCTGGTGCTCTATTCTGTTTCGTTGATTTTTGTGTCTGTTTTTTTGTGCCAGTATTACATTGTTTTGATTACCAAAGCTTTGTAGTATAATTTGAAATCAGGGAGAATAATATCTCCAGGTTTGTTCTCTTTCTCTTGGCTATTTGGGCCTTCTGTGGTTTCATATGAATTTTAGGGTTATCTATTTATTTAGAGCACATCAGTGGAGGGAAGGGCAGAGGGAGAGAGAAAATGTCAAATAGACTCCATGCTAAGCACAGAACCCTCATGATTCAGAGGTCATGACCTGAGCTGAAATCAAGAGTCAGTCACCTAACTGACTGAGCCACCCAGGTGCCCCGTATCACATCGTTTTTATTTACTCATCTATTGATGGACATTACGGTCCATAACTTTTATATTCTAGTTCTGTGAAAAATGCTATTGGAATTTTGATAGAACTATATTGAATCTATAGATTGTTTTCAGGAATATGGAAATTTTAATAATCTTTCAATTCATGAACACATTGTATGTTTTTATTCATTTGTATTGGCATCAATTGCATCAATGTCTTAGTTTTCAGAATGCAGGTCTTTCACCATCATGGTTAATTTATTCATAGGTATTTTATTCTTTTTGGTGCAATAATAAATGGAATTGTTTAATTTCTCTTTGTGATATTCATTATTAGTGTACAGAAATGCAATATTTTTCTGTAATGATTTTGTATTCTGTAAACTTTACTGAATCCATTTATTAATTTTAATAGGTTTTTCATTTGTGGAGACTTTATGGGTTTTTATATATAGTATCATGTCACCTATAAATATTAAGTTACATTTTTCTTCCTTTACAATCTGTATGCCTTTTCTTTCTTTCTCTTACCAAATTGCTATGGTTAGAGTTTCCAATACCATGTGAATAAAAGTGGCAAAAGTAGACATCTTCTCTTGTTTTGGCTCCTAGAGGAAAACCTTTCAGCTTTTCACCATTGAGTATTGTATTAGCTGTGGATTTGTCATATATGGCCTTTATTATGGTGAGCTACATTCCTTTTATATCCACTTTGGTAAGAATTTTTATCAAATGGATATTGAGTTTTGTCAGATGTTTTTTCTGTTTCTATGAAGATGATAATATGATTTTTATCCTTTATTTTGTTAATGTGGTTTATCACATTGATTTTCAGATATTGAACCCTGCTTGTACCCTTGGTATAAATCCTTCTTTATCATGATATCTGATCCTTTTATTGTATCACTGAATTCAGTTTGTTAATATATGGGTGAGGATCTTTACATCTAAGTTTTAAGGTATATTTTCCTATAATTTTCTTTTCTTATAGTGCCATTCTCTGATGTTGGTATCAGTAATGCTAACCTCATAGACTGAGTTCAAAAGCATTCCTTCCTCTTCGGTTTTTTGGAATAGTTTGAAAAGATTGGGGATTAACTCTAATTTAAATGTTTGTTAGAATTCGCCTGTAAAGCCATCTGGTCCCGATCTAAAACTGACCAAGTATTTTAGTTATTGATTTTGTTTCATTGCTAATAATCAATCTGTTTATATTTTCTATTTCTTCCTGATTCTGTCTCAGAAGACTGTATGTTTCTAGAAATTTATCCTTTTGTTTTGTTTTGTTTTTGGATTTATCCAGTTTGTTGGTATATAATTGTTCATAGTAGTCTCTTATAATCCTTTGTATTTTTCTGTTAATAAGTTGTAAGTTCTCTTTCATTTTTTATTTTATTTATTTAGGCCCTTTCTCTTTTTTTCCTGGCAAGTCTGCCTAAGGGTTATCTTTTGTATATCTTTTTAAAGAACCTTTTAGTCTCATTGATAATTTCCATGTTTTAAGTCTTTATTTAATTTTTTCCCACTGTGCTCTTTATTATTTTCTTCCTTCTACTAACTTTGAACTTTGTTCTTCTTTTCCTAGTTCCTTTAGGTACAGGGTCAGATTGTTTGAGATTTTTCCTTTTTCTCAAAATGGACCTGCATCACTATAAACTTCTCTCTGAGAACTACTTTTACTGTGCCCCAAAGATCTTGGGACATTGCGTTTTTATTTTCACTTATTTTAAGTTAATTTTTGAATTCCTCCTTGACTTCTTCATTGACTCATTGGCTGTTTAGTAACATGCTGTTTAGTCTCCATATGTTTCCGGGGTTTTTCCAGTTTTCTTCTTGTAATTGAGTTCTAGTGGCATATACTCATCTGATCAGAAAAGATGATTGATATGATTTCAGTCATCTTACTGACACTTGTTTGTTGGCAATTCATGTGATTTGTCCTGGAGAATGTTCCATGTTCTCTTGAGAAGAATGCTTATTCCACTGGTTTTGGATTGGATATACTGAATGTATTCATTAAATTGATCTGATATGTAATCTGTGCCTAACTATATCTAGTCTAATGTGGCTTTTTAGGTAAATGTTTCTTTACCAATTTTCTATCTGGATAATCTATCCATTGACACCAGTGTGTTGTTAAGGTCCCCATTTATTATTGTATTACTGTCAATTTTTCCCTTTCTGTCTGTTTAATATTTGTATTTGTATTTGGTGCTCCTATGTTTCATGAATACAAGTTTTATATCTCCTTGTTGGATTGATCCTTTTATTATTACATCTTTCCCTTCTTTGTTTCTTGCTATAGTATTTATTCTTAAGTCCGTTTTGTCTGGTATAAAGTATTGCTACTCATCATTCTTCTCATTTCTGTTTGCATGGAATATCTTTTCCATCCCTTTGCTTTAGTCTGTGTGTGTTTTTAGATATGAAGTAAGTCACTTTTAGAGAGCATATAGATTTCTTTATTCACTCAGCACCCTGTTTTTTGACTGGAATATTTAGTCCCTTTATGTTTAATTATCAACAGTTATGTATTTATCTCAATTTTGTTAAGAATTTTAATTTTCAGGGGCACGTGGGTAGCTCAGTTGCTTAAGCCTCCAACTCTTGATTTTGGGTCAGGTCATGATCTTGGGGTCATGGGATTGAGCCCTGCATCAGGCTTTGCACTTAGGGGTTCTTTTTGAGATTGTCTCTCTTCCTCTCACTCTCTCCCCACTCTCTCTCTCTCTAAAATAAATAAATCTTAAAGAAGTTTTTAATTTTCATATATGAGTACCTAGCAAATGCTATAAAATTTTAGATTTGGTGAGAATTAAAACATTTTATATAAATTATGGTCATGTTATCCATGTATCTTATATGGAAAATGAACTATATATAAAGAGAGTTTGTATTTGTAAAAACAATAGAAAATGACTTTATTCATACAAATTTCATTTTTCCTAATCACATTTACTCTGGACACATATATTTATTCTGCACCAGGAATAATTCATTTCTCTAACATATATTAAGTGTGTTAAAGGCTTTTAGGTGAAACTTTAAAGGAGAATAAAGTAACTACAGATATCGTCTTTTACTTATACTACATTTTGAAGCATTAGAGTATCTGTAGGTACCTTAAGAGGAAATGTATCCTCATTTTTTCAGAGTGAAATGGTATTCCATTTCATTTACTCAACACGTGAATGTACCAGGCAGGCTTCATGCTAGATTACTGGAAAACAAAGATATCTATCTATATCTTTCTACTATCTATATCTACTCTACTTTCCTGTGAGTTGTTTATGAATAGGTACATAAGTTTAAAAAATATATAGGGCTTAGGTACCAATACAGTAAAGTTGGGAATTTTGGAGGAATGTAGTTAGAACAAGTGATCCAGTGGAAATTATTTCATGGAGTCCTTCAGGAATGTTGAGTTTACCAGATATGCAGGTAGAAGGAATCTAATCTAGAAAGAGAAACAGGTGTGTATCAGTTCAGGGGATGAGATGCTGAAATTGTGAACTTAAGGAAGACGAAAAAAATCTACTGATTTAAGGAAAGGTATATGAGAAACATAATGTTCTGGGGAAGAGTTTGGTTTATCTTAAAAGCCATAGAAGCTAGTGAATTGTTTTAAACAGGAAAGTAGTTTGTTCTTTGCATTTCAAAAAAAAAAAAATCTCTTCACATACAGAGGAAAAAATCAGTGAGAAAGGACTATGACTGAATTTAGGAAAATCAGTTAGAAGGCTATTACAAAATTAAGAAAAAAATGATGAATATTGAAACATAGGTGTTGTCCAAAGGACTTGAGAAACAGGGAAACATTTGAGAGATTTGAAGGATGGAGAATGATCTAATCACTTTGAAAGATTTTATGTGCAGGTTGAGAGAAAGTGATGATAAAACGTCTCTCTCATATTCCTGGCTTGGGAGACTGGGTGATTGGTGTTGCTCTTCCTTTAGATGCCTGGGTGGCTCAGTGGATTGAGCCGCTGCCTTCGGCTCGGGTCATGATCTCGGGGTCCTGGGATCGAGCCCCGCATCGGGCTCTCTGCTCCGCGGGGAGCCTGCTTCCTCCTCTCTCTCTGCCTGCCTCTCTGTCTACTTGTGATCTCTCTGTCAAATAAATAAATAAAATCTTTAAAAAAAAAAAAGAAAATACAAATAAGAATAGAGTAAGCATGGAAAAAGATAAAGTAAAAATGAGTTTAGCACCAGACATGTTAAATTCAGAGTACCTGTGGGACTTTGGAGTGCTCATGTGGATTATGATGTGATAAACTTCTTGCTAACAGATCATAAACTCAAATTTATTATTTGAAAGCAGTCTCTTCCATCATAATTTAATCATAAATGTATGCTTGTTCAGACCCTTTAGTATGCCACATTCAAGCTGTTAAGCACTAATGCCTCCTCTGTATCAATGCATGATTATATTTGCAGTTAGATTTTATAAGAGAAAAGTTCATTTTCTTATTCTGAGTTTAGATTCAGTCATTGAAGAAGTTGTTCATTTGCCTAGTTATTTCCCAAAACTCTAATTTCTGATTATAATGAATGAAATAGAAAACTGGCAGAAGGGATTTTTTATGCATGATTTTCCCAAATGGTTACCTGACTTGGAGGAATTTTAGGGAGATACTGTATCTCTGTTGGGCCAAGATGAACATATCAATTCAAAGTAATATATCAAATGTTGAGTTTTACATAATATTTATACTCAGAAAAATGTGTCTGCTTCACTTATATGCAGTTTTCCCCATGCAGTCCTTACTGCCTAATAAAGAAGCCCCACACCTGGGCTGAAATCTTTTTTTTTTTTTTTTAAGATTTTAAATCATTTATTTGAGAGAGAGTAAGAGGGAGGGAGAGAGAGAGAGAGAGAGAGAGAAAGCATGCGCATGGGGGAGGGGAGAGGGAGAGAGAGAAGTAGGTTCCCACTGAGCAGAGAGCTGATATGGACTCAGTTCCAGGAACCAGGGATCATGACCTGGACCAAAGGCAGACACTTAACCAAGTGAGCCACCCAGGTGACCCATGGGCTGAAATATTTAGACTATTTTGATGGCTTGCATTTCTGTCTTGGTTGTAATTCCACAAGCAATATGGAATTAGCGATAGGATATATGCATTCATACACATGCTGGTTCTTTTGGAATGTTTTCTATTGCATAAGACAAAAGAACTGGAGGTACTATTAACCCATGTTGTGTAGACCTCCTTTAAACCTTATTAATCTTTTTATCAACAGATGGGAGACATCCTGCGAGGATAATTGCCTTTCACTCTCTGTCTCCCTTCTCCCAAAACCAAAGGCAACATTATACTGCAGAAAGTGGATATGAATTGAATGAGATACTTATATACATAAAAATACTCATACATAAATAAGAAGGAATCTTCTGTCAATGTGTAGTGTCCATTCATTTGAAAAATAAATGTTAAGCCTCTATCTCACATCAAACACTATGTTAGACTCCACTGTATACAAAAGCAGGCATGATTCTTGCTTTCCAGCAGCAATTCCTATTTAATAGGAAATATAAGCATCAATTTAAAACAAAAGATGGTCATCAGTACATAAACCATCATATCTTTTAATTTTTCCTTTGTTGACATCTCCCTGAGACCTATCAAGTTTAGCTTAATGTCAAACAAGTAGCCTTTTATTTTAGGGAAATCTTGAGTATGAGAAAAGCCACAATTCCATAGACTTCTTGTTGCTGTAGCTGTTTTGGGAATACATTATTTGTTTTAAAACTACTTGTTTGGATCAAAGTAATTAAAAAAGACTATAAATAAAAAAAATCAGTGTATGGAATAAAAGGTATTTTTCAATTCCTTTATGCCATTTGTGTTTTGTTTAATTTTTATCTTCTGAAGAAATTTTGTTCCTACTTTATAGAAAGATATAATCATATATTTTAGATGTATTATAATATTTTTACTCATTTTTCAGACCTAAAAATTATCATTCATTTTCATCTAATTCTGTCTGTTGCATTTATTTGCTGGTATTTAATGCATTTAAATCTTTTATTTCTGACAAAAATTATATTGTCAGAATACAAATTTTCAGACCAGATATAATTAGTGGAAATTTTGACATTTTAAAAGGTTGAATAAAGTCAAAATATTTTTTCCAGAAAAGCAAATGTCTCCAAGAATAAATATAAATTAATCTTCTGAACCAGAAACTAGAAATAAGAATAAATTCTTCTTGAAAACATTTAAAAAATATACAATTGTGTTATTTTACATAACTATTAGACAAAAAAAAACACAAAAGTAAAATAAATATGCTAAAAAAGTCTGTTTAAATGTTTTTAAAAAGGAATAATAGGACTCCTGGTTCCTGGTTCCACATTTAAGGACCTTAGAAGTCACTACATAGCCAACAACAAAAAGTTGAATAAATTGAAAAATCAACAACTCTTTTGGGATCCATAAGAATGGAAAACATTAAAGGGCCATTGAAATACAGTGAGCAACTCTATGCCCACAAATCTTAGGTGGAATGGATCAAGACCTTGGAAAACACAACTTGCCAAAACTCACACAAGAAGAACTAGAAATCCGGATAAGTCTTTATCTATTAAGGAAATTGAATCAATAAATAATAACTTTCTAAAAGAGAAGACACCAATCCCAATTGGGTTCACTGGTGAATTCTATCAAACATGTAAGGAAAAAATTACACGAATTCTCTCAATCTCTTTCAGAAGATAGAAATAATGGAAGTACTACTTAACTTACTTTAAGAGGCCAGTATTACCTTATTAGCAAAACCAAAGGCATTACAAGAAAAAGACCAATGTCTTTCATGAACATAGATGCAAAAGTCCCCAACAAAATATAAGCAAATTAAACCAATAGTGTATAAAAAGAATTGTATATTATGGCCAAGTAAGATTTATCCCATGTAGGCAAGACTGGATCAACATTTCAAAACTGATTAATGCAATTTATCACATCAATAAGCTAAAAAAGAAGAATCATGTGATCTTATCAGTAGATGCAGAGAAGGCACTTAAAAAATTCAGGAGCCATTCATGATAGAAACTCAGTAAACTAAGAAAAAGGGGAACGTCTGCAACTGGATAGAGAATAACTACAAAAATCCATCACTAACATCATACTTATGATGAGAAAATTGAAGACTTCCCATTAAATCAGGTACGAAGCAAGGTTGTCCCCTCCTTTTGAACATCATAGTGGAAGTACCAACTAATGCAATAAAACAAAGGGAATAAAACATATACAGGTTGAGAAAGAAGACCTAAAACTATCTTTGTTCACAGACCTGATCAGCTATAGAAAATGTAGAAAATCTGAAAGAATTGACAAACTCCCATAACTGATAAGCAGTTACAGCAATAAGAATAGGATTGTAGGATACAGTGTTAGTGTACAAGAATTAATCACTTTTCTATAAACCAACAATCAAGTTGTAAACTGAAATTAAAATCAAAAATGTTATTTACATTGGGTCCCCCCCCAAATGAAATACTTTGATATAAATCTAACAAAATGTATATAAGATCTATATAGGGAAAACTACAACACTGAATGTCAAATAACTAAATGGAGAGATAGTTCTTGGTCATGGATAGGAAGACTCAGTATTATTAAGATATCAGTTCTTCCCAACTTGAATAATAGAGTCAGTGCAATTTCAATAAAATAACTGGTAAATTATATTGTGGACCTTGACAAAAATTATAAAATTTATATGGAGAGGCAAAGACCCACAAATAGCCAAACCACAAATAACCAAACCCCAAACACCCAACTTTGAGGAACAAAGTTAGTGGGCTGACAGTACCCAACTTTGTTACTTCTTATAAAACAACAGTAATCAAGATAGTGTGGTATTAAAAAAAAGACAAATAGATCAATGAAACATAATAGAGATCCAAGAAATAGGTCTTTGTAAATACAGTCAGCTGATCTTTGATAATGTAAAGACAATACAATGAAGAAAGATCATCTTTTCAACAAATGGTGCTGGAACAACTGGACATCCATGCACAAAGAAATGAAGTCAGACACATACACCCTTCACATAACTTAACTCAAAATAAATTATGGTAATAAATGTCAAATCCCAAAGTATAAAACTCCCAGAAGGTAACATAGGAGAAAACTTGGATGGCCTTGGGTGTGGTGATGTCCAATTAGATATAATACCCAAGATACAATCCGTGAAAGAATTAATTGATTATCTGAACTTTATTAAAATAAAAAGAAAACTTCTGCTCTGTGAAAGACAATGTCAAATGGATGTGAGAGAAAATAAGCAACAGACTGGGAAAATACCTTTGCAAAAGACACACTTGTTAAAGGACTATTATCTAAAATATGCAGAGAGTTTATACAATTCAGGAGTCAGAAAGCAAACAACTCAATTACAAAGTAGGTAAAAATCTTCAATACATACCTCTCACCAAAGAAGATACACAGATGGCAAATAAAATTGTGAAAAGATACCCCATCTCATATGACATCAGGGAAACACAAATTAAAATAATAGTGAGACGCTACTACATGCCTTTGGCTAAAATCCGGAACCTTCACAACACCAAATGCTGGGGACAATGTAGAGCCACAGGAACTCTCATTCATTGGTGGTGGGAATACAAAATGATATAGCCATTTTGGAAGACATTTTGATCATTTCATACAAAACAAAACATATTCTTAGCATATGATATAGCAATGGTGGTCCTTCATATTTACCCAAAAGAATTAAAAACATATTTCTACAAAGAAATATGCACATGGATATTTAGAGCAGCTTTGTTCATAATTGTCAAAACTTGGAAGCACTAAAGATATTTTTCAGTGAGTAGATAAAGAAACTGGTAAATCTAGTCAACCCAGTGCTAAAGAGAAATCAACCTTCTGCAAAGGCTACATACTGTATGATTCCAACTATCTAATATTCTAGAGAAGGAACAACTATGGATATAGATTTTTAAAATATCAGTGGTTGCCAATACTTTGGCATGGGATTTGGGAGTGGGTGTTGAGGATGAACAGGCAAAACACAAAGGAATTTTAGGACCTGGGAAATACTCTGGATGATATTCTAATGACATGTCATACATTTGTCTAAACCCATAGAAAGTGCAATGCCAACAGTGAACCTTAATGTGAACTATAGATGTTTATAATATGACAACATAAGTTCATCATCAATGAACTTATAATGGTAACAAATGTACCATTTCTAAAGGAGATGTTGATAATGAGGAAAGGCTAAATATATAGGGGGGCAGGGGATAAACAGGAAATCTCTGTACCTTCCCCTCAATTTTGTTGTGAACTTTAAACTGCTCTCAAAAAATATAGTCTTAAAAATAAGAAAAAATTATTTGTAGTATACAGAATTTATCAATTCATGAAAAAAATGAATCTTTTTTTTTTTCAATAAATCCACTTGGAGTTGGCCACACTTGTTTCTTTGATTACCAAAAAAAACCCAAACAAACAAAAAATATGTTCCAAATGTAGTAGACATCTTTCTCTCCCATAAGTTACTCTAATCTTTGGCTTGTTTTCAAAATTTTTTAAGAGTTATTGTTGCTTTTGCCCATACCTCTTACATAAGTATCTGATATAGCAGCAACTTGGAGATAAACTGCTTTGCTTAGAGTCTGAAAATTACTTAGTCCCATATACATTTCACCTAGAACAAACTCTTCAATTTTTGTAGCATATATGTGCCATATTTTTTGGTTTTTACCCTTAATTCAGATATTTCTTAATTGTGTTTTCTGTCAGTCCTTTCCTTAGCTTTTGTTGAGGGTGACTTGGAATGAAACTGGTGGTGGAGGGGAGTGATATCTGCATTCTCACTGCTCTTCTTCCCTTGAAAACTTCTGCTTGTCCTTGATGGAGAGTATTACATCAAATTGAAGAGCCAACAGTGCACAAAAAGCAATTTAGTGTAATGTTGAAAGCTAGTCTAAATTTGACTTTTAAAGTATCATATGCTCTAGAAAGCCTTCCCAAAATTTGGCAGCTGGGTAAGTGTCCTTTATCAGTTTGCAAACAGTATTGTGTGTGTGTGTTTGTATACATGTGTATGTGCATGTGTGTAACTGAATTTACTATATTACATTTATAATTATACTTTATTAGACTGTGAGCACCCTGGAGGTAAGGAATACATATAAGTAACATTAAAATCCCCAAGACCTGGAAAGAGCAGAGAAAAGTCCATTGACAGATAATGGATAAAGATGTGGTATTATATACAATGGAATATTACTCAGCCATCAGAAAGGATGAATACTTACCCTTTACATCAACATGGATGGAACTGGAGGGTATTATGCTGAGTGAAATAAGTCAATCAGAAAAAGACAATTTCATATGATTTCACTCATATGTGTAATATAATAAATAGGGCAGAGGACTGAGGGGGAAGGGAGGGAAAACAGAATGGGAAGTCATCAGAGAGAGAGAAAAACCATAAGAGATTCTTAACTACAGGAAACAAACTGATGGTTGCTGGAGGTGGGTGGAGGATAGGGTAATTGGGTGATGGGCATTAAGGAGGGCACGTTATATTATGAGCAGTGGGTGTTTTTATATGAAGCTATAACTTAGTGAACACCATGCCTGAAACTAATGATGTACTATCAGTTGGCTAACTGAATTTAAATAAAAAAATTAAAAATTAAAAAAAATTAAATCCCTAAGACCTGATTTAATACTTGAAATAGAATATTTTCAGTGTATATTAGTTGAACTAATTAAGGTGTATTTTATACATATGAGTATACATACATAGCATTCCTTCTCAGTATGAAATATTATCACTGATTCATTCATAAAGCATATGAATTTATTTCCTATGTAGATAATTGTCCATGTTTTTGCTTTTGTAACATGATAATATTCAGTAGGAGAACAATTAAATATGAAGTATGATATGAATACGCCACTTGACTCATGTACTTTAGAACAGTATCTTAATAAGGGGCATAGGTACATTATTATTTTGCACTAGCATTTAGCTTTGTAATTGCTAGATTATATTTGTCTGTTGTTATCTACATATAATAATCTGTATTTGAAACCTGTTTTAAATCAGATTTTAATGATACTAAATACCATTAACAAATTTTCTAGAATAAGCTTCTCAAAGAAACATTGATTTGAATATTATTTAAAAATACCTCATTGAGGAAACCTGGGTGGCTCAGTCAATTAAGCATCTGCCTTCCGCTTAGGTCATGATCCTGGGGTCCTGGGATTGAGCCCCACATTGGGCTCCCTGCTCGGTGGGAAGCCTGCTTTTCCTTCTGTCTGCCACTCTCTTGTTTTTTCTCTCTCTAACAAATAGATAAAATCTTTAAAAAAATAAAAATAGGGGCGCCTGGGTGGCTCAGTGGTTTAAGCTGCTGCTTTCAGCTCAGGTCATGATCTCAGAGTCCTGGGATCGAGTCCCACATCGGGCTCTCTGCTCAGCAGGGAGCCTGCTTCCCTCTCACTCTCTCTGTCTGCCTCTCTGCCTACGTATGATCTCTCTGTGTCAAATAAATAAATAAAATCTTTAAAAAAAATAATAAAAATATCTCATGGATGATTAATATGTACTACTATTTAAAACTAGTTACATAATTATGTTTCCAAATGCTGACATCATGCTAAAATTATAATGACTCTAACTAGAAATGGCTTTCTAGGTTATTTTCACATACTATTGAATAAGAAAATCAGAAAAAGGTTGTAGTTGATTTAGTAGCTAACAAATCAGTGTGAATTTAGTCTGACACCCACAACCAATATAAAATTGGATTTGTCTATTTTCTAGTATGATACCAAAAGCCATCTTAAAATAGCCATGAAAGAACCTATGACATTGGTGGTAAAAGGATTCAGTGTCTACCAGAGTAGGCATAGAAGCAGCCTCTATATAGCAACAAAGTTGTCCTAAAAATTAATGCAGAAAGTATAGATAAGTTGGATTAGAATGGGAATAAGATATAATGTGTGACTACAATAATTAAGGCCTACTCACATGATATAAGTTGTCAAAATGGCCTTTATTGCTACTTATGCTGTTAATTTGTGGCTTAAAATACATGTAACTTCAGTGGTAAAGAAATAACTGAATTCTGACTGCTACAACCCTGCTATCCTCCATATGTTTTCTGCTATGTGTGAGAACAGATGTAGTTAGAGCAGCAGCCTCAAATATTTCTTGACTAGTCACTGTTTAGAAGGCCTCTGGTAGTGATTTGAATTATAAAGAATTTAGGATCTATAGGAAAAAACCCAAGCACACATAAGACATAAATGGCAAGAGTACTCAGGATTGGTAAAAATAATGATCCATTCACATTAATAATAATGTTAGAGAACTTTATAGAGACCATAACCATTTATTCCTAAGCTTTGGAAAGGATTTGTTATAAAACTTAAGTAATAAAAATATCTGCCATTATTGAATATTATGATATGTAATAGTATTATATTAACCAACGGTTCCATAAAGTAGCTCTTGCTATTCCCATTTTATCCCCAAGAAACCAAGTAACTTGTATAGGAGATATATAGCTAATAAATGTTAGAGTTGGAATTTGAATTCAAAATTCATGGATTCTAAACCCCAAGCCCTTTCCATCATACCATGCTGACTACTAATATCCCCTCAAAGACAATTTTCTGTATTTAAATGCTGTAGTTTCATTTGGGAAAGATAATACAACTTTCAAATAATGAAGAATTATGACAGAATAGGTAAAAGATGAGGCCTTAAAAATGAACAAGTCAATCTCCGAGACATATCATTATAACCACTGTTTAGATAACCTTTTTTCCATTGTGCATCATTTGACCCTAGTGGAATGGACAGTGTTTCAGCTTAAAATTGCATTTGGCTGCAAGTAACAAAGACCAGAAATAACACTGGCTTCAATATGATAAAAGTTTCTCTCTTGCTTGCTGTTCTTGCTCTCTCACTCTTTCTTCTCCCTATATCATTCTTTGTCTCACTCTTGTACTGGAATACTAGAATGTATAGTGCAGAGCTATGTTGACTGTACGTAGTGATTCAATAAAGTGCCCAACTTTTTCCTCTCTTTCCATTTTGCCATTCTTTGCATGGGTCCTCCATCTTTAGGATCACCTCCTGATCCAAAATAACTGACGGAGCTCTAGTCATCAAAACTGCATTTCAGAGAACCAGCAGGGATAATAGAAGGGGTACCTGATAGCTCTGGCTGCTTCTAAAAGAGCTTTCTCCTAAACCTACCCACCAACTTCCTCTTATTTCTTTAGTCATCTCCAGCTACATGGGAGATTGGGAAATGTAGTTCTTTAGCTGTGAAGATTGTTACTTGGCATGCTACCTGGGTTTTGTGAGTAAGGAAGAAGGAAGAACAGGATTGAGTGGCAGTTGGCGCCCCAAGCACTAAAGTAACAAAGCAGTGAATGTATTCCAGACATACGCTAGTAGCTTGACTCTCTTGTTAGGGTTAATTGGGAGGTTGTGGAATCCCCAATGGGAGAGTTTCAAAGGGAAAAACTGAGTGATCTAGTAATTTATGCAGCTCAAATCAGGTGAAAAATTTAGTTAAACTCTTATGATGTGCTCTGTGTCACAAAGCCGTCTGTCTGCTTACATTTTCTCTCAGCCCATCAGAAGGAATTAACTTAATCAGCAGTACAAGATCAAACTGTATTATGTATGCAATTTTATGTTCTAAGCAACTTTCCATCAATTTAAAAGCCATTTTCATGATAAATCATCAGAATCATGTCTATATTTTTATGGTCAATGTTTTATTTTTATAATTCACATTCATAAATATATAATATATGACATTCACATGCCCTGATGACATTTAGATGTTATGTCCCTCAGGAAACATTTCAAATGAGGCAGTTCACAGTATGGAGAAAAACTCTGGTAACTCAAGTTTAAGGTTGCTTCTATAGTTTTCTTTGGATCTAAATTTACTCCTTAGTAGGAATGTGTGTGTGTGTCTCACAGGGAAGCAGTGTAGTACTGTAGAAAGAACATGAACTTTAAATCCCATCTCAGACCATTATTTACTTGCTATTTGATTTTGTACAAGTTCTGTAAACTCCCTGAGCCTCATTGTTAATTGTAAAATTCTGATATTTGTGCATAGATAGCCCTGTGAACCTCTGTAGTG
This sequence comes from Meles meles, assembly GCF_922984935.1. Classification (NCBI taxonomy): domain Eukaryota; kingdom Metazoa; phylum Chordata; class Mammalia; order Carnivora; family Mustelidae; genus Meles; species Meles meles. The sequence continues at coordinate 91,712,837 of NC_060069.1, read as the reverse complement.
TGGTGTATTTAAGAAATTCTACTTACTCCCTAATTAGCAGCCTACCAACAACTCAGTTTTCCTCTGTTAACTCAAGGTAAACCAAGTTCCCAGAATTGGGCACCTGCTTTTTCAAGTCCCTAGTTCAGAGATGGAACATATGTACCCAAGGTGTGAGTCTGCCTGGTTGAGCACATTCTGTGGGATGGAATCAGCACATTGAGTTTCTATGACTAATTCTTATTGTCCTGAAGGGACCGTGCAATCTGGACACAGCAGAGTCTCTATAAACTGAATTTGTCCTCAGGCCAGCCCTTTAAGTCCTAGGAAAGGAACAAGTTGTGAGGACATGAAAACCAAACCAAACCAAAACAAAACAAAAAACAAAACCTGCTGCTATGCTATGTCTTGTAACACAGAAACTCTTGTTTGGGGATCTGTTAAAAACATTGTCACCGAGTGTGGAAAAATGCATTATCTCAGTTTTGCTATAAACTGTACTTGCATCTTTTGCCTCCCAAATGCTAACTTGAATAGCTGGACGCTAATGTGGAATAGCTGCCGTGCTCATGATGAAAAGTAGGACTACCAAGCAAAACAAGTGATCATCCCTAATGGTGGGAAGTTATGCTATGTGCTTATGCCCACCATGCCCAACCCAGCTGAGATGACTCCTGACAGAGAACTGCTCCGTAGACTATTAGCAGGAACTTCAGTTCCTGATGCCTAAGTGTGAAAACCATGGGAATGGAATATCTAAAAGTCACTCTTCCAGAACCTTCCAGAAATACATACAGGGAGGAAGGGCAATACAAGGAATTAAGAATCCTCAAATTAAGCAGATGTAGATTATGAGTCCACAAAATTTAGCCATATATTTATGGTAACTAACTCATTTATATTTATCCTGTATTCCAAGTCTAGCAACCTGGTCTCTGTCTAATTCACTGTATATGATACTATACATTAATGATATTCTCAGCTGAGAAGCTGAGTAAAGGTAAATCCTGATTGCTTATCCTGCAAATGGAGTAAGATTCTCCTATGGAGCAGTAGCCATGTGTTGGGGCCTGAGACTAGATATCATGGGGCAAAACAAGTGGATCTAGACAATGAATCAGAAAACACACATAGAGAATAGGTTGCCAAATCCAATATGGTCAACTGAGAAGCTAACATAGTCAGGAAATCAACTTTGAATTTACATATCCAAGAACTCTTCGGACAAGAGACACTACATATTGGGTAAAAAAGCAGGAGGTTGAGAGACAGTTAATGTGGTAAACAAATAAATATGAAGTAATCAGTTATCAGGCAAAAGATATGTGGACAGATGTGGCCATCTTTTGTTTGGTTACTCTGACCATAAGTAGGAAAAACTCAAATGGCATGGCTGGATTTTGTAAACAGCTATGAGTCTGAGGCTAGGATCTACCTAGAATCCCACTTCTTTAATTTTGAGATCCTATGTGATATTGCCAGTCCTTTAGGATGCTGGAGTGCTGTAACTTGAGACCCAGACCAATTTACCCTAATAATTAACTGCAGTAGATTTCCTTATTTAATGACAACCATTTCCCACTTGCCTGAAATTTTCTTTGGCCAGATTCTACTTGGATTTGTTTTACCTATCTAATGGCATCTCATATAACCCCTGCTGAGATGCTCTGAAGATAGCCAAGGCTTGCCTGTATTGTATGTATTATTAACAGGGATGCGGAATCTGCCTTTAAGTACCTGTTCCTTGGTAGCAATACATATAAATTCCATGTCCATCTTCTTAAATGGTCAAGTAAGAATCTCTGCTGAGAGGCTATTTTCTTCTAGTCTCCTCTTTACTGGATATTAGGATAGTGTAAATAATTGTCAATTAACCTGCTAGCCCCCAGACAAAAAGTCTTAGTCATAATAGAAACTTTGTTCCGAAGAGCAAGTATGATTCAAAATGAATTTGGGGTTTTAGCTTAATGGAGTGGGGAATAAAACGAGACTAAAATATAAGTTTGCATGCCGTGAAAAGGCTCAGGACTTAGGGTCCCACTCACAGTAACCATTTAATTTGGTAAAGTGTTGGAGAATGTGCCATCTGTTCAGGTTTCTGTGCATATGCCATATGCTAGTGATTGGACAGCCCTGTTGCTCAGCCATATGACAGAATCTCTTCTCCAACCCTTGTCTGGAGTTGAACAGTGCTTCTAGGATTTTTCACCTCTTAGATGGTTTCCCCAGGATCAGATCTGTTGCTATATCAGACACTCCTGGGCTCTTGAATTTGCATCCAAAGCCATCCTTTTTTTATTCAGTTCTGTCAATCCTCTCACCTCCAAAAACAGGAGCTAATCTAGAATGAGATTTGAGAGCACATTAACTTCGTAGAAACATATTTGTTTGTGGTTTACAGTCACTCCTATCCAGATTAAAGGACTATCTTCTCAGCTGGGGTTTTCTTCAGAACCCCCACTTCTCTTCTTTCTGAATTTCAAATGAAGGGCTATGTTGTATACAAAACCTGTTCAGAGGCTCATTATGCCAATAAACAAGAAACAGGTGAACTGGTTTAGCTAGAGTCTCCCACCAATAATTGTGTAGGATCACTATGGTCCAGGATCTGGCCCTCAATTTTCCAGGCTGAGGAAAGTAATTGTATGATTGTAGTTTTTCAGACTCTGGGAGATAAACTCACAACAATGTACTAGACGAAAATGACCCATTATTAGGTCACTTCACTCAAGAACTAGGGCTGTTCCACTGCAAAGAGCTCTTCTATTTGCCACTCTAGAGACAAAATTATAAAGCTGAAGGTGTCATTATAAGTGTGGAACAGGAACAAGGGATGTTGGATGTGCTCAAGGTATTTTTATCAAATTATCAGACATGGGTGACTTACTATGATTCATCTTTAAAATGTTCATGATAAAATAACTAATATTGGTCTCTGAGAATCAGCCATTAAAATTATTGCCTGAACAATAGGAAATAATTTAATTCTCCTTCTTTTAAGTTTTTTATTCCAGATCTCTCTTAAATTGTATGAGAAATGTTGTGGCAGCACCACTCTTAACCCGTGCACTTGAATACAGTAGAGTTTTGGGGTGACACTCATGTCTTCTTGGTTAAAACCAGGAGATATTTATGTCACAGTACATTCACAAACCTTCCCTTTGGATGCATACTTATGTTCAGGATGTATATTTGCCTGAAGCTGCTCCCAATTCCTGAAGATGAACGTTATAAGAAGGAAAAAGGAAATGAACATTACAAGAAGGAAAACAATATGTGATGGAGACTTGCAAATCGATTTATTCACTCCTCACGTACTCAGTTTTTATTTCTAAAGGTGGTTTGACCTGAAGTTTAAAGTGTATGGGCCTCACATCTCAAAAAGAAAACGCAATGCTCCAGCAGTTTTAGAAATGTCCTTTCCTCAGTGGCTTTTCAGCACATGTTAAACTCTGAAGCCAAATATTCTAATCCAAGCCCTGGGTTATTTTTTAGAAAGTATATAATCTACACAGTCTCAAATTTCTTTTTGGGTAAAAAGAAGAATTTATTTTAAAATTTTCAGATAACAAAACATTAAACTAACAAACACCTTATAAATAAAAACCTGACTTATAGAAGGACCCATCACTACATACATCATAGGATTCTACAAAATGCTGGATAGTCTTATGTGCTCCAGCTCTGTAGCAGGGATTTAAAAGCTTTTCTTACTTGATTAGGTAGGTACATTTTGAAAAAATATCAGTTATTTTTCCAACCAAGGGTGATTGTTTAGATATATTTTAAGCATACAAATTTTTCTAGTTAGATCTATTTTCATTGAGATGAAAATGTTGGCAGCTTATAAGTAAATGATTTAGATATGCCAGGTGCGCTGATATTTTATCGTGAAGTAGCAGTGTTTGCTACCTTTGTGCAATTATTTTTTATGAGATTTGAGAAAGTTGATGTATTAAGTATTAAACATAAATCTAAGCATTTTCTGTACACTTTTGCATTCTTACAGTTTTGATGATTGGCCTTATTTAAATATGAGCCACCCAAGGAATAGTAGTGCACATATACCTTGATAAACAAAATCAGAAACCTTATTTCATTAGCTCCACCTGTCGTTGAACATTAAACTGTTTCCATTTACCAAAGAGTTAAGTTAATCTGAATTACCTTATGTGAGGTTTTCCCAGGGTACCCTTTACATTTTTTGTGCATTATTCATATAGTCCTGGTTAGGTTCTCAAATTACAGGGATGAGGGGCACCTGGGTGGCTCAGTGGGTTGAGCCGCTGCCTTCAGCTCAGGTCATGATCTCAGGGTCCTGGGATCGAGCCCCACATCGGGCTCTCTCTCAGCAGAGAGCCTGCTTCCTTTCCTCTCTCTCTGCCTGCCTCTCTTGTGATTTCTCTCTGTCAAATAAATAAATAAAATCTTTAAAAAAAAATTACAGGGATGAACACACAGTGTTCCCTTATATGATTAGTTGGGTGTTAATACCTAGTACTTATGAAGAGCAGAAGATTTGAGATTTTATTCTGTTTTTAAGCTAACAAGTTATCCTGCCACAGTTTCTTGGATGTTGGAGAAGACATGACACTCCTGGGTCAGAGACAAAGGACTTGAGCTTCCTGTTTGCTGCAGTTCCCCTTGCCTCCAAGTCCCACACAGATATATAGAATGTTCCAAGTGGCTGTTACACACACAGTGATTCTGCATTACTGTTAAGGAAGTTTAAACTTAGACCACTAAATTCTTCTATAAAGCAAGCCTGCTCAAACTTTTCCCTGGAAGGCCACATTATCTTTGTTATACTGGGCTATAAACACACCTGTGCTCTTTTCTGGAGAAAGTTGCTATCTCTCTGTTCCAAGGATGTTCCTTATACAAACATCCTTGAAAAATAACCTGGAAGGAAAAAAAAAAATGTCCATGCTTCTGCTTGCAAGATATGCAGAAAAACAAGAGACTCAGAAGAATTGCTTCTCAATTATACTTTATAGAGATATATTTTATGGTACTTAATGAGAAAAAGTGTTCTTAACAAATTAAGACTGTTTTGTTTTAGGTATAACACTGAGAGATTAAATATTCAAATGGACAATGGCCAGACCATATGTGAAAATTGAACTCTCTGTGGCCCATAACCTCTGCAACAACCAGGTCTGGAAGCCAAACAACAACCTCTGTATAAATCAGCCCCGAACAGACAGGACCTAATCAATGATTGCCAGCTTTCCTTTTGCCTCCCTGCTTCCAACTCAAAACAAATAATGAAAACCTAATATTTATCCCAAATCAATCACGCAAGATGCCCCATTATAGTTAGCAAGCTTTCAACTCTCCACTGCCAGAAACCTCCAGTTGCCTGTACCTAAGCCTTTCCTCTTTCTCCACTGTAAACCATTCCTACTCCCTGTCTGGTCCCTTTGCCAAACACATGTGATAGGACTCACTCTCTTGTTATAATAAGCTCAAATTCCCTCTGTGTACATTTTAGTGGTCTTCATTTATTTCCACAATATGCATATTTAAACAAATATAAAAATGAGAACTAGATCCAACAACAGTTTAATTTCTGTAGAAGAGACTAAATTAAGACATTATGTCTGTGTGTATGAGTGTTGAAAGATCTGAATTAGAGTTCAGAGAAATACTCAGTTTAAATGGTATAATCTTTGTGGGCTTGTGTGCGTTTTTGATGTAGTATGAGTGCTCAATGTTAATAAAACAAAAATCTCACAGTTTACTTAAATTATAGATTTGGTCTTTGGGAACTTACAGAATCCATGTAGCTAGAGATACTGTGTATCACTTTTTAAAATCCCTCTACCATATAAATATTTAAAATCTATTAAAAGTTGTATTGCTTTTATAACCTTACTGCCCATGAAATGGTTTAGATGAGATAACCTTCTACACTGTGGTTTTTCCATGCAAAGGAAGAAGGAAGTTTGCAAACAGTAGCTGGCCTTATCAGTATTGGTGACATTTTGCAGCAAATGAAGAACCCTTATAAAATGTGCAAACTGAAAGTTAAGAGACAGCAAGACTAGAAAAAAAAATATGCAAGACCATATGATCCTCTCAATAGATGCAGAAAAAGCATTCGACAAAGTACAGCATTCTTTCTTAATTAAAACTCTTCACAGTGTAAGGATAGAGGGAATATACCAGCATCATAAAAGCCATAGGTGAAAAGCCCACAGTGAATATCATTCTCAAAGAGGAAAAACTGAGAACTTCCCCTAAGGTCAGGAATATGGTAGGGATATCCACTATCACCACTATTGTTTGACATAGCACTGGAAGTCCTAGTTCAGCAATCAGACAACAAAAAGAAATAAAAGGCATCCAAATTGACAAAAGAAGAAGTTGAACTCTCACTCTTTGCAGATGACATGATACTCTGTGGAAAACCTAAAAGGCTCCATTCCAAAAATTGCTGGAACTTATAAAGGAAGTCAGCAAAGTGGTAGGATATAAAATCAATTCACAGAAATCAGTTGCATTTCTATACGCAAACAATGAAACAGAAGAAAAAGAAATTAAATAGTCAATTCCATTTACAATTGCACCCAAAACCATAAGATACATAGAAAAAAACCTAACCAAAGAGGCAAGAGATCTGTACTCTAAATACTATACAGCACTCGTGAAAGTAATTAAGGAAGACACAAAAAATGGAGAAGTGTTCCATGCTCATGGGTTAGAAGAATAAATGTTATGAAAATGACTATGCTTCCCAGAGCAATCTACACATTCAATGCAATCCCTATCAAAATACCATCAACTTTTTTCACAGAACTGAAAAAATAATCCTAAAATTTGTATGGAGCCAGAAAAGACCACTAATAGCCAAAAGAATGTTTAAAAAGAAAACCAAAAACTACTGGCATCAGTTAAAGCTCTATAACAAGAGTATAATCATCAAGACAGTATGGTACTGGCACAAAAACAGACATATAGATCAGTGGAACAGAATAGAGAGCCAAGAAATGGACCCTCAAATCTACAGTCAACTAATCTTTGACAAAGCAGGAAAGAATGTCCAATGGAAAAAAGACAATCTCTTTGAAAAATGGTCTTGGGAAAATTGGACAGCCACATGCAGAAGAATGAAACTGGACAATTCCCTTATACCATACACAAAAATTGAGTCAAAATGGATGAAAGACCTCAATGTGAGAAAGGAATCCATCAAAATCCTAGAGGAGAACAGGCCACATCCTCTTTGACCTTGGCTGCAGCAATTTCTTGCTAGACATGTCTCCAAAAGCATGGGAAAAAAGGCAAAAATGAACTATTAGGACTTCATCAAGATAAAATGCTTTCCACAGTAAAGGAAATAGTCAACCAAACTGAAAGACAACTGACAGAATGGGAAAAGATATTTGCAAATGACATTAGATAAAGGGCTAGTATCCAAAATCCATAAAGAACTTATCAAACTCAACACCCAAAGAACAAATAATCCAATCAAGAAATGGGCAGAAGACGTGAACAGACATTTCTGCAAAGAAGACATACAAATGGCCAAGAGGCACATGAAAAAGTGCTCAACATCACTCATCATCAGAGAAATACAAATCAAAACCACAATGAGATACCATGTTGCATCAGTCAGAATGGCTCAAATTAACAAGTCAGGAAATAACTGATGTTGTCAAGGATGCAGAGAAAGGGGAACCCTCCTCCACTGTTGGTGGGAATGCAAGTTGGTGCAGCCACTCTGGAAAACAGTATGGACATTCTTCAGAAAGTTGAAGATAGAGCTACTCTACCACTGAGCAATTGCACTACTGGGTATTTGCCCCCAAAATACAAATGTAGTGATCTGAAGGGGTACCTTCACCCCAGTGTTTAGAGCACAGAAGTCCATCAACAGATGAATGGATAAAGATGTAGTATAGGGGCACTGTGTGGCTCAATGGGTTAAAGCCTCTGCCTTCGGCTCGGGCCATGATCCCAGGGTCCTAGGATCGTGCCCCACATCAGGCTCTCTGCTCAGCAGGGAGCTTGCTTCTCCCTCTCTCTCTCTCTGCCTGCCTCTCTGCCTACTTGTGATCTCTGTCTGTCAAATAAATAAATAAAATCTTAAAAAAAAAGATGTAGTATATATACAGTGACTATCAAAAAATGAAATCTTGCTATTTGCCACAACGTGGACGGAACTAGAGGGTATTATACTAAGCAAATAGTAAGTCAATCAGAGAAAGACAATTATATGATCTCACTGATATGTGGAATTTAAGAAACAAAACAGAGGATCATAGGGAAAGAGGAAAAAATAAAACGAAACCAAACCAGAGAGGGAGATAAACCATAAGAGACTGTTAATCATTGGAAATAAACTGAGGGTTGCTGGAGGGGAGGGAGGATGGCGGGAAGGGGTAACTGGGGAATGGACATTAAGGAGGACATGTGATAAAATGAACACTTGGTATTATATAAGACTGTTGAATCACAGACCTGTACCTCTGAAACCGATAATACAATATATGTTAATTAATTGAATTAAAATTTAAAAGAAAAAATTATATGCCGTTTGGAAAGACCAGAGAAATTTGATACAGAACTTGGTGCTCTTTTTAGTTTTGTTTGTGCCTGGCAATATTAGGTATTCAAGCCTATTTGTTGAATAAATGTGAGAATGTTTTTAGAGGAAGAGTTGTGAACTCAACTTGTTCTTGTAGCATTGAACATTTAGGGGCAAGGAGGAGGCACATGGCTAGGAATTAGCAACTTATCTGTATCCTCTTGACTTCTTTATGTAGTTCAGTGAAGATTTCATAGCTATCTATATGGTCACCACTAGGGGCGTCTGGGTGGCTCAGTCAGTTAAGGATCTGCCTTTGGCTCAGGTCAAGATGCCAGGGTCCTGGGGATCAAGCCCTGCATTAAGCTCCCTTCTCAGTGGGGAGTCTGCTTTTCCCTCTGATCCAACCGCTCCCCACCCCTTTTGCACGTGCGCTCTTTTTCTCTCACAAAAATAAATAAAATCTTAAAAAAAAAAAAAAAAGATGGTCACCACTTTTAAGCACGAAAACAGATAGCTTCACTCTGTCATCTATAATGCTCCCACCCCCATGGAAAAATCTTCATGGGAAAGTAAAAAATACCAAAGTAATTGGGCTACTTATAGTCTTGGACTAATGGCATTCTAGCTATGTAATGACTGAAAGTGGAAGGAAGAAGATTAGAATGGCTCTGGGCCATGCTTCAGAAAACCTTAAGAAATGATAGATTCTTTCAAGAGCCAACTCTATAGCATATCTGACATGTGATTATCAGCTTTTTCTGTTCAGAAAGCTCATTCACTGTAAAGCAGTCCATGTCATTTTCAAAAGTTTTAAATATCAAAAAATACCTGCCTAATAAGACAAAATGGGCCATCCCATAATATCCACCCCTGTTCTGGCAATCTGGGTAAATACAACCATTCTTTAAAAATATTAAAAAGAGGGCGCCTGGGTGGCTCAGTGGTTTAAGCCTTTGCCTTCGGCTCAGATCATGATCTCAGGGTCCTGGGATTGAGCCCCGCATAGGGCTCTCTGCTCAGCAGGGAGCCTGCTTCCTCCTCTCTCTCTGCCTGCCTGCTTGTGATCTCTGTCTGTCAAATAAATAAATAAAATCTTTAAAAAAAATATTAAAAAGAAAAAATGTGATGGGCCTTCTGCATATTTTACTAAGTTTCAGAATAAGCATACATTATTATCTTGATCAGTCTCTTTGATACCCTCTTCCAGATCTCCAAGCATTCAGATTGTCTTCATCGGGATTGCATTTATTGTAGGCATGCTTTGAAAGGACAGTGCTTGCTACAACTGGATGTAATTCTCCAGAGTGAACTAATTAATTTGCCACTTAATGGGACCACTATCACTCTTGATATGAACATTCCACTGAGTACATATATATTAGCATTTTGAGCTGTGAACAAGTAATAGTCCAGGTTTATCTGTTAAGGTAGGTCATTTGTTCCATATTTATGCAGTTAACCTTTTAAATGTGCACCTTGAAATTAGGCTTTTTCAGATTATGTTTCATTTTATTTTTTCCAAATCCTGACTTCTGTGGTCAGTGTCTTCTGTCACTTCCTTATTTTCCTATAAATTGTTTATAAGAATGTAGAAAATAATAGGGCATGAGTATAGCTCTGATGCACCACCTCATAAGCAGTACTAACCCATCACATTCCCAGTCCTCCTCCAGCTAGCTCACATGGAGAGAACAGGGGCTTGGGATTGGAGCCCCATGGTTGAAATTTGGAAGGAGAAAGGTGTTCTGCAAAAAAAGGATATATGTACATTTCCTAGAACATGGAAAGAACTACTTCTATAAACTAACAGAACAAAGAATTCTGTATCTAGTCTAGGTTCTGAAAAGCATGGTGATATGTCAAGATGAGGTAGACGGTATTGAGTTTGGGGTAATACAATGAGTTCAGCATAATTCACATTGAGTTTTAGTACAATTTTATATCTAAGTCTTCTAGGCATTGGGTCTATAGAATTGGTAACATTGTGAAATTGAACCGAAAGCTATATATTAAGAGTCATAAGGCGGTGCCTGTGTGGCTCAGTTGGTTGAACATCCAACTCTTGATTTCAGCTGAAGTCATGATCCTGAAATCAAGCTCCATATTGGGCTTTGCACTGCGTAGGGAACCTGCTTAAGATCCTCTCTCTCCCTCTCTCTCTGCCCCCTGCCTCTCTCCCCTTCTCAAAAGAAAAAAAGAAAAGAGTCATCAATATAGAAGTGATGACTAGCTTGTAGGAGTGAGTGAGATCAGAGAGAGGATGTAGGTAGAGAAAGTTAACCGAAGTGATTTCATTTGAGGGGAATCCTGAGAAACAATGCCCTGGTGCTGATTATAGATAGCCCATGAGGGAACTGGACTTAGATATATAGGAAAAGACTTAAAGGATGCCTCCCCCTGGCTCTTCTGGAATAACATCCCACAGCGCCCCTCTTGTAGTCTGGGCCTTGCATCCCAGGCCAAAGTTGACTCTGTTTCTGTACTAGGGCAATCCTTGAAATTGACCTGAAATATACCTACAGTGAATCTAGGGTAGATTTTCTTTTCACATAGTTTTATTTTCCCTTGCTTCTGTGTTATAAAGAAGGAACAAAAAAAAGCTTTCTTGAACAAATGAGAGTATAGGATATAGGATATAAACTAAGAAGATAAAATGAAAAGTAAAAAAACAATCAGTTTACTGATATAAAATGCTGAGAGAATAAAAGTATTTATTTTTGAACTTCTAAAAGGATTCACTGCTGTTTCAAAATCTTGTTCTAGAGTAATAAAAGTCCAAGCGACCAGATAAAAATGCTAATTAAATTGGCTTTTAGCTCCAGCACTGTGCAGTTTAGGATAATTACTGGCCATTCTCTGTCACATCAAATGAATGAGGCTTAACCTTCAGATTATCAGAGGAAAATCAACATTCTTAGAAACCTGCCTCAGGTTCTCTTTTACTTTTTTGATGAGTCATCATCAAAGAACTTTTGTTTGATCTCTTGCAGGATGCTCAGTGGCATCTGTCATTTAGCTGCCTTTTTTCTCTTCCTTTTTTGAAAATAATTAATTAATTGATTTTAATAATGGCATTGGACCTACAGGTGGGGAAGGGCAAAGGCTTGCTGGTTACTTGTGATACTGTGGCTGCCTCTGGTTGGTGTTGCATTTGGGACTTTCTCTCGGCCAACACAAGTGGATGCTTTCTTTAACTGATTGATTTTGCTTCTTTAAGAGTTTAAGCATCTTAAAGATTGATAAAATCAAGCAGTGCTTTTGGTGTCTTAGAGAAGCAGGTAAGCTGGGACTCAAGTAATCCACGGGGTTATGAGCCAGCTAGACCTGTTGGTTGCACCAAAATGAATTTACATCCTATTCTGTGAAAACAGGCCTTATTGTAATTTCAAATGTATTGAAATAGTCATGGTCTAAATCATGCCTAAAGTGTTTTTAATGATTAATGTTTGCATCTCATTTTAAGTTGAATGTGATATTAGGTAGTTTCCAGAGAAAACTTTGGTTTCAACTCCTTCTGGCGATATACTGCGATTTGGGAACCAACTTGAGTACCATTGAGAACAAACCCTGTCTTACATTTATCTACTCCCTCTCACCTTATTTCAATTTTCCTAATACACCAAACTTTTGTCTGAGATACCACTAACCTCAGGCTGTTCTGACGAGGCAACCTCATGACCTTTTAAAATAGCAACATCCTGAGAAAATTTTAAGTGATCATAATCTTTCTTTCCTTTTTTTTTAAAAAGATTTTATTTATTTATTTGACAGACAGATATCACAAGTAGGCAGAGAGGCAGAGAGAGAGGAGGAAGCAGGCTCCTTGCTGAACAGAGAGCCCGATGCGGGGCTCAACCCCTGGACCATGACCTGAGCTGAAAGCAGAGGCCTTAACCCACTGAGCCACCCAGGTGACCTGATCACAATTTTTCCTGCACAGGGCTGTCTCCTGTCTCACTCTTCAATTCTTGTGTAAATGGAAGTTATCATCAATCTGTACTTTAGATTCTAGACCATAACTGTTATTCTTCACTTCAGAAGAAGACCTCAAGCATCAGGCACAATACTTTGGTGAGAACGAAATGTGCTTCTGACTCACAGCAAACCGTACTTCAAATCGAAAGAACATGTATCCAGTAAAGCTGCATCCAAATTAAGCTGAGAACTTGCAAACCACCGAAATAACTGTTTGATACCTCTAGGCCAGCTGTTCACTAACAATCCATCCACTCCAGCAAAGATGCTGTCTCCATAGCCTTCTCTCTTTTGCTCTCCACCCTCCCGCCCCTTCCCTGTCCCTCTCTTTCTTTCTTTCTCTGAGGCCTGTTCCACACACCACGGCGGCATCACACCTGTGCAGCACTCTTCTGCTGCTTTGAGATCTAAGCCATACTCTCCCTTCAGAGAGCGCGTCAGCATTAATGTGAATTAAGGGTGATGGTGTCAGTAGGAAAACTTCAGTGACTGTCTAGTTTGTAAAGAGCAAAGTATTTCAGAATAGTCGCTTGTATCTATGTGAACAGTGCCTCCTGAATAATGTAAGCCTTGTCACTAGATGACAGTGTGGCTCCTGAGAATGATACATCCAGCCATTCTAGCCCAAGCCCCTGAAAGCATCCTTAATTCCTCCCACTTCACCTGCCTCCATTTTTCAGCCTCGTAGTTAGCTTTCCCTTCAACACGTAGCTTCCCCCACCTTCCCCCATCAAAGACCACCACTCTTACCCTTGCCTTCATGTCTTTTACCTGAGGCCGAAGGCAGAGGCCCAACCTACTGAGCCACCCAGGTGCCCCTACTTTTTTATAATATACAAAGTGGCACAATTTTTAATACTTTTCTACTGAAATTTGTTTTCTTGTAATTATTCATTCACATTGTGCTAATTTTTATTTGGAGGTGGCAAGTTCTTTCGGTATTAATAATTATTTTATTTAGTAGTATCCCTATTTGCCTCTTTATGGAGAGATTGTAGCTCCATGAAACTGCCATCAAACTTTATCTTTCTCTCAATTATGCTCTCACTCTTTTATGTAGCAAAAATTGGTAGGCATTTGGTGGTTACAAATACAGGTAAGTTGAACTTCTGTCTTTATATATTTACTGTTTCTAACTTTTCCAAATTTAACACCTAAATATTTTGTAATTTTCAAAATAAATTTATAAAAATAAAACCCAAGTCAATTACTACAGAATTTGGTACAAAGAATGTGTTTTTTTGGTACAAATTGCTTTTATTTTTTTGCTCTCCTACCTCTTCTGCTAAATATTTTCCATGCTGTAAAAATGCTGGGATGCTTATGATCCATACCTTCTTTGAAAGTCCTTGGTGGGAATATGTGTTCATCATAGAAGACAAACATCAACATCTAATAGGAGGATGACAATGGAAACTTAGTGTCTGAATGGCAGTCGTAGGAGGAGTAGCTCTGCATGTTCTCTCAGAAGCTGTTGATGGGTATTTTTAAACTCTAGATCAAGGATGATGATAATTGTGATAGTTGAAAGTACTTATTGACTAATACATGCCATCTTTTCTGTGCTTCATCTCATTTAATACTCAGAACATACATACTTAATAGGTTTGACTGTTATCTCCATTTTACGTGAAAGGAAACAAGACCTTGTAAAGATTGGGGAATTTTCCTGAGACACCCAGCTGCTGAAAGATGACTGTGGGATTCAAACCTGACTCACATCTGACTCCAGGGACAAGCATTTACCAGGGACAAGCAGAGGCAGTGATGATGCTAGGTACAGGGAGGATGGCAGGCTCAGGGTGAATAGATGGTTTCCGTCCCTAGGGACTTCACAGTCTCCTAGTGATACCAGATGAGCCCGGTGCTCATTTTAATGGTTTGATGTATGCTGTGCCAGGAGGGGGTGTAGCACTGTCAGAGCCTATAGAGCTGCATCCACTCCGTGTTCACGTTGAATGTTGTTTTCTTACTACAAGAAACACTTCCCTGAAGAAATATTTTTTCTTACTACAAAAGTAACTTAGATTCAAGGAAACACAGTCCAAATACCCATATATGGAAACTGAAGACACATGTAAAACAAACAAAAAGTTTATAAAGCTATCCCTTAAGGATGATACTATCTTTTCAGACCTTCTTCTACAAGATTTTACTGCAGTGGGACCACAAAGCACGTATGTTGTACTAACCAAGGCTTTCATGACTCAGGCCTTACTGTGTGCTGTTTCCTTAGCCTGGAATATTCTTTCTTTTAAACGTCCCCTGTCCAATTTCAATTGCTTCTTCAGGTTTCAGCTTAAATATTACTGAGTCTCAAAACAAATAAGGTTACTCTGTTCAGTTTGTTCATACTAGAGCCAGTATTTTTCATTTGGGCTTATTACAGTTTGTAATTAGAGATACATATTTGGGCAGAGATTTTGTGTTTACTACTAACTCTTAATGAGAATCTTCTTCATAAGAAGTCATAGTGACACGTGTTAGAAAAGTGATCACACATGTTTCTATTTACAAGTTGTTATAGTTAAATATTGAACACTGAGTATTTTAAGTTTAATCATGGGGGATTTTCCTGAAGATAATGCATTAAGAACCACTTGATAAATATTTGTTAAATGAATGATATATTTTGAACATAATTTTTTCTACCTCATCTTTTAATAGTGTTTATTATGCTATACCATAAAGTATTTATAAATTCAAGATAGCTGAACAGCTGCCTCATTGACATTTTTTGTTATCATGCATGCTGCAGCAATGAAAATACCATCCTTTTTCTCCCAAAAATGAATGTCTGAAAATAGAATTGCTATATATAAAAAGACTTACATTTTAAGATTCTTGACAACTAAAACAGTAAAACAATGTGATAGAATAACTCTCAGAGATCAATACAGTGTTTAGGACAGGCCATTTATTCTATAATTTGAATTGGCTTGGTCTCCTAGAAAAGCAATCATAACTAATTGTATTCTTATCAGCTACTTTTCCCATTCTTTCCCTATTTTTTTTTTTTTGTTGTTGATGTTCTACTTTGGTTTAATATACAGAAATTATCAAAAGTTGCTGAGTTCAAATTAGAAAGAGTGCTAAAGAAACAGACCCAGTTACTAATAATGATTTATTTAAAACATGACACATTAGGGCCATGCTTATATTTTGAAAGTATAATCTCACTTTTCTCATACAAAGTTACTTGAAGCCATCTATAAATCTTGAGTGGTTGGTATTGATTTTATTTGTCATTAGGATAGTGTTTTTGCATATCTGACAACTTAAAAGCATAGGTTTGAGTACAGTTATGAATTATTATAATACAATTATCATAAATTAAATGGTGTCATTTAATACTTATCTTGTTTCATCATTAACTCAGACTGTGGTTGTATAACTACCAATATAATTCAGGGACACTTTTATCTAAGCCACCTAATTTTATAAGTAAAGCATTCTTCAAGATTTAATAATTGTAGAAATTTAATTATATGGTAGAGACTGCTAATTGACTCCCAGAATCCCAACCTTCTTTTCCTCCTTAGTAATAAAACTGTAATATTATTTGGGATGACAATGAGCCTTGTTAGGAGTCTAGATTACTATAGCTTCCTGGAAGCTAGGTAGCTACATAACTGTGTTTTGCAACATTAAATGTAAAGAAAACTGTCTCTGGCTCCCGATAATTCTCACACTCCCTTTATTACTACCGCTTGCTATTTGAGCTTAAGCAGCCCTCTTTGACCATGAGAGAGTACTTTAAGTGGTTATGGAGTTCAGAAATGGACAATGGAGCCCGGAAACCAACCTGAATTGTCTATATCTACATTTGTTTTGCAAGAGTGTTTAACTTTTTTTGATCCAAGTTATTTGGCATGTTTGGTATATACAGTGAAACCTAATCCTAATACAAAATATTGATATTTACCTCAAATATCCAGATTATGCTCAGAAACCAGATTGCCAGGTTGAATGCCCATTAGCTATAGGATTATTTGTGGGTTCAACGGTAAATCCTAAAGTAGAGGAGATAAGATCTGCCTGTTGCCTAGGATGGCAGGTCTGATAGGAGATCCCAAGGATGTCAATGTTTTTCTCCCACTAAATATTCACTCTTCATTTTAATGACCTATTACTCTGTAACAAATTACCACAAATGAGTGGATTAAAACAAAACATGTTTGTTATCTTTTTTAAAAAAGACTTTCTTTGTTTATTTGAGAGAGAGCAGAGAGCACAAGTGGGGAATGGAGGGAGAGAGGCAGAGGTAGAAGCAAGACTCCCCCCTGAGCAGGGAGCATGATGCGGGGCCGATCCCAGGACCCCAAGATCATGACCTGAGCCGAAGGCAGATGCTTAACTGACTGAGCCAATCAGGTGCCCCGAAATATGTTAATTATCTCACAGTTTTTGTAGATCAGTAATCTGGACATGGCTTTGGTGAGTTTTGGGGCGCCTGGGTGGCTCAGTGGATTAAGCCGCTGCCTTCGGCTCAGGTCATGATCTCAGGGTTCTGGGATCGAGCCCCGCATCGGGCTCTCTGCTCTGCAGGGAGCCTGCTTCCTCCTCTCTCTCTGCCTGCCTCTCTGCCTACTTGTGATCTCTCTCTCTGTCAAGTAAATAAATAAAATCTTTAAAAAAAAAAAAGACTTTCTTTGTTTATTTGAGAGAGAGCAGAGAGCACAAGTGGGGAATGGAGGGAGAGAGGCAGAGGTAGAAGCAAGACTCCCCTCTGAGCAGGGAGCATGATGCGGGGCCGATCCCAGGACCCCAAGATCATGACCTGAGCCGAAGGCAGATGCTTAACTGACTGAGCCAACCAGGTGCCCCGAAACATGTTAATTATCTCACAGTTTTTGTAGATCAGTAATCTGGACATGGCTTTGGTGAGTTTTCAGCTTCAGGATCTCCTCTGAAAGGTGCAGTCAAGGTGCCTGCTGCAGTCTAATCTCAAGGGTCAACTGGGGAGAGAATGCTTACAAACTAATGTAGATCATGACAGATCCATTATCTCGTGGACTTTTGAAGTGAGGCCCCAGTTCTTTGATGGCTATCAACCAGAGTCTGCCCTCATTTTCTAGCCAGTTGTTGGCCAGAGGTCATCCCTGCTACATTGTCTTGTAGATTTCTCCAACAAGGCCACTTACTTCATCAAAACCAGTGAGAGAAAGCATCTCTAGCAATACAGATGTTGAAATCTTATGTACTGTTATCACTAAAGTGACATCCTATCACCTTTGCTGTATTCTATCAGAAGATAGTCACAGGTCCTACTCACACAAGACAGGAAGAGACTGCACAAAGATGTGGGTATAGGAAGCAGGGATAAATAGGGGTCATCTCAGAGGCTGTATGTCATAATTCCTTGAAACACTTAATTTTTTTTTCCCCTCTTATCCATTATACATGTCTACCTAACTTTAATACCTACTGATCTTGGGTCATTTACAGAATCTTATTTAGCAACAATTTCTTTGAGCTGTATTATTTCCCAAGGAGTCATAGATCCTCACCTGGCTCTGGAACCATCTGCAAGTACAAAATATACTTTCCAATCCCTTCAACAAAACTACCACAGATATTAAGTAATTCCGATCTAAGCATTTATCTCTGTCATTTACCATTGAATCGGCTCAAGGAAAAAAAAAGAAAATTGCACTTAAATTGATTATGATTATATCGATTTTGAGATAAATGATAAATATATATACTGTGTTATATGAAAAATACTCATATAAATATTTTCCTACATTATTGACAATGGTATTTAATACAAAATATAGGCAAAAACAAATATTTTGTACACAAGGTGACAATCATATACTGAAATTAATAATGAAATTCAGGGGCGCCTTGGTGGTTGCATCTGCTTTCGGCTCAGGTCATGATCCTAGGCTTCTGGGATTGAGCCCTACATCGGGCTCTCTGCTCAGTGAGGATTCTGCTTCTCCCTCTAGCTCTTACTCTACTTCTGTGCTCTCTCTTTCACTCAAATAAGTAAATAAAATCTAAAAAAAGAAAATGAAATAGGAAAAACTCAAATAGAAGTATACTTCTGTTTCTGGATAAACACTAAATATTTAAATCAGGGCCTAGAATATTACATATACAAAGAGCTTTCTAGCTCTTTTTTCTAGCATGGTTCCCAGATTTTGAATCCTAGTTGCTGAATATTCCTTGGCATGTTTTAAATTTATGAAACTTTGTTACCCTATTTAGAAAATTGGTGATAATTAAAAAAAAGAATTGGGATGCATAAAAAAACTGACAGGATAGAAATAACTATGCAATGCAGCGTTGAGAGAGATAAAGAAAGCTGAGCTAAATATTCAGCAGCCTTAGGACTGCATTCCTCTATATTAAGGAGAAGGGAGCCAATCTATAGGTGAAGGGATTTATTAGTTCATAGAGTTTACTGCTAGAACCTACTAAAATCTGGCACAAGGCAATACCTTACAGTGTTTACCAGGCAAATTATGTGGAATACTGAGTTCACATTTTCAATGTAAATGTACTTGATGGGCGACCATTAGCAGGATCATTTATTACACGTGAGCTTCATTTTCCCCATCTGTAAATTGGGATTAAAATTCACAACTCTCTGGGTGTCATTGAGTATTCAATGAGACAGTGTTAATGAGGTGGCAAACCAGTTCCATAAGTGATACATATATAAAGTAAAGCTAAAATAGAAAACTGATTTTGTGCATGTGTGTGTGCATGTGTGCGTGTGTGTTTATTTTGGACAGGAAGGGATGGTAAATGGAAAATCATGTCAAGTATTCTTCTAAAGTTATCCATACTAAAATATTTAGCAAGTTCATTTTTTGTAATGTTTGTAATATGGAAGTTTTATCCACATATCCCTAAAGCTGATAAGATTAGAAATAGAGTCTACCTATTAGCTACTGTATTTTAAGTGCTTAGTACATTTATTGGCTCATAGTAGACCCTCAATAAATACTAATCCCCTTTTTAACTATTCCCAGTCTATTATTGAAATTCAATAAAATATCTTTGGGTACAAATGCTTTTAATTTTATAAAATGAAAACTTTTGTCCCAAAAATGTGCCTAAAATTTCTTTGGGAGAATCATAGTCTAATTAACTCCTATTATAGTAAAGCTTGCTTATGGATAGAAATTATGAGATGATGTACTTTGTGGGAAGATTTTTGAAATTAAATTTTAAAGAAAAACCCATAAATCTGTGAATGGTGAAGATTCTATCTTATATATTAGGTGATGTTCTACTTTCAGAATTCTTCTGAGAACATTTTCTCAGCATGTTTATTAAAAACATTTGAATGATTATTTTCAATGACACACTGTATGGCCTTAGCCCAGCTGCTAAAAATGAACCTCAGAAATTTTATGAAAACCAGGCTCTGATTAAATCTGGTCTTAAAAGCTGTTTCTCTGCATTGCAAAGTCATGTTGACCTTTTAGACTTCAAAAACTCTTTCAGTGGTGTACTTTTTTTTTTTTTTTAATCTTTCTGGTCTTTGCATGTTGTCAAGTATATTATTTTAAAATCATTTTATGCAGCAATCAATTATTTCTGTCCTAATTCATTTGTAACAAGTTCAGTATAATCCTTGAAATTTAGGAGCAGGTGTTAACTGTTAACTATAAATATTAGTAGTAACCAAGAATGTATCTACTGGGAATTAAAAATAAAATTGTGAATGCTTTCTAGGATGTTTATTGTCTATCAATATGTATGTAGACTATACCTGTGAACAGATTTCCAACCTGGGTGCTGAGCAGCTCTGGAAGAGATGTGCTAAGTGTATGGTGCTTGTAAAATTAGCAACATCTGCTGCATAAAGTGAATGTAGTAGCATATAATAATAAATATGTGAATTGCCTGTGTTGGAGAGCTCCATGAGACATGAGACATCTACTCTCATTTAAATAAATCCTGAAAAATATTGGAAAAAAATGAAGCCACATCTACTGAAATAATTAATATAAACAAGAATTCTCTTGGGCAGCTATTGGATATGGAAACTGCACTAAACCTGTAGTCAAGAGTTATGAGTTACATCCCTGATTTTATACTTGCTAGCTGAGTTAAAGCAGCAAGTCATTTAACATCTCCAAGTCACAATTTCTTTATCAGCAAAACAGAGATACTAATAGCCACATCACATAGTTGTTATGAGGCTTCCATTAGACAATGTGAAAGTTCACTACAAGTTGCTGAACAAAGGTTACTCATAACTAAAGTGTATATGAAAGTACTTTGTCAAATATGACACCCTTAGATATAATTATCGAAATGTAGCGTTCAGATTTTTTCAATAATAGTATTAGAATGGACATTGAAAGTTTACTTATTCAGCATAGTTCCCATAAGACATACTTGTTCTGGAGTTGCAAAAAGATATAAATATGCCTTAGATATTTCCATCTCTTTTGGATTGTCTCTGTGAATCATGATGCTAAGAATATAAATGACATCAGCGAGGTCTGCACAAATGCTCTTTACAGGATGGGAATTGGTTGGAATTTGGCCAACTACAAAGCATGGAAAAATGAGTAAACTGAGGCCTGCTAATTGGGGGTTAGATTCCTCTGTAAGGTTTTTTTTTTTTTTTTCAGATGATTATTTTCTGTTCTTAAAGGATTAGTATCTTTTTTCCATCTTGTTGTTACCACTAATTCTTCCAGTAAGCAAGTATCTCAGTTGTTCTCTCCAAGTTTCACGTGGTTTCAGGCTGGAAGAGTTTATCTTCCTTGGTCTGTTGACCAGTAGAGGAATGATAGAACTTATACCTGGAACTAACCAGGTGGAGAGACAGTTTGTAAGACACACCTGGGGAAGCGGGCAAGAGAAATATTAATGAATGGGTTTTGTTCTTCTCTGAATGATCTGTGGTTAACATAAAAATGTGGGTAATTTCCCCCATTTTGTCTGTTTTCTTCCCAATTTAAAAAAAACCAATCTCTATTACTTGCCTAGAAGGTTTATATATAGAGTATGTTGAGTGAAAGACTTTGAATTAAAATACTGATTCAGACACTATGGACACCTGAGCAAGATGTAACTGAATCTTTGTTCTACAGTAATTTTATGGGAGGTAATAATATTTAGTGTAAGTTTGCCTCGAGTGTTCCTCAAGATACTCTAATTTTTCATATTAATACTCCTTCTTATTCCACCAAAATGTCTCATGCCAGGAACACTAATAATCTCCATGTCTCTATATCTTAAGGGTGCTTTTCAGTCTTCTAAGCTTTGACTTCTCATTAGCATTTGATTGGTCATTCATTCTCAAAGCACTTTCTTCCAGTAAGCAAGCATGACACCACATTTTTCCTCTCTTTCCTCTACTTTGTAAGTCACCCCAACTCATTCTCAAAAGAGTCAGTATAAGTGACCCCAAGAATACACAGAGTTTGGGGGGGCTCTCTTTCTTCTCACTTGGCTCTCTCTCTAAGGGAATTTGATCTTTTTCCTTGTTATTTCTTATCATCCATGAAATAATGACTCATCATTGTGTATAACTAGACCAAATCTCTGCTTTGAGCACCAGACTTATATATCAAACCACCTTTAAAATTTCCAGTCCTCTGGAATGTTTCAGTCTTATCTTAAATTCAGTGTGTCCCAAGACTAAATTCTGATCTTATAAATACTCTCTCCCAAAATAAATAACAAGTTTTACCACCTGCAATCTAAGTGCACAAGTCCAAAGCCTGGGAATTATCAACACTGACGTCTCTCTCCTAAAAGTTATTCCTTTTCAATTTCTGACAATTTTACATCTTCAATACATTTCCTATTTATCTACTACTCTTCCCAACCCCCACTCTCCCACCCCCAAATTCAAGCTGCTATTTTCACTCGTCCAGATCATTATAATATGCCCTGGTCAGGTCTCCTAGTGTCTACTCTGGCCTCTCTCTCATGTGTTCTTCAGAATATGACTGCTGTTCTGTTCTCTGGACCCAAATATGATGCTGTCATATTCCCCACCAAATTGGCTGAAATCACTTTACTTTTTCCTCATTGTTCCAGGAAAAAGTCCAAAGTAACTGGTGTTGCAGACCTCTTGCCTTGCTGCCGTCTTCTTTTGTGTCATTATCTCTTCCTGTCTCATTGTTCTCCAGTCTTAAAGTTTTCTTCTCACTTCCTGCTGCCCCAGAGCCTTTATATCTATGGTACCTAGCCTCCAGAGTTCTCACCAGCCTCGCCTCTCTTGTTTATATTTCACTCACCCTTCTGAGCCTGGCTCAAGCAACTTTTCTGCAGGGAAGCTTACTCTGATACCCTTGTCCATTCTGGTTCTTTAGTTAGAAACTATCATATGCAATGCTCCTTTCCCACTTAACACTCTACTCAGTCTCAGTTTGTAATTATGCCCTTTGTGTGTGTGAGAGAGAGAGAGAGAGCGGAGAGATTATTTGAATAATGTCTGTCTCTATCTCTTGACCTTAAGCTCCTTAAGAAGAGTGATGATTTTTTGTTCTCACTCTTTCTGCAGTACCCAAAGCATAATAGCCTAAATAGATATTTTAGTCGTATTGCTGTTAAAAGTAAGGAACTCCACAATGTCTACACTTATTATATTGTTATTTTATGCCTATGCATGTATTTATTTTCATCCACATCAACTTTCTTAATTTGCATCAAGTTGTTTGAGAAGTTATTTTGTGAAGCATTTTTAATAATAACAGCAGAGAATTTATATCGCACTTCTGTGAAGAAGCACTCATGCACCTTAGATAAATGTGATTTATGTATGATCCTTTTCTATATCTTCAGTTCACCTAACTTTAAAAAAAGGCATTTAAAAGCAAAAGTACCTTGACTTGTATTACACCCATAATGTTAAATGGAAATGAAATACCATTACGCCGCCTTGTCCTTTAGGGTCTATTGGAGCATGAAATCAATATCACCATTAGCTCAAGTACAATCAAATATTCTTTCCAATTTCTGTCACTTGCTGTCACCTGCTCTTGTGATTGCATGACACCTTCCTTTCACACACTTGCTTTCTGCACATTTCTGCAAAATTCGCACAACCATCTAGACTTATCAAAGGGTCATTGTTGAGCTGAATAGGATTAAAATTAGAATAAGAGACATGACTTATGTAATGAAAGCATAATTATCTCACTTTCCATTTTTTACCCTGCCTATACATTCTGTTCTCACAGGAAAGCAGGGTAATGGGATCACAGCAATTTCAGCAGGATTCAGTGTTGTGAGGAATGATTCAGTTTTTGACAGCTGACTATGACACACTTGAAGAGGCTGATCCCTGAACTACACCAACCTGCTAGAATGGGGCGAACACTAGGAGCAATAGGACATTGTATAGCCTAGAAGGATATGAGAAAGAGTTAGGAAGAAATCAGTATCCTGAAACAGTTGTCTCAAATGATAAAAATGGAAGAACTTAAGAGAATAATTTGAATGACCAATATTCATCAAAAAGAATGTCCTTAAAATAATCAAGGAATGGAAGGAAGTATATATATATGTATGTATCTATGTGTGTATGCGTGTGTATATGTATGTATTTTAGAGAGGTAGAGGGAGAGAGAATATCTTAAGCAGACCCTACGCCCAGCACATGAGCCTGACACAGGGTTCAATCTCACAACACTGGGGTCATGATCTGTATTGAAATCAAGAGTAATGCTCCTAACTGACTGAGCCATCCAGGCACCCCTAACCTAATCTTTTTTTTTTTTTAAGAAAATCCCATTATTTTCTTTTTTTTTCCCCCAAAGATTTTATTTATTTATTTGACAGACAAAGATCACAAGCAGGCAGAGAGGCAGGGAAGCAGGCTTCCCGCCAAGCAGAAAGCCCGATGCGGGGCTCGATCCTAGGACTCTGGGATCATGACCTGAGCCGAAGGCAGCGGCTTTAACCCACTGAGCCACCCAGGTGTCCCTCTAACCTAATCTTTTAAAAAGTAAATTTGAAATGGACAGAATCATAGAAGTGTTAAAAGGAATCAAGACTATAGAATCTAGGAGTAGGTAAGGTCTTCTTAAACTACAAAATATCAGAGCAAATGGGAAAAGAAAGCATTCATTTAATTGTACAAATTTTTTAAAATTGGCAGAAGAAAATGTTCCATAAAGATAATTAAAGGACAAATAAAAGTATGTGAGGAAGATGGCTATAATACTTATAGCAGAAAATTGACTAATATTTTAATGTAATACTTTCCTAGACTGTCAAGGGGGATTAAAAATTGATAAAGATTTTGGAGGGTAATTTGGCATAAATAAACATTTTGTTTAATCCACCATTAATCAAAATGATGGGAATATCCATCACAGGAAAATGGCTATGTGAAGCATAGTAGAGCCACACTTTGGAATACTAAACAGTAGTAAAAAACAGAAGATAGATCTGTATGTATTGATGAGAAGAGCTCTAAGATATTAAATAAAAACAACCAAGGATAGAATAATATCTACATTTTGACACCATTAATATAAACTATACTAACACATGCAAGCTATATTTTCTGTGGATACTATAGAGGCAGTCATTTTTTTTAAATTTTTAGTTTTTTAAAGATTTTGTTTATTTATTTGCTTGACAGAGAGATAATGAGAGAGAGAGAGAGAGAGAGAGCACAAGCAGGGGTGCAGCAGGCAGAGGGAGAGGGAAAGGCAGGCTCTCCGCTGAGCAAGGAGCCATATACAGGGCTGGATTCCAGGACCCTGGGATCATGACCTGAGCTGAAGGCAGATCCTTAACTGACTGGGCCACCCAGGAACCCTCTATGGAGGTATTTGAAATAAATTCTGGGAAGATATACAACAAAATGATGTTAAGGCACTGGGAGAAGGCACTGAATTGGAATGAAGTAGTAATCAAAGGGGATATTCACCGTGTCTGTATTGTTTAAATACTTTAACATTAAAGTATGTTAATAGATATTAATATTGTATAATTAAAAATTAAAGCAATATGAGTTGGATTAAAAATAAAAGCCAAAACCTAAAAGTTAAATTTAGGGAATGAGTCATCAGTGCAGTTCAGGTTACTTTAACTCTGGAGAGAAAAAAAATCCCTAACAACATAAAACGTTGATGTTATAAAAAATTTAAGATTCTGTTTTTCTTGAAACAAAAGGGTCTATACATCCTATTCAAAGAAGAAATCAGCTATCAACACATTCACCTATAATTCCAAATATTGTTATTCTCAAGACATCATGCCTTCAGTTTTGTTGAATTTTTCCTGATGGCAGTTACTGTTACCATAGTCTTATAAGTGGTACTGGATAAAAGAGGGTTTGCAACATTCAGAATTCCAAAGGGGGAATAGAGGCATAAGAAAATGAATGCAGCCTTAACATGGAGCATTATGTCTTAGAAATACAACTTCGAACATAATGTTAAGTGTTTTAACAATGACATGCTATTGTACTTAGTCTAGAACTCTGCTTATACAAGCAGTTGAGGTAGATGTAGAATGAATTCTTTATCTCTGAGAGTAGAGACTTGTTTTGAACAAAAGTATTTCTGAATATGACAAAATCTGTCCCTTAAAAAATGCTATAGGAATTAAGTGAGATGATGGCTATAAATATGGATATTAATATAAAGTATTTGAGCATTCAGTCATCCATTAGTTCAACAGATATTTACAAAGTACCAGGCACTGGACTATTGGTTCAAGAAAATAAGAGAATTAAGCCACAAATTCTGTCCTTTCAGGATTTACAATATAATTACTAAATCAATTATGTACTAAGATTATAATACAACACAGTGTATGACAGAAATATATTATTACAGAAATATGTGGTTAGATAGGTGGTATCTATTTTCTGAGACTTCTTGAGGGAGGTGATTTATGAGCTAAGTCCTACAGAACGAGTAGGGTGAGGAAAAAGATAACATAAGCAGAGATTAGTAAGCATAGAAGTTCCTCTCTTTTTTAGGAAGTATCACATTTTCCTGCTCTTTTTTCTGTTTTTTAGCATTTGATCATTCTATTTTCTCTATTTGGAAAGGTCTTCCCCTCGCTGCTCCTTCAACTCCAGCTTGGCAGTTCCGTCTAGTCCCTCAGCACCCATTTCCAGGGGAGCTCCTGATGATGACATTGTAGAATCATGATTCTCCCTTACCCTATCTCATGTTCCCTTTCAATGCTATCTGTGTATATGTTATCTTCTCTTTGGTTGACCATCGATTTGGAAGCAGAGACCATGCTTAGTTATCTTTATATCACAGACAAATCCTGGCCCAGGTTTTTTGCACAAATCAGGGACTACAAAATAATTTCCTGAGGTAAATTTTCCTCATTTAATGACATAGACTTTGAACATGATTAGGCTCAATGCGAGATAGTCAGGTTTAGTGGTCATAGGTATGAGTCAGGGGGTAGAGGTTGCTAGGTAAGAGGAAGTTACTGTGGGCATATATGGACAGAGATGGTAGCAAACATATAATGAAACAATGCCACATCAATTAAAAACAAAAGTAAGACGTTGATGCCTCTCTTCTTGGGCTCACCCAGTGTTCTCTGTGTGCTAAGTGTTAAGAGGGATTAGAGAACAGGCCGAATGCTTTTGATTGGAAAGTTACTTCTTCACTTCACAGAATCATGAGGACCATGTCCTGTCTTATCCAAGCCCATTCATCATCCCTTAAAATGACATTTCAGAGTTTTCCTATTGCCATTTCCATTTTATCACTTCAGGATCTGAACTGAGTACCTCATCCTGGC
The DNA here is from genome assembly GCF_922984935.1 of Meles meles. NCBI lineage: Eukaryota > Metazoa > Chordata > Mammalia > Carnivora > Mustelidae > Meles > Meles meles. The sequence goes on along the minus strand of NC_060069.1, from coordinate 91,685,632 downwards.
ATGATTATTTTCACCTGTAAATGATGTAAAATCTTTGGCTTAATAAAGTACTTCACCAAGTACTTCTCCCTATTATGGGAGAAGATGTATTTTCAGTGAGTTGTTATTCTTCAGAGTGAAGTGAGTTCCCATTTTTTTTCAGATCTCTTAAATAAATAGTTGATGTTTATACATGCTATTTCTAATTTTGAGAAGGTATCCAGATACATCTCAATACAAGATTTTTAATTGCTGGGGACACATTTTTGGATTGAACAATTCAAGGACTATATCTTATCAGAATAAAAAACCATACCCAGCAAGCACTTCTAAAATTTCACAACCCAATTAGTGTACTTGGAAGTAACTGTTATACATAGTTTATTCTCAAATCGTTAAAGGAAAATCCAGGTAATTAATTCTTCATGAACTTTTTCAACAACCCAGAAAGAAAAAAAAAAAAAAAACACCTCATGGCATTTTGTCTTCAAAAGAAACTTAGGAAAGTAGGCTTTGAATCAATTTGTTTTTGAAAGCTGAGCTAAATGAATTCTATTCTAAACTTCAGCTGTGCTGTGGGTGAGAAGGAAAAGCTGCTCTCTGAAATGAGGTCAAGTTCATAACTGGCCCAAAGGCAACTGTTCTCAAGTATTTGGGTTTCATTCCTGCACCTGCAATATGATAGTGCCAGGACTGCTGACTGGCCTGCTCAGCTGTCCTGTCTATCAGATGCCTCGACTCAGCCTGTTACTACAGCACATCTAAAAAGTAGTTCAAGACAATGAAGGGAGCACATTACATATTTGATCTTGGTTCACATCATTGTTTGCCCACTGGTGCAATATATCATATTTAGACAGCTAGGAAATGCTCAAAGATGGTTCTGGAACATATAATACAGCACCATTCATGATCACACGGCTATGTAATGCCATCCACAGTTAGCGGCACGCAGAAGTTCTTCAGATGGGCATATGCTGTTTTTGATGACTGATTTATTGTGGGTTCTTAGAAATTATTTAGGAGACACTAACACAACTATATCATTCACCTTGTGAAAACAAATATGATCTATCATAACACCAGCTACTGATAGAAATTTCAAGCCCTCATAGCCTCTCAAAGGCTCTGTGTTGTGAGTGTTCATAGGGTCTACTTGTCAGGGGTGAGTGACCAGTAGTGACCCCTGCCACCCTAAAAAGTGCATGACCTTTGATCCTGCCCTTTCAGCATCAGACCCAACACCATCATGGTGCATTTCTTACTTTATTGATTGCTTTGCTCTCTCTCCTTCACCAATTTTTCTCCCTCTTTCTCCAAGAAATGGAATCATCCAAGAAATGGGAACATCCTCAAAGTTCTATAGTATCTCTCTACATTCATTAAGGTTTCTTTTCTGATGGTCAGTTAATAACATTGCTTGAAGGGGCCCTAAATCTTCTCTCCCCCATGTGCATTCATGTCAAATGACAGTTTTCTTATACGTATTTTTTTTTCCAGAAATTTTTAACAACTCTTCCTTTAACACGCAATTACTCAAACATCTGAATTTAGTTTAGTGGAGATTCTTCAGCATTATTTTTGTCTCTGACTTTTCTCATCCGTAATGACTTCAATCCACAAGGTGCTCGGATTTAAGAAGCTTCACTTTCCTGTGATGCTGGTTCCCAAAAATTTCTGCTTCCTGAGACCTGAGAAATTCCTTCTCTCAGTGTTTGTTCTGTGTTTAGCCTGGGTGGTTCCGTTTCGCTCTGATATCTCTCCTATCTATATCTCACTAGCTATGCCCTGCCCTGGTGGTGATGGCAGAGAAGGGAGAGAGAGAGGCTGTTGTGGTCGAAGTGAAGGTGAAGTGAAGTGAACTTGTGCCAATCTGTATCTTGTGATAGCAAAACCATTTCCATTTTGTACATTGAATACAAGATCTTTTTTTAATCTCATGTAAGTCTGGCTTTCCAAAAGAGAGCCTGTCCAGTTTGAGCACTGCTTGGAAAACTTTTTTTTTTTCTGTGCATAAATATCTGAGCCTCTGCGGCATTTTTAATTATATTCTCTTTGTCCTCACCTAGCAGCCAAGTAAACCAGTTTATTACCTTCACGTCTAGGCCATTTTGCATCGAATGAATGACTGACAATCAATTAATAAAAAAAAAAATTATTCCCCTCTCTGGGTAATACTAAAACAGCCCCAAATTTTACTGTGTTCACTGATGAACAGAACTCCAGTTATACTTTGTACACTCAGTTGAAATGAACACAAGTACAAAGAAGTGTGGTTTGCTCTGCTCATCTGAGAGAAATCAGAAACAATATACTAACAAAGCTTGTTAAATAGAAATTGCTGCCTCCCATGGAGTGTCATATTACTGTATTATTCTACTTTTCATTTACTTAAAAAAAGTCATTTAAATTGTTCAAAGTGGTATAAGATGATTACTTAATATGTCCATCTTCGACAAAAGATTCCCAGAATAATCCTTTGGTATTGGTTTGTGTGCTCTTACAAATACACACACACCTGTGCACAAATTTCTGCCAAAAATGAACAAATAATTGTGCTTTTACCTAAGGCACAGTAAATTTAAAATCTCTCTCTTCAATTTCCATGTGCTTAGTCAATCCTAACTCCTTTTCTCTGAAGAAGAACTGCTAATATTACCACCTGAATGAACTGACACAATGTCAATAATCAGGCTTTTGGGAAACCTTTCTGTTTCTTTCTTTTTTTTTTAATATTTTTTATTTATTTGACAGAGAGAAATCACAACTAGGCAGAGAGGCAGGCAGAGAGAGAGGAGGAAGCAGGCTCCCCGCAGAGCAGAGAGTCCGATGTGGGGCTCGATCCCAGGACCCTGAGATCATGACCTGAGCCGAAGGCAGAGGCTTTAACCCACTGAGCCACCCAGGCGCCCCAAAACGTTTCTATTTCTTAGAGACTATGAGGATCTTTTATAGTTGACATGACAACTTACATTTTTCTCCATCGATTCACTACCTCAAATTTTAGATGATCACATAAAATCTTAAATACACCCTAACTTTATTTAATTATGTATTCCTTTATTTTCTTCAAATTTCAGATCATCCATAAAATTTTAAATACACATTTTAATACAAATTTAAATATTTAACTTAAATATTTTAAAGATTTTATTTATTTATTTGACAGAGAGAGATCACAGGTAGGCAGAGAGGCAGGCAGAGAGAGAGGGGGAAGCAGGCTCCCTGCTGAGCAGAGAGCCTGATGTCGGACTCGATCCCAGGACCCTGGGATCATGATCCGAGCTGAAAGCAGAGGCTTTAACCCACTGAGTCACACATGCGCCCCATTAACTTAAATATTTTAAATGTTATTTTATTTTTTTAAAAGATTTTTTTATTTATTTGACACAGAGAGAGAGAGAGATCACAAGAAGGCAGAGAGGCAGGCAGAGAGGGGGGGAAGCAGGCTCCCCGCCAACCAGAGAGCCTGATGCTGGGCTCAGTCCCAGGACCCTGAGATCATGACTTGAGCTGAAGGCAGAGGCTTAACCTAGTGACACCCAGGCATCCCTGGTTACTTGTTTCTCCAATGAAATATTATTTGTAAAGTCCACAATAGCTACCAATTAAAAAGCACATAAACACTTCAGATTCTTTATTAAGGAAAATTATATAAATAAAAGGAATAAAAAAGCCTATATATAAAAAACTAGAATAGTGAATTTTAAAGGTAGAAGGATTTTCTAGATTTTCTAGGTCCAGAAATTGAAAACAAAATGTCTATGGATTATACTTAGTCTGTAGGGTTGTTTGATGTGACCTAAAAATGTTTTGAAAATATTCGAATCTTTACAGTGTGGGTTTGTGATCTTCAGCTGCACAGTCTTCCCCATACCAGGCAGCTTCACTGATCCACAGAAAACCCTGACTGGGACCTAACAAGGCCCTTGAAGACCCTCAACATTCTTTTGTAAAATGGATATGGGGGACATGGAAGTGACAGCATCTCAACAGCTTTTATGTAAATAACTCAAGTAACAGGGTAGGAGATAGGGAGGAATATTGAATAAAATGACATTAAGTGCGCTAGTTAGGAGGCTGGTACAATAATACGGGTTTCATTTTTTAAAAATTAAAAAGCCGTGCTCTAGACTAGTGTCATCAGGACTGGAAATATAAAAGTAGACTAAACAGGACTTTCTGTTAGTGTATTAAGAGAATGACAAAAGAAATGCAATCATTGGGGCGCCTGGGTGGCTCAGTGGGTTAAAGCCTCTGCCTTCAGCTCAGGTCATGATCTCAGGGTCCTGGGATCGAGCCCCGCATCGGGCTCTCTGCTTAGCAGGGAGCCTGCTTCCTCCTCTCTCTCTCTCTCTCTGCCTACTTGTAATCTCTATCTGTCAAATAAATAAATCTTAAAAAAAAAAAAAAAAAAGAAATGCAATCATTGAGGGAATCCCTGAAAAGGAAAAAAGGATGCAAACATGCAAACCTCAGAAACAACTTGTGATTGTAAGTGAGGGTATCTGTAACGGGTAGCATGGATTCTACCAATGCCTCTTAATTTTGGAAATCAAACTGAGTATGTTAATTCATAAAAAGGGTGCTTTGTGCAATCTAGGACTTAAAATGGTCATTTTGAAAGAAACAAGCAGTTCCTGCTCCTTGAGGTCAGGCTTGACATGATTAGGTTTGAGGGAAAATGCTCCTAGCATTATGTAAGTTCTTGTAATGTGTCTTTTATTTTTGCACCTTTAAGGCAACAATGCAACCATTTGGTGGAAATTTTCGCTGAGGACCTGACTCAGACATAATCCAAATGTGGTTATTTCAGACTGAGATATGGTGCATGTGAGACAGTTTATTTAGGAAAATGAATTTGGTGTTTCCTTAGCACAGTTATACACCATGAATGTAGAAAATTTCTTCTCTTCTCTACATCTATATTTAGATTGCCTTTAACTATTAAAAAAAATCCTCTTCAGACACATGAGTGCTTGTATAAGCACTTGGTCTCTGGAGAGTAAGAGTGTGGAGATCATGTGGCAGGACAAATTCTATGCAGGCTAGAGTACCTTTTCATCTCTTGCCAATAGAAAGAATGAGAAACAACTGCCCTGGGCTTGGCACAGTGCAACCTGGAGTTGTTTGTTGCTGCACCACATGTGCTTGCATTTGAGACTTAATAATCCAGACTCTTGGAAGCATATGGTCAATTAATCTGCTTATCTTTAACCCAAGGGCCGTAGGACTTAAAAGCTCTTTATGTGAGTGAGTAGAGTTTCCCTTAAAGATAGTAGATGTTCCCACTGTCAAATCCTGGAAAATGGGCAGTTGTGTGGTAGGAAATGAAATAAGCTTTAAGCCAGATAAGAAAAAAAAAAATGCTTCTCTTTCTAGGCCTTTGGACAAACTGTGCCTGAGATCAAAAAGATAAAAATGTTTTGGAAATTATGAGTGAGAGTATGTTTGGGTCTACCACATGAAGGCTGACTGGGAGCCAGACACATACCATGGCACGTCTTATTCAATTAATCACCCAGTATTTCTTTTCCTCAAAGACATAGCTTCTGATTTATTTCTCCATTCCCATTACAATGGGAATTGCCCGAGAATTGTCCACTTTTAAAAATCTGCATTATTCCAAGGCCCACACTAGTTCTTGTCTCCTAGCTTCTTTCCCTATACGCACTCTTATTCAGAAAGAAGAATTTTCAAAAGCATGAATTTATACATGTCACCCTTCTTCCTGAAATTGTTCAGTGATTCCCCATTACTTTGGCACAGAGTGGTCCTTGAAAGGTTTAGTGATTAAATTAAAAGTAGTTGATAAAGACACTGCCTTCAAGATTTTTTACAAACAAACAAATTTTGTATTCTCCAACAAATCATGAACATATGAGACAAATTAAGAAGTATTTTTTATGAGGAATAATGAGATAACAGATAAGTGATTAAAGAAAAATCATATATTTAAAATTATAAGGTGTATGGAATTTTTAAAAAAGATTTTATTTATTTATTTGACACACAGAGAGAGATCACAAGTAGGCAGAGAGGCAGGCAGAGAGAGAGGAGGAAGCAGGCTCCCCACTGAGCAGAGAGCCTGATGTGGGACTCGATCTCAGGACCCTGAGATCATGACTGAGCTGAAGGCAGAGGCTTTAACCCACTGAGCCACCCAGGTGCCCTATGTACAGAATTTTTATTCCATTTATTTTGATCTCTTCAGACAGCCAATTTTTGAGTCATGCTCATGAAAGTACGTACCTTTATGTCTTCCTTGCATGTCAGTGTAGACAAAGAGGGAAGATTATCCAGTTATTATTACATATTATCATTAAAGCAGGCAAGCTAAAATTTGAGTTTTATAAATAATAATATGATAATTATATGAACATACTCAGTTAAAAGGTAATATAAAAATACAATGTCCTGTGGTCCTTAGAAACAATATTTTAGAAGCTAATTCTTCCAGGAATTATTTTAAATGTTAGAAACCATAATTTGCTGGTACTCTGATGTCATTCACAAAGCTCTCATTTCTCTGAGTAATAGTAAATCAAAGCTGAAAAACACATGTTCCCTTCAACATATTATGGTCTAATTATTTTACCATGTGATTTACAGAATGTGGATGTGCATTACAGGAGATTTTCAATACTTAAAATCTTGTATTTCAGTTTGAATTAAACAAACTATCAGAAGGATGCAAATCCACTCGTCTCCTGCAGCACACATACCCTTTCACAGAGATACATACAGCCCATATTTGGGGGGTGTGCACGTGCTCTTGTGATTAATAGCTGGGTTTGTTCACTTGAGCAAATAGGCTTTTGAAACCAACCCAAATGGTTTATGAAGAAATCAGGGGCAAGTTCTAATTTAAAATAAAGTACTGTTTCATGGTTAGACATTTAATCTGCTTAGTCTCAACTCCACTGAATCACTCTAAAGCCTAGGCCATTTTGGTCAAAATGAAAATCCAGCTACTCTTACACATTGCTAGCTGTTAGAAGAACTACTGAAGTTCTACTGAAGAACTACCAAAGTGCCAGTTTGGTCAGGGGATATAGGGAGGAAGCAGGGGCCATTTGGAGATATATCCCTATTTTTTTTCCAGAAATCATAATATTGAGATATCCAAAATAATGTTGAGATTGGCAGGATCAGGTAAAAAAATACATATAATTAATCCATTCTTTTGTTCATAATTTTAGTAGTAATTTGGTGAATGGTTGCTATATGCTTAAGGGCCTATGGATAAAGCAGTAGAAAAGTCAGACAAAACATGAAATACACAAATAGATATTAGTTCTATAGGGAAAAATAACAGATATTAAGGAGTATTAGTGGTATTATCTGGATATTCGTGCTGTTAGTATTATCTGAGTAATATGCAGAAACTTGAGGGTAGGGTGTCACGTGGTGGTCCTGGAGATGGACATTCAAAGTAAAGGGAGCATTAAACACAGTGGCATCAAACATATTCTGGCTACTCGAGGAAAGTAAGGAGGCCAAAGAGCAATGGTTGAGTTTTTAAAGGGGAGAATGGTAGGAAAGCAGGTCACAGAGTTGGGGTTGAACCTTGTAAGGTCTTGGGACCTTTGTTACAAACTATTCACCAAAGTGAATTACTCCCCTGACTGGGCACAAAGACTACATTCCCAGTGTTCTTTGCCATCAGATGTAGCCATGTAACTGACACCCAGAAGAATGTGAGATGAAGTGAAATGAAATGTTCTAGCCCTGGCCTATAAAAATCTATCAGGTTATAAAAAGGGCTTCTGAACAGTGAAGGAATCAATCACCAAATTAAAAGGAAATCTACTGAATGGGAGAAGATACTTGCAAATGACGTTTTTAATAAAGGGTTATTATCCAAAATATATAAAGAACTTATGCAAATCAACAACCAAAACCCAAATAATCCAATTAAAAAATGGACAGAAGAAATGAACAGACATTTTTCCAAAGAGGACATCTAGATAGCCAGCAGACATATGAAAAGATGTTCATTACTTTGTCATCAGGGAAATGCAAATCAAAAACTACAGTGACATATCACCTCGTACCTGCCAGAAATACACACTGAAATCAAAAGCACAAGAAACAAATGTTGGTGAGGATGTGGAGAAAAAGGAACATTCTAGCACTTCTGGTGGGAATGCAAACTGGTGCAGCCACTGTGGAAAATAGTATGGGGTTTCCTAAAAAAGTTAAAAATAGAACTATCCTATAATCCAGTAATTGCATTATGGGTATTCACCCAAAAAATACAAAAAACACACAAACAATCCACTAATCCAAAGGATACATGTACCCCTATGTTTATAGCAACATTATTTACAATAGCCATATTTTGGAAGCTGCCCAAATGTCCATCCATGAATGAAGCAATAAAGATGTGGTACATATATACACAATAGAATATTATTCATCCATAAAAAAGAATGAAATTTTGCCAATGATATGGATGGAGTTAGAGAGTATAATGCTAAGCAAAATTAAGTCAGAGAAAAACAACTACCATATTGTCTCACTCATATATGGAGTTTTAAGAAATAAGCAAGGGAAAAAAAAGAGAGAGCAATGAACCAAGAAATAGATTCTTAACTATTGAAAATGAACTGATAGTTACCAGATGGGAAAGGGTTTGGGGGTTTGGGTGAAATAGATGGTAGGGATTAAGACGCAAACTTGTCGTGGTGAACACTGGATGATATACAGAATCGTTGAATCATTATACTGCACACCTGAAACTTATATAACACTGTATATTAACTTTACTGGAGTTGAAATGAAATGAAATGAAATAATAAACTGTATCCCCCAGGTCTGAGCATCGTGCTCTTTCCCCATTTGCTTACTTGAAAGAGATGAGCACAGTGCATGTGGGAGCCACATACTCAAGAAGGTGGAGGCACAAGATTGAGTTTGTGTCCTTGAGCTGCCACGAAGAAGGGACCACATTCCCATCATAAAGATATATCATAAACAAAAATAAATATCTACCACATTCGAGCCATTAGACATTTCTGGTTCTGTTTGATATAATATCTAGCATTACCTTAACTAGTACTGAGCCATTGAAAGCCTTTTACTTTGAGATGACAGGGGCTTTGAGAGAGAAATAAAGTTAAGACGTGTTGATACATAAGAAACATGATTAGGTAATTTGCATATATTTGCAATATTTGTTTTCACAATTCCTTATATTGAAGTGAATCTGTACGATGGGATCCTTAGTCTGTTCTTTAATATGTATTCACTCGGTGTGGTACTTGAGAAATATAAGTGTTCCAGGGTTTCAATCTTGGCTGGCTGCATAGTAGAATCAAGTAAAAAACTTTTTAAAATATCTAGGTTTGTTTCTTACCATTGACTCATAATTCTAGGGGTGAGGTATATACTTTTTTTTTTTTTTAATCTCAGGTACATTTTCAGTTCTCTATACTGTTCTGTTCTTTAGGTTGCACACTTGCAATTTCCTCCTTCTCTGTAGTCTCTTAGAAGTGACATTAAGAAAGATACTACTTTCAACCTCTTTCCCTGCAAATGGGTGCATGTCCAACAAGTTTGCAGTGGCTTTTCCTCTGGGAGGAGAGTACAGGTACAGCTAGGTTGTTCAGATATTTCTGTTTCTAATCCTTCCCAGTCCCTGCTCTCCTGTTACACACTTGATCATAAGTGAATGGGTATATCTGTACATGCACAGACATGAGCTCAGAGCTGCCTGCTCTTTGCTGCAGGTGTCCAGTCTGTCCAGTGCTGGGGGTGGAATGGAGAGCCTCATCCTCCTGAGGAACAGAAACACCATCTCCACAAGGTAGGCTCTGTGCAGTGGGCAAGGAGCACCTTTGGGCTAATGCAGAAGAGCCAGCGGGGCAAGTATGAGTTGGAGGCCCTTGTGGGGATACCAGATGACCAGGTGAGTCTCTTGTTATTGCCCTTCCATGTCAGTCCATTAAGGTTAAGCTCCTAGAACCAGTGAGTGCACAGCATCAGGGGGGAATGGGAACTGCCGGCATCACAGCTAAGTTGTTCAAGTATTGTTAATTAGCAACTTGACTTAGAATTGGTGGTCATTTCAGTAGTAGCTGAGTTTTCTTTTTTTGTGTATATGTGTGCTTTTTTAAAAAAAGAGATATAATTGACATATTTTTATTAAATTAATTTTGGGTGTCTAACATAATGAATCAGTATTTGTTTATATTGATAAATGATAAAGTAAATTTAGTTAACATTCATCATCACATATAGTTACTTTTTTTTTCTTGTGATAAGAGCTACTCTCTCAGCAACTTTCAAATATACAATACAGTATTATTAACAATAGTCACCATGCTGTATATTTCCAAGACTTATTTATTTTAGAATTAGAAGCTTGTACCTTTTGACCATCTCCATCCACTTTACTCACTGGCCAACCCTCATACTGCATCTCGCAACCCCCTGTTTTCTGTTTCTATGAGTTTTGTTCTGTTTTGTCTTTTAGAGCCCTCATGTAAGTGAAATCGCATGATTTTTGTCTTTCTCTGACTTATTTTATGTAACCACATAGCCTCTAGTCAATCTATTATTATCATAAATGACAAGATTTTTTCTTTTTATGGCTGAATAATATTCCAAAGTGTGTGTGTGCATGTGTCACATTTTCTTGAACCATTTGTCTGTGGATGAACACAGACATGTTTCCATGTCTTGACTATTGTAACTAATGGTGCAGTGAACATGGGAATTCAGGTGTCTTTCAGGTTAGTGTTTTCTTTGTCTTCAAATAAATACCCAGAAGTGGAATTGGTAGCTCAAATGGTAGTTTCATTTTCAATATTTTGAGGAAAATCTGTATTCTTTTCCATAGCAACTGTACCAGTTTACATTCCCACTGAGAATGTATAAGGGTTCCCTTTCTCCACATCCTTGTTATCTTACCTCTTTTTTACATAGTAACTATTCTAACAAATGTGAGGTGGTACCTCATTATGGTCTTGATTTGCATTTCCATGATAATTAGTGTTGTTGAAATCCTTTTCATGTACTCTTGGCCATCTGTATGTCTTCTTTGGAAAAATATCTCTTAAGCTCCTCTGCCCATTTTTAAATCAGATTATTTATTTTTGGTTTTTTTTTCAGTTTTTGTTTGTTTTGCTACTGAGTTGTATAAGTTCTTTATGTATTTTAGATATTAAGCTCTTAGCAGATATATGATTAGGAAATATTTTCTCCCTTTTGGTAGGTCACCTTTTCATTTTGTTGATTGTTTCCTTGTACAGAATCTTTTTAATTTGATGTAGTCACAATTGTTTTCTTTTGCTTTTGGTATCAAATCCAAAAAGATCATCACTGAGATCAGTATCAAGGAGGTTACTGACTGCCTTTTCTCCTAGGAGTTTTATGGCTTGAAGTCTTACATTCAAATATTTAATTCATTTTGAGTTAATTTTTGTATGTGATTAGAGCAGTGGTCCAAGTTTCATTCTTTTGCATATGACTGTTCAGTTTTCCCAACATCATTTATTGAAAAGATTGTCCTCTTAATTCTGGTTGTGATCCCTGTACATTTTTTTTATTTTCCCCAAGTGATTGTACTGTGCCATCAGCATTGAGAAATACCAATTCAGACTTGCCATTGCAAAACAAACAAAAATAAGAATGCATAAACCAGAAGAAATAAATAGGTTCCTTCCCTCAGCTGACACTGTTTTTTATAGCTCTATTACAGCAGTTACCTTTTGTACTCGGGTGAATTTTGCATGTCACTGTGTCTCTGACTAGACTATGAGTTCCTTAAATTGAGACTCACATTTGATTCATGGTTGTATCATATTGAACTTAGCACAAAGACTTTCACAGACAGGTTTGTTTTATTATTATGTGATAGCTATGCTATCATTGAGGATATAGAGAATTTTTTTTTTTAATGAAGAAAACCTCCAAACAGGTATTATACACCCAATACTTCTTTTTAAATAAGCTTTTCCCTGGTGGTATTGTTCTCAATTGCTTAATGTCACTATTTTCTGTAAATAATCTATCATAACAATTAAATATTTCAATATAATATTTTGGTTTCATATGTCAAGCATTAAGCATTTTAAATTATTTTGGGCACCTTTGTAGGAGTTTAGATTTTTGTCATCTAGATAGGGATTAAATTTTGAAAGATATAATGAATTCTAAATTTAACAAGGCTTATGACATCTTAGCTGTTCAGGGTGACTTATTTCATCTACTTGCACCTTCATCAAGAAAATTATGAATCCAAGTTTTCACTGATAACCAGATGCTGTGTTGGTGCTAATGTATCCAATTATCCAGAGAGTAATCTTACAACATAGCAAAAATAAAAGGTGGAAGAAACAGACATCAATGTAAATTCCATAGTCTTTTGAAATTAATATACAGATTTCCCTTAGCCTCAGAGAACATACACAGCACACCGCTAAAGGGGAACTATTTGATATTTTTAGTCTGAGAATATAGAACTGTGAAGTTATTATTTCTTAAATATTTAAATTTTTTCACCCGTATGAGTTCTCATTTGATACCAAGGTTTGGCCCCCATTTAAATGAAGCTCGCAGTTTGGTTTAAGTACCACTCCTGCAAGAAATAACTTCTCAAAAGCAGTTAAAATGAATGGCTAGTGAATATTTTTACAGACTAAGTAATCATTAATACTCCTAAATTGTCTCTGGTCTCAGCAATTAATCTTGACAGAGGATATAAAACAGTATTAATTATGTGCTCTTTCTCTACCTAGCTCTGTGTTGATAAAATCTGAATCAAAGAAATTTTCCAAATTATCCATGAACTCAATTTATTGTCTTCTCCCTAATGTGCACCTCGTCCTCTCTATCTGCATTCCTACTTCTTGACTTTAGTAAACTTTAACGTAGTCTATTATAACGACCTCCTAACTTCCTTTTTCTTATCTTTCCAACTCCATTTTCACTTTCAGAGTTACATTTAGATTCACAAGTGCCTTCGATAGTTAATATGCTTGTCATCCTTTCACTGAAATAGGAAGAAAAGAAAAAGTTAACTCCATAATGCTTAGAAAAGAAACCCAAATGGCTTTTGAGGCCATTCCCACTCAGCGGTTGGCAGATTTCCAGAGGCTGGAGTGAGTTCATGTCAGCTGTAGAAGCACCCTTACTTAAGGGGAGACAGTTACCGAGGTGGCCAGGAGGAGCCCCTTCATTACAATGATTCCATTCCTGATTGGCCAATTAAGAAGTAAATAAATAAAATTAGGTGCTATTATCAATTGACTAGCTCCCGGAGGCTTGTTCCCTGAGAAAAAATTATCATTGGTCAGATAGAGATTCGCACTGGATTTTGGTAGTTTTATAGCTATGAAACTGCAGTTTATTGATTAAGCAGGTGACTAACTGGTTCTAGTGGCTAATTACTGTCAGGGATATAGAAAACTTCTTTTTATTGTCACCCCTCTGTTTTCATGTTTCTTCAGCCAAAACTGCAGGAGAGACTATCAAGAATTATCTAAAAAAAAAATAACAATAATAAATATCTAAACTTTAATCATCATTTTAAATTCTCTTTCAGTATGAGGTTTTTTTGTTTTGTTTTTTATTTTCATTTTTCTGATAAAGCAAGTGGTTTTATGCTCTAGTATTAGGCAGCTTAATTTCATTCTGTTTTTGTCTTTCAATTGTTTGTTGAAAAGTAGAGTCTGCCCATTGTATTTTAGGGGTTATAGCAAGATGAAAGAAGCATCTCCTGTTAATGGACACCAGTAAGTTATAGATTGGACTTGGAGATGATTTAGGAATGTTGGAAATTCTATCTGCTAGAGTGCTTCTAGCAAACCAAGGCAAACAGTGCATTTCCCTGTCAAGTCATCTACAACTTATTCTCCACTTTCAAGTTTATCATTTACTATGTTCTTTCATATTTTGGCACAGACATTTTTTATTTTTAAGAAAATCCCCCCTTTTTTCCTCTTGCTTTTAATGCTGGTTAATTTGCTTCCTTCCTTTCTATTAATATGCTTTTAAAATTTACTCCAGAGATCTGGTGTTCTGTGACAATAATACTCTGTCAACAAGAAAGTCGAATTTTTGTCTACTTATATTTATAAAGGTAAATAAACTTCTCTGGGACGTTTAGAAAAAAGAAACAGGGAAATTTTTAGTGCTCATGTTGCTCTTAGAGAATAACTGGGCACATTCTGGACAGTTGCCTTTTTGTTTCTTATGCAACATGGGACTTTGCTTCTTCCAATGGACCTTTGTTTTTGGTGTCTATAGAGGTCCTTATCCACAGGCTCTGAACTCTTAAAAAACAGAAGGCTTTTTATTCTTGTTTTTATTTCAGAAACTAGTTGTTTTATCTGGTATGCCGTAAGTTTGTTTTGATTTATAGCTTGTTTACTTTCTAAGACTTCTTTTAAAATGTTTGTCTACATGTCAGTGTTTTTTTTTTAAATTTGCAATTTTGTGTTTAGGTTTTACTTTTTGAGTTCTATATTCTTGAAAACAGAGTCCAAAGCTCTCTTTCCCTCAGCTATTAAATCTATGCCAGAATACACCAGAACACTCTTTGAAAGTTTCCTGTAGTCAATTTCTCATCTTAGTCTTCTTTACAATTTTTGGTCTTTGTGGAATATGCCCTTTAGTGAAAAACTTTTGAAATGGACTTAGATAGTATATTTCCTTTTATTTCCTTCTCAATGCAGTTTTAAAAGTATAATTAGCTGGGCTATTTATAATCTTTTATTCTACATGATAACTTAAAACATTTCTTTTAATTTCTCTCTTTCTCTGTTTTTCTTCCTGTTTCCCTCCCTCCCTCTCATTTGAAAGGCTATTAATTAAGTGATCTAATTGATTAAGGTCTCATAGTCTAAGATATTATTCAAGTGATAAAATCTTAAATTCTTCCAAAATTTTCTATCCATCTTTCTGAAGTTTAAAGAACTCCTCAGTCAAAACACTTCCCTCAGGTCTAGGACAGGGTTTAAGTTTGGCTTCTAAACATTTGTCTTATGGCATACCAACTTAATAAATGATTGTTATTTTCTTGGAGAGACCCTAAAGAAAGGATAAGTCCATTTGGAGGTCAGATGGAGAAGCATACACAAAAGAAGGAATATAGATGGTTTATGTTGATAAAGCTGAGATAGAAAACAATGCAAGGAGTGCAGGTTTCAGAATATTAAAAATAGAATATTTGAAAGAAACTGTTTTAAAATTAGATTTCTCTTTGGATTTGGTTTTTAAAAAGCTGACTGTGGTATTAGTTCATTGATTTTTCACATATCAAAAATATCTCATAATGGTCACTGTTACTTTAAGACAAAAATCTTGTCTTTCATTAAAATAAGTACAAAAGTTTTGACTATAGTATGAGGTCATAAAAGGAACCAGAATTTCTTCCAGAAAGACGATGTGACTTTCAGATATTGACAAATCCATGATGAACAAGAAAAGGTAGAGGGGTATGCTTATGAATAATCCTCAGCTTATTCAACCAGGCAAGAGCTAAGAAGGGTCATATCATTAGCAGCCCATCAATCATTGATCCCAGATTATGGACGAAGAAAATGATCTGTTTTTCACAAAATGCATGCCCACTATTGTGAAGATTCTGTATGGACCTAAGTCAAAGTTAGACCAATTGCCTAATTGTTCTGCCGACATCTTAACTTGTGGACTTCTGGGCTCCAGAACTATGAGATAATACATTTCCATTGCTTTAAACCACTGCATCTGTGGTAATTCTTTACAGCAGTGCAGGGAAATAATACAGTGAGTTTATGCAAAGACCTATTTGGTTACATGTTCTAGGATGATAGAATAAATTCAGAAATAAGAGCTTACTAGTAACAGAGCTGAAACTATTGTTCATTATTTCTTAACTGACAACAAATCTAAAGAACAAACAGAATAAAAGTGTCATTTATTGATTAAACAGTTTAAACCAGTTCTGGTAACTACTTGTCATCATGGTCATGGAACAATTAATCTTTCCCTAAGAGTGTGAGAATGTTTTGATATGCTGATAGCAGATCATGTCTTACTCATTTTTCTATACCCAAAAAAATGATTTTAATTAGTCTCTGAATAAATTATTTCATAATTAATGAAGGTTTATGGTCAAGAAAAAAAGACCATGGGGCGCCTAGGTGGCTCAGTCAGTTGAGTGTTCAACTCTTGATGTCAGCCCCAGTCATGCTCTTGGGTCCTGAGATTGAGCCCCTCTCAGGCTCTGCTCTGAGCATGGAGCCTGCTTGAGATTCTAGCTCTCCCTCTGCCCCTCTCCCATTTGCTCTCTCTTGCTTTCTCTCGCTCAAAAATTAATTAATTAATTAATTAAAACAAAAAAGACCATATTGAAATATGAGGATAAACTATTTAGCACTGAAAGCAAAAGGGTTTGTGTTTGTCTATAACCCTCTCTACTTTCTAGGAGATTAAATACCCTGGGGAGTCTAGGAAAGAAATGACCATATCAAATCTCTAAAAATGTTTGATATCCAAAACTATGAATTACATTTAATGGGGTGCCTGGGTGACTCAGTCTGTTAAACCTCTGCCTTCGGCTCAAGTCATGATTCCAGGGTCCTGGGATCAAGCCCCACATCAGGCTCCTTGCTCAGCGGGGAGCCTGTTTCCCCCTCTCTCTCTGCCTGCCTCTCTGCCTACTTGTGCTCTCTCTCTGTCAGATAAATAAATAAAATCTTCTTTAAAAAGGGGATTACATTTAACAGGAATTCTTAGACTCTATAACTTGGTCTTGGAAAATAAATCTAAAATTTATAGATTTACAGGTCATGGCCTGCTAGGAATATCATATATTCAGACTCCTTTTGTGCAGGCAGTATCCCATACACATCATTTTGAACTTCATCTGTTATATGTAGACCAAAGTCAGCCCTAATGTGGTGAGAAAGAATCTGGGGCGCTATGTGGATACTTTCAGGCATCTCTGAGCTTTGCCTTGTATTTTATTATCACTATCTTTCGAATTATTTGCAAATTTGATACTGAGAAATATCTCTGTTCTTTTGAGTTTGATTTGATAATCTGAGCCTTTGTGTTATCAGTCAAAACTAGATTTAATTTTTTGGTAATAATTATTCAAAAACAATCTATTTAATATACCCAAGTATGTATGTACATGTACATATGGATGTACACACACACGTGTGTGTGTGTATTTGTTTTATATATATAAATATATATATATATAAAACTAGGATTTTCAACAAATATCCTAGTTCTGAGGAGTCCAGTGCGACAACATTGGAATTCATTTGGAGGACTACTGGTACAAATAATAACTAAGGTATATTTAGTGTAGATATTCTGAAAAACTAGAATGTGACCTTGAAATTTCCCATCATGGTCAATGTTATTTGGTACATTGGTCCTTACTTGTTGATACAGCAGTATTTTAGGAATCAGTCATTAAACTAAACAAGGAGGCCCACTAACCAATATCACTAAGGGTCTGTTGTAATCACCCAGGTATTTAGGAGACAACAACTTGACCTAGAGTGTTAATAGCGGAAATAATATAAAAACATAGAATTAAAAAAATAAAAACAATCAGTAAGACTTAGTGACAGATTAAATGCATAAGATGTAGTCAGGTACAACCATAGATGGCTACAGAATTTTTATCTAGAATGAGAAAAGCCTTCTCTACAATTTCCCACTGAAAGCAGGTGTTCATTGCTCTAGCATGGATTAGGAGGTCTTAAGGACATGTTTTATCCTAAAGCTAAAATTTAAATTAGATACTTCCAGGGCTGACTGAGGTTGCTGTTGGTAGATAAAATATGTTGGTAGCAACAATAGAGACATTTATGCCACTGATATGTTCAATATATTAAAGAAAAGCACCGCCAACTTTTTAATTATATTGAATTTATAAAATGACATGAATTACTTCCAGCTTGCTCTCTCACATTTTTACTGAAGCCTCCTACAATTTAAATCTTATATCATGTTATTTCTTTTATTCATTTAAAATTGTGCTTAAAACATGGTTATAGACAGTGGGAACTGGTGTGACTATTAAGACCACATATTCAGGGACGCCTGGGTGGCTCAGTAGGTTGGTTGGGCAGCTGCCTTCGGCTCAGGTCATGATCCCAGCGTCCTGGGATCGAGTCCCACATCGGGCTCCTTGCTCCGTGGGGAGCATGCTTCTCTCTCTGCCTCTGCCTGCCACTCTGTCTGCCTGTGCTCTCTCTCTCTGACAAATAAATAAATAAAATCTTTAAGGAAAAAAAAAAAGACCATATATTCAGATTTTAAGATATACTCAGCCATTTCCCAAGCATTGTGTTATGAAAAGGAAAGAGATGCAAGCTCACCATTCAGTGTGCTTTGAAATCCCCTTCTTGGCCCATTTCAGAAACTGTCTTGTGGTTTACAAGGGAGAAGTTGCCCTGTGACACTTCAGAGAGTAAGGGAGGTTTGGTTTTTATAAATGAGCAAATTAATAAGGTTATTTGAAAGAGATATAAAGTTACTAGTGAAATCTATTTAGAAAATAGCCAAGTGTTTACCCCATAAAAGAGGTAAGAGCTGCCATTTGGTTGGTACTTTTGGTTTCTTTCTCTGGCTATATAAGATAGTATTGTCAAATTGAGCATTGGTTAATATAAAGTTACAGAGTCTCTTTCAAATTTCAGAGAAGATTTTTTTAAAAATCAAGATACAATTTCCTTATTTCTTATGTGATGCTATTCCTAAGTGTAAGAAAATCTGGAAAGGTAGGCGTGTGGGGGAAAATGTATGTATTTACATTTTAACTGCTTAATATCCCACTGCAGTTCACTGTACTTGTGAAGAATGTAATTTGATTGCATTTAAACATTGCATTTAATAATGGTTTCATACCATTTCTTGGTGTAAAGACTTATGAATTCTTTTTCTTCAGTTTGGAGGTAAAGTATCTATTTTAAAATAGTAATATTTAATACTAGCAGGGATCATCGACAACAAATCTGCAGATCCTTAAAGAATGACATGTGAAATGCTAGTATACCCTGAGAGGCACTTGTTCTTGAAATCATTCTCTATGTATTTTAGGAAACATTTTGCCTCCGTGCATACAGTCAAATGTATGAGTTATATAGTTGGTGTACTACTTTTCTGATTGACAGAGCTCTGAAATGTCACCTGCTCGAAGCTGTTCACTGAAGGGTGCAGAAGCCGTAATTGTATTTCTAAAGGCAAAATAGTCCTTAAGGCAGGGCTTCCCAAGCATTTCACATTATAGGACACAGAGAAAATGATTAGATGTGAATGGCATTCAGTCATAAATGGACCAGACTGTTCATGGATGGAAGTTACTGTTCTGGCTATTTGAGTTCCCACCTGGTTTTCTCTAAGTGCCAGAGGGCTTCTATAACTCAAGACTGTCCAATTCAATCATTTAGTGATAATTAAAATATCATATTCTTATGATGAAATATATATTATGCAATGTTAAAAGATGAATCATTATAATGCCATACCTTATGTGAAGGAAAGGAGCAAAATATTAATGAAAGAGACTTCTCTGACACTTATTTTTACCTTCAAAATGGCAGAAGTTTGATGCAATTGGTCAATATTTTAATTTTTGGATAATTAAAAATCTAGATTAGTGAAAGATTAGTAATGATCTAGAAATCATTAGAAATGGTGGTATTAACATATTTGTCCCAATATAGTATAATCTATATGTTCTCCTTTATTATCTCAGTATAAAAAATGTTAGATCTGTTTTAAAATTAATTTAAAAATTAAGTTAGGTCTTTTTAAAAATTAAAATTGTTGTAAAAATTCTCCATTAGTGCATGAATGGCTTTGTCTCTATTTGAGGAAATAATACTTCTACTACTTACAGATAGTATAATAGAATGTGGGGCAAATCCTCTGTTCTTTCATCTGTGAGGGGGGTGCTGCTGTTGAAGGGGGTATCATTTTTAGTCTAGCAGAAGTATAATTTGCTTCTATTTCTATAGTGACAGATGTTTTTCAGTACTCAGTGGAGAAGAAGAGAATGTCTCTCATTCTATTTAATTACAAACAGTCACCAGCATAGTCAGCATGGATTTCCAAGGCTATACAGCAATGTGGTGACGTATTTGCTTGTCTATTACCATATTTTTACCAGCAGCATCCACATCTATATCATTACCTACTCTTAGTCCTAAACGAACACCTTTACTTAAACTGTATTTCATAAATGAACCACTTAACTATTAAAACAAAATCCCTTTTAAATAATAACTTGGAGAATAGCTTATTTGTGGGAACATCTCTTCCAGTGCTTTCCTTTCCTTTCCAAGCAATTTCCTTTTCCCAAATATTTTATAGCTTCATAGTTCCCAAACAAGAAGCCTCTTAGCCACCTCTCATGGCACCTTATGATAAGAATTTCAGTTGTTTTCCCAAGAATTTCTTTTACTTCCTTTCTTTGTGTACCCACACTCCAAATGTTTTCTGTTACTGGGTAGGAAACTACCAAAAACTTAGTGATTTAAGACAATACTCATTTATTATCTCATGCTTCAGTAGGTCAAAAATCTGGTAGTTCTGCTGGGTTCTCTCTTCAGAGCCTGACAATCTAGAGATGCTGGCTGAGCTGGCTCAGGGTCTTCTTCTAAGTTCATGTGGTGTTTGAAGAATTAATTGCCTCACAGTCTTCATGAAAGCTGATCACACAGCCAGTGGGAGAGTACATCTCTGAGTTTGAATCTCCCTTTGAAGAGATCACCTGATTAGGTCAGACCCACCCAGGATATTTTCTTTTTGATTAACTCAGTTGACTGAGAGGGTTTAATTACATCTACAAATTTTCTTTTCTATTTTTTTTCTTTTTTTTGCCAAAGAAAGTAACATAATTGTGGGAATGATATACCCTCGCATTTATAGGGTCTGCCAAACTCCTAGAAGCATATTGCTGTATTGCACACAGTATGTATATCAGAATATAGGGATGATGGGGACTATCTTAGAATTCTATCTACCACAAGAGCCAAAAAAACCCACTTGTTTTTACATAATTGATGTTTCACATGTTTTCTTAATACTTTTATTTGTGTGGTTATTTCTGTCTGGAATAATCACTTTTCCTGAAAGTTATATGTATGAATATTATACAGGTTTTAATTCAACATTTAGCATAAATACCATTTCTTTGAAGAAACTGCTGCTTCAAGTAGTTTAGTGTTTTTGAACTACATATTGATTTTTATTGTGCTATAAATGTTTAATGAATCAACACCTAGGATTAAACAAAAAGAAATATGATAGAGTAGGAAATATTAGAGGGTATTACATAGAATAAAAATAAAATATTGTCCTGTGACACGTTTGTTTCAGATATATACACATAGTGTAAAATAAATTTATTACCATGGCTGAGGTAAAAAGAAGTTTGAGAAACACTACTGCAGCAAATCTCGAATGCCATCTGTCATTTTCTGCTTTAAATTATAGTATCTCTATTTCATACCTGTCCTATATGACTCATTCCTCCAAGGAGAAACCATATCTCATTTTATCTTTGTATCTCTTGTAAGACCTAATACAGTGCCTTTTAGATGGTATGAATTCGGTAAAAATTGTACAACAAATGAAAATAAAATTTGTTTTGTATTTTCAATTTTGTTTTCAAATATCAAGTTAAATGTAAATCTTTTCTTCTTCAAGTTTTCCCGATTCTATATAAAAATTCTATATTATGTGAACAGAAAGAAAACTTGGATAATAATGAATCATAAATTTTTAGGTGTTGGCAATGTAAAGACATCTAAGTGGTTGACTAATATTTTTCCTTTATTAAATTATTGGCTTTCTGAAAAAAAAAATTATTGGCTTTCTGGAAAAAATGCATTTTAATTCAATAAATATTTATTAAATGTTAATGAATTCTGCATACCAGAGGTAATAGAGTATAGTAAGATAAGTCCCTTGACCTTGCGGAGTCTGCACGCCACTGAGAGAGGAGGTCAACACGTAAATGGAAGGATTACATTGTGAATGTCATTATCAAAGACCGAGTTCTATTATAGAGCCTGTACTGTGGGGCCTACTGTAGAGTGGCAGTCAACAAACTCTTCTCTGAAAAAGAGACTATCAGGAATTTAAGAACTTGGAAATTGTGAGATATTTTAATTCAGGACCAGAATATATAACATTCACAGGTAATTTACTTTGAAATCATGTGATGTTTTGATAGAAAATATTAATTAGTCCCTAGATATTCTCATGTTATTCAATGGTTTATAGAAATATTCAACACATACTACCTTATGGTATGCAAATTTATGTGTTGATGCATTTTTGAAGAACCAAAAATGTATTTAGCCCTGACATAAAAATTCAAAATTCTCTTTCTATATACGTGTCTCTTCCCATATTTATATACATACATATATATAAAGTTTAAACTATATTAGTTCATCTTTCAATGATTGGCTAACATTTGAAAACATTAATAAAAGGTCTATGTGATTTTTTTCCTGTGTATTTAACAATATAAGCATAATTATATTTTATTTAACTGACGTCAGCTATTTGATCTAAAGAGTTTTAATTTGGAAGGCACAAACTCAGTCAGTGTTCTGCTTTTATACTCTACTTGGTTCTCTGTGTTCTAACTTCAAGTGTACTATTATCAAACATCCAGAAATAGCAAAATTAAAGCTACCAAATCAATAAATAGTGTTCATTTAGTAAAAGCTTATTCTGCATAAGAACAGTTCATAAACTGGGAGCTTTCAAATTCAAAACTGATGTGACTCAGTCTTGATCACCTCATACCACTTTCAGGAAGATGACTGAAGTTTCTTTTGTGATTGTCAGGTGCATTTAAAAGAAATAACCTAAGTTAAGTTTCACTTAGGTCAATGAAATAAATTAGATTTAGTTTTGCTTATGTGATGAAAATGCCTTTGTCTGCTCACTTTATTCTCAAGTCCCATCTGTGTCTTTAATTTAACATGTGGCTGGGGAGGCATAGTTAATAAAAATATTCCTTAAAACCTGCATTTAAAAAAAATAAATACTTTGATATTAGTGAATATATATTTTTCAGTCATATCTTTTTTTTCTTTTCTTTTTTTTTTATATAAACATATAATGTATTTTTATCCCCAGGGGTACAGGTCTGTGAATCACCAGGTTTACACACTTCACAGCACTCACCATAGCACATACCCTCCCCAATGTCCATAATCCCCTCCCCCTCTCCCAACCCCACCTCCCCCCAGCAACCCCCAGTTTGTTTTGTGAGATTAAGAGTCACTTATGGTTTGTCTCCCTCCCAATCCCATCTTGTTTCAGTTATTCTTCTCCTATCCCCGTAACCCCCCCATGTTGCATCTCCACGTCCTCATATCAGGGAGATCATATGATAGTTGTCTTTCTCCGATTGACTTATTTCACTAAGCATGATACCCTCTAGTTCCATCCACGTCGTCGCAAATGGCAAGATTCATTTCTTTTGATGGCTGCATAGTATTCCATTGTGTATATATACCACCTCTTCTTTATCCATTCATCTGTTGAAGGACATCTAGGTTCTTTCCATAGTTTGGCTATTGTAGACATTGCTGCTATAAACATTCGGGTACACGTGCCCCTTCGGATCACTATGTTTGTATCTTTAGGGTAAATACCCAGTAGTGCAATTGCTGGGTCATAGGGTAGTTCTATTTTCAACATTTTGAGGAACCTCCATGCTGTTTTCCAGAGTGGTTGCACCAGCTTGCATTCCCACCAACAGTGGAGGAGGGTTCCCCTTTCTCCGCATCCTCGCCAGCATCTGTCATTTCCTGACTTGTTAATTTTAGCCATTCTGACTGGTGTGAGGTGATATCTCATTGTGGTTTTGATTTGTATTTCCCTGATGCCAGGCGATGTGGAGCACTTTTTCATGTGTCTGTTGGCCATCTGGATGTCTTCTTTGCAGAAATGTCTGTTCATGTCCTCTGCCCATTTCTTGATTGGATTGTTTGTTCTTTGGGTGTTGAGTTTGCTAAGTTCCTTATAGATTTTGGATACTAGCCCTTTATCTGATATGTCATTTGCAAATATCTTCTCCCATTCTGTCAGTTGTCTTTTGGTTTTGTTAACTGTTTCCTTTGCTGTGCAAAAGCTTTTGATCTTGATGAAATCCTAATAGTTCATTTTTGCCATTGCTTCCCTTGCCTTTGCCGATGTTCCTAGGAAGATGTTGCTGCGGCTGAGGTCGAAGAGGTTGCTGCCTGTGTTCTCCTCAAGGATTTGGATGGATTCCTTTCTCACATTGAGGTCCTTCATCCATTTTGAGTCTATTTTCGTGTGTGGTGTAAGGAAGTGGTCCAATTTCATTTTTCTGCATGTGGCTGTCCAATTTTCCTAGCACCATTTGTTGAAGAGGCTGTCTTTTTTCCATTGAACATTCTTTCCTGCTTTGTCGAAGACTAGTTGACCATAGAGTTGAGGGTCTATTTCTGGGCTCTCTATTCTATTCCATTGATCTATGTGTCTGTTTTTGTGCCAGTACCATGCTGTCTGGATGATGACAGCTTTGTAATAGAGCTTGAGTCCGGAATTGTGATGCCACCAACTTTGGCTTTCTTTGTCAATATTCCTTTGGCTATTCGAGGTCTTTTCTGGTTCCATATAAATTTTAGGATTATTTATTCCATTTCTTTGAAAAAAATGGATGGTATTTTGATAGGGATTGCATTAAATGTGTAGATTGCTTTAGGTAGCATAGACATTTTCACAATATTTATTTTTCCAATCCAGGAGCATGGAACATTTTTCCATTTCTTTGTGTCTTCCTCAATTTCTTTCATGAGTACTTTATAGTTTCCTGCATATAGATTCTTAGCCTCTTTGGTTAGGTTTATTCCTAGGTATCTTATAGTTTTGGGTGCAATTGTAAATGGGATTGACTCCTTAATTTCTCTTTCTTCTGTCCTGTTGTTGGTGTACAGAAATCCAACTGATTTCTGTGCATTGATTTTATATCCTGACACTTTACTGAATTCCTGGACAAGTTCTAGCAGTTTTGGGGTGGAGTCTTTTGGGTTTTCCACATATAGTATCATATCATCTGCGAAGAGTGATAGTTTGACTTCTTCTTTGCCGATTTGGATGCCTTTAATTTCTTTTTGTTGTCTGATTGCTGAGGCTAGGACTTCTAGTACTATGTTGAATAGCAGTGGTGATAATGGACATCCCTGCCGTGTTCCTGACCTTAACAGAAATGCTTTCAGTTTTTCTCCATTGAGAATGATATTTGCAGTGGGTTTTTCATAGATGGCTTTTATAATATTGAGGTATGTGCCCTCTATCCCTACACTTTGAAGAGTTTTGATCAGGAAGGGATGCTGTACTTTGTCAAGTGCTTTTTCAGCATCTATTGAGAGTATCATATAGTTCTTGTTCTTTATTTTATTAATGTATTGTATCACATTGATTGATTTGCGGATGTTGAACCAACCTTGCATCCCTGGAATAAATCCCACTTGGTTGTGGTGAATAATCCTTTTAATGTACTGTTGAATCCCATTGGCTAGTATTTTGGTGAGAATTTTTGCATCTGTGTTCATCAAGGATATTGGTCTGTAGTTCTCTTTTTTGGTGGGATCCTTGTCTGGTTTTGGGATCAAGGTGATGCTGGCCTCATAAAATGAGTTTGGAAGTTTCCTTCCATTTCTATTTTTTGGAACAGTTTCAGGAGAATAGGAATTAGTTCTTCTTTAAATGTTTGGTAGAATTCCCCTGGGAAGCCGTCTGGCCTTGGGCTTTTGTTTGTTTGGAGATTTTTGATGACTGTTTCAATCTCCTTACTGGTTATGGGCCTGTTCAGGTTTTCTATTTCTTCCTGGTTCAGTTGTGGTAGTTTATATGTCTCTAGGAATGCATCCATTTCTTCCAGATTGTCCAATTTGTTGGCGTAGAGTTGCTCATAGTATGTTCTTATAATTGTCTGTATTTCTTTGGTGTTAGTTGTGATCTCTCCTCTTTCATTCATGATTTTATTTATTTGGGTCCTTTCTCTTTTCTTTTTGATAAGTCTGGCCAGGGGTTTATCAATCTTATTGATTCTTTCAAAGAACCAGCTCCTAGTTTCATTGATTTTTTCTGTTGTTTTTTTGGTTTCTATTTCATTGATTTCTGCTCTGATCTTTATGATTTCTCTTCTCCTGCTGGGTTTAGGGTTTCTTTCTTGTTCTCTCTCCAGCTCCTTTAGGTGTAGGGTTAGGTTGTGTACTTGAGACCTTTCTTGTTTCTTGAGAGAGGCTTGTACCGCTATATAGTTTCCTCTCAGGACTGCCTTTGCTGTGTCCCACAGATTTTGAACCGTTGTGTTTTCATTATCATTTGTTTCCATGAATTTTTTCAATTCTTCTTTAATTTCCTGGTTGACCTTCATTCTTTAGAAGGATGCTGTTTAGTCTCCATGTATTTGGGTTCTTTCCAGCTTTCCTCTTGTGATTGAGTTCTAGCTTCAGAGCATTGTGGTCTGAAAATATGCAGGGAATGATCCTAATCTTTTGATACCGGTTGAGACCTGATTTGTGACCCAGGATGTGATCTATTCTGGAGAAGGTTCCATGTGCACTAGAGAAGAATGTGTATTCTGTTGCTTTGGGATGAAATGTTCTGAATATATCTGTGATGTCCATCTGGTCCAGTGTGTCATTTAAGGCCTTTATTTCCTTGTTGATCTTTAGCTTGGATGATCTGTCCATTTCAGTGAGGGGAGTGTTAAAGTCCCCTACTATTATTGTATTATTATTGATGTGTTTCTTTGATTTTGTTATTAATTGTTGATATAGTTGGCTGCTCCCATGTTAGGGGCATAGATACTTAAAATTGTTAGATCTTCTCGTTGGACAGACCCTTTGAGTAGGATATAGTGTCCTTCCTCATCTCTTATTATAGTCTTTGGCTTAAAATCTAATTGATCTGATATAAGGATTGCCACCCCAGCTTTCTTCTGATGTCCATTAGCATGGTACATTGTTTTCCACCCCCTCACTTTAAATCTGGAAGTGTCTTCGCGTCTAAAATGAGTTTCTTGTAGGCAACATACTGATGGGTTTTGTTTTTTTATCCATTCTGATACCCTGTGTCTTTTGATTGGGGCATTTAGCCCATTAACATTCAGGGTAACTATTGAGAGATATGAATTTAGTGCCATTATTAGCCTGTAAGGTGACTGTTACTGTATATTGTCTCTGTAGCCTTCTGATCTACTACTTTTAGCCTCTCTCTTTGCTTAGAGGACCCTTTCAATATTTCCTGTAGAGCTGGTTTGGTGTTTGCAAATTCTTTCAGTTTTTGTTTGTCCTGGAAGCTTTTTATCTCTCCTTCTATTTTCAATAATAGCCTAGCTGGATAGAGTATTCTTGGCTGCATGTTTTTCTCGTTTAGTGCTCTGAATATATCATGCCAGCTCTTTCTGGCCTGCCAGGTCTCTGTGGATAAGTCTGCTGCCAATCTAATATTTTTACCATTGTATGTTACAGACTTCTTTTCCCGGGCTGCTTTCAGGATTTTCTCTTTGTCACTAAGACTTGTAAATTTTATAATTAGGTGACGGTGTGTGGACCTATTCTTGTTGACTTTGAGGGGGGTTCTCTGCACCTCCTGGATATTGATGCTTGTTCCTTTTGCCATATTAGGAAAATTCTCTCCAATAGACCTTCTGCTCCCCTCTCTCTTTCTTCTTCTTCTGGAATCCCAATTATTCTAATGTTGTTTCGTCTTATGATGTCACTTATCTCTCCTCGTGGTCCAGTAGCTGTTTGTCCTTCTTTTGCTCGGCTTCTTTATTCTCTGTCATTTGGTCTTCGATATCACTATTTCTTTTTTCTGCCTCATTGATCCTAGCAGTGAGAGCCTCCATTTTTGATCACCCCTCATTAATAGATTTTTTTATTTCAACTTGGTTAGATTTTAGTTCTTTAATTTCTCCAGAAAGGGCTTTTATATCTCCAGAGAGGGTTTCTCTCATATATTCCATGCCTTTTTTGAGCCCGGCTAGAATGTTCAGAATCGTCATTTGGAACTCTTGATCTGACATATTACCAATGTCTGTGTTGATTAGGTCCCTAGTCTTTGGTACTGTCTCTTGTTCTTTTGTTTGTGGTGATTTTTTCCGCCTTGTCATTTTGTCCAGATAAGAGGATATGAAGGATCAAATAAAATACAAAAAGGGTGGCAAAGACCCCGGAAAAATGCACTGTAACCAAATCAGAAGAGATCCCAAATTGTGGGTGGGAGAAAGGGGATAAAATAGGTTCAGGAAAAAAAAAAGAAAAAAAATTTAAAAAATAAAACAAATAAAGAAAAAATATAAAAAAGAATGAAAAAAATATATATTTAGATAAACTAGTCAAAAAACATTTAAAAAAGAACAGGGTAAAAGTTTTAAAAAATTTAGCAGAAGAAGAAAAAAGAAAGAAAAAAATTGAAAAAAAAATTGAATTAACCGCAAGACTAAATAATCATGGGGAGAAAGCCATGAGTTCCGTGCTTTGCTTTCTCCTCTTCTAGAATTCCGCTGCTGTGTTAGGAATTGAACCTGCTTTCCTTGATAGATGAACTTCATCCTGGTTGGATATTTTGTTGATCTTCTGGGGGACTGGCCTGTTGTAGTGACTCTCAAGTGTCTTTGCCAGAGGCGGAATTGCACTGCCCTTACCAGGGGCCAGACTAAGTAATCCGCTTGGGTTCGCTTTTGGGAGCTTCTGTTCCCTGAATGCTTTCCGTAGAGTTCCGGAGGACAGGAATGAAAATGGCGGCCTCCCAGTCTCCGGCCAGGAGGAGGAGGAGCCGAGAGCCCCTGGGCCCCACTCCTCAGTGCGCCCACAGAGGACAGCACCCAATCACTCCCATATCCCCAGCCTCTAGCCGCGCTCCAAGCTCACCCAGCCCGCGACCAGTTCAAGGTAACCCCGAGCTGAGAGTTCAGTCCTCGGCTCTGTCTCTGCAGCCGGCTTCTCCGTTCTAACACCTGCGAGCTCTGCAACACTCCGACACCCCCATCTTTCGGTGACCCTGCGGGACCTGGGGCCATACTGACCCCACGTGGGCTTCACCCCAGTTTAGCCTCCAGAGCAATGTCCCTCAGTGGAAAAGACTTCTAAAAGTCCTGATTTTGTGCTCCATTGCTCCACCGCTTGCTGGGGGCCGGCCCCTCCCCCCAGCGGACTATCTTCCCATCGTTTTAGATTCACTTCTCCACCAGTCCTACCTTTCAGAAAGTGGGTTGATTTTCTGTTTCTAGAATTGCTGTTCTTCTCTTCAATCTCCCATTGGATTTGTAGGTGTTTGCAATGTTTAGTAAGCTATCGAGCTGATCTCCTGCTACCTGATGTAGTCTCAGCCTGCTACTTCTCCGCCATCTGGACTCCTCTCCCAGTCATATCTTTTGCCATAGAATATTCAATAACTTAAAGACTACATTCTCAACTCCTTTTCTCTTATTTTTTCCTGAAGTAAAAGTTGTCCTCACTGAAGTAATGACTTCAAATCAGAAATTCCAAATATTCAGAAATGACAACAAATATGTTACACTGTTCAAAAACAGACACTTCCACCCCTGGTTAGAATGCCCAGGAGAATACTTTCTCAGTATGCATTAAAGTATGTTTTCTTAAGATTTTATTTAAATTCCAGTTAGTTAACATATTAGTTTCAGGTGTACAATACAGTGATTCAGTGATTCAGCACTTCCATACATCACCCTGTGCTCATCACTCCTTAATCCCTGTCACCTGTTTTGCCCATCTCTACCCCCCACCCCCACCCCTCTGCCACACCTCCATTCCAGTAACCATCAGTTCATTCTCTGTAGTTTAGAGTTTGAGTTTTCTTGGTCCTCCTCTCCGTTTTTTCTTTTTTCCCTGCTGGTCATCTGTTTCTTAAATTCCACAAAAGAGTGAAATCATATGATATTTGTCTTTCTCTGACTTATTTCACTTAGCATAATATTCTCTAGCTCCATCCACGTCCAGGCAAATGGCAAGATTTCATTCTTTTTTATGGCTGAGCGTCTATAAAGTATGTTTCTAATAAAAAGTCATTTTCAGCAGTACATTTGTGACACAACATTAGTATGCTGTTTAGTTATATACTTCTCTTATATTCTAATTTTCAATTTAAGACTAGAAGGAGTATTGGTGCAAGATAATTAATTTTAGTTTGTACTGTCTTTTGGAGTTTGGAGCATGCTAGGTCCCTATTGAAAGAATGTTAATGCCTGCTGAATTAAATGCAAACAACTCAGCATGGGATCTCGGGATCGTCAGAACATAACTCCAGTATCCCATTTCAGCCTACTTGCCAAGCACCCCCTGCCTAGATCCTGAATTTTATCCAAACAGAAATTCTTGTTCTTTTCTAAGCATGAGCCCTCAACTCCAGTGTGTGTGCCTTTGCTCTTATTCCCACTCATATTTCCTACCTTTCTAACTGCTTTAATTTAACCTACTTTTCAAAGTCTAGCACCAACACAGTCATTTCTGGGAAAACTCTGTATTCCTTACAAAGAAGATAATCTCTTCCTCCTTCGTGTTCTCTAGCAATCTATTCTGAACTGTGTTATGGCAACTGTCATTCTGACTTGTGTTATTATTTTTGTATATTTATCAGTCCTCCACCACTGGACTGTAAATTCACTGTTTCTTCATCTTTATAGCCCAAAGGTGCTCAGTGAATATTCTCTTCAACGGCAGCCCTGGAAAACTTCATGATTTATACTTTGATTTGTAAGCTTTAAAATGTATTTAAAACACCGTTTCTCCTGGATTATTTAAATTTATACTTGTGCCTGAAGTAATGAATCAGATTTTATTTTGCAATGTTACATTTTTAACTTTTACCCAAAAGCTACTTGACAGATTATCTTGGTTTCCGTTATACTGTTATTACTCCTTTGCTTTAGGCAAATTTACAGAGCATTATAAAAATTATATTAAATGATAGTACTTTCCATGTCATTCTTAACCATTTTTTTCTCCAATGAAACATTTAAAAAAATATTTATTTATTTTTTGGAAAGAGGAGGAGTGAGAGAGAGAGAGAGAGAGAGCACAAGCAAGGGGAGTGGCAGAGGGAGAAGGAGAAGTGGGCTTCCCACTGAGCAGGGAGCCCCACGTGGGGCTCAATCCCCAACCCTGCGATCAGGACCCCAGCAAAAGGCAGATGCCCAACTAACCAAGCCACCCAGGTGCCCCTCCAATGAAATATTTTTAAAACTTTTTAAAGAACACCTTTGGAGTAAATAAATTCTTATTTAGTAAGTCAGTAAGCTGCTGTAGTTCTGAGTAGATGTGAATTTGTATGATGTCATTTCCTTTGCATTTTAAAATTTTGTATTTTTAAAATATAAAGAATACTTAAAGCTAGAGTGAATTAGTGTTTGCTGGTTTTGAATTGGTTGCCATAAGGAAGTTATATTTCTGTCTTTCTGTATGAAACAAATAAATATGCCTCAAGGTTATACTTTAATAAGATTAGATGCATCCTTATAAAATATATACAAACTATTCTTTTTGTGTGAGGGAACTACATTAAGAACATTTTCTTCTAGGAAATGGGAGTAGATTGATCTACACAGCCTCAGATAGAAATGATAAAATTCATTTTCATTAATGAAACTCATCAGGGTTTGGGAGGCTTTTATTGAAGCAGTCTTCTGCTTCCATCCTAAATTTTTATCACTTTCATCTAAGTATGACTTTTGAGATTGTATATTTAATAAAGGAGTTTATGACAGCAGCCTAAATAAGATGAGGTAAGAACTGCAAAAAATTAACCAAAGTATCACCCCAAGCAAATGAAAAAAGGGCTGTCCCTATGCCTTGGTGTTTAAAGTGCCTGGTATTTTTCTGGATGAAACATAAAATTCTCCTTACCTGAAGTTTTAGCTGTAGACATTAAAATAACTGCATGGAAGGATGTGATATATTATTCTATTAAGGATATAATATTTTATATACAAGTTTTAGGTCCCACAGTGTTTCATTTTCTCAGTGACATCGGTTTGCTTATTCAGATAATAATGAGTACTTACTGGTACATTAATAGCAGCCCTAAAACATTATGATTTTTCTATAGAAAGAATTTGATAAATCTTTCTGACAACCAGTTGGTGTTCACACACTTGAACCTGAATAAAAGGCTTTTTAATAAATTATTAGACATGTTTGTAACTTGTAATTCCAATGGCATGGAAAACACATTTATTTGAATGAAAGTTTTTCCTCAGCAAAAAATCTGCATTTGAAATTAATTATCATAATTCATTACAATTTGCCTAACATTTGATGGGAAAACATTGTCTTGGAAATCCTTAGGATTATAGTCTACAGAAAACTATCTAACAATCACATTTGTTTATGGGCCATGTAAACATTCATCAACCTTTGCCAAATAGGAGACATGCAAAATATTTTTTTTAATTTATTTATTTTTTCAGCGTAACAGTATTCATTGTTTTTGCACAACACCCAGTGCTCCATGCAAAACGTGCCCTCCCTATTACCCACCACTTGTTCCCCCAACCTCCCACCCCTGACCCTTCAAAACCTTCAGGTTGTTTTTCAGAGTCCATAGTCTCTTATGGTTCGCCTCCCCTTCCAATTTTTTTTTTTATAAACATATAATGTATTTTTATCCTCAGGGGTACAGGTCTGTGAATCGCCAGGTTTACACACTTCACAGCACTCACAATAGCACATACCCTCCCCAATGTCCATAACCCCCTCCCCCTGCAAAATATTTTTTTTCTTTGCAGGGAATGGGGAAAGATTACACATTGACATTATTCCTTTTTCATGGTGACTCACTGATATAGAAGGATGGCTCCTGCATGGAATGTAGCAACTAGTATGGAAAATTTTTCATAGGAACTATGAAATTTTGAGAAAACATTTCTTTACGGAATTGCTTCAAGCTATAATATAACATAATCATATAATCAATGTGCATGGTTGACACTTGGGAAATTTTGACTTAAGTAAAAATTTCTGTTAGTGCTTCCACTAAACAAAACACTACAGTCTCTATTCCAGCTTCTGTTTTTCTCACCACTCTTCTAACAGAGCTCATGTCTCTACCAACCCCATCATCCCAACAGGTCTAGATATATTCCCTTGGCAGAGGATACATGACCATGAAGAAAATCACATATAAACAGAATCTTGAACGATAAAAGGGATTGCACCTCATAACATAAAAACTTTTTCCAAATACCCTTACTTATACTTGGTCCCCAAGTCAACCATGATAAATTACTAGTATAATTATGATAATTTGCAAATATGTCTTTCCTACTAAATACTTCATCTGTACTCATTCATTGATAGATTCATTTATTTGTTTTGTATTAACTATATATTTTGTTCCAAGAGCATGGGAAGATAGATGTATAAGCAACTAATTATAAAAGAGAATAGTTTTTTTTTGTTTTTTTTTTTTTTTTAGATGGAGGTATATTAAAGGCTATGGGAGTATTAAGGGAGAACTGACCAGGAGAACAGGACTATCTTCATTATAGAGACACCATTTGAACAGTTGTGATTAGAGAGTAGATAAGAGAAGGGAGAAAATGACACAGGAACTATATAAGCACAGTTAAAAAAAAATAAGACATGTTTGGGGGATAAGTAAGAAGAACAAAGAATCAAAAGCTTTCGAGCAGGTAGGAGGAACTCAGAATGTGGCTGACTTGGATGTTACCCTAAAATAGACTCTCCAGAGAGTTAGCCAGGAGCTGCCTGTGGCCGTTCCTGATGTCCATTGTTCATTGGATTCTTATGTTTGCAGCCAATGGCAATGATATTGACTGTGGCCTATGGAAGGTCTGTGGGCCAAGAAACAAAATTCCTGGGAAAGAATTCATGTTTATTGGAATTTTGTTTGCTTGGTTTTATCTTTTCAGTTTTATTTTGAGTTAGGTATTTCTTTTTATGTTAAATAGATTGCAGAGTTTAATAATCCAATCAGGGTGGTCAAGTCAGGTAATCTGGGGGGAAATGTAAAAAAAAAAAAAAAGCTGCAATTCAATAAGTGGCATCATACACTATGACTGAAATGATGGCATAATTTAAAAAGGTGAGTAGCCAAAGAGGCTACTCTTTGTAGAATACACAGATATGGACTAACCACAGTCCAACTTAGGAGAGAAGTGGGGGACATAGCTATATCTGCCATGTATGGCATATGGCTATGAGTGCCCAAGAGAAAAATTTAGTTCTAATTAGCAAGTACAAGGTGTTTACATATATCTATTAGACTATTTACTTGCAATTTGCAAACAGGCAAAAGAGGTTACTGGGTATTTTTTACTGTAGCATGGGCTTGACTTTTTATTTAGTGAACAGTTTTTGTATCCATAAAGGGCAGGGCAAAAGTTAGATTGTAGATTTTTGTCCAATAAAGATGTAGATAATTTCTGTGCCATGCAACAGATTAAACACCAGAGATTATGGTTTGTGGCTTCCTTAGATAGTAACCATTTAAAATATAATCCAGTCTAGCAATTATATCCTTTGTTTGGATGAATTGTCCATATACACTTTGTTTGTCAAATGATCTTTGAATCATTTTAAGCATCTTACTGGTCTAATTAATAAGAATAAAATCTTTGACATGACTACATTTTACATTTGGACAAGAGTCATGATTTTATCTTTTTTGAGGGCTATACTTGAATCTGTTCTTTTTTTTTTTTTTTTTTTTATTTGACAGAGAGAAATCACAACTAGGCAGAGAGGCAGGCAGAGAGAGATGAGGAAGCAGGCTCCCTGTGGAGCAGAGAACCTGATGTGGGGCTCGATCCCAGGACTCTGGGATCATGACCTGAGTCGAAGGCAGAGGCTTTAACCCACTGAGCCACCCAGGCGCCCCTTGAATCTGTTCTTCTAATGGAAAGGACAGTAGGCTATCATTATTTTCCATTAGGGTTATCAGATTGCTCTTTAGTTTTATTTTCTGCTCTACAAGCAAATTTTGATGATAGTTTGATACCTAAATTAGTGTGAGAATTCTGTTTTGCTGAAATGTGTGTTATTTCCTGCTGAGAAACTGGAGTCATGCTACTTGTGATATTATTCCCAGTTTTTTCATGTATTAGTTTTATGACGTAGACAAAAACTAAATTTCCCTGATTTCCCCAGTCATTGGAAAAATGAAGGAAGACATGTTGCACAGTGCTATCATGAGAATTCAAAGAAGTATTTCACTTTGGATGTCCAGCTTGTCTAAAACAGGAATGCAACACATTCTAATAGTCCTATTTGTATTGCAGTGAATGCATGCCTTTGGCTTTTTCATGTGAAGAATTTTTGGAGATTAGTTACTTCTTTTGCATTTAAGATATCCATTACTCAAACATGGTCTTTTCTTATTATTGTGGAGTTTGCAATTTTTAATTTTTTATTGGGAAATTTTCTTCCCCACCCCAGATGTTCCTGTTATTCATTGCCCGTTTCTCCATTCCAGGGTTTATGTAGTGATTTTTTTTTCCACCAGTATTTTTAGAAGGAGTAAACTGGCATGCTTAACTCAGCCCTGCCCTCTCTTCCTCCAGGGACCCAAGAGAGTGCAGGAAGCAAGTCTTTCCTGAGGCTTCTTTAGAGACAGACACTGTGTACAGATATCCCCCTCATTACTGGAGCGGAGTGGGAGTACATCTGTGTCTAGGTGTGTAAATCAGTCCAAGTGTCTGGATTCCGTTAACAGATCTGTTTTGCTGTACACTCAGCTATGGCCCCACGTTTGTATGTTTGTTTATCACTCATGAAGGTGATCTCCACTGCCACTCCCATCTTATTTCCCCATTTCTTCAGGTCATGGGTTAGGAAGGAGTTTGCTTTTGGGGAGTACCTAAGATATCCAATACCTCTTTCAATTTCTTCCTTTTTCTTTAAGACATTTTCTTTGTTTTTCTTGTCCCCAACACTTCTCTCCTATGTTGGACCATGGTTAGTCCATATTTGTGTAAGGAATTCATCTTTTGTTGGGATTTACAGACTCTGAAGTAATCTAGGTATTCCTGTACTATAATTTTATCTAGAAAGCGAGCATCCTAAACCAAGTGGGTTGAAATTTATTATTCCTAACTTCTGTGTATACTTAATAATGGCCAAGTATTGTCACATCAATTTACAATAAGATTTTCTCCATTTTACTGGGGAGAAAAACAAATGAGTCAAAAAGTAGTTAAGCCCTTTGCCCAAATTAACACAACTAGAGAAATCCAGAAGAATCAGAACAGGAATCTAAGCAGTTTAGCTTCAGGAACTTTTCAATTCTTAGCTGTAGTGCCTCTCAGTGTATAAGAAAATAGGAGTAAAAACAAGCTAGGGAAAAACAAAAAACAAAAACAAAAACAAAAACAAAAAAACAAGCTAGGGGCTTTCCTGTGGTTGAGAAGATGTGTCTATCTGATACCCAACATTTACGAATTATAAAAACTTGTGAAAATGTATCTCACATTTTTGGGCCTCAAGTTTTTTGTGTGTTCAGTGGAAATGTTAATACTTGTCCTGCGTTTTTGCCAGAATTATTGGAAAAGTAAAATGAAAAAAAAATTTTGTTATACAGGGCCTTGTTCCAGAAAGAATTGCTCACACTGTGAGCATGTATATGGAAGCTCTTTTTAAATGTTAAACAACTGAGTGCAGTCATATTGTTTATAAATGCAAACCAGCAGAGATGAACATTTGCCTGCTCCAAGAAAAGAAACCCTGTTCTGTTATGGCAAGTCTTTCACCTGCTGGAGGAAGAATATTTTACGGAAACACACCCATCATGGTGGCGAGAGAGAGTGGAGATTTCTAATGCATTGATTGTCACTAAGCCTTCTGGCATCATCGTGATCCAGAAGGCATGGCTGAATAAAAGTAAATCATATGACTTCAGAATTTTGAAAGATGGAAGCTGAAAACTGCACCATGGACGAGGGAAAGGGATATAAACAATCATATAATTTGTGGAGGAATAAGGAAGAGCCTTGTTTTAGGGACAGAAAAACAGAATTTGTGCAGCAGATATGAGAGAGAAAGTGCTGAGAGATTCTAAGTAAAAAAAAAAGAGAGAGAGAGGGAGAGAAAGAAAAGAATAATTTAAAACTGCTATGTTTAAAAGCTACATACCTTTCTGGACATTTCTCCCAAACTGCTGTGTTTTCCTCTACAGTTAATGTGCAGAAATGCTTCGAGTTCAACAACACGTGTAAAAAATTATTGTCAGGGAATAAATGACCCATTTGTATTCAAATCACTGATGTTAGTAATGTACAAAGTAAGTGAATCATACCAGCTAGTGGGTACTTGGAAACCAATTTAGCCACAAGTATTACAATATAGGAAATGCATGTTAGTTTTAAAAGCACAGAAAAGGGTATGATTCTGGCAATTAATATTCTATTGTGATGTACTGCAATATTATATCAGAATAAAAAATTGAGTGAAGTCAGGAGGCATTTCCCTATATTTTTAGAATATATGTCAAAATGCAGTTACACACATAATTGTACATTTTTAGATGAAAATATTTCAAACTAATTTCTATATTGAGATAAGATTAAAATGGAGTAATAAAAATATAAGAGTAGTAAACTGAGAATTTTAAATTTTGCTACTAGTCAGGAGGAAAACTTTGGTCAGAAACTTTGGTCATTGAAAAAAAATTAAAAAAAAAAAAAACTTTGGTCATTAAAATCATGGGCTTTTGAGTCAACAGCCTTGATCTTCAACCACTTCATAGTGATGAGCTCCTATGTAAATTTCCAAAACCACCCATGCCTCAGTTTCTGTATCTGTAATGTTAACATCAATTAATAGAAATCACAGGTCTTCAAGACTTAAATGAGAATTATGTGAATAGAACAAAGTATGATGTCTGGGTCATCATAAAACTTAACAGAGTGGTATGTATTATTAGATGGTATGTATTCTTTTAGTTATTTTGAATGTTTATTGGTATATTTTTATATTTCTCTTTTTGGGGATTAGATTGTCATAATGAAGACCTGACATCTCTTTACAAAGAGAAAGAAAACTAAAAACCAGGTAATAATAAATCTGTTGAAGTAAAGGAATCATAATAGGCTCACTTCTCTAGCATGCATAGAAAATGATACATAAATGTTTTCATGAGATATGTTTATATGAGAATGGAAGGAAACTGACATTTTTCTAACATCTACTACGTGTCAGAGACCCTATTTGGTACTTTGTTTCCAGTAATACTGTGAGATTTGTATTATTATCCCCATTTTATAGAAAGAAATCATACATGGGATATTTAGTGAAGTTGGTCTCCCAACAGTATTAGAGGCAGGATGATTGGTAAGAATATGAATTCTAGAGTCATTCTGCTTGGGCCCAACTCAGGTGCAATACCATTAAATGTAATAATATATTTAGAACCCTTGTGACAATGTAGACAGTTAATGAACAATAGCTATCGTTATTACTATATTATTGTGCTTATGCATTTTAAACTTTACTGTTGAAAGAATTAGATTCCCAGCCTTCACCTACAATAGCATTAAAGTAGCTGCCTGTTCAATGTTGCTTGTGATCCAAAGGAATTTTCCATCTATGGATGATGTTCAACAGATACTGTTCAGGGTGGCCTGCCTTGTTCTGACCAGTCTCATTGTGAAAGATGTTGACTATCACCTGTACTTCAAACCACTTGACATTTGGATTATGTAAGCAATACCATTATGTGCCCTGAATGATGTTTGAGGGACACTGGCTTGGTATTTCTCTTCTGTTCTTCTCTTACACAAGCAGCTGTGTTCTAGTAATAAAGAAGGTACAATAGACCATGTGTATGACCATGAAGGGGAGCACAAATGAGATCATACATGAGAAAATTGACAATATATAAAAAAAATGTTTTTAAGAATGAAAACAAGCCCTGCGTTGAAATTATAGTAACAGGTTACACAAAGATAGATGAGTAATTTCTCCTTTCTCTGGTTGTAAATCAGATGTTTCCAGGAGTTGCCAAGACAAGAACAGCTTTTGTAACCCATCTGATGGTCAAAAAAAGAAAAAAACAAACAAAAGTATTCACTGTGGTATAAAGTGCTAGATGAGAAAGTCATCTTAAGCAAATATGTATGACAAATATGTCAGTGTATTGTGTATATTTTTTGTTTTAATTTTATTTATTTAATGTGGCTTTTTAAAAAAAAATTTTTCAGTGTTCCAGAATTCATTGTTTATGCACCACACCCAGTGCTCCATGCAATATGTGCCCTTCATAATACCCACCAACAGGCTCACCCCCCCCACCTCCCTCTCCTCCCAAACCCTCAGTTTGTTTATTATATTTTTTCTAATTCTCACCAAATGAAATGGTAATACCATAAAAAAGGCTGCCTGTATAAATGTGACTTGAAATTTTGACATGGGTTGAAGTATAACCAGGCAACTAGAGAGGAATCCTCACTTAATTGGGTAAAACCCTTCAATAGAAGTCTAATGGAAAGGGAGGAGAATTCACCCAAATGAAGTTAATATGTATAATTTAATTTAACAACCATCTTTAATTTGAAAATCCCTAAATGCTTGCTAAGCAAGTGCATGTTCTTCCGTATATTTAATAGGCTATGGTTCTATAACAATTTCATATTAATTGATCTACTTGGTCCGGAGGAGAATCAATACAGGAACATAGGGATACAGAAATGTTTTCATTTCCTGGTTATTTTAACTTTATTTCTAAGTAATCTTAGCATCTCTTTAATTTAATCATTTAAACTCCGGAGTTATAAGATTTTTTAAGTTATTAAGACAATTCTATAGAAATTCTCTTTAAAATTAGATCAATACACAGAAGAATCCCAACATTTCACAAAGTTTATGTAATTGCATTTGTATAAGTATACAAACATGCACATGCAAACAAAGGAAACATACATAATTTCACTTTTTTCTCATTGAAATTGCATACTATTAAGATATATTAGAAATGGAAAATAGTAAATAGACATACTCTTGATGACAATATGTGCTTTTTTTTTTTTTTCAATTTCTTTTCAGTGTAACAGAACAGAACTGGGTGCACCACACCCAGTTCTCCATGCAATACGTGCCCTCCATAATACTCACCACCAGGCTCACCCAACCCCTCCACCCCCCCCCGCCCCTTCAAAACCTTCAGATTGTTTGTGCTTCTTACTATTTTTTCAATATACATAGGTGAGTTGATTGATATTCATATTTCCTCTGTTGACTGATACAGCATAGGAAATCACTATCTCCTTTTGTAAACCTGTTTTAAAATTTAAAATGTGCTGAAGAAGTCAAACTATCACTCTTCGCAGATGATATGATACTATATGTGGAAAACCCAAAAGACTCCACGCCAAAACTGCTAGAACTTGTCCAGGAATTCAGTAAAGTGTCAGGATATAAAATCAATGCACAGAAATCAGTTGCATTTCTGTACTCCAACAACAAGACAGAAGAAAGAGAAATTAAGGAGTCAATCCCATTTACAATTGTACCCAAAACTATAAGATACCTAGGAATAAACCTAACCAAAGAGGCTAAGAATCTATATGCAGAAAACTATAAAGTACTCATGAAAGAAATTGAGGATGACATAAAGAAATGGAAAAATGTTCCATGCTCCTGGATTGGAGGAATAAATATTGTGAAAATGTCTATGCTACCTAAAGCAATCTACACATTGAATGCAATCCCTATCAAAATACCATCCATTTTTTTCAAAGAAATGGAACAAATAATCCTAAAATTTATATGGAACCAGAAAAGACCTCGAATAGCCAAAGGAATATTGAGAAAGAAAGCCAAAGTTGGTGGCATCACAATTCCGGACTTCAAGCTCTATTCCAAAGCTGTCATCATCCAGACAGCATGGTACTGGCACAAAAACAGACACATAGATCAATGGAACAGAATAGAGAGCCCAGAAATAGACCCTCAACTCTATGGTCAACTAATCTTCGACAAAGCAGGAAAGAATGTCCAATGGAAAAAAGACAGCCTCTTCAACAAATGGTGCTGGGAAAATTGGACAGCCACATGCAGAAAAATGAAATTGGACCACTTCCTTACACCACACACGAAAATAGACTCCAAATGGATGAAGGACCTCAATGTGAGAAAGGAATCCATCCAAATCCTTGAGGAGAACACAGGCAGCAACCTCTTCGACCTCAGCCGCAGCAACATCTTCCTAGGAACATCGGCAAAGGCAAGGGAAGCAATGGCAAAAATGAACTATTAGGATTTCATCAAGATCAAAAGCTTTTGCACAGCAAAGGAAACAGTTATCAAAACCAAAAGACAACTGACAGAATGGGAGAAGATATTTGCAAATGACATATCAGATAAAGGGCTAGTATCCAAAATCT
Source organism: Meles meles (assembly GCF_922984935.1). NCBI lineage: Eukaryota > Metazoa > Chordata > Mammalia > Carnivora > Mustelidae > Meles > Meles meles. Next base: position 91,644,279 of record NC_060069.1, on the reverse strand, counting down.
ATAAGGAACTTATCAAACTCAACACCCAAAGAGCAAACAATCCAATCAAGAAATGGGCAGAGGACATGAACAGACATTTCTGCAAAGAAGACATCCAGATGGCCAACAGACACATGAAAAAGTGCTCCACATCGCCTGGCATCAGGGAAATACAAATCAAAACCACAATGAGATATCACCTCACACCAGTCAGAATGGCTAAAATTAACAAGTCAGGAAATGAGAGATGCTGGCGAGGATGCGGAGAAAGGGGAACCCTCCTCCACTGTTGGTGGGAATGCAAGCTGGTGTAACCACCCTGGAAAACAGCATTTGAGGTTCCTCAAAATGTTGAAAATAGAACTACCCTATGACCCAGCAATTGCACTACTGGGTATTTACCCTAAAGATACAAACATAGTGATCCGAAGGGGCACATGTACCTGAATGTTTATAGCAGCAATGTCTACAATAGCCAAACTATGGAAAGAACCTAGATGTCCATCGACAGATGAATGGATAAAGAAGAGGTGGTATATATACACAATGGAATACTATGCAGCCATCAAAAGAAATGAAATCTTGCCATTTGCGATGACGTGGATGGAACTAGAGGGTATCATTATTAGTGAAATAAGTCAATTGGAGAAAGACAACTATCATATGATCTCTCTGATATGAGGACGTGGAGATGCAACATGGGGGGTTGGGGGATAGGAGAAGAATAACTGAAACAAGATGGGATTGGGAGGGAAACAAACCGTAAGTGACTCTTAATCTCACAAAACAAACTGGGGGTTGCTGGGGGGAGGTGGGGATGGGAGAGGGGTAGGGGGTTATGGACATTGGGGAGGGTATGTGCTATGGTGAGTGCTGTGAAGTGTGTAAACCTGGTGATTCACAGACCTGTACCCCTGGGGATAAAAATGCATTATATGTTTATTAAAAAAAAAAAAAAAGAAAGGATGAATAGCCAACTTTTGTAGCAACATGGACGGAACTGGAAGTGATTATGCTGAGTGCAATAAGTCAAGCAGAGAGAGTCAAGTATCATATGGTTTCACTTATTTGTGGAGCATAACAAATGACATGGAGGACATTGGGAGATGGAGAGGAGAAGGAAGTTGAGGGAAATTGGAAGGGGAGGCGAACCATAAGAGACTATGGACTCTGAAAGACAACCTGAGGGTTTTGAAGGGGCAGGGGTGGGAGGTTGGGGGAACCAGGTGGTGGGTGATAGGGAGGGCACGTATTGCATGGAGCACTGGGTGTTGTGCAAAAACAATGAATACTGTTACGTTGAAAAAATAAATAATTAAATTTTAAAAAAATTTAAAAAGTGCTGTAGAGCCATATAAGAAAAAGTCATGAAATACTTGTTAATGTGAAAAGTTTCATGATTTTGCAAATCAAGCTTAGAATTATGATTGAGTTTCTTTTTTCTTTTTTTTTTTTTAAGATTTTATTTATTTATTTGACAAAGAGAGAGATCACAAGTAGGCAGAGAGGCAGGCAGAGAGAGAGGAGGAAGCAGGCTCCCTGCGGAGCAGAGAGCCCAATGTGGGGCTTGATCCCAGGACCTGAGATCATGACCTGAGCCGAAGGCAGCGGCTTAATCCACTGAGCCACCCAGCCCCGCTGATTGAGTTTCTTTAGTAGTCAAGCAATTTCTTAATAAATAACATTCATAAAAGAATATTCGTGAGCTCAAAGTGCCAATTTAAACTGCAGGAGAATATGTAACCAAGCTGTATTTTTATTGTAAATAGGTTATAGGTTCTTTTTAATGTCATAAATCGTTACCACTAACATATAAATTTGAAGATCCACCCTGAGTCATCCATTTACAGGTTTTGGTCAAAGGTAAAATGAAAATAATAGGTAACACATTTCAACATGAGACTTTCTGCTTATGGAAATTTTAATATACTTTCAAATATAACATCACCTTGTTCAATGTCATTGGAGAATGCATGACTTACTGTTTATTTTCAACTTTTTCTTAAAGCATCAGAGTGTATCAGTCTGTATAGGTAGTATAGGTAGTATGGGTTAGTATTTCTAGATCTGAACACTGCTTAGGAAAACAATGATGAGAAATATTTGTCTTCTCTCCTTTGTTCCCTCCCTTCTTTTTCTTGTTTTCTTTTTCAAAGCAAATTAATTGGTACAAAAATCTCTCCTTTGGTGGATCATGAGCCCTAAGTAAATTACAGTGTGAGTTAGGAGGTAATAAATGCTCTAAGAGAAAAAAAAAAGGTAGGATGTAAGAGACTGACAGTTCTGGGGATGAGGTTGAGTTTGAGATTTTAAATGCCAATTCGGCTAGGTATCATTGAGAAGGTGTAACACGGGCAAAGAACTGAAAAGATGAATGATTTAACCAAGAAGTTATAGAGAAGAGGAGCTTTCCAAGCAAAGAAAACAACCCAAACCAAGACCCAGCAGTGGGTCTTATGTTTTGTAATCTAGGAATATCGGAGAGCCCTTTAGTTTTTGCTGAACGAATGAAAAGAAGAATAACAAGAAATGATGTCACAGGGACAATGAGGTTTCAGGTGATCTATGACAGGAGTCCGTGAACAACCACCCATGAGATAAATCTGGCTTGTGCAGACTCTCTTTGGAAATAAAGTTTATTGAAACACAGGACACACCAATTTGATTACATATTGTCTGTGGCTGCGTTTGTGCTACAGCTGTGGCGGAGTTGAGCAGTTGGGACAGAGACTTGCAAAACCTGAAATATTTACTGTCTGGTCTTTTAACAGAAGAAAAAAAGTTTGTCAATCCTGGTTCTGTGGCCATTGTAAAGATTTTCATGTATTTTCTGAAGGAAATGAGGAGCTTTCGGGGGGTTTTGAGTTCTGTTGTCACATAATCTGGTAATGTTTAAAATAGTTATTTTGGCTTCTGCTTTGGGAATAAAATAGAAAGGGACAAGGATGGAAGGAAACACGTGAGGCGCTGACTCTGAAATCCAGATAAGAGATTAGGGCAGCTCAAACAGCACAGTAGTTGTGGAAGTTCTGAGAGAGAAAGCCTAAGCTACCTTGAGCAGTCTTTAAGGACAGCGCTGGTTAGGGCTCAAAAGGAAATAGGGAACATGTTAACAATTTGCAATAGATAATAACACAGCCCTCTGGTTCTAACACTACTGTGCTATCCTAGAGCCACCTAGAAGACTGTGTATGACCAAGTAAGGCACCAGCATCAATCATAGGTATTATATACCCTTAATATAAGTGTCTCATTTTAAAGAAAATTTACTTGAAATTTATTATGAAATGGATCAGTAACACCAAATAATGTCTAAAACATACACACACTTATAAAACTAATTTTAAGAATATAAATATCCATATATATGTGTGTATAATACACACTTATAAAGCTAATTTTAAGAATATAAATATACATATATATGTGTGTATAATATTCTACATCACACCTCCCTTTCTATCATATATCACCATTATCTTGTTTTAGGTATCGTAATTTATGTAAATATAAATAAATGAACATGGTTTAGCTTTTCAGTTTTTTAAAAATTTCTGCAGATAGAATTATGCTCATTTTAGACAATTACTTCATTTGTTTGACAGCCCATATTTATTGTTTCTCTAACTCTTGCTAGATAAATTCCTACATCGTTTTACTGAAACATATGACTCAGAAGATATCTGACTCAGTGTATCAGTAATTGAATATGGAAGTCAAAGTGACAATTATATGTAAAATAATTATAATATTTTATATAATATAAATATATAAGTATACATATAATACATGTAAATATTTATATAATTAATGTATTTGTTAATATTTATACATAGATTTATATAAATATAAATAAAAGATTATCTATTATATATATTTATTAGGAATATTTAAGAAATATAGTAAAGTCCATGTATTCTAAGAGAAATAATTTCCTTTATGGTCATTTAAAATATTTCCATAAGAATTTATAATGATTTTATCAATATATACAGTTATTCCTCTATGAACTATGTCATATTAGAAAGAGGAATCAAACTTTTTTCAACATACTTGATGAGTTCTTACAATACGATTGGCCTTCATAAGAATCAAAATGCCCTTGAATCTTGACATAGTCCGCATTCCGGTTGTATTTTTCAAGATAAGAAGTTCTGTCAGCTTACCCTTTTTATCAACTGATATTTTGACAGACTTGAGATTTGAAGTTGAATCTATTGCAACACTTTTAATGATCTAACATAAATTGTTATGATATATCATTATGATAAAATAAAAACAAGAAACAATCCATTAAATTATGAGGCATTTTATGACATGTCATTAAGTGGTACTCACTAGCTGAATTCAGTATAGCTGTCAAGATGTGCATGTCCTACTAATACTTTATAAATGGATAAACCATAGAATAGAACTCAATAGGAGCTGTCTGTGGGCATCAGAAAAACTAAAATAGACTGTTACAAATAAGATATATCTAGGAGTTTCTTGTTACAGAATAATGTAACAGCCAACAGAAAGAATAATATATACTGCAGTCTGACTTATTCATAATAGATTTATCTGATACATTAGTGGGTTGGCAAAAACATTTCAGAGAAAGATCAGCATAGATTTTGAAGAGGTCAGATAAGGAGACGTGAATGCAGTAGGCAGAGAACCCATGTTTTGCTAAATTTTGGACAGAATTAAGTATTATTCTTATTCCTGGCTCAAATGTGATTTATTTCCCAAAGGTTAAAAAGAGAAGATAACTGATTAAAGTTTTCCTTCTGTCACTGCTCAATTTTAATCTTATGTTGTAATCTCTTGGCACACAAGTAGCCATCTCTTTGGAAGTTATAAAAATCAATTGCATGAAAATAAAATACTAGCTCTGAACATTAAAAAGGTAAAATATTTAAGAAAAATGTGTTCATGCCTACATGATAATTTGTCTTTTGATACCAGATTCTAAAGGAGCAAATGATGTCCATCACTAGTGTGTTTCTTGCTTCTAGGTGTATTTCAACAAAGTGGAGTCCTTCAGACTGGATACCTATAAATTCATACACTTGACTTTGTTAACTTTCACACAGCCATCTTAGAATTCACCTTAAATAAGGACACATATATCAGAACTTTATCAGAAAACTATTCTACCATAATAAGAGATATCATTTGAAAGCTTTCCAAAATGATAATTAGTGAAGAGAAGACACATAAAACTGTCTGAGTGCGAAAGTTATTGGCACTGATGCTCCTTGTCAAAATGTGAATGCTATTTATCTGCAGATATTAATTATGTATGGCTTTTTTCAAGTAGGCTAATAGATAATTTTCATTGGCTATCTCTTGTAACAGAGCTCAAGAACCATCATAATGAATGGGCCACTGGCTCTGAGAGTATTTGCATTTCAGGTGGGACAAGGTTACCTTAAGATCTTAACAGTATGGCATATTTGACACTTGACATGAAATTATTCTCAGTGGATACATTTTGCAAATGTATTTCTGGTTCTTTCAGTACTACAGCTCTATAATATATTAGACTCTAGTAGAACACCTTTTTTTGATACTTTAACTACTGTTCAAAACACATAATAATCCTTCATGCATTATTTGTTAAATTAGTCATTTTAGTCAAATTATAAGCATTCCATTCTGGAAAAGTGATTTTATATACATTTTTTGAACAAAATGCTTTTGTAATTATTATAACTTTAGAAATTAACATTCTTCTTAGAGGGGGATTTTATAGAAGGCAAATGAGAGAGATATGTGTGTATGAGATGACTATTTTTAATGGCCAATACATTTGAATTATAGTTAGGTCTTTTTAAAACTCTGTGGCTTAATATTATTATGAAGATAACCATAAGATTACTAAAAGGAGCTTTCACCATGACCCATTATCACTTTAGCCAAAGTGGTTATCACTTTAACTAAATATATCACTCAATCAGATAAATTTTATTTAAATGAAATGGAGTTTATATTTGAGTACTACACACACACACACACACACACACACACACACACTTTGCATAAAATGAATTCTTGTGCTTCAAACACAAGTTCAGATGTTGGAATTAAAAATACCTAGATGTCCATCAACAGATGAATGGATAAAGAAGATGTGGTATATATACACATTGGAATACAATGCAGCCATCAAAAGAAATGAAATCTTGCCATTTGCGACGACGTGGATGGAACTAGAGGGTATCATGCTTAGTGAAATAAGTCAGTCGGAGAAAGACAACTATCATATGATCTCCCTGATATGAGGACGTGGAGATGCAACATGGGGGGTTACGGGGATAGGAGAAGAATAAAGGAAACAAGATCGATAGGGAGGGAGACAAACCATAAATGACTCTTAATCTCACAAAACAAACTGGGGGTTGCTGGGGGGAGGTGGGGATGGGAGAGGGGTAGGGGGTTATGGACATTGGGGAGGGTATGTGCTATGGTGAGTGCTGTGAAGTGTGTAAACCTGGTGATTCACAGACCTGTACCCCTGGGGATAAAAATGCATTATATGTTTATTAAAAAAAAAAAAAGAAAGGATGAATAGCCAACTTTTGTAGCAACATGGACGGGACTGGAAGAGATTATGCTGAGTGAAATAAGTCAAGCAGAGAGAGTCAAGTATCATATGGTTTCACTTATTTGTGGAGCATAACAAATGACATGGAGGACATTGGGAGATGGAGAGGAGAAGGAAGTTGAGGGAAATTGGAAGGGGAGGCGAACCATAAGAGACTATGGACTCTGAAAGACAACCTGAGGGTTTTGAAGGGGCAGGGGTGGGAGGTTGGGGGAACCAGATGGTGGGTAATAGGGAGGGCACGTATTGCATGGAGCACTGGGTGTTGTGCAAAAACAATGAATACTGTTACGCTGAAAAAATAAATTAATTAATTTTAAAAAATACTTAGATAATTTTGCAAAGTGGCTTCCAAGTGTTCTCTTTCTCTCTCTATTTCTCTTGGAGGGGAATGATCTGAATGTTGTGCTTTGATAGCCATTATTCAGTGTGTCTAATTATGCAAGCAGCTGCAAGGTATGGGTATTATACATATGCTGGTTATGTGTGACAGATGCAGTGACTTAAAGAACACATCATTACCCAGTTCAACAGTTGAAGTGTTAGTGTTCATAACAGAACTATGTAAAAAATATAAGTGTTGCATAAAAACAAGGAATTCCCTAGGTTCTGTAAATGGATATATCCTAAAAAACAATCTGATTCCCTTAAGCATATTTAGACTATAGCTACCTTTAAAGTCACCTGTTTTGGAATCTGAGGCCAACATAGAATTTGCAGTTACTAGAATAGAAATGAAATGAGAAAACAAAAATGTATTCTTTTAAAACATTTTATTTATTTACTTGAGAGAGAAAATGAGCAGGGGGAAATGGCAGAGTTAGAGGGAGAAGGAGGCTCCCTGGGAGCCTGACCTAGGGCTCGGTCCCAGGATCCTTGGATCATGACCCAAGCTAAAGGCAGATGCTTAACTGACTAAGACACCTAGGCTCCTGAAAGCAAAAATATCCATCTCTATATAGATGTACATTATGTAAGCAGATAATAACTCAGATTTCTCTTGTGTTACTGTATTTTTAGAAAGATCATTTTATAAATCCTGAAGATCTCTAATATAAGTTGATTTCCATGGAGTAAAATTATACAGTATCAAGTTATTTTAGGATATTTTGTAAGATTTCAATTCCATCACAAGGATTTTTATTAATATGAAGGATTTTTTATATAGAACTATTTTTTCTTTATCACATTCCCACTTGAATAAAAATTATTTTTAAAATTTTAAGGAATAGCATATTCCTTTAGCCTTCTAAGAAGCACTCTGTAAGTATTACTTATTGAGTTATAAAAGTTTTATGTGCTCAAAATAGCAAATTTAAAAATCCAGAAACATAAAGATGAGCACAAACTAAATATGCTTCTTTCAATGTGCTCCTTATGGTTCCCATTCTTTATTCTGCCATTAGCAATGTTGATAATATGACATGTGTCTTCCATAATTTGTTCATGCTAATATCAACATAGTTCCAGAAATATTGCTTGTTTTGGTTATGAATTTATCATGAATATCTTTCTATATTCATATAAAAAGTCTAATTATTTGCACAACTTCCTAATAGTTGATAGAATTTACATATTAAAATGTGTTCATTCATTCCTCTATTAATGGACATATGATATCAATAATATAGTTATGGATATTCACATATCTGGTTTTTTTTTCTATTTTTTTTCTTTATACACTGATGCTTTTATTTCAACAAGATCAACTTGTAGAGGCAAAGTTGCTGTGTCATGTAACCTGCTCAGCTAAGGACAATGTCCTTCTGAAGATTTCAGGAACTCATTGCCAGTCCCACAGTATAGCTGAGGGCTTTTCCTCCTAACGCCTTGTCTGCAACTATGGTCTCCCCAACTTTTGATAGACTAAGGTAGAATTTTTAAAAATATTTTGCATTTATTAGAATTTCTCCAATCACGTTATTTTGTTTATCTTTTTATCCATTTGCTGTTTGTTTTGAGATCCAGCAGAAACCAGGAGTTAAGACTATGGATTTTCAAGACAGACTGCTTCTTGGAATCCTGGTACCTCTGGTTCATAGTTGAGTGACCATGGGCAAGTGACTTAAGGTCTCTGTTACTCAGTTCTTACTGTGTAAACTGGGAGAACAACAGTTCCCAGCCCAGAACAGAGGTGCCTGACCACATCCAGCTTCTCCTTGCTCTCATACACTTCTTGTCCAATGACTGCTGAAACTGTCATCTGGCAGGCTCTCAGACCCACCAGCAGACTTTTGTCCCCAGAACCACAGAGGCAGTGGTTCTACTGTGACAACAGCTTCCCTTAAACCTTCGCATGGACTTCCCCTTCATGGCCACACTTTGCATTTCTCAGTAAACTATGGAGAAAGAGAAAAGAGCCCTTAACATCTGGGAATTGGCTTAGAAATCACAATGAGGTCTTGGGTCTTCTCTTCAGCATAAATATTTACACAAACATCAACATCAGAAAAGGTCACTATGACTTTGATGGATCAAAACAAAAAGGAGCCCACTCCATAATCATGTTTGAATGTAAAACAAGAATATTGTTCTAATCACAAAAATTACCATGTCTCCCATATTGGTGGCTAATATGGGTAATTGTTACTTCTTGGCCAATCATAGTTTTCCCACTGGACTAGTTTTCCTTCTTCCTAGATAAGATTTATTAAGATACAAATCATTGAATCATCCTTGTTTCCAGAGTAAATACCTATCTGCGTAAACGTGGTCCCAAATTAGCTAGCACAAACGTAGATCTTCGAGCAATTCCTTTCTCGTACCCTCTTGCTAAGACTTCCCCCAGTGTGCAATGAGCGATACTGCCAACTTGTTCAACCACTGATACTTTTCTGGTAGTCTTGGCTGGAGGCATTAACACTGCAAATTGTTAACTCACACTGGCCTCTCAGATAAGCTGAGAAGCGATTTAGCAACTCCTATGATTTTCAGAATCCCTCTTCTATACTTTAACTTTCCCAGCCCCTTCCATGACTATGAAGGTCTAATTTTTATAATATTATCTGCTTTGCTGACTAAACTCTGATTAATGCACTCTTAGTAGTATATATTTTGCATACTAATATTTCTCTCAATTCTATCACATATTCTATCTATGCTTTCTTGTTATTGACTTGATTCTATATTGATATATTGTGTACATGTTTGGAATCATTCTGAAACATTCTTTGGAATAATGTAATTTGTAACGAAATATCTTTCCCTCATGTGGCCGTCCTTTGAATTGACACCAGTGTATTTTTATGTAAGTTATTTTATCAATGCGGAACCATATCAATCACTCATATAACTTATTTCATTCTGATTTATGTCTCTGTTCTGATGCATTTGTCAGGTCAAACTGAAAATTTGTGATAGAGACCCCTGACTTCATTATATTTCTATAATGGGGAGAACAATGGAAATCATTCATAATGTGGCATAGTATGCTAGTACATGAAAGGGCTTAGTTCAGATTTTGTTTATGCTACTTCCTAGCAGTAGGTGATCATGAACAAGTTAAAGAAGCTTTTGCAGTTCCAGGTTTTTCCCTTATAAAATGGAAAGAATATATGAATTGCATTATTTTTGTTGTTGAAATAAGTACATATTGTCTACAACAATGTCTGGCACAGAGTGGGTATACCAACCAATAAAAATTATTTGCTCAGTTACCCATATGTTCATTCAACAATAATATAGTGAGTGGCTTCTCTATGCAGCATTATCAAATGCAAGAAGGAAATAGAACTGATGAAAAGAGAAATCCCCACCTCTAAAGAGTTTACATTATGGTGAGAAAAGCAGATGAAAACATTTATCGAAAAGAGAAAGAAAAAGAAGTAGGAGGAAGAAGAGGAAGGGAAATAAGTTTAATTCAGTGTGGGTCTACTTATTTCTACTATAGATGTTGTTCAGTACTGTTATTGTTTTTAATTTTTTATTCAAGTATAATTAACATACAGTGTTACATTAGTTTTAGGTCTACAGTACAATGATTTAGTAATTCCATACTCAATGCTCATCAAAATAAATGGACTCTTAATAGCCAGCCCACCACCCACCTCCCTTCTGGTAACCACCAGTTTGTTCTGTATATTTTTGAGTATGGTTTTTTGTTTGCCTTTTTTTTTCTTTTTTTGTTTTCTTTCTCAAATTCTACATATGAGTGAAATCATAGTATTTGTCTTTTTGACTCATTTCACTTAACATTGTACCCTTTTGATCTAGCTATGTTGTTGTAATGAAAAGATTTCATTTTTATGGCTGAATAATAGTCCATTTTACCTGTGTGTGTGTGTGTGTGTGTGTGTATCACACCTTTTTAATCCATTTATCAATGGATGTACACTTGGGTTGCTAACATATCTTGGCTATTGTAAATATCCTGAAATAAATATAAGGGTGCATATGTCTTTTTGAATTAGTGGTTTTGTTTTCTTTGGGTAAGTACCAAATACTGCGATTACTCAATCATTTGGTATATTTATTTTTAATCTTTTGAGGACCCTCCAAACCTTCCACAATGGCCGCACCAGTTTGCGTTCCCACCAACAGTGCAAGAGGGTTGTTTTTTTTTTTCTACATCCTCGCCAAAGCTTACTATTTCTTGTGTTATTCCTTTTAGCCATTCTGACAGGTGTAAAGTGAAATTTCACTGTGGTTTTGGTTTGCATTTCCATGATGATTAGCGATGTTAAAACATCTTTTCATCTGTCTGTTGGTCATCTGTATGTCTTCTTTGGGAAAAAAAAAAAAGTCTATTCATGTCCTCTGCCCCTTTTTTAATTAGATTGCTTTTGGGGTATTGCATTGCATGAGTCCTGTATATATTTTGAATATTAACTCCTTTTTGAATATATAATTTGCACATATCTGCACCCCATTCAGTAGGTCGCTTTATTTTTTTGTTGATGGTTTCCTTTGCTGTGCAAAAGTTTTCATTTTGACATAGTCCCAATAGTTTAATTTTGCTCTTGTTTCCCTTGCCTGAGCAGACATAGCTAGAAAAATATTTCTATAGCTGTTTCTATAGTCAAAGAGATTACTGCCTGTGTTCTCTTCTAGAGCTTGGCTTCAGGTCTCACCGTTAGGTCTTTAATCCCTTTTGAGTTTATTTTTGTGTATGGTCTAAGAACCAGTTTCATTCTTTTGCAGGTAACTATCCAGTTTTTCCAACACTTTTTGTGGAAGAGACTCTTTTCCACCTTATGTATTCTTGCCTTCTTTGTTGCACATTAATTGACCATAAAAGCATGGGTTCACCTCTGGGCTCTCTATCCTGTTCTGTTGATCTATTTGTCTGTTTTTGTGCCAGTACCATATAGTTTTGATTACTATAGGTCTGTAGTGTATCTTGAAATCTGGGATTGTGATACCTCCAGTTTTGTTCTCCTTTTTCAAGATTGCTTTGGCTTTGGAGTTTTTGTGTGGGTGTGTTTCCATACAAAGTTTAGTATTACTTGTTCTACCTCTGTGAACAAATTTGATAGGAATAGAATGAAATTTATAGATTGCCTTGGGTAGTATGGGCATTTTAACAATATTAAATATAGGACTTTCCTTAATATCTTATGAATTCATGTTTACCATATTTAGGGAAAAAACAGACCATTTATTTTTGTACTTTTTCTTTCCAATTTTCAAATTATTAACACTGTTTCAGTTTTCTTTGGCTTTTATTAATTTCTTAAGTATTACTGCCTCTGACTAAATGATTTGATGTGCTAAATATTGGAAATTTTAGGATAGAATAGAGGCAAAGTTATAGAAGACATAAAATTAAGATTGTTACAGAAAATGTGTGTATCTGTATCTGTCCAATGCTGTGTTATAAGTAAATAATCTATTTTCATAAATGAGAACCAGAAGAATGTATTCTTCTTTAGTCATTGATCCTAACATTTTTTTAAGATTTTATTTATTTATTTTTTTGACAGAGAGAGATCACAAGTAGGCAGAGAGGCAGGCAGAGAGAGAGAGAGGAGGAAGCAGGCTCCCCGCCAAGCAGAGAGCCCGATGCGGGACTCGATCCCAGGACCCTGGGATCATGACCTGAGCCGAAGGCAGAGGCTTAAACCACTGAGCCACCCAGGCGCCCCTGATCCTAACATTTTGAGTGGCTTTGCTGTTACAAAGATATTTTGACCTCTTCCTATTTTTTCTATATCTTTTTTCAAACTTAGTATCTACATTCACTTGTGAATCATATTACATTTTCCAAGAATAGAGTTTATGTACTGTATGTACAGACAATAGAATCTGAAACACCAAGGCTCACACACACAGAGAGCAGAAATAATGGCTTTACTTAAGTTTTGCTGGTATTGCTCTGACCAAAATTATCTTTTTAAATGAATCTTCTTCATATGAATATTTAGTCAAAACATCAGTTTAGACTCAGGACAGTCATAGGATTCTGCAAAACATCATCTCTTATGGTTAATTGCCTATGTACTGTATTTCAGTGCATTTGGGAAATCATTATTGCAGGCACATTTGATAAATCATAAAGATGATTTTCTAATGAAAGCTAACTGAACAGGATCTTACTCTTATTTTAAAAGTTATAGTCAACAGCTCCCTGAAGTATAGACTTTATTAATTCATAACTGAATCACAGGGCAATAAGACAAAAATTACAAGAGCTTGCAGACACGAATGCATTTGTTTACGAAAAACTGAACTCAGATAGTTGACACTTTAGATGTCTTCTCCCCATAATTAGAGCTGCTTTCAGGTATACTACAGTTTTAAGAAGAAGCTTCCAGGACAGTCTTCAAACTGTGATTTTTAATATTTCTGAGGTCTAAAAATTTTCCTGTTTCCGAAGGAAGGACACCTGTGGCTGAGGTGGCACATGGAGATATAATAATTCTGTGCTAGATTTTACATGCTGTGCTCCTAATCTACCTGACAGCCTGGGAATAGGTGGTACTCTCCGGAGATACAGGACGACTGCTTGTTGTATGACTAATCGGCTTGATAGTGTGTTTTGTCCTTATGGAATTAGTGCTGGCAAATTATAATACTATTTATACACATCTGCTTTTTTTTTTTTTGAACAGTTTTTTAAAAAATATTGTATTTATTTGAGAGAGAGAGAGATAGAAAATGAGCAGGGAGAGGGGGAGAAGCAGTCTCCCTGCTGAACAGGGAACCCAACATGGGGCTGGATCCTAGGACCCTGAGATCATGACCTGAGCCAAAAGCAGATGCTTAACCAACTGAGCCACCCAAGTGCTCCTATACACTTCAATTTTAACAGGAATATAAAAGGAAGTATTGAGACTTGACGTGTATTTCATATATAGATTGATGTTAATGCTATTTTTTATACAAATAAAACCTTCGTCATCCCCCTGCAGTAGCCATGTGATAAAGATCATTAATTAGTCTATGAAGTCGCCTCAAGAGAGAAGGTATATATCATAGTAATAGAGTCTGATACACTTTGCTTGTCTGGTCATATGATATATTTTGTTTCCTTTTTTACCTATTCAAATCATACTCTTTAAAATTATTAATAGTAATAGCAACCAGAATTTATTGTATTTCTATACATTACCTATTTTATGTATCAGGGAGCTCACAACAACTTCCTCACATATAAAATTAACCCCATTTAATAGATGAGACTATTGAGGCTCAAGTGAGCCAAAGCCACTGAGCAAGTAAGTATAAGACTTGGATGGTAACCAAGATCTAATCCCAAAATATATACTCTTTATTATACTACACTGACAATTTATACTGCATTTTACTCATTCCTTTACTATTATGTACTGGCCTCATATCGATAGGTTAATTTTAGCCCAAATTTTGAATCACTAAACCACAATAATAGCCCTGGAAGGGTAGTGGCTCATGGTGGACCTTCTGCCTAAACAACACAGAGGAAGTTTTCTACTTTCAGTACTCAAACTGTGGTCACTTTAGAACTTTATCACTGATATATCCAAAGCATATTTGGATAGTCTTTAATACCAGCTTGTTTTGGACTTACAGGAATGATTGGGATATTTGGAATAAAAATTCATACTAAGGGAATAGAGGGTGTGTAAAATGCCAGTTTACAGACAACTGGCTTGGGCTAGAATGCAAGACAGTTCTGCCATTCAGATTATCTTCTGTTTCCCTAATGCACATTTTTAAAAAAATTTTATTTCTTAGCAATCCCATACCCAATATGGGGCTCAAACCCACAACCCTGAGATCAAGAGCTGCATGCTCTACTGACTGAGTCAGCCAGGTGTACCTCCCTAATGCACATTTCATTAAGCCCTAGAAAGAAGGGGCTATAAATATAAAGCAAAAGAAAAAAAAAAAAAAGAAAAGAAAAGAAAACAAAAAAAAAAACCCAAAAGAACAAAACACCTCTGTTTCATCATGCTTCCTTTGGGGCAATGATACAGGTGCCGGTGTTGGTGGAAATAGCAGTTTTGACAGACCTTCTTTTAAAATCAGCTATGAATATTAGAGAGGGACAGAGGCCTTGAACAGTGTTCAGCAAGTTGAAATCATTGCAAAAAGACGGAGGAAGAAAGAAAGGAAACATCAACTATCCCAAGTGAAGTGTGCGGTTGTGATTCTGAACATAACTGAGACACTCTTGAAGTTCAGAGAGTTTTACAAGACCGTATTCCCAACATTGGGGTCAAACCAGAGAAAAAAATGTGGTGACTATTTTTCATACCTACATTTTTCTCCAATAGTTGGTCTAAGAAGCAAAGATATCTGATGCATAGAGCTTAATAATCAGATGGGAATTTTTCTTATGTATTTTATTTTTTTATTTTGAGAGAGAGAGAGAGGGAAAGCATGTGTGCACATGCAAGCACAGGATCAGGGGAAGGGGTAGTGGGAGAGGGAGAAGGAAAAGCAAACTCCCCACTGAGCAGAGAGCCTGATATGGGGCCTGATCCCGGGACCCTGAGATTTGGACTAGAGCCCAAGGCAGCCGCTCAATGGACTAAGCCACCCAGGAACCCCAGATGGGAATTAAAAAAAAAAAAAAAAAAAAAAAGATTTATTTATTTGAGATACCTATAGAGAGAGCAGGAGCAGGGGGTTAGTATTAGAGGGAAAGAGACAAACATACCCCCCTACTGAGCTGGGAGCTGACACAGGGTTCTGGGGGGCTCCATTCCAGGACTCTAAGGTCATGACCTTGCCCCAAATCTGATGCTTGACTGACTGAGCCATTCGGGCAACGCATCAGATGGGAATTTAGAGAGCTCATGTTTCAACTTTCTATCATATAGAGAAGAGAACTGAATTTTTGAATGGTGAGGTGACTTACCTAAGAACTCACAGCGAGTTATTAGCAGAGACTGGGGAAGAGGCAAGACCCTATCTTCCAGTCTCTTTACACTAAGCTGTGTCTTATCTTTATAGCTCAACAATGTATTTTGAAGCAATTAGAATTTATGTCTCAGAGCACAGAGTTCTGAGTAAGATAGGTGTGGGTTCCATCCAACAAGTACTTTTTCTGCAAGGTTATGGCTCTGGGCAAATTACAAATCTCTCCGTGCCTCAGTTCCCTCATTTGGGAATATCCTGATAATGACAGTTTCAGCTTCAAATGGTTGTTTTAAGAATCTATTAATGATATAAGGATAGGCTCTTACTTTATAAGTACTCAAAAAGAGTACTTATTTTATTCATTTATACCATATCAGAGGTTAATTCCAAAGTAATTTTCTCCAGATGTCAACATATTCTCATGTAGCTTTAAAGAAACTTTGGAGGAGTGTGTGGGTGGCTCAGTTTAAGCAGCTGCCTTCCGCTCAGATCATGATCCCAGGGTCGTGGGATGAAACCCAGCATCAGCCTCCCTGCTCAGTGGGGTATCTGCTTCTCCCTTTTCCTCTACCTTTCCTCTGGCCCTTCTCCCTCCATTCCTGCTCTCTTTCTCTCTCAAAGAAGAAGAAATAAATAAAATCTTAAAAAATATAAAAAGAAATAAATACAAAAAATTTTGGAAATAAGAGGCATTTTCACTTTCTATATAAGGAAAAAATGATGTGGATGTAACACTGATTAATTTTATCCATAAACATTAGCAAGTCATTTGTGTGAGCCTTACATTTCAAAAAATATCCACTGGGATTAAATCCTCACAATAATGCCCTATTAAATGTCCTGATTTCACATTTAATAGTGAACTGATGGATACATTAGAGAGTCAATTACCTAAAAATATAGACTGATAAAGTTATAAATTATTCCTTTATCAAAGATATATGAATATGGATATCTACAATTGCCAGAACTCTGTTGCAAAATGAAATTATTTTGCTTTTTGAACAATGAAATGATTTTAAGGAATTTGCATGACTCCAAGAAAAAAGCTTCTCAGATTTTATTTTATTGTTTAAAAATTTTATTCATTTGAGAGAGACAGAGAGCATAAGCAGGGGATTGGCGGGGCGTAGAGAAGCAGGCTTCCCTTGGAGCAGGCACCCTGATGCAGGGCTTGATCCCAGATCCAGAGATCATGGCCTGAGCTTAAGGTAGACAGAAGCTTAACCAACTGAGCCACCCAGGTGCCCTCAAATTTTATTTTAAATGGTTAGAAGAAAACATGGTTTTAAAAAAACATAGTAATTAATGTTTATGGAACACAGTAGATGGGATTGAAAGGGAAGCTGTATATAGTAAAATCTAGTCAGTTTGCCTCCCATACATTGTTTAGAATATCTGAGGCAACTTTTATTAGATACTATTACTGATTTGTATTTTACAAATAAAGGAACAAAGGCTTAGTTGGGTCAGTTGCTCAAGATGAGAAGGTCAGTTAATCAGTTAATTGGTAGAGAATCCAGAACACAAATGCCTATCTAAAGGATCTAAAACCTTGCTCAACTCATGATGTCCAATTGTGTATTCATGGTGGTAATCTTACTATGGATACAGTATTGATAAAGTAGGATTTTTTATGATGCATAGATGGTTATTTATATTGACTAAATTTTAGCAAAACCAAATACTGATTTTTATATTGTTGAATACTGTATTAAAATCATAAATTTTAAAATCTGAGTAAACAAGTTTCAGTTGAGATTGTCTTTATTTTGAGAATAATTTAAATTTTGTCTAATTTTTAAAAGATTTAGAAATATCTCGAGTATGGAAAAATAAAGCAAAGGAACATAAAACTCAGTAACAAGCTTCCTAGTATCTGAGGTGAAAGAGAAAATGGCTAATTTTGCTCGCGCTACTTATTCTGAGGAAGCACAGCTTATCAGAAAAGAAAAATAAAAGGATAAGTAAAGAAAACAAAATCATCGACCTTTAAGAGAACTTTATTAGCAGGCTCTATGTATAAGATATGCTAAACACAATAATAGAGGATAACTGTAACATTATATGACCTTTTCTTGGGTCAACCAACTATAAGCCTTAAGACAAAATGTTAAATCCTAGTTCAGTGAAAGTGTGTCTATGAACAGAATAATAGAGTCCAGTTACCTGGCTTGCTGTCTGTCTGCCCTCTTAGAAAGGTAGAATTTTAGAGAACCTATAGAAATAAATGGTTGTAATATCCCTTAGGTCAACCCTTTCAAATATCAGTTGTCAAGCTTTGACAGCTGCCATATGAGACTAAATTTTAAGCTGAAAACTCTGACAAGTAAGTGAAAGGTGTTCTGAGTTTTGATTGAAAGGAATCCTCGTGCTCTAGAGACCCAGGATATAGGTTGCTAAGTTCATATTTTGAAGTGAAAATCAAGCACTATGACTAAACCCACACTGTGCATTACTTCATGCAATAATTCCTGTTTATAGTTAAATGAGAGTCATAAAAGTCAGATCATTCATTTGTTTTAGGGATTTCAAATTTAGAATTCTGGTAAGAAACCCATTTTTAGGGGCGCCTGGGTGGCTCAGTGGATTGAGCCGCTGCCTTCGGCTCAGGTCATGATCTCAGGGTCCTGGAATCGAGCCCCGGGTCAGGCTCTCTGCTCCGCAGGGAGACTGCTTCCTCCTCTCTCTCTGCCTGCCTCTCTGCCTACTTGTGATCTCTCTCTCTGTCAAATAAATAAAATAAAATCTTTAAAAAAAAAGAAGAAAGAAACCCATTTTTACCATTTCTGTCCACTTTCTCCAGTTTGAAAAAAAAGTCTTCTTTATCTGTTAGCATATACTTACTTTTTAAATGTCTATATCATCCTAAGATTTTCATATCTAATTCACAATGCATTTTTATTATATAAATATACTTTAGAAATCAATTACTAATGTTTAAAAAATGCTATTTTGACTTTCCTAGAGCCAGAATCTTCATGGTACATAAAATAAATACTTTGGTGATACCAGGACATGAGTCATACTATCATTGGTGTTCAGTGTCTATCCTTTGTTCAATTATTTTTGGTAACACTTTCTTCAAAGGTATCATATTGTGCCTGATAGAGTTTAAGCACAGTTATAAACTATGATAGGCTGTTTTCAGGAATCTACCTAATTATGATCTCTCTTCAACTCTCTCTTGTTTTGGAAATGCATATATTGATTGATTCAACTGAAATTCTCTAGCTAATGAGGTGAGAAGCTCATACTCAACGATGAAATGACAATCTGAGATGCAATGACACTGTTTGCTGCAAAACCAGAGCTTATGAACAGTACCAATTACGGCTAGAGAGTTATTGAAAAAAAAGAGATGGTGCCAGACTTTAGTTTTGACATGCATCTCTATTCATGAGACTGGTTAGAACTGGTGGTAATCAATTCAAATCACTTAATATTTGAGGATCTGCTACTAGGCAATGTGAGGGATAGAGAGATTCACTTTATCCATTCATTCAACAAATATCTATTAAGTCACCCCTGTATGTCTGTATGTCAACTACTACTGTTCTAGGTAGATGATATTCAGCAGTGAAACAGAGTGACAGAGAGAAAGCAGGGAACAAAATATATAAAGATGCATTAGTTACAACCTTCTCTTAAGAAGAAGAAAAGAGAAAAATATGTATGTCTTAGAAGTACAGACAAGAGAAATTTCTTGAAAGCAAGAGCAAGAACTTGTTAAGAGCCAACATTCACTGAAAGTTAAAAGCAAAATTGGAATTGATCTTGAGTCTTGTCCTAGTCTTTAAAATACTGAAAACATCTTTTTAACCTAATAATCAGAAATATCCTCTGGACAGACTGAAGAAGAAAACATCATCAGGCCCAAAATGACCATTTTCACTCCCTGATTACATAGTCCACAGTACTGAGGATTATTACAAACTACTTGAAACAGAGCCTTCAAATGATGCATTTAGATAAAAAGTAATTTACCAATAACCATTTAGAGCATTGTCATCTTCTGGAGAAATAGTTCACAATGAATACTGATTTAAATAGAAGCTATTAGAATAAAGAAAAATGTTCCCCCTAAAATGGTACTTCTGAAAATTCTTCAGTACCTTAAAAGGATATTCTGACTTCTGTCTGTATTTCCTAACAATTGATCAGCGTCGCCGTCCCCCTCCCGCACGCAGTGCATGCACATGTCTGTTACTACCACTTGAGGGCGCTGCCGGAAGAGGAGGAGGAGGCGGGACTATTCACCCTTTGTCTCTCAGGGCACTTAGCCCCATGCCTGTGCAAATGTGTATCAAAGAAATGCTGAAACAGTTGACTTTTAATCCTAATAAAACTGATTGTTCTTGAGACCCGCACAGCATCACATTCAGAAGAAGCAAAAAAATGACTTTGAAAACATTCGAAGTAACTAAAGTTTTTTTACCCAAGTTTCTCTTAAGAAGGGAGGTAGTGAAATCAACTTAAAGCACTCCCTGCAGGCTCTTGCTTCTCTACCAAAGTGTCTCTCTGTGCAAGCAGCTGCGTAATCTCTGCCTCTCTCCCCTCCCTTTTTTCCCCACTTTGCAAATTCCCAAAAAGATCCACAGGGTTCAAGCTGTTGCCATTTCTTCCCCTTTCACCTTTATAGATTTCTCTCCCTCAGTTTACCTTCACAGCCTCTCTGTCCATTCTGACACCTTTTACATTGTCCTGTTCTCACCATCTCCAGCCCAAAAAGCCAGTCCAGAAAAACCAGGTTGTGGTAATGCTGTTCCAACAACAAAACACTCCTCCCCCTAGGCAACTGGAGAGCAAATGATTGGAAATGCTCAAAATAGTTTTGTGTTTCTTTGTTTGACGGTTTCTGGTTTTTATTCATCTCTGTCGCAAGCAAAAGACCTGTAAGTTGAACATGTCTGCCTGTTAAACTCTTCGAGACTAAAGAAACAGAGGTGTTTAGTAAACACAATAGTGTTCTGGCAACTGTGGACTTCTGGGCAGGGCTGAGCAGAGCCCGGTATCTGTTACACAGCACTGTCTTGAGCAAAATGTTCTGGAGTTAGCCTATGACACAAGGAAACGACACAAACACATAAAATGTAGCCACTATTTAGGTGGGTTCCTATTACTTTGTTTAGTATTTAGTAAAGGCTAAAACCAACATAGAACTAACAGGATGCTACAAACTTAATAATTAAGAATGTCTTTCAAAGGCTGAACAGAACTGCTCCCCATATTTTCAGCCTCCCCTCTGTAGCCAAGCAGGAGATAGCCTGTTTCTTTCACTGGCCAGTGCTTCCAATGGCATTGTGGCTCCTACCCCCTCTTACCTTTTCAAAGTTTTTGATTTGCCCCTTATCCTCTCACACACTGCCTATGTCCAGTTCTTCACGGAATTCTCCCCACAAATAACATGTTTTACTGTTTCTTACCTTATAAAGAAACTGCTTCATCCCAGGTTTACTCTGAACTACTGTCCCTTCTCTGTTTCCATAACCAAAAAATGGATTGAAAAATGTGACACATGGGACGCCTGGGTGGCTCAGTGGGTTAAGCCTCTGCCTTCAGCTCAGGTCATGATCCCAGGGTCCTGGGATTGAGTCCCACATTGGGCTCTCTGCTTCATCCTCTTTCTCTGCCTGCTTCTCTGCCTACTTGTGATCTCCATCTGTCAAATAAATAAATAAAATCTTTAAAAAAGATAAAAAAAAATGTGACACACTCAGTCACTTTTTAGTTCTTGGAACCACCCATCCCTTGGTTTCCATGACCATGAATTTTCTTTTCTTTCTTGCTTGCTTGCTTGCTTGCTTGCTTTTTCTTTCTCTTTCTTAAGATTTTATTTATTTGACACAGAGAGAGAGAGAGAAAGAGAGCACAAACAGGGAGAGTGTCAAGCTCAGGCAGAGGGAGAAGCAGGCTCCCCACTGAGCAAGGAGCCCAATGTGGGGCTCCATCCCAGGAACTTGGGATCATGAGCTGAACTGAAGGCAGATGCTTAACTGACTGAGGTACCCAAGGGCCCCTAGGTGGTTTTCTTCTTATTTCACCAGAACTGGCTTCTAATTCTTCTTGGTTGGTGTCTCCTCCTTGAGTCTAAGAGTTGTAATAAATCAGAGCTTTATCCTTGGCCCACTTCTCTATTCTGTCTGTCTACACAACGTACATAGATTATATCATCTATCTAGTCCTGTGACTTTCAACATCATCATTGTGCAAAATGCTCTCGGAAATCCCACAGTCATATGCCAGACCTCCTCTTTGCCATTGTCACATGGGTGGACAATGTGGTTGTCTAAATAGCATCTTAAACAAGTGTTGGACAATATGGAACTCTGGATCTCCCCTCCCTCCCCCAACTGGTTACATTCTTTTCTATCCTATTCTAAAAAAGGGCCCAACTATCCTCTCAAATATCCTCCTAACTCATCTCCCTGCTCTAGCCTTTCATCTCAGCAACACGATTTCCATAAAGCAGACAAGGCAATGTTTTAAAATGTAAATCAGATCATGTCACTTCTCTGCTCTAAAAACTCCGAGTTTTTCTTTTCAAAGTTAGAAAAAAATCCAAACTCATTATCTTGGCTTACAAGCTCTAAATCATCTATCCCCTTTATACTGTGAAACTCTAGCTTGTCCCCACCCTTTGCCTAGCATACTTTTGTGACTGGGGCTTTCTTTAGATATTGTCAAAGTTGCTGAGCTGTGGTCTGTTTAGGGATTTTGCACAAGCTATTTCATCCATAGCTGGTCACATGAGCATTTTCTCAAATAAAAATATCAGTAGTAATGTTTAGATTACAAGCATCACCAGAAAGCCTCATGCATTTCAAATTACAAATATGCTTATTTTACTAAGCAAGGTTGGCTGGCACATTGGCACTCGTCCTCATTCTGACCTTCACCTGGCTGGCTCCTTGTTACATCATTCACATGCTGACTTAAATGTCATCTCTTCAAGTGGCTGTAAGAAGCCACTCAGTCATTCTCTGTTACATCACCTTTGTACATTTTTCTCTGTATAGCTCAGCACTAGGCTGAGGTTGTGTATTTGTTTATTTGTTTATCCTCTGTCTCCTCTAAGTAGATTAAAGTCTCTGCGAGAATAGAAATCTTGGGGCGCCTGGGTGGCTCAGTGGGTTAAAGCCTCTGCCTTTGGCCCGGGTCATGGTCCCAGGGTCCTGGGATCGAGCCCCACATCAGGCTCTCTGCTCCGGAAATCTTGACCTTGTTCTTTGTTGTCCGCAGGACCTCTGCCTGGCCTAGAATAGGCACTCAGAAAATATCATTCATTGCATTGTATGGCATTCCTTATGGCACCTAGTATAGTGCTTGGCTCATATTTTAAATTTAACAACAGCTTTTGAATGTTTATATTTCCCCGAGTCAAATTTTGTACCTTTATAATTCCACAGTCACTGTCCCTCAAATATTTAGATTGTGTTTCCTCCCATTGTTTTTTATAAAAAATAAAGCTATAGGGATGGAACACATGAGAGTTCTTTTAACAGAAATTGACAGAGAAATCTATAGCATCTTAAGGAAAAGGAGAGAAAAAGGAAAAAACAACTTCAGACAATTTATATTTTTGAAGACTATATGGTCATTACCTCTATCTGGACGGTATAATATGTACCGTAAAGATTTTTCTCCAATAGTATATGGCTGTAAGGTAATAGTAAACAAAATTAAATAAAAAGAATGTAAGCACTGATTCTGTGTTCCTATGTGTAGAATCTAGATTCAGTTCCTCCAGAGGTGTTTCCCTTTGCATCACTACATTGCTCACTTCTTTCTACTTTCTACTGGTAATTTTCCATTACTTTCAAGAATCACTACCTAGTGGTAAAAAATAAGCAGAGGTGTCAAACATAGGTTTTGGTGTTTACTGTTTTAGATATTATCATTCTCTCTCCTGCTACACCTTAGTTTTTTTGTTTTGTTTTTTAGCTTAAAATGTCATCAGAAATGAAGCTCATTGGATCCTAAACATTTTAACAAATATAAACATTTCAAAGGAAACTCATGTTTTATGCTCTGCCATGGCTGCATCATTTCTACAGAGAAGAGGCTGGAAGGAACAAACTACAAAGAATGGCTGAGTTAATTGTCTTGAAATTATATATCTTTAATAAACACAGGGCTCTTCTTTGGTTTTATTTTTCTTTGGGGGTGTTTCCAGTAAAGTAAGGAGCATATTGAAGAAGAGCCCTAGAACCTCTTTTTCTCTCCCTGCTTCCATCCCAGTACTCTCTGTTCTGGTCTTTTTAAGAGAAGGTTTTGTTTCTATGTTCCTTCTTTCTTTCTTTTTTAAATTTAAAATTCAAGGTCAAAATACCAACTTGCTTAGAAAACTTGAGTCAAAAATATGATAAATAACATTTTAATTTCTCCCAAATATGGGAGTAACTTCTTTCTTTGATCAGGTAAGCTTTTTCCTATAAAATATCAGTGATTGATGTTTAAATTACTACGATCACCTGGAAGCCTAACACATTTGCAATTCAGAATAAGCTCATTTATTAAGCAAAATTGACTTACAAATTTGTTCCCCTTTTAATACTATTGTATATTAAGTGTCAGCCAACATTCAGTGAAATCGAAATGTCAAATGTCCAGTGTCTGCAAAACAACTTACTAAGTAGTCCGCAGACCAAGTCCATTCTCAACAGGAAGTGCATTTGACAGGTCTTGTTAAAAGGTGACATTATAGCCTGAAAGGAGAGAAAGGACAAATGCTAATGAATATGCACAAAATAATGATAACAAACAATTCTATGATATAGCCCTTATGTGCAATAATTTGCTGAGTTTTAGATCGTTACATTTTTACTGAGGATAATTTCCTTAAAATATCGCTTTAAGTGAAAATACATTGCTTCAAAATAATGATTAAGATAGCAGGTTTTTTTTTTTTTTTCCTCAAGTTATCTTTTCTGAGACCAGGAAGCAGTTTTGCTAAAAAATTCAAAAAAAGAAAAAAAAAAAGAAAAAGAAACAGGAAAAAATCATACCAATGAAGTTTTTAGCCTAAGATAGTTCTTTGGCATGAAGAAAAGGGAAACATTGTCAGTTGGTCATAATCTTCTTGTATATGCTAAAATAGTAACATTTTAACAAAATCTTTTACTTAATATATGTATAGTTGACCCTTGGACTACATGGGTTTGAACTTGAGGGGTCCTCTTATATGCGGGGTTCTTTTTGTTGTTGTTGTTTTATAAACATAGTACAATACTATAAATGTACTTTCTCTTCCTTATGATTTTCTTAACATTTTTTCCTCTAGATTACTTTATTCTAAGAGTGCAGTATATAATAGATACAACATACCAAATATGTGTTAATCAACTCTTTATGTTATGGGTAAGGCTTCTGGTCAACAGTAGGTTATTTTTAGTTAAGTTTTGGGGAGTCAAAGTTGCATGTGGATTTTCTACTGTGTGCGGGGGGGGGGGTTGCTACCCCCAAACCCCATCTTGTTCAGGGGTCTGTACTTTAAAGGACCTTGTGTTGTTATAAATGCACACAGACACATGAGTGGGGACAGGGCCTTGTGGCACCCAGCAGCTCTGGCTTTAGGAACACTCAAGTTTTTGCTGGCAGGGCATGTGGGAATATCGCTTTTACTTAGAAGTGAATTTTGCTCCCTTTCTTATAGCCCCCATTTTGGGATGCCTTCTCTCACAAGCTAAATGGTCTTTCATTAAACTACTATTTGACTGAAATGCTCTCTCATAGTAGCCCCATGACAGGAAAATTGGGGCATTGATCAGAATTCTACATTTCTCTTTTATTAATCTTTTTATTTAATAGGATACTCGAGAATGTTGGATTGAGTATATAAAGTTTATGTTTCCGTGATGCATTTGTGAATATTTTAAAGAAGGTGAGAGTGTTTTATTATCTCAGGTAAAATGATCTATTTCAAACTTGCTATTTTGAAGATGCACATTTCTAATCAAGCAGGAGGGTCCGTGATTACTACCATCAGTTTGGGTTGGAATGAAAAGATCAGTGTCTCAGCAGGAGTGCCTTTTACACTGAGCCCACATGAGAATCCCCCATTGATTTATGAGCCTCGCTCCAAGAGGGGCCTGGAACTACTGACATCATGACGCCTTAGAGCCTCTGATTGTGACCTGCGCTCACTGAGCTGCTTGCTCTTAGACCTGTATCAGGGTCAGCTCTCTAGGGCTATGCTTTGCCCACAGTTCAGGACGAGGCCTCATGCCTTGTACATAAAGACGTTCTTCGTTACCTGTGGTGCCATTACCCTCTGGGAGGCGCTTGTTTAATTCATGGGGATTTTGAGACCAGTTACTCCAACCTGTGGAGTTCAGTCTCACAGTATTTCTGTGAGCCTCACTGATATTCGGAAACAGGGGCCAAGCCCAGTAACAGGATTTTAAATTGCTTAGTACTACGCAAGGAAAGGGAGCATGATGGTCACCTTTGACTCTTTCACACTGAATATAATAGTTCAATTGTATGCTAGTATTTAACATAACAACCCTGGGGTGCAGAACTCCTCTTGTGAAATTGAACTGAGAATTTCATTTTGTTTATGTTTTTCCTTGCTATTTAAAATGAGCAGAAGAGTGCTTTGTTAAAAATGTATTATTTCCCCATCTTTCTTGATTATTAAAAGATCATAAATATGTTGACAGTGTTCTCTACCAGGTTTGCCAACTGTTGAGAAAACTCATGCCATCTAAACGTGGTTTCAATTAATCAGTGATTTGATTTCCCTGCTTTGCTTTTCATTTCTTTGATCAGGATTCTTTGATATGTACCCCCGCCTTTAAGTCATCGGTTCATGTACACAAAGGAGAATCTACTTTGTAAGACACTTAATCTCTAGTTATTTTCAGTTGTAAAATTTTAACTAACGTTCTGGGAGACTGGTTGAGTTATGTTGCATTTCGAGTTCTCTAATGGAATTCTTTAAACTTGTCATTTTCAGATGATTTTTTTTAACATTTCCAGCTGAGCAATAAAATATTTGCACCATATTGACTGCTCTGAATGTATCCCATGGCATATGTAAAAATAGAAGTCTGAATTTCAATGAGCTTAAAAATAGATTTTCTTTTTCCCTCTTGTGAAAATAACAAACTCATAGTAAATGCATCTGTACTATATTATTTTGTTTTTTCTCCCTTCTCCTTTGCATTTATGAAAGGATAATAAGAAAAATTAGAAGCCCTATTTAGGAAAAAAATAAACAGTGAGGCTTATAAGTTGTATAAAAGAAGTCCTCAAATTAATGAAAAGACGGGAGGAAAATCCTTGGTTAATTAATTTTCAGTTGGCCACTGAACGATGTGGAGGTCGGGTCACTGATCCCCTACATGGTCAAAATTCATGTATAACTTTCAACTCTTCAAAACTTCACTACTAATAGACTACTGCTGACTAGAGGCCTTACCCATAACATAGTCAATACATATTTTGTACATTAAGTATATTCTATACTGTAGTCTCATTGTAAAGTAAGCTAGAGAAAAGAAAATCTTAAGAAAACTGTAAGGAACATATGGAAAAAATATATTTACAGTTTAATTGAGAGAAGCCTGTACATAAGTGGACCTGAGTAGTTCAAACCCTTGTTGTTCAAGGCTCAAGTATGTTTTTTGAAGCTAACGAACATTGGCCCATGTTTTCTTTTCTAAAAGCATGACACATTTGAATTTTAAAAATTCATTTAAGGAAAAATTGACTCAAAAGTAAGGAGAACAATGCAGAAGATCTTGTTAAGTATGAAAACTAGGAATCAACCACATAGATCACATAGCTATTATACAATACAATTTGGAGTTAAAGTATTAACTCCAAAAAGAGTGTGTGTGTGTGTGTGTGTGTATGTGTGTGTGTGTATGTATTTCTTTGCTTTCTTTTCTTTGAGTTATTTACTTAAATAAGAATGATGTGTTTTTCTGTAAGAATTTTTTTCCTATTTTTTACATGCACTTTAAAAATAATTAAATCCTGCCAAGACAGACCTGCTCCTGAGCGGCAAGGGAGGCTAGTTCTCCTGCTACCAAACACCTAGAGATTGGATAAATAATAAGAGATTTGGATAAATAAGAAACATATTTCTAAATGATTTGGGAAATAGCCAAAATCAGAAGAGAGTACTGGCAATTCCCAAGAGCTTCCCTCTACTTGCACCCTTTCTCTATCCATAATATACACATGCATTCATGTCTGTGCATGTACACACACACACACACACACACACACACACACAGGAATCTGAAAGCAAATAGATAAGCAAACCTGGGGCTGAAATTGCCCTGTGGGCAGCTGTCAATATAGGAAACTGAATTTTGGGTGTTAACAGCTTGTGGAGGATAAAAATCTTTCTCATAAAACGAGAAAGATATCTTAAATCCTCCCCCATAGAACTGGGAATCTGAAAAGACAGACCTTAAATAAAAGTGTGAACTTACACACACACACACACACACACACACACGTAGAAAATATATATAAAACATATGTAAACATAATGTATAATTATGCCTTAAAATTATATATAATTATAAAGTATATATTAAAAACATATTTTTAAAGCAAATTTGAGAGCCTATTGGCAAAGCAAGTCAATCGGGAAATCTTTCTTTCTAACCTCACTGAGACTGTGTGTGAGATAAAAATAAATGACCAATACCACAACAATAATAATTTCCCTTGAGAATTTGTCACAGACTCCTGGTCTCACAGTATTTTTTTATTTGAATTAATATTATCATCATGATGGTGGATATTCCAAGTTAAAAAATTAAATTAGAATGTACCCAAGGTTAGTAGCACCATCCAACCTCACTTCAATATTTCTACCAGATAGATTAGCAAAATATGAGCCCCCCCAAAAAAAAGCACAAAAGAAATTTTAGAGAGCTAGAGTAAAAATCATCATCAGCATAATGATAATAGCAGTCAACATAGAGTCCCCAGAGTGCTTTAGGTGCTGGAATATTACTAAAACAGAATTTAGCATTTAAATACATAAAATTGCTTTAAAAATATATGATTAAGTAAAAAAATATGAAAGAAACAAGATTTTATTTCAAAATGAGCAGACAGATTTGGAAAACAACCTAATAGAAATGAAAAGCTTATGTAATCGTTAAAAACATACCATAATTGTTAAAAAATTGCTCAACAGAGATATCAAAAGCTCACAGAAGAGAGAATCTTCGACCAACAATATAAACCTTTAGAAAATGTGATAAGGGAGAAAAATAGAAATCAAAAGTTTTGAGACATGGAGAGCAAAACAAGAAAGTGTAACAAATCTTTAAGCAGAAATCTAAATGAAGACCATAAAGAGAATGGAAGTGATAAAACATTAAAGAGATAATTGCTGAGTATTTTCAGAAGTGTTGAAAATTATGATTGTTCATTTGCCAATGTAGTTACCATTTCCAGTATTTTTTCTCGTGTAGTTCGAGAATTCCATTTGGAATCATTTTCTTCTGCTGAAGGTCTTCCTTTAACTTTCTTTTTTCTTTTCTTTTTTTTTTTTTTTGTAACTTACATCTCTTGGTCATGAATTCTTCAGCTTTTTTGTCTGAAGAGTCTTTATTTTGACTTGATTTTAGTTATGTTTTCACTACTTACTTGCTGTGGGACTGGGGGCAATTTCTC
Organism: Meles meles; assembly: GCF_922984935.1. Classification (NCBI taxonomy): domain Eukaryota; kingdom Metazoa; phylum Chordata; class Mammalia; order Carnivora; family Mustelidae; genus Meles; species Meles meles. The sequence continues at coordinate 91,614,773 of NC_060069.1, read as the reverse complement.
TAGGATTTATTAATGTATAACATGGAGGTAGTAATTGTACATAGTTCAAAGGATCGTCTTGAAAATGAAGTTAATTAGAGCATGTCATTCATTTATAATAGTGTTTGACATGTAGTAAGCTCTCGATACTGTAATAAGTAACTTGAAAAAATATCTACCTTTGGAAATTTCGTATTAGTTTTGCTTTTTTTAAAATTTTATACTTCAGGCTTACAGAGTCTATTAGAATAATGCAATGCAACATTTTAATCAATTCTAGTCACTCTTATAAAAAAGAATGTGTTGCTGGCTAGTGTTGATGAAAACTGGTTTCCAAAAAAGAAAAAAAAAATGGAGATTGGCTTAGGATGTGTTTGGAAACCTGATTGTCTTTTTTTTTTTTAATGCAATTACTGGTTTCTTTGCTGCAAACCGTATTTGAACAGAATCACCTTTGGCGAGAAAAAACTTTGAATCACAGGCAGCTACAAACCTGACGATTAACTGATGTTTCTCTGAATATTTGGAACCTTGTCACGTATACTGTTGTGAATAGCTCCAGGTGAAAATGTACATGAATTACCATGTTTTGCTTTAAAAAGATGGTTCTATTTATAGCATTAAGTATAACTATTATCCTGTTCTTCCTTAGTTAAAACATTGATTTTTAGCTAGGCACATTTACACTAACCTTAAAGACTTGGGGTTTTCATCCTCCATTGTAGGAGAGGAATAAAGGTCAGACTCCAAGGAAAGCATACTGTGGGATGAAGATATGCATGGAGGAGTTTATTGGGGAATGTTTTCAGTATCACACCAGTGCAAAAATGAAGAGAACAGGATTGGTAAGAGTTGCAGGGCAGTCATAACCAAGGCCTTAGCCAATCCCAAGAGCAACTTTGGAGCTGGACTAGCCGAAAGTTGTATTTTGTACAATGTACGAGTACATGTACATGTACAATGTACTACTACATTGATATAAGGAGTTACATTGATATAAGGAACTAGTTAGTTCCTTATATCAACGATTTTTGGAAGGAAAGTGGACATTATCTTAAGGCAGCTCTCTTCACACACTGACAATCATGGCATTCATGGGAGAAGACAGGAGTGGATAAGAGCAAACTCAGCTGAAAGCTTGCAGCCATTACCACTCCCACAACTGCTAGGGAATGAGTGCTTCAGTTCTGGAAGGATACCACACTATTTATGATCATCTCCAAGTTGGCACCCTATCTGTGCCCTCAGTTGCTGCTCAATCATTCTTTCAGGCTGACAATTTCTATGAGGTATGGCGTAGGATAATTGATAGGACCACAGCTGTGCTTTTTTGGCTATGAAGTAGGCCTCTGGTTCACTGAGAAGTTACAGGGAATCCAGGCTAATGGGTCAAACACTCTGTATAGCTCTTAGACATTGGTGCTGACTGATGCATGGGACACAAGAAAGGCAAAATGAAATTTGGAATATGAGTTGAATCTATCAACCCTCTTCAGGCCTGGAAGGAGTCCAATATAGGGAAATTGACACCAACTTAAACTTTTTTTCCCTACAAAAAATAAAATATTTTGACTAATAGTAATTTGATGCCCACTATCTCTAATTGAGTATTACAGAATCATAATGAAACCATCATCATCATAATAATAATATAAGTAATCAGTGAGAGCCTGATTCTTTTGGGGGACTGGACCCCTTGAAAGGCCTGGACTTCTAATAGGAAGTGAATAGAGCGGAGCACTTCACTTAATTTTGGGATTACAAGTTAAGGGGCTAGTATGGAAACTTTGTCAGATAATTCTTTGACACTCAGTGTGAGCCCTCTTAACTTGAGTCTTAAGAATATGCCAGTCACAATGATGTTCCAGGGCTGCCCAGCTTTGTAAAAGGGGTATCAGCATAAAGTCCCATGTCATATATATACATCTGGAAGAATGTCCAGTCTTGAGATTACTCTCCATTGAGACCAGTTGTAAGATATTGGAGCAAGGAGGTTTTGCTTTTTGCCTAGAACTAAATTTAATAACAAAGAAGTATTTCTCAAACAGAATATTGGTGTCTTAATTCAGGAAAAACAAAAGTAAACGAAGTTGTGCCAAAAGGGAAATAAAGAAATGTGTTGTTGTTTGTTTGTTGTTTTATTTTCCTTTTTCTTTTTTTAATTTTCTATTTTTTTTAAGATTTTATTTATTTATTTGGCAGACAAAGATCACAAGTAGGCAGAGAGGCAGGCAGAGAGAGAGGAGGAAGCAGGCTCCCCACTGAGCAGAGAGCCCAATGCGGAGCTCGATCCCAGGACCCTGAGATCATGACCTGAGCCGAAGGCAGAGGCTTTAACCCACTGAGCCGCCCAGGCGCCCCCCTTTTTTTCCTTTTTAAATTTGTTTACGCTGGCTCAAAAATCATCTTCAAAGAGTCAGAGTTGAAAAGAAACATTTGAATCTGCTGAGTTAGGTTAAGCTTAGAAAGAGATTACTAATAAGCTGGAAACATAGCAAAACACTGATTTCCAAATTGGGACGTGCCATTTGCTATCTTTTATATAATCAGGCATTGAAGAAATTTGCAAAAATGTAAAACAAGTCCACTTTTATCACTTTTGTTTTGTTTTGTTTTAGATAATGTAGTTAATTTTACATTAAAATATGTTTTGTTACTAGGTAACAGGTTTATTATTTATGATTTTATGTATTAATACTTAAGACATAATTTCTCAGTTTTAATTTCTAATATGGTAAATATTGATACATATACATAAAATATCTAGTTGTTGTCCTTAATAATATTTAATTTCAAAAACATCCTGAGACCTCTAAGTTTGAGAATCAATGAGCTAGAAGAAGGCAAATATGCCCAGAAGAGAAAAAAACAAAACAAAGAAAAAAACATTTGGATGTTGCTGCTTAAACATTTTCTCAGGACAAAGGAGTATAGAAATTTAAAAGTTGCCAAGAAAATGACTTAAGTGACGGACAAAGGAACCTATCCAAAAAACTAAAAAAGAAGAGAAAACAGAATAAGCTTAATAGAGACCATGGAGTGTGTAGGGAATAGAGGTTCCAGTGAAGTTGGAGAACAGATACAGTGGGGGGTGGGTGTTAAAAGAAACTGAAGGTCTGAAGGTTGACCTCAGAGGATAATGATAATATGAAATATAATCCATTTAGCTCTCCTACATTGGGATTCCCATCTTTCCTGGGAAGGGTGACATGTAGGGTGAGGGCTGAGAGTGACTGAGATGCAATTGGAATGCGGACCACTGGAAATGGACTTAAGGAATGAGGGTATTGGATGGTTGTTCATTGGGATGTTGAAGATCCTAACTGCCCGAGGTTGGGTAATGGTTAAGGAGTAAAAGAAGGCAAGGGAATCTTGAAAATGTGAGGAAAACAAGAAGATCGTGGATGGACTAAAGTAGGGGAGCAGAGAGCAGGTGAAAAAATGAAGGAGCCTTAAATACATCTGCTTTTTTGGAGGAGGAGGAATAAGTTATTGCTTGGTTCTTATCTACTTGGGGTTGAAAATAATGAACAGCATCCACTTAAAAGTGCTGAAGGAGATAGGATGCCCTCAGGGAAGATCAGTGTCTTCTGGAGACAACCAGTAGCTCTTTATGAAGGAAATAAGAGAGTTTGCAAAATGCATGATAAAGAGCAAGTAGGATCCTGATATGGAATGGGGTCTCATAGGGCACTAAAGACAAATGTGGGTGGGGAGGAATTGTTGGGAATGTGAGTCAGAAGAAAGGAAACATAGACTCATATGTATTAGCTTCAATAAAAAGGGATAGATAGCTGAAAATATTTACATTTTGGATGTTGACAGAGCATGACATGAATGTGAATTAAATGGACTGTAGCAAGTAGCAAGTCTATGTATATATGCATGCATATACACATACATATGTAGTGCCTTACATAACTTTTTATAACACTTTTTCTTCTTTACCTTTTAATATTCAACTTGATCCTATTTCCCTTAGTGTTTTAGGGGTGTTCCAAAATGCAATATGTGCATTTCTGTCAAACATGAGAACTGTCATAGAAGTACCTTTTGTGGCCCATAGAATCTAGAATCTTAGGATTAATGTCATTCAAAGGAATTGGCAATCCCATTTATGAAGATAAGCTGGGGAGCATGTGGGTGGCTCAGTCATTAAGCTTCTGCCTTTGGCCTAGGTCATGATCCCAGGGTTCTGGGATGGAACCCCGCATCGGGCTGCTTGATCCCCCACTTGTGTTCCCTCTGTAGCTCTCTCTCTCTGCCAAATAAATAAATAATCTTTAAAAAAAAAAAAGATCAGTTGGGGGAGGGACATTAGACTTAATTCATAATCCCAGAAGAATTAGAAATTGCAGAAACTTTTCGTTTAGATCACCTAAAATATCAAAGCACTGTGTTAAATTAGATTTCTTCCATACAGAATGCCGAGTTCTCTTTGGTCAGTAAGTTGGATAAAGAAATTTACTGCAGACACCATTATACCATCAGATTCAATACTATTTCAGGAAAACAGTGTGCAAACAGTATCAGAAATCATTTGAAATGAAATTAAAATATATTTTTGGCCAAAAAACCTTTTTATCTGCATGTATTCAACATTTAAAAATATGATTTCAAGTGAAATAGTTCCTAATTTTGATTAGTCAGCTTTTAAATAAAATCTATACTGTCAACAAGTAACTATTAACTTCTGTATAACAAATAATAAATTACTCTAAGCATCCTCTGTTCAAGGTGGGTTTGGTAGCCGGACTCTTAAGGAAACATCTTTTTCACTGAGGAAGTAAGTTGCCTCTTCTGTCTGTAGCTTGTTTTCCATATGTGGCTCTTCACTGTGTGGAATCAGCACTCTTCTTATGAGGAAGCTCACCTGCTTGATTCATTTCATTACGATTTGCTAAAGTACTGTGACCATCTGGGAGAGAGGTCTTTGGCTGAGACAAACCCTGGGGTTAGTCACAGTTGGTGTCTAGAGTGAAAGAGACGAAAGTGTCATGAGGGCCTGGAAGCTAACTTTGAAAGCCAGCTACAGGCCACACCAGGGGTACACACAAAAAAGTACTTCAAAAGGAAAAAAGCCCTGAACAATTTGGGTTGAGGACAATGTGACTAGAGCCTGTGTTGAAAGCCAAGCAAGAATTCTCTAAGACATACAGAAGAGTCTCCTCTATCCACTTCCCTGGAAGGAACGGTTTCATAAAATAGATTAAAAAGTCCATCAATCTTCTCTAGCCTCTTCAAATTAAATAAAAAGCTTAGAAATGTACATATTTAGAAAGACACTAATTACAGTAAATTCTAATTTGAGGGTTGTTTCAGAATTGCCAATTAAGTGATTTTCTTACACAGTATGTAAAATCTGAAGGTGAGGTAGGTCATATTTGAGCCTTAATGTGCATCATGCTGTTTTAATGATGCCTTGAAAGCATTGCAGAATTGTATGTAAGTAAAGGTTACTTTTCTTTCAATTCTTCATTATCAAGCATATTATTTTTCCATCTGGTGTATTATGGATAATATAACATATAGAAATTCCAAGGAACATTTATTTGAATCTAAATTGCCAATTAATATATAAAGTTGATTTAAAACACTCCACCAAACAAAACTCAAGTATCCCAGCTTTTATAAGCGGTTCTGTTTCCAAGAGAAGTTGCCTTCCTCCTTTCAAAAAAGATTTGTAACTCACCTACAAGATTGAATTGCTGTGAAATTTTAATGAAAATTTGCAAGAGATGGTGGAGGGGATGTTAAATGATTAGAAAGGAGGAGGTCTTTAATGATATCATTTTCTTATGCTTTCTTTACACTTTACCATATACAGTACAACAAACAATTTAGCAGTTCTTAAAAGGCTTCAATGACCAGTGGACAGGAAAATGAGAGCCATACAACTGAAGACACATTCAGCTATACAGATAGGACTGTAGAGAAATTAAAAAAAATTTTTTTTCCGACTGTTGCTGTTTTACTTGAGTTGGCTTTATGAGTATTAGTTAACTGTCCAGCACCTCTTCTTAAAGACTTTGCTTGGTAATTATAAGAGTCAAGCAAAACTAATCTAAATTTCTAGGCAATTTCAGTGCCTTTTTTTTAACCTTGTTAATACAATTTCATAGTAAGTTAAGCTAGTTTGTGGTTTGAATTGTTACATGAGGCCTGAGATTTAGAAATATGAAACATAGAGGATGCTAAAAGGATGGAGTTGTTAGAGCAATCTTTTCTTCTTCTGAATCTTAGTAAGGAATGAGAGATCATAAATTAAATATTAGAGATTAAAAAATATTTTGGTTAGGGGTGATTACCTTTGTTTTTCAGCTTCATTTAGAGGGACCACCTTACAATCTTGGACTATTACCAAAGACACATAATCCTATTAATTGCCCTTCGTGATTTTTTTTCTGTCTACGTTCATTTTCAACCACTTGATAATCAGATGTGCACAATTGTGGCCCTTCACGTTTAAGAAACACACTTAACAAAAAAAAAAAAAATCCCTTCCTCAAAGATTAGTGTGAATTTTAATGAGTTGTGCATTCTTACTGATTTCTCCAGTGATGTGTTATACTAATACATCATTTCTGAAAGCTGTCTCTTTAATGATGTATTAATATAATACATCATCAGTCTGAGGCAGAAGAAAGATAAATTACCTAAAATATGGTGTCTTCCATGGAACAAAAGATTTTTGGAATAGATTAATTTTAATTATAAAAGAAAGGGGAGTCTACTTCCGAGTAAATAATACCAGCTCTTCCCAGTCAGTATCTGCATCTCCCCAACTAAATTTAAAGATGCTGTTAAATTAGACTTCCCGCCCCCCACGTTTCATTGAGAAATAATGGACATACATTAGTGTATAAATTTAAGGCATACAGTATGAAGGCTTGATTTGCATATGTTGTGAAATGACTATAGTAGTAGGTTCAGCTAATACCCATCTTCTCATCTTCTCATATAGATATAATAAAAGGGAAAAAAAGGAAAAAAATCCATCAAATAAGAACTCATAGGACTTACTCTTTTAACAACTTTTCTATATATATCATACAGCAGTGTCATGATTAATCATCATGTTATACATTGCATTCCTATCATTTATTTATTTTATAACTGGACAGTTGTACCATTTGACCACCTTTTAACAATTTCCCCTCTTCCCATCCTCTGCCTCTGGTAACATGGCCACAAGTCTGATCTCTTTTCCTCTGAGGTTTTGTTGTTGTTGCCTGTTTTATTTCATTTTCTTTCTTTTATTTTAGATTCCACATCTAAAATGTAAGCAAGATTATACAATATTTGTCTTTGTCTGTCTGACTTGTTTTGCTTAGCATAATGCCTTCAGAGTCTAGCCATGTTGTCACAAATGGTAGGATTTTCTTCTTTTTTTATAGCTGAACAATACTCCTGTGTGTGTGTGTGTGTGTGTGTGTGTGTGTGTGTGTGCGCGCGCGTACACCATAACTTCTTTCTCTGTTCATTCATTGATGAACATTTAGGTTATTTCCATCTCTTGCCTTTTGTCCCTAAAGCTACTATCAACATGGGGGTGCAGATATTTTTTCAAGTTAGTGTTTTGGGGTATTTTGGGATATATTCCCAGAAGTGGAATTGCTATATCATATGGTAGTTTTATTTTTTTAATTTTTTGAGGATTCTCTTACTGCTTATCACAGTGACAATATCAGTTTACAGTTCCACAAGTAAAGCACAGGTGTTTTCTTTTCTCTATGTCCATACCAGAATCTTAAAGATGATGGCCATTCTAATAGGTATGAGGTGATAATCTCATTATGGTTTTAATTTGCACTTCCCTAAATGACATTTAAGCATTTTTTCATGTATCTGTTGGCCTTTTCTAAATCTTCGTATTGTCCTTTGTCCATTTTTAAATTGGATTATTCGGTTTTTGCTAATGAGTTGTGTGAGTTATTTTTATATTTTGGATACTAACCTCTTTTAGTTTGATGCAGTCCCACTTGTTTATTTTTGATCTGTTGCTTTTTCTTTAGGTGTCATATCAAAAAAATCATTACCAAGACTCATGTCAAGGAGATTTATTTCTATGTTTTCTTCTCAGAGTTTCATGATTTCAGGTCTTATATTTAAGTCATTAATCTATTTTGAGTTAATTTTTATGAGTGGTATTAAGATATGGGTCTAGTTTCATTCTTTTATGTGTGAATATCCAATTAGGCCAGTACTATTTATTGGAATAACAGTCTCCACTTAGTATTTTTGGTTTCCTTGTCAAATATTAGTTGACCATATATGCTTACGTTTTTTAATGGGCTCTCAATTCTGTTCCATCTATTTTTATGTCTTTATGCTAGTACCACAGTGTTTTGATGACTATGACTTTATTGTATAGCTTAAAAACTGGAAATGATATGTCTCCTGCTTTTTTTTCAGAAGTCTTCTTTTTCTTTTTTTCTGTTCTTCTTTTTCAGAATTTCTTTCATTATTTGGGGTCTTTTGTGTTTCCACATAAATTTTAGCAGTAAAATTTGTCTACTTCTGTAAAAAAAAACCACATTGGAATCTTGATAGTGATTACTTTGAATCTATAGATGACTTTTGGTAGTATTGGTATTTTAACACTTTAATAATTCAAATCCATGACCAGGGTAGCTTTGCACTTACTTATGTCTTCTTTGACTTTTTCATCAATGTCTTATAGTCTTCAAGTAGTTTTCAGGGTTGAGATCTTTCACTTCCTTGGTTAAGTTTATTTTTAAGTATTTTATTGTTTCCAATGCTACCATAAATGGAATCAGTTTCTTTATTTTCTTTTCTGAAAATCTGTGCTTGGTGTATAGAAATGCCATTTGTTTTTTATTAATTTTTGTGCTACTACTTTACTGAATTCATTTATTAATCAACTTCTTTAAGTTTTTAGGATTTTCTTTATGTAAAATCATGTCACCTGCAAATAGAGACATTTTTACTTCTTCCTTTCCAATTCTGATACATTTTAAATTTCTTTTTCTTCCCTGGTTGTTCTTCCTAGGACTTCTAGTTCAATGCTGAACAAGAATGGTGGGCACCCTTGTCTTGTTCTTGATCTTAGAGGAAAAACTTTGAACTTTTACAATTGAATATGATGTTAGCTGTAGGTATGTCAGATGTGGACTTTAGTAAGTCAGTGTATGTTCCCTCTATGCCTGATTTGTTCAGAGTTTTCATTATGAATAGATGTTGATTTTTGTCAAATGCTTTTTTTGTATTTATTACATTGACCACATGATTCATTTGTTTCATCCTACCAATGTGATGTATCATATTGATTGAATTTCATATGTTGAACCATTCTTGCATTCTAGGAATATATCTCACTTGATTATAATGTATGATCCTCCAACTGTACTGCTGAACTCAGTTTGCTAGTATTTTGTTGAGAATTTTTGCATTGATATTCATCAGGTGGGTATTGACCTGTACTTTTCTTTCCTAGTAGTGTCCCTTTCTGGTTTTGGTATCAAGACAATGTTGGTCTCATAAAATGAGTTTAGGAGTATTTCCTTCTCTTTTAGTTTTTGGAAGGGTTTCAGAAAGATTGGTGTTAATTCTTCTTTAAATGTTTGGTGAAACTTACCAGTAGAGCCATCTGGTCCTTGGCTTTTCTTCACTCGGAGACTTATTTATTTTTTAAAAGATTTTTATTTATCTATTTTAGAGAGAGAGAGAGAAAGAGAGAGCAAGTGGGGGGAGGGAGAGGGACAAGGAGACTCCACCCTGAGCATGGAGCCTGATGTGGAGCTCAGTCCCACAACACTGAGATCATGACCTGAGCCAAAATCAAGAGTTAGATGCTTAACCAACTCAACCCACCTAGGTGCCCCTTTGCTGGGAGATTTTTGATTACTGACTTCATCTCTTTACTAGTAATTGGTCTACTAAGGTTGTCTATTTCTTTCTGATTTAGTCTTGGTGAGTTGTATGTTTCTAAGAATTTTTTCATTTATTCTAGGTTATCCAGTTTTTTGGCAGGCCATTGTTCATGATAACTCTTATGAAACTTTGAATTTCTGTGCTATCAGTGGTAATGTATTATTTTCATTTATAATTTTATTGATTTACATTCTTTCTTTTTCTTTCTTTCTTTTTTTTTATTTCTTTCTTTCTTCTTTTTTTTTTTCCTAGCTAATGGTCTGCCAATTTTACTTTATTTTCAAAGAACCAACTCTTAGTTTGGTTAATCTTTTCTATTGTTTTTCTGTCTTTGGTGTCATTTCTTTTTCCCTCTGATCTTTACTATTTCATTCTGCTAACTTTGGGATCAGTCTGTCCTTCCTTTTTCTAGTTCCCTAAGGCATAAGTTTACATTGTTTATTGGAATCTTCATGGCTTCTTAATGTAGGTGTTTATTGCTATGAATATTCCTCTTGGAACACCTTTTGTTGCATCCCACAAGTACTCATATGTTGTATTTTCATTTTCATTTGTCTAAGCAAACTGTAGAGATAGTAATATGGTTGATCAGTGGTTGACAAGGACTGAGAGGACAGGAAATGAATAAATGAGTCACAAAGATTATTAGCACACTATTAATCTGTTCTGTATACTACTCTAATGGTAGGATGTATGATACTATGAACTGTGCAAATAACAAAACTTAGTATTGTAAACTATGGACTTCCCCTATTGCTTATATCACTTAGCTTTTACAAAAGACCTACATTAGTAACTGTTTTCACTAGCTGAAAGAAATCTGAAGAGGATTTTTTCTTTTACAAGTGGTAATTGCTTCTTTATATCATTTCAGCCTACCAAAAGTTTCAGAGGAATGCTTTATTTTTGGATAGCTGAATAAACTGTAATAATGTATCAATATTGGTTCTTTAATTGTAACAAATATACCACATTAATGTAAGATGTTAATAACACAGGAAACTGTATGGGGGAGGAAGGGATATGCTACAGGGGAAATCTGTACAATCTGCTCAGTTTTCTGTAAATCTAAAACTATTGTAAAGAAATGGGGAATGGGGAAAGAGACCACTGGAACTGGGAAAACTGGGTCAAAATTATTGTTCTTTCAATTCAAATGATCATAGAAGGAAAAATCAGAAAATCTTTCTTTACACTTATTTTCTCTTCTCTCCAAAACTTTCTGTCCTTTGTAAACATTTGTATTTCCTCTGAGATCTTGATCTGTGATCTTTTTCAGGAAAGAACAATACACATATTAAGTTTCTATCTGTACCTAAATTACATATTAAGTCTATCTGTACCTACTATATTTGTGCTTCATGAGATTGATGTCAGCATATTTGGGCCACATGAATGAGGTATTTCCTAAAGGAGTATATTATATTAAAATAATCTCACCGTTACTACCACTATGTCAATTTTTTTCATTTATATATGCAAATGACCTTAACTAGAGATACAGTTGTCATGCTGAGAGCAAGCCCTGGGGGGACAATGAGTCTAATAAAATGACTGTATTTGGAGAAACCATTGTTTTCTGGAAAAAAGTATTCCATTGCCATAAAATAATGAAGTGTTATGTATAAACAAGTAAAAAAGCTTTTGAATTTAATTGAAAATACTGCTTAATTTAATATAGTATTTCCTCTTAGTTATTAACATAGATGAATTAAAATTTATGTCAATAGTCTATCCACAAAGGGGGAAAAAAAGAAGAATAGAGAGAAAGGAAAGACTTTAATTGTGCTTGAGAAATGAAATAGTCAGAATCCTGATTAGTGTGGGAGGAATAAATTATTAAATCTACCCACACCCTCTATTTTTAATCTCCACTATTCAATTTTATATTCACAATGTTCTCATACAATGGTAAAACACTAATTAGTATTTAAAAACTGAATCATTTTATGATTGACCTTCAGTTAATTTCAGTTTGTGAATTCTATTCTTTGGGTTTACAAATAGCTGGCAACACTAATTTCTTTCAGTTCTGAAAAATTAATGTTTAATTAAAATAGCTTTAAGTTATTTTTTTCTGGTGCTTAGCATTTATATCTTAGTGAAAATAGATAACATGAAGTGTCTTCGTTAATTATTTTGGGAGTAGAAAACATAACTTTTTAATAATAATTCAGTTTTAATATAGACTCCTTTTCAATGATTCTTGAAGAATTGAGAAATATTTTAAAACTGTAATTATATCATACTATCTTTTCATCATAATTAGAAGGTGGAGAGTATTAGGATCATAATAATGAGGGAGAAAACACAGATAATTAAAATAATTTTTGCAGATGATCAATAATGGAAAAAGAGAGAAATTAATATATCTTGTATCTTCTTACCTTTATTCAATAAAGGTTACCACAAGAAACATTTATTACATTTCTAAGAGTGTCTGGTGCAATTCTGGATATCACAAAAGTTCAAAGTTTACTCTTATCCATACTTTTTGTCTGAATGTCCTAATCTTAATTAAGCAATCCTTATATGCTTTACATGTCGATTTCAGTCAGACCAAATCTTTGGTTTGAACTTATTCCGTAAGAGGATGTAGATCAAAATATCTCATTAAGAAAGACACTTGCTTAAATTTGAGGACTTTTTGCAAGTGCCTGCTATTTACCAGTCAGTTCTCTACTGTTTTCTTTTTTGTGTGTGTCAACTATAAACTTCTGAAGGTCTACCAGATGGGTGCCTGGGTGGCTCAGTGGGTTAAACCTCTGCTTTCAGCTCAGGTCATGATCTCAGGGTTCTGGGATTGAGCCCTGCATCGGGCTCTCTGTTCGGCAGAGAGCCTACTTCCCCCAGCCCCTCCCCGCCCCCAGCTCCACCTGCCTCTCTGCCTACCTGTGACCTCAATCTCTCTGTCAAATAAATAAATAAAATCTTAAAAAAAATAAAGTCTACCAGAAAACAAAACAAAATGAAAAACGTGTTGATCAAATAAAGTCAAATTTGTTAGATTTATTTCAGGAAGGGAAAACACCACCTCAATGGAACTTTGATCATGTTTCAGAAAAGGAAGTCAGGAGAGGCTATTGTAGTATTTCAGAGTTAAGATTGGATGGTTTTTAGGCATGTCTTACAAGGTAGGAGATTAGTTTGGATTAGACAAAAGTTAGGATATACTAACTTCAGATTGGAGAGCACAGTAAGTAAAAGATCTTAAAATAATTCTTGGCAAGTTTTGATAAGTAAGCTGTTTTAGTTGGATCCAAGTCTCATCATCTTCCAAGAGAAGGTATTTCTTGGAGCAAACAAGTGGGTTACTTTCACTTACTCTCAGTATTGTTCAACAGAGAGGGGACAGGATTTCCTGTATTGATTAACACAGAGGTAAGGAATATGCTCATTTCATTTCTTATTTTGTGGGTATCAATTTACAGCTACAAATCTGAGTCTGGAGTGGAAGTATTTTGTCAGCTTAAATTTAATTCCCAACTTTCCAGTTAATGGACAAATTAAATATTATAATTATTGGGATGCCATTACTTTCACTAGACAGAGTCACACACAGATGTCAGTATTCTGTGTGGTTCTTACAGATTGGGAGAAGGGACTTTACTTTGTAGCCCATTATAGATGCTGCTAGTATTTTCATTGTCTATAGCCACATAGTTCGCTTAAATTCCAAGGATATTGGCTTCCGTGTCCTTATGGTGCATAGATATACTTGTTCAGTTTTACAAGATCAGAAGTGTATTTGGAGGGTAATTGATGAAGCTTAAACTTCAAGATCACGTGCAGAGTCCCATTCTGAGGAATTCTGAGTGGAACTGGAGGTAAGTTACATAGCTATAAAATTGTAAAATAACAATAGTAATAATTACTATAAATTTAGGATATTTAATAATAATTAGCTGATGTTACTTTACCTCCCCACTATGATGTCTTTTTTTTTTTTTTTTTTCACTTCCCCTCCTATCTGGTGGTATCAAAAATTCACTGTGACAAAGGCAAAGATAAGTTGAGGATTTTTAGGTTGGGTTTAATAGGATATACTTATGTGTTTATATACTTGCCTGTATAAATAAATAATTGTTAGTCATTGCATGTGGACATGGTTTCTAGAAATACTATCTTCATCTATCATAACTCACAAAATAGGTATCATAGTTGAAAAGGTGTAGTATCAAAATGTTTGAGCATGCCTACAAAGGAAGTATGTAGGTAGTGAGTAAGAAATAGGGCTTGAGATGTCTGGAGCTATCAGTTATGTAGTTAATAATCAGAAGTGTAAAATGTAAGCAGAGGATTCACTTCTCATTGATGCACAGAATAGAAATTCTCTCATCAGAAATAAACCCCAAAATGCAGTAATGAGCAACATTTTGATGAGTATTCAGTTGTAATTATTTCATTCCTTGCACCTGCAGCTGTACATGGTAGTTTCCCCCAATTTTATTTTGGTAAAATATATATAATATAAATTTTGTGACCTTAACCATCTGTAATATATAGTTCTGTGGCTTTAAGTACATTCATATTGTTGTGCAGCTAACACCCATGATTGTCTCTATGATTCTTCATCTTATAAAATTAAAACTGTTGGGTGCCTGGGTGCCTCAGGGGGCTAAGCCACTGCCTTTGGCTCAGGTTTTGATCCTCGGGTCTTGGGATCTAGTCCCACATTGGGCTCTCTGCTTTGGTGGGGAGCTTGCTTCCCCCCGCCCCCACCTGCCTCTCTGCCTACTAGTGCTCTCTGTCTGTCAAATTAAAAAAAAATTAAAATTGTTTATATACTAAATAATAACTTCCCATTCCTTCCTACCCCAGCTCCTGGCAACCACCATTTTGCTTTCTGTCTTTATGATTTTGACTACACTAAGTAGTTCCTGTAAGTGGAATCATACAGTGTTTGTCTCTTTTGTGATTGGCCTATTTCACTTTAATGTCCTCCAGGATCATTCATGCTGTAGCATATGGCAGCATTTCTGTTCTTTTTAAGACTGAATGATATTTCATTGTATGTATACTCTATATAAAATTTAAAATCAACTCTGTTTGTATAATTTACAAATAACAAACTGCATCCATTTTCATAGAAGTATTTATCTGTGAAACCAAAACCACAGTCCAGATATAGAGTATTTCTGTCATCCCCAAAAGTTCCCTTGTGATTCTTTACAGCTCATTAATCCTGTTGTCCTCAGCTCTAGGCAAAGACTGATCTGCATTTTGTCATTAGAGATTACATTTTATCTCTTTAAGAATCGTATATTTGAATTCATACAGTAAGTATTCTTTCCTGTCTGAAATTTTCCATTAAGAATAATGATTTGGAGACTTATTCATGTTGGGGAATCTATCTGTGGTCCATTGCTTTTATGTCTGAGTACTTCTCCATTGTTTGGTGTATCACATTTTGCTTTAGCCATTCACCTGTTGGAAGACACTTGGGTTCTTTCCAGTATAGAGCTATTGTGAATAAAGCTTTTATAAATATTAGTTTACATTTTTTGTATCTCTTGGATGAATACCTAGGTGCGGACTTCTTAGATCATTTCATAAAGAAGTGGCCGCTCTTTTCAGTGGGGTTAGTAGCATCATACTCTTCCACAACTTTGTCAGCACTTGGGTATTGCCAGTTTTTCTAATTTTATCTGTTGTATTGCATATATAGTAACATTGTGTCGTTTAATTTGTGCTTTCCTGGTTAAAAATAATGTTGAAAACTTTTCCATAACCTTACTGGCTATTTATATAACATCTTTTGTGTAATGACATTTCTTGTATTATGTCCATTTATTATTTGGTTCCTTTTGTTGAGTTGTGGTGCCTGAAGGAAACAAGTCCTTTTTCTTATATGTATATTGCAAAAACTTTTCTCAGTTGGTGTATTATGTCTTAATTTTCCTTTATTGTCTTTCTTCAGGGTAAAAATTTTAATTTTGATTAATTCTAGTGTATCATCTTTTCTTTTATGGTGTGTAACTTTGTGTCCCACCTAAAAATTCCATAACTACTGCAAGGTTGTGAAGATTTCTTCCTGTAGGGGTGCCTGGGTGGCTCATGAGTTAAAGCCTCTGCCTTCAGCTCAGGTCATGATCCCAGGGTCCTGGGATCGAGCCCCACATCGGGCTTTCTGCTTAGCGGGGAGCCTGCTTCCCCCTCTCTCTCACTGCCTGCCTTTCTGCCTACCCGTGATCTCTGTCTGTCAAATAAATAAATAAATAAATAAATAAATAAATAAAATCTTAAAAAAAAAGATTTCTTCCTGTGTTATCTTCTATATGGATATAGCATTTTTTAACTTTATTTTACTTTTATTTACCTTTTAAAAGTTTATTTATTTTTTATTCCCTTTTTCCCCATTAAGTTGCCTTTGTGTCATTAAGTGACCTTATAGTATGGCTCATACTATATCACTCATATAAGTGACATTATACTATGGTCTCATTTCATGGGTCTCTATTTTATCCATTTATCCAAATGCCTGATTTTTACCAAATCACATTCTCTTGACTACTGTAATTATGGAATGAGTCTTAGAAGTCAAGGAATATGTCTTCTAACTATGTTCTCCTTTACAAATTAGTCAGGCTTTTCTCGGTTGTTTGCATGCCTATGAATTGCTAGCATCAGGTTGCTAATTTCTATAACAATTCTACTGGAGATTAAGAGTCACTTATGGTTTGTCTCCCTCCCAATCCCATCTTGTCTCAGTTATTCTTCTCCTATCCCCCTAACCCCCCATGTTGCATCTCCATGTCCTCATACCAGGGAGATCATATGACAGTTGTCTTTCTCCGATTGACTTATTTCACTAAGCATGATACCCTCTAGTTCCATCCATGTCGTCACAAATGGCAAGATTTCATTTCTTTTGATGGCTGCATAGTATTCCATTGTGTATATATACCACGTCTTCTTTATCCATTCATCTGTTGATGGACATCTAGGTTCTTTCCATGGTTGCTGGGGGGAGGGGGATTTGGGAAAGGGGGAGTGGGGTTATGGACATTGGGGAGGGTATGTGCTATGGTGAGTGCTGTGAAGTGTGTAAACCTGGCAATTCACAGACCTGTACCCCTGGGGATAAAAATACATTATGTTTATAAAAAACAAGAAATAAATAATAAATTTTTAAAAAAGTCTACTGGAATTTTAGTTGAAATTGTGTGGGCCAAAGATTAATTTGTGTCATGTTTGGAATTATCTTTTTCAAGGAATTTGCCCATTTTATTTAAGATATCAAATGTGTTATTTATGATAGATTATTGTTATCCACTTAATGTCTGAAAGATCTCTAATGATAACCTCTCTTTTTTGGTTTGGTAATTTATCTCCTATCTTTCTCTCACTCTTTCTCAACTTAATCTCTTTAACCAGGGTTATATCAGTTCTATTGATCTGTTCAAGAATCAGCTTTCAGATTTATTAATATATTTATTTTTTCTTTTATTCCTTCTTTCTATAATCTTTATTATATCTTATTTTCTACTTTTTTAGGTTTACTATTCTCTTTTTATCAAGCAGCCTAAAATAACACTTTAAACTTCTTTTAGAATGTTCTTTTGTTCTAAAATAATCATTTAAACATACTTTGTGTCCCAAATGCTCCTTCAAATGTGCTGTATTTTTATTACCATTTAGTTTAATACTGTGAAAGCTGAAACAACAAGATAAAGAGTCACTGTTTTTAGCTCAACAGGGAACAGGAGCATAAGGCAACTCAAATTTGTCACTATTCTCTGCATGTATGAATGATCATGAAAGCATTGCAAGTATTGATTTGACAGTTACAAATAAATTTAGTGAGACGCAGAGTTCACAAATACAGAATCAGTGAATTATGAGGATTGATTGCATCTCTCTCTTTATCTCTGTTTGTACATATATAACAAGAATTGGTTTGAACTGTGTGGGTCCACTTACATGTGGATTTTTTTTTTTTATAAATAAAATACCATACTATAAATGTATTTTCTCTTCCTCATGATTTTCTTTTTCTTTTTTCTTTTTCTTTTAGGATTTTATTTATTTACTTGAGAGAGAGGGAGGGAGGGAGAGAGCACAGAGGGAGAGGGAGAAGCAGACCCCCACTTGATCCCAGGACACTGGGATCATGACCTGAGCCAAAGTCAGTTGCTTAACCAACTGAGCCACCTAGACACTCCATGGTTTTCTTAATAACCTTTCATTCTCTCTAGCTTATTTTATTATAAGAACACAATATATGGTACATATAAGATATAAAACATGTGTTAATAGACTGTTTATGTTATCAATATGGTGTCCAGTCAACAGTAGGCTATTAGTAGCTAGGTTTTTGGGGAGTCAAAAATTATATGTGGATTTTTCAACTGCATGGTGGGGGTCAGTGCCCCTAACCTCTGCATTGTTCAAGGGTCAACTGTGTGTTGTGTATATATACACGCATACCCACACTTGGTTTACCTGGGAGTTTATGTTTAAAGAAAATGTTGACAAGGTAGAATTAAGTCTTTTTAATATTTATCATTTTAAATTAGCTTCTCCCTTCTGTTTTGTTTCTCTGTTTTCTGTTCTCACTTAGTTTTGTATATATTTTTTAAAATTCTATTTTCTCTATTGGATTCTTAGCATAAATGACTTTTATTGGTTCCTCCAGGGAACATATGAGTCCTCTGATTTTCACAGACTGATTACAGGTAGTATTGTAACCTTTCATGTAAAATGTAAAAAATCCTGCAATTCTATAATCCATTTACCCCACCCCCATAATCCTTTGTGGTATAGTTATCTAAGGTATTATATCTCCAAAAGAAAAATCCTGAAATTTTTATCTTATACAGTCAAAGTTGCTGAAATTTCTGATGCTTTTTATTTGTTGCTGAAGATCTGAGTTTCTTTTGCAGTCTGAAAAAGTATATTTACTATTTCTAGACATAGACTAGACTAGTCTAGTCATAGCTCTGCTGTGAACAGATTCTGTTGATTTTCTTTTACCTAAATGTGTCTTTGTCATATTCTTGAGTAATGTATTGCCTAGATATGTAATTCTGGGTTGATAGTTTGTCTTTAAACACTTCAAAGAAGTTTTCAAATGTCTTTTGGCCTTCAGTATTTCTAAAGCGAAGACCACAGTCATTTAAATCACGGTTTCCCTGTGTTTCCATTGCCTAATGTTGCATAAAAACCATCCCCAAACTTAATGGTTTCATAGCATTTCTTTTCCTCATGAATTTGTACTCTGTGCAGGGCTTGAAGAGGGTAAGCTTGTCTGTGCTTCACTCAATGTGTGCTCAGATGGCTCAGATGGTAGGGTTGAAATTATCTGAAGGCTCACTCATGCAGGGTCTGGTCCCTGCTGTGGAAAGACTCAAACAGCAGCAGGTTAGAACAGCTTGGGCTCTTCTGGTGCCTTTATTCCCTCTAAACTGTAACATATCTAGCTCATCACGTCATCCCTTTTCACTTTTCCTGTGTGACCTGGGCCACCATGGTTCTTCGTGAACTTTATCCACTATGGTCGCTGCCATCATAACTTTCATAACTTCCTATAGAAGTCAAGAAAATACATGGAAAGGGAAGTGCATAGAGGATCAGAGAGAACTGGGTGAGATGCCAGATCACATACATGTTTAGAGCAGCACTGTTCATGCTTGTCATCCTTGGATTAGATATCTTCAAAAAACACAGGTTAGAGAAATTGTGTTTTTAAATACAAAAAGGAACTCATTTTTACCACCACTAGGTTGCAAAGTAAAAGGTGAATTCCTTAACTGTTATGATTCCAGAAACCACTCATCTCAATTTTGCCATGGAAAGGTGACAGTGAACAATTTTTGTCCAACAACAAAACAGGATTGACTTGCGCCCTTTTCTTTACTTTTGGTGCTTGTATCTGTACTTTGACTTACTTTTACCTTTTCTGTCTAAAAGACTTCTTTGACCTTTTTTACCCCATTTTTAAAAAAAGAACAATAATTTTTCTTGGTTTTTACTAAGTTTTCTTTTTCTTTTGTGATTTTTCCCTCTGTGAGATGATCTTGCCTCCTTTGTTTGGCATGAACGATTCACTGGGGGAGAGATTTACTAATATATGTAGTAGATTTTTCAGATTTATGCTATCTCCAAAAATAACAGTGTACTAGGCAAAACAACGTTTCACACATTTCCAAAGTCTAAGCATGGGTATTAAAAGTCACACAACACATTTATCCAGCATCTTTGTCCCAGGCTTTGTTAAATTTCTCTAGGTGATATAAACAATTATTAGAACTACTTATTTTGAGCTCTTTACAGTTTAGTTAGAGATCAGATAATTTAAACACTGTTAAATAACAATATTTGAAAAAATGCTAAATGAATGCTAGACAAAATGACACAAGTTCTGTCTCTCCTTTTTAGTTTTAGGAATGAAATAAGAGTAGTAACAACAAAGCTATAGCTCAGTTTCTTTAGAAATTGCAGAAGTAAAAATTACATAAACCAATTTCACAGTCAGCTGATAATATTCTCGATGTATTTCACATAAATACAGATACAACCAAAAGCAATAAGTATCAACCACTAATCATAATGGCTTGTTTTGAACAATAGTTACTTCTCATTTCCCATATTTGGAAAATAAGATGCATGTGGAGCACAATTTCCAGATTGTCATCTAATTCTTACTTTTATAAATATTTAAAATACTCCTGACCCTTTTAGGTTGACATCTGACTTTTTGATGATATTGCTCATAACACTCTTAAATATATGTGATAAGGTATTACAGTAATGACTCTTAGCCAGCAAAGTAGCTGGCTTATTCTCTGGCTCATCTGTATTTGCCAGCTGATTCCAAAGGTTAAAGGTAAACTGCACCTAGAACTTAAGGACTCTCCCTGGTGCCGTTCAACATAGGAGCTCAGCCTGCAGTGGGCCCTTTGAAAATCTCATGTGGGGACAACATACAGCTTCCTTTCTCAAGTTACTCAGAAGTGCTGTTAAATGATTTCATCACCTTCTATGTTTAGAAAACAGAGACTTGGTGCTTTATAATCCTTAGGGTTTATTTGAATTTTATTATGTTAACTTTAAAAATACTTTTCTGTAAGTTGGAAGGGCACTCTGCCAACTATGTGTTTTTTAAAGATTTAAGAGATACTCCACAGTCTTCAGTGGTTCCTCTTTCAATGAGAAATAGTTCTTCAAACTCTGTCCTTCACCAATGGCCTGAGAGTTGGTTTGTGAACTGGCCCTTGGTACCTCTCTGACGTCATCTCCTTCTTCCTCTGTTTCTAACTTATTCAGTTCAGCCACTATTTCTTGCTGTTCTCAAACACACTGCTGCTCTTCCCAACTTAGACCCTTTTTTTTTTCTTGTAATGCTCTTCCCTCAGATAACCTCATAGCTAACTGCCATGCCTCCTTTAAATCTCGGTCATTCATGCCTATCATGCCCACTCTATTTAAAAATGAAATTCACCCATCTACCTCCCTTTACCTGCTCTATTTTTCATCATAACACTTATCACCATTTTAGCATACTCTATAATTTTTAATGTATTCTTTTATTTATCTATTGTCTGTCTTTACTTTTAGAATCTAAGCATGTAGATGCATGTCTGGGACATATTAGATTCTCAGTAAATATTTAGTAAAATAATTTTTAATGCTGGAAATGTATTGTAATAGTTACTTTTTCCCGACCCTCTGAGAATTATGAACCCTACTGCAGACAGAGGCTATTCCTTTGATCTAAATTCACTTCTCTGCAAATGTAGGCTTCAGTATGTGGCTGAGAGTCCATACTTAAAATAGATAAAAGGCTTTTCCTGAATATAAAAGAGATTCTCAGAATCTATGAAGAGTAGAGATTCTGGGGCTTCCATGGCAAGAAGACTTACTGGCTTTGCTTTGAGGAAATTGTGGGGCTGCAGGACGTTGACTCCCCAGAGATTAGTATGTCCCCATCATAGTGGAGAAGAGGCAAGGCAAAAAGAGCTAGAGCCAGATGGGCCTGAAGAAACCCTGCAGACAGAGACACCAGCGTATATCCCAGATTGAAGAAAATAAGGGACTAAGCAGGGACTGGGAATTAAATTTAATTTCCCACCTGCCAAACAAAATGAGAATTCTTAGACAAGATTAAGTTAATTTAAATAATGCAGTGGTTTGGGTTTAGTTTTCATTTGTTTGTTGGACTTCTGTGGGGGGGCACTAGATTGTGGACTGAGATCTATACATCCTAGTTGAAGGCTAAAAAACTATTCCAAGAGTAGTAAGTAGGAAGCTAAATGCTGAAGCTACATAGGAACCTCAGTGCTGATGAGTGGCATATTTCCCATTTCTTCCCATGATTTCCAGTCATTCTTTCTTGCTAGACTAGCTGAGTGTCATGTGTGGGGGTGTGTGTGTGCACACATGCATGTCATAATGCTCTTCGTGTCAGTGTGTGCCTATAATGCTATTTGTTGTCTGGCAAACTCCTTAACCTGTGGACTTCAGATTCTATTTCCATAGCTCCAGGTGTAAATCAAGTGCTTCACTTATTTTCTGATAGCACTTTGATTATACTGAAATCATTTACTTCCCTAACTCCTGAACTATAGTCATCTTTTTTTTTTTTTTTTGGTAATCATCTTTATGGTAATAATTGTCCTTTTGTTATTTGCTTCCATGGTGCTTGGAACATAGATACTTGGTGATGTTACTGAGATCCTTCAGTTGTAAGTACTTTGAAGTGTACTGTTCTTTAAAATAAGCCTTAAGGGGCGCCTGGGTGGCTCAGTGGGTTAAGCCTCTGCCTTCAGCTCAGGTCATGATCCCAGGGTCCTGGGATCGAGCCCCACATCGGGCTCTCTGCTCAGCGGGGAGCCTGCTTCCTCCTCTCTCTGTCTGCCTGCCTCTCTGTCTACTTGTAATCTCTGTCTGTTAAATAAATAAATCTTAAAATAAAATAAAATAAAATAAGCCTTACATTTTTTAGCTGACAATCAAGTAGAAGAGAAGTGGCCTGCTGAGGTGGTGTGGTGGCAGTCTGCATTCTCATCCACGTACATCTGCATTCTAAACTCAGGCACCTTCTTCTCTACCAAGCTGTCTTTTGACATATGAGATGTCTTAATAATATGATTCCTATGTTACAAGGAGTTTTTATTTAAAAATCATAACAGTTTTAGAACATACTGTATGTAGTGGTGGGAAACTGGGATAATTCATGCAGTGAAAGTTCCGGAATAAACCAGGAGAAGCAAAGACTCCAAGAGCTGGAGAAGCCCAGTGGCCACTTACTGCCAGCACAGCCTCTTTTAACCTCGGATTTTTTTAGTACTGTTTTCAGTCTCCCAAACTGGCATGCTTTGTGTTCATGTATGTGTAGATCTCTAACCAACGGGGATTTATAAAAAACCCCAAGGAAAGATTCTGATCACAAGGCAACACTGGCCCAAAGTGAAAGGATATGATGGTCGTACAGTCTCAGTTACTTACCTAACCTATGAACAGGGGTCAGAAGCTGTAGAACTGGAACCCTGCACACAGCAGGGAAAGGAGGGGATGCAGAAGGGGGAGAGAAACAGTTCCCCAAATGAAATGAAGTGTCATTATTAGAAGAAGTAGTAAAAAATGTTGGGCCGATTAAAACAACATGATACATTCTCCCAGATATCAAAATGTAATATCCCAAAATACTTCTAGAGGTCCCAGGAGCAAGACATCTTAAATATGTTTAATTTAGAATTTCTTTCACAGTTATCTGCCTTTGGAATAAATTGAACTGCTTCCAATCAAGAGATTTGAAAGGATTATCTTATTCATTGTTTTCTCAAATCCTGTCTTTATATGGAAGCTTAGGGGGAACTGGAATGACTCCCAGTGAGAACAACTCTTATTGAGTTATTCTATTTCTAAATCTGAAAATTACTTTGGAAATAGACCTGAATAGAATAGTGTATTCTACTGACTACTGTAGTGTAGTGTTCCAGTGGAACACCCTTAACTGGGTAATTTTAACACCTCCTGAGGCTACCAAACGTACTGAAGCAGTTACTTGAGCACCTAGTTCTTCTCTATCTCTTTCTTATGGAAAACAGTTGGTTAGCTGGGCAGCTATAATGCACCTTTCCCAATATACTGATTGTCATTTGTAAAGCCAGTCTTTCCCATTTGAAACCATGTCTAAAGGCAAACGATTTAAATAATGATATGCTCTTCTCAGGTCTATATCCCCTAATGATCTGTGTTTACTAATGTAGTTCAAGGGATCTGAAAGGAATTTAAGTTAACGTGAGAAAAGTAAATGGCATTTCTCATCTGCTCCCTTTATTTCACTACAGAAACGAACACAGCAGACTCAATGCATTATTTCCTGAAATGGCTGTTTTCTGATTTGAAATAAATAGATGCTGGCCGGTGGTAAAAAGACCAGTAAAAAGGTCACTTTGAAATCACTGTAGGAAGTGATGAACATTGATAACAGGCTGTAGACCCAGTTGAAATGGAAAGGAAGATGCAGTCTAATGATCTATAAAAGCAATATGGATGTTTCTACAAAATCTTATAGTGAAAACAAGCATGTCATAAACATATATATTGATATGAAAAAGAAGTAATTGGAGAGCTACTGAGATTTCAAAGTGGAGGATATTATAAAAGAAAATATGAATAACTATAAAATACAATGCTAGGGTGAACACTCACCCTGTCAGTAATGTAAGTAACAGAGTTCTTCACTGATAAATGTAAATGGTTGACCAAGATCAATCAGAAAGGAGAAGAGCAACACCACAAAAAAACATGGACTCAAACGGACAAACAACACAGAAATAGAATATCAGTCAAATGATAAATCAAGCAAGAGAGTAAAATAAACTTAATTTGGACATGCACGAGCTCAGACATTGTGCCTCTCACAGGCCTTTTCTGTATATTTACTTACGAGGTATCATAGCTGTTTTAAGAGTCCAAGACATCCAAGAAACAGTCTAACATAGAAGAACAAAAGTCAGGGTAATTCTAAGATGAAAAGCAATTGACGTAAATTAAAATAGAAATTCTCTGGACAGGGGCGCCTGGGTGGTTCAGTCCATTAAACATCTGACTCTTGATTTGGGCTCAGGTCATGATCTCAGGGTCATGAGACTGATCCCTGTGTTAGATTCCATGCTGGGCATGGGGCCTGCTTAAGATTCTCCCTCTCCCTCTGCCCACTCCCTTCCCCCACTTGAGTGCGCTGTCTCTTCAAAAGAAAAAAAGAAATGCTCTAGACTTTCAGAAAAATGCCTTTTAAAAATAGTTTCCTGGGGCACCTGGGTGGCTCAGTCAGTTAAGCATGTGCCTCCAGCTCAGGTCATCATCTGGGGATCCTGGGATCCAGCCCTGCCTCAGGCTCTCTGCTCAGTGGGGAGCCTGCTTTTCCCTCTCCTCCCTCATGCTTTCTCTTGCTATCTCTGTCGCTTTCTCTGTCTCTCTCTCTCTCTCTCTCTCTCAAATAAATAAATAAATAAAATATTTATAAAAATGGGTTCTTTATAACAAATACATGATTAAGTAGCTAGAGTGCCTTAGGCATAAAGTGAAGGTCTCTATCAAGATAGTATACAATAAAACAAATAAGCAAGCAAATGTATTAATAAAGAGTATGTCAAATAAATAAATCCAATCTACTTCCTCCCTGTCTTTCCCTTCTTTTAGAAGGCAACACAGTCTCTAAAAATATTTGAGTAAAGAAATAGACATTTATGTGTGCTCTATACAAATATAAGGATTAAAATAGAGTAAGAAATAGAAATAAATATGAATTTATATCGTTAGCAAAGATTTAGAAGTATAGAAGGAAAGGATGGAACTATAAGTGTCAACTTTTATGGAAGGATAGTTCATGTTTAATGCTGACAGATGAACAACAGATGTACACAGGTAACATTTATACTTCTTGAAATTATCTCAAGTCCTAGAAATAGACTATTTAAAAGTGTCTATGAGGGGCACCTCGGTGGCTCAGTGGGTTAAAGCCTCTGCCTTTGGCTCAGGTCATGATCCCAGGGTCCTGGGATCGAGCCCCGCATCAGGTTCTCTGCTCAGCAGGAAGCCTGCTTCTCCCTCTCTCTGTCTGCCTCTCTGCCTACTTGTGATCTCTCTCTCAAATAAATAAATAAAAATCTTTAAAAAAAATAAAAAATTTTAAAAAAATTGTCTCTGAGTGGAAGGTAGTAAACTTTCATCTTCACGTTATATCCTTTAGAACTGACTGGACTTTATGATCCAGGACATGCATTTCCCTTACGATAAAACAAATTTAAAACAGCAAAATGAAGTTATATCCATAAAGTGCCATTGAGAAAATGATTACAAAACTGAAGAGATTAACACATGATTGCTTTTTACTATTGCTCATGTTTACCCACCAGGGCTCCTGGCCTAATGCTTTCACATTCTCACCCAATGTCATCACCCTTTGTTGTGCTAACGTATAAAGCAACTGTTTTATACATTAACTGTGTAAGTCTGGTCCAGCTCTATCTGCATGAAGAAAGCAGTGACCTCCAGACGACAGATCTCTTTGTGTTTCTTATTGCATTAAAACATTCACAGTAAAGAAGATGTGCCTATTCTGGTGAATCCAAAAATGTTGGAATACTATAGATTTCTTAATAATAAATACATCAGGTATGATGCAGAGAAGGACCAGACAGAAGCTTGCATTAACATTCAGAGAGAGATTTTCTCAGCACTCAATCCATCCTGTAGGACACATTTTTTTTTCCCCCTCTCTGAAGAAGGTTAGGACTTGTTTAAATCAGCCAGCTTCTCCTTTTCCCAGGAGGTAAAAGAAAGGGGGAATAAATTGCAGCTGGACTGTTTCTACATCAAAGAGTATGGGGAAAGTTCTTAAAGAACTTTGTTATGATTATCTTTGCTTAGGAAAAGGTGGAATAAGGCTCATGATAAAGCTGAGAAAATGGTTTGTAAAGCACACTCTTCTGAATGTAAGATGTAGAAGAACTTTTTATGTATATGAATATACACACACACTTATTTCCTTGTGGTATCTCAGAGTTCCATACTTGCCTTCAGAAAACGGCTGAATTAATAATAACAACACAAATGTTCCTGCTTGTGATGAAATCGACTTAGAAACGATAGAATAATTAGGAATGCTGATGTATGTAAGAATCGTGAGGAGGTGGATTCTTGTGCATTGACTGCCACTTGTGCCAGTGACCTAGGTGAGGTCTGTTGTACGAATAGAGCCTCCTCGGGTAACAGGCTGGAACTCCTGCTGTGCACGTTCGTGTATCTAAGCAATGCTAACTCCAGGCGGGATCTGTTGGTTTCTTCCCTGAAACTGAAGAAGCTGTGCAGTGGTTAAGCCCGGTTTCAAGGAAGTTACTAACTATCCTCATTCATCCTAAGTGAACACACTTGGACTGTTAAACTATATGGTGTCTTGGGTTCCAGGATGGTTTTTGTTTTGGGGTTTTCTTTGTTTTTGGTAAGGGAGGGTTGGGGCATTAGACTGATGATCCCTATTTTTTATAAATTAGTTTACCATTTTGCTCTTCCATTCCACTCCTGGTGGTGTTTTGTTTCAACAACTTGAGTGTAATAAGCACTCAATTTGATCATGCCAAAAGTACTCACTGAGGAGTTTCAGGATAAGTGGCAATCCCTTTTGCTATCTGAGGTGCCATTCAGACCCAAGGTGAGAAATCAGATTCTGGAAGCAGCAGAAAGAGGATTGCTATGTATGATGTTGGTGAACCAGGTGCTGATCTTACTGAATATATCAGAGGTATTCTAAAGGGAGTAAATAAAGGTGAAGGATTTTGAAACTGGGAATTCACATGGGACTAATTTTAATTTCCTATGTATTTTACCCTTAAGGAAGTTGAGGCTGTCCAGTACCCATCATGTACTATGTACTATCAACACATGCCTGAAAAATAACTAAATGTATTGGTTACTTTCTAAGCCAGAAGCTTTTAGCAAATAAGCTCTATATTTAATCACCTTATAAGGTAAATGTTATTTATTTGATATGTAAGTTGAAGTGTTGGGTCCCCCAAAAACTGGGTACCCCAATAATGGGTCCGTGATTAAAGGAGCGAGACTGATATAAGGCGAAAGTCAAACAAAGCTTTATTTCGCGCCAAGCATCAAGAATCTAACTGAACGTTCGGGGCCGCACCCGTTACAAGAGAGGGTGACCCTTCTCTTGTTTCACAGACTAGCTTTTAAGGGCAAAGGCCATGCGGTTGGGCCTGGCCACGCACAGGTGGCCAATGAAAATGTAACACACAGGAAACTCCACAGTGATGCTAGGTGACCAATTGAATTACAATTTACCTTAGTAGACATTTGAACTAGCCTATTACACCTTGATTAGGATTGGCGCCAAAAAGGTTCCCAGAGGGCGGGGGTCACTACTCCTTGGTAGCTAAGGAGACAGTATGCAACCCCCCACTGATCGGATGTCTCCACCTGGCCAGACCCACCCTTTTTCTGGGCTTTGTTACCTGGAGCTGGTTTCAGGGACTTGTTTCCAAGTAAATCCCCTGGGGGAAGGGAGGGCAGGGACAGTTTCTAAATAGGTCCTTACAGAAGAAACTGAAGTTCACCCATTATAGGGACATGCTTCAGGTAACACAGTTCCTAAGCATACCTAATCTAAGATTCAGCTAGGTTATCTGACCCTAAAGCCCTTTCTCTTCTCACCATACTGTTCTGGATATCAGATAATATGTGTTTTAACAATGGTGTTTGCATATGATGCCTTTTCCCTCCCTTTGAACTTGTTGTATTATCAACTAGTCTGGGCCATGAAAAGTTAGGATGTGAAGTGTCTGGAAGTCATCAGATTTTAAGGTTTAAATGTATGCATTCTCTGAATGATGGCTCCAGAGGACCTCTGACATTCCTGTTCTCCCACTTGCTTTGCTTATATTAAGAAGTAAGTGGGTGTGATGATGCTGAATCTTAACAAATCTAATTTATACAGCCAGTACTAAGTTAAGTTTATGTTTAAAAAAGTTCAAATAATATTTAAAGGATACAAACCCAAATATGTCATATGCGTATTGTGTTCTTACAGTTGAAATGTTTTGTTTTGTTGTTAATTTGTCATTTAAAAGAATTAAAACCTCATCTTGACAGATATATGTTAATAAGCTCTTCTGCACCTGACCGTTTTAGTAAGTTATTTATTAATCAGTTTATACAGATAACATTTAAAAGTCAAGGTGCATTGCTTATCTCTGCCCCCCACCTCCTCCCCTGAGTGCAGTTTGGCTGCATCCAGCTAACTCAGGGTTCCAGGCTCCTGCTACACTAGTGCCACAGTAGTCTCTCTCCAGCCATAGTCATAATCATCTCCTGGGACCTCATTAGTCATGAGGAGATGTTCTCTGACATCTACAAAATCCGGGAGATCGCCAATGGGCTGTGCCTGGGGGCGGGGGAGGGGGCGATGGTTAGTAAGATAGAGAGTAACATTGTTGACTCACTTCTTGGTGGAAATGTCTCCACTGAAGGCCCCAAGGATGAAGGTGCCAAAAGCACGTAATCATTAGCATTGCTATTATCACGAACCATCATTTGGGCTTCCTGCAAGTGATGGAAACCAGCTTCTCAAAAGAAGCCTCCAAGAAGTACATCAAAGACTATATGAAATCAGTCAAAGGCAAATTTGAAGAACAGAGGCCAGAAGGTGTAAAACCATTTATGACAGGGACCGCAGAACAAATCAAGCACATCTTTGCTAATTTCAAAAACTACCAGTTTATTACTGATGAAGATAGGAATCCAGACGGCATGATTGCTCTGCTGGACTGTCACAAGGATGGTGTGACCCCATATATGATTTTCTTTAAGGATGGTTTAGAAATGGAACAATGTTAACAAATTTGCTTATTACATTGAATGTATCACTTGTTGTCACGATTGGTGTGCTCTTCATCCACACAACACCAGGACTTAGACAAATGGGACTGGTATCCCTTTGAGCTCTTCATTTATTTTTACCTCAATTTATTTGGAGCAGAGGCATAGTTTTTAAGAACAAAAATATGTCATGTCAGTTGTCTACAAATAAAATGCATTTAAGCTACTGAGAGAATGCCTTGTAGTTTAAGACATAGGTAAATCCGTATCATGTAGTCCTGGAGAAACTCAAGCCTGGTTGTAGACTAGTGCTAGAAAGGATAAGATGGCCTGGAGATAACGTCTACAATGAAAACTACTGCTGGGACTGGAATATAAAAAACAAAAGCCAAGAGTCTTAATTCTGAGTTCAAGGAAAGGGAAAGACCATGATCATAGCCAGGCCAACATTTGAAGTGGGTTCCTTACACATTTCATCACCTACAAATGGGAGTAATTAACTCCAGAAGAGATTACCAAAAAAATATAGTGGGAAGGAAAAAAAAAAAAAAGTTGAGGTACATTATGTAGTAAACCCCTGTCTCATAAAAGAATTTCACTAGGAAAATGGATCATCTACCTAGAGGCCTAAGAATTGAAATACTAAACCATCCATTATTTGGAGAGATATTAATGGATTCAAACACTTTCTAGCAAAAGGTATTCTATGTTCAAAAGTCACTCATTTGTATTGACATATTTATAAAATATAATTTTAGTAAAGGTTAATAAATTTATATAGGACTAGTTTTAACAACATATGATTATGTTAGTATGCATGAATTTGATTTTGAATACACTTATATTTCCATTTTTATTGTATGTGGAGACAACTCTTAAAATAATGAAACACCAAAATCATTAATGGAAAAAGTCCCAGTTGCTCCATGAAAATAAGTTAGTTCTTTATTAAATAAATAAATAAATAAATAATCATCCAAAATAGAAGTTTAAATCTTAGCAGTTTATAAGGTTGGTTTTTTTTTTTTAACATATAAGAAACCTGGTGAGAATGACTTGTTTAATATTTATAATCATATTTTAGTTTTAAAAGACTGACACCATATTTTTGAAAAATAGCTACACCATTTTCCAATGAGCAATATAAAAATGTTTCATTCTTCTCGTATCTATGGAAGTTCACATAGATAGTACTTTCTAATATGTAGTATTAAAACCGCAATTGTATAATTTCATGGTGATTTATTTCTAAAAATGTATTTTATCATCTAAATCCTCATTCAGTGACAATTATGAGGAACTGGGATACTATATAAAAGGACTTCAGGTCATTCCATATCAGAAAGCTATAGGTAATTGCCAATAATAAAAATTGTTATTTGTTTAAATTATGAGTTAAGTTGTCAAAGAGATTTGTGAATTCTTACTAAAGAAATCACTGTTCTTAAATGATTTTAAGTGTAAGTGACTTCTATTTTTATGAGGCATTAGCTCAGAAAATCAGACTGCCATTTAATTTTGCTCTGGTGAGCCTATTTTCTTCATTTCATGTCCTTCTTGGGATACATTTTTCTCTGGAATTTTGAAGATTTATTCATGAAGTCCCATTAGCATTAATAGGGGTTGTATAACTCTATCCCCTACACAGCCAGTGGTAAATGAAATCCCTTTGGCATAATTTTCAGGCATTTAAATGAGTCTTGGGCTTTATAAAATACAATTATGGTGCAATGTTACTAATGTAAATACTGAGAAGGTGTGGGAGAGGGAATTAAAGGTGCCCTTTATAATGACACATGAGAGGCCACACTTTCTCAAATTGAAAGACACAATTGAGAGAACTTGTCACATTATCTATCTGATCATCACTAGTTTGGGGAATAGTGCTGTCTGTCATGGAATTAATAGATATTAAATCCAAAATCTTAGTTAACCATCGGATCACACAGCTTTTTTCTTTTTCCTACTGGAAACGATGGCAAAAATTTTTATTGCTGGTATTTAGCTTTTTAATGTGCAGGTATAGTATTTATGGTTTATCTTGCTTGCAAAAGACTATAATTACAGATTTGTTTAATTTGAGTAACCTCTGTGTTAGAAGAGTTACATAATTTCCAGTGAGAAAGTCACAGATAACAATAAGGCATCTGGAAGTGGGGCTAAAAAAAGTTAAGCTCTTAAAATACCAAGGTAGGAACTCTTCTCTGTTCTCAAAACATCTGCTAGTGACCTAATATAAGGTAAAATTGCGTTTCCACCTTGTAAATAAGTACAATGCATATTACTAATAAAATACAGATATTTTAGGAAATCTCACCTTTCACAATTTTTTTTAAATTTATTTATTTATTTTTTTCAGCATAACAGTATTCGTTGTTCTAGCACAACACCCAGTGCTCCAAGCAATACGTGCCCTCCCTATTACCCACCACCTGGTTCCCCCAACCTCCCACCCCTGCCCCTTCAAAACCCTCAGGTTGTCTTTCAGAGTCCATAGTCTCTTATGGTTCGCCTCCCCTTCCAATTTCCCTCAACTTCCTTCTCCTCTCCATCTCCCCAAATCCTCCATGTCCTTTGTTATGCTCCACAAATAAGTGAAACCATATGATACTTGATTCTCTCTGCTTCACTTATTGCACTCAGCATAATCACTTCCAGTCCCATCCATATTGCAACAAAAGTTGGGTATTCATCCTTTCTTTTCTTTTCTTTTTTTTTTTTTTTTTTTATAAACATATAACGTATTTTTATCCCCAGGGGTACAGGTCTGTGAATCACCAGGTTTACACATTTCACAGCACTCACCATAGCACATACCCTCCCCAATGTACATAACCCCACTCCCCTTCTCCCAACCCCACCTCCCTCCAGCAATCCCCAGTTTGTTTTGTGAGATTAAGAGTCACTTATGGTTTGTCTCCCTCCCAATCCCATCTTGTTTCAGTTATTCTTCTCCTACCCCCCTAGCCCCCCATGTTGCATCTCCACGTCCTCATATCAGGGAGATCATATGATAGTTGTCTTTCTCCGATTGACTTATTTCACTAAGCATGATACCCTCTAGTTCCATCCACGTCGTCACAAATGGCAAGATTTCATTTCTTTTGATGGCTGCATAGTATTCCATTGTGTATATATACCACCTCTTCTTTATCCATTCATCTGTTGATGGACATCTAGGTTCTTTCCATAGTTTGGCTATTGTAGACATTGCTGCTATAAACGTTCGGGTACACATGCCCCTTCGGATCACTATGTTTGTATCTTTAGGGTAAATACCCAGTAGTGCAATTGCTGGGTCAAAGGGTAGTTCTATTTTCAACATTTTGAGGAACCTCCATGCTGTTTTCCAGAGTGGTTGCACCAGCTTGCATTCCCACCAACAGTGGAGGAGGGTTCCTCTTTCTCCGCATCCTCGCCAGCATCTCTCATTTCCTGATTTGTTAATTTTAGCCATTCTGACTGGTGTGAGGTGATATCTCATTGTGGTTTTGATTTGTATTTCCCTGATGCCGAAAAGTGTGGAGCACTTTTTCATGTGTCTGTTGGCCATCTGGATGTCTTCTTTGCAGAAATGTCTGTTCATGTCCTCTGCCCATTTCTTGATTGGATTGTTTGTTCTTTGGGTGTTGAGTTTGCTAAGTTCCTTATAGATTTTGGACACTAGCCTTTTATCTGATATGTCATTTGCAAATATCTTCTCCCATTCTGTCAGTTGTCTTTTGGTTTTGTTAACTGTTTCCTTTGCTGTACAAAAGCTTTTGATCTTGATGAAATCCCAATAGTTCATTTTTGCCCTTGCTTCCCTTGCCTTTGGCAATGTTCCTAAGAAGATGTTTCTGCGGCTGAGGTCAAAGAGGTTGCTGCCAGCATTCTCCTCAAGGATTTTGATGGATTCCTTTCTCACATTGAGGTCCTTCATTCATTTTGAGTCTATTTTCGTGTGTGGTGTAAGGAAGTGGTCCAATTTCATTTTTCTGCATGTGGCTGTCCAATTTTCCCAGCACCATTTATTGAAGAGGCTGTCTTTTTTCCATTGGACATTCTTTCCTGCTTTGTCGAAGATTAGTTGACCATAGAGTTGAGGGTCTATTTCTGGGCTCTCTATTCTGTTCCATTGATCTATGTGTCTGTTTTTGTGCCAGTACCATGCTGTCTGGATGATGACAGCTTTGTAATAGAGCTTGAAGTCCGGAATTGTGATGACACGCATTTTGGCTTTCTTTGTCAATATTCCTTTGGCTATTCGAGGTCTTTTCTGGTTCCATGTAAATTTTAGGATTATTTGTTCCATTTCTTTGAAAAAAATGGATGGTATTTTTTTTTCTTTTTTTTCATTTTATTTATTTTTTCAGTGTAACAGTATTCATTCTTTTTGCACAACACCCAGTGCTCCATGCAAAACGTGCCCTCCCCATTACCCACCAAAAAATGGATGGTATTTTGATAGGGATTGCATTAAATGTGTAGATTGCTTTAGGTAGCATAGACATTTTCACAATATTTATTCCTCCAATCCAGGAGCATGGAACATTTTTCCATTTCTTTGTGTCTTCCTCAATTTCTTTCATGAGTACTTTATAGTTTTCTGCATATAGATTCTTAGCCTCTTTGGTTAGGTTTATTCCTAGGTATCTTATAGTTTTGGGTGCAATTGTAAATGGGATTGACTCCTTAATTTCTCTTTCTTCTGTTTTGTTGTTGGTGTACAGAAATGCAACTGATTTCTGTGCATTGATTTTATATCCTGACACTTTACTGAATTCCTGGACAAGTTCTAGCAGTTTTGGGGTGGAGTCTTTTGGGTTTTCCACATATAGTATTATATCATCTGTGAAGAGTGATAGTTTGACTTCTTCTTTGCCAATTTGGATGCCTTTAATTTCTTTTTGTTGTCTGATTGCTGAGGCTAGGACTTCTAGTACTATGTTGAATAGCAGTGGTGATAATGGACATCCCTGCCATGTTCCTGCCCTTAATGGAAAAGCTTTCAGTTTTTCTCCATTGAGAATGATATTTGTGGTGGGTTTTTCATAGATGGCTTTGATAATATTGAGGTATGTGCCCTCTATCCCTACACTTTGAAGAGTATTGATCAGGAAGGGATGCTGTACTTTGTCAAATGATTTTTCAGCATCTATTGAGAGTATCATATGGTTCTTGTTCTTTCTTTTATTAATGTGTTGCATCACATTGATTGATTTGCGGATGTTGAACCAACCTTGCAACCCTGGAATAAATCCCATTTGATCATGGTGAATAATCCTTTTAATGTACTGTTGAATCCTATTGGCTAGTATTTTGTTGAGAATTTTTGCATCTGTATTCATCAAGGATATTGGTCTGTAGTTCTCTTTTTTGGTGGGATCCTTGTCTGGTTTTGGGTTCAAGGTGATGCTGGCCTCATAAAATGAGTTTGGAAGTTTTCCTTCCATTTCTATTTTTTGGAACAGTTTCAGGAGAATAGGAATTAGTTCTTCTTTAAATGTTTGGTAGAATTCCCCTGGGAAGCCATATGGCCCTGGGCTTTTGTTTTTGTTTTTTTGGGGGGGGGCTTTTGTTTGTTTGGAGATTTTTGATGACTGTTTCAATCTCCTTACTGGTTATGGGCCTGTTCAGGTTTTCTATTTCTTCCTGCTTCAGTTGTGGTAGTTTATATGTCTCTACGAATGCATCCATTTCTTCCAGATTGTCCAATTTGTTGGCGTAGAGTTGCTCATAGTATGTTCTTATAATTGTCTCTATTTCTTTGGTGTTAGTTGTGATCTCTCCTCTTTCATTCATGATTTCATTTATTTGGGTCCTTTCTCTTTTCTTTTGGATAAGTCTGGCCAGGGGTTTATCAATCTTATTGATTCTTTCAAAGAACCAGCTCCTTGTTTCATTGATTTTTTCTATTGTTTTTTGGTTTCTATTTCATTGATTTCTGCTCTGATCTTTATGATTTCTCTTCTCCTGCTGGGTTTAGGGTTTCTTTCTTGTTCTCTCTCCAGTTCCTTTAGGTGTAGGGTTAGGTTGTGTACTTGAGACCTTTCTTGTTTCTTGAGAAAGGCTTGTACCGCTATATATTTTCCTCTCAGGACTGCCTTTGCTGTGTCCCACAGATTTTGAACCGTTGTGTTTTCATTATCATTTGTTTCCATGAATTTTTTCAATTCTTCTTTAATTTCCTGGTTGACCCATTCATTCTTTAGAAGGATGCTGTTTAGTCTCCATGTATTTGGGTTCTTTCCAGCTTTCCTCTTGTGATTGAGTTCTAGCTTCAGAGCGTTGTGGTCTGAAAATATGCAGGGAATGATCCCAATCTTTTGATACCGGTTGAGACCTGATTTGTGACCCAGGATGTGATCTATTCTGGAGAATGTTCCATGTGCACTAGAGAAGAATGTGTATTCTGTTGCTTTGGGATGAAATGTTCTGAATATATCTGTGATGTCCATCTGGTCCAGTGTGTCATTTAAGGCCTTTATTTCCTTGTTGATCTTTAACTTGGATGATCTGTCCATTTCAGTGAGGGGAGTGTTAAAGTCCCCTACTATTATTGTATTATTATTGATGTGTTTCTTTGATTTTGTTATTAATTGTTGATATAGTTGGCTGCTCCCACGTTAGGGGCATAGATACTTAAAATTGTTAGATATTCTCGTTGGACAGACCCTTTGAGTAGGATATAGTGTCCTTCCTCATCTCTTATTATAGTCTTTGGCTTAAAATCTAATTGATCTGATATAAGGATTGCCACCCCAGCTTTCTTCTGATGCCCATTAGCATGGTAAATTGTTTTCCACCCCCTCACTTTAAATCTGGAGGCGTCTTCGCGTCTAAAATTAGTTTCTTGTAGGCAACATATTGATGGGGTTTGTTTTTTTATCCATTCTGATACCCTGTGTCTTTTGATTGGGGCATTTAGTCCATTAACATTCAGGGCAACTATTGAGAGATATGAATTTAGTGCCATTATTAGCCTGTAAGGTAACTGTTACTGTATATTGTCTCTGTACCTTTCTGATCTACTACTTTTAGGCTCTCTCTTTGCTTAGTTGACCCCTTTGAATATTTCCTGTAGAGCTGTTTTGGTGTTTGCAAATTCTTTCAGTTTTTGTTTGTCCTGGAAGCTTTTTATTTCTCCTATTTTCAATGATAGCCTAGCTGGATAGAGTATTCTTGGCTGCATGTTTTTCTCGTTTAGTGCTCTGAATATATCATGCCAGCTCTTTCTGGCCTGCCAGGTCTCTGTGGATAAGTCAGCTGCCAATCTAATGTTTTTACCATTGTATGTTACAGACTTTCACCTTTCACAAATTTTACCCCCATCTCATGTCCCTGTTCCTTTGAATCCGCTGGTAGTAATTTGTCTCTAAATCTCCAGGGAATTTTAAAAATATCTTCTGGAGCTCTTTATAAAAGTGAGTCAGGAGTAACCTACTGGTTACTTACAAGTCAGGAAGAAGTAACATGTTACAACAGTTTAGTGAAACTTTCACCCAGCAAGGCAAACAAGAATCTGTATTTGTTTGCATGGAACGAGTTGCACACTGGGGGAAATGAGACCACAGAATCACAGGAATGGGGAAGGTACTAGAAGGGGTAGAGGGAACATCTCTGACCACTACTTCACACTGAGTTTGAAACCAGTTCTGTTTCCGTAGTGGTTGAAGGTTACAATTACAACCCAATCTCACTGATTCAGTTGGGTAATTGCTTTATGGTACTGGACTAGGAGGGATGAGTTTTGGATTCAAAACAGATGTAGAGTAGTGTCCTTTATCTTTACAGAAATAAATGAAACTTTTGGAACTTCATTTTCCTAATCTGATCATTACTGATAGTTATTAACATTGAAAAAGACAATGAATGAGGTGGCAACTAGTTCTTGATCTTCGGCATGTAGTAACCTTCCCTTTGTTTCAAGGCAGAGGGTCTCTGGAACTGATAGCCACCATTATCAACAGTGAAATCTTGTTCTCATATTGTAAGTACAGATTCAAGAGGAAAAGTAGTTTTACTCTGGACACGTACTATGTTTGAATATCTGTTATTTAAACTCAGTTTTATCTCATGAATAACTTTAAATGATTTTATATACATTTTGGTATTTAATGAAAAACTTCAGTTGTTATGGTATCCTTCCCATACATCCTGCCCCACCCTGTGGTGGTTATCACTGCGCTTCCCTACCCAGAGCAGCTGTCTGAGACCATGATATTTTGAATGCAGTTTGAGTCACAGACACCAATAGAAGTACACCAGAAGAGGCCCAGGGTGGTATGAGAAATGTGCATAAAGTGCCACACAATGGTATCATGTCACTTGGTTTCAGATCAGGTAAGCTTAGTCACATTTCACATGAAAAAGTCCTGAAGTTCTGTTAGAGTTATGGTCTTATGTTTATTTTCTCCACTCTGCTCTTCCGAAACCCTTGATGTTTGGAGAAAGCTAAGCTGTCAGCTTCTAAAAGATGAACTGGAGAATGGAGATATTTGTTTCAAGAAATAGGGATTGAATTCTTATTATTTTTCAGAACAAATACAAGGTCTTTGTGTACATTTAATCAGAACAAGTGATGTTTAAGTTGTTTTTAGAGTCCATTCTAAGAAACCCTCTCTGGGTCACACAGGTAACATGGGGAAGAACCAAGATATGGTCAAAGTTCCATTAGGCCATTTCCTGGATATATGTTAATCTCTGCTGAGTCCACTTGCATACGAGAATGGAAACACACACACACACAAACACGCACACACACATTTACTCACCAACATGTGGAAACTTAAGTCACTTAGGATTTGATTATTAGGGCTGGCATAACTTTACCAGTAACATGACCCACACCATTCAAATAAAACACTCCCTCTCTAGAATACATCCTCAAACAAAAGTTCACTTGCTTCTAATACCATGAAGGTTTGCAGGTTGTGCTGTCTCTACCTTAGAGACAGATCGAAAGGACTTGAACAGCATAAATGCTTATGAGAAAAGTCAAATTAATTATCTTGCCAAACCCTTAGTTTCAGTAATACAATTGCAAGGGATTCTCCCATTTTTCTTTTAACTCTTTATGTTATAATTTGTGATTATGAAAGTTCTCATGAATTACTGTGATATTTCAACAGTTGTGTATGACGCCTGGAGAAACATTCCAACATTAAACAACTCAAATCACCCTTAAAGTTAAGTTTATGTAATTCTAAACCAGGGTTCAGCAAACTGTGGTTCACAGGAAAAATCTGGCCTTCTGCCTATGCCTGGAAGTTGGTAACCCAGTCATTTTCATTCATTTATGTACCATCCTTTTGACTTTCATGTTACAAAGACAGAGCTGAGTAGTTTTAACAGAGATGTATGGCCCGAAACCTAAAATTATTACTGCGTGATTTTTTTATAGAAAAAGTTTGGCGGCTCCTGAATGTACATAAAGAGTATTTCTGATTTTTATATTGGCAACTGGATATACAATTAATGTTAGAATCACAGATAGTTTAATCTTTCTGAAATAATTATGTTAATCTAGTCTTAGTTACATGAAATTAAACTTCAGATAATTTTACTTAACTTTTTATTTTCTTCACTTATAATTTCTATATTATCTATGAAATTGAATAGAAATTTTGAATATTTTGGAAGAAAACATTTTAATTAGCAATAATTGCACCTCAGATAAACCTCATTGGCTATGATACTGCCACTACATGAAGCTAGAGGAAAATATTTTAAACATCAAGAATAATTTTGATTTAAAAAAATTTTTAAATTAGCTATATTAATTTTTGATTAATATACATTCAGATTTTTACCCCTCGAATATAGTTACCTTTTATATTTAATTCTTTAAATCACTGAGAATGAGTACAAGTGGAGTCAGAGAGAAATAAAAAATATGCAAGTAAATCCCAGGAAAGAGTAAAAGGTGAAAAGAAAAATAGAAATTTTGACACAATGATGTATTTTATCAAGATGGGAGGTAGAGCATAATTATTAAGGAGCTTGTTGACTTTATTGGTAACTTTGTTTATTTAGGTTTCTAGTATGTGCGTGGGCTTTCACCTGTGCTCTTGTCCAATAAATGCCCTGATCAGTCTGAAGCTGAACAGGAACCAGCTGCTTTGCGGTATCTGGATCTGGAAAAGTCATCCTAATTTTCATTAGCTTGTCTATCTGCTCAAGAGTGAACCAACCCTAATCCTGGCAGGCCTGTTCATCAAAAGGCAGAGAATCTCTTAGCTTCTCATTGACAGTCATACTTGACATTTGGCGCTATCGTCAAAGATATGATTGGTCCTAACACTTCATAGTTTCCTTGTTTTTCCATAATTATGCACCTGCTATTTGGGCAAAGGCAGTGTTATTTTTAGTAACTAGGATTTATACAGCCTTTCTGACTGAAGTGTTAACCTGTGATTGAAAAGTCATGTTTTCGGAGAAAATATGCAATACTATAAAACATTTAGATTAATGTATCTTGTTTCTTAGGAATGCTCTAAAAAGCACATGCAACAGTTTTCTCCAGCAAATGAAATTAAATTTCTGTCTATTCATTTCAGCCTTAGGAGGAAATGACTGGATTCATTTTAACCAAATATAAACGGTGAAATTAAAATACAGGCCATAGTTATTTGCAAAATTTACCCAATTGAGGGAGGGGCACATTGGAAAGCACATCAATAAGACAGGCAGTCATGCTTCAGAAGTGAAACAGAGGTAAGAGAGATCCTTGTGATTTCTGGCATGAAGGGATACGCCTTAGGTAGATGACAGCGTGAACCAAGAAAAAGCAAATAGCTTGGAAATTGCAGCAGCTCACGTTCAAGACTGAACTTGCCAGTGAACTTCCTCATTATAACCCAGAGTAAGGCAGTTGAGTTTATTTACTTAGCAATTAATGTTTCTTCCCAGCAACACTTCCAAGTGTAGGTTTCCATAAGGACATTTTAGAACTACATGTGCACATGCTGTCTGATGTACTTTGAACAACTCTATTAAACTATAAGCTTTTCTTAAAGACTTTCTGAAATCCTCCATTGGATAACTTACCTACTTCTACCTCTAGCTGGGCTCTGAAGCTTCATACTGATTTAACTCAATCAAAACATATACAGCCCTTTTACTTTGGGGATATGTTATCCTCCTTGTCTAAGCAAGTGCTTCCCGGCTGTCTCAAGTGCTCGTAAAGGCTGTTTGTCTCCTCAGCACAAGCCACACTGTGAGTCTAACTCATAAACTAAAACGTGGGTTGTTTCCCTGTTTTTTTCTGATGGCTTTTTTGTTCAAACACGATAAAGACCAAAGAAGTTCCATCGTGTATTTCCACATTCTGCTTGACATCTCTGAGGCTCAAAAATATTTAAAATGAGAGGCGTCTAGGGGGCTCTGTGAGTTAAACATCTGCTTTAGGCTCAGGTCATGATCCCAAGTCCTGGGATGGAGCCGCACATCCTTCTTCCTGCTCAGCAGAGAGCCTGCTTCTCCCTCTCCCTCCCAGTCAACCTGCTTAATGCTCTCTTTCTCTTTGTCAAATAAATGAGCAATCTTTAAACAACTTTTTTTTTTTTGAAGATTTTATTTATTTATTTGACAGATAGAGATCACAAGTAGGGAGAGAGGCAGGCAGAGAGAGAGAGAGAGGAGGAAGCAGGCTCCCTGCCAAGCAGAGAGCCCGATGCGGGACTCGATCCCAGGACCCTGAGATCATGACCTGAGCTGAAGGCAGCAGCTTAAACCACTGAGCCACCCAGGTGCCCCTTTAAACAACTTTTTTTAAATGAACTTGGCAATTCCTTCTTATTTCACTCCCTATCTCTATATTTAATTGGCCTGTTTACTAGTCTCTGCATTCACTTTAATTCAGGAAACTTTCATTGTTCAATGTAAATTCCACTTTGCCCCTTCTTTTCATCTCTGTTGTCTTGAACTTGTTTAGTCAAAGTTTGCATCATCTTCATCTTACAGGACTGCAGTTGGCTTCAAATGGGTTGCTGGCTTCCAGTTTTGCTCCCATTCAGCCCATTTTCCCTATGGCAGTCAGATTGGTTAAAAAAAAAAAAAAAAAATAGGGGCGCCTGGGTGGCTCAGTGGGTTAAGCCGCTGCCTTTGGCTCAGGTCATGATCTCAGGATCCTTGGATCGAGTCCCACATCGGGCTCTCTGCTCGGCAGGGAGACTGCTTCCCTCTCTCTCTGCCTGCCTCTCTGCCTACCTGTGATCTCTCTCTCTCGCTGTCAAATAAATAAATAAAAATCTTAAAAAAAAAATTTATCTGTCTTTGACGTTCAGTGTCTATCACCTTTCTGTGAGACCCTCAACACTGAGGTAGACTCCAACATCTACTTCCCTGCCTCAGATTCTACATCTTCTCTAACTTAATCTCAGACATTCTTCCCTTTTTGGAATTATGCTCCCCGACGGCACTGGCTTTCCTCATGGCATTTATTCTTGACTCATGCAGCACAATTTTGTTTGCTAATTTGCTTATGGTCTTTCTTCTCTATTTAATTTTAAGCTCCAAGAAGGCAGTGACCACTTATTTTTGGTTTGAAACTACAGTTTTTGCTAGATCTTGCTTTATATAGTGTCTGACCCATTGTAGATCCATAATAAATAGTGAATGCGTAATTCCTAGATTGAATCGAATGAATTGAATGAATTAACCCATAAACTATTTGGAGGGAAAATTGATGAGAAAACCTTTAATACTGCCTTGAAGGAATATTTTTCTTCCAGGGAAAGAGCTTAAAATACAGTTAATATCCATCAGATAGATAAAGGTTAGATCAGATAGATAAAGGTTATATCTGTGATGTTAAACATATATAAGGAAGAATGTTGAAAGGGACACAATAATGATCACAGTTTATCTGGAGAGGTTTGTTGGGACTCAGTTTGATGGTGTTAAAGTATTTGAATTTTATGTTATAGGGGAGTAAAGGGTTTTTTTTTTTTTAAGATGTTATTTATTTATTTGACAGAGATCACAGGTAGGCTGAGAGGCAGGCAAAGAGAGAGGAGGAAGCAGGCTCCCCGCGGAGAAGAGATTCCCGGTGTGGGGCTCGACCGAGGCTTTAACCCACTGAGCCACCCAGGCACCCCGGGGAGCAAAGGTTTTTAATTAGCAGACTGATATGGTCATATCTGTGTGTGTGTTTGAGCAGAGCAGGGGATTAGTTTGAGCAGGCAAATGAATGGAAGTAGATGGGACTATTTAGCAGGACACTGAAGTAGTTTAGAAAGAGACTATGAGAGGGTCTGTCAAAGAGTAGCATTAAGTCGAACTGACATCAGAATAATGTAGGAGGAAAGAATGAATCAACAATAAATTCAGATTTCTGAGTGATACCTGAAGCAGTTTAATGTTTATAAACACACACACATAGATCTTCCTCAATTTACAACAGGGTAATGTCCTGATAAACCCATTGTAAGTTGAAAACATTGTAAGTCAAAAACACATTTAATACACCTTGCCTATTGAACATCATAACTTATTCTAGCCTACCTTAAGTGTGTTCAGAGCGCTTACGTAAACCTGCAGTTGGGCAAAACCATCTAAACAAAGCCCATCTTATAACAAAGTATTGAATGTCTCATGTAATGTGGTGGATACTATACTGAAAGTGAGAAATGGAACGGTTGTAAGTGTATCTACTGTTCACCCTGTGGCTGGCTGTCACTGGCCAGCATCACAAGACAGTACAAATTATACCATATGTCACTAGCCTGGGAAAAAAATCAAAATTTAAAATGCAAAGTATGGTTTCTACTAAATTCCCATGACTTTCAAACCATTATAAAGTTGAAAAATCATTAGGTTGAACCATCTTAAGTTGGGACCATGCATATTTTTCTGATATATTGATATGTGTCATAATTAAGCAATACAGTTTTATGCATACTTAAAATACTGTCTCCAACTGATACTTCAGTAGCTGAGTTTCTTCATTCAGTTTCCCCTTGTTATTTCTACCAGAGCCCAGAGTTCTTGTGCCTGCTACCTTGTGGACCCCACTGGGATGGATGAGAACACCGATCTCTCAAAGAAATATTGACATATGGTAGCAAGAAAATCATTGCCTCTTGGGAGAATGAATGAATGATAATATTAGACACACTTTCATCCTTACCATGTAAAATATCTATAAAACTCCTGGTTAAATCATCTAGTTAACAAAGGGGATAAACACACTAAGCAAAGGGTCGAGTCATTTTAAATTTATAGGGAATCAGCCACAGCCAAAATTTTGGTGTCCAGTTGAATAATCTAATATTGAACAAAGCAAATATTTGTTTTCCAAAGAAAATAGGATG
Organism: Meles meles; assembly: GCF_922984935.1. Taxonomy (NCBI): domain Eukaryota; kingdom Metazoa; phylum Chordata; class Mammalia; order Carnivora; family Mustelidae; genus Meles; species Meles meles. Next base: position 91,570,764 of record NC_060069.1, on the reverse strand, counting down.
GCAAGGGGAACATATACAACCAAGCTGATGTTACTCGGCAGAAAAAGTCAATTGGTCAGTGTTTACATACAGTTTAAGTTTTGAAGTTTATACAAACTCATTAATAACTCCATCCAGAGTATTGCCTGGCTCATGAGCAATGCTAAAAAGAATTATACACCTTTCATGAAAGCAATCTCAGTTCGTTTTTGAGAACATGTCTTTGTGGATTACAGACAGTGGGGGAATGTGACCGGCCTTCCTATTCTACCCCATGCCTCATTCCCACTTCGAAGCTGTTACTACTTGGACTAGTTTATAGCCTTGAACTGCTAAGAATTGATTAGACTACATTAATGAGGTACCTTACTTTACAGACAGTGATGGAAAGAAAAAAAAAAAGTCTTTAAGGGTTTCCAGATAGTGAGTTTAAATTAGCCTTAATCTTTGACAAGCAATGATTTATATATTTTCTTAAACATATTTGCAGTCCTAGAAAGGTTCTTGTTGGTTTGTTATGTTCTGAGAAAATAGGCTTTTCATCAATTTGATTCAACCAGCAGAATGCACATAAATTGGAGAAAGTAGAGCCTTGGGGTAATGATGCATTACACTTAGGCTACTACAAAACTATCCTGAGCATTCAGATTTATCACATAGGAGGGGTTACTATATCTTGTTATGGTATTATCCAAGACAACCAAACCTCCTAATAAATTTCTGAACTGTTTCAAATCCAGAAAACAGACCATACAATCTAGAATGTTATATTCTAATACTTGAAGAGATTCACTCTAGAAAGGAAGCAATTTGTCTTTAAAATAGGCCTTACCTACCAGATTACACAGATATGAATTTGTTTTGAAAACTTTGCCAGCTCTCAAGCACATATAATAAACTAAAAATAGAAGTAAGTCAGTCTTGAAAGCTGACATGCCTATCAGCAACAAAATTCTGCAGTGGTTTTGCAATATGTTCAGCAGCTAAAATGAAAATGGCATGTTTTCCCTGTGCATTTTGAAAATATAGTAACTTACAGCATCTCTTTGGTGTTGATTGAGCTGATGACAGAATGGCGACAATTATGCAGGTGTTCTTTAGTCCATAATGGCACTGAGAGAGGGAAAAAATGTTCATCATTGGGGCTGAGGTTCCTGACATTCCCAGATACATACATTGGAGATATCAGACTTTACTCTTAGTCTTTTAAACTGTATTTTTTTTTTTTTTTGGAGGAATGGGATTACACTAAATCTTAGTTACTGAGAAAATAGAAGTAAATCTTTAAGAAAACTTATGAACAATATTCCCTTTAATGTATATTTCATGAAATTAGAGATGATAATTTATATGACAAAAATATAAGAAATGCAAATTCAGTCTAGCTTTTACTTGCAATTTGTAAGAGCCATTTACAAAATCTCTTTGAAATGCTATTTTGCATACCTCATGTATTACCCAGCCCAAGGTTCTACTTGAAAATGACATTATGGCATAGTTGTTGAAGGATGGAAAGTGTGTTTTCCATGTTATAATCCTCAAAGAGTTGAGATTTATCTAACGAATCCATATGTGAAGCTTTTTGTCAATTCTACAATGCTATGCAAATAAAAGAAATTAGCACAATTTCCCCTTGGCTTCCTCTACATAAGTATTATAAAAAAATCAGTGGGTTAAATATCACTCAACGGAGTCAGTTTTCTGTGATAGGTATGAATTTTAATGTGTGTTGGGGTATGTGTGTGTAGTTGTTGTTCAGGATTACTTCTTCCCACTCCTCATGTGTACTTGCTGATGGCCTGCCCCAAAGTAATAGCGCTGGTCTTCTGTTCTACTCCTTCCCATGCCATCCTATGGGGAGAAGGGAGTGATCTCCAGTTCTTAATTGGAAGGACCTATTCTACTTATGTGCTTAAAGAACTACTTTAAATCACTGGACATGTGAACTATCCAACATCTAGACTTGGTAGGATAGAATGGGGAAACCAAGAGGGTCTAGGAGCTCATGGGCCACATCCCTTAGCCACATTCTACAGCTTAGATTTTATTAGTGATAATGGTGACACATTGATGTCTACATTTCTGTTACCTGTGTTTCTCAATATAGTGCAGACTGGGACAAGAGGAATATAATTTACTTGAAGAGTAAGACCGGTCATAATAAGGAACAGATCACAACAGAATTACTTCAAAGTGCTTCCATACTATCTGATTCATTTATTTTTCTACAAAGTAGAATCAGCACAGTGGAGATCTTCCTACAGAGTTGTGTATGTGCGCATACACACATAAAACTTGCTGCTGTTGTTTTTTTCCATTTCCTCTAGTCCTAAATCATAATAAAATGGATAAATTATAAATATACCATCAGTACAAGTAATGACCTGTGTTCTTGCTTCTAGCTGGTTCTTGCTTCCTGACTCCATTTCTTTTTTTCCATTTTGTAAAACAAAACAAAACAAAAACAAAAAACCTATCAACTATTTAAAGACCAAGTAGTCTTAAAAACTCTTAAGCCCATCTGAAACTCTAAACTTCATCATCACCATGGGCAATGACACCAGCAGTTCTTACTAATAAAAACTGCTTTATGGGCAAGCTGGTCTCCCATCACCAGAGGTCAAACTCCTTTGATTCTATTTTAGAACTTGCTATAGGCAATAAAATAGTTTCTTTACAGATGAGTACAAAGAGCAAATATAATAAATTGGCATGTTTGGTTAATTATTTTGGCTTGACATTTAGTATTGGCAAACAGTGAATTTGTAATTAACTGGTTTTGTCTTAATCTCCTTTAGTTTAAGGTATTTCCCTTAGTTTAAGATATCTCCCTTTGTTTAAGATACACTTTTAATGTTTTACATTAGCATAATGCTTTGTACTTTTCAAAGGACTTCAACACACATTTTTTTTTCATTTTATAATCAGAGGGTAGGGTAATCTCTTCATTTTATAGAGATAAGAAGAAATTAAAGGGAATTCCTCAAGGGTCCATGACTACACCAGGACAAATGTTAAGAAATCTCTCTGAGTCTATTTCATGGAATGAGAGTTGCCTTAGGGCATCCCAGGACTATTGGCTAAATTAGCCTTAAGCATAAAAATGTAAGCATTTTGTTGAATGTTTTGAGTGTTGGTTTGATTTTGAGCAAGGTTAATTGATTAGTTGGGGTAAAGTGGAGAGTGAAGCAGCTGAGCCCATCTGGTGTCAGCTGATAAGAACCACACCACACACTCAATTTCCCTCCTGGAAAGGGAGGAGCTGCCCTCTGCTTGACAGCTCAGTAATGCGCTCCTGCCTCTTCCACCTAATGTCACCACAGGGAGCCCCTGATGGAAACAGTCTCTATCCACTGACAGAAGAAAGAAGGTGGATTTGTGATTTAAGGAGACCTTCAGGATGCTGGAAGAAGCTCTATTCCTCTCGGCCTCCATTAGTGCTCACTGACTACTGACTGTGAAACTGTGGGGCGAACATCCTGCCTTGAGAAAATCTCTTTGCAGCTTCTGGGGGGAAAAAGCATCAAATAAAATGAACTTATGTTTTACACAAAAGCCAATATGTAGGTGTACTTTTCTTTTCTTTAGCCATGTTCATATATGTACATATATACTTATGGAAGATACGAGTCTGAGCAGCAAACATTATTGTAGGTCTAATGCTCTTAGCTTCATTTCAAAAGGGAAACAAAAAAATGCTCAGATGACTAAAATACTCTTTAAGGTGAAGGCATAGTCTAACAGGTCTGAAGAATGATAATCTAGACCATACTTTGAAAGTTTAATGTACAGAGGAGTCAGTGAGGGATCTTGTTAAAATGCAGATTCTGAATCAGGATATCTGGTGGGTCTTATAAGTCTGTCTTTCTAATGAGCTCCCGAGTGATAATAATTCTTCTGGTCTTCAGACTGCTCTTTGACTAACAAGTGTGTAAATTACAGACCGATGGAATGGAAAACAAAAACAAACACAAATCTTTGACTCCCCACAGTTTACTTGCAAGTAAATTTTGCTTTCCCATTTTGGATTTGCTTTCTTGTTTTCTTCTGGAAGTCTTGAAAAACATTAACATCCCTGAAGCCACACTTACCAGGTTTTTCTTTTTTCCTGCTTGAACACAACATAAAAAATTTAAAAAATCATCTCTCTCTCTATATATATAAGTGGTATTTAAGTTGGCATATTTATATCCAGTAAATGGTTTATAAATATTAACATTGTACTAAGCATCTATTACTTGAGCTGTGGAATAAAATTTTGTGTTTTGTAAATTCAGTTGCATCCACAATATTTTTAGTTCCATAAGTAGCCATTAAACCTCAGAATCCCCACCAGGGAAATGGGGATATATATTTAGGATAAGTGAGGAAAATATGGTCCTATGTTTAGCCATCCATATATATGTCTCAGTCACTGTGTAAATGGCAAAGCTCACCTGCCTCATGACCAGGAAGGAAGTAGATAAGAAGACAGCCTGTCCCCCTCATGAGACCAGAACAGATTTCCTAAACATTTTTCATGTTCTAAATTCTATTGAAAAACACTTGAATGAGGACTGTGGTTAGAGGCTTTTCCCTTCAGCTCTGCAATACTGTTCATTAAAGTTTTGCCTCCTCAGAAGACTTCATTCATTTGACATATGAATTTTAAGTGCACATTCACCAGAAGACACAAAGATGGAAATAAAACTCTAACCTCACGTTGTTACAGTCAGAGTTGCAAACAGCAGGCAGTTACATAGGATGAACTGAGATAATGTCTCTCTCTAGCAGATTATACATGATATACAGCAGGAATCCACAAGAAAGGGACAAATTCATGACATCTTAAGGAAGATGCAGTATTAAAACTGGTGCTTTAAGACTGAGCTTAAAGGAAGGAAGGCCAGGCAGGCCAGCTGAGGTTGGGGGAGAAGAGTAGGAGATGGATGAGAAAATCCCAAGCAGAGGAGGTGGCGTATTCAAAAGGCAAGACTGCTGTATTACAGAATGTGACTTATTTAGGGGATCTGCATGTCATCAGAAATGATGGAGGGTGATGTGTGAAGGGAGAAAAGTGAGAGGTGAGGTTAGGTGCATAGGCAGTACCACAATATGAAAAATAAGCCATCTTAAAAAAAAAAAAAAAAAAGGGACGCCTGGGTGGCTCAGTTGGTTAAGCGGCTGCCTTCAGCTCGGGTCATGATCCCAGCGTCCTGGGATTGAGTCCTACATCCGGCTCCGTGCTCAGCAGGGAGCCTGCTTCTCTCGCTGTCTCTGCTTGCCACTCTGTCTGCCTGTGCTCGCTTTCGCTCTCTTTCTCTCTGACAAATAAATAAATAAAATCTTTAAAAAAAAAAGGTTAGATCTTTAAATCGAAGGGGGCCATTTAAAATTACAGCATTTATAATATTACAGCCTTATATTAAAATGAATCACATATAATGTCTCTTCTCTGCAAAACTAAATATGTGAATAAACTTTTTGTAACATTCCTGAGTTCTTCACACTGATTGGCTTAACATTACAAATTAAAGGATTCCCAGTTTCTATCCATCATACCTCTTAACTACTTTCTACCTTTTGCATGTGCCACTCAGGTAAGCAAAGAACCTGCAATCTTCTTGCACTTCAAGCCTATATCTCTCTATTCTTTTGGTTTTCTTACTTTGTGAATAGGAGGAACCATATTTCTATTGGTATTACCATCAGTGCCTCCTCTCTCCTACTACAGGTCTCAGATGTAACATATTCATTGCTCTATCCTTTCTTCAAGCATCACAGTTACTTACACATCAGATAATCAAAACTACTCTAAACATTTGCATCATTCAGGTTGATGTTCTGAGATGCCTGTATGTGGACATCTCATTGCGACCTGAGTATCAGAGCTATGGATTTGACCCTTTATTAATAATGCCAAGGGCAAGGGGCAAAGGTGGGAATGTGCAGATATTTACCAAGTATTGGCTGGCAATAGACACTGAGTCATTTTCTTCGAGCACTTAAAAACACAGAATGAATCTCCTTTGGCAATCTTGGGACACTAGCCTTTTAAAATGCATGCCTTGGAAAACTACTGTAAGTTCAAATTAATTACAGAAAGAGCATGCATTACCAGTTTCTAATGTGAGTATCAGGATGTCTTTCTTTTTTCTGAAATTACAGATTTGGAAGAGAAGGTATTTATGTAACACAGAATTACTGAAACAATATTTTCTATAGTAATTAAAATAGCGTTTGTTCTCTTTGCAAACAGTTTACCATGGGAACATCTTTTAAGTGATGTACATTATAGTCTAGTAAATAGATGTCATTAAATGTAGCACTTGGTAGGATTCTCAAATTTTAACCCAAAGTGTTGGCAAAATGAGGCATGGTGTGGTTGTTTCCTCAAATTGACTCAAATGCTTAGGTAGAAATTTGTGATGAAAACTTTTGATTTTGTACTGTTAAGTAAGCAAAATGCCTCTTAGAATGGTTAGACAAGGGGCACCTGGGTGGCTCAGTGGGTTAAGCTCTGCCTTCAGCTCAGGTCATGATCTCAGGGTCCTGGGATCGAGCCCCACATCAGGCTCTCTGCTCAGCGGGGAGCCTGCTTCCTCCTCTCTCTCTGCCTGCCTCTCTGCTTACTTGTGATCTCTCTCTGTCAAATAAATAAATAAATCTTAAAAAAAAAAAAAAGAATGGTTAGACAATGTTGCCTTTTCTAAGTATACTATGCTGCCTGATATTTCCTTTTGTCTTTAGTAGCATATGTTTCTTGAATTAAAAAACATCTTTCTAAAGGCCTTTCCAGCTTAGCTCTGCTTTGTTGGTCATAGCTCCAAGAGTGCAGAGAAAGGATTTGGGGACATATTTGACAACTAAGCATCTCGACAGGAACATAAAGAGTGAATGTCTGACATCTATGTGATACATGAATCAACAGAAGAAAAAAAAACTATCTTATAATTATGAATATATTTTTAAGCTAGAGAGAGCATGAGAAAGGGCTGATTTCTGAAGATTGTTTATTCTATAAATATGCTTATATACACACAACACCATCTTAATGTATGATCTGTGACAACAATCACTAAAAGGGCTTAAAAGGAACATGGGAAATTTCTGATCCATGTTCTCGTCTGAAAAGTGCTACCAGCACAAATTTGCTGCCTTGTCCTACAGCTCTGATTCTCTTCTCCTGGTTCAGAATAGAGCAGCCTACAGGGAATTTTGAAATTTGGATCATTTTTGTTCCCAATTCTCACCACGATTCGTAAAATATAATTAAATTAGTGACAAAGAACAGTTGTTCTCGATGTCCCCAAATCCCAAATGGACTGGATTAAAATATGTGATAGAATTTTTCTGGCTTCACTTGTTCTCTTTCCTACTCCAGAAACAGGTAATTTTATGTTCCTTTTCAATAATACCCTACAACCCCCCATCCTACTCAAATTTCCCTAGCGATCATGATCTGTTTCTAAAACCTAGGCAACTATCATCATATTATTTCTTTGTTCTTCTTCATGTGTAAAGTATATGGAGGAGACGCAAAGACTATAAAACTTGATCTGGGGGCGCCTGGGTGGCTCAGTGGGTTAAGCCGCTGCCTTCGGCTCAGGTCATGATCTCAGGGTCCTGGGATCGAGTCCCGCATCGGGCTCTCTGCTCAGCAGGGAGCCTGCTTCCCTCTCTCTCTCTCTGCCTTCCTATCTACTTGTGATCTCTCTCTGTCAAATAAATAAATAAAATCTTAAAAAAAAAAAAAACTTGATCTGGGCTATGTAGTCATTATGTCAAATTTCAGTGGATTCCTTGGGTTATACATTTTTCATGGCTTTTTCGCCCTTTATTATTTCCTCAAAAATAATTCTATAATTTCCATTTTTGTCAAGTAGTCCCTCTATTTCCACTAGGTTTCAGGAAATAGTCTCATTTTCTACTTTGTTTACTATTAACTGTTGGGTATGATGTTAACTAATTTGAACATATCCTAAGGTAAACACTATTATTAATTCAATTTTACAGATGAGGTGACTGCAAATAAAATTGTATGGTGTTTGGGAAATACTATTCTCTTAATATCCTTTTTATTATCATTTGCAATTCCCTATCTCCAAGTCAGAGCAGTGAAATTTACTGCCCTGGGGAAGCAAAAAGGTGGGAACCACCAAGAATAAACTGGCTGTTAGTCAGCTTTGAGCCTCATACCTTATATTTTTATTGCTTTCACTAGAAAATAATGATAAGACCAGTCGAGAGAGACAAAAATTTTAAGAATTTCTTCTTTATATTCTTTTAATATATCTAGGGGCAAGTTAGTGGACTTTATTTTAGCTATTTTTTAACCTGAAGTGTCAGAGCTATGAAAAGAACAGGAAGAAAAGCCTCAATTTCCAAGAAAATAACCCATGGGAATAAATATGTGTTGACCTGCATTTTCTGACTACTTATGGCCCAAGTTCCAGAGAAGAGTCCTGTTAGGAAGATTCTCAATTTCTCAAGGACAAGAAGTCTTTTATTTCACTTTCTATTTGGGACTTCAACAAGAGTGTCCTTTTCCTGTGGTTGTACTAAAGCTGGGTTAGGTTGTTGAGGGAGAAGATAAGGGCCTATTCAGCCTTCCTAAGCCTCCTTTGGCTCTCTATAGTTGGAAAAGACCTGTTCTATTATCATCCCAGTGTGTGTGTGTGTGTGTGTGTGTGTGTGTGCGTGTGTGTGTGTGTGTAAATGGGACATGTAATGTGGCTATTAGCCTCCTGGCTATTGAGAATGTCAGAAGCAGATGTTATAGGGGATTAAATGGCCCTAGAAATGAGGTCTGAAGGACAGGCTTCCTAGACCAGATATTAAAGAGACATCAGGGCGAATAGGAATATCAGTGGAATCAGTCAATGAAAAGACATGGATCATTTAAGAAGAGCAGAGTCTAAATTAAGAACATAGATCATCATACTTCTAGCATACCTCTAAGAACATAGATCACACCTCTGCAAAGACTAGCAGTGGTCCCAAGAATGTTGAATAGATCTCATTGGGCTCCACCCTTAAATTTCATTTGCTTATATCCCATGCATTTTCACCATCCTCTCATATACCCGGATAACATCTTAAAAAAGAAAGGAAAGGTGAAATTTCTTTTTAGGGTGGCAAAATGTTTAAAATTAGATGGTCTCGATTGTTTCACAGCCTTCTATATTAAAAACCATTACATTATATACTTTAAATAAGTAAATTGTTTAGTATGTAGATTATATCTCAATAAAGCTGTTAAAAACAGATCAATATGCCTGGGGCAAATGATATATGTTAATAAAAATAATTTTAAAAAGTTAAAAAAAAGATAAATCTTGATTATCTTATAATTACTTGTATAGAATAAAGGCCTCGGGTCGTGGTCCCGGGATCCTGGGATAGAGCCCCACATCGGGCTCTCTGCTTTGCGGGGAGCCTGCTCCCTCCTCTCTCTCTCTGCCTACTTGTGATCTCTGTCTGTCAGGTAAATAAATAAAATCTTTAAAAAAAAAAACTTATTTTGCATGAATAAAAGATTTATAAATACATGTTAAAAATTAGTGCATAATAGTGGGGGGGGGGAGGAAAGGTGGAAATGGGAATATTTCTGAAAGGATTACATTTAACTGAGTCATCTAGGAAGATAAATTGGCTGAGATTCCCAGATCAGAATTCACCTAGATTCCCTCAACTCCAAAATATCCTTGCCCCTTGTCAGAGGGTTGGGAGCTAACAATAAGGATAATTTTAGTTATAGTCAATCAAAGAAGACATTTTTCTTTGCATATCTAAGTGTAATGTGAATAAATTTTCTTAAGAACTAGAGCCCACTATACTGTGAGCTCTGAGACCAAGGACCATGTCTTTTTGTTCACTGTGTACAGCATGAATGTCTGCTGAGTCAAATATCACACGTTGGGAAAGTAAAGGGAATTTGAAGAACATGTTCTTTTTCCTTTAAGGCAGAAACATAATGATTTTAAGAACTAAAACTTCCACTGCAGATCATGAACCCATTTCCTTTCACATTTCCTGGAGCCCTCATATTTCAACCCACTCTCCTTTGTTCCACCCTGTTCAATTCTGATTTCATTAGTGATTTTTTCCTCTACGTCTATAAACATGCAAACATTGGCTTTTCTTGAAATAAGGAATAAAATGGAATGTATTTGAGTATTCTGACCCGTTGGGTAATCATTCAACTTCTGTCTCTTTCTAACATTTTAATTAAGATTTATAGTACCTTTATCCATGTCCATACTTCTTTTTCTTTTGTGTTCTCACTAGCATCAACAATATTATCTAAGAACTAAGGACCAGTCTTTAGTGACTACGTACACCATTGATTTCCTATTATTATATGAAAGAGCATATTTCTGTTCTCCTTCCTCCTTGACTCTCCAGAAACCTTGATTCTGATCATACTTGCTTTATTTCATCTCTTACAATTTAGTGAAATGCAGTTATCCTAATTCTCTTTCCACCTCTTTGTTACCTCAATTTTTTTAATGCCTTTACCTTGTTTGCTTTTTACTCACTGACCACACAGACTTTCCATTTCTAAGGCTGTTTTATTAACTGCCTTCCAAATATTCTGTATATATGTCACCTCCAAAGCTAGTATTCCTCTAAAGACCATCACTGTGAGAGCTTAAGAGCACAGGGTTTGTATTATACATATCGAGGGTAGTCTTAGCTCAGCTATTTAATAACTGGCCTTGGATAAGTTCTAATCTCTCTAAATGTAACTTTTATTATCTATAGGGCTTGGATAATTATATTTACATTAAACTGTTGATTGATGATTTAAAACAACAAGATTTAGAAGTGGTACCAAAGGCTGGCATACAGTATATACTAAAACATAGTAGCAATTTTTATTCTTGGTATTTTGAGGATTATTTCATGTTCCTTTTATTTTCCTACTAAACTCCTAAACATTCATTGGGGCTGGGTCAAAGTCTTACCTCTTTGAAGATGAGTGTTATTTCTATTCTAGAGTTAAGGTTTTACTTGCTCTGCTGAGCAAATTTTAAAACATATTATCCATTAATTACATCTTCATTTTGTACAGAGTTTATTATTTGAAAGGTGATTCTGTTACATCATAAAAATGATCATCAGGAGCACCTGGGTGGCTCAGTAGGCTAAGCCTCTGTCTTCCGCTCGGTCATGATCTCAACGTCCTGGGATCGAGTCCCATATTGGGCTCTCTGCTCAGCGGGGAGCCTGCTTCCCCACCCTGCTGCCTGCCTTTCTGCCTACTTGTGATTTCTTTCTCTTTGTGAAATAAATAAATAAAATCTTAAAAAAATGATCATCATAAATATTGTATAAGAAGAAATATTGTATAAGAAGAGTAAGTTCTGGGCGCCTGGGTGGCTCAGGTCATGATCTCAGGGTCCTGGGATCGAGTCCCACATCAGGCTCTCTGCTCAGCAGGGAGCCTGCTTCCCTCTCACTCTCTCTGCCTGCCTCTCTGCCTACTTATGATCTCACTCTGTCAAATAAAAAAAAAAAAAAAAAGAAGAGTAAATTCTCACTCATCAAAGGTTCAGTATAAGAACCTTTCAATAGTATGTATCAGTTTTCTCCCTCTTAAATTTTGTACTATGGTAACAATAAATTTTACTTTTGTGTATGTTATAAACCACACCATACATTGTTATTATTTTTGTTTAAGTAGCAAATCATGTTCTACAGAGATTTATATAATAAGAAAATTGTTATGTACTCACCAACACAGTTACCATTTCCAGTTCTCTTCTATCCTTTGTGAAAATCCATATTTCTATCTGGGGTAATTTTCTTTGTAAACTAAGGACTTCCTTTGGTATTTTCTGAAGGGGGTCTGACTATTTTCAGATTTATATGTGTGCAAAAGTCTTTATTTTTGTTGTTGTCATGTTTTGGAAAGATTATATAACTAGGTATAGAATTCTAGGTTGACAACACTTTTCTTTCTGTATATTAAACATGTTACTTTCACATTGTTTCCAATAAGAAATATGCTGTCATCCTTATCTTTGTTCCTTTATATATAACATGTATTTTGTCACCGTCTGCTCTTAAGAGCTTCTTTCACACTAATTTTGAGCAATTTGATTTAGATATATCTCAGTGTCATTTTATTCTGTATCTTCCTTTAGAGTTTGCTGAGATTCTTGGATCTATAGATTTATAATCACACTCCAGTTTGGAAGATTTTCAACATATATTTCTTCAAATAATTTTTTCTGTGTCCCTTTCTTTCCTCTCTCTTTGGTGATTCCAATTATACGTATTTTAGGACACTTGAAGTTTTTATCAGTTCCCTGATTCCTCTCTACTTATTTTCTAAAGTTCTTTTTGCCCCCTGCTGCATTTTGGATAGTGTTATGTGCTATGCTACCAAGTTCATTCATCTTTTTAATGTAAAATCTATTGCTATTGGTTTGATTTCATTCAGTTCATGTTTCATCTTATGCATTGTAGTTTACCTCTCTATAAATTTACTTTTGGCATTTTATCTTTTACATCTTTACTGAACTTTTGTACATATAGAATATACTTTATAAAAGCGTCTTGATATCTTTGCTAATTCTAATATCTGTTCCGACTTATTTTCTACTGATTATTTTCCTCTCACTATGGGTCCTATTTTCCATGTCTTTTTGGCAAGCCTGATAATTTTTTATTGGATATCAGACTTTGTGAATTTAACTTGCTCTTTGCAAGATAGTTTATATTCCTATAAATATTATTGAACTTCATTCTGAGATGCAGTTAAATTACTTGGAAACAGTTTTATCCTTTCATATGTTATTATTTATTTTATTATTTTTATTTTTTTCCCCTTAGGTAGCACAGAAGTAGCATCAGTATGAGGACAATTACTCTATATTATTGAGACAAAATTTCTCTTCCCACATACTTGTGAACAATAGAATTTTTATTTCTTGCTGTTAGAAGCAAACATTATTCCTAGCTGTATGGAGGCACTGGGAACTAGTACCACTAATTCTTTAACAATGGTTCATTTTCTGGATTCAAGTAATCTCACATATCTGCTGGTCCAGCCTCAGCTGAATTCCAGACAAGAAAATTCTGTAGATCACTGAATTTCTATCTTTGTGCACTTTCTCTTATAGTCTACATGTGAACACTTACTATCTTGGTGTCCCCAGACTCAGCTGTCTGTCCTCAACTTTGCCTGCATTCTTACTTACAGGATTTGAAATGCTTTCTAGGCAGTAAGTTGGGGGAAATTATTAGACTCATGTCATTTGTTTCCTGTCTCTCAGAGGTCACTTTCCTTTATTGACTGATGTTCATTGTCTTGACAATTGTTGTCTGTTGTCTCTTGTATCTTATCTGTTGTTTGATTTTTTGGGTAGGAATACCTTGACCAGTTCCTTCATCTTGACCAGAATTATAAATCCTGCTCAATTGTGTTTTGACTTATCCTAATTTAAATTCATTAAGATTATTGAGTCAGGATTTAAATGTAGTATCCTGGCTGAAAGCTAAGTATTTCTTAATATAAATTTGCATAATTTATAAGAATTTAACATTACACACATATAGCACTTATCTAAACAACACACATACATATACACACACACCCCTAACTGCATGTATGTGTATATATGTATATTTCTTCAAATTGAGTGATATATTGCTAATTTGATTTACTTTTTCATTTAGTCACATATTCATTTATTTAATTTTTTAGTATATATTAGATACCTCCTTTTTGTTCATCATGCTAATGAAAATGAGGCATTCAGCAGGAAGAAACAGTAAGTTTTCTGCCCTTTAGGATCTTAGTTTTAGAACAAACTATTCAATAAAGTAATATATTTCATTCTTTTTATTTCCCCCATACAAGATCCTTGTACACTGAGACTCAGAAGATAGTTAAGCATTCATTGAAAATGTAATTTTAAATAAAAAAAAAGATTCTCAGATAAATGAGGTTTTAAAAATTTTAATTCTATGTGTGAGTGTATTTAGAAACAGACCTAATTTTCCTATATATATGAAATTCAAGGGGTTTGGAATTGCTCTTAATGTGAATAAAAGTTAGCTTAATTACTAACATATTCATTCTACATGCCAACCTCTCCACATACCCACATTCTTCTAAGATCCTGTGTTTTTTCTATGAATTTGATGTTACTTAATGAATTCCAGTATTTCTTAAGCCAGCTCTTTACTCCCAAAGACACAATTTCAAGTTTATGCTCACATTTTCTGTTTCTTTTATTTCTTAAGTCATTTGTTAAAAGCATGAAATAATAATTTATTTTTAAAGATTTTTTTAAAAAAATATTTATTTTACAGACAGAGATCACAAGCAGGCAGAGAGGCAGGCAGAGAGAGAGACAGGGGGGAAAGCAGGTTCCCTGCTGAGCAGAGAGCCTGAGGCTGGACTCAATCCCAAGTCCCTGAGACCATGACCCAAGCCGAAGGCAGAGGCCTAACCCATTGAGCCACCCAGGCATCCCCATAAATAATTTATTATTAATTTGACTTCATTTTACTTTTTAAGTTTTTTTAAAGATTTTATTTATTTCACACAGAGAGAGGGAGAGATAGAGCACAAGCAGGGGAGCTGCAAGGGGAGAGAGAAAAGTAGGCTCCCCACTGAACAGGAAGCCTGATACAGGGCTCAATCCTAGTACCTGGGATCATGACCTAAGTCTAAGGCAGATACTTAACTGACTGAGCTACCCAAGCAACTCCATGTTATTTTTTAATTATTTTTAAAAGTGTATTATTTATTTTTTCCTGTGCTATAAAGTATGAGTAATAAAAAATGTACAAAATATAAATAAACTAATATTTTCCTTAACTACTATCATGGCATTGATTATTTATATACGTTAAAGTTTCCATAAAAAAAAAACAAAGAATAAAAATTGAAACCTCTATATATAAGGCATTTCTAATATTTTTATCCTTAATTGTATCATTATAGAAACTTCTATGTATTTCTGCATAATTTAGATAAAGTGTAGTTACTTCAATATGAGAAAAGTATGATTAAAAATATCCATATACGGGTGTCTGGGGGCTCAGTTAGTTAAGCCATCATCTTCTACTCAGGTCATGATCCTGGAGTTCCAGGATCAAGTCCACCATCATTCTCCCAGGTCCATGGGGAGCCTGCTTCTCCCTCTGACCTTCTCCCCTCTCATGTTCTCTCTCACTCCCTCTCTCAAATAAATAAATAAAATCTTTTTTAAAAATCCATGTAAGTTATCAATTTTTGAAATTTTAAACAAAATTATTTTAATTTTGTTTAATTTCAAGGTTTCCTTATAAATAGCAAACTCAAATCCATATTTGAAATTACCATAGTTCTTAGACTATATATTCTTTAAATTGGAATTGCTATTTTAAAATTATATATATACATATAAATCATACATGTATAAATATATGTAAGTTATTATATATAATACTGACAGAGTTTATGTACATAATTTGAGCAACTCAATTTATTATATAAAACTCATTATATATCCATGCAAAATAGATTTATTAGTTTTTCTTTTATTGTTATTCAAAGACATCTTTAAATAAAATAATGGAACAGGTCTCTAAATACTAAATTTTTTTATTAGACATATTCCTCTTTAAATACTTGGTAATGAAAAGGTAAATTTTTTTAGGTGTATTACATATTGAGTCAATAATTCCATACTTTAAACTTTTATTTTTTTAATTTTTTTTAATATTTTATTAATTTGACAGAGAGAAATCACAACTAGGCAGAGAGGCAGGCAGAGAGAGAGGAGGAAGCAGGCTCTCTGCGGAGCAGAGAGCCCGATGCGGGGCTCGATTCCAGGACCCTGGGATTGTGACCCGAGCCGAAGGCAGAGGCTTTAACCCACTGAGCCACCCAGGCGCCCCAATAATTCCATACTTTACTCAGTGCTCACAATAATAAATGTAGTCATCATTTGTCACCATACAATGTTATTACAATATTATTGACTGTATACTCTATGCTGTACTTTTTATCTCTGTGACTTACTTATTTTATAACTGGAAGTTTATACTTCTTAATCCTCTTTACTTATTTCACCCCTCCCCTCACTCAGCTTTTCTCTGTCAACTACCAGTTTGTTCTCTACATTTGAGTCTATTTTTTGGTTTATTTATTTGTTTGTTTTGTTTTATTGACTCAACACATAAGTGAAATCATTTGGTATTTGTGTTTCTCTGTCTTATCCCTTAGCATAATACTCTCTAGGTCCATCCATTGCATATATATACACCATATCTTCTTACCCATTCTTCTGTTAATGGAGACTTGGGTTTCTTCCATATCTTGGCTATTGTAAATAATGCTGCTAGAAACATAAGAGTGCATATATCTTTTTGAATTAGTGTTCTTGTTTTACCCAAGAGTGAAATTACTGGATCAGACAATATATCTATTTTTAATTTTTTGAGGAACCCTCATACTGTTTTCTACAGTGCTTGCACCAATTTAAATTCCCACTAATAGTCAGGAGGGAGACAAACCATAAGAGACTCTTAATCTCACAAACCAAACTGAGGGTTGCTGGGGGTAGGGGAATAGAGATAGGGTGGCTGAGTTATGGACATTGGGGAGGCTATGTGCTATGCTGAGTGCTGTGAAATGTGTAAGCCTGATGATTCACAGACCTGTACCCCTGGGATAAATAATACATTATATGTTAATAAAAAAAAAAAACAAACAAAATTCCCACTAACAGTGTACAAGGGTTTCTTTTTCTTCATATCCTCACCTACACTTTCATTTCTTGTCTTTTTGATTTTAGCCATTCTGACAGGTATAAGGTGGTATTTCACTATGGTTTTGATTTTCATTTCCATGATGATAAGATGAGTGATGCTGAACATCTTTTCATGTGTCTCTTGGCCATTTGTATGTCATCTTTCAAAAAATGTTTATTCAAGTTTTCTGCCTATTTTTTAATCAATTATTTGTTTTTTGGTGTTGAGTTGAAAAAGTTCTTTATATATATTGGATATATACCCCTTATTAGATATATCATTTGCAAATATCCTCTTTCATTCAGTAAGGTGCCTTTTCTTTTTCTTTCTTTGATGGTTTCCTTTGTGAAAAGATGTAGTCCTAATAATTTATTTTTGCTTTTGTTTCCCTTGCCCAAGGAGACATATCTAGAAAAATGTTGCTAAAGCCACTGTCAAAGAGATTATCGCCTATGTTTTCTTCTAGGACTTTTATTATTTCCAATATTACAGTTATGGCTTTAATCCATTTTGAGTTTATTTTTGTGTATGGTGTGAGACAGTGCTCCAATTTCATTATTTAACATGTAGCCGTCTAATTTTCCCAAAACCATTTATTTAAGATACTTTCTTTTTCTAATTGCATATCCTTGCCTTCCTTTGTAATTAACCATAATCATGAGTTTGTTTTGGGGCTCTCTTTCCTGTTTTAATGATCTATGTTCCTGTTTCTGTGCCTGTACCATACTGTTTTAATTGTTACAGCTTTGTGATATATCTTTTTTTTTTAAAGATTTTTATTTATTTATTTGACAGACAGAGATCACAAGTAGGCAGAGAGGCAGGCAGAGAGAGAGAGGAAGGGAAGCAGGCTCCCCGCAGAGCAGAGAGCCCGACATGGGACTCGATCCCAGGACCCTCGGATCATGACCTGAGCTGAAGGCAGAGGCTTTAAGCCACTGAGCCACCCAGGCGCCCCTGTAGTATACCTTAAAATCTGGGATTGTTTTTCTTTGTCAAGATTGCTTTAGAAAGGTTACAGTTCAAGAATATTTTATATTAAGATCAGATAAATCTTAGTGGACTTTTGAAAACTTTTTTATTGAAATATATTTAATATGTAACATTTGTAAATTTAAGGTATACTAATCTAAAAATTTCCTTTTTGATTTTGGCTGAAATTTATAAGTATCACAATCTCTCATTTTGGTTTTTCTCCTGTGATTTGTCAACTTTGAAAGATCTGTTTTTCTTTTCTTTTTTTTAAATTATTTTTTAATTTCTTTTCAGCATAACAGTATTCATTGTTTTTGCACCACACCCAGTGCTCCATGCAATACGTGCCCTCCCTATTACCCACCACCTGGTTCCCCCAACCTCCTACCTCCCGCCCCTTCAAAACCCTCAGGTTGTTTTTCAGAGTCTATAATCTCGCATGGTTCATCTCCCCTTCCAATTTCCCTCAACTCCCTTCTCCTCTCCATCTCCCCATGTCCTCCATGTTCTTTGTTATGCTCCACAAATAAGTGAAACCATATGATAATTGACTCTCTCTGCTTGACTTATTTCACTCAGCATAATCTCTTCTAGTCCTGTCCATGTTGCTACAAAAGTTGGGTATTCATCCTTTCTGATGGAGGCATAATACTCCATCATGTATATGGACCACATCTTCCTTATCCATTTGTCCATTGAAGGGCATCTTGGTTCTTTCCACAGTTTGGCAACCGTGGCCATTACTGCTATAAACATTGGGGTACAGATGGCTCTTCTTTTCACTACATCTGTATCTTTGGGGTAAATACCCAGTAGTGCAATTGCAGGGTCCTAGGAAAGCTCTATTTTTAATTTCTTGAGGAATCTCCACACTGTTCTCCAAAGTGGCTGCATCAACTTGTATTCCCACCAACAGTGTAAGAGGGCTCCCCATTCTCCACATCCTCTACAACACATGTTGTTTCCTGTCTTGCTAATTTTGGCCATCCTAACTGGTGTCAGGTGGTATCTCAATGTGGTTTTAATTTGAATCTCCCTGATGGCTAGTGATGATGAGCATTTTTTCATGTGTCTGATAGCCATTTTTGTGTCTTCATTGGAGAAGTGTCTGTTCAGGTCTTCTGCGCACTTTTTGATATGATTATCTGTTTTGTGTGTGTTGAGTTTGAGGAGTTCTTTATAGATCCTGGATATCAGTCTTTTGTCTGTACTGTCATTTGCAAATATCTTCTCCCATTCCGTGGGTTGCCTCTTTGTTTGGTTGACAGTTTCCTTTGCTATGCAGAAGCTTTTGATCTTGATGAAGTCCCAAAAGTTCATTTTCACTTTTGTTTCCTTGGCCTTTGGAGACATATCTTGAAAGAAGTTGCTGTGGCTGATATTGAAGAGCTTACTGCCTATGTTCTCCTGTAGGATTCTGATGGATTCCTGTCTCACGTTGAGGTCTTTTATGCATTTCAAGTTTATCTTTGTGTACAGTGTAAGAGAATGGTCAAGTTTCATTCTTCTACATATAGCTGTCCAATTTTCCTAGCACCATTTATTGAAGAGACTGTCTTTTTTCCACTGTACATTTTTCCTGCTTTGTTGAGGGTCCATATCTGGGCTCTCTACTCTGTTCCACTGGTCTATGTGTCTGTTTTTATGCCAGTACCATGCTATCTTGGTGATCACAGCTTTGTAGTAAAAACTGAAAAATCCAGAATACACCAGCTGTCTCTACACCTTAAAGAAATGGAGAATCAACAACAAATCAAACCAACTCCACACACAAGAAGGGAATAATCAAGATTAGAGCAGAGATCAATGAGGTAGAAACCAGAGGTACAGTAGAACGTATCAATGAAACTAGAAGCTAGTTTTTTGAAAGAATCAATAAGATCGATAAGCCATTGGCCACACTAATCCAAAAGAAAAGAGAGAAAGCCCAAATTAATAAAATTATGAATGAAAAGGGAGAGATCACACCTAACACCAAGGAAGTAGAAACAATCATCAGAAATTATTACCAACAGTTATATGCCAATAAGATAAGCAACCTAGATGAAATGGATGCATTCCTGGAAAACTATAAACTCCCAAAATTGAAGCAGGAATAAATTGACAACCTGAATAGACCAATATCTAGTAATGAGATTGAAGCAGTGATCAAAAACCTCCCCAAAAATAAGAGCCCAGAACCTAATGGATTCCCTGAGGAATTCTACCAAACTTTCAAAGAAGAAATAACACCAATTCTCCTGAAGCTGTTTCAAAAAATTGAAGCAGAAGGAAAACTTCCAGACTCTTTTTATGAAGCCAGCATTACCCTGATCCCCAAACCAGGCAAAGACCCTACCAAAAAGGAGAATTTCAGACCAATATCACTTATGAATATGGATGCTAAGATTCTCAACAAGATCCTAGCAAATAGGATCCAGAAGCACATTAAAAAGATTATCCACCATGACCAAGTGGGATTCATCCCCGAGTTACAAGGATGGTTCAACATTGGCAAATCAATCAATGTGATAGAACAAATCAGTAAGAGAGAAGAACCACATGGTCCTGTCAATTGATGCAGAATCCAGCATCCGTTCCTGATTAAAACGCTTCAAAATATAGGGATAGAGGGAACATTCCTGAACTCCATAAAATCTGCCTATGAAAGACCCACAGCAAATATCATCCTTAATGGGAAAAAGCTTGCAGCCTTTCCATTGAGATCAGGAACACGACAAGGATGCCCACTCTCACCACTCTTGTTCAACATAGTATTAGAAGTCCTAGCAATGGTAATCAGACAACAAAGAGAAATAAAAGGTATCCAAATTGGCAATGAAGAAGTCAAACTCTCTCTCTTCTCAGATGACATGATTCTTTATATGGAAAACCCCAAAGACTCTACCCCCAAGCTACTAGAACTCATACAGCAATTCAGTAACATGGCAGGATACAAAGTCAATGTACAGAAATCAGTGGCTTTCTTATACACTAACGATGAAAATACAGAAAGGGGAATTAGAGAATCGATTCCATTTACTGTAGCACCAAGAACCATAAGATACCTGGGAATAAACCTAACCAAAGAGTTAAAGGATCTGTACTTGAGGAACTACAGAACACTCTTGAAAGAAAATGAAGAAGACACAAAAAGATGGAAGACCATTCCAAGCTCTTGGATCGGAAGAATACACATTGTTAAAATGTCTATACTGCCTAGAGCAATCTATACTTTTAATGCCATTCTGATAAAAATTCCACCATTATTTTTCAAAGAGCTGGAGCAAATAATCCTAAAATTTGTATGGAATCAGAAGAGATCCCTAATTGCTAAGGAAATGTTGAAAAACAAAAACAAAACTGGCGGCATCACGTTACCTGTTTTCCTTTTCTAACCTGATACATAATTTGTGTCTGAACTGATACATAATTTATGTGTCTGAACTACCCATCAGGAAGTTCAATCTAACTTTGTTTCTTAAGTGTCCTGCTATATTGCTTTTAAATTCAGATCAATTTCAGATTTTTCGAGATTATTTCAAATGACCAAATTTTTTATTGTTAAGTGAAAATTTGTTGCTGTGAAATGTATTTCTTCCCTTATACCAACAGAATGAATTTCACGTTATCTGAGAATATGCAAAAATATTGATATTCATATCATAACTATTATTTCAGTGGAGTGAGTAGACCCAAATTGAGGGGTGACTCCCTCACTGTCAGAGATTTCTCCCGTGGTCATGTCAATGCTTCTAACCTCTGTCTTTCATCTTCATAGTTTGTGACTAGGATTGAAAACTCCAAAATTTAGCATAACTGTCCCAAACTAAATTAAAGAAGTTTTCTCTCTCTCCCTCTCTTTCTCTCTCTCTCTCTCTCTTTTTTTTAATATTTTATTTATTTATTTGACAGAGAGAGATCACACGTAAATAGAGAGGCAGGCAGAGAGAGAGAGAGAGAGGGAAGCAGACTCCCTGCCGAGCAGAGCCCGATGCGGGGCTCGATCCCAGGACCCTGAGATCATGACCTGAGCCGAAGGCAGCGGCTTAACCCACTGAGCCACCCAGGCGCCCCTCTCTCTCTTTTTTTTAAAGATTTTATTTATTTGTTTGAGAGAGAGCAGGAGGGAGGAGAGGGAGTTGGGCTCAATGCAGAGCTTGATGCCGGGACCCTGGGATCATGACCTGAGCCGGAGGCAGATGCTTAACAAATTGAGCACCCTCACACTCCCAAAGAAATCTTCTCAATGGAATGTTGACGTTTGTACAGAGACATAAAATTGGAAGTGCATGCAAGCCTACTTACATCATAACAGTGCCCCTGGATGAAGATCCCTAATTCCCACTACCTTTTGCCCTAGAACTTGCCTGGTTTCTAAAGATTCATTGATCATTTTTGCTTAGTTTTTAAATGACCACACTATGCTTTCGATAATTGTTCTTTCTGATTAAGTTAGGCAAGGCTAGTTTTGAGATGCAAATCCAGAAATTTGATCTAAATCAAGACAATGATTATAAGTGTATAGATTGCAATCTAGTATACACAGGTACTAGCTGTTAGTTTTGATAACTTAGGTGTCCTGTTTTAAGGATGGGTGGACTATTTTTATACTTGCAGTAATTATACATATATATTTTGATTTTTTTAGAATAAACTATTTCAGTGGCATGGTTCATGTCAGAATGCAAGAGTCTTCATTTTGAAAACAACCTTGATGAATGTATTTGGCTCTAAAAAAATGAACTTTTTTCTTCTTTTGGAGTATCTTGAAATAAAGGCCAAAGCAAAAGGATAAGTGAGCTCCTCTGAATAATAAAGAATAGAATTTTGAGATTTTATAAATCAACCCTGCTGTGATGGGTAAGAGATGAAACAGAAATGTAGGGGAGAGGCCTTGTGACCTAATCATTATGACCTGAGATGTTTCTTTCTCAACAATTCCACAACAGAGGATAGATGGCAACTATCAGACACACTGAAATTAAAGTTGCTTTTTGTTTCTGCTATATGATAGAAAGAAAAATGATGTTAGGATTGCTTTGGCTGAAGTTAAGTAAAAGGAGCTGTGTCCAATAGGCAGTGAAATGGGAACAGAAAGAGGATGGAAGGGTGATTGGTGGCGGGAGTGCTTGGCAGTTAGGAGGAGGCTGCGGCAGGAGCTGAATTGGAAGACGTCCTCCTCTAGAGTCTCTTGGAAATAATCAGGTGTCCAGGCTTCTCATGATTCAGGAGATAAGCATGCAGCTGTTTTACGTGGATATTTTAGGAAGGGTGCCCCAGAATATCAGAAGTCTTTAGACCATTCAAACCTAAGTCTTACTCTTCATAATGTGGAAGTTTCTGGGAAATAAAAATTGGCAATACAATGAACGAGATTAAGTTGTTTTGTTATTGAGACTGTTGAAGTTTTATAGCACTTTAGGTAAATCACTTTTTATTTCCTCAGTGCCCTCACAAATATATTAAATGCAAGTGACATATATTTCCTGCTCAAGTTTATTCTTGATTTTGCTTCAGAATATTGACTGACATTACTTTTTAACAAGCCTTGAATTTTAGAACAGTTTTAGATTCACAGAAAAATTGTGAGGATAGTACAGGCTTTGGTGATTGTGAGTAAAATAAAAAAATATTTGCATGTAGGTGTTTCGTGGGCATAAGTTTTCAGATCAATTGGGTAAATACCTAGCAGTGTGATTACTAGATTTTATGGTAAGATTATGTTTAGCTTTGTAGGAAACTGCAAAAACTGTTATTCAAAGCAGCTGTACTATTTTCACATTCCCAGAAACAATGAATGAAAGTCTTCATATTCTGAATCCTTTTTTTTTTTTTAAGATTTTATTTATTCATTTGATAGACAGAGATCACAAGTAGGCAGAGAGGCAGGCAGAGAGAGAGGTAGGAAAGCAGGCTCCCTGCTGAGCAGAGAGCCAGACACAGGGCTCCATCCAAGACCCTGACCTAACCTGACCTGAAGGCAGAGGCTTTAACCCACTGAGCCACCCAGGTGCCCCACATATTCTAAATCCTGACCATAAATTAATATTGTGAGTTTTTTTGCATTTTAGTCATTCTAATTTGGATGTGGTGGTGTCTTGTAATTTGCATTTCTAAATGACAAATGATGTTGAACATATTTTCATATGCTCATTTACCATCTGTGTATCTTCTTTGGCATGCTGTCTCTTCAGATCATTTTAAAATTAGGTGATTGTTTTCTTACCATTTGGTTTAAGTGTTTTCTGTATATTTGGGGTCAAAATCCTTTATCAGATTATCTGATTTGTTATTATGTTCTCCAGTCTATGGCTTGTCATTTCATTCTTTCATAGAACTGAAGTTTTTAATTTTTATAAGTCCAAATTGTCAATTTTTTCTTTTATGTATCATTCTTTGGGTATTATATATAAAAACTCATCACCAAACCCAAGGCCACAGAGATTTTTCTACTGGAAATTTTATTGTTTTGAATTTTACATTTAGGTCCTTAATAATTTTAAGTCCATTTTTATCCAAAGTGTAAGGTAGGTGTTGAGATTCGGGATTTTATTTTGTTTTTTACATATGGCTATTGAAAAAGTTACCCTTTCTTCATCAAATTGTCTTAGTAAAAAGACAATTTGTTGTTTAGTTTTATGTAAATTTGTTTTACAGAAAACAGATTTTACATTTATGTAAATATTTTACATATTTATATTTACATATAAATTTTATCTAGAAATTTTATTTATAAAATTATTTATATGTAGTTATATTTACATATAAACATAATTTATATTTACATATAAATATTACATATTTATGTTTTACATATTTATGTAAATATGTTTTACATAAATCTGTTATGTAAAAATACAATTGTTGTTTAGTTTTATGTAAATCTGTTCCTGAGCTTTCTATCTATGATATATATGTCTGTTCTTCTTCCAATATCATGATCCTTTGAGTTCTGTGTTCTTCAGTACTACATTGGCTCTTCGGGGTCCTTTGCCTTTCTATATGAAGTTTAGATGAGTTTATAGCTATTTATAGTTTTCTGACATTTTGATTGGTTTTGCATTGAATTTATGGACCACTTGAGAAGAATTGTTGTCTTAATAATATTGAATTTTCTAATTCATTATCATCATGTATTGGTCCATATAGATCTTTGTTTTTTTCCATCAATAATTTATAGTTTTCTACATATAAATTTTGTACATATTCTGTTACCTTTGTGCCTAGGTATTTCATTTTGGGAGTGCTACAAATGGTATTTAATTTTCTTTAACTTTACTTTTTCATTGCTGGTTTCTAGGAAAACAATTGACTTTTACATATTGATCTTAAATATGCTGCAACCGTGCTGTATTTGCTTATTGATTCCAGGAGTTTGCTTATAGCATCTTTGGAACTTTTACATAGTCAGTTATACCATCTGGGAAAGAAATCAGTTTTATTTCTTCCTTTTCAATCTCTAAACTCTTTCTTTCTATCTGCTGTCTTTCCCTTCTCTATTTCTTCCTCTCGATTCCTTCCTTCATCCCTCCTTCATCTTTGTTTTTCTGTGTTTTTTTTTCTATGTTTCTGTCTCTTTTCTTCTTTCTCTTCTTCCCCTGCCCCATTGTCTCTTCCCTTCTCTCTCTTCTTATCTCTCCCTCTCTTCCATTCATCTCCTCCTCCTCCTGCTCTTTCTTTCTTCCCCTCTCCCTCCCTCTCTCCTTCTCCCTTTCTCTCTTTTTCTTCCTTCCTTCCTCCCTCTCTTTACTTCTTTCTTTCTTTCTTTCTCTCTTTCTCTCTCTTCCTCTCTCCCTACTTCCTTCCTTTCCTGGAAGGTAATTCACTAATGCACAGTTCCTTTAATGGGTATTGGACTATTCATATTGTCTATTTCTCCTTGTGTGTGTTTTGGTAGTTTTTGTCTTTCGAGGAATTAATCCACTTTATCTAAGTTATCAAATTTGGGATCCTTGAGCTCACCATAAGTATTCCTTTATTATTCTTTAATGTAAACAGTAATAGACTTTTTTTCATTAATATTATTGATAATTTGTGTTTCTTCTTTCTATCCTTGGTGTGTTAGGCTAGAAATTTATGAATTTTATTGTTGTTCAAATTATCAGCTTTCAGTTTTGTTAATTTTCTCTATTATTTTCCTGTTTTCACATCTATTTATTTATTTATTTGTTTGTTTATTTTTAAGTTTTGGGGGTTTTCTTTGAGAGAGAGCAAGTGAGTATATATGAAAAGGGGAGTGGGAGAGAGAGAATCTGAAGCAGATTCCCCACGGAACATAGAACCCAATATGGGGCTCAGTCCCACAGCCATGAGATCATGACCTGAGCCGAAATGAAGAATAGAACACCTAACCATCTGAAACCCCCCACTTTTCCCTTCACTTTTATTAAGTTGTGTTCTAATTTCTCCTTGCTTATAAGAATAATTGCTTATTTTCTTATGCTTGTAATGGGCATAAATTGCTCTTATTTTTCTAGGTTTCTAAGATGAAAGCTTAGATTTTCATTTCTAATATATGCATTTAATACTTATACATTTACTTCTAAGCTCTACTGCTGTATCAAAATTTGATAAATTGTTTTTTTTTCACATATTTCAAAATAGCTTTTTTTTTAAATTTTATATTTTATTTATTTGACAGAGAGAAATCATAACTAGGCAGAGAGGCAGGCAGAGAGAGAGGAGGAAGCAGGCTCCCTGCAGAGCAGAGAGCCCGATGTGGGGCTCGATCCCAGGACCCTGGGATCATGACCTGAGCCGAAGGCAGAAGCTTTAACCCACTGAGCCACCCAGGCGCCCCTCAAAATAGCTTTTAATTTTTCTTGAAATTTCTTCTTTGATTCCTGTGAGTTTTAAACTGTGTTAATTTCCACATAGCTGAAGATTTTCCAGCTATCTCCTTGTTACTTATTTCCAATTACATTTTTTGTGGTCTGAGAACATACTTTGTTTGATTTCTAGTATTTTAAATTTAAAGTGTATTTTACAAGTTAGAATTAATCCCTCTTGCTGA
Organism: Meles meles; assembly: GCF_922984935.1. Taxonomy (NCBI): domain Eukaryota; kingdom Metazoa; phylum Chordata; class Mammalia; order Carnivora; family Mustelidae; genus Meles; species Meles meles. The sequence goes on along the minus strand of NC_060069.1, from coordinate 91,544,078 downwards.
GTGTCCTATGTGAGCTTGGGGGAAATGTGTAATTCACTGTTGTTGGATGAAGTATTCCTTATGTCAGTTATATCCAATTGATTGATAGTGCTGTTCAGTTCAACTATGTTCTTGCTGATTTTATGCTTGCTGGATCTGTCCAGTTCCTTGGTACACAATAGTGAAATTTTCTGTTTCTAAATCTATTAGTTTTTGCCTCATCTTTTTCTGCTGTTGTTAGGTTTATACATGTTTAGGGTTTTTATGTGTTCTTCAACAATTTGACCCTTTATCATTATGCAATGCCCTCTTCATCCCTGATAATCTTGCTCATTCAAATATCTCTCTTTCTAACATTAATATGCTCGCAATTTTGATTAATTCTAACATGGCATACATTTCTCCTATTCTCCATTCCTTTACTTTTAAGCCATCTGAATGTGCATATTTTAAATGGGTTCTTGTAAAGAATACGTAGTCACATCTTTTTCTTTTCACTCTATTAACCTCTACACTTTAATTGGTATATTTAGCTCTTCACATTTAAACTGTTTGCTGAGATAGAATAATATCCACCCCTTTGTAATTATTTTCTATTTGTCAGGTTTGCTCTTTGTTTTTTTCTCCCTCTTTTTTCTGCCTTCTCTGATTTTAACTTAGCATTTTGTATGTATCTATTTTATGCCATCCTTTACTGTATCAATCATACTTTTAGAAATTATTAGTTGTCCTCGACATACAATATACAGTCCTAGGTAATAAGTTTTCTTTCAAATAACATTATTCTATTCCAGGGCAGTGAAGATACCTTATATCTGTGTCTTTCTGGTTCTTCCCTCTTGATCCTTGTGACTTGGCTCTCATTTATTTCAGCTATTTATACATTACATCACCCAATCCATAGTTACTTTTATTGATTTAAACTGTTATTTTCTAAATTTATCTAGAATATTAAAAAATAGGTTTTATTTTACCTTATTATTCCTTCTCAACATTCTCCCTTTCTTGAGATAGATCTAAGTTTTTTACCTGTATCTTTTCCTACTTACTGAAAACTTTTTTTTTTTTTTTAAATAAACATATAATGTATTTTTATCTCCAGGGGTACAGGTCTGTGAATCACCAGGTTTACACACTTCATAGCACTCACGATAGCACATACCCTCCCCAATGTCCATAGCCCCCTCCCCCTCTCCCAATCCCACCTCCCCCCAGCAACCCCCAGTTTGTTTTGTGAGATTAAGAGTCATTTATGGTTTGTCTCCCTCCCAATCCCATCTTGTTTCATTTATTCTTCTCCTATCCCCCTAACCCCCCATGTTGCTTCTCCATGTCCTCATATCAGGGAGATCATATGATAGTTGTCTCTCTCCGATTGACTTATTTCACTAAGCATGATACGCTCTAGTTCCATCCACGTCGTCGCAAATGGCAAGATTTCATTTCTTTTGATGGCTGCATAGTATTCCATTGTGTATATATACCACCTCTTCTTTATCCATTCATCTGTTGATGGACATCTAGGTTCTTTCCATATTTTGGCTATTGTAGACATTGCTGCTATAAACATTTGGGTACACGTGCCCCTTCGGATCACTATGTTTGTATCTTTAGGGTAAATACCCAGTAGTGCAATTGCTGGGTCATAGGGTAGTTCTATTTTCAACATTTTGAGGAACCGCCATGCTGTTTTCCAGAGTGGTTGCACCAGCTTGCATTCCCACCAACAGTGTAGGAGGGTTCCCCTTTCTCTGCATACTCGCCAGCATCTGTCATTTCCTGACTTGTTAATTTTAGCCATTCTGACTGGTGTGAGGTGATATCTCATTGTGGTTTTGATTTGTATTTCCCTGATGCCGAGTGACGTGGAGCACTTTTTCATGTGTCTGTTGGCCATCGGGATGTCTTCTTTGCAGAAATGTCTGTTCATGTCCTCTGCCCATTTCTTGATTGGATTGTTTGTTCTTTGGCTGTTGAGTTTGCTAAGTTCTTTATAGATTTTGGATACTAGCCCTTTGGAAGGGGAGGTGAACCATAAGAGACTATGGACTCTGAAAAACAACCTGAGGGTTTTGAAGGGTCAGGGGTGGGAGATTGGGGGAACAGGTGGTGGGTAATAGGGAGGGCACGTTTTGCATGGAGCACTGGCTGTTGTGCAAAAACAATGAATACTGTTACGCTGAAAAAATAAATAAAATGGAAAAAAAAAACTTTTTAACATTTCTTGCAGAGATGTTCTGCTGGCCACAAATTAACTCAGGTTTGTTTGTCTGAGTTTTGAAGGATAATTTCACTGGCTATAGATTGGTATTTTTATTTGTTTATTTATTTATTTTCAACATCTAAAAATTTTTATACCAGCCTCTTCTTGTGTGCATGGTTCCTGGTGAGAAGTGTTCTAGAATTAACCTTTTTTCTCTCTAGATAAGATGACTTTCCACTCCCAGTTTGCCTCAAGATTTTTTTTGTCTAAGATTTCCTGCAGTTTCAATATGGTATGCTTAATTATAGTTGGTTTGGTATTTATCTGGCTTCGTGTTCTCTCTTCTTTGGGGTCTGTCATTAATTTTGTAAAGTTTTCAGTCTTTATCACTATAACTATTTCTTTTGTTTTCTTATTTTTTCCCCTTCTGATATTCCAATCATATATATGTTACATCTTTTGAAATTATCCCACAATTCTGGGATCTTCCATTTTACTTTTTCTTTCTTTCTTTCTTTCTTTCTTTACACTTCATTGATCTATCTTCAGACTCCCTAATTCCCTCCTGTGCTGTGTCTAGTCTACTGATCAACCCCTGAAGACATTCTTCATTTCTATTCAGTGTATTGGTTCCTCTCATTTCCTTTTAAAATAGTATTTTAGAGTTTCCATCTTTCTGCTTAAATTATCCATATGTTCTTGCATGATGTTTTTTCCAACAGAATCCTTAACAGGTTAATCATAGTTACTTAAAATTGTATCTGATAAGTCCAACTTCTGTATCATGTCTGAGTCCGGTCCTGCTGCTAGGTTTGATTATGCTTTTTCTTAGCTTTTGGTATGCCTTATATTTTTTTTGTTGATAACTGGATGAGCAGGGTTGGATAATAGGAAACAAAGTAAATAAGTGAGGATTTATTTAAACCTGGATAAGTGTGAAACTGTATTTAATGTTTGCTGTAATTTATTTGCCAGGGGTTTCAAATTCCCCTCCTGCCCTTGTTTTGTTTCTCCTATTGTATTTGGGTTTCCTTAAGTACCCCTTATCAAGAAAGTGGGCATCTTGCAGCCCTTCACCTATCAAGCTCTATGTCTTAGGGCCCTATTTGTTTGGAGGTAAGGTGTGGAGGAAGGCAAGTGTTCTCTGAACTTACGATCAAATATCCATCTTTTAGTAGGTATGTGTCTCAGAAGGTCTGTGTCTTTAGTAGGTCTGTGACCTCCATCTTCATCTAAAAGAGGGCTTTGACCTCCATAAGTGATTCCCCAGTGGCATAGCTTCTCCCCTTCCCTTAGTCTAGGAGGAGCTGAAGTGTGAACAATGCCTTTTGACTCAACTGAGATAAGGCTTTATCAGTCTTTTACCCTAGAGTCTATTATTTTAATGTGAAAAATGTTCTGGGCACATCTCACAATGTTACTCTTCTCTCTTTACCAGAGCCAGGAAACAATTTTTCTCAGATCCTTATCTTGAAAATCTGGAGATAAAAGTCTATGAGCATATCTGGACACCCCCCCCGCCCATGATTCTAGGCCCCAGGAGACTCTCACTTTAAGGCTAGTCCATTCATAGTCTTCACAATTTGTTGAAATTACCAATTATATTTTCCTACCACTTTATGGCTCCAGCAGTTTCTGGTCTAGGTATGCATATAATAGATTTTGTATATGACTCTGACATGTCAGTCTCCAGATTTTGGTGTGGCTATTTGCTCTACAATATAAGTTCCCTGTCTCTCTGATGATTCAGAGAAATTCATTTGTTTTGATTATTTTTCCAGCTCTCTCTTGTTGTATAAGGATGGAAATGATGTCTGCCAAGCTTTTACATATTCAAGGTGAAACTGGAAGTCAAATGATTATAAAGTCATTGATACATGCATATTAATTAATATGTTTATCCAATTAAAAAATCCTTTTTTGAGATGAAAGAACTAGGTTTGAGTCTGTGATCTATTAATTGTCATCTTGTGTCTTTGTAAGTCACTGAATTCTTCATCACCTTAATTTCTGTTCATCTATTAAATGGAACAAATTCTAGTGTCCATGTCTGTGGTAAATTAATATGGCTAAATTGCAGCCAATAAACCATTAATATGTATTCCACATAATAACATAAAATTAGACTTTAAAATTTCATCTTAAATTATTTTATTTTTGTTCTTTTAAATTGTATCATGGCAAGTATACTGATCTTACTTTGCATGCTATAAAATGCATTATCCCAAGATGTAGAAAGTATCACCTCTATGTTAGTTAAAGACTTAAAGCATCTTTCCCTAAAACAAAATCTTTTAGTGAGAGGTTTCTTGGTTGAACAAATGTCACCCTTGTTTGCCTGCCAGTATTTATCTTTGCTTCATTTTGTTTATTTGTTCTGTTGTTTTTATTGCCTGATTTCAATTCATAGAACTGTTTCTTAATTCACCATTTCTGCATATTAACTTAATAGATTTGTATTCTACTTTGTCTTTCTAGTAGTTATTTTTAAAGTTTTTATCATCCATGTTTGCTATAGCAACTCTAAATTTAATATTATTTAATTCTAGCTGTATAATACAGGGTCATAAAATGTTTTAACTCTAAATCCTTTTTTTATGTTATTGTCTAGAATTTTCATTCCACTCCATTTTTGAATCCTTTCTAATCTTAGTCTCTATTTCTCTTTCTCTTATTTTATTTTATCATGTTTTTTAGAGAGGGACAGAGAGAGGGAGAGAGCATGATCAGGTGAAAGGAAGAGAGAGAGGGAGAGAGAGAATTTTAAGCAGTCTCCATGCTTAGCAGGGAGCCTGATGTAAGGCTTGATCTCAGGACCCTGAGATCATGACCTGGGCCAAAATCAAGAGCGAGAAGCTTAACCAACTGAGCTACGCAGGCTCCCTCACTTATTTTAATAAACACCTCTTTGTTTGTTTGTTTTTTAGTAAACACACATTTATATTTAAATAACTGTTTACTCTTACCTTAGTGTTTCACTTTTTTTTTTTTTTTTGGCTTTCATTTCTGAAACACATTTTTTGGAAGTTCTTTTGGTGAAGGACTAAGAGGAATAAACTTTCTCAATCTTCATCTAAAGATGTTTTATTTTACCTCATTCTTGATTTATGGATAAGTTGGATATAGAATTTTACATTATTGCTATTTTTCCTCTGCACTTTGAGGAAATCATTTCTTTATCTTCAGGCGTCTATTGTGGCTGATTAGAAATCTGGATGAAGTCTAGTTGTAATGTGTTTACAATTAATTTGACTTTTCTTTTGACTCTTTGTCCTGGTGTCCTGTTGTTATTCTGGAATACATCTGTTGGTTCTTATTTATCCTGCGTACTCTGTTTCTTCCAGTTAAATACTTCTAGATTGAATAAATTTGGGAGACTTCCCTTCTGAGTCATTATTTTTTGAGAGTTGTCTGTCTTATTAACCTTTTGTTTGCTCTTTTCTCCCCCCAGTTCCACTTCAACGTATGTTGAAACTTATCATCCTATTCTTTTGTCTACTCTTTAATGGGTCCAGTTCTTTATGTCTCTATATCTGTATTTTATATTTTGTGTCATTTATTTCTATATTTAATTACTATTCTATTTTCCAGTTCATTCAATTTCTCTTTAGTTGTATATGATCTGCTATTTATCATATCCAATAAGGCTTTAATTTTAATAGCCCTAAATTTCATTTTTAAGAGTTCTTATAACTTGGGTTTACTTAAAATATGTTTCTTGCTTTTCCAATTTGCTTTATTCCTTCAGTGTTGTTTGTATTATACTTTTATATTATGTTAATGCTTCCTAACACACATTTAAAAAAATAATTCTTGGGGCACTGGGTGGCTCAGTGGGTTAAGCCTCTGCCTTCAGCTCAGGTCATGATCCCAGGGTCCTGGGATTGAGCCCCGCATCAGGCTCTCTGCTCAGCGGGGAGCCTGCTTCCCCCACCCCTCACTCTCTGCCTGTCTCTCTGCCTACTTGTGATCTCTGTCTGTCAAGTAAATAAATAATTCTTTGAGATTGTTCTGTTATCTATAGTTCTGAGGTTATATGGTCTCAAGTTAATTTTTATGGTGACTTTTCATCATGGTCTGTAGTGCTTCACTGTTAAATCATTATTGCCTAAGCTATTATTTCTATAGGATTTCTGTATTCTCTGAACTATGAAAGTCTCACCACACAACAGTTTTGTGTTTGCTTCTTTTGAGACCCTACGGATTTCAGTGGTACTAACCCGGTTATGTTAATTTCTGTGCCTGATCCCATGCTACAGCAGTAGTATACATTTTTACCTTATACCTTTACATGGCTCAGACTTAAGCTTTAGTTTCTTTGTTTAGATGACATAGCTTCTTTGATGTTGGAAGAATGAATTCTTCAACAGTATTCATATGCCAGGTTGTGTGTGCCTCTATTCTGCTTTCTCCAAAACATTGAAACTTGTTGCTACTCTCACCCTAACTTTTATATAAGGTCCCCCAAGGCAACAGAATTGTCCTTTTTGTCTCTTCATACTTAACACCTTCCTTTCCATAATAGATATTCAAAAATGTTAAGTGAATAAGTGCATGTGATCAAATTTTAGATATTGGCTGAAGTTGTTACTAATTGAAGAAAACTAAAAAAAATAACAAATGTAATTCAATTTTGTAAGCAGAAACTACATTTTACATTTGCTTAATGGAGAATTGTTTCTCTTTGCTAAGTAATTTAGAGCTGAATAACCTTGATATTAGTAGTCACACCCAAATTATGTTCTTTAAAAATGTAGAAATACACATAGTTATAATATATAAATATCAAAGAGTTATGGAAAATGTGTAAACATTCCAAAATTTATCTGGTGAAGATACATATAAAACACATATATCTATACCAAAAAAAAAGTGAGTTTCTTATTTCAAAGAAAATACAAAAATTAAATTTTCTATCCAGTGAATTTCAAAGAATGAGCAAAAAAATACATCATTCATATTATTCATAAACTTTGCTAGAGGAAAAAAATGTTTCCATTAGAATTATGCAAAATAATCATTTAAAATATTGTTCCAGACTAAATGATAAATATTGTATGAATTTTCTGACTGTTTGAGCATGATGAGCCACTGTTAAATTTTGGGGGAAGTTATTACTCTTCTATTTTAGAGCCATATTCTGGAGAAAAGATTTTCTTCCACAACTTCAAGTCTCTGGAAATATTTATGTGTATGTTAATGTGGATAACATTAGTAATTGGAATAACTCTAACTTATTTGGGTATTCTTTCTTAGTGGTTTGCTTGCTTAAAGAGGTTGAAGGAAAGCAGCCTATATTTTGAATTTGCTATAAAGCAGGCTTAAAAAACTACCTGTGAGCTTTTAGCAGACATGTAAATTTTAGGATCTTAATGTCATTTAGCTTATAATGTAATTAGCTATTTTGGGATAATATCATCAAAACCTTTTAAAAGTATTGGGTCCACTTAATGAACCTATATTTGTGTAAACCATTATTATAATTCTAGTTTTCAGATATTTCTTTTGTATGATTTTCTTCTGTGACTTAATACCAATTTATTTCTAATTATTGGAATTTAACATTTAGCTTTTATTAGCATGTATAAAATAGGAAAGATTAATTAATAAAGTTAGTTTTCTGCATTTTGTATTTTATTTTTTAAGATTTTATTTATTAACAGAGAGCAAGCGAGAGACAGAGAGCACAAGCATGAGGGAGGGGCAGAGGGAGAGCGAAAAGCAGACTCCCCACTGAACAGGGAGACCAATGGTGGGGCTTGATCTCAGGACTTCAGGATCATGACCTGAGGTGAAGGCAGACACTGAGCCATCCAGGGGTTCCTACATTTTGTGTTTTAAAACAAAACAAAAACAAGTCTTTATAATATTGCAATTCCTCAAAAATTTCTTCAAGTCATAACACCTATATATGTTATTTTAGTGTTCAGTGCTTTAAAATAATCTAGAGCATAATTTTGTTTCAGTAAGCATTGCTATAGTATGTCATTAAATATAGTGATCATTTAAAAAAATTTTTTTTTATTTATTTGACAGAGAAAGAGATCACAAGTAGGCAGAGAGAGAGAGGGTAGCAGGCTCCCCACTGAGCAGAGAGCCCAATGTGGGGCTTGATCCCAGGACCCTGAGATCATGACCCGAGCCAAAGGCAGAAGTTTAACCCACTGAGCCACCAAGGTGCCCCTAAATATAGTGATCATTTTTGGGTAATTAATACATCTCACAATGTATGTTTCTTTAAACATTGAGGATTAAAGCAAAGTGATCTTGTTTTTATGAAAACAATGTAGAATTATTCCAGTTACTCTAAATTGTATGAGAAAAGTATTTATTTAAAAGCAAACATAGTAGGGGACACCTGGTGGTCCATTGGTTAAGAATCTGACTCTTGATTTTCACTCAAGTCATGATCTGAGGGGTCGTGGGATCCAGCCACACCGAGGCTCCCTGTGAACATGAAGTGGACTTGGAATTCTCTCTTTCCCTCTCCCTCCACCCTACCTCACCATGCTCTCTCTATCTCTCAAATAAATAAATTTAAAAAAAGAAGAAAGGAAAAGAAAAGAAAAGAAGCACATATATTAATGAAGTCACAATTCTTCGGTGGAGTTAACAGACACATAATAGATTCCTATTAGATTTTTAAACCATTTACATATATGGGTTTCCAATTGATTTGGCTTCCAAAAATATTATTATTTGTATGTATTAGGGAAAGAAATATGTTCAATTTTTTATTTGTATAATCAGTTTTTCAAATCCTTACTGATCTGTTGGTACAAATGGCTTTATATTAACTGAAGTATGGCTAACATCCAGAATATTAATAGAGGATATGATTTGGGTATTATTTGGATTTTTTTTGACTGAAAGGTCAAGGCATTTAAATAGGATATTTTATGTAAATAAGATGGAACCGTGTTTTCAATTAATTTATAAATAGTTACTATTATTCATGACATTTAAGGAATCCTTCCTTAAATTATACTTTCAATCTGTTTTGTTAGACACTGTGGCGGCTGGGCATGAAGTGGGGGTCTAAAACTCATGGAAGGGCTTAACCCACATGAAAGAGTAGTTCAGAATGCCAATAGGCTGTAATAATTTCAAGAGTTTAAATGGAATGTTAATAAGTCATTTAGTGTTTCAAGAACCTTGGAAAGTATATTAACTAAAATATAAACAATATCTCCATCTTCACAGTCAGATTTTAGGACTTCTATCAATAATGAAAAGAGAAGAAACAGATGAATCAGTTGATAGGGTAGGAACTGATTAACAGAATGGAGTTTCATGGATAAACTACAAGCAGGAAATACAGGTGGGAAGCAGGATTATTACCGTGTGGGAGGAGATGGTGGAGAAGTGAACTATCATAAAACTATGTATTTAATGATCAACTAACCATCTACTCAAATAGCCATAGAGCATTTTTACTTTTAGATCATTTCCAACATTGCACTTAGAGAAATATTACTCTAGATTAATACTGTTTCCTGCATCTCGTTTGTGCTTGTTTATTGTTTTAATTCTTTAGACAGGCTTTGTTGTTAAGTTCAGATCATTGATCTCTCCATAGTCTGTTGTATCTATAGTTATGAATGATTTGTCTCTCAGGAGTATCAGTAAATACTCTGCCTCAAACCACTAAAATCACTGTATTAGATGTATTTTAACAGGAGTTGATAACAATTTATTGTTATTATGGTACTATTTCATACAAAGGCACCATTCCAGTTTTTGCATCAATGCTAACTAGCAGTTTTCTTTGTAGACTGAATATGGCATATGCGCCATAACTGAAACAAACTTTACGATGCCCATATTGCAATTTCAAGGTGAAATGAATAGCAGGTTTTAACAAGATAGATCTTTCTCCAAAGACCTTTATATTTCAAGTGCTGTTCAATTTTTTCATTTGTCATAAAACAAAATGTACCTCTGTGATATGCTTTATGTCTTATAATATCTTGAGGCGAACTGGCTGACAAATGTATTATTCTCTCATAAAGAAGAGGAGCCCTGGATGATATTTGCAGCTGTATTACCCATGCTGGACCAAACTGCTGCTTTTGTTCATGCCATCTGAACTGCCATAGAAATAGTGTGTGAAGTTCAAGTTATATGCCGACTTCATAATGCTGTTTTGTTCTTTCTGTAAAGATTCCCTGTCTTATATTAAATATGCCCATAAATCTCTCAGTAATTGTATATTATTTTTCTGTTCCCTCTACAGTTTACACATTGTATTCAACTTTGAGTTTATTCTGCTTTGTACGGGGCTATGGCAGGTTTATGGGATGTTGTAAAGCTGAGAAAAGTAAGGCAATTATTGTTAAGCCTTTGTAAGCTGTTTGAGAAAGACATTTGCTGTGAGCAGGGCATGGGGATCAATGCTGCTGGGCGCAGGCTTACTCAGAGTTTTAGTTAAACTCTTTCTAAAGGAGTATTGCTATGAACATTTTTAAAAATTGAAAACTGGGAGTTTTCCATTACGTTTTAAGTAACAACTAAGGAATATGAGATACATAAGTAATAAAAATAACATGAGTGAAAAAAGTTGTTTTGTTTTTTTTATCCTGTGTAAGTGAACTTAAAAGGTATTTTAAAGGAGTTGTAGAAAAAATTATAATCAAGTATCTGCAAGTTTTCTATGAAGTAAAAATCTTTGTAGACTAAACTAATTTGAATAATATTAATACTTCTCATCAATTTAACTCCACAGAAGGAGTTGTGGGTATTGAAGAGTATATGCTATACCACACTATGACTGTAGAAGTTCAGGACATACCTCTCCAAAATATCACTTTGGCATATTGATTCTTTTGAGCTGCACGCACTTACAAAGCTGCAAATGCTGGGAGAGGCTTTCTCTGAACTCCCCTTGCTGCCTGGAGATACATCTTCCCAAAGGAACTCAGTTGTCATAGATTCCCTCCCTGGGTGTTTCATTAAGCAGGCAAAATTGACTTTTATCACAGGGGAAGAGAGTAGAAATTGGCACCACACCCAGAAAGATGTCACAAACTATCATAACTTCCCAACTGTTTTTCTCAGGGCTCATTGATCTTTCCAAGAAATCATTTACTCTCCCCTAGGAGACCTACCTTCCCTCTCCCCTTTCCCTATTAACATGGTATTTAATCCTGAATTCTAAAGCCATCTCTCTGAGAATAAGTCACTTTTCCTAGGCATCCCCATGTATTATGAGGTGTCCATGTTAGCATTCTTGTTTTTCTCTTGTAAATTGTCTTATTACAAAGAGTTTCAGTCAAGAACTCAAAAGAGTAGAGAGTAAATAATTTTTCCTCCCCTATACTCTATTATCACTGTAATAGGTAGGAGCGGCAGAGCCTGGATATCTATGTGTTTATGATATGTGAAATGCACAACTTTAATTGATTATGCACACAGACACACATATAAAGAATATCAATTTTATTTTAAAAAGATTAAATTCAAAAACTTTGGTAAATGCTATAGTATGTAAAAGGGTAAAAAAAAAATCAGGCATTCACATGAGAATACTTCAGACTTTAGCACTGCCATCTCCTTGTGTCACTGATATGAAGATCAAATGAGATCAAAATAAAGCCCTAGGCCTACTGCCTTAATGATTTATAAATGCAACAATGGATCTTGTTATCAGTCTTCAGTTTATTCTTTCCAAGGGACTAATGATAACTTTAATTATAGATAAAGGAATACTTTAGTCCACACTATTATTTTTCCAGATCTGAAGATCTTTTTTGTTTTCCTCAGGAGGACATTCCTTAATGGATTTAGGATCATTAATGAGGAAGTAATACTTTATGTTTATAAATATTTAATGCCAAGATTATATCATTGGATTTTATCAGAGACTTCCTTTTATTCCAGTTTGTCTAGAAAAATATCTGCATGGTCCTTCTCAGTGTGCCTGTTACCCCTATACTACTTGAGTTCTTTTTTTTTTAATTTTTTAAAAATTTAAATATAGTTGATGCATCATAGTTACTATAGTTTCAGGTGTACAACATAGTGATTCAACGTCTCTGTATGCTATGCTGTGTTCTCCACAGTGTAGCTATCATCTGTCATCATAGGACACTAATATAGTTGACTGACCATACTGTCTCTGCAGTAGCTTCATCCCCATGACTTAGTCATTCCATAACCTGAAGTGTGGACCTCCAACCCCCTCACCCATTTTTCCCATCTTCACACCCTGGCAACCATCAGTTTGGTCTCTGTATTCTTAGGTCCGATTCTGCTTTTTGTTTATTTATTCATTTGTTTTTAAATTCCACATATGAGTGAAATCATGTGGCAATACAACTAGAATTCTAAATGGAAGGATGACTCAGGTGTAGCCCTTCTTCTGTTTCTAAAAAAAAAAAAAAAATCTATAAAGAAAATATTGACCTGTCAAATCTTGGCTGCTTTGGTAATCTCGAATGACTAAATTGGGCTTTAAAGTTTTATCTCCTGATTTATCAATTGACATTGGCAGGATGTTGGGTCAGATAAAGTCAGTCCATCAATCAGAAGCACAATATCCCCAATATCTATGATATTTCCCTAAATCCTGTCATCAGAGATATTTTAAAATTTTTCTTTTTATTTATACCTGGAAGTAGACATTCAGTAAATGGCCGCTGGATGACTGAATGACTGAATGTGTGCTTGTTACAACTCTGTTTGCTCACCTGTAGTTAATGATACTATACAGAGAGTAAATTCCCTCCAAAATGTAAACATTTCCCTTTCTGCAAGATGTGGTTGTGTATGTCACTTTATATACATAGCAGCATGTTATTTTTTTCCCTATCAAGTCACAATAGAAACAGGTTCCTCTTTTATGCAGGAATTTGGAAAGTTTGACTAACTCTTTGAACAGCATTCTAACACTCCTCTGTTCAAGAATGGCTACCTTACAAATTCTTTTTTTTTTCTTTTTTCTTTTTTTAAGTAGTTTCCACACCCAACAAAAGGCTTAAACTCATGATCCTGAGCTCAGCAGTCACATGCTCTACTGACTGAGCCATCCAGGCTCTTCCACATAGTCTTTTATTATCATTTCATTCTAATAGTTAACTCAGGTACCACAGAGACTGTTAACAGGAAGATCCATGGATGACACTCAGCAGCCTGTCTCCAGGCCTGACTATCTGTGTGCACAAACACACACCCACAGATAAAAAATGCTAGTCCTACATGAAGAATATGAATTTTTACATTGACAAATTACTTATTAAACAACTATTTAGTCAGTTAGCAAAACCCACAGAGTCAGGGCTTAATGAGATTAACTTTAAATCTAAATAATATTGATAATGAAAAATAGCATTTACCTTCTTTTGAAAGTTATTATAAATAACTAAAAAATAGATATCACAGGGGCACCTGGGTAGCTCAGTGGGTTAAAGCCTCTGCCTTTGGCCTAGGTTATGATGTCAGGGTCCTGGGATAGAGCCCCGCATTGGGCTTTCTGCTCAGCAGGGAGCCTGTTTCCCTCTCTCTCTCTGCCTGCTTCTCTGCCTATTTGTAATCTCTCTCTGTCAAATAAATAAATAAAATGTTTAAAAAAATAGATATCACAGTGAATAAATGGGGGTTATATTTTATATAATCATATACTCTAAAACTATTATACAGACTGCAGAAGAGGTTTATACATAGTGAACAATTTGTATTTCTTCAAACATATGGTCTTTTCATAACTGCATGTTTTAGCCTATGATGCAACTCTTGCCTGTCAGATTGCTTCCTTCTCTCCTCCTCAGAAACCAGAAAAAATAGTCAGCACTTCATTAAAGTCTCTTCTGATATTTCTAGTTAGGTGTAAGTTAATTACATTAATGTTCTTGTCATCTCTCTGAGAAGAGCTTGAGATCATCAAGAACCAGGGTTATGCTCTTTCATCTCTTTCTGATAGCTCCATAATGTCTAGAAATAGTTGTTATTCAATGGATTCAATAGTTATTATTCAAAGTTATTCAATTATTCAATAACTATTATTATTATAGAATGAAAAAAATGAAGCCCAAGAATAACTTCTGTCTCACTCTAAACTGTGAGCTGAACTATGAAGATAAGAGCAAAGCTGCTTTTCTTTTCTGATTTTTCTGACTTGGACATTATCAAGAGCTCACCCAACTTTTCTGCTCTGGGTCTTATTGGATTATCTGCCAAGTTATGGCCCTTATCTCAGAGCCTAGATCAAGGATGGTGTGTTCATTGATCACTCAACACCAATGACTTCAAGTCAACATCTGATTCCTCATTTCTTACATTGCTAATGGAATACTGGATTTTTCCACTATATTCATCATATAGATCTGCCTTTCAATGTGTCTTCTCATCCATCTTTTTTTGTTTTAAAGGTTTATTTCTTCATTTGAGACAGAGAGATTGAGAGAGACAGAAACAGATAGGGAGAGGAAGAGAGAGCATCCCAAGGGGACTTTGTGCTCTCACAGAGCCTGATGCAGGGCTCAGTCTCAGGACCCTGAGATCATGACCTGAACTGAAATCAGGAGTCAGAAGCTTAACCAACTGAGCTGCCTAGGCTCCCTGTCTTCCGTCTTAAAGATAAAATCTCCACTGAATTATTTTATTTACCATTAATTCAACACAAAAATTGTGATTACTGACTTTGAATTAAGTGATACATCCATTCTTCATTTCCATTACTATCGTGGTTTCCCTTGTTAAGACTTTGTATTTATACCATTAAGCTATCTCTAATTCTCCTCCGCCACCCCCTCCTACCTCTTCATTTCAGCATTTATAGTGAAAAAGCTACTCTCTTCAAGTTCTTCATTCATGTCCTTAAGTGATGCCACGTTGTACTCCAGAATTTGCCAGAATTCCTCAGATTAGCTTGCAGGCCACCTTTGATTCAGTCACACTTATTTATCCAAATACCTCCTGACTCTCTCCCTACTTTTCTTCCTGCCAGAGCAGAGCCCTTACTAATCTATGAATGTTACTCATTCTTTTTCATGTCTGCATTTCGGGGAAGTGTCTGTTACTGATTCATTACATGGTTTTCTCTTCCTGTGGCTGCCTTTCCTCATAGCATGCTTGTTTTCCTTGTGGAACATTCCCCAATTATTCTAGTTTGTGTTAGTTCTGGACCTGGACCTGGACTTCTCCCTGTTCAAAAGAGTTTGCTCAGTGCTAATTAATTTCTGACACATTGTGAAGAACTGATGTGTAAATACAAATATATCCTACCTTACTCTCTAGTATTGACTTTTACTATGACATGTGCCTCCAAATAAACATAAACAAGGTGTCACGGCAGCAAGGAGGAATGGAGCAGCTACTGTCTATACCATTTTTTTCTCTTGTGTAGACTGTGTCGTCTTAAGTTTTTGGGAGGAAGGATATACTATTTAAGCTTTTTTTGTTTTCCATATAGCACCTGGCACATTGTAGTAACAAGAACTTCAATTAAAGTTTATTAATTCAGATTTTGTTTACTGCCTGTTTTAATTATCAACCTAAAAATATCCCATTGTAAATATAAATGTAAATATATTTACATCCCTTTTAAAGTGAATTTCAACAGGGAAATTCAAGAGCACTAATTCTTAAAAGTGGTTGGATTTGCCTTTGAAATGGAATTTTATGCTTACCAGTGAGCACGAAACTGCCTTACCCATCAAACAATGTAACACCTGAGCAGGCTAAAATGAATTGAAACACTACTTGGCTTTTCTCATTCTTAGCCATTCTTTCCATATGCCAATCTACATGTAGCACAGCCAGCTCGGTGAAAGGAGCTGATACTACTCAAACATTGACTGGAGCAGAACTGTTGACAAAGGTTTAATAGTTCAAAGAACTTCCCTTTTAAGGAGCAAGAATTAAGAAAAAGAAATACCAGATATTAACAAATAAGTGTAAAAAGTATTTGATTACTTAAGAGATGTCAAAAAATCATTTAGTCAGAAGCTGTAAGTTGCATTCATGTAGGTTGCATGTACCAACAAGATCCTTTATACCCCTCCCTCTTTTTTTCCTCTTTAAAGATTTTTGTTTTATAGTAGACCATAGGAATCTATTAAGTCAACTATAGGAACAACAATACACACACTAGTATTAAGGTATGTTATGTTATAGTGACATGATATTTCACAGTCTCATATTAGAATGTGGGCTCTTTGAGGCAGGTATTTTGTCTAACCCTGTTGTATACTCAAAGTCTAAGAAAAATCATGGTATAAAATAGATAATAAATGTTTCTGGAATGAGTCAATGGATATTTTAAATGGTTTTGTAAAGAAAAAGTTGGTATTAAGGGAGGAAATGTGGACTTATTTTGTTCAGTAATTAAATGTAGTGAAAATCTGTGTTGTTTTAGATTCAGCTAGCTTATTTGCTGTTTTTCAAATGTTTTACATTAGCAAAACCTTTAATGAGTTTGACCTCAAGGAGTTTTTCTTTAATCCATATGTTTCTGATTCCCAGAGAGTTAGCTGTTAACCAAAACTATTTTAATTATTTATTTGAGTTCCAAGAAGCCTTTTGAAAGGTTTCTTTAAGGAACTCTTTATGTCTGACTTTTAAAAATAAAAATTCTCATTTTTCTCAGTATTTTTTACTGTATCTTCAAAAACCTATAACTATTGTGTGATTCATTATTTTTATGCTGGTTCCATATTTTTATTTCTAAAGTCACTAGAGCAAAAATGTTTTTACATTAGTTAAATGAACAAATAAATTCTCTCCAATGCCTATACTCTTTATTTCCAATGTGGATATTGCAATAATTTGTAATGACTTAGTTTCTCACGATTTAACAATAACATTTATCTTATGAAGTATATACCTATTAACCTTATAAATGACATTTTCCTTGAGTTACTACACAGAGTTTAAGTTCTAAGTTTAACTTAGGAATGGATTTTGACTTTATATTTGTGAAAGTTGAGGAGAAACAGGATAAAAAAGAAAGAGATCAAGAGGATAATAGATACACTACTCTTTTTCCTGACCATGTTTAAATTCACCCCATCACTAATAAATGCATTTTTTTGTTTCTGTGAGAATATTTAAAATTCAGAGAGTATCTTCTTCATTTTTATTCTCAGTAAAATGAAGACATTTAGTTCAGTAAATTAAGATGAAAAAAATTAATTAAATAATATACACTCTCCACTAGACAGTTCAACTACCAAAATTTTATTTATGTATTTAGTTTTTTTTTAAAAGATTCATCATATCCCTGTAATGTGGCAGGGGTTGAGGTGGTAGGGGAATATATGTTCTTTTCTGTGAAATAAAAACTGTTTTGGTGTGCCATGAGTGCTTTATGAATTAGCTATATTTAATCAATACCTCTAATTAACTTAATGTTAAAAGGGAATTAGCCTCTGTCTTTCACTTATTTTCATAGCTCAAGTATTTTAGAGAATATTGTTCTTGATGATATTTGATATTCTCAAATAAAAGAAAATTTAATTTCACTAAGATTGTTTAAGTAGTTGAATAAAATAGACTCTATATAAACTATTCTTATATTTCCATATTCTAATGCAACACTATATATAAAATAGATTAATTATGTTAAATTGATAATTTGGTAAATTGAAATAAACAAAGTGACAAAAAAAGTACCAATAAAAAGCAGTCATGTAACAGTATAAAGAAACTCCTATTTTGAAGTACTTTCTTTTGAAATAAAAAAAATTCCAGTGGAGACAAATGAAAACACAATAATCCAAAATCTTTGGAATGTAGCAGAAGCAATTCTCAGAGAGAAGTTCGTAGAGATAAAGACCTACCTCAAGAAGCAAAAAAAAGAAAAAAACCTCAAAGAAATAACCTAACCTTACACCTAAAGGAGCTAAAAAAAGAACAAACAAAATCCAAAACAAGTAGAAGTAGAGCTATAAATAATGAAATGGAAACCACAAAAATAAATAAACAAATACATACATACATAAAAATGAATAAATAAAAAATGGAACAAATCAATGAAACTAAGCTGATTCTTTGAAAAGATCAATGAAATTGATAAACCAGTAACCAGACTCATAGAAGAAAATAAAAAAGGACTCAAATAAACAAAATCAGAAACAGAAGAGGAGAAAATAATAGCCAACACCACAGAAATAGAAAAGATTATAAGAGAATATTATAAAAAATTATATGCCAACAAATCAGGCAACCTAGAAGAAATGGATAAATTCCTAGAAACACAAAACCTTCCAAAACTGAGTTAGGAAGAAGTAGAATATTTGAACAGACTGATTACAAGCAATGAAATTGAACCAATAATCAAAAAACTCAACAAATAAAAATCCAAGACTGGATGGTTTCACAGGTGAATTCTACCAAACATTTAAGAAGTATTTATACCTATTCTTCTCAAACTCTTCCAAAAACAAACAAACAAAAAAAAAAAACAAAAGAAGAAGGAAATATTCTGAATTTTATGACCTCATTTTATGAGGTCAGCATGATCCTGATATCAAAACCAGAAAAAGTTACTGTAACAAAAAAGAAAAGAAAAGAAATAACTACAGGCTAATATTTCTGATAAAGATGTAAAAATCTTCAACAGAGTGCAAGCAAACCAAATCCAACAATAATTTTTAAAAAAGCATTCACCCTGATCAAGTGGGCTTTATTCCTGGGATGAAAGGGCAGCTCAATATTTTCAAATCAATATGACACTTCACATTGGCAGGAGAAAGGATAAAAAATATATGATCATCACAACAGATGCAGAAAAAGCATTTCGGAAGTACAACATGCATTCATTATAAAAACTCTCAAGAGGAACACCTGAGTGGCTCAGTAGGTTAAGCATCTGCCTTTGGCTCAGGTCGTGATCCCAGGGTCCAGGATCAAGTACTGCATTGAACCCCCTAGTGAGCAAGGAACCCATTTCTCTCTCTGCCTGCCGCTCCTCCTGCTTGCGCTCCCCCCCTTTTCTGACAAATAAATAAAATCTTAAAAAAAAAACAACTCTCAAAACAGTAGGTTTAGAGGGAACATACCTCAACATAATAAAGGCCATATGGGAAAACCCACAGCTAATATCATACTCAATGGTAAAAAACTGAGAGCTTTTCCCCTAAGATTAGGAACAAAAAAATGATGTCTACTTTCACCACTTTTTTTCAACATAGTACTGTAAGTCCTAGATACAGCAATCAGACAAGAAAAGAGAAGGAAAATGCATCCAAACAGGTAGGGAGGAAGTAAAACTTTCACTATCATAGATGACATGATACTATGTATAGAAAACCCTAAAGACTCCAGTAAAAAAACTTTTAGAACTAATAAATGTGTTCAGTAAGGTTGCAGGACAGAAAATCAATTTACAAAAATCCATTGCATTTCTATAACCTAATAATGAAGTAGCAGAAAGAGAAATTAAGAAAACAGTCCCATTTACAATTGCACCAAAAATAATAAAATACCTAGGAATAAACTTAATGAGAGGAAAAAAGAAAAAAAAACTTACAGTCTAAAACTATAAAAACATTGATGAAAGGAATTGAAGACAACACAAACAAATGGAAAGCTATTCCATACTCATGGACTGGGAGAACAAATATTGTTAAAATGTCCATACTACCCAAGCAATCTACAGATTTAATGCAATCGCTATCAGAATACCAATAGTATTTTCCCAGAACTAGAACAAATGATACTAAAATTTGCATGAAACCACGAAATACCACAAATAGCCAAAGCAATCTTGAAATAGCAGAACAAAGCTGGAGATAGCACAGTCCTAGCTTTCAAGATACACTACAAAACTGTAGTAATCAAAACAGTTTGGTACTAACACAAAAATAGAAACTTAAATCAATAGACCAGGATAGAGCCCCCAAATAAATCCCAACTAATCTGTAATAAAGGAGGCAAGAATATGCAATGGAGGAAAAACAGAACCATAGAAATATTTTTCTAGATATATCTTCTTTGGCAAGAAAAACAAAAATAAATTAGGACCACACCCAAATTAAAGTTTTTGCACAGCTAAGGGAGCAATAAAACTAAAAGACAATTACTGAATGGGAAAAGATATTTACAAATAATATATCCTATAAGGGTTAATATACACACAAACACACATATATACATATACATATGTATATGTATACACACACATATATACATATATATGTGTGTATGTGTGTGTGTGTGTGTATATATATATATAATGAGTTCTCTATATAGAACTCATAAAATTCAACACCATAAAACCAAATAAATAGGCAGAGGAGTTGAATAGACATTTTTCCAAAAAAGACATGCAGATGGCCAACAGATATATGAAAAGATGCTCAGCATCACTAATCATCAGGGAAATGAAAATCAAAACCATAGTGAAATATCACTTCTCACCTGTTAGAATGGCTAGAATCAAAAAGATAAGCAATAACAAGTGTTGGTGAGGAGGTGGAGAAAAAAGAACACACATGCCCTGTTGGTGACAATGTAAATTGGTTTAGCCACTGTGGAAGACAGTATGGAGGTTCCTTAAAAAATTAAAAATAGTATTACCATATGATGCATTAATTCCACTACTGAGAATTTACCCAAAGAAGATAGACACATTGATTCAAAAAGATACATGCACCCCTGTGTTTATAGCACCATTATTTATAATCGAGAAGATATGAAAGCAACCCAAATCTCCATTGATAGATGAATGGGTATAGAAGATATGGAATATATAGATATAGATATCTATGGGTATAGATATAATTGAATATTACTCAGCCACGAAAGAATGAGATCTTGCGATTTGTAACACATGGTTGGACTGAGATGGTATGCTGAGTGAAAGAAGTCAGTCAGAGAAAGGTGAAAGCCATGTGATTTCACTCACATGTGGAATTTAAGAAACAAAACAAAGAAAAAAGAGATAAGCAAAGAAAAACAGACTCTTAAATACAGAGAACAAACTGTTGGTTGCCAGAAGGAAGGTGAGTTGGGGGCGGAGGGGTAAAATAGATGAAGGAGCTTATTAGTACACTTATCACTTACGGTGATGAGCACTGAGTAATATATAGAAATGTTGAATCATCATATTGTATATGTGAAATCGATATAATACTAAAAAAGAAGGCTGAATTGTAAAAGCCTTTACTATTTTGTTCAACTCTTCATGATTTTGGTACAAACATCTAGACATTTCTACATGATATTCATGATTATTAAATATCAATATATTGCTTAATAAATACAAACAAAGGCATAAATCCTTATGCCTTACAGTTTTATGGAAACTTTTAATTAGTCCATTTAATGATACATCTCCCAAGGTATGGAAACACTCTCTAATACATGTTGTTAAAATTTATAAGCTCTCTGCATTCAATGTGAAAACTCATTGTATAAATAAAAATATTTTTAATATGGTGGATTTTCCTGAAATTTAAATATAAGATAGTTTTGCCATGTGTAAGTAAAATAGTGAGGTAATTGAGGTTCAAGAATTGGTGTAGATCCACTCTTTTGTCATTGCAGTTCTAAAAATACTATATCTGTAACATGGTGCTTCATCCAAAACAAAGAAAGCAGAGGAAAAAGCAAACTGCTATTTTAATATGTGATACCAAGGGGCACCTGGGTGGCTCAGTGGGTTAAGCCTCAGCCTTCAGCTCAGGTCATCATCTCAGGGTCCTGGGATCAAGCCCCACATTGAGCTCTCTGCTCAGCAGGGAGCCTGCTTCCCCCTATCTCTTATTTGCCAATTTGTGATCTCTCTCTCTGTCAAATAAATAAATAAATCCTTAAAAAAAAGTGATATCAAGGAGCAAGCTTTTTTTTTTTTTTTTAAAGATTTTATTCACTTATTTGACAGACAGAGATCACAAGTAGGCAGAGAGGCAGGCAGAGAGAGAGAGGAGGAAGCAGGCTCCCCACTGAGCAGAGAGCCCGATGCGGGGCTCGATGCGGGGCTCGATCCCAGGACTCTGGGATCATGACCCGAGCCGAAGGCAGCGGCTTAATCCACTGAGCCACCCAGGCGCCCCAAGGAGCAAGCTTTTAAAAAAATTCTATGCTTTCCATCTTAAAAATTAGTCCGCAAAAATGAATCTTGTGGTAGTTTGCTTTGTTAGGAAAAAACAAAGAACAATACTATGCAATTTATTTTGACATACTACCCTGATTTTAATTATAATGTAAGTTAACATATTATACCTTGAAGGCCAGTGAAGTTAGGGAAAAAGCTTTGGAAATACTATAACTTGGATTTTACATGCCTTGAAACCTAGAATGACTAGAGTCTTGTTTTCCAGAGGACTTGTGTGAACAACCGTGATGATGTATACTTACTTTAATTACTTCTTTTGATGCAGAAGCAGTTGGACAGAAATCATAATCATTTAATATCTGGAAAGGGTCATATCTGAGGACTTTGAATCCCTGAATTTTTGGGTTCTGGCCATTATAATTTGATTTTTTTTTTAAAGATTTTATTTATTTATTTGACAGAGAGATCACAAGTTGGCAGAGAGGCAGGTAGAGAGAGAGGGGGAAGCAGGCTCCCTGCTGAGCAGAGAGCCCAATGCGGAGTTTGATCCCAGGACCATGAGATGATGACCTGAGCTGAAGGCAGAGACTTAACTCACTGAGCCACGCAGGCATCCCTTGCTTTTTTTTTTCTTAATGCTGCTCATAAGCAGGCTGACAAAATATAGTTTAGGATTAGCATATGGGATTCATTAATTTTTAGATGATCTTTCTATGTACTGCCCATACCACGTTAAAGCCCTAAGTATGGGGAATATTATAAGTCCACATAGTTATAGCTTTTTCTAACTGGCAGAAATTTTAGATATAATCTAGCTTAATCTACTCATTTTCTGTATGGAAATAGGCTCAGATTGGGTAACCATCTTAACTAATTAATGTTTTTTGTTTTGTTTATTTTATCTGAAGGTCTTAAATTCCGTATCTTACTCTGTTTTCAATTGAACAGTTACCTTCACTGGAAAAAAAAATTAAAAATGGAAAAAAACTACATTAATGCCATTTTCACTGGCACTAAAATAAAGTTTAAGAAAAATGGACATTTTTTAAAAGACAGAAGCCTTATACCAAAAAAGCATATGCTTAGTTAAATCATGGGGACTATTTTTATGTGGCTGAGGAATGGGTCAAGCTAGAAATAACTAGCTAGACTCTTCTCAGGCAATGCTATTTTCAGGTAGAAAATCCTACCAGGGTTGGTGCAACAAATATGATAACCATCTGTTTTGTTTCTACAGATAAATGAGACTGTCAGAATTTAGCAAAGCCATGTGTTTTTCCCCCTCCAAAGAGATATTTATAACTTTTGCTCTGAAACAGTAATTTTATTAATACTAAAAACATTTAATAATTACTGAGTACTTACTATGTGCCAGGTACTGCTCTAAGCCCTTTACACATGTTGTCTCATCTAATAATTATTAAAGCAGGCTTATGAGGGAGACATTGCTATTTTTTGTGTTTTATTTGGGATGTAGTTGAGAAGGATTTTAAGCTCTCAGTCTTAAAAATAGCACCAAATAGAAACCAAATTTGTATCAACATGGACAGAACTGGAGGAGATTATGCTGAGTGAAGTAAGTCAAGCAGAGAAAGTCAATTATCATATGGTTTCACTTACTTGTGGAGCATAAGAAATAACATGGAGGACACTGGGAGATGGAGAGGAGGAGTGAGTTGGAGGAAATTGGAGGGTGAGACAAACCATGAGAGACTGTGGACTCTGAGAAGCAAACAGGGTTTTGGAGGGGAGAAGCGTGGGGGGTTAGGTGAGCCTGGTGGTGGGTATTATGGAGGGCACGTATTGCATGAAGCTCTGGGTGTGGTGCATAAACAATGAATCCTGGAACACAGAAAAAAAATTAAATTAAAAAAAATAAAATAGAAACAAACAAGCAAAAAACAAATGCAGGAGAGCTCTTGCTGTTTCAAAAAAAGTCAAGAAAATCATATGAAACTTGTATTACAACAGTTAAATCCTGCCATCCTTCAAATTTTAAGGGCTAACGGTATGCATTGAAGCTAGTTCTTATTTTTTTTCCTCTGTAGTCATGGTCCTCCTAGGTAAGTTTTGACTACAGTTCTTCACAAAAGAATGGTGTCTTAGTCCATGCGGGGTGTTACGACAAAGTGCCATAGACTGAGTAGCTTAAAAACAATTTTTTTTTTTTTTTTTTTCCCCTCAGAGCTCTGGAGGGTGAAGTCTAAGATCAGGGTGCCAACATAGCTGACTTCAGGTGAGGGTCTTCTCTCTGCTTCCTAGTCTGCACCTTCTCATTGTGTCTTCACATGGTGGAGGGGCTAGAGGTCTCTCTGGAGCCTCTTTTTTGAGGCAGTAATCTCATTCATGAGAACTCTACCCTTATGATTTAAGCACCACTCAAAGGCCATACTGTTACGTTTGGGGTTTAAGATTTAAATATATAAATTTCAGGAGTACACAAACATTCAGACCATAGCAAAAAGGTAACCTTAATTTTCTTTTTGTCTTAATAGCCTTACATTTTAAACTACGGGTGTTTTTATTACTAATAATTAGAAAATGTGAAATTACTAAAAGGATAAACTAAAAATCAGTCTTAAAGAGTTTCATTTCTGTTTACCTAAAATATTTTTAATGCATACTTATTTAATACAGGATCTAGAACATTGTTGTGTTCTAGGATAAATGATAGATCATAGATAGACTGACCTACTTCAGATGTTAGTGGTTCCTTTATCCTCAAACACATAAATAAATTTTTGCGAGATGAACATCAACTCCACATTGATAAGGAAAGAAAACAGCACAGGCTACTCACTAGAACTTTTCTTTTTCTCTCTCTGTCTCTCTCACACACAGCTATATTTTAAAAAAACAGTGATATTCAATGCAAAATTTACTGAAGATTTTGAGGAGTTATAGAAAAGGAGTTTACATAATTAAACTTACTCAAACAAATAAAAAATTTCTATTAGTATTTTTATCTTTCTCACCCACCAGGAGACATTCCTTGCTTTCCCTTTCACCCAAGCCTAGCACTGGATTTTCTCCCTTATTAGTAATACTTGCGCTAGGAATGGGCATTTGTTTTATTTGCCTTCTATCTGCATAGCTATCTAGTTCTGCTCCAGCTCCTCATGTGCATCATAAAACCACTGTGCTTCTCAGCCAAGAATCCTACAGTAAACAGATTCCTCTTTTTAGAAGGCAATATAGAAATCACTTTTTTTTTTTTGAATTTTTTTTTCCATTTTATTTATTTTTTCAGCGTAACAGTATTCTTTCTTTTTGCACAACACCCAGTGCTCCATGCAAAACGTGCCCTCCCCATTACCCACCACCTGTTCCCCCAACCTCCCACCCTTGACCCTTCAAAACCCTCAGGCTTGCCCCAACCTCCCACCCCTGACCCTTCAAAACCCTCAGGTTGTTTTTCAGAGTCCATAGTCTCTTATGGTTCGCCTCCCCTCCCCAATGTCCATAGCCCGCTCCCCCAAAGATTTTATTTATTTATTTGAAAGAAAGAATACACAAGCTAGGGAGTGGCCAAGGGAGAGTGAGAAGCAGACTCCCCAGTGAGCAGGAAGCCTGATGTGGCTTGATTCTAGGACCCAGAATCATGACCTGAGCTGAAGGCAGACACTTAGCCAACTGAGCCACGCAGGTGCCCCCAAAAATCACTTTTTGCTTGAATGGAGCATGTCGATGAGCTATCTGTCCCCCACACTAAACAGTTCATCAATATATTTCCTCTAAGTTACTCATATAGTTCTTTGTGACTTTTTTTTCCTTTCTTTTTTTTTGGTCACTTGTTTGTAATGCATTAGCTTCAGTTAGCTTCAGTTAAGTACAGGATGAGCCATAGATGGACCCAGGCATCTTTTGTCCTCCCTGTTCTGTTCTATCATCTCAGGCCTAAGTTATGCACTCTTGGGCATGCCACTTGCTTCTCAAAGTGTAAGCCTTCAGGCCTGAAATATATGGATGGCCTACAAAGTGTTTTCTTGTTCCCCAGTCTAAAGTCCTCCCTCTTTCTCAGCCTCTCCAACAAATACACTCATGCAACTTTGAAGTTATCCGAACAAAGATTTCAGCATTTTCATTTTCCTGGAAGTCTAATGGAAATATATAAATAGTAACCAATATAAGTTATAATGCATAAATATGCTGGCAGCATGGACAGAAAATGATTAAAGTTGAAGCTGAGCTCTGAATCTGATTATTGCACCCTTCTTTTGGTGGCAATAATATCTGTCTGTAAAGTTTTAGAGGGTAATTTGGAGGCAAAAAAAAAAAAACAAACAAACAAAAACAAAAAAGAGACAAAACATGTTTTTTAGGGGAAAAAATACTTTATATTTTTAGGCAATGATTAAACTTCCAAAAATTGTTAGTCGATCTTGCTTAAGAAAAGCAATATACTCAGAGTTGCAGGATTTTATGAAATCTTTAAAAAATTGGATGGTTCCCTTCTTATAGTGCAATAGAAAGATTATATATAACAAGTGTCTGAAACTCTGTGATGTCTTAACATTTTCTAATTGTGATGAAATGAACCACTTGGTTTTCTCCCATCAGGTATATATTTAAGGGAAACTGCACTTAAAAGAAAATGCTCTGGCTATGCAATAAAGTGTGCGATTTTTGTCATCTTGCTTTGAATATCATTTAATAACAAGAATAACTAAAAAAAATCACACAACCACCAAATGAAGTGTCTAAGAAGCAATATTCTATTTTCCTTTAACTGCATGACAATTATTCTTTACAATTGAACACTCTATACTGCAAATATAATGATATAATAAATTTTACTGGAAGCTGGTAATATTTAAAACTTAAAAAAGGACAAACGTATTTTAACAATGAATATTATAACTTTATCAATTATGTAGGGGGCAGGTTATTTCTGACATTGTCCTTTAGTTAAATGTCAATTGAAAATACAGAGGTCATTTTATTTGTACATGTTAAATTGTTCAGCCACCGGCTATTTTGTGAATAAATTAAGCACCTTTTTCATAAGACAAACATCGACTCAGAACAATTATTGAAAGCATTAAGAGACAATGCTAATGTATTTCATGCTTCAAAGGCTACAGCTGCCAAAAATTTATAGCAATCGATCAACATCTTTTCTGCTGTATTTCATATCTTCAACAACCCACAGTGGGTAATAATTATGAGTAAATTTTCTTTTTTTAGATAAAATTCTTGGATTTATTGATTAACCTCATTGTTCCTTTGTGACTGCCTTGTATGTAGCTAAAATATTAAAGCTATAATCTATTTTTCATTTTTAGAAAAAAATTAAAACTTGCCCTAGACAATTTAACACAATTTACTGTTTGTGAATAGAATTACCTCTTTGTGAGTGCTTTTACAATCTGCAATTCAGAATTAAATAACTAAATAAGGAATGCAGTAGATAAAGAATTTGTTTTTCACAGCTGACACATTTTGCTGTGAATTCTAAAACACATTTTGGTGGTCACTGAGTCATCTGCAGGGAAAAGTGTGAGGGAAGCATCTCAGTTCATCGGAACAAGTAGATAGAAGGTCAAGTCAGTTCTTCATCTATTCATAGGAACGATTTCTTAAACTCAAATGCAAAAATGGTAAGAATTGTAAATCAGAATCCTCAAGGAAAGGAAGGGAAACAGGCCAAACCTACCTTAGATTTTTCCTCCATTTGAAAGTCCTCCTTCTAGTCCTCTCTTTCTTCTACCTGTCATCACATCCACATTGTAATGAAGTCATTTAATTAAACATCCATATAATGGTACCAGAATATGAAGCAACCACCACCTAACTTTCAATAAATGGTTAGAGAATGATTCCTAATTCAGAAGTTTCAAACTGACATTCTTGAGCCAAATAATGATGTATAGATGTACTGAGTTTGGGCTAGACAGTATATTAAAAGGGTGTTATGTAAGTTAATAATATATAGAAGTTGGAATAATTTATAGAAAACATCTGTATTTTCAGTCTTTCTTGAGAAAATAATTAGAACATCTGACCACCCTGATCTCACATTACACAAGGCAAGAGCTGAGTAATGGAATCCCTTCCCCTGTCTGAAAGCCTTTAGATGCCTTCCCTAAGGCACACTGATTTCTATACATACTGCTCACATTTATCACATTTATTTGTGGATGTCTTATTTCTAACTCCTGCCAGCTTCTTAACAGAAGAAAAAATATATCCTTTGTAATGTTGGGTACAGGCCTCATGTACAGAAGAAATCTAGTAAATGCCATGTGCTTCCTAATAATATGTAGGAGATAATTAATCAATGAAAAATGCTGTTAGTATATCACTAAGTATAATAGGATTTTGAACATAAACAAGTTTCCAAAGATAATAATGAAATTGAAGCATATTGAAAACATTTGGTTATAAAACATTTTTGTAACACCTTGTAATTAATTTTAAACTTTAAAGAGAACTTTCTATAGTGCAGTGCAGTAGTTTTGACATTCAGTTGTCCTTTAGCAGGAGGACACTATCCAAATGGAAACTAATGTGGACACCAGACTTATATAGAAGAGTTTCACCCTGTTGAAGCAGGAATGGATGGTCCATGGTCCCTCAGCCAAGCCTGCTTCTTGGCCCTAATTCTCTTCAAAAACATCACTTTGGATTCTTTTGATTAGTTTGGAACCTACTAATCCTGTCAGGTTCCCATCATTTGAGAAAAGAGGAAATTAATGTTCAGTGAGATAATGGTTTTGTCCATTTTGAGCAGACTCAGGATTACTGGTTATAAAGTTCTATTCTGAGACACATACGAGAACTGAAATAGTGTGTCAGACACCCTTTCCTGCATACACAGAAAATAAAAGGAAAAGGAGGAATGTATGAAAAATTAACCATATAAACAAGCACTAGACAGCTAAGAATTACTCAGGAAACTAAACATGTCTCTAAAAACAAAGACAAATATAAGAAATCCTGCTAATGTAGTGCTTCTAGACTGTTGTGTTTAGTCTAGATTACAGGAATACTGTTTTATAATTGAAAAGTTTACAACAGGGTGTCTCACCCTCAGCACTACTGACATTTTGGGGCTGGATAATTCTTTGTTGTAGGGAGCTGTGTTGTCATGTTGTAGTTTAGAAGCATCTGGCTTCTACCTGCTAGATTCCAATGGAATAATCTGGGTCAAATAATCAATAATCAAAATGCCTCCAGATACTGTTATGTTCCCAGCAGCAAAACTGCCTCAAGTAGAGAACCACTGCTCTATATTACTGTGTATAGATGCTAATTCTTGGTAAATAAGACGTCTACATGTACCCTGAAATTCTAGTTGTAACATTTCAATTAATTATAATGACTTTCAAAATAGTTGCAATGATTTTGAAGAAACCAACAAGATTTTTAGTATTTGTTCCCTAGTGTAGGTTTTGAAGCAACACTATTTTTCTATTATTAGTAAAATAGAGCCTAGACCGGGACAGTAAAGTCATATTGGTGTGTTCCATGCCCTCTGAGAAATTGAATGTTAAGTAGAGAGGTCTTAGCCTGGGAAGGTGCTGGGCTGGGGTTGCTTAGTCCTGATTGGAATCCTTCTATACAAGGCTAACAGTAGATATTGGGTACCTATAGTGGTACCCTAAGCATTCTTGGACAGACATCCCAAAACTTTCAGTGAGTCTTTGAGGTTCATAATGTCTACTCTGATTTACCTAAACTTGATTAGAATTTTCTATGAGTTTAAAAAAACAAAAAGCTAAAACCAAAAAATGAGAAATTAATCAACATTGTAAGTAATATATCACTTATTATATACAAAGCAATGTCCTAAATATTATCCATCTATTAAATCATTTAATTCTTATAACCAGACAACAAGGTAATTTTTATGACTATCCCCATTTTAGTCATAGAAAAGTCATGTAATGTGCTCACAAACATTTAGTTAGTTTTGGTTATTCAGACTCCAATAATTGGCAGACACTTTAAAAATGAAACTAACTATAAGGAAAACAACTGATATTAATTGTTGATGATACAATACAAGCTTTTATGTGAAAATGAGACATTCAGAACACTTTTATCAGACACTGTGATCTAAGACTTTTTGATAAGATTGGTGATAGTAGCAAATGTGATTTTTAAATATTATTTAATCAAATGTGTCAGTATTTGGAAGATATGTGTAACTCAATGAACCAGCATTTTCCAAATGACTAATGTATAATGTCACAGAGTTGTGTGTGGGTAAGAGATCCATTCAATGTTCAAAATAATATAAGAGATCTGAATATATGTAACAGGTATAAAAATTTCATTGACCTTGTTTCAAAATCCATATTTCAACTTTAAATTCCTCTGATCTTAAAAACACCAGAAACAAAGTAACCACTCATCAGTTTTGGTTTAGCACCAAAGAATATCCACAATTATCTGGAAAAATCTATTAAAATACTCCTCTCTTCTCCTTTCCTTTTTTTAAAAATTTTATTTTAATTATAATCAACATACAGTTGCACTGGTTTCAGGTGTAAATATAGTGAACCAATAATGCTACATGTTCTGCATGTTCATCAAGATAAATGTACTCTTAGTCCCCTTCACCCACTTCACTAACTGCTGCTCCCACCTCCTCTCTGATAACCATCTGTTTGTTCTCTATAGTTAAGAGTTTGTTTTGTGGGAGGAGTCTATTTCTTGGTTTGACTCCTTTTTTTCCTTTATTCATTTGTTTTGTTTCTTAAATTCCACATATGAGTGAAATCATGTGGTATTTATCATTCTCTGATTTATTTCACTTAGGATTATATTCTCTAGATCCATCCATGTTGCAAATGGCAAGATTTCATTCTTTTTATGGCTGAATAATATTCCTCTGTGTGTGTGTGTGTGTGTGATCTTCTTTATCCATTCATCCACCAGTGGATTCTTGGGCTGCTTCCACAATTTGGCTATTGTAAATAATAATGCTGCAGTAAACATAGGAGTACATATATCATTTTGAATTAGTGTTTTTGTATTCCTTTTTTTTTAAGATTTTATTTATTTATTTGACAGAGAGACATAGCTAGAGAGGGAACACAAGCAGGGGGAGTGGGAGAGGGAGAAGCAGGCTTCCTGCCGAGCAGGGAGCCCAATATGGGGCACTCAATCCCAGGACACTGGGATCATGACCTGAGCTGAAGGCAGAGGCTTAACCCACTGAGCCACCCAGGCGCCCCAAATACAAAAACACTTTTTTGTATTCTTCGGGTAAATACCCAGAAGTATAATTACTGGATCATAGGGTATTTCTAGTTTTAATTTTTTGAGGAACCTCCATATAATGTTTTGCAGAGTGGCTACACCAGTTTGCATTCCCACCAGCAATGTACAATGGTTCTTCTCTACATCCTCACCAACACTTGTTTCTTAGTTTTTTATTTTAGCCATTCTGACAGGTGTGAGCTCATATTGCATTGCAGTTTTGATTTGCATTCTCCTGATGATGAGTGATATTGAGCATCTTTTCATGTGTCTGTTGGCCATCTGGATATCTTCTTGGGAGAAGTGTTCATTCATGTATTCTGCCCATTTGTTAATTGGGTTATTTGGTTTTTGATGTTGAGTTGTATCTGTTCTTTATATATTTTGAATACTAACACTTTATCAGATGTCATTTTTAAATATATTCTCTCATTTGGTAGGTTGTCTTTTAGTTTTGTTGATTGCTTCCTTAGCTGTGCAGAAGCCTTTTATTTTGAGGTAGTCCCAATAGTTTATTTTTGCTTTTATTTCATTTACCTCAGGAGACCTATTTAGAAAAAAATGTTGCTATGGATGATGTCAGAGAAATTACTGCTCATGCTCTCCTCTAGGAATTTTACGGTTGCAGGTCTCACATTTAGGTCTTTAATCCATTTTGAGTACATTTTTGTGTATGGTGTGAGAAAGTGGTCCAGATTCATTCTTTTGCGTGTAGCTGTCCAGTTTTCCCAATACTATTTGTTGAATAGAGTGTCTTTCTCCAATGCATATTTTTGCCTCTTTTCTCGAAGATTAATTGAGCATATAATCCTGGGTTTGTTTCTGGGGTTTCTATCTTGTTCTATTGATCTATTTTTGTCTATTTTTGTGACAGTTTCATACTGTTTTGATTACTGCAGCTTTGTAATATAACTTGAAATCTGAAATTGTGATGCCTCCAGCTTTGTCTTTTTCTTTTTCAAGATTGCATTGGCTATTTGTGGTCTTTTGTGGTTCCATTCAAATTTTTGGGTTGTTAGTTCTAGCTTTGTGAATATTCTTCTCTCCAACTACAAGTGTGTAGTTGGGTTTTCCTTCTCTCTTTCAACGAAAGCAATATGTAACAAAAGATTGAGTTCAGAAGCAGGTGTTAGAATACAACTCTCTTCTATTAAGTCATATGTAAAACAGTGTTACTGTTCTTACTAATTATGGGGAGTAAATATTGTTTTTCACAATAAATGTTATTTATGTGAATGAGTATTGGGTTTATTGTTATTTTAAGACGAATAAATGAAACAAGATGGGATTGGGAGGGAGACAAACCATAAATGACTCTTAATCTCACAAAACAAACTGGGGGTTGCTGGGGGGAGGTGGGATTGGGAGAGGGGGAGGGGGCTATGGACATTGGGGAGGGTATGTGCTATCGTGAGTGCTGTGAAGTGTGTAAACCTGGCGATTCACAGACCTGTACCCCTGGGGATAAAAATACATTATATGTTTATTAAAAAAAAAAAAATTTGGAAGGGGAGGTGAACCATAAGAGACTATGGACTCTGAAAAACAACCTGAGGGTTTTGAAGGGTCAGGGGTAGGAGGTTGGGGGAACAGGTGGTGGGTAATAGGGAGGGCACGTTTTGCATGGAGCACTGGGTGTTGTGCAAAAACAATGAATACTGTTACGCTGAAAAAATAAATAAAATGGAAAAAAAATATAAAAAATTAAAAAGAGAAAAAAAATTTGTGAATAAATGAGTATTTCATTTTTCTTTAATTATGATAAATACAAATAGATATAATCTATATAAACAAACTGTGGGGAGGTGTTCCTTGATCATTTTAATTGTGTAAAGATATCATGAATCTGGGGCGCCTGGGTGGCTCAGTCATTAAGCGTCTGCCTTCAGCTCAGGTCATGATCCCAGGGTTCTGTGATAGAGCCCTCTATCAGGCTGCCTACTCAGCAGGGTACCTGCTTCTCTCTCTCCCACTCCCCTGATTGTGTTCCCTCTCTCTCTCTCCCTCTCTGTCAAATAAATAAATAAAACCTTTAAAAAATAATAATAAAGATATCATGAATCCAAAAATTTTGAGAATAAATGCTTTAGCTCACTTTTTTCTTTATGTTTATTTATTTTGATTTTTTAAATTTTTAAAAATATTTTATTTATTTATTTTAGAAAGAGAGAATGAATGAGAAAGAGCCTGAGAGGGGAGAGGTCAGAGGGAGGAGCAGACTCCCCGCTGAGCGGGGAGCCCTGGGCAGGACTTAATCCTGGGCCTCCAGGATCATGACCTGAGCCACGGCAGTTGCTTAAACAACTGAGCCACCCAGGCACCCCTATTTTGATTTTTTAAATAAAATTTCTATATTTTTAGAAGATTTTATTATTTTTATATTTGAAAATGTCAAACTCCAGGTACAGTGAAAAATATAGGTCATACCTCTAGTAAGAGATTAGCCAAGATTATTTAGAGGGTGGAGTGGTGTAGCTGACTTCATAATAAATTCCTAGGAAGTTCCTTTTATCTTTGTGAAAAAACAAAGAAAAGTGATGGACTCATTTGTTTCTAATAGGTGGTTTTATCATGTGAAATATGTAGTCTAGGGTTTTTTATTTATTTCAAATATTTGATATATAGGACCATATTTTATAGTGAATCAAATACACATGCATACATATTATATATAACAAATATGTATGTGTGTATGTATATATATGTATACATATATGTATATATGTAATTTTTAGCCCATGCCTGATATATATATATCAGGTTTATACAGAAGTAGTAGAAGATATATTCTCTTTCCATATATATCAGAGTGTCAGCTTTTTGTATAAGTAAATCAAGATTTTTAATTCTGAGCGCTTCTGGTGCCCATTTCTGATCTTCTATACTGCTGAAGACTGATAACAGACTTTGCCACCTTAACAACTAACTTGTCTTTAGCACAAGGAAAATTGCATTGAATTTCCTTTGAAATTGTATCAAGGACTTAGAAGGCCCTGTTTTTTCTGAACCATGCTTAAGGGGGATAGAAAAACTGAAAATAAACTAATCTAGTCATGAAAAATATAAATGATGCACTTTTAAGGGATTTTTTTAAAAAACTTGATGATTTCTAGTAGTTTTTAGTTTTTTCTTTAAAATATTCTAAAATACTGAGTGATTTATTTTTATAGAGTACTGATTTAAAATATCCAAAAATATTGTGATTAAACATCTTAAACAGCTCATATTTATTTCTCACATGAGGGCTCCTGACTAATCTTCATTATGGTAAAGCTTCATTTCCATATTTCAAAGAATGTACTTGAGCATTGTGAAATGGCAATTAAGTTTTGATGGCTTTGAAATATCAATTTAATTTGAATGCTTAAATATTTTATGCTATCTATGGGGACTTATATATGATGGCTATGACGTTCTTTCTCAGGTTGAATGATTAATTTGACTTTAAAATGTAGCAAAAGTAAAATTTAATAAGGCTTAGTTTACTTGTTTTTAGTTTTTTGCTTTTTATTTTTTTTGAGAGAGAGAGAGAGAGAGAGAGCAAGCATCTGAGTACAGGGAAAAGGCAGAGGGGGAGAGAGAGAGAATCCCAAGCAGGCTCCACACCCAGTGCAGAGCCCAACATGGGGCTTGATCTCACAATCCTGAGATCATGAGTAAAGTGGAAACCAAGTGTCAGACAGAACTGACTGAGTCACCCAGGTGCCCCTTACTTTACTTCACTTTTAAAGCTAAAGTAAAAACAAATGGCAATTTTACATATTAAACTGACAGTTTTTAGGTAGCTTAAATGTTCTCATATATGGTTACATTGCTAAGTTTTTTGGTTTTGTTTTTCTTAATTTGGTTCTCATTTTACTTAGCATTCAATGTATAGACTTCTGAAAAATTGGGAATTTTTTAACATAACTTTTAATTTATGTCACTTGTCCATTACTACAAAAAATATTTATTGAATACTTGTCATGCTATATAATTAAGATCCAATGATATAGATTAAAAACTTATGAGAGAAGATGACTTTTAACAAGTAAGATAACTAATAATTATATAGCTTCAATCTGTAATGAGTGTTGTAAAAAACAAAACAAAACAAAAAAAACCCAAAACTACAGAACCCAGAACAGTGATCTAATGGATATAACTTGGTGGTCTCTGTTTCAAGAAGTTATAATGACCTCACAGAAAAAATCATAATTTACATTGCTATCAGAAAGGTAAAGAGAAGTTACTCACATGAAGAAGAGAAACATGTACTGTTCAGGTGCAAAGGCCGTAAATGAGAAATAGCTTCATACTTTCAAAAATGGGAAGAATACTAATATGCTGGAGTATAATGAAGGAGGAAAGAGGTACACTCAAAACCTTGAAGGACATGCTAAAGATTTTGGATATTATTTCAAGTCCATGGGAAATTACTGAAGCTTTTTCATCAGGGGAATGATGTGATGAGATTTCTGCTGTATTAGAAAAAAAAGAAACCTTCCTGGTTGCTACGTGGAAAATGGAGTAGGATATAGCAGTAGTGAAAGCTGGCAAACAAATCAGGAGACTCTTTAGTACTTCAAAGTAGAATATCAAGGTGGAAAAAGTTGACAGTGATTTTGTAATAGAAGCGATACAACTGCGTGACGGCCATGTCCCATGAGGTGGGGATGGAGGGATCCAGGTGATCCCAGGTTTCTCTTTTGAGCCACTGATGGCCCTCTTTCTTGGAGATCTCTTCTTTCTAATCTTCTTTAGAGAATGAATAAGAGTTTGATTGTGGACATACTTTGCTTGAGAAGCCTGGTAAGTAATCTGAGAGGAAACTCACATTGGTAATTTGATGTATGAGAGAAATTTCAGAAAGGAGGCCAAAGTTATATGTACATTAGTAGCATATAGACGTGAGTCCCTATGATGGCTCAAGGAAATAAGATTGTCTGGGGTGAAATGTAAGGCAGATAATAGGATACTAATATTTAGCTTCAAGTTGAAAATCTCTAGAAATCCCTGAACTCTCCCTCCCTTTTAACATCTAATTCATGAATCTGAACTTTGAACAAAGGGTCATCCCATTTACATGAGTTGAAAAAAATTATGTGAATCTCTTTCCAGTGGATATCTTAAGGCAAAAAGATTTAACTTTCCAAGTGAAACTTGATAGAATTTACCTATAAAAGCATCTGAGTCTAGAGATTTAGTTCTTGAAAAAAAATGTTTCTTTGTTCTTTCAGTTGATTTAAAACTTACTGGTCTACCCAATTCCTTTATTTCTTTTGCACTGATTTTTAGATGTATGTTTCTAAGGCATTTATCTATTTCAGGCAGGTATTTAAATATATTGGTATACAGTTGTTTGTAATATGTTTCCACTATTTTGTGTAGTATCTGTTGCTTCTTTATTTATCTTTATTGATTGTCCCACTAGTTGTAATAGTTTATACATTTCCTGGGCTTTTCCATGTGAAGACATAGAAGAAATATTGTCTGACAATACTAATATTTAAATTTTCTCTTTCTTAACATCATATATTTTATTTTGTTAATTTTTTAACATTTTTGTAGTACTGGCTCAGACCATCTGGAATAGAGGCAGAAGATTAGATACTGTATTTCATTTCTGAATTTCAAAGATAGATTTCAAACTGTCACCTCTGAGTACAGTCTTTGTAGTTAGTTTTGGCAAATACCCTTTATCATCGTAAGGAACTGCTTTTTTTATTTCAGTTGGTGAAATGTGTGCTTATTTCTGCATCTCTGGAAATAATTGCATGTCACTTATTCCCACCAGGGAAAATCTTCAGGGAACCAAAAAGATAGGGTCTTTGGTTGGACTTGCTCATGTGATGTTTGACTGATAGCTTTTTGATTCTTATTCCCTTTAAGGTAACACAGTTTTGTTTTGTTTTGTTTTCCTCTTAATGTTTATGTTATTTTCTTTTTGTTACTGTTATGTGATTTTTTTTCTGTGATATATTTATGTGTGGGTTTATTTTAGCTATCTTCTTCCATGCTTAAGAGTCCCTCTGGATCCAAGGACTCAACTTTCTTCATTCCTCCATAACGATCTGGCGCAGTAATTATATTATACCTGAGTAAGAGGGACTCCTGTGCTGGGCCCCACATCTTAAAAGTCCCTACTATAGATATAACTCCTGTGGCATTTAACATGGAATGATGCTTCTACAAAAAATTTTATACTCAATAGCTCAGAAAGTACCAGTGACTATCTTGGGAAGCTTAACTGCTTGACTACAGAAGCTCTTGTGTAAAATTTACTTTTTGACCAAAGCTTTCCTGTTTGACCTTTTTGTTCCCTGGGATCCCAAAGAAACAGAATGCAAAAAACCTGTAAAAGCAGTTAGCTGTACAACACCATCTTTCCTTTAATTTAGCTTTTTTAAGGCATCTGGTATGGCAAGGCTCTTCTATGAACATTTTCTCAATTATCATCAGTAGCTATAGTTTCCTTAAATATCAGTCAGTGGTGAATTACAGTAGTCTTCTGTTTCCATATTGTTTTTCTTCTTCCCTCTTATCCATTTTCCATTCTCTCTTTCAAGGACTTTTCATAGTTTGGGTCCATTATAACTTCTTTGTTTGTTTTTGTTCTCCAATGATTACAGATTGATTTAAGAGTTTAAATGCTCTTTATACAATTCAGGTGATTTGAAGCAGAAAGGAGAGTTATGTGCATAATTCTCCTGACATATAACTTTAAGAGTTCCTCAAAATTCCTGATTTTCCTTGTAGATGCTGATGCATTAGGTCTGGAGTGGGGTTTTGGTACCTGCCTTTTGTCAAACTTTCTTGGTATTTTTATGAAAAAGCATATTTGGGTAACAAGATTGTAATACACAAAAATCCCGTTCAAATCAGGAAGGTTCGGTTTCAATTCAAGCCCAGTCACTTAAAGCAAGCCACTTACCGTCTTTGAATTTCAGTGACTTTTTCTGTAGAGGTGATGCCTACCCCCACTTACAGTCATTGTGACAAATAAAACTGCTAATATCTGTGGAGCAAATATCGTGTACCTGACGGTTAGTGTCCTATAAATATGAATTCCCTCCTGTTCCTGAGTGACCCAGACAAAGAGAAAGAATCCATTCCAGGAAGCATATAGACATAGTGCTGCTATGGGAACACCTGATCTGATGGTAGGTAGGTCTCGTATAACCCTTCCCTTCCGCTGTCACCTAGGCAGACACCATTGTCTGCAGGTATGTTAACTTTCCCTGATCTTATCTAGTACCTTCTGGGTAGTAGACTGCATTCTTTTGGATTCTCTCTCATTCTGATATGTGATGAGCATGCCAATGCTGCCTTATGAACACATCTGTCATGCAGTCATGCTTAGACTTGCAGAGGGAAAGGCAGCTTCAGTAGCCTCAGAGATGGAAAACACCAAAACCTGAGACAGACTAAGGTACATGTGGCTCCAACTCTAATTTAGCTTTATTTTTTAAATTTAATTTAATTCCATACCTTTGTTTTAATTTAATAGTGAGCCAGAGGGAAAAATTAGAGTTTCACTTTAAAAGTAAGATTTTGGACGAGTTCTTATTTTTACCTCTTAGACAGTTTTGTTGGTTTGTTTGTTTGTTTGTTTTTAATAATCCATGTAATCAAATGCTAATCTTGTCAATGCTTTTTATAAATCTTAAGTTTTTGTAAGTAAGTTTTTCAAGTTTATTATGAGTAGTAATCTGGTTACTGTAGGAACTGAATATTTTAAATAAAATGTATAAATACACACATACAGGTATATATATATATATATATGCATACATAAGTAAAACACTGGAAAATAGAAGTGCCTGGGTGGCTCAGTCATTAAGCGTTTGCCTTTGGCTCAGGTCATCACAGGGTCCTGGGGTGGAGCCCCGCATTGGCCTCCCTGCTTAGCAGAGAATATGCTTTTCCCTCTCTCTCTGCCTACTCTGCAGCTCTGCCTACTCGGGCTCTTTCCATCTCTCTGTCAAATAAATAAATAATCTTTAAAAAATAAAAATAAAAAACTGGAAAATATAATTGTGCCTTCTTCAGTGATCTGAGTATACAGATCATTTCCATGTATCATGCTGTAGCTTTATTCCTCAGGTATTTAAACTCAGTAACTATGTTAACCTTTAACCATCACTTAACTCCGCATTCATATAATTAAATATCAATTCTAAACTGATTAATTTGGAACTTTGGTAGGTTACGAATGACTAATTCTATTTTAGTCTCTCGTTTGTGAAGCAAACCCTTTAATTCACTTTAAAAATTCACTAAAGCTGTTAATGATACTCATTTGCAATATCTCACAAATATGCACTTGTAGAAATAATGTATTTTCTGGTGTTTTCTTTTTAATTTAAATTAATAGCTAAGCATATAATCAAGTACTGAATATAAGGCCTCTGTAATAGTTGCTATGGAAAATTCAGGTTTGAGAAAAGGATTATTTAGAGTGCTCTAATTAAAAACTAATAAAGATTAAAATGTTCTTAATTCCAATTTTCAATCTATTTGAGGGTCATCCCCCTTCAGAGTGAAGATGAATAAATACTAAAATCTAGCTGCCATTTTAAACAGTGGAGTCATTAAGTAGCAAAACAAAACAAAGCAACAGACAAAAATTTTAAAGACACTGAAATAGTTTATACTCTGGGAAAAGCAAAAAATTAGACTGAATTTCTATGTTGGAGGTATGATAAACATAAAAATATGGCAGATAATTTATTTTTATGAGTAATTACATTATACTCAATCTATTTTTTTTCAAAGCATAAGTCAGTCCAAGCTATGAATATAATTGTGCTAACCATGCTTATATATGAGTTTAAAATGTAACTCCACGACGGTATTTTCTGGAGCTAAAGTTTCAAATTAATTTATGTTGTGTGAAAAAATATATACAGATTGAAAAATCTTCAAAGTAGTTTATTTCCCAATATTTATACATTCTAATATACTACAGATATATTCATTTAATAAATACATATTAGTGCTTACTCTGTGAAGAGATGTAGTATTATTGCTTACATTGTAAATTAAAGACTGAATATTAATGTACTCTCTGACCCGTTTATGTCATACCAGGTGGTACCTATACATCATTCTACGTAGAGGGCGCTTAGAGGCAACAGGCTTGAGCAATGGAAACCTGAGCAAAGCACAAGGGCCCATAGTGACCACCAGGCTGACGCAAAGAGACTCATTAAGTGACCCACGTAGAAACAGCCATAGCCCCTAACTGACCAATTAAAACCAGGCACAGTTCCTAAGATTAACAAAAAAAGGAGAATTCCACATGTCCCCATACTCCCTTGCTCTGCCCTATAACTGTGTCCCCTCACCACAGCCTTATTGCAGACAGTCCCTCCTTTTCTGTCCTGCCCACTGCTCCCTTGTGTTATATATTCAATAAACTTCCATCTCCTGTTCTGCCACGGGTGAATGCCTTCACTGCCAGTGCTACTGACCCCATCTGCTGGGGTCCCCCCCCCACATTTTGCCCCCACATTTTATAAATAAAAAATCAACTAGAACAAAAATCAATTCAGCATAGTGAAATGAAAAGATTCAAATTAAAATATACTACAATGTAGTGGAGACTGTCTTAGTAGAAATGGAGATTTAAAATCTCTTTTGGGGCAAAAGAGAGCTATTGACTAATGTCAGCAAGACAAGTTCCCACTGTACCCATATCAACCGCTCATTTCTCCATCAGACTTTCTGTATTTATGAGCATGTGAGCCCTGTCTTAATCTATTGTAAAATAAATTTCTGCTTTTCTCTCAGATCTTTTGTGTTTAGTTGTGTTGGCTAGAGGCAGACATGAAGAAAGGGAAACTTCACTCAATCATTCTTTACCCATCCTATGTCTCTTATTTCCTGAAAGTCTCTATAAATTTCATTACTCTTAACCAGTTATGGACTTCCTGTTCTGGAAGGGAGATCTCCCTTCTTTCTTTACTCAGAAAATTTAAGCCATCAGACATGTAATCAGATAATTTTGTTTCCTCTTCTTAAAACAACAAAAATTACAGTAATCACATCCCTTTCTGTTCCTAGTCAGGGGTCAGGGTTCTATCTTTCCAATCCAAGTTGATGACTTCCTCTTCCTTTCCTCATCCTGAAGAATCTAGTTTTGCCAAGTTATTTCTGAATTAACTTCAGTTTCTTCCTCCTGACTGTCCCTACCCTGCCTCTGCCCAGACCTCAGTTCCTGAGTTTGGCCAAGAAAGAATTCAAACTTTCAGAAGCAAACTCTCAGCTGAGCACAATTTTAATAGCAGTTAAAGATAAAGTACACTTTGAAGATGGGAGAGTGGCAAACCCACAGGGGGCACCTGCATTGGGATTAGAGGCGTTTTTCTTATGTTTGCATAGGTTAAGAATTATAGGCAGTCTCTGACTGAGGTTACTTCCAATCACCTAAGGGACTCCTCCTATTAGGAGGGTCAAGGAGGTTCTAACTTGCAATGTGAATTTATTATAATGAAGATGTAAGTTGCTGTAGGGCAGTAGGTTATAGGGAAGGTTATAGGGAAGATTGCATTGGTGTCCCCCTCCCCTGCATCCTTTGTTGCTATTTGGAACTTGGTTTCTACCCTTTTTATCAG
Organism: Meles meles; assembly: GCF_922984935.1. NCBI lineage: Eukaryota > Metazoa > Chordata > Mammalia > Carnivora > Mustelidae > Meles > Meles meles. The sequence continues at coordinate 91,502,092 of NC_060069.1, read as the reverse complement.
TTGGAAGGTATTTGTTCTCTGCTCATATCTAGCTAACTGCCTACTATATCATAAATACTCCCTAAACCTATAAATTTTTTTCAAGCCTCTTTTTAAATAAAAAAAAAGAACACAATACTTTCTTTTATCCTTCAGTTACTAATTGGCCTGACTTCACTTATCTCAGGAAAACTTCTTAGGTGGGATGCTATGGTGTATTTTCTGTTACCAACTAATTCTCAAACATCAGCTGTCAACAACTCAGTTCTGACACTAACTACCTGAAGTTACCATAGACCCCTCTAGTTCAGGGCTCAATCTCATAAGACTGCCCAGTTTTACACACCAGTCACCGTGGGGCCTCTCATACATCTGACTAATAACTTGGGGGTTCCCCAACCCCTCTGCTCAGGTTTGATAATCTACTAGCTCAGCTTAGAGAGTACAAGAAGCACTTTGCTCACATTTACTGGTTTATTATTAAGGATACAAATGAACAGCCAGATGAAGAGATACATAGGGCTTAGGTCTGGAAAGGTCTTGAATGCAAGAATTTCTGTCCCTGTGGAGTTAGGGTATATCACCAACCCAGAAGTTCTCCAAGTATCTTGTTCAAGAGTTTTCATGACCTAATCTCTAGCCCTCCTCTTCTCCCCTAAAGTTGGAGGAGGGGCAGAGAATTAACATCCTCCAATCTCAATATGTTTGGTGTGTCTGGTGAGCAGCCTCCTCCTGAGAAAACTCATTATCATGAACTCAAGTATGATCCCCAGGGACCCATAGGAATAACAAAAGATACTTTTTATCAGTCAGGAAATTCCAAGGGTTTGTGGAGCTCTACAGCAGGAACCAGGGACAAAGATTAAATATGCTTCTTATTATACTAGGGATAGTATACTTTCCTTGCATGTCCCCTCAAATTCTTTACTTCCTCTTGATTTCTTGTTGTAATAGTGTTTTGCCCATTTCACTGAAACTAGTTAATGGATTTCTTATTCAACAAATTCAGTTGATATTTTTAAATTCTAGTTTTATTGGACCTCCTTCCTACATTTGTTATTATGGATCATTTTCTCCTCACTTGAAGTTTTGTTTTTTGTTTTGTTTCCCATAACTCCATGGTCTTTCTTTTCCCTCCTTTTACAGCTCTGCCAATCTCGTCTCATTTTGCTTTTCTGGATTTTTTTCACACCCAGTCTTCCCATTCTTATCTGAAATCAGTGGTTCTCAAGCACCATTTTGGCATGATTATGTATTCTAGTTCTAATTTGCTTATTAGTAATATAGTATTACTTTTAATTACGTTACTTTTACTTCCTAACATCATTTTTTATACAAAATATTTCAAACATACAGAAAAGCATACAGAATAATATAACAAATGCCATGGACCCCCTACCCAGATCCAATATCTGTTTATCACTTTAAAGTATTTGCCTCTTACAATAACATCACATGAATCAAGGTTTGTAAGCTGTATCAGTTTCTTTCTAGTCGTACCAAAATAAAAATACTAATCCAAAGTAAATAATTCTTATTCATGTTATTTACTGCCTATCTATAAGTGATATATATTATGTTGCTTACTTTAAAATTTTGAATAAGCAATATCCTTCTGCAACTTAATTTATACTTAACCTTGCTGAAACATGTAAACAAGGCTACTGCTTTTAGCTGCTGTATTGTAAGCATTTCATATAGGAATATGTGCATTTTTTGTCCATTTTCTTACTGAAAGTAACTTACGTCATTTCAAACTTTTGATTATTGTCAAAAGTTTTGCAACAGATATCCTGAGTTGGTCTACTTGTGAAAGTCAGCATGTACTAATTTGGGATTTCTGGGTCATAGCATGTGCATACCTTCAAGTTTATTGGATATGATCAAAACATTTTCCACAGTGAGCACATGCATGATACTACCTCCTGCAGTATCTACAATAGCTCTTCTCCTCTACCTACCCTGACACTGTCAATGTAGGTAGTGGGTAAGGGCATAGGCCCTAAAGTCCCAGTCTTGGCGCTGATGCTTATTAACAATGGGACGTGGGCAGAATTCAGCCTCTCTATTCCTGTTTTCTTCATCTTAAAACGGGAATGGTATAAAAACTATCTCACGGAGCTACTGTGATGATCTACTAAATATAAGATGGTTAGAATGGTGTGGAAAGTAGCTGATTAAGGATTAACCATTCCCCTGTTGTTGGTATTGTTGTCAGGCAATTTAGGGATGAGATTAAATGCTCAAGGTTGTTTTATAAGAGGTTTGAATTCTAGCTCCAACACTTAATTATTTGAACCTAACTCCAATTCAGTTTTCTTATCTGTAAGAGCATTTTAGCAATCTCTAAGTCATGGAGTTTTGTGATGATCTAATGAATTAATCCATGAATAAGTATGAAGCATTATTTGATGCCTAGTGAGCACTCGGTAATCACAACTGGTAAAATTATTGTCATTTTTTAAATTGCTGGAATGGTAGGCGTGAAATGGTGTCTTATTTGAATTTGCATTCTCTACTGATAAAGTTGAGCACCTTTGTCTCCAAATATTGACAGTTTAGGTTTCCTTTTAAACTACCCATTGTAGGATGAATCATATACCTGATCTAAGGACTTGCAGCATTTCTTCCAGAAATTTCTGATTTGACAGGACTCAGTTCAAAATAAGGATGGGGGCGCCTGGGTGGCTCAGTGGGTTAAAGCGTTGCCTTCGGCTCAGGTCATGATCTCAGGGTCCTGGAATCGAGCCCCGCATCGGGCTCTCTGCTCAGCGAGGAGCCTGCTTCCTCCTCTCTCTCAGCCTGCCTCTCTGCGTACTTGTGATCTCTGTCAAATAAATGAGTAATAATTAAAAAAAAAAGGATGGATACAGGAAAATGCAGGTTATGGTCAATGATTTTGTTCCTATCCGGATGCACTATATGCTGCTCTCCTACTGTATACTGTGTAGATGCAGGTGACTCAGTGAGGTGGTCTCTGTCATATATCAAGATAAGGCCCCACGGAGGACCAGTCAAATAAGTCAAACTTATTTGCATTATTCAAAGAATTCTGTGAAGGTTTTGACTCAGTCCATTCCTACTACTGACATACTTCAATAGAGGACTCTACTTATTCATGGTCTTTGATACATGTCTCTATGGGATTACTCATTTGTAGGAATTAAGTATATATTTTGAACAACAGGTATTTGTTATAGGCACCTTTTTGTAGTCTGACGTTTTTCTTTATCTTGCCCTCTACCTTAGAAAACTTTCAACCTTAATATAGTCAAATCTATCAGTGATTTTGCCAATAGCTTATAATTTTTACATCTCGATTTGGATTTCCTTTACTGTGTTGATGGTATAAAGATGTTCTGTGGGTTGTTTTGTATAATTTCAGATTTTACTTTTACATTTATGTTATCACTATATCATGTTTTTAAAATTCAATGACACAGCACCCAGCTGATGTAAGTCCTATGTAACTATAAGTATGAGCTATCATAGCAGATGCTGTCAGGGTCCCACCCGCCTACCCCAACCTGTCAGTGTGCTCCTGTCAACTACTAACTGCTGGTATCTGCATCTCTGTACCCACAGGCAGATTTGGCTGGATTTGTGGAATGCCACTGCACAGTGTGTGGCAGGCAAAAACAAAACAAAACAGAACAACAACGACAAAACCCTAGGGAATTAATACTCCCTGGCAGAAGCCCTCTAAACTATGACTCGGTGGAGTATGTTTCTGATTCCTCAAACATCTAGTGATTTTATTGTCAACCCACACAAGACTGCCCCAAGCTTGCTGGCTCTCTGCCTCAGAGTGGCCTTTTGCCTTTGGTGAAGATCTTTAGTTTCTTATCCAGCAACAGGAGAAACCAAATTTTCTGAGTTCATTAGAAGCTGCAGATTATCATTCACCAGTCTTGTTTCTCCTCCACAATTTTTCCCTCTCAAGTCATGCACAGCAGCTCTCTCATGCCTTCAACCACGTGAGGTTAAATTTGATGTGGCTTTTCTAGTTACCTGCAGCAGTTAACGTCGTCAGCAGTAAGCCACACTATCATAGCCACAAGCAGAAGTCTCAGGTAGTTTTTATTTGTATTCTGTTACCTGAATCAAACAATATGGGTCGTAGACCGTTGGTTCTTCCTTATTTGCTAAAACTTCTCAACTCTCTGCTGGTATGACTCAGCATCTTTTATTCTCTTGCCTCTTTTGCTTTGGAATTGTTTTCAGTTTGAGTCATATAGTAATTTGCCTGAAGTATTGACATGTTTCTTTGGCCTAAAATAGTTCAAAGTTACCATGAATTTTATCCATTTCTTTGGCCTTTCTGAATGGCCTTTCTCCATTAAATTTGGATTTAAAAAATGCTTTAACTCTGCCACTTTGGCCCAATCCTCCTTTCTTGTTCTAAAAACACTATAGTGTTTGCATTTGGTTTTAAAGTATTTTTTTGCTGCTAGCATCGGAAGTTTTTTTTTTTTTTTTAGATCTTCTTTAAACCTCTGTCAATGTACTGTTAGTCATTGGTATCGATAAATTATATAGACTATGTAAATTATGATTATATTTATATAGACAAATATGCAGACACTATTTTATCAATGCATTTGAAGTGGGATTTGAGAGCTTACAGCCCTCATCATAGTCTTCCATACTGCAAAAAGATTTATCAATTTAAGAAGTAAAGTAGAGAGAATTTAAGGTTACCACTTCAATATCATTCTTATTCATTTGAATTCCTCAATGCTTCTTGGGAAATGGAGTTAGCAGGATAGCTTGACTCAATAACCAGGAATTGCACATAATCTGAAACTGATTTAGTTACCATAATCTACAGGGATTAACATTGCTGTGTGCCGATTATTAATTGTGATTATATCTCATATCTCCACACACATTCGGAATGTTTCAGTAAAATCTAGACATGAGTTTCCTGTACAAATGTTATTTCTCATATGTATTAGTGTCGAAAATATTTGAGAACTGTTTTTTTAGACATCATTTTTACCTGATTTCGTCCTTGGCCCAACCTTCTTTTCCCACACTCGAGTAACCACCCTGGTCTGCGTGATTCACTCTCCTAGTTGTAATCACAGTTCATGTGTTACCCCTCTAGCTGATCTTCAAACTGACAGGTATTTCCATCTGAATAGGCCACAGGTACCTCACACTAATTAAGACCCAGGTTGAGCAGTTCATCTCTGCATGAAATCATTTGTCCCTTCATAGTTTTTGCATCTTGTCACTTACCCAGTCATTAGTTTTAAATACTGTGAATTCATGAGATATAATACTATAAATGTAAAATCATATTAACATACTTTAATACTTTGCATATAACCAAACCATTATTCAGGGCCCATTTATTTCCTTTGAATTCCTTTTATATTTGTGGAACAAGAAAGCCATGTTTTTTCCTCACCTAACTCTTATGATATAATAACATTGATTTTCTATCCATTTTTTAAATTTCAATTTCACTAAAGTTAACATACAGTGTTTTATTAGTTCCAAGTGTACTATGTAGTGACTCAACAGTTCCATACATCACCCGGTCCATCTATTGTTTTTTAAAGCATATAATAGTAAATTGAAGGGTTGTCAATTTTAACCAGGAGCTTATGAATAAGAATAAACAGAAAATATATTAAAAGCATGCAAAAGCACACAGAAATTGTTTAACCATAACTTCAGATATGTGAACTAAAATTCAATAATTATTTAAAATATTACTTGTTGGAATCTGTTTTAGAAATGAACTTAAATTCTCAATTAGGAATCCCAGATGTTGAACCATGCCCTAGTTTAAACTGAATAAAGACAAATTACATTCCTTCAACATATTTTTGAATGTTCAGACGGATTTTCATATTATCCTTGGATGAGAGGGACTGAAGTGCAAAATACTTATTAGAAAAGTATTCTTTCAGGGGGGAGTCAAGATGGCGGGGAAGTAGGAGGAGGCACCATTTCAACCTGTACCCTAAAGTGAGCTGATTACCTACCAAAGAACTCCGACCACCCATGAAATCAGCCTGAGATCAGAATTATACACGTCTGGATCTCTACTGGAGCAGAAGACACCAGTGGCAGGTAAAGCAGACTGGGAGCGTCGGACTGATATCCGAAGATAAACAAAAGTGGGAGGGAGCCACCAGAGGTGACCGATTGGAAAGTAACACCCCAACACGAGAGTGCTCTGCGTCTGGGGACCAGCATTAACTTGGAGTTTGGTTGAAAGCACTCAAAAAACAAACAGCAAAGGATCGCGGGGGGTAATAGTGGGAACCTGGGCGCTTAGGGTCAGGGACCTAAGTCCCCGGACCCAGGACAGCCTCCCCTGGCGCGGAGCCAGAGAGAGTGCGGCGGAGAAATCAGGTCTCTGTCCCTGAGCCGCCAGTGCACCTGAATGCCAGCGCGCCCGAGAACGAGTGGGGTCTGGCTCCCGTGAGGGGCTGGGAGCCTGGCCAGATGGCAATCCTGAAACCCGCGTGTCTCACACCCTCCCTTGGGATAGGTGCTCATAGGCGCTAGCCTGGAGCTCTGGCAGCCGGAAAAACCAGACATTCCCAGCCCGACAGCGGGAAAATCTCAGTGTGCGATCTCTGCTCGAAACTTCTCTGGCGGTCTGGAGCTGCCTAGACAGCCACCGCTGCCCTGGTATTGGGTAAAACGAGGAGCTCCTGCATCCCCAGGGACAGTGACTCAGAACCGATTCTGCCAGCAGCTTTTGCAAAACAGTCTGAGGCTTCTCTCTGAGAGGGAGGTTGGGGTGCTGTTTGCTCTCCTCTAAACCTCCAAAAACCATCAAAAGCTGTCAAGGCGAGAGAAAGCAGATGAAAGAACATAAAAACCCCCAGAGAACAAAAGGCTGAAAAAAACAGTTTCCTGAAAAAAAAAGAGCTCACCCCCTTGAGGGGAGCGGGAGGACCTAACTCAGGGAACATCATTGTCTGAAAACCTACGTGGCAGGCCCCCTCCCCCAGAAAACCAAACAGGAAGGAAGAAAAAAAAAAAAAAAGACTACAAGAGAACAACCACCACTACTTCATAAATACAACTTTTATTTTTAACTCTTTACCAATATTCTGGTTCTTTTTTTTTAATACATACAGATAATTTTTTAACCTATTTACCATCACACTGAGATGTCCAGTACATCAAATTCTTTAATAACCTTCTAACCTGAACTTTTTGATACATACACCCGTGTTTTTCTTTTGCTTTTCTATTTTTTTAATTCTTTTTTAATTTTAACTTAGTTTAGTCTAGTTTATTCTTTTTTAACTTTTATTTTCTACTCAACATAGAGAGTTAAACTTCAAGGTAATCCCCTTTCCCCAATCAATGCTACCCCTATAGGCAAACCAGTTTCTAATCCCCCTGTAACTTAGGAAAGTTGAGTCCCTTAACAAAAACATCAAGATACCTTCAGGAAGAATCAAAATAACCTTCCTCACCCACACTGAGAATCTATAACCACTCTCCCAATTTTTCCTTCTGTCAGTGTTTCTGTGAATTTGTGTTTGTCCTGATAATATATAAATCTTATACTTGGGGTTCTTTCTGATGAGGTTCTTCCCTTTTTTTTGCTTATATATACATATTTTTTTCTCTTGTCATATACTTTTATCACTCTTTTTGTTTGTCTGTTTTTGTTTGTATACTCCACAAATCTTACCTTGTGGCCCATTTGGGCTGAGCCTTCTCTTTTATCTTCCCTTTTTTTCCTATCTCTCTCTCTCTCTCTCTTTTTTTCCTTTTTTCTTTCCCCTTTTTCTTCTTTCTTCTTCTCTATTTCTTTTTCTTTTCTTTTTTCTCTCATTTGGGTGGGGAATCCTGATTGCACAGAAGCGTTCCAGGGTGCACATTGACTGCACCACAATCGATAAGTCCAGCTGCATCTGTTTAGTCATCTCTTACCAAAATGACTAGGAGGAGGAATACCCAACAGAAGAAAATTACAGAGGATGGGCCTTTTGCAACAGAGCTAATGGCTATCGACATAGACAATATGTCAGAAAAGGAATTCAGACTAACAATTATCCAGGCAATAGCTAGGTTGGAGAAAGCCATGGATGACCAAACAGAATTGATTAGGGCAGAACTGAAAGCCACCAGGGATGATGTTCACAATATTAGGGCAGAACTGAAAGCCACCAGGGATGATGTTCAAAATGCTCTCAATGAGTTCCAATCCAATCTAAATTCTCTAAAAGCTAGGGTAACTGAGACAGAAGATAGAATTAGTGATCTGGAGGACAAACAGATAGAGAGAAAGGATCAGGAGGAAGCCTGGAACAAACAGCTCAGAAGCCACGAAAACAGAATCAGGGAAATAAACGATGCCATGAAACGTTCCAACGTCAGAATTATTGGAATCCCTGAAGGGGAAGAAAAAGAAAGAAGTCTAGAAGATATAGTGGAAGAAGTTGTCTATGAAAATTTTCCCAATCTCACGAATGGAAACAACGTTCATGTACTAGAGGCAGAAAGATTTCCTCCCAAGATTTTAGATTCTCGAAAGTCCTCACGGCACCTTATAGTTAGAATGGGGAATTATGTTTCAAGAGAGACCCTCTTAAAAGCAGCTAGGACAAAGAAGCTTCTTACATACAGAGGAAAGCCCATTAGAATAACGTCAGACCTTTCCACAGAGACCTGGAAAGCCAGGAAGGGCTGGCAAAATATATTCAGAGTACTAAATGAGAAGAACATGCAACCAAGAATACTCTATCCAGCAAGACTGACATTTAAAATGGATGGAGAGATAAAGAGTTTCCAAGACCGGCAAGGCTTAAAAGACTATGCAACCACCAAGCCGACACTGCAGAAAATATTAAGGGGGGTCCTATAAAAGAGAAAAAATCCTAAGAATATCATTGAACAAAAATATAGAAACAATGTACAGACAGAAAGACTTCAAAGGCAACACGATGTCAATAAAAACCTGTCTCTCAATAATCACTCTCAATGTGAATGGCCTAAATGCGCCCATAAAACGACACAGGGTTGCAGATTGGATAAAACGACAGGACCCATCCATATGTTGTCTACAAGAGACCCATTTTGAACCTAAGGATACACCCAGACTGAAAGTGAAGGGATGGAGAAGCATCTTTCATGCCAATGGGCCTCAAAAGAAGGCCGGGGTAGCGATTCTCATATCAGATAACTTAGATTTTAAACTAAAGACTGTAGTCAGAGATACAGAAGGACACTACATAATTCTTAAAGGGACTATCCGCCAAGACGATCTAACAATTGTGAATATCTATGCCCCCAATATGGGAGCACCCAATTACATAAGAAAACTATTAATCAAGATAAAGAGTCATATTGATATGAATACAATAATAGTAGGAGATCTTAATATGCCTCTCTCAGAAATAGACAGATCATCGAAGCAGAAAATTAATAAAGAAATAAGAGCATTGAATGAAACATTGGACCAGATGGACCTCATAGACACATACAGAACATTCCACCCTAAAACAACAGAATACTCATTCTTCTCAAGTGCACATGGAACCTTCTCCAGAATAGACCACATACTGGGTCACAAAGCAGGACTCAACCGATACCAAAAGACTGACATTATTTCCTGCATATTCTCCGATCACAATGCTTTGAAACTGGAGCTCAATCACAAGGAAAAGTTCAGAAGGAACTCAAACACCTGGAAGCTAAAGACCACCTTGCTTAAGAATGCTTGGATCAACCAGGAGATCAAAGATGAACTTAAACAATTCATGGAAACCAATGAGAATGAAGACACCTCGGTCCAAAACCTATGGGATACAGCAAAGGCTGTTCTAAGGGGGAAATACATAGCCATCCAAGCCTCCCTCAAAAACATTGAAAAATCCAGAATACACCAGCTGTCTCTACACCTTAAAGAACTGGAGAATCAACAACAAATCAAACCAACTCCACATGCAAGAAGGGAAATAATCAAGATTAGAGCAGAGATCAATGAGGTAGAAATGAGAGATACAGTAGAACGTATCAATGAAACTAGAAGCTGGTTTTTCGAAAGAATCAATAAGATCGATAAACCATTGGCCACACTAATCCAAAAGAAAAGAGAGAAAGCCCAAATTAATAAAATTATGAATGAAAAGGGAGAGATCACAACTAACACCAAGGAAATAGAAACAATCATCAGAAATTATTACCAACAGTTATATGCCAATAAGCTAAGCAACCTAGATGAAAGGGATGCATTCCTGGAAAGCTACAAACTCCCAAAATTGAACCAGGAAGAAATTGACAACCTGAATAGACCGATATCTAGTAATGAGATTGAAGCAGTGATCAAAAACCTCCCAAAAAACAAGAGCCCAGGACCTGACGGATTCCCTGGGGAATTCTACCAAACTTTCAAAGAAGAAATAACACCAATTCTCCTGAAGCTGTTCCAAAAAATCGAAGCAGAAGGAAAACTTCCAGACTCTTTTTATGAAGCCAGCATCACCCTGATCCCCAAACCAGGCAAAGACCCTACCAAAAAGGAGAATTTCAGACCAATATCACTGATGAATATGGATGCAAAGATTCTCAACAAGATCCTAGCAAACAGGATCCAGCAGCACATTAAAAAGATTATCCACCATGACCAGGTGGTTGCAAGGTTGGTTCAACATTCGCAAATCAATCAATGTGATAGAACACATCAATAAGAGAAGAGAGAAGAACCACATGGTCCTCTCAATTGATGCAGAAAAAGCATTTGACAAAATCCAGCATCCGTTCCTGATGAAAACGCTTCAAAGTATAGGGATAGAGGGAACATTCCTGAACTTCATAAAATCTATCTATGAAAGACCCACAGCAAATATCATCCTCAATGGGAAAAAGCTTGCAGCCTTCCCGTTGAGATCAGGAACACGACAAGGATGCCCACTCTCACCACTCTTGTTCAACATAGTATTAGAAGTTCTAGCAACGGCAATCAGACAACAAAGAGAAATAAAAGGTATTCAAATTGGCAAGGAAGAAGTCAAACTCTCTCTCTTCGCAGATGACATGATTCTTTATATGGAAAACCCCAAAGACTCCACCCCCAGACTACTAGAACTCATACAGCAATTCAGTAACGTGGCAGGATACAAAGTGAATGTACAGAAATCAGTGGCTTTCTTATACACTAACAATGAAAATACAGAAAGGGAAATTAGAGAATCGATTCCATTTACTATAGCACCAAGAACCATAAGATACCTGGGCATAAACCTAACCAAAGTAGTAAAGGACCTGTACTCGAGGAACTACAGTTCCTTACTCATGAAAGAAATTGAAGAAGACACAAAAAGATGGAAGACTGTTCCATGCTCTTGGATTGGAAGAATAAACATTGTTAAAATGTCTATACTGCCTAGAGCAATCTATACTTTTAATGCCATTCTGATCAAAATTCCACCGATATTTTTCAAAGAGCTGGAGCAAATAATCCTAAAATTTGTACGGAGTCAGAAGAGACCCCGAATTGCTAAGGAAATATTGAAAAACAAAAACAAAACTGGCGGCATCACGTTACCCGATTTCAAGCTTTACTACAAAGCTGTGATCACCAAGACAGCGTGGTACTGGCATAAAAACAGACACATAGACCAGTGGAACAGAGTGGAGAGCCCAGATATGGACCCTCAACTCTATGGTGAAATAATCTTCGACAAAACAGGAAAAAATATTCAATGGAAAAAAGACAGTCTCTTCAATAAATTGTGCTGGGAAAACTGGACAGCGATATGTAGAAGAATGAAACTCGACCATTCTCTTACACCGTACACAAAGATAAACTCGAAATGGATAAAAGACTTCAACGTGAGACAGGAATCTATCAGAATCCTAGAGGAGAACATAGGCAGTAACCTCTTCGATATCAGCCACAGCAACTTCTTTCAAGATAAGTCTCCAAAGGCCAAGGAAACAAAAGCAAAAATGAACTTTTGGGACTTCATCAAGATCAAAAGCTTCTGCACAGCAAAGGAAACAGTCAACAAAACAAAGAGGCAACCCACGGAATGGGAGAAGATATTTGCAAATGACAGTACAGACAAAAGGTTGATATCCAGGATCTATAAAGAACTTCTCAAACTCAACACACACAAAACAGAGAATCATATCAAAAAATGGGGAGAAGAGATGAATAGACACTTCTCCAACGAAGACATACAAATGGCTATCAGACACATGAAAAAATGTTCATCATCACTAGCCATCAGGGAGAATCAAATTAAAACAACATTGAGATACCACCTCACACCAGTTAGAATGGCCAAAATTAGCAAGACAGGAAACAACGTGTGTTGGAGAGGATGTGGAGAAAGGGGAACCCTCTTACACTGTTGGTGGGAATGCAAGTTGGTGCAGCCACTTTGGAGAACAGTGTGGAGATTCCTGAAGAAATTAAAAATAGAGCTTCCCTATGACCCTGCAATTGCACTGCTGGGTATTTACCCCAAAGATACAGATGTAGTCAAAAGAAGGGCCATCTGTACCCCAATGTTTATTGCAGCAATGGCTACGGTCGCCAAACTGTGGAAAGAACCAAGATGCCCTTCAACGGATGAATGGATAAGGAAGATGTGGTCCATATACACAATGGAGTATTATGCCTCCATCAGAAAGGATGAATACCCAACTTTTGTAGCAACATGGACGGGACTGGAAGAAATTATGCTGAGCGAAATAAGTCAAGCAGAGAGAGTCAAGTATCATATGGTCTCACTTATTTGTGGAGCATAACAAATAACATGGAGGACATGGGGAGATGGCGAGTAGAGGGAGTTGAGGGAAACTGGAAGGGGAGATGAACCATGAGAGACTATGGACTCTGAAAAACAACCAGAGGGTTATGAAGGGGTGGCGGGGGTGGGGTGGGGGGGTGGGGTGGTAGGTTGAGGAACCAGGTGGTGGGTAATAGGGAGGGCACGTACTGCATGGAGCACTGGGTGTGATGCCAAAACAATGAACACTGTTTTACTGTAAATAAACAAATAAAAAAAAAAAAAGAAAAGTATTCTTTCAGACACTCTTACTTGTGGTCTCAGCAAACAGATTTGCGTACAACAAATACATATTCAATTATAATGTAAATATGCACTTGGGTGCAGTAGGAATATAGATATACTGCATTTATTATAATAACTGCTCTGTAGTTAGTGCTTTGTACAATATGAGCTTTTAAAAGGAATGGTTTCTTCTCTCTGTTCTCTGAAGGGAACATTTACAGAATGATGCAGGGCAGAGCAATACAAAATGAAACAGAAAAAAATGTATTTTAGCTAATTATTTCCCATTATTTGGATTAAATCAAAGTAGTAGGGGGGAACTAGTTTTTTGTTAAAGTTCCATAAATTACTCTTCCTTTGATTTTTCTTACCTCTTTTATCTCACATTTCTTCTCTATTCATACACATCTAAGAATTTGCCCACGCTATCCCATTTGTAACAAAACCAATAGTTATCTTAAAATATATATTGATTTTTGAGCTTAAAGTAATGCTTCAAATTCACTCAATATTTATTTGAAAAATACATGTTGGACAACTAATATGTATTAAGGATGGAAACGTGGAAACAATGATGGCAGAGTCCTGTCATTCAAGGAGCTCATAATTTGGTAAAAGTGAGACACGTGTAAAAAAAAAAATGCTGTTCATGAGTAATACATCCCTTAATAAGACTGTGAGGTCATTACAGATTGGTCAGGAGACACTTCACAAGAGAGATGATGTTTAAGTCATTCTGAAGGGTGAGTGCTGTGCCAGAGAGAAGACATGGCGTACACATAAGCAGTGAGCTCCATCAAATACATTTATGGAACACATTACAGCTGAATAGAGTAGCCATTGGTGAAATTCTTTTAAGGACATAAGAATTTTGTCACTTAAAATATTAGATCGATGTTTAAAAACAACATTCCTTCAAAATTAAATATGTCTATTATGTGGTAATTACAGCTAGAAGAGGCTGAGCCAATTATCAGAACATGACATATTTCAAAATGAACTATTAGTAACAGTCTCTTGAAAATGTGCCTGAACCTATGATGATGCACAGGAAGGCACATTTAAAAGTGGAACTGGATTCATGCAGCAAAGAAAACAGAGGACCAGTTCTATGACAACTGGGCACATGAGGTGAGAAGCAAAAGTCACTGCTCAGTGGGCATGTGGGCTGCTTCTGTACATTTAAAACATAAAGCAAAAGTGAAATAATTACGATAATCCTAGGCTCCAACTAAGCATCAGAAAGAGGTTGCTAAATTTATTTGTTTAGTTTTTAAAGATTTTATTTATTTACTTGAGACAGAGCTTGTGCACAAATGGGGTGGGGCGCAGAGGGAGAGGGAGAAGCAGACTCCCCACTGAGCAGGGAGCTCAAGTGGGGGCTCCATCTCAGAATCCTGGGATCATGAGCTGAGCCAAAGGCAGACGCTTAATCAACTGAGCCATCCAGGTGCCCTCACTAAATTTATATAGCATTGGTGTGTAACCTGGGCAAGACTGATGTAGATGCAGCAGAAAAGGTGAATTGACAATATGCAGATAGAATTAGAAAACCAACAGAAGTGAGAGACAGTATTTGAATCACCAAGCTCGATGATTTTTCAATGTTACTGTTTTCTGTCTAGTGAATACCTTCTTGCTCTTGCTGTTTCCTTTTCTTGAATGTTCATATAAAACACTCTGCGTCCTTCAAAGTCAATTCAACTATTATTTCTCTGAGCTCATTGCCAACTCATCAGAGTCCCCACATTCAGGTGTATGTGAATATAAGCAGTTTCATCTTCATTCCCTCCACAGAAATATATATATTTCTTATGTTAAAAGTTATCATGGGATAGTTATTTAGGGTCTGGGACATGCTCCTCTGCAAAAATTACATTTTAGATTTATAAAGTTGATGTGATTATAAAGTCTACTTAAAATTATGAAAGACTTTAAGTAGAAAATAACAATTTGGAGTGGAAAGTAACCAAAAGGAAAATAAATTTGTATATACATTTATCAATGTAGTTTCTTTAAAATGAGTATATTCTTTCAAAGAATGTTCTCTATGTTAGGTGATATTGCTTAGCTGTACCTATTGTGTGAAGCATTAAGGATCATAACTGATTCAATATCATTCTCTCTAATTCTGAATCTATAATTAATAGCCATCCATTCATATAATTTCTATTCTTTGGAAACATTCATTTATTATTTGAGGACTGAGATTTCTTTTTTGTTTATGTAATATTTAGTAAGTTATTATGCCCCTATCTCATTTTCAATATTGACCTTCATTTGCTCATTTAATTCTAGAATAACAAGTGATGACCCTTCTCTGTCATGCTCTTTTAAGGGTCACTGTCATATTTTCACTGTTAGAGATTCAGGCTACGCCTTGCACAGTGTTTGATTATATTTAATAATGAGAATGCCAGTGACCTGTAGACATTTACAGGTTTTTTTTCTGGTTCATAGCAGAAAATTTTTAAAAGAAGTAAGGATATTTAGATCTTTTCCCCAGTATTTGTGTTCCTGCATTTAGCATGGCATCTCTGAGTTTGACTAAATTTTGTTTTATGGCAGTGTATCTTTCCTGGTGTAAACGGCACCTGCTTCTTTCCCTCCCTGGGTCATGTTTTATGATCGGACCTTATATAATTAATATGACCCACTCATTGATCATATCACTGACACATAATGTTGACCACAG
The DNA here is from genome assembly GCF_922984935.1 of Meles meles. NCBI lineage: Eukaryota > Metazoa > Chordata > Mammalia > Carnivora > Mustelidae > Meles > Meles meles. Next base: position 91,486,408 of record NC_060069.1, on the reverse strand, counting down.
AGAACTTTTTTAGTTAAGACTGACTTGGATTCTGACCCAACCTATCATTCAGATTTCACGGAGCTAAAAGTGAAAGACTCCTCACACACATAATACTTTGATCCCCGTGCACCATGGATCACATCTGAAAGAATATCATCCAACAGTGACCTCTTGGTGGATTTAAAGGCCCATTAGCCTAACAGCTGTAATTACTCATTTTTATAACTAAGTTGATTAGTTAGCGCTGTGAAGGGCACATCATTTTCTAAAGCTAATTAACAGTAATATGATTTCTATCAGGACAATATCTCTCTAAGATATATAAAGAGGACACTACTTTTACTCTATACTAACAACAAGCATGTATCATAACATTGGTAAAATACATTATATGTGTAAACCTATTGTTCTTATTTTTTCTGTAATACTAATGAAGCATGCATTTATGCTATGACTATTTTGCTAGTATTAGTTTGTGTCCCCCCCCCTTTTTTGTGAGAAATTTCTGAATCTTCTGTACCTGAAGTTCAGCAAATAAGATGACTTTTGGAGAAAGAGTGCAGGGACCTAGGATGTCTCAGATTCGTGGCTGCTCTGTAACAAACATGACGGTTTTTAGTAAATACTTCAACTCTCTGAAACTAGGTAAATTAAATGAAAAAAAATGTAGCTTGGCAAGAAGAACCCATTGATATACAGAATTTACATGGATGTTTGGTGACTTACACAATTCATAATTCACTTTATTATATATTAAATATATAACACTATTGTATATTATTCAACATAATACATAATTCACTTTCTTCTGAAAGGGTAAAAGGATGGCAAGGAGTGTAAAGATGTCAGAGATGAATAGCATACCTGAGATTAAAGACCTTAAGAATAGCACAATATAGATTGTGATTAGCTTGAAGGAAAAGACGATCATCTTCTGTATACTTACATTTATATTTCTCCCCCAGTTCCTGCGCACAGTAGTTCTACAGGCTGACCACTCTATTATTTTGCTTGGTGAGTCACATTTGCAAATGGTAAATTCCTAGATAGCAAAATTGTAATAGTTTATAGATTATGTGTATTTCTAATTATGCCTAGAAATATAAGCCACATTATTTTTTGTAATTTACACAAAAAAACTCATGCATAATTTCTCTTATTAGAAATAGCAGAAAAGGAGCACCTGGATGGCTCAGTCTGTTAAGTATCTGCCTTCAGCTCAGGTCATGATCCCAGGAACCTGGGATCCAGTTCGGCATCCGGCTCCCTGCTCAGCGGAGAGCCTGCTTCTTCCTCACCCTCTGCCTGCTGCTCTGCCTACTTCTGCTATCTCTGTGTCAAATAAATAAATCCCTTTTTTAAAAAGTCTTTAAAAAAAGAAATAGCAGAAAAGCTTTCCTTTGTAACTTTTCTTAAACAACAGGAATTGTAAAATACACATAAAAATGATGATAGTAATCCTTGATATTACTGATACATCTTTCTATTGCTCTATGGAGTTGAATAGGTTATTTTTTTAAATCATGTTAGATAATGTCTTGTGAAAAAATCTATAAACCTATATAGAATGTTCAGCTCAGACATTAAACAGGTATGATCAGACTGACTTATACGGAAAATAGTTTCTTGATGTACCTGGTATTTAGTGCTCTTTTCAAGAAGTGAGCCAAGTGATACTCCTACCAAGACTTAATTTTTTTCATATTCTAAATTCAATGTAAAGATCAACCGGCTGCAGTTATGCTTTTTTTTTTTTAATCATGATAATTATGTCATTACTTCCTGAAGCCCCAAAAAGTACTCATCCAGCTCAGTAGTATGTCCCTCTGATACAAACAGTATATCCTTGAGTCGTGACCAATCATACTTTTGTTATACTTGAATAATTGCCTAGGCTTCTGAATGTAACTAACTCTAATAAATGAGGTTCTGGGTAGAATGTAGTTTAGGAGAACAACTTCAAAGACCTCGTTTAGCCCATCACTTAACATATCTCAACTGGATCAAACCAAGCATTTTCCTTGCAGAGGACCCACCGATGCCGGTCCTGCTGCTGCAGACACAATTGAAGTAGAGCTGTAGCGTTCCTTATTCAACAGAATGCTTGGCAGCTACATGCCATGCTCTACTGTAAGCACGTGTGATCCATTATCACAAAACCTTCAAAGAGTCTTATCTTCAGGAATAATAAAGTTAAATGATATGAGAGAAAGAGCTCAATTTCCATACTTGTTACTGCAGAATGTATCATGTTCTCACCAAGTCTTTTATTGCAAGTTTCTGACAAATAAAACTAAAATAAAGAAAGAAGTGTTTTCCCCAGTTTGCAAAACTGTGCCATATGGGCTAATGGCAGCCTTATCCATACTCAGTGTTTCGTTGTATGAAATAATTAGCAGAATTTAATTCTTTTGAGGACCAAATACTGCCCTTTGATTGCCTTGGGCTCCGGGCACTTGGCATTCTCTACTTTGGATTGTTTTCCTTAACATTTTTCACTCTTGTCTACTGCCAAGGGGCGGCCACAGCTGACAGTGCCATCCCTGCCAGCGTGTCATCCAAGCAAGTATCCATGTGAGCCCCAATACTAGATTCTCCCTCTCAGGATAGCCTTTGACCCTTTACCCCAAACGCTGAGTCAAGAAGATGCCTCAAGGAGCTCTGGAAGTCCTTCCGTGGGTCCTCCTAGGCACTGTGGCCAGACTCCAGTTCTAGGAAGACAGCCTGATAGTGGGTCACTTCCACTGACTGCAGTGTACTTTTTTGATAGGATCAAGAGATACTAGGCTCCCAAAATGGTGCTGTTGTGCTGATTTGCGGTGACTGATGTTTATTTAGACAGCAGCCCTGCATGAATAGTTTCCTAGGACCCTGCGTACCCTGGGGGAACTTGTACACCCTTGGGAGGCAACCCTGTAAGAACCAATTAGGTTTTCACCATTTTTGAACAAAGAATATAATATTCACCATTATCAATTTTCTCTTTAAATGGGTTCTACTAATAGCTAATCTTCTGCTCTCTTCTTCATTATAGCATTATTTCTCTTAACTTCCTTTATCATAGTTTATATTGAGTTCTCAGGAGGTAGAAAAAATAAACATATGTGCTTATTCTGCATCTTAAATGAAAAGTTACCCCTTTATTCTAACCATAAAACGACACTTTTTGCTTAAGTGATTTTCGAGCAGGTTTTTGTTACTTTCGACAAAAAGATTGAGTGTGCCTAATTGTCAGGCTTAAAATGTAAGAAATTAGCAATTTCATTTCGTCCTTTTACTAAGTTTAGCTGTGTTCTCAGAGTCAGTTATAACTCATTAGAATGAGACACAGTTTCCAACAACTAGGTTATCGTGGGAGTAGAGCCTGAGATAATCAAAGCTGTAGAAGGAGAGAGTGAAACAGGGAGGCTGGAGGAAATGTACACAGCATGTAACATGCTGTCCCTGCCTTTTCATAGAGTGCACAGCAATCTATGTGAAAACATTTGTGGGTAGTAAACAAGAAAACAGATGTTGAAGAGGAGTTTAAAAAGGGACAAAAGGACAAAGAAACAAATGTACTCTTTGTGGTGTGTATTTATCATCTCCCAGTTCGATGCAGGATATAGATGACACACGTCCAGTACATTTTCAGGTGGTCCCTTGGACAAGAAGAGACTCAGTCTCCTGAATACCCAAAATTACTATTTCCTTCATGTAAAATATGCATGGGTGTTTTGCATATCAGCTGGGTGTTTTAGAAATCATTTAATTGTTTTGGCAGCTTGATTTTCCTTTAGCAACCTGTAAAAGCGATGTGAACTACTAGACTTCACCTAATGCTCAATGGGACAAGAACTGCAAGTTCCCGAAGGCTTAGATGAAGGTGACTAATACATGTTCGAAACTGTTAGAGTCAAAGTGAGGAACCGAATACCGTTTAGGAAAATAAAACTATAAGTGTTTAGTCTAGATAAGATTATTTTAATGCCAAAGATTTTTTTTTTAAGATTTTATTTACTTACTTGAGAGAGAGAGAGTAAGAGAGCATGAGAGGGGAGAAGGTCAGAAGGAGAAGCAGACTCCCTGCTGAGCAGGGAGCCTGATGCAGGACTCAATCCTGGGACTCCAGGATCATGACCCGAGCCAAAGGCAGTCGCTTAACGAACTGAACCAACCAGACGACCTATGCCAAAGATTTTAAAGAGAAACACTGAAACATTATGGGAGGAGCTTAAAAATAAAATTTGTGCAGTAAATACTCAAATGGGACCAAGCCGTTTATTTATTTATATATAAAATACATGTTTTCAACAACTCTCTTTTGAAGGCTTCATTGTACCAAATACTGTTCTAAGCTTCACAACACAAGTGTGTAGAATACATCATAAGTATGATGAAGACAGATCAGATCCTAAAGAAGTCTGCTTTGTAGGGAAGGCATCACTGGGACTATGTAAGTTCCAACATAGCCAAAAAGCCCCGTATTCCACTTGATTTCCATATGGGAATGTGTGTCCTGACTTCTATCTACCTTATTCAGATCCCTTTTCCTAGTAACATGATAGCATGCCAAAAACAGCAAATTTATCAAGAAAATGAAACCCACACAAGAGAACGTGTGATCCTCATTATTTGAGGATTTTATATCTGAGAATTTGCATATGGCTAAAATTTATTTGTAACCCCCAAATTGATATGTGTGACATTGAAATAGTCATTTGCTGACAAGGGCACACACAGGGAAGTGTGGAGTCCCCCAGGCTCATGTTTTCAGCTGACGTTGAACAAAGTGACACTCTTCTTCTGGTTTCAGCTCTTACACTACAACAATCCAAAAATCCTTTTTGCAGTTCATTCAGTGCCATTTTTTTTTTTGCATTTTTTTGGTTTTTGTTGATTTTGCTATTAAGATGACCCCCAAACAGTGCCAAAGTGCCATTTATTGTTCTTTAGCTCTAGAAGGCTGTGATATGCTTTGCAGCGAGGAAGAACAGGTGTGTTAGGTAAGCTTTGTTCAGCATGACTTATAGTGCTGGTGGCTGTGAGGTTCAGGACTAATGAATCAATATATATTAAATTGTCTTTAAACAGAAATACACCTAAAATAAAGTTATGTATTGTTCATTTGACAGTAGGCTGGCAGGAACCTAACTGTATCTCCCCTAAGAGCAGTGGTTCGGTACTAGCTAATTAGTGTTCCTGGTGACTTTAGAAAATATTACTACCATGAATCAATGATATATTGAGCTTTCTCATGGTTCAGATAACTAATATGCAATCATACAATGACTGTATTTGGTACTAACTTATAAGCGCTATTAAATGTTGGTGGAATTATTAACCCTTGCTCCCACCAGCAAACACCCTGCACAGGGTTAACTGATCCTCAGCCAGGAGGATCAGATAACTTCTTTTATTGTGTTCACCCAAGACTTTTTTTTTAATCCTCACTTTCCGACTTATTTTCCACGTTGCCCCATATCCCACCCACCCCTAAGGCTGCTTCCTGATATTGCAGAGACTTTGGATTTCCCTTTCAGCAGTACCTCTACGTTGTTCCTTTATTAAAATAGTGACTTTCTGCCTCAAGTACATAGATTTTATCAACTGTATTTCTATTACTGTCACTTTTTTTTCTTCTTAATTGCCCTAGCAAAAATCCATGCAAATGCTGGAAGTCAGGAACAATAACTTTAGATGCAAACTCACCTCATCAAGGTGCTTTGCAAAAACCTCTGTGAATATCCACTCTCACTTTGATGGGAGGGATTTTATAGATCATTTTAAATTGTGGCACAGGGGGAAAAAAAGAAAGAAAGAAGATTATCCAGTTTGTAAGTCTAGCTGACCTTTTGTCATTCAAAAACCCTTTATTCTGGGGTGCCTGGGTGACTCAGTCAGTTAAAGCAGCCAACTCTTGGTTTCTGTTCAGGTCCTAATCTCAGGGTCTTGGGATGGAGCCCCATGTCAGGTTCTGCGCTTATTGCAGAGAGGGCTTGTTCCTCTCCCTCTGCTCCTCCCTGCTCATGCTCTCTCTCTAAAATAAAAAAAACTTAAAAAACAACAACAAAGACAACAGCAACAACAACAAAAAACTTATTCTAGTATTGTTTCTTGCCTCTTCCTATAAAACAGTCTGTTGAAATACTATAAACAAAGGCATAATTCTACTAAAAACAAAAAAACAAAAACAACAACAACAAAACCAGCTGGAAAAGCCTACAACCCAGAATAAACTGTAGATCATATAAAAGTTTATGCAACCAAAAAAAGTTTCTAAATTTTATTTTCAGCTAAGGAATCATCTGAATAGTTGAGAGAAATATAGATCATTTTCTTCTTCTGTCTACTCAATTAAAAAAAATTTAGCTTGTAAAGAATTTTTCTTTTTTTAAGTTAAGAAGAAATTGAAGTCAAAGATACTCAAAATGAAAGGAAGAAAACCAAATGCCTTTAAAAACTGAAGACTCATGTGTTACCTGGGTGGCTCAGTCAGTTAAGGATCTGCCAACAGCTCAGGTCATGATCCCAGGGTACTGGGGTTGAGCCCTGAGTCTGCTTGTCCCTCCGCCCTTCGCCCTGCTTGTGCACTCTCTCTCTCTCTCTCAAATTAAAAAAAAAAAAAAAAAAAATTAAAAAATGGTGAAGAGTCAGACCCCAGCATATTATTACAAGTACTGAAGAATATTGGATATAGTCAGGGAATTGCATACCAAAATTCAAGGTCTGACTACATTTTTAAAGAAGTGAAAGGGCTGATTTTAGAATATACAGCATGTAATCAACCCTTAGAAAATTCTACAATTATTACATCAAGTGGCATTTAAGAACTTAGATATGGACACCAAAGTTACAAAAAATCAACATGCATTCATTTATAGTTGTTCTTAACCAAATTTCCTTTTTTTAAAGATTTATTTATTTATTTGACAGAGAGACAGCGAGAGAGGGAACACAAACAGAAGGAGAGGGAGAGGGAGAAGCAGGCTTCCTGCTGAGCAAGGAGCCTGATATGGGGCTCCATCTCAGGACACCGAGATCATGACCTGAGCTGAAGACAGACGCTTAGTGACTGAGCCATCCAGACATGACATTAACCAAGCTTTTTAAGCCTTCTTACTAAATTTAGTAAACTGATACTTATCCTTACCTTAATTTATTTGTGTTATAACATAGCCTTGTAAGTATACTATGGTATTGATAAGCTCCTAAGAGCCTTTAAGTGGATTCCATGATTTTAAAGTTTGGAGAACAGACGATTGAAATATCTCAAACAGATGCTGTGGCAAACACACTAATGAACCTCATCAGCTAGAGCAGGGATTGCCAAACTTCAGCTAAGACCAAATTCAGGCTACAGCCTGTTTTTGTACAGTCCATGAACTGAGAATGGCTTTTACATTTTAAAGAGTTGTAAGAAAAATGCATAAAAGAAAATGAGCTAGAGATCGTATGTCACCCACAAAGACTAAAATATTTATTATCTGCATCTGTCCTTTGACAGAAAAGATTTGCTATTCTCTGGACTAGAAGACAGGTTCTGCCCAGGTTTTCAGGGGTCTGTACTTGACCCTGTACTGTCTCTGTTGGAGCAACAGTATGAAGAAATCTGCCAAGCCGTACTCCCTAAATGAATGGATGGTAAAACCTAGAAGGGCTATGGGTTCCTGGGTGGCTCAGTTGGTTAAGCGACTACCTTTGGCTCAGGTTATGATCCTGGAGTTCTGGCATCCAGTCCTGCACTGGGCTCCCTGCTTAGCATGGAATCCGCTTCCTCTTTTGACCCCCCCTCCCCCTCATGCTCTCTGACTCTCTCTCTCTCTCAAATAAATAAATAAGGGAAAAAAAGAAAAAAAAAAGAAAGAAAAAGAAAAACCTAGAGGGGCTGGTCTAAAAGGAGAGCAGACCTTAACTTCAGCACACATAAGCATACAAGTACATTTATATACCAACTGGAACAAAAACAAAACAAAACCCCCAAAAAACTATGGAATACAATTTAGTGGCTATTCATGCATTAATGTAATTTATTAGTAGTTTAAGTGAAAGTGGCTTGGTGGTTATACACTTGGATAGGATAATTTGAAATATTAAGCTGTTTGGTTTTCTCTCTCTCTCTCCCCCCATAACCAGAATCGAATGATCCATGTAGGCAAAAAGAATGCCATATTAGTAATATATATCTCACAGTTTGGCTAGTAAACAATCTGGAATATTATTGGCATGCAGTACTTCATCACTAAATACATGAATAAATACATTCTAAATGTATGAAGAAATGAATCATTGAGGACCATGCCTTATGTAACAAATGCTCAAAAAATATTTACTGTCAAAAAAGTAATGAATGAATAGTCCAGTAAGGTAAGTTACTGTTTTATGGTATTACGAAAATTCTGTGCCTTATGCAAAGCATTATTGCTGATTAGGTAAAATTTAAAATAATTTATTCAGTTAAGGAAAACTCATTATTTGAAGTCATAGATTAACAGGACTGTCCAGAAAGATCTGGAAAGTATAAGGATATGAAAGCAAAAGAGCTCATGTAGCATTTACTTCTGCTTGAAGAAGTTTCTCTAACATTTCTTGTGAACAGAGGTGCTGACAAATTTCCAGTTTTTATTTGCATGGAAAACCCTTATGTTTCCTTCATATTTGAAAGGTACAGAATTCTGGCTTAACAGTTTTCTTCTTTCAGCCCTTTAAACATATTGCTTCATCATCTTGGAGCAAGCATTGTTTCTAATGAGACATCTGTTACGATCTTTTTTTTCCTCTATAGATAATGTGTGTTTTTCCTCAAGCTGGCCTCAGAATTTTTTTTTAATTTCCTTTTGTTTTTAATAGTTAAATATGATATAATTCTGTGTATGTATATGTGTTTTCTATATGCCTTTTTAAATCTTCTCAGAACTGCTTGGGTGGGTGGTTTTATGTCCATTATTAATTCAAATAATTATTAAATTAGACTATTTCAAGTAAAATTTATAAATTACCACATGTATCAAAAGGTATACAGACCATTAATCAATGAATTTTCCCAAAATAGATTCACTTACATGACTGGGATGCAGATCAGAAAATGGAAAATTCCTTGCAGGTCAAGAGCCCTTATAGGGTACTGTTCCTGCAAAAGTAAACTCTATACTGACTTCCAACACCAAAGATTTACCTGTTTATGATTTTATCATGTTTTATATACCTGAAATTGAACTCTTTTGTTTCTACTTTCTTTTGCTTTGCGTTGTCACTTTTTTCATGTGAGCTCTTTCTTATACAAAATATTGGCATCATAAAAATTATTATTTTTATTGTGGTAGAGTATTCCAAATTATGAATACTTTACAACAAGTTATTATATATTCTTCTACTGGACAGCTTTTAGGCTGTGTCCAGTTTTTGACTGGTTTGACCTTGCTGCTATGTACAGAATTTCTGTGTTGGGTGACTGTATTTATACTCAATTCTGTTGGCTATCAAGGATTGGAATTGCTGGATCATGGGTATGCATATGATTCATTTTGGTAGATATTGCCAAATAGTTTCCCAAAGTGTCCTCACAAATTCATATTCACCAGCAATACATGATGGTTCCCTTTGCTCCATATCCTTTGTTTTCAGCTATTTTTGTTGATTTATAGGAGTGTCTTGTGAAAACTTTAACTTGCATTGCCCTAAAGACTAAACAAGTTAAACATTTTTTATATGTGTGTTTTTGCCTAATGAGTTTTTCTCTCTTGTGAACTGTCTGTTCACATTTCCCTCCATTTCCTATTTTTCTACTTTCCTAAAAAAATCAAATTATAAGATATGTATATATTTATATGTTTTGCCACTGAGTAGTTGAATGTTTTCTTTCTAAGAGTATATCTTTCATAACACAAAGTCTGATTTTAATGTAGTCCAATTTATTATTTTTCCCCCTTTGGTTCTAATAATTTTTGTTTACTGATAATGAAATATTTGCTACCGCAACTGCAGAAAAATATATTCCTACATAGTCTTATAAGCTATTATTTTATTTTTCACATTTAAATTGACAATACACCTGAAATTGATTTTTGTAAGTATATGATTGGCCTAGGATGATAAACTTGAAATATTATCCCCCTCCCTTCACTACAGGTTGGCTGTCGTAAATGACAAGACAATATATGAATGGATCTATTTCTTAACTCTATTAAATCTATTGGCCTGCTTTTTTAACCTTTCACTGATTCTACACTCTCTTAATTATAATAACTTTGCATTTATAATCTTAGTTTGTGGTTAAGGGCTTGAACTTTTTTCTTTTTTAAAAAGGTTTAAAAAAAACCCCTACCTATGTGTTTTTTTGAATCAAGGTGTTTTTAGTCAACGGGGAGTAAAATCTAAACAGATCTATTTATAATATAACCTAAAGCATTTTACCACAAATGAATAGATCATTATTAATTCTTTATTTCCCAGTTAAATTCAAACAAACTCTAAGCTCCTTATTAATAACATTGATCAATGCATTTTGTAAAACTGTCTCATAAATCTACCGGTAAATTTGCAGCAAATGATAAGCTTTTAAAGAGTGAGATTGAGGAATAAATGCAATGATTTTTAATATCCTCAGATTTTGATATGGAATCCTAGGAAGATGACAAAGGCTAGAAGGATTCTATACAGCATGATAAAAAGGAATAGGAAGTAATGGGAGACATTCTAGAGTATGTATGAGGGGGAGGGGTTTGAATTATAAGCCCATTAGGTGCTGAGACTTTCCCTAAAAAGTCAGGGTCTGGGCCTTGAAACCCTAGGGGATTTGGGTAGAGGGAACTTACATACTTGCAAGACAGGGAATAGAACCTGATGGATCATATAAAACAGGGGGCTGGGGTCACTGTTCCATGCTTTAATGGAAATGACAGGAAATCTCACTCTGGCTTTTAGAAAGAAGCAGACTTCATGCATTGCATAGAAAGAACAAGCAGAAACACCCTAAGGCCAGAAGGCGAATTTCCAATGCACCTCTTTCTGACACTATGTATTCAGTCTCCTCATGGGACAGAGTTCTTGCACAGCTCATATAAGGCCTGTTTCTGGATTATGGTCTCTGTGGAACCCAGAAGTTGAGGCAACCTTGAATTACTTGAGGAGGATGCTGACAAATGGGCAGGGTTTGAAATTCAAAACTCCCTTGGACATGGGTGCTCACGAGGAAGTTACTGTTCTCATATTCAGAGAAATCTTTAGGGAATTCTTTTTTAACCATGCCCTCCGAGACTATCCAAGTCATATTCTCTAATCCAGTGAGGCTTTGTTTCTGCTGCAAATCCTTTCACACTGCCCTTATAACCTTTTAAATACTTCAATATCTATTAATGGCTTCATCTGTATCATCATATTGAAAATGACTCATCACTCCTATTTAATTTTCACTTTCAAATACAGCATGAAAAACTAAGGAATTTTCACAACAGCCTCATAAGGAAGACAAAAAACAGAATGTTATTTAATTGAATTTCTATACAATTGCTTTAAGTAAAATAGAGTAACAGATGATGAAAAGTGCTAAAATCTAATTGTCTAATAAATGTATTTGCAGGTGAATGTTCATTTCTTTTTCTAACCTAAGGTAAATCTGAAGTTTTTAATTTTTTTTTTCTTCAGCAACTTAATGGAATTCCAGAAACTAACCACATAAGCAGTGTTTCTGGAAGGAAAAAAAAAAATCACTATTCTAAAGTTTCAGTGACAAAAACTTTATAACAAGAGATGCCAGCAAAGTTACTTTTAAAGAATAATGCTGTCTGGGTGGCTCAGTTGGTTAAGCATCTGCCTTCAGTCATGATCCCATGGTCCTGGGATTGAGCCCCATATTGGCCTCCCTGTTCTGTGGGGAGTCTGCTGCTCTTTCTCCCTCTTCTGATCCCTGTGCTTGTGCTCTCTCACTCCCTCTCTGTCAAATAAATAAGTAAAATCTTTAAAATAAGATACTTTTAAAAATACATGAATTTTTTTCTGTTTAAACTGAATTGGTCTTTCTAATTTTATTATAGACAACTAGGAAAGAAATTTCAACCCTTAAGAAGCTTAGATATTAATCGCTCCTCTCTTGAAGAGCTTACTTATGTTTCTTTTGCATTGTTTTCTTTTTTTGTTTAAGTCTTTAGAAAGTGAGCTTTTATAGAAATGATAACTTCAAGGTGTTTTTTAAGCACACAACTTTGCACATACAAGGAAAAGAAAACCCCATAGGCATGAGGCTTATTGTGCCTTCAATTTGAATAAAGTTCAATGGCCAGAAGAAGACTTAGAAAATCAAATCATATAAAATATTTAAAGGATTTTGATGCTAACAAGGACTAAAAAACTGTGAGGTCAGAGTGAGTGCAGTTACATATAATATCGTGCTGTAACTATACTGTTAACATGTACATGGAGGCAACTTGAAGTTCAAAAAACCCCTGCAGTTTCTTCTCCACATAATCTGAGTAATACTTTTAAAATTTTAAGTCAAATGACATGCTCTGAACCTTCCAGTGGTTTCTTGCCTCCTTCATAATAAATCCGGGTCCTTGCCTGGGCTTCTTTCTGCAACTTGCCTCTTTTTCTGACCTTTCTTTCCCTTCTCTGGGCTTCAGCTGCAGTGGCCCTCATGTACGTCTTTGAACACACCACCGTCATCTCAAGCCTCAAGGACTTTGTCCTGACTGCTAACCCTAACCCTGAAAGGTTTTTATGTTGATCAGATAAGCCCAGAGCTTACTTCAGTCAGTGCCTGGTGAGGAATATAGAAACCCCTCAAGATAATTCACACAGGGGGGCCTGGGTGTCTCAGTGGTTTAAGCCTCTGTTTCTGCTCAGGTCATGATCTCGGAGTCCTGGGATCAAGCCCTGCATTGGACTCTCTGCTCAGCTGGAAGCCTGCTTCCCCCTCTCTCTCTGTCTGCTGCTCTGCCCACTTGTGACCTCTCTCTCTGTGTCAAATGAATACATAAAATATTTTTAAAAAGAGATAATTCACTCAGAGAGAGATTCAGTGCAAGCACATGGTTGCAGAAGAGATGGAAGGGCTTGGAGGACAAAATGGAGAATTGAGTATTACCTAATGATTAAAACGTGTTGCCATCCATGTTGGGCAGAGTACTGCCTCCAACCCCACCGAAGATGTTCCTGTCCTAATCCTGGAACCTGTGGGTGGGTTATGTGACTATGGCAAGAGGGAATTAAGATAAAACTGTAGGTGGAATTAAAAATATTTGTCAGCTGACTATCAAATGAGATTTTCATGGATTATCCGGGTGATGGAATGTAGTCCCTTTGGTCTTTGTAAGTGGTAGAAGGAGGCAGAAGAGTTCGAGTGGAGAGATTTGAAGACACTACTCTGCTGGCTTTGTCGATGGAGGAGAAAGGGTAGGTGTCCAAAAATACTGCAACATCTCAAAGCCGGAAAAGTCAAGGAACCAATTCTTCCCTAGCCTCAAGTAAAACCACAGCAAGGTAACACCTTGGATCCTAACTACTTGATCTTTCTCCCTCCTCACCATCTGCATCACATTGACTCCCACTGTGCTAGCTCTGGCCAACTTTTTTTTTTTTGGTCTGAAAGATGGCTTTTCTTATTTCTTGTAGTTTTCTCCCATTTGCAGTAAATGCTTTCCATTCTGGCCTGCCTCCATCTGGTAAACATTTTTCTCTTTACATTTTGATAGGATCTCGCACGGTAAGCTCCTTCTTCAAAGACAGAGTCCAAGGGCCATTATTTCCTAGTCTCCTACGCAGTCAGTAGGTAGACATGTAATCTAGATTCTACCACTCAGATACACGTAGAGAAGACTCTGGTTCCAAAGTGAGCAGTGAGGTGTCTGTTATGTTGTCAGGGGTGGTCGCAGATGTGGTGGCACAGATTTCAATTATCGGACTATTTTTGTGCAGAGTCAGGTTCATAAACATTATGAGAGGGAAGCTCGGACACCAGCCCAGTTTGTGATGCAGTTCTGAGTGTTTCTCTGGTAAATTTAATCTCAAGCCCGTTTCTCCAGACATCTCAATGTTTCTATGAGTTAATATCCTTTAGCAAATTATTTTGTGGTTAATTAACCATAAACATACAGAATTATATTTATCTTCTACATCGTTACTGGAATGATCTTTAAAAGTGAAAACTGAATTCCACTGCCAAACCTCATCACTACTGAGTTCATTCAATGACAAACAACAGGACGAAGTCCTGCCTTCTTTCACTTATACACACTGTCCTCTGGTCCACCACTCCAACCAGCCTTGGTTTCTTTTCCTTCTCATCGTATATTCCGTGTGAATATTTATAAGTCCGTGACTCTTGCTCCTGACTCTATCTAAAATATTCACCTTTCTTTCCCCAGTCACTAAGTTCATGATTATCTATAACTTATATCAAATACAATCTCTAGGAAGGCTTTGATGTATTTTCCCCACCCCACTCCATGGTCCTACTTGAGACAAGGTGCCATTTCTCTGTGATTTCATAGTTCCCTACAGCATTCTCTGTCATCATACTTATTTCATTCTGTATAGTTATCTTTTCCCATATGTCTCCTCTTACTACTTCTTGAGTTCCTTGATAGAAGCTGAAAATATCCAAATCAGTTAAATTTATATATTTCCCCACAGCTAGCTAGCACCTACTGTATAATCTACTAATATATGTTTGAGTGATGCTGCTATGGGTCTAAGTATAACTGTAAATGATTGAGATTATACTTGTAGGGGCGCGTGGGTGGCTCAGTGGATTAAGCCTCTGCCTTCGGCTCAGGTCATGATCTCAGGGTCCTGAGATCGAGCCCTCCGTCGGGCTCTCCGCTCCGCGGGGAGCCTGCTTCCTCCTCTCTCTCTGCCTGCCTCTCTGCCTACTTGTGATCTCTCTCTCTGTCAAATAAATAAAATAAAATCTTTAAAAAAAAAAAAAGAGAGATTATACTTGTAAATAAAACAGAGAGAGGCAAGGATAGGGAAGAATCTGTCTCTTTCCCAAGGCAGTCAGATCTAGGAATGTTGACTTCTTTTAAGATGCCTTATGGGAAAGAAATTCTATGAGCAAATATATTTAGAAAATATTGTAGTGTGTATCTCTTATTGGCGATTTATTATATTCATTGAAATATTAAGGGTTCTGAGAAAGTATACAGTATCCAAATGTATAACTTTATTTTTTCATTTTGTAGCATTGCAGACTAACGAGTTGAAGGAGTAGAGATCCAAGGGATACAAATTGAATGGTAAGGTATAGGTGAAAACAGAGCCACTGTTATTTTGCCTGTCATTTTTAGAGCTGTGGTAGTCGGAATCTGTTTTATTATTCCATTATATTACACCTTTTCCCAGTGTCCAGAAAACTGCACTTTAAATGTTTTTACACAGAGGAAGAGCCTAGTGCTTTTAGCCCTGATCAGAATCAATGATGGCATTGCCAAGCCAGAGCAAAAAATCTTTGACAGTAAACTTCTGTCTTCAATCCATTCATTTCAAATTGATCTTTCAAAATTGACCTATGCAGCTGTCAACAATCCTCACTTTAATACTGGTTTGACTCAATGTCAAACAAACCAAATAAGCAGGCTTCTGAAGCAGGGCAAGTCAAGTTAGCAGACAGTAAAACTGACACTCTTTGAAGAATAATTTGTTTTAAAATGATGAAAATCATAATTTTCATGAGTTTAGACATTATAATAGAAACTATGTGTCTTTAGAAGAATTTATTTCTTACCAAAATAGCAACTAAAGCTATTCTTCAACATAACTATCTATGGAATTGTAGCAATTTGGGTTGAAATTCTATACAGAAACAAAGCAAATTTCATACAGTTATCAATTTCACTCTCTCAGAGTAGAGATTGCTAATCGGTGCTTCTCCCATGTGTTTTAATTTTTAACTGAGGAAAATAGTTACCCAGAAAAATACATTTACCCCACTTTTCTTGTAGCTGGATGTGAAGAGATGACTATCTTCTGGCCAATGGGACATAAATGGATGTTTGCTTTTAGGAATTTCCTTAGGAAGACCCTAGGTAAATCTCCCCTATATCCTGATGGATATATTGGAGAGAGACCTTTTCACCATGAGGCTAAGAGTCATGCTATAGATTTGGCAAACGAATAAATTGGAAGAATCTAGATTGTAGTAGACTGTTTTTCCCAAAACTGGACACAGCAATATTTCAGATCTCAAATACTGTTCTAAAGCCTGTGCCTGTTACTGCCGATGCTTCCCATAAAGAGGCAGAGTAATTTCTTTCCCCTGGGAACCTGGATAAGATTGTGCTGGGTTCCAGGAACACAGTGTTGGGAAAGTGACATGGCAAGACTTCTGCGATTAAGGTCATAAAAGGAGATTCAGCTAACAGGGTCAGTCTCCCACATGGGACACTGACCCATGGGACTCAGCTCCTATGCCATGAAGGAGCACAAGTGAGAGAACAGCATGGAGAGGCACAATCACCAGATTTATGACTACGTGAGACTTAGATGAATTCAGCCCCCAGACTTTGAATCTTCTGTCTGACCCTCAGCCCTGGAGCAAACACACATCATTCCCCCATGACCTATCCAAATGCCTCACTCATACAACCTTGCACAATAAATGTTTGGTTCATGTCACTAAACTGTGGGGCAGTTTTGTTAAAGAGCCAGATACACTGAAACACTTTATTGCTGGGGATTTTGTAGATCAGTGCTGTTATCCAAGACCCGAAATGAATGGCTCTGAACTTGAATGTGAAAAATAAATAAATATTATCATAGTTAAGTCAGTGTTATTCAGGTTTTTTTTTTTCCTTACCTATAGCTGAATTTAATCAAATTTTTGAAAGGGAGTCTCTTCGAGCTCATAGCTACAACTGCCACTTGTATGCATTGCCGAGATCTTGATCTTAAAACTGGACCTTACACATGAGCTCTGGATTTGTATGATCAACTGTCTATTGGTGATCTTTACTTCTATGTCTCACAGAAAGATTAGATGCAGCATATGTATCTCAGGTCAAACTCATTAACATTTCCACAATCTGACCTTCTTTTATATTCGGCCCTTAGCAAAAGGCATCATCAGATTCCCAGTAAATTAAAAAACTAGGTATTTCTCCTTTTCTCTCTTCCATTCATGTAATTGTCCAATTCTTCAGAGTCAAGTTCTGGTGATTCTGTTAATACAAGTGTTCCCTCCCTCAGCATACATTGCCCATGTCCTATTTCTCTTAGTATTTTCTTTCCCACCTTACTCCACAATTTTTTTCTGCAGTAGATTTCCTGCTTATACTATCATGAATCCATCCTCCATTGTGATCACATCAGTTCCCTGATGATAGAGCTCTGGCTTACATCTCCCACTTGATCTCTCATCGTAATTCCAACTATAGAGAACCAAGAGAATGTAGATAATTCATTTCTGTGTCCTCCAAGCATTATTTTATGTACTGACCACAGCATGTAACTTAGAGTTCTTTGTTTTTTCATTATAATGCACTATCTAGGAGACGGACTGTATATTTTCCCTTTAAATTTTCTGGCCTAATTTCTTATGCATTGCATATATCCATATGTTTTTAATCAGTGAGCTACTGAACAGCTTCCATTTGCCTACTCTTCCCCCTACTCTGAAATGAGAAAAAGCAGCAGATACTTCTCTTGCTTACACTGTATTTTCCTCTATTATAAAATTTACTTTTATTGTCATTTATTTAATTGTCTATAAATATGAAATCAGCCATTTATCCATTCGAGGCTAGAGGTGGATTTACTATGAAGTTAATAAGGCCGAGGCTTCAGGGACACCTGATTATATGACCTCTTCTAAAACCATGTATCTATTTTTTTTCATAATTTTATTCTTTTTCATAAACATTGTTTCCCAAATTATACACATACCTCACAAAATCTAGATTCATCCATGTTCCAATCAGAATTTACTAAGTGTCTGCCACGTAACAGAATCTATAGTACGTCTTCACAAATATAAGAATAAAGAAATAAATTTAATTCTACATAATTTCTTCAAGACTTCAGAATAGCTCATTTGCAGGAGGTCATGCTTAGTACATCTCATGTTGTCACAATCTCTCTTAATGTCTAGTCTCTCTGTCCTCCTCTTTGTTCCCCTTATTATTCACAGAATTGATCCAAAACCCTTAGAAATCTGATCTCAACATACCCTTTGGGCCAAATCGCCTGCAACTTCCCCACTTCCTAAACACCTCTTTACTCCACTGATTATATGTTCGAGGCAAACTAAACTAGTCATTATTAATGGCCTGATTGTCTCTCTGCTCAAGTTATTTTTTTTTCTCCTTTCAGTGTCCAGTTTTTATAATATTGTCTAAAATATCCTCCAACACACATTGGCAGGGTTAATCACTACTTCCTTTGCCCTCTAAGCAATTTGATCACACCTTCAGAATATATTTGTCCTTCAGTGTTAGGAGATATCAGAGTTGCATTCAGCTGCCTGAAAACAGCATTGACAACCATGTTTCCACTAATCGTTTGTTGGCTGATCGACATCTTTTCTCATCCCTGCTCTGTGCCCAGGAAGGGTGGGTGGACTTTACAGATTATTTCACCTCGCCTCCTTTCTCTGGATTCTGGTTGGGTTCAGCCACTGGCAGGGAGCTGGTGTTTGGAAGGAGAGGATGATCAGGGAACATATTCTTGCCTTTACTCCCTGCTCTGCCTCGGCAGCGGTGATGTCCTTCTGCCTGTCACCTCAGATCTTACTGAATGACCTCACTGCTGTGGTCCCAGCACTTCATTCTTGTCAGATTCTGGCATCTCCCTTCTTTGGTCCCATGAGGCAAAGCAGAGGTAATGACTTCCTGCTCTTGTTGGGTCTCGGTGTTTCATCATCTCTACTTTATTATTATTTTTTTAAAGATTTTATTTATTTATTTGAGAGAGAGAATGAGAGAGAGAGCATGAGAAGTGGGAGGGGCAGAGGGAGAAGCAGACTCCCTGACGAGCAGGGAGCCTGATGCGGGACTTGATCCTGGAGCTCCAGGATCATGACCTGAGCCCAAGGCAGTTGCTTAATCAACTGAGCCACCCAGGCATCCCTCATTATCTCTACTTTAGTTCCTTTAATCTTGCTTGACCTTCCCCTTGCAAAGAGTCCCTTTGTTACCTTCGTTACTTTTTTTTTTTTTTAAAGATTTTATTTATTTATTTATTTAACAGGCAGAGATCACAAGTAAACAGAGAGGCAGGCAGAGAGAGAGGAGGAAGCAGGCTCCTGGCTGAGCAGAGAGCCCGATGTGGGGCTCGATCCCAGGCCCCTGAGATCATGACCTGAGCGGAAGGCAGAGGCTTTAACCTACTGAGCCACCCATGTGCCCCACCTTCATTACATTTTTAAAAACTTATCTCTTTGAGTATTACCATCTGCCCCCTGTAAGAATTGGAATCATATGGTGGACCCAGAAGACAACTTTCAAAATGTACCTGATTCTCTCTTTTTTTTTTTTCTTGTAATGACAGGTACTTTTTACAGAATGAAGAAGAAAAATCACACAAATGTTAAAAATTGAAAAAGAGGTGGTTGTTGTTGTTGTTGTTGTTGTTTTCTGAAAAGCATTCCCTTAGACAAGGTTGGTATTAGAATACTTGGTATTAGCATTTGCTTATCTATTCATACCATAAAATTATATCATATGTGAGAGAAGAGTGAGATTATACTACATCTTTTTAGACAAAAGAGAGATAAATGATTATGTTTTTGTACAGAACATTTGGTGGCCATAAACAACATTTTCATTTTAAAAATATCACAGTAGGCTTCATGAGGAAATTAAATTTTAGAGTAGGTTTTAGGGGGAAAATGGTTGACTAGGTGTCAGGAGCTGAGTCGTAATTCTAGTTCTACTAAGAAATCACTGAGATGACCTTTCTAAATTCAGTTTCCTCATCCTGAAAATGGGAGATCAGGGGCACTGTGTCCTTGGTTCCTTTCCAAAAAGTTCATAATTTTGGAATTCTGTGAGTAATATTTTGTTATAAATAATTTTTCTTAGGAAAATTACATTGATTTTAAGTTCTGAGGCTACCATAAATCTCTCCCCACTGACATGGCTTGGTGCACTTCTTCGAAGAACTCACATATTTTAGGGAGGTATCAAGGCTTGAGTTATTGTCCCCAGAAATACTGTTAGCTCTCTGAAGAAAATACAAACATTAGAAATCTCCAATTTCTAGAATTAGAAATGGAAGAATGCCTTGAACTTCTAAGGAGAAGAGCTGGATAGACTGGAAAAACCCCTCTTTAAAGTGACATTTTTTTGTTACTCCACATAGCTTTGAGAAGACCATTATCACTTGCACCTCTAGGATGAAATATGGCAATAACCTGGTCATCTCATGGTACTGGAGTCCCTACCCAACTCTCCAAGTAGCTCTCTGTACTCATGGAAGAAGAGTTGATGCCCTTCGGCATTTGTTACTCAGTCTCCAAACTCCCTTCCCATCAAGGCTTGTTAAATGACAAATGGGGTATACTATTGTTAAGGCTGAGAACCCGAGGAGAGGAGAATCAGCAAACAGAAATGTTGCCTGGAGTCTCTATGGGGTCCTGGGCTCTCCTCCCTCTATCTAAATTCAGAGAATAGGGCTCTTAACTCCTTCCCAATAAAAAGTAGGAGTAGGTATATCCCTGGGGAATATAAACTCACAGATTAAAATAACAGAAGAATATTATTCAAAACAAACAAACAAAAAAACAAACAAACAAAAAACCCCGCAAATTGGATCACATCTACCATAGAAAACAAAAGCATTAGGTCAGGAGGACCAAGAATTTTAAATATCACCCTTAGCTGCCATTACAGATATAAAGGACCCCAATAGAGGAGAAAGGGAATGAAAACAACTCAAGTAAGTTTATTTAAGAATCTTTAAATTGCCAAAATCTGTGTCTGGCACACTGCCTTTGAAACACTAAAGGAAGAGCTAAACTTAAATTCTGATCCAGAGTTTCATTTAATAGTTTGTCCTTCTCTCCTTTAGGTAAGCCATCTTGATATATAACGATACAGTCACCTTGATCAGTCCCTCTTGCTTTAAAGTTTGCACTCTTAACCTTTACCATAATATACAATAAAACACTACTTACCAGCTGGCAAATAGTCCATATGTATAAATCCTTATTTATCCTATGTCCTTGTCTTTGTTCCTTATTCTTTATAACATAGCACAGCAACATTTGTTTTTCCTGCTGTATATCGCACCTTGAGTTTTGTATGCATCCGCTTACTCCCTTTTTTAGAAATTTTAATGGAAATGTGAATGAACTATATCTGAAAGGAGGATTTCTGAAAAGGAAGTGAAAAAAACAGGAGCAGGAAGCTTCACCACAGAGCTATACATGATGTAGAAGGGAAAACCAGTGCCCTGAAACAGATCTGCACAGTTTCTCCTCAAGCAAGCAATAGGCTTGAAAGACGGTAGGTATTCCCAGACTTTCTCTAAGTGCTCAGCCTGCACTATAGTCATTTCAAGACCAGCAGATCAGACATAGTGATGGCTCCAGCTCTGTGATTAATGATCCTACAGTATTCTCACTGACTTTCATTCATGGAAAAGAAATAATTACAGCAGCCCTACCAAATTTGCAGGAACAAAAAAAGAGAGATAAATTGAGTCAAGTGAGAAATGAAACTCTTTTTGATGACAAATGCAACTTTTTCTTCTACTAATAGTGTAAGTTTTGATTAAAAAGTTTGGATCATGATAGTTATTTTAATGTCATTCACACTAAACACCTGAGCCTATGAATGGTAAGACTTTCATCAGAGCCTCAACATTGACATGAAGTAGGCAGCTCCTCCTTAAATTCTTTAACAGAGTAGCTATTATTCCTTCCATCTTACCTTTCCCCTTTAAATAAAATACCTTCTGGATATTATGGTATATGGATCCCAAGTGCAGTTGGGCATATTTTGGAATAGAAAAAAGCTGTTTTCTTCGTAGGTGGAATGAATGTACAAGCATGGGGTCCCAAATCCTAGAATATGTCCTTGTCATATTATTAGATTTAATATCATCCTACTTTTACTTGACTTATTTTTTTTCCCTCCTGTGTTTTGTAAATAAACATACCTAATTTACTTCTATTATATTTGTAAGGTTGGGTCCAGAGTTTAGTCTTTTTTTTTTTTTTTTAAGATTTTATTTATTTATTTGACAGAGAAAGATCACAGGTAGGCAGAGAGGCAGGCAGAGAGAGATGGAGAAGCAGGCTTCCTGCGGAGCAGAAAGCCCTATGTGGGGCTCGATCCCAGGACCCTGCGATCATGACCTGAGCTGAAGGCAGAGGCTTAACCCACTGAGCAACCCAGGTGCCCCTAGAGTTTAGTCTTTTAATCACTCTTTGTACTCTAAGCATAGTTGCAGGAATCATTGTCCCAAGCATGAGCTGTTCTGAGGAGTACACGGTGATCAATCAAAAGCAAAAACAAAAGCAAAAACAAAATGGAGTATAGGGTGATCAGACCAAACCTAAACAGCATAATAAAAAATGTTTACTTACTTGGGGCAGAGATTTGTAATATGACTCATGAAAATGTTACAGTCCTATTAGGACAGATATTATATCCAGAAAAAATCGGGTCCCTTTAGGTTTGTTAAACAGCTTTGCTGACACAGGTGGTAACAGCATTCATGACTATTAAGAACAGTATCTATCGATTTTATTCACACCACCAATATTTAAGGAACCTATGATGTGTGAGGTCTGTGCTAACAAGTTGTAAAGTGTTGCAGTCAGTTTTATCAAATGGAGAATTAGGTGGTGATTTATATTTAAAATTTGATTATTTTAAAATGAATATTAAATCTATAAAATTAATTACCTATTTGAAATTATTAAAATATTTTAATTTCATTGTTGTATTAAGAAAATGGTCTTATAATTTGGTGTGAATCTAATATTATTAAGTTTATTTTTAAATGTCGTAAGTTAAGTTACCATCTATTTGTACTTTCTATTTTTTTCTTGATGACAACTACCCAACATCTCAACTACCCAACTACCTACTCCACCTCATAGGTTAAAACTATTTTAAAGAAATGCTGTTGTCAAGAATATGGCGGAATTGGGCACAGTAGGAATGAATTAGTTAAGCAAGAGGGGGTTGTAGAAATAACAGAGGAGTCAGTAAAGGTTTCCACTTCAAGAAACACAGAGGTAAAAAGAAACATTTAGAGAAAGAATATTCTAAATAGGGAGCAAAATGTAATATCCAAGAATCTAAGTAAAACCCAAGGAAACTACCCACACATTTAATTTTTCCTAATCTCAAACCCAAATCATACAAGACACATATGTTCACATAGTTTCCAGGGCTAAAAATGACTAGCCCTGAAACCACATGAGGATTAGGTGGAGAGGTTAGGCAGATCATGAGTGGAAATAACTTGGAAAGAATTTTACAGGGCATGAGAAATCTTAGCCAAAAATGTAAAGATGTTGGCTTAATTCTCTGTATAACTGTTTTCACTCAGAGGCAAGATCTTCATCAGACAAAAAAATGAGGGCTTCCAGGGGCGCCTGGGTGGCTCAGTCGTTAAGTGTCTGCCTTCAGCTCAGGTCATAATCCCAGGGTCCTGAAATGGAGCCCTGCATCGTTCTCCCCGCTCAACAGGAGGCCTGCCTCTCCCTCTTCCCACTCCACCTGCTTGTGTTCCTTCTCTTGTTGTCTCTCTCTCTCTCTGTCAAATAAATAAATAAATAAATAAATAAATAAATAAATAAATAATGAGTGCTTCCATTTTGAGCCCTTCTCTCTGATGCCCTTTGTGAAGAAACCAGTAATTGTTTGTTGCAGTTCATATTCTGATAGAAACATGAAGTCTCTGGATCAGAGAACAGACAGTTTATTACTCACAGAACATTTTAGTGTCAGTTTCCAGGTACCTGATCCTCATGGGATGTGAGCCTCATGTTACCCTGCATATGCAATGGGGGTGCAATGCAGGAGAGCAACTGCTGACAGTATGAGATTTGGATGTGATGGGGGTTGGGTGGCATGCACCTCCTCTTTGATGTTTAGGGAAGGCGGATGGAGGAAGGGAAGGAGAGAGAGAGAGGAGAAAGAAGAGAAGGGAGAGAGAAGAAAGAGGGAGAATGAAAGACATAAACAAATGTCTGGGGATAGAAGGAGGTGGAAGATGGGGCTCTCTCTAAGTTCACTCCTAAAATGTGAGCAAATGGCTCTGGGGAAGATTAAGTCTCAGTCTCTTTAGAGGAATTCACTTTCACTTTATCACTAACTTTCAAGGCATATTTGCTCTTTAGTCATCTTTTAACCTTTGTCCGTTGTTCATAAACTCTGGGTTTTGTGCAGAAATATGAAAATATTCATGGACACTTGTCTCCTGGCACATTCCTAGACCAAATCCAAGGTGTAAAATGTCTTGGGTATTCATCATTTCAATTGAACATTCTAAGTCACCGTTGCCTAAGACAAATTTACTTTGCTAATGGGTACACTCATCAGCCATGCTAATATTGCAGTCAAAAGGGACATAATAGTTGAGTTTATTAGATTTATCATAATAGTGGCAAAATATAGTTCACAGACTGTGAACTGTGCCTGCATTTAAATAGCTTTCTACTGTCCGTGCACAACAATCTACCTGAGATCTTGTCTTTCACCTAAATTTTCAACCTAGTAAAGCCTCCCTGACATGGTTAAAGCCCTTTACTTAAAAAAAAAAAAAGTGATTATTCTAAGGTAAACCATAAAACAGACTCTTAATTTTAAAGAACAAAGTGAGGTTTGCTGGAGGAGAGGTGGGGGTGCAAGTTAAATAGGTGATGGGGATGAGGGAAGATACTTGTGATGAGCACTCAGTGTTGAATATGAATGATGAATCACATAATTCTATTACTGAAACAAGTAGTACACTGTATGCTAACAAAATGGAATCTAAATAAAAACTAAAAAAAGAACAAAATGTGACTAAATTATGGAGGAATAAATAACAAAATATAATAAATTAATAAATTCTCAAACTGATTTAGGGAAAAACAAATGTTTATTAAATAAATAACACAATTCAACATTTCAGAGTTATTCACATGTTTTATCTTTATTTTTGGAAACTATTGAAAAATACAATATGAAATGTTAACATGAAAATTACTTTTCTTAATTTAATTCTAGTGTAGCCACGTGATAATGTTTCTTCATACTAAAAAGGTTTATATTACCTTTCTTTGGTTTAATTTTTAGCAGACTATCTAAAATTGATCTAAAATTGATACTTCTTACAGTATTTGATTGTTATTTGAGTGAACTAGAATTAATAGTGACTGCTTTTCTTCTGAAATTTGTTTGGATGAATTCTTGTATATTTTTTCTTTTTTCCTTTATTGTGTAAGTCAATCCTCATAAGCAAACAGAATAATGTCTCCAAAGCTTAAAACAAAAACAAACCAACAAAAATAAAAACAAAAAGCAAGTGTTTCCATCATGACTCTTTTTTCTCTATCACTTTTCATAAATTCATAAAATGATTGGAAAGGTGGTTTTTTTGTTGTTTTATTTGTTTTGCTTTGTTTTATTTTTTTAAATTATATCCATTTCTTCACTTCTTATTCACTTTTCATTTCATCTCATGCTGACCAATCCACAGAAACTGTTTCCTGTCAAGGTCACCAAACACATTCTTATCTTAAATTTAGGCACCCATAAGCATAATTTTTAAAATTATGTGTTTTCTACGCATATCAGAAAATTCAACTGAACAGCTGAACAATTTTCTTATAGTCATGTCCGTGAAGATGGAGAAAAGACTCAAAATTTTTATACAAATTGCAAGTTGAATTATAGTCAGTTCTATATCACACTATTGAGGCTAATAATACTTTCAGCTGTGTTTCTAGAGCTTGAGATAGGAGGTAGAACTCAACAGGTTGCTAAAAAAGCAGCAAAGATTTGCGTTTCTCTCAAAACAGAGACCATTCATTTAATTAATAGGTACTACTATATTTTTCTGTTTCACTCAAATATGCTTGACCATACTGACTTACTTTCTTAGGAATTTAGCATTCATAGGACTAATCCTTTGAGAGGAAACAGCAATAGCAGATTCTAGCCATGTGAGAACTTCCCTTGCTTATGGATTGTTGAGCTCAAGCTGGTTTGGTAATAAGGGACATTCATCTTACTCAAAAAATGCATTTGGCAATTCTTTCTGGTTCACTTGGTCAGATCCTTTACTTTTATTAAAGTTCAATTAATTACATTTACCACTACCATGTACAGTATTGATTACATAATATTTATATAATGGAATGCATAGAATATTCACATCAGTAATAGAGTCCTACTATAGATATGGAAGATTTTCTCAAATTGTTTTTACTCAGATATATAAATAATGTTGTCATATTGACAAACTATATATAACTTCAAATATGGAAGGTATTATTTTCAATTATTTCTAAGAAATATTTCATATGAAGAAATTTGAGTCCTCTTTCAAGTATCTAAACATAAAAACGTTGTTATTTCTTTCTGATATGGATGGATATTCCCTGAGATGGGTGGTAAACTTGGTCATTAAACTATGGATTTCTATTAACTATTAAACTATGGATTTCTCTTCTTTTTTCACTCAAGATGAACATCTATCCTTCAAGTATGGAAGAATTTTTTTTTCCTCCTGAGAGTATAAGTCAATGAATCCGATCCCCTCATCACATTGGGCTCTAAGTGTATTCACTTATTCATTCAAATATTAATTGAACATCTGTTGTTTTCCCAACAACAGATTTTGTGGTCCCAAGAGAGAAGATCCAACAGTAAACAAAACAGCAAAATATCCATGACTCTGGGGAGTTTTCATTCTCCTGGTGGAAGATAAATCAGAAAAAAAATGAAAAAATTTTATTGAAAAAATTATTTATGATACCAAAGGAGTACAAAACTTGTGATACTTAAATATATCTGATTAATTGATCATATAAAATGTGCTGGTATTATATGCCAAATGTAACAATTCCAAAGATGAATTTAAATTATTTTGGAAAAGAAAATGCTCATGATATAATACTAAGAAATAAGAGAAATGAATTGTGTGGAAATTAGATACACACATATACACAATCAGTCAATCTTCATTATTAGCAGATTTATGTACCAGTTCTCCTACTCACTAAAATGCATTTGCAACCTAAAATCAGTACTTGAAGTGCTTTCTTGGTCAGCCTCTGACATGTGCATATGCAGAGTTGTTAAAAATATGAATTTCCAGTCAAAAGTTCCCACATGAAGTTGAACAGGGTGAAGTTCTGACTTCTTTATCAAGTCTCATACTGTAAATAAATATCATTTTCACTATATTGCCCTATTTTTCTCATTCTTGTGCTTTTTGTTGGTGATTTTGATGTTTAAAGTGACTCCTGAGCATATTACAAAACGCTGTCTAGCGTTTCTAATTATGAGAAGGCTATGATGTGCCTGATAGAGAAAATTTGACTGTTAGATGAGCTTTATTTGGGCATGAGTTAAAGGGTTGTGGCCTGTGAGTTCAATATTAATGAATCAACAAAATGTATGAAATAATTATTTACCAATTTTTTTTTAATTCCTATATGGGTAACATATGGTGTTTTATTAGTTACAGGTGTACAATATAGTGATTCAGCAATTGTAAACATTACTCAATGTTCATCACAAGTGCACTCCTTAATCCTCATATCCTATTTCCACCAACCCCCAACCCACTTCCTGTTTGGTAACCATCAGTTTGTTCTTTATAGTTAAGAGTCTGTTTCTTGATTTGTCTCTTTTTTCTTTCCTTTGTTCATTTGTTTTGTCCTTAAATTCCACATATATGAGTGAAATCATATGGTGTTTGTCTTTCTCCGACTGACTTAGTTCACTTAGCATTATCCTCTCTAGCTCCATCTGTGTTGTTGCAAATGATAATAGTCCATTCCTTTTTTATGGCTGAAAAATATTCCATTGTATATACATACCACCTCCTCTCTCCATCCATCCATTGATGGACACTTAGGCTGCTTCTGTAATTTGGCTTTTGTAAATAATGCTGCTATGAAAATACGGTCGTATGTATCCCTTTGAATTAGTGTTTTTGTTTTTTTTTTAGATAAATATCCAGTGGTCTGATTGCTAGGTGATAGGGCAGTTTTATTTTTAACTTTTTTAGAAACCTCCATACTGTTTTCCACAGTGGCTACACCAGTTTCCATTCCCACCAAGAGTGCAAGAGGGTTCATTTTTCTCCACATCCTTGCCTCCACATCCTTGCACTTGCTTCTTGTGTTTTTAATTTTAGCTATTTTGACAGGTATAAGTTCATAGTTTATTGTTGTTCTGTTTGCACTTCCATGATGATGAGTGATATTGAGCATCTTTTCATGTGCGTGTTTGGCCATCTGGATGTCTTCTTTGGAGAAGTATCTGCTCATGTCTTCTGCCCTTTTTTTACTTGGATTTTTTTTTATATTGAGTTCAATAAATTCATTATGCATTTTGGATACTAACTCTTTATCAGATATATCATTTGCAAATATTTTCTTCCATCTTGTAGTTTGCCTTTTAGTTTCGTTGATTGTTTCCTTTGCCGTGCAGAAGCTTTTTATTTTGGTGTGGTCCCAATAATGTATTTTTGCTTTTATTTCCCTTACCTCGGGAGACATATCTAGAAAAATGTTGCTACAACTGATATCAAAGTTAATTCTGCCTGTGCTCTCCTCCAGGATTTTTGAAATATATTTTTTTAAACAGATATCCTAGAAACAAGTTTATACATTGATCAGTTAATGGAAATGTGATCAGAAGTTTGTAAGCACCTAACCTTGTGTTTCTTCTAGGGACAGTGATTCAATATTTGCTAACTCAATGTGGAGACTTTGTAGAACATAACTACTCCAGATAATGAGAATCTAATATATACATATTTTTTCTCTATGTTTTTCTCCCTTGATTTCTTAGTATTATATAACTTATATTACAGGACTCTTCATTTTCAAATTTCCAAAATTATTTGGTTTATGACAATATTAAAGAAATATATAACCTTGCACATGTATAACTACATATGGCTATATATAAATGTATATAAATACATATGACTGTGTAACTATTTAATGAGATTGTGGGCTTGACCTTTGGCCCCAGATTGTCTGTCTTCAAACCATTACATTGCCACTGACAGACTCAATGATCTTGGATGAGTTATATAACCTCTTGAGACTTAGTTTGTCCAACAAAAAATGGTAACAACAGTAGTACCTTCCTTATAAGGTTATTTTGAAGATGAAATAAATTAATGCTTACATATTAATTTGAAGGATATATTGAACATAAAGTGCAAATAAGTAGGTGACTGTTAGTTGATATGTGCATGTCTATAAGTCCCTAATTCATATTGGCCATCAAACAGCTATAAATTGATAAGTGAGAACTATTTTTTTTAGATTTTATTTATTTATTTGGGAGAAAGAGTGAGAGGGGCAGATGGGGGGTGGGAAGCAGACTCCCTGCTGAGCAGGGAGCCTGATATGGGGCTAGATCCCAGAACTCCATACTGGGACTCTGGGATCATGACCTGAGCTAAAGGCAGATGCTTAACTGACTGAACCACCCAGACACCCCAACTGATAACTATTTTTAAAGTCGAGTTTATTGAGATATAATTTCATTGAGTAAAATTCACCCTTTTTAATGTAGAGTTCTGTGAGTTTTGGTAGAGGCATATAATTATGTAACTATACCAACAATCAAAATGTGGAAGGGCACCTGGGTGGCTCAGTCAGTTAAGCATCCAACTTGGGCTCATGATCTCAGGGTCCTGGGATCAAGCCCAGCTGCTGGGTTCCAGCTCAGCAGGGAGTCTGCTTTTCCTTCTACTTCAACCTCTGCCCCTCCCCTGCTTGTACTCTCTGTGCCTCTCTCAAATAAATAAATAAAATCTTTAAAAAATATATGGACTATTCTATTACCCCAAATGTTCCCTTATTTCCTTTTATTCTCTTTTCTTCATTCCTTCATTGACAATCACTAGTCTGTTTTCTTTCCCTAAAGTTTTGTCTTTTACAGAATAACATATAAATTAATTATATGTCATAGAAATGAATTGTAAATATGCAGCCTTTTGAGTCTGGCTTCTTTACTTACCATAATCAATTTGAGACTCATCAATATTGTGGTCTGTACCAATTGATCATTCCCTTTATTTCTGATTAGAAATCTATCATATGGATGTACCTGTTTATACATTTACACGTGGTAGAACATTTAGGTTGTGTCCAGGTTTTTTTTTTCGTGTGTGTGATTTTTGAATAAAACTTCTGAAGACATTACTATGTAAGTTTTTGTATGAACATAAATTTTCATTTATCCCGGACAAATATCTAAGAGTGGGAATTCTAGTCATATGAAGTAAATTTTTACCTCTGTCTGTAAGAACCCAGTTAGAGTGTTTTCCTAAATGGTGTTTTATTTAGCATTCCCACAAGTGAAGTATGCAAGCTCCAATCGTTCTGATATTTGTCAGATGTTGGTATTATTGTTTCTTCAAATTTTTCCAAACTAAGGCCTATGTTCTGGTATTCCAGTGTTCTTTAATTTGCTTTCCCCCAATGAATACTGATGTTGAGCAGCTTTTTGTGGGTTTTTTTTTCCCCCACCCATATATCTTTTTGGTGAAATTCTTACCCTTCACATATTTAGAAAGTCTACGTCTGTACAGGAAACAGAGGCTGCCTCTACCTACTGTCTCATCCTTTACCATTCTTGTCTTTAGCACCCCATGGAGGACCATGAAGAAAAGCCTGTAGAGAGTACAAACTGTTCTTTTGTCTGCAGGTTATCCTCAGAGATCTCTAGCCCTATACCTTATCCTCTAACATTGCTCAGACTTGACCATCTGCAATCTGTTGACAATTTGGTCTGATTTCTTCTTATCTGCTTTTCTGGCCGGGCCCCTCTTCCATCAGAGCTTTGTCACAGCTGAGCCAGCTTGCAGCTAGTTTGTCTTGGAGGAGCCTCTTGTCCTTCATTTCAGGATACTTCCTTTCCTGTGAACTTCAACTCGAAGAGGCTTCAAGGAAATCTATAATTTTGAATTTATTTATTTCTTCTTGCTAGTGTGAGAATGACATTCTTTCAAGCTTTCTATATTCTAGGGAGAAGCTGAACTCTCTGATTATATATCTGTTTTGTTTTAAATTTCTTTAAACGAGCATACGTTGTGTTAACAATAAGAAAAACAGCAAATGAGGGGCATCTGGGTGGCTCAGTGGGTTATTAAGCCTCTGCCTTCAGCTCAGGTCATGATCTCAGGGTCCTGGGATCAAGCCCTGCAGCAGGCTCTTGCTCAGTGGGGAGCCTGCTTCCCCCTCTCTCTCTGCCTGCCTCTCTGCCTACTTGTGATCTCTCTCTGTCAAATAAATAAACAAAATCTTTTTAAAAACTTTTAATTAAAAAAAGAAGAATAGCAAATGAAATAAATCGTAGGTAATGTTAAATGGCATTGTGTAATACATTCAGAATTCATGTTTAAAGATAACCTCATCTCTTTTATATTTCCTATATGAGTAATAAAAAAACAAAGAGAATGCCTTTACTATCCATTCTCCAAGTCTCTTTGACACATTAAAAAGAAGTTCAGAATTTAATAGTACTATCACTTCAGAAGGAAAACAAAAAGCACTGTTCTCCTGTTAGAAAACCCTTCTTCACTTTGGCTTCTAGTATTTGTTCTTTTTTTTTTTTTTTTTAAATCTGGCTTTAGTAGCTTGAAATTAGCAGCTAGGAAATCTGTCAAATAATTAAAACTTATGATAAATGTGCCATTCATTTTATAGTGTTTCAATTAATAAGGATAAACCTATTTTTAGCTACAAAATATTAATTATGCAGCACATAGAAATTATGTAGTATTTTACAAAATAATAGAAATCAGCATAATGTCAGATGCTAGCAATAGTATACAGTATATTGGATTTTCAGTAATAGTTTAATTTCTTGGGAATAAAGTGCTTAAAGTGCAAAAAAAACCCCACTATAAAAATAAAATTATTTTAAAAAGTGGTTACTTTACTATGAACTCATAGTTCACATAATTCAAAAATAATAAAGATCACCAGAAATAACATAAAGACCACCAGAACTGAAAACAACTTTAAAATGAATCTAATTATTAATTAGTCAGACAAGGGAATACTGGTCAGTGAAGAAATTCAGTGTGTAGTTTGTTAAGGGGAAAACTAGAGGAATTTTAATTGATAAAGGAGGGTAGTGTTCGTGGTGGTAATGCTGATTAAGAATGAAAAATTAGCACTCTTAATAGTGTGAGATAAAAGTATAAGTGTACACGGTGGATGAAATATGTTCTGTTATTCATTGAGTAAGATAAGGTCTTCAGATCATTAGATCCGGTTTATATCTCGTATCTCAGAATCACCAAAAGTTCATGGTCCTTTCTTGGTTTCAGCTTTTTCAAGCCAATTGTGGTGAAACTCAATAATCATTTCTGATATCTACCAAGACAGTGCTTAGGTGGGACATTTTCCTTTATACATGATTTTATTTCTATCTACCTTTTCACAAGTCTTTCTACCATTATCAGCAGCATAACACTGTGTATTTACTATAGAAAAATTAGGCTTGTTAGTTATAGAAAGTTTGAAACATAAAATAAAATACTTTAAAAGTAGTGCAGGTAATCTCTACAAATTAGAACTGTAGAATATAAATTCCATTATGAGAAGACAGTGTGTATTTTAATTCTGAACACATAAATTCAAATATCTCTACCAACCGATGATAGAAGGTAAATATATCCAAGTGAGACTACACTTTATTATGTTCAGTAGCTACTCCCTCCTAATTAGGATGGTCTTAAGTTGACATGCTGATGAAAGGCAGGGCTAGGTTGCATTTATTGATAAGCAATCTGTTCTTATTTAGTTAGCATATTTATTTAGCATGGTTGTGGAAATGACATGTGTTTTCCATTGGAGTGGAAGTGGATGGTAGGCATTGTAATATTAAGAGCTGTACTCTGAACACCAATGTTTAGTTTTTAACTGTCTAGAATTACACAAAGAGTGTAGGTACTCTGTAGACTTTAGTTTTCTCTAAATTGTATATTGACCTATTGTTCAAGCATTTCCTTCTACTACCTAGAAGAGAAAGAGAAGAAAGTTGAATATCTGAAAGTCTGGATTGTGTGTTTTATCCTGGGTAGAAGATGTTAATGAGAATTTTTATACTGACTCATTGGCAGGCAGCATATGACAAATGCTTGAGGAAATAATCTTATGAATGTCTTTGTTTCTTGAGAACAAAAATCTCTTAAATGAAAGGTTCCTCGGTCTCTATTCCAGGATCTAATCAAGGTAGTGAATAAACCTCCAGACATAATGATTGTTTTATTCACATTTATTTCACAATATATATTTTTATAGTTGTTAATTATTTGGGCTGCAGTCACTCAGGTATAGGAAACCAGTTCTAATTAAAGTGATGTTTCATATACTACACAAGAAGAGTTGTTCGTGGGCACCTGGGTGGCTTAGTTGGTTAAGCATCCGATTTTGATTTTGACTCGGGTCATGATCTCAGGGACATGAAATCAAGCAATGTGTTGTTCTCCAAACTGGGCATGAAGCCTGCTTAAGATTCTCTCTGTCTCTCTGTCCCTTCTCCCAAACCTTGCTCATGCTCGCTCTCTTAAAAAAAAAAAAAAAAAAAAAAAAAAAAAGTCATTCTTATTCTTTCAAAACCCATGCCCTTTTTGATAACTTAAAAAATTTCATTTTCATCTAGGATAATTAGCCTTAAGGGAAACTGAGAGTTTATTGTGTAAATATCATCACAAATTTAAGAAATGTTTTCATTTATGGAGTTTATTTAAAAATAACCACAGTTGTTTTGGGTTATTGTTTTAAAAATGTAAAATTTTAATAAAACATTGAAAATGCTTTTTCAAATTAATATGGCCTACCCTGGACATCCCACATCTGGTGTGATAATTTGCCATCCAATTCAGATAAACCTCCTTCCACTACTTCACAGTATCACACCAGCTACAACTCTTCTAAAGGCCACTTCCACAAGCAAACTTCAGTTCTCTTCAAAGAAAAGTGCTTTTCCTTTATTGCGGTGCTTATATATATAGATATATATAGTTAGTTTTTAACTGTCTAGAATTACACAAAGTAATTTTTTTTAAAATATTTTATTTGTTTATTTGACAGAGATCACAAGTAGGCAGAGTGGCAGGCAGAGAGAGAGGGGGAAACAGGCTCTCCGCTGAGCAGAGCACCCGATGCGGGACTGGATCCCAGGACCCTGAGATCATGACCTGAGCCGAAGGCAGAGGCCTCAACCCACTGAGCCACCCAGGCGCCCCTGGGAACAGAATTTTTATTAAAATTCAAATTACAGTATTTTGTGATTTTGGTTTTGCCTCAGAGAAACCAGTACAAGGACGTTCATTCAGAATGAAACATGGTTATGCATGATACAAGATTTTCCCACTAAATCACACTTTATTCCTGAGAAGAAATTGTGACCAGTGAAGTAATAACTAAAATTCACATACAATCAAGGCATACTCAACTGACAACCAGGAATTAAAAAAAAAAAAAAAAAAGCAAACAAAAAACAAAACAAACAAAAAAAGTGTCTTTCTTTTATCAAACATGTAAGCAATTCAGATACTCAGTTCTTACATACAATCAAATAATGAAACTGTGACCATAATACTACTTCCAGATAACAAAACCACCAGTAATTAAATAATGGTGATTTACCATCATTCCCCTTGGGCTTTTGTTTTGTAGTAGGTTTTGTGTGTTCATTAATCACTCCCAGTTTTAAATTCTATAGGCCAGCCCCTGTATATTTCAGTCCCTATTCCATCTGCTGCCCTCCCTCAGCCCTCTGCTGGAGTGACCACTCGGTTTCCATAGCAACTACTACATAACTATTGCTCCTGGGATAGCAGGACGGGAGAAAGAACAGTAGGGGGAAAAGGACAAAATCTGGGTATTTGAAGAAGAACACATTCTCTATGTTAGTGTGAACTACCAAGAACTTTTTTCTGTTCTTATTTGGAAAAGTACTTAGCAACTTTTCTATATCTATCTATATATATATATCTTGACCATTTAATATGTATAAATCACTGTTAAATTTGTTAAATGTGTCACTGACAAAGTTTTTTAGTTTTGTGCCCTTAACCCCATTTTCCCCACAAATCTTATAGTTTTCATTGTACTATTTTGCATAATATGGTGATTTTAAGAACATGTATATTGTGTTATAGCAGAAATAGCTGTACATTGGTGAGCAAAATAAAAAAAAATACACTCTTTCAGAGTTTATGTTCTAACAGGAAGGAAAAAGGAAATAAACACAATTTAACAGCCAATTATATAGTGTGTTAGAAGCTGAGAAATGCTTTGAAAGAAAATAACAAGGAAAATAGATAAGAGGAGCTAGAGATGGGTGCAGAGCAATTTTTAAAATAAGGATAACTATAAAACAGTAATGTGATTTTTACACAAATATTTGAAAAAGATAACTTTTTATCAAACTATAGATTTTGATTTTTTTTAATTAAAACATGGTTTCCATACAAATATAAATGTGCACATGCCAAAGATTGACTTCCTTCCTTCCTTCCTTCCTTCCTTCCTTCCTTCCTTCTCTCTCTCTCTCTCTTTCTTTTTAAGAGAGAGGGAAAAGACAGAGAAAGAACACACATGCACAGGAACAAGGCTGGGACAGAGGGAGAGGGAGAGAATGTTAAGCAGGCTCCGCGCCCAGTGCAGAGCCAGACTTGGGTCTCAAACTCACGACCTTGAGATCATGACCTGAGCCAAAATCAAGAGTCGGTCACTTAACTAACTGAGCCAACCAGGTGCCCTTTATTTCAATTATTATTTAATGAGGGGATCAGTAAGATGCACTCATCAAAGAGAATTTTACAGAGCTTGAAATTTCTAGGTGACTTAGTAAGAAATGTTAGCATAAACTTGCTAGGTTAGTTACAAAACTGGTTAATGTCTTCTGGGCTATAAGCCATATGTAACTTTAGTAAATCTTCACTAAATCTTTATTTGTCCATAGTCAATAATAAAAGTAAACCTTGAATCAAACAAAATAATTCATTCAAATGATCTTCCAGTGGGTCTGTTAAATAATGCTCCCACATGGCATTGAAAGGACATAACACCCACCTTTTAAATTTTTTACCTTATTTCTAAATTTAAGATAATTTTTCATACAACTACGTGCCAGGATATTTTTGGAAGAGCTTTTGAGTCTGAGAAATGCACCAGAGCAAAGGCCCTCAAGCAGTTTCCTGGACAGTTCCATAATCAACAAGTAAGCTACTATAGATGGAAGGGAAGGAAACTGAAAGGAGATAAGGCTTTGTAAGGTTTTTGGGGCAATTAAAAGGATTTTGACTTTTAGATTGAATAAATGGGGAGCTGTGAGAGAATCTGATTTAAGCAATAAAATCATTTGATATTTAACTTAAAAGGATCATTCTGCTTGTTGTATCGGAATTGCACGGGGGTTGGGGGGTTATGTGGGAGCAAGAAAAACCACTTAGTGGCTGTTGCAGTATCCATGCTTGAACGAGTATGGTGTTCATGGAGGTGGTGAGAAGTCATCAGAATCTAGACGTGTTTTTGATAGAGAGAATGAATAATTACATTTGCAGTATGAGAGAACAATGTTTGAACTTGAAGCAACTAGAGATATGTTGTCGTTAACTGAGAAGGCCATGCTTGGATTAGATTTACATTTAGGCCTGTTGAGTGTGTGTTGCATCTTGTCTCAGCTTCTTAGCTGAAGTTGGGTG
The DNA here is from genome assembly GCF_922984935.1 of Meles meles. Taxonomy (NCBI): domain Eukaryota; kingdom Metazoa; phylum Chordata; class Mammalia; order Carnivora; family Mustelidae; genus Meles; species Meles meles. The sequence continues at coordinate 91,449,592 of NC_060069.1, read as the reverse complement.
CTTCACTTAGAGTGAAGAAATGCAAGTACCAATGCAGAAAGGAAATACTATATTTACAGTACTGTAATATATTTATTAATAAAATTTCTTGTGTAAGTAGACCCTAGCATTTCATTGCTAGAAGGTCAATGGTACATTTTCCCCATAATGTATGATCTTCATAGATGACCAATCTTACAACCATTTAATGAAGATATACTGATGGCTTATAAATAAAGAGTATGCTAATTGCATATTATAATAAAATATTAAAAACAGTTATGAAGAAGGGCACCTGTTGGCTTGGTGAGTTAAGTGTCTGCTTTTGCCTCAGGTCATGGTCCCAGGATCCTGGGATCCAGCCTCCCTGCTGGAGTGGGGAGTGGGGAGTCTGCTTCTCCCTCTCCCTCTGCCCCTCCCCACCACTCATGCTCTCTCTCTTCTCACACTCTCTCTCTCTCTTTCTCTCTTAAATAAATAAATAAATAAATAAAATCTTAAAAAAAAAAAAAACTTATGAAGAAAAGGCAGACCAAAACCTTAAAAATGCATTCAGTATCTTCTTAGAATGAATTAAGTATATAGTGTTGCTAAATTGTAAGTTATGAATATACTAGTCCAGATATAAGTGAAAATTTTGGTTTAAAATCTGGCTTTTCCTAAGCAAAAGTCACTCAGGCTGAGTGAATAGTTGACTCAGTCTACATGAGGTTCAATTTAACTAGTTGATAGGGGATTAAATAAGTTTAAATGATTATGTTTCACATATGGTTGCATAGGATTACTATTATCTATCTATAATTTCCTTCTGTATTTGAGCATAGTCTCCATTCCAATTATTTTAAATTTTAAGATAATTCAATTATGGATACACTGTGCCACTATAACATTATATAAAATACTTCTTTTAAACTGTGAAAAATGATAATGCCATGATTATCATTGTTGCTATTATTTCCAAATTAAAATCCAGAAATCCCTCTGTACTTTGATTTTCTTATCTACTAAGATATAGTTCAAACTTGAATCCAAATTTTTATTCTCTTACTGTTGTAAAATTAAACTAGGAGGTAAAAGAAAATAAATCTGTGTTTGATCAAATTATATATGCCTTCAATTTTTTTGTTAAAAGACATTTATATGCTTGGGCATCAAATGACATATGACTAAAAATATCATTTTATAGATATTTTAACATTAAAAATGAAGTCTACATGCATATAATTATTTGTAAATATTTTCTCTATGTATCTAATGAGCTAGATTCTAGAAGTGTAAATTAAATGTTCTCATAGTAGAAAATAAACTGTTGTTTATGTAAAAAAATATATTTAGCTTTTTCCTGTGATCTTTTAATAATTCCATTTTGGAGGAAAAGGGACAGAGAATTATTTAAACTATAAGTGTAAAAATCTTGACAGGCCAAGATATTTTAAGAGCCTTCTGAGACTCAGGGAGAACTGTCTTTTTGTCAATCACAAAATGACTAAAGAGATAGGGTTTCTTTGTTTGTTTGGATTTTTTTTAAGAATATGTTTGAGTTCTGGCCATAAATTTAAGATTTCTTCTTTCTTTTTTTGGTTGAAATCTCTTAGTTTACCATTTTATATATGAATACATTTGTAATATTAGTTAAACTTTACAGACATAGCTCTCCTCCAGAATTTTTTGTTGCTGCTCTTTATATTTGTTCTTGCTTCCTCTAGTTATGTATTTTTCACTAAGGTAGTTTTAATTGGTCTTTGCAATATGTAATGCAGTTTGTCAACAAAATATACTGGTTAACAAAAATAAAAGGTCTTTGAATGTCCAGTGAACTATCAATGTTTGCACAGACACTTTATTGCTAGCTTAGGAAATAGACTGAGCTTTGAGATATTATGCATATTCTGTACTTGCCATAATAAAAACAAATTGGAAATAATGCACTACCTTTTTTAAAGAAATTACTTCTTTTTATATTAGCATAAGTTTAATCTTCAGAATATGATTATAAAACTAAACCACATGTTAAGAAGTCAAAATAGCTAAATTATTATAGGCTCTGGAAAATTGCTTCTTTACTATCTCAAGTTTAAAAATCAATTTTGTTTGATTATTATCATAGTTGTTTGATTTGGGTTATTTTATTCTGCCAAGCATGAACATCATGTCTCATTTCAATTCTATATAATTAGAGAAGGGAAATGAGATTGAATTTTTTTTAACAGCATGTTTTATTTACAATGTAATAGGGACTGAATTGCACCAAATATCTACTTTACTATTTTAATCTACCAAATCTGGGCATATTTTTATCTTAAAAAATGATATTGTATCAAAGGGCTATGGGGATATCTTTAGGGCATGTAGATATAAGGTAAAGATGCAAAATATTTAGAGAAAAGAGGTAAAAGATAAGCATCTGTTGGACTGGCTACCTAAGAGTCTCATATTTATTCATTTTATTATGATAAATCTGCTTATCAGGTTTGGCATTGTGAATATATATGGATTAGTCACCAGAAGACTTCTACCCCTGGTCTGCCATTGTAAGGTTTACTTAACTGCAGAAGGTCTACATGGTATAAAGAAAAGAACCTAGATTTTGGAGCCATTTGGAGAGGAGTTTGAAATTAGTTCTACCATTGGCTGCCTAACCTTGGCCAAATTACATAAACTTGATGAATTTCAGTGTAGAGATAAAGATGTGTGCATTAAAGATTTCATAATTGTTATACATCTTTCATTTGTAAGTAACAAGATAATTTAAACTACATTTAATTTTTTAAAGATTCTATTTATTTATTTGAGAGATAGCGAGAGAGAGTGAGAGATCAAGAAAAAGACAGAGAACACAGCAGGGGAAGGGGGAGAGGCAGGGAGAAAGTGAGAGGCAGACTCTTCCCTGAGGAGGGAGCTGGATGCAGGGCTGGATCCCAGGACCCTGGGATCAGGACCTGAATCAAGCAGATGTTTAACCATTTAGCCAAATGAGCCACCCCGGTGCTCCTACATTCATTCATTTATTTATTTATTTATCTATTTATTTATTTTAATTTAGGAAGAAAGGGGGAAGAAAAGAAGAAAGAAAGGGAGGGAGGAAGGGAGAGAGGGAGAAGGGCAGTTTCCTGGGTTATGGAACTGATCCTTTATATGTAGACTTGCCTTACAAAAATGCTTTGATCCAATAGATGCAAGTAATATTAAAATCAAGCTCTGTTTTTCTACACTTCTTGGCTTTCCTCAACTTTATGTTCACACTGGCTCCCCTTATGGTAGCAAGAATGGAATAAGACCAAGTCTCATGCAATTTTGCCACATGTCCCAAAGAAGAGAAAAAGCTTCACTCTTCCTTAAATTCCAGTATTATCACATCTCCTTAGCTCTAATTCATCTTAGTCCTCTCTCTGAATAAACCATTATACCTAGGAAGTGGAGCAAGCGACTGGACTAAACTATGAAAGACCTATCTTTGGAGTTGAAGCTAGGACGAATCCTTTGCAAGCCACATAGCTGGTAATAGTAGAGGGATGGTTTCTCAAAGGAAATATTTTATGTTGATGTGATGGAATGGATGTAGGAGAATCAACACCAGTCATTCCCTTCAAGAATTTCTTTTGAAAATGAAGTGTCTTAATATGTCCAATGTGTCTAAACCAAATTAGACTCTCAAAATGTTAGTTCTATACCCAGAGTATCAGTAATAATTTTATAACATAGTGATGTATCATAATATATCCTAATATAGATACTGACATTTGAAAAGAGCTCTTCTTTAGGAATTTCTTTTAAAAAGCTATTCCTATGCAATACCTTACTTCAGTCTTTCCCCATCATGAGCACATTCTGATGTTCAGTTAACTACTGTCAGTATTATAAGTGAATGATGTGTTTCTTTAAACTTTAAAGATGTTTAGTTTTTTTACTAAATTAGAGTATGATAATGAGAGTGATTAGTAGGTTATTGGACTATTTATGTGGAATTTGTTAAAGCAGAGGAAGAGTCACTCTGGACATAAATTTATGGTTCTAAAATGATGAATCCCTTTGGAAATTGATTCTGCCAATGTTATAGTTCTCTTATATTTTTCTTTATTAATTTACATGCATTCCAGTTATGACTGACAAGTTAGTTATCATTTAAAGAGCTAATCAATAGAAATATATAAGAAACATAATATATATTTTATGAAAATATATAAAAATATATATTATATATATTTTATGAAAATATGTAAATATATATTATACATATAATATATATTTTATGTATATATATATATATATATATAGTAAAATATATAAAGAACAAAAAACTCATGTAAGGATGATATAAGAACCAAAAGTGATAGTAAGTAAACATTGTTTAAAAGGAAAAGCTTTTGATAACTTTAAGGATAAGTGTAAAATCTCCTAAAATCCCTTAAGTTTTAATGAGTATTTAGGCATAGCTATGCTAAGCTAAATTTAGTGTATTTATGAAAATGCTTAGTAATATATTTTCTAGTATGAGAGACACAGTGGGACCAGCAAATGCAGGTAATTAGTCAGTGAAACAATAGCAGGACTCCTGTTATGGACATTTTAGTTTCTTACTGATTTTCATTGCAAATTTAATTGCCCACATAAAGCTAAATGCTTTGAAATAATCTTCTCAGAACCTTATCAAATAGTTTTATTAAATAATCAATTGTAACCTAGTAATTTTATAGAACGTTGGAAATACTTGCACATGGATATCAATTTTAGTAATTTTTTCAAACAGGAAAATCATTTTACAGGCTACCACTACAGAGATAAAAACAATAAAACCAAGTTTGGCTTGTTATGGGGATTTACAAGATCCATTGTGTTTATGTGAGTATAGGTATGTTGACACGCAATTAAATTTAAGCCAGTGATACAGTGCACAAAAAATGAGCTCATGAACTTATGTTCACTTGCCTACTAGAGGACAATGTAACATGTGGAAAATCAATAGAAGATGAACATTTATCAGATGGATTTACTTATATGATGGAATGAAAGGGAGTAATCATTTTTCTTTTACATTTCCCTTCTCGTACTACGTATCTCTTAAGCATTTACAGAGCATTAAAAATAGGGGGCTATGGACATTGGGGAGGGGAGAACACATTTTAAATAAGGTGCTTTTTTCTTTTTTTAAAAACTATTTTATTTATTTATTTGAGAGAGAGAATGAGAGGTCACACGCAGGCAGAGCAACAGGCAGAGAGAAAGGAGGAAGCAGGCTCCCTCGCGAACAGAGAGCCTGACACGGGACTCAATCCCAGGACCCTGAGATCATGACCTGAGCCAAAGGCAGAGGCCCAAACCACTGGGCATCCAAGTGCCCCAAATAAGATGTAAGATGTTTTTGATGTTCATAGCTTCAGATATTGATTTTCAATATTTAATACTTTAATACATTTTTTTCCAGGCAAATGCAGAAAGAAACAAATGCTATGCACTCTATATAAGCCATTTTTGTTCTTATTACCACTTTTGAATGATAAAACATGTAATGATCCAATGTAGGACATATCCTTGTGATAGTTTTTAACTACAATAGATTCTTTCTCTTTAGATAGCCAGTGAGTGTTTGTGTGTCTATTGTCTTAGCCAAGAGGAGCATTTTATAGGACCATTTTTGGAATGCTACAACCAATTTAAACAAATAAATAACATCTTAAGAATATACTAGAAATATTTGGAAATGATCTCAAAAAAAGTGAGAAAAAGCCTTGTAAAGAAGTAGAATCTTGCCAGGAACAAAAGAGAGTGGTGCTAAATTACTAATCCTACACAACAGAAAAACTCATTTCTTAGTATAAGAAGTATCCATAGTGACGTATAAAAAGGATGCTTGTGTAAACTGTCGCATAGCCACAGTTAGTGATCAAAAGCTTGTAGTTTGTATATGTGTAAGCATTGATATAATATATAATCATAAGTGATTAACCATGCATTCGTAGTTTTCCTTCACTATTAAAGTCACATATGTGTGTTACCTGAGGTCATTTCTCAATACGTTTCTAAAGAAATGTGTAAAATTCAAGCTTTATTCATAGGAACCCTAAAAAGTGAATTACTATATTTACTAGATGAACTTGTGAGTCCAGTGGGATCCAGAACACTTACCAGAGATTTTTTGAGCAGTCAGAAGTCCTTGTCACTAAGATTCTATTTTGCATTTGAACAAGAAAAGAGAAAATTTGGAATGATAATTAATTTTAAAAAAACTCATCGATTTTGGGATAGGGACAGCAGCCTATTTTGTGTGCTGAGTTTCTAACATATTATCTGGCATGTAGGAGGTGTTTATGTAAGGATAACATAGAAATGATGGTACTGAATTGTGAAAATAATATTTTAAATGTCATATGCTAAAAAGCAGGAAGTAATACCTTTATAATGGTTTTAGATCAATTGCTTTTGATGGCTATTGGGTTTAAGTTTTGACAACAGTACCATTAGGACAAAGGGCTGAAAGTGGGTAAATAAGTTAGCATCATTTAATCTTCTGTTTTTAGCATCATTTTATTCTTAAGTAAACTGAACTGTGCAATTTCAGTACGTCTTTGACTATCATTTTGATGTTGCATGGACTTGTTCTGAATTTATTTTGTTCGAAATAGAATAATGTAAATACTCGTTTTTGAGAATTCATGACTGGATTCTTGTCATTGTTGCTGATGTTCTCCCCCAATCCATCTTTTCTTTTTCTCTCACTCTCTTACTAGTCTATCGTTTTATGCTAATAACAAAATTCTAAGTCTTAGAACAGTAATTTCGGAAGTCATTTTAGAGATACTCCTTAATATCCAAAAGGGAAGATTAACGTTTTGGCATATCTGTGTATTCTGTATCCCTGGCAATGCCTCCTTCTCTATCTTTAGTGGGAGCCACTGACTGCATCTTACCACCTGCACTAGGCTCTAGACCACAGGTTGACTCATACCCCTCTAATGTGACCTACAGATGATTAAGCATTGGATGGAGCAGTACAGATAGATCTGATCTGGTGCTCCAGGTATAAGAATTTGGCTCCAGACTCCTTGACTTTTAGCTCTGGCAACTGACTTCTGCCTTGTTTTCCAGGTTTTCCACCTCACTAGTCCTTACCTTCTCATCATCCTCCAAACCCTGTGGCGTTAAGTGAACTCTGTTCCTCACTAGATTTCACAAGTTTTTGTGGAGTCTTATGAGGTCCTAGAGAGCTGTGCTACCAGTCCTAACCACATATCTTAACTTTATTTCAAAGCCATATAACTCAGAGTTCAGCACCTAAAACCCTGTGCTGCAGACCTTTGTCCCCGGGGCACATGGTCTCTTGGAGAGTTGTCTCATTACTCCAGTATTCCTCAAACCTTGGCACACATCAGAATCACCTGGTGAGCTTGTTAAAGCATAGATTTCTGGGCCCTACCTCCAGGGTAGGGAGAAATCAGAAATTAGTAGGTCTGGTCAACGGCTGGAAATTTTCATTTTTAACAAGTTACCAGGTGATGCTGATGTTGCTTGTCCACTTTGAGAACGGCTGCTCTATTCTAACTTCTTGGCTTGTTGGCAAGTGGCTCTGTAGAATCAGTATTGTTTCTTTAATTTCTTCATAGATATCTGGCAAATAAAAATATCTCCATGTTATTCTGATAGTGTAGTGAGCATTTAGTAAGTTCCTACCATGTGCCAAATAGCATAGGGATTTCATATAATTTATTGAAATCCATAAACAAACGTAAAAGATTATCCTTGTGTTAGAGATGGAGAATATGATTCACAGAGATGTTCAGAAACTTCAACATGGTTATGTAGGTTGTAAATGGAAAAATGAGATTCAAAACCAGGCTTTCTGGTTCAAACGCTCATGTATTAGAAAGGTTTGTGTTATCTTCATGTACATAAAAATGTCATTAGAAATTTTCTTTAGGGACACCTAGGTGGCTCAGTGGGTGTATGCATTCAGCTCTGGCGATGATCCTGGGGTCCTGTGATCAAGCCCACATTGGGCTTCCTGCTCAGTAGAGAGCCTGCTTCTCCCTTTCCCTCTGCCTGCTGCTCTGCCTACTTGTGCTCTCTTTCTCTCTGTCAAACAAAAATAAATAAATAAATAAAATCTTAAAAAAAAAAGAAATTTTCTTTAAACAAAATGTTCTGACAGAAGTCATATTTTTATCATGAAAAATGGTTATAATAATGATTTTAATTACACATTATTATGATTATTACATTTGTATTTTTAGTTTCTGCAAATGATAGTTTCCAAGGAGAATAATGAATTCATATGACTGCTGAACAAGATATAAAGAATTTAAAACCAATATCACAAATGCAAAATATATGGAAAGCTAGCTGTCTGTCACAAGCACTTAAGCTATAATTTGATCAGTTATGTATCACACTAGTAAAAAACATATATGGGTGAGAGACCGACGGAGGCTGAGAGAGACTATAGGGTACAGTATATAAACAGTATGCTCAAATAAGAGATTAGTGGGGAAGTGAATGTTTCTTGGTATTGTCAGATGAATATGCCCATATTAGCTACAATCTTAGGATAGGGTGTATATTTTTCTACAAGAATAATTCTTTTATGTCAAAGTTGAACAAAAAAATTGTGTTCAAATCAGCTTGCCCATGTGTCTGTAGACTACTTTGTATTTGCCTACTATAGTATAGGAAGTCATACATCCTTATAGTTTATAATATGTCTTTTCCTATAATTCAAAAGTAATATATTGCTTCCAAGATGCTTAAGAGAAGTGTCAGGAACATCCACGTAACTGTATCTTGTGTTATAAAGACACCCTTCCTTCTGCTTTGGTGAAGGCAACACAGAACTAAAGAGCACAGAGTAAACCAGAGAGATACCTGTTCAGAGTTCTTACAGTTAGTTCCAAAATGTATTTTGAACAACTGGAGAGATAAATTAACTTTATCTATGGCCCATTTTGTGTTTAACATCCCTGACCATTGTATAATTACTAAGAACACAAAATATAATTAATGTTTCCCTTAGATACTTTCTTTGCCAGCCTTAATTCTGCTTAATTGCTACAGATAAACAATTCGAGAAGAAACAGTAGACATTTAAATTGTGATTATACTAATGCTAGTTGAATGTTTCTTAGGAGTCTTTGGTTGAATAACATTTAGCTACAATATACTAGACTACTCTTTTGGATAAATATCAACTTTAATTGAGTACTACTCATTGGATCAGCTGCCAGTTCTAAATAACTGAGGAGCAAGGTAATTAAGACCATTATTTTTGTTAAGATTGAGCAGACTTCACAACTTTTTTCAAATGAGATCTCAAGACAGGCTGAACTCATCTGGGTGGTCATGTATAAGGGAAATGGACTTGGAGGAATTGATTGTTTATTCAGAGAAACTCAATGAACTATTTGAGCTCAAATGGAAAATGGCCTGAAATCTGACTTCATTAAGACTGTCTAGGAAGTTAGAAGTTAAGATTAAAAAAGAGAACTTGAGTAAGATTTTCAAGAGTAGATTATGTTGGGGCACCTGGGTGATTCAGTGGGTTAAAGCCTCTGCCTTCGGCTCGGGTCATGATCTCAGGGTCTTGGGATGGAGCCCCATGTCGGGCTCTCTGCTCAACAGAGACTGCTTCCTCCTCTCTCTCTCTCTCTGCCTGCCTCTCTGCCTACTTTTGATCTCTGTCTGTCAAATAAATTTTAAAAAATCTTTAAAAAAAAGAGTAGATTATGTTACCACGAGTCACTATATACTAAATATAAATGATATGTATTTATTTCTTTCTCTTCCCAAACAGTGGTGATTCTACTACATGCAGCTGTCAATATACCTCACATGTGACAGAACAATGACAGCCATAAGACATTAGTCTTAAAAACATCTGTGAGAACCAAACAATATAGATACCCACTTTAAGGCAATAAGCCTACATTTATTTAGGGAATAATGTTTAATATATAATAAATACCAAATTAGAGACAAGCCTGTAAACTTGGGCTCCAATTCAAATTTAAAATAAACAGGAGAGAGTATTACATGTGGAATTATGAAAGATTTATGAAGCTGGGAAATATTCAAAGAAAGTCTCAGATCCCTTATTTTAAAGATAACACTGAAGCACTTGTTTTGAAGTTCCAGTTCACATTAAAATTCCTCCCTAATTACTGGGCAACAGAGCTGGAGATGGTCCAGTGGAAATATTACCACATCTCTGCCAGGTTAAAGAGAACTTTCAAGCAATCATCACTTCACTAGTAAAGCTGCAGGTGTTGGAATAATGACAGATATTTCTAAGAAAAGCTGAAAACCTTCCTTCTCAATGAACTTGTCATAAATCTTCAAACAGAAAATAGAGCCTCTTACCTTAAAGAAATCATTTTTTTAAAGATTTTATTTATTTATTTGACAGAGAGAGAGCACAATCAGGGGGAGCAGCAGAGGGATAAGGAGAAGCAGGCTTCCTGCTTAGGATGGGACTCAATACCAGGACCCTGGGATCATGACCCAAGCCAAAGGCAGACACTTAACCCATTGAGCCACCCAGGCACCCCAAGAAATCATTTCAGAATATCAAACATTTTGCTTACACTACGTATTATAAATCAAGTATAAGGAACAGAAGGGAAATGTATAGACCTTTGGCTGTACCAGCCTATGAAATAATGTTTAATCCTTCCTATCTATCTATCATCTATCTATCTATCGATCTATCTATCTATCTATCTATCTATCCATCCATCCATCTATCTATCCATCTATCTTTCTATCTATCATCCACTTATTATTTTTGTGTTGGGGGACATGCCATTCTAAAGCAGCTAGAAAATGAAGGTCCACAAACTCTCATCTGAAATATCCAGGCTTAGAATTGCTTCAGAATTCAGAATGTTTCAGAATGATTGAAAAGAATAAGGCACAAATAGCCTTTCTTACATAATGCTCCTAGCATGGTTAGGGATGGACCCTATAGCCAGACACATTTACTGTAGCAAATTCTTGAATATTTACATTGTATAAAGCTTCATATAAGTTCAAGTTAGATACTAACTGAGTACAGGTCAAGCTGAGCTTTTGCACCAAAGCAGTTACAAAAATAATAATAATAACAACAACAAAGTAAAACAAAATAATGTTTTTCAAAGATTTTTGTATTTCAGAACTATAACAGTGAGACTGTGGACTTGCACTTAGACTAGGTCCAAATGAAAGAGAAACCTGGTAGTTCCCCTCATGACCTTTCTAAACTTCCTATTTTCAAAGTGCCTGAAGATATGTAAAATAATGATGATGGATTTTGAAGATGAAATTATATAAAATCTGCCCAAAGCACTGTTGTGAAGTAAGGGTATGAGTTCAGTACTTTGGTATATACTTTAACAAACAAGCCCAGGTCTAAAACATGTAATGTCTCAGGAATAACTAAAGTTAATTTTTATTTTTGTAGGGCCCAAAACAGATGTTCCTGACTGGCAGGCCCCCCTTCTTCAAGCAGTAGATATCTCTGGCTCCCAGGTCTTTCCATCTTGTGGTTCTGCCATGTTTAACACAATGTTTTCAAGGTTGTTGTGCTCCTTTGCAAAAATCTTGTGGAAGAAAAAGATGGAAACTGCAGTTCATCTTTTAAATTACTTTGGTCAGCATGTTATTTATGCATTATATATAACTATATAACTATATATATATATATCTATATATATATATATATATATATATCTCATAATCTTTCTCTCCCTCTGTCTTGGCAAGATCTAGTTATGTAGACACACTCAGATTGCAAGGAGGTTGGAATATGTAGTTGCAGATTACTCATCTTCCTGCCAGTCATAACTCCATGGTTAAGGTGTGGGGACATAAATTTTATTAGACAGTTTTCTGTGCCTCTCATGATTGTACTTAAAATGAGATGCAATTAAATCATAACATCAATGATGCCTATTCATACAGTGCTCTCCTAATGAGGACACCATAGTTGACTGTAATACACAAAAAGCTCCAGCTGTCCCTATAGTTCCAGATTATAGGAGCTTCCTTAAAGAAGGAAAAAAATACAATATATTTTCACACCTGCCATTCATCACATGTTTTATGTCTATTCAGGAACTACAGGGCCCAGAAAAATACTCATAAGACCAAGATTAGGTAAAAATGGAAAGTGTTCAATAACAGCACATTAATATTAAGAAAGAAATACTTTTTAAAAACCCACAAAACAAGCAAACAAAAACGAAACAGCAAAACAAAGAAAAACCAACCCCTGAAATATTTATAAATTTAGATTTTTTTTTTTAATAAGCTAATTTGGCTCTTAGGGGTAATGGGAAATAGATTCTAGTTGAAAGTAGGAATACAGGTATTTATATTTTTCCTCTCTATGCCAAAGTCCCAGAAAAGGAAGAGGGGGTAATATTTTAAATAAATTTAGTGGGACACTTCTGCCCAGGTTCATGTTTAGGCCACTGAGGGACAAAAATCACACATAAACACACCATTTGAACACTAATCCTAATATATCACTTACCAGCTTTTGTCTATGTGTTTGTATTTAACATAACTGTACCATAATATTAAAGTTTTTATCAAACATTTCCCAATATTATTTGCACCAGTGGATTAAATCTTTCAAAATTTTAAACTACACATTAAATATAAATTGAACAAGGGGCACCTCTGTGGCTCAGTCATTAAGTGTCTGCCTTCAGCTCAGGTCATGATCTCAGGTTCCTGGTCTCGAGCCCTGCCTCAGGATCCCTGCTCTGCAGGAAGCCTGCTTCTCCCACTCCCACTTCCCGTGCTTGTGTTCTCTTTCTCACAGTCTCAATCTCTCTCTCTCTCTCAAATACATAAATAACATCCATATATATATAAAATGAACAAGTAATTATCTATTTAGTCTCTGAGGGAGGGAAACAAATTCAGGCTTACATTATTCATTAGATTTAGAGGTTTAATTGCACTTTATGAAGATCCAGACCAAAAATTCACTTTAGAAATTGTTTTTCAAATATCTTGAACCAACTGCCATTTATCTTTTGCTTAACGCTAATGATAATTGTGAAATCACTGCGAGGTTTACTTATTGGATTCTTAATTTTGTTTTTAAGATTTTATTTATTTATTTGACAGAGAGAAATACAGCGAAAGACGGAAGAGAAGCAGGGGGAGTGGGAGAGGGAGAAGCAGGCTTCTGCCCAGCAGGGAGCTTGATGCAAGGCTCAATTCCAGGACCCTGGGATCATGACCTGAGCCGTAGGCAGATGCTTAATGACTGAGCCACCCGGGTGCCCCAGGACTGTTATTTTTTTTTTTAAAGATTTATTTATTTGACAGATAGAGATCACAAGTAGGCAGAGAGGCAGGCAGAGAGAGAGAGAGGAGGAAGCAGGCTCCCAGCCAAGCAGAGAGCCCGACGCGGGGCTCGATCCCAGGACTCTGGAATCATGACCTGAGCTGAAGGCAGAGGCTTTAACCCGCTGAGCCACCCAGGCGCCCCATGGACTGTTATTGATAATACTAAAAATGGTCAATAATAATAGGATATTGGAAATTTTGAAAAATATGACAAAACAATAAAAAGTCATAGAGCATGACCCTAAAGATTTCATTTAATTCCCTTAAAGAACTGTATATTTATAACTCTTGGCAAAGTTCTTCAACCAATTACTAACCGACCGTGTCTCATTTTATGTAATGAAATCCTTCAATCAACCCTTTCTTCAAGTGTATTATTTAAGCTGATACAAAAGATCTTTAGTTAAGTGTTATGCCAGTTAAGAGACATTTAGGAAAACAGGAACCATACCAGTTACTTGAACAGAAAGAGTTTAATTGAAGGATTTAGATAAAGAAATATTGGAAGGTTAAAAGGACAGGGTGGAAAGATAAATAACACACACACACATACACCGTAACTATTGAAAGAAGTACCAATGCTTGAGCTATGGAACAAAGAGGAAAGCAATTTGGATTCTTTCACTCTGGGAGCTTATAGGAGGGTTTGCTGCACCGCACTACCATTGAGGAGGTGCATAGACACTGGTTCAGCAGGTGGAAAATTGCAATTGTCTCTTTCTGTTACAGGTGGGATGCTAACAGGAACAATGACTCAATAGGAAAGAGTCCCTTCCCTCCTTCCTTGATAGTCCATACTGTCAGAAGCTGACAGGACCACAGCTCAAGAAGGAGAAATGTCTACTTTTCTTAATAATCAGTTCACTATCTGAGTAATGTAAGTGGGAAATTATAAGTGGGAATAGGTAAATACTTAAGTATTTGTGCAATGTTACTTGATCAGAAAATATTTGGACCTTTAAAACACACCCAGCATGGAGCTTGACAATGAGCTCAATCCCACAACCCTGAGACCATGACCCAAGCTGAAACCAAGAGTTGGTCGCTTAACCAATTGAGCCACCTAGGTGCTCCTATTGGAATTTATTCTTGATCACAACATGTGCCCTCAGTTCTATCAAACTATTGACTTCCTCTAGAGATGTTTATTTAATAATCTATCAGATTATGTCAAGTATTTATTTTTGGCACAGTCACAGAATTTTAGGTTCAAAAATTTTAATGTTAATCACTAAAAAAAAAAAAATGTTATTTATCTGCCATCATCACCTTCCAATAGCCTCATTACTTATTCACAATCAACCTTTCCTTGGTTCTAAATCACTATTCATTTAGCTTTGACACCAAGTACTTCTTGTTTTCACTTTTATAAAGTATAATGAATGATTTTATCCACCTTCTAGATGTATTTTATTTAGCTAAATCCATTAGAGCATTAGAGACACCTATAACTTTGTGGTTTTTATACATCTTCTTTCGAAATATCTCAGCATACACTTGATATGTTTACTAGTTTGAACATCTGTTTAAAGATTTCTCCTCTTAGCCAGAAATAATCTCCTCTGCCTCTAAAATCCCATAAAATTTTATCTGTACCTCTATAAAGTAAATATTTTCCAATCAGAACTAAGGTTATCTGTGTATACATGATTTTCTCTCCTACTTTTAAACTAGAACAGGATCTTCTTGCAAGCATTATTATGTGACAAATAATTTATTGGGTACAAAGAAAGCAAATTTGAATAAAACAAAAACACTTGCTTTTATGGAATTCATGGTCAGCCAAGAATGATATGTAAATAAATAATTAAAATGTGCAATAATAGTAATATATACAAGATACTGAGATAGCAAAAGAAGTGGTAATTCATTTTCCTGGGAGTGGATGGAAGGAAATTCCAGCTGCATTTTGAGTTGGCATTTGAATTGGGATGAATGCAACTGGTGAGGCTGAAGAGTCAAAGTATGACATTTTTTATGAAAAATAAGGCATGAGTGAAAATACAAAGATGTGTGAAAGTTCAAGGCATATTATAAGAACTGAAAGGTATTTAGTAGAACTTAAGATGAGATGTGAGGGAGCACTCAGTAGAAAAGATGAGGAAGGAGCAAGATGGGGGAGATGGGGGAGAAGTAGAAGACTGAGGTATCATCAGGTCCCATGAGTTCAGCTAGTTAGTTTTCAAACCATTCAGAACACCTACAGACTCAACAGGAAATAGAGGAAAAGAAGAGCAGCAATTTGAGGAACAGAAAATCGACCACTTTCTGGAAGGTAGGACATGTGGAGAAGTGAATCCAAGGCAACATTCTGGAAGATAGACTGCAGAGGGAGGCCTGGCTTCCAGTGAGTGAAAGAGCAGAAGAGCACAAAATAAGAACTTTTAGAAGTCTGCTCCACTGAGGGGACTTCACTCCAGAGGCTAAGTGGGGGGGTGGAGCCCTCATGGGGACAGTGTGTTCCCATGGGGTCACATAAAGACCAGGGGTGCCTAGGTCTGACAGAGGTCCCAGGTATCAGAGTGGGGAAGCCAACTGCAGAGACAGAGCTGAGCAGTAGGCTCTCAGTTTGGGATTACCTTAAACCATGATCCAAGGCACATTCAGGCCACTGCTCTTCAATCAGGGACCCCACAAGGAGCAGATCCGGAGAGACCCACTCCTTCCTTCTCTGGGAAGAGCAGCACAAGAGCGTGTGACAGGAATCTTCTGGGTTTGGAGGCTCCAAACGGGGCCATGCACCAGAGATAGAAATGCTCGGTCACAGGCCTGGTGAACCCAAGAGTGAGTTCAGAGACCAGGGAGATGGGAGGGATTGACTGCTTTTCTCTGAGGGTGCACTGAAAAGTGGGGCCCTGAGATCTCGGCTCCTACAGGACTGGAGAATGGGAGGCCGCCACCCTCATTCGCATCCTCCAAAGCTGTACAGAAAGCATTCAGGGAACAAAAGCTACCAAGAGTGAACCTGAGCAGATTACTTAGCCTGGCCTTTGGCAAAGGCAGTGGAATTCCACCTCAGGCAAAGACATTTGGGAATTGCTGTAACAGGCCCCTCTCCCAGAAGATCAGCAACAACATCCAGCAAGGACCAAGTTTACTGATCAATGAGAACTGTGGAATTCCAGAGCTAGGGGAAAGCAACACATAGAATTCATGGCTTTTTCCCCATGATCTTTAGTCTTTCAAAGTTAATATTTTTTAATTTTTATTTTTTTCTTATTCTATTTTTTAAAAATTTTCCTCTTTCCTATTTCAACGTTTTTAACTGTTTTATCTTATCAATACCTTTTTCAAAAATCTTTTTGAATTTTCAATTTTATAGTCATATTTTATCCCTTCATTGTATTTAAGCTTATTTCTTGTATACATATAGGCTTTCTTTTTCTTTAAAATTTTGACAAAGAATTTCTTCTAATAGATCAAAATATACCTTACATGTAGCACACAGCTTTGTTCTAGTCTCCAGCTTGATCACATTCTATCCTCTTTTTTTTTCTTTTTTCAATGAACGTTTTATCTTATCAATTCCTTTTTCAGAATCTTTTTAAATTTTCATCTTTACAGTCACACTCCATCCCTTCATTGTGTTTACCTTTATTTTTGTATATATACATAAGTTTTTCTTTCTTTAAAATTTTGGGATGTAGTTTCTTCTAACAGACCCAAAACCAATTGTGTGTGGCTCTGTTCTAGTAACCAGTCTAATTAATGTATCTATTTCTTTTTCTTTTTCTATTTCTTTCTTTTTCCCCCCCCTCTTTTCTCCCCCTGGTTTCAGGTCTCTTCTGATTTGGTTAGTATATATTTTTCTGGGGTTGTTGCTACACTTTTAGTATTTTGTTCTATCATTCACCTATTCTTACCTGAATAAAATTAAGGGTGGAAAAACTAACCTCAAAAAAAAAAAAAAAAAAAAAGAACAAGAGGCACTACCAATGGCTAGGGACCTAATCAATATGGACATTAGTAATATGTCAGAATTAGAGCTCAGAAAGATGATTATCATGGCACTAGCTGGGCTTGGAAAAAAGCATAGAAGATACTAGAGAATCCCTTTCTGGAGAAATAAAAGAACTAGAATCTAACTAAGTTGAAATTTAAAAAAGCTCATAATGAGGTACAATAAAAAATGGGGCCTCTTACTTGTAGGATAAATGAGGCAAAATAGACAATTAGTAGTATAGAAAACCAAATGATAGAGAATAAAGACGCTGAGCAAAAGAGAGACAAACAACTACTGGATCACAAGGGGAGAATTCAAGAGACAAGTGATACGATAAGACAAAACAATATTAGAATAATTGGGATTCCAGAAGAAGAAGAAAGAGAGAGAGGGGCAGGAGGTATATTAGAGCAAATTATAGCAGATAATTTCCCTAATTTGGCAAAGGGAGCAAGCATCAAAATCCAGGAGGCACAGAGAACACCCCTCAAAATCAATAAAAATAGGTCCACACCCAATCATCTAGTAGTAAAACTTACAAGTCTCAGTGACAAAGAGAAAAACCTGAAAGCAGCCTGGGACAAGAAGTCTGTAACATACAATGATAGGAATATTAGATTGGCAACAGTCCTATCCACAGAGACCTGGGAGGCCAGAAAGAACTGGCATGATATATTCAGAGCACTAAAAGAGAAAAACATGCAGCCAAGAATACTATAACCAGCCAGGCTATCATTGAAAATAGAAGGAAAGCTAAAAAGCTTTCAGGACAAACAAAAATTAAAAGAATTTGCAAGCGCCAAACCAGCCCTACAGGAAATATTGAAAGCAATCCTCTAAGCGAAGAGAGAGCCTAAAAGTAGTAGACCAGAAGGGAACAGAGACAATATACAGTAACAGTCACCTTACAGGCAGTACAATGGCAGTATATTCATATCTTTTAATAGTTACCCTGAATGTGAATGGGCTAAATGCCCCAATCAAAAGACACAGGGTATTAGAATGGATTAAAAAAACAAACAAACAAAAAAACAAGACCCATTTATATGATGTCTGTAAGAAACTCAATTTAGACCCAAAGACACCTCCAGATTTTAAGTGAGAGGGTGGAAAACAATTTACCATGCTAATGGACATTAAAAGAAAACTGGGGTGGTGATCCTCATATCAGATAAATTAGATTTTAAGCCAAAGACTATAATAAGAGAGGAGGAAGGACACTATATCATACTCAAAGGGTCTGTCCAACGAGAAGATCTAACAATTTTAAATATCTATGCCTCTAACATGGGAGCAGCCAATTATATAAACCTATTAATATCAAAATCAAAGAAACACATCGACAATAATACAATAATAGTAGGGGATTTTAACACCCCCCTCACTGAAATGGACAAATCATCTAAGCAAAAGAAAAATGAGGAAATAAAGACCTTAAATGACATGCTGGACCAGATGGACATCACAGTTATATTCAGAACTTCCATCCCAAATAAACAGAATACACATTCTTCTCTACTGCACTGGAACATTCTCCAGAATAAATCATATACTGGGCCACAAAATAGGTCTCAACTAGTACCAAAAGATCAGGATCATTCCCTGCATATTTTCAGACCACAATTCTCTTGATCAATTTCTGAATTCTACTCTGAAGGTAGAACTCAATCACAAGAGGAAAATTGGAAAGAACTCAAATACATGTAGGCTAAAGAGCATCCTACTAAAGAATGAATGGGTCAAGCAGGAAATTAAAGGAGAATTGAAAGAAATCATGTAAACAAATGAAATTGAAAACACAACTGTTCAAAATCTGTGGGACACAGCAAAGGTGGTCCTGAGAGGAAAGTAATATAGCCATACAAACCTTTCTCAAGAAATAAGAAAGGTCTCAAGTATACAACCTAACCCTACACCTAAAGGAGCTGGAGAAAGAACAGCAAAGAAAGGCTAAACCCAACAGGAGAAGAGAAATAATAAAGATCAGAGCAGAAATCAATGAAATAGAAAACAAAAGAACAGTAGAACACATCAACAAGAGTAGGAGCTGGTTCTTTGAAAGAATTAATAAAATTGATAAACCCCTGGCCAGACTTATCAAAAAGAAAAGAGAATGGACCCAAATTAATAAAATCATGAATGAAAGAGGAGAGATCACAACCAACAGCAAAAAAATACAAACAATTATAAGAACATATTATGAGCAACCATATGCCAGCAAATTTGACATTCTGGAAGAAATAGATGCATTCCTAGAGATATATGACCTACTAAGACTAAACCAGGAAGAAATCATAAACCTGAGCAGACCCATAACCAGTAAGGAGATTGAAGTAATCATCAAAAATCCACCCCCCCCCCCCGCCTCCATAAAAAGGACTCAGGTCAGATGGCTTCCCAGGGGAATTCTATCAAACATTTAAAGAAGAATTAACACCTATTCTCCTGAAACTATTCCAAAAAATAGAAATGAATGGGAAACTTCCAACTCATTTTATGAGGCCAGCATTATCTTGATCCCCAAACCAGACAAAGATCCCATCAAAAAGGAGAATTACAGACCAATATCCTTGATGAACATGGTTGGGAAAATTCTCACCAAAATACTACCCAGTAGGATATAACAGTACACTAAAATGATTATTCACCAAGATCAAGTGGGATTTATTCCTGGGCTGCAAGGTTGGTTCAACATCTGCAAATCAATCAATGTGATACAATACATTAACAAGAGAAAGATCAAGAACCATATGGTACTCTCAATAGAGGCTTAAAAACATCTGACAGAGTACAGCATCCTTTCTTGATCAAAACTCTTCACAGTATAGGCATAGAGGGTACATACATCTATCATCAAAGCCATCTATGAAACACCCAAAGCAAATACATTCTCAATGGGGAAAACCTGAGAGCTTTTCTGCTAAGGTCAGGAACATAGCAGGGATGTCCATTATCACCACTGCTATTCAACATAGTACTAAAAGTCTTAGCCTCAGCAATCAGACAACGATAAAAATAAAAGGCATCCTAATTGGGAAAGAAGAAGTCAAACTCTCACTCTTGGCAGATGATATGATACTTTATGTGGAAAACCCAAAAGACTCTACTCCAAAACTTCTAGAACTCATACAGGAATTCTTTAAGTGTCAGGATATAAAATCAATGCACAGAAATCATTTGCATTTCTATACACCAACAACAAGACAGAAGAAAGATAAATTAAGGAGTTGATACCATTTACATTTTCACCCAAAGCCATAAGATACCTAGGGATAAACCAAACCAAAGAGGCAAAGAATCTGTACTCAGAAAACTATAAAATACTCATGCAAGAAATTGAGGAAGACACAAAGAAATGGAACAATGTTCTATGCTCATTGATTGGAAGAACAAATATCATGAAAATGTCTATGCTACCTAAAGCAATCTACACATTTAATTCAATCCCTATCAAAATATCATCAACTTTTTCAAAGAAATGGGACAAATAATCCTAAAATTTATATGGAACTGGAAATCCTAAAATTTATATGGAACTAGAATAGCCAGAGGAATGTTGAAAAAGAAAACAAAATTAGTGGCATCACAATTCCAGATTTCAAGCTCTATTTCAAAGCTGTAATGAGCTTGTAATAGATATGAAAACAGACACATAGATCACAAAAACAGACACATAGATCATTGGAACAGAATAGAGAGCCCAGAAATGACCTTCAACTCTATGGTCAACTAATCTTCCACAAAGCAGGAAAGAATGTCCAAGAACAAAGACAATCTCTTCAACAAATGATGTTGGAAAAATTGGACAGCCACATGCAGAAGAATGAAACTCAACCATTTCCTTACACCATACACAAAATTAGACTCAAAATGGGTGAAAGACCTCAATGTGAGACAGGAATCCATCAAAATCCTTTAGTAGAACACAGGCAGCAACTTCTTTGACCTCAGCTGCAGCAACTTCTTCCTAGAAACATTGCCAAAGGCAATGGAAGGAAGGGAAAAAATGAATTATTGGGAGTTCATCAAAACCGGAAGCTTTTGCACAACAGAGGAAGCAGTCACCAAAGCAAAAGGCAACAGAGAGAATGAGAAAAGATATTCCCAAATGACATACAGATAAAGGGCTAGTATCCAAAATCTATAAAGAGCTTATTAGACTCAACACCCAAGGAACAAATAATCCAATCAAGAAATGTCCAGAGACATGAATAGACATTTTGGCAAAGAAGACATCCAGATGGACAACAGACACAAGAAAAAGTGCTCAACATCACCCGGCCTCAGGGAAATACAAATCAAGACCATAGTGAGATGCCAGCTCACAGCAGTCAGAGTGACTAAAATTAACAAGTTAACAAATAGTAGATGTTGGTGAGGATGCAGAGGAAGGGGACCCCTCCTCCACTGTTGGTGGGAATGCAAGCTGGTAAAACTACTCTGGAAAACAGCATGGAGCTTCCTCAAAAAGTTGAAAATAGAGCTACCCTATGACCCAGCAATTGCACTAATGATATTTACCCTAAAGATACAAATGTAGTGATCCAAAGAGGTACATGAACTTGAATGTTTATAGCAGCAATGTCCACAATAGCCAAACTATGGAAAGAGCCTAGATGTCCATCAACAGATAAATGGATAAAGAAGATGTGGTGTATATGTATGTATTTATATACATTCATACACAATGGAATACTATGCAGCCATCAAAGGAAATGGAATCTTGCCATTTGCAACAACGTGGATAGAACTAGATAGTATGGTGCTAAGCAAAAGAAGTCAATCAGAGAAAGACAATTATCATATGATCTCTCTGATATGAGGAATTTGAGAGGCAGGGTAGTAGGTCATGGTGGGTAGGTAGGGAAAAAAATGCAACAAGATGGGATCAGGAGGAAAACAAGCCATAAGAGACTCTTAATTTCATGAAACAAACTTAGGGTTGCTGAGGGGTGGGGGGGTAGGGATAGGGTGGCTGGGTTATGGACATTGGCAAGGGTATGTGCTATGGTGAGTGCTATAAAATGTGTAAGCCTGATGATTCACAGACCTGTACCCCTGGGGCAAGTAATACATTATATTAAAAAAAAAAAAAAGATGTAGGTAGTGTCCAGATCATGAAGATATTTGAATGCAATGCAAAGGGTTTGTAAATTATTCAGGAGGAAGTTCAAAATTAATAAAGTGTTTATAGGGGACACTCACATTCAGTTTTACTAAAGAGATGACTTAGGGTCTGACAGTTGGACCAAAGATCAACCGAACACAGAAAGACTTTAAAGTATTAGTTGGAGGCATATAACCTAAGGAAATGCTCTTGTTGAAGACACTGAATTTTGAGGACGAGGCACAGAGAACATCAGAACCCTTTGTAAGTAAATCCAGTGATGGAAGCCTCCATTGCCTATTGGCAACTATCTCAAGGTTTAGTGTTTAGTGTCCATGGTGCAGTGAGGGAAGCAATGATTTCCTAACTAACGTATTTCTTGCCATACCCATGGGTTCAGTTCCTGCTTGAATCCTGACCTGTTTCATTCTCATGCTCCAATACTTCCTTCAGTTTTGTGAATTAAGTGACCTATTTTCAATACATTTCTCTTCAACTTATCCAGAGTTATTTTCTATAGAATCCTAATTGTCTTTGTATAGATCTGAAGCTTAGGTACAAGTTGCATTACAAAGTCTAAGAAAGAATGTTTAAAAATGTAAGAGGTTCTCTCCCCCACCCCAAATAAATAAATAAATAAGGACAAATATTTAAGAAGGGAGGTGTGCCTGGGTGGTTCAGTTAGTTAAAAACATAAGAGGTGATATCAGTTTCAAAATATTCTTACTTTGAAAGTCTAAACATGAATGCAATATCAAGATATTTTAAGGCTGCTGCCTTATTGAAAGTAATAGTGGGGAAAAAAACATATTTGACATGATAATTGCATTTCAAGATTGGAATTACTGATTACATGAAATGCATTTTTTCACAAGCCCATATGAACCATGTTAAAGTGCTAGAATGACATATTTTATAATTGGCAATGTGCTCATTTTTTGTGCTCATTTTTATTGACTCTTTTTTTAAATTTTCAGGAAAATGAAAAAAATAAAATATTCAGTATATTAGCATAGAATAAATGATTTCCATTTTATAAATCTTTCTGCTATTCTTTTCAATGTTTTTATGCTCTTATTTTGCCTTATGTAGAAACTATTTGTTATATTATGATAAATATTAATAAAATACTACTACTAACATATTAAAACATGCCAAATAATTGTATTTGATAGGAGGAGTCTAGGGATTGTCATTATTTTTTTTCCAAAGCTACTAGTTTTTTTTTAATTAATTAATTAAATTAATTAAATTAATAATTTTTTAAAATTAATCAGCGTAACAGTATTCATTGTTTTTGCACAACACCCAATGCTCCATGCAATACGTGCCCTCCCTTTTACCCACCACCTGGTTCCCCCAACCTCCCATCCCCGCCCCTTCAAAACCCTCAGGTTGTTTTTCAGAGTCCATAGTCTCTTATGGTTTGCCTCCCCTTCCAATTTCCCTCAACTTCCTTGTCCTCTCCATCTCCCAATATCCTCCATGTCATTTGTGATGCTCCACAAATAAGTGAAACCATATGATACTTGACTCTCTCTGCTTGACTTATTTCACTCAGCATAATCACTTTCCAGTCCCGTCCATGTTGCAACAAAAGTTGGTTATTCATCCTTTCTTTTTTTTTTTTTTATAAACATATAATGTATTTTTATCCCCAGGGGTACAGGTCTGTGAATCACCAGGTTTACACACTTCACAGCACTCACGATAGCACATACCCTCCCCAATGTCCATAATCCCCTGCCCCTCTCCCAACCCCACCTCCCCCCAGCAAACCCCAGTTTGTTTTGTGAGATTAAGAGTCATTTATGGTTTGCCTCCCTCTCAATCCCATCTTGTTTCATTTATTCTTCTCCTATCCCCCTAACCCCCCATGTTGCATCTCCACGACCTCATATCAGGGAGATCATATGATAGTTGTCTTTCTCCGATTGACTTATTTCACTAAGCATGATACCCTCTAGTTCCATCCATGTCGTCGCAAATGGCAAGATTTCATTTCTTTTGATGGCTGCATAGTATTCCATTGTGTATATATACCACCTCTTCTTTATCCATTCATCTGTTGATGGACATCTAGGTTCTTTCCATAGTTTGGCTATTGTAGACATTGCTGCTATAAGCATTCGGGTACATGTGCCCCTTCGGATCACTATGTTTGTATCTTTAGGGTAAATACCTAGTAGTGCAATTGCTGGGTCATAGGGTAGTTCTATTTTCAACATTTTGAGGAACCTCCATGCTGTTTTCCAGAGTGGTTGCACCAGCTTGCATTCCCACCAACAGTGGAGGAGGGTTCCCCTTTCTCCGCATCCTCGCCAGCATCTCTCATTTCCTGACTTGTTAATTTTAGCCATTCTGATTGGTGTGAGGTGATATCTCATTGTGGGTTTGATTTGTATTTCCCTGATGCCGAGTGATGTGGAGCACTTTTCATGTGTCTATTGGCCATCTGGATGTCTTCTTTGCAGAAATGTCTGTTCATGTCCTCTGCCCATTTCTTGATTGGATTGTTTGTTCTTTGGGTGTTGAGTTTGCTAAGTTCCTTATAGATTTTGGACACTAGCCCTTTATCTGATATGTCGTTTGCAAATATCTTCTCCCATTCTGTCAGTTGTCTTTTGGTTTTGTTAACTGTTTCCTTTGCTGTGCAAAAGCTTTTGATCTTGATGAAATCCTAATAGTTCATTTTTGCCCTTGCTTCCCTTGCCTTTGCCGATGTTCCTAGGAAGATGTTGCTGCGGCTGAGGTCGAAGAGGTTGCTGCCTGCGTTCTCCTCAAGGATTTGGATGGATTCCTTCCTCACATTGAAGTCCTTCATCCATTTGGAGTCTATTTTCATGTGTGGTGTAAGGAAGTGTCCAATTTCATTTTTCTGCATGTGGCTGTCCAATTTTCCCAGCACCATTTGTTGAAGAGGCTGTCTTTTTTCCATTGGACATTCTTTCCTGCTTTGTCGAAGATTAGTTGACCATAGAGTTGAGGGTCGATTTCTGGGCTCTCTATTCTGTTCCACTGATCTATGTGTCTGTTTTTGTGCCAGTACCATGCTGTCTTGATGATGACAGCTTTGTAATAGAGCTTGAAGTCCGGAATTGTGATGCCACCAACTTTGGCTTTCTTTGTCAATATTCCTTTGGCTATTCGAGGTCTTTTCTGGTTCCATATAAATTTTAGGATTATTTGTTCCATTTCTTTGAAAAAAATGGATGGTATTTTGATAGGGATTGCATTTAATGTGTAGATTGCTTTAGGTAGCATGGATATTTTCACAATATTTATTCTTCCAATCCAGGAGCCTGGAACATTTTTCCATTTCTTTGTGTCTTCCTCAATTTCTTTCATGAGTACTTTATAGTTTTCTGCATATAGATTCTTAGCCTCTTTGGTTAGGTTAATCCTAGGTATCTTATAGTTTTAGGTGCAATTGTAAATGGGATTGACTCCTTAATTTCTCTTTCTTCTGTCTTGTTGTGGGTGTAGAGAAATGCAACTGATTTCTGTGCATTGATTTTATATCCTGACATTTTACTGAATTCCTGTACAAGTTCCAGCAGTTTTGGAGTGGAGTCTTTTGGGTTTTCCTCCAGGGGTTGTCATTTTTTAAAAGTGCAATTTATATACATAAAATTCACCCTTTCTAGTATATACTCCATTGTCTTCTATCACTTTATTGTCTTCTGATTTGTTTAATTTCTGCTGAGAAGTCTTCTATGTATAATTCTTGTTCCTCATGTTGTGTATCTTATTTTCTAGTTGTCTTCAAAAAGTTTGTTTCAATGTTGGTATTTTAGCAGCTTAGACATTTTGTGTCCTTGTGTGTTTGGGGGTATGTGTGTCTTGGGTCTTTGATTTGTTCTTCTATATTAACTTTAGAAAATTCTCAACCATTATTTCCTTAATTATTTTCTGTCATTATCTCTCTATTCTTGCATTTGAAATATGTAAATGGTTGATATTTTTCCACAGCCCCAGGGCACAGTGTTTTTGGTTTTGTTTTAAAGTTTTTATTTCTTTTTCTTTCAGTTTACATAATTTCTCTTGATTTACTTTTAAGAGCACTGACTCTTCAGTTTTATCAAGTCTACTTATAAGACCACTGCAACCTTCTTTATCTCTTAATTGTGTTTTTTATTTTCAGCATTTTAATTCAATTCTTTCTTAAGAATTTACATTTGTCAGCTGAAATTACTCATGTTTTTCTGCATGGTATTGACCTTTTCTCTGTACCTTTAACATATTAATTATAATTAGTTTTTAAATTCTGGATATGAGGGGCTCCTGGGTGACTCAGTTGGTTAGGTGTCTGCATTCAACTTATGTCATGATCCCAGAGTCATGGGATCAAGCCTTGTGTCAGACTCCCTGCTTAGTAGGGAGCCTGCTTCTCCCTTTCCCTCTGCCCTGCTTATACTCTCTCTCTCTCTCAAATAAATAAACAAATAAATAAATTCCCTATTTGATAGTTAGGATCCCTATACTATACTTGAATCTCATTCTGTAGGTTACTTTATCCAATGGCAGTGATTTTTTTTTTCTTCATCTCATAATTTTTGGTTAAAACCTAGACATGTTTTGTGGTACAGTAGAGACAGAGGTAAATATTATTTATACTAGAAATGGGCACATCTCTTCTTTAGCTTGGCTTCAATGTGAGGGGTGGGGTCAATCTTATTAGGAATCAATATGGGGTTGGGTTTTGTTGTTGCTGTATTTAATTTCCTTGGACAACATATTTCTAAGTTTCCATAGCATTAGTATGTGCACTGGTTTGCTGGAAAGGTTTTCCTCAAAATCTGCCGTGATCACCCTCAGTTTTGGTCTTGTCTTTGTGCTTCACCTCAGAGAGGCTCTTGCTCCACAGTCTTGCCTGGTAGCAGGAATAAACTGCTATTGTTAGTTTCTTGAGAGTTGCTACCTGCCAGTGTGGGGCATAGGGTGGGGAAAGGGTTTTATTTCTTACTTGTATTTGGCTCCATCTTAAGAAGGCACTGTGTTGCTGGATCTCACAGGAGTCTTCTCAGAAACTTTGTAAGTACTTTTTTTTTAAGATTTTATTTATTTATTTGACAGACAGAGAACTCAAGTAGGCAGAGAGGCAGGCAGAGAGGCAGACAGATAGAGAGAGAGAGGAGGAAGCAGGCTCCTTGCTGAGCAGAGAGCCCAATGCGGGGCTCGATCCCAGGACCCTGGGATCATGACCTGAGTGGAAGGCAGAGGGCTTAACCCACTGAGTCACCCAGGCAGCCCTTTGTAAGCACTTTTCATGCTAGGGACTGTATAATAGTCAAAGATATTTTTTCTGAAAGTCCCACAGACATTTTTTTTTCCTCTTTTCTTCCCACATTAGCAATTTATCCTCACCTGTATCCTGGCAGTGATAGAGTTTTCTGCCCTTTGTCCAGAGGCTTAAGTATTTTGTGTAGTACAAGAGATAGATGAGGAGATTTAGATGAGAGTTTTGTGCTTTTCCATAGTGGCTGTTCTCTGCATTCCCAGGAAATTTTCTCTAGTCTCTCCCTTCCCTAGTCCTTTTAATGAGTAATTTAGTAAGGTTTTTGTCAAAGAACATATAAGAGGTAGTGGATTCCCTTGCATTTGAGTTCCTTAGGGTTTTATAT
This sequence comes from Meles meles, assembly GCF_922984935.1. Taxonomy (NCBI): domain Eukaryota; kingdom Metazoa; phylum Chordata; class Mammalia; order Carnivora; family Mustelidae; genus Meles; species Meles meles. The sequence goes on along the minus strand of NC_060069.1, from coordinate 91,421,610 downwards.
ATTCAAGTTAGCCCACATGTGACCATTTTTTTAAAGATTTTTATTTATTTATTTATTTGACAGACAGATCACAAGTAGGCAGAGAGGCAGGCAGAGAGAGAGGAGAAAGCAGGCTCCCTGCTGAGCAGAGAGCCCCATGTGGGGCTCGATCCCAGGACCCTGAGACTATGACCTGAGATGAAGGCAGAGGCTTTAACCCACTGAGCCACCCAGGCACCCTGACCATTCATATTTGTTAAAAATCTTAGCTAAATTATTCTTACCAGTTTGTATGACATCATCAAGGGTCTTTCCCAGGCAAGCCAGTTTTCAATTTCATGTCTCCTTGTCTTTACTTTAGTTTCAAACTAGTGATTGCTCTGTGGCCTCTGGTCTCTGATTGCTTTAAGTATCACTGTGAAAAGAGGAAAAGGAGAGCTTGAAAAATGGCAGAAGTGATGGAATGATCTGAGAGGGGGATTATATTGAGGGTCCAGTAAGATGGGAGGGTAGATGGTATAAAGGAACTAAAAAATATATGGCCTCTGTGGCTTTTCAGTTAGGTCAAAGAAGCAAAAATGTAACTGTGGTAAATCATTGCAAAAAGATCAAGACTAAAAAAATTAGACTCCCTAATCCATTCGTATGGTCCAACTAGTGCCACTTAATACCAGGGACTTAAAAAAGGTGGGGGGGTGGGTAAGAGAGAGGACATGTTAAATGACAGATGCAATATCATAAAGTTACAAGAGATTCAGATCGTGAAAATGAGCATAACATCGAAGTGAAAAGGTAAAGATAATATTTGATATCTCACCCTCCTCATTTTTCTCACCTATAATCCCAGAGAAAGATGTCCTCAAGGTCCCACTCATGACAGAAGTGGTTGGTGATGAATGTTGTGGTAATTGCTGCTACTGGACCTTGATTTGACTGTAGTATGTCCCCACAGAAGTTCCTGGGAACCTTCTATACCCAAAAGTCAGTCCTTCCTTGTCTCCCAGCATCCTCCTTCCTTCCACATAATGCTTCTGTGGACATGCAGGTCTTTCTCCCATAATTATTCCATGACAAACAGCAATTTACAGAGCAATGCTTTGTGTTAACTTCCAGGTGGTATTTTGTTTTGTTTTGGAGGAGAGTTAGAGACAAGACATACGTAGTACAACAAATGCCCATTAAAGCACAATAAATGGGGTTCAAAAATTCAATCACATGAAATTGGAATTACACTATGAGAATATAATGGTAAACAATATTTTTAGTCATTTTTAAATTTTCACAAAAATTAAAAAAGAAAAAATTAAAAGAAGGAATGTTACTCTGCACAAAAATAAATGAAGTCTGAATTGAAAAAGTGCTAAATGATATAGTGAATGTGATATAGTATAGTATAGTATAGTATAGTGAATAGTGATATAATGAAATGAAAAAGTGCTAAAGATAGATATACATTCCAGATGTATATACCTTCTAAGATAATGCCTCCCTGACTATAAGGGAGAAATTTTAACCTATTTATCTTCAGTTAGAGAATGTGGATTAAACAGAGGACTGGAGCCAGTTGCCAACCATTATATGTCATTTTTCATTCTTCTAGCATTTTAGTAAAGCATTAAAATAATTTTGTAGCCAAATCTTGGTCATGGGTATAAACTTATCACTCATTTATTTTCTTAGAAAAATATTCCAAAGTGGATAAAACAACAACAACTAGATTTTGCTTTCTCTTTTTCTGAGGGAAAGCAATGACAATATGCTGTAGGAAGCCCCTCAAACATTGCTAAAAGAGTGGACTGAGAAAGTAAAACCTGCAAACATCAGTAGAAGAAAGCAGAGTTACTTGCACTGACAATATTGGATTTGTAATTCGAGCACATGGATGTTTTCTGTTAAATAAAAGACCCTCATTAGTCATCATCGATGGTGTCAGAACGAGTTTTAGTTTTCCTGCTGGAATTAAAAATAGAATAACTATATTGTTGTATAGCATATCCAGGTACATGTTTGAAAACTTGTTCAGTGATAAAATATTTTAAAATTAAGATTATCTTGAAAAGTATAAGATATATCTCTAATAAATATTTATACAACCTGCAGAAAATATTAAGTATACTTTGGTAGTTAATATATGTATCCTATGTGACAAGAGTTAAATCAAGGATCCAGGTGAACTCAATTGACCAAAGAAAGGAATTTCATCTCACTCACAGATAGATACACATAGAAACACACATAGAAACACAGCCTTAGATATTTACTCAGACTCTATACGTGGCTCCAAAATCAAATCAGAAAGCTAGAAATATGAAAATATGTACTACTTAGATATATTCAATTCATTAACTGATGGTGATTATAATTTGTTTTATTATCAGTATGAAGCTGCTATATTGTCTGGTGGTTTTCCAAAGATACAAACTGGAAAGCTGATTGACATCAATTTCTATTTTTTAAAATAGTCTTCAAAGAAATTTTGAGGAAATGAAAAGATCTACCTTGTACCTAAGTAAGAAAACTCCTATCATAAAGATGCCAACTTTCTCTAAAATTTGTACAATTAAAGAAATTTTGATAAAATACAGATTTTGTTTAACTATATCATTTTTTTTGTGAAGGATTTATGGAAAATCAGCAATCAAGAACAGCAAGGAGAGGGGTGCCTGGGTGGCTAGTCAGTTAAACATCTGCCTTAAGCTCTGGTCATGATCCTAGGTCCTGGAATCAAGCCCCACATTGGCCTCCCTGCTTAGCTGGGAGCCTGCTTCTCCCTCTCTCCCTCCTCCCTGCTTGTGCTCATTCTCTCTTTCTGTCAAATAAGTAAATAAAATCTTAACCAAAAAAAAAAAAAAAAAAGAATAACAAGGAGAACTTAGGAAAAGAAGAAATCTGAATAGGGATTACAATTACTAAGTGTTAAGCAATTATGAAACTAACAATTGTTCAGTATGGTCTAGAACATGAATAAACATATTGAGCAAATGGAATAAAAGATCCATAAATAGGAACAAATACAAATGTAAATTATTAAGTGTTAAAGATAGCATCTCAAACAAATAGGCACAAAATAGACTATTTATGAAATAATGATGAGGCAAGGAATCAGCATCTAAAAAATATAAATAAATTTAGGTATATCCCTTATAACTTATACCAAAATTAATTTTAAATAGGTAAAAATGTACATTTAACATATCATTTAATAAAAAGTTGGGTAAATAGATGAATTTCTTTATAAGTTTTGAATATGGAAGACTTGTCTATGATTCAAAATCCAAATCCTTTTAAGAAAGACTAACATATTCAGTTATATAATAAACATCAACACTTCATACCTACAAAAATTAAACACAAAGAAGCCATCATGAGCAAAACAGAAAGCAAATTATATGTTTATAATCTATTATAGACAAAGAACTAATCTCCTTAATGTATAAAAGAACTGCTAAAGAGTGATACATTAGCTTGGACTACCCCTGACTAATATTCTGCCCTAGCTCCCCCATTAATTCGTGACCTTCTCATATGCAAAATACATTCAGTCCATCCCTACAGGCCCTCCCCCAACAAATCTTAACTCATTATAGTACCAACTCTAAAATCTAAATTTCAAAGTCTCATCTAAGTATCATCCAAATCGGACTCAAAGTGTGATTCATCTTAAGGCACAATTCCTCTCTAGCTGCAAACCTATGAAAGCAGACAGGTTACATGCTGCCCCAATACAATGGTGGGACAAGCATATAACAGGCATTCTCATTTCAAAAGGAAGAAATAGGAGAGAAGGAGGGGTTGGTGGATTCCAAGCGAGTCCAGAACCTAGCAAGGCATATTGCATTAGATCTTGAGGTTCACAAATCCTCTTTTGTTTTATGCTCTGCCTTCTGGATCTAGTGGGTGGAGTGGTCCTGCCTCTATAGCTCTCCTGGGAGGGAGCCTGCTCCCAAGGCTCTAGGCAGCCACCTTCTAGCCTGTTAAATAAAACCTGAGGCAATGCTGGCCCACCCTTTGAAACTGAAAAGCCCTGGTGATCTTTGAGTAACCTTTGGGAACTTTCTTCCCTTCTTTAAGAATAGTACATATTTGCTGTTAAATATGATCAATTCCTATAGGATCTAAGAAGTCCAGCAACCTTCCTTCATTTCATCCCCTCTCTATCTCCTTGACTTCAAAATGGCAATATTTCTGCTTGTGTAAACCCATAGTCTCTTTCTCATTCTATGGCTTAGCCACACCCTTGTTGCTCTCTTCTGAATACACTTTCTTATTTTTTGTAATGTGAACAAACTGAGAACTTTCCAAATCTTCAAGTTCTGGTTCCTTTTTTGCTTAATAATTCCTTCTTCAATTCATTCCTTTCTTCCTACATTTTACCATAAATAGGAGGCCCCAAGCTACTCTCTCAACACTCTTTTTAGAAATCTCCTTAGCAAAAAAAAAAAAAAAAAAAAAAAGAAATCTCCTTAGCTAAATATCCAGTTTTATCATTTACAAGTTTTACCTTCCACAAAACATGAGAACATGAATAAGATTTAGCCAAGTTCTCTAGTAATGCGTAACAAAGATTCCCTTTCCTCTATTTTCCAATAATATGTTCCTCATTTCCATCTGAGACCTCATTAGAATGGCCTTTAACATCCATAGTTCCACCAACATTTTGTTCATGATTATTTGTGTATTCTCTAAGAAGATGGATGCTTTTCCTGTTTGTCAGAATTGGCTTTAACATTTATTTCTAGCATGCACCTCTTCTGGCCTCTTCCATCACTCAGTTCTTTAAAACTGCTTCCAAATTTTTAGGTATTACAAAAGCATCCCAGTTCTCAGCACCAAATTCTGTATTAGTCAGCTAGATTATCATAACAAAATATAGACTGGTAGCTTAATCAACAGAAATATATCTTATCACAGTTCTGAAGGCTGGAAAGTCCAAGTTCAGTTTCTGGTGAGAGTTATCTTCCTGGCTTGCTGATTGCTGCTTTCCTTGTGTGTTCATCTGGCCTTTTGCTGGTGCATGCCCACGAAGAAAGCAAGCTCTCTCCTATAAAGACACTAATCTCATCATGAGAGTCCCACCCTCACCACCTCATCTAATTTGAATTACCTCCCAAAAGCCCATCTCCAAAAACCATCATATTGGGGATTATGGTTTCAACATAGAATTTTTGAAGGTTACCAACATTCAGTCCACAACAGTTAGTGTAGGAAAAACTAATAACATGATAGAAAAATGGCCAAAGGATGTGTTTGCATAAATCTCAAAAAATACAAGTGGCTTTAACACATACGAAAAACTGGGCCACTCTATTTGTAATGAGGGAAGCATACTGAGATATGTTTTTTCATGTTCATTTTGGGCCAAATTCAGGAAGTTTCATAACACCCTTTGTTCATGAGGTTGATAGGAAATAAGAACTCTCAAATTACTAGAGGAAGTGAAAATGGATATAACCCTTCCACAGAGAATTTGGTATTGTCTATCAAAATAAAGACGCATGTATCCATAAACCAAGTATCCTGAAAATAAAATTGCATGCCTGAGGAAAGACATAACAGAACTGCATATAATAACAAATGATTGGAGGTATCCTAAATGCCCATCAGCTGGGAACTGCCTGCATAAAATGAAGGTACAAACATCCTTTAATGGGATACTGAATAGCGGTCAAAGGAATGAAGCAGATCTCTATGTCTTGCTATGGAAGACTTCTGAGATGTATGGGTAGTAGAAAACAAAACAAAATAATATATTCTTTGCGTAAATTGGGGGAATATGGATCTAAGTTTATATTTGCTTGTTTGTACTTAAAAAAAGAGGAAACATAGATAAGAAAATAACAGTGATTTTTGTGTTTCCAGCAAATGGTTGAGGTTATAAATAGGTAACCAAGAGACAGAGACAAGAAGTATTTCTTTTGGCTATGTACTCTTTATGTATTTTTTTGTTCTTGATCATTTGAGTGTATACCTTATTCAAAATTAAATTAAACATGACTTTAAAATGTTTTTGATTTTGTGGAAAAGTATAATCTAGAAAACAGTATATTTATAAAATACTAAAAATGATATAAACCAAAAAAATGAAAATGTATATTGAATGAGATTTGTAAGGTCACTGCACTAAAATTTTTAGAATAATGTGTTTATAAAAATATATTTTATATATTTAATTTTATATACTTAATTTGAAATATATATTTCAAATTAAAAATAAGAATTTTCCAATTACTATGAAATGCTGTGTGAGGTAAGATGGTCTGGGGGTATCAAAACGTACACATTTTCTTTGAATGATTCTTACAAGAGGAAATCGCCAAATGAATGAGGAAATAAAAACAAGAGAGGTGTCAAAGACATTAATAAAAATTTCAGCCTGCATCACTGTAAGAAGAAGCAAATAACTCAAGATGGAAGGACCAAGGGCCCAGACCACTATGGAGCACAGGCTACCAACCATCACATTAAACTGTGGTTGTTAAACCACTGAGTTTTATTTATTTATATATTTATTTATTTATTTATTTTTAAGATTTTATTTTTAAGCAATCTCTATACCCAACATGGGACTCAAGCTTATAACCCTGAGATCAAGAGTTATATGCTCTACTGATTGAGCCAGCCAGGCAACCAGATTTTAAGGTGCTCCTCTCCCAAAATTACCTAACTCAAACTAAAATGGTAACAACCTGTGTGTACTTTTTCTTTTAAGTATAATAATTAAATTAACTATCAAATAGGAAACTTGATGACATTTTAAGCCCATCCCATTCAAACTAGAGGATGAGACCCTTCCTTCCTTCCTTCCTTCCTCTACCTTTCTTTCTTTCTTTCTATCTTTCTTTCTTTCTATTTAAGATTTATTTATTTATTTGAGAAAGAGATAGAGAGAACATGTTCAGGGAAGAACAGAGGGAGAGAATCTCAAGCAGACTCCCCATTGAGCAGGGAGCCTGATGCAGGGCATGATCCCACAACCCATGAGATCACAACTGGAGCCAAAACCAAGAGCTGGAGGCTTAACCAACTGAGCCACCCAGGGGCCCTGACAAGACCATTTCTAATATGCATTCTCCAGCTTCTTGAGGGGAGGAAAACATTTTCTTCAGTTCCTTTATATTTTTATCAGAACTAACAAATACATAACTGGTGTATAATATTTTATTTAATATTAAAAATCAGTAAATATTATTGAATGAAATCACATCCCAAGTAAAGTTTAACACTATAAGTGTGTTTTTATAACGGACACACCCTTTTAAAATAATACACTTATATTAGCAGAATTTTTTTTAGATATCCTTTTGGCATATACAAATAGACATATTTATTCCGTGCTGATAGAAGGCCATATTAAGCGTCTCAGATTGATTTTGGGTCTCAGAGGCCCATCTATGGTGTGATCTTGCATAAGGTACAGCCCAATCACCTTTGTACAATGATATGGACAACTTGGAAGTACAAAGTGATACAACTAAAGAGAAACAGAAGAGGGGTTGAGAAATTGGAATAGGAAAGTGCGTATTTATAAAGGCATTTCATTACTTAAAGCTTGGTGATGCCAAAGGCAGTATTAGCATTTTTTTAATGAAGTCTTTATGACATGTAGCAAAAGTTAAGACCATCCATGGTATTTGAAGAATATTAAGCTAGACTTTTCTGAAACACCAAAGACTCTTTGGGGAGTAAGTTAAAGACTGATTGGAGATGCATTGGCTTTTTCATGACCCTAGAGTTTCATTTCTTGAATCACATAATATTAGAAACTCAAAGTACCTAACTTGCACCCTGGGACCCACTGATGACTGGAGAGACCTGGCTTTCCACACAGTGGTGATGAGGCAGCAGAACTGGGAATGTCAAACTGTGGTGATGTGTGCTATAGGGAACAATAAGAATCAGATTTATGGCTTCCTTTGCACTTCCTCAGGAATCTTCTTGTGTGCTTGAAGCTGCTCTTAGCATCTCTGAAACCATGCATTTTGTAGGAATGTCATTTTCTTCACTTATTTACTCATTGTATTGAGAGTTTGTTGGTGGGTATCGCCCAATGTAGTGAAACACTATACCTGAACTACTACTTCTCTTTCCTTCTATGGAAATAAATCAGATGGTTTAACTCATTTGTATGCATTTCGAGTCAAATTCTCTTTGTATTTTTATGATAGTATAATAGCTATCAGAAACATTCCCATGGTGGCTGTGAGTACTATAATAAGCAAAGTCTCAAAGAACGATTTCAGATTATGCTCAGAATGTGCACAAAAATAATTTTAAAAAACTATATTATTTACTTAATAGTCCATTCTTAGGCAGTTTGAAAATACAGAATGAATATCTAATACCATCAACCATAGAAACATTTTGATAGAGCTAGGCTGATCATAAACTTGATATATTGGGATATGCAGTTGCATTTGCAATATAATATGTCTAAAATATTAATAAAGATGTAGATATAAAATGGCATCAAAGCATTAAAGATGGGCAGTATTCAATTCTGCATGACTATATGCCTACTTTCTTTTGATAGTATGATATATCTTAATCAAATTTATGACTTAGAGAAAGCATTAGAAAGAGATGAATGTATTTAAAAGCCAGGGACATTAGCTATGTATATTTCCAAATTAGAAAGGAAAAGAAAAATATGTTCTATTTTACTTTGCTAAGCATTGTACTTCATGGCAAAGAAATTATACAGGCTGTACTGGAGGGTAGACAAAAGCTTAATGATAATTGAATTGAACTATTGCATTGCTGATACATTTATATTTAGATATAATTCATGGTTTCCAGGAAAACTGCTTAATGAAATAAGAACACTATTGAATATTTACAATCTATTAAAGAAAAAAATCTAAAATAATTTAAATTTTGCATTGAAACTGGTAAAAAGGCAGAAAGACTAAGCTTTAGGAGAATCTTAAACTCTTCTTGTTTTTTTTTTTATTGTTAATTACTACCTTTTCTTTATGCACCAAAATGCATTCATTGTCTTGTTACTAATGATATAAAAGAAAGCATTAATAATAAATAAAAATCATCCATTCTTTTAGTTATGAAAGTTTGATTCAAATGTCTCATTTAAAGTAGCTTCTAGGAGCACCTGGGTGGCTCAGTGGGTTAAAGCCTCTGCCTTTGGCTCAGGTCATGATCCCAAGGTCCTGGGATCAAGCCCAGCATTGGGCTCTCTGCTCAATAGAGAGAGAGGGACCCTGCTTCCTCCTCTCTCTCTGCCTGCTTCTCTGCCTACTTGTGATCTCTGTCTGTCAAATAAATAAATAAAATCTTAAAAAAAAATAAAGTAGCTTCTAGATGACAGCTTCTGGTGTGACTTCGAATTTCCCATTAACGTACCAGTGAAGAGAGTATCAAAGATAAAAACTCACAACACAAAACTCAGAATGACAGATAACATCTTTTAAAAATCTGGGAGCAATTTTCATGATGTACACTTGATGGTCAATTAAAAAAAAATCATACTGTCCTGAATGTCTCATGAATCAAAAAAATCCTGCCAATCAGTAAACTGATGGGTGTGGGGGATGCACAGAAGGTCAGAAATTAACTGGAAGTAACAGTGGTACATTATGGAACAGTATTTTGGGACAGTACATTGGTTCATTCTTCACCGTGTAACCTCTGATGCTGGGTTAATAGTTAAAAGGAAGGCACTCTTCTACTTTATTTTAAGGATTTCCTAAATTTCTAACTCCCTTCACTTCCCCATCCCTGTACAGAATACAACACATGGAAGAAGGGTTATGTAATGCGTCAAATGAAGCCCCCCGCCCCCAATATATCCATGTTCTAATCCCCAGAACCTGTGAAGGTTACCTTTTTTGGAGGGGGGTAAAGAAAAGACTTTGCGAATGTAATTAAGTTAAGGATCTCAAGATGAGATCATCCTGGATTATGTAAATGCACCTTAAATCTAATGAGCTAATGATGGGTGTCCTTCTACAAGGGAGAAAAGGAGAAGACACAAGGCCACGTGAAGACGGGACAGAGTGGAGCAGTATGACCACAAGCCAAGGAAGCCAAGGAATGACAACAGCCACCCGAAGCTGGAAGACGCAGGCAAATGTTCTTTCCTGGAGCTTCCAGGGAATGCAGACTTGTTGACACTTTCATATTAGAATTCTGGACTCCAGAAATGTGAGAGAAATTTCTGTTGTGTTAAGCCACCAAAGTTGTGGTAATTTCTACCAGTAGCTGCAGGAAACTCATAGAGCTGGAGGCAAAGTGTTGGGGAAAAGAGTGCACATTAACGGAATCCTGAGGTGATACAGACAAGTGTACACCAGGGACATTCCTGGTAAATCTGCATCCTGGGGTTAATTATAATGATAATGATGATGACATCTTCTATGTTTCTATTTTTATTATAGAATATTTTGTTATTAAAAATCCTCGGGGCACCTGGGTGACTCAGTCAGTTACGCATCTGCCTTGGGCTCTGGTCCTAGGATAAAGCTCGGCATTGGGCTCTCGGCTTGGCAGGGAGTCTCTTTCTCCCTCTGCCGCCTCCTCTCCCCCATCAAAAAAATTAATTAAATCTTTAAAAATAATCCTATTCAGAAAATCCTAGCTTCTGAAAGCTTTTATTCTTCATTGTGCATTTAATTTCTTAATATGTTACTCTATATTTTGTTTTGTGATGACTCAATGAGAAAGAACTAAATTATTATGGCTGTTCAAAACACCTCTCTTTTGGACAAATAACACCCACGTTCACTTCTATCGAGAACATATCTTCCAGATATCTCGTCCAGTAAGTAAGCAAGTCTCAAGTCAATTATAATCCTGCCTGGTGCTCCAATAGTGTGTCTCAGGTATTAAGTGATTTTTCTTAATTACCAATACCATAAAATTTTATATACCTCTTCACTCAGAGAAACTTTAACACCACTTTCTCAGCTGTAACCACTGGGTCTACTTAAAAAATAGGAATTCCTGATGTATTTCATCAGATCTTTCTAGTTGAAATGTCTGATACCCTCAGGTGCCATGTAGTTCTATCCATCAAGAGAAGAATTCCACATTACTCTTTTTATCAACTCATTCTCTCCTCCAGCTTTCACTGGGCACCTCTTAATAAGATCCTTGATCTGAATTTCTGTTAAAGTAATAATTTCACTTTGCTTTCCAAGATCCCTTATTTTTAATTAGATACCCATGGGACCCAGTTTTTCTCCAACTTTGTTTTTTGATTGTATCTATTTTTTATTTTAATATTTTTCACTTGAGTCTAGTTTGTTCTCTAATTTTATGCCTTTCAGACTTTAGTGTACATACAAATAACATGGATTTGTGCTTGGTATCCAGAGTGGATCTTGTGATTCTGCATTTTTAACAAGCTCCCAGGTGATGGAGATCCTGGTGGCTCACAGCTACATTTTGTTTAGGGAGAAAACTCATTCCCTTTTTAGTGGTGTTCTGCTATTTCCCAATACTTACATAATTTGCTTTCCAACATTTCCAGTGCTGAATATGTTTATCTGGGCACTATATTGTGTTCACTGACAACCATCTGGCAAATATTCTACTTACCATAAAGTCAGTCAAAGCATGACTGCTTCTTAAATTTTTACTTAAAAAGTGAGGTTTATCTATATATAATTTATCCTGACAGCAAACACGATGTTTCTGGATCAGAGATCAGGTATTTACAAATAGTTGCCCTTTTTCTGCGGTTTTGCTTTCCAAGGTTTTAGTCACCTGTGGTCAACCGCAGTCCTGCCTGTTACCCTGTGGGATATAAATAAGTGGCTCTAGAAGTGACGAGTCTGTAAATCTTTCCCGGGAAATTCACCATCTCTGACTTCTAAGTCGTGGTTGTCATTCAATCATCCTTTAACACAGATTGCCAGTGATTTTGATCAGAAAGCCCTGGCCTTACAGATATGTGAAAATACCCATGAAACAATAATTCCCCAAACACATATTTTTTTGTTTCATTTCCTTTTTGGGACATCAGGTATTTTAGGTTTCAGAATAATACTCGTTGAATAACATATTTTCATCAGTTTTACTAATCTGTACTTTCTCTTTATTTCCTTCTTTCCATTTATTTTCTCTTTTCTCCATTTCTTTTCCTCTGAACGTCCACAGCAAACCATTCTCAATTGTTTAATGTATATCTTTGCTTGTGTGTGTTCCTATAATGTTTTAAATGTATGTTTTTGTTTTGTTTTGTTTTGCTTTGTTTAAGTATGCTCCATGCCCCAGAGATCAAGACCCAAGCTGAGATCAAGACCCGAGTCAAACACTGATAGCGCCACCTACGTGCCCCTAAATGTATGTCTTTTTATTTTTATTTTATTTTATTTTTTTTATTTATTTATTTTATTTAGTTATTTGAGAGAGAGAGAAAGCAAGCAAGAGAGAGAGCACAAGCAGGGGCACAGCAGAAGGAGGGGGAGGAGCTTGATCCCAGGACCCTGAAATCATGACCTGAACTTAAGGCAGGCACTTAACCGTCTGAGCCACCCAGGTACTCCTAAATGTATGTCTTTTTAAATTAAGGTGTAATTTAAATAAAGTGGAATAGAAAAATCTTCAGTGTGTAGTTCAGTGGGTTTTCACAAATGCATATATCCTTAGGAATATCCTCCATCAAAATATAGAATATTTATATCAATGCAAAAAAAAATCATTTGTGTTCTTTCTCAGTCAATACTTATGAACCAACCAGTCCTTCCTATAGGCAAAGAGACAACTGCTGTTCTAATTTTTAAGGACATTGATGAGTTTTATAAGCACTAATATTTCACTAAGCACTTTGTGTCCACATAGAGCTGTTGAGATTCATTTGTGGCATTACATTTACCAACAGTGTGTTCATCTCTAAAGCATAGCAGTGTTTTATTACATAAATACACAAACATTTGTTTATCTGATTTCCTCTTAAGGGATATTGGGATTGTTTAGGTTTGGGGCTTTATGGAAAAAGAATATAAAAACGTTCTTGTTCACATATTGTTTCAATTAGATACAGAGGAATAAACTATCTGAGTCATAGAGTAAATATACTATAACCTCATAAGAGCTTATGAGAATTCCCTTTGTTCTATATCCTCCACAACAGTTGATACTGTCTTTTTTCCCTTTATTCTAGCCCAAAGTGTGTGAATGGGCTAAAAGTATAAGGACTTAATTGGTTATTTTGAGGATAATTCACATCTTAACAATTCTAAAATACTCTATCAAAAAATAATGTTATTCTTTTAATTTAGATAAATTGTCTTATCTTTTAATTAGTCATCAAAATTCTTTTTTTTTCCTATTCCAGAGAGTACATATGTGATCTTAGTTCATGGCTAAACATTTTGTTAAGTTTGTTAGTATGTGGATGACATCTTATGTTTTATTACATTATTATGTAGATGTCACTGACATACAAAAAGGTTTGCAATTGACAACCTTGTAAGAACTCAAATCATCAATTTTTCTCCACATTGGTAATTATGCTATATTTAAATATAATAGTTTTTTTCCTTCAGTTACAATGATTACATCTATTTTTTTCCATTTCTTGAATCTACCCACAAAGTATAGCAGAACTAACCCTAAAAGTAAGATTACTAATAAGCGTCATTTATTTGATTTCAAAAGTATTACTAATAACCATTGGTTTGATTTCAGAAGGTAATCCTTGGAGCCCCTGAGTGGCTCAGTTGGTTGAGCCTCTGACTCTTGATTTTGGCTCAGGTCATGATCTCAGAGTCATGGGATGGAACCCCATGTCAGGCTTAGTGCTAAGTGCAACTCTGCTTGTCCCTCTCCCTCTTCTCCTCCCCCTGCTTGTTCTCTCTCTCAGATGGATAAATAAAATATATTTTTTAAAAGCAGTCCTTTAAAGTTTCACCAATAATAATTATTAATATTATTTTCACCAATAATTATGATACATGCTTCAGAATTCTAGCATACAATCATTACTAAGTCAAGGAAGTTTTTTCTATTTCTTATTTTAAAAAAAGATTTTACTAATTTATTTATTTCAGAGAAAGAACAAGCACAAGTTGGGGGAGGGTGACAGGGCAGAGGGAAAAGGAGAAAGAGAATCCCAAGCACACTCCACACTAAGTTGGCGCCTAATGCTGGGCTCCATCCTGGGACCTGAGATCATGACCTGAACTGAAATCAAGTCAAGGGCTTAACCAGCTGAGCGACCCAGGCACCCCTCTTCTATTTCTAATAAATGTTTTGTTTTTTAAATTAATACAAGTAAAATTTTTAATCTTTATCCAGAACTTTTCCCTTAACTATTGAGACAGTCATATGACTTTTCCCCTTCAAATAATTAAGAAACTGAATTGCATTGTTGGGTTTTCTGATATCATCTATACTTCTGAGTTAGATCTCAAACTTGATTACTTGTTATGATTACCATGTTAGCCATAACATAATATGTTAATCATAACATATTAATTAATAAATAATTTCAAGTTTGATTTACTGATAATTGATTTAATATGTTTGGAGTTATACTCAGTTGTGTCATTGGGGTTGTCGAAATTTTTGTGTCATGGTTATGTAAGCCTTACCTAATGAGTTTGGGGATTTCTGTCTCTTTTTCTTTCAGTTTGTTTTTAAGAAAATTTTATAATCCTCTAGTCCTGAGACTTTCATTGTGGGACATTTTTGTATACTGATTAGATTTACTGATGGTTAATCACTTCTTGAGACCTAGTCATGTCTTCTCTGTGTTAAACTGGCTTTGCTCTGCCTTCTAGTTGTTGAATACCCTCTGCCCAAGCCTTTTGTAGATACTAGCTACTTTAACATATCTTCTTTACTTCCTTCCCAATCAATATGAGAAATTCTAGGGCACCTGGGTGGCTCAGTGGGTTAAGCCTCTGCCTTCAGCTCAGGTCATGATCTCAGGGGCCTGGGATCGAGCCCTGCATCAGGCTCTCTGCTCAGCAGGGAGCCTGCTTCCTCCTCTCTCTCTCTGCCTCTCTGCCTACTTGTGATCTCTGTCAGTCAAATTAAAAAGAAAAATCTTAAAAAAAAAATATGAGAAATTCTAACCAACCCTTATTTGTATTGTCCAGTATTTTATTTTAAGCCTTTTCCCACAAATTTGATTTAATGATTATGTTTTTATTCTCTTTTTTACCCTATTTTTAAAAAATTGATCATTGTTTTAAATATGTTATACAGTTATTTAACATTCCTTGTCTGGAAATTATAATAGATGATTTCTGAGAGAGGTTATTTCTGCTTTTATTATTTTTCTGCTATTTCTAACCCAAAGTACCTAGTTTCCTCAGATACTTTGTTAGGTCATCTGCGCATTTTCCTTGAAATGTTTTCATTGGGAATAATTTATGGTCAGAGAGGATCTGTTTCTGTAGGTGTATAGGAGCACTAGCAAGACAGAACCAATTTAAAACAAATCCTTTCAGGATGTCTTAGACCTCAAAAGTCACACAAATTTAAGCAGAGAATCCCACAAGAATATAGTTTGTGCTGTGATTTCTCATGAGAGATTCCAAATCTCAAGGGATTTAAATGACTTATGTTTCCTGACCAGGGCAAAATCTAGTAAGAAAAAAATAACAAGAATAAAAACATTTTCATGTTTGAAATTTAGAAATTAAGGTACATACTTCTATAAATATGCATCAGAAAAGAAATCTAGATTGAAATTTGTTGGACTGAAGAATAATTAAAATATTTATATCCAGAACAGAGAAAAAAAACATATTTAAAGAAAACATACCACTATAATGGCATATATTAGAAAAAGAGAAAGGTGGGACACCTGTGTAGCTCAGTCAGTCAAGTGTCTGCCTTTGGGTCAGGTCATGAACCCAGGGTGCTGGAATAGAGCACTACATTGGGCTCCCTGCTCAGCGGGGAGTCTGCTTCTCCCTGTCCCTCTGCCTCTCCTTTCTGCTTGTGCTCTCTCTCTCTCGCTCACTTCCTCTCTCAAATAAATAAATAAAATATTAAAAAAAAGAAAGGCTATAAAATCAGTGAGTTATTTCAAGAAGTTATTCAAGAAGAAATCTAAACCCAGAAAATGTAGCTAAAAAGAAATATTAAATATGACAGCAGAAATTAATAATGTATATCACAAACATAGAGAGAGTTAATCTAGACAGTATCTTCTAAGATAAATATCTTGCAAGAATGATTAAATAGAAAAAAAGTCAAGGCACAGTAACACTGTGAAACAGTGGGTCATCATGAAACAAAAGAGTAATCACTACAAATAAAATTAAAAAGATCATGAGAGTAGTTGTAAGTAATTTTGTGCCAAAATTTTAAAAAAAATACAGAAAGGTCCTAGAAAAAATGAAAAATGAAACTTAAAAATGGAGCACGGATATTATAAGAGAAAATAAAGTAGCAAATTTAAATAATTCTACAATTGAATCCATAATTTAAAACTCCCTGCATTACTAAACATAGATGAGGCTCAGATTACTCAAAATCTTAGAGCTTTTAAAGGACAAATATTCATTTCATGCCCATGGTATCATCTGAGGTTGAGATTCTGCTCTGCACAATCCCCCCCTGCCCTCACCAAGGATCACAGATTATGGAAGCTCTAACCTTGTGTTTCTATGATTTGTGTCAAGGGAAAAGAGTTCTATAATATCTTAACTGGAAATTTCATGCTTCAATCTGAAAACAATATCTATAACATTCATTCAGTTAATTGGCAAGTGAGACAGAAGACCATATCTTAATTCTTGGGTTCAAAACCAAGCAGTTTCACCATATATTTCATCAAATATAAATGCGCCAATTAAAAATTTAAAAGTACAGTGGATACAAAATGGATTCAAAAATGTAGAAAATGTAGATAAAACAAAACCATCTGGTGTAACTATGCTAATGATAGGGTAAAGTTTAAGGCAAAAAAATAGTTAATATGGATACATAAAGGACATTTGTACTAATATCAGTGAACTAAGGTCAGTTTAGTTGTATAACAGTTTTAAATACGTGTGCATATAATAACATAAATACATTTAAAATACATTTAAAATAATGTACTAAACTGAAAAGTGAAATTTTAAAAAATCCACACTCATAGGAAAAACATTAATATACTTCACTCAATAATTGACAAGCAGTAAAAAAGTTAAATGGAATAGACTAATTTTATGAAAAACACAATTTAATAAAGCAGTCTACTAGAACTTATAGAACATTGTATTGAACAATGACAGGATACAAGATTTTTTCAAATAAGTGCAAAACTCAAAAAAAAAAGTCTCATGTAATGAGTCATAAGATAAATCCCATATTAATTTCAGTAAGCTTAAATTATCTAAAGTATTTTCTTTGACTAGAGTAGAAATCAATAACAAAATGACAAATAGAAAACCCTAACTGATGGGAAATTAAGGAATATACTTCTAAATAGCTTGTGAGTAAAGTAAAACAGGAGAAATTAAAAACCACTTTGAGTGAATTAATATTATGATATGTCAACATCCGAGGGATGTACCTCAGCCATATTTAGAGGAAGATATGTTCCCTACTGTGCATACATTAGTGAAGAGTGTCTAAAAAACACTGTTTGTTTTAGCATCCACTGTAAGAATCATGAAAAGGAAGGAAATTCACTCAAAAATAGTAGAAGAAAGGAAATAACAAAACAAGACCAGACATCAGTGAAAAATTTGGATTCATCTGGGAATACTGAGAAACGCCTTTTTTTTTTTTTTTTCCTTATGTGTTTCTCATTCTTCATCAGGTTACCTGTGGGAGGTTTTCATATCTGGCTAAGAGAAAAAAAAATCAGGGAAGTGCATTTAAGTCTGTGCTTAAGTCATTTTTGCTATCTTACCATAATATGGCTCCTAATCAAGCCAGAATTAGAATGGAAAGTTACAAAAAATTACCAGGTAAGAATGTATATATAGGGAGATGTGAAACATTGATGACTTCAGGCAGGAAAAACCTATGGAGTTAGATATCAATAATGGTTACCAGTGGAAATGGCTAGAAGGAGTACAGACTGCTTCTGGGATGCTGGTAATATTTGTTCTATGATCTAACTTCAGTTTTCATAGGTATGTTAGTTTGTAAAAATTCATTGAGCTGTATACATATTTGTTTATATAAGATACTTATATTTTTCACTAAAAAAACCCCACAGTATTGTTTCTTAAATTCCACAGATGAGTGAAATCACACAATATTTGTTTTAAGTGTTAAATCACTAAATTGTACACCTGAAACTAATATTACACTGTATGTTAACTAACTGGAATTTAAATAAAAACTTTTAAAAACCTACAGTATAAAAAATTTAAGATTAAAAATTAGATGAAAACTATAATTTTAAAATAAAATATATTATTGTATGACCACAAGATTTAGTATATATTGAAATAATTTAAAATCATTGTTAAGGATGTGGATAGGAAAACTTTTATGCTTCTGATAGCTCTTATCCCTAGTTAGGGACAAACTGTACAACCGGTTTAAAAACAGATCCCCACTATCTACTAGTACTGGTACATATATGCCATATGACCTTTTAACGTCATACTTAGATACAGGCAAATGAACTTATTACATGTGTGCATAGAGTATTTTGTACAAAAATAGCCATGACCGATCACCTAATAATTAAAAACTTGTAACATTGTAAATGTGCCCTTAGAATGGATAAATTATGATGGAATCCTGCAGAGGCATTCTATACTACAATATAGGAACTACAGCTATACATACAAACATGGGTAAACTTAAAAAGCATAATATTGAACAAAAAATCCAGATTTAAAAAGAGCATATATTCTGCAGGTTTCACTTATATAAAATTCAGAAGTCATCAAGATTAAACCAAAATCCTAACAGATGCTTTGCTGGAATAATAAGACTCTAAAGAAATGCATGGTTGTAATTATTGTAAAAGCCAATACACCGTTAACATTGGGGGAGGCGAGTGAAGAGGGGCTTTAATGGTGCTCATCATATTTCCTTTTCCTATTGGGGTTAAATGAGTTTTGCTTTCTGATAAATTGAGATTGACATTTTGATTTTCTTCACTTTTCTCTATGTGTGTATTCTCTATGTGTAATTATTTCATGAGTAAAATGGATAAAATAGGGGTGCTTGAATGGCTCAGTGGGTTAAAGCCTCCACCTTCAGCTCAGGTCATGATCCCAGAGTCCTGGGATCGAGCAATGCATCGGACTCTCTGCTCAGCAGGGAGCCTGCTCTCCCTGGTAACATTTTATTTGCCAATTTGTGTACTGCATCAAAGGCATTTATTTCATTATTCTTTTTTAAGCAAAAAGTGTTCCTTATATACACAAGCTAGTGTGTATGACATATTTCTTAATAAAATAAAATTTAAGAGAACGGTTATTCATGTATTTGCAGGTTAAATTGTCATTCCTGCAAAATACTGCCATAATTCTATGATTCCTCTGAAGTACTCAAATAATATAATCCAATCATTCAATTTATATACAAGTTGAATAATTATAATGACATATATGCAAATGCAATTAAGAGTGCTCATATATGCAAATAACTAACTTCCAACTTTATAAATATTTCAGTAATTCTGTAACAAATTCTGTAACAAGCGTAGCATTTTTCAGGAAATGATTGCCTACTGCATCTTATTGAAATTTATTATAATTTAAAATATATCTTTTATATAATCTTGAGATATATTCAAGTTTTACTGGAGTCTTTAATATATCCTACAATAATTATTACTGTAAAACCTGGAGGGATAGTTGGAAAGATTTAGTTGTCCAGTTAAATAATATGCATTAGATCTCAAACCTTACCTGTGCAACTCACCTCTCAGCATTTGACAACAATCAGGTAGCAGTCTCTCTATCTCCCAATCATTTCTGTTTTTTTAAAAAAATATATATATTATGGTTTTGTCTCTTTCCCATTGTTTTTTGCCACACATACTGACTTTAACTATTTCCTCCCTAACTTCTCTTATTTCTAATATTTCTGCCCTCTTTCTGAGTTATTTACATCTGTTTTGTTTGTTTATTTCTCAAACCTTAGGCAGCCTAGATATTTTTCATGGTCCTGGATTATATATAAAACACCATGGATTCTCTCATGGCTCTTTGCCCAGTTTTACCTCGATTGGTTCCAAAACAATAAGAATAATAAGAAAGAAACTTTATACTTGTATCTTCCATTCTTTAAACATAATTATGTAGCTGGATTTTTAATTCTGAAAATTTTATAATTATAAGCCAGAACAAATTAAATCTATTACATTGTCAATAGGTTCTATATACCATGGAGAAAAGGAATAAATAATAATAATCATAATAGAAAAAAAAAACTATGGATTAGTATTTTTTCTAAAAATTCTAAATGCACATTGATATAATAAATTTTCAGAGAAATTGTTCAGTAAACCAGTCTATTCATACTTTGGTTGAACACAAGATTTTCTAAATTCATTTGAGGAATTATTTGTTACTGCATTAAACTTAATGATTTCTCAATTGATATACATTGAATGGTAACTGCTGACTTGAGTTGATGTACATTTTGCGATAATTCATTACTCTTTTGCCAATATTTCAAGTTCACAATTTGAACCATGGTCATGATTCAATTAAAGCTCATATAACTCATGTGATGTTAAGGAATGATGTCCTCAGATCAAGGATCTTAATAGAATATTTTGAATTTTAAAATTTTATCATATAATCTTACCTTCTACAGTGTACCAAATATTAAGTTGTGTTTCAGTCCAATGGTTAAGATACATACAGAGTGGCAGGGAAATAAGCTATCAGGCCAATTATGAGTATTGCTACAATCCATTTTGTTTTGACAAATAAAATGAGAAAGAACAGGCTAGATCTCTTGACACAAATACTAATTAATTTGCTCCACCCATAAGAACCCAATGAAAATTATGACACAAATTAAAGCATCAATTACACTAACACATACAATTATTCATCTTTGAAATGAATGAGATTGAAAGAGATGGATCTTGCTCTTGATGCTCCAAGACAAGTTACGTATATAATTTTAAAAATCAATTAAAAATACTTAATAAAGTCTGAGTAAAATTAGTGTGCTTTTGAAAAAGAAGAAGAAACCGTCACTTACACTAGATTTCCTTCTATGGCAGTAAGTGACCCACTGCTCACCCGAAGTGCTCTCTGAAGTGTCAAATCAGTTTTGGTTTGCTGTTATTTCTCTAGGGCCCAGTAAAGTTCTTTTGTTTTGTTTTGTTTTGTTTTTCACTGTGTAAGTGCTCAAAAAAATATGTGGAAATAATGAATATATTTGGTAGAGCAAAACAAATGATCAAATGAAACTACCTTGCTTCATCTATATTTATGATTCTACCATGTAACACATTCATCAGTAATCTTGATGAGTTACTAATAACCATGGTATATATGTGCATAAATATACATACACATATGTAATCAGCTTAAGCATTTGGTAAATTAAGAAGCAGGTGTGATGCATGCAAGTAGTAGTAAAGTTCTCTCAGGAGTGAACTGTTCTTCCTCAGAGAAGTACTATATGAAATCTCAGATGTAGTTTATCGGAACTCAAATAGATCAAATGAGCTAGTCCTATAAAACAGTTTATAGTTAATTGATTATTAGTGTTAACATGTGAACTACGACATAGTGTCGTTCAGAAGTGTGACAGGTCAGCCTTAGAAGAATAGAAGACATGACATCGCTAAAGAAACCTTTACCCGCACCTATCCAGACAACACATGGATGTCCTATCCAGTAAATATGAGTTTTGCCTCAGTGTTGCACATTATGAAGAAGAACATAGGACTGTCTAACATTTTGTTTGTTTGAATCCTATGTTCATCAAGAACTGTTTGAATACACTGACTTTTGGAATAGTGTGCCTATAGATAGACAATGCCCTCTTCAAACCAATGCAACATTTTGATCTTCATGAAATATCCACTTACAGAGATCTGTATATCAGGGTTGTAAATGATTTCTAGCATTCCATTATTCTGGATAGAGATAAGATTGAGTATCAGACTTATCTGAGGAACAGATCCTGAAAAAAGATCATGTCATCAAAATAAACATTTTTTGGCATGGATCTGACTAGACAATCAGCCAGACTTCCTGAATGACAGCCCTCCTCTACCTCCGGTTTCCACCCCATGGAACACTTCATCTGTTTCTGTGTGTTTCTTAATCTTATTTTTTTAATAAACAATTTTTAGAGCAGTTTTATGTTCACAGAAAAATCGAGCAGAATTACAGAGATTTCCTGTATGTTCCTTACCTCTCCTGTAGCCAACATCCCTTACCACAGTGCTATGAACAGTTGATGAAACGGCACTGACACATCATTATTACCTGGAAGTCCATTGTTTACAGTAGGGTTCACTCTTAGTACATTTTATGTGTTTTGACATATGTATAGTAATATGGATCTATCATTGTAGTTTCCTACCATATGAATCATTTCACTGCACTGCCCTAAAAATCGTCCAAGCGCCACCTATTTGGTCCTCCCTTCCCCCAACCCCTGACCTTTTATTCTCCTTAATCCCTGAATCTGTCATTCCCTCCATGGTTTTGCCTTTTCCAGAATGCTATATAGTTGGAATCATATACTATGCAGCCTTATCAAATTGACTTCTTTTACTATGTGATACACGTTTAACTGTCCTCCATTTTCTATGGCTTGATAACCCTTTTTTTTTTTTTTTAGTACTGAATAATATTCCATTGTGTGGATTTGTCATAGTTCACCCATTTACTGACTGAAGGACATCTTGGTGCTTCCAATTTGGCAATTATGAATAAAGCTGCTATAAGTATCCTTGTGTAGGGATTTGTGTAGTGGTGTTTTTCACTCATTTGGGTACATAACAAGATCTCACTTGCTGAATCATATGTTTAGAGTATATTTAGTTTGGTAACATGTAAACATTTATTTCCATCTCTAAGCTTCAGGAACACAAAAATAATTTTGACCAGAGGAGTCCCCTTGGTCTAGCCAGTGCTATCTTTGTACTATACTATATAGCCTGAGAGTTTTCCTACCTTCTCTTTCCATCCCACTTTTCTTTTACAGGTGTCAGACCTGTTTTGGGGTAGAAAGCTCTTCCACCTAGTCTTGCTTCTTCGATTTTACACCCATGCCATTTGTCTTGTATGTAGTGCATTGGGCAGTGTACAACACTCATTTCTAAGAGATTAGGAAGCTACTCGGGAAATTTCCTTTGAGGAAAAAGCAATGCTTGCCAAATGGAAATTGGCTAAAGTAATAAAGAAATGATTTCATCTTTAAGGTTCAAATTTTAAGGAAGTTCTAAGCTGTTGTAAAAACTATGATAAATATCTAGTGTTCCTTATGGTATTGGATTTTTCCATATTAATGTGGCATACTTCTTTATATTTTTTCTTACTATACTTTATAGTCCTGTATTATTTCTGAATATTAAACCCTTGTTACTTGCATGTGTTAATATCTTTCTCAGATTTTGTCTTTTACTCTCACTTTCTTTTGGGGACTGTTCTGGGTACATACTCAGTCCTGGCTTATTGTTTTGTAAAAAAGCGAAATACATGCCATCACCATTATATCATACTATATAGAATTTTAGTATTTATTATAAATTGGAGGTACTTTTTTAAAATTTTAAATATGATATGGATTTTTAGACACTTAGATATTTTGCATGACTCAACTCATATTCAAATTTCCTGTTACTTTTCTATCACATTTATGAATAATTTTAATTAGAGATTTTCTTGTGTTTACAATGTAAAATCTTAAAAAAATAACATTTTACCATTTAAATATGTCAGGGACGGCTGAGTGTCTCAGTTGATTATGTATCTGCCTTCTGCTCAAGTCATGATCTCAGGATCCTGGAATCAAGTTCCGCATTAGGCTCCCTGCTCAGTGGAGAACCTGCTTCTCTCTCTTCCTGTCACTCCCCCTACTTGTGCTCTTTTTCTCTCTCTCTGACAAATAAATAAATAAAATATTTTTTAAAAATAATATGTATGTCAATCAGAATACATCATAAATCATAAAAATAAATTGAATACTGAAAGTTATATTAATCCATTAACCTCTAATTAAATATTGGTGTGTTCATCAAAATAGTGCTTTAATATTAGATTATTAACTTATGATATAGGTTATGAATGTAACTCCTAAAATAAATTTATAATTATGACATGCATATAACTTTTAGAGAATCTGTAGATGAATATGTAGATGAAAAAGCTATTAAAAATGCTAATAAATTAGTAGTACTGAGGAAAAGTACAGACTCCCAAAAATATACCATGAGTGTTAAGGCTACTAATACAAATTTACCTCTAACAGAGCTTGGAATTCTGTTTCTCTTTTTAGAACTTTCTGCAAAGCCTATTGAGATCTGTTATGTTTATTGGTCATAAATATGTTAAGGCAAATTATTTTTAATGTGTCTTTATCTCCATGAAATCTAAGATCAGAGGAAATGTGGAAAGTTACTTGAATTAACCTCCATATTTTTGCTTACTGTACTAACTCTGAAACATCATGATCTATTGTGGTAGGCTAAGGTGATTCAGGAGTATGAGATGGTGCCTGGAGCAGGGATAGGAGTACACGGAGGTTGGAGGGGGCAAAAGAAATTATGAAGGGAAAAGCTGAAGACAAATACTTCTTATTTCAATAGTTAAGAGATTCCATTTCTCTCTTTTCTCCCCATGCAACTTTTGGTAAATTATTTTTTCATTTTATTTATTTTTTCAGTGTAACAGTATTCATTCTTTTTGCACAACACCCAGTGCTCCATGCAAAACGTGCCCTCCCTATTACCCACCACCTGTTCCCCCAACCTCCCACCCCTGACCCTTCAAAACCCTCAGGTTGCCCCAACCTCCCACCCCTGACCCTTCAAAACCCTCAGGTTGTTTTTCAGAGTCCATAGTCTCTTATGGTTCGCCTCCCCTCCCCAATGTCCATAGCCTTTTGGTAAATTTTATGTTAGATTCCAGGATAGAGAAGCTATATCAGTAATTTAGCTCAGATACAATATGTGTTAAGTGGAATTTTGTGGGAAGAAACTACTGACATAACATTGCATTGTACCTTTGAGAAAACAAGTTTAGAACCCCAACTAATATGCCTATAAATAAAGTTTTATAACAAAACCTGTCTACAAACGAGGACTTGTTCACTTAACTAAAATAAATACTACTTTTCTTGAAAGTAAGATATGACCCTTCTAAACATTTTCTTTATATTTCTGGAATGTTTCAATCTGTGTTGTGAAACATTATAGATACCCTGAAATATTATGATATGAGACATTTATTCTCTTAAGATAATGTGTTTAGTTTGGGTTGATATTATTGCAAAATAAATAACACCTCAAGGCACTGGTGTTTAGAATTATAATAGTAAGGCCGTGGGTTTACTTTGCAGCTATGATTCAGCCATGCTGTAAATAAATGAATGCCTATTCCTTATAATCTTCTTTAAAATAGTATTTAAGTGACAAAGGAAGGACACTTGCTAGTAGCCTCTTTAGATCTAATCTGATGAACTTGAAAGATAATTGCAAAGTAGAAGCATGAGCTTTCTATTTTATTTGTAAGTTAATTTTGATGTGGGAAAGAGTATCCCATTTCAATTTTTGTTTTTGAGAGAGAGCATCTTATATTTAGGAAGTACCATGGACCCTTTCATGCCATGGGTGTGTTTCAATAAATCTCAGCTCATGAATGATTGATCTTAAAGAATTAGAAAACATCTCTAGTGTGAGCAATTAGATCTCTTTTTATTGTTGAGCTCTGGTTCAACAGGCATGAAATTCTAGGACATGGATTGTGAGTTATAGTACTCTGGGGTCCTTACTCCACTGGCAAGTTCTGATGCTTTCAAAATGAAACACTAGCTTCATATTCGAAATTCTCCTTTGTTCAATGATCCTTGTAACGCATTTTGATGTTTTAATCTCTCAGGTGTTGGTCTAGGTTTAGAGAATACTTTCAAAGTCGCCAGAGATATCCGAAGAAAAAGATATCCAGTGCATTGCACTGTGCAGAGAATGATGAATAGGTTGATGCACAATTAGGCACATTTTACGTCGATAATCAACTCGCTATTTTTAGTCAACGTTGAATATTACAAATACAGCCATGTGATTATTTCTAACCAGTGATGTATGTGTAGAAGAAATGTGTGTCACTTCTGGACAGCTTATTTTTGATGGCCAGTTTCCTGACTCTCTCTTCTCATATTACAGTCATTGTGAAACATGTGTCAGAATGAGACCTCTAAACACCCTGGTTTTGTGTGATGGCAATGAGCAGAGGCCTCCACTGTCAAGCCACACTAGGAATGTAGGATAATGAAGAAATAAACCTTTTTTGCAGGAATTACTGAGTCTACATATTAGGGTAGCAAAACTTAGCCTATGTGGCTAATAGAAAGATGGAGGGGCACCTGGGTAGCTCAGTTGTTAAGTGTCTGCCTTCACCTCAGGTCAGGATCTCAGGGTCCTGAGACTGAGTCCCGCAAGGGGCTCTCTACTCAGTGGACAGCCTGCTTCTCCCTCTCCCTCTACCTGCCGTTCTGCTTACTTGTGCTCTCTCTCTGTCTCTCTGTCAAATAAATAAAAACCTTGAAAAAAAAAAAGAAAGAAAGATGGAGATGGATATCTATGTAATTATCGGGTAGCTATTACATAAAGAATACAAGGAAATATTTCTTCCTTCATAAACAAGAAACTCTTTACAGGTTCAAATTTGCCACACCAGTATTTTACACTGGATAAAAATAAAACAACATTAAATAAAAAAATAAAAATAAAAATCACTCAAGCTTTTCCTTGAAGGATCTCTAAGTCAGTGTGGTATGCATTTGCATATTTATGTGCATTAATATCAGATTATTAAAATACCAGTAATTGGGCTAGATTCAGAAGAAAGTTTAACTCAAGCTCTTTATTTCACAAAGATAACTCAAGTGAAGAGATGGCCCAAAGTTACCCACAATAATAAAAACATATGCTAAAAGCCCAACTTTTCTGAAAAGTAGGTCACAGTTCCATTACTCAATGCACATTTCCTTCACATCACCATCTAGCTGTGTACGCAGAGAGCCGTTAGGAAATGCTGTCCAGGAAAGGGTGTGTTGGCAAGTAATAAGTTTTAAAGTACATATTTGAAGATAAAGGAGAAAAAGTTATAGAAAGAGGAATGGTAGAACAAATACTACATCACACCACTGTGGAACAATTCCCTGCATTTTTATATGAGTTACACAGCTGGGGCGTCTGGGTGGCTTGGTCAAGTTGAGTGTCTGCCTTCAGCTCGGTTCATGATCTCTGGGTTCTGGGATGGAGCCCCACATTGGACTCTGCTTCTCCCTCTCCCTCTGCCTGCAGCTCCCCCTGCTTGTTCTCTTTCTCTCTCAGCTGAATAAATAAAATCTTTTAAAAAAGAAAAGAAAGTCACACAGTTATTGTTCTAAAGAGACTCGGAATGGCATCTAGTCCTCAGGTCCATACCTCACCTGAGTCACAACATTTTTTTTTTACCATGATTTCAATAACAATTATAAGTAATAATCACATATCAGACTCCTCAGCAGATTAATGTACACCTCAGAATCTTCAGGCAAAATTCTATTTTTCTCATGGATAATTTCTTGATCTGTTTTTCTAGTCTCTCTCTCTCTCTCTCTCTCTATATATATATATATATATTTTTAGTCAAAGTATGGGTGTATAAGGATTCCCCCCCCCAAGGTGCTTCTGTTTTAAAAGAAAGGATACCCTGATTCTTTCAAAACATCCTCAAAATAATGACCTGGGACTAAATTAACATTTCTAAAAGTCACCGAGATTTTTAGATAAAATTCAATACAAATGCACACAGTTAAATTTTATTACCACTTATCAGGATTGGGCTACACATAGTATGCTATCTGTGCTTTGTTTATCTCTGTTTTAATAGGCATTTCATTGACATTTTGATAGACTCCTCCAGTGCTTGAGGTTATTAAATTCTGTGCTTCAAGTTATTAAAGTCACAGAAATGCAATTAAAATCACTCCTTTGATCGTGCATTATTCACTTATTTTTAGCTTTGGATATTACAGTGGAAAAATTTTAAAAGCCAAAGGTTTTAGATAAGTTTGACGAGATATTTTTAAATAGCAGTAGTAGTAAATGTATAATTATTTCCTTAAAACTGCTGTTTGGACATTTTGAAATGCAATTCTCATTGATTGTCACCACATGCATCTATAGATAGATATACAGAGAGAGACAGATGAATGTGTATGACTGCCGTTGTTCATATTTGCCTTTCTTCTTTCTTGAAAGGGAGCAAAGTATGTGAAAAATACTGTCAACAAATTCAGAAGTTTTATATTCCTGAAAGTCTGGCAAGGATTCAACTTCAAATGAGCTTTATTTCACGTTAATTTTTTTAAATGATTTTATTTGTTTATTTGCCAGAGAGAGAGCAAGCACAAGCAGGGAGAGCGGCAGGCAGAGAGAGAGAGAAGCAGGCTCCTCGCTGAGCAAGGAGCCTTGCGCGAGGGCTCCATTCCAGGCCCCCGCATCATGACCTGAGCCAAAGGCAGATACTTAACCAACTGAGCCACCCAGGCACCCCAGTTTCACATTAAATTTAACTTTTGTTTTATTTGACAAAGGTTCTAGTTCTTTCATTCTATAACAATAAAAGAGTGAGCTGACTTGAGTTCATAACTTGTGTTAACAGCATACCTTTCATTTATCAAGATTCTGGTCTACTTCAGGGGCGCCTGGGTGGCTCAGTGGGTTAGGCCGCTGCCTTCAGCTCAGGTCATGATCTTGGGGTCCTGGGATCGAGTCCCGCATCGGGCTCTCTGCTCAGTGGAGAGCCTGCTTCCCTTCCTCTCTCTCTGCCTGCCTCTCTTGTGATTTCTCTCTGTTAAATAAATAAATCTTTAAAAAAAAAAAAAGATTCTGGTCTACTTCAAATTCTGTATTATGAAGTGTGTGTGTGTGTGTGTGTGTGTGTGTGTTGTGCTTAAACCTTACAATAAATTAAGAGAAAAGTAGGATTATTTCCCCTCTATAAGTGAGGAGACTAATGATTCGATTAGCTAAAATGATCCCACTAATAAATGGTGGAGCCAGAATTCAACAGTAGCTTAATTTCACTCCAGATATAGCCTGTGATGCTTTACTACCTTGTCTTGTCTACCTTGTCTGTTTTAAAATTATATTTAAACATTTATGATGACAATAGTTTCTATTTCTATAGCTTTGACTTTGTGCCAGTCCTGCTATCACTGATTCAAATGTATTAACTCATTACTTCTCATAACATTCCTGTGTTATTTTATGGATAATGGATGCCCTTGCCAAGTTAGGGCAAGTAGTAATTGTTGGAGCCAGGATTTAAACTGATTCCTGAATCTGGGCTCTTAACCCTCATATTTACTCTGATTATTGTCTTCATGAATACTGGGTGAGAGCCCCCTTCGAGAATGATAATATGCTGCGTGAATATTGTACCTGTTCACACTCTATCTCCTTGCTTTTAATCCTTCTTGCCTTCTTTGATAACAATCTACCCAGTCCCTACACTTCATCTTGCCTGCTAATCCTTCTGATCGCAGTGTTGACCTGGAGTGCTGTTTCAAAAATCAAAATGATGTTGAGGCTGTGTGATTCTTCAGTGAGTAAGAGTATCATGAATATGTAGCAATTGCTGCCACGGATGCAGTAAGGTAGAATTGTGGTTCGGTTGTCATTTAATTAGTGTAACAGTTATAAAGCATTATCTAAACTTAAACCGAAATGACTTAAGTAGTTCCTACATTTATCCTTGGTAGTATTAGTCTAGCTCTATATTGACACTTGAATTCTAAATTCTAGGTTTCTACCTAGTCTTAAATACCCAGTTTGCTTCTTGTCAGAGGCTGCCTGAGTATCTGCCCCAGAAAACTTCCATCCTCTCTGGAAACCAATTCCTGTAAGAAAGAGACGTTGCCTTCTGTCCTTAGCTGAATACTGTCCTTCTCTATTATACTGGTTTTCTAGAATGATGACTATTTACCTGATTAATCCTAGATTCAGTACTCTGTATTTCACCATTCACAAGTAACACTCCTGGCTTCCCAGGTTGCGTTTCCTCTAACAGTTCTGATTATTGTCTCAATCTCATTGTTATTGTAAGTGCTACACAGATGAGAGTTTACACAACTTCCATCAATCTTGGCATATGTTCTTAGACATCAATAATTTGTCAGTGTCTGTTTTAAAACTTGCTGCTTAGACAAACAAAATATCAGTGAAGGGCTCAGTGATAATTTCTCAGTATTTTCTTAAACTTTACATTGGGTTTTTATTGTTATGGCAAAAAAATGGCATTAGACTTTGTAGCAGTGCATATCATTTATGGCTCATCATGAATTTACATTTAAACAAAATATATACAAGAGTTGTAAAAAAAAAAAAAAAGCCCTCCCTTAAGCCTTTAGTTAATTAAGTTTAACACTTAGATGCATATTAACACTTTCATATATATTAAATATTAACAAATAATTATATTTGAAATTTTTAAAAAGATTTTATTTATTTATTTGACAGACAGAGATCACAAATAGGCAGAGAGGCAGGCAGAGAGAGAGGGGGAAGTAGGCTCCCGCTGAGCAGAGAGCCCAGTTTGGGGCTCCATCCCAGGACCCTGGGATCATGACCTGAGCCGAAGGCAGAGGCTTTAACCCACTGAGCCATCCAGGTGCCCCTGAATGTTTTTATCTTATATAGTTTTAAATTTAAATTCTCTCAGCCACTATATATCTGTGTGTTTCTATATTTGTGTGTTTTGCAACTATATTGAAATTGTTTTCCATTGAAATGGACAGGACCAAATTAGAGTTCTTTGGCATGATCCAAGACCCTACCATTGTGCTATCAATCAGTTATCTTTAAACATAAGTTGTCCACTAGGTCACTGGTTGCTAGTGATGTCATTGATGCTAGTAAACAAGTACTCATTGAGTGTTGGCAAAGGTTTCAGTCCCTGATCATTCCCTTAGCTTATTTATATTGAGAAATAGGCTGATTTTCTATTCAGTTACACATAATTTTCAATCTCATCAAGTTTCAAAGCAAGAGACCAGTAAAGACCCTTTCCTGGTTGGCATGTAAAGTACATAAACTTATTATTATTTTTTCATAACCTTATTTTTAACCAAAAATGGGACACAATGTTCTGGGACTTTTCAAAGAACGTAATTTTGAGATCACTATTTAATTATATCTATCCAAATAGTAAGTCAATAAGAATGACTCTCTGTAAAATATATCCTAAACATTTTGAATTCTTATCGGCCCCCATTACTTGGATAATAACCACGTGGTGTGTGAACACATATGTGCAAGTTATATGAAACCCCTACATTGTATGCAAATTTATTTGAATATTCATTTTGGAGTACAGTAACAATACTAATAAGATTCTCAGAATTATATGTGTATCAAATAATATAGAGAAGCTCTGTAAGACTGATTCTAAAATAGTTCTCTGAATTTAGACCCTCCATTGTTTGCTAAATGCTTCCATTCATTTGTTATCCCATAGGATTTATTATCCTAAATGAGCATTGGCATGATTGCTGATATCACAGAGAAAAATTATATGAAATAGCTTGATGAAATTCATCATCCTAATAAAGAATTGATGGTAAGACCATATTTTTATACTTAATACAAGTTTTCTTATGAGAATTCA
The DNA here is from genome assembly GCF_922984935.1 of Meles meles. NCBI lineage: Eukaryota > Metazoa > Chordata > Mammalia > Carnivora > Mustelidae > Meles > Meles meles. Next base: position 91,389,901 of record NC_060069.1, on the reverse strand, counting down.
CAAAATAAATGTCTGGTATGTTTTAGAACAGGAGTGTTTGTCCTGGGAGCATGAGGTACTTGTTAGTTTCTCTTTTGTGAGCTTCCCAAATCTAACAGTTTTCTTTGCTTCCTTTCTAGATTGGCTGCTAGAAATCATAATTTCTAATTTTACCTATAGAAAATGTGTGGGAAACATGGATTCCTGTCCAATAACTTCATCTTATATTTCTTCTTATCTTTTTAAATAATTATATAGTCTATCACTTACTTCAGGTGCTCATTCATATTTTATCTGTGTTGCTTTAATTGTTTATGGAACAAAGCAGGGTAGGAATAAATAATTAAGTAATTAGGCCAAGAAATAAATAAATGAACAAAGTGCCTATCATAGACAAAGTATGAATCATAACATTTGTCTAAGTCAGTAATATTCAGCAAAATTTCAGTGATAATGGAAATGTCCTCCGATATATGGATTTTCAAGTATGATGGCATCCACTAGACACAACTATTTAAGTATTTTAAATGTTGCTATTGCAAATGAGAAACTAAATTTTTAATTTTAAGCAATTTAAAATTTTTATTTAAATAGCCACATATGAAAAATAAATAAATAGCCACATGCAGTCAATGGTTACCATGTAGGACTGCACAGGAAATCACAACACTGTTCATTTTACAGGACTTTACAAATCAAGGCAGCTCATTTTTTGTGACTTAAAAACAAATTACTAAATGAACCAGTTTATTATATGTTTTAAAATATTGTCCCTCCAAATTAATAGACTTAGGGGGAAAGTGTTGGTAAAAATGTAAAGTGTTTGTCGACTTGCCTCTCTAGCAATGGAGTTATGTTCCTTGTCAGTTTAGCTGATTTATTTGTTGTTTCATATTTATTTTTGGTTGTTTGTTTAAATCATGAGAATATCTTCCTTCTCCATTTTTCTTGTGTTTATTCCTTCCTGGGGGGTTGGTCAGGTTTACCCTTCTGGTGTGGAACAAGCTATGTCCTTCCTATTGGTGAGGTTATTGAGGCCTGAGGGCTGTCAGAAGCTGAGCTTGCACAAACACTTTGTGCCAGGTTTTTCTGGCCAACGATGCCCTGGTGTTTAGCCTGAACCAGTGGCCCTCAAACTAGAGCATGCATCAGAATCACCTGAAGGGCCTGCTCAAAATCACACAGCAGGACCCCAGCACAAGCCCCAGCCTTCAGATTTAGCAGGTCTGGGCTGGGGCCTAAATATTAGTGTTTCTAACAAGTCCCAGGTGATGCTGATACTGCTGGTCTGGGTGCCCCACTTGAGCTCCACTGCCCTCAGTATCTGCTTATTGATTTCACTTGCAAGGGCATCTGACGGCTGCTCACTAGTGCCGTAAAACTTTCTGAATACAAGCAGAAAAGCATTATCGACTGTGGCCTAGGAATTAAGATACCTGTAATCAAGTCCAAATATTTGTTCTGGAATTTGTACATTATTTCTGGGAGGTGTCACAGTGTATTAGTATGTTTTATTTGATTGTGAGGTATGTTACATAAAAATACAACTAACAGTATTTGAATTACAGAGCTTGTGATTGATTTGCTTCTACTTATGTTTTAGAAGGTGGATTCAATGATATAATACCTTAAATATAATTATATTGAACATATTATTATTATCAGGACCTGTGCTAAGTCAAGTCTGTGTAACCATGATCATATTTAATGCATGCAATATGTTATTTGCAAATGTGTGTTAGTATTTATAGTTTTCCTATAAAAGAGGGAAAGCTTGAAGAGCCAGTCATTTGCCTATGAGCCACAGCTGAAGGACGCTGTGATTCACGCTTTGGAGCCCACTCTCTCAGCTACAGACAGACAAAGAATAAAGGTACGCTTACCAAAATCTATATCATCAGACAAATTGCTGTTTTCTTAATGTATAGAGATATGACGATTAAATTCAGAGTTATTTGTGGGGGCGTTAAAGGTCTATGTTGACATAGAATCAAAACTTTTCAAATATTTTCCTGAAATAGCCAGTAGTTCTTTGATAAGGTAGAGAAATATCTTAAGTTTTTCATCAATTTCTTATTAACTTTTCAAGTTATTAAACTGGTATTTGGATAAAAATCTCTCACTGTCATGAGAAAAATTTTTTAAAGACCTAGTTTTTCAACTGCTGTGTGTAAAAACTCTTGTTCGGCAAGAGAATTAAAGAAACACATAATGTGTTGAAATGTTAATTTTTTTCCATCAAATTTATCACAAACATGTCTTGATTCCAGTTTTCTCTTTATTTCTATGGCTCCAACATAGAGAAGATCCTTAAAAGCAAATATTTTTAAATATCAGAGTTTTAAATTTTATTTTTTGACTTAAAATTACTCTTAGATAAATTAGGGAAAACTTGGTACAATATTTCTTAAAATGTGTGAATTCATTTCTAGTTATATCTTTTTATCGGTGTTGTATTATGTATAACAAAATACAAGGTACTCTCTACATCCATCCGCTGTATGATAACCTTTTTAAAAGTAAGTTTTTATCTACCTTTAAACAAAATATTGTTTCATTTACTAAGTAATTATGACATTATTTTCAAGGGAGTTTAGGAATAGATTTGGGAAAAACACTTCAAGTGGCTAATAATTCAGAATTATCAGTTGTGATTTTTCATATGCAGTGTGAAGTATATACATAATAAGTATTTGAAAACAACTTTACCATCAAAAAAAGTATTTGAAGCATTGCTTGTAACATCATACAGCTGCAGACTTCATGATGTCTACCATTGGGAACCACTGAGCATTCTTAAATTCAATAGTGAGATTTTATTTCACAGTCATTAGGACTGTTGATGTAACTAGGATTGTATATGTGATATGTAAAGTTGCAGTATAGTATATATGATATGAACATTTTTTGCAAAAATAGAAAATATTCTGTAAGGTAGGAGACAGAAGGGTCATTTCTAAAGTAATAGGCAAAAAGTAAATAAGAGATAACTTCTCCAATGTGTTGGGGAGAAAAAAAAATTCCTTCAGTTTACACTTTTGTAATTTGCTTATTTCACAATAATTCAGCCATGAGTATCTTTGTCCATAAGTCTTCATGACAGATCTGAATTTTCCTTAAAAATTCCTATGATTGTAATTTTAGGATATAAACAGTATTGAGTAAAACATTCCTTAAATAATGCTACATTGATTAAGCTACTAACAATAAATACCTGATAGAGAATTCTTCTCACATATAAAAAAGTTAATGTTCATTTTTTTCTTTTTGGTGTAAGAAAAAAATCTCATATGAATGAATATGTTACAGGGTGGTGGAACAATTTTTCACATATTTGAGTATATGCAATTCAGTTATTTATCAGAAGCATAACTGAAAATTACATCATGTTCCAAAAAGTCAAGTACTAACTATATTTTATTCTACTTAATATTTGGACAAATGTAAACCTTCTATAATGTAAATAAGATACCTAAAATTAGGCTCTTAAAAATGTATTAATCAAAGGGATACTAAAAGTAATTTATCCCAAATTCTTTTTTTACAGGTTAGGAAAGTCGTGTCCAGATAAAACCTAACAGTTCTGGTATTGTAGAAGTTACCAAAACCAAAACTAAATTACAAAACAAAATTGAAAACAAAAACAAAATCCCATGGCTTGGGACCGTGGTCCATTGTCTTTTCTCTGTTCCAAGCTCTGTCTCTAGAATTCCATATTATCAAAAAATCTTAATCTCTAAGTAGATGACAGGGAGGCTGTTTAGTGCCTATGTCACCTTGTATTTTATTTTTGGTGCTAGGAAGGACTATATATATCTTGCACATTGTGCAGATATTACAAAGTGACATTCTCAAGTAAATGCTGAGCTTTTCTTTTTTTTAATTAGTAGCTGAACTGGAAAATGCAAGCTGTCAAATATGTGTTTCTTTTTTAACACTCGAAATAGAATAGTTTCATATTAATTACATGGTAGCATCCAACTATATGAGTTACATTAGGAAAGCAGAACTCAAAATATCCTATGTTTATTTTGAGAGACCTCACAAAGACCTAAATGAATCCAGAGTTTAGTTTGTATATTTTCAAGGAAAGGTGATCCTGTATTTTAAAATAATCCAATTTCATCTTGAATTACTGACAAGCTTTGACATTTATTCTTACCAATAAAAAAAGACAAGAATATGAAAGGAGAATAAAACCGTGATAAGCCAGAAGGAAACATTTTTTAATTTTAATGGGAAATAATTGGCAGTGTATTTAACACCCTTGAACCTCACATTTAATCAACAGAAATAATACGAACAAACTTAAGCATTTATGAGGCATTTGATAATATCAGTAGAGCGATCACTTTGGGCTTTCATCCTCTATGAGGAAACAGAGGTTGAATTATTTACTTGTGATCTCACAATAACACAATGAAGGCAAAATGAGAACCCGGAGTCCTTGGTCATAACTTCGGATTGGTTCAATGGGTTCTGCTTTGTTAATCAGCATTTGCAGTCTTCCTCACGTTAAACAGTACCTCCCTGGTTATATGCATGTGAGTAACTAGGAAAAGAATTTTTAAAAATTACTTTTGGTAGCTATCATGATAATAAAAGTACTTAATTTTGACAAAGCCCAGTACTGTGAGGCAGATATAATTATTCCCAGTTGCTACATGCAGACCATGAGATTTCAAGAGATTGTGATTTTCTTCGTTTTAGATAGCTAGTATAAACCTAGTCACTACTTAAATGTAGTTTTTCTCCAAGTTCATAGGTCATTGACATAATAAAGATATTTAGTGTTTTGTTTTTTTTTTGTCTTTGTAAGGTAGAAATCCAATCTCCTAGCTTAAGTTAAAAATTGAAGCTTTTGTTGGCTCATAAATTTTAATAGATGGAAAAGTATTGGGGCGCCTGGGCTCAGGTCATGATCTCGGGGTCCTGGGATTGAGCCCGACATTGGGCTCTCTACTGGGCAGGGAGCCTGCTCCCTCTCTCTCTGCCCCCACCCCTACCTCTCTCTGCCTTCCTTTCTGCCTACTTGTGATCTCTGTCTGTCAAATAAATAAATAAAATCTTCAAAAATATATTAAATGACAAGAAGTGCAGGGATAAATCTGAAAGTGCCTCGAACACTCAGGATAATCTGGTTTTTCTTCATTTACACACACAGAAACACATAGAAAGGCATTTGCCTTTCTATGCAGAGTGGTTTCATTCTCTTGCACTGGAGACTTTCTCTATACAGTAGGAAAATGCTAACACCCAGCATGTTCTTAGGAAGGTAGTTTTGGTCCCAGGTTCTCTCAGAAAGCTTGTTTGTTAACAAATACTTGTGCCTGGACTCCTCCAGGGCATACGAAGTGCTTACCTGTCCTTACATGCTTCTTCCTCTGTCTTAGCTGTGCTCAAGAACTTAAGCAAAATTCAATAAACGAGCATCTAGTTATGTATTAATTGTAAGAACATGAGTTAATATCTGTTCAGCACCCTCTATGTGATCAATTCTAGGCTAGATAACTTTTTTTTTTAATTTCTAGTTTTCATCCTGAAGCTGAAGCATTATATTTGACTTTACTGATAAGGAAGAGTTAGGGAGGGATTGAAATTTGAATTAGATTCAGTGCAAACCCAAAACCCATGTCTCCGCCTATGTTATCTAATAAGAAGAGATGGATGTATATCAGGTTTATGGGTTTGCTTTAAATAATTCATTAGGCTAATGTTATCGTTAACCTTTTCTCTACGAAGACCTTGAATTTTAAGCTTTTGAAAGATAATGCACAGGTGTATAATATCAAGCAAGATAATCAAGTCTTGCTGAAATTAAGTTTATGGTGTTCTTTTTCTTAACAGGTGTGTATGTATATCAGAGAATTTATGGTATTTCAGATTTTAAGGTGATTTCAAAACTAAAGCATACAATATGATGATAGAAATTTCAGGAGGATAATTTTTAAAATTAAGATCCTCATGTCAGTAACCTATATGTTCATTGAATTCTTAGCTACCATTTTTATTAATGCTAGAAGTATGCTTTCTAAACACAAAGTAAAAAAAAAATCAATGGAAGAAAAATACACAGATATGCAGTAAATAAAAGACAAAAAATCTAGGATACAAAGATATGAATAGTATCAACACGTTTTATAACCTCAAACACAGTCAGAAAAAGAAAATAGTACCTGCTATGTCAGAAACTGTGACTCACAACTTTCATGCAGAATTTGAGGTGAAATAATATTTTGTTTTGGTTGATTTTTATGTGGCCGCAATGGCAGTTTTTTTGGGTTTTGTTTGTTTCTGTTTTTATTATACTTACTGGGAAATCTCAAATGACCTTAATTTGGTTAATGATTTTATATTTTCCTAAATGTCAAGACTTAAAGGCAAATCTAAGAAAGAGGACATAAATACAATTTTAAATAAGATGCTTCCAATGTACTGACGGTTGTCTTCAATGTGATAAATGAATGCTCAAGCCACTGACCTGAGCTTCAGTTTCCAGCCATGAGGATGGCAATAGGGAAATTCTGTCTGGATATCTATGCCAGAATCTTTTTTTCTCCCCCCCCCCCTTAAAGATTTTATTTATTTGACACAGAGAGAGAGGAAACACAAGCAGGGGAGTGAGAGAGGGAGAAGCAGACTTCCCACTGAGCAGGGAGCCTGATGCGGGCTCGATCCCAGAGACCCTGGGTTCATGACCTGAGTCAAAGGCAGATGCTTAATGACTGAGCCACCCAGGCACCCGTCTGTGCCAGAGTCTTAAGTAATGATGGAATTTTATGGATCCATGCATGCTTTTTCTCTCTCTCTCTCTCAGTTAAATCCCAACCATCAATGTTGGAGCTAAAATCCATCTGCTTCCCAAAGCAGCAGATTAAGGCAAGTACAATAGAAATGGCAGGCACAAATGGGAAGTTAGACATTTTACCACTTTCAGACAGAAAATGTTGGATTTGTCACCAATATGAATCCTGACATGTTTACTTATGGGAAAATGCATATATTTTTTCTGATCAATATCAATATCTTAAAATTTTTGGAAAAGAGTATAGAAAGGATGAAAGCGTCCTACTTCTGTTTATAGTTGACTTCTTGCAAAGAAATCCTGTGGTTTTCTTGTTTTATGAATATATTAGAATACTACACACTAATAGTAATAAATAACAAGTTGAAACTTGAAGTCATGAATTAAACCTCTAAGAAAACATAGTCATTTTCTCTTCTGGGACAATCTTTTTATGTTTTTGAAATTCACTAAAAAGGACCTAATTCAAATTCAGGATTTTTCACAACCAACAGGAACACCTCAGATGAGTGAGAAGTTTATGACAGGGGACACTACCATGCCAATTTATTTAGAAGCACCTTGAATCACATCTCTCTTTTATCCCCTAGACAACCTGCCCCCCCACAGGATTGGGAAGGATGGTTCTGAGATAACATATAATTTTTCCCTTATTTTATGGAGGCAAAGGGATTAAAATTCCTTTTTCCCGATACAGGCATGTGTTGTTCATGGTACTGTGTATTATATAAACTTAATTGTTCTGCCACAACCCAGCTAAGTGTAAGAAGCATTAAATCATATTTATAGTAACCAACATAAGCAGAGATACAGATTATGGATTATAATGTTCCTGATGTTTGGGGAACTTATCTTCTATCTTAATATTGAATTCTACTTTATGGTGTGTTTTTAATCAATGCAGTTTTTTTTTTTATTTCTTTCATCAGCTTTGTGTCAGTTTAATGAGTTCCAAAGACTTATAAAGGGTCTATGACTCATAATACTTCTATTAACTACTTTTCTTCAGGGTTGATGATTCATGCTAAACAATAGCCATTAGATTCCTTTGATTTTTTTGGAGTAAAAGTTGGAATTCATTCTCTAATAGCTACTTATACTTATTTACAGCTCTTTACAGCCATGTTTTTACCAATCCAGTTTTACAGATGAAGGATCAATGAGGTTAAGTGCCTTGCCCAGCACCACCAAATAGGTGAATTAAAAGCTGAGATTAGAATTTAAAATTTCAATCTCCCTGTGAGTCACTGAGCCATGCTGCCTTGAAAAACATTAAAAATTTCTTTGGAAATTTTTTTGTAAAAAAACTTAAAATTTCATGATAAAATTTAATTTTTTTATCAAAGGAATTCCTTTATGAAGACATTTAAATGCTATAAATGTACATAATCAAATTCAATATCAGCTGTTAATTACTTATAATAAAATTACTAGCAAAAGTATTAGTAGTAGAATTCTGACTATTTAGATACAGAAACTGAAATGAATTGTTTTTGTTTCATAAAGAGAATATGAATTGCTCACAATAATGGTTTATGAAGTCAGTAAGTAGGACTATATATGTTCTTTTACCCAACAATCTTGTTCAATTTTTGTTAAATACATTTACAGTAGATTATATTATGATGAAGAGGATTCTAGGCTTATAGACTGCTAAGTTGGAGCCGATTTCCAATCATAGAAGGCTAAGCATTAATAAACTGAGTTGTAACAGATGACCTCTAATTAAAAATAAATCATATATTACAAAGTGTATTTAAAAGCTACTGTGAAGTGAACCCATTTTTGTGTGAATAATTATATCCCTTAATGAATGACTTAATAACATGTAATATGATTGGGGAAAGATTCCCACAGCACAATCATTGACTTACAGAAGACAAGCTCCAGAAGATATTAATGCCTTCTAATGGAATCTTGATGTAGAGCAGAGATCAAACATTTATCACATCATTCATTCAGGAGAATTAAGTTTTTGCTTTGACTGAGAGCACATCTTTCCTGGAGAGGCTGCCTCTTCTTGACTGTGTTTCACAACCATGCCCAATGTTTATTTTGTCCATTATACCAGAATCACATTATCTGAAACTAAAAAGCAATTTGGGATCATTTAGCCTGTTCTTTGATTCTTTAGTGATGGAACGAACAGATTTTAAAGACCTAGAGTTACCTTCTATGGGTTATACAGTCTAAAGTTTTGTCATTTTCTATAATCTGGGTCTGTGTTCTGTGTGACTATAAGAGGCATGATTCTACTAAGAGCTCACTTCCCAACTTCCTGGCATCATAAATATAAATTTAAATTTTTCATCAAATTCTGAAAAATTATGGCCATTATTCAATTTTTTGGTCTCCACTTTCACTCTTTTCCTTTGGAGACACCAGTTATACATTTATTTGCCTACTTCAATCTTCCCCACAGTTCACTAATCTTGTGTTTAATTTATTTCATTTTGAGTTGTTTAAATTACTATAGCTTTAATATCTTCTTAATTGCAGATTTTAAGCTGCTATTTATTCCATCCATAGCCTTGCTATGAAATAAGTTATTAAAAAACTGGATATGAAAAAACTAATAAGTGTTTATTCATACACCTTTTTCTATGGTTTGAAACCCTGCCAAGTAATCTAAGGTTCTAGATTTCTGTCTTCCCACAAATACAACCAAGTAATAGTATTTTTAAAAGACTTCAAATGTTATCAACAAATATATCTCAAATAATATAAATTTTGTTTTGGAGAAAAATAACATGAGCATAAATTAATTTTCTAACTTTTATTATCAGCAGCTAGGTATCAATCACATAGGTATGGTAGGAAAAATATGCCTTCAAGGTTTCAACACTGGGTTAAAATATTGTTTATTTTACAACTTATAAAAAAGTAAGTTATATCCTCTTATGAAAAATTTTACAATAGAAACAAATTATAGAAATTGCTTAATAGGAAAATGAGTATTCTGCAGTTGAAATTTAAAAGTTATGGGGCATCTGGGTGGCCATCATTAAGCATCTGACTTTGGCTTAGGTCATGATCCTAGGGTCCTGGGGTAGAGCCCCATATCGGGCTCCCTACTCAGTGTGGGGAGTGGAGGGGTGGAGGGGGTGTTTGTTTCTCCTTGTCTCACTCCCCTTGCTTGTGTTTCCTCTCTTGCTGTGTCTCTCTCTGTCAAATAAATAAATAAAATCTTAAAAGAAATTTAAAAGTTACTGAAATTTCTTACAGAAAACAAGTTGTAGAAAAATAAAGATACTTCATGGGGCACCTGGGTGGCTCAGTGGGTTAAACCTCTGCCTTTGGTTCAGGTCATGATCTCAGGGTCCTGGGATGGAGCCCTGCATCGGACTCTCTGCTCAGCAGGAAGCCTGCTTCCCCCTCTCTCTCTGCCTGCCTGTCTGCCTACTTGTGATCTCTGTCTGTCAAATAAATGAAATCTTTAAAAGAAAAATACTTCATAATAGAAGTGTCAGGTTTGTCTCCATGATATAGGAAACTCGGTGCAGGGTTACTAAAGAACAAAGCTTAGTTTTGAGTGATGAAGAAGAATCAAGACACAAGCTGACCAACTGTATGCAGTGTTTCCAGAAGATCCATGAAATAGTAGAGGTTTTTTCCTTTCGTTTTGTTACCCCTTTTGCTCTTTTTCTCTCTGTTCTGATCTTTAAAATGTAATTCAAGGTCTAAGATGGTAAGTGAAGATCTTTTCATCAGTTCTTCATTCTAGGTTACAGGTAGGAAGGAGAAGGAGAGAAAGAGCTTTTATGAGATTTCTGGAAGCTGGGGCACAGCATAGCCATGTTTGTATCAATGGCCAGAACTTAGTAACCAGGCCACACAGCCTGCAAAGAAAGGCTGGGATTTGCAGTTAAAGCTAAAAACCAGATATCCTAACACCCGAAAATAGAACAAATATTGAAGTAGGTGATGAGCCCCCTCTGCAATATGTTTGGGGTAAACAAGCATCCTCCACAGGTTAGCTCTATTGTTTATTTAGGGCAGTTAACCTCAGAGGACCTGACCCAAGGGATTATTCTAAAGAAATATATCTGCCATGTTCTTAGCCTCCCTAGTAAGAGAGCCTGGGATGGTGTTTAGAGTGATTAAAGTCAGCCATGGTAAGGAGGCTTATTTCAAGCATGAAAGCTGAACTGTTGCATAAACTCCTTACAGATTTCAAGGGTGTACTTTAAAAAACTCCATACCATATCAGTCCTGAGGAAATACATCACAATGAATAAGGAGTAAACGTTCATTATGAATGTTTACATTCATACATATACATATACATATAATTTTCACCTATACACACAAACTTCCAAAAAAAAGGCAGAATTTTATTTTGAATCTATTGGCTGATAAAAGCTGGAGAGAGAAAATATATATCGTGTTCCTTAAGAGAAATAAAGAATTGTAGTGATGGGCATTCGGTGATCACCTCCATGTTGCGAAACACTAACTGCTTCATATACATTTATCAAATTTATCACCTTTAAAAATACTGAGAGATAAGTACTGTGTTCATGTCCCAGGTAAGAGCAGTAAGGCAAAGAGGGGTTGAACATTTTCATAAAATAAAATAGGAATGCTATGCCTCCCTGATAACAGCCTCACCTGTGAGTAGAAAGGACATGTAATGCCTCAAAATTTTAAATTGAGTACTTTGTAACACTTGAAGCTACTATTAAAAATAATTTGAGGACTTAACCTCGTTTGGCAAAAATGTCTTGTTCCTTCCAACAATGTAAATGCTAGAGGCATAATTTAGATGGTTCTGTCTTTAGGAAATACGAAATATGAAGATATTTCACTGAGGTCTGAAAAACTGAAAGATATACTGGGACTTTTAACGTTCAGAAATTTTATGCTTTTTTATTGAACTAGAAATTGAGGGGAGAAAATCCATTTATGGAGTCTTACAGCAAGGCTATTTCAGAGAATGAATGAGAAGCGTGTGTATGAAAATTGAAAATAAAATGCAAATGTAGCAAAAGTATACAATTTAGTTTGATTACAGTATAGGTCAGCTTTGCAGATGAGCTGCTTGAAATAGATGATCAAGATTGTATGAGTTAATTCTGTGGCATGCTGAGACCTAACTGGCGGGGTTTCTAATGCCCTGCACCAGGAAGCACATAATTACTGCTGTTATTATGGAGGATGTGAATGTGGTCTCCTAGCAATATGCTAAACATCCTCTTTTGAGTACTTAAAGTGCTTCATCTGCTCAGATTGGTAAAGGTTTTATTCATACAGAAAGAAGCAAATAAAGTAGTACAAGTGCTATTTAATTCATATATAATTAATATTTAATTCATGTAGACATATATAATTTAATACAGATTTTTAAGTTTTATTCTGAGTGAGTGATACAGGGAACATAGGTAGGATGGTCTTACATTTTGTCGGTGCCCTCTATTCTCTTGTAGGAATTTTAGATTTTTCTTCTTAGGAAGAATGAATATTTTCTTCTAGGAGGAAAGTGGGAATATCTTTATATATTAATAATTGTAATAACAGCAACAATAGTAAATGTAACTGTTTCATATTTCTCATTTTTAAATATCTCCTAGTCAATAAGACTCAGGTTAAAGTGAAAGTGTCCTTGGGGCTCTGGGGTGGCTCAGTCATTAAGTGTCTGCCTTCAGCTCAGGTCATGATTCCAGGATCCTGGGTTCAAGCCCCACATCAGGCTCCTCTGCTGGGCAGGAAGCCTGCTTCTCCCTCTCCCACTTCCCCTTCTTGTGTTCCCTTTCTGGCTGTCTCTCTGTCTAATAAATCTTCAGAGAAAAAAAAAAAAAGGGGAAGTATCCGCTCATTGAGGCTTACATGTATGGATTATTCGTATCCTCCATAGAAATGATAGAGAAATCCTCTAAAAGAATCCATGATTTCGTAACTTAACTATTGCCATCATTTTAGCCTACTCAGCTCAGGATTAACAACAATTTCTTATTCTAATGTATCAAAATATTGAAAAAATCATTGCCAAGACCCATGTCAAGGAGCATTGTTCCTGTTTTCTTCTAGTTTTATACTTTTCAGTCTTTTTTAGATTTTATTTGACAGAGAACACAGATGGGGAGCAGCAGAGGGAAATGGAGAAGCAGACTTCCCACTGAACATGGACCCCAAGACAAGGTTCAATCCCAGGACCCTGGGATTATCACCTGAGCTGAAGGGAGATGCTTAAAGGACTGAGCCATCCAGGAGTCCTTATAGTTTCAGTCTTTGAAGTCTTTAATCCATTTTGAATTAATTTTTGTAAGTAGTGAAAATAGGAGTTTCTTCTTTTATGTGGAATATTCAATTTTTCCAGTGCCAGTTATTGAAGATTCATGGTCTCTTCTCTAAGTAGTATTGGTTTCTTTGTCAAATGTTGTATTGACTGTATATGATGCATGGGCTTAATTCTGCGTTCTCTATCCTGTTCTACTGATCTATATATCTTTTTTATGTTAGTACTATACTGTTTTGATTACAGTAGCTTCATAATATAGCTTGAAATTAGGAAATGGGATGTTTCCTATTTTGTTCTTTCCCAGGTTTGCTTTGACTACTTAGGGTGTTTTGTAGTTCCATACAAATTTCAGGATTGTTTTTCCTACCTATGTAAAAAAGCCCTTCGAATCTTGATAAGGATTGAATAGAATTTATAAATGGCTTTGGGTAGTATGGAAATTTTAATACTAATTAATCTGACCCATGAACATGAGATGTCTTTCCATTTACATATGTCCTCATCAATTTCTTTTATCATTGTTTTTCAGTTTTCACTTTATAGCTTTTCACCTCTTTCATTAAACTTATTCCTAAGTTTTTTTTATTATTTCTGATGCTATTCTAAATGGGATTGTTTTTATTTTTCAATTTTTTTTGTAGTGTTTAGAAATGCAGCATAGTTTTGTATTGATTATTGTTATCAGTTTTACTGAATTGATTCATTAGTTCTAAGAGGTTTTTTTCCTGTGGAGGGGTTTCTTAGGATTTTCTAAACATAGGAACTTACCACCTGCAAACTGAGAGCCTTTTCCTTCTTCCTTTCCAATTTGAATGGCTCTTATTTCTTTTCCTTGCCTAATTTCTTTGTATAGAATTTCCATTAGTATGTCGAAAAGGAGTGGTGAGAGAAGATACCCTTGTTATGTCCCTGTCTTAGCAGGAAAACTTTCTACCTTTCTTTTTTTTCTTTTTCTTTTTTTTTTTTTTTCAAAGATTTTATTTATTTGACAGAGCGAGATCACAAGTAGGTAGAGAGAGAGGGGGAAGCAGGCTCCCCGGTGAGCAGAGAGGCTGATGTGGGGCTCGATCCCAGGACTCTGAGATCATGACCTGAGCCAAAGGCAGAGGCTTAACCCACTGAGCCACCCAGGTGCCCCAACTTTCTACATTTCACCATTAAATATGAAGTTAGTGTGGGCTTGTTTTATATATGTGCCATACATATTATATATATGTTATATATATAATATATATGTCATTTATTATTGTGATGTATGTTCCTTCAGTGCCCAATGTGTTTAGTTTGTTGTCAATTTGTTTAGTTTTTATCATAAAAAGATGTTGAATTTTGTCAAATGCTGTTTTCTGCATCTATTGAAATAATTATATAATTTTTTCTCCCTCATTCTATTAATGCAGGGTATCACATTTATCAATTTGTGTATATTGAACTGTCCTTGCATCCCAATAGTAAATCTTGCTTGATTATGAATACATACTCCTTCTGTGCTTTTCGGTTCTTTTTGCTGGTATCTTGTCGAGAATTTTTGCATTTATATTCATCAGCGGTATTGACCTGTAGTTTTCTGTCTTGTGTCCTTTTCTGACTTTTGTAGGAAAGTAATGTTGGCCACACAAAATGAATCTGGAAATGTTCCTTCCTCTTCTTTTTTTTTTTTTTTGGAAGAGTTTGAAAGAACAATTAGTGCTCTTCTTTCTTAATGTTGATAGAATTCACCTGTTAATCCACTTGATTCTGGGCGCTTTTTTTGTGTTGGGAGGTTTTTGACTGCTTATTCAAACTCCTTATACATTGTTTGTCTGAACTGTTCAGATTTTCTTTTTTTCTTTATGATTCATTCTTGGTAGGTTTTATATTTCTTGGAATTTATTTTTTCTAGGTTATCCAGTTAGTTGGCATATAGTTTTAAAAGTCTCATGATTCTTTGTATTTCTGTTGGAACATTTATAATATCTCCTCTTTCATTTCTGATTTTATTTGAATTTTATCTCTGTTTCATAGTCTGGCTAAAGGTTTGCTAATTTTGTTTAAAAAAAGCCCTTAGTTTTGTTTTTTTTTTTCCTATTGTTTCTCTCATCTTTATTTCATTTATTTTTGCTCTAATCTTAATTTTTTCTTCTGCTAATTTGACCTAATTTATTCTTTATTTTTTTTGTTAGCTCCTTGAAATGTAAAGTTACATTGTCTAATATCTTCCTTTTCTCTTAATGTAGAATTTATAGCTATAAACTTACATCTTAGAACTGCTTTTGCAGCATCTCCTAGGTTTTCTTATATTGTATTTCCCTTTTTGTGTGTTTGAAGACTTTTTTTTTTTTTTTTTAAATTTCCAGTTTGATGTCTCTTTTGACCTGCTGAGCACCCAAGAGCGTGTTGTTTAGTATCCTCAGGCTGGTGAATTTTCCATTTTTCATCCTGTTACTGCTTTCTAGTTGCACACCATGTGATTGGTAAAAATAGTTGGTATGATTTCATTCTTCTTTCCATTGTTAAGGCTTGTTTTGTGATCTGAGATATGATTTACCTTGTACAGTGTTTCATGTGCACTTGACAGGAATGTGTATTCTGTTGCTGGTGGATGGAATATTCTGTAAATGTATGGTAGGTCCATTGATCTAAGGTACAGTTCAAGTTTATATTTGTTTACTGATTTTTTGTTTGTTTTGATGATCTATTGTTAAAAGTGAGATATTAAAGTCCCCACTATTACTGCCTTTATGTCTATTTCTCCTTTCAGATATGTTTTATTTGCTTGCTATATTTAGGTGCTCTGACATTTGGTGTATATATAATTATGTCTTCATGATGACTCAACCCCTTTGTCCTTACATAATGACCTTCTTTGTCTCATTACTGTTCTTGAATTTTCTTTCTCTTTCCACCAGTTTGAGTCACGTATGCAAGGCAACCTTGCAAACCAGTTCTAGAAGACAGTGGAGTCACAAAATAGAACTAGAATCCCTAAGTCATTACTCAGAAAAGAGACCCAACAATACAGAAAATTCATTTTGAACTCTTTGGTACCTAGAAATAAATGTCAATTTTTTTTCCAAATTATGTTTATTATAGAAGTCAGTGTTGCCCTGACTAATGCAAGTGCATTTTCCATACTCCTTGCCAGAGAGATTGGCTTAAGGATAGATATGGAAGTCAGTCATAGGTTTACTCGTGAGAGGCATGTTTCTTGACCACAGTAATTAGGAAATCACACAGCTTAATCTTGCTCAGTTAGAGAAAAAAATAGAAATTGTCTAAGAATATATGAGATTGGAAGATCAGAACATCTTACAAACTAGCTCTTATTATCAATGGCCAGCTCCCCTCTTGCTGCAGTGGGAGAGCTGTCCACATAACTATTGAGGCTCTTCCCACTTGTGTCCTGAACAGTGTGCCTTCTGTCTGTCTTAGGGGTTTTCCTCTATTGATTATCCTCTACCTCTTATGTTTTTCATCATCTCTCACCTTTTCCATCACCTTTCTTTAGAATTCAGATATTCTCAGGCCATCTTACCCTCTACAACAGCTAGCAAACTGCTTCCAACTATATAACCTCCTTAGATTCCATTTTCATTTTCTATTACTCACATAATAGTCTCATACCCATTCTGTGCAATAGACTCCATTGTTACCCATTGAGTATCAGACTCCTGGAACTACTCCACAACATGGTCTGTGGCGAGGTAGGGCTTTTATTTTGAAAGCAACATTTTGCATGGCTGGAGTCCATAAGAAAAAAGCAAAGATCTCTCATTCTCCCATAATACCAGATGGTGGTATGTTTGGGCCTGTCTTGATCTTTATCACACAAGGGTAAGGTACTTTGTCAATTTGGAAATAAATTGCTTGGCAACAGGCAATGTAAATTTGGATACTAGTCTATTAACAAGTGCTATGTGGAAATGCATGCTGCTTAGCACCTGGGGTCTTTGAGAGCACAGGAGACTTCCCCCACTTGGGAGAGGGAATCATTTTTTCTGTGGGAAGCTGTATTTGGATGCAGCCTCTTGCCCTAGGAGGAAAGTGTGGGGGAAGCCTATGTTCCAGATAACACTTATCTAGGCCTGACAAAGAGAACACTCAGGATGGGCAAACCTACTCCTTGCATTATACTTCCAGAAAGAATAACCAGACTGCTGTTCTACTTTCTTAGATTTGCTTTCTAATTCCCTACAACCCTGAAACTCCTTTTACCTTATCACTCGTACTTTCCTGTGGCTAAATCCAAACAACATTAAGTTCACATTAAACTTGCTCTTCTGGGATATTTGATCACATCTGTCCACTTGAATTCTCTTAATTTGATATCTCCCACAACCTTCCTGTGAGGTTGTAATGAGCAAAACCTCAGGTCAAATGCAACCTTTCATACAGTTAGCTATTAAACAAGTATCTGAGAAAGTGGTCACAGAGCAGTTCATAAACCTGTCTTGACAACAGAAATGTCCCAGCTCTCTGTCCTTCCAGGTGCTCTGATCACACCTTTATGAGGCAGACACATCCATTCCAGAACCTGAGCCAGAGCCACAACTCATCAATGGCATGTTATCAGAAATAAAAACCAATGCCAGAACACAGTACAACACAACACCCTAATGCTGAAATATTTTGGGATAAAGCCAACCCGATAAACTGTTGGATACTTCATTAAAGGTGGGGAAGAACCTCTATTTCAGGATACTGAATGTCACTAATGAGAGCCCATTTCCGACATTCATCATAATAATTAAGAAATCACTTTTTTCATTGTGCTAATTTTTTTTAACATTTGTTGATCAAGTGAGGGATCAGAAAAGCTTGCATCAGTCACCTCTGGAGGATGACATTCCCTTATATATTATCTGGTGATCTAACTTCCTGGAAAGTGCTTCTTGGTATCATGACCACTGAGCACCCTGGAGTAGGTATGCACCTGATTCTTCCTAGAAGTCAAAGGTGGAAGTAATTGACACATGCATTGTATCCCATCATCAATATTGAGTGATTTAAAGGGAATTTCAGGCATTATGACTACTGGACTGGCAATGTTGTCTTTCCCACGCTGCTGCTTGGTCAGTTTCTGAAATCAGTGGCATGCTTATCAGCTTCGCTCCATCTGCGAATTCATTAAATTTATTAAAGATAAAACCTTTATTTAGAGAGGATCTTGTCCTATTTCTTCCATTAGCCTCACTTTCTACCTTCTGGGATTTCTCTTTATCACCAAGCACTTTCCAAAATAAAGTTGATTTTATTTTAAAAGATGGATGCTCATATTGTCAGTACTAAAAGTAAATCCTTAGTGCTTTTTTTTCTTTGTGAGTTCTTTGGCAGAGAATTAAGTTACTAGTATATTCTTCAGTTTTTATTATACTATTTTTTGTCACTAAAAACTCTTGTTATTTTCTGATCTTTGTCCCTGACTCCAATTTTCTTCCGTATCCAGTTTAAGTTTGATATATGTCCTTAAAATGTCTGCATCTTTTTGTAATATAAGTGTTGCTTCATTTGTATTTTCTAATTAGTAGACTTTATTTTTAAAAATTTACCTTTACAGAAAGACTGAGCAGAATGTATAGAGTTCCACATAACTGGCTAAGTTTCTTCTATTACTAACATCTTGTGTTAGTGAAGTAGTTTATTACAATCAGTGAAGCAATATTGACATGTTATTATTAACTGAAATCCATCCTTTACAATAGGATTCTCTCTTTGGGCTGAACAGTTCTATGGGTTTTAGCAAATGCATATCAGGTGTTTACCATCATATTGTACAGAACAGTTTCACTGCCCTAAAAATCCTCTGTGCTAGTCCTATTCATCCTTCCCTTGGCCCCCACCCCCAGCCTTTTAACCCCTGGTAATCACTGATCTTTTAACTGTCATATACTTTTGCCTTCTTGAGAATGCTGTATTGCTTGAATCATATTCTTGATAGCCTTTTCAGACTGGCTTCTTTCACTTAGTAATATGTGCGTGTTTCCTCCATATGTTTTAGTGGATTGATAGCTCATTTCTTGTTGTTAATGAATAATATTCCATTATCTGGTTGTACTGCAGCTTGTTGATACAGCCACCTATTACAAGATTTTTGGTTGCTTCCAGGCTTTGGCAGTGATGAAAACAGCTATAAATATGTCAGTGCAAATTTTTTTTAAAAAAGATTTTATTTATTTGACAGAGATCACAAGTAGGCAGAGAGGCAGGCAGAGAGAGAGGAGGAAGCAGGCTCCCCTCACCGAGGGGAAAAGCCTGTCACCGAGCAGAAAGCCTGGTGTGGGGCTTGATCCCAGGACCCCGAGATCATGACCTGAGCTGAAGGCAGAGGCTTAACCCACTGAGCTACCCAGGTGCCCTGTAGGTGCAGATTTTTGTGTGGACATAAGTTTTCAACTTTTTGGGTAAATACTGAGGGGCATGATCACTGTGATGAATCGTAAGAATATGTTTATTTTTTTAGAAACTCCCAAATGTCTTTCAGAGTGGCTAGACCAGTCTGCATTCCCAACAGCAATGAACAAGAGTTCCTGTCTCTCTACATCCTCTCCATCATTCGGTGTCATCCGTGCCCTGGACTTTGGCCATTCTAGCAGGTACCTGGTGATATCTCAATGTTGTTTTAATTTGTAAAGTGACCTAAGATGTTAACCATCCATTTATATACTTTATTTTGTCTCTTGCATCTCTGCTTTGGTGAAGTTTCTATTCAGATCTTTTGAATCTGTCTTGCTCTCTAGTTTGGGGGAAAGAGCTTTGCCTTCTGACTTAAATTCTCTGAATATAAAGAAATTGGTGGATTTTGTTTGTTCAGCTTTTTTCTTGTTTTGAGGATGAGGGTCACTTTCCATGGTTTTTACATGTCTGACCTGAAATGGTAAGTCTGGTTTTCTTTCTTTTTTTTTTTTTTTAACTCAAATAAATTTACTCTAAATATTTAAGATTTACTCTTGTGGCTCAAGATCATTAATCTTACCAATTGCCTAATATTTAGTACTATGTATCAGTCATATATTACTCCTGATGGTGGGTATCTAGGATGTTTCTAACTTCGTACACTAACAATCATCTGATGGACATACTCACACATGTTTCTTAGTTCATACTTTCTTTTATAGTTATAATATGCTTTTATAATGTTTTCCTGCATATATTACCTCCATAAACTCATTTCAACCTTAAGATAATTTTGAGAGAAACATTATTCCTGTTCTAATTTTTCAAAAGAAGTAACTGAGACACAGAAAAATAAATTGCTCAGTAGCAAGTGGATATGTAAAATAAACCTAAATCATCGGACTTCAGAGATAACATTAACCACTATATTATACTTGGTTTTATGCTGTTATATAACTTGGATTACAGAGTACAATCGAGAGTAATTTTGTTCATTATATCTACGTTTTCCAAATGGCTGCACGTTTCCATTTCCACCAGCAGTGGGTGATTTGGGTGTTTGTCTCTTCTTACCCTTAACAACATCATTATTGGCTATTAATCTTGTGTTTTGCACCATACTGATATGTAACCATACCAATAGGTATAAACATGCATCTTACTACTTTAGTTTAATCTGATTTGGTAATTTAGTTTATCTTGTTGAATTTCTGATGAGATTAAAATTATTTGGGCCATCTCTTCTGTGAAAATTCTAGTCCTGGGGTATCTGGGTGGCTCAGTCAGCAAAGCGGCCAGCTCTTGATTTTGGTTCAAGTCATGATCTCAGGATCAACTCCCCAAGTTGGGGTCCATGATCAACTGGGAGTCTTTTCGAGGATTCTCTGCCTCACTCCACCTCTGCCTTTTCCCCTACTCAAGCTCACTCATGCAATCTCTCTCAAATAAATAATTCTTTTTAAAAAATAAGAAAATTCCTTCACCATTTTAAATCTGGTTATTATCGTGTTCTTATTAATTTATAGGAGTTTTCTTATGTATTCTAAATATTCATGGTTTATTAGTTTTAGTATCTTAAATATCTTCTCCCAGAATGTCATTATGTCTGGCACATACATCTGTGGTATCTCTCATTAAATAAAATCTTTGATGTTAGGAATTTATCACAGGCCCTGAAGGAAATACCCAGAATGCCTGGAAGGTCCAAACAAGGAAGTCAAGGTAGAGTGCAAACAGAGAGAAGCAGGATCTGGGACCTATGCCTTTATTAGAATCTGTGGATAGAGTGCTTTGGGATTCTAGGGCTAAGCCCAGATTGATTAATTCAAACCAAAAGATCAGGGCTTTGGTAAGCCACGGGAAGGTCTTCTCTAAGAGGCCCATAATGGGAAAGCACTGGGAAGCAGTAGCGATCACAGAATTATTGGAGGAATGATATCCGGAACTTAACATCTGCTTGTGCCTCTGCAGTCAGCTATCCATGGTACGCACTTATGTGAGGGATCTGGTCTGTTGAAGGTCCTTGAAGGCTCCTTAGCCAAAGAAAATGGATGTTAATGCAGCAATAACATGGAGTAGCTTAGATAAACTTTCAGCAAATGTCATTAAGTCAATCAGTGTTTTGCCTTCTGGTGAGTGCTTTTTGACATCTCTTGAGGCCTCCCTTCCTACCCTACCTCACAGTGAGAGTGATGTGAATTTTCTTCTTTGATTTTATGGATTTACTCATTACATTTAGGTCTTTATCAGGATCCATATTAGCCAGGGATCCAGTTTATTTTTCTTGTCTGGTTAGCCAGCTTTCCCAGCACCATGGACCATTGGGTTATATGGTCATCTTTATCATTTCAAAGTGTTTATGTATATGTATGTCTATTTTGGAAATCTCTTTTCTAATCTAAAGATCTAGGGATATTTCATAGTGTGAGGAGTTAGTTGGACACTTAGGTAGTAAGGGCCAGGGTTACCAAAAAGGAAACAGGGAGCCAGGACAGCTAAGACAAAACCACACTAGCATCCTTTCTACAGCTTAGAAAAGACCACAAGAACATCCTCATCTAGCAGCCTCTACGGAAGTGACTTTTGCAAAACATCCTGAAACAAAACAATCAACCCGAAAACATTGGTCACTATCACAAGTTGAGACAGTCCATCTGCAGATATCAACCCAAAAGACTATCAACATATTGACAACAACACGATAGGCAGACAGGTGCATGATCAGAGCCCTGATTGATCACCTTAGCCTCCACCCCACAGGGGGCCCACACTCAGGATGCTCAAGGTAGTTCCCAAGAAGAGCTTATAAAAACCCCCTAGATTTGAACACCAAAATAGCAATCCTCTCAGGCCCCCTTCCTCTCAAGGAGTTTTGTATTCTTTGCTCAATAAACTTTACTTTGATGCCCGCCACTCTGTCTGTTCTATCTCTTCATTCTTTGAAGTGGCATGATCAAGAACGTCGGGCACTAAGGGTGTAAAAATCCTGTAACAAGAGCCTGCACCCTCTTCTTTAAAATGACTTAACTGTCAGTGGATCTTTAGTCTTTGAAACAAATTTTGGAAAGATTGTTAGATTCTTCAAAAATATTTTTTAATTGGTATTTTTTTGAATGTATGGAGTGGCATTTGGAAAACTGACATGTCCACAATGTTTAGTCATTCCATGAATGGACATGGCATATATTTTTCAGCTCTTTTTTTATGGCCTTCAAAAACAAATATAAAATGTCTGCATTAAAACTATATTCTTCATTTATAATGCAAAGTGCTTCCATATCAATCACTTTAATTATAAGAATAAACCAATGATTTAGACATGATAAAATTATTATATATTTTCTTAAAGGAAAGACTTTAGAACATTTAAAGTCTGAGCCAAGTATATTTAACTTCTGATGTATAGTGAGGCCTGGAAATTTGTCTTATCACTCCTAGTCGAGAGGTCTTTATATTAGACTTGGCAGAACTGCCTTCTATAATAATATAGAGGGAAATTCACACCATTTGAAAAGCAAAACTTTTGAGCTAGAAGTTTAGTGGGAAGATTATTTCTTTTTTTTTTTTTTTAAGATTTTATTTATTTATTTGACAGAGAGAGATCACAAGTAGGCAGAGAGGCAGGCAGAGAGAGAGTGAGAGGGAAGCAGGCTCCCCGCCGAGCAGAGAGCCCGATGAGGGACTCGATTCCAGGACCCTGAGATCATGACCTGAGCCGAAGGCAGCAGCTTAAACCACTGAGCCACCCAGGCGCCCCGGGAAGATTATTTCTAAACACTTTAGTGAAACCTCTTTTTTACTTGTCTATCTACCTGTGAAGGCATTCTTGTTTGAAGCGTATTTTGCTATGTCAGGAATGATTTTTATTGCTTTGCTTTTTATTAACAGATTCATAGCATTGATGTTAGCTGGAGGAATATACCCAATTGAGACTGTAGGTAACTGTCATAATTTTAGGTTGACATCTTTATAAATTTCTTTATTTAAAAAAAAAATAACAACACTCCTTTGGATATTTTAACATTCAATGTTAATGAATGAGATGTTTTCATGAATAATTTTCACAAACACATCTAAATAAGAGCATATGTCTCTCTTACTGCTGTGGTTATGTACATGAATAAAATTATTTTTTCTTTGCCAGGAAATCTGTTTGGGCACAATAAACAGTAATCCATGTTTATTTTACATGTTGGGTAAGTTTTCTTTTTTCAAGGGAATAATTTATTTTATTCAAATTATCTTATTACTGTCAAGCATTAATTAGAAGAAGAGGAGTCGGGACCATCTGGCATTCTTTAGTAGCTTATTTTGACACCTCACTCATTTGTTTAAATAATTTGCTGATCTAATATAAACTAACATACCGAGATGCAAGGTGCTTTCATTTCCAGACTAAATCAGTATGCATTTACATTTTTATAGGTGCGAATGAATTAATGCATAGAACACAACTAAGCCACTTTGGCATATGTGCTCACCAAACCCCAGTCCATTCACTTTCTCTAAAAACTCTTTTCCCACCATTTGCATGACATTAGGCTGAACTAGAGAGCTGGGTTTGCTGCCTACATGTCAAATGGACTGACAGCATGTCAGAATTCTCCAGAAACTAGAGTAGAAGCATTATTCTCCTGTTTTAATAATTGATATATATGTACAAAGCTTTAAACTTTGCTGAATGATATGATGGGGAGATAATATTTCTGACTTTTTATGTGGAGCATGACAAACTTAATAGAGACAATGTAATTTCCACTAGCTGTTGCAATGCCACATGGACACTTTTTCTTGGTCTCCTGACTAGCTGGTGAAAGAGAGTCAAAGTTATATTCTGAAAATATTTGGCTAGCTGGTGAAAGAGAGTCGAAGTTACATTCTGAAAATACATATTTTTTATCTTAATTGTAATTTATACCAACGTCTGTATTAAAATACACTCTTCTTTATGTTATTTGAATAGGGAAAAAATGTCCAAGCTTTTTTTCTCATAGTCTTTAGACAAATAATGTAGGATGGATCTGCTTTGATTATGAACTATTATTCTATATTTTTCAACATAGCATCATGTGAAAGCTGTGAATATAATTTCTTTATCAAACATTTGGCTAGTAAAAGAAAACAAGTTTCAGGAATTATTAGATTTTTTTTTAAATATAAAAAGTACCAAAGCCTTTCATGTTTACCTTGTTGAAATAGGAGTGAATTCCAAATATCTCCAAAACTCATTTTTGTACTATTGCTAAAGTATATTTATACTTTTATATATAATGCTATTTCTAATCAGTAATAGTTTTAGAAATAATAATCCAATATTTAATGTATTATTGGTACTAAACTCATTAGCAGGGCCTGAAGAATTGAACATTTTTTTGAACACTTTGTTTAACTGGGTGCAAACATTTATTTCATGAGCACCTAACTAGGTGATAAGAAAGTAGAGATACACATGCAGACATACACATACACATATACATTCATTCAAGGAGCTTCATAATCTATTAGAAGACCTGCACAAAAAATTGTATCATGGTAAATACATGTAGCAGATACACCAGTACCTTACTCCTATTTCCTTTATAACAAACAATTTCCTTGTATAAAACCAGATTACTACCAGCTACTTCTAAGTTGTAACTTTCTAGATGCTGGAGCCCATTCCACATGGGTGAGGGACAGGTCAGAAGTGGCAGGTAATTAACCTTTTCTATCAAGGAGCACTCTACTGATGAATGATTAGAGTTGGATAGCTCTATTGGCATATTCTGCATTGGCTTTTGAGGTTCCCAAGTGGAAATAAGTTTTAATTACTCACAATGATAATTTTAAAAATAATAAACCTCTATTAAGTCCTTTTCTTCCCTGTCTCACTTCCCCAATCTGCTACCAATGTTTTTTGGAATCCCCTCCAAATAAACAACCTGCCCTTGAAACCTTGTCTAAATATTCTGTGAGAATTCAAATAAGATAATGAAATAATAAAAAATAGCCATGACATCAGGTATGCCTTCCACCTAGAGATGATCATGTGAAACTTTTGGACCGGATGAATGCCAGGTTGAGTCTAAAGAGAGGAGTAGGACTTACTGAGGTAAAAGGCATAGGGATTTCTTCCTAAGAAAATAGAGCTCTTCAGAAAAACCACCCAGATGAAGATTATCTTGGTGATGTTTCAATTCTTAACTTAAAATAAAAATGGGGGAAGAAAATGTAAGCTATCTGATTGAGGAAATGGTAAAATCAGGGGCTGAAATTTGGGCTGAGATATGTGTTAAAGGATAGAGGTATAAGAGCATAAAGGATGATTATGACAGCCCATGGGCCAACCATGGGATCTTAGCTAGTTTGGGAGTAAATAGAGATCAGGAGAAATGGATACACTAGGAGAAAAACGCAATGTCGTAGTATAAATATCTAAATGGGATTGAAGAATAAGTGAATAAGAAAAAGTGAAAAATAAAAAACAAAGTCATTCTCAGAGTTTCAACACTGGTGATTAAAACTGGAGACGTAGCTAAGTTCCTCATGAGGATGCTGGCCATAGTGAGCCCCAAATGTAGCAGGAATGGAACCAGGAAAAGGACAGAACTGCAAGGCTCTGGTTGTAGGTGGCATGGTCATTCTGAAAGAGTATGAGCAGGCTTGGGTAGAGGGAAAGATTTCAGTGTAGAGTTCGCCATGGGTAGAAGGGATGATAACCATCATCTCTCTTTGTTGGGTCAAAAATTTTTTTCTGTACATTGTTTCAATATTTCCCCATTCATTTCTATCATATTTGAATATTTTCTGTGTATGGATTTAACAAAAAGATTTAGTTACAACTAAGTAATTTCAAGGGATTGTAATAGCATATGTCATAAATATTTTAAGGAATATTTCTACACGGATCATTTAGTTTGATCATTAATGTACCTTAAAAAAAAATGTTCTTCGGAGTTAAGGAATCCGAAGATAATACAAGTTATAAGACTTGGCCTTACAAAAAGAAGGTGTGATTGCTGGTCTCCCCAGCATAAATTTAGAGCCCTCCCTTTTCTAAGGCATCAGTGCAGTGTCTCATGGTGTAACCAAATAAATCCTGAGTTCCCTCCCTGGTGAGTCACAGATAGAGATTGTACCAGGTGGAGTTGTCCCACAAAGGAAACTTTATTTGCAGCACATAAGATCATGGAGAATAACTTCCAAAACCATGACTTTTCTGAGCAGGGGTGAGTGGGTTCCTTTTATTTAGGGTCTTCATTGTATGAAGAGGCAGGCAAAAGACCCCACATGCGTCTTAAAGAAACAAGCCTATGCATACATAATATGTTGTAGAAATGAGGCTGTGCTCCAGCTTGGGCTTAGATTTTAGTATTATAAGCAGGTAGAGGTAACTATTACCACTCCATGGGTCACTGGTCACTTCATGGCCCTTCTGTGCAGCCTTGAGTCAGAGTTCATCTCCAACTAGTCTGGGTGGTTTGGGCCTCAGGAGCCCTTTGTCTGGGCAGTTGTTACTGCCTTGAGGGTAGCTTCAGTTTCTAGCTTTGGGTGCTTTGACAATCGGTGGAGTCTTTTGCCTGAGGTAAAAGATAAACTGGAAACAAGAACTTCAGGGAAACTGACACAAAGCTAGTGCAACAGTTGGACTCTAAACATCAGGTCCCAGGTCCAAGACCTCATGTGAGGTCTTGCTGATGGCAATGTAAGGCCACTACATATAGTCTATCCTATAAAGCTAGGCTTGATTTTTTCCTCTTGCAGGGGCACAGGGTAAAACCTACACTTTCCCTGTCTCCTAAAACCTCATCATCACCTTGACCATATAGGCTTAGCTAAAAATGTCTCTTCTGCTGAGAAAGTGAAGAGTGTCTTAGGGAAAGAGGTGTATTTCCATTTTGCCCTGTTCACCCTGAAAACATATTATCTCTTCTGATCTGTACCATATCTGTGGGAAATAATAATATATATTGAAATATCTAAATGAGACTTCATTTTCCCCAATCTTCACTAAAAAATTGAATTTGCTTCTGTTTCCTCAATTATTATACTCACAGGCTTAAACAACAAAGAAAGCTACCTTCGTTTTTATTTGTGTGTCTATTTCTTCCTCTGATCATGGGAAAGCTTCAAAGAACAGTAATTTTAATATTTCATTAGGATTTTTTAGAGCAGTTGCTCTCAACCACTCGTGAAGGGAATGTTATACTCTAAGTATTACAAACAATATGTCCTTGTTTACTTTGCTGAGTGTATTAGTATTTATGGTTTTCTTTTACTCTCTAGCAGTATGATGGGTAAATTATAGGACTGTGTGGTCACTACGTGGAAAACAATATTGTGTATTTAAAAAGAGGCCTTTTTCAAATGCTATTTCAGTGCTACTGTATAATTCTGATTTGTATTGTATTTAAATATTTCATGTAATTTGAACCTTTTGAAAGTTCATAGATAAAAGTCATTCAGTTGTAAGTTTTATTAGACCCTGCTAACATATTCTGCTGCATCTTTTTAGGGGAAATTTAAAAGAAAGTAATTTGCACTTGCATGAATCCAGAGTATGATCAGTTCTTTTTTGGTGCATATATTAGTTACATTATTGTACAAAGTATTTGTTATGTTTAAATAACTCAAATAATACCTCATTTAAAATTTGTATGAAAATTATAATATAAAAATTATTTTAGTAATTTTCTTTATCCAAAATAAAAGTACTAAAAATTAAGGAAGATTATAGGAAAATGATGGTGGCACAGGGGTCAGTGTATTAAATGGGAGTCATGTTATGAAATATGGATATAGTCCCAGGATATATTCTGAAGTAGATTACAGAAAGAGGACAACTAAATGTTTTCTATGGTAATGGATTGCTTCCTGGATCCATGAAAGAATTTATTGTAACATTTGGTGAAATCAAATAGTCTGTGGATTAAAAGGTAGTATTACACAAATGTTAATTTAATTACTGGAATTTGATTGTTATACAGTGAAGTGTTGGGGCACTTGGGTGGCATATTTTGCTGGACATCCTATTCGTGGTGTTGACTCAGGTCACGATCTCAGGGTCGTGGGATCATCACTGGGCTCCATGCTCAACCTGGGGTCTGCCAAAGACCCTCTCTGCCCCCCCCCTCCTGGGTGCACTTGCTTTCTCTCTCTTTCTCTCTAAAATAAATAAATCTTAAAAAAAGAAAGAAAAAAACATATACACACACGCTGAAGTGTTAAGAGATAATACAGCTTTATGTCTTCAAGTTACCTTCAAATGGCTAAAAAAGAAACCATATGAAGGGGCAGAGATAGAAGAAAGAGAAGGGTGAGGGTGTGGAGATATAAGGGAAATGTAAGAATCTGACAATTAGTAAATCCTTTCTGTAAGTTTAAAATTACTTCAAAATTTAGGAAGTTTAAAATATGAATGAAAGGTAGCTCATATGGTCTAGATGCTAATGTGGAACAGGCTTAGAAGATGGGGATAGGGGTCCTCCTGTGAAGCAAAGGACAGGCGTGCTTCCTGCTCAGTTAAAAAGGTATTTTTTTTTCCTTCAGGGCATAGAGTAGGCAGATTGAATGCCCATTGTAAAATATTCCTCTTTGCTTAAGACAGAGTTTCTCTTCTATAATGTAACCAACTGTTTATGCATTTGTCATCTGGTCCTCCTCCTGTTACCCTCTGGGAACAAGAGCTCTGTACAAAGAAACATAAATAATGTAACAACTGCTATCATTGTGTGTGATACTATCCTTTGTTTCAGAGCTCAGGATTCTTGTATCTTCTGAAAGACTACTGAAACTCTGGTAAGCTAATTTTTCACTTTGCAAGTTGAATAAAATCTCAGAGTTTCACAGTACTTCACAACTATACTTTTTATTAGCTAAAATCTTCAAATCCTTCAGAAATTAAAACCAGTTGCACATGAAATTTAGACTGAATTTGAGTTAAAATTAAGTTTGTCTCTCTTCCGTGAGAACTGAGATCTTTAGGATACTGAGATTTTATCTCTAAGAACATAGCATGCCTTCCTATTTGCTTATATGTCTTGATGTCTCTTGTTGGAATTTAACATTTTCTTAATAAGGTTCTTGGAAATTGATTTTTAATTTTTTTTGGTATTTAAAATGTGTGTGTGATTATATGTGTTTAAACAACATACAGTTGAGTATTATTTTATTCCATTTAAGATCATCTGACTTTGAGTTAAGTCCTTTTACATATAATGCAATTCCAGATATGGTTGGCTATACATCTGTCATAAATGCTTGTTTTATATTTATCGTACTTGTTTATTGTTTCTCTCCCCCTTTCTGCTTTTTTTCCCAGTATTTGACATTTTTATGTATTTTATTTTTTTCTCCCGTATTGAATTTTAGCTAAATCTAATGGTTCTAGAGATTAAAAAGTTATCTATAAATTATCCCCCTTTATTATTATTTACATAATATTCTGCTATTTTACAATATAAGAACTTAACTACAATGTATCTAAGAGTATCAGTTCTCCTTAAAGCCTTCCTCAGCTACTCTAGTCTCTACTCCTCATTCCTCTGAAAAGTTGTAGTTCTCATAACCATCCTTATTAATTTAGTAGGTACCATAGTTTCAATTGTTGCTTATTCTCTTTACATGCATGTGCCGTATCTCCCATCTAGATTACAAAATCATGCAGGGAGGGGATTCGTTTTACATTTCTCTTAACTATAGTGACTTGAAGAATGCTGTGCAAATAGCTGATCATAATTATCTTGTTCTTTTTATGATATAAAGATAATTTGAAACATTTGGCAAACATTTCTAAATAGTCCTCATAATTAGATGTTTTAAAGTTAGCTGATGAAGTTTTAATATAGCAGAATATTTATAACAACATTAATAGATCACTGATTATTTTTAGACACTGTATTTATGTTTAATATTATTTTTATTATTTATTCAAAGTGGCATAAAATGTTTTTAGTTAAACTTCATAGCTGAGAAAACTGAAGCAGAGAAAGTTTAACCATTTGCTTATAATTATACAACTAGAAGCAATACCTTGAGAATGCATTAAAAAAGGGCAAATTTTCTGTGTAGTTCACTCTTATCCAAACCTCAAAGGATTTGCACAGATTTTTGAGAAAAAAATTAATACCTCACAGTAAAAACATCACAACAGTCATTAATAAGTTTTATTTTTTAAGTTTTTATTTAAATTCCATTTAGTTAACAGTGTAATATCAGTTTCAGGTATATATTATAGTGATTCAGCACTTTCATACAACACCTGTGCTCATCACAACAAATGGACTCCTCAATCCCCATTCTCTATTTCTCCCATCCCCCCATCTACCTTCCCTCTGGTAACCATCAGTTTGTTCTCTATAATTTAAAGTCTGTTTTTTGGTTTGCCTCTCTCTCTTTTTCCTTTCCCTTTGATCATTTGTTTTGTTTCTTATTTCCACATATGAGTGGAATCACATGGTATTTGTGTTTTTCTGACTTATTTCACTTAGCATAATACTGTGTAACTATATCCACTTTGTTGCAAATGGCAAGATTTCATTTTTTACGGCCGAGTAATAGTCCATTGTGTATATACATACAAATACCACATCTTTTTTTTTTTCTTTTTTTTTTTTTATTTGACAGAGAGACACAGCGAGGGAGGGAACACAAGCAAAGGGAGTGGGAGAGAGAGAAGCAAGCTTCCCACAGAGCAGGGAGTCTGATGCGAGGCTTGATCTCAGGACTCTGAGATCATGACCCAAGCCGAAGGCAGACGCTTAATGACTGAGTCACCCAGGTGCCCCCATATGCCACATCTTTATCCATCCATCAGTCAAGGGACATTTGGGCTGTTTCCATCATTTGGCTATTGTGAATAATGGTGTTATAAACATAGGAGTGCATGTATCCCTTCGAGTTAGTATTTTTGTAACCTTTGGGTAAATACCTAGAAGTACAAATGCTGGATCACAGGGTAGTTCTATTTTTACATTTTTTCGGAACCCCATACTGTTTTCACACTGACTGCACCACTTTACATTCCCACCAACAGTGCATTCTCCACATTCTCATGAATACCTGTTGTTTCTTGAGCTGATTTTAGCCATTCTGATAGGTGTGAGGTGATATCTCAGTGTAGTTTCGATTTGTGTTTCCCTGATGATCAATGATGTTGAGCATTTTTTTTCTTGTGTCTGTTGATCATCTCTATGCTTTGGAAAAATGTCTGTTCATGTCTTCTGCCCATTTTAATTAGATTATTTGCTTTTTGGGAGGTGCTGAGTTTGATGAGTTCTTTACAGATTTTGGATACCAACATTTTATCAGATATGTCATTTGCAAATATCCTCTCCTATTCTATAGATTGCCTTTATTTTTATTTATTTTGAAAACAAAACCAAAATTTCAGAGTCAAGGCAAACTTTTACAGCCATAACAACATAAATTGCCTCCTCCATAGTTTCTCCTTTCAGAGTAATGTGATGAGATGTGGATGCTTATTCCTAGAATGTACACCAAGGAAGGTGATATACGAGAAGTTCCCCAAATTAAGAATCTGGGAGTATCTATAGGATAGCTGACCTCCTTATCAATTCCATGAGAGGGGGGAAAAAAAAACAACCCCCAAAACAGAATCTTCCTAAAAACAAACAAACGAACCAAATCATTTGGTGTGTTCATGAGTAGCTCTGGATTCCCCCTTTTGAGTGTAAATGTAAGACTTTGGGGAGGTAAATCTTTCTGGAGGTCTGTATTTTATCATCTTTTAACTTCCTAGGTTTGTACTAAGATGTAAGTTCCAGCTTTCTGTGCTCAGAAAGTCTGTAACTGTGTAGAAATATGAAAATATTACTTCCCCAAAAGTCACAGCAAAAACAGGAGGTGGTTTATAAAATCTTTAGCTATTGCAATTATCAGAACCAGAATATAATAAAATACATTCTTTTACAACAGAAGCATAAAATATTAAAAAATAGACAATTGGGAGATAATCTAGGGATTAAGATAGTATAATATTTGAAATCAAAAGTTAAAGGAATGAGATTAAGTGGTAGAACACAAATTTAGTCAAATGGAAGATAGATTTGAAATAAGTTATCCAGAAAGAATCACAGCAAAGAAAATGGAATGTATGAAGGGTAGTTTAAGAGACTTGAACAATAGAGTGACAATGTCTAACATATTGTAAACTCCTTACAAGGGAGACTCTAAGTGAGACAGTTTTACCAATATGACCAATAAAACTGTGAAGCAAAATATAATCCCACTGATCTTCAAACAAATCCAGGATGTAGAATAAAAAAACATATTCCAAAACTCCTTTTATGGAGTTCATATAAACTTGACACACAAATTTGATAAGGATTGCGCATAAAAAGCAAATCTCATTAATTTATATTAATGCCAAAATACTAAAGATAAAATTAGGGAAACAAGTCCAGCAATATATAAAAATGATACTGTGGGGCACCTGAGTGGCTCAGTGGGTTAAAGCCTCTGCTTTTAGCTCAGGTCATGGTCCCAAGGTCCTGGGATCAAGCCCCACATCAGGCTCTCTGCTCAGCAGGGAGCCTGCTTCCCTCTCTCTCTGCTTGCCTCTCTGCCTACTTGTGATCTCTGTCTGTCAAATAAATAAAATCTTAAAAAAAAAAAAATGATACTGTGTTTTTGCAAAGTTTTCAATGAGTTTGTTCCCAGAGATGGAAGTTGTTTTAACACTAGAAAAACATTCACTAAAGTTCAGTTTATTAATAAAGGCAAAACTTGGGGTGCCTGGGTCACTGAGTCTGTTAAGCATCTCCATTCGGCTCAGGTCATGATCTCAGGGTTCTGGGATGGGCTTTGGGCTACTTGCTCAGCAGGGAGTCTGCTTCTCCCTCTGCCTGCCCTTCCCCCTGCTTGTGCACTCCCTCACATGCTCTCTGACAAACAAAATCTTTAAAAAATTAATGGCAAAGCTTATGTGATCATGTTGATAGAACTAGAAGAAAATGATTGAATTTAACAGTCAAGATAAAACTGCAATTCTTAAATTATGGGTACGGAGAACTCTTATCCACACGGAGTTATGACTGTTAAAATGCAATGACTTCAGCAACAACAGCAAGTATCGCACTTAATGGTAAGACATTGGCAATATTCCCTCTTGAAGAGCTGGACAATGCTACACAGAAAGGGAAACTTTATGACAGAATTAGCAAACTGAAGATCACTGGAAAGAGTTTTTACTTTACATTGAATGATGAAAAAAATAAATCAGGCTGTTTTTACATACCATACATACACATCAATTTATAGTTGATTGATTTTTAAACTTGAAGAGCAAAATTATTCTTTTTTGGAAGAAAATAAAGGTCCTATGTTTATGACCTCTTGGAAAAGATTTTCTAAATGAGACATAATAAAGCAAGTAGTAAAGGAACCACTAAGAATCATTAAAAAATTCTGTTCATTCACAGATTCACTAAGAGTGAAAAGATGATTTAAAAATTGAAATGAAACAGTTGTACATATAAAACCAAATTTCTGTAATGCAGTATGACAGTCCTTATTGAAATTACACAGGGCCCATTCAAGAGACCCGAAAGCTGCCCAGGAGGCACCTGGATAGATGGCTTCTCCTATTGTTTGCTGCCACTGTCAATTTTGGACTGTTTGGTGCTCATGCCATAAATTGTTAAGTATACGGGGTATTATCCCTGACGTGTAACAAAATGGATAGGTCTGTGTTGAAAAGGCTAAGAAACTGAAAGTAATCTTGAGGAAAACCCCCACAATTTATATATATATTAAATCCAAGTACCAAAACCAGCCTACCTAGTTTATATGACACATACATAATCACTCACATATAGGAACCAGATTAAAGTGGGTACTATAGGGATGCCTGGGTGGTTCAGTGGGTTAAACCTCTGCCTTCGGCTCAGGTCATGATCTCAGGGTTCTGGGATCGAGCCCCACATCAGGCTCTCTGTTCAGTGGGGTGCCTGCTTCCCTTCCTCTCTCTCTCTGCCTGCCTCTCTGCCTACTTGTGATCTACCTGTCAAATAAATAAATAAAATCTTTGAAAAAAATAAAGTGGGTACATATAGAGATGAAGGGAATAAGAATATGACGAATTGGAGAGGAAAAGAAAAATCAAAATGGAGCCAAGATTTCTCCTAGTACAGAGTAATGAACCTAGTCATGGACTGAAGAGTATGGTTAAGTCCTATCTACATTTGGGTTTTTATATGTATGGACGTTAGTGCATACATGTGTGTGTGAGTGCTGTATGAAAACTCTTCCTTCCATGAGCAATTTGATGTATCCCATTATATAGCCAGAAATATATATATATTTTGTAAGGCATGGAAAGTTTAATAATGGGAAACCTTGCCCGAAGGAAAAGTCCTGTCTACCATTTATAAAGATAGCATGTGGTACTATCCACTAAAAAATATAAAACAACTTTATGCAGGGCAACTAGAGTTTCCACTCTTTTAATTGGATCCGTAAATATTTAAGCAGTTCCTAGCAGGGAAAACAAACCAATCATTCATTTTGTTACCACAGTTTGCATTCTTATTTTTCAAAAGAAAACTTGCAATGTATAGTTGCAAATTTTAAAATAGAACCCCATCATCTTAGCCTCCAACACTGTTGTTTGCTTGTGAGTTAATAGAAAAAGCAATGTGCGAAGAATTTTTCTGCAGAACAATGCTTCTAGTTGTGATTCTTTAGGGAAACCTATCACTTGCTGAGAAGCAGTGACTTTAAAAATAGAACTCATTGCTATGCATATTAGTGGACAACCTGCTGTCCCAGACATTCTAAAAGGAGTTATCCCGGCTCAAGCAGTAAATCAAGCCTGAATATGAGAGTGAGTGTCCTCACTTAAATCATTATTATGCTGTAAGCATTATATAAGCCATATTGGAGCCATGGGGCCTTGCACAACACATACTGGGAAGCAGAGAGAATCAGTGCTGACAACCTGCCACTCTGTTTAACTTTCATTACTTTGCTTCCAGTCAACAACATGTGTATCAGACTGAAGCCGTTGCCACCCTTCCAAACAGGTCACATGGCGGTGATTAAAAGAAGAAGGATTTTCAGTGCCAAATCAATATGCTTTATTCTCCTGGAAGTTCCTGTCATTTTGAAGCTAGAAATCTGGTTCTACAGCTGAGCTCTCACTAAAATAAATGAGTTATGATTTGTTACAAAATTGTTGTTTTAAAATACACTAGTGACCGGAACACTAAACTATAATTATAATGGAGACAGTTTGTACGGCAAGTCATCTTTGTTTTTCTAAAATCTCATTAATCTTTATCTTAACTAATTATGGTTTTGAATTTAGCTTGAGTATGCACATAGTTTGGAGGAAAATGGAAATTTGGGGGAAATTTAATGCAGACAAATTGAAACAGTCTCTGAATATAGAAAATCTGGAATACCCAGTACCTGACACCACTGCCTTCCCACCAATAGAAAGTGACATTTATTATCACCTGATTCCTCTCAACTTCTGTAGATCCAGACATATTTCCAACAATGATAACTGAAATAAAGCAGTTTTAACTAAAAACAACATATATATAACATACATAGCATAACATATATATATATAAAACATATATAACATTTATATATATATATAATGTATGTGCAGTACATAGATGTTTTCTTATTTTCAGATATAGGATCTAAGCTATCTAGGTTGTTATCACAGTATTTTTACATCAAATATTCTAGCTTAATAGTATATTTGTTTATCCATTCATCTGTTGATGGACATAAAGAAGATGTGGTATATATACACAATGGAATACTATGCAGCCATCAAAAGAAATGAAATCTTGCCATTTGCGATGACATGGATGGAACTAGAGGGTATCATGCTTAGTGAAATAAGTCAATCGGAGAAAGACAACTATCATATGATCTCCCTGATATGAGGACATGGAGATGCAACATGGGGGGGTTAGGGGGATAGAAGAAGAAGAAATGAAACAAGATGGGATTGGGAGGGAGACAAACCATAAATGACTCTTAATC
Organism: Meles meles; assembly: GCF_922984935.1. Lineage (NCBI taxonomy): Eukaryota > Metazoa > Chordata > Mammalia > Carnivora > Mustelidae > Meles > Meles meles. The sequence continues at coordinate 91,353,503 of NC_060069.1, read as the reverse complement.
TCACAAAACAAACTGGGGGTTGCTGGGGGAGGTGGGGTTGGGAGAGGGGGAGGGGGTTATGGACATTGGGGAGGGTATGTGCTATCGTGAGTGCTGTGAAGTGTGTAAACCTGGCAAGTCACAGACCTGTACCCCTGGGGATAAAAATACATTATATGTTTATAAAAAAAAAAATTGGAAGGGGAGGCGAACCATAAGAGACTATGGACTCTGAAAAACAACCTGAGGGTTTTGAAGGGTCGGGGGTGGGAGGTTGGGGGAACAAGTGGTGGGTAATAGGGAGGGCACGTATTGCATGGAGCACTGGGTGTTGTGCAAAAACGATGAATACTGTTATGCTGAAAAAAAAATTTAAAAAAATAGTTTATTTGTTTATATAATTGATTAGAATTGTGCTATCTTAATTCTATTAGCTCTAGGAGATGACTCTAAATTATATCAACAGAATGATAGTAAAAAATTCCATATACTGTTTCTTCCCAATAGGATTTAATTATGTGTTGTCACTAGCTAGAATCTGGCAGTTGGAAAAGCTTCACTTGTCTTTTGGATAGAAATTGTTGGCTAAAGGCAAGTCACAAAATGTCCCTTTCCCTAATCCAATTAAAAAATGAAAAATCTATGCTATATTTATATATATACACATATATATGCACAAAATATTAATACAAAAGCAATGTGTTGTGTGTGTGTGTTTGTATATAGATACACACATACACATGGCATGCATATTTACAATTATTTAAGTTATTATTATGTCATTATTATGCTGCAAGCATTATGTGAGCCATGTGGAGGCATGGGGCGTATATAATACATACTGAGAAGTGTAGGAGAATTACATGAGTATAGATAGAACCATAATTCTTGCGGTGCCTGGGTGGCTCAGTCAGTCTAATGTCTGCCTTCAATTCAGGTCATGATCCCAGGGTCCTTAGATAGAGTCCCACATCAGGCTCCCTGCTCAAGGGGGAGCCAGCTTCTCCCTTTTCCTCTGCTCCTCTCACTCTCTCTTTCAAATAAGTATATAAAATCTTAAAAAAAAAAAAAGATAGAACCACAATTCTTAGTAAATTGTCAACTTTATACATTATATATTATATATACATATAATTTTTCTCTATATATAGACAGAGAAGCACCAGACAAACAAGAAAAGAGAAAATACCTAATAACTTGAACTACAGAAAAGAATATCATGTTGTGGGTATCCTACCAACATGGATGCTATTCCTTCATGATTCTTTTTAGAGGTAGTTTAATAAAATTTTGCTAGAGTTCCTGTGCTCAGTTTGCTAACAAAGGATCAGCTCCAGATTATCCCTACTTATCCCTGTTGCCTTCTCTAATACCTCCTTTAACACTCAGTCTTAGAAAAGTAGATGGTACACTTTGCCCAGCTTCTCAAGAGAAAAGGCCAACAGGCCTTAGAAAACAAGTGAAAGAAGTTGAGAACAATTCACCCATTTTATAACAGTACAAACAGATGTTCTATAATAATCCCCCTCATAAGCATAAGTGATATGAAACAAATAACAAGAAATACCAAGAAAAAATATAGAATTCAAACTATAAAAAATACTTCAAAGGGAATGGGAAGGAGTGACAAAGTTAATAATGAAAGACACCAGACACAAAATTCTAAAGAAATGATGACCCAAGACTATTTTTTAGTAAGAACAATTTTTTTCTCTTTTAAAAAACAAAGCAAGTGTACTTTGAAACATAATATATTTTACCTCTGTGTTCTTTGAACTCTCTTTTGCAAATTGGTTCTAATTTTAAAATATTATGTAATACAAAAATGTTAAGTGATTTTTTAGTTTATATTTGTATTTATTTGACATATTTTCATTGCATCTTTATGTCTACCAGGACTGCCATTTTAATTATAAATTCTTAGAGCATAAATAAAATGCAATACTGCATGTATCATAATTAGAAAAAAATTGCATAATTATACATTTAATAAATGTCTGAGAATATTTTTGCTCAATTTCTCTTAAGCACTTTAAAGTGCTTTACTCACAGAATCATCTAATTTTTATTTTGCAATAAAATAATAGTGTGTAATTGTGAGCATTATACTTTTTTTAAGTTTCAAAATATTTATTATTTCCAGAAGCAATTAAGTAAAATGGTTTTTATATTGCTTATGTTGGCTTTCTGCATAGTCCAAACCCCATTAATGACCATGTTATTGTACTGCTCCTGGGTTTATCTAAACTTAACTGCACCAAATAATGTGTTTTTATAATACTTTCCCCAGAATACTTCCCAAAATAGTTTTAAGGTGTGAAGCACAGCAATGGAACAGTACTATAAATAATTAAATAATTCATAGGTGCAGGTTTCCGTTTGGCCAGACATTACAGACACTGATGACCTGGCTCCCACCAGTATCTCCTCCCCACAATTTACAGTCTCAAAAAATGAGATACCCACAGAACACTAGCTAAATTCCATTTCATAACAGGACAGGAGTAAAAATTTTAAAGAAAGTGTTATTTTAGCATTAGACAATTTTTCATTGGTCATAAAGGTCAGACAGAGAAATGTAAGGTTAGTACCTGAACATTGTAGATGGAGCCTTGAAAATACGTCAGTGTTTGGAGGTTCGGTGGAATAATTCGTTTTTCAAGAGAAACAGCATGAGCAGAAGAGAAGAAGATATTCATTCATGTCTATACTTAGCAGGGGATAAAGGAGGGAGAAGCAAATGACCGGAGACGGTGACCAGATATCATAAGCCCTTGAAAATCAAGTGAAGTGTAAACTTGTAAAATGACTAGAAACATTGTAATATTAGGGTGAGAGGGATTTTATCTATTCCTGAGCATCTGGAATATAAATGTGACCTTTTCCCTTAATCTTATTTGTACAACCATTCCAAAATGATTAAAATTGAAGTAACTGTTAACATTTTTCAGAAACATACTTCAATGTGTTATTTATTGAGCCTGATCTAATACTTTGCATCAATAATCTTAAACATTTTAAGTATGAATATGGCTTATCTACGGTTCTCCAATAGAATATTCTCTTAGAAAGGAAAATAATTTGTTTAGGTGTTTATTAGTAATGCATTACAATACACCGTTTTTGTGTTTTTAAAATAATTTCCGAGCATGATAACATAGGTTATCATAATAAAGGAAATAGAAATAACTGAACAATAGGACAGTATTTAAATCTTCTTAAAACAGTGTTCATGAGTTAAGAACTTCTACAATAATCAATTAGTTCATTCCACTCAGAAAAGGAAAACCAAAGACATTAAATTGCACAGAGAAGCGTTTGCAATGTGCCATTTGTGTATCACTTAAATCAACTATTATGCACATGTGAGGTGCACAAAATGGAAACTCAGGGTTGGTAACTTATCAAAGACCCCACTTAAAAAACTTACTGACAAACCTATAATTATCAGTCGCCTTTTACCTTCTAGAAAATCTTTAATGAGGATGTTGTTTAATAAGAGTATAGCAGAAGAAGAAAAAGAGGACATGAATTACAAACTCCTAAAGCCAATAAGACATAGAAAATTATCTCAAAGTGTGTTTAGAAATAAACTGAAATATGAAACACCTGCAAAACACTATAGTTAAAGTCAGGAACAGTCAGGAACAGTCAAAGCATTTATAAGAATATTATGTACTAGATTCATGATAAAAACATTCTCAGTTTGGGAGGTAAGATATAATAATCATATAAAACTATAGTTTCTTTTGGCTGAAATCGAAGAAAAGGTTTTCATCAGGCTGAAGGATTTTAAAAATTCTTAAGAAAGTAAAAACAGGAAAGGGATTTGTCAAGTCTGTTTTCATAAGCTTTCAAAAACAGCTAATCAGGAAATAACCTTGCAATTATATCTAATACCTTAAATAAATATCCACTCCTGAAGTCACTTTGGAATTTAATACTTTTCCTCAACTATTTTATGTTAGTTAAAATTATAATTCTGCTAGGAAGTAAATATAAATTATTAACTTGTCAAAGTAAAAATGCATGTATAAACTCTTAAATACAGAACATATTATTATTAAATTCATGTATTCATACCTATTTGCCTTCTAATTTACATGAGATTATTCCCAATTTTAATATACATTCATTTTAATGTATATTGATTTTACCATCTTGACAGCCATGTTTGAACTTTCTAGTGTTTATTAATAAGCCTTATATAATCTGCTTTCAGTTTAAGTTGGTATTGATAAGGCCAAGGTTATAGCTCCAACTCCTGTGTGGAATAAATAACTTTGGCAGTTATCTAATGGTGCATGAAAATATGTTATTTTCACCAGCGGACAAGGTAAAATTAAAACCTGTTGTCATACCATTCATCATGTATCAGACAAATAATTTTAAAGAACAATAGCATAGTACTGAAATATTAATTCTCTTACATTACTCTGGAAACATAAATTGCCACATTTTTAAAAGTAATCTCTCAATATGTATTAAAATTTGTATTTCACATTGATCCAGCATCTTGAGCTTGGATGACTGTACCACAGAAATGCTACTATAAAGGTGAATATATTTAATAAAATGGATGTCCAAATTGAAATATGCAAGTATTAAAATGATACCATTAAAAATAAGCAAACTGAATGTAACAACAAATATATTCAAAGGAGGAAATAATGGCAGGCTACACATCAAACAGTTAGCACTGGTTTTGTAAAGGGATTAGTTAGAGATGTGAAGAGAACTAGATTTCTATTTATTCATTTATTACATATTTATTGAATTCCTACTCTGTCACTTTTATCTCTTAAAAAATCTCATATACATTTTTGTTATCATTTTAAGTTGATCAAATAAATAAATTACCAAGAATAGGTGGCTCAGTGGATTAAGCCGCTGCCTTCGGCTCAGGTCATGATCTCGGGGTCCTGGGATCGAGCCCCGCATCGGGCTCTCTGCTCCGCGGGGGGCCTGCTTCCTCCTCTCTCTCTGCCTGCCTCTCTGCCTACTTGTGATCTCTCTCTCTGTCAAATAAATAAATAAATAAAATAAAATCTTAAAAAAAAAAAAAAAAAAGAATACCACAGATTCATAACCCAGCTGGCTACATTGAAAATAAATGGGACCAAGGCTGTAATAATAGGCAAATTAGTGCAATCTAATCTCAGTTACTAGAAAGAGTATAAAGGATGTAAGGGTTAATCTAGGCTCTTGGCTCACTTTTTGTATTTGTTATTTTTAATGCTCTAGAATTGTCACATTAAAAAAAATGAAGTCTCTATCTGTTTTAGACATAGCAATTCCTTTTCTAAAAGCTTTTAGAACTCTTTTTGGGATCTCTGGAGCCCATTAAAGTAGATTCTATCTAATCCAAACGCCTATTATACATATGGTATCTTGTTGTGCATACATTCTTCTGATGATCTGAAACATGACTAGTCATGGAGGCAGGGCATGGATCAGATAACTCATTTTACATAACCCTACAGAAATAGGATTTACTGAATGGATTAAAAAAATAAAACTTTCATCTTTATTTATATTAGCAAAGCTGTTGCTACATTTTGAAGACAGTTCCAAACCGTCAGGATGAAAATCTGTAGGGGGTAGCTTAAAGGAACTTCCTTGAATATATTTTTTTTAAAGATTTTATTTATTTATTTGGCAGAGAGAGATCACAAGTAGGCAGAGAGGCAGGCAGAGAGAGAGAGAGAGAAGGAAGCAGGCTCCCTGCTGAGCAGAGAGCCCAATGCGGGACTCGATCCCAGGACCCTGGGATCATGACTTGAGCTGAAGGCAGCGGCTTAACCCACTGAGCCACCCAGGCGCCCCCTTGAATATATTTTGAAGTTGAATCTCTTTCTTTAACAGAAGGTAAGCCTGTTGAAACATGCTTCCGGTATTCAGAGCAGGATCTCAGCAAATTCAGTATTATTGGTCTCAGAATCTGGTGTGTTACCAGTAAATTACAAACTTTTAAATCATCTTATCAAACAGGACTGAGGTAGAGATCAGAGATACTTAGTGGAAATTCATGATGAAAACTCAGAAGTCAATATAAGAAATTATTATTTACTATTATATAACAACTTCATTAGATTTTACTTCCTGGATCAAATACTATAATTTTCACTCACTAGAAATTTATTTAAAAGATCAGAATTCTTTTGTTGGAATCCTCTAATTACTGTATATTACTTGAAATTAATAGATTGAAAGAAAGATCAAGGTCGTGATCTCAGTGCACAAACACAAACTCAAAATATGTTAAATAACTTTCTTTTTTGGTTTGTAGTTTATAAAGTTTTCCATAGAAAATTTGATAGTAGGAATAGAAATGAAGATTCAGTTGTATAATGTAACTTAACTTCTCTATTAAATTATATAACAACTGAAAAATTATTCAGTTTTGAGGACCTTGCAAATATTATGTTGATAATTCCATTGATTTAAAACAGGAATCAAAGCCTATGTTCTAATTCTAATAATTATAGAATTTTGCATAATAAGCAAAAACAACAAAACAGTCTTCTCTGTCTTTTTTTTTTTTTCCTGGAGAAGGTAAAAAGAAATATTTCTTTGGAATTTTACTTGAAACAGAACTTTCTTCTTTCAATATATTAAGCTGTAGGTCTTAACATGTATTTAGAGCCAGGGGAAATGCCTGTGTGCCCACAGAGGTCGAACAGACTCACCTTAGATGAATATTTGGCACAACTCAATAGGTCATTGTGATTAGTTATGAATTGAGCTATTTTTATGATGCTAAAATAAAAGTATATTTGTTTTTAAGTTTTCAAGAAAAGCTTGTGATTACCTGTTTTGGGAAAGGGAACAAATACTGAAATGGATGCTAAGAAGGAGTACATGTATCTTTAGTGAAAATTCTGAGTGATAATGATTAATTGTGTTTTGACAACTGAAATATGGAGCTAAAGCAAGAAAAGTCACTGAGGCTCAACCAACATTGCATTCTATTATCTGACTAAGCCAATATCAATTACTGGCATAAAGTGAGATAAATATAATAATTCTAACTCAGAATATATGTGATAGTAAAGTAAAACCTATATTTTGTTGACTTAAAGTTGCTAATTTATAATAATTATTACAATTGACTTTAAAAGATGTTTCATTTTTATGGATGAAAGACCTAAATGTGAGACAGGAAACCATCAAAATTTTAGGAAAGAACACAGGCAGTAAGCTCTTTGACATTGGCCATAGCAATTTTTTGCTAGATAGATCTCCTGAGGCAAAGAAACAAAATCAAAAATAAACTATTGGAATTTAATCAAATAAAAAGCTTTTGCACAGCAAAGGAAACAATCAACAAAACTAAAAGGCAACCTTCAGAATGGGAGAAGATATTTGCAAATTATATATCTGATAAAAGGTTAGTATCCAAAATATATAAAGAACTTACAAAACTCAGAACCAAATTACAAATAGTCCAGTTAAAAAACAGGCAGAAGATAGGAACAGACATTTTTTCCAAAGAAGACATACAGATGGCTAACAGACACATGAAAACATGCTCAACATCATTGATCATCAGGGAAATACAAATCAAAACCAGAATGTGATATTACCTCACACCAGTCAGAATGGCTAAAAGTAACAATACAAGAAACAACAAGTGTTGGTGAGAATGTCAAGAAAGGGAACCCTCCTACACTGTTGGTGGGTTCCTCAAAAAGTTAAAAAATAGAACTACCCTAAGATCCAGTAATTGCTCTACTAAGTATTTACCCAAAGGATACAAACATACTGATTTGAAGGGACACATGCACCCCAATGCTTATAGCAGCGTTATCAACACTAAGCAAATTATGGAAAGAGCCCAAATGTCCGTTAACTGATGAATGGATAAAGAAGATGCAGTGTGTGTGTGTGTGTGTGTGAGTGTATTGGAATATTACCAGCCACAAAACAGAATGAAATCTTACCATTTGCAATAACGTAGATGGAGCTAAAGAGTATTATGCTGAGCAAAGTAAATCAGTCAAATACCATATGATTTCACTGATGCATGGAATTTAAGAAACACAACAGATGAATATGGGAGGAGGGAAAAGAGGCAATCCAGGAAACAGGCTCTTAGCTATCCAAAAAAAAAAAAGGGTGAGTGGAGGTGAGTTGAGTGGGGGGATGAGTTAAATGGGTGATGAGTATTAAGGAGGGCACTTGTGATGACGATTACTGGGAGTTTTATGTAAGAGATGAATCACTACATTCTACACCAGAAGGTAATACTACACTATGTTAACTAGCTAGAATTTAATAAAAACATGAAAAAAAAAGAAAACAAAAGTTTAATTTCTGTGTTACTTCAGGAAAAGAAGAAAAGTTAATGAATAGACATTTTTGAAACTTAAGGAATTAATAGAAAATATATAACAAATAGGCATACATTACCTGATAATGATATGAATTTTAGTTTCAAAACATAAACTGGTAGATGAAGATATAATAGCATGAATATATATTATGTATCTATAAACACAAAAATTAAACATATATACTTTCACAGTCATGCTCATTATATTAAAATCTATTTAAAGATAAGTCATATTGATATATTAGGTAAAAAAATGAAGAATATGCCCAATATTAAAATAAATTTATATGGAAAGGGTATAAACTAGTTTCAAAGGAAAATGATAAAAAATTCAGACAAAACAGACCAAACAGCTAAATGTAAATGAAGGGTGATCTGTATCAGTAAAACAGAAAATATGCTTAAAGAAGGTAAGAATCCTAAGCAGGCTCCATGCTTAGCAAGGGAGCCCCACACAGTGCTCAATTTCACCACCCTGACATCATGACTTGAGCTGAAATCAAGAGTTGGGTGCTTAACTGACTAAACCATCCAGGCACCCCTAGAGGTGACTTTCTTAAATAAGACATAATTTTTTTAAAAAGAGCGTATTAATCAAAATTAAGAATTTCTTTTCAGGGGTGCCTGAGTGGCTCAGGCGTTAAGCATCTTGCCTTCAGCTCAGGTCGTGATCCCGGGTTCCTGGGATTGAGCCCCACATCAGGCCCCTACTCGGCGGGAAGCCTGTTTTCCCTCTCCCACTCCCCTGCTTGTGTTCCCTCTCTAGCTGTATCTCTTTCTGTCAAATAAATAAAATCTTTTTAAAAAAATTTCATTTCAGTAAAGAACACCATAGACATGGTTACCAGAGTTGACAGACCAAGAGAAAACACTTTATAATTTTTGAACACATAATTTCATAAAAGGAACTCTTGAAAATCAACAGTATCAAAAGCAAAGAACAAGATGTCTAATTAAAAGTGAGTGAACATATGAAGAAATAATTCATTGAAAGCCAAATTGAATGGTTAACATATTTATGAAGAGATGTTTAAAATTATTGATTAAAAGGAAAATGTAAATTACAACAAAGAGATAATACTTTACAACCAGAAGATTAGCAAGAATTAGAAATATAGCAATGATTTTGATAATTGAGAATTCATAGTACTGCTGGTGATAGTATAAAATTACTACACATTCCTGAAAGCAGTCTGGAAATATTTAGCAAAATATGAATGATCTATGAACTATGGTCCAGTTGCTCAAATTTATATATAACTTACTTATATATGATTATATATAAAATATTGTCTAATATGTAGTATATATCTATAAATATATTTTATTAGACAAATTGTTTGTAGACCAGAGAATTACAGACACTGTAGGTGTTTAATACTAGAGGAAAAAATAATGGTAAATGAATCCATCTCTAAAAACCATGTGGAGTTTAAAAGGAAAACATTGGATACACATATAATATGAACAGATTCCCCAAACGCAAGTAGGTAAATCAAGAAGTTCCACCTCTAGGGGCGCTTGGGTGACTCAGTGGGTTAAAGCCTCTGCCTTTGGCTCAGGTCATGATCTCAGGATCCTGGGATCCAGGCCAGCACTGAGCTGTCTGCTCAGCGGGGGGCCTGCTTCCTCTCTCTCTGCCTGCCTGTCTGCCTGCTTCTGATCTCTGTCTATCAAATAAATAAATAAAATCTTTAAAAATAATAATAATATATATTAAAAAAAAAAAATCCACCCCTAGCAATGAATGACCAGTTCTTATCAACTGGCCCTTCCATGAGCAACAACTATAAACTCTAAGGGAGAAAAATCTAACTGAAGTCACTGGAAAGTGAAAAATAGCTAATATATATTTCAGAGAGTTGACACCAGGAAAGGGGAAATAGCCCTGGAGAGCTTTTTCATTCTCCCACTTAAAGGCAGGCAAAAATGGCAAAATCATGGAGAGAATACCTGTGGATTTACTGGCTTAAAGAACCAGGTAGCTCAACCATAGCAACTGGAAAGGGAGGTAAGAAATCCCAGCTAGAATTGAAGGAGCTCACTATGGTAGAAAAAACTGAACTGAGATTCAGTTTTGGAATTAAGCTCAGTCATGTTAATTGACTACTAAAACAAAAAGACTAATTCTCTTGTTATATTAAGTAATATAACAACATAAATACTGTATCTCTACAATGTGTCATTGATAACATTAAAGATCTAATCCAAAATAATTGGAATATAAAGAAAGAGAAGATGTGATCAGCAGTCAAGATTAAAGGCAGTTGAGACAAACTGTGAGATCATTTGATGTTGAAATTAGCAGATGACATTTTTAAAGTAGCTACTATAGCTATGCTCAAGGGTATAAAGAGAATTACGCTCATAATAAATAGAAAAGAAAAAAACCACCAGAGAAATAAAACCACAAAAAATATCAAATAAATTACACAGTTGAGAAACATTATATCCAAAATGTGGGGAAAAAAAAATCACTGGGAGAGCTTATTAGAGGATTGAAGATTTCAAAATAAAAAGCTAAGGAATTTAATGATAAATCAATAGAAATTACCAATTGCAAAAGACAAAAAGAAATGAACAAAATCTGGAGGACCTGTGAAATAATGTCAAAGTTTAGGTATATAATTTAGACAGTGAAAGAAATAAGGGATAAAATGAATCAGGAAGATATTTGAAAGAGTAATGGTTTAAAATATCCAATATCTTGTGAAGGACAAAAGTTTACAGACTTCTCTAGTTCATTGAGCCTATTACAAGAGTACAAAAAACTCCCACATCTATATGCATCATATTAGAACTGATATAAACTAAGTATATAGAGAAACTCGTGAAAGCAGCTAAAGAAATGTATTACATACAAAAGAAAATTTATTCAAATTACCAGAAACAATGAAAGATGGAGTAGAACAACATCTTTGAAGTACTGAATGAAATAGAAACAAAGATATTTTCAGAAAAAATCATCTCATCTCATGAAAACACTGTACCTCTGAATATTGAATATGTTGAAGATGGCCTTCAGGCCAGAATGAAATAATACCAAGTTATAAGTCACATTTTTCATAAAGGAATCAAGGGCACTGGTAAATACAAACATGAGAGAAAATATAAAATATATTTTATTTTGCACTTTTCAATATATTTGAAGTACATATGAATTTAAAGAAAAAAATATAACATTCTTGATTTCTAATCCATGTATATTAAAGCTAAGTAGACTGTTTGAAGGTAAGGATGAATATTCATCAACCACTAAATAATCTATGAGCTAAAGCTTAAATAGCAATAGACAAATTAAAATGAAGTTCTGTAATATAGTCAGTCCAAAAGAAGACAAACAGAGCAAGAGAAATCAGAGTGGATAAAGTGAAATGCATACTGCAGTTAAAAACAGTTCAAAACCTTTTTTTTTAAGTACTTATATAGCAAGTCACTCTTTCCTCTGTATTTTACCAGATACATACACATACCAACAAATGTAGCTATGGAAGTACGTGTTAATGGGGACCAAAAGGTAAATAGTAAAATAAGAGAGAGGATTACAGGAACTGATGATTAATTCAATGCATTTGAGGTTTAACCACCACAACAAAAAATAGTCATATACTGAAATCACGAATTCATCATAAAATTAATATCATAATAGGTATGTAATACAAAGATACCTTTATAATTATTGGGAAGGGATGAAAGAATGTTGGCTAAATATAAAATTTACATGTGATTTAGAACCTCTTTTGGTATCTTCATGATGTATAAAACATACCTCCACTACTTGATTAGGACAGAGTGCCCTCCAAATTACTGGAATAGATAAGGAAAATTACACTTTTCTCTAAACCAAAAGACAGAAAATGGAGTATCATTACTGAAAGTCCAAAGGTAGAAACAATAACACAGTAGTACAGTGACACAAGTAACAGTAAGAAAAATAAGTTTCAGCCTTAACATATGATCTGAAAATTTAGTAGACTACGTACATGAAACAAAATCAAACTGGAATGCAAAAGTACCATTAAAATAATGAAAGCCATTATATCAAGCCATCAGAAAAAAACTAGCACTAATTTAAATACTTAAAAGACTATCTGTCTTTATTCCAGTAACATAGTATGCACATAAAATTTTCTTAAGAGGGTAGATCTCACAATAAGTGTTGTTGTTGGTTTTTTTTTCTTTCGCAAAATTGGTAATCAAAACTAAAAGTATGCAAGGAAACTTTCGAACGCGATGGATATGTATTACCTGATTTTGATGATTGTATCACAAGTGTTTGCATCTGTCCAACATCAAATTATATACATTAAGTAGGCACAGTTTTTTGTATATTAATTGTGTTTTACTAAGCTGTTTTAAAAAGGCTATATAGCCCATCCTTTTCTTTAAATCTGAAATCCATTCATTGATTGATCAAGGCAATGATGGAGTGAGATATCTGGACTAATTTTTTTTAAATTAACATATAATGTATTATTAGCCCAAGGGGTACAGGTCTGTGAATCTCCAGGTTTGCACTTCACAGCACTCACTGTAGCACACACCATCCCCAAAGTCCAAAACCCAAGCACCCTCTCCCTAGCCCCCTCCCCACGACAACACTCAGTTTGTTTTGCGAGACTAAGACTCTCTTATGGTTTGTCTCCCTCCCAATCCCGTCTTGTTTCATTTATTCCTTTCCTACCCTCCAAGTCCCTCACATTGCCTCTCAACTTACGCATATCAGGGAGATCATATGATAATTGTCTTTCTCTGATTAACTTATTTCATTCAGCATAATACCCTCTAGTTCCATCCACATCATTATAAATGGCAAGATTTCATTTCTTTTGATGGCTGCATAGTATACCATTGTGTGTGTATATCTAGATATAGATATAGATATAGATATAGATAGCTTCTTCTTTATCCATTCATCTGTTCATGGATATCTAGGTTCTTTCCATAGTTTGGCTATTGTGGACATTGCTGCTATAAACATTCTGGTGCATGTGCCCCTTCGGATCACTACATTTGTATCTTCAGGGTAAATACTCAGTAGTGCAATTACTGGGTCATAGGGTAGCTTTATTTTCAACTTTTTGAGGAACACCAGCTTGCATTCCCACCAAGAGTGTAGGAGGGTTCCCCTTTCTCTGCATCCTCACCAGCATCTGTCATTTCCTGACTTGTTAATATTAGCCATTCTGACTGGTGTGAGGTGGTATCTATATCATTGTGGTTTTGATTTGTATTTCACTGATGCCGAGTGATGTGGAGCACTTTTTCATGTGTCTGTTGGCCATCTGGATGTCTTCTTTGCAGAAATGTCTGTTCATGCAGAAATCCTTTGCCCATTTCTTGATTAGATTATTTGTTCTTTGGGTGTTGAGTTTGATAAGTTCTTTCTAGATCTTGAATACTGACACTTTATCTGATATCTTGTTTGCAAATACCTTCTCCCATTCTATCAGTTGTCTTTTGGTTTTGTTAACCGTTTCCTTTGCTGTGCAAAAGCTTTTGATCTGGATGAAGTCCCAATAGTTCATTTTTGCCCTTGCTTCCCTTGCCTTTGGTGATGCTCCTAGGAAGAAGTTGCTGTGGCTGAGGTAGAAGAGGTTGCTGCCTGTGTTCTCCCAAGGATTTTGATGGATTCCTTCCTCACATTGAGGTCCTTCATCCATTTTGAGTCTATTTTTGTGTGTGGTGTAACGAAATGTTCCAGTTTCATTTTTCTGCATGTGGCTGTCCAATTTTCCCAACACCATTTGTTGAAGAGACTGTCTTTTTTCCATTGGACATTCTTTCCTGCTTTGTTGAAGATTAGTTGACCATCGAGTTGAGGGTCTATTTCTGGGCTCTCTATTCTGTTCCATTGATCTATGTGTCTGTTTTTGTGCCAGTACCATGCTGTCTTGATGATGACAGCTTTGTAATGGAGCTTAAAGTCTGGAATTGTGATGCCACCAACTTTGGCCTTCTTTTTCAAAATTCCTCTGGATATTCGAGGTCTTTTTGGTTCTATATAAATTTTAGGATTATTTGTTCCATTTCTTTGAAAAAAAAATGGATGGCATTTTGATAGGGATTGCATGGAACGTGTAGATTGCTTTAGGTAGCATAGACATTTTCACAATATTTGTTCTTCCAATCCAGGAGCATGGAACATTTTTCCATTTCTTTGTGTCTTCCTCATTTCTTTCATGAGTACTTTATAATTTTCTGAGTACAGATTCTTGACCTCTTTGGTTAGATTTATCCCTTGGTATCTTATGGTTTGGGGTGCAATTATAAGTGGGATTGACTCCTTAATTTTTCTTTCTTCTATCTTGCTGTTGGTGTATAGAAATGTAACTGATTTCTGTGCATTCTGTGCATTCTGTGCAGGATTTTATATCCTGACACTTACTGAATTCCTGTACAAGTTCTAGCAGTTTTGGAGTGGAGTATTTTGGGTTTTCCACATAAAGCATCATGTTATTGTCAAAGAGTGATAGTTTGACTTCTTCTTTGCTGATTTGGATGCCTTTAATTTCTTTTTGTCATCTGATTGCTGAGGCTAGGGCTTCTAGTACAGTGTTGAATAGCAGTTATGATAGTGGACATCTCTGCCGTGTTCCTGACCTTAGCAGAAAAGCTCTCAGTTTTTCTCCATTGAGAATGATATTTGCAGTGGGTTTTTCATAGATGGCTTTGAGGATATTGAGGTATGTACCCTCTATCCCTACACTTTGAAGAGTTTTGATCAAGAAAGGATGCTGTACTTTGTCAAAGGCTTTTTCAGCATCTATTGAGAGTATCATGTGGTTCTTGTTCTTTCTTTTATTAATGTATGCTATCACATGATTGATTTGAGGATGTTGAACCAACCCTGCAGCCCTGGAATAAATCCCACTTGGTCGTGGTGAATAATCCTTTTAATGTACTGTTGGATCCTATTGGCTAGTATTTTGGTGACAATTTTCATATGTGTGTTCATCATGGATATTGGTCTATAATTCTCTTTTTTGTTGGGATCTTTGTTTGGTTTGGGGGCAAGGTAGTGCAGGCCTCATAAAATGAGTTTGGAAGTTTTCCTTCCGTTTCTATTTTTGGAACAGTTTCAGGAGAATAGGAATTAATTCTTCTTTAAATGTTTGGTAGAATTCCCCTGGGATGCCATCTGGTCCTGGACACTTTTTTGGTGAGGGGGGGGCGGTTGATGACTGCTTTAATCTCCTTAATGGTTATGGGTCTACTCAGGTTTTCTATTTCTTCCTGGTTCAGTCTTGGTAGTTTATATGTCTCTAGGAATGCATACATTTCTCCCAGATTGTCAAATTTGCTGGCACATAGTTGCTTATAATATGTTCTTATAATTGTTTGCATTTATTTGGTGTTGGTTGTGATCTCTCCTCTTTCATTCATAATTTTATTAATTTGGGTCCATTCTCTTTTTCTTTTGATATGTCTGACCAGGGGTTTATCAATCTTATTAATTTTTTCAAAGAACCAGCTTCTAGTTTCGTTGATGTGTTCTACTGTTCTTTTGGTTTCTATTTCATTGATTTCTTCTCTGATCTTTATTATTGCTCTTCTCCTGCCAGGTTTAGGCTTTCTTTGTTGTTCTTTCTCCTGCTCCTTTCGGTGTAGGGTTAGGTTGTGTATTTGAGCCTTTCTTGTTTCTTGAGAAAGGCTTGTATCACTATATATTTTCCTCTCAGGACTGCCTTTGCTGTGTCCCATAGATTTTGAACCATTGTGTTTTCATTATCATTTGTTTCCATGAATTTTTTCAATTCTTCTTTAATTTCCTGGTTGACCCATTCATTCTTTATTTTTTTTTTAATTTTACCCTTTTTATTTATTTATTTTTTTTTCAGCGTAACAGTATTCATTCTTTTTGCACAACACCCAGTGCTCCATGCAAAACGTGCCCTCCCCATCACCCACCACCTGTTCCCCCAACCTCCCACCCCTGACCCTTCAAAACCCTCAGGTTGTTTTTCAGAGTCCATAGTCTCTTATGGTTCGCCTCCCCTCCCCAATGTCCATAGCCCGCTCCCCCTCTCCCAATCCCACCTCCCCCCAGCAACCCCCAGTTTGTTTTGTGAGATTAAGAGTCATTTATGGTTTGTCTCCCTCCCAATCCCATCTTGTTTCATTTATTCTTCTGACCCATTCATTCTTTAGAAGGATGCTGTTTAGTCTCCATGTTCTCTCCAAATTCCCTATTTAGTCTCCATTCATTCTTTAGAAGGATGCTGTTTAGTCTCCATGTTCTCTCTAAATTCCCTATTGTGATTGAGTTCTAGCTTCAGAGCGTCATGGTCTAAAAATATGCAGGGAATGATCCCAATATTTTGGTACTGGTTGAGACCTGATTTGTGACCAGGATGTGATCTATCCTAGAGAATGTTCTATGTGCACTAGAGAAGAATGTGTATTCTGTTGCTTTGGGATGGAATGTTCTGAATATATCTGTGATGTCCATCTGGTCCAGTGTGTCATTTAAGGCCTTTATTTCCCTGTTGATCTTTTGCTTGGATGATCTGTCCTTTTCAGTGAGGGGGGTGTTTAGTCCCCTACTATTATTGTATTATTGTTGATCTGTTTCTTTGATTTTGTTATTAATTGGTTCATATAATTGGCTGCTCCTATGTTAAAGGCTTAGATATTTAAAATTGTTGGATATTCTTGTTGGGCAGACCCTTTGAGTATGATATAGTGTCCTTCCTCATCTCTTATTATAGTCTTTGGCTTAAAATCTAATTGATCTGATATAAGGATTGCCACCCCAGCTTTCTTTTGATGTCCATTAGCATGGTAAATTGTTTTCCACCCCCTTACTTTAACTCTGGAGATGTCTTAGGGTCTAAAATGAGTTTCTTGTAGACAGCATATTGATGGGTTTTTTTTTTTTTTTTTTAATCCATTCTGATACCCTGTGTCTTTTGATTGGGGCATTTGCACATTTACATTCAGGGTAACTATTGAGAGATATGAATTTAGTGCCATTGTTTTGCCTGTAAAGTGACTGTTACTGTATATTGTCTCTGTTCCTTTCTGATCTACTACTTTTAGGCTCTCTCTTTGCTTAGAGGATCCCTTTCAATAGTTCCTCTATAGCTGGTTTGGTGTTTACAAATTCTTTTAGTTTTTGTTTGTCCTGGAAGCTTTTTATCTATCCTTCTATTTTCAATGATAGCCTGGCTGGTTATAGTATTCTTGGCTGCATGTTTTTCTCATTTAGTGCTCTGAATATATCATGCCAGTTCTTTCTGGCCTATCAGGTCTCGGATAAGTCTGCTGCCAATCTAATATTTTTACCATTGTATGTTACAGACTTCTTGTAGGGACTGCTTTCAGGATTTTCTCTTTGTCACTAATAGTAGTAAGTTTTACTATTAGATGATGGGTGTGGACCTATTTTTATTGATCTTGAGGGGGTTTCTGTGTTCCTCCTGGATTTTGATGCTTGTTGCCTTTACCATATTAGGGAAATTCTCTATAATAATTTGCTCCAACATACCTTCTGCTCCCCTCTCTTTCTTCTTCTTCTGGAACCCCAATTACTCTAATGTTGTTTTGTCTTATGGTATCGCTTATCTCTTGAATTCTCCCCTCATGGTCCAGTAGTTGTTTGTCTCTCTTTTTCTTAGTATTTTTATTCTCTATCATTTGGTCTTCTGTATTACCAATTCTCTCTTCTGCCTCATTTATCCTAGCAGTAGGAGCCTCAATTTTTTATTGCACCTCAGTAATAGCTTTTTTGATTTCAGCTTGGTTATATATAGTTGTTTTATTTCTCCAGAATGGGCTTTTATTTCTCCAGAAGAGTTTCTCTAATATCTTCCATGCCTTTTTTGAGCCCAGCTAGCACCTTGAGAATCGTCATTCTGAACTTTAGATTTGACATATTACCAATGTTCGGATTGATTATGTCCCTAGCCTTCAGTACTGCCTCTTGTTCTTTTTCTGTGGTGAGTTTTTCTGTCTTGTCATTTTATCCAGATAAGGATATATTAAGGAGAGAATAAAATACCAAAAGGTTGGCAAAGACCTCAGAAAAATGTGTGTTCACAAAATAAGAAGAGACCCCAAATCATAGGGGAAAGAAAGGGGTAAAAAGAAGTTCAAAACAAAACAAAAAAAAAGAGAGAGAGAGAAAAAGAAAAAAATATATAGATATTAGAGTGGTGAATAGAACAGAGCCATTCGCTTAATTTTGGGAGTACTTTGGTCTCTTAGAAGAAACCACCTCCCAAAATTTTTAAGAAAGAAAAACGTGTGTGTGTGTGTGTGTGTGTGTGTGTGTGTGTGTGTGTATACACAGAAAATAAGGGTAAACACGATGAAGGGGTGGAATATGACCGTAAAGATGTAAAATTTAAAAAAATTCTAAAAAAGGAGTTCATAAGTTGGTTGGGAAAAGAAGGAAAAAGAATGTACAGAGAATTTGGTCAGGCTGGAGACTAGAACAAAGCCCTGTTCTAGATTTAGGGTATATTTTGATCTATTAGAAGTTGTATCCCAAAAGTTTTTAGAAGAAAAAACCCTATGTGTATACAAAAAAATAGTTAGATACAATGAAGGATAAAATATGACTATAATAATGAAGGTTCAAAAAGATTTTTTAATGAAAGGTATTGGTATGATAACCTAGTTAAAAAACATTAAAAGAGGAAAGAGTAAAAGTTAAAAAATTAGAATAAGAAAAAAATTTGAAAAAAAAATTAATTAACTTTGCATGACTAAACAATCATGGGGAGAAAGCCATGAATTCCATGCTTTGGTTTCTCCTCCTCTGCAATTCCAAGCTGTTCTCCTTGATAAGCAAGCTTGGTCGTGGCAGGATTTCTTGCTGATCTTCTGGGGGCAGGGTCTGTTGTGTTGATTCTCAAGTGGTCTTTGCCCAAGGCGGAATTGTACCACCCTTGCCAGGGGCCAGACTAAGTAATCTGTTCTGGTTATCTCCTGGGAGCTTTTGTTCCCTGATCACTTCCCATAGAATTCTGGAGGATGGGAATGAAAATGGTGGCCTCCCAACCTCCGGCCTGGAGGAGAAGAGAGCTTGGGGCCCCACTCCTCAGTGTGTCCTCAGAGAAAAGCGTTCAGTCACTACCATCACCCTGGCCTCCGGCTACTGCGCACCAAGCTCACTCGGCCTATGACCATGACCGAGCATCTCTGTCTCAGGCACACAGCCCCACCTAGAGTCTCTAAACCCAGCAAATCACTGCCACTCTTCCAGGGAGGTCTCCTCGGTTCTGCCACTTGTTCAGTCCCTGCTCAAAGAGCAGTGGCGTGACTGTGCCATGGATCAGAGATTAAGGTAACCCCAAGCTGAGAGCAGATCACTCCTTGGCTCTGTCTCTGTAGCCGGCTTCCATGCTCTAATACCTGTGAGCTCTGTGATACTCAGATACCCCTGATCCTTTGGTGATCCTGCAGGACCTGAGACTATGCTGTCCCTGCGAGCGCTTCACACCCACTTAGCCTCTGGAGTGATATCCCTCAATGGAGCATACTTTTAAAAGTTCAGATTTTGTGCTCCGTTGCTCCACTGCATGCCGGGAGCTGGCCCCTCCCCCCATGGTCTATCTTCCCGTTGCTTTGGATTCACTTCTCCTCAGGTCCTACCTCTCAGAAAGTGGTCAATCTTCTGTTTCTAGAATTGCTGCTCTTCTTCTCTTTGATCCCCTGTTGGATTTGTCTGGATTACTTCTCATTGGAGTCTGTAGATTCATTTTACCAGTAGTGCCTTTTGGTGAAAATGACCATCTATACACTAGGGGATTCAAAAGTGAATTCAATGAGACTACCATAAGAATCGTGTTTTAGATTGCATTACAGAGTTTTGGGGGTTTGAAGATACAGGTAAGAAATTTTTAGTTTGGACCCAGTGACGCTTATGTTGTTTGTTGCTATTGATCTCTCAGCTTTTCATTGTTAGAAACCTGAAACCAAATTTAGGATCCATTTTTACCAATTGTATAGAAATGTCTGCATTTTGATGCATTTTGTTTATGTTATCCACTTAACCAGAACAGTTTCCAGCACCTGTTCCTGTCTGCTTCACTTTTCTTGTTTTTGCATTAATCAAATATTTTTTGAATGTCTGCTATGGGCCAAGTACTGTTTTATCTTTATTTTTTTAAATTTTATTGTAATTCCACTATAGTTGACATATGGTATTTTGATTTGACTTGGTTTGTTTGTTTTGGGATAAAGAACAGGTTTATTGAAAAGTACATCTGCCCCCCACCCCAAAAGCACATACCCTCCCAACCAGCAGCTGGAGTCCATAAAGGAATTTTCACATGTAAGAAAATAATAATACCTAACATTTATGTAAAACTTATTATATGCTAAGCACTACTATGTGTTTTCTTTTTTTAAGTGCTCAATGATTCACTGGTTGCATATAACACTTTTTTTTTAATTTTATTTTTATTTATTTGACAGAGAGAGAGAGATCACAAGTAGGCAGAGAGGCAAGGTAGAGAGAGAAGGGGCAGTAGGCTCCCTGCTGAGCAGAGAGCCCAATGCGGGGCTCGATCCCAGGACCGTGAGATCATGACCTGAGCTGAAGGCAGAGGCTCAACCCACTGAGCCACCCAGGTGCCCCTGCATATAACACTTTATCCAGCAAGGCTGTCATTCAGAACAGATAGGTAGATAAAGAACTTCCAGAACAGGCAGAAACTGAAAGAATATGTGACCACCAAGCCAGTCCTGCAAGAAATATTAAGGGGGGGTTCTGTAAGCTAAGAGAGGCCCTAAAAGTAATATAGACAAGAAATTAACAGAGACAATCTACACACACAGGGACTTTGCAGGCAATACAATGGCACTAAATTCATATCTTTCAATAGTTACCCTCAATGTAAATGAGCTGAATGTTCCCATCAAAAGATACAGGGTTTCAGATTGGATAAAATACTGTTTTATCTTGATATATGATGCACATTTTTGTAACATACCATCTTTTATGGAAAAGTACAAACTATAAATAATAACCTTTTAATGCCTGACTTTTGAATAAATACATGAGTGAAGTAGATGTTGTTTGATCTGCATTTTGTACTTGACATAAATAAATTCTAAGAAAGTTGTGATTGACAAAATCACACAGCTATGCTTTAGCAGAGTTAGTGCTCAAACTAAGTTGTTATTTCAAAAAATATATTACAATGACCTGTTCCTTCTACGTGCATTAGTGATAAAAATTGGCTCAAGAAAAAAACAATATTCCAGGGGTGCCTGTCTGGCTCAGTTTGTAGAGCATGTGACTCTTAATCTAGGGGACATAATTTCAAACCCCACATTGGGCATGGAGCCTACTTAAAAGTATTGTTTTTTTAATTCTATTAGGCAAGTCAGTATACTTTAAACCTCTGATGTTACCAAAGGCTTTATAACCTTTTAAGAAAATAAATAGGTATACAAAGTTAACAATGGTTTGTAATTTTGAGAATACCAAGATTTGAGAGTCACAGCCTTCTAGAAGATTTTCTCTATTTTGCACTGTGGATTTTCTTTTCTTCAGTGTACTTGTTATACCAGGTTTGTCTTCTACAACTAGTCATAAGTTATTTCATTAAGGAAAGACGTATTCTTTAGGCATTATACATATGTGATACACAAAATTCAGATACCAGAAATGTTTCCTTATTCTCCTCATGAAAAACTCTCCTCTCTAAACTTAACTGTTCATTATTTTCCGTCTCTTTTTGTCCTCCTGAGGCATCTTTCTTCCACCTCTCCTGCTATGGCATGGACAAAACGAAAACCAAGTGTCATTCTATAGTCAGATTTCAGTGATGATACCTACAGCTCAGCAGGGATGGGAGCAACTTAGCAGAGTGAAATAGAACTCTGACCTTTGTCTCCAGTATTCCTTGAGGCTTCCAGAGGTGGTACTAACCCTGTAACGATTTATGTTGTCTTCCACGGCTCCAGAATTCCGCCTGATCCCAATACTTTTTTGGTAGGGGTATGGTATGTGTTTCATTTTTGCTATGTATTTTATTTGTTATCTTCTGGTGGTTGCTGCTTTGTTGTTGTTGTCACAGTAAATGCAGTCTTGGTGTGCCTGGGTGGCTCAGTGTTAAGCCTCTGCCTTCAGCTCTGGGTCCTGGAATAGAGACCTGCATGAGGCTCTCTGCTCAGCGGGGAGCCTGCTCCCCTCTCCCCCTCGCTTGCTCTCTCTGCCTACTTGTGATCTCTCTTTCTCTGTCAAATAAATCAATAAAATCTTTTTTTTAAAAAGTAGTCTTGCTTGTATATGTTTTTCACAAATATCTTCTATTAACAAAACCTCCTAATTTTACATGGCCAGAGTTAAAATTATAGATCTTTGTTCTCAGATTCCTCGGCTATGACTCACTGATGAATTACAAAAGTTAAGATAATCCAAAGTTGGATAAATGAGAAATTAAGGTACTATTAGAATCCATATTTGTATATGTGTCCACAAATATGGATATTAAAACTTGAAGTAGAATATATTTGAGTGAATATAAAATATTCTATATAGATATGTAAAGAATCACACAAAACCTTCACCAGGAAAAGCACATGTGCACATTCACAAGTGCGCACACACACACACACACACACACACACAGGAAAGATGAAAGGTCAGAACAAACTAGGAAAGAAACTTAAGAATTTGCTTGAAATCCAAACTAAAGTTCACCTGGAAAGATATTCAAGTATAAGGCAATGCAGGCTTTTTTCTGGGGGTAGTAATCCTGGTGCAGTTTGACCACATAGGGCTTTAATCATGTGGAATCAATAAACACAGATTCAAAGACATTTACGAGGATTTCAAATAAAGCTTCAAATCCTGTGCCAAGAGCAGAGAACTTTCTCACAAGATATTTTATTTTTAACCTGGCAAACTGATGTGAACCAAAGATTGTTTCATAAAGAGGATCAGTATTTTAAGCTTCAGACCTAAGGGATTTTAACTGGGGATGAGAGGAGGTATTAATAGCATATATTTCATAGTAAATTAAAAGCCCATCACCTAATTCATACTAGCTCCTCAATATTGAAAAAATGCACAAAAGAAAGTTAAGGAAAGTGAAACACACCTCACTATATTTATAAAATAATATTTAAAAGCTCATTAGCAAAAAGACAATCAAAAAGAAATAAGTCAACCAAAATTGAAAAGTCATGATTTATATAACTAGTATTTGATTTCCCATTTATATTGTATGTATATTATCAAATCATTGATCATCTAGATATTTTACAGGATAGGAAACTTTTTTTAAAACAATTACACATATTTCTCGTTGACTGGAGAATAATTTATTCAACATATTTAGTGTTACTCTTTTCCAAATAGCGTCTTCACTAGAATAAAATTTAGATAGCATTGTACCTAGCTTTTTTTAGTTTGCAGAAGAAACAGGGTAGATTTGAAAGTTTTCTGACACCTAAGTTCAGATCCATCTCTTTTATATTTCAGATTTATAAATTTTGTGCAAATCTACTTAACCTTTCTGAATATCTCAAATTATTGATTACTCATATTGTGACTATTGGAGATAATCTATGCTCAATGCCTACCAAAGTTTCTGAAACACATTTTTTATGCTCTCAATAAATGACTAGATTAAGTTGCATATGCTCTAGATGGAAGTTAGAGAGTGAGCAATGAATTATAGATGATATGCTTCCAAAACCATGAATTAAGGTTTTGGTACTTATACAAATACAATTTCAAGTTACCCAATGAAGTACTTTCCTGGAAGAGCTAACTTCCTGATAATATCGGATAAAGATGTATAGCATTTATTGAACATTTACTGTGTGTTGATGTCATGCTTGCAATTGAAGGCATAAGCAAAAATATTTCTGAATACAGGAAAATACATTTATATTTACTCATAATTTTCATTGAGTCTATCACTGCTATTTACATTTAGTTTTAATGTATCAGTTGATAACTTCCAGTATCCACAAAATCTCTATAAATGGTTCTAAATTGTACTTACAATTTTTAATTATAAATAGTTATAAAATTATAAACAGTTATAAAGTTATAGTTATAAAATTATAAAGGGCTATAAAATAGTTATAGACAAGGTTATGAAAGTTGAAAGAAAGTGAATGTAATTTCTTCATATCTGATTATATATAATATAAATTTTGTTAGTTGCCACTGGCTGTGAGTTTTTGACATAAGAAATGTAAATATTCATGATGAATACCATATGATTTAGTATCAAGATAAGGCATCTCTGAGTAAAAGTGATGTAGATCATGGGCAGCTCAGATCTAATTAACATGGACTGAAGCATAAAAGTGTCATCCCCTTAGGATAATATCCTTAAAAATGTCACATGATACTGCAAAGAGCCAGGTGACTATGTGTAATTGGAGTTTTCCATGGCCTATTGGGTGAGGAAATGATAATAAATACCATGTTAACAGTTTTATTGAGATAGAACTGACATGGAATAGACTGCATATATTTGAAATGTACAATTTGGTAAGTTTTGACATATATATACACATACATATATGTATATGACATTTGACATATGTATTTTATATATATATTTATATATATAAATATATATATACACACACATACCCCTGTAGAATCAATACCACAATCAAAACAATCAACATATATCCATCAACCCCCAAAGTTCCCGCATGCCCCTTTCTAACCCCTCTTTTCTATATCTCCCTGCCTCTCTTATCCACAGCTAACAACTTACTTGCTTTCTATTACTATAGATTAATTTGTATTTGTCTAGAATTTTACACAGATAGAATTACATAGTATGTACTTTTTTTGAGAGGGGATTCTGACTCCTTTCAGCGAGCATAATGATTTTAAGATCTATTCTTGTGGTGTATGTCAGTAATTTGTTTTCATTGTTCAGTAGTATTCCATTTCCATCCATTTATAAGTTTTGGACATTTGAATTGTTTCCAGTTTGGGGTTAGTAAAAATAAAGCTACTTTAAATATTTGTATAAAAATCTTAAATAATACATGCTTCATTTCTCTTCAGTAGATTAGAAGTAGAATGACTGGATCATATGCAAGGTATATGTTTAACTCTAAGAAAACTGCCAAATTGTTTTACAAAGTAGTTGAGCCATCTTGCGTTCTTACAACCAATGTAAGAGAGTTTCAGCCCCTTCACATCTTCAACTCTCAATACGATCAGGATTTATAACTTCAGTCATTCTAATTAGATCGTACTGGTATTTCAGTTGGGTTTAATTTGCATTTCCCTAATGCCAAAAGCTGCTGAGCATCTTTTTGTGTATTATTTGCCATCCTTGTAACTTCTTTGCTTAAGTGTCTGTCCATGTTTCTAACTGGGTGGCTTCTTTGTTAGTGAGTTTTGAGAGCTTTCCAGGTCTTTTGGATGCAAAGTCTAGATCAGACACATGAGTTGAAAATATTGTCTTCTAGTCTGTGGTTTGTCTTTTTTTTTTAATCAGTGTCTTTAGAAGAGTAGAAGTGATAAATAACTATTCACAGTCTGAGTTTGATGTGGTAAATTTATTCTTAATACAGATATGAAAACAAATGACTTCTGGAAAGAAAATCAAAGTTCATACACACACTGTACATATGTATACATACAATGTCAGAATGGATTCCAAAAAGAGAAGCTTTGATGATGTAGAAGAGTAAAAAGGAGTATCGAGAGCTTATGGGAAACTATTTTTATAAATGATAATACCTGCCAAAACAGGCTATATTCTAGAATTATATGTAAAATAATTTTTCAAGCTTCAAGCTTTAAAACTTACACTATTCGCTATTTGGTATAAATTTTTCCTTAGAAGAAATTGTATAAAAGTTTGTTATGAAAGCTGCCTAACTAATAATTTGATATGCCCTGGTACTGTTAATGTTTTTAAATCAACCCTGGACTCTGAAACCTAAGTCACTGTGACCGCTTATTATTTTTCCCAGTTCCAGTATCTTCCACCAAAACTCAAATATGGGCTAATGTTAGTAAAATTTTATGGAATGTTACCTCTATGACAATCAGAGTAGAAGACACCTGAATCAAATTATTTTAAAAGCAGTCATCATTATGCATGGATCATATCTCCGTGGAGTGTTCTGAATTATAACTTCCTGGATAGCTTGAATATCATTAATAGAATGCCTTTCATAGTGGGTTTTTGAAACTATATGTCTGACAGGAATGGAATTAAATATTTGATATTCACCTTAACATCTTCCTTTTTCTTTAACTAAGGATCCTTTTTTAAAAAAAAAATAGAAGTGTAGTTGACATACAATATTATATTAGTTTTAGGTGTAAAGCATAGTGATTCAACAATTACAAATATTATGAAATTTTCACCATCATAGTGTAGTTACCATCTGTCACCATACAAGGTTATTATAATATTATTGACTTTGTTTCCTGTGTTATACTGTTCATCTCCATGGCTTATTTATTTCATAACTGGAGGTTTGTACCTCTTAATCCCTTTACCTATTTCACCTGTCACCCTCTCTCCCTGCCCTCTGGCAATCACCAGTTTGTTCTCCATATATGTGAGTCTGTTTCTGTTTTTGTTTGCTTATTTTTTTTAGATTCCACATATAAGTGAAACCATGTGATATTTGTCTTTCTTTCTCTGGCTTATTTCACTTAGCAAAATTCTCTCAAAGGCCATCCATGTTGTCACAAATGGTAAGATTTCATTCTTTTTTATGACTAGTATTCCAGGGTGTGTGTATGTGTGAACACCACATTTTCTTTATTCACCTAGTGATGAACACTTGAGTTGCTTCCATTTTTATTGTAAACAACCCTGCAATAAATAAAGGGGTGAATATCTTCTTGAATTGGTGTTTGTTTTTTTTTCTTTAGGTAAATACCTAGTATGGAATTACTGCATTATATGTACTTTTATTTTCAATTGTTTGAGGAAACTCCATACTGTTTTTAATAGTGGCTGAACCAATTTCCATTCCCACCAAGAGTGCACAAGTGCTTCCTTTTTTTCACATTCTCACTAATGCTTGTTATTTCTTGTCTTTTTGATACTGGCCATTCTGACTGGTGTGAGGTGGTATCTCATCATGGTTTTGATTTTCATTTTCCTGGTGATTAGTGATGCTGGACATATTTTCAAGTGTCAGCCGTCTGCATGTCTTCTCTGGAAAAATGTCTATTCAGATCCTCTGCCCAGTTTTAATTGGATTATAGATTTTTTGGTGTTTACTTTTATGACTTCTTTATATATTTTGAATATTAATCCTTTATAGGAAACACCATTTGAAAATATCTTCTTTATTTAATTTTTTCCCATTCAGCAGGCTACCTTTTTGTTTTGTTGACTGTTTTCACTAAGAATCTTTTTAATAATGGGTAGAAACTATTACATCAAATACACTATTTTCAAATTGAAAAATATTATAGAAAGTTTAAAATAAACTTTTATTATTTGGGGGAATGGGTAGATTATGAAGTGTGTGTGTGTGTGTGTGTGTGTGTGTGATTCCGCAAGAAGAAACGGTTTAAGTTATAACTACTTTGTGAACCTTTCACTCTACAGTTTGCAATTTTTAGTAGAGGGCATGTGGTATAATGACTAGAGACACAAAGAGTTTATATCTTATCTGTTCATTTATTTATGTATTTGTGTTCAGTTGAGGTTGTGGAAAAAGAGAAGGTCAGAATTCATCGTTAGGAGAAAGCAAGAATGTTTTCTGTCTTCTCATGATCTGTACCCTCCCTAAATTTTCTGCTTCCAATTGAAGAATACCAAGGCTGTGCCTTTCTCTGTAGGGGAAGGAGAGAATGGAAAGGAAGGAGGCTCATATACAAGAAGTGATCATAAGGAATATGCTTATTATATAGAGGGAAGAAGTAATAATGAAAATAAGAAATACTGGTTACAATGAATAAGAAATGGACACTTGGTTATTATTATTATGATTATTAACATTAAAAATCATCAATGGCTTAGAATCAAGAGACTAAACATCTAGTTTGCCTGGAATAGTCCCAGTTTACACCTTTTCCTCTGTCATGTAATTCAATTTAGCTTTTGTCATGGATTTTTGTTTTGTTTTGTTTTCCTAATGAAGTAATATTATTACCAGTTGGAATGAAATAAGCCAAGATGGAATTACTTAATCTGCCCTTTAAACCTCAATTGCCTACAGTGGTTTTGAGTAGCAAAGTGTTAAATATAACCATAGCAAGTGAATACAGCTCTAGATATAATACATTATTAAATCTGAGAGACAACCTGGAGAGCCTTTTTCTCTTTTCTCTGACAAATCTAAGGATTTGTAAAAGTGAAAAATAAACTTTCTATGTTAAACTTCTTATATGTCAGGGTTAAATTTTATTATTTAAAATTAATTAATTTTATTATAGCATATCTCATCCTATCTTACTATTAAAATTGTATCTGAAAATTTTCATAATCCATGAAGGTCTTTATGCAAATTTGACTACTGGAAAAGAATATAATGGACAGGTGCTTATTAGCTGTTAAACGAATGAATCCAGATTTTGTGCTAGCCATTTCTTTCCTCTGCTTTGTGATGATTTTGACTTCCTGCTTCAAACTGATTTCATCTACCTTCAGTATTTGATGGGGGAATTTTCAATATTTCTGATACATTTATACACTAATACAAGGGACAAAGTGCCTCTTTTTGTATCATAATACTATAAATATCTTATTTTTAATAGTAGATAACCACAAATTTAGTGGATTTTTTTTTAAGATTTTACTTATTTATTCATCAGAGAGAGAGAGAGAGAGCCCCAGTGAACATGGGCAGACAGAGTGGCAGGCAGAGGCAGAGGGAGAAGCAGGCTCCCCGCCAAGCAAGGAGCCTGATGTGGGACTCGATTCCAGGATGCTGGGATCATGACCTGAGCCAAAGGCAGCCGCTTAACCAACTGAGCCACCCAGGCGTCCCTATAAATATCTTATTTTTAATACTCACTGCTGTAATACAGAATGAGGAGGCTCAAGATTGTATGGTCAGATCAGTTCATACGTAGGAATCTGTATCTATTGCAAACTTACGTGTTCACACATAAAGTTAGGAGATTTGGTAAACCAGTGAGGAATCACATGTGGACGTTTTTGTATAACTCAGAGATGAAGTACTCAGGAGCAGCTGACAGAAGAACTGGGATCTGTTCCTAGTTCTGAAACTCTTCGTATACTTTTCTCTGGGAGAATCCATGAAGTAGCCTCCTTGGCCAATATTTCATGGTCTGGACTAACTTTAAGGGGTTTTTGTTTTTTGGGGTTTTTTTTTTTGACGTTAATATTCAATGTGCCTATGATACTTGTCTAACTTCAATAAGGTATGTCAAAAATAAGACATATCCTCAATGCCATAAGTTTCACTATTTTATTTTCATTAAAGTGAAATAATATGTGTTTTGCTCCTTAAACTTGGAATACAGTAACTTGTGCCCAATTTGGAATGAAAATTTTCAAGTCTGTGACCTAAGTTGCAGTGCTGTATTATACTCAGTCAAAGTTTATATCTTTCTCCCTTTCTGTTTGGGAATCTAAATGAAATGAGAGTCAGTGTTAACACAAATGACAGCTTGAGATAATCACTTTTAAGGAATTTGCAATGTATGCCTATTTGGAGTTTTCCCTCTACACCCTCTTAGGGTCCTAGGGAGGAGATTCCTAAGGCCAGTTCACCTTACACTTCAATGTGGAAATGATGGAAAGTTCACTTCAGGCTGTGGGGACTCATGAGGTTTTAGGAAGAGCTGTTCTCTTGAAATTAAATAATACCTTTGCATCTTGATTAACATAAAGAGAACTGGGAGTCAATTAGCACTTGTTATATAGTTTTGTGGGCGTTGATTATGTGCTGTTCCACTTGAGGCTCCATTTAAATTGAAACACAAGGATATTTGCATACTGAGTTTAGATCATGAGGTAACAAGGGATAAATAGGACTCTTCTTTCTCATATTCTGAACGCTTCTCTACTTAAAGCCTGGGCCATGGGCCAGCAGCAGCATCATCTGGGAATTAGTTAGAAATGCAGAATCTCAGGTCCCACTAAATTAGAAAATGCATCTTAACAAGATCTGTAGGTGATCTGAGTGCACGTTCAGATCTGACAGTCATTGCCCTAAAAGAATTTCATTGCAGTACAATGTCCTAAAATCATCCTACTATTATTCTATTCTATTTAATTTTCTCAATTACTTGTTATTTTAGTTTCCTACCTTCAGTATTATTATGGTTCATTTTAATAAATAAAATTGTAATAAATAAGAATTAGTTTTAGATGCCTTCTGCTAAACAGCTAAGCAAAGCAATTCTTGAGGACACCAGGGGAAATAGTCAATTATAATTATTTTTATACATTTGTAAGGATATTAAAAAAACAAAGTAGGTTTTTTTCAACCCTCTCTGCACATCTTTCAAAACCATCATTTATATTTTGTTGCCAGTTAGTTTGCAGATAGATGCCATTAGAATTTGTGCCATTTTTTAATCATAATGTCAGAGCCTTTAATTCATAGTACTCCTCATTTAGGGCAATTACTATTAGTATTCTGTTTTCATATTTAGGATGACAAGGTCAGTGCAAACAACAAATTGATTGTAGTTTCAGATGATTTATATTACCAATTGTGAAGGGAAATGGAAAATATTGAATGATAGTTGTAAAAGCATCATTTTTTATAGAACAAGATGTTTGAGAAGCAATATGAGACTGTATAATCATTTAACTACAGTTAAAGGCACTAGGATTTCTTTTTCATATTTGAGATGAAATCCAAGTCAATTCTTGATCCAAGTAAACTGCAATTACTTTGTCTAGCTAATCATCAACTACCTATCGACCATATGGATGCTTATAGCAGTATTCTAAGTTTATATATTCTCCTTAGCAGAGTGAAAGCAGGCCAATATTGCAGGCTAATTCAGGCCAGTGGTACTTTTCGAAATATTTATAGATGAGTGTGCCTTGAATACATAAGTTATTTTTTAAATAGTATTTGACTTCCTTGTGGCTGCTGTAATGAACTACCACAAACTTTGTAGCTTAAAAAAAAAAAACAAAAATTTATTCTCACAGTTCTTAAGGCCAGAAATTTGAAACCAGTACGATTAGGCCTATATCAATATATTATCAGGGCTGTAATCTTCCCAGAGATTCTAGGGGAAAATCTGTTCTTTGCCTCTTCTATCTTCTAGGGGCTGCCAGCATTTCTTGGTTTCTGGCCACATCATTCTGGCCACATCTTAAATCTCTTTGCCCTGTATATACATGACCCTTTCATGCATGCGTGTGTGTGTGTGTGTGTGTGTGTGTGAGAGAGAGAGAGAGAGAGAGAGAGACATCCCCTTCTGCCTCCCTATGATAAGAATAGACATGATTATATTTAAAACCCATCTGGATAGCCCAGGATAAGCTCTCCCATCTTAGACCATTTGGGCTTTTATAACAAAGTACCACAGATGATCTGGCTTATAAACAACAGAAATTCATTTCTCACAGTTCTGGAGTCTGAGAAGTCCAGTAACATGGCACCAGGAGATTTGGTATGGTAGCCAAGGAGGACTCATTTCTGGCTCAAGGATGGCACCTTCTCACTGTGTCTTCACCTGGTGAAAGAAGCTACAAAGCTCTGTGGGATCTGTTTTACCAGAACACCATTCCCATTCATGAGGGCTCCACTCTCATGACCTAAATACTGACCAAAGACATTACCTGCTAATACCATTATGTTGGACATTAGGATTTCAGCAGATAAATTTGGAGGACACAGACATTTAAAACATAGCATCCTCATTTTCAAGATACTTTGTCACATTTTCACAGATTTTGCTTTATAAGGTAACTTTCACAAGATCTAGGGATTAGGACGTAAATAGCTTTGGGGGACCATTTTTCAGGCAGCCACAAATAGTGATGAAGGAAATTCTTAGAATTTCTGACTCTTTCAACTTAGACTACTACTAAACAAATGTGTTAACTTTATGATTCTGGAAAATATTGAAGATTTTTTTTATTCTTAATGTTAGCACTCAGCATAATGTCAAGATATTTCTGTATGCTTAAAATCTTTATGTGTTAAGATACCTCAATGTCTGATTCTCTAAATATGAATTTGAAGAAAAATCCAGTCACGTAGTTCTTTCCAATAAGCAATTTGAGTTTCATAGACAGCTGGAACATTTCTAAATTCGTCCATCTTCAGAACAGAAACACTGTAACTGTTAGGTTATAAAAACTGCATCAGATTTAGAGGAAATCTCTGAGAATTATCTAACTTTAAAAATGTTGAAAGTATAGCAATGTATTCTCAAATACATGTTACATAAACAACTCTAGTAGAGCTGAAAGACAAATGATAAAGCACTCACCATAAATTTCATTTTTATTTTTTTGTAAACACCATTGACTTTTCAGTATAGGTAACAAGAAAGTCAGTTTATGCTTCACTGGCTCACAAAATGTGCCATCACATTATGAGAATATCTAAATGTCTTTAATATACAAGATATAATTCATACACCTTAAATTTTAACCTTGTAGGTAAAAAACTGATAACTGTTTATGTGTTAGAGGAGAAAAATGAAAAGAGAAAACTAATCTGTGTGTCATTTTGACTGTTCATTTTTTATCTTTTGTGAGAGCCTGAGAATTGAGATTATAATTCAGACCCTATACTGAATCCCATATTATTTCTGGCTTTACTGAATAGTATTTTAGTGGACAATTCCCTAATAAATTTAGCAGCAGTATATTCCTTGCTATATTTAAATGCTTTTAAATTGAATTATTTTTTAATAAGATTTGCCTTTTCTCCTCCATTTTTTTAATGCATGAAAGTTAACAGCTATGGTCACTGGGCATTTAATGCATAAAAGATAATAGCCTTGGGCACAATACAACATTTCCCATTTAGGCAGATAAGGACAACAAACACAATTGCTTTCTGACTGTCTTGGCAGTATTCTCACCTTCACAAAGTTTATAAAGTGGAAATGTTATAAAAATTAAACATGATGCCATATGCAAATCACTTGGCCTGCATTGTGTCTGACAAATTGCAGATGCCAGTAAATGTTAATGTCCTTCTTCCATTTCTCTCCCTTAGTTTTTTTAAAATAATGAATTATGTGTTTTTCAAAATCAACCTTATCTTAGTTTCCGCTGAGAAACTGAAAGAACCAAGAAGATCAGCAGATAATCATACAAAACAAAACAAATCAGATAAGCTACAAGTTATCATAGCTTTTCTTGAACCCATCAGAAAGATGAGCTAAATGAAATCTGGGAGAGACAGGTGCCTGCAGTGAGAGAGAGACACAAACACTTGCTAACTTGAGGTAATGCAGCTAGACCAAGAACAATTAAGTTAGAACCATTGAAAGAGAGGTGGAGTCTGAGGGGAGACTATGAAGAAAAGCATACCTTTTTTTGTAAGCTTTTCTCCCATAACTGGTCCCACTGAGGGGAGACTAAACTCATGAAAAAGTTACCAACTAAGTAAATGCCTGAAAGAGGGGAATGGCAGTGACTGAAAATTCTTCCCCGTCTCTTTTCCCTTACCCCTCTGAAGCAGAAAAGTACCAATATTCCGGGAAGCAACACAAAGTAGTGGCTACAAAGAAACTGGGAGAAAGAGATACAAAAAAAAAAAAAAAAAAAAAAAAAGAAAAAGGCCATAATCCTTGGTCTGTAGACAGGAATACCCACCAGGTCAAAAACAGAACTGAAGCAAGGAGGAGAAAAGGGGGCATTTGAGAAAGCCACGCACTCATTAACACAGTCACAGTGGTTGCTTAAAACTCAGACTTAGAAAATCAGAATACCTCTCTAGCTTCCACCATCAGGCAAGCAACATCAAGTAGAAGTCATGTTACAATACTACTGCGAAAGCTACAGCACTCTGAGACATGGCCCAAAGGAAAGACCTAATGTTAAGGATAGAAGGATAGAATGGACATTGAGAGAAACCCTCTAGCAAGTCAGTCACCACCCTAAACCCAAGGTACACTAGAGGAATTTGAAGCCTGAGGTGGGTAGGGTAGAGATAACAAGCTCAAAACCAGTCCAGCTCCTTATGAGAATGGTGCAACACCTACACTAAAGGTGTAGCAGAAGAAACGATGTGGTCATTTCCAAGCATAAAGCTAGTAACCTCAGTTTCTACTGCTTAAGCAAAATGTTCAGTTTTCAACAAAATATCATGAGGTATACACAAAGGCAAAAAACCCAAAAAATTAAAAACCAAAACAAAACAAAAACTCCCCAAAGACAACTTAATTGACATAATCATACTCACATATAACACAGATGTTAGAGCTATCTAGAAGAGCATGTAAAATCATTGATTAATAAATCTTTTAACAGCTCTAATAGAAAAGATAGACAAGATACAGGAGCAGATGGATAATTTCAATAGAGAGGTAGAAACTGTAGGAAAGAATTAAATGGAAATACTAAAGAGAACACTATTACTGGGTAAGAAATGTCTTCAGTGGTCATTTCAAATAATTAATATAATATTCATTCATAGAATAGTTACAGAAATGATCATATGAAGAGAGGGAGGAAAGGCAGTATTCTAGTGTAAGATCTTTGCGCTACAAAAAAGAGGTATTAACATTATTTAAAGTTAGACTTAATGTATATGGTGAATACTAACTTCAAAATTATTATAGATACACAGATAAAAAAGAGAAGAAATAAGTAGAGTACATAAAAGAAACAAAGAACATATGAGACAAATAGAAAAAAGCTAACAATGTGGTAGATTTCAATCCAAATATATCAGTAATCACATTAAACACAAAAGATTTAAATAGACAATATAAAAACAGAGATTGTCAGAATGGACCCCCTCCATCCTCCACCCTCCTAAAAAGAAAAGCAAGTTCAACTACATGCTTTCTAGAAGGAACTCAATTTAATTATCAAAGCACAGTTTGGTTAAAAGCAAAAGGATGGAAAAAATATAGCCTGCCACACTAACCAAAAAAGAAGTTGGAGTTGCTATACTGATACACAAAATAAATTTCGGAACAAAGGACCATGATGTGAGAGGGATATTAAAAATGATAAAAGGACTCAATTTTTCCAGAAAAAATTTTTAGCACATAACTAACAGCAGAATTCCAAATTCAATAAAACTTAGAGGAAAAATAAATAATTGTGGAATTACACTTGGAGTCTTTGACATTACTTTCTTTGAAAAAGCTATATATTATGTGATTTCATTTGTGAAACTGTGGAAAAAACACAACTAAGATGGAAAACAGAACTGTCATTACTAGGGTAGAGGTAGGGGAAAAGATTGACAGCAAAGAAGTAGGGCAAGAAAATTTAGAGGTTGATTAAACTGTTTTATATTGTGATTGTTTAGGAAGATACAGGACTATGTTTTTCAAAATTCATAGAGCTCATTAGAATTCATAAATATACATCACAATGAATGAATTTCACTGTATATGAAGTAAGAAAAAAAGTTAGAATAAATGAACCTAATTAATTGTATTAGAGATGAATAATTTATGAAGTTGGTGGGAATAACAGAACTCATTTAAGTTATTTTGGAAATTGAATTTTGACCAAACACAGAAAGTATTCTACTTTAGCTGGTAAATAAGTTTTCAAAAGGTTATCGGTTCTGAAACTAGTTTACGTATAGAGCATAGTTTAAAAATATGTATATTATAGGGGCACCTGAGTGGCTCAATTGGTTAAGCGCCTGACTCTTGATTTCAGCTCAGGTCATGATCTCAGTGTTCTGAGACCTAACCCCTTGTCAGCCTCTGCTCTGGGCATGGAGCCTGCTTGGGGTTCTCTCTCTTTCTCCCCCTCCCTCTGCCCCTTCCCCCCACTCATGTGCTCGTGCTCTCTATCATTGTCTCTTTAAAAAAATCGATATCTATCTGTATACCTATCTATCTATATACGAGAGCCATATTTCTTATTTTCAGTAAAGAAGTTACAAATAAGGAAAGAAAGGAGGTTAGGATGAACCCAATATCCCGCAAAGGGGAATAGTTGTTCGTATAACCATTAGAGTTGGCTTCAAGAAATAGGCATGAGTTACCAAAGTTCTTTTGTAATTTTAATACAATACTCTGGCTACCAAAGTTAATTGAATTTTAATATTTAGCTCTGGTCTAGAAAAGGAAAGTTTTGTTCCTTTTAAATTTTTTTAATAATGAACAAATAGAACTTAGTATGATATACTTAATATGCCACAAGAAACTGATTTTTTGAACCCTATGTTGGACAGAAACACAGGGCTAAAGAAAAAAGTATCACACTGTTATCAACATATTTAAGCTAAAGAGATAGTATTGATTTTTCCAGACTATATTTTAAGATTCATGTGGTTAGAAGGTATTTTTGAAGTTCTTTTTTTCATCAAAGATCCTAAAACATTCTTAACTAAAAATGTTTAGTTAATGTTTAGAGAGGTTTGTTTGTTTGTTTTTTTTCTAAAAGCTTCATCATTTTTGCTTTCTCTTCTTGTCACCAAATAAACAGAAAGGGTCTGAGTATTTGTGTTGGAAATTACACTTTTGTTCCATAATACTGTGTCCATTTCCAATAAACACTTTTTTAAACATTTTTTTAAAAAGATTTTATTTATTTATTTGACAGAGAGAGATCATAAGTAGGCAGAGAGGCAGGCAGAGAGAGTGAGAGGGAAGCAGGCTCCCTGCCAGGCAGAGAGCCGATGTGGAACTCGATCCCAGGACCCTGAGATCATGACCTGAGCCAAAGGCAGCGGCTTAAACCACTGAGCCACCCAGGCGCCCCTAAACATTTTTTAAACTGAGTTGGTATTAAATTAATGATTTGTGTTAGAATATAAGAAATTTTAGAGTTTATAAGTTACAGATATGTTCTTTAATTTTGATTGAAACTCCAGAATGTCAACATATTCACTTTCTTACATATAAAGTGATAAATTCATAATATAAAAAAGACTTTGGATCCATTGTTGGTTGTTCACTAGTAATTGCTTTATTTGATAGATATAATTTAACATCAATCAACAGTTGTAGCATTTGCATTTTAATGTAATCCTTGAAGTGATAAATATATCTTTAATCAGGGTTAATGTAATACAATTACAAAATAAACATTTGATTAGTACATCTAAATTTCAATGTAATAAGTAACTATCAAATTAATTAATAAGGAAAGTGCTTTTGATACATGGCTTTAGTTGAGGCAGTTTCATATTACATAAGAGAATGAAACTCATGCTGGGAATGCCTTTTATTTAGTTCTTTGAAAAGCTCGATGAATGGGGTTAATAACTGAAATTTTGATAGCAAATTATATAACCAACTTATCTTGGAGAAATATTGCTTTCTTTCTTTCTAAACATGACATGTTTCAGGACAGACAAAAAATCTGATGATGATCTTTCAGAAAAAGTATTTACAAAAATTAGAAGAGACTACAGTGTTCATAAAATTAATAGGATGCTATTAGCTGACTTAAGAGAGGGTGGAATTTGTGAATATGAATTCCAGTTTAGCAAATATGAGTGGTGCGTAACCATAAAGTCACAATGGACAATGAGCAGAAAAAAAATGGGAACTCTGAGGAAATTTTCTATTATGTATAGGAAGCTGCTGGTTACTGGGAAACAAACTTCAACTTTTTGATTGAAATATGACAACTCATAAGCAATGAAGGCTATTAACAGAATCTGTGAATAACAGATGGGTAACAGCTCAAAGAGTTTTTATGTATTCAACAAATGCGCACCATTCCCCAGCTACCATACCACCTCGGTCTGTATAAAGATACTAAATTTGATACAAATCTTTGGTGGAAGCATTTTAATTTTTACATGGAAAAGACAAAATTCTGCAGGCTTTTTAGGTTCTCAAAAATCTGAGTAATTTTTTAATAATTTGAAGTGAAAATAAAATGCATAAACAATACCTTAGGGAGTATTTTCCCCCTTTCCAAATTTAGAAACTATTAGTTTCTAATTAGTGTAGATGGAAACAAAATGTTTTATTCTGATTTTCAAGGAAAATGGAGAAGGAAAAGAATATAAGGCTCTATCCAGCTAGATAATCTGTGAAACCCAGTAAAAAATGAAAATGTGTGTCCCCTTACTGAAAAACCCTTAGGAATTTTAAGATGGCTGAAGACAGCTATTCAAGCTCAAGGCCCAGTGCAACTGCACAGGTAAACATGACCTTGGCTTTAGTTGCCAGGCTTAGAATGGTGGCTAGTACAGTTTTCCCAGGGATATGAAGTATGAAGAACACTGGGCTCCCAAACAATCATTCAAAAATGATTTTCACGCTTATTTGTTAACACAAAAATTATTTTTGTCATGGAAGTAGGGAAAGCAGTTCTGAAGAAAAGGTAACTGAACTGATGAGAGAAAAATATTTTTAAGTAAGCAAGAAAGTTAGAAACTTTATGAATATGCAATAGCCTTCATCAGGGCTCCAAACAGGAGGCTACATGATAGACTTGAGAAATGGAGCTAGGCCACTATGGTTGAAGCCAAAAAAGAGCATGAGGAAAGGAAGGGGTTGGAGATCTGGGTGGGAATGAGACAGTGTGGGTCTTTGCAGACCAGGAGGAGGGTTTTTCTCCTCTTTCAAGTGACAATAGAAAGTACTTTGCTGTTCTGTGCTGCTGTAAGTATGGTGGTGATACATACTAAAATATATTCCCAGGAGAG
Organism: Meles meles; assembly: GCF_922984935.1. Taxonomy (NCBI): domain Eukaryota; kingdom Metazoa; phylum Chordata; class Mammalia; order Carnivora; family Mustelidae; genus Meles; species Meles meles. The sequence continues at coordinate 91,314,514 of NC_060069.1, read as the reverse complement.
GGTAAGGTTTGCTGTAATGTTCAAGAGTGTACTAGTTTTTTTGTTTTTGTTTTTGTTTTGTTTTTTTGAGAGTGTACTAGTTTTTTAATGCTGTGTAACAGACGTAATTTAAAACCACACCTATGTATTATCTCACAGTTTCCTTGGGACAGAGGTCTGGGCACAGCCTAATTGGATCCTCTGTTTCATGTCTCCCTACACTAATTTCCAGGTGTTGGCTTGGCTGCATTTTATCTGGAGGCTCTCTTAGAAGCTATTTATTTTCAGACACATTCAGATTGTTCGCAGAATTTGTTTCCTTCTGGCTATATAGCTGGGAGACCTGGTGTTTTGTGGTCTGCCCATTGGAGAACCACCTTCAGTTCCTAGAGGCCATGTGCGTAGCTCCTTGCCATTGGTACTTCCTGAACATGGCAGCTTACTTCATCAAGCCAACAAGGAGAACCTCTTGCCCATGGCCCGGTCTCTGTTTTAAAAGGGGTTTTCATCTAATTAAGAGGGTCCATTCAGGATAATTTCCATTTTGATTAACTCAGAATCATCTGATGTGGATCCTTTGTTACGTTTTCAAACCCTTTCAGCTTTGCCTATTCTGTTGGCTAGAAACATTTCATAGGTCTGCCCACACTCAAAGGGAGAGAATATAAAAGATGTGAACACTAGGGGTGGGACTTATTGGGACTACCCTAGGGTCTTTCTGTTACAGTGAATTCATATTCGATATATGAAATATGAGGTATCTTTCAGGGGTGAAGAAGGAAGCTTCTTTCTTATACAACCAAAATTCAGAAAAAAGGTTTGAGCTAGAAATAGAAATTAAAGGCCATCTGTGAATTTTAAAAATATATATGTATATTTCCTAGGAAGAAAATAAGGACTGAAAAGATGAGAGACCTTAGAGCTGAGCCTTACAATATTCAAGACTGAATGAGACTGAAAATGAAGCCAAGAAGGAAGAGCTTAAGAAGAGAAAGGGAAGCCAAGACTGTTTTAGCACAGGAGCTAAAGGGGAGAGTGGTTTAAGGAGGGGAAGAGGTCTGTGGTATTAATGTTGCAGAGAGGTCAGTAACATCAGCACTGAAAATTCCTATTTCATATTGACACGTGGAGGTCACTGATGACAGTATTGAGTTATCTGAGTGGAACGATGGGGCCAGATTAGAATTGGAATGTGCTTGGAAGAGAACAGGAGGTAAAGATACAGACAGTAGCTCTGTCAGAAGCATAGAAGTCACATAAAGAAGAGACATCAGATGGTAGGTGGTCAAGAATATGGGGTTAAGGATTTCTTTTTTCTTCTTGGTCTTAATGAAAATGTTGAGTATGTCTAAAAGGATCCTGTTAAGAAGAAGTTGTAGAGTTGACCATTAACAAGGCTTTGAAATACTCAGGTCTGCTTGCACAATTTTTTTTTTTTCAGTAAATTCAGTACAGAACTATCAATGTGTTTTCTCTTTATGGTTTTCCTAATAACATTCTCTGTTCTCTAGCTTATTTTGTTGTGAGAATACAATATATAATACATAGAACATACAAAATAAGTGTTAACTGTTTATGTTACTGGTAACTTCCAGTCTACAGTGGGCTTTAGAAGTTAAGTTTTGGGGGGGGAGTCAAGATGGCGGGGAAGTAGGAGGAGGCACCATTTCAACCTGTACCCTAAAGTGAGCTGATTACCTACCAAAGAACTCCGACCACCCATGAAATCAGCCTGAGATCAGAATTATACACGTCTGTATCTCTACTGGAGCAGAAGACACCAGTGGCAGGTAAAGCAGACTGGGAGCGTCGGACTGATATCCGAAGATAAACAAAAGTGGGAGGGAGCCACCAGAGGTGACCGATTGGAAAGTAACACCCCAACACGAGAGTGCTCTGCATCTGGGGACCAGCATTAACTTGGAGTCTGGTTGAAAGCACTCAAAAAACAAACAGCAAAGGATCACGGGGGGTAATAGTGGGAACCTGGGCGGTTAGGGTCAGGGACCTAAGTCCCCGGACCCAGGACAGCCTCCCCTGGCACGGAGCCAGAGAGAGTGCGGCGGAAAAATCAGGTCTCCGTCCCTGAGCTGCCAGTGCGCCTGAATGCCAGCGCGCCCGAGAACGAGTGGGGTCTGGCTCCCGTGAGGGGCTGGGAGCCTGGCCAGATGGCAATCCTGAAACGCGCACGTCCCACACCCTCCCTTAGGATAGGTGCTCATAGGCACTAGCCTGGAGCTCTGGCATCCGGAAAAAACAGACATTCCCAGCCCAGGACAGCTGGAAAATCTCAGTGTGCGATCTCTGCTCGGAACCTCTCTGGTGGTCTGGAGCTGCCTAGACAGCCACCACTGCCCTGGTTTTGGGTAAAACGAGGAGCTCCTGCATCCCCAGGGACAGTGACTCAGAACCGACTCTGCCAGCAGCTTTTGCAAAACAGTCTGAGACTTCTCTCTGAGAGGGAGGTTGGGGTGCTGTTTGCTCTCCTCTAAACCTCCAAAAACCATCAAAAGCTGTCAAGGCGAGAGAAAGCAGATGAAAGAACATAAAAACCCGCAGAGAACAAAAGGCTGAAAAAAACAGTTTCCTGAAAAAAAAAGAGCTCACCCCCTTGAGGGGAGCGGGAGGACCTAACTCAGGTAACATCATTGTCTGAAAACCCACGTGGCAGGCCCCTCCCCCAGAAAACCAACCAGGAAGGAAGAAAAAAAAAAAAAAAGACTACAAGAGAACAACCACCACTACTTCATAAATACAACTTTTATTTTTAACTCTTTACCAATATTCTGGTTCTTTTTTTTTTATACATACAGATAATTTTTTAACCTATTTACCATCACACTGAGATGTCCAGTACATCAAATTCTTTAATAACCTTCTAACCTGAACTTTTTGATACATACACCCGTCTTTTTCTTTTGCTTTTCTATTTTTTTAATTCTTTTTAAATTTTAACTTAGTTTAGTCTAGTTTATTCTTTTTTAATTTTTATTTTCTACTATACATATAGAGTTAAACTTCAAGGTAATCCCCTTTCCCCAATCAATGCTACCCCTATAGGCAAACCAGTTTCTAATCCCCCTGTAACTTAGGAAAGTTGAGTCCCTTAACAAAAACATCAAGATACCTTCAGGAAGAATCAAAGTAACCTTCCTCACCCACACTGAGAATCTATAACCACTCTCCCAATTTTTCCTTCTGTCAGTGTTTCTGTGAATTTGTGTTTGTCCTGATAATATATAAATCTTATACTTGGGGTTCTTTCTGATGAGGTTCTTCCCTTTTTTTTGCTTATATATACATATTTTTTTCTCTTGTCATATACTTTTATCACTCTTTTTGTTTGTCTGTTTTTGTTTGTATACTCCACAAATCTTACCTTGTGGCCCATTTGGGCTGAGCCTTCTCTTTTATCTTCCCTTTTTTTCCTATCTCTCTCTCTCTCTTTTTTTTTTTCCTTTTTTCTTTCCCCCTTTTTTTCTTTCTTCTTCTCTATTTCTTTTTCTTTTCTTTTTTCTCTCATTTGGGTGGGGAATCCTGATTGCACAGAAGCGTTCCAGGGTGCACATTGACTGCACCACAATCGATAAGTCCAGCTGCATCTGTTTAGTCATCTCTTACCAAAATGACTAGGAGGAGGAATACCCAACAGAAGAAAAATACAGAGGATGGGCCTTCTGCAACAGAACTAATGGCTATCGACATAGACAATATGTCAGAAAAGGAATTCAGACTAACAATTATCCAGGCAATAGCTAGGTTGGAGAAAGCCATGGATGACCAAACAGAATTGATTAGGGCAGAACTGAAAGCCACCAGGGATGATGTTCATAATGTTAGGGCAGAACTGAAAGCCACCAGGGATGATGTTCAAAATGCTCTCAATGAGTTCCAATCCAATCTAAATTCTCTAAAAGCTAGGGTAACTGAGACAGAAGATAGAATTAGTGATCTGGAGGACAAACAGATAGAGAGAAAGCATCAGGAGGAAGCCTGGAACAAACAGCTCAGAAGCCACGAAAACAGAATCAGGGAAATAAACGATGCCATGAAATGTTCCAACGTCAGAATTATTGGAATCCCTGAAGGGGAAGAAAAAGAAAGAAGTCTAGAAGATATAGTGGAAGAAGTTGTCTATGAAAATTTTCCCAATCTCACGAATGGAAACAACGTTCATGTACTAGAGGCAGAAAGATTTCCTCCCAAGATTTTAGATTCTCGAAAGTCCTCACAGCACCTTATAGTTAGAATGGGGAATTATGTTTCAAGAGAGACCCTTAAAAGCAGCTAGGACAAAGAAGCTGCTTACATACAGAGGAAAGCCCATTAGAATAACGTCAGACCTTTCCACAGGGACCTGGCAAGCCAGGAAGGGCTGGCAAAATATATTCAGAGTACTAAATGAGAAGAACATGCAACCAAGAATACTCTATCCAGCAAGATTGACATTTAAAATGGATGGAGAGATAAAGAGTTTCCAAGACCGGCAAGGCTTAAAAGACTATGCAACCACCAAGCCGAAATTGCAGGAAATATTAAGGGGGGTCCTATAAAAGAGAAAAAATCCTAAGAATATCATTGAACAGAAATATAGAAACAATCTACAGACAGAAAGACTTCAAGGGCAACATGATGTCAATAAAAACCTATCTCTCAATAATCACTCTCAATGTGAATGGCCTAAATGCACCCATAAAATGACACACGGTTGCAGATTGGATAAAACGACAGGACCCATCCATATGTTGTCTACAAGAGACCCATTTTGAACCTAAGGATACACCCAGACTGAAAGTGAAGGGATGGAGAAGCATCTTTCATGCCAATGGGCCTCAAAAGAAGGCCGGGGTAGCGATTCTCATATCAGATAAATTAGATTTTAAACTAAAGACTGTAGTCAGAGATACAGAAGGACACTACATAATTCTTAAAGGTACTATCCGCCAAGACGATCTAACAATTGTGAATATCTATGCCCCCAATATGGGAGCACCCAATTACATAAGAAAACCATTAATCAAGATAAAGAGTCATATTGATATGAATACAATAATAGTAGGAGATCTTAATACGCCTCTCTCAGAAATAGACAGATCATCGAAGCAGAAAATTAATAAAGAAATAAGAGCATTGAATGAAACATTGGACCAGATGGACCTCATAGACACATACAGAACATTCCACCCTAAAACAACAGAATACTCATTCTTCTCAAGTGCACATGGAAGCTTCTCCAGAATAGACCACATACTGGGTCACAAAGCAGGACTCAAGCGATACCAAAAGACTGACATTATTCCCTGCATATTCTCCGATCACAATGCTTTGAAACTGGAGCTCAATCACAAGGAAAAGTTCAGAAGGAACTCAAACACCTGGAAGCTAAAGACCACCTTGCTTAAGAATGCTTGGATCAACCAGGAGATCAAAGATGAACTTAAACAATTCATGGAAACCAATGAGAATGAAGACACCTCGGTCCAAAACCTATGGGATACAGCAAAGGCTGTTCTAAGGGGGAAATACATAGCCATCCAAGCCTCCCTCAAAAACATTGAAAAATCCAGAATACACCAGCTGTCTCTACACCTTAAAGAACTGGAGAATCAACAACAAATCAAACCAACTCCACACGCAAGAAGGGAAATAATCAAAATTAGAGCAGAGTTCAATGAGGTAGAAACCAGAGATACAGTAGAACGTATCAATGAAACTAGAAGCTGGTTTTTTGAAAGAATCAATAAGATCGATAAACCATTGGCCACACTAATCCAAAAGAAAAGAGAAAATGCCCAAATTAATAAAATTATGAATGAAAAGGGAGAGATCACAACTAACACCAAGGAAATAGAAACAATCATCAGAAATTATTACCAACAGTTATATGCCAATAAGCTAAGCAACCTAGATGAAATGGATGCATTCCTGGAAAGCTACAAACTCCCAAAATTGAACCAGGAAGAAATTGACAACCTGAATAGACCGATATCTAGTAATGAGATTGAAGCAGTGATCAAAAACCTCCCAAAAAACAAGAGCCCAGGACCTGACGGATTCCCTGGGGAATTCTACCAAACTTTCAAAGAAGAGATAACACCAATTCTCCTGAAGCTGCTCCAAAAAATTGAAGCAGAAGGAAAACTTCCAGACTCTTTTTATGAAGCCAGCATTACCCTGATCCCCAAACCAGACAAAGACCCTACCAAAAAGGAGAATTTCAGACCAATATCACTGATGAATATGGATGCAAAGATTCTCAACAAGATCCTAGCAAACAAGATGCAGCAGCACATTAAAAAGATTATCCACCATGACCAGGTGGGATTCATTCCTGGGTTGCAAGGTTGGTTCAACATTCACAAATCAATCAGTGTGATAGAACAAATCAATAACAGAAGAGAGAAGAACCACATGGTCCTCTCAATTGATGCAGAAAAAGCATTTGACAAAATCCAGCATCCATTCCTGATGAAAACGCTTCAAAGTATAGGGATAGAGGGAACATTCCTGAACTTCATAAAATCTATCTATGAAAGACCCACAGCAAATATCATCCTCAATGGGAAAAAGCTTGCAGCCTTCCCATTGAGATCAGGAACACGACAAGGATGCACACTCTCACCACTCTTGTTCAACATAGTATTAGAAGTTCTAGCAACGGCAATCAGACAACAAAGAGAAATAAAAGGTATCCAAATTGGCAAGGAAGAAGTCAAACTCTCTCTCTTCGCAGATGACATGATTCTTTATATGGAAAACCCCAAAGACTCCACCCCCAAACTACTAGAACTCATACAGCAATTCAGTAACGTGGCAGGATACAAAGTCAATGTACAGAAATCAGTGGCTTTCTTATACACTAACAATGAAAATACAGAAAGGGAAATTAGAGAATCGATTCCATTTACTATAGCACCAAGAACCATAAGATACCTGGGCATAAACCTAACCAAAGAAGTAAAGGACCTGTACTCGAGGAACTACAGAACACTCATGAAAGAAATTGAAGAAGACACAAAAAGATGGAAGACTGTTCCATGCTCTTGGATTGGAAGAATAAACATTGTTAAAATGTCTATACTGCCTAGAGCAATCTATACTTTTAATGCCATTCCGATCAAAATTCCACCGATATTTTTCAAAGAGCTGGAGCAAATAATCCTAAAATTTGTACGGAGTCAGAAGAGACCCCGAATTGCTAATGAAATGTTGAAAAACAAAAACAAAACTGGCGGCATCACGTTACCCGATTTCGAGCTTTACTACAAAGCTGTGATCACCAAGACAGCGTGGTACTGGCATAAAAACAGACACATAGACCAGTGGAACAGAGTGGAGAGCCCAGATATGGACCCTCAACTCTATGGTCAAATAATCTTCGACAAAACAGGAAAAAATATTCAATGGAAAAAAGACAGTCTCTTCAATAAATTGTGCTGGGAAAACTGGACAGCGATATGTAGAAGAATGAAACTCGACCATTCTCTTACACCGTACACAAAGATAAACTCGAAATGGATAAAAGACCTCAACGTGAGACAGGAATCTATCAGAATCCTAGAGGAGAACATAGGCAGTAACCTCTTCGATATCAGCCACAGCAACTTCTTTCAAGATATGTCTCCAAAGGCCAAGGAAACAAAAGCAAAAATGAACTTTTGGGACTTCATCAAGATCAAAAGCTTCTGCACAGCAAAGGAAACAGTCAACAAAACAAAGAGGCAACCCACGGAATGGGAGAAGATATTTGCAAATGACAGTACAGACAAAAGGTTGATATCCAGGATCTATAAAGAACTTCTCAAACTCAACACACACAAAACAGAGAATCATATCAAAAAATGGGGAGAAGAGATGAACAGACACTTCTCCAACGAAGACATACAAATGGCTATCAGACACATGAAAAAATGTTCATCATCACTAGCCATCAGGGAGAATCAAATTAAAACAACATTGAGATACCACCTCACACCAGTTAGAATGGCCAAAATTAGCAAGACAGGAAACAACGTGTGTTGGAGAGGATGTGGAGAAAGGGGAACCCTCTTACACTGTTGGTGGGAATGCAAGTTAGTGCAGCCACTTTGGAGAACAGTGTGGAGATTCCTGAAGAAATTAAAAATAGAGCTTCCCTATGACCCTGCAATTGCACTGCTGGGTATTTACCCCAAAGATACAGATGTAGTGAAAAGAAGGGCCATCTGTACCCCAATGTTTATTGCAGCAATGGCTACGGTCGCCAAACTGTGGAAAGAACCAAGATGCCCTTCAACGGATGAATGGATAAGGAAGATGTGGTCCATATACACAATGGAGTATTATGCCTCCATCAGAAAGGACGAATACCCAACTTTTGTAGCAACATGGACGGGACTGGAAGAAATTATGCTGAGCGAAATAAGTCAAGCAGAGAGAGTCAAGTATCATATGGTCTCACTTATTTGTGGAGCATAGCAAATAACATGGAGGACATGGGGAGATGGAGAGGAGAGGGAGTTGAGGGAAACTGGAAGGGGAGATGAACCATGAGAGACTATGGACTCTGAAAAACAACCAGAGGGTTATGAAGGGGCGGCGGGGGGGTGGGGGAGTGGGGGGTGGGAGGTTGAGGAACCAGGTGGTGGGTAATAGGGAGGGCACGTACTGCATGGAGCACTGGGTGTGATGCCAAAACAATGAACACTGTTATGCTGTAAATAAACAAATAAAAATAAAAAAAAATAAAAAAAAAGAAGTTTTGGGGGAGCCAAATGTTGTACCGGATTTTCAGTGGCATGAGGGGATCAGTGCCCTAATTCTTACATTGTTCAAGGGTCAACTGTATATACAAGAGAGAAATGGGGTAATTGGAAAAATGTTTTTCTGGAGATGTTAGATGAACTTGGATTTTAAGCACGGTGAGCAGGACTGCTCTTAGGAGAGCCAGGTCCTCTACTGTATCTGTGAAGTAGGACAAGGAAGGGTATAGATACATATTTTTTGGATATTTTGCAGTTGTGCCACCTAGAAATTCTTACATAAGTTTCTTTCTTTCTTATGGTTTCTCTCTGTCTTATGTCTTTCTAAATTTATTCTGTGAACAAAGAAACAAGGTTTTTCTTGGCAAGAGTGGAGTTGAGAAATTTGCAGAGAGTCAATAATGTTGAAAATGTGATTGCAAAGCCCAAGACAGAACAATCATACCAACAGCCACTATTGAGATTCTTTTTAAAGCTGCTATTGCTGCTGCTGCTGGCACTATCATGGAACCATCGTGTCTAGCTGTAGGGCTTCCTCCATGGTGCTGACCTTGATATATTTATAAATATATAAAATTCTTTAGATTTTTTTTCCATTTTATTTATTTTTTTCAGCGTAACAGTATTCATTGTTTTTGCACAACACCCAGTGCTCCATGCAAAACGTGCCCTCCCTATTACCCACCACCTGTTCCCCCAACCTCCCACCCCTGACCCTTCAAAACCCTCAGGTTGTTTTTCAGAGTCCATAGTCTCTTATGGTTCGAGAATAATTTATCATAATATAAAAAAGAATGTCAGTTTCTCATTATTATTGGGATTTGGTCAAGGGTATCTTGCACTTCTGACAACATTTCCATCAGATAGCTGGGGGCATTTCAGCTTGTTGAATAACAGATGCCTTCTCAATAAATTCTGACTTTCTTACTTTGATCTACAAGGCCTTGGACAACTTGTTTTGGCCCAGTGTCTCCATCTTCATTCTCCTGTCTCCATGTTAGCTTCACTCCAGCATCCAAACTTTCTATTCTATTTGTCAGGCTTCTTGCCTTGGGAACTTTGGATAGGTAATTCCCTTTTTCTGACCTACTCTGCACTTAGAATTTCACTCATTAGGCAATGGCTCTTCATAAGCTCATATCCTTCTTAATCTGGAGACATCAGTGTGAGACTTCCTCTCAGAAACCACTTCTATGACTACATTATTTAAAGTAACATGTCTACTCCATTCTTTCAGCTGCCCTCAATCACATTACTTTCCTGTTTCTTTCAGATTACTAACTAAAAGTTGTTCTTATTTATTGGGTTTTGTGTGAATGTTAATTTTTTCCCCACCAAAATGTAATCCCCAAAAGGCAACTATCTTCTTGTTCACTTCTTATTGTTCCCCATCTTGCTCTTATTGCAAGTAAGTGGGGGTTTTTCTATATACTTGTGTATAGTTAGGTTCTTAGGTGTAAGTCTGTGTAGCTTAGGTTCTAAAACATGCAATAAGATGGACATCACATAGAGTCAACAATAGTATTCCATTTCCCTAAAAATTGCTGTGTCAGAGAACAACACCCCTACCATCTCTCAAAATCCCAACAGAGCCAGTTTTCCTTCAGAAAAGCATTGAATTGGATCACTGTTTCTTTATTTGAATACAAAATAAAATTTATGGCTTGGGCATCAAACAGACATTACTGTAAGAGAAATATGTCTTAATATACCAAAAACACACTGAATGAATATTCAGAAGTGGAACAAGATGAAAAGCACATGGGAATTGAAACAGAGGAAATAACAGATTCATGAGTCCCATCTCATAGAGATTTGGAGGAATCAGATCATAAATTAAAAGGTGGCAGATTTCTACAAACTAAGTTTCTTATTCTCTTTTATACTTTATTTTTGTTTTACTTTTCTGCTTTTAAAAAACATACAGTTAAATTAATTTTCAATGTTCATTCTTTGTTCCCCAGTGCAATACGTGATTATTGAAAAGAAAAGTGGCTTAAAATATCTTTGTGGAAGGATTACAGTAATTTTTACCATAGACACTTACCTTCCTGATGGAGACCTCAGATGTCTCTTTTAGTTAGTATGCTATGAGTCTGAAAATTGGCTTCAGTTTGCAAACTGGGCACAGGATTGTGAGTTTTCAGTAGAGAAGTTGACCTTGCCTTCTGCTCACCCATTTTTCTTCTCATTTGATTGTAGATATTAAGCAACACCCTGTTACATCTGTGCTTATCTCTCTGTGTCCCTTTTGGATATTAGTCATCTTCATAGATTCCCTGAAGATCAGGTCACCCTGGATCATGCTGCTGACCTTACAGTTTTCTTGGTAATGACTTGTACCTTACTTTTGATGCTCAAGTACTGCCAACTGGATGGGGAAATTGAGGAGCTCTGAAGGGAAATTAGATCCTTTTTGGAGAGTCAAGGAACCTTCATGTTATTTGGGACTTAAAGGGTGGACAGATTATCAAGTCTTAGAAATTTAATCAACAGAACTCCTCTTGAATATGAACAAGTTAATAGAGAGGTTGCTCAAATCTTTACTAATTGTTACTAAGCTTTCTAGTATGAGATATTGTCATGTACTCTGGAAACACCCTGTGATTTTTATGAAAAGTACATTATATATTCTTGTTCATTACCATCAACACTTAATTCTTCTCTTAAGCAGTTTGCAATACATTATAAGCCACATGCACATCTATCTATCTCCCTATCATCCATTCGTCTATCTATCATCTGTCTATCTACCTACCCATCATCCATCTATCATCTATCTATCTATCTATCTATCTATCAATCTAGGATAAATAAACCACTATTAGTTTCTATTTTTAATGAATTATGTCATATTCTAATACATGAGAAAAGATTTGCCATCGTTAAAGTTATTTATAACAAATTAGTATTGCCTTTATAGAAATCACAATTTTTAAATCTTTAAATAGGAGAATGGTTATATTTATGTGAAAATGATATGCCCATAGTGTCAATGCTGTGCATTTATATTATGTTAGTCTTAAAAGTCAAATGTAAGGGGAATACTTTGGCAGCAGATCATGTCTGCAACAATATTTGCATTTTTTTATTATGTAGCCTTCTTAAATTTCAAGTATCAGATTGTCACTATTCAAATGTTTTCTCTATGCAAAAAACGTTCTATTTTACTCCTTTATATTGCTAAGATTTTTTTCATTCCAGAGATAAATTTTCAATAGGCTGAATATGTCTGCCAGCTCATATGTATAGTAGATTTTAATCTGCATTTTTAAAATACATGTGATTTGTTAAGCAAAAGCCTATTAGATCTCTGTTGCAGTAGAAGAAAGGGGAAAGAAATGGGAAGGAATAAATATATACAGAATTAAGTTTAGTCGAATAATTTATTTTTCAAACTTAGAAATTTTTAAAAATAAGTTCCTGCCAATCTATTGAAAATATGCATATACTTGGTGCAGAATATTCTTAGAATTAAGCTATCCTTTCTCATGGTGCTTTGAAAGGGTAAATATGAGCCAGTCCATGTAAAATATATTGCACATAGCATCATAGAGATGTATATGCATATATGATAGTCCCTTATTAAATGTAAGCTTCACTTAAATTCAAGTCTGAAAATTTACTGTGAGTTATGGTTTAGATTTCTGAGCAATTAAATATGTATTATTATTCACAAAATGCACACTTACTAATAAAAAGGAAACTAAGTGTTGGAAGAAAGATAAACAGCAATTGCTAACATGGCATTTAAATTCATGAAGTAGAGGAATGGAGAAATGATTATGATTGATGATAAACTCTAAAAGCAAAAATATTATTAAACCCCAGGACTTTAATTCAAAAATTATGCAGGCATAGTGAAAGGGAAAAGATTTTCAAGGTTACAGTATTCCAGAGTTTTATTAAAGGAAAACATAGTGGATTATATTACCAAAAATTATTTTTTAGATATTGCAATACGATTGAAATGACTTCATACATATTTATTTTATAGTCGAATTTAAGTAGGTCATTCATAGAAAGCAGTTATATATCTGCTGAAAAGCTAGAAAAAAATCAAGTGTTGCAATCTGTCAGGTCTATCAAAGTGCTAACAGAACCAGAAATTTCAAACGAGTATGACCTACTGAGATCCTCTATGAAGAGAAAATCAAGATAGTTCCATTCTTTACATTTCATTTATGCTTAAGGCCTCACATCATTCAGAAATCACTCACACTGGTGGTGATACCTTTTCTCTGGAAGGAATTGCTCTGTCATGTATGGTGGAGGAAGACAAACTCTTATGTAACAGGCTCTGAGGCTCAAAAAGTTGGCTTACTATCATGAATGGAAGTGAGAAGTCCCTCACCACAGGAAACTGATATGGATAGAAGCTGAGGGCAAGGAACTTGGGAACAGGCTAATTCCACCAAAGAATTCTATCACTTGACCAAAAAAAAAAGTGTTTTTGTAGTCTTCTTAAGTAGACTTTTCCAACTGCATTTTCTTGGTGGTGATTTTTTGAAGAGAAACAGTAATAATATCATTTTAACTCTATGCTAATTTTCAAAATTTAAGCCAGTAATATCAAGTATTAACCATTACTATATCAACTTCATTATTTTTGCCTTACATAATATGCCTAAATACTCCCTAATTTAAGTCAATTTTAAAATGACTTGCTTGTTTGCAAGGGTAGGAATTAATAAAAATGTAAGAATTATTTTTACACTTGTAAAAAGATTTCTGTAGCACTAATTGGAACACACTGGTCTGTGCAGTACCCCTTATGATGTTCTCCATTAGCCCTTGCCAGACTTCAGTCTGGATGGTTTGTAGGCAAGTAACTAATCCTACCACAAATTCCATATCAAAAGGAAACTAAGAACCAAAATATCTTGAGTTTTAAACAATTTCTTCTTAAGTACAAAAGTAGTTCATTGAATAGTTCCCTTATCACACAATCCTAATATCTGTCCCACAAAAGCAAAAATAAAATGAATGTGCCCAGTGAGGATGCTAGAAGGGACTGCGTTGGCCTCTCCCGCTTCTATAATTAAGATCTTTTTTTTTTTTAAAGATTTTATTTATTTGATATATAGAGATAGATCACAAGTAGATAGAGAGGCAAGTGGAGAGAGAGGGGGAAGCAGGCTCCCCGCCGAGCAGAGCCCGATGCGGGGCTCAATCCCAGGACCCGAGATCATGACCCGAGCCGAAGGCAGAGGTTCAACCCACTGAGCCACCCAGGCGCCCCTATAAAAATGTTTAGATTCTGACAAAACATGGACATATTGACAAAGTGGAAGGGCATACATTTAATTTGTCTTTTTAGGGAGGGTCATTTGATTTATATTCATCTATCAAAATTGTATAGTTCAAGCCTTTTTACTAGTGGAGATCAGCCAATTGATTTATACAGTCAGTTCAATTCCTTTATCAAAACCCCCTTTGAACATAGCTTCTCTAGATCTTTTTAAAGATTTTATTTATTTATTTGACAAAGAGAGACCTGAAGAGCACAGTCAGGGTGAGCAGGAGAGGAAGAGAGTGAGCAGGCTTCCTGAAGAGCAGGGAGCCCAATGCAGGGCTCCGTCCCAGGACCCTGAGATCATGACCTGAACTGAAGGCAGTTGCTTAACCAACTAACCAACTGGGGAACCACCGCAGCTCCCCAGTTTCTCTAGATTTTGATAGTCTAGTTTCCTCTGGCAAGCCTCATTTTTTATGGGCATGGTGTTAAATTTATGTCCACTTCTGAATAAGTCTATTAGAGTTCTTAGACTTTTTTGTCTTGTTAGCATTTATTTTCAATTTCAGTGCTGTTTGGATACTGATAACAGTAGAACAGCATTCCTACTGAAGATATTGATTTAGAATTTTAAATATCTAGTGAACATCCTGTGTTCATTCTGTTACTGTGAGGTTATAGAGTTACTAAAACATGAGAAATAGTAATAATGATTCTTCCTTGTTAAAGAGGTTAATTTTTCACAAATTTTTCCAAGAAAAGGAATCTTAAGTAAAGGCTTTTATACTTAGGAGACATTATATAGATAGCTCTCCTTCTATTAAGAAAACTGAATTCATAGCTCTCCCCATAGCTATATTTCTCATTAATGGACTACAGAAAATTGCTTGCCCTTTAAGGAAGAAGAATGGTATAGGAGAAAGGATACATATTTGAAACCAAATGAGAACCAAAAACCATCTGTGTTAGAGTCATTTAGATAAGATGGTAGACCATCTGTAGACCACTCGGTTGATTAAATCAGACAGTCAAGACCCTCATGTCTCTGTTTCCCCCAATCCTACACTATCATTCTACACTATCTGTCATACCATGTCTTGCCTTGTTAGTCTGTCTCTAAGCCACTAGAAGCTAGATCACAAAGCTCTGTGTATATGATGAGATTCTCTGGAGGTGGTACTCTCCCTTACTCCAGGAACTTCTTTAGATTTGGCTTGTTAACAGGCTGTCTGGTAGTATTTGGGGGAATTCAAACAAAGAAACGGAACAATACCAAATCCAAAAAGCAAACCTGTGTTCAAGTTCTAGTTTACTGTTATGGACTGAATGCTTGTATTCCCCCAAACTCATATGTTGAAACCATAACCCCAAATGTAACTGTAATTGGAGGCAGGGTCTTTACTTATGCAAGTAATTAAAGTGAAATGAAGTCATGGGGGTAGGGACTTGATCCAAAATGAGTATCATTCTTATAAGCATAGACACCAGACACCTCTTCCTCTTTCTCTCTCTCCCTTCCACGTGATGACACAGGGAGAATGTGACCATCTGCAAGCCAGAAAGAGAGATCTTACCAAAACCCAACCATGCTGCTACCCTGCCTTTAGACTTCCAGCTCTAGAAATGTGAGAAAACATTTCTGTTGTTAAAATCCCTAGTTTATGACATATTACAGTGCCTCCCTGCCAAGCTGACTAAGGCATTTTCTAAGTAGTTAAATACATAATCATTGGCAGATTGTTTAATTTCTTGAATCACAGTTTTTTTCATTTATAATTTATAGGTAAGTACACTGATCTGCATATTCTACAAAATTTTAGTGGCATTAAGTGCCATGTATTTTAAAAAGCTTTTCAGAAAGTAATGTACTTTGTAAATGTTAGTAGTTATGGTTTCACCATTATTTTTAATTCTGGTTGTGATTGTAGCTATGAGCATGGAGTAATATGGCTTCATTGATGACTGAAAAAAAATAATTGTCACCTTTTACTTTGTTTTGGAAAATTAGCTTTGCTCAAAAACAAATTAAGAAATAAGAAAACACAATGTTGGGAAATAATTCTTCATGAATATGTTCATATTCATGGTCGAGGCTTTGTGAGCACAGAGCACTGAAGAAATTGATTAAAGTTTGGACAGAGGGTAAACATGCATTGGAAGCTAGAGATAGGCATGGCTTAAAGCCTTACCACCCCACACCCCCCAACCCCGCCAAGCTCTTTACATACATTCAAAGCAGTGAAACTAGAGGTCTTCTACCCTCCCCAGAGAAGATGTTTACATTCCAGAGTACAAGTGTCTCTCTCCAGAGGAGAGGACTGGTGAACATACCAGCATAAGCTCCAACTCTTAGCATTTCAGAGTTACTTTCCTGTGCTGCAACCACATTTCACTATCAGTGTAACATGAGGCTCCTCCCACAGGGCACCCTGGGAGCTGGACCCAGGGAGCTGCCACCAAGATGCTCTGTGAGTCTGTATTAAACAGTGTTCTCTGATTCAGGGGTTCTTATCAGAATACACATATACAAGCACATATCCATAAATACAAATACACACATAGCTGCTGCTTTGCACCGTGACGAAGATATGAACACATCTAGTTTTACTAGTTTTCTAAAATAACATGGTTATGTTTTATATGGTAATATAAGTTATGTCCCTCAACAACATGGTTCGAGTTCCAGTTAGTATGGTACACGAGCTATGAATGCTTTTGTGAAGTTACTGCCTGCTAGTCTTCATGTCATACATCACTGTATATATTAGACGACCGTCATCATTAGTGACCAGTCACTTCCCCTCTTTTAAAGTTGGCCAGGGATTGGTCACTGTGTATCTGCTACTTGGTTCTCATACAAAGAATGTAGCACGCGGTTGTGCTGTCTTCAAGGCATTAGTGATAGAATCATGTGATGTTTTACAAAAACAGATAATCAGAAAAGAGAATCGGCCTCTCCAAGTTCAGCAAGGAAATTAAAGGTGATGATGTTAGATGTGAAATTCTAGTTGAATTAAGATGGAATTATAGCAGCAAGAGCTGACTATGGGGATGATACTGTTGTGTTTGAGACACTAGACATATAGCCGGAAGAGCGAGGCGAGGAAGATGTCCCAGAGGAAGTGACGCTGGGGAAGAAAACACAAACAAACATCTTTACATTAAAGAAACTCTCAGAAATATTTCATGACATTTAAAATACAAAGGATAAAGTGTGAGAATTTGATCCAAGCTTAAAAAAGAGTATGATGATTTGTCAAGGCATAGAAAGATGCTCATTATACGATAAGTTATAGGACTGTTCACAGTCCTATACTGCCGTGCAAGGCGAGGACTGCCTATATATAAATGTAACAGATGAAATCATATAAACAAGATGCATGAAATAGAAGATTGCTTCTACACTGACAGTCACAACTTAGAACTCTCCTGTCATGTAATGTTCCAAGTGGGAGCTGAGATTTGTTTCACTATCAGAATTTAGAATTCCGTATTTTTTTTCTTCAGTATTCTTTATAAGAGCTCAACCTTCACTGTTGTTATGTTCTTTCAAAAAATTGCATAATTCCCCAGCTGACTTTCCAAGCAACTAACCCTGGGCTGTAGGTTTGGGTCCTTTTCAGACAGAAACACTTAGAAATAAATATCTCATTTATATCTGACCAAGGTTTTCAAATCTCTCATTTCTATAGGACTGTAAAATTTCCCCTGCGGAATTTCACAGTAAGATTTACACTGCCCACTTACCTTTAATATTTAGTAAATAAAGCATGCATATTTTAAGGAGTGTTTTTCATTTGGGTATTCAACTTGCCCAGTTTTTTTTTAAGATTTTTATTTCTTAATTTGTCAGAGAGGGAGAGAGAGAGAGCACACAAGCAGGCAGAGTGGCAGGCGAGGCAGAGACAGAAGCAGGCTTCCTGCCGAGCAAGGAGCCCGATGTGGGATTCGATTCCAGGACCCTGGGATCATGAGCTGAGCCGAAGGCAGCAGCTAAACCGACTGAGCCATCCAGGCATCCCAAACTTACCCAGTATTTTAAATGCTTTCTGGATTTTGAGGATTCTGTGTATTTGACAGCCTGTGTTTCCTATTTTAAATAAGTATGTTGCTGAAAAATAGTTCTGAAGCAAAATGAATTATCACAGAGATAAAAGGTATACCCCAAGTTACTCTATATCTGATTAGGCCACAACATTGTACTGTGTTAACTTTTAAGAAGTTTCTTATAATTTCTGCTTCCACTGCAAACTTTCCAGCTGTCCTGATTCTTCCAGAAGTGGTGGAGGGAGTCACTGGAGCAATGTAGAAAAGAGGAAGTAAAGCATGTCATAGCTGTGGGAGGCCATTGTGTTATGGTTTCTGTTTACTTGGGCTTAGCCAAGGACTTTAGTCACAATCTCCTACTGACTTGACTTGTGACCCTGCAGAAGTTTCCTGATCTGTCTGGGAATAACTTCCTCTTATGTAAAAAGGAATGAGTTCACCTGAATGACCTCAAATGCATGGACATCCTTATAAGGATCATAAGCCTATGAGACTATGGTAAACACATGAGAAGTCTTCTAAAGCCTAAAAGAAAAAAAAAAAATTCAAAATACTGACATGATAGAAACTTGCTTGCATTATTTTCCAAAAAGTGAAATGCAGTACTTACCTTGCCTAACATGTTGACAGTTCTTCAAATACTTGGACAAACAAGATTGCATACCTTCTATGGCTTAATGGTACTCGAGGTTATCTAGGGTCAATTCACTGTCAGGGTAACCTCTTTGCTTCCTTAAACTTCCCTTGTGTGTGTGACCTGACTAGAACCAGATATACTTTATCAGCTTGCCTGCCCCTTTTAATAGATTTTCCTGTGCTTGTCCACTAGATAAATTAACAAGTAAAGATTGTGTCCTCGGCGCTTATTTCCCCCCTTTTTGGATCTATTCTCTACCACATCCTGCTCAGTGCTATATGTAATTTCATAAATCAAGTCCGATCACATCACTAGCCCCCTCCCCCCACAAACATATTAATTTTCAGTTCTGTGAACTTGGCCGTTACTCTCATTTGCCTAGAATTACAAACTCCTTCCATTCAAATACTGCCCATCCTTATAACCTCAGTGCAAGCCCATGTATGGTAAGACATGCTTTTTTACATATGCACACACACACACTCCCTTTAGCACTGCATTAATGCTCTTTTACATTCTTCTCGAAATTAACATTTTTAGTCTAATATAAAGTGATACCTCATTTGTTCTAATTTGCATCATTTTTCTCACCAGTGTTTTTCATCTATAAACTTCCTAATTCACAATATATGTTAATTTTTAAATGGATTTCATTACATTTTCCTCATTGGTTTGAATTATTTTTTATTCTTTTATATTCTTGTCAGTTTTATACGTTACAAATATGACTCACAGTCATTTATCTTTTAAATTCGTTCAAAGTGTACTCAAACAAATCCTTTAATTATATATGTTTAAGTCCATTTTTTCCTACCTAAATGTAACAAAAGCATTACTCTCTATTTTCCGATTTTGATAGTTTTGCCTGTGATCTTTAAACCATTACCCTGTGTGAAATTTTTATATGTAGGCATAAAGTGACAGTCATTTTTATCTTTGGCAAATTAGGTTTCTGGGCATTATTTTCCATAGTTCAGCTTTCCCAGTGATTTTGTTCTTGTTAAATTTTTATTACAAAATTTCTAAAAACAAAAAAGCAATAGTGCAGTGGATCTTTGCTACCACTTAGCCTCAACAATTATCAATATGTGAACAATCATTTATAGATCCCACCTGCTGTTACTCAGCTCTCACAGTGCCGTCGTGTCTTGGGGTAAATCCTAGACCTTATGTCATTTTATCCATAATTCAGCATTTATAAATACATAACTTTAGGAGACAAGGTTTAAAATCTCATTATAATACCATGATTATATCTAATATTATCTCATATTGAGTCAGTGTTTTTTCAAATGTCTCACACATTTTTGTAATTTACAGTTGGTTTGTTTAAACCAAGTTAAACAGAAACCTTGCATTTTACCTTTTATTGATAAATTGCTTAAGTCCTTCAATATCTATAATATATTTTCTGAAGAAATAAAGTCATTGACTCCATGGACTTTCCTTACTCTGGATTTTGTTTCATGCGTCACTGTTTAATATGTCCATCTATTCCTTACATTTTCTATAAACTGGCAGTTAGATTTAAAAGCTTTGTGACACAGGGGTTAACTTTTGGCCAGACTATTGTCTAGGCTGTGGTGTGTAATTCCTGTTATATATCACCAACAGGGAAATTGTGTCTCTCCTTTTTAATGTTGAGATCAATCACTGTGATGAACCTGTTCCATGCATTATGAAATTCCTCACTTTTACATTTTTTTCTAAGGGAACAGTCAAAATATACTCAACGTATGGCTTCCTCACACTTTACTCAAGATACACATCAAAGGTAGAGAGAAAGGAATGAAGAAAGGACAAGCCATTGAGGAGAAGAGACTGAAAAATAGATTAATAATCTGACTGATAGATACAGTCAGGCTAACAAGAAAAATAAAGTAACAAAAATGATTATGAAGTATACAAAACTAACTAGGTTGCCTATCATATTGATACACATTTAAATAAGATTGATAATTTCCAAAATCAATGATAATGCATGAATCAGACACTGGGTAGAAGAGTAAAAATGCAAGTATTTTTATGTGTTCTGGTATTGAAATATCTAGAATGAAAACCATCATGGTAATTAAAATGATAACAATGATTATATTAATATAAGAAGTGACAATATTTATTTTGTTGCCAATTCATCAGAATTGTGTCAAGAATGTTCCCTTCGTTTAATTATTTAATTCCCTGGTACGTTTATTATTGTCCTACCTGAAAAAAAGTTGGACCAAATATGTATAATAGAATCTCCATTAAATCAAAACCAACACAACTATAGATGCTTCTAAAGGCTTAGTTAAATGACTATAAGGATTTATCCTAAACTGCTAACAGCGAGGCACTGTGGTGATAGGTGTGAGATTGGGTGAGTTAAAAGGGTGCTTACTTAATTGCTTACTTCTTCACAAACTTCTACACCACTCTGACTTTTGAGCATATGTTACTTTTAAGATATAGGAGTCATAATAGGAAAAATGTGATTTTCACAGGAGAAGAAAAATTTATAATTTATAATAATTTATAATTTAACTCATTACTTCTAAAATAAAGGGGCTACTTTACTTCCTTTCATTTTAAGAGCTGGATAATATCAAGGATTCATAGGAATGTGACAAAAGATTGGTAATTATTTGAAAGCTGAGGAGAAGAGTAGTTGAGTAGAAGGTAGTTGACTTTGATTTGTAGGGCGTCATGGACATTCAGATTTTATGGGGGAGTGGGGAGATGGTATGGAGATATCATCTACTTTGGGTCTTAAGTTGTATACTCACAAGAAAGATATTAGTAACAAAGTGTTAACAAAGTGTTAACAAAATAAAAGGATTTAATTCACCTGTTAATGAGTACTTACTATATACAAAGCAATTTTTAAAGAATTTTATATCAGAACCTCTCAGACTATTTTAGGTAAAGGACTTCTTTTTTTGTCTATTCCTGTTAATATGGAATACATCCTAGGCCAATACTTTGATAAAATGCAGAAAATGAGTTGCTAGAAAGTAAAAACAAACAAACAAATACAAGCCTATTTTCAATCACTATTAGAATCACTAGGCAGAAAATTCCCTGTAAAATGTCCAGTGCTTACTCCAGAATTCTGTATTTACCCGATAAGAAACTGGTAATAGTTTGCAAAGCAGCACTATGGTAGGGAGGGTTTCTTTTCCTCACTTTATCAGTGAGGTAGCATATAGTTATGCCTGCATCACAGTGGAGGAAACGGAAATACAGGGAGGTGAAGTAATGTGCAAATCACACACTCCCAAGTGGCAGAATAGGGATTCAAAATGAAATAGCCTGATTTAAGAGTCTATACTTGAACCAGTAGAATGTACCACCTCTGCCAGAAAAATAACCCAAAGAAATGCTTTTATTAGAATATTTTTTCTTTGATTTTCCTCTGTTTGCCATCATATTCATATATCTCATATCACTAAATATTGCTTAGGAAAATATATAGTAATATATTTTATTTCAAAATTATGCGGTAGAACAGGAATGAAGTTCAACAGCACTTACTAAAACACTCCCTACTTCTTCAGTTGATCCTATTTGCATAGCTTATTCCTCATACTGATGATTTAAAACACCACGAAGAAAATTGGCCTCTGGCCAAGATGCTCAGACTATTCCCATAAACATGAAGGGTTTAATTCAAACTGAAAAGTAATTTGAAAAGTAGAATCTCATTTCTTACTTGCACCTAGAAATAAGCCAAATCACACATTTTTAACAAACTGACAGAAATGAAGCACTTTATATTAGTGACTAAACCCACAAAGCTTGCAAAATTCTCAAAGCAAGAATATAATGGTAAAAGAAAATTTTTAGATATCTACATAAATAGTAATAAATCCATTTAAAATGTTTGTTAAACATTCCATGAAATGGAGTATCAATTCCAAAACCTATAATAATATAGTCTTTGCTTCCTTAATTCTTTTTTGTTTTTCTTTTCCAACCCACATCTAATTTCCTTAAGTCTGAAGGGTCATAAGCTTTTCTGCATACATAGTAGGGCTTTTATTCATCGAAATACCAGAACACTTAATAATTCATGGTAGACTATAATAATTTATTACTTTGTCATTATTGGTATGTGATTGGAAACAAACAAATCTTAGGTTTCAAATTAGTAAATCATTCATCCATGGATAAAGTGGCTGACAACTTTGCTTTTCACACAGTTGTTGAGTAGAAAACAGCCACACATGTCTCCAATACTGGGGCAGAGTAAAGATTTTCATTACTGGTAGAAAAGTTGCATGAAATTGTGTGTGTGTGTGTATATATATATGTGTGTGTGTGTGTGTGTGTGTGTGTGTGTGTGTGACTTTATATCTCATTGTTTTATATGTATTTGACCATCCACTAAAGGAGTTTTGTTTTCATTATTCACTTCAGGAGGATTCAGCAACCAACTTTCCCTTTTAGTAGACTTGCTTAAAAATATATTCTGGACTGGGGAGGGAGAAAAACCTTAAGAGATTCTTCATCTCAGGAAATAAACTGAAGGTTGCTGGGGGGTGGCGTGGGAAGGATAGGGTGGTTGGAGGATGGATGCTGGGGAGGGTATGTGCTATGGTGAGTGCTGTGAAATGTGTAAGCCTGATGGTTCACAGACCTGTACCTCTCATGCAAATAATACATTATATGTTAATTTAAAAAAAAAAAGAAAGAAAATTGGTATGGGAAACTTCACTTTATTCTAAGAGACAAAGATACCTCCAAAACAAACAAGGCAAATGTACATGTAGCCACAAGGAATAAATAAACTGTGGTGCATGGGTGGCTCAATGGGTTAAGCCTCTGCCTTCGGCTCAGGTCGTGGTCCCAGGGTTCTGGGATTGAGCCCCGCATCAGGCTCTCTGCTCGGCGGGGAGCCTGCTTCCTCCTCTCTCTCTGCCTGCCTCTCTGCCTGCTTGTGATCTCTGCCTGTCAAATAAATATATAAAATCTTTAAAAAAAAAAAAAAGAATAAACTGATTTCTATTAAAAAAACCATATATTCTGAACTTAACTGCATATTGTATAATAACATAGGTACTAATCATTCATAATCATAGGGTTTGTTTTATCGATCAAATCATTTTTTTCATTCAACAAATTTTTATTGACAACAAAGTCTTTGTCAGGGACTGTTGTTTTCCTGGTTTCTTTCAGAAGTTGGTCAGATGAATACTGTTTGCACTTAAGCACAGACTCAACTCTGTCCCCATACTCTCTGCCAGAATTATCTTGTATCAGCAGGGAGCAGGCCTCAAGGGGAACTGGAGCTTTTGAAATCTGTGCTGAGAATATATAGTTGAAGAGGATTGCAATTATTTTGCAGTGAAACAACAAACAATTATCTTTTTTTTTTTTTGAGATGATTCCCTCTTTTTTTTTATTTTTTTTCCATTTTATTTATTTTTTCAGCGTAACAGTATTCATTCTTTTTGCACAACACCCAGTGCTCCATGCAAAACGTGCCCTCCCCATTACCCACCACCTGTTCCCCCAACCTCCCACCCCTGACCCTTCAAAACCCTCAGGTTGTTTTTCAGAGTCCATAGTCTCTTATGGTTCGCCTCCCCTTCCAAATTTTTTTTTTTTAATAAACATATAATGTATTTTTATCCCCAGGGGTACAGGTCTGTGAATCGCCAGGTTTACACACTTCACAGCACTCATGATAGTACTTACCCTCCCCAATGTCCATAGCCCCCTCCCCCTCTCCCAATCCCACCTCCCCCCAGCAACCCCCAGTTTGTTTTGTGAGATTAAGAGTCATTTATGGTTTGTCTCCCTCCCAATCCCATCTTGTTTCATTTATTCTTCTCCTATCCCCCTACCCCCCCATGTTGCTTCTCCATGTCCTCATATCAGGGAGATCATATGATAGTTGTCTTTCTCCGATTGACTTATTTCACTAAGCATGATACGCTCTAGTTCCATCCATGTCGTCGCAAATGGCATGATTTCATTTCTTTTGATGGCTGCATAGTATTCCATTGTGTATATATACCACCTCTTCTTTATCCATTCATCTGTTGATGGACATCTAGGTTCTTTCCATAGTCTGGCTATTGTAGACATTGCTGCTATAAACATTCGGGTACACGTGCCCCTTCGGATCACTATGTTTGTATCTTTAGGGTAAATACCCAGTAGTGCAATTGCTGGGTCATAGGGTAGTTCTATTTTCAACATTTTGAGGAACCTCCATGCTGTTTTCCAGAGTGGTTGCACCAGCTTGCATTCCCACCAACAGTGGAGGAGGGTTCCCCTTTCTCCACATCCTCTCCAGCATCTGTCATTTCCTGACTTGTTAATTTTAGCCATTCTGACTGGTGTGAGGTGATATCTCATTGTGGTTTTGATTTGTATTTCCCTGATGCCGAGTGACGTGGAGCACTTTTTCATGTGTCTGTTGGCCATCTGGATGTCTTCTTTGCAGAAATGTCTGTTCATGTCCTCTGCCCATTTCTTGATTGGATTGTTTGTTCTTTGGGTGTTGAGTTTGCTAAGTTCCTTATAGATTTTGGATACTAGCCCTTTATCTGATATGTCATTTGCAAATAGAGATGATTCCCTCTTATTGACAACAGGGGTTGTCCTATTAACGAAGCTGCTATATTTTTAAATCAGTATCTTATTTGAGCTTCTCCTCTCTCATTAAAAAATAATGAACACAATACACTGTAATACCATTTCCACTTATTAAATAGAAAGCTCTTTGTGACTACTTTAAAAGGACACACACAGGAATATGGTGCAGTGACCATCAAATTAAACTAATGCACATTCAGACTCTATTGGGGAGAATACAGGTACAACATTTTATCATATCCTTCTTTGGCATTATTTGTTGTTTACCTCTAATTCCTATCATGTTTTTCATCATGGCATGTATAGTTAAATATCTGAAGGCTGAATTCAACTCCTCAGGACAATTTATGTCCTATTTTCCTTCAAGGAAAATAACACTTAATATTCCATTTAAAGATATGTGGGACTATATTTAAATCTTTAAATGAAGAGCATAATTTCTCTCTAGAAATATGAATTACCAAAAGTAATTTAGAAAGTATAGAATATATAGAGAGCAATAACAATCAGAGAATTTATTTTGCTATTTAAATCCTCTCAGAATGTACAGAAAAAAGAGACCCATCCTATGTTTTTTCAATTAAATATGTATTTCAACTTTTCATTTTGAAATAATTACAGATTTATAGGAAGTCACATCCTATTTTTGTGGTCATATTTTTATGAAGATGAATTTTGAAGCCTGCTTTTTTTTACATTATATATGAGAAAATGAAGTAAAGATAAGTCATCTTTTTATCTAAAGATATATCTTACATATATATGTGTGTGATGAGAGAAAGAAAGAAAGCGGGGAGAGAGAGGCACTTTCTTACTTAATATAAAATCCAGAAAGCATGATTTATGTTATTCTATTTCTCTCTGAAATGAGAAAAGAAGAGATTTTAATCTTGGCAGAGCTTGTATTGAGTTGCTGACAATATTCTTTCCTATATTTGATAATACTGAAAATCTCAGAATGGTCTCACTCGATATCAGTTGGCAGCATCTACATTTCCTATTCCTTTTACAGCCCTCTTTTTTTAATCTAGTGAAGTAAATAGGATTTAAAGCAAAAGAAAGCACATTTGAAAACCTCAGAGGATAAGCTGACCAAGTCCCCAAAGTTTTGTATTATTTTTGCATTCCAGCGACCACTAGTTCTAGAATGCAGAACATTTGATTTGTGCACACTTAGTCATGAAAATCAACTCTGAAATGTATTTTTGCTGACTTCTTGTCAAATTTGGGGTCTTGTTTCTTTCTGTATAATAAAACAGCTGCTTGCTGACTAGTTAAGAAAAGAAACATATACATAAAAACATCAAACACATACTTCAATTCTACTCTCAGCTTTCCTTTGAGGCTTGCTGGTTGCCTGAGTCCCAATCAGTGCCATTCATTGTTTTCATTGTATTCTCCTCAGTGCCTGCCAGGTTGGCTAAATTGGTTCTACTGGTATTCCTATCAACTTTTATAAAGGATTTATCAGACTCGGTAAATAAGAGATTATACTTTCTAATTCCAAATTGTAATTGAAAACCCCATCTGCTCCCTTTCTTTTGTGTGGTGCCATCTTTACTAACAATGTCATTTTCTTATTTTCAACTGATTGGATGAACACAGAACTCGTTAACCAGTATCTGATGTGCTAAGTAGAGCATTTAAAAGTAGATACCTGCCTTTTCTTCATCCCATCCTCCACCTCCCCTAACTGTTTTCTGGGCTATCACCTCCTAAAATGGGAGTTCCCAGGTTCTGTGGGATCTGAATATTTAAGTATCAGTGTACCTACTTTCAGATTCAAATTTATAGACAAAAGGAAATACAGCTCTTGAGAATGAGATCAGAAATAGCAACCATTAACTAAATTTAAAAAGCTGGCACAAACATCCCAATAAGAAGACTTTTCCAGGAAAGTCTTGGAAATGGCCCTAGAGTGAGAGCCCTTGAAGCTTCAGTTTTGCATGACTTTCACACCTAGTCAGCCTTGGCTCCCACCATGCCTCCCAGCTCTCATGGGGCTGGAGCTATTCTGGTTCTTTGATGTTCATGGAGGTCTCCAGAAACATTCAAAGCCTCAGTGTCTTAGCAATCATCACTGCCTCTCCTTGGAATGCTCCATGGGATCTACTTCCCACTTCCCCTCCTCTTATTCAGTTCCTTGCTCAGGTGTTACCTTCTCCAAGGAGACATCCCTAAGCACCATATTCAGAATTCCAACCACTCCTCCCACTAGCATTCCTTAGCTTTCTATTTTTCTTCGTAGCTTTCATCCCATCTTAAATAGATGTTGTAGTTAAGTAGTGGCTTGTTTGTTTCTGCCCATTAAGATGTAAAGTTCCATGATAGAAGAAATTTTTTGACTTTTTCCTTAAATTATGTATCCTCAGTGCCTAAAAACAGAACATCACATATAATAAAAGTCTGATGAAATGTTTTGAATAAATGGAAGAAGTAAGGGAGTTTCCAGTTTGTTTAACAAAGTGCACTATAATCAAAATATAATTGACAAATATTGTTTGACCATGTGGAGAAGCAGAGAGAGGAAAAAAGCCATAAACAGTTGATAAAAAAAATTAGAATCAGTAACCTATGAGTAAAAAATAAAGAGACTACCTGGAAGGATCGTTTGACTCAAACTTCTTCTTGGTATTCTGGGATTCTCACAGAATCAGCACATGAAATCTTATTTAATCTGCTGCTTTGGTCTTAGGTAGAGATAGTTTATAGAGATGAAAAAAGTTCTCCCCATATGGGGAGCA
This sequence comes from Meles meles, assembly GCF_922984935.1. Taxonomy (NCBI): domain Eukaryota; kingdom Metazoa; phylum Chordata; class Mammalia; order Carnivora; family Mustelidae; genus Meles; species Meles meles. The sequence continues at coordinate 91,286,545 of NC_060069.1, read as the reverse complement.
TTTACCTGGAGCTTACACATGACAACAAATGGATGCTTCAAAGTAAAATAGGTTTCAATAGCAATTTAAGGAATTTAACTTTGTGTTAGTGATTGCTGGACTTGAAATATGATTTCTAGAAGAGCAAGAGATGCCCTTTTTTATAGTATTGCTAAGAAAACATTTATGTACACTTTATTTTTAAAAGCTGTAGTGAGACCCGACTTATGAAGGCATAAGCCTTTTTACAGTTCTGTTTTTCCTATTCCAATATTTTGGGAGATATTCAAGAAGAAATCACTAAACACAATTCATAAAAGTTGTGTTTGTTTATAAATGCTCCCTCTATGTCTATTAAAGATACATATATTAAATAGGCATTGCACTGTTTCCTTTTAAAACTAAAGAACAGGGACACCTGGGTTGCTCAGCCGGTTAAGCATCTGCCTTGGGCTCAGGTCATGATATCAGGGTCCTGGGATTGAGTCCTGCCTGGGACTCCCTGCTCAGTGGGGAGTCTACTTGTCCCTCTCCCTCTGCTCCTCCTCCCCACCAATCCTCCTCTCTCTCTCCCTATCTTAAGTAGATAAATAAAAATCTTAAAAAGAGAAAACAACTAAAGAACAAGGAGATATTAGTAGCATATAATTAATTTCAATCTTTTTCTTGCTTACTATATTAGTTGCCTATTGATGTGTCAACAATTTACCACAAACTTGGGTGGCTTGAAACAATGCAAACTGATCGTCTTATAGTTATGTAGTTGAGTTGCATGATATGGGAGTCACTGGCATAAAATTACTGTGTCAGCAAGCCTGTGTTCCCTTGAAAATACTCTAGGAGAAAAACCTCTTTCTTCATCCTTTCCATCTGCCTTCTTGAAGGCCTCTCATGTACCTGGGCCTGTAACCCCTTCCTTGACCTGCTGAACCAGGAATGTAGCATCACACGGAGCTTACGTCCATTATTATGGCTCTTTCTGACCATAGATGGGGAAGATTCTCCAATTCTAAGATTTTATGTAATGAGGTAGGACCCACCTGGCTAAATCAGGAAAATTTATCTCAAAATTCTTGAACTTGATATGTCATTTACAAATATCTTCTCCCATTCTGTCAGTTGTCTTTTGGTTTTGTTAACTGTTTCCTTTGCTGTGCAAAAGCTTTTGATCTTGATAAAGGGCTAGTGTCAAAAATCTATAAAGAACTTAACAAACTCAACACCCAAAGAACAAATAATCCAATCAAGAAATGGGCAGAAGACATGAACAGACATTTCTGCAAAGAAGACATCCAGATGGCCAACAAACACATGAAATAGTGCTCCACATCACTCAGCATCAGGGAAATACAAATCAAAACCATAATGAGATATCACCTCACACCAGTCAGAATGGCTAAAATTAACAAGTCAGGAAATGACAGATGCTGGCGAGGATACGGAGAAAGGGGAACCCTCCTCCACTGTTGGTGGGAATGCAAGCTGGTGCAACCACTCTGGAAAATAGCATGGAGGTTCCTCAAAAAGTTGAAAATAGAGCTACCCTATGACCCAGCAATTGCACTACTGGGTATTTACCCTAAAGATACAAACGTAGTGATCCGAAGGGGCACGTGCATCCGAATGTTTATAGCAGCAATGTCTACAATAGCCAAACTATGGAAAGAACCTAGATGTCCATCAACAGATGAATGGATAAAGAAGAGGTGGTATATATACACAATGGAATACTATGCAGCCATCAAAAAATGAAATCTTGCCATTTGTAACGACATGGATGGATCTAGAGGGTATCATGCTTAGTGATAAGTCAATGGGAGAAAGACAAAAATGAAATCTTGCCTTTTGTGACGACATGGATGGAACTAGAGGGTATCATGCTTAGTGAAGTAAGTCAGTCAGAGAAAGACAACCATCATATGATCTCCCTGATACGAGGAAGTGGAGATGCAACATGGGGGGTTAGGGGGATAGGAGAATAACTGAAACAAGATGGGATTGGGAGGGAGACAAACCATAAGTGACTCTTAATCTCACAAAACAAACTGAGGGTTGCTGGGGGGCGGGGGGGGTTGGGAGAAGGGGAGGGGGGTTATGGACATTGGGGAGGGTATGTGCTATGGTGAGTGCTGTGAAGTGTGTAAACCTGGTGATTCACAGACCTGTACCCCTGGGGATAAAAATACATTATATGTTTATAAAAAAATAATAAAAAATTAAAAAAATACTTGAACTTAATTATACATGCAAAGTCCCATTTGCTGTTTAAGGTAGAATATTTACAGGGTCTGGCCTTAACTTAAACTATTTTTAATAAAGATTATTTAAGGTCAATATCAGTACTCAACATACCTCAAAAGAGCAAAAATCAAATGCTACTAAAATCTAGACACTTCTATTGAAAACACACACACACACACACACACACACACACACACACACACACACGACATACTTTTTCCCAAAGAAGCTATAATTAACCCATTGACATTTCTTACCCTGACCTGAGTAATTTGAGTACATAAATACCTTAGGATTAATTCTCACATGATATGTAGAAATATTTTCAAGGCTTATATTAGCTTTTCCTTTTTGACCACATAATCTAATCCTTTAATCTGCCACTTTTGAATCAATTATAAACAACTGAGGTGCAAATAGACCAATTCTAGGAATGAAAGAAAATAGCAGAATAAGACATTGGTAAATTCCCATGGGAAAACAACAAGAGAAATAATGATTTAGATACTTGTGTTATTCTCTTATTTCATTGAAGTATTGCAAATATAATATTTAATTTATAATCAACTTGTCTTCTTACTGCAGCACTACTACTTTAATGCAAATTTAGTCTGGCTTCATAACGTCATCTTTTTAAATATTTATTGGGAATGATTGCTCTTCTCTAATAATATTTTAAAATATTCTACTTTTAAAAAACCAGTACATATAAGATTTTTAAAATCCTATACATCTGTAATAATTGTGAAATCCTACACATTAATTGTTCTAAACTTATAGCAGCTGCCTGGGGCTATTCTTTAAGCTTTTTAACTTGTTTCTGATTCATAAATGTGATGGCAAATGTAGCTATTTTGCAATGTATTAAAAATTCTACAGTTCAATATTTAAGTTACTGCTACTATACAAATAATTTCACCTTTTAAAGAGTTCCTTGTAGTAACCATTTAATAAAGTATTAAAAAAGAATGTATAGATAGCATATTAAATAGAACTCATTTACATGGAAATGCTACACCATTTTAGCTATCAAGGTATTTTTCTTACAGATATTCTGCCTCTGGCAGTGTTAAACGCATTGTAGCCTAACAGGACTGCATTGGTTACATGAATTCAGCCCCATAATATTATACAGGGAAATTTATTTCTCTTTTAATGAAAAGCAGACACTCTAATTTCTCATCTTAAAATTTTACAGTGTCACTCTGTTAATTGTAAAATAAAGATGAGTCTTCTTATCACGGAGGTTCCTCACTTCTCCTAATTTCTATACCACTCCAATATCGATCCTGTGCAGAAATAAGTCATCATAAGTAGGCAATTATCTTTTATTCTTCTGCCAGAGATGGCCTGTCATCTTTGAATCCTCTTTCACCACTCCTTACACCTACTTATATTGAGTTGAGATTAAAATAATGAACTAATTGGTCAGATCAGACTGACAGTAGTCAGGGATCTTACCCAGAATCAAATTAAACTAAGTAAGCCAAATGATGCAATGGACTTCAAGATAAAAAAGAAGACTTGGACTGCACTTAAACAGCTCTCCAGGTCCTCCCTTGCCATATTATTCTAACAATGTGCCTTGACCAAGATTTCACCTATGTGTAATGTAAGTGGTCTCACACTAGGAAACCATTGTGGTCAAGAAATATCTTCATTTTAACACACAGTGACACCATCGTTGCTAATATTTTCCAGTAGTCCATGTTCCGTAGGTCCATAATTATCAGGTGTATTATATTAAGTAATGAAAACTAACGAGGTACCTTCTTTTCTCCTAAGTCCTCCTCCTGCTTCAGCACTGGTGTGAAGATCAAACCACATGCTAGAACCCTCCCCCTGGCCCTACCATTTAATCACCATGAAAGTGACAAGCCAGTCTCCTTTTACTAGGTTCTCAAGCCTTTTCAGACCTGCCTGGGAACCAAGCTGTTCTTGCAGAAACCTCATTATGACTCTGAGTAAGAAAACTCCATACCCTCTTGGGGTGTGTGTGTGTGTGTGTGTGTGTGTGTGTGTGTGTGTGTGTGTGTGTTTGCGCTGTCATCAGCGTCAATATTCAAACCAAATTTTGGGCGGAGTCCATCCTGGTTTTATGGATGGCTATAACCATCTTCATACCAGGACTCCCCTCTTCTGTTGCCCCCTTCAAACCATCATTCATTCTTCATTTAAAGGAAAAAATAGCCTTCTTAAAGAGTTAGTATCCTTAAAGGGTTAAGATTACTTTAATTGGATATCCCCCTTCCCCATCTTGAAATTCCCAGTCACGCTTAAAAGCCCTGTGTGATCTGAACCTTGTCCATTTTTTTCCAGTCTCACTTGGTACTCTATTCGTATAGGGACCCCAAGCTTCAGATATCACCATTTTTTTTTTGAGTTTCTTGAATATTCCATTTTCTTTTTCTTTACCTCAAGACCTTTGAGCATGCTCTTATCTCTTCCTGGAATGCTCTTCTTCCTTCTTATTCTCTTCACCATTAAATGATAAATCACTTTTCTTTAAATTTTAGCTTACATGCTGATTTTTAGAGAAGTGTTTACTACCTACTTTGCCTGCTTAGAGAAGTAGCACTAGTCCAGTTTCTATCCCAGTCTAAGCTTTACCACAGTAGACGGTCTTTTTTATTTACTTTTTATAACTAGGACCCAATAGAGTATTTACTATATAATAAATATTATTAAATGAATGAATATTAATGACTGACTCAGAAATTCAGTATCTACTATATAGTAAATATTAAATGAATGAATATTGATGACTGACCAACCGATTCAGAAATTCAGCGAACCGATTCAGAAATTTCCTTAAAGTAGGGAAAGACATAAAAAAGGTGACTTTTATAATTATCAAGATGAAACTCACCCAACTGAGTAACATGGAAATGATTGCCATCACACAAAAAACAAATGGTCAAAAATAAACAAGCAAGCAGCAGACCAGAACTACCAGCTTGGGATGAATAGAATGCTAAAAACCATAGACATTTTCTCTGTATTTATGCTAACTAGAAAGTAAACAGATGGATCTAAAAGTTTGCAAAGAATTTTTATTCCTCCCTAAGGTTGGAAAGGTAGAAATGCAGGGAGTAAGAGGAAGGCAGCTGTTTCATTTCTCAGAAGGATAATTAAAGAAACAGATTATCTATTTTATAAAAGTGAAAGCCACAGCATCTTCTATCTTAGTTTCTCAGATCAAAATTGAAATGCTCCTTTCAATAGAGTGTTAACATTCTTTATTTAATATATCAATATCTTTTGCTTAATAGAGACTACTGAACACCAACAGAATGAGTATGCCAAATGAACAACATTTGTGTGACTGTATTATTGATCTTATGTATACTTCCATAGAAATATAAAACGGGAAAGTTGTTTATTTTTTGACTCCTATGCAGGAAAGCAGGACATTTATCTATTGAATTTGACTCAGATGCTGTTAAGAAATTATTGCCATTCCTAATAAGAAGTTAATTAAATAGACATAAGAAATACTGTCATTAAATAAAAAAAGAAAAAGATCTTGGATAGGCAGTAGATAAAACTACATGACTACGTAGAAGAGCAACTCAGATCTAGAGCTCGTAAGTGTTTTAGAAACATTCTCATTCTGAGGAAGCTATGACAGATATAAAAAGGAGATTAGAAATAAAGGGCAACATCAGTAAATAAATTGTTTCAATTATTGAGTCTTTGTTTATAATGTGAAGTAAATGTAGAGGTAAATCTGATGTGATTTAAAATAGCCTTGGGGTGCCTGGGTGGCTCACTCAGTTAAGCTTCTACCTTCTGCTCAGGTCATGATCTCAGGGTCCTGAGATCCACCTGATGGAGCCGCACATCTGGCTCCCAGCTCAACTGCAGGTCTGCTTCTCCCTCTCCCTCTGCCACTCCCCCTACTTGTGCTTGCTCTCTCGCGCGCTCTCTCTTTCTCTCTCCCCCCGCCCCCGTCAAATAAATAAATAAATAAATAAATAAAATATTTTTAAGAAATTTAAAAAAATAAAATAGCCACAATCATTGAAATGTCTTATATATGATTATTTCAACTGACAGTATTCCTTAGTCTTCTAATTATTCAAATATACAATTCTTTATAAATCTAGTTTGATTTGTGAGCTTTTCCTTAAGTCTCCCTTTCTTATTTTCTCTTACACTTTGCCAAATCTCAAAGAAAAAATATTTGTGTTTAAGAAAAGATGTTATCCTTTCACAAACTAGTGGAATTTTTTAATCAACAGATCAGGCTAAAAGGCATGGTATTATTTCTATTACAAATAATTATTATAAATGTCAATTACATTTGTTTCATATTCTTTTACTTATGACAAATGTAAAGGTATTATAAAGTTTTTTCATGGCCTAAAAACTGAATTTAGAAACATACAGTTTTGAGTACATTACCTTTATTTTTTTTAATACATACAATAGAGTTGAAGGAGATTTTGAGGGATTAAAAATAATAAGACAAAGTCCCTAATTATGAAATAAACATTTTATTATGAAGAGAATCAATATGCTCTTTTAAAAACTGTTTCAGTGTCTGCTCTGCACACCCACAGTCTGCTGGGCATAGGGTCCAGCCATAATCCTGGTATTTTCTATATGCATAAATTTTATGAGTTGTAGATCTTAATTTTCTTGAATGGAATATTAAAAAGTTGAAAAACGGGGCCTCTAAGCTTACTTAATCTCATGCCATACTTTGATTCTGTACTATTCCTGAGAAAGAAATCTTCATCATAATTTGAATTTAAGTAACCCTGATTTTGACCTTTACTTTAAATATGTTTAATAATATACCTCTCATCTACATTCCCACATGTACAATGTATCCTATCTTGCTATTTCTTTATAATTCACTGATTAAACTATTATTTTTTATGTGCCAGTTGGATTTAAAGTCCGATTTTAAAAATTATAGATTTGTAATATGTATACATCTGCTGTGTTGAATTACATTTGAGATATTTTGCACACAAGCCAGTAGTTTCCAATCTGGGAAATAAAGACGTTTCTCTGTGGCCCTTAAGAGGGAAGATCACTGGAGCCTGTAACTGGGTGTGCAAGAAACTTTGTTATGAGCACCTTGGGCTGCTATGAATACCTTCATTTTATTGCTCTTCCTATATTGTATCTTCTTCCTTCACAAACCATAGAATCATGAGTACTGACATTTTAGGTCCTGTGAATCTTCTTTATCAATTGAAGCCTATTGCTACCACCATTAGCACCATTCCTCAATCAATTATCTTGGGTTTTCTATTAACTCGGGCATATAATCTCCAAAATCAATATTATTAATCCAGCTTCCATTTTTTATAACTCTGAAATCTTCCTTTTTCTAATTTATGGTCGTCAACACTTTTAGAAAAAATATTAGCCATATTCATTTTGTATTTTTATTCCTAATTTAATGAAATGTATCCAGTATTTTCTTATTATTTTGTTAATATTTTAAAGGATTTTTAATATTGTGTGAGTTGATCTGTATATACTTTCTATTTTGTAAACATTGGATGTTTTTATTAAAATAAGACATTTTTTTCTTTTTTAAAATATATTCTGGATATTTTCAAATGGTATTATGCTCATCTGTATTCTAAAGATTTAGTTTTGGTAGATATTTCTTCATAGAATCATCAAAGTTCAGTATTTTTAGGGGGAATAGTACTTTCGGCAAAATTCTACATTTCTTCTATAATAATACATAATAATAACTTTCTATTTTCTTTATAATTGGGAGTTTTAGGGAAATTATATTTTTATAAAACAGCCAATGAATCTGGTTCTTTTTTCATTGTAGCTGTATGTAATTGAGCAAATTTCAATTCGTGTAGTTTCTATAGTAACTGTGATTACTTTTCTCTTACTATTTGGTATTTTATGCGTTTCTATTTTCTCCCTTCTTGGTAGATTAGCTTTTCAGTCACATGTAAGTTCTGTGTTTTCCATTTTTTTTCCTTATTATTCTATTTTTTAAATTTTTAATTAAATAAATTCTAATTTTAAATTTTACTTCTTTCTACTGTAATGTTTTCAGATTATTGTTTAATTAAATTAGAAATTTATTTAAAAAATAGAAAAAATGTAATCTGTGGATATTAAATAAACAAGTAGAAAGTCACACTTAACTCAGGAAAAGGAAACATCAAAACCAAATTACAAAGTAGCTCAAAAGTCTTCATAAAATACTACACATTAAGACATATTAAATGCCTCATGGAACACTATATAGAGGAAAATTTGGACCTCATTGTTTACATCATTAAGTCACATAGTTAAAAAATATCTTTATTAAGCTTTGAACCATAAATGTTTTAAGGAATAATACAAAATAAAGTTAAAAATGCAGAAATAACTCTAAATTAGTAATTTCAAAGAAATTGATTAAAAAAATTAGAACTATTAACTAAATTCAAAAGCTAGATCCAAATATTAGTGAACTAAGGCAGCAACTAGACAAAGGAATAATTTAAAAAGTCATATAAATCAGAAAAATCCCTAAAAGATCAATAATAAAAAGACTAAGAATACTCATAAATGCCAAAGACTATGAATGCCTGATACATTTCATTAGCAATCAAATATATACTAACAGTCATAGATTACCATCTTCTTTCCCTTAGATTTGCAAACAATAATGAAAAATATTTCAAGCTATTTGATCACATGATATTTAATAACTGATATCACAGACAACTTGGTGGGAGCTCTGAATGGGAATATGTTTCTGTTTGTCTTTATTAATTTGTTAAGCAGGCAGATACGCATTGTTTAATACCACCATTCGTCATTGCAACTGGAGACAAAACAGTATTATGATAGTCATAGATAATAGGTTGCATCCTTGATGTTTCAGGTTCCTGAACTTACACAGAGCAGAATCAGCAGCCCTGATCTGCAGTGGGAAGTCAGAGGGGCCGTGTGGTTGGCATGTTTGCTTCCCTTGGGGGACATGCTGCTTAGTGGCTCACTGGCTGACAGAGCTCCACTAAGGATCATGCCATTTCACTTGAGGAAATTGGCTACATTCCTGTTTGTTCAGATCTGAGATAATCCTTTTTTCTCCCTTCCACCCTGCACTAGCTGATTTAGATTTAGATACCTGAAGCATGAGAGCGAACTGGAGGTCAATTCAGCAATTCTGTAAATAGTTCTGTACCAGAAGTGTTCGCCAAATAACAAAGCCGCTTCTTTCCCGAAGGACATGGAAGTGAAGACATTATATTTTAGAAGCACAAAGAGCAATCTGATGAGGATGGTATTGGCATTTAGCCAAGCATGAGTTCCAGGAAGACCACAAGGCTGGGCCTGCCTGTGGCTTTCTTTATGGCTCTAGTTCTCCAAATTAAATTGTATCAGTCCATCAGCACAAGAGTCTTGCAAGTGTCCCTTACAGTTCCGTAGTCCTTTTTCTGGATAGCTATCTAAGGAAACACATGGCAGTCATCAGCTTATAACTGAAAAAAAATTTCAGCAAGGCAACCACAAAAATTACTTCAGCATGGAAGGATAAAAGTTGACACATCACAAGGTAAAATGGCTCCTGGAGCCTCTCTGGAAACCCAGAACAAAAGGAAGAGGACCACAGTGAGTGAAATGACAGAGTTGAGAGACTGACTGGTAAAGAGCTGGATGTGCCATCTGCAACACCGGACAGAAGCAGCTGTGCGGCAGGGTACCAGATGGAAGAAGTCTACAGTGCCTCTTAGTGAGAGCCTGACGCAAAGGCAATTTCTCAAAAATAATACCCTTTTAAAAAAAAGAAAGAAGGAAAGAAGTTTGGTGGCTGCAGGCTCATTCTAGGCTTGATCTTGCATCCCAGAGCAGCCAAGATGCTCTGAAGCCTTGATACTACTGTGGAGCTAGAACAAGCAAGATTGGGGGCCAATGGAAACTGCTAAGTGCCCAAAACTCTCAAGATAACACCAAGTGTTACAATGTAGGGCTGTGAATGGGACAAGGAGCATTAGAATCATAATTAGAATATTGTCTGAATATGTTTCAAAGACTGCCATCACAGAAGCCAGAGAATGGTTGCTATTAGGCATGTCTTCCCTCAAGGTTTTGTATGTGGGCTCAGTATAAGCACTGAGATTCTTATGCTGAATTTACAACTACCTGCGATTAGCCAGGAAAAATGTTCTCTGTCTCTTTGTCTTCTGATTTCCAGTCAGAAAAATGATGATGTACCTACCATCTGCTAATGCATTCTAAAGAATGGCTTGTAGGAGTAGGCTTTACTATTTTTTGCTTGTTTGTTTGTATGCCCCCTTGAAAATAATAATAAAAAAAAACATACACTCTCTTATTTATTACAGATGTTATTACTACATAATAAAATCAATATATATCATCTATTACATAATTTTAGAAATAATCATAAGACAAAATTAAAATTAAAACAATTTACATGTTACTAGAAATCTATTTCTTAATGAGTTAGAGTTAGGGTTTTTCAAAAATAATTTATTCATCGGCAGATACATAAATAAAATTTATTCCTAGAATGAAACAGAATTAAGCATCGGTTCTATTCCTGTAGTTTTGTTTTTATGGATGTAAATGCTAAGTTAACATGAAGATGGAAATGAGTTTAGCAGGGTCATTCGAATTTTTCAGTTTCATTGAAGTTTTCTGGAAGTATCTAGTGATCTATAAAAGTAATTTTCAAGGACAAAAGCAAAATGAAAGAAGGGGAAAAACACATGTCTTGTAATGACTTGTTACTTATTTATTCACTTTGACAATTTAGAGACTTATCAAATAACCAAATAATTTCCTATTTTTTTTTCAGTTTGAGTCACAATGTTAACAATGTACTCAAAGAGTTTGGAAAGGAAATATTAATTTAAATCTATTTATCAATATACTGTTTTCCTTAGCTTTATTTAGGTAAAATTGGCAAATAAAATATATATATTTAGTGTGGACATAGTAATATTTCATATATGTATACATTGTGAAATTATTACCACAATGAAGCTAACTAATACATTCATTATCTCACATTGTTCCCATTTGTGTGTGTGTGTTCATGCACATGTGTGCTTGTGTGGTAGAACCGAAGTTCTACTCAGCAAATTTCAACTACACAGTATTGTATTATTAATTATAGTCACCATGCTATACCTTAGATCTTCAGAACCTATTTATCTTCCAAAACTGAAACTTTGTATCTTTTGACCAAATCTCCTCATTTCCCCCATCCATCTTCCCCTGGCCAAATACAATTCTACTCTTTGCTTTTATGAGTTTGACTTTTTTAGATTCCATATCTAAGTGAGAACATGCTGTATTTGTCCTGTGTCTGGCTTCTTTGGTTTAACATAATGACCTCCAGGTTCATCCATATTGTTACAAATGACAGAATTTTCTTCTTTCATAAGGCTAAATAATATTCTATTGTGTTTATTTTTCATATTTTATTAATCCTTTCATCCATAGTTGGACACTTCAGTGATTTCCATATCTTGGTTATTGTGAATAATGCTGCAGTGAGCATGGAGTACAGATAACTCTCTGATATACTAATTTCATTTCCTTTGGACATACATCCCTAAGTGAGATTGTTGGATCATATGGTAGTTCTTTTTTTAATTTTTTGAGGAACCTCTATCTAGTTTTCCAAAGAGGCTATAATAATGTATATGCCCACCAACAATACACAAATGTTCCCTTTACCCTACATTCTCTTCAACACTTGTTATGTTTTTTTTAAGTGTTAATCATCCTAAATGTTGTGAAGTGATATCTTGTTATAGTTTTAATTTGTATTTCCTTGATGCCTAGTGATATTGAGCACCTTTTCATATACCTATTGGTATTTGTAGGTCTTCTTTGTTTTTTGGGTTTTGTTTTTGTTTTCTACTATTGACTTGTAGGAGTTCCTTAATATTATGGATATTAGACCCTGATTAGATATATAGTTTGCAAATATTTTTTCCTGTTCCATAGTTGTCTCTTTATTTTGTTGATCATTTCCTTTGCTGTGCAGAAAATTTTCAGTTTGATGAAATCTCATTAGTCTATTTTTGTTTTTGTTATGTGTGGTTTTGGGATTATACCAAAAAAAAAAAAATAAATTCCCAGACCAATGTCAAGAGGCTTTTTCTCTATGCTTTTTTCTAATAGTTTTACAGTTTAGATCTAATGTTTAAGTCTTCGATTCATTTTTATTTGATTTCTGTATATGGTATTAGTTAAGGATCCAGTTTATAATTTTCTAATACCATTTAGTAAAGAGAGTAGGCATATTTTTCCTCCTTTGTCAAGAATAATTGACCACATGGGTTTCTTTCTGGGACCTCCAATTTGTTCTACTGATCTATGTGTGTATTTCTGTGCCAGTATCATACCATTGTTGATTATTACAGCTTTGTAGTATATCTTGATACCTGGGATTGTGATACCTTTACTTTTTTTTTCTACTTTTTCAAGATTGCTTTGTCTATTTGGGGTCTTTTGTGGTTTCATACAAATTTTAGGATTATTTGTTCAAAAGCTCTGAAAAACGCTGTTTGTATTTTTTTTAAGATTTTTTAAATTTATTTATTTGACAGATCACAAGTAGGCAGAGAGGCAGGCAGAGAGAGAGGAGGAAGCTGAGCAGGGAGTCTGATGCGGGGCTCGATCCCAGGGCCCTGGGATCATGAGCTGAGCCGAAGGCAGAGGCTTTAACCCATTGAGCCACCCAGGCACCTCCCGCTGTTTGTATTTTGATAAGGAACACATTAAATCTGTAAACTGCTTTGGGTAGTACGGTCATTTTAATAATATTTGTTCTCCCAACCCATGAGCATAGAATACCTCTACATTTGTTGTGTTGTCTTCAATTGCTTGCATCAGTGTTTTGTAGTTTTCATAGTACAGATCTTTTACCTTCTTTGATGTTTACTCCTAGTAATTTTATTCTTTTTGGTGTAATTGTAAATGAGAATGTTTTCTGAATTTCTCTTTCTGCTACTTCATTATTACTGCATGGGAACGCAGTGGATTTCTGTATATGGATTTTGTATCCTGAGACTATACTGAATTCATTTATCAATTCTAGTAGTTTATTGGTGGAGTCTATAGGGTTTTCTATATATAGTATCATGTCATCTGCAAATAGTGAAAATTTCACTTCTTCTTTACTGATTTGGATGCCTTTTATTTCTTATCAGATTGCTGTGCCTAGGATTCACAGTACCATTTTGAACAAGAGTGGTGAGAGTGGACATCCTGGTCTTGTTCTTGATCTTAGGGAAGAAGCTCTCAGTTTTTCCTCATTAAGTATGCAATTAGCTGTGGGTTTTCATATAAGGCTTTTATTATTTTGAGCTATGGTCCCTCTATACCAACTTTGTTGAGGATTTTTATCATGAATGGAAACTGTACTTTTAAATGCTTTTTCTGCATCTACTGAAATTTCCTTATGGTTTTTATACTTTCTCTGATTGATATAATGTATCAAATATATATTGATTTGCATGTAATGATTTGCAAATATTGAACCACCCTTGTATCCCAGTGATAAATCCCAGTTGATCATGTTGAACGATTTTTTTTAAAGTATTATTGGATTTGGTTTGCTAATATTTTGTTGAGGATCTTTGTATCTTTGTTTATCAGAGATATTGGCCCAGAGTTCTCATTCTTTGTAGTGTTTTTATCTGGCTTTAGTATCAGGGTAATTCTGGCCTCAAATAATGAATTTGGAAGATATCCTTCCTTTTCTATTTTTTTGGAAAAGTTTGAGCAGAATAGGTTAACTTTTCTTTAGGACTATATATAGCTCTTCTTTGTCTCTTTCTACAGTTTTTGTTTTAATGTCCACTTCGTCAGATATAAGTATTGCTACACCAGCTTTCTTTTCAGTTCCATTTGCTTTTCTCTTCTTTCACTTTCAATCTGCATGTGTCTTGAGCACTGATGTGTCTTCTAGGCAGCAAAGTAATTATTGATAAGTATATACTTATTGCCATTTTGTTATTTTTTTATGGTTGCTTTTGTAGTTTTTCTCTGTTCTGTTCTTCTCTTCTCTCAAGGCTTAGTGGCTTTCTTTGGTGATATACGTGGATTCCTTTCCCTTAATTTTTTACATATCTATTTGTTTTGATTTGTGGTTTCCTTGAGGTTTATATGTAACATCATAATTGCATATAGCAGACTATATTTGGTGTATGGTTCCCTAACTTTGAACCCATTCTAAAAGCATTAAATATTTACTCTGACTCCCCACTCTCCAACATTTTAGGTGTATGGTTGGTGTCATACTCTACATCCTTTTTATTTTGTGAATCTCCTTTCATAGTTATACTTTATTTTACCCCTTTTGTGCTTCCTAATTTTCTTCATCCTACTCACAGTCCTTACTTTCCACTCAGAAAGTCCCCTTTAACATTTCTTGTAGGGCTGGTATGATGCTCATGAATTTCATTAATTTTTGTTGTTCTGAGATACCCTTTACCTATCCCTCAATTCTGAATGATAGCTTAGAGGATAGAGTATTCTTAGTTGCAGGTGTTTTAGGTTTTTTTTGTTTTGTTTTGTTTTGTTTTCCAGCATTCTGAATACATCATGCTACTCCCTCTGGCCTATAGAGTTTCTGCTGAAAAATCAACTGATACCCTTATAAGGTTTCCCTTGTATTGTATCTGTTTTCTTTTCTCTTGCTGCTTTTAAAATTCTCTCTTTATCACTATTTTTTGTCATTTTAATTACTATGTGTCTTGCTGTGGGCTTCCTTGAGTTTTGTTGGGGACCTCTGTGCTTCAGGATCTGGATTTCTCTTTCCTTCCCCAGATTTGGAGACTTTTCAGCTCTTATTTCTTTAAATAAATTTCCTGCTCAGTTGTTATGTTTGATGGTGTCACTGAAATCTGTCATTTTTTTTTATTATTATTCTTTTTTTTTTCTCCTGTTCAGCTTGATTAGTTCCCATTACTGTTTCTTCCAGGTCACTGATCCATTTTTCTGGTTTCTCTAGTCTACTATTTATTCCGTCTAGTGTATTTTTAGTGTATTTTAATTTCAGTTATGGAGTTTTTCATCTCTCATTGGTTCTTTTTATGTTTTCTGTCTCTTTGCTGAGTGTCTCACTAAGGTCCTTCCCTCTTAAGTCCAGTAAGTATCTTTATGATCATTATTTTAAATTCCCATTTACCTCTTTTGCCGTGATTGTGACCTGTTCTTTCCTTTGAGACCTATTTTTCTGCCTCCTTATTTTATCTAACTCTCTATGTCTGTTTCTCCGCTCTTGAAAGTTTTGCCATTGTAAAGAAGAGGTCCTTTGGTGCCTTGCAGTGCAGTATCCCCTGTTTACCAGAACCTGGATCTTTAGGGTTGTCTTCTATGTGTGTTGCCTGTGCCCTGATGTTGTGCCTCAGCTGCTTTTGTCTTTATCACAGCCATCTGCAGTGGCTCTTTTTTCCTGTTGTAGGCAGGGTTTGGTTCCTGTGTTGTTAGTGTACCAATCCAGGGTCTCCTTGAGTTGAGTGAGACTGGGCAGTTGCCAAGATGCAGTAGCACCAAATTGTTGGGTGATTTTCCTATGTTGTTCCCTGAGAATCTTTTGTTGGTGGGTGGGGCCCGCAGTCAGGCCAGTTGTCTACCCCCAGTCTGTTGCTGGAGCTATAGTTGGACTAGAGTGTGTGGTTATTTTCCCTTCTCCCTGGGGCAGAAGACACTTTGGAGTGGTGCTGGTTTCTCTTCGGCCTGCTTATGCACTGCCATGCCTTTGGAACTATTTTGAATGAGCTCCAGCCACAGGTGAATTTGAAGGGACAGGTGTACAGAAAAAGACTGGTGCAAGGCATGTTGTGTAAGCATGGTTTGTGCAGTGCTGCTGTGGGTAGGACCTGCAGTGGCCCAGGACTAAGGCTAGCTATGTTGAAAGAGATAGATCTACTGAAGAACATAGGGGCAGGGGAGTTGGTATTGGCAACATTTGCAAAGGACTGCTGTGGGAGGAGACCTAAAGCTCTGGCCTTGCTGGAGGGGCTGTGTCTGAAAGAAAATGTGGGGGTGGAATATGCTGTTAGCAAGTTAAGTAGAGAGTATTCATGCTGTGTTGTTTCCTGCACATGTCCCTGTGCTGGGCTGGAAGTCAGAGAAGGGAAATGCCACCCTTGGTCTCCTTTGTTCCTGGAGAAGTCTCATATGCTCTGAGATTAGTAAATAAATCTCTGAGATTAGTAAATGAATCTCCATCTACAGCCTAGGTGTTTTTCAAACTGAGGATATATGTTATATCTCCATGGGTCTGTTTGTTTACTGACTCTTTAAGTGTGGGACCTCCGCCCTCTTGGCTTACCCAGAACCAAATCTAATATTGTTAAGTTTTTATTTAAATTCCAGCTGGTTAATGTACAGTGTAGTATTAGTTTCAGGTGTGCAGTATAGTGATTCAGCACCTCTATATGATACTTGGTGCTAAGTTTGAAGTATTAAGCCCTAGTGATTATTAGATCCCTTTGTTTTTCAAAGCCAAATGTTATGGGGACTTGTCTTCCCCATGTGGGTTCTCTGTGCCTGGGGTGCCTGGCATGGGGTCTGGTCCTCTACCCTCTTCCATACCCATGGTGTCCTTCCCTCCCATGGACAGTCCTGTCCAAATAGACAGGATCTATTTGGCTCCTGACCACATCTCTGCCATTTCTACCCTCTTTGATCTGGCCTTTCCCATACATTTAGCTTCAGAGAGTCTGTTCTGCCAATGTTCAGTTCATTTTCTGAATTATTTACAATGAGGTGGGTGTTATCTAGTTTTATCTGTGGAATGAGATAAACTTAGGATCATACTACTCTACCATCTTCCTCTATGTTTCTTATTTCTTATATCAATAAAATACAATATATATTCAAATGATGAGTTTTATATGAAGTGAAGATTGTAATAAAAGTTGTGTTGTTCCTTTATTCAGGAAATGTATATGTCTGAGTATATTAGAATTTTGCATTCAGCTTTTGAATACAATTAAAAGAAAAGTATAAATTAATAATTCATATACTGTTGGTTTCTTTAGATATTATGACCAAGTTCTTCTAATTTTTTTAAAGATTTATTTATTTATTTGACAGGGAGAGAGATCACAAGTAGACAGAGAGGCAGGCAGAGTGAGGAGGAGGAAGCAAGCTCCCTGCTGAGCAGAGAGCCCTATGCGGGGCTCGATCCCAGGACCTGAGATCATGACCTGAGCCAGAGGCAGACGTTTAACCCACTGAGCCACCCAGGTGCCCCAAGCTCTTCTAATGTTTTAATAAAAAAAGGCAACTCTGACAAAACTGATCCTAACAGCAGCTAGACTAAGTACTTTACTTTTAAAAAATATAGGAAAAATTATTAAATACATATACGATAAACTAATATGAGATTACAATGTTGTAAAATATAATTCAAGTACATTTAGATATTTACTAATTTAAAGAAATCACATATTTTGGGTGGTGAATTTTATCATTACAACTTGAAAATTCATATAATTTCAGAAAACATTCCAATTTGATTTGTAGAATCAACATCAGTAATTTTTATTTCTTCTGATTAAAGATGCTTTACTTTCCAGCTAATGGCAAGTCCTAATGGGTTTTGGAAGAGTTTATATGAATTGCTTAAATGTTTTTTTCAAGACTTTTTTTTTATTTATTCATTTGAGAGAGACAGGGAGAGACTGAGAGTACAGCAGGAAGAGAGGCAGAAGCAGGAGGAGAGGCAGAAGCAGACTCTTCACTGAGCTGGGAGCCTGATGTGGGGCTCCATCCCAGGACTCTGAGATCATGACCTGAGCCAAAGTCAGACACTTAACTGACTGAGCCACCCAAATACCCCATGAATTGCTTATGTTTTAACACATTAAAAAAAGCATATTTAGCATTTCTCTTATGAGTCTTTTACCAAAATCTCCCTTGCCAGGTTCTCCCTCAACAGTAGTACTTTTTTCACAATAGTCAAGGAATAGAAGCTTTCTTCTTTAAAAGTTGCTATTTCTCCCAATGCCCTTATTCCATAATATATTTCATTTCAGTCCTTCCCCATATGGGCTAAAATATCTTTTCTTGTGTTATGTTTCATGTGTATCATGTCTATTTAATAACATAAAAGACAGGAGGCTCTGTGTTGGTTTTACAGTGTTCTGAATGCTCACCAAAGGAGTCTTCACCCATCCCAATAGTTTACAGAACTGGAGGTTTCATTGCCAGGAAGATGCAATATTGTAAGATTTTGGGGAAAGGGCTATTCTTTCTGCCTCTAAAGTTAAAGAGAACTGGTGTAGAAGGGAAAATGGTAAGAGAGAACAAAAATCTCAGAGACAGTCCATAGAGAAGAACTGGAAATGCATTCCTCTAAACCCAGTGGTACCCAGAGTCTATTGGAAAGTAGTCCAGTTTAGACACACCTGTCATAGGGATTCAGAAGTTGCTAAAACTGGATTTATGTAGTGATAATATAAATTGAAAATAGAAAATTGCCCCTTCAATACCCAGTGAAAATTTTGTAGTTATTGTATCTGTGATTGCAGAAAAGAAAGGAAAAAAATTGTTGATTAACAATGAAAAAAAGTTTACTGTGAAACTGAAAACTAAGATGGTATAGTGGTTTTGGCAAACTATAAATGTTAGAAATATGGTTAAACATAGACCAAGAATTATGAACCTAGCTGAACGGGATAAACAGATTTCTGGTCTCAGTTTGGGGCAACATTTGCAGCAGTGGTTTTTCAATTCAGATTGCATTATTAGTATGAGACTCCTCTGGAGGGCTTGAAAAACTACCAATCCCTGAGCCTCATCCAAGACCAATTCAGTTAGAATCTTTGTGGTTGGAATCTAGGTATTGGGGTATTTGAAAAGTTCCCCAGGGATTCCATTGTTCAGCATAGATTGAGAGCCAACATTTTTTAGATAAATTTGACATAGAATTGTGCAAATCAAAATAAGATCTGCTGAAATATAAAAAGAGAAACTGTTGGTGATTTGGGGGTGCTAGAAATTGAAATTATCAGTATAATAAGCATTGTCATGGACAAGAGTGACTCTTGCCTAACCCCTACCCAACTCTTAAAATTTGAGAGAAATTAGTAATGATTAAATTTCCTTCTGGGGTAATTTTTCTGAAGCCGGAAATTGACTAGAGAATAGGTAAGGAGTCATGTTGTATAAATGTTATATCAAAATTTTAGGCAAATATTTGCTAAAAGAGATTTATGGCAAAATTAATTATAATAGAAAAATATGTGCTACAACACCATGGTTGCATAAGGTTACCTCTCCATGATGGAACATAATGCTGTTATTAAAGTAATAATTTCACATGATATTCAGTGTATTCCCTGAAATATGAGTGATTTTTAGGTACTTGGTAATACTACACATAAAATATATTTGTATATAGGCATATGCATATACACAAATAACAAATGTGCTTATACACGTGTATTTATACATATGTATATATGTATAAAGTTTTCAAAACAATAACAAGCTGTTGATTGGCTTATTTTACTTTCTTACTATAGTTCCTTATTTTTCTTTCTTTTTAAAGAGGACAAGAATATATTATGTTTAATATCTAAATGTTTAACACTTTTCAGAGACTGGATAGAAATGATATTAGTCACATTCTAGTGACTCATTAAGTGATATAGCTTGACATATTTTAAAATAAATCTGCCAAGATAAAGGCTGCTCAATTGCTAAAATGTATGCAATTCTCTCAACCACACATCTGTTCCTAAGATAATATGCCTTGAAAGCAATATGTGCATGTGGGTGTTTAATAATTTTAATAGACATTTATCAAGGTCATACCTGTAGTAGCTTTTATGACTCTAATTTTGATGATTGTTTTCTAAGACTATTGTAACTTAAGCATGTAGAATTTCTGAATGAAGTATTTTAGGGTACAATATATCATTATTTATGTAAATAGCATTTGATCATCATTAGTCATTTAAAGTTAGGTAACAGAAGTATGAGAGAAAAATTTAGAATACTTATAAAGGGTGTAAAAGAAAGCTGTAATGGCAAAAAGATAACTACTGTTTTTGTATATTCCCTTAGAATTCATTTTAGAAGCATACTTTACTCAGTTTTATTAAAGTATAATCTATATAAATAAAATTCACCAAATATGTGTAGGATTTATAAGCTGTGAAAAAATGTATAGAGTTGAGAGAGGAAGATGGTGGCAAGCGTAGGAAATTTTTCTCATTCTGAAAATATAGCTATATAACTATCAAATCATCCTAAATAGACATCTGGTGTGGTGTGATATCTGGAGGTGGTGTCAGGTCTCATTTCACAGGCAGACCACAGCACAATTAGTTAAAACTTGCCACATTTAAGCAGAGCCCAAATGCTGCCTACAGTGGGCCAGGAGAACTCTGCAGGTGACTGGCCAGAAGGATAAAGCAGCCAAAACACAATAGCAGAACACACACAGCACATACCAGAGACACTCTCTGAAGTGACAGGCCCTGGGTAATACATGGTCTCCTCTTTATGAAGCCATTACTTTCAGGAGTAAGAGACATAACTGGATTTTCTAACACAGAGAAGAAGGCAGAGACTTAGACAAAATGTGAAGAAAGAGGAATTTATCCCAAACAAATGAACAAGATAAGTCCACAGCCAAAAATAAAAGCAAAACAGATATAAATAATATGCCTGGTGGCGAATTTAAAGTAACAATCACAAGGATACTCACTGGGCTTGAAAAAGAATGGAAGACATCAGTGAGACCTTTACCACAGAGTTTAAAAAATAATAATAAGAAGAAATAATCAGAAATAATGGATGCAATAAATAAGATTGGAAACAGGCTTGATGCAATGAACAGTGGGCTAGAAGATGCTAAGAAATGAATCAGTGACCTAGAAGACAAAATAATGGAAAATAATGAAGCTGAACAAAATATAGAAAGAATTATGTAAATGAGAATAGACGGGGGAACTCACTGAATGTACCAAATTTAATAGCATTTACATTAATAACATTTGCATTATCAGATTTACATTATCAGAGTCCCAAAAGAATAAGAGAGAGAAAAGAAATTTCATTTGAAAAAAAAAATAGCAGCTGAAAACTTCCCTCATCTAGGGAAAGAAATAGACATCCAGATCTAAGAGGCACAGAAAACTCCCATCAAAATCAACAAGAGCGGGCCAACATCAAGATATATGGTAATTAAATTTGCAAAATATGGTGATAAAAAAATCTTAAGAGCATCAAGAATAAGCCCTTAATATACAAAAGGTAAGCCATAAGGCTATTAGATTTCTCAAGAGAAACTTATCATACCAGAATAGAGTGTCATGATATATTCAATTTGCTGAATGGGAAAAATCTCCAACCAAGAATACTCTATGCAGCCAGGCTATCATTCAGAATAGGAGAGATAAAGGGGTTACCAGACAAACAAAAAGTGAAGTTCATGACCACTAAACCAGCCATGCAAGAAATATTAAAGCAGACTCTTTGAGTGCAAAGGAGAACAAAAGTGACAAAGATAAGAAAGAATCAGAAAATCTCCAGAAATAATAACAAAACAAGTAATAAAATGGCAATAAATACATATCTATCAATAATTACTTTGAATAAAATGGACTAAACACTGCAGTCAAAAGACATATTGTTTCAGAATGGATAGAAAAACAAGACACACCTATATACTGCTGACAAGAGACTCATTTTAGATCTAAATTCACATACAGATCAAAAGTGAAAGGGTGGAGAAACATTTATAACAAAAGAAAGCCAAAGTGGCAATACTTCTATCAGACAAACTAAACATTAAAATGAAGACTGTAAAAAGAAACAAGGAAGAACATTATATAATCATAAAGGGGACAATCCAACAAGAAGTTAAAATAATTATAAATATTTATGCATCCAACATGGGAACACCCAAATATATAAAACAATTAATAAAAAACAAATTAATTGATAATAACACAGTAATAATAGGGGACTTTAACACCTCACCTACATCAATGGGCAGATTATGCAAACAGAAATTCAACAAGAAAACAATGTCTTTGAATGATACACGGGAATAAATGTATTTAACACATACTTTCAGGACCTTCCATCCTAAAACAGCAGAATACATTCAAGTGTGCATGTAATATTCTTCAGAACAGATCACATGTTAGGTCACAAAAGAGGCCTCAATGAATACAGAAAGGCTGAAATCATACCATGCACCTTTTCGGACTATGCCATGAAATTAGAAGTCAATCATATGGAAAAATCTGGAAAGGCAACAAATATATGAATGTTAAATAACATGCTACTAAACAATAAATAGTTCAACCATGGAATCAATGAAGAAACTAAAAATACATGGAAACAAATAAAAAAGAAAACACAATGGCCCCAAACCTTTGGAATACAGCAAAAGCATTCCTAAGAGTGAAGTATACAGCAATGAGGACCTACTTCAAGAAATAAAAAAAATCTCAAATAAGCAACCCAACCTTACACCACAAGGAGCTAGAAAAACAATAACAAATGAAGCCTAAAAGCAGTAGAAGAAAGGAAATAATAAAGACTGGAGCAGAAATAAATAATGTAGAAGCTAAAAAGAAAAGGAAAGGGAAGCAAAGAAAAAAAGATAAGCAAAGAAAAAAGAAAAAGAAACAATAGAGCCAATGGAGCATATCAATGAAATGAGGTGGTAGGTCTGTGAAAAAATTAATAAAACTGATAAATCTCTAGCTAGACTGATCAAAAAGAAAAAAGAAAAAGACCAAGATAAATAAATAAAAAATGAGAGAGGAGAAATAATGAACCACACTATAGGAATACAAACAATTATAAGAGAATATTATAAAAACAATATGCCAAAAAATTGAACAACCTGGAAGAAATGGATAAATTCCTATGAGCATATAAACTACCAAAACTGAAATAGGAGGAAATAGAAAATGTGAACAAATAACCATCAATGAAATTAGATCAGTAATCCAAAATATCCCAACAAACAGAAGTCTAGGACCAGATGACTTCATAGATGAATTGTACCAAACATTTAAAAAGGAATACTCAAACTATTCAAAAAAAAAAAAAAGAAGAAGAAGAAGAAGAAGGAAGGTACAAAGGAAGGAAGAGAGGGATGCTATGAGGCCAGCATTACCCTTATAATAAAACCAAATAAAGACTCTACTAAAAAAGAGAGACAGGCCAATAACACTGATGAACATGGAAAATTCTCAGTAAAATACAAGTAAACCAAATCCAATGACACTTTTAAAAATCATTCACCACGATCAAGTGGGACTTATTCCTAGGTTGCAAGGTGGCTCAGTATTCAGAAATCAATCAGCATGGCATGCCACATTAATAAAAGAAACAAGAACCATATGGTCATTTCATCAGATTCAGAAAAACCATTTGACAAAGTACATCCATTCATGATAACAACCCTTGATGAAGTAGGTTTAGAAGAAACATACCTCATCATAATAAAGGGTATATATGAAAAACTGACAGCTAATATCATCCTCAATAGAGAAAAAATGAGACCTTTCCCTCTATGATCACGAAGAAGACAGGATTGTCCATGCTCATCACTGTTATTTAACACAGCACTAGAAGTCCTAGCCACAGCAATCAGAAAACAAAAGGAAACAAAAGACATCCAAATCAACAAGGAAGAAGTCAAACTTTCACTGTTTGCAGATAACATGATACTCTATAGAAAAGCCAAAACTCCCCAAAACTACTAGAACTGGTACATGCATTTAGTAAAGTCACAGGATATAAAATCAATATACAGAAATCTGTTACATTTCTATATACCAATAGTGAAGTAGCTGAAGGAGAATTTAAGGAATCAGTCCCATTTACAATTGCGCCAAAAATGACAAAATACCTAGGACTAAACCTAAGCAAAGACCTATACTCTGAAAATTATAAAACACTGATTAAAGAAATTGAAGAGAACACAAAGTAATAGAAAGACATTCCATGTTCATGGATCGGAAGAGCAAATGTTAAAATGTCTCTATTACTCAAAGCAATCTACATGTTTAATGCAATCCCTGTCAAAATACCGCAGCATTTTTTTCACAGAGCTACAATAAACAATCCTAAAATATATATGGAACCACAAAAGACCCTGAATAGGCAAAGGAACCTTGAAAAAGAAAAGCAAAGCTGGAGGCATCAAAATTCTGGACTTCAAGTTATATTAGAAAGCAGTAGTGATCAAAACTTTGGTACTGGCATAAAAGTAGACACATGTCAGTATGGCTGAAATCAACAATACAGGAAACAACAGGTGTTGGTGAGGATGTGGAGGAAGGGGAATCCTCTTGCATTGTTGGTGTCATATGCAAACTGGTGCAGCCACTCTCAAAGACTTTATGGAGGTTCCTCAAAAAAGTTCTTTTTAAAAAAAGAACTACTGTGTGATCTAGCAATTGCTTTACTAGGTATTTCCCTAAAGAATACAAAAATACTAATTAAAAGGGATACATGCACTCCAATGTTTATAATAGCATTATTAGCAATAGCCAAATTATGGAAGCAGCCCAAGTGTCTATCAACTAATAAATGGATAAAGAAGTGGGGTGTGTGTGTGTGTGTGTGTGTGTGTGTGTGTGTAATGGAATATTTTTCAGTTATGAAAAAGCATGAAATCTTGCCATTTGCAATGACATAGATGGAGCTAGAGGGTGTTATGGTAAGTAATATAAGTCTGGGAAAGACAAATACCATATGATTTCACCCATGTGGAATTTAAGAAACAAAACAAATGAACAAGGGGGGAAAAAAAGAGATGAGAGAGAGGCAAATCCAGAAATATATTCTTTTTTTTTTCCTTTTTAATTTATTTTTTTCAGCGTAACAGTGTTCATTGTTTTTGCACAACACCCAGTGCTCCATGGAATACGTGCCCTCCCTATTACCCACCACCTGGTTCCCTCAACCTCCCACCCCCACCCCTTCAAAACCCTCAGGTTGTTTTTCAGAGTCCATAGTCTCTTATGGTTCACCTCCCCTTCCAATTTTTTTTTTTTTTAATAAACATATAATGTATTTTTATCCCCAAGGGTACTTACACTGTTGGTGGGAATGCAAGCTGGTGCAACCACTCTGGAAAACAGCATGGAGGTTCCTCAAAATATTGAAAATAGAACTACCCTATGACCCAGCAATTGCACTACTGGGTATTTACCCTAAAGATACAAACGCAGTGATCCAAAGGGGCATGTGTACCCGAATGTTTATAGCAGCAATGTCTACAATAGCCAAACTATGGAAAGAACCTAGATGTCCATCAACAGATGAATGGATAAAGAAGATGTGGTATAGATATACACAGTGGAATACTATGCATCCATCAAAAGAAATGAAATCTTGCCATTTGCAGAAATATATTCTTAGCCATAGAGAACAAACTGATGGATACCAGAGAGTAGGTGGGTGTAGGGATGGGTTAAATAGGTGATAGGGATTAAGGAGCACATGTAGTACCGAGCGTTCTATGGAGGTGTTGAGTACACATGAAACTAATATTACAATGTATTGTTAACTAACTGGAATTTGAGTAAAAACTTAAAGAATGTATAAAGTCATGTAAATACTACCACAATCAAGCTATAGAATATTTACCTCATCCCAATCTGATTCTGACAGAATTTATAGTATGTGTAGTCTTTCGTATCTGCTTCTTTCACATAGCATGATGCTTTTGTGTTTTTTTTAATATTTCATGTTGTTTTATATATCGGTAGTTTATTCCTTTTTACTGTGAGATGGTATTCCATTCTTTGGATAGTCTACAATTTGTTTAGTCATTCATTTTCCTGTAGATGGGCATATGGGCTCTTTCTGGTTTTTTGACTATATGTATAAAACTGCTATAAAAATTTTCTTTAACCCCTTCTTTGAACATGTTTCATTTGTCTTAGATAAATACCTAGGAGGAGGATTTATAGGTCATATGTTAAGTATATATTTGATTTTATATGAAACTGCCAAATTATTTTTCATTATACCATTTTATGCATTTATACCATTTTATATTCCTTCCAGTACAATGAGTACTGGAGTTAATGTATAAGACTTCTAGTTCTTCCACATCCTCATCGACAATTGACATTTTCAGGTTTCTGTTTTTCATCAATTTAGCGAGAATGAAATGGTATATTGATGAATTTTTTAATGTGTACTTTCCTCATGATTAATGATATATTCTTTTCATGTTGCTTACTGTGCACTCATATGGCCTTATGTAGATCTTATTTCATGAGATACCTGTTCAAATCATTAATTTAAAAAACTGAGTTCTTTGTCTTCTTGTCATTGAATTGCAAAAGTCTTTTACTAGAAATAATTTTTACAAATAGTTTCTTTCAGTGATATGCTTTCTTATTTTTTTACAGTGTCATTGAAACACAAATGTTTTAAAATTTAATGAAATTTAATGTAACAGTTATTGAATTATCAATTTGCGTTGTTCATTGTTTATATGTTCTAAGAAATCTCTTCTTGTTCTTGGTTACAAGCATTGTATACAGATCCTACACACATTTTTTAAATTAATTCACAAGTATTTGATATTTTTGATGCTATTGTAATATAATTATTTAAAAAGTCATTTATAAATTTTCCTTCCTATTGTTAAGAAATATAACATTTTTATATATTGACCTTGTGTCCTGAAGTTTTGGATATGGCCAAACTTACTTAATAGTTCAAGAAACTTGTTTCCTGACTTTTTTGTTGTTGTTGTTTGTTTGTTTGTTTGTTTTTGTTTCCTGATTTTTAAATTTTTTTTAAAGATTTTATTTATTTATTTGAGAGAGAGCATGACAGAGTAAGTGAGAGAGCACAAGCACAGGGAGGGCTGAAGTAGAGGGAGAAGCAGGCCCCACTGAGCAGGGAGCCCAACACAGGGCTTGAACCCAGGAACCCAGGATCATGATCTGAGCTGAAGGCAAAGGCTGACTTAACTGACTGAGCCACCCAAGTGTCCCTGTTTCTAGATTTTTTTTTTAATGATTTTTCTCCATCATGTAATTTTTGAAGATTCTTCCTTTATAATTTCGCTTTGTGCTTTGTATTTCTTTTTGTTTTTGTATTGCACAGACTAGAACTTAAAAGGCAATGTTAAATAGAAGTAGCAAAAGTATACAACCTTGCGTTTTTCCCAGTCTTACAGAAAAACTTCCAGTCTTTCACCATTTAAGAGTCATAATAACTATAAGTGTATTGTACGTGTCCTTTCCTGGGTTGAGGAAGTTCTCTTTATTACTACTTTTCTTTTTTGAACTATAAATGTGTATTGAATTTTGTCAAATCTATGCTATTAATTAACAGTTTTTCTTTTATATATTATTAATATTGTATTAAATTGATTGATTTTATATTGATTAATTTTAAAATGTTGAAACAGTCTTGCACTGCTTAAATGAATTCTACTTGGAATTGAGGCTATTTGAAAACTATAAAATGTTTTTTATATATGGGATAAATGTTTTTACATGTGGAATGCCTGGGTGGCTCAATCTGTTAAGCATCTGCTTTGGGATCGGGTCATGATCCCAGGGTCCTGGGAACAAGTCCCACATCGGGCTCCTCTCTTAGTGGGAGTCTGTTTCTCTCTCTGCCTGCTGCTGCCTCTGCTTATGTGCACACTATTTATCTCTGATGAAAAAATACATTTAAAATTAAAAAAAAAACTGTAAAATGAGAGATTTGAAAGTAGGAGAAGTCTTACAGATATGGAGAATTAACTGGTATCTCTGGATTAATGGAGATATTAGAAGGAATGGGATAGATGTATAAGAGTTGATGGATGAAGTATGGGATGTTTGTTAAAGATATTTTGAGATCAAGGTAGGTAGTCGTGATGACAAAGTTTGAGATATTCTAGAAATTGAAGAAAGGGATCTCACTGGATTTGAGGTCATAACACTCAGAGCCTAAGATGACAGATAATGCACTTAGAATGTTCTTTTAAAAATGATGGTGATTGTGGGGTAAAGGGGGAAACACTGACTCAAGACCGAATATCTTTGGTAAATAAGTGATCTGAAACTGAATAGATGTAACAAGGCAAGAGCATGTCCCAGGATTATAAATGCACAGATTTTGCCAGATTGAGACTCAGACAGGTTTCAAAGCTTAAGACAGTTAAGAGATTTCTAGAAAACTGATTTTTGCTCCATTTATCTTGAAAAAACTAACAAGGAATATATTGGCATTATTTTATACTAGTTACTTGCCCTTGGTGGATAGTCAGACCCCCCAGCCAGAGTTTTTATAACCATCCATTTGCTCAGTGTGAATGCAGGCTCGTGATGGCTCACAACACCTGACAGTTAAATTTTCAGGGATTTTACAAGTCAATGATAAACAGTCATTATTAAAAGTTAAATTAGGTGACTTATACTTTAAGTAATTATGCTAAAGTTTAATAAATACTCAAAACTATCAATATCACTATCAAGTCTAATCATTTTCTAATTCTTTTATTATTAATTCTTCTCTTGGGGTTATCTATCTCTTTGTATGTTACCTGTGTAACATTTAAAAATTATATAATAGTTGGTTTCTAAATATGTCTTCCCAACTCTATATTCAGTAGTATTACATCAATAGCTTTAAAATTGACCTTGGTTTTAATATTTATACCACAGAATAGTCAAATGCTCCAGATTAAGACTTTGGTTGTTATTTGTTTGATTTTTCTAGACCTATAAAAGCTTCTATAAGTTTCTATAAAAGTTATAGAAAATCATCAATAAAGCAGATTAAATGGCAAACTTTGTTGTATCTGTGGCCATTAAATTTTTAAATAATGTTTTCATTTAATAACATTTTAAATTAATAAATATTTAATTTTATTTTATAAATATATATTTATTTATAGAGATATAGTAAATGGTTATTAAGCATGAATGGATAATAAAAGGGGGTCCAAATGGTGACTATTGGAATGCTGATCACTACTGAAATAAAAGAACTGGAAGACTGCATTAATCATATTCTTTTTAAAAAATTTGTATTCATTTATATAAGAGAGAGAAAGAGACCACAGGGGAAGAGCAGAGGGAGAAGGACAAACGGACTTTGCTCTGAGTGCAGAACCTGACCTGGGGCTTGATCCCAGGACCAGGAGATCATGACCTGAGCTGAAATCAAGTCGGCCACTTAACCAGATGAGCCACCCAGCACCTTGCATTTATAATATTCTTTAATGAAAGTGAAATTCTCTTCTAACACTCTGAACCCAATTTTTAATTTTGCTTCTCTGCCGGCTTTGTGGACATTGCTCTCTTCACCTGTGTGAACTTCTGTGCTGTGTTTGGGGCCTGCACTCTGAGAATTTTTCTGTCTACAAGCTGGGTTGTTAATTGCAATTCCCCCCAGGCCTTGATACATGGCAGGAAGCAGCAGTTTTACTTGGAGCTCACAGTGATTAAAATGTTCTACTGTGAACAAAGGAGGAAAAAAGATAAAATGGGCTCCGAAAGAAAAAAATACAATTTTTTTTTTTTTTTTTTTTTTAACAGGGAGGCAGGATTTTATTCACTTGGAAAAAATACCCTTTGGAGAGGGATAATGTGTTCAAGAAGAATCTTAGGATTACTCATGATGAAGATATGGCAGGGTCCTTGAGACTTAATGCTTAGTAAGCCATAATTCTTGTGATTCATTCTGGGAGCATTTTTGTGATCAGACCAAAGACCTTAGAATTAAAGTCACATCAAAACAACTACAGTCTCTTTCTCTCTCTCTTTTAAAATTTTATTTATTTATTTATTATATAATTAACATACAGTGTTATTAGTTTCAGGTATATAATGGAGTGATTCAACAAATTCTGTAAATTCTCAGCACTCTTCTTAATAAGTGTAATCTTCATCCCCTTCACCTATTTCACCCATTCCTACCCCCATCTCTAGCCCAGCATCCTCTCTGGCAAACACTAGTTTATTCTCTATAGTTAAATCTATTTCTCAGTTTGTCTTTCTTTTTTTTTTTCCCTCTTTCATCTTTTCTTTTTTTTAAGATTTTTTTTTATTCATTTGAGAGAGAGCAGAAGAGAGAGCATGAGCCCTGTGGGGGAGGGGTAGAGGAAGAGGGAGAAGCTGAACCCCGCTGAACCAGGAGCCTGATGAGGGACTCTATCCCAGGACCCTGAGATCATGACCTGAGCCAAAGGCTGACACTTCACTGCCTGAGCCACTCAGGCACCCCTTGTTTTGTTTCTTAAATTCCACATATTAGTAACAATCACACAGTATTTGTCTTTCTCTGACTTATTTCAGTTAACATTATATCTTCTAGATCCATACATGCTTTTGCTAATGGCAATATATCACTCTTTTTTTATGACTGAGTAATATTGTTACCTTTTGTACTACATCTTCCTCATCCATTCATCTTTTCATGGACACTTGGGCTGCTTCCATATCTGGCTATTTTAAATAATGCTGCAGTGAATATAGGAGTAGGTATAACTTTTCAAATTAGTGCTTTTGTACTCTTTGGATAAATACACAGTAGTGGAATTACTGGACCAGAGAATAATCCTATCTTTAATGTTTTGGGAAACGTCCATCATGTTTTCTTCAGTGGCTGCACCAGCTTGCATTCCTACAACACTGCATGAAGATTCCTTTTTCTCCACATCCTCACCAACACTTCTTATCTCTGGTTTTGACTTTAGCCATTCTGATAGCTGTGAGATGATATCTCATAGTAGTTTTGATTTCCATTTCCTTAATGATGCATGGATGTTGAGCATCTTTTCATGTGTTGGTTGGCCATCTGTATGTCTTCTTTGGCAAAATGTCTTTTCAGGTTCCTTGCCCATTTTTATTTAGAATATTTATTTATTTAGGTGTTGAGTTGTATGAATTCTTTAAATATTTTAGGTATTAACTCCTTATTGGATATATTATTTGCAAATATCTTCTCCCATCGGTAGGTTATCTTTTTGTTTTATTGATGTTTTCTTTTGCTGTGCAAAAGATTTTATTTTGGTGTAGGCTCAGTATTGTATATTTTTGTCTCCTTTCTCATGGATTAATTGATCATACATATAATCATGGGTTTGTTTCTGGGTTCTTTATTTTGTTCTATTAATCTATGTGTCTATTTTTGTGCCAGCACCACAGAGTTTTGATTACTACAGCTTTGTAGTATATTTTGAAACCTGGAATTGTGATACCTCTAGTTTGGTTCTCCTTTTTTTTTTTAATTTATTTATTTGACAGACAGAGATCACAAGTAGGTGGAGAGGCAGGCAGAGAGAGAGGAGGAAGCAGGCTCCCCGCGGAGCAGAGAGGCTGATGCGGGGCTGGATCCCAGGACCCTGAGACCATGACCCGAGCTGAAGGCAGAGGCTTTAACCCACTGAGCCACCCAGGCGCCCCAAGTTTTGTTCTCCTTTTTCAAGATTGCTTTGGCTATTGGGGGTCTTTTGTCATTCCAGACATATTTTAGGATTACTTGTTCTGGTTCTGTGAAAAATGCTGTTGGTATCTGATAGTGATTGCATTAAATGTGTAGATCGCTTTGGAGAGTATGAGCATTTTAATAGTATTGGTTCTCCTAGTCCAAGAGCGTGGGATATCTTTCATTTGTTTGTGTCGTCTTCAGTTTCTTTCACTGATGTTTTATAGTTTTCAGAGTACAGGTCTTTCAACCCCTTGATTAAGTTTATTCCTAGGCATTTTATTTGGTTCAATTGTTAATGAGATTGATTCCTTTCTTCCTCTTCCCTAGTTTTCATGGTTAGTCTCATAGATTATTTTGGTTCCCAAATGTGCCTCTCCCTTCCCTGCGTTTTTTGATGAGAATGTGTTTGGGAAGAATCTTAGGATCACTCATGATGAAGTGATCAAGTGTAGAAAATCAGTTTCTATAGAAAGCCAGTCTTTCTGGGCTAGTTATACTGATGTGGGTGTTAGCTAGGTGTATCTCTGGGGTGAGTTAAGCTTAGGATCCTCCTTCTCTGTCATCTTCCCCAGAGGTCTACAAAATAACTAGTTTCTTTATTTGCATGTCTAGAATATCATGAACAGTCACAAAATACAACAATACCTCTTAAACTTTCCTTCCCCTCCTCTTTTCATGCATAATGTTTCAATCTTTTGCCTCAGCTGGTGTATATATAATACACAGCTCTCGACTCCTCCATCAAATGTAGCCTAATCACCCACTGTGAAGGAATCTCTGACTCAAAGATTATTTAACTTCTTTAAAGCACAAAATAATATTTTTAAAGTCCTATGTGTCTGATACAAGGTTTAGTATACTTGTGTTCAAATCAAAGATTCTCATATTCAATTTTAAATGCATGTACTAATACCTTAAGTACAGAGATTTTTAGTTTCTTCTTCCAATTTGGACAAATAATTGATGGCTCATTAACAACTCCATGGGAACCCTGCAAAACACACACATGCATGAGAAAAACAACTAGTTGTGACAGGGAGAATAAAGTCTGTGCCAATCATATTGAAATCCTCTGTTACATTCCAAATAAGAAGTTAGAAAACACTTTGAGTAATACATTAGCATAAATAAAAAGAATCTCATAAATTATGCTTGCTAATGACATTCATAGTTTTGCAAAATCATATAATACACAGATGTTTCTCTTTTTTTCTTGTGCTCTTTCCAGACTTTTTTTTTCTAGATATTTTTCAAATGCCAGTTTGACTAGGGACAAATTATTTGACCATGATTTAGAATATTAGCTAGTGTTATGAAAAGTAAGAATAAAAAAATATATTTACTTGTCTTTTCTGGCATTTGGGAAGTACGCTTTATCAATTTGGTAAGTTTTTTTTTTTTCAACAAAACTTAAGAATATGTGACAGTGCAATTTTGAGAAATCAATTTTTTTTAAAAATTAGATATCTAGATTTTTATTGCAACACTATCTAGAATTTAACTTGAAGAGTGTTAGGTAGCCACCAATGCTGTGGTCAGACTCCTCCACATAATTATGCACGGGAACAAATTACTTTCTGCTTTCAGGGATTTCTAATTACCAGGTGGGGGTGACTCCAGGTAAAGTACATTATGACAACAGAATTAAAATTTGGGAGGGCAAGTATGTTAGTATATCTTTAATGAAAAACAAACTGGCATCCTGCTTCCTACACACTGCTTTTTTAACTCTTTCTATCATGGCAATATTTTTAAGTGGTAAAATTCAGGGACAGCATGTAAAATATTGTTTAAGATGTGGAAGAAAAATAGGCTCTTATTATTTGGTTACTTAAGCATGAGATTGTGACTTATTCCTTAGTTCATCTGAATACACAAATGAAGTATACAGGGCTTATTCAAAATATTCTAATATTCACATTTACATAGGATATACTTCTGTGTTGTCAAGGCACAAGCTGGATAAAGTAAGAACAGAGGTTATTACTTGAAAGACTTTCTGTCGGTTGGCACCCTCCCCACTGCTTACCTCCCAGCACTTCCTTTCCAGACATCCACAATGCAACTATCCTAAGAAATTACACTCCCAAGAGGCATCCCTTTCTGAGGCCCTGTCACCACCTTTTCTTGGGCTGCTTAAACTACCTAAAGGTCTACTGCCCAGGTAATCTGATTCTTATTCATCTTCACCTGATTTACTCCAAGCCATCTCATTCTAGACTTAGCTTGGGTATTGCAGCGTCTAGGAAGTAGTTTCATGGACCATGGCCTTCACTTACAGGAGGTAAATTATTGTCAGTGATTTGGCCTTCTGATTGAGCGCTTATCACTCCATTTTGTAATTGTGTGTTCAGTGATGTATTTCTCCCATAAGATAGAAATCTGTGAGGGGATTATGTTTTACATCTTTATATCTCCTTTAAAACCCATGAACAGGGCATGATACACGACTTCCATCATCTGTTCTCACTTTGACAATATCGTTTACTTCCATGACCTCAGCATCCACTTGTTTACTGAAAACTCTGTAATCTAAATATCCCAGCCACTGCTCCCTCATGAATTGTAGGATTATATAACTGAAGTAGTCATTGGAAATCTCCATCTGTCTATATCACAGGCTTCTCAAAATCCAAAAGTCCAAAACATAATTCATCTCTGAAATCCAAACGGAATACTTCTCCAAAATTTCTGTCTCAGTAAATATCACAGCAATCTGAGCAAAAGAGCAAAATAATTAAATGGTTGGACTCTGAAGGAGCCAGGTGTTAAGTTCTGCTATTTATACTATGTAATCCTGACTAATCTCTATGCCTCACAATGCTTATTTGTAAAATAACACTCTATCAAATGGTTGTTGTGAACATTAAATTAGTACATGTCTACTAATACTAGATACATGTATACTAATACTAATACTATGTACACCAATCCTAGAATACTGCATGGAAAATAGAATGTGGTCCATAAATATTAAATATTATTTCCATTCATCCCATTACTCAAGCTAGAATCCTGCATCATCACAATCTATGGCTACTCTGTTCTCTTCCCCTAAATTCTACCCTAGGACCATAACCTTAAGGCAAAAACTGATAGAATTGCAAGGAGAGAGAGTTATTTTCACTATTACTGTTAGACTCCAACACCTCTTTCTTAGAAATGGACAGATCCAGCATACAGAAAATTAGTAAGAACACAATCAAACTCAACAAGACCTTAATCAATTGCATATAATTTGACATCTGTAGATGACTTCATCCATTGGCAGCAAAATTCACATTTTTCTGAAGCTCACATGAAATATTGACTAATAAAGATCACATTCTGGGCCATAAAATTCACTTTAACAAATTTAAAAGAATAGAAGTACAATGTCTGCTGTCAGGCCACAGTGAAATTAATCCAGAAATCAGTATCGGAAGATAACTGGAGGGACTACTGGGTGGCTCAGTCAATTAAGCATCTGCCTTTGGCTCAAGTCATGATACTAGACCCTGTGATTGAGCCCCAAGAGTTGGGCTCCCTGCTCAGCTGGGAGTCAGCTTCTCCCTCTGCCCCTTTCACTCCCCCTGCTTGTTTGCCCTCTCTCTCTCTCTTTCTCCCTTCCTCTCCCCCTCCTCTCTCTCTCATGTGTGCATGCTCTCTCTCAAATAAATAAAAAAATTTTAAAAAAGATAACTGGAAAATCCCCAAATACATAGAGGTTTAACACATTTCTAAATGACACATATGGCAACAAATCTCAACAAAAACTTAAAAATATTTTGAATGAAATTAAAATGAAAACACAAGGGTGCCTGGGTGGCTCATCGGGTTAAGCCTCTGCCTTCTGCTCAGGTCATGATCTCAGGGTCCTGGGAACAAACCCCAACATCGGGCTTTCTGCTCAGCGGGGAGACTGCTTCCCCTCTCTCTGCCTGTCTTTCTGCCTACTTGTGATCTCTCTCTGTCAAATAAATAAATAAAATGTTTAAAAAATAAAAAGATAAATAAAATGAAAACACAATTTATCTAAATCTATGGTGTGCAGTGAAAACAGTACTTAGAGAAAAATTTATAGCATTGAATGAATATATTAGAAAAAAATTAAATCACAGCTAATCATTCTTACCATATAACCCAATAATCATGTGCCTTGATATTTATCCAAAGGAATTAAAAACTTTTTTTAAATGATTTTATTTATTTGACACACTGAGATCACAAGTAGGCAGAGAGGCAGGTTGGGGGGGGAGACGGGGGAAAGGAGGCTCCCTTCGGAGCAGAGAGCTCTATGCAGGGCTCTATCCCAGGACCCTGGGAACATAACCTGAGCTGAAGACAGAGGCCCTAATCCACTGAGCCACCCAGGTGCCCCAGGAATTGAAAATTTATGTTCCCATAGCAACCTGCACACAAATGATTATAGCAACTTTATTCACAATTATCCAAACATGGAAACAACTAAGATGTTCTTCAGTAGGTGAAGGGATACATAAACTGTGCTATATCCACATTAAGAAATATTATTCTTAAAAAATTACCTTTAGGGGCGCCTGGGTGGCTCAGTGGGTTAAAGCCTCTGCCTTCAGCTCAGGTCATGATCCCAGAGTCCTGGGATCGAGCCCCACATCAGGCTCTCTGCTCTGCAGGGAGCCTGCTTCCTCCTCTCTCTCTGCCTGCCTCTCTGCCTAGTTGTGATTTCTCTCTGCCAAATAAATAAAAAGTATTAAAAAAAAATTACCTTTAAAAAAATTATCAAGCCCTAAAAATGCATGAAGAAAATTTAAATGCATATTACTGAGTGAAAGAAGCCAATCTAGAAGACTACATATGGTATGCTTCAACTAGCAAAAGTATGGAGATAAAAAAAAACAAAAAAACAAAACAGTGGTTGCAAGGGATATTGTAGGTGTATAGGGGATGAATATATAGGCAGAGCACAGAGGATTTTTAGGGCAGTGAAAATATTCTGTAGGATATTATAATGATGGATACACATCATTATACATTTGTCCAAACCCATTGGATGTACAACACCAAGAATGAATCCTTAGGTAAACTATGGGCTTTGCGTGATTATGAGGTGTCAATGTAGATTCATTTTTGGTACAAAATATGCCACCCTGGTGAACAATGTTGATAACAGAGGCTATGCATGTATGGAGCAGGGGGTAAATGGGAACGCTCTGGACCTCCCTCTAAAGTTTATTGTAAGCTTATAACTATTATAAAAGTTTTTAAGACATAAAAGATAAAGATATATGGACCCTAAAACAAGCAGAAAGCATATAAATACTTGAACTTTCTCGTAATTATAAAATGACTCTGACATCAGGATAACCTCTCGGTCTTCAGTGATTAATATTATGATCTCTGGGACTGGTTAGGCCCAAGTTCAAATTGGTGATTTGCCATTCATCTACCTGTGTGCATTACTTCACCTGTATTTCACTCTGTTTCTGTAAAACTGAGTATTTTCAAAGAATATTTGTAGCAAGATTTAGAGGATTTAACATTTGGAAAAGTTTTATGAAACTCAGTATAGAGTAAGTACACAAGAAAAGTAGTAGTTGTTGCTAATGTTATTTTTATCTCAAGTGTCTGATCATTCTTAGACTTCCTCCATATTTTTTTCTCTCTCACCTTATGCTGTATAATCACGTCTGTATCCTCTACAGTGTCAGCCGATGAAGTTAAGGATCTCCGTTGTTGATGTAGATACATGTGGCTGGCTTTGTATACATAATTCCCTGTAGTTATTATGTATAGCAATCTTGTGAGGTTGTCCTCAAAATAGGAGATTCAAAATCATGTCATTTGCCAGTGGATGAGATAAGATGCAAATCATGGTGCCTACTACAAAGTCCATGAATTTAACAACCACATCCTGTTATAATTGCATAAAGCTGCCCTATTATTTGTTTGCATTTGAGTTAAAGAGGGACATATGTTGTAGCACATCTATAGAGTATATGATTTTGGTTTTGTTTATTAGTTTGTTTTCCGGTAGCTGAGAATAGTGGACTTGTGCCTTCTTAAACCATGAGAAAGGAAATTAATTTCTTTCAAGCTCATATTTTTGCCTTACCTAAAATTAGGATATATGACTATTACAAAAAGAGGAAAGACATATGCTCTATATGCCTCTTCTTCCCCATTATTAAAAACAATCTAGATTTATAGTAAATATTTTCATTCTTATAAATTTATGTAAATGTGATCACTGGTTATGGAGAATAAAGCTAAGAAATTCCTTAAGGTAAACATTCAGGACACATACTTATATCCAAACTAGTAACCGTTATGTTAAAAAAAAAAAGTCTTATGTTTTTATTGAGTTATAGGCAACACTATTCTGTTCATATCATTTACCTTTAAAGTAAAACTAAGATGAACATATTGAAGTTTATTAAATTTTTAATATAAACAGTGGTTTAATTTAAGGTATAGACTCTAGATCTAGACTTTTTGAAGAGTGCCTAAAGAGAAATTTGTTAAGAGCATGGATAAGGAGGAAAATAATTCTAGCTAGAGTAAAATAATGTTTCACAAGGGAAAGGACATTTGTCTTGGAGCCTTAAGTGTGCATAGAGTTCCGGTGGCAGGACAGTGACATCGTTTCAGAAATGGGATCATTATCAGGAAAGGCAAGAGTGGGAGAAATTCATGGAGAATTAAGTGTCCATGACACTGTGATGGGAGCAAGTATGATCGGGCAGGTTTTTGGACACCGAGACTCAGGCTATATTTTGGTCCTGAAATTTGGAGGGCAATGAATATGATAAGAGGTTTCACAATGGGTAATCGAATGGTTTTCTACCCAGACAATAGCCCATCTCTGTGCTTCCATAAGCTATCTATCCATGCCCATGTGAACAAAAACTTTGAGACAAATTAAGGGCAAAAGATAACATTTTTAATAATCTCAATAAGCAAACACAAGTGTCCACAGCAGTAAAGAGGGAAGATATTCAAAAAAGCTTTTCAGAGGGGCGCCTGGGTCGCTCAGTGAGTTAAAGCCTCTGCCTTCAGCTCAGGTCATGATCCCAGGGTCCTGGGATCGAGCCCCACATCAGGCTCTCTGCTCCGCAGGGAGCCTGCTTCCTCCTCTCTCTCTGCCTGCCTCTCTGCCTAGTTGTGATTTCTCTCTGTCAAATAAATAAAATATTAAAAAAAAAAAAAAAAGCTTTTCAGAGGTAGTATTCCATGAGTTTTGGTTAAAGATATGCCATGAGGTTTGGCAGTACAGGGAAACTGAAAATTATTGTCACAGTTTCATTTCTGCTGTATTGGAAGTATGCTGATATTGGTAACTGGAAAAGAAAAAGCACCTTTTAGCAAAAAGATAAAAATAGGTGCTGGAATCAAATAGAACTCTTAAAGAGACCAGACTTAGGTGTCATACTGAAACAATGTAAACAATGTATAGCTCCTATGATTGGAGTAGAGAAAATTGTCAAGGAAGGATGATAGGATAGTGAAAGGATTACAAGATTTTCCTTTCAACTTTGAGAAGCACCTATTTAATGGTATTCCTCTTATTGGTTAGTAGAGAAAAAAACCTCAGTCACTGAAGAAGGCAAAAAAAAAAAAAAAAAAAAAAAAAAAATTAAGTGTTGACCAGATTAAGAGTTGTGAAAACAAGATATAGTGAAAATAAAATAAAATGGAAATAATTTCAAGAAGGAGGAATTTTATGACCAACTGGTACAGAGAATTTACTTTAAAATGCTGAAAAAAAAAAACCTAGCACTGCAAAATTCCATCCAAATAGGGGAAAATTGATAATGGGTTTGGCTTTAAAGGATCTTTAAAGGAAATCCAGTGGTGTACATGTTAAATTAAAGTGCTATATGTTATTTCCTATTATCAGTATTAGTTTGCATTACTGATATTTAATCTACGTATTCCTTTATCTTAGATAATCTCAGACCCTCAAAGTCTGCTCATTATTTACTACATGCAATGCAGAATTTCTGCAATTGCACCTGTGGGGAATAAGCTTTTAAAAAAAAAAGTAGAGAATCTCTGCAATGTCTAAATGTCATTCTTCCATTTTAGAAAGTATAAAATTCATGACAAAAAGACATGCATTTTTAATGTGTGAAACTTTCATGTCTTTACTTTTGAGCAATTAAAATATGCTGTTATGATTATTTTTCTCTCTGGGAATAAAATCAAGATTGTTTCAGCATGTGTTTGCAATCATGCGAATCTGGGGAAACTGATGTTAATTATTTTATAAATATTTGGTGATTTATCATTTTGTATAAATCTTTTAGGTACACATTCACTATGGTAACTATTTTATTATACTTAGGGAACATGGAGAAAATATAAGTTATTTGTGAAGAGTTATTTACCCATTTTTTTTTCCACTGTGATTTTTTTTAATTGTATGAAAGGTATTTTGTATTTGATGAAAACTTGAGTTTCACCATCTGCTTCACTCTCTGTTTCTTATGTTGTGTTTTATGGTTTACAGTAGTTTAGAGGAGCATTTTTTAAT
The DNA here is from genome assembly GCF_922984935.1 of Meles meles. Classification (NCBI taxonomy): domain Eukaryota; kingdom Metazoa; phylum Chordata; class Mammalia; order Carnivora; family Mustelidae; genus Meles; species Meles meles. The sequence goes on along the minus strand of NC_060069.1, from coordinate 91,246,422 downwards.
AGTCAAAATATTATTTTCAGTATGAAGAAAGCACATGTGCACACTGAAATTCTTTCTGAAGATGCTTTTTTTTTTTTATTTTTTTCCCCTTTTTATTTATTTATTTCTTTTTCAGCGTAACAGTATTCATTCTTTTTGCACAACACCCAGTGCTCCATGCAAAACGTGCCCTCCCCATCACCCACCACCTGTTCCCCCAACCTCCCACCCCTGACCCTTCAAAACCCTCAGGTTGTTTTTCAGAGTCCATAGTCTCTTATGGTTCGCCTCCCCTCCCCAATGTCCATAGCCCGCACCCCCTCTCCCAATCCCACCTCCCCCCAGCAACCCCCAGTTTGTTTTGTGAGATTAAGAGTCATTTATGGTTTGTCTCCCTCCCAATCCCATCTTGTTTCATTTATTCTTCTCCTATCCCCCTACCCCCCCATGTTGCTTCTCCATGTCCTCATATCAGGGAGATCATATGATAGTTGTCTTTCTCCGATTGACTTATTTCACTAAGCATGATACGCTCTAGTTCCATCCACGTCGTCGCAAATGGCAAGATTTCATTTCTTTTGATGGCTGCATAGTATTCCATTGTGTATATATACCACATCTTCTTGATCCATTCATCTGTTGATGGACATCTAGGTTCTTTCCATAGTCTGGCTATTGTAGACATTGCTGCTATAAACATTCGGGTACACGTGCCCCTTCGGATCACTATGTTTGTATCTTTAGGGTAAATACCCAGTAGTGCAATTGCTGGGTCATAGGGTAGTTCTATTTTCAACATTTTGAGGAACCTCCATGCTGTTTTCCAGAGTGGTTGCACCAGCTTGCATTCCCACCAACAGTGGAGGAGGGTTCCCCTTTCTCCACATCCTCTCCAGCATCTGTCATTTCCTGACTTGTTAATTTTAGCCATTCTGACTGGTGTGAGGTGATATCTCATTGTGGTTTTGATTTGTATTTCCCTGATGCCGAGTGACGTGGAGCACTTTTTCATGTGTCTGTTGGCCATCTGGATGTCTTCTTTGCAGAAATGTCTGTTCATGTCCTCTGCCCATTTCTTGATTGGATTGTTTGTTCTTTGGGTGTTGAGTTTGCTAAGTTCCTTATAGATTTTGGATACTAGCCCTTTATCTGATATGTCGTTTGCAAATATCTTCTCCCATTCTGTCAGCTGTCTTTTGGTTTTGTTAACTGTTTCCTTTGCTGTGCAAAAGCTTTTGATCTTGATGAAATCCCAATAGTTCATTTTCGCCCTTGCTTCCCTTGCCTTTGCCGTTGTTCCTAGGAAGATGTTGCTGCGGCTGAGGTCGAAGAGGTTGCTGCCTGCGTTCTCCTCAAGGATTTTGATGGATTCCTTTCTCACATTGAGGTCCTTCATCCATTTGGAGTCTATCCAGCTAGGCTATCATTGAAAATAGAAGGAGAGATCAAAAGCTTCCAGGACAAACAAAAACTGAAAGAATTTGCAAACACCAAACCAGCTCTCCAGGAAATATTGAAAGGGGTCCTCTAAGCAAAGAGAGAGCCTAAAAGTAGTAGATCAGAAAGGTACAGAGACAATATACAGTAACAGTCACCTTACAGGCTACTAATGGCACTAAATTCATATCTCTCAATAGTTACCCTGAATGTTAATGGGCTAAATGCCCCAATCAAAAGACACAGGGTATCAGAATGGATAAAAAAACAAAACCCATCAGTATGTTGCCTACAAGAAACTCATTTTAGACGCGAAGACACCTCCAGATTTAAAGTGAGGGGGTGGAAAACAATTTACCATGCTAATGGGCATCAGAAGAAAGCTGGGGTGGCAATCCTTATATCAGATCAATTAGATTTTAAGCCAAAGACTATAATAAGAGATGAGGAAGGACACTATATCCTACTCAAAGGGTCTGTCCAACAAGAAGATCTAACAATTTTAAATATCTATGCCCCTAACGTGGGAGCAGCCAACTATATCAACCAATTAATAACAAAATCAAAGAAACACATCAATAATAATACAATAATAGTAGGGGACTTTAACACGCCCCTCACTGAAATGGACAGATCATCCAAGCAAAAGATCAACAAGGAAATAAAGGCCTTAAATGACACACTGGACCAGATGGACATCACAGATATATTCAGAACATTTCATCCCAAAGCAACAGAATACACATTCTTCTCTAGTGCACATGGAACCTTCTCCAGAATAGATCACATCCTGGGTCACAAATCAGGTCTCAACCGGTATCAAAAGATTAGGATTATTCCCTGCATATTTTCAGACCACAATGCTCTGAAGCTAGAACTCAATCACAAGAGGAAAGCTGGAAAGAACCCAAATACATGGAGACTAAACAGCATCCTTCTAAAGAATGAATGGGTCAACCAGGAAATTAAAGAAGAATTGAAAAAATTCATGGAAACAAATGATAATGAAAACACAACAGTTCAAAATCTGTGGGACACAGCAAAGGCAGTCCTGAGAGGAAAATATATAGCGGTACAAGCCTTTCTCAAGAAACAAGAAAGGTCTCAAGTACACAACCTAACCCTACGTGTAAAGGAGCTGGAGAAAGAACAAGAAAGAAACCCTAAACCCAGCAGGAGAAGAGAAATCATAAAGATCAGAGCAGAAATCAATGAAATAGAAACCAAAAAAACAATAGAAAAAATCAATGAAACTAGGAGCTGGTTCTTTGAAAGAATCAATAGGATTGATAAACCCCTGGCCAGACTCATCAAAAAGAAAAGAGAAAGGACCCAAATCAATAAAATCATGAATGAAAGAGGAGAGATCACAACTAACACCAAAGAAATACAGACAATTATAAGAACATACTATGAGCAACTCTACGCCAACAAATTGGCCAATCTGGAAGAAATGGATGCATTCCTAGAGACATATAAACTACCACAACTGAACCAGGAAGAAATAGAAAACCTGAACAGGCCCATAACCAGTAAGGAGATTGAAACAGTCATCAAAAATCTCCAAACAAACAAAAGCCCAGGGCCAGACGGCTTCCCAGGGGAATTCTACCAAACATTTAAAGAAGAACTCTGAAGATGCTTTGATTGTGAGTCTTCCATGAAGGCATATGGGATTGAATGGAAAAAAAGGCAGAATTAAAACGTACCTGAAGCTTCTTTGTGAAGTCCCTGGTTTAGCCACTCTGTTACACGAATTCCACACCTAAAGAGAGTCAGCTACAGCTCAGTATCATGCTAGGATATTGTTCAGTGCAATGGCTGAGTTTACAGCGTTGAGTCCTGCAAGGCATTGTCGAGTCGAGAAGGGCTGCCTGCACGCAGAATTATTCCACAGCCTCTCACTCCTGCATCTCACTTGACCACTCAAAACCCTCACATTCTTTTCTATAAAAACAGGAATAACCATCATACCCATTCCATGGGTTGGTTGTAGGATTACCAAAAAAATACACAAAGAGTGCTTAGCCAGTTTTCCAGTAAGTTCTCAGTGATAAAGGGGTATAATATTGGTGATGAAACAATCTTTTCTCTTTTAGGAAAAGACAAAATTCCAAGATTTAGAGGATCTTATAACTAAGGTGTAGTAATAAGAACCTAATATCCAAATACCAACAGTTTTTGTTGTTGTTGTTGTTGTTTAATGTGACCTCACATAAGTCATTGTATAATCTCATTGTCTTGCTTCCCCAATAGAGGATTATTTTGAACCCTAAATGTCACTCAGTCAATGTGGTTGAGGATACTAGGGATTCTCATGGGGAGAAGGTCATGGAGAAGAAAGTTTAAAAGCCTGCCATGGGATTCAGGCCAGAGATGTAAACGAAAAAAAAAAAACAAAACCCACTGGAAAAAATAGTCTATATTTTGGGTCACCAGACTTGAGCCAAGGAAGATATTTTCCTCTTTCTCCTGTAACTTGGCTAGACACCAGGGAACTGAAGTCTGGAGGGAGTGCCTTGCCACAGTGTTACTTTAAGTGTGTAATATGTAAGGGTTTCCAGAGCCTGTACCCTGGTCATAATAGTGCTCCCTGGTAAGACAAACGGCAACTTACACACCCCAAAGCACCAAACACGGAAGAGTTCATTAGCTATCTGACATACGGGGGGTGGTATCGGTGTTGTCATGCTTCCCTTAGTGTGTCTGCACACAACTCACAAGAAGAACGTGGGGCACTGTGAAAAGCTAGCAGAGGTCCTGTGTAGAAGTTAGAGGCAACCAGACAGGAGTGGATATAAATGGTATATTTATAGTGTGTGTGGTAGTGTGAATCCATTTACAGTCATGTATAGCCCCCCAAATATGAAGTTTGGGAGCTTTTAAATTAAACTAACCTGTATGTGGTACTTTATTGTACGTTTTCTCTAGACACATTATAATAATGTTACAGGTAGATGTTATAATTTTCTTTTTTTTTCCAATTGAGGAAAATTAAAATTTTAACACCTGCAAATTAAACTTTGCAGGTATAAGTAATATACCCAGTGTCACCGAGCTAATGAGTAATAGACCCAAAACTCAAATTCAGATCTGCCTGACACTTTACTTTTCATTACACTGCACTGGGATTATGAAAGTGCCTTGTTAAGTGAAAGGTGTGATGCAACAAGTAAAAATTATATTATTTTGTTGCTCACACTTTAATCTTTCATAGAAATGATTAATATTTTTAGTCTTAGTCCTAACTCATGCGCATTAGACTTTTCAAAAATTACTAATAAACACGCAGTACTGTGACTCTCAAGTAAAAGTACAATGTGAATAATTTATACAATGGTCATTAGAGTTTTATATAACATGAAACTTTATAGCTGTTATTAAGTATAGTGCCATATGTTTATACTCTAGGAGTTAGTCATTTTTTTTTTTATTGGAAACACTACCTCACTTCAGTGAACTTTTCATCATACTATAATAAAAGTAATCAACTTATATAATTAACATTTGGACATATCTCTCTGATCATCTGATTCTCAAACTAGGGATTGGAAGATTTAATAGCTACTTTTTTTGCAAGAGACAGAATTAGGACAACTTCTTCATGGAAATGCAAATGGCTTGTTACTCTTTTTTCCCCCTCTGAGAACGTGTGCACTTGTCCCACTTTTAGAAGATTGGTATGTAGAATTGAAGTCATAGAGCCACATATTTTCTGCAAGGGGAGAATTAAATTAATGCTCATTAATCCTAATTTTTGAGAAGCACTGTCAAGCATTGAACATAATGTTTGCTCTGGAGCTATAATACGCTGAAATGCTGAGTCTGAATGAGACTATGGAAAATTAGGTTTTCTTTCTGGGTCTCAATTTTCTCTTCTACTGGTAGACAAATGAAATAATAGTAGTCCCATATGAAGGTAAAGAAGATTAAGTCCATGTAATGAAATGTATTAGGAACACTAGGTTAATGTTTGGACTTGCAGTTGACATTCAGTAGCTGTTGGCCATGATTAAGATTGTTTTATGAAGTTGGATGACTGTAAAATGCATTAGCAAGTACATCTACAGAAGTCAACATTTTCAACACATCAAATGTGAATTTTTCCCTAAATCTTACCTATCTTGGAAGTCATAAGTAATCATGTGACTACTCATTTTATGTATAGGCAAAGAATGGTTGTAACTTGGCAAGAGTTGGAGAAAAGCCTCACCAACTGTTTTCTGTCTAGTTATGGTTGTTGTTCACTGATTTTCTTCCTTAATCAGGGATCTCTGATGAGATAAAAAGGAAGGTCCTTTTTTTCTTAAGAGCATTCATCTTTCTATATCCCTCCTTTTCAATTCAAAGCCCATGAAATTTCTTTAAACTAGAACTTCTCAAATTAAATGAAATATATATTATAGTTATTTTACAAACCTTCTAGGGTGAAGTGATTTGTATTTCCCATATATTTTAATAATTTTATATCATGTATTTTTGGTCATATTTTTTATTTTTTCCTTCTTGCTCTGTTTATTTTTTTTATTTTAATTCCAGTGTAGTTAATATACAGTATTATATTAGTTTCAAGGGTACAATATAGTCATTTCCTGATGCCAAGCTATGTTGAGTATCTTTTCATGTGTGTGTTGGCCATCTGTATGTCTTCTTTGGAGAAATGTCTGTTCATGTCTTCTGTTTATTTTTTTAATTATTTTTTGAGTGTTGACTTGTATCAGTTCTTTATATATTTGGGGTATTAACACTTTATCAAATATGTTATTTGCAAATATCTTCTCCCATTCAGTAGGTTGTGTTTTAGTTTTGTTGATTGCTTCCTTCACTGTGCAGAAGCTTTTTATTTTGATGTAGTCACAATAGCTTATTTTTGCTTTTATTTCCCTTGTCTCAGGAGACATATCTAGAAAAACGCTGCTATGGAGGATGCCAGTCAAATGACTGTCTGTACTCTCTTCTAGGATTTTTATGATTTCATGTCTTGCATTTAGGCCTTTAATCCCTTTCGTGTTTATTGTGTATCATGTAAGAAAGCGGTCCAGTTTCACTCTTTTGCATGTTGCTGTCTGGTTTTTCCAGCACCATTTGTTGAAGAGAGTGTCTTTGTCCCAGTGCATATTCTTGCCTCTTTTGTCAAACATTAATTTGCCATAAAATTCTGGGTTTGTTTCTGGGCTTTCTATCCTGGTCCACTGATTTATGTTTCCATTTTTGTGCCAGTGCCATATTATTTGATTACTACAGCTTTGTAGTATAACTTGAAATCTGCAATTGTGGTTCCTCCAGCTTTGTTTTTCTTTTTTGAGATTGCTTTGGCTATTTGGATTCTTGTGTGGTTCCATACAAATTTTTGAATTATTTGTTTTTGTGGAAAATGCTATTATATTTTGATAAAGATTGTATTGAACGTGTAAATTACTTTGAGTAGAATGGACAGTTTAACCATATTTCTTCTTTCAGTCCTTGAGCATGGAATATCTTTCCATTTGTTTGTGTAATCTTCAGTGTTTCAGTTTCTTTCATCAGTGTTTTATAGTTTTGGAGGACAGGTGTTTCACCTCCTTGGTTAGGTTTAGTCCTAGGCATTTTTATTATTTTTGGTGCAACTGTAAGTGGGATTATTTTCCTAATTTCTCTTTCTATTGCTTCATTATCAATGTATAGAAATGAAATAGATTTCTGTACATTGATTGCCATGGATTTTTATGGTGATTTTTAGGTGCATTTATTTCATCTTTTAAATAAATTAGGATTATTAATTGAAATATTAAATATCTATTCTATTGTGAAATAGTGTATAACTCTATATAATGCAAAACTGCTGAGAAAAATGGTATGTTATTTTTTCTAAATTAAAACAGATAATTATGTAGATTATTTTCCTCAAAGGTTTAGAATGTTTTATTGATTAATTTTAAAAATTATAAATCTGTGTTTTGTGTGTGTGTGTGTGTGTGTGTGTGTGTGTGTGTCTGTTTATACTGGCATGCTGGTAAAGTTGACTAAAATAATTTCATAAAATCTGAGAGCTAAAGGTTGGCATTCTGAAATAGTAGAATAATGATCTCGGCAGACCCTTTCTCTATCAAAACAATAATCTAACTGCTGAAAATTATTTTAAAACAACTAAATTCATTGCAAATTGTCCTAAGGGTGTAAAACAAATGGAAAAACATTGTTTTAAGAAAATCTATTAAATCTTGGTAAGAACAACAAGAATGATCTGTTCCCTTACCTGCTCCCTTACCCAGATCCATATTACAGGAGCTCTCTCCAGGTGTTTTTCTCCTACCAGGTATAGTGAAGAAGACAAGGGGATTCCCTCTCCCTCTAGTTCCCAGTGAGGCTACAGTTTCACCTTAGCTGGGGTGGGCTGCTGATGTTTCTTATTTTCCAGCACTATTCTGGGTAGGTAGGGCCAAGAAGACTGGTTCTCTCTTTTCATACCCAGCCCCAATTTTAGATTGGAAACCGTACTCCAAAGTGGGGTGAAAATAAGGTCCTAATTTCCCTACTTCAGCTCACTCATAGGGAGGAAGTTTGCATTTCAGTAGAAGGGAGCCAAGGAGACAGAGGCTGACGCCTGCCAACATCAGTGCTCATTATGCATAAGGGTATCATTAAAAATAATGGAGATTTTGGTGGGGAACAATCAGAGGAAACTGGTAGATCCAGGATATAAGAAAAATCTAAGAGCAGTCACAAAATTAATGGAGAGAACCAGGGAAAGTGACAGCCAGTTAAGAAAAGTCTTGTGGATCACAGTCAACTCTGTGAATTTTAAATGGCTATTTAAGTGTCCTATTATGCTGTTAAGAGCAATAGAAGAGCAATCAGAGCAAGACATGGGACTGACTTGAAAGTATTGAGAAGGCAGCGTGTTACTAGCCATGTTACTGCAGTGTTACTAGAACAGAGGGCTTAAAAGCAACCTTGGCCAAGCCCATAGGAAGGCAGCATAAGAGAATCAGAAGAATGGGAAAGCCTGAAACAAAAAGAACACAAAATGGTAGATTCAAGCCTTAACGTATCACTTACCTTAAGTGTACATGGTCTAAATACACCATTTTAAAGACAGAGATTAACATGTTGACAGAAATTTAAAAATAAAACCAAGAGGAAAACAAAACACCCCACAACTCAACTATTGGCTGTTCACAAGGAACTCATATCAATAACAATCATGTAGATAGGCTGAAAAGGATGGAAAAAGTATAACATGAAACTCAAGAACAAAACTAGTAATGGTTATCTTATTGTCAGAAAAAAATAGACTTTAGATCAGAGAACTTTAATAGACAGAAAGTGACATTACAGAAAAATTAAATGATCAATCCACCCAGATGTCATAGCAATCTTAAATGTGTATGTATGAAACAGTTCAAAATCCATGAAGCAAATATTGATAAATCTGAAAGCAAAAATAAACCTATATCAAATTATACTTGGGGACTTCACCAGCCCACTCTCAACTACTAAACAGAAAATCAGCAAGGATTAGAGGATATGAAAAACACAAACAACCAACAGTTTCTAATTGACATACATAAATACTCCACTAAACAATAAAGAATATATATTGTTGGACGCCTGGGTGGCTCACTTAGTTAAGGTGGCTCACTAAGTTAAGGTCATGATCCTAAGGTTCTGGGGTCCAGTCCCTCATCAGGACTACTTCTCCCGTGTCTGCTTCTCCTTTTGCCCCTCCCCCCACCATGTTAGTTTGCTTATTACTAAACTAGAGAGAGACTTTTCATTGAAGAAAAGAGTCTTCAGGAACTGATATTATATTAGGAAGCTTCTGTTGAGCTTGAAGTTAGGTAGTATGTACATGCTTAGGACATGGTTAATATTTTTCTATGATAGGTATTTAGATTCAATAAAATAATATGGTCACTATTGCAAGAATTATGCAAAAAATTATTATGGAGTCATATGTGAAGGGAGTCCGAATTTTTTCCTAGAATGGAGGTGGTGCAGGGATCATTCATTGAGTGAAAAATGGGCATAAAAAAATATGAAATCTTGACATGTCCAAGAACCTGGAGGGGCTAGGGAGAATGATGCTAAGTGAAATAAGCCAGGCAGAAAAACACAAATACGATATGATTTCACTCATATGCGGAATTTAAGAAGCAATACTAATGAGCAAAATGATAAAAAAGGAGAAAGAAAGACAAACCATAAAACAGACTCTTAACTATAGAGAATAAATGAATGGTTATCAGAGGGGAGGTTATTTGAGGTGGGGATAGTTGATAGATTAAAAGGTACGTTGTGTGTTGAGCACCAGCTATTATATGGAAGTGTTGAATCACTATATTGTGCAATAAAACTAATATCACACTTTATGATAACTGGAATAAAAATAAAACCTTAGAGGAAAAGAAAAAAACAGGAAGAAAACACTTTCCCCTAATACTTAAAAAAAATGTAGAAATCTTTGGAGGTCCAAAAATCAATTTTGATTCTGAAAAGTAATGATTTGTTTTTGGCAGTTTTGGTATTCTTTATTAAATGTAGAATATTATTGGGGTGCCTGGGTGGCTCAGTCAGTTAAGTGTCTGCCTTTGGCTCAGGTCATGATCCCAGGGTCCAGTACCAGGCTCCTGCTCAGTGGAGAGCCTGCTTCTCCCTCTCCCTCTGCTGCCCCCCCTCCACATGTGCTTTCTCTTGCTCTCTCTCCCACTCACTGTCAAATAAGTTAATAAAATCTTTAAAAAGTAGAATATTATTAATATGAAAGATAGCGTATGGTAAAATAATGGGGTTGACTTCAATGCCTCAGTGATAGGCAGAGTTGTTTAGGTTTGTAGTTTTTAAATATGTGGTCTTGGACATGTAATATAACCACTCTCAATCTGGTTCCCAAGGACAATAATGTGTCTCTAACAGGGTTGTTGTAAACTGTCCCATTATTTAATTACTGGCAAAAGAACTAGATACATAGCCTCTTTTTCATTTTAAACTGAAGTATTTCATTTGAAACCGTTTTCCATCATTTAAATGGAATCAATTGACATTCAAACATTAATATTACGTTGAACATGTCAACTTGCAGGGGTTGCCAACCTGGCTGTGCTCTGCAGTCACCTAGGGAACGTGTTGAATGCACAGACTCCATGACCCGTCTGCCACAGTTCTGATCAACTATTCATGGATGGAATCCTGACAATAGAATTTTATTTTTAAAGTTTGTCACTTGATGTTAATGGTCATCCAGGGGTGAGAAATACTACATTAACTTAGCTTGTGTGGTTATAGTTTCTCATTGCCTCTGGCTTATAAGTCCATGTGAAGGCAATACTAATTAAAACATAAAAATATGCTTATAGTCTGTCTGTAGGAAGGATATTATAGCTTCAATTTTTTATCATATGGTGTTTAGCTATTAACAAGTAGTTTAGATAGATCTTCTTTCTTTTATGTTGTTTGATATGGAAAACATATGTGGTCTCAATTAACTGGGCAAATGTTGAGGAAAAGAAGTGTATGACCGTAACCCTAACCCCAACTCTTCCAGTACAGGATGTTGCCTTCTCAGTAGAAATTACTATAACCAGATTCCCAAATTTTAGTGATAGCATGGCAAGTTTATTCTCACATGTATATTGTCCAAAACAAAAGGCTTTCATGTTAGCCAACAAAATCTACAATTCAAAGCTTTTAATTAGCAACTCAAACTCATAGTTCCTCCAAGGCAGTACTTAGCCAGGCTCAACTAGAAAGTCTGATATCTCGCAGAACAGTCTGTAGTCTATGTTACGTAGCCATGCTTAGATTTAGTTATGGGATGTCAGACATCCCATAGATGTCATGTATGTCATTTATACATGCTTAGATCCTTCATACACTTTCCGGGGTGAAGCCCACACCAGGTCAGCGTGGCCCAGGTCCCGCAGGGTCACAGAAAGATCGGGGGTGTCGGAGTGTCGCAGAGATTGCACGTATTAGAACGGGAAGCCGGATACAGAGACAGAGCCGAGGAGTGAGCTCTCAGCTTGGGGTTACCTTGAACCGGTCGCAGGCTGGATGAGCTCGGAGCGTGGCCGGAGGCCGGGGATATGGGAGTGATTGGGCGCTGCTCTCTGGGGGCGCACTGAGGAGCTGCTCTCTGGGGGCGCACTGAGGAGTGGGGCCCCGGGCTCTCGGCTCCTCTGGGCCGGAGACTGGGAGGCCACCATTTTCATTCCCGTTCTCTACGGAAAGCGTTCAGGGGAAAAAAGCTCCCAAAAGTGAAACTAAGTGGATTACTTAACCCGACCCCTGAAAAGGGCAGTGCAGTTCCGCCTCGGGCAAAGACACTTGAGAGTCACTACAACAGGCCCCTCCCCCAGAAGATCAACAAAAAAATCCAGCCAGGACCAAGTTCACCTACCAAGGAGAACAGGTTCAATACCAAGGACAGCAGTGGAATTCCAGAGGAGGAGAAAGCAAAGCACCGAACTCATGCCTTTCTCCCCATGATTCCTTAGTCTTGCGGTGAATGTAATTTATTTTTTCAATTTTTTTTATTCTTCTGCTAAATTATTTTTAACTTTTACCCTTTTCTTTTTTAATGTTTTTTAACTAGTTTATCTAATATATATATTTTTTCTTTCTTTTTTATATTTTTTCTTTGTTTTCTTTTTTTAATTTTTTCTGAACCTCTTTTTATCCCCTTTCTCCCCCCCATGATTTAGGTCTCTTCTGATTTGATTAAAGCACATTTCCTGGGGTCTTTGCCACCCTTTTAGTATTTTACTTGCTCCTTCATATACTCTTCTCTGGACAAAATCACAAGGCAGAAAAATTCACCACAAAAAAAAGAACAAGAGGCAGTACCAAAGGCTAGGGACTTAATCAATACAGACATTGGTAATATGTCAGATCTAGAGTTTAGAATGATGATTCTCAAGGTTCTAGCCAGGCTCAAAAAAGACATGGAAGATATTAGAGAAACCCTCCCTGGAGATATAAAAAGCCCTTTCTGGAGAAATAAAAGAACTGAAATCTAACCAAGTTGAAATCAAAAAAGCTATTAATGAGGTGCAATAAAAAATGGAGGCTCTTACTGCTAGGATTAATGAGGCAGAAGAAAGAATTAGTGATATAGAAGACCAAATGACAGAGAATAAAGAAGCTGAGCAAAAGAGGGACAAACGGCTACTGGACCATGAAGGGAGAATTCGAGAGATAAGTGACACTATAAGACGAAACAACGTTAAAATGATTGGGATTTCAGAAGAAGAAACAGAGAGGGGAGCAGAAGGTATATTGGAGAGAATTCTTGGAGAAAATTTCCCTAATATGGCAAAGGGAACAAGCATCAAAATCCATGAGGTGCAGAGAACCCCCCTCAAAATCAACAAGAATAGGTCCACACCCTGTCACCTAATAGTAAAATTTACAAGTCTTAGTGACAAAGAGAAAATCCTGCAAGTAGCCCGGGAAAAGAAGTCTGTAACATACAATGGTAAAAATATTAGATTGGCAGCAGACTTATCCACAGAGACCTGGCAGGCCAGAAAGAGCTAGCATGATATATTCAGAGCACTAAATGAGAAAAACATGCAGCCAAGAATACTCTATCCAGCTAGGCTATCACTGAAAATTGAAGGAGAGAGCAAAAGCTTTCAGGACAAACAAAAACTGAAAGAATTTGCAAACACCAAACCAGCTCTACAGGAAATATTGAAAGCGGTCCTCTAAGCAAAGAGAGAGCCCAAAAGTAGTAGATCAGAAAGGAACAGAGACAATATACAGTAACAGTCACCTTACAGGCAATAAAATGGCACTAAATTCATATCTCTCAATAGTTACCCTGAATGTTAATGGGCTAAATGCCCCAATCAAAAGACACAGGGTATCAGAATGGATAAAAAAACAAAACCCATCTACATGTTGCCTACAAGAAACTCATTTTAGACTGGAAGACACCTCCAGATTTAAAGGGAAGGGGTGGAAAACAATTTACCATGCTAGTGGGGATCAGAAGAAACCTGGCGTGGCAATCCATATATCAGATCAATTAGATTTTAAGCCAAAGACTATAATAAGAGATGAGGAAGGACACTATATCATATTCAAAGGGTCTGTCCAACAAGAAGATCTAACAATCTTAAATATCTATGCCCCTAATGTGGGAGCGGCCAACTATATCAACCAATTAATAACAAAATCAAAGAAATACATCAATAATAATACACTAATAGTAGGGGACTTTAACACTCCACTCACTGAAATGGACAGATCATCCAAGCAAAAGATCAACAAGGAAATAAAGGCCTTAAATGACACCCTGGACCAGATGGACATCACGAATATATTCGTTACATTTCATCCCAAAGCAACAGAATACACATTCTTCTCTAGTGCACATGGAACCTTCTCCAGAATAGATCACATCCTGGGTCACAAATCAGGTCTCAACCGGTATGAAAAGATTGGGATCATTCCCTGCATATTTTCAGACCACAATGCTCTGAAGCTAGAACTCAATCACAAGAGAAAATTTGGAAAGAACCCACATACATGGAGACGAAACAGCATCCTTCTAAGGAATGAATGTGTCAACCAGGAAATTAAAGAAGAATTGAAAAAAATTCATGGAAACAAATGATAATGAAAACACAATGGTTCAAAATCTGTGGGACACAGCAAAGGCAGTCCTGAGAGGAAAATATATAGCGGTACAAGCCTTTCTCAAGAACCAAGAAAGGTCTCAAGAACACAACCTAACCCTACACCTAAAGGAGCTGGAGAAAGAACAAGAAAGAAACCCTAAACCCAGCAGGAGAAGAGAAATCATAAAGATCAGAGCAGAAATCAATGAAATAGAAACCAAAAAAACAATAGAACACATCAACAAAACTAGGAGCTGTTTCTTTGAAAGAATCAATAAGATTGATAAACCCCTGGCCAGACTTATCAAAAAGAAAAGAGAAAGGACCCAAATAAATAAAATCATGAATGAAAGAGGAGAGATCACAACTAATACCAAAGAAATACAGACAATTATAAGAACATATTATGAGCAACTCTACGCCAACAAATTTGACAATCTGGAAGAAAGGGATGCATTCCTAGAGACATATAAACTACCACAACTGAACCAGGAAGAAATAGAAAACCTGAAAAGACCCATAGCCAGTAAGGAGATTGAAACAGTCATCAAAAATCTCCAAACAAACAAACAAAAGCCCAGGGCCAGACGGCTTCCCAGGGGAATTCTACCAAACATTTAAAGAAGAACTAATTCCTATTCTGCTGAAACTGTTCCAAAAATTAGAAATGGAAGGAAAACTTCCAAACTCATTTTATGAGGCCAGCATCACCTTGATCCCAAAACCAGACAAGGAGCCCACCAAAAAAGAGAACTACAGACCAATATCCTTGATGAACACAGATGCAAAAATTCTCACCAAAATACTAGCCAATAGGATTCAACAGTAAATTAAAAGGATTATTCACCACGACCAAGTGGGATTTATTCCAGGGCTTCAAGGTTGGTTCAACATCCTCAAATCAATCAATGTGATACAACACATTAATAAAAGAAAGAACAAGAACCATAGGATACTCTCAATAGATGCTGAAAAAGCATTTGACAAAGTACAGCATCCTTTCCTGATCAAAACTCTTCAAAGTGTAGAGATAGAGGGCACATACAACAGTATTATCAAAGCCATCTATGAAAAGCCCACTGCAAATATCATTCTCAATGGAGAAAAACTGAAAGCTTTTCCGCTAAGGTCAGGAACACGGCAGGGATCTCCATTATCACCACTGCTATTCAACATAGTACTAGAAGTCCTAGCCTCAGCAATCAGACAAAAAAAGGAAGTTAAAGGCAAAGAAGAAGTTGCCAAATTGGCAAAGAAGAAGTCAAACTATCACTCTTCGCAGATGATATAATATTATATGTGGAAAACCCAAAAGACTCCACTCCAAAACTGCTAGAACTTGTCCAGGAATTCAGTAAAGTGTCAGGATATAAAATCAATGCCCAGAAATCAGTTGCATTTCTCTACACCCACAACAAGACAGAAGAAAGAGAAATTAAGGAGTCAATCCCATTTACAATTGCACCCAAAACTATAAGATACCTAGGAATAAATCTAACCAAAGAGGCTAAGAATCTATATGCAGAAAATTATAAAGTACTCATGAAAGAAATTGAGGAAGACACAACGAAATGGAAAAATGTTCCATGCTCCTGGATTGGAAGAATAAATATTGTGAAAATGTCTATGCTACCTAAAGCAATCTACACATTTAATGCAATCCCTATCAAAATACCATCCATTTTTTTCAAAGAAATGGAACAAGTAATCCTAAAATTTATATGGAACCAGAAAAGACCTCGAATAGAAAGGAATATTGAAAAAGAAAGCCAAAGTTGGTGGCATCCACAATTCCGGACTTCAAGCTCTATTACAAAGCTGTCATCATCAAGACAGCATGGTACTGGCACAAAAACACACATAGATCAATGGAACCTAATAGAGAACCCAGAAATAGACCCTCAACTCTATCATCAACTAATCTTTGACAAAGCAGGAAAGAATGTCCAATGGAAAAAAGACAGCCTCTTCAATAAATGGTGCTGGGAAAATTGGACATCACATACAGAAAAATGAAATTGGACCACTTCCTTACACCACACATGAAAATAGACTCCAAATGGATGAAGGACCTCAATGTGAGAAAGGAATCCATCAAAATCCTTGAGGAGAACGCAGGCAGCAACCTCTTCGACCTCAACTGCAGCAACATCTTCCTAGGAACAACGGCAAAGGCAAGGGAAGCAAGGGCAAAAATGAACTATTGGGATTTCATCAAGATCAAAAGCTTTTGCACAGCAAAGGAAACAGTTAACAAAACCAAAAGACAGCTGACAGAATGGGAGAAGATATTTGCAAACGACATATCAGATAAAGGGCTAGTGTCCAAAATCTATAAGGAACTTAGCAAACTCAACACCCAAAGAACAAACAATCCAATCAAGTAATGGGCAGAGGACATGAACAGACATTTCTGCAAAGAAGACATCCAGATGGCCAACAGACACATGAAAAAGTGCTCCATGTCACTCGGCATCAGGGAAATACAAATCAAAACCACAATGAGATATCACCTCACACCAGTCAGAATGGCTAAAATTAACAAGTCAGGAAATGACATGCTGGCAAGGATGCAGAGAAAGGGGAACACTCCTACACTGTTGGTGGGAATGCAAGCTGGTGCAACCACTCTGGAAAACAGCATGGAGGTTTCTCAAAATGTTGAAATAGATCTACCCTATGACCCAGCAATAGTACTACTGGGTATTTACCCTAAAGATACAAACATAGTGATCCGAAGGGGCACGTGTACCCGAATGTTTATAGCAGCAATGTCTACAATAGTCAAACTATGGAAAGAACCTAGATGTCCATCAACAGATGAATGGATAAAGAAGAGGTGGTATATATACACAATGGAATACTATGCAGCCATCAAAAGAAATGAAATCTTGCCATTTGCGATGATGTGGATGGAACTAGAGGGTATCATGCTTAGTGAAGTAATTCAATCGGAGAAAGACAACTATCATATGATCTCCCTGATATGAGGAAGTGGAGATGCAACATGGGGGGTTAGGGGGGTAGGAGAAGAATAAACAAGATGGGATTGGGAGGGAGACAAACCATAAGTGACTCTTAATCTCACAAAACAAACTGAGGGTTGCTGGGGGGAGGGGTGGTTGGGAGAGTGGGAGAGGGGTTATGGACACTGGGGAGGGTATGTGCTATGGTGAGTGTTGTGAAGTGTGTAAACCTGGCAATTCACAGACCTGTACCCCTGGGGATAAAAATACATTATATGTTTATAAAAAAATTTAAAAATTTAAAAATTTTGCCAGTATAATAAAAAAAAAACCTGCCTATCTGTATATAATTCTAGACAATTAGAATCTTCTTGATTATCTGTCTGGATAAGCTTCTTTTCATATGTTCATTGATTATGCATTTTATCATTTCCTTTCAGTATGGATTGTTTGGACTTGCATGAGTTTTAGCAATTTACCTTGAAATCAAGATACTAATCATTAGTTTGGAATATAATTTTGATTTTTCAAGTATCTATTGACTGTGTATGTTTAAACAGCTTAACATGATCAAGAATCCTAATTCTTTTTTGGTTATGTGCTTCATTTGTTTTCTCTTCCCCATGAACACAATATATTATTTTATGCTTTTTTAAAAATATTTTATTTATTTGACAGAGAGAAATCACAACTAGGCAGAGAGGCAGGCAGAGAGAGAGGAGGAAGCAGGCTCCCTGCAGAGCAGAGAGCCCGATGTGGGGCTTGATCCCAGGACCCTGGGATCATGACCTGAGCTGAAGGCAGAGGCTTTAACCCACTGAGCCACCCAGGCGCCCCTATTTTATGCTTTCTGATAATATTTTTATTGTTGAATTTTTCACTTTAGCCCATTATTATATCTATTTTTGTCTTGCTTAGTAAAATGTTGGGAATCTAACTTTATTCTTTTTAAGTACCTTTGTTTCAGAAATACAGTGTCCTCCACTGGAGATTAGGAATAATTATATTCCTAATCATATTCATTCATTTTTTATAACTTTATTCCACTTTTCAAGTACATATTAAATAAACATCAATTCATATGTATTGTTGTACAGTGCATTCCAAGGAGAATGTCCAATATCATTCTATAAATTTCTGACTAATGCAGTATTCTTTGGGAAGTGTGAGAGGTTTAATTCATGTTTTCATTATGTCTTGCCTGACTTGTAGATATATTTAAAATGAAGTACTGCAGTGAAGCTTGATTTTTTTTCTTTTTGCTTTGAGCTGACTCATCTTGTATGTGTCCTAGAATTAATAGTTCTTTGGGAGTTGAAAGAAGCTGGAATAAAGAGCAGCTGATTTTCAATATTTAGTTTCCTGTTTGATAACCTTATCAGTACACTACCAGATGTTATAGTAATCATTTTCTCCACTGAAGCAGCTGCGATTTTTATGTGGAAGACCTAATTGGTCATCATGAGGGCTATATTACTGTCAACTGCAGGAAAAGTCATTGAAATTGGATTAAAGTAAGAACTGCGTTATTGCTACATGGGGCCTTAGGAAGCTTTGAGCACTTTTTACTGACTTGGAACCAACAAAGAAGGAAAACAGTCAAGTCCACATTTGTGTCTGCTCATACTTAGGGGTCTAAGAACAGGAAAACCAGTGAGTCATCAAGTGTAAAAGTAAATAAATTACTATTAAAAGCCTTTTCCATGCTTGCATAAAAATAAACATAAAGGGTAATGAAACTTATAGAAAGATAACTAAAACTTACTAGCACAATAGCCAGGAAGTGAAAATAAATTAACCTATTATCAACACACATTTACTGTCAAGCCCTTATCAAAATTCATAAATAACAAGGACAAAATTAATGAATCACCAAAGTAGTGATTAAAAAGTTTATTGTGCACTCACCAAAAAGACAGTTTGCAAACTGAGAATACTCAAACCAAACACAGAATGGGGCTCAGGGGTGTACTGTTATAAAGCAGCTTACATAGTGAGAAAGCAGTTAATTGTTTATTCTTCACAGAGATTCATTATAGTATTAACATTTTCTTAAATGATAGGGATTGGTCAGTGGGTACCTCATATAAACCTTGAAAAACAGTTTAAATTTTTTTATGACTTCCAATGACAGGAAAAAATGGCCTAGATCAAATTAGTTTTGCAAAATAAGCCAAAATAAGCTTTGAATGATTAAAATGGTTTTGTCTGCTTAGAGAATTTTCAAGGCTGGTCTCTGTTTTTTATTCTAACACCTTGTGCTAGTGGGCTCAATATTTTATTTTATGCTCAGAGGAATCAAAATAAAAGAAAATGCTTGATTGTGCTATGCAACATCTTCTCAAAACCTCTCCAATTTTTCTGGCATGCCTTATAAGAATCAGGTACAACATAAATAGATTTTCTCTCTAAAAAACAGTTTGTAAATATATTTTGTCTATATAGATGTGAAGATCTGGGGTCTCCAACATTATGCTACCTTTCTGGTGTTCCAAAATGCATTCACTTTGGAAAGTGAATAAATTGGATAGTGAAATAAGTTTTTAAAGGTCTTTTAAATTATTTTTGCACAAAATTTATGCCTATGCATTATTTTTGTATATAGAGGCCACATGTATATATCCTATGCCTGGTTTGGAGAAGTAGACCTAACAAAAATATGAGACTTTCCTTTAAAGCACTAATACTTTTTCAGCAATGGACCAAAATAACATTTCCTGTATAAGTATCCTTCAATAATCCCAGTTACAACACAATCAACTATGGTTTAGCTTGAAGGATGGATGACAGAAATAAAATTTAGATAGAAAACAAAAAACAAACAACTTAATCTTTATACACTCATGAAAAAAGTGATCACATTTTTCTGCTTCAGTGATAAGCAGAATCATCTGGCTAAGTCACTATAAAGATTGAGAGCTCTTGTTAAAGGTATTTATTCAGTTATCATGATTTTCAGTTGATTACATTGCTTATAAAGAAGTCATTTATATGACCATGAGAATAGAAACTGATTTTTTAAATATACTTAAGAAATTTGTAACTGACTTATTTCACACACTCCCCCTGCCCCCGCCAAACTCTGAAGAGAATGTTCTTTTGAGAAAAGCCATTTCTACTCTAGTGACTTTTGAATAGATATCAGTAAAATTGATTACCAGTGGGGGATTTCTGAAGTGTTGATGGCCAATGCAGAACACCTCCTCCTCTTCACTTTCTCGTGTTCTCTTCCATCAAACTCGGCCCAGTGGGTTCAGAAACTTGGGTGTTTCAGTAATGATTTCCCTACTCCTTCAATTTCCTACCCAATCAGGAATAGCTATCTGTATGTATCCCGTTATTTCCTTCCCCAAGATGTCTATTATTATATTTTTTCCATCTGAAGTGTCACAATAGAATCCAAAACTACTGATGTCCCCCACAGCTTCCAGCTTCTAATTCAGTTTTACCATTTTTAAAGCACATGTGATATAAAATGATGTCTACTTAATGAAGTCACAAACACCATTTAAATGTCATTCAAGGGGCTCCTGGGTGGCTCAGTGGGTTAAAGCCTCTGCCTTCGGCTCAGGTCATGATCCCAGGGTCCTGGGATCGAGCCCCACATCGGGCTCTCTGTTCAGCAGGGAGTTGCTTCCCTTCCTCTCTCTCTGCCTGCCTCTCTGCCTACTTGTGATCTCTGTCTGTCAAATAAATAAATAAAATCTTTAAAATAAATAAATGTTATTCAAATTTTTCCAAATATTTTCCCAGTCTAGCTTTCTATACACAGTTTGCTTTATTCTTCTGTGCCCCTTATAGCATTCATATGTGGATGATATGCTTCCTAAATATATCATTTCCTTTTAACCCCCAAGATTGTTTATTCTCTCTTTCAACTTACAATTCCCTTCCACTCCAATATCTACCTTCAACACTCCATTTCTCTCTATTGGGTTATTTTAAGTGACATGTCTGCAAGGACACCCCCCATGAACACACATACATGCAGATAAAATGAATCTTTATTTTTGCTTGCTCTCAAACCATTTTGTTGAGAGTTTTGGTATAGTCAAGAGGAAAGGCATTATGATATTATGATATATAAATATAAATATATGTGTGTGTGTGTGTGTATATATATGTGTGTGTGTGTGTGTGTTTTAACCCTGAATTCTGTACTTGCCAGCTATAAACATAGCCAACCATAAGTAAATATTTGCTGAAAGAGTGATTCAGTGATGGATGATTAATAAAAGTGAACTGTTTAATTATGACAATATGAGTAAATATGACAAAAGATCGGTATCCTTAATTTATAAAAAGTAATTACAGTTATAAAATATAAGCTCTATCATACCCAAAAGAAAAAGAGATCATACAGAAAAGAAAAAGAAAAATATGTTGTAAGAAAAAGTTCAACTTCAATAACAGTGAAAGAAACAAGCATTTGAATCAACGAGAAAGTATATTGTATTTACTATGTAAACTGTTAGAACTGCAATATTCAAGCTCTTCTTGACAAAAGTGAGCACTTTTTCACACTGCTAATAGGTTAGGTAAATTGGTACAGCCCCTCTGTAAGTTATTTGGGAAGATGAATAGCATCTTGCAAGTGGACTTTTTCCTTGATGCAGCTGTCTCACGGCAAGAATCCAGTCTTTGGAATCTCTATAGGTACAGTCAAGTATTTATGCATAAAAGAGTTTAATGTAGTTCTGAAATAAAATGAAACTTTAACAATAGTTTTATTCTGATGCTAAAACTAGAGATAACGTTTTAATGTTGAATCATTTTTTTTATTTTCCATAATTGATCATTTACATTTTTTATTCAGAAAATAAGTGTTGGGGCACCTGGGTGACTCAGTGGGTTAAAGCCTCTGCCTTCAGCTCAGGTCATGATCCCAGGGTCCTGGGATTGAGCCCCACATCGGGCTCTCTGCTTGGCGGGGAGACTGCTTCCTCCTCTCTCTCTCTCTCTGCCTGCCTCTCTGTCTACTTGTGATCTCTATCTGTCAAATAAATAAATAAAATCTTAAAAAAAAAAGTGTTAAAAGGTTACTGGGAAGTTTCTTTATCCTTTATTTTTATTTAGATGAAAATAAAATAGTGCAAAAAAAAGTATAGAAAAAAGAGGAAGACAGGACAGACCCATCATCAGTATGATAAAGTTCATTTAACATGGAGGATGGGGAAAAAATTACTAATTCAACATAAAAATTCTTACTTGAAAGGACTTTCTCCCTAAAGAAACCTGGGTGGCTCAGTGGGCTAGATATCCACTCTTGCTTTCAGTTCAGGTCATGGTCTCAGGGTTGTGAGATCGAGCCCCACTTTGGGCTTGCACTCAATATAGAGTCTGCTTAAGACTCTTTGCCTCTCCCTCTTCTCTGCCACTCCCCCTGCTGGCCCTCACTCTCTCCTTTTCTCTTCCCCTCCCTTCTTTCTCTCTCTCTCTCTTTCCCTCTCATGAATGAATGACTTTCTCCCCAAATATGTACATTTAATCACTCTGTATGAAAATTTAACTTTTATGTATAATGCATTTTTATGTAATACACATGAAAGAAGTGGTTTTTTTTTTCTTTATTAGAATTGAATATAAGTCTAAAATATTCCTGTAATGTTTAGGTGACCATAAAATTATATTCCAGTATTTATATCTTCATTAAACACTGGCATTTTGCAGACACATATGCTATAGCAGACACTCTGTGATTTAAATAAAAATAGCACAATATTGAACACTATTTTCCATTTTCTAGCTGGCTATCAGTCCCAAAGAATATCTTTTGCTAATGCTACTCTTGTTCTTATAAAATAGACCTGATTATAAATTTCTTTCCCAATGATATAATTTCAATAGAAAATTTAATGGAATTAATGCCTTTCACATTAGCAGATCACACCGTTTAAATAGTTGCTAAAAAATGAATTTAGGTCTTGCTGAGTAACAGGATTTGTAAAAACATTTGGCTATATAAGTGTATTCTTTGTTTTATCAGCATTGCTTGCTTTCTCTTTTTCAATAAATTATATTTAGATATCATACTACTTATGGGAGTGAAAACAATATTTACAGTTCAAAAGTAGTGTTGATTTTCCTGCTGACAGAAGAGACTGAGTGGAAGTGTCAGGGATATTCATAAAAACATTTAATAACTCACATTTATGGAAAAAGAAATCCATTTGCTATAACGGCCATCTCTAAAAGCAAGCTAAGCTCAGAATGCATGTTGGCTATGTCTACAATTAGTATTTTCGTTGATGATTAATTTAAAGGTAGCGATTTAAAACAATTTTTTTAAACACTGGAGTCAAAGCTTGCATATTAATTAGTTCCAAGAAAGTTCTGGGATGGTCCACTCAATGCATTTTTGAGAATTAAAATATTCAAATACCATTATTCACTGCACATTTTAGCAGAGCAGTAACATAGTCATAAACAATTTTAAAAGAAAAAAAAATAGGGCAGGGTAGGATGAGGAGAGGAGCCTCATTGTGGTCCTGATGGAAGCCCATCCTTTCAGAGTTTCTACAGGAAATGAAATAACTGCCCAATATTGTTGGCCTCCTTTCTGAGGTTCAGAGTGAGGAATGACATGACTTTCCGTAGAGACCATACAGTAAAACACTATAAAGGTGAATTAAGAGTACTGGATTTTAACAATGACAACATAGCGGAAATCCATAAAATACATACTAATGGATAAATAAAAGCTGTCACTATGAACTTTTCTTATCCAGCAAATCAAACTCAATTGGGTAATTTTTGTCTTCATTATATCACAGCGTTTCTAGAAGAAATATATTCCTTCGATATAATGGGATAACAGAACTCATCATCTTCAGTGACTACTACCATTAAGTTGCTTTAAAAGCTTCATTAATTTATTATACTGTCTAAATATATATTTGCAGAAATGCAGTATAGAGATCATTTGAAAAAACTTTTTTTTAAAAGATTTTTATGTATTTATTAAGGAGAGTTAGTGGGGGTGGAGCGAGCAGAGGGAGAGAGACAAGCAGACTCTGCTGAGCACAGAGCATGGCAGGGAGTTCCATCCCACAATCCTAAGATCATGATCTGAGCTGAAATCAGGAGTCAGATGATTGCCTAGTCACCCCAACAAAATCTTTCCTGAAACAGAGGATTAATTCAGTAGAAACCATTTTAACCTTCCCAAGCTATCTATCTATAGGTATGGCCTGAAATGAACACTTTACACCGATATTTAAATAAATGAGGCCTGTCCTTCAATTCTTATTCACATATAGTGAGTTCTTTTAGATATATTCAATAACATTCCAGATTTTGCAGAGTAAAATTCATTATTTTTTCTTAAAAAAAATTGTGATGTAGGGGCGCCTGGGTGGCTCAGTAGTTAAATCCTCTGCCTTCGGCTCAGGTCATGATACCCGGGTCATGATCCCCGGGTCCTGGGACCGAGCCCTGCATTGGGTTTTGTGCTCAGCAGGGAGCCTGCTTCCTCCTATCTCTCTGCCTGCCTCTCTGCCTGCTTGTGATCTCTGTCTGTGAAAGAAAAAAAAAATTATGATGTATAGAAAAAGTTTCAAATATTTTTATGTATGTAGGCAAGCCTATAGCATACTCTGGAAAGAAAAAATTCTACAGGTTTGATAAGCATAATTTTCCCCCAGTAATGACCTTAACTTATACTATGATTTAAATTATCATTAATCCCACATTTTCTCACCATATTATTTTTAAATAGTAATGGGTTATAAATAGATGTGAATAGTACACTTTAGAAGTGATATTTATTCTGGGCACTCTCATAAGTTGCACCATAGCCTCTAATTTTTCTTACATATTTTTTCAGTTTCTTAATACCAAATTTTAGTATCCAAAGGCTCTCATTAATTATATTAACATAAGAGCTATTTCAAAGGATTATTTCATTTATTTAATGCTCTGTAGTGTCCTTTCCCCCAAATCCTAACAATAAGGATATATGACGTCTTTCTATTTATCTCTCCAGACATGTATGATTATATAAAATAATTCTTATCTTCTCAGCAGCTAAAATTATCATATGTAAAAACCAGAAACTATTTTTATACTTTTTTTCAGATTGATGAGTAAAATAACTAGTTTCTATACTCTCTTAATATTACTATACTAGTGAAATCACCATGACTTTCATAAAATGACAGACATTAATTTAAAAATAAATGTTTTTAAATGAATATTAATTTGTTATTGCAACCACAGTCAGAATAGGCTAAATTCCCAGGGTTTCCATTTAAAAAGAACAAAAAAAATCAAATTCTCAGTAACAAAAGTATTTAATTTAACTTGTGTGAATACTATTGTAGTAACCTGACTTCTTTATTTGTAAAATCAATGCCATTTCTTTATTTTTCTTAATATATTCATGGATTCTTTCTCATTAACATTTACATTGCTCTCACTACTTCTTGGCTAGATTTCTTCTTCTCTTCACTCTTCTCTCTCCATATTAGAAAATGCATTATTCTTGTCAAGAGAAGCCTGTATGTAATCCTGTCTGCACATTTTGCAGTATGAATGCTTTTATGAAAAACTATTCAGTTGGTCATATTCATAATTGTGAAGGTTATCATTTCAAAACTTGAAATGAAAAATGAATATGCCCACTGGTATTCTTTTTGGTGACCCTTATTTCAAAGAAAGAATATGAAAAATCTTCCATGTCTTTTTAATCTTCCAAACATGTTATAAAATTAACTTATCAAAGAAAATTAGAAATTAAAAGGTCCTGATTTCTCAAAGTTCTTAGTTATATGCTCTCTCTACGTAGGATTTAGAGTCAGAGAAACTTTCCCTGATTTGAGACTGAACTACCAGACCATGCTAAGGTGTTAAGTGTATATAACTACCTGCATCATGTATCATATCTGAAATCTAACATTTAACCCAAAGCCAGTCCTTAATTGTGAAATGTGGCAACCTGACAGGGGTACTATTGTAGGATGGGAAGCAAAATTTTCATTTTCTTTTCCTTCCTTCTCCGTTCTTTCTTTCTTTCTTTCTCTCTCTCTCTCTCTCCCTCCCTCCCTTCCTTTCTTCCTTCCTTCCTTTCTCTCTCTCTTTCTTTCTTTTCTTTCTCCTTCCCTCCCTCCCTCTCTTCCTTTCTCTCTCTTTCCCTTTCTTTCTTTCTCTCTTTCTTTCTTCTCTTTCCTGTTCAAATTGAACCACTCTGGGCAGTTCAGCTCCCTGTTGCATTTCTGCTTTCCCACTGGGGAAAATTGATGAAGAACCTCCTAGTTCTAGATCATCTTAATTCAGGCACCTTCATTCAGCACATAAAATATTCCATAAACTGCACCACTCCCTAAATTATAAAAAAAAAAAAAAAATGGGTCATTTTAATGAACTATACTCACCAAACCTAGATGACAACTCCCTTTTAATAAAAGATTAGATTAAAAAGATTAATTTCAAACTTAAATGCATGGTATGTTTTTTTTAACCATACTATCCACATCACTCTCCCTTTGGATCCCAAGAGCATTCTCTACTGAAAAATCAGTGCTCATATTTCTGAATCACATTCTACTGGTTCATCTCCTAATATGTTATTGAGACATAATGTCCAAACCCTCTTTGTCCACCTGGCCAATGCCTACTCACACTTCAAGATTCAGCACATAAGGGTATCACCCTAGAAGAATTTTCCTGATCTCACAAGATACAGTGTTCTGTGCCCTATATATTTAATACAACAACACTTTTAATTAAATGAATAGATCCTATTTCCCACTTCTCCCTCTATAGTCACTGTTACACACACACACACACACACACACACACACACACACACACACACACATTTTCTTGTTTAATTATGAAAAAACTTCGTTCTGCATAAAGGTATCCAGAAAATAAGTCTTCCGTTGTGAGGATAGTTACTTTAGAAAGTGTTTATAGCCTTTGCTTGTAGGAATCCCAGATCTTGGATAAAGTATTATATTCTCACTGGATGGAACCACTGGTTTATATTTAATGGGGAGAAGTGTCATTGAGGCAATCAACTCCTTGTTTAGGGTTGCCTTTCCAAATCTATAGGAACATTTCAGGGAGCAGCAGCTCTTTATTTGGGTGATTTACCCCTTCTGACTCTGCTGACAGGCCTGCTTGTTATAAAACGGGAAACCTAGAACAGATTTTCCTAATGACGTCTCCTAGTGATTAACTTCCATTTTACTGGGATAACTATCAACTTCCTTCTATTACCTGTCCGTAAGCTGATCAGTTTAATCCAATCTTTTTCTGTAGGATAAAGTGACCTGTTCAAAGGCACTAATATTTTTAGTGGAGGACTAGTTTAGGGAGCCCAGTGTTCCTATTTCCTAGTATATTGACTTTCTGAATTTAATGCCCTGTGCACTGTAGTTGATACTAAGAAATCTGAAGTGTTTTTCTCTAATTTGCTTCAGAAAAGGTATTGGGGGATGCTAGTCCAGCAAGAAGAAGCAGTTTTGATTTATGTTCACAATAGTAAATACCTCCCTTTTGAATCATGAACTATATTGATAGCAGTTATCTAATTTCTATGCTTTTTTGACAGACGGAACAGATGGTTATAAGTTTCATGAAAATAACAAGTGGTCAATTAAGTATTAAAATATTTATTGGGCTTTATACCAAAATTCCGGTAGTGTAAATTTTATTGGTAGAGTTTGCGTGTTGTAAACACTGCAAAGTGAATCAGCCTCTGCAGACACATGATGCCTCTGGCTGCGCGTATAGATGTAACTAATTTCCTTGAAGATATTCTGGACTCTACTATAAACATGAAACTATTAAAATATCACAGACTCTTACCTGTGGGAAGAAACATTAAATTTTATCTCCATTCCATGTGCAAATTTGCAAAATCAGCTTCGTGACATGATTCAACAAATAGATTTAATAATTATGCTTAGTCACCGTCTTTGCAGAGTTTTTACCCAAAACATACTCGGTCTGGTGAATGATATGTACAAAGACTGTGGTTTTTATTCTCATTGATGGTTTTTCCTTCTGATCTGTAATTTATGGCAATTTATCTTCTGCATGTAATTTAGACCATTTATATCTTTGAGCTAATTTTTTGGTAAATCATCTTATATATTTCAGATTGTTTATATATTTGAAAGATGCTTCAATTTTTGGTTCATTTTATTTGTGAAATCTTTTAACTGGGTTACAATGGAAAACTACAAATACAAGGATCATTTGACACACAACTGTCTACATATTTGAGCAAAACCAGTCCAGAAAAATGCATACTTTCTCCATAGAGCTGTACCCTCTGTAGAATCGGATAATTAATGCTGAGAGCATGCCTGAGTCTAACCAAATGCAATTGTTCAATGTCCAATTTCTTCTACCTCTTGAGAAAACCTATTCCAGCACTGTGTGTTATGTCTAGAGCTAAATCATGTGCATGTGTTATGCCAATGTCAATTCAGCCCAGCCCCTTCATCTCTCTCTTTTTTTAAGATCTTATTTATTTATTTGACAGACAGAGATCACAAGTAGGCAGAGAGGCAGGCAGAGAGAGAGGAGGAAGCAGGCTCCCTGCTGAGCAGAGAGCCCAATGCTGGGCTCAATCCCAGGACCCTGGGATCATGACCTGAGCTGAAGGAAGAGGCTTTAACCCACTGAGCCAACCAGGTGACCAAATCCCCTTCATCTCTTAAGGATACAGTTTATTTATCTGTACAATTAGAGCAGTTCCACTCTAAACTTTCACTTACTTTGTTAAAATTTATTTTAATGTGTTGCAAATGAGGCAAGATAATGATTCTCTTATAAATGTGAGGTCAAGTAATAAGAGAATCATTTGGCATGTCACCAACATATCACACATACCATAATTGATTTAGTACATATAAGTGATGTCAAAAATCCCTTTTTTGAGTTCTGTAGGTCTTGGTTCATAGTTTAGGAGAAGCAATTAACTGAAAGTTATAGTAGTAAGTCTAATATTTCTTTATTCTTTTAATCTAAAATAGGGTAAGCCTTAGTAAACAAAAAATTTAAAATATCTTTGATTTCTGTTTGAACTGCCAAAATTTACATTAATTTTTAAAAAATTAATCAGTGTACTGAAATGTGTATTATAGGTGTAGTATTATCTTTATGTGCAGATTTAAAAGGTACTCATAGATATTTACTAGTAATTTAAATAATATTTTTAAATATGAAATCATTCTATCTTCTGTTTTAGAAATGTTCTGATTCTGAAATTTTAACAAAAAATCTTGTCTAAATCAGCTTTTAATCATGATTACATTTGAATATGTTTTAGAATAACGTGGAAGACTTGAAATTGATAATGACAGTGAGGATGGCTATAAAAATTAACATTTATTGAAAATATTTTAGATATCAGGCAATGTCTAAAATTCTCACGTTACCCTACTTAATCCACATAATAATCCCATAAAACAGATGCTAATATTAACCCAATTTTAAAATTATCATACTCAAGTGCTGATAGTAAAGTGTCTTGCCAAAGGTCAGCTTATAGAATATTGTGGAATTAGTCTGTACCGTAGCTCCTGACTCCAGGGGATTTCATCAAGATATTTTCAAATTCAACCATTATCATATAAATGACCAATATTCAGGTAAAAAAGATGCCCAGCATCATTAGTTATTAGGGAAATAAAATTAAATCACAATGAGAGGGACATCTTTATAACTCAGTCAGATAAGCATCTGCCTTTGGCTCAGGTCATGATCCCAGGGTCCTGGGATTGAGCTCTGCATCAGACTCCCTGCTCAGCTTCTCTCTGCTTCCACTCTCTTTCTCTCTCTCTCATTCCCTCTCTCTCAAGTAAATAAATAAAATATTTTAAAAAACACAGTAAGATATGACTTCACACACTAAAATAACTATACTAAAATAGACAGCAACAAAGTGTTTAAAGATATTGGAATATCAGAGTCCTCATAAATTACTGGTGGTAACACGTAATGGTACAGTAATTTGGAAAAACTATTTTATAGTTCCTCAAAATGTTAATAGTCATCATGTCACTTAGTCATTCCTTCCCATGAGTGTATACCCAAGAGAAATGAAAACATGCATCCACACAAAAACTTGTACACAAATATTTTATAGTAGGATTCTTTATAATAGGCAAAATGTAGAAACAACTCAAATATTCATGAATCAAAGAAAACCACAAAATGTGGCTTATCCCTTCAATGGAATATTATTCAATAACAAAAAGAAAAGAAGGACTGATACATGCTACACCCTGGATGCAGGTCGAAAACCTTATGCTAACTGAAAGTAATCAGTCACAAAAGACCACGTATTACATGATTCTATTAAATATGAAATGCTTAGGCACCTTTATAGGGACAGAAAGTAGGTGAGTGGTTGCTTAGGGCTTCAGGGAAGGAAGAATAGGGAGTGGCTATTGGTGGGAGCAGTGTCCTTTTTGATAGAGTATGTAGATGTTCTACAATTAGATTATGGTGATGGTTGCACAACTATGATTATACTTTAAAAACACTGAATCTTACACTTGGAATGAGTGAATTTTATGGTATGGGAATTATATATCAATAAAATTCTAAGAAGAAATAAATTCTAAAACATAGAGCTTGAAAAGAAAGAGGAAGTGGATGGGGAAAAGCATATTTTTAAATCTTAACTGTATTTTTTCTCCTTTTCAAAATTAACTATAATATAAAACAAAAATATAAAAATTAGAATTTCTCTGCTGAATACTTAATTCTTAGAAAAGATGGTTAATATTGAGACAATTACCAAACATAAATAGTTGTGCACTTTTCCTCCCTAATCCCTAAGTAATACTGATCACTAATTTTATTATTTTTGGTAAATTTACTCTATCCCAATGACTTAGTCTTTTTGTTTTTAAAATGAAAAGTGGTCCAAAAATAATACAAAAAGTGGATCACAGGGGCGCCTGGGTGGCTCAGTGGGTTAAAGCCTCTGCCTTCGGCTGAGGTCATGATCCCAGGGTCCTGGGATCGAGCCCCGCATCGGGCTCTCTGCTCCGCAGGGAGCCTGCTTCCTCCTCTCTCTCTGCCTGCTTCTCTGCCTAGTTGTGATTTCTCTCTGTCAGATAAATAAAATATTTAAAAAAAAAAGTGGATCACAGAATACTCTGATTTTTATGTTTTATTGCATATAACACAATATCTACTGCAAACCATTTGCATAAGTAAAAGTCACTGAAGTATTATTTTAAGAGATTGGCATTTTAGCTAAAAAAAAAAAATTTGGAAGGGGAGGCGAACCATAAGAGACTATGAACTCTGGAAAACAACCTGAGGGTTTTGAAGGGTCGGGGGTGGGAGGTTGGGGGAACAGGTGGTGGGTAATAGGGAGGGCACGTTTTGCATGGAGCACTGGGTGTTGAGCAAAAACAATGAATACTGTTACGCTGAAAAAAATAAAAAGGGGAAAAAAAATAAAAATAAAAATAAAAATTATTGAATGACAATATAAAAATTAGTAAAAAATTCCATGTAAAATATAATAGAATTTATTTTTATACCAATCTATAAGTTTAAGTGGTTGAAACAATGTAATATCATAAAATTGGGAAGCAAAATCAAGTGTGTTAGTGAATATGATAATCCCAGTAAATATTTCCAGGAGGAGGAGGCTATGCATTAAAATTTTTAAAAAATTAACTTTTGATAATCACTGTCTTCTTACCTGTTACTCTAAATACAATCTGATTATTTTGAATTCTCACAAATATTATCATGATCAAAGAAATATCAAATCATTATATGATTAAAATTCTTACAGACAGTATTTTTAGAATCCTGAACTATTTTCAGCTTAAAATATAAATTAAGGTAAACTAAAGTATATTAATGTAAGATGTCAAAATGTATCCATATAGACCAAGTTTTACCTAGAGTTAACTTGAATCACTGTTAAAGATGAGGACAATGAGGGGCACTTGGGTGGCTCAGTGGGTTAAAGCCTCTGCCTTCAGCTCAGGTCATGATCTCAGGATCCTGGGATGGAGCCCCACATTGAGCCCCACATAGGGCTCTCTGCTCAGCAGGGAGCCTGCTTCCTCCTCTTTCTCTGCCTGCCTCTCTGCCTACTTGTGATCTCTGTCTGTCAAATAAATAAATAAAATCTTTAAAAAAAAAAAAGATGAGAATGAATATCAATAACGTCTTGTTCTTGCGACACCCTTTTAATTGCATTATAGTGTACATATTCATGTAATCTTTTAAATTGCAGAGGAAATATATGATAATATGATTTTCTAGTACTTCTAAATTAATTCCTTTGTCTTTAGTCATTACTTTCAATCAATTCTGAAATAGTTCATATTCTTTTTCTTTATCTCTCCACTGAATCTCTAAAGCAAGGATTCTCCCAGCAGGAGCACACTACTGGGTTTAGAGTATGTATTTAGAATGACGCTAAAACAAGTTTCAGTACTCTTCCGGTGTCTTTAAGCCTTCAAATCAATTTTAAAACATTGGTCTTAATTTTTTTTTCTCTCTATACCATTTAAAAGGAAATTGCAGCGTTGGAAAAATTTCATGCACTTTGCAATCTCTTATCTCATCACTTTTTCCCCCTTCTATTATAACCCCTCTATCATCTTGATTATACCTATTATACTTCCCTTCTGGGGAAAAATAACAAGCTACTGAAAAGAGTGCTTCCATTACAAAATAGAGAAGCATTACATTAAACACAGTTTTGAGGCTAAAAAAAATAGGAAAAATAGAGAACAGCTGCATTTTCATTATTACTCTAATTTATTCTCCCTTTATTCACTCTGAGCATAAGTGTCAGACATAGACTGTGGCTCCTATATGTATTTTGCACTGTGTTTGTCATTCTTGCTAACTTAGTCCAAGTTTAGAATTAAGTCAACCAGAAGACAAAGTCTTCCCTGAGGGTTGATTTAATTAAAATGACACAAATTTGTTTCCAACAACATATTTCTTAGGTTTTTGTAATGGTATGAGAGATCAGCACTGCTTTTGAAATCAAATTATTAAGTTACAAATATATAGAAAGATTTTGTAAAGTTTAATTGGTAATTATATACTCAGTGAAAAGAAAAGTTTATAACAGTTTTATGAAGGAAAAAAATGTTGAAAATAATTCTAGACAATATGTTTAATTCAGTACATAGTCTAATTCAGAGAAATGTATATTTAGGAATTTTTCGATAGCAAGATATGTTCTTAGAATTATGAAATAGTTCATGCAGTGAAGAATTTAATGACTTTGAAATCTAGAGAGGAATTCATAATAGTAAGATAAATAAGATAGTAATTTTGTTTATCATAATGATTAACAAGTTTGTCTTTAAAAAACATTAAAACCATAAATTTTCTCTCTTGAGCCCTGTTGTATATATGGTATTATTTATAGCTTCATCTCACTTCTTTCTTTTTTCCATAAAAAAGGGTATTAATTATATAAAAAGGGACAGTGACTATTTCAGAATGTGAAGTGTATAATCTTTATTTGTGTTCACAGATGAACTGAAATAAGCAATGAATAGACATTGAAATGGCTCTTTATTAGTTTAAAACTCAATCCATTTAATTCATATCTTCCTACCTCAACAGTGATCAATCATCGACAGTTTTCATATAAACTCTCTTTGATATCCTGTAGCATCGCATCGTATAAAATGGACTTCTTGCACTGAAACCCATTTTTATCAAGTCTAAATTTCAGAAAGCAGAACTTAAAGAAAAGAAGTCTGTGTTCAGATTACTTCCTGTTACTAAATCACAATTCTCCGTGAAGCCATTATGATGTTTGTCACAGCTATTTGTGTTAGTTATTGTTGAATTTCACAAAATATTTGTTCCTGCTCCTGAGAATTTTTAAATCATTCACCGCTTGACTCCCTTGTGGTTGAACTGGGCCTTGAGACAAGTGCATTAATTGATGGTGTGAGGGATATTCTGGGAAATTCTTTTTCTCTGTTCTTTTTTTTTTTTTTAAAGGTTTTATTTATTTACTTGACAGACAAAGATCAGAAGTAGGCAGAGAGGCAGGCAGAGAGAGAGGAGGAAGCAGGCTCACTGCCGAGCAGAGAGCCCAATGCTGGGCTTGATCCCAGGACCCTGGGATCATGACCTGAGCCGAAGGCAGAGGCTTTAACCCACTGAGCCACCCAGGTGCCCCCTTTTCTCTGTTCTTGCAACCAGCAACATTAGTGATGACGTCTGCTCTCACTACCTGGAACTTAGAGTGAAGACAAGTGTAACAGGGAACCTAATCAGTGATGGGTATGTATACAGATTTAATGAAGCATTAATATCTGTTTGTTTCCTACAAGCTCCTAAGATTTTGAGTTTGTAATTGCAGCAAATGGAAGTCAGAGAAACTAATAAAGAATTGCTAGGGTCATATTTTGGATTATTATTTTAAGTATTTTCTGGTCAGATAAGCTCAAAATCACACTGGGAAAAATTTATCAAATGTATTAATTTTCAACTAGCATGCAAAACGAAATCTCAAACTTTTACAAACACAGTCGGAACCATGAAAGTCATTCTAACTACATTATGCATTTAATGTCTTAATGGCCTTTAAAGATATCCAGATATTATACAAAATCATTTTAATTCACAGATCAGGAGACTTATCCTCATTGATCTCACTTCTTTCAATGTAGACACTTTTCACTGGTATAAAATGATTTCATTTAGGGGCACCAGGGTGGTTCAGTTGGGTAAGTGTCTGCCTTCAGCTGAAATAGTGATCCCAGCGTCCTGACATCTTCCCTTCATGGGCTCCCTGCTCACCTAGGAGTCTCCTTCTCCCTCTGCTCCTCTCCCTGCTCTCTCTCTCTCTCTCTCTTTCTCTCTCTCTCCCCTTTTCAAATAAACAAATAAAATCTTTAAAATAGATAAATAAATAGGTTTCATTTAATAAATCCCAGACTTTTTTCTGGAAATTTCTATTCACTTTTCCTGGTTTTATTTATTTTTTGTTATGCAGATGCAACCTACTTACTTATATACAGCACTTCAAATGTCAGTATTTGAAGGGAACCAAATAACTTTACATGACTTTTTTGTAACTGCTGAATCCATTCCATTTTTCTCTACTCATTTTCAAATGAATGCTAACTAGAATGCCTCTTGAGAATTTCTTCTTTCTGAAGTTCTGTTTCCTGAAAGCATAGTTTTCAATAATATAACCTAATTTGCATAAATTGTTTTTGACAAACACTTAAAAAATAAGGTGTGTTAAATTCCTAACTTTAATTGTGTTTATTGTCTTTTAATATCCTTAACTTTTTTTTAATTAGTCTGATAAACCTCACATCCTCTACCCCTTGTCCCTAGAAATTTTATGTTTGGTTCTAAGATTCATATCCACAGTAAATATTGTATTTTTAGATTTGATCTGAAATTTTCTATTCTTATTGAAGTTGTTTTGGATCATGAAACAATCAGAGACACTATTAAAAAATATGTTACTACTGGAAGTATTACCTGCCCTTTAAATTCTGAATTTGCATTAATGTCACTAATAAAAATGTAGAAAAGAACAGAGAGGACCTCTGACAAGTTCTCTCCAGGGTGACAGCAATTGATTTGTGAAGATCCTCTAGTTCTGAACATTATTAGTAGTCCACATTATTTATCTGATCTCCACCCTATTTTGTGCCATTTGGTTCCTTAAATCTCAAGAGGAATTTTTTGACAAAAGATTTCCAAGGAAACAGAGATAAATTTAGTGAATTAGTCTGGACAGTTTGAAAGATAAAAAGCAAATGCTGTGCTTGGGGCTTGTTTAAAGTAGTCAGAAACAGTACTGACTGTGTCTGGGACATAGGAGATGCTAAGAATCATTTTCACTTGAGTATAAAACATTAAAAAAAAAATCAGAGAAGACAGGATGCATAAAAGGAGATAGATATATCCAAAGAATGAGTGGAAGGCATCCAAAAAAGTAACAGGGAGTCAACAAAAATGTTTTGCAGGTAAGAGGTGCCTATAAATTTTGTTTAGGTAGGGAGTAGATGAATGAAGCAACTGCTCTTCAACTCTTCTGTAAGGACTAGAAAGTTTCCTTCAGTGGGTAGTCAGTCATCCAGGTAAGGTATAAGGCAGCCCTTTGGAGACCCAGGTCTCAGTACTAACTGAAGTATTTATACTTAACAATGAATGTAAAATCTTACCGGTTTGACATCTCCCTGTTCAAAATCAACAGCGGTATTGTACAACAACTATATCTAATAGGTGGGCCATCCATTATTGATCTGTACCTATTTTCAAAATATTTTGTTGTATCTGTCTGAAAAAAAAATGTCTTCCCTTAAGAAAATTTTAAATTATTCTACTAACAACATTTGCTGACTATTTAGTGTAAATCTGGATCAAATTTCTGGAAAAGTATCAAATTGCCCAATTTAGAATAGCCAAAAAAAAAATCTATAATGAAAATCTGCCATAATTCTGTCATACAATTAGCACATTTGCTATCCACACTATCTATTCCTTCACAACTATATGGATTTTATTTTATTTTTTGTTCTATACTGCCTTTAAGACCTTGTCCTTAAAAAATACTATATTTTTTAAAATGGCAATCTTTGTAAAAAAATTAAATTCATATCAAAAAATGATCAGAAAGTTTGAAAAAAGATAATAACTCATATAAAACCACAAGTTATTCAAGCCATTTAAATTAAGTATGTTTCAAGGAGCTTACAGTTTGAATACAATAGTTTTAATTCTTTGCTTATCACATTGTCATTGACTTGTAAATGATATCAGGATGGACACAACAGAGGTAAATCAAAATTTCAAGGGAAAATTGCCTTTCTCGGAAAGGATTTTCCCTCAAAAAGTGTAATATCAATTTATGAAAGTAAAAATGTTCATTATTTTCTTGGAAAGTTCTTATTATGGTGAAAACTGATAAAGTAATAATTTTTGCCATAAAAGTCTTTTTATCTGAGATGCTAAATGGAATATTGAAGAAAGAGCCTTGTGGAAAATCATAGAGAAACCACTTAATATTTAACATCTGCACATTCTTTGCAATCCAAGGCTATGTAATTTTCTGCAAAAGGAGGAAAGGAAAGTTAATACATCTTTTACACCTAACATAGCTGATCTCTAAGTGAATCTAAGATGTAGGACCATGTGTATTTAAATTTTAAAAGTGACTGAGTAA
This sequence comes from Meles meles, assembly GCF_922984935.1. Classification (NCBI taxonomy): domain Eukaryota; kingdom Metazoa; phylum Chordata; class Mammalia; order Carnivora; family Mustelidae; genus Meles; species Meles meles. Next base: position 91,209,277 of record NC_060069.1, on the reverse strand, counting down.
GACTAGTAGTAGCCAAAAATTCATTCTGTTCTTGTTTTACCTGTTTTTTTTTTTATTAATTCCTTGCAGCAAATTTTAATTTTTTTCAATTTTAAATTCAACCCACCTTATTGGTAGGGCATGAGAGGGAGGGACTGGACAATGACATTTTATGGCCAGTAAATGTAATGTAAGTAGGGCTTTCATCAATACAGAGATATGGGGGGAAAATGAGCTACCAACAATATTCAAGAAAGACTTTTACTATTAAAAAAGAAGTAAATGCTGAGTGAAGTTCAAGTTCTAGTAGGTAAGACAGTAGAAATAACTTTTATTTAAATTCTTTTCAAAAAATTTTTTTCAGTATTTAAATTTATTTATTTTTTCAGCGTAACAGGATTCATTATTTTTTTTTCTCATTTTATTTATTTTTTCAGCGTAACAGTATTCATTCTTTTTGCACAACACCCAGTGCTCCATGCAAAACGTGCCCTCCCCATTACCCACCACCTGTTCCCCCAACCTCCCACCCCTGACCCTTCAAAACCCTCAGGTTGCCCCAACCTCCCACCCCTGACCCTTCAAAACCCTCAGGTTGTTTTTCAGAGTCCATAGTCTCTTATGGTTCGCTTCCCCTCCCCAATGTCCATAGCCCGCTCCCCCTCCCCCAATCCCACCTCCCCGCAGCAACCCCCAGTTTGTTTTGTGAGATTAAGAGTCATTTATGGTTTGTCTCCCTCCCAATCCCATCTTGTTTCATTTATTCTTCTCCTATCTCCTACCCCCCCATGTTGCTTCTCCATGTCCTCATATCAGGGAGATCATATGATAGTTGTCTTTCTCCGATTGACTTATTTCACTAAGCATGATACGCTCTAGTTCCATCCACGTCGTCGCAAATGGCAAGATTTCATTTCTTTTGATGGCTGCATAGTATTCCATTGTGTATATATACCACCTCTTCTTTATCCATTCATCTGTTGATGGACATCTAGGTTCTTTCCATAGTCTGGCTATTGTAGACATTGCTGCTATAAACATTCGGGTACACGTGCCCCTTCGGATCACTATGTTTGTATCTTTAGGGTAAATACCCAGTAGTGCAATTGCTGGGTCATAGGGTAGTTCTATTTTCAACATTTTGAGGAACCTCCATGCTGTTTTCCAGAGTGGTTGCACCAGCTTGCATTCCCACCAACAGTGGAGGAGGGTTCCCCTTTCTCCACATCCTCTCCAGCATCTGTCATTTCCTGACTTGTTCATTTTAGCCATTCTGACTGGTGTGAGGTGATACCTCATTGTGGTTTTGATTTGTATTTCCCTGATGGCGAGTGACGTGGAGCATTTTTTCATGTGTCTGTTGGCCATCTGGATGTCTTCTTTGCAGAAATGTCTGTTCATGTCCTCTGCCCATTTCTTGATTGGATTGTTTGTTCTTTGGGTGTTGAGTTTGCTAAGTTCCTTATAGATTTTGGATACTAACCCTTTATCTGATATGTCGTTTGCAAATATCTTCTCCCATTCTGTCAGTTGTCTTTTGGTTTTGTTAACTGTTTCCTTTGCTGTGCAAAAGCTTTTGATCTTGATGAAATCCCAACAGTTCATTTTTGCCCTTGCTTCCCTTGCCTTTGCCGTTGTTCCTAGGAAGATGTTGCTACGGCTGAGGTCAAAGAGGTTGCTGCCTGCATTCTCCTCAAGGATTTTGATGGATTCCTTTCTCACATTGAGGTCCTTCATCCATTTGGAGTCTATTTTTGTGTGTGGTGTAAGGAAGTGGTCCAATTTCATTTTTCTGCATGTGGCTGTCCAATTTTCCCAGCACCATTTATTGAAGAGGCTGTCTTTTTTCCATTGGACATTCTTTCCTGCTTTGTCGAAGATGAGTTGACCATAGAGTTGAGGGTCGATTTCTGGGCTCTCTATTCTGTTCCACTGATCTATGTGTCTGTTTTTGTGCCAGTACCATGCTGTCTTGATGATGACAGCTTTGTAATAGAGCTTGAAGTCCGGAATTGTAATGCCACCAACTTTGGCTTTGTTCTTCAATATTCCTTTGGCTATTCGAGGTCTTTTCTGGTTCCATATAAATTTGAGGATTATTTGTTCCATTTCTTTGAAAAAAATGGATGGTATTTTGATAGGGATTGCATTAAATGTGTAGATTGCTTTAGGTAGCATAGACATTTTCACAATATTTATTCTTCCAATCCAGGAGCATGGAACATTTTTCCATTTTTTTGTGTCTTCCTCAATTTCTTTCATGAGTACTTTATAATTTTCTGTGTAAAGATTTTATTTATTTATTTGACAGAGAGAGATCACAGGTAGAAGAGAGGCAGGCAGAGAGAGAGAGAGGGAAGCAGGCTCCCTGCTGAGCAGAGAGCCCGATGCGGGACTCGATCCCAGGACCTGAGATCATGACCCGAGCTGAAGGCAGCGGCTTAACCCACTGAGCCACCCAGGCGCCCCAGTATTCATTATTTTTGCACAACACCCAGTGCTCCATGTAATATGTGCCCTCCCTATTACCCACCACCTGTTCCCCCAACCTCCCACCCCCGACCCTTCACAACCCTCAGGTTGTTTTTCAGAGTCCATAGTCTCTTATGGTTCGCCTCCCCTTCCAATTTTTTTTTTTTTTTAATAAACATATAATGTATTTTTATCCCCAGGGGTACAGGTCTGTGAATCGCCAGGTTTACACACTTCACAGCACTCACGATAGCACATACCCTCCCCAATGTCCATAACCCCCTCCCCCTCTCCCAACCCCACCTCCCCCTAGCAACCCCCAGTTTGTTTTGTGAGATTAAGAGTCATTTATGGTTTGTCTCCCTCCCAATCCCATCTTGTTTCATTTATTCTTCTCCTATCGCCCTAACCCCCCATGTTGTATCTCCATGTCCTCATATCAGGGAGATCATATGATAGTTGTCTTTCTCCGATTGACTTATTTCACTAAGCATGATACCCTCTAGTTCCATCCATGTTGTCGCAAATGGCAAGATTTCATTTCTTTTGATGGCTGCATAGTATTCCATTGTGTATGTATACCACCTCTTCTTTATCCATTCATCTGTTGATGGACATCTAGGTTCTTTCCATAGTTTGGCTATTGTAGACATTGCTGCTATAAACATTTGGGTACACATGCCCCTTCGGATCACTGTGTTTGTATCTTTAGGGTAAATACCCAGTAGTGCAATTGCTGGGTCATAGGGTAGATCTATTTTCAACATTTTGAGGAACCTCCTTGTTCTTTTCCAGAGTGGTTGTACCAGCTTGCATTCCCACCAACAGTGTAGGAGGATTCCCCTTTCTCCGCATCCTCGCCAGCATCTGTCATTTCCTGACTTGTTAATTTTAGCCATTCTGACTGGTGTGAGGTGATATCTCATTGAGGTTTTGATTTGTATTTCCCTGATGCCGAGAAAATTGTTATTTTTATATGAACTTCCACGTGTATTCAAGCAAGTGCCACGTCTGCACAAGAAAAACACACAGGTCGGTCCAACTCTTTATGCCTGTGTTGCATCTGCTTCTACTGTGCTGTTACCTCTGACACAGTAAGACAGGTAACTTAGCCAATTCAGTAAACTAGAGCCCACCCCAGGGGAAGGAAAGACATGGTGCAAGGTCATCATTTCTGCTCAGGAATGTATTTAATGAAAATTAGAATTTCTGTTTATTAGAATTTCTGCATTTTTCAAAGTCAATGATTTCATGCTAGAGAAAGCATACTGAAAGCCTTGTTCCTAGTTTAAAATAAATATATAGAGAAATCACTGTTTAAAATTAGTGAAAATCACACAGTGGTAAAATTCTTATAGGGAGGCCAATGAAAGAGATTAAGAGAAGATCCGCCTCTTAAGATATCAACACTTAAATTATAAATTTCATCTTCCTGATAAGTAATACCTGCCTTCAGATTATTTTTTCTCTATTTGGGACATGTAATTTAATTCATTCTACTTTGTTCCATATATAAAGAACCTATCTGTCTGCTTAACTTTGGAATGCCCTTAGAATTTTGAGAAAATAATCTTTGTGAAGTCCATATTGATGGAGCTCCTGCTGATTCCTAACCATCCCACTAGGACACAGAGGGAACTGTAGGAATGAAGGTGACTGGTATGTATAGAATGAAAAGTTGCAAACTAAGTCATTCTACGTGAAGATGTATAGTTCTAGGAGTTATCCCATAGGAGAAGATTATGAATTCCAGAGAAGTTTATGCAGTGGCAACTGTAACAGGCAGCTGAATTAACTGCCAATTATTTTGTCATTTCTTAAGCACTTTTATTTCTGCTATCTCAGAGCAAAAATCATTCGGTGGAAAACATCATCTCTGTTCTCAGTTATTTCGACTGGTAAGATAAGCAATGAGCCCATTTAACTGAAGGGTCATCATCATGTATCCAGACATTTCCTATGTATTGATTAGAACCCCAAAGTTTGTATGATTTTAGTTCTCAGACAGAAACTTGCCTTGTGAAATCTCCCAGGATAGAAGAGTTAGCATTTTCCATCTAATCCGAGTTCTTCCCCTTCTTGGGTCAGCTGCTGACAGAGTCAGGGGAATTCCTTGGCAACTGTAATTCTGATGGGGGTTATTTGTAAGTTAATCAACAACACTAAAATCTCTTATCTTTGCCATGAAAAGCACAAATTCTAATGAGTCTGCTTCCATGGGACCTGTGAGTTTTCTGGTCTACATGATGGATAGGCACCATCTCTCTTTCTTTCTATTTGCACCTCACTGTTAATAGAAACTGACAGGGAGTGAGCCTGGGTTAGGGTTATTAATCACAAAGTTTCTGAAATGCTGCAGTGGAGCTGGCAGCATGGCCAATGACCTCTTTTTCATAATGCCCTAACTAATCACGTAATGACTTGTATATGAGACACTCTAAGTATGTCAAGTAGATATCAGCAGAGGCAGGAGGCAGATCATTTTTGAAAACACGAAAGCTTGAGTGAGAGTTCTACTGTGTTTTGGGAAACATGAGTGTAGTGGTTTGGGCAAAGAGTTGAACTCTGCTCAGACTCTGGGCTGGGAGGAGGAACCAGATAAGCATCTCATAAAAATGACAGCTTGAGTTTACTTTGAGGATGTTTACAAGAGATACACTTTCCAACTCAGAAATAAAAGTTCAAATTTGATCTTCTCTGGCTCAATAGAGAATCATATGATGGGAGTGTGAAATATAGACTAGAGAGTGAAAGTGATTTCAGAAATGCTGTACAGCTGTTGAGATCCCCATGAAAGAATAAAGGTTTGTAACTACTTCGATGTGTTCCTTCGAATGTTAAGATTACAGAAATGGTAAATCCAGCACTTCTTGGAAGGCTAGTATCATTTGAAAAGATATTAGGCATAAGTAATATTGTGGGCTTAAGTGTGTAATTATTTAAGTGATCCACATCTTGATAATATCCCAGATAAGTTTTGCATAAGATAACTGCTGTTGTAGTATCAAGTGTCTGATTCCAAATCTTGCTCTATTTTAAATATGTAAAGATAGAGGAGAAATTTATATATATATATATATATATATGAATAGTCCCTAACAAGGGACATGGAGAAATGGAGAAAACCTGACTATATATGACCAAAATTGCCTAAAATATTATATAAAATATATATCTTAATTTATTTTGTATAATGAACCTTGAGTAGTAATGAATCTAGTAAAAGCTATTTCTATTGTTACAAAAATAATGTATATTTAATACAATGATAAAAGCTACATAAATTATAAAGAATTAGAAAATGACCAATAAGTTTTCCCCCTGAGGAAACCACTGTATATACATAAGCATTTTTCCTTGCACTAATTTTCCTGTGCTGGTTATGTAATAGAATACATAAGAAGAAATGGAATGATATCTATATATGGCAATATGGATAGTTCCCAGGAACTATCATATTGTTTTGATATCAAAACAAATATTGTTTTGATATCAAAACACTAAAGTTGCAGAACATTATGTATTATAGTATGATAACACTATGATACTATTTACAAATATTATAAAACACCTATAAGAATCATAGATAGCATGTCCACCCATGCATGTTTATGGATATGTATACATATGTATAAAGTGTGTATGTATAAAATGATACAATAGAAATTACTAAATTATAATTTCCTTCATAAAATGATTTTTAAAAATTTTACTCAGCTTCATTATCTATCCTTCTCTTTATCTTTTAAAAGGCTAATGAACTTTATTTGCACTTTGTTTTTGGTATCTAGCACTTGCACATCTCTGAGCTTCATTGTTAACTAGGGAAAGCATGTGTTGGGACAAGTGACATTCTAGTAGAATTCTAACGAGCCCCCAGAAAGGAGAGTCACAGAGTAAAAAGTTAATACACCTTTCATTCCCTTTTGCTTATTACTACTAAACTGTTACTAAACCCCAACACCTTAGTATTAATAACCTCTCAGGAAAATAACAGTAATATATATTTTTATTTGTTGAATTCATTTTGGAGAAGGTTAAAGTAAAAGATAGGATGGTTTGAGGTGTAAGGCTGTATTCTCATATGAAATTAAATGAAATAGACATTTATTAGAGGATTTTCTTTTTCTTATTTTACTTCATTTGAACATAACTTCCTTTTGTATGTCCCGTTTCTTATTTTCTTCTCCTAGCTCTGATTTTCTTCCTTCTCTGTTTTACTACCTTTTTCAGATGTCCAAGAGTTTGGGAGGGAAAAAATTTATGAATGTTCTGGTGCAGTGGAATGAAAAACTGGAGAAGCATGCCCTTTTACTTTACAGTTTGAGAGTAACTATAAATGTTAAATAAAGTTTTAAGTAATAAAAAGAAAATGAAAGAAAAAATCTAAGACCAATAACTTTGTTAGAAATAAATCAGAGATATGATAAATGGGACTCTAAAATTAAAGGAAATTATCAGAAAATTCTTTTTTTTACATGTATGATTAGTAGGACCATTGTATAAACTCACTGATTCTTAAAAAAAAAAAAATGAAAGCCATTTAAAAGGTATAGGGCCTTATCTTCTAATACAAAGAACTATTCAGTTCTTTCCCTATAAAATGGTGACATTTCACCCATTTTCTCTGTCCTTTCATTCTTTTCAAAGCAGCTAGAAGAACAAAAATTAAAATTAAAGCAAAAAGGTTTTCTATAGGCTTGTCAGGTGAAATTTCACTAAAGGAGGCAGCTAGCTATATACATTTCCATTATAAGGAGTGTGTGTCAAATGTCAGGAAAACTTTTGAATCTGGAAACAAAAGGACAAGCTTTTTCACATAAGTTGCCCTGATTAACATAAAGTCATTCAAGCAAAATATAATAATTCTAATTTACTTAATTTAGTTGAAAAACTGAAATATTCCCAGGCAGGTTACCTTTTAGAAAATAGTCCTCAAATTCAGTAGTGAATCAAAATCGGACCAGGAGTTGAGAGGTGCTTATTGTGTGCCCCTGCTCTATTGGGTTCCATGATACAAAGTTCTTTGAAAGGGAAACTAAAAGCAAAATTTGACTTGTCTTGCCAAAGGTACATTGTATGTATTCTTTGATGAACTATATTTATATAGTTATCAAGTTACAAAATTATAGAACTGTAAATAGTAACAACTCTAATGTCTCTAAAGCAGTATTCTTGGGAAGAAAAGCCTTCAACGTCTATTATAATTAACGCATCACACTAAATGTTTTATTATTGCAATTTTGCCTAAATCAAACAACCAAGAAAAATAAATTATACTAAAAGGTAAGGAATTTAAATACAAGGAAAATCAAGGTATTAATTTTCTTATTGTATTCTAATACCAGCTCAACAAGTTGACCCTAGATACCTATTAACGATATATCTTTTTTTAAGAACATCTTTTTTATATCTGAACAATGACAATGAAAAACAAAGGTTAAAGGGCTATTTCAAACTTTGTGGTTTTTAATACTCAATGTTTCAAATTGTTTTAATTGCCTTCTATTAATATGATGTGAGTATAATATATGTAGAAAAGAGTTGTTTTGCTACTGGCATTTAATGAAAAAGAGCAAGAAAAAATGTAGCAATATCACATGTAGGTATGGCATACGTATATGTGTCCCTCTATCACTCTACGTTCACTTCAGATATTTATACTCACAATACTATTTCTTGGCACCCAATAAAGTCTTTCTCTAAATTCATCCTGTTAATCAATCATTCATGGAATGGATGCTGCCATACTTTGTGGAAATCCATGTCTCCTCCCTTCCTTGGAAATGATTTTATTTCCCTTTCACATTAAGTTGTCCTACATACCTCTCTCAGGAATAGAGTGTAGGTGGAATCTTGTAAATCTGAGGTAAGATCAGTTGGTAACTCCCTTTCTCATTCATGGAGGTTCTGTTCTTTATATATTTCTAAATGCAAAGAGAAATATTCAATGACAATGGTAACCTGAAGAATATCGGTGACATCTTTTCAGGTTTTTACCTTTAGTGATTTTATTTCCCTCAGATCTATCTAAAAGGAAGCATGACATTGTTGTTCACAGTCTACTTAAGATCTTTTCTTCTTTTTTAATTCATAAAAACTTCCTGTTTTGTTTTTTCCTCATATTTATTTGGCAGTTCCTTCACAATTTCCTGCTTGACTCATTTCCTAGAACTACACCTTACTACATGTACACGTACACATACACTTACTACAACTTACTACACGTACAGTGTTTCTTAGGAGTCTACACAAGCTCCCTTCTCATTTCAGTCTTCTGACAATGTAAATTCAATTAGCTAAGAAATGCAGGTGACTAGTTATCTTTCTAGACTTTATTCATCCCACATGTTCCAAAATTGTAACTGAATATTCTGCTAGATATGTCTGCTTAGAAATCACGTAGGCACTGCCAAATTCTTAAAACATGAAACCAAATCTTTGGTGCAAAACTTATCTCTCACCAGAGGCTTACACTACTTTGTTTTACATAAAGCCTGTGTTCTTTTCCAGGCACATAGCTAGGTTATGTTTCCTGTTGGATGTAGACATATGTCTGTGCAATAACTAAGTAGATGTTATTAAAAGTGATGGTAGGGGTGCCTGGATGGCTCAGTTGGTTAAGCCTCTGACTCTTGATTTCGCCTCAGATCATGATCTCAGTGTTGTGAGATCAAGCCCAGAGAAGGCTCCACGCTCATAGAGGAGTCTGCTTCTTTCTCGTTCCCTCTTTCTCACTCCTCTCTCCCTCTCTTTCTTGATCTCCCTCCCTCCCTCTGTCCCTCTGCCCCTCCCCCTGCTCATGTGCATGATCTCTCTAAATAAATAAATCTTGAACAAAAATTGATGGGAGCTATGATCTGTACCATCCACATAAACTCCTTTCCATGAGTAATCTTTTATTCCCTCTCTTTACCTTTCTGCTAGTTGATTGGAGAGGACCCACAAGCACCTAGGTGATTGAACTTGAAATTCTTTTTTTTTTTTTTTAAGATTTATCTATTTTAGAGAGAGAGAGAGCATAAACGGGGAGGGCCAGAGAGAGAGAGAGAGAGAGGGAGGGAGATAAGCAGACTCCCCTTAAAGTTAGGGGCCTGATGCTGGGCCCAGTGTGGGGCTTCATCCCTGGACCTGAAGCTATGACCTGAGCCAAAACCAAGAGTTAGATGCTTAACCTACTGAGCCACCTGGGCACCCTTGAACTTGAAATTCTAAATGGACACAGGGAATGTCCCTCAACCAGGAATATTCACATTGAACTGTGGTATAAACTAGAAATAATATACGTATTTTGTTTAGCCACTAAGAAATCAGCATTTATGTATTACATTAACTAGTGTTATTTACATTACAGCAAGGCTCTTACTTTTCCTGAAAATAAATTCCATGTGCTCAAGTATATAATATGAAGCCCTTTTCTATCTAGTCTCTGATGACTTTTTCTGTCTTAGTTTTTGCCTTCTGTAATCCTACTCCCTAAACAGAATATGCAACCTCTCTTCATCTTGCACGTGTCCATAGTGCCTTTAGGTTTGAACCAAGATGTCCTTTCCTTGAGTCTTCAGATCCCTTGCAAATCTAGACCAAATGGCCTTTGGGGGAGTCTTTATAGTATAGGGCACATAACCCTGTCTTAGTCTCAGAGGCTGCGTTAATCTCCCATTAGTCTATAAATTTCCTGAGAGCAAGAGCTACATTTCCCATTATTAACTATATAATACTAAGCATAATACCTGGGATAAAGCTGATATATAGTGTGTACTTAGTGAAAAAAGTAATTAAGTTAGAAGATAGAATTATAGGGGTGCCTGGGTGGCTCAGTGGGTTAAAGCCTCTGCCTTCGGCTCAGGTTATGGTCCCAGGGTCCTGGGATCAAGCCCCGCATCGGGCTCTCTGCTCAGCGGGGAGCCTGCTTCCCTTCCTCTCTCTCCGCCTGCTTCTCTGCCTACTTGTGATCTCTGTCTGTCAAATGAATAAATAAAATCTTTAAAAATAATAAAAAAAGAAGATACAATTATAGATGGACAAATATAATTAATTAAATGAATAAATATAACTCAAAATGTGATGAGTCAGACACCAGGATTTACTTATAGTTGTAGTGTAATGGTAGTATATAGTTGTAGTATAATGTAGTATAACTATTAAACAGGAGTTCCAGTCTTGACTCTAATACTTGCCAGTAATGTTACAATAGTCTAAGCCATAATTTCTTCCTAGTAAAGCAGAGCTTCAACTACCAGACTCACTGCGTACTTGAAGATCAAATATTAAGATATAACTATATGTGTTTGATGATTAACTGAAGGTAGCTATCACCATGGTTAACATATACTCAGTTACTAAAACTTGAGTGATTTAATACAGACAAATGAGATATAGAAGCATTATGCATATTGGTAAAAGCACTAGAGTAGAAGGTAGGGATCTAATTTTACCTGTTATTATGTATGCGAAAACAATATCAGATGTGGAACAGTAAAACCCTTAAACTTTTGAGGTCCCAATTTTACTATTATTACTAATATTTAATAACTTAAATATTAAGTACTTATTGGATATACTGTGTACCAGTCACTTTATTGGGTTTTGAGGTCAGTGTGGTACATAACATATACAGATTTCTGATAGTAAAGGTCTTTGATAGGGGATAGAGACAAGTAAACATAATGTACTGTCATAAGTGCCATGAAGAGCAAGCACAGGAAATCATATGGAAGGGTCCTCCTCACCTACTCTTGAGAGATTATTTTCAAGGAGAAAGGACATATAAGGTGAGACACTGAGAATCAGTATCCTGGTATTATACAATAACCAATATCATGGTCCTGAATGATACTGGATGAAGTAATCTACAGTAATGATCCTGCAAAGAATGTGTTGGATTCAGGTGACCTTGGGCAGCAACACCAGTTAGGAAGCACCTGCAGTAATAATTAAGGAGAGATACAGTGGTGGCCTTAGTTTAGGAAGGAACTCAGGACAGACTTTTGTTCATTTAATTGATGGAGAAGCATTAAGATGAAGCATTAAGATGATATAGCAAGGGGCACCTGGGTGGCTCAGTGGGTTAAAGTCTCTGCCTTTGGCTCAGGTCATGATCCCAGGGTTCTGGGATGGAGTCCCGCATCGGGCTCTCTGCTCATCAGGGAGCCTGCTTGCCCCCAACCCCGCCTGCCTCTCTGCCTACTTGTGATTTCTGTCTGTCAAATAAATAAATAAAATCTTAAAAAAAAAAAAAAGATATAGCAAGCACCACAAAAACATATTGAGGAACTGGCTATTTATAGACATTATTTTAAAGAGAGGAATACAAAAATCAGATTCAGGTGCGATGCAAAACCAGTTAATGTCTGACAGGGTGAAAAAAACCACACCTTTTGTCATTCTTTTTTTCCCCCCCAGACACATATCTTCAGGTTACAATTTCATTGTGTCTAAACTTCAAATGCAGGCACTTTCTCCTAGATAATTGCCTTGGTTAGGCTTGTTAAAAAATGCCCCCTACATGACATTGAAAGTGCATGCCATTCTTTTGTCCAAGTTTTGGATATATTTTCTATGGTACACAAACATTTTAGATAGTCTTTAGGAATAGTGTGGATCGAAGTTGGTAATTAATGGGATGTTAGGGTCATAGAGCTAGAGATTAAAAATATTATGCAGGCTTCAGTGTTGGACAACTAATTGGATAGATAAAAGTCCATTCACACAGAGAACACAGAAGGTGAAATAAGCATTTTTGGGGAGAAAGGTGTACTGGTTTGGAAAAAGAGAAAAGAATAAGAAAGCATGAGTTAAAAAAAGAAGAAGAAGAAGAAAGAAAGCTTCCTTCTAGTGCTAGAGCAGAAGACAGTTTGCAGTCAATAGTGAAATGAAAACAAATGGGGGATGTGGAAGCTATGGGTGCACGAAAAACTTTCAGGGCACCTGGTGGTGACATGCAAGAGATGAGAAAGAGAAAGTCATGGTTTGAAGAAGATACGCACTGGCTAGAGCACATGGGTGTGAGCCTGGGAAGATGGGAGAGATCAGAATCATTCATACACCAATGCAAAGAACAACGTTAGAAGCAGAATAGATGGTAGATACAACAAAGAGAGGGTATGATCTACATGAAGACAGAAGAAGACAAATCCGAATTACCAGATGAGAGATTATCCTTAAATAAAAAAGGACACACCCCACATGAAGGGCAGAGAAGACAAAGAGAAAACGTACATGGGAATGGTTACAGCTTTTTTTATGAATAGCTCCTTTACTCTGAAAAATTAAAAGTGATGTCATTTGCCAAGAATGAGGACATTGATGGTGACAAGTAGAGAATAAGCACAGTTAGTGAACCTATGATTTCTGTGTAGCACTGATAGACCATTTCATTTTTAAAAAGAAATAGTAGAATTGTTCTCATCTAATTTTTTTTTTAATTTTAAGAAAGTAAAGAAATTGTTCTTTATGCTAGGGTTGTTCTCTAAATGCCACTCTCTGTAATTCTCCAAAAATTACTGCACTAAAATGGTACCTGCGTGGCTCAGTCAGTTGAGAATCCAGCTCTTGATTTAGGCGCTGGTCATGATCTTGGGGTTGTGGGATTAATCAAGCCCCATATTGGGCTCCATGCTCAGCCCAGAGTCTGTTTGAGATTCTCTCTCTCTCCTTTTGTCTCTCCCCCTACCTGCATTCTTTCCCTCTCTCTCTCTCTCTCAAATAAATAAATAAAATCTTAAAAAAAAAAAATTATCCCAGGGCTACATGGGAGGCTCAATTGGTTAAGTGTTGCCTTTGGCTCAGGTCATGATCCCAGAGTCCTGGAATCAAGCCCCACATCCAGCTCCTTGCTCAGCAGGGAGCCTGCTTCTTCCTCTCCCTCTGCTTGCCTCTCCCCTTCCTTGTGCTCTCTATCAAATAAATAAGATCTTTAAAAGAAAATTATTTCACTAAATGTCTAGTGATAATTCATTTCTTTTTTTTTTTTTTTTTTATGCCCATCCCTTCCTGTGGATGGGCATAAAGTGGGTAGTTAGAAGACCCTGCTCACTGGTCATATGAGTAAAAAATGACAGTTTAGAGATGAGCAATACATTGGCAGCATTTTTATAAGAATGGCTCATAATATCCTGATACTAAGATCCTAAAACTGTCCCAGTTCCTACACTTCTAACAGCTTAGTGGTTTTCCTTAATTCAGTGATTTATCTCATATTTTAAATTTACTTGTTTAATGTGGTTTTGGTTATGTAATTTAGAATGAGACCATTTCTTTGCTTATAGTCAAATAACTATAATGAAGATAAAAAATATATACCTTCAAGTGGATTGTTGTGACAGATGTTAAAATATGAAATGGGCAGGGGTTGGATGTAGTGATTGCTAATAATAATTCAGCTGATCCCCATGCCTGATACACAATTTGACACATTTTAATATTTACTATTGAAACAGCTCAAAATTGTTTTGTTTCCTAGAAATCATGTTTATAGATTTAACACAGCTGTGGCTTTAGGACACTTTCCAGAAAGTCAGAATGTTGATAGGTATATAACCACATATTACTTGCTTTCCAAGAAAGCTTAACCAAATTAGAAACAGAATAACATGTAGCTTTGTTGAAGGAGGGTCTTTCTATCCAAATACAATACAAAAGAGAAGAGGCCAGATGATCAGGATCTTAAAATAAAAATTCTAAATCCAAAGCTCCATGTTAAAGTTAGTAGGCAAAACAAGCCACAAGAAGGGGGTGGGAAACTAAACAAAACAAAACAAAAACCCCATAAGATCAGGGAGGAGACAAAGGGAAGAAGAAAGCAGATCCTAGTGTGCTTCCCAATATTTACAATTTTTTTTTAAATGTACAACTCTTGACTGATGGTGAAAATAATTATCCTCTTTGTAAAGTACCTCTACTTTGACACTAACTTTGGGGGAAGTGGTAGATTACCTTGTGATTTATAATACTCTTTTTTTTTTCTTTTCAGCCTAACAGTATTCATTGTCTTTGCACCACACCCAGTGCTCCATGCAATACGTGCCCTCCCTAATCCCCACCACCTTGTTCCCCCAACCTCCCACCCCCCGCCCCTTCAAGACTCTCAGGTTGTTTTTCAGAGTCCATAGTCTCTCATGGTTCACCTCCCCTTCCAATTTCCCTCAACTCCCTTCTCCTCTCCATCTCCCCATGTCCTCCGTGTTATTTGTTATCCTCCACCAGTAAGTGAAACCATATGATAATTGACTCTCTCTGCTTGACTTATAATACTCTTATTTGACATTTACAATAGTCTTGATTTCTCAGGTACTGAGAGGGACACAAATCTAATAGAACATGGAGATTAACCTCAATGTATTATATATAATCTATTAGAATAGAAGTTTAGAAGGAAACAAGTCAAAAAATATAGAGTATACATAAGAAGCAAGGTTTAATAACATGCATGTGCTTTTGAAACAAATGCAAAGAATCCTGATATCTGATCTCCATTCTTACATAAAAAGAGGAGAGACTACATAAAGGGTTTGACATTTTATAGAGATTGTAAGTTAGGCTACAGTTTCCTGAATTGATACCAGAGTTGAATTTTAAGTATTTAACAATCATCACATTGTCCTCAGCCAATAAGGACAAAGGATAGATGAATATACCTTTGATATTTTCCTTCAAATAGAAATACTACAATTTTCAGAGTAATTTGTTCAGCATTATAAAGTGTTTAAAAGTCTCTGTATTCTGTAAAGCAAGATAAAATGAACTGCAATATTGATTGTTCTTAGCTTACCTAGAAATAAAGATTTTGTCACTTAGGTTTGTAAGGGTATCAGAATTAGCATGTACAATATTCATATCCTCTTAACTGTATGATTTGTAGTGGTGAAATCAGAGAGTTTTTCCTTATTTTCTATTACCCATCATTTTATCTGTTATTGTTATTATTTGCATGATAATTCTCACCATACAAAGCAGCAACACACATTTTTAACACTTACATGTTTTAATTACCCTGCTTTCCTCAAAGCTGCAAACAAGTATGAACTAGTTATTGCTCTCAATAGGTTTTAAGTTATGACCTAAGTTAAAGATTCATAAAGGTGATCTTTACAAAGTTACCAGGTACACATCTTTTCTCCTCAATGCCTCGCAATGTATCTGAGATATATATACATAGAGAGATCAAAATATGTGTTGAATTATGGAGATAATTCCATCCAGACAATAGAATATGACCCAGAACTAGAAAGAAAGGAGCTATCAAGCTATGAAAAGATCTGGAGGATTTGTAAATGCATTTACTGAGAAAAAGAAGCCAATCCCAAAAGGCCACATACAATATCATTCCAAATATGTAACAAAGGCAAAGTTGGAGACACTAAAAAAAATCACTGGTTAACAGTGGATGGGAGGGGGAGAGGTTTTATGATTTTTTATTTATTTATTTATTTGACAGAGAGAGATCACAAGTAGATAGAGAGGCAGGCAGAGAGAAAGGGGGGGAAGCAGGCTCCCCGCTGAGCAGAGAGCCCGATGCGGGACTCGATCTCAGGACCCTGAGATCATGACCTGAGCCGAAGGCAGCGGCTTAACCCACTGAGCCACCCAGGCGCCCCAGATGGGAAGGGGAGAGGGATGGTTAGTGGGGCACAGATGATTTCTAGGGCAGTAAAATTACTCTGTATGATATTGTAATGATGGATTGCACATGTGTCCCAATCCACAGATGTATATAATGCCAGGAGTGAATCCCAATGTAAACTATGGACTTGGAGTGATTACAATGTGTCATTGTAGGTTCAGCTGTTATAATGCATATACCCCTCTGGTGGGAGATGTCCATCATGGGGCTGCTAAGCATGTGTGGAGACAGAGAGTAAATAAAGTATCTCTGTTCCTTCCTTTCAATTTTGCAAGGAAACTAAACATGATCTAAAAAATTACATATTTTTAAGTCACAAATATTTAGGAAACATTTAATAATGCTCAAAAATCTTTTGGAATGAATAAATCAATAGTTGAATGAATTACTGAAGGAAGGATTCACTTCAAGCTATGTTGTCAAAGCCCTTGACGGTCTGTTTGTGGAGTTTATTAGATAGAAATTCTATACATGGAGGCAAATAAGGAAGCAAATCAATGGCTATAAAGAAGAAAATTAACTTGACAGCAATGTACACAATGGAGTACAGGAGAATAGGCTTGGAAGGAGACAGTCCAAGTTAGAAGACTCACGCAATTATCTGTGAAGTATTGTGTTTTCTCTTGCCACATAAAGTTGGTTGGCATGACAATTTAGTTACCTTTTGCTGATAGTAGATTCAGTCAGTAAAATGAAGACTGCATGATATTTCAGTTAAAATTTTTGAGAGAAGTTAATATAATATACAGCTTATCCTCATCATATAAAGGGTATTATTGTATGTAAGTAAAATTCTGGAGTACTAGTAGTTATAGTACAAAGTAAGCAGGGATGTTAATTTCAAAGTATATATTTGCATAGTGTTCGTTCAATTATCTTTTTTTGAACTTTAGGATATTAAAGTAAACCGTTGTTTAAACACAATTTTGTCCTAGCTTCAGTGAACACAAAGATAATGGCAGAGTAATTTGACAAATAGATTGGAGTTATAAAGCAATCTAAAACCATTTTTAAGAATTGGATGAGCCAAGAGTAATTGATTCTTGTATGTGAGCAGCGTATTGAAGAGGAACCCACCAGCAATCAAACACTCTGTTCTTTTCTAAATTAACCTTAATGAGAAAGGAAAAATCATAATTTGCTTAGTGGAAAAACACTGGAATAGAAATTAGTTCACATGAGAGTAAAGTCCTTTCTGTCTTTGATTTGTTCCAAGGGAACTTATTCAAGATACTTAATAGCTAGTCTCTAATTGAATATGTTGGGTGTGTGGGTGTGTGGGTGTGTGGGTATGTGTGTGTGTGTGTGTGTGTGTGTGTGTGTATGAGACAGAGAGAGAGAGAGAGAGGGAGAAAATTTTTACATGTATCCTTATAAAATTATCATAATGGGAAGTTTATGTATGTCATACTTGGTTTTCTTAGTGATTTTCAGTCAAACATTTAAGCTAATTCTGTTGAAAAATATCATTACATAGAATTAAAATATCTCTTTATTGCAGAAATATGCTTTCCCTCCTGTTGTCACTTTCCATATCCTACTCTTTCCTATCAAACATAGTTAGAAATCATGTGTACCTACAGATTACACTGTGAAATTTAGAATGTGAAAATGATTAGAATTAGAAAGTACCATTTACTGAGCAAACATGTACAGAGTACTAATTCAATATTGAAAGGAAATTTTTTAAAAGAGAAGAAAATTCGAGTCAAGAGGTTTTATTTGAGCTGAGGACAATTGTCCATGATACACAATCTTCACAAAGAAGAGAGTACTCTGGATAAGGAAAAAGTGTTCTGGAAAAAGAACAGGGTTATATATGGGTTTTGTTTGGGTATGTGTGTGGTTGGGGGGGGGGGTGTTTACATCAAGAATTACAAATCATCATGAAAAAGGACATTTCAGAAAATTATAAACTTTATTTTATGCTTTTAGCATGTACAGGGTTGCAAGCTTCAGAGGTATGGCAACAGAAATTAGGAAGATATTTTACTCTTTACTTTGAAATATTTCTTTTATGTTATTTGCTAAGGAGCAAATATACAATGTGTGCTCAGGGCAGGAATAGAGCTCATGCTTTGACGTTTGATGAAATCTTTCTGACCCTTAAGTATAGCTTCCCAGGGAGCCCACAAGCAGGACCCACAAATATTAAAAGTTGAAAACTTCCTTTATCACAACGCTATAGATAATTTAATATTTTAACCAGCACTGTGCTCTATTATTTCCGAATATTCATGTTTAGCACATTGGAAAAGTAATTTGAAGGCTTGTTTTTAAGTTTAGTTTATTTTGAAACTTGGTTGTATTTGCTGTGATATCTGAAAATGTCAAAAGATATATGATATACATAAATATATGCAACTAGAGGAATAGTATTGGATAAAACTAAAAGTATTATTTTTGAAAGTATACTATATGTGTAAGTATGTACAAACTTCTCTGAAAATCGAGAGGTTAAAATCCTATTTTCTAAAAACGTATATGCTTTTATAAATGAATCTGAAAACATATGTGTTTTATATGAATAAGTGGTTTCAAGGTTTATTGAAGATAGTAACTTTGAAACATTTTTAAATAGAATATGTTTCAACCTTATTAAAAGTTATAAATTAAACATACTGTTCGAAATCATACAAATTATTTTAGGTAACAAAATCATAAAATGTTGGAAAATACTCAAATATTCATATTTCTAAAGTGTTTCTTACTAAAAGAATTTCTTTCATAAAATATTATTTTTAAAGCATGGCCTTTACATTTTAGGGATGGATTGTGTTTATATTTTCTAAAACATCTATCAAGTAGTATACTACTAACAGATATTTATCATCAAAAAAGAATCAATGTATTTGGAATAATTACATTTGTAAGAAAAAAAGTGCCATTTATTTTTATTCAATTATTTTAACTACTTTGCCCAGAGATAACCAGAATACTTATCTATGGTTAAAAAGATCTTCATGGCTATCCTCTGTATATTTATAAACTATTTATAAGTATACTATACATTTTAAAGATCTCATTTTGTGAAATTAATGACCTGGGTGTTAGCATGTATAATTTGTGCACCTGATTTCTACCTGTGCAAAGGGACAATAGCTTTTCTTTGAAAAATACCGTTAATGAAATTCATGCACGGTATGACCTTTGCAGCTTGAGCCTAGAACATTTAGCTTGTTCTCAAAATGCTTTCTAGGTATTGTTGATCTTAAAAGACATATTTTTTCCAGCTCACCTTTCTTTTAGTAGCTTACCAAAAGACTTCTTGAGATAGGAGTTTGTGAACCAAAATCTAGAAAATAAAGTGAGACACAGTAAAAATATTTGGACTGTCATATAACTCTACAGTAAATCTCCCACAGTGCATAATTTTCTTACAAATTTTTTCTGAAGTCATCAATAATATATTTTTGTGCCTGTCAACAGTGTATACTGACAAAAGAAAGCATTTTGTTTTCCATGTACTGTTTCAGCTCATTTTAATGCTTCAGTAAATGTTTCAGCAATGGTATATGGCCTTTGTCTTCATTATTAAGAAACATGAGGGGCACCTGGGTGGCTCAGTGGGTTAAGTCTCTGCCTTTGGCTCAGGTCATGATCCCAGGGTCCTGGGATCGAGCCCCACATCAGGCTCTCTGCTCAGCAGGGAGCCTGCTTCCACCTCTCTCTCTCTCTCTCTCTCTCTCTCTCTCTGCCTACTTGTGATCCCTCTCTCTCTGTCAAATAAATAAAATCTTTAAAAAAAAAAGAAACATGAAAATAAATTTCATTATTTTTCTGAAATATAGCCATTTGGTTTTTGTCTTCTCTTTGAGTGCAGTTGTTCAGTTAAGAAACACTGGCTCTACCATTTCTTTTAATACGTAACATGTTCTAAAATATTTATCCTTCTTTATTACTTTTTTTTCTTTTTTTAGTAGAAAGATTATTAAGGGGTGCCTGGGTGGCTCAGTGGGTTAAGTCTCTGCCTTTGGCTCAGGTCATGATCCCAGGGTCCTGGGATCGAGCCCCACATCAGGCTCTCTGCTCAGCAGGGAGCCTGCTTCCACCTCTCTCTCTCATTCTCTCTCTCTCTCTCTGCCTGCCTCTCTGCCTACTTGTGTTCTCTCTCTGTGTGTCAAATAAATAAATAAAATGTTTTAAAAAAGAAAGATTATTAAGCAATTTTCCATTTTCTAAATATTGGTTAGGACTAGAGAACATAATCTATAAAACAACTTAACAGGATACAAAGAAACTGTCTTACAATGCAACTTACAGAAGAGTAAGGGAAGATGGCCCATACAGCTCCTCTGCCTTGTGGAGAGCCAGCACTTAAGGATATCTTACATACCAAGAGGCCATGTGAGTACCTAAGGGGACTAGTTCTATTCAATACATTAAATATTACTAAAGCCTAAGTTATATCTTATTTTTAGGTTAAAAAAATAATAATAGAAGGCCTTATATTTATCCCCTAGACCACAATTTGTTTTGTGCCTTAGAAACAACTCTTTTATGTAAATGACTGAATTTACTGGTAATGGCTCTCAAATGTCAGTGTACCTAAGAAATATTCTGGGGTGCTTTAAAATGCATATTCTTTTTTTTTTTTAAGACTTTATTTATTTATTTTAGAGAGTGTGTGCACAGGGGAAGAGCGACAAGTAGACTCTGCATGGAGCACAGAGCTTGATGAGGGGCTTAGTCCCATGACCCTGAGATCTTGACCTGAGGTGAAATCAAAAGTCAGGTGCTTAACTGACAGAGCCACCCAGACACCTCTAAAATGCATATTCTTAAGCCCTACTCTAAACCTACTGAATCAGAATCATTGGGAGGTGGTGTTAAACCCAGATAGCTAAATTTGGAAAACTCCCCTGGCAATTTTTTTAAATATATAAATACTCTCTATATTCCACCTGATAGCTACTGATTTAAAGTATGAAAAATTAAATCAATAGAGTAGAGCATATGAGGATGAAGACACAAGGCTTGCCTGAGATGGGTTGTTCTCCCAATATGTATTTGCAACGTGCTATTCTGAGGGGTGTTAGAATATAAATTGCTCCAAGAAAGCTTTGTGTAAAGTCAGGGCAATAGTTCATAGTGCCCAACACTGCAGGTTCCTTTATAGGTGAAAAAGAATCATGAGATACAAAACTGTTACTTAAACAATCATGAAGTACTTATTTTTTTAGCGATATGTGGGTGTGTATTTGCCATGGTACATGTCAAATTTAATTGTAAAATATTTTTTCCATCTCTTTCAATGTTATACCCACTAGTAATAGTGAAGTTTCACAATATTTTCCTTTTTAGTTGATTGTGCTAAGAAACAGCAAATTTAACTCAATTTAGATTACTGTAAGGTAATTAGTCTTGGGAAATGGGGACTGGGACATTGATCAATCCTGCAATACTGATGAGGGAAAATGATACAGAAGTGATTGTAGCAAAATAATTGTCAACGTCAGACCCAGGGCACAGCTTCAGAAAAGAAAACAAGTTAAAGTAAGGGAGCCACTGAGCATAAAAGATAAAGCGTGTTTTTAAGATGAGATTGGACATACTGTGGACATAACATTGAAAGCTAGGCAGATGACAAGATAACAGGGCTCCCCAAAGACCTGTGGAGAGGTCAAAAAGTAAAATGGATTAGGAGTTACTAATAAAGGAGATGACTAGTGTTAAAAACAAGAATAAAAATCCATCATGCCATGATATCACAATTGGCTCAACCTTTAAGGCAGATGTCTGATCTTAAGGAATAAAAATTAAAGACTCTAATTTAATGCAAAGTAAATTCAACATTTTTAAAGGCTATATTATTGTAGATTTAGAAATTAGGTACAATATATTCAGATTCTTTAACTTTCTGAAGTAAGCTTTTAACCTGGGTACATTATCAGTTTTTAATTCTTACCTTCTCTACTTTCAGTAACAAAAGGTACACATTTATAACAAATGTGTAGTGACATAAAATACTTGAAATAATGAGCACATTTACATTATGAACAAAATATTCTTAAATATATTAAGCAGAAGAATTTTGATACAGCTAAAGTATCAGCCTAGCTTAATATCCAGAACATTATGAGAATAGGTCACAGGCACTTTTTTTTAACAGAATACTTATTTCATGCCTCCTAAAAATCTCAGCTAGGAAGAGTTACTACTGGACAATATTCTTGTGTTCTCAGATTCTTGTACTGTGATGCCAAGAAAAATAAAATTCAAGGTAAAAATAATTTAACAGTGTTAAGAATAACTTATATTATCAACAGAAATATTCTACAATGAAAATACCAATTCATATACTTTTTAAAGATTTTATTTATTTATTTATTTATTCATTCACATTCATTCATTCATTCATTCATTTGACAGACAGAGCTCACAAGTAGACAGAGAGGCAGGCAGAGAGAGAGAGGAGGAAACAGGCTCCCTGCTGAGCAGAGAGCCCAATGTGAGGCTTGATCCCAGGACCCTGGGATCAAGACCTGAGCCGAAGGCAGAGGCTTTAACCCACTGAGCCACCCAGGCGCCCCTCAATTCATATACTTTAAATGTGGCTCACCCATCCAGCTTCTAAGTATATGTCTGGTATCTCCTTCCTATATAAAAAAGGAAAGAAATAAAAGGGAAATATCAATGATCTTAGACTCATCCTTTAGCAGTATGATAAATTTGGACTTCATCTTTCTGGTCAGCCTAAAGATTAGAGCTATAAAGTAGCAATTTAGCTTAATTTTATCTCTCAAGTCTTCACAGGTTCCAAGTAATGAGAATTCTCAGAAAGTGATGTTTGCTTCTCCTGTTTTATCTCTGATAATCTGTCTAAATCAAGACACTAGTAATTCACTCCTAGACAATACCAATTGTCCTCTCTTTCAACCTAGACTAGTCATAAAATTGTCAAGAATTAATTTTAGATGTAGCATTAGGAATAATGTTAGCATTGACAAAGTTTTCATACATTTATTGGTCAGTTGTTATTCTTCAACAAAATGTCCATTCATTTGCATCAGGTTGACTCTTTGTTTTTCTGCTTTTGTTTCCTTTACTTTTGTTTCAGATTCCATTTATTGAAACATTGACATATTGTGGATAAGATCTTTTAACTGTACCATATGTTGTAAATATTTTCACCCGTTCTGTCATTTGTTATTTTTGTTTGAGATATATTTTATCTTACAAGTGTATTGAATTTGTCAGCCTTTTATGTATCATTTTATGGTTTTGCTTCAAAAATTATCAGGCCATTATGTTCTCCAGCATTTAGAATCATTTTAATCTCTTGGGTGGAAAACACATTGTATCGAAATTTCATATCATTCTTTGTCTCATTTTATGCTTTTTTGCCTTGGATCTTTTTTGATTATGTTGCCATTTTGAGCAATTATTAGTATTTCTGTGGTAAAAGTGGCCGGTTGTCTACACAAAAGCTCTTTTCTCTTTTTTTGCTCAAGTACATGGCTGAAAACTGCTATATTGGGAGAGTCCCATTTAAAACCTCACCTGTTTTCCTTGTTCCCAATCACACACCTACCGAGATTAAGTATATATTTACTTGCTTATTTCATTATGTGTAGTATTTTCCAATTGCCTCTGTAACAAGGACAACAATTAGTGCCTTAAAACAACACAGTTTTTTAAAAAGATTTTATTTATTTATTTGTCAGAGAGAGAAAGAGAGAGAGCACAAACAGAGGGAGTGGCAGGCAGAGCAGGCAGAGGGAGAAGCAGGCTCCCTGCTGAGCAAGGAGCCAGATGTGGGACTCGATCCCAGGATCCTGGGACCATGACCCGAGCCTAAGCAGCCTCTTAACAAACTGAGACACCCAGGCATCCCAAAACAACCCAGACTTACTACCTTGTAGTTTACAATGTCAAAATGTGAAATAGGGATCACTGGGCTAATATCAACTTGTCGTCAGCATGGACTGTATTTTTTCCTGGAGGCTCTGGGAAAATTCTGCTGCACGCCTTTTTTAGCTTCTGGATATTTTCCTCTTTCCCTGACTTATGGAAACCATCTTCAAAAACAGCAATCTGTCTTCCAAACCAGCAATCTTATCATTTTAACTTCCATTTAAGTAGTTACATCTCTGCATATTACTTTTTTTCTTCTTTTTTTTTTTCTCATTTCATAGCAAGGTTTATGTGGGTAGATGTTAATGGTAATTCTTACTCTTTTTCAGCCATTATTTTAACTTAGGCTTTATGTTTTCCTTTCAAAAATTAGAAAACTAAGAGTTTCATAGGTTTAGTTCGAGTCTATCCCTTAAGTCATGTCCTCCATAATATCCCTTCCTTCCTAGTTATTGTATATATAGTATATGTTTTTATTAACATATAATGTATTATTTGCCCTAATGGGTACAGGTTTGTGAATCATCAGGCTTACACACTTCAAATCACTCACCATAGCACATACCCTCCCCAGTGTCCATAACCCAGCCACCTTCTCCATATCGCCTCTCCCCCCCAGCAACCCTCAATTTGTTTTGTGAAATTAAGAATCTCTTATGGTTTGTTTCCCTTCCAATCCCATCTTGTTTCATTTTTTTCCTTCCATACCCCAAAACCCCCCGCTCTGCCTCTCAAATTCCTCATATCAGGTAGATCATATGAAAATTGTCTTTCTCTGATTGACTTATTTCACTCAACATAATACCCTCTAGTTCCATCTATGTTGTTGCAAAAGGCAAGATTTCATTTCTTTTGATGGCTGAATTTTATATATATATATATATATATATATATATATACATACATATATATATGTATATATACACATCAAATCTTCTTTATTCATTAGTCTCTTAATGGATATAGGTTCCTTCCATAGTTTGGCTATTGTGGACATTGCTGCTATAAACATTTTGGTGCATGTGTCCCTTCGGATCACTACATTTGTATCTTTAGGGTAAATACCCAGTAGTGCGGTTGTTGGGTCATAGGGTAGCTCTATTTTCAACTTATTGAGGAACCACC
This sequence comes from Meles meles, assembly GCF_922984935.1. Taxonomy (NCBI): domain Eukaryota; kingdom Metazoa; phylum Chordata; class Mammalia; order Carnivora; family Mustelidae; genus Meles; species Meles meles. Next base: position 91,184,220 of record NC_060069.1, on the reverse strand, counting down.
ATGCTGTTTTCCAGAGTGGTTGCACCAGCTTGCATTCCCACCAACAGTGTAGGAGTGTTCTCCTTTCTCCACATCCTCTCCAAAATCTGTCATTTCCTGCCTCGTTCTTCCTGGAGGGAGGTAATATCTCATTGTGGCTTTGATTTATATTTCCCTGATGCTGAGTGATGTGGAGCACTTTTTCATGTGTCTGTTGGCCATCTGGATGTCTTCTTTGCAGAAATGTCTGTTCATGTGCTCTGCCCATTTCTTGGTTGGATTATTCTTTGAGTGTTGACTTTGATAACATCTTTATAGATTTTGGATACTAGCGCTTTATTTGATATGTCATTAGCGAATATCTTCTCCCATTCTGTCAGTTGTCTTTTTTTTTTTTACAGTTTCCTTTGCTGTGCAAAAGCTTTTGATCTTGAAGTCCAAATAGTTTATTTTTGCCCTTGCTTCCCTTGCCTTTAGTGATGTTTCTAGGAAGAACTGCCTGCAGCTGAGGTAAAAGAAATTACTGCCTGTGTTCTCCTCAAGGATTTTGATGGATTCCTGTCTCACACTACAGTCTTTCATCCAATTTGAGTCTATTTTTGTGTGTGGTGTAAGGAAATGCTCCAGTTTCATTTTCTGCATGTGGCTGTCCAATTTTCTCAACACAAATTGTTGAAGAGACTTTTTTTTTTCCATTGGATATTCTTTCTTGCTTTGTCAAAGATTAGTTGACCATAGAGGTGAGGGTCTATTTCTGGACTTTCTATTCTGTTCCACTGATCTGTGTGTCTGTTTTTGTGCCAGTACCATACTGTCTTGATGATGACAGCTTTGTAATAGAGCTTGAAGTCTGTAATTGTGATGCCACCAACTTTGGCTCTCTTTTTCAACATTCCTCTGGCTATTCAGGGTCTTTTCTAGTTCCATATAAATTTTGGGATTATTTGTTCTGTTTCTTTTTAAAAAATGATGGTATTTTGATAGGGATTGCATTAAATGTGTAGATTGCTTTGGGTAGCATAGACATTTTCACAATATTTGTTCATCTAATCCAAGAGTATGTAAAGTTTTTCCATTTCTTGGTGTCTTTCTCAATTTCTTTCATGAGTACTTTATAATTTTCTGAGTACAGATTCTTTGCCTCTTGGGTTAGGTTTATTCCTGGTTTCTTATGGTTTTCGGCGCAATTATAAATGGTATCAACTCCTTAATTTCTCTTTCTTCTGTCTTACTGTTGGTGTATAGAAGTGCAACTGATTTCTGTGCATTGATTTTAATTTTTTAAGATTTTATTTATTTATTTGACAGACAGAGATCACAAGTAGGCAGAGAGCCAGGCAGAGAGAGAGAGAAAGGGAAGCAGGCTCCCTGCTGAGCAGAGAGCCTGATGTGGGGCTTGATCCCAGGACCCTGACATCATGACCTGAGCCGAAGGCAGAGGCTTTAACCCAGTGAGCCACCCAGGGGCACCTATGCATTGATTTTATATCTTGACACTATACTGAATTCCTGTACAAGTTCTAGCAGTTTTAGAGTGGAGTCTTTTGGGTTTTCCACATAAAATACATATCATCTGCAAAGAGTGATAGTTTGACTTCTTTGCCAATTTGGATACCTTTAATTTCTTTTTGTTCTCTGGTTGCTGAGGCTAGGACTTCTAGTACAATGTTGAATAACAGTGGTGATAGTGGACATCCCTGCCATGTTCCTGATCTTAGCAGAAAAGCTCTCAGTTTTTCCCCAATGAGAATGATATTCACTGTGGGTTTTTCATAGAGGGCTTTGATGATATTGAGGTATGTACCCTTTATGCCTACACTGTGAAGAGTTTTGATCAAGAAAGGATGCTATACTTTGTCCGATGCTTTTTCAGCATCTCTTGAGAGTATCATATGGTTCTTGTTCTTTCTCTTGTTAATGTATTGTATCACATTGATTGATTTGCATATATTGAACCAACCTCGCAGCCCAGGAATAAATCCCACTTGGTCTTGGTGAATAACCATTTTAATGTACTGTTGTATCTTACTGGCTAGTATTTTGGTGAGAATTTTTGCATCCATGTTCATCAAGGATATTGGTCTGTAATTCTCCTTTCCAATGGGGTCTTTGTCTGGTTTGGGGATCAAGATAATGCTGGCCTCATAAAATGAGTTGGAAGTTTTCCTTTAATTTCTATTTTTTGGAACAGTTTCAGGATAATAGGAATTAATTCTTTTTTAAATATTTGGCAGAATTCCCCATCTGGTCCTGGGCCCTTTTTTTTGGAGCGGGGGAGATTGATGACTGTTTCAATCTCCTTACTGGTTATGGGTCTGCTCAGGTTTACAATTTCTTCCTGGTTCAATCTTGGTAGTTCATATCTCTCTAGGAATGCATCCATTTCTTCCAGATTGTCAAATTTGCTGGTGTATTGTTGCCCATAATACCTTCTTATAATTGTTTGTATTTCTTTGGTGTTGGTTGTGATCTCTCCTCTTTCATTCATAATTTTATTAATTTGGGTCCATTCTCTTTTCTTTTTAATAAGCCTGGCCAGGGGTTTATCAATCTTATTAATTCTTTCAAAGAACCAGCTCCTAGTTTTGTTGATGTGTTCTACTGTTCTTTTGGTTTCTAGTTCATTGATTTCTGCTCTGAAATTTATGATTTCTTTTCTCCTGCTGGGTTTAGGCTTTCTTTGCTGTTCTTTCTCCAGCTCTTTTAGGTGTAGAGTTAGGCTGTGTAATTGAGAACTTTCTTATTTTTTGAGAAAGGTTTGTATGGCTATATTATTTTCCTCTAAGGACCACCTTTACTGTGTCCCACAGATTTTGAACCATTGTGTTTTCATTTTCATTTGTTTCCATGATTTTTTAAAACTCTTCTGTAATTTCCTGCTTGACCCATTCATTCCTTAATAGGATGCTCTTTAGCCTACATGTATTTGAGTTCTTTCTAACTTTCCTCTTGTGATTGAGTTCTACCTTCAGAGAATTGTGGCTGAAAATATGCAGGGAATGATCCCAATCTTTTGGTACTGGTTGAGACCTGATTTGTGACCCAGGATGTGATCTATCCTGGAGAATGTTCCATGTGCACTAGAGAAGAATGTGTATTCTGTTGCTTTGGGATGGAATGTTTTGAATATATCTGTGATGTCCATCTGGTCCAATGTGTCATTTAAGGCCTTTATTTCCCTGTTGATCTTTTGCTTGGATGATCTGTTCATTTCAGTGAGGAGGGGGATTAAAGTCCTCTACTATTATTGCACTATTGTCTATGTATTTCTTTGATTTTCTTATTAATTGGTTTATATAATTGGCTACTCCCATGTTAGGGGCATAGATATTTATAATTGTTAGATCTTCTTGTTGGACAGACCCTTTTAGTATGATATAGTATCCTTCCTCATCTCTTATTATAGTCTTTGGCTTAAAGTCTAATTTATCTGATATGAGGATTGCTACCCCAACTTTCTTTTGATGTCCATTAACATGGTAAATTGTTTTCCACCATCTGACTTTCAATCTGGAGGTGACTTTGGGTCTAAAATGAGTTTCTTATAGACAGCATATTGATAGGTTTTGTTTTTTTATCCATTCTGATACCCTGTGTCTTTTGATTGGGGAATTTGTCCCATTTATATTCAGGGTAGCTATTGAAAGATATGAATATACTGCTATTGTATTGCCTGTAAGGTGACTATTACTGTATATTGTCTCTGTTCCTATCTGGTCTACTACCTTTAGGCTCTCTCTTTGCTTAGAGGACCCCTTTCAATATACTCTGTAGGGCTGATTTGGTGTTTACAAATTCTTTTAATTTTTGTTTATCCTGAAAGCTTTTTAGTTCTCCTTCTATTTTCAATGATAGCCTAGCTGGATATAGTATTCTTGGCTGCATATTTTTCTCATTTAATGCTCTGAATATATCCTGCTAATTCTTTCTGGCCTGCCAGGTCTCTGTGGATAAGTCTGCTGCCAATCTAATATTTCTACCATTGTATGTTACATACTTCTTTTCCCAGGCTGCTTTCAGGATTTTCTCTTTGTCACTAATACTAGTAAGTTTTACTATTAGATGAGGGGTGTGGACCTATTTTTATTGATTTTGAGGGGGGGATTCTATGTGCCTCCTGGATTTTGATGCTTTTCCCCTTTGCCACATTAGGGAAATTTTCTATTATCATTTGCTCCAATATACCTTCTGCCCTTCTCTATCTCTTTCCTCTTTTTCTGGAATCCCAATTATTCTAATACTGTTTTGTCTTACGATTTCACTTATCTCTTGAATTCTCCCCTTGTGGTCCAGTAGTTGTTTGTCTCTCTTTTGCTCAGCTTCTTTGGTCCCCATCAGCTGTTCTTCTATATCACTAATTCTCTCTTCTGCCTCATTTATCCTAGCAGTAAGAGCCTCCATTCTTGATCGCACTTCATTAATACCTTTTTTGATTTCAGTTTCATTAGATTTTAATCCAGAAAGAGATTTTATTTCTCCAGACAGTGTTTCTCTTCCATGCCTTTCTCGAACCCAGTTAGCACCTTGAGAATTGTCATTCTGAACTCCAGATATGACATATTACCAGTGTCTGTATTGTTTAGGTCCCTAGGCATCCATACTTTATCTTATTCTTTTTTTTTTTTTTAGAATGAGTTTTTCTGCCTTGTCATTTTATCCAGATAAGAATATATGAAGGAGAAAATAAAATATTAAAAGGGTGTCAAAGACCCCAGAAAAATGTGTGCTAACCAAATCAGAAGAGACTTCAAACCAGAGAGAGAGAAAGGGGGTAAAAAGAAATTTAAAATTATATATATATATATATATATATATATATATATATATACATACATACATACATACATACATACATACATACTGGTGAATAGAATAGAGCCACTCACTTGATTTTGGGTATATTTTAGTTTCTTCGAAGAAACTACCTCCCAAAATTTTAAAGAAAGAAAAACTTATATATATACAAAAATAAGGGTAAACATGATGAAAGGATGGAATATGACTGTAAAGATGAAAATTTTAAAAAATTCTAAAAAAGGAACTGATAAGTTGTTTGGAAAAAGAAAGAAGAAAAAAAGAGAGAGAGAGAGAATGTGCTCAGGCTGGAGACTAGAACTAAGCCCTGTGCTAGATTTAGGGTATATTTTGATCTATTAGAAGAAATTGTATACCAATATTTTTTAGAAAAAACCCTATATGTATACAAAAAATAAGGTTAAATACAATGAAGGATAAAATATAACTATAATAATGAAGGTTTAAAAAGTTTTTTTTAGAAAGCTATTATTAAGATAAAATAGTTAAAAATGTTAAAGAGGTAAGAGGAAAAGTAAAAAATAATAGAATTAAAAAAATAAAATTAAAATTTTTAAATTTAACTTTGCAAGACTAAAGGATCATGGGGAGAAAGCCATGAATTCCATGCATTGCTTTCCCCTAGCTCCAGAGTTCTGCTATTCTCCTTGATTAGTGCTTGGTCTTGGCTGGATGTTCTTGCTGATCTTCTGGAGGAGGGGCCTCTTGTGGTGATTCTCAAATGTCTTTGCCGGAGGTGAAATTGCACTGAGCTTACCAGGGGCCAGGCTAAGAAATCTGCTTGAGTTCGCTCTCGGGAGTTTTTGTTCCATGAACACTTTCCATAGACCTCTGGAGGATGGGAATGAAAATGGTGGCTCCCCAATCTCCAGCCAGAGGAGCTGAGAGCTCAGGGCCCCACTCCTCAATGCATCCTCACTCCAGTCTCCCTGGTCTCTGGCCTCACTCTGGACTCGCCTAGCCTGTTACCAAGCATTTCTGTCTCTGGCGCACCGCCCCGTTTGGAGTCTCCCAACCCGCAGATTCCTGCCTCCAGAGAAGGATGGTGAGTCTCCCTCAATCTGTCACTTGTGGGGTCCCTGCGCAAAGAGCAGTGGTCTGACAACAGATCACAGGTTTAGGTAACCCCAAGCTGAGAGCTCACTCCTTGGCTCTGTCTCTGCAGTTGGCTTCCCCACTCCAATACCTGGAAGCTCTGACATACTTAGACACCCCTGGTCTGTGACCCCACAGACCCTGAGACCACACTGTCCCTGTGAGGGCTCCACCCTACTTAGCCTCTGGAGTGATGTCTCTCCATGGAGCAGACTTCTAAAAGTTCTGATTTTGTGCTCCACTGCTCCGCCACTTGCTGGACACCAGGCCCTACCCCTCCCCCCCCCAAGTCTATCTTCCCATCGCTTCAGATTCACTTTTCCACATGTCCTACATTTCAGAAAGTGGTCGATTTTCTGTTCCTAGAATTGCTGCTCTTCTCTTCAATCTTCTTTTGAGTTTGTAGGTATTTAGAATGGTTTGAAAACTATCTAGCTGAACTCAGGCAACCTGATGTCATTTCAGTCTGCTACCACCGTCTTGCCTCTCTCTGCATATTTTCTACTGCATATTATTTTCTGACTTTCTTGCCTACCTCTTCACTTATAAGAGCTCTTATAATTATCTTGGGCCAATCCAGGATAATCTCCCTTGCTCAAGATTCTTAATTTAATTACTTCTACAAAATGTCTTTTCTGATTTAAGATAACATATTCAGTTTCCAGGGATTAGGATACGGACATGTTTGGGCATCTATTTTTCTGCCTACAATAGTATGGAACACAGTACATAAATCTTTGAGTTCAAAAGCTGTCTTTTCATTTATTGCTAAGGACACAACACATAAGCAAGTACTTATAATACTTCCACGTTCTTTTAAAGTTTTGAATATTTTTAAGCCAAAATGAAAACTCCAAGAAGTTATAAGGAGAAAAAAATTTCATAGAACTATACTTTGTAAATAAAAACAAAGAAATAAAGACTTCCTGTCCTTTTCCTACAAGTAATTTTCCATGTAACAAAATGTCTGACAAAAAGTTAAAAGACAAATTACAAAGTGGGGGAAAATATTTACAACACATACAAACAATGTAAAAGAGATTTTTTTTCTTTAAGAATGCATAAAAGAGGGGCACAAATTATCATAGTTGGTTAAGTGCCTGCTTTCGGCTCGGGTCCTGATCTTAAGGTCCTGGGATGGAGATCCATGTCAGACTCCCTGCTCAGCGGGTAGTGTGCTTCTCTCTCTCCCCCTTCTTCTGCTCATGGTCGCTGTCTCTGTCTCTCAAATAAGTAAATAATATCCTAAAAAAAAAAAAAGAAAACATAAAAGATCCCTGGAAACAGGTGCATCTGGGTGGCTTAGTCCTTAAGCATCTGCCTTTGGATCAGGTCGTGATCACAGGGTCCTGAGATTGAGACCTCCAAGGGGCTCTCTGATTAGCTATGAGTCTGCTTCTCCCTCTCCCTCTGTGATCTCTCTCTCAAACATTTAAATAAAATCTTAAAACAAAAAACAAAAAACAAAAACCCTGGAAACAGTAAGAGGTAATGATGCTCAGTATCACTTGTGGTCAGGGAGATATACATTAAAATAAAAAGATTTATATAAAAATATCATATTATCTATAGTGTGAGAAGGCTCTAATATAATTCATTTACACACTCTTGGTGGATGTAAACTCTGTACAACATTTGGAAGGAATATATCTTCCGGGGATTAAAAATACTTCTACATTTAAATGTTCTAGAGACATACAAAATAGCACAAAGTATTGTGTGCAAGCATGCTTCTGAAACATAATTTGAAATAAGCAATATTGGTGGAGAATATAATTACACTGCAATAAAGAAATGGTTAAGTTCATCTGGTTTGACTCATACAACTTTCCAGAGATAAAAATGAGATACAGCCCTCTCTATATATTAACATATAAATACCCCCAGAGTTCCCCTTTACCTAGTTGTATTATCAAGATAACAGGCCCTACTTACTTAGGTGGTGAGAGATGGACCCTTTAGTTGTGTAGAAAATATGGCTGCCCACCTGCCAGGAAAATGCAAGAAAGAGGGTTCATAATGAGGAACCCAGAAGAAAGTTGTTGGCCAACAATGTAAAACCTGGGGAAAATCTATACCTTAGACACTGATCAGATCAGCAATAAATACTTGTATGATTCTTAGTCAAGGAAATTTTTGCAGTTGTTAATTTAACATAATAATTCCCAACCAACAAATATACCTCTAGGAAATCTGATAAAATATATGAAAATCCAGATGCATAAAGATTTTTGAAGATTTTGAAAAAGCAGAATTTGCCATAAATGAATATAAAGGACCTCTGACTTCATAGTGCATAGATGATATTATTTAATGAAAATGAAATTTAATTTACCAATGAATGTTTAAGAAATATAATGTAGCATCATGAGTTTAAGGGTTCATTTATTGCATACAGCAAGAAAAGTTGCACTTTAAGAACCTATTCTCTTTCCCCACATTTATGGGAGCTGGTTGTTCACAAATTCTTCTAATAATTTTTTATTTTAAATAATAGCAAGGGAGCAGAGCATTAAAAGGAACTGGAAACCCAAATGAATTTGTTTTGTTGTTTTGAGACCTAAATGAGTTTTGAGCCTTAAAGTCAACCATGCAATCCATTCTACCCTAGACCTCCCTTAGCCACTATTTCAGTTCCATTGTAGTGGGAATCAGTAGTAACTCAAATGAAAAAGGGGTACTGGGTTAGTGCAGTATTTTAGTCTATTGGCCCATATCTGTATACAACTGTGTGTGACTTGATTTATTAAAATTTTGAAGGATACTTATGACTTTAGATTATAGTTAAGAGGAGAGTTTGCACTGAAATTCCTTTGCTTTCTGCTGTAACCATTAATTGTTTATTATATACATTGTCTCCTATTCCTGAGACATTTTCTCAGCAGGTTCTTATCCAAGTTATTCAAAAGTCTGAATTTAGAATGTTTTTTTAAAACTTTCCCCAACAAGCTGGTTTTCCAGTCTTTTATCTGTTGCATTTGACTCTTGAGCCCTCCAGAGACATCTTTTCGTCTCAGTCTCTGTCTTCCCATGCCTAATGGCCAGCATCTTTGATGACAGTGTTCATTTTTTCTGTCTTGTAAATCTGTCTCTCTTTTTGTATCATTTGTTGTAGAATAGCAGACATTTCAATCCTCTCTCATCAGTCTTGCATTTCTACATCTCATTTCTTTGCTCCCTCTCCCTCCCTCCCTTCTTCCCCAGTATCTCAACAGAGGGATGAACTGTTCAATAAATCAGTATGCATGTGAGGAATACTCTGTTTTGCAGTGTCACTTATTTCAACAATCTTATATGTTGTTGGTTTTCTTATTTGGCTATTTATTTGTTTTTTTTTTTAACATTCTTGTCCTCTCTGCCTATTTTTACATTGTAAATTTATTTGATCATTTTTTTCTAGCTTGTACCTCTTCTCTGTGTAATTCTAGGGCCAAACAAAAACCTATTAATATTTGGGAAAATAATTTGATCTTGTTATCTTCATTTTAAGAAATTTGTTGTTCTTTTTTATATCCCTGCTTCCAACAATATGTACATTGTTGCATGTCCTAGATAACATTTGTAATGTAATTAATAAATAATTCCTTGTTGTATTTAATATCTTGATGTATATAATTATATTTACTGTAAAATATATTTCAAAGTTCCTAGAATGTTTTCCATATTAAATAATAACATTACTATGGGGCTTAGGACATATTATTATAGAATATATCATTTAAAAATTATTTTGTTTTATTTTCATAGTAAATATAATCTAAGAAGTTTAATATTCATTAAACCTGTATTTATAATACTCATTAGTGAAGTGAAGCTATTCTTAGATTCGGTAATATCTTTAGGGTCAAAGAGCTACAGGCACTATGCCAGAACATTCATAGACAGATCCAATTTAATAATGAGAATAATCCTATAGCATGATCTTAGAGCCTCATTTTTTTCTTTTTTTTTTTAACTTTAGTTTGCAAAACTGAATCATAAAGAACTTAAGATATTTCTTCAAAGACCTACATGTAGAAAATGATAAAGCTCAGATCCAGGCACCCAGATGTTTTATCTTTATGATTTTCTTTTATATTGCTCCAGTTCCCTTACTTTCAGTTTCTTATCAGTGAGGCCCTACTATTTACAGTGATCGTCACAATTCTCTGATCCCTGCATATATCGATTTCCCACTTATTATTTTCCTGCCATTCTTATTTCTATCTGTATCCTTGGAGGAAAGCTTAGAAGTAATCTCTATAAGAATCATCATGTTTTCCTCTTTATTTCAACTTTTTTAGTTCAGCTTTAACTGCCATAACTATATGCTTAATTTTCATCTTTTCTCTTCAGGCTTATATCACTACCTGTTGTCCTTCCATCTTACAGAAACTTGCATTGCTCCATTTTTTAGATTTCATATGGTTGATAGATGTGTTTTAGGTCAACTTTATTGGAAATTAATTTTTAGAAAATAAATGCACACATTTTTATCGTATATTTAGCATATATTGCACTGTGACAAATAAATGCATTGATGTAATATGACCATTATTACAATTGAGGTATTGAATATTTTGACCATTTCTATGAATTCCAGCATGACCCCATATATAGTAATCCTCTCTTCAGCCTGGGCTCTAGGCAAATATGGATCTGCTTTCTGACACTAGGGTTGATTTTTGTCTTATATGGTGTTTCTTATAAATTGAACAACAGAGCATGGACTCTTTTGCCCATGGCTTTCATTGTTCAGCAGTGTTTTTAGCAATTCAGCCGTGTCAAATGTGTCAGTAGTTTGCTCTTGTTCATTGTTCAGTAGTAGTCCATTGTACAAATATGTCACATTTTGCTTATCCATTCTCCGGTTGATGGACATAGGAATTTTGCCAATTTTTGGTTGTAATGAATAAAAATAGCATAAACTCTGATATGTAAGTCTTTATATCGATTCATATTCTCATCTTTCTTCAATAACACTGTAGAAGTAGAATTTCTGTTTCATATGATAGGCATAAGGTTATTTCTAGGAGAATTTGCCAAACCATTTTCCAAAGTGCTTGTCAAAGTTAATGTCTCTCTTCATTAATACATGAGAGTTCTAGTTCCACATCTCAGTAACACTTGATTTTGGTGATCTTTTAAATTTAAATTTTTTCTAGAAAGTGTGTAACACCATTTCATTGTGATTTTGACATTTCTTGAATGACTATCAAGGTTAAACAGGTTTTGTTTATTTTATTTTACATCTCATAGGTGTTTATTTTACATTTATATATCTTTTGTAAGTGTGCATTCAAATTTTTCACCTGTTTTTATCATGTTGTTTGTATTTCTGTTATTTATTTGCAGGAGTAATTTTTTAATAGGATAAAATACCAGTTCTCAGTTGAGTGTACTTCTCAGCATTTTTTCAACAACAACAACAACAAAATAGAACAAGAAAGTTAACTTTTTCATCGTTGCGCTTTTTGAGTAATTTTTTAATAGGATAAAATACCAGTTCTCAGTTGAGTGTACTTGTCAGCATTTTTTCAACAACAACAACAAAAAAATAGAACAAGAAAGTTAACTTTTTCATCGTTGTGCTTTTTTCAAATTTTCTAGCATAATTGAAGATAATATTTGACTCTATTACCTCAACTAGACTTTTTAAATGATCAAATATATTAAATAGTCTTTTTTTAAAAAAAGATTTTATTTATTTATTTGACACGGGGTGGGGGGCACAAGCAGGGGGAACAGGAGAGGGAGAAGCAGGCTTCCCACTGAGCAGGGAGCCTGATGCAATTCTCCATCCCAGGACCCTAGGATCATGACCTGAGCTGAAGGCAGACACTTAACAAACTGAGTCACCCAGGTGCCCCTGATATATTAAATAGTCTTAAGTGGGTAGCAGAGGATTCAAGAATTACTCAAACTGTTTTGATGCTACAGACTTTTTAGCAATTTACTTCATCTCTCTGGAAATTAATTACCTCATTAAAAAAAAAAAAGGGTCTAAACTCTTAGGTTGTTTTGAAGACTAAATGTGACTGTGATCTATATGGGGAAAGGGACCAGGGAGATCTTCATTTCTGGTACAGAATACTAACTAATGTTAGGTTCCATTTCTTCAGCCCTTGCTATTGAAAGGCTAAATTAAAGGGAATAGTAAAAGCTAAATCATATAAATCTATTTTAAATCATAGATAGAATGAATAACTAAATGAATGTGTGATTCATTATTTTATTTATTTTTATGAGAAATAGTCCCTTAGCTATTTCAGTTAGTAGTGTTGGATGAAATTTTTTAAGATACTAAAAGTCAAAGAAAAATCAAAGCCAATTCAGATTCTAATCATAGTTGATAAGCCATACATGTTCTTTGAATTTTTCTTAGTAAACAAATTGAATCTGTAGAAGCAAATCTATGATTATATTAACAAAGAATTCATGTACATAAAGTAACACCATATAATTTTATTTTGGAATACACTCATATTTACCCATGCATTTTAAATTATTTACATGTAATTATATAGTAGTTTACAATCTTAAAGATTGTTGATTTAACAAAAGAAAAAAACAAAAAAAAACCTCTAGACTCACAGTTTACAGAAATCGAGTTTGAATATAATTTTTTTGATAAAGAATAAAATTTACATTTATTTTAATTTTTATGGAATTTCTATTCCTTAATGATAACTTGAAAAAATACTCTTAGAAATAATTAAAATTCCACAGAACTAGCGCCCCTCAAAATGGAATACATCTATTGAATGTAAAACATAAAACAATAAAATTTTTAGAAGAAAACATAGGAGACAATGTGACTTAATATAGAAGCAGGATTCTTAGACATACCACCAAAGACATGATCCATAAAAGAAAAAAAAATGAATTGGACGTCATCAAAATTAATATCTATTTTTCTGTAATGGACTGTGACACAGATGAAAAACAAGCCACAGACTAAGAGACATCTGCAAACAAGACTGGCCACAATGTACTTTTATCTAAAATATATAAAGAACTCTCTAAATTCTGCAGTAATAAAACATACAAATCCATCAGGGAAATGAGCAAAAGACTTGAAAAGCCTCTTTACAAAAGAGAATGAATAGATGGCAGATAAACACATGAAAAAAATGTTCAACAACATAAATCATTAAGGAAAATGCAAATTAAACTTCTGTGACCCGTTAGTATAGTAGCTTTAAGGGGGTGCGGGCTATGGACATTGGGGAGGGGAGGCGAACCATAAGAGACTATGGACTCTGAAAAACAACCTGAGGGTTTTGAAGGGTCAGGGGTGGGAGGTTGGGGGAACAGGTGGTGGGTGATGGGGAGGGCACGTTTTGCATGGAGCACTGGGTGTTGTGCAAAAAGAATGAATACTGTTACGCTGAAAAAAAAATAAATAAATAAAAAGGGAAAAAAAAATAAAAAAAAAATTAAAAAAAAAAAAAAAAAAAAAAAGAAGGGTTAAAATAGAAATCATTGACAAGTTTGCTGGTGAGGGTGTGAAGCAAGTGGCTTTTACATATATTGTTGGTGGGAAGATAAAATGGTACTACCACCCAGGATAATAGTGTATCAGCTTCTTATAATATTAAGTATACTAACCATGAGGCCTCATAGTTGGTAATTATTCTGATATGTAAACTCATGTTCATCTATAAAATAACTATATATGCATCTTTGTAATAGTTTTATTTGCAATAGTCTCACATTAAAAGCCGCCTAAATTTCACTCAGCATAATCTCCTCTAGTCCCATCCATGTTGATAAAAAAAGTTGGATATTCATCATTTCTGATGGAGGCATAGTATTCCATTGTATATATGGACCATATCTTCTTTATCCATTTGTCTGTTGAAGGACATCTTGGCTCTTTCCACAGTCTGGCATGCAAAAACAATCTTGGAACACTGAACAAATAAAATTAAATTAAAAAAATTAAAAATACCTAAATGTATTCAGTAAACAAACTGTATTATATCCATTACATGAAATATTTTTAATAACAAGGAATCAGCAGCTGTTGATGTATGGAACAATTTGGATGAAACTCACAGGCATTACTAAGTTGAATGAAACATGTTGGATGCAGAGTATTCTATATTGCATGTTCTCAAAGTGACAAAAGATAGTGATAGAGGATAGATTATTGCTTGCCAGGGGCCTGGGTTAAAAAAGGCTATTATGATTAAGAGGTTACCTAAGCAAGCTTGCTAGTGGTAATGGAATAACCTTGTTTTGATAACCGTGGTGGTTGCTCAAACCTGCACATGTGACGGATTGTCATAGAACTGAACATTTGAAAAGTATGCACAAAAAGTGGTGAAATCTGAATAAGATCTATACTTGTATTAATTGTAGTTAACAGTCGCTATCCTAATTTTAACAATGTTCTTGTAGTTATTTTAGATATTATCTTTGGGGAAAGCTAGGTAAAAGGCATATGAGAACTGTGTCTCATTTTTTGAACTTCTTGTAACATAAACTAATTTAAGACAGAAGGTTAGGATACAGAGAAAAAACAAGTTTTAATCCTAGAAGAAGTGCTCTCAGTTGTGAAAGGAGACTGGCATCATTATTTCTACGCACAGTCAGTACCACAGGTCACATTCCAACTCATAATCTGTGTTTGACAAAAAGAGACACATGTGGGAAAGTAGTTACTCTAGACATGCTCAAAAGAGAAGGTGACTGAGCAGGATAATGTGGTGGCTGAGAAACAGCAGTCCTAGAGGAATCTGGCAGCAGGCAATAGGAAGTAGAATCATAGTGTGGAGACTGAAGTTTAGTCGATTCCTTTCCCAACCAGTAGCCATATAAGACAAAATATGTCTTGATGAGGTATCAGGACAACACTAAAAGATAGTGACAATGGCATTCCACTCTCTGTACCTAAGGTCTTAACTGTTATATCTGGCAAAGCTTAGCCATCAGATTTACTACTATCTGGCTTCCAGGTTGCTTCTACCTAGGATGAAAACTAACCTCAAAGTCTGGGTAACAAACCTGGAGAAAGAAACAAGTGACTTAACCCGGACTCACATAGCCTGTAAGTTAGTTCAGAGTATACCATTGCACAATATAAATAAACACATACACTGTATTTCAAGTTTACATGTAAATAACTCTGCAAAATGATAGCAAAATTTTCCCATCAAATAGTAAGAGTGTACAATGTACATTTTTGTAATCAGTTATTCAGATGATACTTTTTCATTTTTCATTGTCGTTATTTTTGTACATTTGATCTTACATTAGAATAAATGAACTATAGTTTATTTAATCACCTAACCAACATTAACCTAATAGTAATCTCTCCACATATAATTCTATTTTATCTGTGTGGCATGTTCCTCTTACATGTAATATTATCTTCTCTTTTGGTTTAATGTAGTTAAAGGTAATGAGAATAGAAACAAGGTCCAGCTTATCAATTTTTTAAACATAATTTTACTGACCCAATTTCCTAAGCCTACTGAATGAAATGTCAGATCTCATTATTATACAATTGATACACTGTACAATGACAATTTTGTACAATTAATATAGTGTACAATAACAACATTTGCTTTAGAATCACAGGACAGCATTTCTCAGTAACTGCAACAATCCTGTGATATCCAACTCAAGTAAACATTTTTCACAGGCTACTCAGCCTCAAATAGACATGGGTAATTTACAACCAACATATTTTACAAGGAAAATGAGTCTGAATGGTACTGTTTAGCCATTCAAATCACAAGTTATCAAAAAGATGAATTGAGAATCTAGCTATTAAAGATAAAGAAAGGTAATTGGAAGCAAGAAAGAAATACACATTTCTTTCAAGCTATCAATGTTAAATCAGTAGAGAAATGATAAATGGTCTCCATTTTGAGGAAGATAATAAGCTTTTTAAAATACCTGAATCATCATTTTGCAATACTTCCAGCAAAACACCACTTTAAGCATCTTGCCTGTCATGGGTATCAGTCTGGTTTCAATATCAGATAGACTACTACTACCTGTAGCAGAAAGCAATTGGAAATGTATTCTTCCCTCAAAATTCAGTTGCCATTGTGTTATTTCATGTAATCATTGGGCTTTGAATGCATTTAAATAGCCATGAATGTAGTTAAAGGAGCATAAGCAACTCAACTGGCAGTCATGGATGGTTATTATTTTGTTGTATTGTAAACACACGAGCAGTTTTCACTTCTCAGTTTAGTAACGCACCTATTCAACCATTATTTCCAGAGTATGAGGTTATGGCAAAGGAGTATGGTTTAGCAAAGACACTGTCCCTAAGTTGATGCATAGTTCCTACACTAGAGAAATATTCAAGACATGGTCTTCTCTGCCCTAGGATTCTCTCAGCATCCTCTACACTTCACGTTACCCATGATGACCAATATCTTCTACTGAATATATTTCTCTTAAAATTATTTATCTGGCTCCTCCACATTCCATGAAGATCAAGACTATCCTTTATCTCTGAATCCCTGGAACCTAGTTTAGTGCTTGACCCAATCAGACCACGAACAACTGTTGAGTGAAGAACAGAGGCAGATTTTGGAAAGAGTAGTTTACGACATTCCCACTGTACTCCTCATACACTTGCTGGCCTATAAAAGATGTTGCTGAATCTCACTGAGATAAATGCAATAATTGGGAGTGTTTTAGAATTTTTATAACCATATAACAGGGCAGTTTTTGTTCCCTGAATCTAATAATCTAAAAATTCATCTTATGGATTCCTTTTTATAATTATTCCTCTGGTTATTCACTTTTATTATATTTTTGAAGTATCAATTCATGACAGAAAAATATTTGAGAAAATAAAACTCATCCTTCGTTGCTTGAGTATAAGAAAAATGATGTAGATTATTCATATGCACCATGCCTAATCTACATAAAGCTGCATATGCCAGAAGAGATATGTTTATGCAAATTTAAAAACAATATTACAAAAATCTGTGAAGGGTAAATTTCGGAAAAAGGTTTTGAAAAATGACAAACATTAACAATCTAACTTCAACATTGTGACACAATAATCACAGCAAATTTTTTTAAAAATATTAGTAAAGCTGACAATGCATAGTAGAGCCATCCCCCTCTCTCTGGACAAACTGAACACATGTAGCTATTTTTGTTCTTAACGCAGGGCTCCAGGTAGTTAGTGCTGAATAACTGGAATTTGCATAGGAGATGGAATCTGTTTGTCATTTGAGACCTGAAAATCCAAGGGGAGGAAAACTTAAGAGTATCTCAGTCTTGGGACTATTAACATATGTGTCCAGAAAATGTTTTGTTGTAAGGGTTATCATGCTGTTTGTAAAATGTTTAGTATCCAATAGTTGCTGGTAGCAATCCTTCTCCACAACTTCAAATTTGTAACAGTTACAGATTCTTCAGAAATTGCTGGACTTCTCTTGAGGCCTAAAATCACCCAGGTTGAGAATTGTTGACTGATGATAATTTGAGGCATTAGGGACTTCTGGAAAAGAGTATTGGAACTTTAATATATATACTCTACTTTGCACTTGTTTTTTTTTTTTTTTTTTCCACTTTTATAGTTGAATCACAGCTATTACAAGAACGTGGCATGGTAGAAAATTCACAGAACTGTAGAAGAATGGACTTGGATTCTAGCCAGTCAGAATTCACTATGTGAGTAAGGTTCAACAACCTCAGTTCTGACATTACTAGACCATACAAATATGTTAGAGTTCTAAGATTCTGTGTTTTCTGACTTTTGTCGAGAACGAGTATCTTATTTTAACAGTGCATTAAGTTGTCCTTGAACTAATACTATTCTATGAAGAAGTATGTCCTTCTTAAATGGTAGCTTCCTAATTTTTAATAAAGTTTCAGTTTATAAGACCAGAAAACTAACCTAGATGTTGTTGGCTTTATAATATTATAGTAAATAAGAAGCATGTTTATAGATTGTAATAAAAAGTTATTATTTACATAGGCATTTAATCTAAATTCTGTGTCTCATGGGGCAATTTACTAAAAGATAGCAGCAATAATATTGGTAATATTCCTTTTTGGAATAGATATTATATGGCTCCAGGATTTTATAACCTCAAAAATATCTCAAGAACTCTTCTGGTTTATTCACTAAATTGAATTTACTCAAGATTACAAACAATGCTGAAGACTGGGGTTTCTGGTCCATTTAGTTGCCTTCTAACCTGTCAAAGCAAAACCAAGTGACATTTGTGTAATGTTTTCTTCACTATTACCAGAAGATTATTACAATTTCAACTTTTTATCTGAAAAAGAATTTTAAAAAGTAATGAGTACTCATAAATTATTCTGAAAGTATAAATATTTAACTATAAGCTAGGGTTTTCTTTATATCTACTGCCTATACATTTGTACATGGAGGCTACATAATCTTGATTTGCAATAGGCTGAGCTAAGTTTCCGCTCTTCCATCACAACATTTAGAGCTTGAATCCTGGGAGGAGGGGTTAAACCCTCTTACCCTGGTTCACACCACATATCACACACATACAAGTGCACACACAGACACATGGATGCTTCTATTTGTAACCAAAATGAACAGGGGTTTAAGTCACTTCTGACATCTCACTGATCCACTGATAAATATAGTGTTTCATGGTAATGGAGAGGTGGTCCCTGAGAAGTACCTCACCAAATAGGTTGAAGCTATTTTCACAAATACATTATACTCTGCTTCAAGGACTGTGCATCAGAGAGCAGTGGTAACTTTACAGAACCTAGATGTTTGTCAATGTAAGGAAATGTGAAAATAGCCAGAGATGTCAGAAAGAAATGGACTTGCCAAAAAAAAAAAAAAAAAACGGTTAAATTTGCAGAGACTAGGATTTTTTTTTCTTAGTACTCCCAGAGAATAACAATAAATTAACATCCTTGTCACTGCCACTCTGTCCCAGAGATCTTCTTTGCTAACATAATCAAGAGCCTGATGAACGTAAGGGCCAATAGACTGGTCATGCAGTGACTCGTCTTCTGGTTTCACTTCCCAACACAGTGTCAGAGACCCCCAAGCTCTTCAACTAGACCTACAGGAAGCGCTTTTGAGGGGGCAAAGCCTATTTAAAAAGCTGTCAGGAGTCAGAAATGGCTTCATTTCAGAAGTATTTTCAATGTACTTGTCCTTCTAGCAGGCAGCAGTAGATCTATATGGAATTGCACTGACTCATCCAAAGAGCCCTGGGGTATTCTGGGGTAAAGAAAACCACTAGTAGACTGAAGTTTCTGTTGGTGAAGTGAGAGTGGTTCAGAGTCATTGTAATTTGTTAGTCTGATATAAATAGGACAACACTTTACCCATACGGTAAGAAGGCTTGGAAATATTGGGTTATATTGACTTAATCTTTATCAGTTCTACTTGTGGAACTTTATATGCCTTTTCTTAAATGTAGAGGGAAGTATTATTAATACTGTGTTCCTCTAATCTAGCCCGAATAAAACACACTGAAGAAGCTATAGTGTCCTTTAACTTTTAAAATATAAAATCTACTAAGCTTTTAATAAATATCCATAAGAATAGAAACACTGATAAGTTGATCATGTTCCTCACGGTAGTCCCATTGCAAAGCCGTTTTTCTGGGTCATTTTCTTTCCTTTTTTTGTGTGGCACATACAGTACTCCTACAGTAGTCCAGAAACTACAAACTCATGTCATCTTGCTACTCATCAGACCAACTGCTGAGTCAGCATCCAGCAATACTGTGCTTCCTTCACGTTAAAGTACAAAAAAGCACACTAAAACTCCCATCTCTGCATAGACTAATAACTCCCAATACTTACTGCGAACATCTTATACTTTCAAACAATTTTACTAATTGCAAGCCATGCAGTCACTTTTACTAATTCACTGTACATACTGTAATATATTGAAGGGAAAAGAGGACAATGGGCTCCATCACAAAGTGGATGGACCTCAGAGCCAGATGATTCCAAGGTCCAAATCCTGCCTTCCCAACGTGCAAGGTGTATTAGCTTAGAACAGTACTAACCCTTCTGAGTGTCAGAGTTCTTATCCATAAAATGAGATAAAGAAACATAATTTCTGGTATAAGAGTATACAAAAATGATGTATGAGAAATCAACCAGCATACTCTCTGATGCTTACTTGATCGTCTGTAGGACCATAACTATGTGCAAGCAAAACCTGTAGCACAGTGAGTGAATTAGGGAAGGTCCACAGTTAGAAAATAACATCTACAAAATTAGTTACCAAATTGAAGAATGCTACTGAGTTTTGGCAGTGGATTTATTTGAATCTAGTATCACTGTGGGAGAGGAGGGGTTTTTTGTTTTTGTTTTTGTTTTAATGCTAGACAGTAACCCTGTGAGTTACTGTTCCACTTAAGTTCTATTTAATATTCATAGATGCCATTGTGGAATAATCATGATTGTAGCTTCCATCTTCTAGATGGACTAAATGTAGTGTATAGAAATTGAGTAATTTTCCTAGGGATCACTCCATGGGTAAGGCATTAAAAAGGCAGAAATTAGCCCCATCTCTATTTTTTCTCCTTTACTGTTATCCTTCCCACCAGGGCTTACAATCAAAGAATATTTTTTTAAAGTTTGTTTTATCAAACAAAATTGGAATCAATAGAATGTAAAAAAACTTGAATTTCAATTTTTTCTCAGACTATAATACCTGAAATTGGTGATTTTCAAAGTTCCCACCTCCTACATCTTCCAGTATAGGCCACTACCTGGTCCCAACATACTAAAATTAAATCTAAAAAACAGAGAACCAGAAAAATAATTTGAAATATACTTTTGGGGGCACCTGGGTGGCTCAGTGGGTTAAAGCCTCTGCCTTTGGCTCAGGTCATGATCTCAGGGTCCTGGGATCGAGTCCCACATCGGGCTCTCTGCTCAGCGGGGAGCCAGCTTCCTCCTCTCTCCCTGCCTGCCTCTCTGACTACTCTCTGATCTCTGTCTATCAAATAAATTAAAAAAAAAAGAAATATACTTTTGCTACTTGACTATTTGCTGTTGCTGTGTTTCACTGAAGGGGAGACCAGGACTTGGAGGTACATACTGTCCTGAGAGGCTATAGGATTCTGAAGGAATTCTGAAGGAATTCTGAAGGAAGCAGAAACAATTTGGAATGAGGGAAAGCAATAAAGAGTCAGATTGAGTTATTACAAATTAAAAACCAATAAATGGCCCCTGGATTTTAGGCCTACATGGCAAAACAATTCAATAATTCATGGTAAAAATATAAATATATGTCGTTGTTGGAACTCCTGTAATTTCCTCAGATTAGAGAGGGTAAGAGCATATGTACCATTGTTAAATGTTTAACTCTGTGGAGATACTGATTCATTTCATGCTCTTGTCAAGTAAAATTTTATCATTATAACCTTGATATATTCACTAAGTTGATAGTTCTTTAAAAAAATGTGTATTTTCAGAGGCTGCTCTCTAATTTACAGAAGAATTCAAGTTTAAGGGCACATTTTTTAGGAGCAGCTTTATCTTAATGACCCTTGGTTAAACCCTTTGAGACTATCTTATTATTTTTATGTTTAGGTTCTCTGTGACTGTGAAAAATGAATTCTGTTACTGGAACTTATTTTTTTTTTTCATTTTATTTATTTTTTCAGTGTAACAGTATTCATTCTTTTTGCACAACACCCAGTGCTCCATGCAAAACGTGCCCTCCCCATTACCCACCACCTGTTCCCCCAACCTCCCACCCCTGACCCTTCAAAACCCTCAGGTTGCCCCAACCTCCCACCCCTGACCCTTCAAAACCCTCAGGTTGTTTTTCAGAGTCCATAGTCTCTTATGGTTCGCCTCCCCTCCCCAATGTCCATAGCCCGCTCCCCCTCTCCCAATCCCACCTCCCGTGGAACTTATTTTTGTTATTTTTTCCTGCTGACATTTAGGAGACAATTATCTGAGCCATTTTTGTTCATCCTCTGAACCACAACATAAAAATCCATATAGAGTGGTATCGTGAGTGAAGCTAAATCTGCTTTCTAATTGTAAATTTTTCCTTTAAAATTAACTACTCTGGTTACCAGGAAAAATCATTTATTCATAAGCTACTGCATCTATACAGAGAATGGACTAGAAACTATGAACACAAGGAAAGATTTGCTAAGTTAGAATTTTGATTCTAAATTTCTGTCATTTAAATAATACTTCTTAGTATTTATACATATTGTTTATACACATTGTTAAAAATGTGCTGTCTACGTCCTTATGTTAACTTCTCTTCCTCTGAAGAAAATCCCATTAACTTATATTATGTAAAATTGTGCAAATTTGCACAATATTATATTGTACAAATAGTTGTTAAATTCCCCCTCATTCAAAGGGAATATTAATTATGTATTTAATTCAGGTAACATCATTATTATTTTTAAATAAATATTTTAGGACACTTTGAGAGTTTAAAAAAGTTACAGGAATTGTAGAATTCCTATACTCTCCACACCCAGTTTATCCTACCATTAAAACCTTACAGTAGTACTATGGTACATTTGTTATAATTAATGAGCTAATATTGATAAAAGTCCATATTTTATATTACCTTAATTTTTACCTAATAAACTTTACCTGTTCCTCAAACTCATCCAGGTTACCACATTACATTTAGTGTAATAATAATAATTAATAATAGTGGCTAAAATTCTAGTTCTCAAACTGTGTAACAAGAAGCCCCAAGATACTACAATGAACTCAGAAATGCCCCGGGTATTTTAAGTTTTTGAGGCTATCTTTGATTCTTACCTATCATACAACATAGGAAGTACCAACTGAAATAGTTTTAGTTTTAAATCATGCTACATAAGTTTTGAAGTCATTATCTTTGCACAACTGGGTTTCCTATAGTTTCAGATATAAAGGCAAATACAATCATCAACTTAAATAGGAAAGTCGTAGTCTTTTCTATTCTGCTTCTGAGGTTCAAGAATATGTGCATTGCCCAACATGCACACACATTCCACAAGTATGAAACAGTAGTTATTTTAGAGTAAAATAAATGTTTTTCTTTAATTACTGTGTGTTCTTGTTTTATACAGCTACTAAGTTGTTGGATAGAAGTACTTAGTTTGGATGTTACTACTTTAGAGAATGAAATTCTTAAGTATTTCTTTAGGTCTTTGGATAATAGAAATAATTACTGAGACTCTTAAGATACCAGCAATCAGAAAAATATTGCAATGGAGTCACACACACAAAATTAAAATGGAGACTCTACACTACAGTGTGTTAATTATAATTTTAACAATGAAAAATGGAATGAAAGTGCTTTACAAAAGCAATTATTTTCAGTATTTATGGGAAAATAAACTAACAGGGATTGGAATGATGATGATAAAGATCATTAATGGTCCTTAACTCTAAGTTTCTTTGATATTAAAGGTACAAACTAACTTTTAGTGACCTACTATAGTTTAAATTTTTGTTCCATTCAATGACTGGGCTAGAGAACGTCTTCACTTCAAAATACAAAGTTACATAGGTCAAATCCAGGCCCATAGTATCACTGGACCGCAGTCCATATAGTTTCTGTATTTATTTGCATTCTCCTTTGAGACCTGTTATTTTAGAAGCAGTCAGAAGTGTTTGTGTTATTTAGAAATAGGTTTAGTGATTATTGTCTTTCATTTGAAGCATTACTTTTATAATTGCAAACATTAGTAAGCTGACAGGTCTAATTGCATCTCCAATTATATGCCTAAGATGTTATTTAGGTTTTGAATGCTTATTATAGTGGTTATTTTTAAAAGAATACCCCCTTAGATTGCTTCCACAGAAATCACATGGAAAAACTCAAACACGGTTTGTAAATGCAGGTTATAGTCTCAGTTCTGCCTCAACATATGTGATTCAAACTCTTTACTATGGCAAAATATACATGACATAAAATTTAAGATTTTAACCATTTTTGTGTATAATTCAGTGATGTTAAGTGCATTCTCATTGTTGTACAACCATCTCCACCATCTATCTTCAGAACTTTGTTATTATCCCAAACTGAAGCTCTGTATCCATTAAAAATAATTACTAATTCTCCTTTCCTTCAAGTCCCTGGCAACCACCATTTTACTTTCTGTCACTATGAATATGAGTACTCTAGGAATCTCATATAGGTAGAATCAAGCAATATTTGTTGTTTTGCGTGTCTGGCTTACTCCCACTTAGGTTGTTTTCCAGCTTCATTCAGGCAGAAGCATGTATCAAAATTTCATTCCTTTTTAAGACTAAATAATATTCTACTGTATGTATATATCACATTTTGTTTATCCATTCATCTGCCAATAGACCTTTGGGTTGTTTCCATCTTTTGGCCCTTGTGAATAATGCTGCTAAGAATATTGGTGTACAAATATATTCATATTGTTTAACACTACTTTTTAGATTAAATAAGAGAACATTAGTTCATGGAAATGCTTACTGAATGTGACATTTTGGTCATTGTTTAAAAAATTGCTAGTTAGGGGCACCTGGGTGACTCAGTAAGTTAAGGGATTGACTCTTGATTTTGGCTAAGGTCGTGATCTCAGGGTCCTGGGATGGAGCCCCATGTGGGGTTCCCTGCTCGGTGGGGCGTCTGCTTCTCTTTCTCCCTCTGCCCTTCCCTCTGCTCTCTAAGATAAATACAAATCTTTAAAAAAATTGCTCAAGATAGGGCCTTGGCAAATCAGTATTTTCTTGGAATGTTTCTGACTTCTAAGAATAGATCCCACAATTGCAGGTTGTTATACTATCATGTACCTCTACTTGATAATACTTATTCTGGTTGTTCTTAAATACTTATTTGTGCAATTATTTAATACAGTTTCCTCATTCCTTCACTATACTATAACCTCTATGAAGACAGACTTTGCTACTTGTACTTTTACATGTTAAATATAGTACCTGACAGAATGGCTAAAATTAACAAGTCAGGAAATGGCAGATGTCCGTGAGGATGTGGAGAAAGGGGAACCCTCCTACACTATTGGTGGGAAAGCAAGCTGGTGCAGCCACTCCGGAAAACAGTATGGAGGTTCCTCAAGATGTTAAAAATAGAACTACCCTAACACCCAGCAATTTCACTACTGGGTATTTACCTCAAATATACAGATTTAGTGATTGAAGGGGCAGCTGCACCTGAATGTTTATAGCAGCAATGTCCACAATAGCCAAACTAAGGAGTCTAGATGTCCATCAACAGATGAATGGATAAAGAAGATGCGGTATATATATGTGTGTGTGTGTGTGTGTGTGCACGTGTGTGCGTGTGCGCATGCATACACACACACACACACACACACACCCCGGAATATTATGCAGTCATTGAAAAATGAAATCTTACCATTTGCAATGATGTAGATAGAACTAGGAGACATTCTGCTAAGTGAAATAAATCAATCAGATAATTATTGTATGATCTCACTGATAAGTGGAATTTGAGAAACAAGGCAAAGGGTCATAGGGGAAGAGAGGGAAAAATGAAGCAAGACAAAACCAGAGAGGGAGATAAACCATAAGAGACTCTTAATCATAGAAAACAAACTGAGGGCTGCTGGAGGGGAGAGGGGTAGGAGGGATAGGGTGGCTAAGTGATGGACACTGGGGAGGGTATATGCCATGGTGAGTGTGTGAATTCTGTAAGACTGGTGAATCACAGACCTATACCCCTGAAACAAATAATACATTATATGTTAATTTTTAAAAGATCAAAAAAATAGTACCAGACATATGAAATAAAACCTAGGAAGATACCAATATTTATGTAATCGCTAAAATACACATATACCTGCAACAATATAGATCAGAAGGGAGATATTCCAGCAGGATAGTCTTACACAGTCTTTTTCCAATTTTAGTTGGTGCATGATACAAAATTAAAGCTATTTTAATCATCTGAACTCAGAATGAAACAGAACCTATCAGCACAGAGGGTCAAACTTGCTATTTTTTATTTTTTTCAGTTTTCCAAAATTCATTGTTTATGCACCACACCCAGTGCTCCATGCAATATGGGCCCTCCTTAATACCCACCACCAGGCTCACCCCTCTCAAAACCCTCAGTTTGTTTCTCAGAGTCCACAGTTACTGGTTTTAATCTTTACTTTGCCTTTGATGCCAGTATTTGAGACTTAAACATCTCAGTGAGTGACATCAATGAGAAAGAATATTTGTCAGATTATGTTATGGTTTTATGTTATGTCTGCTGTATCACATATGATTCTTTTAAAGAAACAAGCATAAATTACTTATACAATAAAAGTATAAAAAACATTTTCAGGATCCAGAATAAAGTAAACAAACTTTCAATTGTATAATAATATTTTTAACTTATTTTGTCTTTAACTGGCTTCACTATCATTATAAAAAGTATCAATGATTATTGTGCCATATTGCTCAAGTATAGAAGGGATAGTAGCTGACGATAGATATAATGACATAACCTAAATATTTCCCTTGAATATTTGCTCTGTGAAGGAATTAAGAGTAATAGTATTTTTGTAGTCTTCATTTGTACTGAAAACTGCATGTTGTGCAAAGTTTTAGAATAGAATTTGAGAGAAAATCTTATTTAGACCACAATCAAATGAGATTTTACTTAGAAGAAAGCTGAAACCAAAACAAAGTCATATTCAGCCATATTATTTTAAAAAGGTCCATTCATTTGTCTGGATTAAGGAAATAAATGCGTCTTAGAACTGATGTTCAGCTTGACTGAGGGTATTATGTGTTAATATGTTAATTACCTATTTCTTTGTGTGCATTTAATACACACACATACACACACACATACACAATATTTTTGCCACTCTCATTCCTTTGCCCACCAGTTAAATTACTTCAAGCAGCATGTACCACTGGAGCAAGTGAAACCATTCTTGCTTCCCTGAGCATCACCTAAGTGTTTACACATCACCCTGTTGTAACCTGGGAGGGCAGACATTCCTGTGGCTGAATATTATATATTATTGACAGCTTTAAAGAGTCCCAACTTCTCAAGTGCCTGAGTCTTCCAAATTGCCCAATCCAAATTAAGTGAAGGGCTTTAAAAGTCAGCCCTTCAGATGCAGTACCCCAGGGGGAGAAATCAGAGCCCATGTTTTAAGGTTTATTAGTATTAAATCAATATTTTTCAAACACCTAATTAGTCAAAAGGGGGCCAAGTGTCTTAGTTGTCAGAGCAACTGACATTGTTTGACTTCCTAGTCTCTTGAGTACCTGAGAAGCCACTCAACAGGACAGGAAAGATCATGTTGTAGGATTAACAATTCTACTTCACAATGAATATATAAGGGTCATAGAACTTTGTGAATCAAATTGTACTGCAATAGCACTCAAAGCAAAGCCATTGTAAATACAAGTAGAAGACTTCAATGTTTATTTAACATACAGATCATTATAAAGTATGTATATGGCATAGGGATGAAATAAAGACTAGAGACATATACATTTGTTTTCCCTCATATCTGTAACTTGGCTAAAATTCTGCTTTGGTATTTTTTGATATAACTTTATTCCCTTTTTTCCCATTTTCAATATGATACATGACTATTTCTGGACAAACGTGTGTTATCAGATGAATTGTTTTGTTTGTTTTGCTCTGTGAGATTACCTTGAAGCAAAATGGTTTGGTTACCTGAAAGCATGGTGTCCACAATGAAATTAGAAGGAAGGAATCAATTGTCAGATTTTTGTTTCAAAACAGACTAATTCTTTTTAATAAGGTATCATTTACATGTACATAAATACACAAATATCTGTACATAAAATGCACAGATATCAAGTGTACAGTTCAATAAATTCTGACAATTGTATAATCAGTATGTTTTCACCACCTCAATATATATATTTTTTCTCCTCCAGAATATCCCCTTTTGAGCTTTTGTATTCAGTCCTCCCCCCAACTTGCAGAGGCAACCACTTTATGAATTCTATAGTTTAAAAATTAGTTTGTTCTTTGACTTTATATAAATATAATCATAAAATATGTACTTACTATGTCCAAATTCTTTCACTCATAATGATATCTACGGGGTTCATCATATTGTCATGTTTCATTTTTTATTCCCTTTTCTTAAAGGATAGTAGTCCACAATTTGAATATACCACAATGTATTTATGCGATCCCCTGTTGACCAACAGTTGAATGGTCTGTGCTTTAAATATCCTGTCCGATAAATTTTGTGTATTCTAGTTTCGTGATAGTAATCTCTTAATTATGCTTCAAGAAGTGCAATAATGCTAATATTTAGGTCTATAAATTTATCTCCGATTAATTTTTATAAGTGGAGTTAGAGTATGAATTGATTTTATCTGTTGAGATATACAATTTTTCCAACACCATTTATTTAAAAAGAGATAACTTTTCTTACAATGCCAAATTATTAATTGACTTATAATTAAATATCACAATCCCTTGATTATTGTAGCCATAGTGTGATTCTTACAGTCCAGGTATCTTAAGTATTCTAATTTTGTTCATTGCCAGGATTGTTTACCTATAAGAGATACTTGCTTTCTATATAATTTTTAGAACTGTCAAATTTTAAAAAGCCTATTTGACTTATCATTGGAGTTATAGTGAATCTTAAAAAATAATTTTGGTAGAATTAAATCCCCAAAATACTGGTTTTTCCAACTCACTGGCATAGTATACCTCCTTATTTATTTATGCTTTCTGTAATTTTTACTTTTAGTGTTCAATACAGAGCACATCGTGTGCTAGATTTATTCCTAAGTATTTTTGTTCTTTTGAAATTATATATTTTTATTTTATATTTTATAACATAGAAATAAAATTCACTTCTGTATTTTAATATATCATGTGACTGTTGCTAAATTTATTAAAGAGTGTTTTGTACATTTTAATAGTTTTCTGCATGTATATTCATGTTGTCTATGAATTAATAGTTTGCTATTTTATTTTTAATCTCATGTGCCTTTTACTTTTTTGACTAATTATAACACCTAGAATCTCCAGCATGGTATTGAATAAAACAACTGTGAATAGATAAGCTTGAGTTACATCAAATCTTAGAGGAAAACACTCAGTATTTTCCATTAGGTATCTGACAGGCAAGGACTTTAATTCACAATACCCTTAATCAGATTGGCTGATTTTTCCTATTTTTCTTATTTCTAGTCTGTTGGACAGATTTTACGTTATTGAATTTTATTTCGTGCTCTTCTGAATTTATTGAGTTGCCAAATGTTTTCCTCAATTTTTCTGTTAATGTGGTAATTTACATTGCTTGATTTTATTTTGTTTGCTTTTTTAGAGAGAGGGAACCCGGGAGGGGTAGAGGGAAAAAAGGGAGAGAGAGAATCTTAAGCAGGCTCCAGGCCCACATGGAGCACAATGCAGGGCTTGATCTCAGGAACCTGAGAGATAATGACCTGAGCCAGAATCAAGAGTTGAACACTTAACTGACTGAGCCACCCAGGCACCCCTGCATTGATTGATTTTCTAATGTTGAATTAACCTAAAATTTCTCCCCCACCCCTTTTTTTAAGATTTATTTATTTTCTTAGAGAAAGAGTGTGCAAGCAGGGGGAAGAGCAGAAGGAAAGGGAGAGACTCTCAAGCAGACTCCCGCTCCACACCCCACACCCACCCCCGCCCCCGAGCTGAGAGCCCAATGTGTAAATCCATCTGACAACCATGAGATCATGATCTGAGCCAAAATCAAGAGTCTGATGCTCAACTGACTGAGCCACCCAGTCACCCCAACTTAAAATTGCTAAGAAAATGTGCCATGGTGTATTATCTGTCTTCTATAATGCTGATTCATTTTCCCCCCAAATTTTGCTTATAATGTGCAATCTATGATCATTCATATAATTAGTATGATTGAAGAATACTAGTCCATATATATTTTGGAACTATCTTGGTTAGATTTGGTATCAGGGTAATGCCAGCCTTATAAAACTAGTTGGAAAATTTTTCAAAAAATATTTATATTTTCAATTATTTCATAGAATGACAGAATTGGACATAGAAGTTATCTTTGCCTGAAATTTCCTTTGTAGGAAGGATTTTTAAATTATAAATTCATTCACTTCAATAGATTTAGGACTTTTAAAAAAAGTAGCAAAATGATTAAACTCAAACATATCAATAATTACATTACATATAGATAGACTAAACACTCCAACTGTAATGAAGGGATATTTGGACTGCATAGTAAAGCAATTCCCAAGCTAAAGTATCTATAAGAAATGCACTTTATTGGGGGACACCTGGGTGACTCTGTTGGTTAAGCATCCAACTTTTTTTTTTTTTTTTTTAAGATTTTTATTTATTTGATAGAGGAGAGAGAAAGAGCATGGGGCAGGGCGGGGGGAGGGTCAGAGGGAGAAGCGGACTCCCTGCAGAGCAGGGAGTCCAGTAAGCATCCAACTCTTGATTTCAGCTCAGGTCATGATCTCAGGGTCATGGGATCAAGCCCCACATTAAGCTTCACACTAAGCATGTAGTCTCCTTGTCCTCCCTCTGCTCCTCCTGTGCTCTCTGATAAATTAATTAATTAATTAGTTAAAAATTTTAATAAAAAGAAATGCACTTCATTGGATATGGGGGTAGGGAGCTTCTATAAGTAAATGAATATGAGGTTTCTTTAATGGTGAAGAAAATGTTCTAAAATTAGATTATCATGATAGTTATACAACTATAAATACACTAAAATTCATTGAAATGTGTACTTAAAATGGATACATTTTATAGTATGTAAATTATATCTTAATATTTTTAAAAAGTGAAATCCATCTTAAATACATAGAAATATAGGTTAAAATTGAAGTATAAAAAAGTATACCAAACAAAACAGACTGCTAACATTGTCTATGTTTCTATAACAAAATCTCTTATTAGAAGAGTTGTCATTTTTCCATTTTTAAAGAATCTAAAAATTTAACCAATGCAGAAATCACTTGTGATAAACCACTACAGTGAAACAATATGCAAATATAAGAAAGAGACGTACAGAATACTAATGCTTATTTTTTAATGTATTTAATGAGAAGTCAGATTTGCCTATATTATGGGATTCCTTGTTTTTTTTCTTCATTTAAAATGAAGTTATTTGTTATGAATTTTAAAAAATAAAACTCCTTATTCCTACTTGAACCCTATCATAATCAGCTTGTTTGGTTGGCATTCCTTTCAGCATCAAAATTAGAAAACTGACATATAAATAAGAGCAGTTGGTCAGGTTGATGAATTGATAATTGATATAGACAATAAATTAAAATGGTTGAATATTATAGATATTTTATATAACCAAAATATAAATATAAGCTTAGCAATAGAAAATAAATACAATCATAATTTTATACAAAATTATCAGTAATTATCTCTTTGTGGAACATATTAATAATGTTTTTAGCATTTTTCATTTAACATATAAAATTAAAATTTAAAACAAAAGAAGATAACATTGAATAAGTCTTTAGGAGGAACATTTTAGTTTCCTAAAAAATTACAGTATAACTATATATCTCATTTTCCAGAAATATTTATAATCTAAGCTCATTAATTTATTCAGCAAGAATATACCTTAATGTTTTATGTGAGAGCTATCCATGTTTCATCATCTTTCTTTAACAAACATTTATTATTTTATCTGAAGTGGTGGTATGTACTAAAGTAGAATTGGTATGATTGAGCAGTAGGGATAGGTGTTTGATTTTGAGACTTATGAAATCATTATTATTCTAAAATACATCTTTGTGACCTTGTCAAAACAGTCATGTTTGTCAATCAAGTAATCAACATTCATTTTTGGCTACCACTGTCTTTTTCTGGATCTCCATTAATTTGGGAATTATATTCATAACTAGGTCTTCAGGTCTCTAACATTGATCTTTCTCATTTTCAAAGATTATTGCAGGGATTAAACAATAAGTAAGCAAGGAAGACTATTTGTTAAATAAGAATTAAGTTTTAAAAGAATTTAAGATATGAAGGTTAAAAGGGTACAAATTTCATTCCCCAGGCTAAGAACATGATAAATGTGCAATATCTTATTTTAGAACACTATTGCTAACATGATCTGCAAGAAACTAGGAAGAAATTTATGAACTAAAATATAAAATCTTGGTAAAATATAACTCTAAAATACTAAAAGATGTCAACATCCCACAGAACAGGAAGAAATGAACTAGTAAATCTCAAATACTAGTTAAAATGTAAGTTTCTATTCTCAAAATTGTGTTCTGGGTTATTTTGAAAAAGAAATCAAGGACAATTATGTAGCTGGCATTTATATGAATTAACGTAGGAGTTCCAGGCATACTACTTTAGATTTTTTAGAAAAAAGGGGTGTTAGCTGATGTATATTGCTACAGGAAAATGCAACCCTGAGCTACCGAGTTATCCTCTTTTCTACTGAATGACTAAAATTATTTTTTTAAAGATTCTATTTATTTATTTGACAGACAGAGATCACAAGTAAGCAGAGAGACAGGTAGAGAGAGAGGAGGAAGCAGGCTTCCTTGCTGAGCAGAGAGCCTGATGTGGGGCTCGATCCCAAGACCCTGGGATCATGACCTGAGCTGAAGGCAGAGGCTTTAACCTACTGAGCCACCCAGGCGCCCCGACTAAAATTTTTATTATGATGTTATATATACATTTTACATTTATACCATGCACTGATATTTTATCTAGTTATTTTGGGTTCAACATTCATTTTCTGTTTATTGTCATCCATCTTGTCCACTTTTTCAAATCAAGACTGAGGCTAACTTAGAGTTAATAACCTTACATGGGGGATAAGGGGGAAAAATTCTTTATCTTATGCTTAGGATGTTTCCAATGTCCTTACTTATCTGAATCATATTTGGAGTGTGTGTGTGTGTGTGTGTGTGTGTGTGTGTGTGTGTCTGTGAGATCAAAACAGATGGAGTCATAAAAAATCTTTAACTGCTACTTAGTTTCAAATCTTCATTTTAATGATTATTTCAATTGATTCAGAATGAATTACATTATTAAAACTATCTCAATATTTTAAGACTTTATTTTTTAGAGAGTATTAGTTCACACTAAAATTGAAAGGAAGAAAGGTACAGAGATTTGCCCTTCCCCACCCAGAAATAGGCTCCACTACTATTAACATCACTCACCAGAATGGTACATTTTGTACCAATAATGAACCTACATTGACACTTCACAATCACTCCAGAGTCCACAGTTTACATTATCGTTCCCTCATGGCATTGTATGTTCTATGGGTTTGAAAAAAAATGTGTAATGACCTGTATCCATCATTATAATATCATGCAGAGTATTTTCACTGTCCTAAAAATGATCAGTGCTCTGCCTATTTATCTCTCCTTTAAAAAAAAAAAAGATTTTATTTATTTATTTGACAGACATATCGCAAATAGGCAGAGAGGCAGGCAGAGAGAGAGAGAGAGAGGAGGAAGCAGGTTCCCCGCCCAGCAGAGAGCCCGATGCGGGGCTTGATCCCAGGATCCTGGGATCATGACCTGAGCCGAAGGCAGAGGCTTTAACCCACTGAGCCACCCAGGCACCCCTCTCCCCTTTTTTACTCCTTATAATCACTGATCTAATTCTCCATAGTTTTACCTTTTCTACAATGTCATATAGTTGGAATTATACAGTACACAGCCTTTTCAAATTAGATTCTTTCACTTAGTAAGGTGCATTTCAGTTTCCTCCATGTCTTTTCCTAACTTGATAGCTCATTTCTTTGTAGTGTTGAATAATATTCCATTGTATAGATTTCCCACAGTGTATTTATCCTTTCACCTACTGCAGGAAATTATTGCTTCCAAGTTTGAACAATTATGAAAAGCTACTATACACATCCATGGGCAGGTTTTTGTGTAGGCATATTTACCTCATTTGGGTAAATACCAAGGAGCATGATTGTTGGAATGTGTGTGGTTTGAGTATGTTTAGTTTTCTAAGAAACCCCCAAACTTTCTTCCAAAATGGCTGTACCATTTTTGCATTCCAACCAGAATGTATGAGTTCCTGTTGCTTCACAGCCTCCCCAGCATTTGATTTTGTCAGTGTCCTAATTTTGGCCAGTTTAATAGATGTGTAGTGGCAGATCTCATTCTGGAAAAAAAAAAAAAAAAAAGCTCTTTATAGGGTTTATACTGACAACTTTTTCTTGTTTCCCTTTTCTTCCTGTCATATCTCACAATTAATTCAAAATCCATATACACATTCCCAATGTCTGACAAAGTAAGAGTAATTAACCTGGGCTATGGAATACCTTCAAGAATATACAGGCTCAGTTTCTTGGCCACTCTATTGCCTGAGTTACTTTATCCCTCTCATACTTTGTGTCTTGATCTTTAAAATGGGGATACTTGTAGAATCTACCTCAAGAGTAATCTGAATAAAATACATAATACAAGGAGAAGAAAAGACAGTGCTCGTTAGCTATTATTTGTATCATGACTGCTAATATTTTAAAACTATGTAATAAATTCTTTATATCACATAACAAAAATAATGTCTTTTATATAATGGGCATTTGGTAAGTTAGTGGATTGGTTGATAATAGTTCTTTGAAATCAAGAACTGAGGTTTTATTTCTCTTCTTAAATTCAGTATCCCACAGAGTTTTGGGAAAACATGAAGTACAAAGGTGAATGGATCAATGTACATACAGAGCTGAAATAGTTACCAGATTTTCAAAGTTGATGTCAAACATAATTAATTTAGTCCATATGAACTGTAAATAATAACTTTGTCTTTAATTTTTAATATTCTGGGTATTTTTCCTGTGGGTAAATACTTATATTGAGTTAAACATAGTTTCCGCTATTAGAGATCTGATGCTATCATAAGAGTCATTACTGAAATTAGATATAAAAAGCAGCAGAATTTTCATTTCTGTGACTGTGTATGTTCCATTATCATATAATAACACTAAATGAAATAGTCTGAATCTGAAAAGGTCAACAGTTACTTTAAATAAGATACACATACTCCGGGATAAAAAAAATATAAGTTGTCTTCTACTTAAGGCTTAAACCTGTTCATTCACCTTTCAGCAAGCCCTAAGGCAAAGATTGTTCTACCCTTCAGGTTCATTTCATAGAGTAATGAAAACTCACAGTCCTGAAGAAGAAATAAAAGAATCTAAAAAATAAGTAAAATACAACATAATGAAATTCATTATAAATTTTATACAAAGGGATCTCCAATGCTGTGCTGAAAGTTCTGGACTAGATTTGAAATCATATCTTTGTTTGAGGGGAGGGCCGAATATTTTTTTGTTTAATCAAATAAACATGAGACATGTTCAGCTATGGCGGGATAGATATTTTGGAACCTGAAAAGGAAAAGATTATGATCTTTAAAGTATTCTATGTGTGTGTGTATGTGTGTGTGTTTGGTCTGTATGTGTGGTTATCATGTTAGTTTTCTATAAACTTGAAATTTAGTGAAGTAATGTACAGTTAATTTTGCTTCCATCACACTTGATTGAGCTTCATTGACCTTACAGTCAGTCCAACATAGAACCACAGGTATAACCACAAGTTAAGCCATTCAAGAAAATGTTAAACATTTTAGGTTTCATTAATAATATCTAAAAATATGTGACTATATTAAAAGACACTATACACAGGTAATTTTAAAAATATAAAATGGGCAGAAACATGAATTTTTAAAAATCCATTCTTATTTTTGTTTCCATTGTTAGTTTATTTTTAGTATAGTTGACATACAATGTTACATTACTTTCAGATATACAACTTAGTGATTTGACAAATCTACCCATTATCCTATATTTGCGTAATGCCATATTCAGCATACCCATTATGCTACATTCACCACTATGCTTAGTGATTTGACAAATTTACCCATTATGCTATATTTAATATATTATACCATCTGTTCTGTGACATCACTATTACAATATCATTGACTGTATTTCTTATACCATGCTTTTTATTTCCATGACTTAATCATTCTATAACTGGAAGCCAATACCACCCACTTCCCCTTACTTCATTTTGCCCAATCTTCTACCCATTTCCCCTCTGACAACTGTCAGTTTGTTTTCTGTATTTATAGGTCTGATTCTGTGTTTCTTTTTTATTCATTTTTTAAGATTCCACTTATGAGTGGAGTAACTTAGTGTTTGTCTTTCTGACTCTGACTTTCATCACTTAGAGTAACACCTTCCATGTCCATCCATGTTGTTTCAAATGGCAGTCCCAACCTTTTTGTGGCTAAGTAATATTCCACTCTGTGTGTGTGTGTGTGTGTACCACTTTTTATCCTTTCATATATCAACAGACACTTAAGTTG
The DNA here is from genome assembly GCF_922984935.1 of Meles meles. Classification (NCBI taxonomy): domain Eukaryota; kingdom Metazoa; phylum Chordata; class Mammalia; order Carnivora; family Mustelidae; genus Meles; species Meles meles. The sequence continues at coordinate 91,148,078 of NC_060069.1, read as the reverse complement.
CTTCCATATCTTGGCTATTATAAATAATGCTGCAATAAACCATAGGGGAACACATACTTTTTTTCAAATTAGTGTTTTCATGTTATTTGGGTAAATACCCAGTAGTGGAATTACTATGTCATACAGTAATTTTATTTTTAATTTTTTGAGGAAACGCCATACTATCTTCCACAGTGACTGAACCAATTTACATTCCCATCAACAGTACACAAATGTTCCTTTTTCTCCACATCTTCACAACCAGGTGTTATTTCTTGTCTTTTTTATTTTAACCATTTTTACTGGTGTAAGGTGATAACATTGTGGTTTGGATTTGCATTTACCTGGTGATTAGGAATGCTGAGCACCTTTCCATGCATCTGTTGGCCATCTGTATATCTTCTTTGCAAAAATGTCTACTTAGGTTCTCTGCCCATTTTTTTTTTATTTTTTCAGCATAACAGTATTCATTGTTTTTGCACAACACCCAGTGCTCCATGCAAAACGTGCCCTCCCTATTACCCACCACCTGTTCCCCCAACCTCCCACCCCCTGCCCCTTCAAAACCCTCAGGTTGTTTTTCAGAGTCCATAGTCTCTTATGGTTCGCCTCCCCTTCCAATTTTTTTTTTTTATAAACATATAATGTATTTTTATCCCCAGGGGTACAGGTCTGTGAATCGCCAGGTTTACACACTTCACAGCACTTCTCTGCCCATTTTTTAATCAGATTGTTTTTTGGTGTTGAGTTGTGTTGTTCCTTTATGTATTTAGGATATTAACCCCTTATTGGATGTATCAGTTCAAATATATTCTCCCATTCAGTAGGTTGTCTTTCTTGTTAATTGTTTCCTTTTTTGTGCAGAAGCTTTTTATTTTGATGTAGTGTCATTATTTTATCTTTGCTTTGGTTTCACTTGACAGAGGAAACATCTAAAAGAATGTTGCTGTGGCCAATGTCAGAGAAATTACTGTTGGTGATCTCTTCTAGGATTTTTATGGATTCAGGTCTCATATTTTAGGTCTTTAATCCACTTTGAGTTTATTTTTGTATATGGTGTTAGAAACTGCTCCAGTTTCATTTTTTGGCATACACCTGTCCAATTTTCCCAAACCATTCGAAAAGACAGTCTTCTCATTGTATATTTTTGCCTCGTTTGTCATAGATTAATTGGCCATATAACTGTGGGTTTATTTCTGGAGTCTCTATTCTGTCCTTATGTCAGTACCATACTATTTTGATTTCTACAGCCTTGTAGTATATCTTGAAGTCTTGTATTGCGATACCTCTAGCTTTGCTCGTCTTTCTCAAGGTGCTTTGGCTATTCAGAGTCTTGTGTGGTTCCCTACAAATTTTAGTATTATTTGTTCTTTTTTGGGGAAAAATGCTGCTGCTATGTCAATAAGGAATGCATTGCATATGTAGATGGCTTTGGGTAGTATGGGCACTTATACAATATTTGTTTCCCAATTCATGAGCATACAATATCTTTCCATTTGTTTGCGTCATCTTCAATTCCTTTCATCAGTGTTTTATGGTTTTCAAAGTACAGGTCTTACACCTCTCTGGTTAAATTTATTGCTACATATTTTGTTCTTTATGGTGCAATCATAAATGGTGTTTTTAGAATTTCTTTCTGCTACTTCAGTATTGCTGTATAGAAACCCTGCTGATTTCTGGGTATTAATTTTGTATCCAGCCACTTTACTGAATTTGGTTTTTTGGTTAGATTTTTTTGGTGGAGTCATTAGGATTTTCTGTATATAGTATCATGTCATCTGCAAATAGTGAGAGTTTAAATTCTTCTTTACCAATATAGATGCCTCATTTCTTTTTCTTATGGTTGCCTTTGCTAGGACTTCCAGGACTTTGGTGAATAAAAGTGGCAAGAGTGGATATCCTTGTCTTGTTCCTGACCTTAGAGAGAAAGCTCTCAGTTTTTCACCACTGAGTACGATGCTAGCTGGGGGTTTTCATATATGGCTTTTATTATGTTGAGGTGAGGTACATTCCCTTTTTCTTTTCTTTTTTTTTTTTTAAAGTAGTTTTTTTAAAGATTTTTTATTTATTCATTTGACAGATAGAGATCACAAGTAGGCAGAGAAGCAGGCAGAGAGAGAGGAAGGGAAGCAGGCTCCCTGCTGAGCAGAGAGCCCGATGTGGGCCTCGATCCCAGGACCCTGGGACCATGACCTGAGCTGAAGGCAGAGGCTTTAAACCACTGAGCCACCCAGGCGCCCCGGTACAATCCCTTTGTTGAGAGTTTTTATGACGAATGGATGTTGTATTTTGTTAAATGCTTTTTCTATATCTATTGAGATGATTATATGGTTTTTATTTTTCATTTTGTTGATATGGTGTGTGACATAGATTTGTGAATATTGAATCATCTTATATCCCTGGAATAAATTCCACCTGATGGTGCTGACTTTTTAATTTATTGTTGTATACTGTTTGCTAACATTTTGAGAATTTTTGCATGTATGTTCATCATGGGTATTCTATACTTTTGGGGACATGTGTGTGTGTGTGTGCGTGCACACGCGCGCGCTTTGGTGTCTTTACTTTTAACATTAGGATAATCCTGGCCTCATAGAGTATATCTGGAAGCTTTCCATCCTCCTCTAATTCTTGGAATAGTTTGAGTAGAATAGGTACTAACTATTCTTTAAATGTCTGGTAGAATTTGCTTTTGAATACCTCTGGTCCTGCACTTTTATGTTTTGCTTGTTTTTTGATTACCAATTCAATTTTGTTACTTGTAATTTTTCTCTTTAGACTTCCTATTTCTTCTTGGTTCAGTGTTGGAAAATTGCATGTTTCTAGGAATTTAACCATTTCCTCTAGGTTGTCCAGTTTGTTGGAATATAGTTTTTCATAATATTCTTATAATCCTTTGTATTTCTGTGATATCAGTTGTTTTTCCTCTCTCATTCCTGATTTTATGTATCCAGGTCCTTTCTCTTTTTTTATTGATAAGTCTGGCTAAGGGTTTGTTAATTTTGTTTATTTCTGGTTTTATTAATTTCCTTTTTTTTTAAGATTTTATTTATTTGACAGACAGAGATCACAAGTAGGCAGAGAGGCAGGCAGAGAGAGAGAGGAGGAGGCAGGCTCCCTGCTGAGCAGAGATCCCGATGTGAGGCTTGATCCCAGGACCCTGGGATCATGACCTGAGCTGAAGGCAGAGGCTTTAACCCACTGAGCCACCCAGGTGCCTCCTTTTTTTTAGTTTTTATATCATTTATACTACTACAACTTTTATGATTTCCTTTCTTCTACTCATTTTGAGCTTGTTCTTTTTCTACTTTCTTTAGATGTAAAGTTAAATAGCTTATTTGAACTATTCTTTTCTCTTGAGGTAGGTCTGTATCCCTTCACACTTCTCTCTTAGAACTGCTTTTGCTATGTCTCAAATATTTTGTACCATTTTTTTCATTTTCATTTGTTTGCATGTATATTTTAAATTTATTTCTTGATTGCTTTGTTGAGTCATGGATTGTTCATGTTTTTTAATCGTGTTTGTGTTTTTTTCCTTTTTTGGTGATTTATTTCTACTTTCATAACTGTTACGATCAGAAAATAATGCATGGTATGATTTCAATCTTCTTAAGTTTATTGAGTCTCGTTTTATGGCCTAATATGTGATGTATTCTGGATCATGTCCCATGTTCACTAGAAAATAATGTGTATTCTGGTTTTATATTTTGAGTGGAATGTTCTTTATATATTTGTTATGTCCATCGAATCCAATATGCCATCAAACATGTTGTTTCCTCATTGATTTTCTGTCTGTATGATATATCCATTGATGTATGTGGGGTGTTAAAGCCTCCTACTATTATTGTTTTACCATTAATTATACTTTGTGCCCATTAATATTTGCTTTATGTATTTAGGTATTCTAGTGTAGGGTGCATAGATATTTATAATGGTGGTATCCTTTTTTTGCATTGATACCTTTATCATTTTGTAATGTCCTTCTTTGTCTCTTATTATAGTCTTAGTTTTAGACTCTATTTTGTCTGATAGAAGTATTGCTACACCAGCTTTTTCTTTTTCCTAATTCCATTTGCGTGGAAATATTTTTCCATCCTTTCACTTTCACTCCATATGTATCTTTAGTTTGAGTTGAGTCTCTTATAGGCAGCATATAGGTGGATCTTGTTTTATAATCCATTCCACCATGCTGTGTCTTTTCATTGGAATATTTAGTCCATGTATATTCAAAGTAATTATTGGAGGTATGTACTTGCTGTCATTTTTAATACGTGTTTTCTTGTTGGCTTTGCAGTATTTCTTTGCTCCTTTCCTCTCTTGCTTTTTCTTTTTGGTTGATAAGCTTCTCTAGTGTTAGCTTTGGCATTTCTTCTCTTTTTTTGTGTGTGTATATAACACAGGTTTTGGATTTGTGCTTACCATGAGGTTCATTTATAACATTCTATATAAACAGCACTCTATATTTCTTTGGTGGTCATTTCAGTTCAAACACATTCTAGGGGGGAAAAAGAAGAAAGCTTGTTTTATTTTTCATCTTCTCTTTTCACTATCTTTTCCATGCTTTGTGTACATGTTGTCATATTTTACATCTTCTTATTCATAATATGGACTATGTCTAATTACGGACATTTATTTTCCACTAAAAGAAGGTACTTTAGCTTTTCTTATAAGGAAGATTTACTGGTGATAAACTCATTTACTTTTTGGGGGGAAACTCTTTATCTTATTTTCAAACCTGAATGATAGCCTTGCTGGATAAAGTACTCCTGGATGTAGGGTTGGTTTGTTTGTTTTCCTTTCAACACTTTGAACATATCATGCCACTCCCTTCTGACTTGCAAAGTCTCTGCTGAAAAATTAGCTGATAGCCTTGTAAGTTTACCCTATAAGGTAACTTGTAGGTAACGTTCTGTTTCTGTCTTGCTGCTTTTAAGATTCTCTCTTTATCTTTAACCTTTGGTATTTATTTATTATGTGCCACAGTGTGGCCCTTCCAGGGTTCATCTTGTTTGGAATTCTGATTCTTGGACTTGGATGTCTATTTCCTTCCTTATATTAGGGAAGTTTTCAGTTATTTCTTCAAATAAGTTTTCTATACCCTTCTCTTCTTCTCCTTTTGCAACCCTACACTGTGAATGTTTGTTCAATTGATGTTGCTCAAGATATCTCCTAATCTATCCTCACTTAAAAAAATTTCTCTTTTTGCTGTTCAGCTTGAGGGCTTCCCATTACCCTTCCTGAGTGCTGACACAGTCGTCGACATCCTCTAATATACTGTGGATTCTCTCGTGTGTGTGTGTGTGTGTGTGTTTGCTTTTAGTTATTGTATTCTCCAGCTCTGATTGGGTCTTTTATATATTCAATCTCTTTTTTCGAAGTCTCATCTGTTTCACTTAGTTCTTTTACTGAGGATTTTTCTTGTTCTTTCTTGTGGACCATACTCCTCTGTCTCCCCATTTTGCTGCCTCTGGATTAGACAAAATGGCTACTTCTAAGTTTGAAAAAGAGGTCTTGTTCATTGTGTACTCTATGGAGGCTGTGTGTGCTTAGTGACTTTTGCTGGGTGCTGGAACTATGGCTGTATGTGCTAGTTGCTCTCTAAGCCACAGGTTCTTACAGAAAGAAAAGAACTAAAAGAAAAAATAAAAAAAGAAAAGAAAAATAAGGAAAATGTGTAGGAAAAAATCAGAAAAGGGAAAAAATTCAAATTAAAAAAAATAGAAATAATTTAATGAAAAAAAAAAACAATAAATACCCCCATGGCATATTTTCTGTGCCCAGCAACACAGTCTGAAGTGGGCTTGCCAACTCTCACTGAGGCTGTAACCTAACTCTGATCTGGACCCTGTTCTGGTCCATACTTTTAAGGTAAAGGTGGAGAGTGTGTGCCCACAGCTCCTTTGTCCTTTGTTGTTTTATTTTTCTGTGTCCAAGTGTGACTAAGAGACTGATGTGAGCTTGGGGATTCTGAGTACAAGCTCCCTGGTGAGGACCAGACCTGCCAGTTATGGTGTTGAGACCAGCCTGTTACGGCATCCAGATTCTTTTCCAGTCTGGGCTTAAAGGAATAATGGGAAAGAGCATTGCCACTACTTCTTGGTTCTTCAAAGCCCCAGCTTTTTTCCTGTCTCCCAGCCTGATGAGGGCTAGTCTGGGCTCGTGAATTGTAGACTTACTGAGGTTGCAAGCTCCCAGTGACAACCAGACCTGCCTGTTTTAGTGTCTAGACCTTGCTCTGTTCTAGGATTTTGAAATGCAATGGGAACATAAACCATGTCTTTTTCCAGTCCCTCTAAGCTGGAGAATGTTCCAGCAGCTTCTTGGCCCCTTGACAGAGTTCTAGTATGATCTCTGTTCTGTGCTACCTGTTTTGTTTTGTTTTTTTATAAACCATAGCTATTTTTTTTTATTATTTTTCTGTGCCCAAGGACAAATGGACTTTGTTCCCAGTTCCTCAGTACCATCTGCCTACCACTGCTGTTCACAGTGTTGGGGGTGGGAGTCCCTCCCTCCCACTATGTCTTCATCTCTCTTGATGTTCTTTTGCCATTCTGTCTTTGGTTGTTCAGTAGCTGTTCAGTCAGTCCTCAGGGTTTCTTCACGAGGAACTGATGTATTAATAGGTGTAATTTGGTATGCTTTGTGGAGGGGGTGATTTCAGGGTCTTCTTAGGTTGTCATCTTAAATCAAAACTCTCTTATTTTTAACAAGATGGGATTGGGAGGGAGACAAACCATAAGTGACTCTTAATCTCACAAAACAAATTGAGGGTTGCTGGGGGGAGGGGTGTTGGGAGAAGGGGAGTGGGGTTATGGACATTGGGGAGGGTATGTGCTATGGTGAGTGCTGTGAAGTGTGTAAACCTGGCGATTCACAGACCTGTACCCCTGGGGATAAAAATACATTATATGTTTGTAAAAAAAATAAAAATGTAAAAAAAAAACACACCAAAAAAAAACTCTCTAATTTTTGTTTTCTTTTGTTATTGTTTGATCTAAATCTACACGAATTTTATAGAGAACGTCTTTTTCTATCTCAGAGATAGAAATGATAGATAAGAAATGGCCATAAATTCTTTGCTATTTCTTCTGTTGAGAAATTCAAACTATTTCATTTCTCCTTGGATCTGATTGGTCTTGTGACAAGTTTTTACTAATAGACTATAGAAGAAGAGATACTATGTAATTTCTGAGGCAGAATTTCAAGAGATTTGAATCTTCTACCTTCACAACTTGGAATATTTCCATTTAGATCATGCTATGAAAAAAAAAATAAGGTGAAGAAGAGATAATATGAAAGGAGGAAAGGCATGTCGTCCAGCCCCAGCTAAGCCCCCAGACTTACAGCAACTGCTAGCCATGTCATTTTGCTACCTTGAATGTTTTACCCCAGTCAAGCCTCCAGCTGAATACAGTCTCAGACAAGACCATGGGAAATAGAAAATATATACAGCTGATCCAAGTCAACCTAAAAATCATAAATGATAATACTTGTTTTAAGCCACTAAGTTTTGGGCTAGATTGCTATGTGGCAATAGACAAAAAAAGATACAAATGGTTTTGTAAATTTTTCTATTTCTTGTCATAGAATAGTTTCTTTTCTTGTATCTTCTTTTAATTTTTAAGGCGCTACCTTTTTTGCTGATTCAATAGTGTATTTTCCCACTAGAACCCATGTGAGAGTGTACGTACAAATGTGTACCTGTGCAGACACAATCATAATCCTTAAATACTAGTTCATGTTTCATAAAAACTATACCTTTTAGGTTGCAGTGTCTCACTACTAGTTTCCCCTTTTCTGTTTCTACTTTTCTTAATGCTGTAAAGTTAAAATACATTTTTTGAAAATTAGGGAGCACGAGTATGGTGAGTACAATGTTTTCTAAAGATTTCTGAGTTTTTCTGTAGACATTGAGAAACTATGAACAGAAGACTGAGAATGGATGACTGACTATTATCTTCTTACATTCCTTGTTCTGTTTCATTATAGCAAGGATGAGTATGCCTCTGTTTTTGTTGGTAGTGGAAACTCAGGTCAAAATTCCTTCCATATCCTAGCCACTGTAGCTTAATAGTAATTATATCTTTATAGATATGTTGGTGTTAAAGCAGGAGCTGTCATTCAGATAAGATTTTTTTTTTAAAGATTTTATTTATTTATTTGACAGACAGAGATCACAAGTAGGCAGAGAGGCAGGCAGAGAGCGAGAGGAGGAAGCTGGCTCCCTGCAGAGCAGAGAGCCCAATGTGGGGCTCGATCCCAGGACCCTGGGATCATGACCCGAGTCGAAGGCAGAGGCTTTAACCCACTGAGCCACCCAGGCTCCCCCAGATAAGGTTTTTTTAAAGGTGGTGGAATTGTGAAATTTTGCGTGCACACACACACACAAACATACACACACACGTGTGTGTTTCTGCCCCTGGTTCTGCACACAAATCTCCTAAATCTCTTAGAATTTCCTGGGTGAGTAGTTTCTTTCTGTTTTAATGAGGTGATTCTTAATGGGTTCCGAGATAAGTTTCAAGATGGGTGCTTGTCACCAGGAAGTCTAAGTCATTATTAGAAGCTTGGAACTTTCAGCTCTGCTGCCATTCTTTGAAGAGGGATGGAAACTGGAGATTGAGTTTAATTATTAATTATTCCTACATGGTGAGGTTTCCATAAAAATTCAAAAAGTATGGGGTTTGGTGTTTCCAGGTTGGTGAACACACCTGCAGGACAGGATGGTGGCACCCCAGCTCCACAGCAATCTAAGTCCCTGCTCTTAGGACTTTTCCAGACTTTTCCTTATGTATCTATCGCTTAATCTCGCTGTTTTTTTTTTAATATCCTTTATGATATAATAAGCCTGTAAACTTAAGTAAATATTTCCCTGAGTTCTGTGTACTATTCTATTTAATGATGGCATCTGAGGAAGGGGTCATGGGAATGTGGACTTGGAACTGATATCTGAAGTAGGTTAGGAAGGCAGTCTTGACAGCCCCTCATCTGTGGGGTCTGCACTGACTCTCACTGGTGTCAGAATTGATTTGTAGAACACCAGCTTGTATCACAGAGAATTGCTTCATGTGGGGGAAAAATCCACATATTTGATATCAAAAGTGTTGTAAGTGAGAAGTAAAAGTAGTGAATTTTCCCTCTAGACAGGAATTCATTATAAACTTTCCTAAATCTAGCCATTAAGTGTCATATACAATTCCATCCAAACAATTGAAATCATTTAATTTTCAAATAAGCTCTATGTCTGTATCTAAAGATGAATTTGTTTTTTAGTATTAACACTGATGTGAGTACATTTTAAAGAGAACTAATAACAATGCCAGTATTTCTTATTGAATTGATATACAAGCAGAAAAATTACCTACTAAAACAAAAATCAAATAGAGTTTGGGAACTTTTTTTTTTAATAGATACTGAGAAAAGAAGCCCAACACTGACACTTTGATCAAACTATAGTCATTATCTTATGTTTCAATAAAGAGTAATAGATTTCATGTTTTAAATATTACGAAGTGATTTCCAAAAGTTGGTATGGACTAAATAAGCATTAATTAAGTTAAACTTTGCATATTTCTGTGTGTGTTCTTGTGCACTTAGGAATATGAATGAAATATGCATAAAACAACACACAAAAAAAAAAACCAGAAGGGAAAATTGTCTTATATTTCATTATGTATAGAAAAAATGTAGTTCTGAACTTGTATAATGATACAAAGTATATTCTATTTTCAAAATACACCTACATCTGTGATATATACTACAAAAGAACCTGCAAAATGTACAGAGTATTTTAAATCTAAGATGATTCTGTCTGCAATATTATCCTCACTTGAAAGGGGAGCTAGGCCTTTGCTTAATAAGGCTTTAAACCTCCTCTGTCTTAAATCTTTTCTAATAATATTAAGCTAGCACTTAAACACTGAAATTCACCATATCATTAGTACCAGATAGAATTTTCCAGAAGACTCTATACAATCAACAAACACAAAATCTAATATCTTCCCCAGGAATAATTCTAAGGCCACATACTAAGAGAGTGCTTGCCTCTTTGTAAGCCAGGAAGAGTTGTAATGTGACATTTTTTTTATTGATACAGTTGTGTTTCTTACTAATGGACATCAGCAACCTTAGCTACTTCTCTCTTGCCACCTCCACATTCTTTTCTAGTGTCTATCACCAAGTCAATTATATTTTGTTCAGGGGAGATACGGCACCCAGTTTATTATTTCCTTCATCACATTTTTTTATAAGTTCATTATATGCAGATCATTGAGATGCTTTATTTATAAGAGTAGAGAGATGGAATGGTAGTAGCTCTGTTCTTGAGGCATACACGATTGGACCATTTTCTACCAACTTAGTGTGTGTGATTCCAATGCTTATGAATTTTTTCATCCCTAGTTCAGATTTTACTTTTCTAGAACATTCTAACTTACTCAATATTGCCTGAATCTAAACTTTTCTTCCCATACAGATGGAGACACATATTTAGGTACAGATTACAGATTGATATCCATATAATAAATAATTTGTTCTTACAAAATTACAGAAAGATGCATTTACCATTTTTTAATGAAAAAGTGTGTATCCCTAAAAGAAGAAAACATAGTATTTACTTATGCCAACCCTCAGGATATACATTCTCCTAGTGTTTTATCACATCATAGTGAAAGAAAAAAAATCGGTGAAACACAGTTTTAATATCTCTCCCTATGATGACTTTAACAAATAATTAGATGTGAAATCACAGTGTTTGGTATTGGCCTTTGTAGTCAATGGCATGAAAGAAAATTGAAAGCCTGAAGTGTGTTATCTACTTAATTCATCTACTCTTCATTGTACATAATTTTAAACTACAAAACATGCAATATTTTATACAATGTTTACTTTCTAAGTAATGTGTTGTTTCCTGGGGACAGTTTGAAACAAAATTACAAAGTTTGAGAGCAGCAGAATATTTTGCAGAGAAGTTTCTAAAATCTAGCTTTAATTGTAGAGTCTGGCATTGCCCCAAGGAGCTCTTTATAAGTTGATAAGCAGGCAGTGGGTGAGTGTCACGGAATACCAGCATGTTTGAAGATAAAAGGACATCCTTTGCAAGTCAAATGAGTATAACCTATTTACAATTTCATTTTTACTTCACCACAGATGATTTGGAGGTTTTGTAAGTATAAAACAAGGGGGGAAACTTCCATTTAACCTTCAGTGTCAAACAATGAAAGGAGCATTATCTGTAAGTAGGTCCTTCTGTATCTCCTATCATTTGAAATGTACTTAAAAAAATAATAATAGCACTGATGTTAGCAGTAGTAAAATAGCCTTTCCTTTCTAAATTCAATTCACTATAAGTTTTAGATATTTTTGTTTTAGTAAACTATAGTTAGGCTTTTTGGAGTTATTTTATCTTATTTCCTGTGTGTGTGTGTGTGTGTGTGTGTGTGTGTGTGTGTGCAGTGCCCTCCTCCCTTGATTTATGTATTTGGACAATGCAAACAATTTGAAATATTTTCTTATAGCATACTTATGTCCAAAAAGTAATCCTTTGTGTTTTATGTGTGGTGGTCTCCTGTAAGGAAACAGTACCATATATGCCAAACAACATTTGATTTGTTACCCAAATCATTGAATGTGTTTGTATGTGTAACTGGGGAAGTCAAGCATTGTGACACAGTTCAGTGACAAGAACAAGGATGCATAAAAAGGAATGACAGCAAAAAATAATCAAAATTGTAATACTGAAGGTTTTTTTGAGGTATTTCCTTCAATTAGAAATCCCTTCAAAAGCTTGTTCTTTAGCCTCTGCTTGAACATTCCAAGAGTAGGAATCTCAATATTTTCTTACCAGTATTTCCCTTATGACGGTCACACTAATCATTAGAATTTCCCTTTTATTGATTCCATTCTTTAATATAAGGTAATATTAATCTCTATATGGAGTATTAATATGTGTGTTAATGCTAATCAACTACTATCCCATTTGTTTTGCTGATTAATTTTTCAAGATAGATACACCTAAACTCAGTCATTCTCGTATTTTATTATTACAATGAAGTTAAAGAACATTTCAGGGAAAATTAAAAAATTCTGCCATCCAAAATTATTTTATTCCTGTGTATTTCCTTTTTTTTTAGTTAATTTTTTCCCTCTAAGCTAGAAAAAAAATCTGTTTTGTAACTTCTCCCATTTTAAATCATCTGTTCTATAGACACAAAGAATATGTATAGTCTTTTTCCAAATTCTTTTTCAAATTCTTTTTCAAATAGTTAACATAGTTATATTCCTTGACTGATAAGCCCATATGTAGGTCTATAATATCAGGTGACAATTAGAGATTAGTCAAATGTGATTTCAGAATGCTTCATGTTCCTGGTTGATCTCCTTTGTATATGCTCTCGTTACTCAACTATAAAAAGCCAGTCAAAAGGGAAATAGTGTCTAGTTGTGGCCTAGAGACCACATATAACTTGAGGAGGGTATTACTTACATTTTTGTTAACACAACTTGCATCTGTATTTATGTGCCCATCTGATTCCTGAGGTTTTTTTTTTAAGTTTTCAGGTAGCATCCTTTTCTTTCTTTTTTTAATATAAATATCTGTCAATTCAGTTTCTACCCATTTGCTATAATAATCCTCTATTGTGGATGCCTAATTTCAGAACTGTATACTTTGTTTTTACAGTTTATATTTTAGCTACCATTTTGGTTTACTTATTGATGTTAGGGAATCTTGATCTCTATTTTAACTGCACTTAATAACTTTTATAATTTATAATTTTGTATCTCTATTTTCATTGAAATAGTCAATTAAAATTTTGTCTATACAGTGCTGAAGAAAATCTCAAAAAAAAAAAAAAGACACTTGCCAATGGCACTATACCGAAGGAGAGAAACTCCATCAATCACTATTATTTGGATGTCATCCCTCTTATGCATGTTTGTGTCAGTTGACACACCAAGCTGTGTTAGACACTACTGAATTAGCTTTTCTAGTAAAAGTTAGAAATATAGTAATTTAGAATGACCATTTTCTTGATGATATCTGTGATAGTGTTAAGTAAATACTATTTTCTTTTTAATTACTACCTTCTGGATATTTACAATTTTATTGGGAAGGTTGACAGATTATAGTGCTTGTTAAGTAAGAAAATTGTTAAGTCATGAGTGTTCACAGAGGACTTTATTCTTACTCTCCCTCCTCCTCATCATCATTGAACCCTTATAGTACTGAAATTCTGTTAAATGCTTTGAGTGCATGTTCTATTGCCCTTAACAGTAATACTGTAAGAATCTCACTTATCTCAACAACAAGAAAATTAAAGATATATTTATGGTTATTGGCTACTAAGAGACATTGATCTGAAGTCACATTTGTTTTCTTCTGACAATGTTGGTGTTTTGGAACCTTTCAAAAACAACAACAACAACAAAAAAATGTCTTCCCTTAGCTTTGCTCTAAATGAGTTCTTGATTCTTCTTAAAAATGCTATTATTCGCCTCCCCTCCCCAATGTCCATAAGAGACTATGGGCTCTGAAAAACAACCTGAGGGTTTTGAAGGGTCAGGGGTGGGAGGTTGGGGGAACAGGTGGTGGGTAATAGGGCGGGCATGTTTTGCATGGAGCACTGGGTGTTGTGCAAAAACAATGAATACTGTTATGCTGAAAAAAATAAATAAAATGGGAAAAAAAATACTTATCCATAAAAAAAAATAAAATCTTTAAAAAAAATGCTATTATTTTCCCAATGTATTATGCAATAAACATATCTTATACTCATGAATATCCATACTGTAGGGACAGGGATTCTGCTTGATTTTACATATCCAAACAGCTAGCGGACACGATCTTTGAAGCAGTGGGTTGATGTTAAACTCCATTTGAGTATGGCAGGATGGCGTAATGTTATCTTTGGTCTATTTGTTTTCCTTTCGGAAAAAGTTAAAAAACACTGCAAAACAACTTAATTAGTACTGTCCATTCTACTCTCAGTTTGAGACAGTCAAATGTCTTGCATCCATGTTTGTATGTTTTTGGTTTTGTTACCTCATTCTTTCAGAGATACATAAAAAGAGCTATCAGAAATATTTTATAAAGTATTAAAGTCATCTAGCCCCTTCTCGTTGAGAGGGAGCACCATTTATTGGAATAATCTGTGCATTGAGCTAATAGTGTTCTGATATGAGTCTGAAAGACCCTCCATGTGGACTATCATCTAATGTCTGCATAATGTACAGCAAACACTGCACATTTGTAATAAGCACAGGAGAAAGATGATGTGAAAATGTTAAAAAATATTTTGTAGAAAATAATCAGAGATAATGTTTACCTAAATACCATTATTCTTATTAGTCTTTCTTTGGTCTTTGCGTATATGCATAAAACTATAATGTCATATTTCCTTAATTTTGGTCACTGCAAAGGAGAAAATAGAGTAATTGTTGAAAAGTTATCAGAAACATGGATTTTGGTGACAGATTATCTCAGATTCAAGTCTTGTTTTTTCTGCTTATTGACTCTTTGACTTGTGAAAATTATGGAGATTCTCCATTTTATCCATTCATAAAATGATTATTATAATGCCTACCTTTAGCAATTTTATGTAGAATTAGATAAAATAATATATGTGTTAGCAAGTATTTGTCAGGAACTTATGAGCTAGACAATGTGCTAATATTTGGATTATAGAACTTCCGGAATATTTTTATATATTTTCATTTCCTTCTTTTATATTTTCCTAAATATAAATTCTCAAAATTAGAATATCAGTTTAAAAACTTTATGTTACCAATCAGTAAAAGACTTGTAATTTCCAGAAACATTATAGCAATGTTTACTGCTACTAGAAATGTGCTCTAAATTTTCCTCTCCTGTGTCTTATTTTCCCAAAATTATTTGATTTTTTAAAGATTTTATTTGAGAGAGAGCATGAGTGGGGGCCAGGGGAAAGGGAGAAGCAGACTCCCCTGACGCAGGGTCCAATCCCAGAACCCTAAGATTATGACCTCAGGCATAGTCAGACACATAATCAACTTGGCAAGGGTATTACCTACATTTTTGAGCCACCCAGGTGCCCCTATTTGCTTATTTAATAAGCTAATAACTTTGCCTCATTGCTGCTTTAGTTTGAATTCTAAACTTTTATTAAGTTTGAGCTTTTGTCCTTTGCATTAAAATACATGAAATTTGGGCTCCTGGGTGGCTCAGTGGGTTAAAGCCTCTGCCTTCGGCTCAGGTCATGATCCCGGGGTCCTGGGATGGAGCCCCACATCCGGCTCTCTGCTCTGCGGAGAGCCTGCTTCCTCCTCTCTCTCTGCCTGTCTCTCTGCCTAGTTGTGATTTCTCTCTGTCAAATAAATAAAATATTTAAAAAAAAATACATGGAATTTTTTCTTAGGTAAATCATAGTTTCATGCCCTATTTCTATTTAAGCAGAGGCAATAGAAATTACCACAGAATTTAAAGCTAAAGGACTAGTTACTTAATTAGGAAGATCAAATAAGCTTTCTAACCCATAGAAAGAATTTTCTTTACAGGAGGCAAAAAACCTCTTACAAGGTGGTAGAAATGAATTTCTTAGGCCAGTTCCCAGGCTTCTCCTTGGAATAATATTTTAGCTAGTGAGTGACTCAAGAATATTCTCAAGAAAGAATATTCTCATATTCTCCTGAAGGTCTCAGAGATTCCTATAATATCCTTTGAAAGTTTAAATTTGTTTTTAATTTTTCAAATTTGCATGTGGCAATGACAGACTTTTCCAATGAAGAAATTATTGATAATTGTTACTAGAATTCTTGTTAAACTATGTTAAAATGTAAATGGAATTAATATGTCGAATTGACAGTCATCACCTTATACAAAGTTCTGACCCTTCCCCTAACTGCATGTCTTTGGTCAATTTATATGACCTCTCTGTACCTTGAAGGATTCTTCTCAAGAATATCTTAAGTTTCTGTGAAGACTAGTTAATGTACATAAATAGTTTCTCACTGTTTGGCGTATACTAAGCGCTCGATAAATTTCACTTTAAATCAAAATAGACAATAGATATTTATGCATTTTTACTTACTGACTTTCATTTCAAAGCACTTGCATAGAAAAAATACTCCTGCAAGCAATTGACTGGGATTAGAAAATCAATCTAAAGTGTTTAAGAATATAAATTTTATTGGTTTCTTTCAGAACCAAGTTGCTAAAACAATTCTCCTGAAGCTTCCAGAATGAACACACCTTTAACAACACCCTGCTTTTAGACTTCTGATCTCCAAAACTGTAAGAAAACAAATTTGTGTTAAGTCCCTACATTTGTGGTTACTGTAGTACAGAAGCAAGAGGCACCTAACTCAGTATCCAGGTCAGCACCTAACACAGTATCCAGCTAACTGGGTCAGCTTGACAAATTACTTAACTATTTGTGCTTATTGAGCAATTGCTGATCTTATTCACAGGAAGTCCTCAGTTTTCTACCCCTTTACAAGTTCCTCCGGTCCTGTGGGGACCTTTAATCACCTTTAATCACAGCTCATCCTATAAGCTTTTCTTGACTGCCTTAATCTTCATCAGCCAGTATCACTATTGCCAATATAACACTGACAGGCTCAATCCACTGGTGTTTAATAAAATTTAGCCCTATTCTATTACATTGTATCTCTTTGATCACAGCTTCACTTTGAGACTTTTACTTACATCAACCCTCTCATCAGGTAGAGTGCTGAACATGCCTCATGCATACTGGTATGCCTCCCTCTAGCCATTGTCTCCCATGCACAGGATGGAGGGTTTTAAATTTAGTAAGAGTTCCATGCCTAGGACCTCTCAAAAACATAACCATAATACTGGAAATATTCACTACACAGTTAAAAATTACCAAGGCTATGAGAAGAAATAAGATGATTATTTTAGAAAAAATTCAGTTATAAGAAAGGGAAAATACTATTCTCTTTCTGGAAGAGGAAATTCCCTAGTTAAAAGATCCTCACAAAGCTACTTTATCTATGTTTACTAAAATGGAAAAAAAATCATCTGATTGACATATTAATCTGTGACAGCATTTGATTTTGGATTCCTATGGGTCTTATTAAAATTTAAATTACTTAATAAGAGCTACAAATTTATTATGAATTTAAGGTGAAAATGAAAATAGAATATTTTTACACAGATATAATTTGGGGGAGATATCCCCTTATAGGAAAAGAAATACAATACTCTAAATTATTTAGGCATTAGAAAATCCATTTATATAAATAAAATTAAATGTAACCAAAACATACAGTTTAATTAGCATACTTGATGCTCTCCATGTTCTCTATTTTATTACAGCTGGGCCTTGGTTCTAAAAAATAGTAAAATAAATTTATTATTTGCCAGGGAATTGTCTACTTGGCATCTAACTTTCATTAGAACAAACATTGTAACAAGCATTGGAAGTGATGCATTTAGTTTTATTTTTGAAATATCTGTAAAACCACAGATTTTTAAGCTCTGTGGGTTATTGGAAAGAAAATGGAAAAATGAAGACCTTTAACAGTATTTTTTTGATATTATTCATTTAGTTGTGTGTGTGTGTGTGAGAGAGAGAGAGAGAGAGAGAGAGCAAGCACCAGCATTAGGAGAAGTAGGCTCCCCGATGGTCAAGGAGCCCGAAGTGGGACTCAATTCCAGGACCCTGGAATCGTGCCCTGAGCCAAAGGCAGATGCTTAACAGATTGAGCCATCCAGGTATCCCTAAATAACAGCATTTCTTAAGACTGGAGTGATTTTTGACTCAAGAAGTTTACTCAGAATTTAGTTGAAATATGTATTCTTTCTGATAAACAGATCAAAATACCTATGGCTTTCTTTACTATCAGTATATAAGCCCCAGCCATTACACAATACCTAATTTCCAAGGTTAATGTATATAATTATATAAAATGTACTCATTAAATAAAAAGTTTGCATATAGGATTTACATAGTCAACCCCCTCAGTTCACTTAAAATATGGCTTGGTTGTTTACAGATGCATTATTTTCTACTATAATTTTCCAATTGTGTACAAGAAGATTAAAATATATAGGGTTTTAATACACTGGAAATTGCTGTGCACTTGGCATACTGACTAAACATGCTTCACACTGATTTAAAATAATTTCACATGAAGCAGCCAATATTTTTTAAATATCATTAGAGATCAAAATACAAATACTGATCCAATTTTTTAGGAATTCTATGGAAAACTTTGTAAGAACTGAACATTCTGTATTTCTTTTCACTCTTGCAAGTACCTAAAAATATTTCAGATTAACATTTTTATTTTTAATTTTTAAAAAAGATTTTATGTGTTTATTTGACAGACAGAGATCACAAGTAGGCAGAGAGAGGAGGAAGCAGGCTCCCTGCTGAGCAAAGAGCCAGATGTGGGACTGGATCCCAGGATCCTGGGATCATGATCTGAGCTGAAGGCAGAGGCTTTAACCCACTGAGCCACCCAGGCACCCCACAGATTAACATTTTTAAAGTATCAACTATCATCCCCACATACCACACCCACAATCTTTATCTTTTCAGAATTACAATTATGGTGACACAAGTAATTCAATTCTTTAAGGAACCAGGGCAAGAAAGGAGGGCATTTTAGATTAAAATATTACTACATATTTGTTTATTGTTAAAAAGGAGACAGCAGGCACAAAATGGAGTCATTTGTGCTAAACCCATGTCACCGAACAAGGACTTTTGTTTGAATCTCTTTCAGGAGTAGAATCTTAAACCAGTTCATCTAAAATTACCTGGTCAGGACTAGTGAGGTCCTCTGCCTGATGGACCCTCTGCTGTCTCCCAAAGGAAGTTGACCTTGTCTGCTAAATCACTCCCTTCTGCCTATAAAAGTCTTTCATTTTGTAAAGCTCTTCCCGGTTCCTTTCTATTTGCCAGATGAGATGCTGCCCGATTCATGAATCTTTGAGTAAAGTCAATAAGATCTTTAAAATGTTGATTTTGTTTTCTAACATTATTAGAAAACAAAATTATGAACAAATGTCAATATATATCATATATTCAATAAGAAGTTTGAAGAAATTGGTCTTTTTCTGTCTTCTGCTCCCCCTATGTTTTTATGTATCTTTCAAATGGGAAATTACGTTTATGTTCAGGAGCTTCCTGAGCCTCAAAGAAGTTTTGGTTAGACCCACTACCATTACATAAAATGGCTTTATTTACAAATAATGTCATGATTGACAATGTAGGGACAGAAAAGTTTCCCTTCCTTCCCTATGTCGTTTGGTTAATCTAATAATTAAAATAAATAGGACAAACACAAATAAAAGCTTAATAACATGTATATCACCGGTGTACATGAGAGAAATCCAGGAAAATGAAATCATTCCCTAAAATGGCTAAAGCCAATACCTTAAACATCACCTTCAGCCAAGGACAAAATATGCTGGGGGTGGGGGGTCAGTTAAAGGAGGTTAGGAGGAAAAGCACAGCAGACAAGGGAAAGGTTGTTATGCAGATTTGAGGTCAGTTGTCTTGTCCATTGACAAGAGTTTCCAGAGATTTAAAGTCGTCTCCTTTCCTGGTAAGAGTGAGGGAGACACACTTACAGAGATTTCCCTTATTCATGTATATGTCCCTGATAACAGGTAACTTCCACTGGGTTTTTAGAGCTTCTTTTGTTTTTGCAGTTCCCTAGAATATAATCAGCCTACAGGGAGTTCTGTTCTAAGATGGCAACTTAGTAAGAACCTGAACTCACCTCCTCCATGGAACACACCCAATTACACCTATAAACAGAAAAATTCTTCATGAAAAAGAACTGAAGACTGACAGAATAGCTGCTGAACAACCAACAATAAAATGGCAAGGAAACAACAAAAGAGATGGAAACATGGTAACAAAGGGAACCTGCACCCCAGTGCAATCAACAGCACTGGGGCTGGGGGGTAGGTAATACTGAAGGACAGGGAACAGATTTCTTTGTCCTTGGGCACAGAAGATAAGACATGGCATGGAGCCCTGGGTGTTGCATGCAAACAGTGAATCATGGAACACTACATCAAAAACTAATGATGCACTGTATGGTAACTAACATAGTATAATTAAAAAAAAGAAGAAGAAAAGAAGACATGGTTTTCAAGAGCAAGAAGCATAGAACAGAGAAAGACTAGAAGTCTGCCAAGGGGCAAAGGAGCTGTGAGAACACTCTCCAGGTCAGAGAGACAGGAAAAAATAATTTATATTCCTATTCCACTTTAAAAGCCAGATCAGAGCAGGGTCAGCACCTGGTAACAGTCGGTCCGGTTGTTACTATGAGCTTGAGACCTCAGCAAAATCTAGGGTCTGCAAGCCCACTCCAGCCTTGGTCATGATAGGACACAGGGGGGGAAAAAGAAAGAAAAGAAATAGGCCGGGATTTAAAAGGGATGCAGTTCCCTAGAATTGCAGAGATGCTCTCTCCTCCTCCATCTTAAAAGCTCAGACTAGAATAGAGTCCAGTTTATAGTGAGCTTTCGACCTCAGCAGGCCCAGGGTCCTCAGGTCACACAATCCACTGTGATGCCAAGGCACAGAAAATATGCCACAGGGTATTTTATGTTTTTTGGATTTTTTAATTAATTATTTTGATTTTTAAAAAAACTTTTATTTAAATTTCAGTTAGGTAACATACAGTATAATATGAGTTTTAGGCATACAATATAGTGATCCAATAATTCTATACATCACCCAGTGTTCATCTCAAGGGCACCCCTTAATCCCATCACCGATTTAACTGATGCCCCTCCAATTTACCTCCCCTCTAGTAATCATCATTTCTCTATAGTTAAGAGTTTGTTTCTTGGTATGTCTCTCCTTTTTTCCCCTTCACTTGTTTTGTTTCTTAAATCCCACATATGAATAAAGTCATATGGTATTTGTCTTTCACTGACTGCCTTACTTTGTTTAGCATAATACTCTCTAGCACCATCCATGTCATTGCAAAAGCAAGATTTTTTTTCTTTTTTATGGCTAAGTAATATTCCATTGTAGTCATATACCACATTTTCTTTATCCATTCATCAGTTGATAGACATGGGCTATTTCTATAATTTGGGTATTGTAGATTATGCTGTTATAAACATTGGGGTGCATGTATCCCTTTGTATTAGTATTATTATATTCTTTGGATAATTACTTAGCAGTTAGCAGTACAATTGCTGGATCATAAGGTAGTTCTATTTTCAAGTTTTTGGGGAACCTCCGTACTGTTTTCTGCAGGGGCTGCACCACTTTGCATTCCCACCAACACTTAAAGAGGGTGCCCATTTCTCTACATCTTCCCAATACCCCAATACCCATTGTTTCTTGGACAAGTATCTGTGATATTTCATTGTAGTTTTGATTTGTATTTCCCTGATGATCAGTGATGTTGAGCAACTTTTCATGTGTCTGTTGGTCATCTATATGTCTTTAGAAAAATGTCTATTCATGCCTTCTCCCCTTTCTTTAATTGGATTATTCATTTTGGGGGTGTTGAGTTTTATGTTTGTTATGGATTTTAGATACTAACCCCTGATCAGAAATGTCATTTGTAAATATCTTCTCTCATTCTAAAGATTGCCTTTTAGTTTTGTTGATTGTTTCTTTCACTGTGCAGAAGCTTTTTATTTTGATGGATTCCCAATAATTTATTTCTGCTTTTGTTTCCCTTGCCTCTGGAGAAATATCTAGAAAGAAGTTGCCATGCCAATGTCAAAGAGGTTACTGCCTGGGCTCTCCTCTAGGATTTTAATGGTTTCAGGTCTCACATTTACATCTTTAATCCATTTTGAATTTATTTTTATCTAATCTTACCCTTAAAGGAGCTAGAGAAAGAACAACAAAGCCTAAAGTGAACAGAAGGACAGATCCATGAAATGAGGAGCTTATTCTTTGAAAAACTTAATAAAATGGATAAATCTCCAGCCAAGCTTATCAAAAAGAAAAGAGGGAGTACCCAAATAAAATCATATTTGAGAGAGGAGAAATAACAACCAACACCACAGAAATACAAATAATTATAAAAGAATATTATGAAAAACTATGCAACAAATTAGACAAGTTGGAAGAAATGGATAAATTCCTTGAAACATATAATCTACAAAACTGAAACAGGAATAAGTAGAAAACTTGAACAGATCAATAGCCAGCAATAAAATTGGACCAGTAATCAACAAACTCACAAAAAACAAAAGTTGAGAAACAGCTTCACAAGGGGATACTACAAAACATGTAGATAAAAGTTAATACTCTATAAAATAGAAAAGGAAGGAAAATTCCCAAATTCATTCTATTAAGCATTACTCTGACACTAAAACCAGATAAAGACTCCACTAAAAAAGAGAACTGCAGGCCAGTATCCCTGATGAACATGGAAGCAACAGTTCTCAATAAAATACTAACAAACTAAATACAAAAATACATGAATAAAACCATTTACCCAGGGATGCCTGGGTGGTTCAGCCAATTGGGCATCTGCCTTTGGGTCAGGGTCCTGGGATTGAGTCCCACATTGGGTTCCTTGCTCAGCTGGGAGCCTGCTTCTCTCCCCTGTTTGTGTGCTCCTTCTCTCTCTCTCTCTCTCTCTGTCTCTCTCTCTGACAAATAAAATCTATTAAAAAAAAAATTCACCAAATGGGATTTAGTCCTGGATTACAAGGGTGGTTCAATATCCACAAATCAATCACACTAATATGCCATATTAATAAAAGGAAGGGTAAGAAGTCTAGGATCATTTCAATAGATGCAGTAAAAGCACTCAACAAAGTACAACATCCATTCATGATTAAAAAACAACAACAACAAAAAAAAAAACCCTCGACAAGGTAGGTTTAGAAGGAACACACCTCAACATCATAAAGGCCATCTGTGAAAGAACAACAGCTAATATCATCCTTAATGGGGAAAAACAGAGCTTTTCCTCTAGGATTAGGAACAAGACAGTGATGTCCACTCCTGCCACTATTATTTAATACAATACTGGAGGTCTTTGCCACATCAATCAGACAACAAAAAGAAATTAAAAGCATCCAAATCAGCAAGAAAGAAGTGAAACTTCTACTATTTGAAGATGACATCATACTCTATATAGAAAATCCAAAAGGCTCCACCAAAACACTGCTAGAACTGATACATGAATTCAGTAAAGTCACAGGATACAAAAATCAACACACAGAAATTTGCTCCATTTCTATACATGAATAATAAAGAAGCAGAAAGACAAATTAAGGAATCAATCCCAATACATTTGTACCAAAAACAATAAGATACCTGTGAATAAACCTAACCAAAGAGGTAAAAGACCTATACTCTGAAAACTATAAAACACTGATAAAAGAAAATAAAGACAACACAAAGAAATGGAAAGGCATTCCATGCTCATGGATTGGAAGAATATTGTTGACATATCTATACTGCCCAAAGCAATCTACACATTTAATGCAATCTCTATCAAAATACCAACAATCTTTTTCACAGAGCTAGAACAAATAACTATAAAATTTGTATGGAGCCACAAAGGCCCTGAATAGCCAAACTTGAAAAGCAAAGCTGTAGGCATCACATTTCAAGGCTTCATGTCATAGCACAAAGCTATAGTGATCAAAACATTATGCCACCACACAAATGTAAGCACATAGATCAATGGAACAGAATGGAGAACCCAGACATGAACTAACAACTGTATGATCAATTATTCTTCAACAAAGCACGAAAAAAATGTCTAGTCAGGAAACTATAGTCTCTTCAACAAATAGTTTTTTTTTTAAGATTTTATTTATTTATTTGACAGAGAGAGAGACCACAAGTAGGCAGAGAGGCAGGCAGAGAGAGAGGAGGAAGCAGGCTCCCTGCGGAGCAGAGAGCCCGATGTAGGGCTCGATCCCAGGACCCTGAGATCATGACCGGAGCCGAAGGCAGTGGCTTAATCCATTGAGCCACCCAGGGAAAACTCGACAGCAAAGTGCAAAAGAGTGTTTGTTTTTTGTTTTTAGTTTTTACTTCTCAGCTATTTTCTTAATCTTTTAAATTTTCTTTTTTCTCTTATTTCATTTTCTATTTCTTGTTATTTACTTTTCTTCTTTCTATCAAAAGTGGTATTTTCTTAGGATGTTGTCTATGAGCCTCCTGGTAACCACAAACGCTAAAACCTATGTAGGTATACAAAAGTAAAGAGGAAGAAAGCCAAACATAACAGTATAGAAACTTATCAATCACAAGGAGAACAAGAAAAAAACAAAAGACTAAAGAAGTACCTCCCCCAAAAAAGAAAAAACACAAAAACAAACAAACAAACAAAAAATCCTGGGCACCTGGGTGGCTCAGCAGGTTAAAGCCTCTTCTCTGCCTGCCCCCTCTTCTCTGACTGCCTCTCTGCCTACTTGTGATCTCTGTCAAATAAATAAATAAAATATTTTTTAAAAAACCCTAATAATTGGAAATATGTACATACCTATCAACTATGTAAATGGCCTAAATGCTCCAATCAAAAGACATAGGATGGAATAGTCCATAAGAAACAAGACCCATCTCTGTGCTGCCTAAATGGGATTCACCTTAGACCTAAAAACACATACAGATTAAAAAGTAAGGGAAGGGGAGGTGCCTAAATGGCAGAGTCAATTAAGGGTCCGACTCAGTATTGGCTCAGGTTGTGATCTCAGGGTCATGAAATCAAGCTCTATGTTGGGCTCTGCCCTCAGCATGGAATCTGCTTATAACTCTCTCTTCCTCTGCCCCTCCCCCAAATATTTTCTTTCTTTAAAGAAGTGAAAGGATGGAAGAACATTCACCATGCAAATTGAAGTGGGGAAAAAAAAAAGCCACAGTGACAATAGTTTTATCAGACAAAATAGACTAAAACAAAGACTGTAACAAGAGATAAAGAAGAGCATAACATAATAAAGGGATCAATCCAACAATAGGATATAGTAATTGTACATCCAAAGCTGCAGCCCTTAGATACATGAAGCAAATATTAATGAACATAGATAAACTGATGGTAAGGAATATAAATTGATAGTAGAGGATATTAACACTGCATTGACATGGCTGGATAGATCATCCAGACAGAAAATCAATAAGGAGATAATGTTTTTGAAAGACACATTAAACTAGGTGGACATAACAGATACATGTAGAACTTTACATCTAAAAACAACAGAATACTCATTTTTTTTCAAGGGTACATGGAAAATTCTCCAGAATAGATCACACATTAGGCTGTAAAACAAGCCTCATTAAATTTAAGAAAACTGAAATCATAGCATGCATTTTTTCTGAGCACAGTATCATAAAACTAGAAATAAATCCCAAGAAAAAAATCTGGAAAATACAAAAACACTGAATGACACTATACTAAACAACCAATGGTTCAATGAAGCACTCAAGGAAGAAATTAAAAAAAAAAAAAATACAAGGAGAAAAATTAAAATGAATTTACAATTGTCCAAAATCTGTGGGATACAGCGAAAGCAGTTTTAAAAGGAAAGTGTATCCCTCCCAATCCCATCTTGTGAGACAAACCATAAATGACTCTTAATCTCACAAAACAAACTGGGGGTTGCTGGGGGGAGGTGGGATTGGGAGAGGGGGAGCGGGCTATGGACATTGGGGAGGGGAGGCGAACCATAAGAGACTATGGACTCTGAAAAACAACCTGAGGGTTTTGAAGGGTCAGGGGTGGGAGGTTGGGGGAACAGGTGGTGGGTGATGGGGAGGGCACGTTTTGCATGGAGCACTGGGTGTTGTGCAAAAAGAATGAATACTGTTACGCTGAAAAAATTAATAAAAAGGGAAAAAAAAAAAAAAAGGAAAGTGTATAGCAATACAGGCCTACCTCAAAACAAAGCTCAAATAAACAATCTAACCTTGTACATAAAGGAACTAGAAGAAGAAGAAGAAATAAAGCCCAAGGTGGGTAGAAGAAAGGAAATATTTGAGATCAGAACCTAATAAATGATGGAGTCTAAAAAAAAAATAGAGAAAAATCAATGAAACAAAGCACTTGTTCTTTGAAAAGATCAACAAAATTGACAAACCCTTAGACTAATCAAGGAAAAAGAGGACATACATACATAAAATCAGAAACGACAAAGAAGTAACAACTGATACCACAGAAAAAACAAAGGATTATATGAGAATACTATGAAAAATTATATGCCATTAAACTGGACAATTTAGA
The DNA here is from genome assembly GCF_922984935.1 of Meles meles. NCBI lineage: Eukaryota > Metazoa > Chordata > Mammalia > Carnivora > Mustelidae > Meles > Meles meles. Next base: position 91,121,927 of record NC_060069.1, on the reverse strand, counting down.
GGAGATGGGTATATTTCTAAAAACATGCAATCTTCTAACACTGAAGCTGGAAAAAATTTGAAAAACTGAACAGATCAATTACATGGAATGAAAACTTTTTGCTGGTTTGTTGATTACCAATCCAAAGTCTAGGACAAGGTGAATTCACAGGAGAATTCTAACAGACATTTAAAGGAGAGTTGATACCTATTCTTTTCAAACTATTCCAAAAAAAAAAAAAAAAATAGAAGAGAAAGGAAAGCTTCCACATACATTTTTTTAAATTTATTTTTTTCCGCATAACAGTATTCATTGTTTTTGCACAACACCCAGTGCTCCATGCAATACGTGCCCTCCCTATTACCCACCACCTGGTTCCCCCAACCTCCCACCCCTGACCCTTCAAAACCCTCAGGTTGTACCACATACATTTTATGAGGCCAGGATTAGTCTGATACCAAAACCAGACAAAGACACAACAAAAAAAGAAATGTAAAAGCCAACATCCCCGATGAACAAATGCAAAAATTCCCAACAAAATACTAGCAAACCAGTTCCAACAATACATTAAAAAGACCATTTACCACAATCAAGTAGGACTTACTCCAAGGATGCAAGGATGATTCAGTATATGCAAATCAATCAACGTCATACACCATATAAACAAAAAGAAGGATAAAAATCATATGATCATCTGCATAGGTGCAGAAAAAAGCATTTGACAAGATTCAAATCTATTTGTGATAAAAACTTTCAACAATGTAGGGTTAAATGGAACTTACTGCAACATAATAAAGGTCATATATGAAACACCCACAACTAACTTCATACTCAGTGGTGAAAAACAGAGTTTTCCCTCTAAGGCCAGGAACAAGAAAAGGATGTCCATTCTTGCCTCTTTTATTCAACGTAGTACTGAAAGTCCTAGCCACAACCAGGAGAAAAGAGAAAGAAATGAAGCATCTGTTTTGGTAAAGAAGAAGTAAAAATGTCAAAATTTGCAAATGGCATGATATTATACATAGAAAATCATTAAAAAACAACAATACAAAACACCAAAAACTACTAGAAGTTCTAAGCAAACTGAGTAAAGTGGCAGGATACAAAATTAATAATCAGACATTAGTAACATTTCTCTACACTAATATCAAAATAGCAGAAAGATAAAATTTAAAAAACAACATCATTTACAACTGCATCAAAAAGAATAAAATACTGAGGAATAACTTAATCAGGTATGTGAAAGACCTGTACTCTAAAAACTATAAAACATCGGTGAAAGAAATTGAAGATGACACAAACAAAAGATATTCCATGTTGGTGGGTGGGATGCATTAGTATTGTTAAAATTTACATATTACCCAAAGCAAACTACAGATGGATGCAATCCTTATCAAAGGCCAACAACATTTTTCACAAAACTAGAACAAATAATCTCAAAATTTGTATGGAAGCACAAAAGAGCCAGAATAGCAAAACCAATCCTGAGAAAGTAGAACAAAGCTGGAAATAACACAATATTGGGTTTCAAAATATATCACTTATCTGTAGAAATCAAAACAGTATGTTACTAGCATAAAAACAGACATGTAGATCAATGGAAGTGGATAGGAGCCAAGACACAAATACACGAATACATGGTCAGTTAATCTTTGACAAAGTAGGTCAGCATATACATCAAGAAAAGGCAGTATTTTTGATGAAAGGTATTGGAAAGACTAGATAGCTACATATAAAAGAATGAGACTGGATCATCTTTTAACACCGTATGCAAAAATAAATATTTAATCCATTTTCAGTTTTAATGTGAAATTTTACCTGAAATCACAGAAATTCTAGAAGAGAGCATAGAGAATAGTTCTTTGGAATAGAAACATTTTTGTAGATATGTCTCCTCAGTCAAGGGAAACAAAAGCAAAAATAAATTATTGAGACTACATCAAAATAAAAACTTTTGTACAGCAAAGGAAAACATTAAAAAATAAATAAAAAATAAAAACCTGAATGGGATAAGATATTTAAAAATGATATATCCAATAAGGGGTTAATATCCAAAATATATAAGGGAACTATACAACAACACTAAAAAAATAATCTAAAAAAAATGGGCAAAGGACCTGAATAGACATTTTTCCAAAAAGACATATAGATGGCCAACAGATACATGAGAAACTCCTCAGCATCACTAACTGTCAGGTAAATGCAAATGGAAACCAAAATGAGATATCACTTTATACCATTTAGAATGTCTAATATCAAAAATGACAAGAAGTAACAAGTGCTGACTAGGATGTAGAAAAAGAGGTGCACTCTTGTGCACTGTTGGTGGGAATGTAAATTGTTACAGCCACTGTGAAAAACAGTATGGATTTTCTCCAAAAAATTAAAAATAGAAATACCATAGGGCCCAGTAATTCCACTACTACATATTTACCCAAAGAAAGTGAAACACTAATTTGAAAAGTTATATGCCCTTGTATGTTTATAGCAACATTATTTACAATAGCCAAGATAGGAAGTAATCTGAGTGTCCATCAATAGATGAATAGACGAAAATGTGCTGTATATATAAATACAATGTAGTATTACACAGCCACAAAAATGGATGAGCTCATGCTATTTGAGATAACATGGATGGAACTAGAGGGTATTTGCTAAGTGCAATAAGTCAGTCAGGGAAAAACAAATACTATATGATTCTATGCATAAGAGGAATCTAAAAAAATAAATACATAAGCAAAAAGCAGATTGGGGAAGGTGGCAGAGTAGAAGGGTCCTAAGAGCAACTCGTACCATGGGTATGCCTAGATTAACACCAATAGCAGGGCAAATAACCTAGAAAATAACACAAAGACTGGCAAAACTTACTCTCCACAGCTAAATGTAGAGAAGAGGACATATTGAACAGGCTAGGAAGGGCAGACAAATGGTCAGAAACCAAGCTGGCCCACAGGCCTGTTCACGGGAGGGAAGGAAACCACAGGAATGGAAATAGCAAAGTAGCAGACCCCACACCAACCACCCCCAGTATGTGGACCCTGCACTCAGAAGATGAATATCCGTAACATTCACCTTGAAACCCAGAAGAGCTTAACTTCACAAAATCTTACAGTCAGTGAGGCTTAACACCCATAACTTCAGAAATCAGTAGGCTGTATGCTGGGAGAGCTTGAGGGCGATAGGAAACTGAATCTGCACCCTGAAAGTGACAGGATAACAAACAGCCCCATCTCCGTGGGGATTTTTGTAGGCTCAGCAATACCATCAAGCACAGTAACATTCACATTATAGAGATCCCAGAATGAGAAGAGAGAGAAGATGGGGGAATTTTTTTTTTTTTTAAGATTTTATTTGTTTATTTGACAGGTAGAAATAACAAGTAGGCAGAGAGGCAGGCAGAGAGAAAGAAGGGGAAGCAAGCTCCCTGCTGAGCAGAGAGCCTGACGTGGGGCTTGATCCCAGGACCCTGGGATCATGACCTGAGCTGAAAGCAGAGGCTTTAACCCACTGAGCCACCCAGGTGCCCCAATGGGGGAAATTTTTATTTGAAGAAATAATAACTGGAAACTTCCCCATCCTGAGGAAGGAATCAGAAATCCAAATTCAGGAAGCAGAGAAAGTCCCCAACAAAATCAACCCAAGTAGGTCCACACCAAGACACATAGTAATTAAATGGGAAAAGTAGTGATCAAGAGACAATTTTAAAAGCAACAAGAAAAAAAGAAAAGAAAAGAAAAACAAAACCCAGTTACATACAAAGGAAACCCTGTTAATCTATCACCTGATTTTTCAGCAGAAATTTTGCAGGCCAGAAGGCACTGCCACCATATATTCAGGGCACTGAAAGGGAAATAGCTACAGTCAAGAATACTCCATCCAGCAAGGCTATCATTCAGAATAGGAGAGATAAAGAGTTTCCCAGACAAACAACTGTTAAAGGAATCCATCACCCCTAAACCCGGCTTACAAGAAACATTCAAGTGGATTTTCTGAATTGAAAGGAAAGACCATAAGCAGGAATAAGAAAATTAGGAACACAAAAGGAGTAAAATTTGTGTATCTGTTAAACAACAAATAGTTTAACCAAGAAATCAAAAATGAAAACACAATGGTCCAGAATCTTTGGGATGCAGCAAAAGTTGTTCTAAGAGGAAAGTTTATGGTGGTACAAGCCTACCTCAAAAAGAAAAATCTCAAACTATCTAACCTTATACACAAAAGAGAAAAAAAAAGGAACAAAATCCAAAAGCAGTAGAAGAAAGGAAATAATAAAGATAAGAAATAAAGAAAAGAGAAACTAAAAAGAGAGAGAGAGAGATGAACCAGGAGCTGTTTCTTTTACAATAACAACAAAATTGATAAACCATTAAGTCGGACTTACCAAAAAAGAAGAGATAAGATTCAAATAATAAAATCAAAAATTAAGGAGGAGTAATAACTGACACCACAGAAATGCAAAGGATTAGAAGAGTAAGAACAAAAACAGAAACAAAACCAATGAATTTTAAGAGTATTGTGATGGGTGCTTGGATGGCTCAATCAGTTAAGTGTCTGCTTTCAGCTCAGGTCATCATCCTGGGGTCCTGGGATCAAGCCCCACATTGGGGGGAGGGAGAAGTCCCTGCTCAATAAGGAGTCTGCTTCTCTCTCTCCCTCTGCCTCTCCCGCTGCTCATGTGTTCTCTCTCTCTCAAATAAAAAAAATAAAATAATAAAATCTTTTAAAAAAAGTATTATGAAAAATTATATGCCAACAAATTGGACAACCTAGAAAATATGGATAAATTTCTAGAAGCATATAACTTCTCAAAACTGAATCAGGAGGAAGCAGATAATTTGAATAGATGATAACCATCAATGACATTGAATCAGTTATAAAACAAACAGACAAGCAAGTACCAACAAAAGCTTCACAGTTTATTTTTACCAAAAATTTGAAGGAGAGCTAACACTTATTCTTCTTAAACTATTCTCAAAAAATAGAAGAGGAGGTGGATGGGAGGATGGATTAAGTAGATGTTGGGGATTAAGGAGTATATTTGTCCTAATGAGCACCAGGTGATGTAATGGACTATACCTGAAACTAATATAACATTGTATGCTAACTGAAATTAAAAGAAAAATGTAAAAAGTAAAAAAGTAAAGCAAAACAAAAAGAGGGAAGAAACCTTCCAAATTCATTCTATGTGGCCAGCAGTACCCTGATACCAAAACCATATAAAAATAACTATAAAAAAAAATTATAGGCCCATTTGTCTGATGAACATAGAGGCAAAAATGCTCAACAAAATATTAGCAAACCTACTCTAACAATACATTAAAAAAATAAACTTTCACCATGATCAAATGAGATATATTCCTGGGATTGAAGGGTGGTTTCATATTCATAAATCAATGAATGTGATACATCCCATCAATAAGAGAAAGGATAAAAACCATGTGCTCATTTCAATAGATGAAGAAAAATCATTTGACAAAGTACAAATCCATTCATGATAAAAACCTCCTCAACAAAGTAGGTTTAGAGAGAACATACATCAACATAATAAAGAGCATATATGAAATCACATAGATAACACCATGCTCAATGGTAAAAATCTAAGAGCTTTTTCCTGAGATCAGGAATAAAACAAGAATGTCTACTGTCATCACTTTTTTCAACATAATACTTTAAGTCCTAGAAACAGTAACCAGAGAAGAAAAATAAAGGTATCCATACTGTTAAAAAAGAGGTATAGGGCAAAGAGGTTGCTGCCTGCATTCTCCTCAAGGATTTTGATGGATTCCTTTCTCACATTGAGGTCCTTCATCCATTTGGAGTCTATTTTCGTGTGTGGTGTAAGGAAGTGGTCCAATTTCATTTTTCTGCATGTGGCTGTCCAATTTTCCCAGCACCATTTATTGAAGAGGCTGTCTTTTTTCCATTGGACATTCTTTCCTGCTTTGTCGAAGATTAGTTGACCATAGAGTTGAGGGTCGATTTCTGGGCTCTCTATTCTGTTCCACTGATCTATGTGTCTGTTTTTGTGCCAGTACCATGCTGTCTTGATGATGACAGCTTTGTAATAGAGCTTGAAGTCCGGAATTGTAATGCCACCAACTTTGGCTTTGTTCTTCAATATTCCTTTGGCTATTCGAGGTCTTTTCTGGTTCCATATAAATTTGAGGATTATTTGTTCCATTTCTTTGAAAAAAATGGATGGTATTTTGATAGGGATTGCATTAAATGTGTAGATTGCTTTAGGTAGCATAGACATTTTCACAATATTTATTCTTCCAATCCAGGAGCATGGAACATTTTTCCATTTTTTTGTGTCTTCCTCAATTTCTTTCATGAGTACTTTATAATTTTCTGTGTATAGATTCTTAGTCTCTTTGGTTAGGTTTATTCCTAGGTATCTTATAGTTTTGGGTACAATTGTAAATGGGATTGACTCCTTAATTTCTCTTTCTTCAGTCTTGTTGTTGGTGTACAGAAATGCAACTGATTTCTGTGCATTGATTTTATATCCTGACACTTTACTGAATTCCTGAACAAGTTCTAGCAGTTTTGGAGTGGAGCCTTTTGGGTTTTCCACATATAGTATCATATCATCTGCGAAGAGTGATAGTTTGACTTCTTCTTTACCAATTTGGATGCCTTTAATTTCTTTTTGTTGTCTGATTGCTGAGGCTAGGACTTCTAGTACTATGTTGAATAGCAGTGGTGATAATGGACATCCCTGCCGTGTTCCTGACCTTAACGGAAAAGCTTTCAGATTTTCTCCATTGAGAATGATATTTGCGGTGGGTTGGGATTTCATCAAGATCAAAAGCTTTTGCACAGCAAAGGAAACAGTTAACAAAACCAAAAGACAACTGACAGAATGGGAGAAGATATTTGCAAACGACATATCAGATAAAGGGCTAGTATCCAAAATCTATAAGGAACTTAGCAAACTCAACACCCAAAAAACAAACAATCCAATCAAGAAATGGGCAGAGGACATGAACAGACATTTCTGCAAAGAAGACATCCAGATGGCCAACAGACACATGAAAAAATGCTCCACGTCACTCGCCATCAGGGAAATACAAATCAAAACCACAATGAGATATCACCTCACACCAGTCAGAATGGCTAAAATCAACAAGTCAGGAAATGACAGATGCTGGAGAGGATGTGGAGAAAGGGGAACCCTCCTCCACTGTTGGTGGGAATGCAAGCTGGTGCAACCACTCTGGAAAACAGCATGGAGGTTCCTCAAAATGTTGAAAATAGAACTACCCTATGACCCAGCAATTGCACTACTGGGTATTTACCCTAAAGATACAAACATAGTGATCCGAAGGGGCACGTGTACCCGAATGTTTATAGCAGCAATGTCTACAATAGCCAGACTATGGAAAGAACCTAGATGTCCATCAACAGATGAATGGATAAAGAAGATGTGGTATATATACACAATGGAATACTATGCAGCCATCAAAAGAAATGAAATCTTGCCATTTGCGACGACGTGGATGGAACTAGAGCGTATCATGCTTAGTGAAATAAGTCAATCGGAGAAAGACAACTATCATATGATCTCCCTGATATGAGGACATGGAGAAGCAACATGGGGGGGTAGGAGATAGGAGAAGAATAAATGAAACAAGATGGGATTGGGAGGGAGACAAAGCATAAATGACTCTTAATCTCACAAAACAAACTGGGGGTTGCTGCGGGGAGGTGGGATTGGGGGAGGGGGAGCGGGCTATGGACATTGGGGAGGGGAAGCGAACCATAAGAGACTATGGACTCTGAAAAACAACCTGAGGGTTTTGAAGGGTCAGGGGTGGGAGGTTGGGGCAACCTGAGGGTTTTGAAGGGTCAGGGGTGGGAGGTTCGGGGAACAGGTGGTGGGTAATGGGGAGGGCACGTTTTGCATGGAGCACTGGGTGTTGTGCAAAAAGAATGAATACTGTTACGCTGAAAAAATAAATAAAATGAGAAAAAAAAAAAAAAAAAAAAAAAAAAAAAAAAAAAGGTATAATTTTTAGTACGAGCAAATGACATCATATTATATATAGAAAACTTTAAAGACTCCACCAAAAACTACTAGAACTGATAAATGAATTCAGTAAGGTCTTAGCATACTAAATCAGTATGCAGAAATCTGTTGCATTTCTATATGCTAATAATGAAGTAGCAAAAAGAGAAATTAAGGGAGGAGGGGCAAGATGGCAGAGAAGTAGGAGACTCTGTTTCAACTGGTCCCCTAAAGTGAGCTAAATATTTACTAGAACACTCTGAACAACCATGAAATAAGCCTGAAATGTGGGATTATACACTTCGGGATCTCTACAGGGACAGAAGACACCAGTGGAGAGGTAAAGCGGACTGGGAATGCTCAGACTGGTATCGGAGGATAAACAGAAGGGGGAGGGAGCCATCAGAACCAACCCATTTAAAAGTAATACCCCAATAGGAAAGTGCGCTGTGATTGGGGACCAGCATTAACTTAGAGTCTGGTTAAAAGCACTCAAAATGAGCAAAAGACCTTAAGGGGCAACTAGTGGAATCAGGTGGCCATAGGCAGGAGCCTAAGCCCATGGATCCAGGACGGCCACTGCCCGGCAACCACCCTTGCCAGAGAGAGTGTGGAAGAGCCTTCAATTCCTGGTCCCTGAGCCTCCAGCATTGCCTGGCTTGCACCACCCTGGGCTGGGTACACTCCCACCCCTGCATGAGGGAGTCTGGTGGGCACTTTCTAGAACCATAGCCTTTTGTGCTCTGCGCACGCCTCACAATCGGGGTCTGAACCTCACTTCCTGCCTGCGCCTGAGAGAGCTCCATGTGGGCGCTACCCTGTGGTCTCTAGGACCAGCCAAGGGTCTGGACACTCCCAGCCCGAGCCTGAAGGAACTTAGTGCGTTCTCTGGTTGGGATCCGGTGGTGGTGACCTACACAACTGTGAGGTCTGGACCCCAGACCTTGGTCTTGGCAAAGGCAATCACTGGAAGCAAGCTCCCTGGACCAATATTATTCACGGTTTTAGTGGTACAGGGGTGCAGAGACAAGCAGGCGCTTCGGCAACCCCTGAGACAGTGGATTGGGAACGTGCTCTGCCTGTGGGAGGTTGCACAGTTCAGCGGAGTTTGCAGAAGGGGAGTCTGTGTGTTCTGGACACCCAGAGGGGAGCAGACTGAGGGTTCTTTTTTTTTTTTTTTTTTTCTTGTCATTTATTTTTTTCAGTCTGTTTGTCTGTTTTTGTTTCTATACTTTATAAGTATTACTTTTGGGGCTCATTCTAGCTGGGTATTCTTTTCTCTCTCTCTCTCTCTCTCTCTCTCTCTCTCTCTTTTTTTACCTTTTTTGTTTCTTTTTGGTGGTGACTTCTGATTGCTCTGAAGCCTTCCAGGGTGCACTTGCCTGTACCGTGGTTGATGTATTCAGCTATACATCCCCTCAACCACCCTCACCAAAATGACTAGGAGGAGGAACACCCAACAGAGGAAAAATTCAGAGACTGTGCCCTCTCCATTAGAGCTATTGGATATGGACATAAACAGTATGTCAGAAAGGGAATTCAGGGTAATAATGATCCAGGCAATGGCTAGGTTGGAGAAAACCATTAGTGACAACATAGAATCTCTAAGGGCATAAGTGAAAGCTGCCAGGAAAAAGTTAAAAATGCTTTCAATGAGATCCAATCTAATTTAAATATGCGAACAGCTAGGGTAATGGAGGCAGAAGATAAAATTAGTGATCTAGAGGACAAACTGATAGAGAAAAAGGACCAGGAGAAGGCATGGAAGAAACAGCTTATAAGCCATGAAAACAGAATTAGGGAAATAAATGATGTCATGAAATGTTCCAATGTCAGAATTATTGGGATCCCCAAGTGGGTGGAGAAAGACAGAAGACTAGAAGATATAGTTGAACAAATTCTGGGTGAAAATTTTCCCAATCTGGTGAATGGAACAGTGTTCATGTCTAAGAGGCAGAAAGAACATGCTCCAAGATCAATGAATCTAAAAAGACCTTGAGATACTTGATTGTGAGACTGATTAATCATAATGTTAGACAAGAGCTTCCAAAGGCAGGTAGGGGGAAGAGATTCCTTACATACAGAGGAAGGTCCATCAGAATAATGTCAGACCTGTCCACAGAAATCTGGCAAGCCAGAAAGGGCTGGCAAGACATATTCAGGGCACTAAATGAGAAGAACATGTCAGCAAGGCTGACATTCAAAATGGATGGAGAGATAAAGAGCTTCCAACACTGGCAAGGTTTAAAAGAGTGTGTGACCACCAAGCTGGCACTATAAGAAATATTAAAGGGGCTTTTACAAAAGAAGAAAGAACCCAAAAGTGACATAGAACAGAAATTTATAGAGACAATCTATAGAAACAAGGACTTCACAGGCAACACGATGTCAATAAAAACATATCTCTCAATAATCACTCTCAACATGAATGGCCTAAATGCTCCCATAAAACAGCACAGGGTTGCAGACTGGATACAATGACAGGACCTGCAAGAGACCAATTTGGAACCTAAAGATACATCCAGATTGAAAGTGAAGGGATAGAGAAGCATCTTTCATGCCAATAGGCCTCAAAAGAAAGCAATGGTAGCAATTCTTACATCAGATAAATTAGATTTAAATTTAAGACTATAGTCAGAGATAAAAAGGACACTATGTCATTCTTAAAGGGTCTATCCACCAAGATCTAACAATTGTAAACAGTTATGCCCCCAATACGGAAGCAGCCAACTATATAAGCCAACTGTTAATCAAGATAAGGAGTCATATTGATATGAATACTTCAATAGTAGGGGATTTTTTTTTTTTAGAGGAAGCTTCTTTCTTTTTTTTTTAAGATTTTATTTGCTTATATGTCACAGAGAGATATCATAAGCAGGCAGAAAGGCAGGTAGAGAGAGAGGGGGAACAAGAACATTAAATGACACATTGGACTAGATGGACCTCATTGATATATACAGAACATTCCACCCTAAAACAAAAGAATACTCATTCTTCTCAAGCACACATGGAACTTTCTCCAGAATAGACCACATACTGGGCCATAAATGAAGGCTCAACCAATACTAAAAGATTGAGATTATTCCCTGCATATTCTCAGACCACAGTGCTTTGAAACTGGAGCTCAACCACAAGAAAAAGTTTGGAAGGAATTCAAACACTTGGAAGCTAAAGACCACCCTGCTTAAGAATGTTTGGATCAACCAGGAAATCAAAGAAGAACTTAATTCATGGAAACCAATGAGAATGAAGACACTTTGATCCAAAATCTATGGGATACGGCAAAGGCAGTCCTAAGGGGGAAATACATAGCCATCCAGGTCTCACTCAGAATATTGAAAAATCCAGAATACACCAATTGTCTTTACACCTTAAAGAACTGGAAAATCAACAACAACTTAAGCCAACCCCATGCACAAGAAGGGAAATAATCAAGAATAGAGCAGAGATCCATGAGATAGAAACTAGAGATACAGTAGAACACATCAACGAAACTAGAAGCGGTTTTTTTTTTTTTTTGAAAGAATCAATAAGATCAAAAAGCCACTGGCCAAACTAATCCAAAAGAAAAGAGAGATGACTCAAATTATAAAATTATGAATGAAAAGAGAGAGATCAAGACTAACACCAAGGAAATAGAAACAATCATCAGACAACAGTTATATGCCAATAAGTTAAGCAACCTAGATGAAATGGATGCATTCCTGGAAACCTATAAACTTCCAAAACTGAATCAGGAAGAAATCGACAACCTGAAATGAGATTGAAGTACTGATCAAAAACTCCCAAAACACAAGAGCCCAGACCTGATGGATTCCCTGGAGAATTTTACCAAACATTCAAAGAAGAAATAATACCTATTCTTCTGAAGCTGTTTCAAAAAATAGAAACAGAAAACTTCCAGACTCTGTTTATAAAGCCAGCATTACCCTGACCCCCAAACCAGGCAAAGACCCCAACAAAAAGGAGAATTTCAGGCCAATATCCCTGATGAATATGGATGCCAAGATTCTCAACAAGATCCTAGCTAATATGATCCAACAGTACATTTAAAAGATTATCTACCATAACCAGGTGGAATTTATCCCTTGGGATGCAAGGCTGGTTCAACATTCACAATCAATCAATGTGATAGAACAAATCAATAACAGAAGAGAGAAGAACCACATGGTCCTCTCAATTGATGCAGAAAAAGCATTTGACAAGATACAGTATCCATTCCTGATTAAAACGCTTCTAAGTATAGGGATAGAGGGAACATTCCTCAACTTCATAAAATCTATCTATGAAAAACACACAGTGAATATCATTCTCAATGGGGAAAAGCTGACAGTCTTCCCTTTGAGATCAGGAACATGACAAGGACGTCTACTCTCACCCCTGTTGTTCAACATAGGCACTAGAAGTCCTAGCAACAGCAATCAGACAACAAAAAGAAATAAAAGCTATTCAAATTGGCAAAGAAGAAGTCAAACTCTCTCTCTTCACAGATCACATGATACTTTATATGGAAAACTCAAAAGACTCTACCCCCAAACTACTAGAACTCATACAGCAATTCAATAATGTGGCAGGATACAAAATCAATGTATAGAAATAAGTTGCTTTCTTATACACTAACAAGGAAAATATAGAAAGGGAGATTAGAGAATTGATTCCACTTACTATAGCACCAAGAACCATAAGATACCTGGGAATAAACCTAACCAAAGAGGTAAAGAACTACAGAACACTCATGAAAGAAATTGAAGAAGACATAAAAAGATGGAAAAGCATTCCATGCTTATGGATTGGAAGAATAAACATTGTTAAAATGTCTATACTGCCTAGAGCAATCTATACATTCAATGCCATCCCAATAAAAATTCCACAGGCATTTTTCAAAGAGCTGGAACAAACAACCCTAAAACTTGTATGAAACAAGAAAAGACCCCAAATAGCTAAGGAAATGTTGGAAAAAAAAAACCCAAAAAAACAAAAAACCAAACTGGGGGCATCATGTTGCCTGATTTCAAGCTTTACTACAAAGCTGTGATCATCAAGACAGCATGGTACTGGCACAAAAACAGACACATAGACCAGTGGAACAGAATAGAGAGCCCAGATATAGACCTGCAACTTTATGGTCAACTAATCTTCGACAAAGAAGGAAAAAATATATGGTGGAAAAAAGACATTCTCCTTAATAAATGGTATGGGAAAATTGGACAGCTATGTGTAGAAGAATGAAACTCGACCGTTCTCTTATACCATACACAAACTTAAAATGGATAAAAGACCTCAACGTGAGGCGGGAATTTATCAAAATCCTAGAGGAGAACATAGGCAGCAACCTTTTCAACATTGGCCACGGCAACTTCTTTCAAGATATGTCTCCAAAGGCAAAGGAAACAAAAGCAAAAATGAACTTTTGGGACTTCATCAAAATCAAAAGTTTCTATACAGTAAAAGAAACAGTGAACAAAACAAAGAGGCAACCCACGGAATGGGAGAAGATATTCTCCAATGACACTACAGACAAAGGGCTGATATCCAAGATCTATAAGGAACTCCTCAAACGCAACACACACAAAACAGATAATCACATTAAAAAACGGACAGAAGAGATGAACAGACACTTCTCCAAAAACATACAAATGGCTAACAGACACAAGAAAAATGTTCATCATTGTTAGCCATCAGGGAGATTCAAATAAGTTGAGATACCAACTTATACCAGTCAGAATGGCCAAAATTAACAAGACAGTAAACAGCAAGTGTTTGAGAGGATGTGGAGAAAGGGGAAACCTCTTACACTGTTGTTGGGAATCAAGCTGGTGTAGCCACTTTGGAAAACAGTGTAGAGATTCCTTAAGATATTAAAAACAGAGCTACCCCACGGCCCTGCAATTGGACTACTGGGTATTTACCCCAAAGATACAGATGTAGTGAAAAGAAAGGCCATCTGTACCCCAATGTTCAGAGAAGCAATGGTCACAGTCACCAAACTGTGAAAGAGCCAAGATGCCCTTCAACAGAAGAATGGATAAAGAAGATATGGCCCATATATACAATGGAGTATTATGGAGTATTATGCCTCCATCATAAAGGATAAATATCCAACAATGGGACTGGAGGAGATTATGCTGAGTGAAATAAGTCAAGCAGAGAAAGTCAATTATCCTATGGTTTCACTTACTTGTGGAGCATAAGAAATAACATGGAGGACATGGGGAGATGGAGAGGAGAAGTAAGTTGGAGGATATTGGAGGGGGAGACAAACCATGAGAGACTGTGAACTCTGAGAAACAAACTGAGGGTTTTGGAGGGGAGAGAGGTGGGTTGGGTGAGCCTGGTGGTGGGTATTATCCAGGGCACATATTGCATGGAGCACTGGGTGTGGTGCATAAACAATGAATCTTGGAACACTGAAAAATTAAATTAAATTTTAAAAAGAGAAATTAAGAAAACCTCATTTACAATATATCAAAAAAATATAATACCCAGGAATAATATTAAGGAGGTGAACAACCTGTGCTCTGAAAACTATAAAACACTGATTAAAGAAAGTAAAGATGTATCAAATGGAATGATATTTCATACTTAAGGATTAGAAGAAGAAATATTGTTAAAATGTCCATATTACTAAAGAAATCTACAGATTTAATTCAGTCTGTGTCAAAACACCAACAGCACTTTTCACAGAATCAACAATCCTAAAATTTGTATGGAACCACAAAAGACCCCAAATAATCAAAACAACCTTGATAAAGAATAAAGCTGGATGTATAACAATCCCAGATTTCCAGAAATACTACAAAGCTATAGTAATCAAAACAGTATGGTACTAGCAAAAAACCAAACAGCTAGATTGATATAATGGTATAGAGACCCTGGAAGTAAACCCATGATTATATGGTCAATTAACTTTAGACAAAGGAGGCAAGAATATACAATGGGAAAAAAGTCTCTCCAACAAACGGTATTGGGAAAACTGGACAGTTACATGCAAAAGAATGAAACTGGACCACTTTCTTACACCATACACAATAATAAACTCAAAATGGATTAAGGACCTGAATGTGAAACCTGAAACCATAAAAATCCTATAAGAGAGCAAAGGCAGTAATTTTTCTAACATTGGCCATAACAGCATTTTTCTAATGTCTCCTAAGGCAAAGGAAACAAAACCACTGGAACTACAACAAAATTTTTTGCACAGAAAGTAAAACCATCAACAAAACAAAAACACAACCTATTGAATGGGAGAAGATAATTGCAAATGACCTACTCATTGTTTTCATATCCAAAATAAAGAACATATGTAGCTCAACACCAAAAAAATGCAAATAATCCAATTAATAAATGTGCAGAAGACATGAACAGATGTATCTCCAAAGAAAACATACAGATAGCCTATGGACATATGAAAAGATGCTCAACATCATTCATTATCAGGCAAATGCAAATCAAAACCACAATGAAACATCACTCACACCTGTCAGAATGGCCAAAATCAAAAGCACAAGAAACAACAAGACTTGACCAAGCATGTGCAGAAAAAGGAACATTCTTGGGGTGCCTGGGTGGCTCAGTGGGTTAAGCCTCTGCCTTCGGCTCAGGTCGTGATCTCAGGGTCCTGGGATCGAGCACCGCATCGGGCTCTCTGCTCAGCAGGGAGCCTGCTTCCTCCTCCTTCTCTGCCTGCCTCTCTGCCTACTTGTGATCTCTCTCAGTCTGTCAAATAAATAAATAAAATCTTTAAAAAAAAAAGGAACATTCTTGAACTGCTGGTGGGAATGCAAACTGGTACAGCCACTGTGGAAAACATAATGGAATTTCCTCCATTATGTTAAAATGGAGGAAATTAAAAGTATAATTAAAAGTATAATTAAATTAAAATTAAAAGCATAGTTACCCTTTGACCCCAGTAATTCCACTACCACATATTTATCCAAAGAGTATGAAAACATCATTCAAAAAGATATATACACCCCAGGTATGCCTGAGTGGCTCACTCAGTTAAGTGACAGACTTGATTTCAGCTCAAGCAATGATATCAGGGTTGTGAGATCAAGCCCCATGTTGGGCTCTACACTGGGTGGGGAACCTGCTTAAGATTCTCTCTTATCTCCCCATCTGCCCCTCACACCTTCTAATAAAAAAAAACAAAAAAGAGATATATATCTCACAGACACACATAGGAATATTATTTAGCGATAATGACAATGAAATCTTGCTATTTGTAACAACATGGACAGATCCAGAAGGTGTGATGCCAAGTGAAATAAGTCTGTCAGAGAACAAAAAGTACCATATGATTTCATTCATGTGGAATTTAAGAAACCAAACAAACAATGAAAAAAAAAAAGACAAACAGAAAAATAGATGCAAATATAAACTCAAATACAGAAAACAAATTGGTGGTTACCAGAGGGGAGGTGGTTGGGAGGATGGGTGTAACAGATGAAGGAAATTAATAGTACACTTGCAGTGATGAGTAGTATATAGAACTGTTGAATCACTGTACTACACTGAAACTAATATAAAACATGTTGATGACATTGAAACTTTTAAAAAATGCAGAATGAGATCTATAAATACAGAAACTGATTTCTGCCAGAAGGGAGGACAGTGGGTGTTAAAATTGGTGAAGAGGAGAGGAAGATAAAGGTTTCCAGTTATGGAATGAATAAGTCATGGGAATAAAAGGCACAAAATAAGGAATATAGTCAATGGCATTGTAATAGCAATGTAATGGGACAGATGGTAGCTTCACTAGTGGTAACACAGCATAATGTACAAACTTGTCAAATCACTAAGTTGTATACCTGAAACCAAGTAACATTGGGCATCATCTATACTAAAATTTAAAAAGAAAAAATTCAACCTACAAACTTCCAGTTATAAATAAGTCAGAGATGAAACACACTATACAGGGAATATAGTCAATAATATTATAATAATGTATGGTGACAGTGATTATACTTATTGTGGTGAGCACTGAATAATATATGGAATTATTGAATTGATATGTTGTATACCTGAAACTAATATAACATTGTATCTTAATTATACTTCAATTAAAAAAACCCATTTCAAAAAAAAAATCCACCTAAAATCATCCTTATATCCAAGGGACACATTTTGGGGTAGCAAAAATCTACTTCCCTAGAAGAGCTAATAATTGGTCTTCCAAAGAAGAATACATATTTAACCAACAAATGTTCTCACTATTCATTAAAAATAAAGGGGCTGAATAAAGCATATATGTGCAGACAACTAAATTAACTCAAGAAAGGACTTTCTGCCAAAAGAAGGGCAAAATACTAAAATTAACTATTAAAGTACAGTGGATCTCTTTCTCTGGAGGGCTTTGTTTTGTTTTGTATTATTTAATATATCATACATTGCTGGTATACTTAATTCATTATCTCTCTAATACTTGTTTTGGTGTCCCAGCCACTGTCTGATGCCCAGTTTTCCAGGATATACTGTTTGTAGTCACTTCGTTTAATAGGTATCTGTGCCTATTTTTAATAGGAAGAATTATCAAAAAGTTGAAGCCTTTTAGATGTCATCTTTCCAGCTACTTGCTATAGGTCATTGCCATAGCTTTTCCCCTTACCAAATTGAGTCATTCACTGGCAATAATTTGATTGCATTCAGCGTGGTGTCTGCAGAAACATCTTTGTTTTCTGAACTTCTATATTGTGTTCATCTTTTTTAGATTGCATCCAGTTCCATTAAGGAACTTTGCTACAATGTTTTATTCAGACTAAAAGTGGGGGAAGAAATAAAAAGCAAAATGCCAAACTTATCTTGAGAGACTTCAAAAACATCAGTTTAAATCTGTTACATCTTGAAGTACATTTCAAAAAGGCCAGTGAAAAGAAAAGATGACAGGAAGTTGTTTTCCCATAAGACACAACTTTCTTGGCATGCACAAATCACTGAGCCTTTCTGAACTGTATTTCCACCTAACAAATAGGAATCAAAAATACGTAAGGGAAAGATATATAGAAGCTGTAAAGTGTTCTTCAGATAGAACGCAAATATCTGTAGGCCTCTACAGCATGGAACAGCAATGAATTTCTATTAGCTTTTAAATCCTAATCTTACTGACAGCTTCCCACATCTACACAGGTACAAGTGATGGGTGGTTAGTTAGAAGACCCCACTGGATCCTATTCTTTCCCAAACCCCTTCCTTTCCAATTACTCTAAGAAAAGCCTCCTTTCTTTTTTCTCTTTCCTCTTTTCTGTGGCTTTCCTTAAGTATTCCCTCTAGTCATTTTCGTGCTGCTAAAACTATATTTTATTTTTGCAGAAATTTGAACCAGGGTGCCAAACAATTCTACCTTATACTCCAGTACCTACACTCTAATACTGCCCGTACTCCTCACGAGACCCCCTTTTGTAACAAGAGCCCCTTTATCCTCTCTAGAGACATCAAAAATTTTGTGGTAGCTCTGGAACAGCTCATACTGATTCTTCAGAATGAATTATTCCATTTCAGGACTTTGGGGAGCCGACTGTTAAACATGAACATTAACAGAAATTAAACTATATAAACTGCACTAAAGTAAGTTACATTGAAAACATGGGCACTGAATAGCCAAAATTTTTACTTCTTAATAATTTTACTACATTTACTGGTTTGGTTTGTTTGGGTTTTTGTTTGTTTGTTTATTTGTTTGTTTTTTTAAGATTTTACTTATTTATTTGACACAGAGAAGGAAAGAACAAGCACAGGGAATGGGAGAGGGAGAAGCAATCTCCCTGCTGAACAGGGAGCCCAATGAGAGGCTTGATCCCAGGACCCGGGGATCATGACCTGAGCTGAAGGCAGAGGCATAATCAACTGAGCCACCCAGGTGCCCCTACTTTTACTGTTATCCATACTATTGTTCTTTGTAGCTATTGCATCTATATATTTGAAATGCTATATAATGACATGCTATGTGCATAGCTTCTCAGCCCCATGTTCAATAATATGAGGTTAGTAACTTCAAATCATCCATGATGAGAGTGGTGTGTTGGTAAATGACTAACAACAAGTTCTTCAGAAGAAAAAAAAAAGATTTGTAGTTTGTCAATTGCTGTGGTGCAAATATTCCCACAATAGCTAACCAGCTTATAAAACTCCTGAAAATTTGGCTATTTCCTCTGGTAAACTTATTGGAGTCGGCTCATTGGCTCAATATAGCACTGAGTTTTGGGGGCCAGAAATAATAAAGTTGGCAAACATTGACAATTAGGTTTTTGTTGTTTTGTTTCTTCTTATTATTATTATTGCTTCTTATTATTATTATTTCTTATTATTATTATTATTATTATTGTTTTTTAAGGCAATTATTAAATATCTCCCAGCAGAGCATAGTGTCAGATTGAATTTCTGAGGCCCAGGCTTCTTTTCTGCCTTCAACTTGGGTGGTTTTCACGAGCTTGTACCCACCAGCCATTTTTCCACATTTTTTTTTTTCAAGCTCTTCTTTCCAGCTATCTCTTAACTTAGAAAGACCCAACAGGCATAGCATCCAATGACAGAAACCAAATTTTCTCTTCAAGCAGTAACAACTGTCCTGACAAAAAGCTCCAGTTGTCCCAGATCAGCCAGACCAATCTGAGTTTAACCCCCCACTCACATCTCCACAGAATGGACTGTGGAGTGACCAACGATTTAACCAACAGTTACCTTTATGTCATTATAGTACTGGAATCTCTGCCCAACATGGAGCACAAGCCTCACTTATATGACATACAATGTATGCATAGGACTGTTTCCTTAAGGGCAGATGGGAGACATTATGCCTTCCTCTACATATGATGACAAAATTCTCCTTTCTGAATATCCTAATCCTAAATAAAAGGAAATGATTCACCCTTGCTCTGGGAGTCATAGCTTTAGATGTCAATTCTTGTGGTAACTTTAGTTGCTACAAATAAAGTTTCCTTTGTGTGACAACCCTACGTGTTACAGTTTCTATTTATAATTACAAGGAGTGAAGTTAATTCCATTACCAGTTGCCTCATTATTTTCTATTTTCATTCATT
Organism: Meles meles; assembly: GCF_922984935.1. Classification (NCBI taxonomy): domain Eukaryota; kingdom Metazoa; phylum Chordata; class Mammalia; order Carnivora; family Mustelidae; genus Meles; species Meles meles. The sequence goes on along the minus strand of NC_060069.1, from coordinate 91,101,902 downwards.
TCATTCATTTACTTATTAGGAAGTACAATTCTGACACTGGAATATGGTGCTGAGTAAAACAGAGACAAACCCACTCACAGGAACGTCCAACTCCTGGTTCTATATGTCTGCATCAATATTAACTGTAATTTTGACTCTGGTCTATGAGAAAGCAGACTATCTTTCTAACAATCCTCTCTGTGACCTAACCTCTTGTGAAATAAATTACAGTTCCATACCAGTTTATTCATACCATTATAATTATATAAAATATGATCACATAGTTATAATTATATATTAATATTGACATATTCTATTTAAAATATATATTAATATATATCTATTATAGAATGTGTGCTATATTTTATTTTATGTATATATGTAATCTATATTATATACACATATATGTATAATTTATATATATGTATAATTTATATAAGTATATGTACATTTTTATTATATATAATTTGTGTTATTTTACATATAATTTTAAATGTAAGTGTATATTTTATTATATATATAATTTGTTTATTTCAACTATTTATGATCTTCTGTTGTTGAATTTCTTAATCTAAAATAATTTTACTCCTTTCATACCTTGAAACACAAACAATTTATCTTTGGGAATGCTAGCCAAGAAATGTTTCAGCTCTATAAAGTAAGGACAACTACAGACTTTTACTAATAACTTAAAATTCGAAATGGGCTATATTCATCATAACAATATGAAAAAAGCTTACATTCCTTTTTTTCTAAAATTATTTATAATTTTTCAAAATATACAACCTGCCTAGAAGTTGATGACACCATTATCCTGTGAATTTATTTCATTTTTATGTGCAGATTTTAAAGCACAGATAGTTTTCATTTGTAAGGTATCTTCCACTCTCTGTAGGATTTTCCAATATAAGTTAAATAAGTTTTATCTGAACTCACCCAAGACTATAGGGGAAAAAAAAAACAAAACAACTTTGCTAGGGAGGCAAAGAGGAGGAGTGGGAAAGATGGGCAGTGATTGATGGCCAAATAGCGTTTCCTGTTTCCATTTCATTAACTTTAAATTGTATTGAATTGCACTTACAATGCAGTTAACTCTTCCATAGTATCTTCCAGGTGACTGCTTAGGAGCTCAACTACTGAAAGGTTTTACCAGTGACATGTCATTTTGTACTTTGACATACAGAATTTGATTTTCAATCAACTTAGTGCAGAAGATTTGTCTAAAAATTGTTCACAATTCTGATTTATTTCCTTGGGTTAGCAACTGCCTATTTCTTTGCTTCCTGCTGTGTAGCAATCCTTCTTAAATTTATTTAATCTAGGAATATGCTTTTCTGGCTTCTTCAGTTCTTTCTTGTCAATCTGAGTTCTTCTCCAAAGTCCTATAATAGTAGTCCTGTCCTGAAATAATAATCCCCTTTGTTCACACTGCTTTCCCATCCCAGAACTCTTAAACCATTATTTAAAACATTTAGCACATGTTGCTTGCAGTACCTAGAAAAAAAAATTTTTCCGTGCATTTTTTTTTTATCTTCACAAATAGATTTCAATTCTTTAAACACCATGAATCTTGATTTATACTAATTGTGTCTCCTTCTGTATCTCATAAGCTCATGTGGACATTAGCAACATAGGTAGGAGAAAAAATAATTTTCCCTCTATACTTCTGAGTTCTTAGCTGAGACTACTATAATAAAAGACATATTAACAGAAAAAAATAGAAGTTTATTAACATGTATATTTTATGTTTACATGAGAAATATGCAGAGAAAAATGAGTAACTCACAGAGGTGGCTTAGAATTCAAACTTAAATCCTGTTTTAATTAGGGCAAAGAGAGATCCTCATTAAAAAATAAATGACTTTAGGGCGCCTGGGTGGCTCAGTGGATTAAGCCGCTGCCTTCGGCTCAGGTCATGATCTCAGGGTCCTGGGATCGAGCCCCGCATCGGGCTCTCTGCTCTGCAGGGAGCCTGCTTCCTCCTCTCTCTCTGCCTGCCTCTCTGCCTACTTGTGATCTCTCTCTCTGTCAAATAAATAAATAAAATCTTTAAAAAATAATAAAATAAAATAAATGACTTTAGGAAGGATGACTAGGCCCTTAGAAAAATAAATGGGAGGTACGGTAGTTGGTGACACAGCTTGTCTGGTGTTGGCTGTTGATTTCTAACCTCCTTTTTTGTGTTGAGTCAGTCTTGCCTCGTTGATGAAACTCCCTGGGAAGGAATCTATGACAATTGAGTTCCTTTTTTAAGATCTGTCTTTAGGCAGATAAGAGAAGTTCAGAGAAAGGCTCTCCCTGCGTTTGCTGCTTTTTAAGTGCCTACAGTTCAAAATAATCAATACGCCAGTGTGGTATATTTTAGGGTGGCATATTCTGTGACTCTTCACACACTTCATGAAGGAGTAACAGCACTATCTTTGAAACGCAGTCTCCAAATATTCTATTTAAGAAATTCCATTCAGTCATTTGAATAGTCTTAATTAGCCCACAAAAATTGTTCTGGTACTCATTTTATATACATGATAGTCTTTGAGTACACATAGCAAAAAGGAAAAGCTACGATTATAACCAGAGTTATAATAGGATGGCAGAGGTAGAACTGTTTGATGCATCATATTCTTCATACTATTATGTGTATTTCTTTAAGTTATAATGTTTTAAAAATTATTTTGTAAATTAATGTACAGGGAACTTAGAAATCCTATTCTTTAGTAAATACATTTAAATACTTCACTGAGCAAAATTTCAAAGTATATATAAACACAAATGCACAAAGAGAGATGTCTATTTTCAAAACTTCCTGACTGGCCATAATCCTAAATATATTTTTGAGAAATATTTAATGAGGCCAAAAGGAATGCCTTTATTTTTTAAAGAATAATGATTAAATAATGACATTCTACTCTCAACATAAACAAACCAACATACACACAAATCATATATTTGGAGATGGAAAAATATCTAGTAGGAACAATATCAAGTAAACTGGTCATTTTACAAATAAAACAAAAAAGAATCAATGAATGTGTTTTGTCTAATGTTATTCAGATATAGAGCTAAAACTAGAAACCGTATGTCCTTACTCAGAGAGTTCCCTATTGCTCTTTATCTCTGTGCCTCTCTCTTTTCCTTCTCCTTTTTTACCTTAATGAATAAAAGTGAACACTACGTGTGTCATCTGAAATATAGAATTCATAAAATACAAAGTACTGTTCTACCATATATAAAATGTACAATATACAATAACTAGAGATGTTATTAAAGTCAAGCTTATTCAATGAATAAGATGACAGAATGAAAAAATTTATCTAACACCAGCCAATGATTTGATTTTTTTTTTAAAGATTTTATTTATTTATCTGACAGAGAGAGATCACAAGTAGGCAGAGAGGCAGACAGAGAGAGTGAGAGGGAAGCAGGCTCCCTGCCAAGCAGAAAGCCCGATGCAGGACTCGATCCCAGGACCCTGATATCATGACCTGAGCCGAAGGCAGTGGCTTAAACCACTGAGCCACCCAGGCGCCCTGATTTGATTTTTTAATGCTCCTGAGAAGCAAGTTTTACCTACTGAACGCACATGTGAATAGGCAACATAATTTTTAAACTTTTTGTTAAGAAGTAAAAATAAAGGCTGTACCATCACGGAGGTTATTTAACTAATTTTAACCTGGCATAAAATTTCCTGACATTTATTTAATTATTTCTAAATTGAATGAAAGGAAATTATCCAAGGGGCAAATTCATTTGTGAGCCTCTCTGAACAGAAATGTTTTCTGCACTTAGGAAACAAGCTTGACAGTATGGCAAGTATTTTTTTTTTTTTTTTTTTTATGTGGACATCTGTCTCTCTATTCTGGAGAACATAAATACAGCCCACATGATACATTCCAGATGGTGAGCTTTTTCAGTTACCATGGCCCAAATACACTGCTGAGGTGAAACGCCATCCTCTTCCTGCTGAATACTATAGGAAGTGAGGAGCTGAAACTTTCACAATTCTATATGAATGACAAAGAGATGTAGTGTTTACATTTTCTAAATGTTTGGGATGTTTTCTCCTTATATAATATGTTATATTTAAATGTCATATATAATCTGTCCATATTTAAAATGCAACTATTAGTTGCTATGGATGGCACATTTTCTTTCACAATATCCCTTCATTCCCTTGATGTTTTCTAACTAAATAAGAGATAATTTTCAAGCATATGGATTCTAATCTTATAGCAACGTTTGGCATTTTGGAAAGCCATATCATAATTTGTTAAATGAAAATGAATCACCAAATTTATACAGTAATTGGAGTAAAGTATTACAATCTGCATCATCTAAAAATGCCTCCCTTAAGAAATAACTAACTTTTTACAGAAAACTAGTCAAGTTTATCTATAACCGAATGAGGAAAGACATTTATGGGAAAAATGCCTTGCAAAGCATTTCGTTCATGTTGCTGACATTCATGTGTTCTATCGAGGGTTCTACTCCCTTTGAAATTTCTAGGCTCTGAGATTAAGCATCACTGAGCCAAGAGGAGACTCAAAGAAATAAGGCACCAGCAATTACCTGCTACATTCACCTCATACACGTGAGGATATGGTCCTTCTAAACAGAGGTGAGGCACGTAGGTCTTTTGCAGGAAAGAATTGTGAAGTAGGTACATACTGAAATACTCTCCCTGATTATAATACATGGTTTCTGTCTATTTAAAATCTCCATCTATCCTCTAAAGAAAAAAAAAATACATGACCATAGTGAGGCCACTGACAAAAGAAACTTGTTTGGAAATAAAATTGTGGTCAGGAACTTGAATGTTCAAGAAAGGTAATTTTCTTCAGATTATCAATATTTGAAATGAGAGAAAACTATATATAAAAGTATGCCTATATGCATTCAGATTTAATGCCATAAATATACTTACCCTGTGCCATAAGTTTATAAAATATTCTATGGGTTTATATTGTTTTTTAAATGAATTAGAAATCTTATCTATAAAAAAGTCCAAAATATTTATCTCTATATATACTGTTACCAACCTAGCTAGTTAAAATGCAATTATTTAGACTTTAGGTTAATAATTTTTGTGATATCTTCTAGATTAAAATCTGAATAAAACCTGGAGAATACTTTTGAAAAAGAATTCTGAAACTCCTTGATGCAAAATTTGTATCCACTTTAGGACTGTTTAGCTTGATGATTCTTGCATTGCAAGGTTCAATATTTGTCCAAAATGTGCTTCAATTTAAACCCATATTGCAAACCTAATAGACTTCTAATGATATGCCACACTATAGATTCCCAGGCAATCTAAAAAAACAAACCAACTTCTAGAACTAATAAGTGAATTCAACAAGGTCACAAAATGTCAGATAAGATTCAAAAAATCAATTGTATTTTATATAGCAATGATAATATGGGCACCAAAATTAAAAATACAGTACTATTTACAATTGTTCAAAAAAGGATATAGGCATAAATCTAACAAAACGTGTCTAGGGTACTTATGCTGAAAGCTATAAAACACTGACAAAAGAAATTTTTAAAAGTCCAAATAAATGGACAGAAATAATCTTTCATGGATTGGAAGACTCAACATAGTAAAGATGCCAATTTTCCCAAATTGATACATTGGTTTAAAGTGATTCTTATCAAATGCCCAACAAGATTTTTTTAATATAGATGAACTTTTATTAAATTTATATGGAAAGTCAAAGGTACTATAATAGCTAAAACAATTTTGAAAAATAAGAAAATGAGGGAAATACCTTTACACAATTTCAAGTCCTATTATAAAACTATAGTAATCAAGACTTTGAGAATGGTGAATGGATAGACACATAGAACAATAGAGTGATGTACAGGTATCTCTTGCTCATCAAAAGTTTGTATTATGTCATTTCACTTTTACAAAATACCCACATTACTATCTGTTTTCACCAACCAAAAGAAATCTGAAGAGGATATTCACTTTTATAAGACAAAAAAGCAATAATAGTATTCAGCATTTGTTTTGCAATAAACTGGTGTGGGGCAGCAGGTACCCTAAGCAGGGAGAGGTGCCCCGCGCAGCTCCTTTCCTGGGACCTACACTCAGCATCTCAGCATCAAGCCACTATACCTTTGAACTGTGTCTGTGAGCATCTGTGATTTATCTCCACTTATTTTATGCATCTGTTAGCAAGATGTTTCTTAAGTTATCAGAAAAACTTAAGAGGAGTTATTTTTGGGTCAGGGAACACTTGAAAATTTTTTCTTATTAATAATACTTGGTTCTTGGCTTTATATCATTTCAGCTTATGAAAAATTTCATAGGAATGCTCTACTTTGGGATAGCAGGGGAAACCTGTAGAGAATGTAATTAGAAACTAACACAAACCTGCCAAGCTGATTTTGACATAAATGAAAAGCAATCCGATGCAGGAATGAGGGCCTTTGAACAAATGGTGCTTGATAAATTATATAACCATAAACAGAAAGAGAGGGAGAGAGAGAAAGAGAGAGGGAGGAAGAGAGAGAGAGGGAGGGGGGTAATGATGGAAAGAGGGGAAGGAAGGAAAGAAGGAAGAGAGGAAGATGGCAGATACATAGGCAGGCAGATATTTCATTATATTTTGGAATGATAAATGGGAGAGAAATCTAATAGCAAAATTAATATAAATACAAATATGTGCATATATACATAGAGACAGATACATGTTGAGTATTTTTATATTTACCTGTATTTTGCATATGAAGAACACATAGAAAGAACTGGGCTAGTAGAATCAGGAGCAAGAGCTGGAGGACAGTGCTTTCAAACCATGCAGGTAAGATTATCGGAAAGAGAACTGTGGCATTTTTAAAGAGGCAATCCACTACAGCCCGCTGTCCATATAAATGTATTAGGATTGAATGAGAGATTCCTGTAAAGCTTATACTGTTTTGCTGTTTTATCAGTCCCTCCCAACATTTGATCTCAAATTGACCTTCAGATCCTACCCACATTTGCTTCCTAAAACTTTTAAAGTTGACTTTTTAAGTTGCTAGTGACAGAAAGGCTACTCAAATCAGCTTAAGTAAAAAAGAGAACCTTGATGGTTCCATAATGGAAGGTAAACTTTGTTTCAAGTATCATGAGTCCTCTTTCTCTCTACTTTTGTTTGATCTGGGTTATGGTCACGATCTCCTAACAGAGATGGTTCTTCTTCAAATGGCTAAAGGAGTTAGTGACACAGAAGAGAGAACTTTCATTTCAGGGAAGGTCTCTGGTCCGATATGGAAACAATGCCTATGTTTGTTTTTTTTTTAACTTTTTTTAAAGATTTTAAAGTAATCCATGCACCCAACATGGGACTCAAACTTAAAACCGTGAGATCAAAAGTCATGTGTTCACCCCACATGCTTATGCATTTTGACACAAGATTTGATGAATGGCTGTGAGATATCATTAGTCCAGATCCTAGGGCTGTCCAAAAAAATGAGGAGGAAAGGACTGCTGTGTTCTTCCCCATTGGTTGTACATTTTTGCCTCTCCATTCTGGTGACTAGTTTGGCCCACAGTTTTCTTCAACTTAGAACTCATCATGACACTAATCATTAAGGGCTATGATAATAAAGAACTGAATTAAATATGTATTTGTTGAATCGGAATTTATGAGTGTAGCTCACAATTGGTCCATCTCCACAAGAAGCATATCACTATGAGATGGCACCAAAATTTTATATATTATATATTTTACATATTACATATTGCCTCTACATTTAACATAACATTTTCCCCCAACGGGTGCGCAAAAAAAATAACATGACAAATAACTAATAAATTGTTTGCTTATTCACTTTGCTATTAAAACTTGACTCTTCAGGGCACCTGGGTGGCTCAGTGGGTTAAAGCTTCTGCCTTTGGCTCAGGTCATGATCCCAGGGTCCTGGGATCGAGCCCAACATCGGGCTCTCTGCCCAGCAGAGAGCCTGCTTCCTTTCCTCTCTCTCTGTCTGCCTCTCTGCCTACTTGTGATCTCTCTGTCAAATAAATAAATAAAATCTTTAAAAAAAAAAAAAAACTTGACTCTTCCATCTTTTTTGTTTGTTTACACAAAATGTATGAAATAGAATTGACGCACGTTCTATATATTAACTTTTTATGGCCTTGAAATTAAGCAATTCCTTTTTGTAAGTGGTAAATTACTCTTTATAATTTTAAGAATCTGTTCAATTTAGTGCTGACATGTCTCAGAACCATGCTGAGTTCTGGAAAAAGAAGATCGTATATACAGTGATCAAAATTTAGTAGCACAACTAAGAAGCATATATGGTTAAAATGGTTGAAAAATGGTTGAAAAACTCTGTTGTGTAAAATACAGGGCTCTTTCAACAGATACCCTTGGGGTGTGGCATTTTAGACCCCCGGAAACTAAATATACCTTAACTTGAAATGGATTTTAAAATAGAAACCTTTCTACAATGAGTCTTTGTGTATTCACCTCTCTTCCTTAATTCCTATACTTCCCTTAGGACTATGTTAAGAATAGAATATCTGGCATTCCAATGAATCGCTTGGCTTATGGCTGCAGAAGAATAGGTATAAAGATACCTACTTCACTGGATATTTTTTCCTGCTTTGTTGAAAACTAGCTGACCATAGAGTTGAGGGTCCATATCTGGGCTCTCTATTCTATTCCATTGATCTATGTGTCTCTTTTTGTGTCAGTAACATGCTGTCGTGGTGATCATAGCTTGTAATATAGCTTGAAATCAGGCAATGTGATGCCTCCAACTTTGTTTTTCTTTTTCAGTGTTTCCTTGGTGATTCAGGGTCTTTTCTGGTTCCATACAAATTTTAGGATTGTTTGTTCCAGCACTTTGAAAAATGTCATTGGTATTTTGATTGGGATGGCACTGAAAGTGTAGATTGCTCTGGACAGCATAGACATTTTAACAATATTTATTCTACCGATCCATGAGCATGGAATGCTTTTCCATCTTTTTGTATCTTTTTCAATTTCTTACATAAGTGTTCTGTAGTTTCTAGAGTGTAGAGCCCTCACCTCTTTGGTCTTAACTGTAAATGGAATTGATTCCCTAATTTCTCTTTCTACAGTTACATTGTTAGTGTAGAGTAAAGCAACTGATTTCTGTGCATTGATTTTTTTTATCCTGCCACATTACTGAATTGCTGTATAAGTTCAATGGAAAAAAAGACAGTCTCTTCAATAAATGGTGCTGGGAAAATTGGACAGCTATATACAGAAGAATGAAACTTGAACATTCTCTTACATCATACACATAGATAAACTCTAAATGGCTGAAAGATTTCAATGTGAGGAATCCATTAAAATCTAGAGCAGAACATAGGCAGCAACCTCTTCAAAACTGGCTTTGTTGGAGAAACTTTTGTTTCTCCAAAGGGAAACAAAAGGGAAAATGAACTTCTGGGACTTCATCAAGATCGAAAGCTTTTGCAGGGCAAAGGAAACAGTCAACAAAACAAAGAGGCAACGAACAGAATGGGAGAAGATATTTGCAAATGACACTACTGATAAAGGGCTGTTATTCAAGATCTATAAAGAACTTCTCAAACTCAACACCCAAAAAACAAATAATCAAGTTAAAAAATGGGCAGAAAATATGAGCAGATACTTCGCCAAAGAAGACATACAAATGACTAACAGACACATGAAAAAAATGTTCATCATCATTAGACTACAGGGAAATTCAGATCAAAAACAAACTGAGATATCACCTTACACCAGTTAGAATGGCAAAAATTGACAAGGCAAGAAACAACAAATGTTGGCAAGGATGTGGAGAAAGGGAAACCCTCTTACACTGTTGGTGGGAATGGAAGTTGATACAACCACTTCGGAAAACAGAGTGGAGGTTCCTCAAAAATTTAAAAATAGAGCTACCTTATGACCCAGCAATTGCACTACCAGGAATTTACCCCAAAGATATAGATGAGTGAAAACAAGGGCCACATGCACCCCAATGTTCACAGCAGCAATGTCTATAATAGCCAAACTATGGAAAGAGTTGAGTGAGATGCCCTTCAACAGACAAATGGATAAAGAAGATATGGCTCATATATATAATGGAATATTACTCAGACATCAGAAAGGATGAACACCTAACTTTTGCATCAACATGGATGGAACTGGTGCTAAGTGAAATAAGTCAAGCAGAGAAAGTCAATTATCATATGCTTTCACTTATTTATGGAACATAAGGAATAGCATAGGAAAAGGAAGGGGAAAATGAAGGTGGGGAGGGTGGAATGGGAGGGGAGATGAGCCATAAGAGACTATGGACACTGGGAAACAAACTGAGGGTTTTAGAGGGGAGGAGGGTTGGGGGGGATGGGTTAGCACAGTGATGGGTATTAAGGAGGGCATGTACTGCATGGAGCACTGGGTATTATACAGAAACAATGAATCATGAAACACTACATCAAAAACCAATGATGTACTATATGGTGACTAACATAATAATAAGTGCACAAAAATTTTTAAAAAATAAAAATAATAATTAAAAAAAATGATACCCACTTCAACTTAGCAGCAGGAATCAGACATAAAATGCAAATATCTCAAAATGCAGACTGTCAACATAGCTATTTTATAGTATCTGGAAAAAATCTGTTACTGTTATTGTCTTTCAAAATGGGGACAAGTATATTTAAAATTTAATGTATTTGTTTTATGATTTTTAAAATTACACTATTGTCTCTCCACTTCCCTCTATTTCTTCCTTTTCCCCCAGAATCTATTAATTTTCTTTCTTCTCATTTCAGTGTTTCATCACTTGTTTTGTATGGGGAAGGTTTTAAATATTAACCAAGTCAAATTGTTATATGTGACTGATGATTAGTTAGAAAATTAATTCTTTACAGATTTGTCCCCCCTCAAAACCTTCATGTTAATTAAGTCTCAATTATCAAATACTGTCAATGAGTAAATCATGGCATCAAGAATTTGAAAATTACCCAATATAAAAATCATTATTTCATATAGTATATTACTTTCCTGTGATACCTTTCCTGAGTAATAGATTCTTATGGCTTGTTAATGTATATAAACTATGACTAACACTTTTAGGATAGATCATAGACAGCTAGAATGTGAACTTTACTTAAGTAATCCAAAACCTTATGTGAAAGTTTCTGGTTAATACTTGAATTGGTTACTCATAATTTTGCATAAATTATGAATATTGTTTAAATTAACATAACCACTATTTAAACTTACCAAAAATACAAATATATCTAACTATAATCATAGTAGTGATAAATTTGGGACATCAGAGCCAAGTGGATATAATAAAAAAATAAGGTGAATATTAATGATTTATTATACACTAAATGCTACTCTTTATATATTATATATATTACTACATTTAACATGATGTTATAAGGCAGGGAGTATTTCATCCCATTTTACACATAAGAAAACCTGAGAAGCTGTGTAAACTACCCAAAGAAAGTTAAAGTTAGTGAATAATAAAAACTGGATTACAACACAGAGTCCGGCTTCCACAGCCTGCTCTATGCTATCAGTTCTACTGACAGTTACATATATGAAAATGTTCAGCCCCTTAAAAAGAATAATCATTTATTAAAACTGATTAAATTAATAATTCAGGTGTTACTGAATTATTTAAGTTAATAATTATTAAATGAATAATTTATGTATTATTTTTAGATAATCCGAGTCTTTATTTAAAGTCAATCAATACAGTGTTATGGTAGTTAATCAATTGATTTACTAATTATATTTTTTGAATTATACATGCTTATCCAATGCATGTATAGCCACATTGAAAAATGCCTTTTCCCCATTTTTTAATCATCAGCTTTTAACTTATTTATTATATGGATGTGATTATTAGAATATTCATATGAGAATTTGTTGAGGGAGCTCATCTTTTTAACTGATAGATTTTGACTCCTTAAATCTCCATTAGAAGAAAGTAAACTTCTGTTATGTTCCTCAAAAGTCAATACATTTTGACATTTTTATAATTCCAAGTTTGAAGTTAACTTGCAATGGCTACATGGGAATTATTTCTACATCTGTTCATACATACAGTAGAGTAAAATAAATTATTTTAAAACATTTTTTCTATCTTTAGTTTATGTATATTTCCAAATCTCTAATCTAAACATTTTACTTCTTTTTGTCACATGTTTTACACTGCTTATTTTATTTTATTTTATTTTATTTTTTTAAAGATTTTATTTATTTATTTGACAGATAGAGATCACAAGTAGGGAGAGAGGCAGGCAGAGAGAGAGAGAGGAGGAAGCAGGCTCCCTGCCAAGCAGAGAGCCCGATGCAGGACTCTGGGATCATGACCTGAGCGAAAGGCAGAGGCTTTAACCCACTGAGCCACCCAGGCACCCCTGCACTGCTCATTTTAAACGCCTAAGACAACTGTTTGACAATTTAATAACAAACATATTCATTTTTTCTCAAATAATTTATGTTATTATAAATATAAGTCATGACCTAAACCTTAAAACTGGTATTAAAGCAAGCAGATAAGCAAGAAACTTATTTACTAAATCTTATTATTTGTCTAGAATTTAACAGTTAAAATCAACAATTAAAACCATTTTCATCTTTATAATTTTATTTTATAAAAATAATTTTAATACATTTTATGAGTAAGTCAATATTTATTAAAAATTTCTCAGACACGGGCTGGGAGCTGAGAACACAGAAATGGCAAAATATAACCCTAACTTAGAAGAATCTAGAAGAACTACTTCAATTAGTAGTGAAACAAAAAAGAAGAATTATTACAGTTTCACTGAATGGGAGATAAAACAAGAAAAGCATAAAGTATTAGTAAAGCACATACATTTCTGTTTAAATGCATGGAAAGTATCTTATGAGCCGTCTTTGAAAAGGACAGATTCCTGCTGGAAACTGTGCTCGGGTATTCACAACAGAGAATTAAGCTTAGTCAGTGTTCATATTGCTAATCCTTCCATCAAGACCATTGGCTTTCTTTAAATAGCCTATATAAGTGTGACCTGGATGAGAGTTCATGAGCTTACTCATTGTTGTCTGCCATGCCTATCTATCAGCTTTCAGGATACTGAAGTAGAATGTTTGTTGTTACATGTGTACAGATATATTCATACCACACACACACACGTACATGCAGGCACAAAGACTCACATTTTTAGGTCCTGTGGTTTGATTTTGTTTATCGTATTAAACAAGGTAGAATGAATGAAAACAAACCAGACTTCATGAGATAAATTATTGGTAATCTTGGATGAATAAGTTAAAGGAGGAAAAAGCCAACTAATATAACAACAATATACAAAAACATCCAAGTTTCTTTCTTACTTTCTTCACTACTATCTGAAAATTTACAATCCAAGATAAAAAAACAACTTTGTCACAATAGAATAATACTGAGAAGAGCTTATTATTTTGATCAACTGCTCTAAAAAGGTAACAGAAAAAAATTAAAATTTCATTGTAAGAGCAGATAAATGACAGCTTCATGAAGTTTATAAAAATGATCGTATTGACTATAATAATATGTGTTTGGACATTATATTTGGAAACTATGTAAATGTATCTGGGCACAAACAAGAAATATACAGTTGTTATTAAACAATTTCAATAAAATTTCATATTTAATAAAGTTAGATTGTTGTCTGATACTGTAAAACACGTAGAAGCATCAGTGGTATATCTAAGTCATGGTCATAGAATCTGAGTATCAGTGCAGGAGTTGTCTAATTTGCATAACTGTAAAAACCTCAACTGATATGTGACAGCAGAAGAATCATAGTATGTGTCTTTTTTTAAAAGACTTATTTATTTGACAGAGAGAGAGAGATCACGAGTAGGCAGACAGGCAGGCAGAGAGAGAGGGGGAAGCAGGCTCCCCGCTAAGCAGAGAGCCTGATGCGGGGCTCGATCCCAGGATCCTGAGATTATGACCTGAGTCGAAGGCAGAGGCTTAACCCACTGAGCCATCCAGGTGACCCTCATTCCATGTGTCAAGCATATTTTGGAAGATATTTACAGCCAGTCACAGTAAAGTTGTGAAAAGCAATACTCTTTGGAGGACCAACCATTAAAAAGGCACCTGCCCCCGTGTACCCGAATGTTTATTAGCAGCAATGTCTACAGTAGCCAAACTATGGAAAGAACCTAGATGTCCATCAACAGATGAATGGATAAAGAAGAGGTGGTATATATACACAATGGAATACTATGCAGCCATCAAAAGAAATGAAATCTTGCCATTTGCGACGACGTGGATATCATGCTTAGTGAAATAAGTCAATCAGAGAAAGACAACTATCATATGATCTCCCTGATATGAGGACATGGAGATGCAACATGGGGGGTTAGGGGGATAGAAGAAGAATAAATGAAACAAGATGGGATTGGGAGGGAGACAAACCATAAATGACTCTTAATCTCACAAAACAAACTGGGGGTTGCTGGGGGGAGGTGGGGTTGGGAGAGGGGGAGGGGGTTATGGACACTGGGGAGGGTATGTGCTATCGTGAGTGCTGTGAAGTGTGTAAACCTGGCGATTCACAGACCTGTACCCCTGGGGATAAAAATACATTATATGTTTATAAAAAAAAAAAATTGGAAGGGGAGGCGAACCATAAGAGACTATGGACTCTGAAAAACAACCTGAGGGTTTTGAAGGGTCGGGGGTGGGAGGTTGGGGGAACAGGTGGTGGGTAATAGGGAGGGCACGTTTTGCATGGAGCACTGGGTGTTGTGCAAAAACAATGAATACTGTTATGCTGAAAAAATAAATTAAAAAAAAAAAAAAGGCACCTGCCCTATAAGAATTTAAGAGTCTTAGCTTTCGTGGTCCCATGTCACCTGCTGTCACTGCAGATGTGTACGAGGGGCCTCCTCCTCTCTCAATCTGAAGGCTGAGTCTCAGCCTGAGGCAGAGCGATATCCTTTGATGGCATGTCCTCAACATTGGTGTTCAAAGTGAGAAAAAGATCATCTATATTCATCTATATTTTTAAGCTAACTAATGGACTAGAAATCCACCTAGGAATTAGTGTATAAAAACAGGATGAATCTTTGTAACTGAAAATTTTCATATTGTATATATTTGTCATGTTGACTATGTCTATAATAAATATAAAGTGGAAGGATTCCTGTGACCATTTTCTACTTACTGAGTTTAAGGCAATGGAGTGAATGTAACATGGGTCATTATAGATACTGGCCTTCCTGCCCAAAGCTTTGTCTTCTTTACTTTACTTCTAAGAACTTACGTTTTGTATCTGTTCAAAAAGAAATTAAAAATAAGAAATTCCTAAAGGAAGAATTCCAAAATATTTCTGACACCGAATAAATAAAAAATGATAACCATCAGGACGTTCCAATGTTTTCTGTCTATAGGAAAAAGAAAAAAAAATGTACAGATAAGAAAGGAAAAAGTAAAACCCTTCTTATGAAAAGATAACAAATTTTCTACTAAAATAATTGAGTGTAGCAAGACTACATAAGTTCACCATAAAAATTAATCAGACTTTATGTGCTGCTAACAGAGTTGGAACTTTAACAAAATGGGATTTAAAAATATCACCAAAAGCATGAATTTAAGGTTACCTTTTTAAAAACATATGTAGGAACTATGCTTCAAAAACTATAACATATTACAAAGAGAATTTAAATAAGATCTAAATAAATAGAGATATGCCACATTCAGTTTGGAAACCTCAATATTGTTAAGAGGTCAATCCTCCCAAATTGATGTGCAGATTTATTACAATCAAAATAAAAAATCCAACATCCTCTTTTTAAATAGAAATTTTCAAGTGTATTTTAAAATTTACACGCAGGGGCGCTTGGGTGGCTCAGTGGGTTAAAGCCTCTGTCTTCGGCTCAGGTCATGATCTCAGGGTCCTGGGATCAAGCCCCACATTGGGCTCTCTGCTCAACGGGGAGCCTGCTTCCTCCTCTCTCTCTGCCTGCCTCTCTGCCTACTTGTGATCTGTCTGTCAAATAGATAAATAAAATCTTTTTAAAAAAATAAAAAATAAAATTTACATGTAACTTGCCAGGACTTAAAATACACAAAACAAATTTTGAGAGGATTAATGAAGCTGGAACATTCACAGTACCTAATTTTAAGAATTACTATAAAAGTACGATCAAGAGAGTGTTATTGAATAAATGAAACAAGATGGGATTGGGAGGGAGACAAACCATAAATGACTCTTAATCTCACAAAACAAACTGGGGGTTGCTGGGGGGAGGTGGGATTGGGAGAGGGGGAGCGGGCTATGGACATTGGGGAGGGGAGGCGAACCATAAGAGACTATGGACTCTGAAAAACAACCTGAGGGTTTTGAAGGGTCAGGGGTGGGAGGTTGGGGCAACCTGAGGGTTTTGAAGGGTCAGGGGTGGGAGGTTGGGGGAACAGGTGGTGGGTAATGGGGAGGGCACGTTTTGCATGGAGCACTGGGTGTTGTGCAAAAAGAATGAATACTGTTACGCTGAAAAAATAAATAAAATGGGAAAAAAAAAAGAGAGAGTGTTATTGGCAAATTGTTAGGTAGATCAATAGGCCAGCATAGAGTACAGAATTAATTCCAAACATATCTAGTCAATTGATAGTTGATGTAATGCCAAAGTAATCTAATAGGGAAAGGGGAGGTTTTTGTTTTTTGTTTTTTTTTTCCCAACAAATAGTACTGGGAAATTAGTTTTATATAAAAGAATGAATCTTGATCCTTTACCCATACTATAATAAAAAATTTTAACTCAAAATGTATCCTAGACCTAAATGTAAGAGTTAAGACTATAATACTTCTGGAGGAATATATAGCAGAAAACATTTGTAACCATTACTTAGGCAAAGATTTCTTACAATAGAAACTTATAGAATGTTATAGAAATAAAGGACAAAATTAGCAATATAAAAACTAAAAACTTCTGTTCTTAAAGATATTATTAAGGTTTTGAAAAAAGTAGCAACAAACTGGAAGAAAACAGTTTTAAAACTCATTTCTGTAAAAAGCTTATAATATTTAAAGGAATCTTAAAACTAAGTAATACAAAGAAAACAACCCAGGAGGCAAAGGTTTGAACAGTACATCACCAAAGAAGATATATGAATAGCCAATCAGTACAAAAAAGATGGTCAAAAACTATGGTCATTAGTGAAAGGCAAAAAAGAAAAAAAAAGGATTATATCATTAAACATTTACTAGGAAGTTTAAAACAAAAACAAAAAATAAAAATAATACCCTAATAATTCTAAATGTTGACAATGATGCAAATAAACTAGAAATCTCATCCATTACCAGTGGGAACACAAATGGTATAGCCACTTGGGAAAAAAAAAAGTTCAGTAGTTTTTTACAAACAATATATGGTGCTATAATCCTACTCCTATATACACACCTAATGGAATGAAAATTATGTTCACAAAAATGCCTGTTTGGCAATATTTACATGAACTTTATTCATCATTACCTAGAACTAGACAAAGTATTGTGTGATTTCATTTACATAACATTCCAGAAAATTAAATTTACTGGTGCAGAACAGGAGTTGGAGGTAAGAATTAACCACAAAGGTGTCACATAAGGAAATTTTTAGGGTGATGTTATTGTTTTGGATAATGGTGGTAGATAATAACTCTAGCCTAGCCCTAGATCTGACTGTATATTTGCCAAAAATCATGGAATTGTTCGTCACAAACAATAAACTTTGCTGCACAAAAATTAAAAACAAATCGTTCAGGGGTATAACAAGAACGGCTGAATATTATGACAAATGAATCTAATTATATTACAAATATATTATAAACTCCATCAAAAGGTAGGAATTAAGTAGCTGACCTAAGTAACTCCAAAAAACAGTTTTAACTGGACACTCTGAGATGAAAGTTTTTACCAAAATGAAATTATATTCTAGGTTTGTTTTGTTTTCCCAAGCAGTACTAGTTAGCAATTAAGAAACAATCTGACTTATATAGGAGGGTTGAAGACGTGAATACAAAAATGTGTAAATATTATGAGCCAGGCATTTCACCGTCTGAGAAAGAAGTTAGAAAGCTTACAGGCGGGCAGATTAGAATAAACCCTGTGGTACTGGATCAGAGTAGAAGATACCAGTATCAACTCATGTATATCTTAAAATCTCTGGAAATGTAGAGACACAGAATTAAATGCAGTGTTTTGTATGCAAGACTGTCTGCACAGGTTATTTCCTAGCTCTGTCCCTGGAGATGGAACGGAAACAGTCACACCCCAGGAGCAACAGGCACACCCACTGTCCAGATCTTAGCTTCCAAACACTGTGAGTGACCAGAAAGACCCAAAGCTCTAAAGACAAATGTCCACCTTCAGGGCTGGAGCAAAGGAAATACAGGATAACCCCAGAGCTTCTTGTAGCACCAAAAAATCAGGAAGTACATAAAAGTAAAATTGGGGCAATGTCAAATGACATGGAAACTAACTTGAAAGAGCTCCCAAGGGACCTAACCTAAGGTGGGGGAATCTGCCCCCACTCAGAATTGATATACTAAGAATCCCTAGTTTTTAAAAATCTACCAGAAACATTTAAAAAGAATTAGATATGTACTGAAAATATAAAAGTTGAAAGTCTGTGACGTATATGTGCATTATAAATACTAGGTTAGTTCTATGGCTATCAATCACTTAGCCCTACTGGGTAATACATGGACCTGTACTGAACTTCTTGATACATGATAAATTTCCCTGCCTTCTCCCACAAAATCCCTTAAAGTACCTTAAAAAAAAGGGAAGCGGGCACCTGGGTGGCTCAGTGGGTTAAGCCTCTGCCTTCGGCTCAGGTCATAATCTCAGGGTCCTGGGGTTGAGCTCTTGGGATTGGCTCAGTTGGTTAAGCATATGCCTTTGGCTCAGGTCCTGATCTCAGGGTCTTGGGGCTGAGCTCCACAATGGGCTGCCTGCTCAGCAGGGAGCCTGCTTCCCCCTCTCTCTCTGCCTATTTCTCTGCCTACTTGTGTTCTTTCTCCCTCTCTGTTTATTTTTGCATGTTCTATAGAAAATCTAGATTATTTTATAAATTTATTTGCCTGCTCAGTGAAGAAAAGTCACATAAGAATTAGAAGAAACTGTAGGAGTTACGTTTAATCATATATATAATACATAAGTATACTTTACAGTGCATTATTCAGGCTCTTTTTAAACATCTCATGAAAATCTTTTTCTGCAAATTATTAATAGATATTAATGTATGTTTTATTTATCTTATATCATTATATACATTTTAATTAATTTGAGTTTTATTTAAGGAAAAATGCAGATCCTTGTCCAAATTCTTACTTTGTTTGGTACCATATAAATATAATACTTATAACACAAAATATCTTATAAATATAAAGTGTTTTCATACATTTGATTTCATCTAATCTTTATTTTTATTATGGAAAAAAGCTTTAAATATTAACCACTATGAAGTATAAAAGAATAATTTTTACTTTTTAAAATATTTTATTTATGTATTTGAGAGAGAGAGACAGAGATTGTGACAGAGAGCACAAGTGGAGAGGAGAGGGAGAAGCAGGCTTCCCGCTGAGCAGGCAGCCCAACGTGGAGCTCAACCCCAAGACCTTGAGATCAGGACCTCAGCCAAAGGCATATGCTTAACCAACTGAGCCACCCAGGTGCCCAAAATAATAATTTTTAAAGGCCCTCTATTGATAAAGGTTTTATTACTGTTGTCTCTCCTCCTCTCCCCTCCCACCCCACAACACAGACTTACTCTGGTTTCTGTTTAGTATTACAGTGTTCCTTGTCAACACAAATTAACTCAGGAGGTGAACTGTTTTTTGTTTTGACTTCTTCAGGCAATAAATAAAAACCCAGAATAAATAAAATCTGAAATACTTATGCTGGCAGGTCTATTGCCATGATTTATGATCAATGTAGATTTTCCTCTTACAGTAAAGTCTTATGTCAGAAATATTTTGTCAATAACAATATTACATAAAACACAATCATAGTGATATTACTGGAAAAATGTATTGGTGTATAGAAGCAGACTTTGGTTCATCAAGGAATATTATTATAAAACAACTTTGGTAAAGAATGTTTTAGCTTCATGTTTGTCAAAGGGAAGGGAGAACTATCTGAGGCTCAACATTTTCCTATTAGCACACATGTATTTTGTGCTCTTTGTTATGCTGGCTTTCCATTAAATTTATTTATGCTCTATTGCTCTTAAGAGAAAATAATACAATATTCATGCAGAATTTTACTTGCTTTTACTCTAACAAATAGCATTCTGTTTTTTCTTCTTTTTTTTTCCCATTTCTGTTTTTTCTTCTTTAGTGACTTTCCCATGTCACTGCTTTCCTCGTAGATAAGAAATAGTTGTAAAACCACTGAATTAGATTTTGACTTCTTATAGTACTTATCAATAGTATTTTGACAGTGTTATTGAGGTACAATTGATGTATAATAAAAGGCAGTATTTAATGTGTACAATTTTACTTGTTTTAATGTACATTTATGGAACCATTACAATAATCAAGATAATGGACGTATCTGTCACTTCCAAAATTTCCTTGTGTGCTTTTTTAATCCTCTCTTTGGTTGTCTCTTTTCTCCAGGAAAACATTAATCTACTTTGAGTGACTATACATTAGTTTCCATTTCTCATATTTTTAAAAATGGATCCATATTATATATACTTGTCTTTGCCTGGCTTCTTTCACTCAACATTATTTGGAGATCAGCACATATCATCATGTCTTGCATCAACAGTTTCTTTTTTTTTTTTCTTTTAAAAATTCTGATTTTAATATTTTGATCGTTTCTTTATTGAGGAAGTAAAATGATATTTAGCTGCATACACACCAATACTAAATTATTTGTTTTGATGACAATTTAGAATGTTAATGTGTATCTGAATATTGTATACATTTTAAACTAAGTATGTTTACAATTAAAATTTTGGTACTATATTTTGACCAGTTTTGGTTTAACTACACTTTAAATTATCTGCAATCTTTCCTCTCCCCATTTATACCTTAGTTAATTGAGAGCTAGGTGATCCTGGAATCTGGAGCACTGGGTGTTGTGCAAAAACAATGAATACTGTTATGCTGAAAAAAATAAATAAAATGGGAAAAAAAAAAAAAGGCAAGGCTACCCAAATGCTTTAGACTGCCATTCCATTTCTGCTTAGTCAACAGTTTCTTTTTGTTGCTGAGTAGTTTTCCATTAAATATACATATATCATAATTTGTTTCTTTAGTCACATGTTAATGGACATCCAGGTTGATTCCAGTTTTTTACCATATGAACTAAATCTTTCTATGAACATCTATTATTATTTCTCTTCCTAGGCCAATACCTATGAATGGAATAGCAAGATTACATTGTAGGTACATGTTTAGTTTTTAACAAACTGCCAGGGTATTCATGGAAGCTGTAAAGAAATTTAAGGAGAAATTGGTATAGTCAGCGTGATGGCTACAATACCTGTTGAGACTTTATATCTTTTTATGTAATGGAAGGTGAGAAATTCATCAGTTAAGAGAAGAATGGC
This sequence comes from Meles meles, assembly GCF_922984935.1. Lineage (NCBI taxonomy): Eukaryota > Metazoa > Chordata > Mammalia > Carnivora > Mustelidae > Meles > Meles meles. The sequence continues at coordinate 91,080,384 of NC_060069.1, read as the reverse complement.
TGTATCTCAGGAATATATACAGCATTGTTTGGTTGTGGTGTGGAAGTTCCAATGGTGATTAAAAAAAAAAAAAAAACGAGAAAGATGTACATGGAAAGTGAGAAGCCAAATTAACAATTTATTACCTTTCAGTTCCTAATTAACTCTGATTTGCCTCCTCTATGATAACAAAGACATAGTTTGTTAAAACTTCTACTTTATCACCTGGTACAATGTTAATCCTGGTCAATAGAGGACAAACATGAAGGAAGAAAAGTCATTTTCTTCCTGGCTCCTATGTATCTTGGTCACTCATGAGGCTCCTGGAAAGTCCTCTGCCTTGCTTCCCAGGCTCCTGGGAGCACCCTTTCTCCAGTTGCCATCTCCAGTGCTCATCTGATTTATCTTGCACTAGATCTCTACAGATTAGATTTTTCCAGTGCTCGATTCCAGAGTGCATGCTCCTATCTTTATGTTCTACCTTATATCTGGCAGAATCTAATCAAGGATCTGGCTCTTTTGACCTTCAAAATATACATCGATATTGAATAAATAACTGAAAAATTCAACATTAGAAAACTTTCAGGTATTTTTATCACTAGAAGATGGCGCAGTTTGCAAAAATGAATAATATCATGTTTCCATTTTTAAACTCCATAAATGTTATCTCTTATAAACTATTATAAAAATGGTATATGTTGTAAGTAAGCATACAATTAATGTTAGTATCTATGACCAGCAATTAGCAACAAGTCAGACACTTGGTCATTAGTATTAAAGAACATGGTCACCTTCTTGATTAAAATGAGAATCCATGCTTTTATTTTCATTATACTGAGAGTACTTTCTGTGAGAAGCATCAATTTTAGAAAAGTAAAAAAAAAACAAAAACAAGAAGACATGTTAGAAGGCTACTGTAGATGTCTGGTTACAAGCTAATGGTGGCTTAATCTAGATTGTACATACCATGACAAAGTTTATGAAATACTTATTTTTAAAAGTAGAATCATGCATGTTGGATGTTGGATAGGTTATAAAAAATGAGGGAAATAAGACAGAGCTAACTCAGATCTGTGGCTCAAGTAAATATGCAACTGACTAGAATGCCGAACACAGGAAGAGGGGTATGTTTGAGTGGGACAGGAGTTCAAGATTTCCATTTTAACTTTGTTGTTAACTTTTTGTTAAGTTGTGAACTTTGTTAAGATGGCTAAAACACATCCGTGTGAAAATATCACAATGCAGTTGGAAATACCAAAGCAGTTCTCAGAGTTGATATGAGTTGCGAGAATACTCATGTAGCTGAGACATTTACTGCTCACCAAAACTCTAAGTGCTCTCCTGATTTGCCAGCCCTCTTGGATTTAGACAGGCCCAAGGTGATTAGTTATGCTGAAGGGCTGTGATTGAAAATCATGTATATCATTTTCAGACCAAATCACTGAAGAGCCAATGTGCGACCATTTATCTCCTCATTTGCCCCGCCAACTTAGATGGCTAAGTTTTCATATGATGCATTAAAATATGATAGACTGTTCACCAGTCTATTTTCCTGAATGACTATTGGGTTTTATAATGTCTATTAGAATCAAACTGAGAACATCAAGAGACTACCTGAATATATGCCTAGAGTTCAGAATAGAGGTCCAATCTAAAGATAGACATTTGGGAATCATAAACATGTTTTTAAAGTGCTAATAAATATTCTTTGATCAAACTTGAGTCAACCTAAATTTTCTGGACCTATCTGTGTACTTCCTTGTAAATCTCATTTTAGCAAAACCCTACTAATTCAGGTTAACTAGAACCCCCCATTTTCAGTATCTTATTACCCTGTTTATCAGCCTTGGTCCCTCATCCTTCACCAACCCCCAGATTATATCTGACCACCCTGGTCTGCCTTCAGCAAGAATCCTGCTAGGGAGGGTTAGCCAAAATCCCCCTTATCTCTGATGTTTCCTCTCAGAAATTTTCTATCCACCAACCTCCACCCTACTCCTAGGCTATAAATTTCCACCCACCCATGCTCTATTCAGAGTTGAGTCCAATCTCTCCCCCCAAAGTAAAATATTGCAGTGGTCCCTGTACCTATCATAATGGTCCTGAATCAAGTCTATCTTACCAGATTTAACAAATAACACAGAATATACAGAATGAATCTGATCAGGAAGTAAATAAAGTAGAGAAAATAGATGCTATAAGAACGGAGCCCAAAAACATTGGAAAGAGCCAAGACAAAGGGGATGTATAATTAAGGAGCCTGAGAAAGAATAGGATTTGACGTAAGAGAAAACCCAAGAGGGTAGTATTCTGAAAGCTACACATAGAAAATATTTTAAAGAGGAGAAATCAGCCTACCACTCTATATTGTTTATCTACCAAGTAAAAGAACTGCTTTGGTATTTCCAACTGAATTGTGATATTTTCACACAGATGTGTTTTAGCCATCTTAACAAAGTTCAAATTTCGATCTGTATTGACTATTGCATTTAGGAACATGGAGGAAATTTGTGACTCTGAGACAAAAGTTTGGAAGAGCAAATAGTGTATAAAACTAATTATAGGGAATTTTAAAAAGAATGGGAAGAGAGAAATTATTTTCAAAGATTGAAGATAATAACTTTAGAAGATATTTTTTCCTAAAAAATAGAAGAAATGGATTATTATGATGGGGATGGGGAAATTCGGACTTAACAAACATTCTTTTGGACTATAGAGAGTTCACATACAGAAACAGGAGAGAAGGCAAATTAGAATGCCACAGATGCATTTTGGCACAGAGGTAGTAGGATTACATTATCTTCTGACAGTTTCTGTTTTCTCAGCAACAGAGAAAGTAAGGCCATCAGCTGAAAATGAAGGAAGGCAAGGAAATACCAGAGAAAGACAGGAGAGGAGAAGCTAGGTACTAAATATTTTAAGAAGCTGAGAGCATATGAGTATTCTAAGGGAATGCAATAGAGTTGCTTGGAAACATTGCCCAAAAAGGACCATAGATTCTGATTATAGAGTAAATGATAGTTTACTATCTATGGTCTTTTCTATGGTAATTTACTTTGCCATCACAAGAAAGAAGGAAAGGGTTTATCACCATCAGAGCTAGAGATCATCACACCACCTCAATCAGGAAAGATAGGACAGTGTTGTAATAACAAAGTATCCCCTACGTTTTAATTATAACAATAGTTTATATCTAACTAGCTTAGTCAAAAACATGTGATAAAGGGTTTTATTCCAGGTATTCCTCCACAGATTAAGCTGACAGATGCATTTACAATAGAATACATATATCTTTATGCTGTTCATCAGAGAAAGAAACAGACTATAAAATGACATGCTAGTTCTTAAACGTTTTAGCCTGGATGTGACATATGCCACTTCACACCTAGTCCATAGGCTAGAACTAGTCACAGATTTCTGACTAACTGCAAGAGAAAAATGTAGAAAAGCCTAAAGATAATCAATGAGTAATAAATGTCTTTGACCCAATGTTTCAGTTATTTAACGTAACAAAATTATGACCTTCTTATGTACAGAAGTATAACTTAAAGACGACTGAGAGAATTTACATGAATATTTAGTGCACATGCCAGTAACTGGAAAAGAAACATGACATTCCCAACAATATATGGGTCCTCATTGATTTAATAGACATTTTGAAGCCATTCAAAAGCATGTCATTACCACTCCTACCTAAGTGTCCCAGTCTTTTCTGAGTTAAAGTCCTCAAATTATTAGAAATAGGGATTTGAGCTAGATAATTTCAATAAGGAGAGATGAAGTGTAGTATTATCTGACGACATGAATTTCAAATATAGAGATGGAGAGTGAATACTCAGAAAGTGACAATGAGGTACAAAGAGAACACCCATTCCCTCCCATAAACCAGTGGTAGAGAATCAGTGAAAAGAATGAAGCACCCACTCTTGAGAGGGTTATTGGAAGAGTACAACTTGTTGAAAATCTTTCACCTAAAGCAACCGATGAAAGGATCACTCAGAAATAAGTTGGAGAACATAGAGAATGTTAATAATGACTAAGAGTCACTGAAGGCACAGCAGAGGGTCATAGGGATCAGAAGAGAAGGCACACAGAATCAATGAGGCTTACAGTGAGGAGTGTGAAAGACCTGAGAGTCTTGGGGATTTCTGGTGGTGACGTAATTAAACAAGAATGAAGAATCTAATGTGAATACTTTGGGTAAGGCTGTGAGGGTTGGTAGAGCAGGAGAAGTGGGGATTCTTGCCTGAAACATAGTGCCCACTTTCCAATTTGGCCGATTGTTGAGTGGATTTATGGTCTTAATTAAAATGGTTAGCATTCAGAGGTTGTTCCAGACTATTATAAATGGAGGCTAAAGGTGTGTGAGTGACTTTATTTCCCCCTGCCTGACCTCAAGAAAGTGTAATATTTATTAAGGAGATGGAACACAGCTTTTAAAAAAGAGCCAAAGAAGCCAGCCATGACAACCAAAACAAAGGATATAGTCAAGTGAGGTAGAGAAAACTAAAACTGGCATGTCACAGAAAGGAATCAGATACCAACAACGTTTAAAGCAAAGAGTGTCAGGGTGCCTGGGTGAAGCAGTTGGTTAAGTGTTGGAACTCTTAATTGGCTCAGATTATGATCTCAGGGTCAGGAAATCAAGCCCCAAGTGGGCTCCAGGATCAGCATGGAGTCTGCTTGATTCTCTCTCCCTCTTCCTCTGCCCCTCCTGTCTGGGCTCTCACTCTCTCTCAAATAAATAAATAAAATATTTAAAAAAAAAAAAAAGGAAAGAAAGAAAGTGTGGCAAACTGCTAAAATAATGCTGAGAGTACCTGTGTGTTTGTGTTCATATACATGTTCATTTGGGGTTTTTTTGTTTTTGTTTTTTTGTTTTTTTGGCTGTGATAGATTCTAAAGTGACTATTGTCTTTACTAGGGAAAAACATATTTTTTCATGATTCATTTATTTAGTCATACTTTGAAATATATGTATATATATTGGGGGGGCAGAGAGAGAACAAGAGTGAACACACATATTATGTGTTAAGTATTATTCAAGTCTCCAAAATAAGAGAATAGTGCAAAATTCCCTGTCCTCATAATTTACTTCTGGTGTTTTTTTGTTCACCATGCTAAGCACTAATTATGAATGATCTGTCTTCTTCCCAAAAATTGTTCTTGGGTAAAATAGAGAAACAGAAGAAACTCAAAATCAACAACTAATTTGGTTGTTGATACTTATAGTCAAGGTAAGAAATCTCATGAAAAAGAATTCATAATGAATGTGTGGATTAAATAGGATCCTAATTAATGACTATTAATGCATCTTTTTTATAATAGATATTATCTAGTATTTGGCCTTTATTTGGAACGTTATTGTAAAAATTTGTTTTGAAACAGTGAATGGCAATGCATTTGAAAGACATGGGGTATTCTTTCAAATTAAAGTACGGTTGTTATAATAACATAATTAAAATATTAATATTAATGGGATTTCAAATTTGAAATTTGTAAGATTTACATAGATGGCTGCTGTATAAAATGGCTTTGCTGTCTTCTGTAACAAAGCATGAATAATGAAAAGGATTGGTTCGATAATAGGTTTCATAGCATTGTAACTGTCTATGCTAACCTACATCAGGCTCTATTTATGATAAACAGAAACAATCCTTAAGAAATTGTTAAAATAATCCTACCTCTTCTCTTAGAATGTTTGGCACAATAAAAAAAATATATGGGGGGTTCTTACAAATATATTCATTTGTTTAGAAAATGTCTTTTCCTTATGTCTAAGACATCTAAAATCAGACTCACATTAAATTTTAGGAAAATATAGGTGGAATCTGTTTTAGGTAACATAATTGACAATTTTTCCTGAGGTCCACAATTGATAGAAGGGAATATTATATAATATGATGTTTATGAAAAGAACTATTATAAAAGAGATTAGACTTTCACAATTTTGAGAGGCAAATATAAGTTAAATTTAAGTCTGTTTGAAGAAGCACTATGTTTTGAGGTTATCCTCAACTTTATTATTATTATAACAATGAAGATACTGTGCATATTTACACACAAGAGAACAATGGTATAGTCAATGCAATGTATATTGCAGTCTTACACGTTATCTACTACACTTGCTTCATAAAGGAAGAACTGAGACTTCAAATATTAAATAAATAGCCTGAGATCAGAATTGGATTAAAACCTGGTTTCCTGCATATCAACTCTTTCCTCACTTTGCTGTTTGACACTGTTGTTTCTTTGAATATGCTATTCTGGGAATATAAAATATCAAGTTGATATCAACTTGACTTGAACCTGGAATTTTCATTCTTTATTATTTTAGATTCCCTGTCTCCTAAATCTAAGATGAGAGCTTAGACTTCCACACCCAGGACTATATATAATATGAAAATGGTGATTTTTAATAACTCCATTATTACTGACTTTCTCTATAGAAGAACTGGCTCTGGCTGGAAAGGGTGGCAAGTTTTATTTTGAGGACAAGTATCCATAAGACTAACTGAAGACACTGAGCCAGCCTGTCTGAGCTTAGATGAGCCTGGGATCAAGTCTTTTTCTGGGTATGATGCCATGTAAAGAAAGGGATGATGAGGAAAATCACTGAAGACTCAAGAGCATGTCACAATTTATTCTACTCTGGTGTTCAAGAGGATTCTCAACTTCCTGTCCTCTGACATTATTCTGATTCTCAAGATTCTCCCAGCTACCCTGACTTTCACTTAAGTATATAACCAAAGCCAAAAAAAAAAAAAAAAAAAAGTTTCAATTCAATGGTATGACAAGAACAATTTGTACTATGCATTATGTTCTTGTCTTAAATTGTACTACACTTTCAAAAAGAGTCACATGTCTCTATTTTTAGTAAATTGTAAGACACTGAATCAGATTTTATATGCCAGGATTGGACTTCAAAAAAATTCCATATAGAGAATATTTTGGAGACTGGTTTCTGAAAATGCTTTTCATCCAATGTGCTCAGAGATTACAAGAGAAACATGATGTATTATTCTAATGAGAACACATACACTGTGTGTGTTCCTGGTTTGGAGGGATAATAAAGAGGGAAAAAATCAAGCAATCAAAATAAAACCCAAAACAGGTCAGCACTTTCTACAATTTAAATATGATAGCCATTGCTATGGTTCACAAATTATACATGAAGGGTGCTTTTACATAATTAACTCTTTGCCATCTAAGAAAATTTGAAAGTGATTTTCAGAATTTTTCACTAAGTTAAAACAATAAATATTAAAAGCAAAATCTGTTAGGAGGAGTAAGTAGTTTATAGCAGTTAATGTTACGATCTAAATTCTCTAAGTTGAAGAGTTTCAAGAAAGGGCTACATTGTATTTGTTGTGTTCTTGTCTTTAAGTTTTACTAATATGGAAGATTTTTTGATAAAAATAAATTTTTGATAAAAACAAATCCTCAAAGAACTGTTCAATAAAGTAGATATAATTAAGTTTCCTTTACAATTGTCAGATATTTTGCCTTTCTCCCCTATAGGAAAGAAATTTATAGAAATTTATATTTTAGTGCTAAGAAAAGCATAAATAAAACTAGAGAAAACATGAAGAAAACTTTCTAAGCTTCTGTGTGTGTTTTTCCAAAGACTGATTTTATTTATTTATTCATTCATTTAGAGAGAGGGAGAGAGAGCACCCAAGATCACAATCTCAGCCAAAATCAAGAGTCCAGGGCTTAAGCAACTGAGCCACCCAGGGACCCTAACAGGTTGCATTTTCTAAATATGGCTCCAACTTTTCCCAACCTACCAGCTCTTTTATCAAAAACTACAATCTGTTACCCCTCCACTTGAATACTGGGTGCCTTTGTGGCTGCCTCAACTAGTAGCATAATGTGCAGGGAATAAGGCTACATGGCTCTAAGAAAATCTTGACCCAACCACCTTCTGTCTGCAAAAACATGAGACTCAAAGCAAGAACATTGAATAAGCCCAACTGCCAGAAATCATGATAGAAACTCAAGTTTGCTATAGCTTTTCTTTTTTTTTTCCAAAAATGGTCCACAGGAATATCCATTCTTTAAAAGTTTTTTTTTTTTTAATTTTATTTATTTATTGGACAGACAGAGATCACCAGTAGGCAGAGAGGCAGGCAGAGAGAGAGGAGGAAGCAGGCTCCCTGCCGAGCCCCTGTGGGGCTCGATCCCAGGACCCTGAGATCATGACCTGAGCCGAAGGCAGAGGCTTTAACCCACTGAGCCACCCAGGTGCCCCAAGTTTGCTATAGCTTTAAGTCAGTTTGGGGTGTTTTGTTCTATAGCAATAGATACCTGGAGCAACCTTTCTTTTATCCCAACTGTAAACAAATGCACAGAATTTATAGAAGTAGTCAAATTTCAAACTCTCCTGATGTACAAGTTCAAAAATACATATTTCTGGGCATTTATTTTTATTCACTTTTCAGATATGGCCAGAGAACTGTATTTAACATTTTTATTGTGGTAAAATACACATAACATAAAATTTATCATTTTAACCATTTTGAAGCATACAGAGGCATTAAAGACATTAATAGTGTTATATAGCCACCACCACTATCCAGCTGAGTAATTCATCAGCCCACAGGGAAAGCACAAACCCAGTAAGCAGTCCCTTCCATCTGCTTCACCCCAAGCCCCTGGCAACCACAATCTACTTTCTGTCTCTATGGATTTGTAAATTCTGGATATTTCATATGAATACAATTACATTTTTAGGTAGCTTATCAAGTGATTTTAATAAAGACCAGAACTTGTTAGCTGATGTCTATTTTAGGAACGGTATATTACTATTTACAATGATAAAATTCCTTCCAGGTTAACATATATCTAGTCTAGTGTTCTGTTCCCAAAGCAATAGTTTCAGTCTCTATCCAAGGGTTAAGTGCATGTTTTTCCTTCTAGTGGGTGTCATAAAATAACGAGTTTATTTTTAGGTTCTATAATCTTGCTCAGAATGGACATAAAATTCTTCAGTTTGTAATTTGCACAATCTAGCTTCCTTCTTATTTAGACCATCACAACAGACCATTAGAGTGAGTTAGGGTTTAATTCCAGACCCACCACTGATTTCCATGTTTCATCAGAATCCAACTGTGGTTCAAAGAATCACAAATTACTTGGATACATTCATTTTGTCAGGCCAGATATCTGGGCTCTAGGAACCCCACGAATCTCATTGCAAAATATTTTTGTCTCTTTTATGTTCTATTTTACAAAATAAAAAAACTTTGATAATTAATACTTTTTAAAAAATTTTTTATCACACTTGAATGTGTGACATATAACTTTCTTTTTGACTTTCTCTTTTTTTATGTTATTTTCAAGTTCACACATGAGACTTTTTCCTCGTGCTTTTCTATGTATTCCATACATTTATTCCCAATAACAAGATGGCTTTAAAGTGAATTTTTTTGTTTTGTTTAAATAAAAATTTCTGAAAAAAGAACCCAAACAAGTAAGCGATATTTTGTTACTGTTATGCTTTTGAGGCTTCTGTTACATATATCCATAAGTTTAAGTTCTTAAAACTCAAGGGCTTTAGTTTGGATAAAAAGTTTTTTAGTCCAATTTTCTTTAAATGCTTAAAGTGTTTTTAGTTGTTTTTTTTTAAAGATTTTATTTATTTATTTGACAGATAGAGATCACAAGTAGGGAGAGAGGCAGGCATAGAGAGAGAGAGAGGAGGAAGCAGGCTCCCTGCCAAGCAGAGAGCCCAATGCGGGGCTCGATCCCAGGACCCCAGGATCATGACCTGAGCTGAAAGCAGAGGCTTTAACCCACTGAGCCACCCAGGCACCCCAAAGTGTTTTTAGTTTTTGTTTTGTTTTTTTTTTTAATTGGCTTTTAAGAAAAGCCTTAGTCAACCCCACCCTGAACTTAATATTTTAAATAAGTAAATATAGTAGTCAGCAACATGGCTCCCCAAAATTTCCTAATCCCTGGAACCTGTGACTAGGTTATTTTAAGTGGCAAAGGGACTTTCAAGATATAATTAAGTTGGGGCGCCTGGGTGGCTCAGTGGGTTAAAGCCTCTGCCATCGGTTCAGGTCATGATCTCAGGGTCTTGGGATCAAACCCCACATCGGGCTCTCTGCTCAGCAGGGAGCCTGCTTCCCCCTCTCTCTCTGCCTGTCTCTCTGCCTACTTGTGATTTCCATCTGTCAAATAAATAAATAAAATCTTAAAAAAAAAAAGATGTAATTAAGTTAAGGACCATGAAATAGAGAAATTATCTTGGATTATCTGGATGGATTCCATGATGTAATCACTAAGGTCCTCATGAGAAAGAGCAAGAGGGTCAGAAAAGAAAGAGAAATTGGAAAATGCTATGCTTCTGGTTTTCAAGATAATGATAGGTCTATCAGCCAAGAAAGGTAGGCATCCTCCAAAAGTGAGAAAAGGCAAGGAAACAAGATTTCCCTCTGGAGTTTCAGAAGGGTCACACCTTTACTAAGCTCTTGATTGTAGCCCAGTGATACTGAATTAAGAGTTCTGACTCCCAGAAATGTAAGATAATAAACCTGTATTGTTTTAACCTACTAAGTTTGTGGTGATTTGTTATAGCAGTAATAGTAAAAGAAACTTAAGTGATATTCTCTGATCATTCTTGGTAATTCTTCCAAAAATATGTGTCATCATTGACAGAAACAATAATTCCATCACTGATATTTTAAAAAATTATTCTTCAGAATGGATATTCTGGAGATACCTTTAATCAAATATGCTACCAACTGGCTCTCTTCCACAAATAACTGTTGGAAAATCAACGAAATCATTATCTAGATCACTGATTGAGATTTTCTACTTTTTTAAGTCTAAAAGCCTAACTCCTAGCAGATATCTCTCATTCAAATATATAGAATTATTTTTACTTCTTACAGATTAAAAGCTCATTTTTAGAGAACTATAGGTAATTAGGATAATAGAATATTGTTACTAATATTCAAAACAGAAACTATCAATCCCAATTTTTTAAATAACATGGCTAGAGTTGCATCTTCTGTGGCTAATAATTGTAACATTGATTACTGAGGTAATTTGTCCAAATGAATGAATTTTTCACTAAGTTAAAACAATACATATTAAAAGCAAAATATCTGGAACTAATATTTTGCACTTACATTGTGGGTAATGGGGCAAAGAATTAAGAATTAGGATTCCTAGAGCCATAAAATAGATAGTTCTACCTTTTTTCTTCCATGTCTGCATTAAATGGTTTCTTTCAAAGATGAAAAAGACACAATCACTATTTTTAGTGATTTCTTCTATTATTACCATCTTTCACAGTTTAGTTTGGAAAATCTGTTTTTAATTTTATCAGAACCAAATAACTTCTACTTTATTTGGAATGATGGTGAACTAAAATCCAAAATGGAAGTTTTGCAACTTTTGAATACTAACTTCTACATGTTAACACTGGTTATTTATTACAAGATAATAAAGAAGTATAACAAATATGGAGACACCATTGATCATTAATAACAAATGTGCTCCTTAGGTTTTGTTTTGTTTTTTTTTTTAAGATTTTTTATTTATTTGTTTGACAGACAGAGAGGTCACAAGTAGGCAGAGAGAGAGGGGTAAGCAGGCTCCCCACTGAGCAGAGAGCCTGATGCAGGGCTCAATCCCAGGACCCTGAGATCATGACCCAAGCCAAAGGCAGAGGCCCAACCACTGAGCCATCCAGGAGCCCCTGTGTTCCTTAGTTTTACTTTGAAATTATGATTGCATGGATTTTCTCAACCGTCATGTGGAAAGAGATAAAAAGAAGATCAGGTATTATTTTCATTTATGATGATGATATTAAGGCTTCAAATAGCATAGAACATGAGGAGTAAAAATATTTATTGATGACACACATTGTAAAAAAGACCATAGTCTTGGAAATTCAACTGGTATGGGATCTTAGCTTCTTCACCAGCTAAATAATTTTGAGCAAGTTGCCTGATGTCAGCCTCAATTTCCTCATTAAGAAATAGTTACAAAAATAATACTTGTACCATAGGTGATTGTGAGGTTAAATGTACAGGTTCAAGGACACACTATGTGCTCAATAAAAGTTACTAGAATGTGACACATGCCTGAGTCTGGCAATATACCTGCATTATCTTAACAGATCTTCAAAGCAACTATATTAAATGTGTAACTATTTCTAATTAAGAGGTGAAAAAAATTTTGTAGCCTTCCATGGTTAAGCCCAGCATATCCTCTAGGATAATTTAAGGAAGAAATCCTTTACTCTAAGAGTTAGCAGTAGGTATAGAAATACTGTTCAAATTGAACTTGGAAAGAAATATGAACATGGAGCACAAGATGGCAGTCCCCAATAAAAGGCCAGTACTTATCCTTTTGCTCTTGAGAAAACATGGGAAGGAGACCTCCTGCATGTTGGAAACACTTCAGAAAAGGTGAGTACCTCGTGGGTTTTAATAACATTCTGAACCAGTTTTGTAGCCATCATAAAATTATCATTTTAGGGTCTCTTTTGTGGCGAAGTCACCCTCATTTTTCTTCCTGAAATAGGCCTCTTTTATGGCAGAAAAACAGGAATTTGTTTCCTCATTTTTAAGATGAGAGTGCAGAATAAACAAGATAATCTCTGACATCTCTACCTATTTTTAAATTCTTTAACTTCCTGTCAAGTTCTCAAGTCAGTGATTTCTTTCATCCTTTAAATAGATTTTATTCTTAGTAGCAATGTGTTGTACTTTTATTTTCTTTTTGAATTAAGTTGATAAAATAGGATACCCAAAATTTTGTTGCTCTAACCTTAAAGATAATACTTTATTTTTTAGTATAGTTTTATATTTTAAAAAAAACTGGGTAGTACTGAGTTCCTTATATATTTCCCACCCTGATCCCACGTAAATGCACAGCTTCTTCTATAATTACCATCTTTCACTGGTATAATTCCCTTGTTATAATTAATGAACCAATATTGATACATTAGTATTAACTAAAGTCCCTAGTTTACATTAATGCTCACTTTTGTGCTGTACAGTTCTGTTTTGACAGATGCAACATTACATTATCATTCAGAATAGTTACACCATTGTAAAGATCCTCAGTTCTTTACCAGTCCAGTGCTTTCCCCTCTCCCAAGCCCATTACAGTCACTGATCTTTTATCATCTATAGAGTTTTACCTTTTCCAAAACATTTTATGATCGGAATCATATAGTATGTAGCCTTTTCAGTCGACTTCTTTCACTTAACAATATGTCAGCATCAACAAAATAACTTTCTGGGACTTTGATCAGGACTGAGTTGAATTACAGTTCAAAGGGGGAAAAACAGACATCTTAACAATATTGCATCTCAGTCTCATTCCATTTTGCACACCTATTTAATTTTTTCATTGGTGCGTTATAGTTTTCTGCATATATATATACTGTACATATTTTGTTACATTTATGCTTAAGTATTTCACTTTTTGGTGTTTTTAATTTCAAGTTCTAACTGTTGTTGGTATTTAAGAAGGAAATTGAGTTTTGTTTTTTTTTAAGATTTTATTTATTTATTTGAGAGAAAGAGAGAATGAGAAAGCATGAGAGGGGGTTGGGTCAGAGAGAGAAGCAGACTCCCCACTGAGTGGGGAGCCTGATTCCACACTTGAACCTGGGACTCCAGAATCATGAACTGAGCCCAAGGCAGTCACTTAACCAACTGTACCACCCAGGTGCCCGGAAATTGGCCTTTATCCTGTAACCCTATTAGAATTATTTGTGTCAGGAACATTTGTTGTTGTTTGTTGATTCTTTGAGAGTTTTTACACAGACAATCATCTCATTTACAAACAAAAGGCACTATTTTCCTCAATCTGAATACCTTCTTAAGATTTTATTTATTTATTTGACAGAGAGGAAGAGAAAGCACAAGCAGGGGGTGGCAAGCAGAGAGAAAGGGAGAGCACAAGTAGGGGAGAGGCAGACAGAGGGAGAGGAAGAAGTAGTCTCCTGCTGAGCTGGGAGCCTGATATAGGGCTCCATACCAAGACCCCTGGACCATGACCTGAGCCGAAGGCAGCTGCTTACCTGACTGAGCCACCAAGGTGCCCCCTGAATAACTTTTCTTTCCCTCTTACATTAGCTAGGATTTCCAGGACAATGTTGAATAGGGTAGCATGAGTAGGTATCTTACCTGATTTCTGATGTTGAAGGGGAAGTACCTTGTTTCAACACATAACCTATAAAATTACAGATTATTTGTAGATGTTCTTTATGAAGTTAAGGAAGTCACGTTCTATTTCTAATGTGCTGAGAGTTTTATGATGAATGAATGTTGGGGTTTTGTCAATTTTACTTTCCCTAAATTTATTAAGGTAATAATATGATGTTCCTTCTTTAACTTGTTCATGTGGTAAAATACATTAACTGAATTTTGAATGTTGACTCACCCTTGCAAACATGGAATAAATCCCAATTGGTTGTGGCTTTTAATACTTTTTAAACCTTTTTGGTTTTGATTTGCTAATATTTTATTGAGGATTTTTACATTTATATTTATGAGGTAAATCAGTCTGTAGTTTTTCTCTTCTATAATGCTTTTATTTTACTTTGGTATTAGTGTAATTCTGGCCACATAGAATGAGTTAGGAAGTATTTTCTGTGCTTCTATTTACTAGAAGAGATTATAGAGGATGGGAATAATTTCATCCTCAAATATTTGGTAGAATTTACCAGTAAAACCATCTGGGAATGATACTTTATTTTTTGGAAGTTTTCATCGTCAGTTTTATTAATTTCTACCAATTTCAGAACTGCCAGGGAAGTTGGCAGAGTAGGAGGAGCTCATATTCATCTCACCCTGTGGATACACCTACATAACACCACATCTATGAATGAGCCAGAAAATGACCCAAAGACTGGCAGAACAGATTCTCCACCACTAAATGTAGAGAAGAGATCACACCAAAAAGGATAAGAAGGACAGAAACATGGCTGGGAGCAAAACTGACCAGTGGGACTGTCCACAGGAGGGAGGGCAGAGGATCAGACTCCACATTGGGTGCCCCAGGCACAGGGCACTCACACTGGGAAGACTAATCCCCATAACATTTTGCTTTGAATATCAGAGATGGGGTTACTTTGGCAAGTTCTTATAATCAGTCAGGCTTAATGTCTGGAACTTTAAAAATCAGCAGGCACTAATCTGGGAGAGCTAGAGGGCAATAGGCAACTGAGTCCCCACCCTTACCAGGGGTATACTGGAGGAGGATTTGCTTACTAGTCTCAGGCTTATGCTGGAGGGGCAGGGACCTTTGGGAGGCTTCTCCAAGAAAGAAAGAACTGGCAGACACTATTTCCCACCCTATCATGTAGCCTAAATATACAGACACATTTGGGTACCACTATAGCATGAACACTGTCCATCTAACTTGCTAGCAGTGAAACGTTCCCCCGACCCCATTTCACATGTAGATCCAGCCAGCCTGGGCAGCAGTTTATCCAAAGCAGTGCTGCAAGTGTGGTAGTAAGCAAGAAGCCCTGGCAGGGTCCAGCACCACTCCAACGTGACTCCTGCCCCAAGGAGATGGGAATATAACCACACACATCAGTTCAGCCATGGTCCCAGTGAACTGGGGGCAGACATCAGGTCTGACTACAGGTCCAACACACCAATGAAAGCTTCTCAAAGGCCAACACATGGAGAGCACCGTGCAGTTCAGTGTTACCACAGCTCTGCAAACATCTGGCCAAACCAACTCAAGCTCATGACTGCCCTAAACTAGCCCATTAACAATGCAGGGACCAAACTCTGCCCATAAGTGACAAAGAGAGCCATTTTAGGCAATTGGATTATAGGCAAACATGACTCAACCACAATAATAGGGCACACACAACACACCTCCAAGACATTCCTGAAGCACCAGTTTCTGGCAAACAGGCACATTTCACTGCAGCAAACTACAGAATCTCTTCTTCTTATAGCTACTACTTCCAAGAATAGGAGCTATCGCTGACATTCCTGACACAAAGAAACAGACACAGAAAGTAAGACAAAATGAGGAAGACTGTCTCAAATCAAAGAGCAGGATAAAATCACAGCAAGAGAGCTAAACAAAGCAGAGATAAGTAATACACCTGATACAGAATTTAAAGTAATGTTCATAAAGATCCTGGACTTGAGAAAAGAATGGAAGACCTCAGTGAGACCCTCAACAAAGAGAGAGAAAATATAAAAAGCAATCAGAGATGAAGAACTCAATGACTACAACTAAAACACAGTAAAGGGAACAAATAATATTAGAGGAAGCAGAATAACAGATCAGCTACCGAGAGGACAGAGTAATGGAAAGCAATCAAGATGAACGGGAAAAAGCAAAAAGAATTAAAAAATGAGAATAGGTTAAGAAAGCTCAGTGACACCATCAAGCACACCATCCATGTTCTAGGGATCCCAGAAAGAGAAATCAGGAAAGAAGGTGGAAAATTTATTTGAAGAAATAATAGCTGAAAACTTCCCCAAACTGGGGAAGGAACCAGAAATTCAAATCCAGGAGTCACAGAAAGCCCCCAACAAAATCAACCCAAGGTAGTCCACACCAAGACACATATTAATTAAAATGACAGAAATTAGTAATAAACAATTAGAAAAGGAGGAAGAAAAAAGAAAACAGTTACATACAAGGGAAACACCAAAAATCTATCAGCTGATTTTTCAGCAGAAAATTTCAAGCCAAAATAGAGTGGCATGATATAGTACACATGCTGAAAGGAAAAAAAAATACTGCAAACAAGAATATTCTATTCAACAAAGCTATCATACAGAAGAAAGAGAGAGATAGGGTTTCCCAGATAAGCTAAAGTTAAAGGAATAGAATTCCTAGAAGAGAGCAGAGGTAGCAACTTTTCTGACATGGACAGTAGCAACTTTTTCTAGATATGTCTCCTGAGGCAAGGAAACAAAAGCAAAAATAAACTATTGGGACTACATCCAAAAAAACAAAAAACAAAACAAAACATCTTCTACACAGCAAAGAAAACGATTAACAAAAGATAACCAACTAAATGGGAGAAGGTATTTGCAAATAACATATCCAAAATATATAAAGAACTTATACAATACTGAAAAACCAAATATTCCAATTAAAAATGGGCAGAAGACATGAACAGACATAGCTCCAAAGTAGACATACAGATGACCAATAGAAACATGCAAAGATGCTGAACATTACTGATCATCAAGGAAGTGCAAATTAAAACCACAGTGAGGTATTAACTCACACCTGTCTAATACCTAAAATAAAAAACGCAAGAAACAAGTGTTGGTGAGAATAGGAAAATATGGAGGAAAATGACCCTCCTCTGCCATGCACCTACGGTGGGAATGCAATCTGGTGTAGCCACTGTGGAAAACAGTATGGAGTTTCCTCAAAATAACTGAAAATAGAATAACCACATAATCTAGTAATCCCACTATCGCATATTTACCCAAATAATGCAGAAACACTAATTTGAAAAAATATATGCACCATTATGTTTATTGCAGCATTATTTACAATAGCCAAAATACGGAAGCTCCCTAAGTGTCCATCTATAGAAGAATAAAGATGTGGTATGTATATATGTATATAATGGAATATTGGTTATAAAAAAAACATAAAATCTTGTCATTTGCAATCACAAGGGTAGATCTAGAAGGTATAATGCTAAGTGACATAAGTCCATCAGAGACAAATACCGTAAGATTTTATTCATATGTGGCATTTAAGAAAACAGATGAACACACACAAAAAAGAGACAAACAGTAAAACAGACTATTAAATATAGAGAACCTGGCACTGTCCAGAAAGGAGGTGGGTGATGTGTGAAAAAGGTGAAAGGGATTAATAGTATACTTATCATGATGAGCACTGAATAATGCATAGAAGTGCATAATCACTATATTTTATACCTGAACCGAAGATAACACTGTATGTTAATTATACTGAAAATTTTAAAAATTCTATGAACTTCACTAATAGAGATATGCTTATTTTTATATTTCCTTATATATGGTAATTTGTATCTTCAAAGGAATGTATCTATTATCTAGGTTATCAGATTTGTGGATAGAGTCTTATTGGTTTTTCCAAAGAACCAGCTTTTTGTGTCATTGATTTCCTCTTCTGGTTTCTTATTTTCAGTTTCATTGACTTCTGCTCTAATTATATTTATTTTCTTCTCCTTGTGTTAAAATTATATTGCCCTTCCTTCTCTAGTTCCCTTGGATGGAAGCTTATTTTTAGATGTTTCTTCTTTAATAAATGCATGCAATGCTGTAAATTTCCTTCTGTCTCACAACTTTCAGTAAGTTTTATTTTTGTTTTCATTTAGTTCAAAATATTTTTAAATTTTGTCTTGAGATAACTTCTTCAACACATGTCATATTTAGATGTGTGCTGCTTAGTCTCCAAGTACTTTGGAATTTTCCAAATATATCTCCATCATTGAATTTTAGTTTAAGGAGTTTAAATTGAAAGAATTTAGTTTTGTTGTGGCCGAGTGTATATCCTGAATTATTTCTCTTCTTTTAAATTTTTATATGTGTGTTTTATGGCCCAGAACATATTCTATCTTGGTGAATCTTCCATGTGAACTTGGGGGAAATGTAGTTCTGCTATTGTTAGATGATATATTCCGTAAATATCAGTTAGCTCCAACCGATTAATTGGGCTGTTCTATTAGCTAGGTCCTTACTACTTTTCTGCCTGCTGGATCTGTTCATGCTGGATAGGGGGTGTTGAAATCTCCAAATATAACCATAGATTCATCTATTTCTTCTTGCAGTTCTATCAGCTTTCACCTCATGTATGTTGATTCTCTGCTATTGGGCATATACACATTACAGTATATTGTTGAATTGATCCTTTTTGTCATTATGTAATGCTCCTCCCTCTTCCTGATAATTTTCTGTGCTTTAAAGTATGCTTTGTTGTAAATTAATATGGTTATTCCAGATTTCTCTTGATTAGTGTTATCATGGTGTATTTTTCTCTATCCATTTACTTTTAATTTATCAGCATCTTCATGTATGTGGGTTTCTTCTAGACAGCATATAGTTGGGTCGTTTTTAAAACTTACACTGACAGTCTGTATTAGCTATATTTAATCCATTTTCATTGTCTATTTGTTGCACTGGTTCTTTCTCTCTTTTTTTAAAACTTCCCTTCTTTTTTCTGCCTTTTGATTTCAAATGAGCATCCATTCGATTTTATTTTCTCTTTTCTCCTAGCATATAAATTGTCCTTTAAAAAAAAATTAGTGGTTACTTCAGTTTGCAATACACATTTATAACTAAATTAAGTCCACTTTCACATAACACTGTATTATTTCATGGTTCGTATATTTAACTCATAAAAGAATATTCCTAATTCTTTCATCTTATTCCATACAACATTTCCACAATTCATTTCACTTATCCAAATGCAGTAATTGCCTAATACATTGTTGCTATGATTGCTTTGAACAAATAATCTATCAGATTAAGAATATGAAAAATAATTTATTTTATCATTATTCTCTATTGTGTTTTTTATGTTAATATGAGTTCTGATACACCTGAATTGTTTCCTGTCCTCTAAATTGTAGGAGGGGGTTAAAAGAGATAATCTCTTACCACTCTACTGGCTCTTAAATTTTTTGATCAGTGGATAAGTGCTCAAGTCAGTGATTCTTTCATTGTTTAAATACATTTTACTCTTTGAATAGCAGTGTTTGATTTTTATTTTCCTTTTAAATGAAGCCTACAAAATATGATCCTAAAATTTTGTTTCCTCTCAACTCAAATTCATAGCCAATTTATCTTTAACTTTTCATAATTATATAGGACAACAGCACAATAAAACTTCTAAAACAGATTAAATACTCTAATATATGCATAGTGTTTTTCTTTCATTGATCAGATTTCTGTTTAGAATAATTGCTTTTAGAAAAAATCCATGCATTTCTTTTATAACTAGAAATCTAAATATCAGAATGAAATCAATTTAAGAAAAATCTGGTTGATTATGGCACTCTTTAATCTCCTACTATTAAAGCTGTCCCTTTTTCTCTACTTAAGCTGACTCTTTCCAATGATTAATTGTCAACCTGGGATTTTTCAGGGTGTTTGTGCACTCATATGGCTCAGCAGGAATGCCTAAACAGAACATTAACATGAGCAGTGGTGTGGGAAAATTACAGATTAAAAGTTGCATTTCATTTTCTAATCACTGGGAGGGCAATTTGCCCCTGGGAAGCTTCCTCTAGCAGGTTGCAAACCCAAAAGCTGTATATGTTAGGAATGCTTTGATTTGACTTAGAACTGAACTTTTACCTTAAGATGGAAATTTTTAATATGCACAGGTGTGCTGAACTATTATATTGATTTGTCTTGGTTTTATGTCTTGAAGTGGCACGATATAATAAAAACAAATGAGGTAGCTATTTTAAAAATTCTTAGCAAAACTATAGAGGAAATACTTTTTCTCCTTTATTGCCTGTTATGACCATAAGCATCAAACAAGCCATCTCTACCATCATCTTTTCTATGAAATATTCTTTAACTATTACTGTGGGTTAATTAATGATTGTATTTTCACAGTTTCAATTCCATTTGTGTACACCTCCTAATATCATATATATCATTATTTTTAATAAGGATGTTGGGTCTGCCCACTTCAGTATATTCCCAGCAAATTAACTGCTCTGCAAAAAATTACAGCTGGAATAATTAACATTTTTTGGTACTTTTATTTGACCTAGGCTTCAGAGGTATCATGCTTATCCCCATAACAGCCTTTTAGAAGTTTAAAGAGGCTGGCACATTAAACACCATTGCAGGGATTATTCAATAATAATGTAAATTGGGGTTAAAATCCAACTAGATCTGTCTTATTTCAAAGGCTGATTTTACCCCAATGTAGCATATGGCCATACTCCTAAATGACAACATAAGAGTTACTAATTTTTAAGATTTTTTTTTTGGAGAGAGAAAGAGAACATGAGTGGGGGGAGGGGTAGAGGGAGAAGCAGAGGGAGCACAATGCAGGACTCCATCCCAGGACCCCGGGATCATTACCTGAACCTAAGGCAAACACAACCGACTGAGCCACCCAGGCGCCCCAGAGTTACTAATTTTTAAACACATAGCAGGCAGTAAATAAAACTATTGAAATTTTAGTTTAATGCTATGCAGTTCTGAAACCCTACCATGAAAAATATTTGAATAATGAAACAAACAACCAAAATGGTGTGTTTGTGAGCATAATTCTGGCCACCAAACTCACAGCTATCAACAAGTGGTTTCATTGCTAACACATATAAATAGTCCACAGAATTCCCAAACTTGTTTCTCATGAAAGGCAGGCAAAGGATTATGCTCTGTAGAGTCATTTGGGGTCTCAGGCTAATGGAGTCTGAGCCACCTGCAATATGGCACAATTTCCTAGCTCTTTTTAGGTCACCAGCTATCCACCTAGCAGAAAGGGAAGAAGTTGGGGGTATCACACACAGTAGATTTTTCTAGGCAAGGTCCAGTGTGGTACACACCACTTCTGTTCTTCCCCATTTTCCTAAAATGACCATGAGTATCTGTGTAGGAGGCTGGAAAATATAGTCTACATGCCAGAAATATGAATGCCAGTTCAACAGCAGGCTGATCTCCTATTACCAGTATCTATTTCTCCACCGGGAAAATTTTCATCTCTCCAAAGGAACAACCAGTTGTTCTACTCAATCACTGTGTCAGACTCAGTTTTTGCATTTGATCTCTTAAGGAACATGCTTTTCTAGCTGTAATCTCAAATCAGTGAAATACTAGCAACCAAAATCATTATCAACAAACCAATAGTAGTAAGTCCTTGAATTTGATATATGCAAGTGTGGTATCCTCTGAGCGTTAAGTGGTAGTCTTTGCCCACATTTGTTTTGGATAAATTTCTGATTAACTTAATTATAATAGTTTCTGATCTGTCTCTAAATGAGAATCAATATTTTTGTTGGTTGCTGGAATTTGGGGGAAACCAAGTAATAGAAAAGCAATTTAAGGGGTGCCTGGGTGGCTCAGTGGTTTAATCCTCTGCCTTTGGCTCAGGTCATGATCTCAGGGCCCTGGGATCCAGCCCTGCATTGAATCAGGCTCTCTGCTCAGCAGGGAGCCTGCTTCCAGCTCTATCTCTGCCTGCTTCTCTGACTACTTGAGATCTCTCTCTCTGTCAAATAAATAAATAAAATCTTTTTTTTTTAAAGCAATTTTGGAAATTTAGCAGAATCTACAAGATAGAGAATGCAGATTTTAGCATTCAAAATTTAATTATGTGTATTTGTTCCTTGCCCATGGTGTAGATGAAAAGACATTATCCTAATTTAACACATGGATGTTAAAGAGATTTAAAATATGTAAATACAAAATATGAGGAAAATGTATAGTGTTTTGAACTAATACTAAAGGTACTTTACAAGGATGGCATAATTTACTTTTCTGTTCAGCAAGGCATGTAAGAAATGCCATCATAATTCTAGTTTCCAAGCACAAGATTCGCTGAGCATGTCCTTTTGTGTTTTTGAAGCATTTGTACCAGATGCATAAAATTGCAAACCACCTGAAATTTTATGAGCATTATTTGTTATGTCACACCACAGTTTAAGTGTAACATATTCTAAGGCCAGCAGAATACTTCATAAACACAAGGAAAGATGTGTCTGGAAGACAATTTACAACTGACATGAGGGTAATAGTGAGTGAGAGAGCTGGAATTAAGAAGTTTTCAGAGATGCTGAACAGCAAGAGAAATATTTGTTATAGAGCAAGTTTCAATATAAGGTCAGAAAAGGATTAAGTCCAATTATCTCTCTGTGAGGGAGAGTCTTAACAATTAAGATTAGTTATTTTAACTTGTCTAGACAGCTTCAGAAAACACATTTATCTCGTGTTTTTAATATCCATTGATAGATATTTATAACCATTGAGGAATAAATCAACCTTAAAGTTGAGATGAGAATATGTTAATATTAACTACTGTTTATCAAGTCCTGTACTAGAATCATTTCATACATTTCCCATTTAAGCCTAGAGTAAATACATTATTATTATTATTATATTAAATACATTAATTATATTAGAGACCTGAAGATCTAGGTTTTGTGGGACCTAAAGTTTATACAATTAATGTGGCTATACATTTTGTTAATTTTTTCTCATCTTGTATACAGGAAAGATCTCATAGAAATGACAGGCATTAAAGCTTAACCTTCTATAGCTTTGTGGTAAAACTACTTCTGCCCATACGAGAGATGAGAAAACTAAGTCTTAGAAAAGTCAAGTAACTTTAATAACAATAAGTGGTAAAGCTGACATTCAAACCCATGTGCTTCTGAATCTATAGATCATGCTCTTTTAATTCAAAGTGTGGATGATTAGAAAATTGACCTAAAAAGATGGGGAGTGTGTACCAACTCTGGTAGATCAAAGGAGACACTGCTTCATTTGCCATTCCTTTAGCCACTGGACCCAAATATCCTGCTAGGTTATGCACAAATTCATAGAAATGGTCACTCTCCCCACCCCCTTTTTTTTTCTCTTTCTCCCTCCCTCCCCATTCTCTCTCTCTCCTTAGAGCAGTCAATTTGTATTTTACTGGGAAAATGATAGCATTATGTAATCATTACCTCTGTACCTTTCTTTCTCCTCCCCTCAACTAACTGTTCATCAAAGAAGTTATTATATCTAATTGATTTTCTGTCGCCAGTGCTTTGGACAGTGCTTGAAATGCAGCACGTTCTCACTGACTATCTGCAATGTATTTGAATATATACAGAAACCCTTTCATACTCAATAGATGGTAATTTTTATGAATACAGATCTATAAAAATCGTTCATAATTCTGATCTAAAACAAGTGCTGATTCATACATGTGTCAATTAACACCGCCACCTTTATCTTATGTTTATCAAAGTCAGAGAATGGCAGAATATTCCCTAGATATTTTGTCAGAAATATCATCTGAGCTCTGAGGATGGTCTATCTCAAGACATCAGAGTTACTGACATCAAGTTACACTGTATCTTACAATGCAGACCGCTTGTAGGAGTTGTCTTTTAACTTTTGAATATTTGGCTCCTCCCATCACAAGCGCAGCCATCATACATCTTTATAGTATGCCGGAAACCATAAGAATAAGCTAATAGGGTCAGAAAACACTGCAAAGGGAAGACTTAACAAGCAAAGGAGTAGTCCTGCTTGGCATGTAGATATGACTGTTTCAGTCACTATTTGTAGTCATTCTTTAACAAATGCCAGAATCTCACATTAAAATAATTTAAGCCAAAAGAAAATTATTGGTTGTAAGAAAGAGAGCTAGTGATTTTCAAAATGAAAAAAATTGAAAAAAAAATGAAAAAATTGAGAAGTTAAACCACATCACTTCTTTCCTCTCCCGATCCATCTCAGATTCTCTAATCTTTTGTATTTATTTCTCTGCACTACAGATGTGCTTTCTTCACTTTGAAGAGCACACAGTGGGCAGCACTTATCTAGAATGCTGGCAACTATAAGAAAAGGATCATCTCCTGCCTTCCTCAGTCAGAATTCTCCAGTTTTTGGCACCTGTCCCCTTCCACCAACTTGGTTGTGGGTCCATACCAACAATCAGTAAGTAGAGGGAAAAAAAGTAATTTCCCAGCAGAGGAGGTGCAATTTTAACCAGAAAACAACAACAACAACAACTGTATGTCTATCATGGAAGTGGATCTTTCATACTAAAATGAACATGTATACATGCAGTATATTCTGGAGTAATACCATAATTTCTATAAATGTGTTACATATTTCCATTATTCCAATTGCTCACATAATCTGTCTCAACTATATATATCCATAACTTCAAATTCTCCAGATTCATTACCTTTAATACTGAAATTAATCATTACTGTCTCATATCCAGCCTATTTATGTACTTAAACATTGCTATGCACTTAACTCTAAGAAGCATCATTTTTGTCCATTTTAATTCTGAGTAGACCTTGTTCATCTAATTTACTGAACATGTTATTAAATATGTAGGGTACATTTTCTTTAATCTCATTCATTCATTTCAATTCTATTGCTGCTTATTAATGTCATCTCATATGAAAGCAATCTAAAATGAGGAACTAGCAATTAAAACATCCATGCAATTTTTGCCTTTCCTGAGTTTTGTTTCACAACTTTCACAATTAGTTTTAGAGCAGCCAATAGTGTGACTAAATATATTTATTGAAGTTTTATTTTTATAATTTTAGAGTTACAAACTTTGTCTCAACAAGTTTTATTATGTATATCAGTGTATACTAATTTTCCATTTAGGAGATTTTAAGTGACATATGTAATTCTTTAAGAACTTAGGTTTTAAAAAGTTGAGAGTTATCCCCATACCCGTCTTCTCATTGTCATATCTCCCATGCATTTATTGTTTGTTAAATCTCTTGAGATTTCAGGCCTAGAGGTTGTGATTTTGTCCATTATAAATCAAGCACAAAATTATGTTTTCTCTGTAATATATATTATCCATATAGAAATCTGTAACAGCTTTTAAAAGACCCTTATTATGCCCATGGAAATGAATTACCATTTCTTCACAAAATTTACCTTATTAATACTGTAAAATACATTGGATTCTCTCTCTGCTCTACTAACTTTCAAATTCAGTAAATGAATGTTTTATTTTTGTTTTAATTTTGGTGAAAGTTCTTCATGTTACATCATATAGATTATATTTTAACATATTAACTCATTCACTTATTAAAATCCTAGTTTCTGAAGCACTTTTTATTATAATAGGAAAGATCTCAGAAAAAGGCAAATTAATGATAATTGACACTCTTGAGAAATAGATATTACCAAAATTATTTTCATTGTTTACTCCAACTAATTACTTCTAGACCCAGGAGGGATCAAATTAAAATTAATTTATGTTGATTATTTTAATTTTAGAAAACAAATGTGGTGTATTACATACATCTACAAATACATGACATTCTTTTTTGAAAATGATCAGCCTAAAATATCAGAAGCTTGTTACTAACAGAATATTCCAAGTGAATTTTATATAATTACAAAACACATATGTTATTAATATTTTACTAGACCATGGCAAGTTTTAAAATATGACATGATAAGTTACTTGTTATGGGCTAAAAAGATTGTCTCCAAAGATTTGGAAATACAAAGTAGACAAGAATAAGAAAACTACTGAAGACTGAAATGGCCTCTGAGACAGTCTATGAAATGCACAATGGTATTGAATTCTGCTGAATGGGTAAAGGAGGGAAACATTTTAAAATTATTGTTTTCTGCAAGAATATAATGACCTAAAAAACAGTACATCAAACTGCAGTCAAACTGAGTTGGGCTATCATAAAATCTTTCTTTTATGAGAACAAACATACTGCCAATTACTAATTCTTAAAACAATATACACAGGTTGGCAACTTCTGCACAATATTTATAATTTATCTTATATATTACTTGCTTCATGACATTTTATTAATGAATAATATAAAATTTCTTATAATACCTTCATATTAAAATAAATTATGTTGAGGGGCATTTGGGTGGCTCAGTCAGTTAAGCACCTGCCTTTGGCTCAGGACATGATCCCAGAGTTCTAGGATTGAGCCCTTCATTGGCTCTCTTCTCAGCAGGGAGTCTGCTTCTCCCTCTTCCTCTGCCTGCCTCTCTCCCCCTGCTTGTGCCCCCTCTCCTTCTCTGTCAAATAAATAAATAAAATTCTTAAAAATAAAATAAAATAAAATATGTCGAGGTACAGTCGCAATATCTAAAATGTCTTTGGAAACAATCATTAAAAATTCATAAAGAAACACATTTACTCCAGCAAGATTATTACTTTTAAAATGTTCTATCAGACAATATGGAAAATAAGGGTGAATATACTAGGTTATATTACTTATACATCTGTCTTCTTAAGCAAATCTAAAATTATTTAAATCTTGATTTAAATATTAAAAAGATATAACTGAATATTCGAAGAGGTATAAAAGACCTATTCATTCCATGATGTCATTAAGAAGCATTATTTTCAGGGACAGGTCTCTTTCAAGAATCCTGACGTATCTCCACTGCCATTGGTCTTTTTTTTTTTTTTTTTTTTTTAAAGATTTTATTTATTTATTTGACAGAGAGAGAGATCACAAGTAGGCAGAGAGGCAGGCAGAGAGAGAGGAGGAAGCAGGCTCCCCGTGGAGCAGAGAGCCCGATGCGGGGCTCGATCCCAGGACCCTGAGATCATGACCTGAGCCGAAGGCAGCGGCTTAATCCACTGAGCCACACAGGCGCCCCTGCCATTGGTCTTTAATGAAGGGTAACTTAAGTAGTTATACAACAGCTAAATCTTTATGGATATAACATTTCTTACATATTTTTTCATTTTAGTATCTGTTCAAAGTTAATTTGCTTAAGATATCTCCTATGATGACTATATCAAAAATGGACCTACTGTCACTATACACTCAACCAGCTTTAGTTTTATTCATGGTGCTCAACATACATCCCATATTTTCATACATATAACAGTATAAATTTGAAATATTTCTTTGTCTACTAATTTGTCAACCCCTCCATTATAATGGAAGCTCAGAGAGTCAGAGGTTGTTTATTATTTTATTTCAATATCTTCAGTGTCTTGTTCATGGAAGCTACTCAAGAAATATTTGTTACAGGGGTGCCTGGGTGGCTCAGTGGGTTAAGCCTCTGCCTTTGGCTTGGGTCATGATCTCAGAGTCCTGGGATCAAGCCCCTCATCAGGCTCTCTGCTCAGCGGGGAGCCTGCTTCCCCCTCTCTCTCTGCCTGCCTCTCTGCCTACTTATGATCTCTCTCTCTGTCTCTAATAAATAAGTAAAAAATATTCTTAAAAAAAGAAATATTTGCTATAGAAATATTTCACAACCAAAGAAATAAAACTCTTAAATAAAGCATGCCAAATCAAAAAGAAGATATTTATCAGTCAGAGGCCTAATAAATGAATAAGTCTGTGAAAAGACACAAATTTTGATGAATTTGCATCCAAGTCTCTTACCAAGGAGAACCTTAGGTTGGAATATTTAAGTCATTAAGACAGGGCAAGAGTGAGAAATGTGGCAGAGATCAGTGGCATCATTGAAAGTCCATATATTGAACAGTTGATATTCTCTCCCTTTTCTTCCATTCCCTTTAGGAAAAATGGTTAACATACCGACATTTATCACCAAGACAAAAAGAGAAAATAAATGACAAGTTCTGCCCCTCAAAACTGATCACACAGTATGAGTTCAACCAGGACAAATGATGGGGCTTAGTGTCTCAGAGTAAAACCATTTGCATTTAGATATTTTGGAGCCTTTGGGCTGATGGTTGGCTCTCTTTCCACCTGCTCTAGAGGAAATGTCCCAGGCAAATATGCAAAGTTCTTATAACACTTTCATAAATATGAATAAACAACCAGTTGTTAATAGATAAATGATAAAGAAGTTCTAAGATAATGATGAAAGGAACTCCTGCAAAGTTCAGTAATTACCTTGAATTTAAAGGCATTGAATACTGGATTTTATATAACTAACAAATATATTCTAAGTAAGGATAAAGATAGATTGAAAGTAAATGGATAGAAAATGTTGCCGTACAATGTTAGCCTTCCAAAAGGCTGTGCCACCATATTAGTATATGGCAAAACAGAACTTTAAGCAGACACTGAGAGAAAAAAAGGACATTTTTGATAAAAAGTTAATTCAACATGGAGAGTCATAATAATGTGAGAGTTAGAAAGGAAGAAGGAAATCTCATAATCTGTGGGGATATGATTGTGTAATTAGGGAAACAAAATAACCTTTTTAAAAAACTTTAAAATAATAAATGAGCTTAGCAATATTCTGGTAGTAAATCAATGTACATTTATAAATGTCTCCTGCCAATCTAATATTTTTACCATTGTATGTTACAGACGTCTTTTCTCGGGCTGCTTTCAGGATTTTCTCTTTGTCACTAAGACTTGTAAATTTTACTATTAGGTGACGGGGTGTGGACCTATTCTTGTTGACTTTGAGGGGGGTTCTCTGCATCTCCTGGATTTTGATGCTTGTTCCCTTTGCCATATTAGGGAAATTCTCTCCAATAATTCTCTCCAATAGACCTTCTGCTCCCCTCTCTGTTTCTTCTTCTTCTGGAATCCCAATTATTCTAATGTTGTTTCGTCTTATGGTGTCACTTATCTCTCGAATTCTCCCCTCATGGTCCAGTAGCTGTTTGTCCCTCTTTTGTTCGGCTTCTTTATTCTCTGTCATTTGGTCTTCTATATCACTAATTCTTTCTTCTGCCTCATTGATCCTAGCAGTGAGAGCCTCCATTTTTTATTGCACCTCATTAATAGCTTTTTTGATTTCAACTTGGTTAGATTTTAGTTCTTTAATTTCTCCAGAAAGGGCTTTAATATCTCCAGAGAGGGTTTCTCTAATATCTTCCATGCCTTTTTCGAGCCCGGCTAGAATGTTCAGAATCGTCATTCTGAACTCTTGATCTGACATATTACCAATGTCTGTGTTGATTAGGTCCCTAGCCTTCGGTACTGTCTCTTGTTCTTTTGTTTGTGGTGATTTTTTCCGCCTTGTCATTTTGTCCAGATAAGAGGATATGAAGGAGCAAATAAACTACTAAAAGGGTGGCAAAGACCCCAGAAAAATGCGCTGTAACCAAATCAGAAGAGACCCCAAATTGTGGGGGGGAGAAAGGGGATAAAAAGAGGTTCAGAAAAAAAAAGAAAAAAATTTTAAAAATAAAACAAATAAAGAAAAAATATAAAAAAAGAAAGAAAAAATATATATATTTAGATAAACTAGTCAAAAAATGTTAAAAAAGAAAAGGGTAAAAGTTTTAAAAAATTTAGCAGAAGAAGAAAAAAGAAAAAAGAAAAAAAATTGAAAAAAGAAAAAAAAAATTGAAGTAGCCGCAAGACTAAAGAATCATGGGGAGAAAGCCTCTTTATACACTAGAAACAAATATTCAGGGTATAAATTTTGAAAAGAGCCTTTATGATCACATCAAGCAATATAATATACTTAGTCATAATTATCCTGAAATATGTGCAAGATTATCTCAGTTAAAACAAAAAATACCAGTTAGGGAAAGTAAACATTAATGAAGAAATATACTGTACCGAGAATCTTTAAGACTCATTTTTGCCAGAGAGTCCATTTCCCCAAAAACGAAATACAGCTTTAGTGCCATCCCAATCAAAAGCCTAACAGACCTGTTTTTTGAAAGTTGGAATCAGATTTTTAAATTTGTATAGCAATGTGAGCATCTAGAATAGCTAAACAGTCTTGAGAAATGAATGATGTAAACTTATACTAAATATGTAGACGTTAACTAAAAATTTCAGAAATGAACACAGTATGTTACTGGTGCAAATACAGAGATATATATACAAGGAATACAGATATAAATAAGGAGTCTTGTGAAACGAGCTCATGTATATATTCAATAATCTGATTTACAACAAAGACACCACTGGAAAATTGAATAATCACAGAAAAATATGAACCAGGATTACTAATATATTGCAAATATATATAAATGAAAATGTAGCATAGATCTTATTATGGAAAATAAAAAGAAAAGAATGCTTCTAGAAGAAATATAAAGCAGTATATTCATGAAATCAAGGTCAGTAAAATGTTTTCTAAGAAGTATTAAACACAAAATAATTGATGTTTTGGACCTAAGTAAAATTAAAAACTTCTGTTTATCGATAAATGATATTAAGAAAATGAAGTTAAGGACACCTGGGTGGCTCAGGTGATTAAGCCTCCAACTCTAGACTTCAGCTCAGGTCATAATCTCAGGATCCTGAGATTGAGCCCCACCTCAGACTCAGCTCTGGGCATGGAGCCTGCTTAATATTCTCTCTCTCAGTCTGGGTGGCTCAGTTGGTTAAGCCACTGCCTTCGGCTCAGGTCATGATGCCAGGGTCGTGGGACTGAGTCCTGCGTCAGACTCCTTGCTCAGTGGGGAGCCTGCTTCTCTCTCTGCCTCTGCCTGCCTCTCTGCCTGCTTGTGCACTCTCTCTCTCTCTCTGATAAATAAATAAATAAAATCTTAAAAAAAAAAAATATTCTCTCTCTCCCTCTTCCCACTTGAACACATGCACACTCTTTTGATTTCTCTCTCCCCCTCTCAAAAAAAGAGAAAGAAAAGTATGTTAAGTCAGGACTAGGAGAAGATATTAATGATTACATTTTTCTTATTAAATAATCATATTTAGAATATCCATAAATCAATGAGAAAACATTTGAATTTTTAAATTTATATTAATTAAAATAAATAATAATATAATAAATAAATGACTTAAATAAAATTTAAATTCTTTAACATAGATTTCCAGTACTATGTTAAATAACAGTGGTGAGAGTGGATATCCCTGTCCTGTTCTTGACCGTGGAGTAAAACCTCTCAATTTTTACCCCAATGACGATGATATTAGCTGTGGGTTTTTCATATATGGCCATTATTATGTTGAGGCATTTTTTGCATCTATTGAAATCATATGGTTCTTATCCTTTCTTATATTAATATGCTATATCACAATGATTGATATGTGAATACTGAAACATTGTTGCAACTAAGAATAAGTCACACTTGATTGTGAATGATTTTTTTGTGTGTATTATTGGACTTTACTGAGAATTTTTGCATCCATGTTCATCAGAGATTTTGGCTTGTAGTTCTCTTTTTTTATCTTTAATGGTTTTGCTATCGCGGTAATGCTGTTCTCCTAAAATGAATTTCAAAGTTTTCCTTCCTTTTTTTATTTTTTGAAATAGTTTGAAAGGAATAGCTACTAACACTTCTTTAAATTTTTGGTTGAGGGGCACCTTGGTGGCTCAGTGGGTTAAAGCCTCTGCCTTCGGCTCAGGTCATGATCCTGGGGTCCTGGGATCGAGCCCCACATTGGGCTCTCTGCTCAGCGGGAAGCCTGATTCCCCCCTCTCTCTGCCTGCTTCTCTGCCTACTTGTGATCTCCCTCTCTCTTTCTCTCTCTCTGTGTCAAATAAATAAATAAAATCTTTTTATAAATAAATATACATTTGGTTGATTATCCACAATCAAATGCGATTTCTTCCTTATTTACAAGGGTGGTTCAATATATACAAATCAATGTGATACACCACATTTAAAAAAGAAAGGACAAGAACCATATGATTATTTCAACAGATGCAGAAAAAATTTGTAATTTTGTACATTTGTACTTTGACAAACTACAACATCCATTCATGATAACAACCCTCAACAAAGGAGACATAGAGGAACCACATCTCAACATAATAAAGGCCATATATGAAAAACCCATAGTTAGTATGACTGTCAATGGGGGGGAAATGGAGAGCTTTTTCTCTACAGTCAGGAACAAAACAGGGCTGTCCACTCTCATGAGTTATTTAACATAGTACTGGAAGTCCTAGCCATGGCAATCAGACAACAAAAAGAAATAAAAGGCATTCAAATTGGCAAGGAAGAAGTGAAACTTTCACTCTGCAGATGACATGATACTCTATGTAGAAAACCCAAAAGACTGCACCAAAACTCTGTTAGAACTGATAAATGAATTCAGTGGAGTCACAGGATACAAGAATCAACATTCAGAAATCTGTTGTATTTCTCTACACCAATAATGAAGAAGCAGAAAGACAAATTAGGGAATCAATCCCATTCACGGCTGCACCAAAAACAATAAGATACTTAGCACTAAACCTAAGCAAAGAGGTGAAAGACCTATCTTCTGAAAACTGTAAACACTGATGAAAGAAATCAAAGATAGTACAAATAAATGAACAAATATTCCATGTTTGTGAATTGGAAGAACAAATATTGCTAAAATGTCTCTACTACCCAATGCCATCTGCACGTTTAATGCAATCTCTGTCAAAAAACCAACAGCATTTTTCAGAGAGCTAGAACAAACAATCCTAAAATTTGTATGGAACCACAAAGAACCCAAAGCAACCTTGAAAAAGCAATCTTGAAAAAGAAAGCAACTTTGAAAAAGAAAAGCAAAGCTGGAAGCATCACAGTCATGGCCTTCAAGTTATGTTCCAAAGCTACAGCAATCAGAACGGTATGGTTTTGGCACAAAAATAGACACATAGAACAACAGAATAGAAAACCCAGAAATAAACCTATAACCACATAGTCTATTAATCTTCAACAAAGCAAAAAAGAATATCCTATAAGAGAAAAAACAGTTTCTTCAATAAATGGTGTTGCGAAAACTGGACAGCAACATGCAAAAAAGTGAAACTGAACCACTTTCTTACACCACACAGAAAAATAAACTCAAAATGGACTAAAGACTTAAAGATGAGACTTGAAACCATAAAAATCTAGAAGACAACCCAGGCAGCAACCTCTGTGGCATTTGCCATAGCAATTTCTTTCTAGATAGGTCTCTGGAGGCAATGGAAACAAAAGCAAAAATAAACTTTTGGGATTTCATCAAGATAAAAAGTTTCTGCACAGTGAAAGAACACTCAACAAAACTAAAGGGCAACCTATGGAATGGGAGAAGATCTTTGCAAATGACCTATTTGATAAAAGGTTAGTATCCAAAATCTATAAAGAACTTATAAAACTCAACATCCAGAAAATGAATACTCCAATTAAAAAATGGGCAGAAGACACGAAGAGACATTTTTCCAAAGAAGACCTACAGATGGCCAGCAGATGCATGAAAAGTTGCTGAACATCACTGAACATCACTGAAATACAAATCAGAACTACAAGGAAATCTCACCTACACCTGTCAGAATGGTTAAAATCAACAACGTAAGAAACAACAGGTGCTAATACAATGTAGGAAAAGGAGAAACCCCTTGACTGCTGGTGGAACCACAAAGTGGTGCAACCACTCTGGAAAAGTGCATGGAAGCTCCTCAAAACCTTCAAGGCAGAACAACCCTAACATCCAGCAATTGCACTACTAGGTATTTACCAAAGAATACATGAACACTAATTCAAAGGGATACATGCCCCACCAATTTTTTTTTAAAGATTTTATTTATTTACTTGACAGACAGAGATCACAGGCAGGCAGAGAGGCAGCCAGAGAGAGAGGAGGGGAAGCAGGCTCCCTGCTAAGCAGAGAGCCTGATGCAGGGCTCCATCCCAGGACCCTGGGACCATGACCTGGGCCGATGGCAGAGGCTTTAACTCACTGAGCCAACCAGGTGCCCCCATGCCCCACCAATTTTTATAGCAGCATTATATACACTAGTCAAATTATGGTTACAGCCCAAGTGTCTGTTGATTAATGAATGGGTAAAGCAAATATGGTGTGTATATACAATGGAATATTACTCAACCATAAAAAAAGAATGAAATCTTGCATTTGCAATGACATGGATGGAGCTTGAGAGTATTAGGCTAAGCAAAATCAGTCAGAGAAAGACAAATACCATATGATTTCCCTCAAGTGGAATTTAAGAAACAAACAAACAAAAAACAAACAAACAAAAAAAGAGAGACGCAAACCAAGAAAGAGACTCTTAACTACAGAAAACAACTTATGGTTACCAGAAGGAGGTGAGGAAGGGGGATGGGTAAAACACGTGATGGGGCACTTGTTTGATGAGCAATGGCTATTGTATGGAAGTGCAGAATCACGATATTAAACACCTGAAACTAACATGACACTATCTTTAAGCAGATTTAAAATGAAAACTTAAAAAATTAATTTAAAAATTTGTTGCTCATTAGAAAAGCACAAATTACAAAATTATTGACATAGCAATACATATCCTTTAGAATAATAATATCAAATAAGTACCAAGAACTGGCAAGAATGCATAAAAAATGAAACTTTCATAAACTGATATTTGATTTATAAATTGGTACAAAATTCATGAAAGTTGTTTGATATTACCCACAAGTATAAATATACATCTACCTTGTGACCTAGCAATTTTATTTCTAGGTACAAAAAAAAGAATTATTACATACGATCACAAAAAGACACAGAGAAGATTATTCTCAAATTTAATATAAATAGGCCAAATTGGATATAATCCAAATATCTATCAATAATAGGATGGATAAATTAACTCTGATATATTCATTTATATAGTATATAAACAATGACTTAAAAAAAAAGATGAATCTAAGATGAAAACTGATTACTGAAAGAATCCAAATGCAAAACACTACCAATTGTTTGATGCCATTTCTACTATGCTCAAAAAGGACAAAACAGGGATGCCTAGGTGGCTCAGTCTGTTAAGCAGCTACTTCAGCTCATGTCATGACCCCAGAGTCCTGTGTCCTTGCTCAGCAGGGAACCTGCTTCTCCCTCTGCCTGCTGCTCCCCTTGCTTGTACTCTCATGTGCACATGCTCTCTGACAAATAATTAAGTAAAATCTTTTTTAAAAAAAGACAAAACTGATCTATGACTCTTATACTCAAACTATAGCTCTCCTTATATGAGAATCATGTATAGTGGGAGGAATAAAATGAGGGCCATGAAAATGTCGTATATATTGATATGGGGTGATTATACATTTTCTGAGGCTGAGTGTACAGTATGTAGGATATAGCCCAATTTTAAAAATATTAATAATCTGCCATATCTATATATACTGGTATGGTCTCCCGAAACACACGTTGACAGCAAGAGATAATCTGTCCAATGTATATATGCATTACAGTACAATTTACATAAGAACAAATACTTTGTTTCATCAATTGGAATTCCACAGTTGGTAGGGACACAGAGAGAAACGTGTAAAAGGAAACTGCAAACACCAGCTAGAACTGATGGTGGGAGTTAAAGTAGTGAACTAATGTTGGGAACAATAGTCTAAAGAATCTTTAGTCTTATCTTTTATGCTTTAATATTTTAAAGAAGACCATATATGTGTGGTACTATTTTAAGTTTAAAAATAGTAAACATTTTAAGAAAGAACTGTTATAAATTATGATTTTTTTAAAAGATTTTATTTATTTATCTGACAGACTGAGATCACAAGTAGGCAGAGAGCAGGCAGAGAGAGAGGAAGGGAAGCAGGTTCCCCGCTGAGCAGAGAGCCTGATGCGGGGCTTGATCCCAGGACCCTGAGACCATGACCTGAGCCGAAGGCAGGGGCTTTAACCCACTGAGCCACCCAGGTGTCCCATAAATTATGATTTTTTAGATAAAACAACACTAAGCAATAGAAGTGCTAAAATGGGTAAACAAAGTAATCTTCCAAAATGCTGTGCAAATGACAAAGGGATGGGGAATATGAGTGAAAATGTAGGAGTCAGCGTCAGTCCATGATTGCATTTAACGGTCTGATGGGTTTTGTTGTTGCCTATAAACTCATTCTACCTCCTTTCGGCAATTGTATCCTGATTCTTCTCTTTGGTGTTACCTGTGTTTTTTTCCTGGATAAAATGTGGAGGGGCTGTTAAATAACTTCTGTCTTTGTCCAAACTTTTGGTGACCAAGTGCTTCACCCAAAGTTAATTTATTTATTTATTTTTGAATTTTTAGTGGTTTTTTTGTTTTTGTTTTTTGGGTTTTTTTAATTAATTAATTAATTTTTTAAGCATAACAGTATTCATTGCTTTTGCACAACACCCAGTGCTCCATGCAATACGTGCCCTCCTTACTACCCACCACCTGGTTCCCCCAACCTCCCACCCCCGCCCCTTCAAAACCCTCAGGTTGTTTTTCAGAGTCCATAGTCTCTTATGTTTCCCCTCCCCTTCCAATTTCCCTCAACTTCCTTCTCCTCTCCATCTCCCAATGTCCTCCATGTCATTTGTTATGCTCCACAAATAAGTGAAACCATATGATACTTGACTCTCTCTGCTTGACTTATTTCACTCAGCATAATCACTTCCAGTCCCGTCCATGTTGCTACAAAAGTTGGGTATTCATCCTTTCTTTTTTTTTTTTTTATAAACATATAATGTATTTTTAACCCCAGGGGTACAGGTCTGTGAATCACCAGGTTTACACACTTCACAGCACTCACGATAGCACATACCCTCCCCAATGTCCATAACCCTCTCCCCCTCTCCCAACCCCACCTCCCCCCAGCAACCCCCAGTTTGTTTTGTGAGATTAAGAACTCATTTTATGAGGCCAGCATCACCTTGATCCCAAAACCAGACAAGGATCCCACCAAAAAAGAGAACTACAGACCAATATCCTTGATGAACACAGATGCAAAAATTCTCACCAAAATACTAGCCAATAGGATTCAACAGTACATTAAAAGGATTATTCACCACGATCAAGTGGGATTTATTCCAGGGCTGCAGGGTTGGTTCAACATCCGCAAATCAATCAATGTGATACAACACATTAATAAAAGAAAGAACAAGAACCATAGGATACTCTCAATAGATGCTGAAAAAGCATTTGACAAGGTACAGCATCCCTTCCTGATCAAAACTCTTCAAAGTGTAGGGATAGAGGGCACATACCTCAATATTATCAAAGCCATCTATGAAAAACCCACCGCAAATATCATTCTCAATGGAGAAAAACTGAAAGCTTTTCCGTTAAGGTCAGGAACACGGCAGGGATGTCCATGATCACCACTGCTATTCAACATAGTACTAGAAGTTCTAGCCTCAGCAATCAGACAACAAAAAGAAATTAAAGGCATCCAAATTGGCAAAGAAGAAGTCAAACTATCACTCTTCGCAGATGATATGATACTATATGTGGAAAACCCAAAAGACACCCAAAGTTAATTTAAATGGTTCTCTCTCCAATTAGAATCTTGTGTGAAGAAACAAAAACTAACAGGGATTGGGGTTTGCTAAATAAATATAAAAACTTTAGGTTAAACACTGAGGTTGACAGTTTTCACATATATGTTAATAAATGATTAGATATTAGAAAAAGAAAGCAATGATTTTACAGTGATACTGATCTATGACTGAATCCCAAATCAACTACTTGATAATGACAGAACCATGGGCAAACCACAGTTTCCTCATTTATAAAGCAAGAGTCATGAACACTGCACATAATTGTGGAACAGAACCTAGAATTTAATTAAATAACACGTATATGTCTTCTAGCTCCTCAAGTGTACCTTTGCAGGGACTACCAATTAAACTGCTGGTTCTTTTAATGGTTGTGGATTCAGCTACACTGACATTGTGTAGACTTCAGATGTTAATGAATATTTCAGATTATTTAACTCACAATTATGGGTATTTACATCTCTTTCTTATCCATAATTATCCCATGGTAGAGATAATGCTCATTTACATAACACACTTCAATAGTGATAAAGAATTAAGAATAGACCTGGCTGAGAAGACACTGACAGGCTGACAAATTTTCTATACCTCTGGACATGAATAGTACAAAAACAAGCTCTTCAAAGATCACTTTAAGCAGGGTTGGCTGGCAGTTGTATAATTTTCTTATATTGACATAGCAATTACATCTGGCTTCTTGCAATATTTTGTCTTAAGCAGAATGGAATGACATGCATTCTCAACCTTATCACATGAAATGCAATTCAAAGCAGCAATTTTAGATGCCCGCTCATAGAGAAAAATATAATAAAGTATCAAATACTGTGTCAAAATGATCATAAACCTATATATTCATAAAAATATTACTTATCAAAATGTCTTTTATTGTACCTTGAATTTAAGTATCTTGATTGAAAATATTAAAATACATGATACACTGTAAAAATAATACTGTTATAGGGGAATCACTAAATTTTCAAAGAAACTTATGTCAACAGTTATCTACATGCTCTCTCCAATTCCTTACCATCCATTTATGCTTTATGTACTCAAACATTCTATCCTAACATGGATTTTTTTTTTTTAAGATTTTATTTATTTGTCCGAGAGAGAGAGAGAGAGAGAGAGAGCAAGCACCAGCAGGGTGAGCAGCAGGCAGAGAGAGAAGCAGGATCCTGGCTGAGCAAGGAGCCCAATGTGGGACTTGATCCCAGAACCCCAGGGATCGTGACCCGAACTGAAGGCAGCTGCTTAACCGATTGAGCCACGCAGGTGTTCCCCTAATATGCATTTAAACTGTACTCTTAACTGGACAAAATAGCAGATTAAAAATATTGTTTAAATAAGCCTGCTTTAAAAAAAAACTTATTTCAGTTTTGAATAATTTAATCAATAACCTTCCTTCTTGGTGCTCTTTCCTCCCATTGTTTTTGATATACTTTACTATCTTGTTCTCAAAGTACCTACCTGATTGCAGTGAAAGAATAAATCTCCTTTTAAGCCCTCTCTTCTGAAATATGGGTGCTTTAATTCTCTGTGCTTATCCTGGTCAACTGTCTTTCCCGGAAGTATATTGCTTTTATTTTAGGTCTTCTATTATATAAATGACAACTGGAGTCCTCTTTCTTAAACTTTATGGTCTAAATTGTTTGGAAATTAGTTAAAACATTCATTCAAAATATCTTTTTGAGCATTTACCACATGCTCAAATAGTGCCACATGCCTGGCACTATTTTGTATTCAGAGATAAACCAGTAAAAATGTGATTTCATGAAGCATATGTCCTAGTTTTAATGATATGGAATCAGGGAAAGAAAGAAGCAGCATGAAGAAATACAGTATGACAGCCTTGTGTATAGGTGGGGGAGGGTGTTGTTCTAGACCATATCGAGGGCGATTACTGACAAGATCCCCCAATTCCATACTGTTTTAAACCTCAGTGTCTTGATATATTTTATTTCTCATTCCAGGATAGATCATTCCCAACTTCCCATTTTACACTATGAATGACTGACTCTTCAGTCTACACCTCTCCCAAACCCAGTTCTGCTAAACTGATACACACATCCACTGCCACTCCAACGTGAAAAATGTCTACAGGTATGCCCTATCTCCAAAAGCACTCCTTACTGAATTTCTTATTCCTGATGAATCATAAATTTATCTAATCATAAACATTATGGTGGACATGGCGCTTGGTGCTGTAGCAAAGAAGATAACTTTATACTTTTTCCCCCATAAAACACAATATGCCTTTAATTATAGATGCTACACTTCTATGTATAGCAGAGTAAGAATTTCAGTGACATGGTCAACCTCCTTCCAATCATCCTCTCAAGGCAAAGGTTTCATTCTCTTGGAACCATTAAATCTCAATGATTCTTTCTTAAAAAGGTTATCAGAAATAACTCCTTTTCTTAGAATATTACTTTAATTGCCCTTGTTTCGGCTTTAAGATCCACAATAGCAGTAACAATGAAATCTTACGATAGCCGCCTTGTAATAGAATTTCCTGGCTCCATTCTCTCTATTCCTCTTTTAAACCTACATGCTATTGGGGTGGGTGGCTCAGTGGATTAAGCCTCCACCTTTGGCTCAGGTCATGATCTCAGGGTCCTGGGACTGAGCCCCGCATCAGGCTCTCTGCTCAGTAGGGAGCCTGCTTCCTATCTCTCTCTGCCTGCCTCTCTGCCTACTTGTGATCTCTCTCTGTCAAATAAATAAATAAAATCTTAAAAAAAAAACAACCTACATGCTATCACCATATTCTACATGGTTTACATATTTACTCAATTCTCACAGTAACAAAATAAAGTACATCTCACTATTCTCACAATTATGCTGCTGGCCCACGTTTATACAACTAAGAAACAATGGAGTCAGGATTTAACCAATCCCAGGCTATTTGTCTCTAGAGTCTATGCCATCAATCATTTCCTGTACTCAAGATACATATTTCCATACCATCTTTGTAAAGTCCAGGTATCAAAAGCTAACTAAAGACTAGAAGAGGGATACAAGTCTCATGTGCATACATGCATACCATCCTTTACGCTATTCCTGTTGGAATATCCCAACATTGTTGCGTCACCAGTTGGGTCTCCTCCAAGAGCTGCTTACTCTTCTGCTACTCCCCACAAAGTTCTTCTGAGACACCTTGTTTGTAGGTAGTGCTTCAGCTCTCCCTTGCCTATTCTCTGCTCTCAACTATGCAGAGTGTAGGGAAAGTGATCCATTTTTGTGTCCCCAACAGGTCTATGCTTCAAAACTGTAGTATCAGCTGAACAACTATGCAATCTGAATTCTCAAAAGAGAACAAGGTTAAACATTTTGCTTTTAACTTTCTAGTGGTTTATTATCAATTCTAATATGGATGCTGAAGTTCTCCAAAGTTTCAAGTCCTTTCTTATTTCTTTCTCCCTCAAAGGTGACTTTGTTTCTCTAAAAGTCTTTTTTTTTTAAGGTGAGTGTTAGAGATCCTATAAATCTTGGAGTAGAGAGACATATAAGTATGCATTATTTCTTTTAGTTTGTTTTTGTTTCTTTCCCCTTTGAAAATACCTAAGTCCATAGCTTAGTGTTTGATGATCTTTCAAGTACTTGAGAGTCTAAAACATAATAATGCTGCAGTACCAACTGGTTAATGCTGATTAAATATTTGGGGATTCCTGGCAAGGTGGTTGGTCACACATGAGGAAAGGCAAGTAAATGCTGTGTTGAGGAATATGAACCACATGGACCCTGTGAGGGAACACATGCTCTACATGCACTGACCGAGTATTAAGCAGGAGATAAGCATTTCTAAGTAGTTAGCAAAACACATAAAGCACTTACAAACCCTTAAAGTAATCATGTGGAAAAGAACTAAACTTTATTTTATAGTCTTCAAATTCTAGTTAGTTAACATACAGTGTAATACTAGTTTCAGGTATACAATACAATGATTTAATGCTTCCTTACAACAGTTGGTGGTCATCACAAGCACCCTCCTTAATCCCCACCACCCATTCTACCCATCCTTTCAGTCTCCTCCACTCTGGTAACCATCAGTTTCTTCCCTCTGATTAAGAGTCTGTCTCTTGGTTTGCCTCCCTCACTCTTTTTCCCCCTAAGTTCATTTGTTTTACTTCTTAAATTCCACATATAGGAATGGAATCCTATGGTATTTGTCTTTCTCTGACTGATTTTGCCCAGAAAAATACTCTAGCTCATCCATGTCATTGCAAATGGCAAGATTTCATTCTTTTTTGTGGCTGAGTAGTGTTTCAGTGTGTGTGTGTGTGTGTGTGTGTGTGTGTGTGTGTGTGTGTGTGTCTTTATCCATTCATCAGTTGGTGGACATTTGGGATGTTTGCATAATTTAGCTATTGTAGATAATGCAGCTATAAACATCGGTGGGGCATGTATCCCTTTGAATTAGTACTTTTGTATTGTTTGGTAAATAAATAGTAATGCAGTTTTTGGATGTTAGAGTTGTGCTACCTTCAAGTTTTTGAGGACACTCTATATTGTTTTCTACAGTGGTTGCACCATTTTACATTCCCATCAACAGTGTAAGAGGATTCTCCCCACACCTGTTGTTTCTTATGTTGTTAAGTTTAGGCATTCTGACAGGTGTGAGGTGATATCTCACCTTGTAGTTTTGATTTGTATTTCCCTGATGTTCAGTGATGTTCAGCAACTTTTCATGCATCTGCTGGCCATCTGTAGGTCTTCTTTGGAAAAATGTCTCTTCGTGTCTTCTGCCCATTTTTTAATTGGAGTATTCATTTTCTGGATGTTGAGTTTTATAAGTTCTTTATAGATTTTGGATACTAACCTTTTATCAAATAGGTCATTTGCAAAGATCTTCTCCCATTCCATAGGTTGCCCTTTAGTTTTGTTGAGTGTTCTTTCACTGTGCAGAAACTATTTATCTTGATGAAATCCCAAAAGTTTATTTTTGCTTTTGTTTCCATTGCCTCCAGAGACCTATCTAGAAAGAAGTTGCTATAGCCAATGCCACAGAGGTTGCTGTCTGGGTTCTCCTCTAGATTTTTATGGTTTCAAGTCTAATCTTGAGGTCTTTTTTTTTTTAAGATTATTTATTTATTTGACAGAGATCACAAGTAGGCAGAGAGGCAGGCAGAGAGAGGAGGAAGCAGCCTCCTTGCTGAGCAGAGAGCCCGACGTGGGCCTCGATCCCAGGACTTTGGGATCATGACCTGAGCCGAAGGCAGAAGCTTTAACCCACTGAGCCACCCAGGCGCCCCTAAATCTTGAGGTCTTTTGTCCATTTTGAGTTTATTTTTCTGTGTGGTG
Source organism: Meles meles (assembly GCF_922984935.1). NCBI lineage: Eukaryota > Metazoa > Chordata > Mammalia > Carnivora > Mustelidae > Meles > Meles meles. The sequence continues at coordinate 91,037,342 of NC_060069.1, read as the reverse complement.
TAAGAAAGGGTTTCAGTTTCATTCTTTTGAATGTTGCTGTTCAGTTTTCCCAATACAATTTATTAAGAGACTATTTTTCCCCATCGGATAAGAAAGAATTTCTTGCTTTGTTGAAGATTAAGAAACCATGTAGTTATGGATCCATTTCTGGGTTTTCTATTCTGTTGAGCTGTGTGTCTATTTTCGTGCTAGTATCATACTCTTCTGATCGCTACAGCTTTGGAACATAACTTGAAGCCCAGGATAGTGAGGCTTCCAGCTTTGCTTTTCATTTTCAAGGTTGCTTTGGCTATTTGGGGTCTTTGAGGTTCCATACAAATTTTAGGATTGTTTCTTCTACCTCTGTGAAAAATGCTGTTGGTTTTTTGACAGAGATTGCATTAAATGTGCAGATGGCTTTGGGTAGTGGAGATGTTTTAGCAATATTTGCTCTTCTGATTCACAAACATGGGATATTTGTCCATTTATTTGTACTATCTTTGATTTCTTTCATCAGTGTTTACAGTTTTCAGAAGATAGGTCTTTCACCTCTTTGCTTAGGTTTAGTGCTAAGTATCTTATTGTTTTTGGTGCAGCCGTGAATGGGATTGATTCCCTAATTTGTCTTTCTGCTTCTTCATTATCGGTGTAGAGAAAAGAAACAGATTTCTGAATGTTGATTTTTGTATCCTGTGACTTCACTGAATTCATTTATCAGTTCTAACAGAGTTTTGGTGCAGTCTTGGGTTTTCTACATAGAGTATCATGTCATCTACAGAGTGAAAGTTTCACTTCTTCCTTGCCAATTTGAATGCCTTTTATTTCTTTTTGTTGTCTGATTGCCATGGCTAGGACTTCCAGTACTATGTTAAATAACTCATGAGAGTGGACAGCCCTGTTTTGTTCCTGACTGTAGAGAAAAAGCTTACGCTTTTCCCCCATTGATGATATTAGCTGTAGGTTTTTCATATATGGCCTTTATTATGTTGAGATATGTTCCCTCTAAACCTACCTTGTTGAGGGCTGTCATCATGAATGGATGTTGCACTTTGTCAAATTTTTTTGCATCTATTGAAATTTTATGGTTCTTATCCTTTCCTTTTTTTTTAAGGTGGTGTATCACATTGATTGATATGTGAATACTGAACCACCATTGCCACCCAGGAATAAATCTCACTTGATTGTGGTAAATGTTTTTTTCATGTATTATTGTATTCATTTTGCTAGTACTTTATTGAGAATTTCTGCATCCATGTTCATCAGAGATACTGCCCTATAGGTCTCTTTTTTAATGGAGCCTTTATCTGGTTTTGGCATCAGGGTAATGTTGGTATCATGGAATGAATTTCAAAGTTTTCCTTCCTTTTTCTATTTTTGGAAATAGTTTGAGAGGAATAGCTATTAACTCTTCGTTAAATATTTGGTAGAATTCACCTGCGAATCCATCTGGCCCTGGACTTTTGTTCGTTGGGAGGTTTTTTTGTTTGTTTGTTTGAAAATTCATTTCTTTTTTTTTTTTATAATTTTTTTAAAAGATTTTATTTATTTATTTGACAGAGAGAGATCACAAGTAGCAGAGAGGCAGGCAGAGAGAGAGAGAGGAAAGCAGGCTCCCTGCTGAGCAGAGAGCCCGATGCGGGACTCGATCCCAGAACCCTGAGATCATGACCTGAGCCGAAGGCAGCGGCTTAACCCACTGAGCCACCCAGGCGCCCTGAAAATTCATTTCTTTGCGAGAAAGAGAGAGAGCAGGAGGGGGTGGGGTAGAGGGAGAAGGAGGGAGACTCTAAACCGGACTCCATGCTGATTGTGCATGGAGCCCAACATGGGGGCTTGATCCCGAGACTCTAGGATCACAATCCGAGCTGAAACCAAAAGTCAGATTCCTAACAGATCATTCCACCTAGGCACCCCTGTTGGGAGTTTTTTGATTATTGATTCACTTTCTTTGCTGGTTATTGTTCTGTCCAAGTTTTTCATTTTTTCTTGTTTCTGTTTTGGTAGTTTATATGCTTCTAGGAATTTATACATTTCTTCCAGGTTGTCCAATTGCTGGCATACAGTTTTTCATAGTATTCTCTTATAAATTATTTATATTTCTGTGGTGTTGGGTGTTATTTCTCCTCATTTGTGATTTTATTTATTTGGATCCCTTCTCTTTTCTTTTTGGTAAGTCTAGCTATAGGCTTATCAATTTTCTTAATTTTGTAAAAGAACCAGTTCCTGGATCCAATAATCTGTTCTAGTGATTTTTTTAGTTTCTATGTCATTTATTTGCACTCTAATCTTTATTATTTCCTTCCTCCTACTGGAGGAATTTGACCTATTCATTGTTTAGTAGCATGTTTTCTTTAGCTTCCATGTATTTCTGGAACATTCTCCAGAATAGATTGCATATTACATCATAAAACAGGCCTCAACAAATACAAAAAGATTGAAATCATACAATGTGCCTTTTTCTGACCACAGTGCTAGGAAACTAGAATTCAGCCACAGGAAAAAAAATTTGAATAAAACATTCTATCTTGAGTATTAACCAAAATTAACATGGCATACCCTCTAAATCTATGGAGTAGATAAAATCAAGCAATAGTTTTTCCTGTATTTCAAGAACTCAAAGAAAACAGCTATGAAATCTAAGAAGAAAAAAATTGAATATGCCATGAGTAAGATGAATATATATGCCCTTTAAATATACTCCTAAAACCACTCTACAAACTTGAAAAAAAATGGAACTTTTAACCTTAAAAATAAAAATTAATCTACTATTAGACCAAACATTTGAAATATTGCTTCACAACTCTTCAATATAAATGAGAACAGCACAAGGGGGTGAAAAGCAGTTCTATTTCATTCTACTACAATTTTATCAGATAGGATTCCTTAACATTATATGGTACTTACAACTTTTTAATTCTTTAATTTGGTAAAATTTTTATTTAAGTAGAACATTCAAACAGTAATACTTATCACTAAATTCACTAATTCTACTCTGCCGTGTTTTCTAGTCTGCAAGATGATGTGAGATATTCTTTAGTTCTGTAATGTCCATTTGATTTTTTTCATTGATTCTAACTTTCTATTGAATTACTTTCATTTTTTTCTTCTATCTGTATCTTTTTTCTACTTTCACTAATATACTGATTATAGTTACTTCGAAATTCTTATCCATTGACTCCATATGTGGATTATCTGTTTGCTAATATTCACTGTTTTATCTCTTGATTATCAAATTACCTGACTGTGGCTAGTAATTTTTTATTTTATTCTGTATGGTTCCAAACACTGAATAATGTTATCTTCTTCTAAAACAGAAATTAGCAGCTTTATCTTAGCGAGACAGGAAATATTTTAGGGCTTGAGGACCAGTGTGCCACAGATAGCTATTTAACTCTGATGCTGCAGGTTACAAGTAGCTACAGAAATATGTAAACACAACCACGACTATGTTATTATAAAAGTTAATTACCAAAACAGGTGACTGGACTATAGGCCATAGTTTATCAACTCATGCTCTAATGTATGTTGACTTCTATTATGACAGGCAGTTAATTTTCAAGTGAATTATCTTATTCATGTCAGAGTTTGGTTTTAGGCTTTGTTAGGATAGAGGTATTTCAGGTTTCTTCTTAGTCTTAAGGCTTAGCACGTTCCTGAAGGTTGGCCCTAAATCTTAGGGCATGGGCTACATGTGGTCTCAAACAAATGCCTGGTGTTTACCAGTTTTCCCTCTTTGGTTATGTCAGACCTCCGGTGTGTGAGCTCAGAAACCATTCCCTGTCAAGCCTCCAGGAACCTCACCTTCTATGTGTACATCTTAGCAGTTGGCCAGAGACATAGGGAGAAGCCATACAGAGACTCTGGAGTCGTTCTCCATGGTGCCCTCCTCCTTGGACGACGCTTGGCCAGTGCTAGCCTCCAATCTCTTGCCTCCAGCTTTAAACACACTGTTGATTTCAACTTTGACTCCACTTTTCTGTGAGGTTTAACTATGCATTTCTCTTCTCTCAATAATTACAGCCCTGTGATTTTTACTTCTAAAGCCCCAGAATAGTTACTATGCATTATCCATTTTCATGTGTTCCTCATGGAGTGAAATCTGAAACTAGCTACTTCATGGTGTACAGAACCTGAATACCGGTTGCCAAGTGACAACTGTATAGGTTCCAGATGTTGTTGTCTTCTAATAGAATGGGCTATGGGCTTTTGCTGGTCAGCTAGACTTAGAGCTGATTGCCTTAATCCAATTAGCTACTGAGCTAAATTGCATCTGGGTTTTAATTTGTTAAGTCTCACTCCACCTCTGGCATGCATCATTTTCTAGAATATAGACTTCCAAGTACTTTTTTTTACATGATTTTGTGAAATTCACCAGGACTCCTTCCCCAAGTAGGATCTGAATGCAAATCCTTTTTATTTAGCACAGTGAGACTGCTGATAGGAATTTAAAAGAATTTATTCAAAGGCCAGAAGAAACTGACAACATAACAGAACAAAAGAAAAATTTTGCTCAGTCACTCCTCTAGCATTTAAAACTTGTTTAACTGGTATTTTGTTCGAAGCCCAGATGTGTCTGGAGTTCTTAAAGTTCTAACAGTGTTTGAGGGTGTTCATGAAGACAGAAAACACAATTTTCTAGCAAGAAAGAAAAAATATTAGCTTAATTAGAGGGGAAATAAAAAAAAGAAAATACTTCTTTGGGTTTCTGTGAAAGGGCCTTTGATCTCAGCTGAAGGCCAAGTGAGTCTGCAGATATGCTTAGACGAACTCACCTACTAGAGTCAATTAAACTGGGAAGCTGGAGACATGCATCTCAAAGGCTGCTAAAACCCAGTGACTCTTTTTCTTGGTCCCTGAGGAACCAACATGACATGACATGCATGTGACAAACATGCAACTGGCTAAAACTCAGTTTTTTGTGACTTGGGGAAAAAGTTTAAGCTTCCATAAAACATTTAATAATGAATTTTTTTTACTTACCTTACTTAGTCTATAGAAATTAAGATGAATTTATTTAAAATAGACAAAATTACAAAAAAAATGGGAAGGGGTAAACTAAATTTCTAATATTTTAAATGGACTGAGCTTTTAAAAAGAACTTTTCTTGAAATCCTGCCTTTTGTTACAACATGGATGAATCTGGAGGACATTATGCTAAGTGAAATAAGGCAGACACAGAAAGACAAAGACTGTATGACCTCACTTATATGTATAACCTCAAATAGTCAAACTCATAGCAGCAGAGAGGAGAATGGTGGTTGCCAGGGGCTGGGGGTTGGATGAAATGGGGTATGTTGTTCAAAGGGTACAAAGTTTCAGTTATGCAAAATGAGTATGTTCTGGAAATCTCATGTACTGCATGCTGACTATAGTTAAAGGTATTGTATTGCATACTTAAAATTTGCTAAGAAAATAGATATTAAGTATTCCTACCCCCCCCCCACACACAGGTAACTATGTGAGTTGATGGATATGTAAATTAGCTTGATTATGACCATTTCACAGTGTATGCATATATCAAAACATCAAGTTGTAGGCCTTAAATGTATATAATTTTTATTTGTCCATTATAGCTCATTAATACTAAAACAACACACAAAATCTTTCATAGAAACAGCCAACTAAACAAAAAGGAGAAAATGAAGATCAAGTCTTGACCATCAACATCTAGTTAAATAAGAAGCCATAAACAATGTATAATATTAAAGGGAAAGTAATATTCCAAGTCTAGACTTTCAAATACAATTTAGAGACTTTAAATACCTAATATTATAAATTGGATTAGGAAACACTTATTAATCTTCCCATTTTATAAGAGTATTTGGACAAATTAGATTGGTTGATAATTTTTGCTTTCAAACATCTATAGGTCCTCTAAATTACTTAACACTTGTAAACTTAATATGCTGGCTTTATGTGGCAAGCAATTTAATAGTATTTCCATAAAGTATTTTAAGTTTATGAGGCTGTAGACATATGTGTTTAACTGTACAAAATATTAATAATTGCTATCTTTCAAGAGGATCTGTCCCTGTAAACTCTCAACAATGCTCAAAATAAACCAATTATTTCCCTCATGCTGTCTGAAGAATGTACTAAATGCCCTGATTCCTAATATCATCAATAACCATATTTCAGCATAAATTCTTAATGATCTTGAGCATTTTAATGTTAAATTAAGTAACAGGTATTCTCTGACTACTATTTATCTTTCTGTCCTGATCAATTCCTAAAAACACAGATTCTAAAACTAGCAAATAATTCTGTGAAAATATATTTAGTGTTTGAAATCTCCAGCTAAGGTGACAAATTTGACATCATAATTGAATGAGGTTTTAAAAAGTAAAAAAAAAATTTCAAATAATAATTTATCCTTAAATATAACTTGCTTTTACATAAATAAATAATTTTCTGTCCTCTTTGGAAAGGAGAATTTCCTTACCACATGAGAAGTTAATATTCTGAAAAAGTGTTATTTGGAGCTGTGTGCTGATCTTGAGTTATTTTTCTGCAGATGTCTCTTATTTATAAAGAAATTTAAATTACTAATACTTCAGTAATGGTTTGTCTGCAAACACCCATGACTTGTGTTTATATCCTGATGTCAGAAAATGTTTAGCAACTTTTTTTTTTTTTTTTGGATATCTTTTCTACTTAGGTCTTAAGTCCTCAATAATAAACACTTTTTAAAAAGAGCTTTGGGGTTTCGTATACTGGGCCACACAAAAAATGTTTACTAAGGAAGGAATATTCTAGGTTATAATTATTGCTACATAACTGTTTTACAGTCCTCATCAATTAAAAAAAAAATCCCCCAAAAGCCAAAAAGACATTAATTCTCCTTAGGTTAATTATTTAGAGGTAAATGTTATCACCATAAATGTTTTAGCAACTGAGTTCTTGTCAGGGTAGATAGACACACTTAGGTTTGTGTTCAAAGAGTAACATGCACTGTAAACAAATTTGTTTTTTCCTAAATATAAATGCTCTTGTCATTCTCGGTGATTATAATGTTTCTTTATGGTACAAATCAAAATGCCCTGGAAGTTAGTCAGTAGTCTCCTTATCACACTGCTCCTAACCTCAGGAAATCATTGACTGAACGGTCTCGAATAGAGGCTTTTACTCTCCTCCATTATAATAATGCATGTTGGTGTAATTAACTGACCAGACTTATTTATATTTGTTACCAACAAATTAGTCTTTGCTTTTATCCTACCCATAAATAAAGGTTCTTGCTATAGAGTGCATATCAGAATTCAGTTTTGCAGAAGAAATAGGAAAAGAGCTGCAATAAAAATCTGCACCCCATTTCAGCAAACAGCTAGCATGCAGTTCTATCAAGGGGCTGGCTTAGGATTCCCAGCATATTCTCAGTCCAGAAGCCAACAGCTTTGAAGAAAAAGTACCTAACTCAAGAGTCTTAAAAAACAAAAATCATTTCCTAAGACTAAGTAAACTTAATTAATAGACCATTGGCTCTAAGTTTGACATACGTATGATTGGTATCTAGTGTCAACAGATCTCATAGAATTTAAAAAGAAAAAATTGTGAAGGATCTAAAAATGAATATAGATTTTTTTCCATAAAATTTTAAGTTAATGATGACAGACAGGTCCCATTTATCAAATTATTCAAAACTGGCTAAATATGATGCTAAATAAGAGAATCCCTGTAAAAAGTAAGTCGGTAACTGAAATGATATGGACATGTGGACAGAATGAAACATTAAAGTGTAAATAAGTAAGTTAGTAATCAACCAGACAGGTTAAAAACAATGTAAATTAGTAACCCATAAGAACATATAAAGCATGAATTAAAGTAAATTGGTACTCTGTGAGACATGTTAAGCAAAGATAAATTAAGTTGATAATACCTTTGCTGAACAAAGATAAAAAAGGGATGGAAGAACCAGAAACACCAAATATTAATGATATACTTACTATAGATGAGGCAGTCAATATTCATGAGGTGATAAATGGGCTATCCCATGGTAACAGCTATTCTGGTTCCATGAGTACTCTACTAAGAAATGAAAATAAAGTCTATAGTTCCTTATAAGGCTACTGGTGAGCTGGAACTATTGGTCAGGTATACTTGCTTCTTTGTTGCCTCAGTACAAGTGTATGTTGCTTCAGACACATTCTGTTTGCTCTGCACCCTTTATTTAACTTCAACTTTGGTCCTCAAAACCTCAAAACCTTCCCTTGGCAGGGAAGGCTAATGCTTTCCTAAGGAGAGAAACCAAGAACATTAGATACTCCCTATCAAGTACTGTGGTCTTTCTTCCCTGTTTGAATCATATCGCCAAGTATGACCATCTGTTTCATCTATTTTCCCCTGCTTGTCACTCTCTGTTTTATTTATTTTTTTATTTTTTTTATTTTTTTTAAAGATTTTATTTATTTATTTGACACAGAGAGATATCACAAGTAGGCAGAGAGGCAGGCAGAGAGGCAGGCAGACAGAGAGAGGAGAAAGCAGGCTCCCTGCTGAGCAGAGAGCCCGATGCAGGGCTCCATCCCAGGACCCTGGGATCATGACCCGAGTCGAAGGCAGAGGCTTAACCCACTGAGCCACGCAGGCGCCCCTCACTCTCTCTTTTAAATTGATTTAATAAACTGTATGATTTGAATGTTATAATATGGTCTGAGAGCTTTACTGTTCTGTTGCCTCCAAAATAGCAAGTCTGGTAATGTAACGTGGAGACTACCATTGTATTAAGCCACGATTATATTAATGCAATTTCCCATACAACATATACCAAGAATTTGAGCTTCATTAAAATCATAGGAATAATTAATTCCATTAAAATCAAAACTGTAGTCAGAGGGGGCTCCATCAGTGTGTCAGATCATGTCCTCTTCTCTTTGAAGGGCATCCATTACTCTGAGATACAAGCCAAAAATTTTACAGTGGATTATAGTCCCTACCAACCTCTCACCCCATTCTTTTATCTGACCTTTCCTCTCATTACTTATTCTTTTACTTACTCTGTTCATTGCCCTAATCATTATTGCTAGAAAGTCTCCTTGTCTCTTGACTCAATCTGCAATGTTTTAAAAATAATACTCCCTCAGCCCAGAAATAAATCCACATTTATATGGTCGATTACTCTGTGACAAAGGAGGTAAGAATACATAATGGGAAAAACAGTCTCTTCATAAATGATGCAGAGAAAACTGGAAAGCTACATGTGAAAGAATTAAAGTGGACCACTTGCTCACACCATACACAAAAATAAACTCAAAATGGATTAAAGACCTAAATGTGAGACCTGAAACCATAAAAATTTTAGAAGAGAACACAAGCAGCAATTACAGACATCAGCTGTAGCAACATTTTTATAGATAGGTGTCTCAAGGCAAGGGAGACAAAAGCAAACTACAGGACTATATAAAGAAAAAAGCTTTTCCACAGCAGAGGAAGGCATCAACAAAATAAAAAGATAACCTACTGAATAGGAGAAGTTACTTGCAAATGATGTATTCAATAAGGGGTTAATATCCAAAATACGTAAAGAACTCATACAACTCAACACCAAAAAAACAAAACAAAACAAAAAACAAACACACAAAACCAAAACAAACAAAAAAAAAAAACCCACCTGATTAAAAAATGGGCAGAACCTGAATAGACATTTTTCCAGAAAAGGCATACAGACAGCCAATAGACATATGAAAATATGCTCAACATCACTAATCATCAGGTAAATACAAATTGAAACCACAATAAGGTATCACATTATACCTGTCAGAATGGCTCAAATCAAAAAGAAATAACAAGTGTTGATGAGGATGTTGAGAAAAAGGAACACTTTTACATCATTAGTAGGAATGGAAATTGGTGTAGCTACTGTGGAAAATAGTATAGCCCTTCCTCAAAAAAATTTAAAATAAAATTAAATTAAATTAAATAAAATAAAATTACCATATGATCCAGTAATTTCTTCCTGAAGAATACACAAAAACTAATTTAAAAAGATATATACACCCCTATGTCCAGCATTATTTACAATAGCCAATGGAAACAACCTAAGTGTTCATCAGTAGATGAGTGGCTAAGGAAGATGTAGCTGCATATACAATGGAATATTATGCAGCCATAGAAAGGATAAGATCCTGCCATTTGAGAGAAAACATGAATGGATCTAGAGGGTAATATGCTAAGTGAAATAACTCAGACTGAGTAAAACAAATACCATATAATTTCACTCATAGTGGAATCTAAAAAAAAAAAAAAAATGAATAAAGAGACAAAAAGCAAAATCCCATATAAATACAGAGAACAAACTAATAGTTCCCAGAGAGGAGGAGCCTGGGGATTTGGACAAAATAAGGGAAGGGGAGTGAACGATCCAGGCTTTCAGTTAGGGAATGAACAAGTCACAGGAATAAAAGCCACAGCATTAGGAATATAGTCAATGATATTATAATAGTGATATACAGGGATAGACTGTAGCTGCACTTGTAGCGAACATAGAAAAATGCATAAACATTTTTAATCACTATGCTATGCACCCGAAACTAATATAACATTGTATGTCAAGTATATAAACAAAACACTTCCCACAGTAAATCCCTTCAAGTCTTTGCTTATATGTTAAATGTTAAATGTTAAATGTTTAAATACCCAGCTATCCTTGTCATTCTATTTAATATTAAATTCTGCACACCTTCACCACCAACATTTCAATTTTTCTATTTCTCCCATGAAAATTTAACTCTGTTATCATCTAATTTATTTAATATGTATTGTAGTCCTTGCTCAGTAGAATCTTAATTTTATTAGGGCAGGTTTTTCTATTTGGTTCTTTTTAACTCCTGCTCTTGGACTAGTGTCTGGCTTACATTCCATTAATTAATGGATAAAAATTATTTTCACATTGTAACATAACAAAAAATCGAAAGAATTCTAATTCTCAAGACTGGTAAGAATCTTGTGAGAAATTAATACCAGAGAATTTGTTGTGGTAATAAAATATTGGTATAGTTTGTTATAGAAAATAATTTACCATAATTACAGGGTTTAAATGTATCCATATCAATTTCAATCATTTATTCAATTTCTAGTGCTAATTTCAGGTAAAGTGTTTGAATTATAGGAATGCTAAAGTGTTCATCTATAAAATATAGAAATATCAGCAATTTTTTTCATAATTGTAATTAGAAAATATCCTGAGATTTAAAATTAGTCATCTGGTCTTTTCAGAACATAGAATTTCAAGCATATTAATGACTCCATTTCTTGAATGTACTTTTTTTTTTGGCCAGATATTTCATAGCACAATTTTCTGAGCTGATGTTTTATAATATGATAGTGGTTTTTAAATCTTTACATCAAATTGAATGAATCCTTTCTTGAAGTAAAGATGGACTTGGCCATTTCCCATATCATAAGGATGATGGTATTATAATTAAAAATTGAGCTTCACTTTATTCATTAAAATAAGCAAAATTAAATTATAAACACATTTAACAAGATCATGTTTCTTCAACTTACTTTCAACTAAGATTGATTTTACATAATTATTATAATGTTGATGACAAATATTGGAAATCTGCATTACCACCTATTACAACTTTATACATTTAAATATTTTTTTTACATAATTATTATAATGTTGATGACAAATATTGGAAATCTGCATTACCACCTATTACAACTTTATACATTTAAATATTTTTTTTAATTTTTTATTTGATTAGATGATGTATGTGAGGATAATTAATCACTTTTCAAGAGAACAAAGTATTTCTCTTTTGGTAAAAATAGACACCAATCCTTCAAAAATAGCATCCTGCCTATCTATCACTTTATAATTAACCATCCATAACATAGGAGCATAAAACAACCATTTCATTATGCTCACAGATTCTGTAAGTAAGGAATTCAGGGCACAGTAGGTATGGCTCCTCTTTGCTTTAAATCTGGGGCCTCAGCTTACGCAACTCAAATAGGTACTTCCAACAATTGGGAACTAGCAGTAAACTGGAGGAAGTTTTTCCAAAATAATTTCTTCATTTAAGTGCCTGGCACTTTTTAAAGAATGGGTTCAGTTGAGACTCTTAACAGAAGCATTTATACTCTCTAACATGGCAACATTAGGTTGGTCAGACTTCTTACATGGAGGCTAAGTACTCCAAGAGTGAATGTGCTAGCGAACAAGATAGACGCTTGATGTGTTTTCATGGATATATATTCTCTGACAGTTCTGGTGGCTAAAAGTCCAAGGTCAAGATTCCAGCCGATTCATTTACTGGTGAGAGATCTCGTCCTAGCTTGTAGAGGACTACCTTCTCTATATGTCTTCACATGGCCTTTCCTTAGTGTGTACTTAGAGAAAGAGTAAACTTTTTTTGTCTCTTGGATTATGATCCCACCTTTATGACTCTAATTACTTCCTTAGAGAAAAATAGATTCCAAATATAGCCACCCTGGGGCTATGAATTCTGAGGGGGACACAAACATTTAGTTCATAACAGTCAGAGAAACATCTGTGTTATTGGCTCTTAGAAAATTCTTATCCACACTCAGACTTCAATTTCCTACCGAGAGCCAATAACTCCCCTTTAAGACAAGCAAGGTCAGGGCTGGATTGGGTTTAACATGTATTGGCTAACTAGAGGTAGATAATTCTAAAAAGAGGAACAACAACAACAAAAAGGAATAAACACAGAAATAGTGAATAAAAGTCAAGAAATCGATCTAATAGAAATCAAGAATCAGAAGGTATCAAAGGGAATTAAGTGGACATCAGTATCAAATGCTACTGAGATTCAAGGAGGATATTGAATCATCAGTCTTCAATAGTAGATCAGTCTAATCTGCTCTGAGTACAAGCTGTTAAGAAGTTTCTTAAATATTTTGAAAGTTCTATTTGTGCTATTCAGGATAAATATGACACAGTGCTTAGCATTTGAGTAATAGTTCATCCATAAATAATTTTATCCTCAGAGTGAATCATCTACCCATTAACTCACTACTTGAAAGAGCCTGAAATTCTTCTCTTTAGATGTATATAATCCAGCATATAATCATATGTATAATTATGTCTATACACATCCTTTCTTCAGTAATTTATAATTAGTGTATGCTGGAAATATGTTAAATGTCAGTCTCCTATTTATTAAAATATGACTAATAACCCTGTGTTTCATGCATGATACATATTTTTGTTTCTGATTCATATCACATAAGGTTAGTAACCAGAATATTTTGTAAGCTAAGTAAATATAAAAATATCTTTGCAGAAAACTTTAACAAAAATAAATCATTTGGCAAAACTGTTATGTGATTCATATAATGCCATAATTATTAGTCACTTGCTAGAACAACTAATTCAAGCCCTTTACCTTCTTTTTAAATTGTAACAAAAATAAACTTACAAGAGAAACTTTTAAATGTTGATTATCTATCACTCTTAGTTTAACTCAAAAGTTAGTGAAGTTTATATAATTATTGAAATTCAACATATAGCTATTGATATTTATTTGCATTCCATCTATTTTATGCAGAGTAGAGTAGTCAGGTGAGATAAGTCTTAACTGCATAAATATGTGATTAACATGTTTACCTTAAAAATATTCTGTGACATTCATGGTTTGTATCTTTCATCCATTTTCTTAACCTTCATTTGCTTTTAAGAGTTTCCTCAGTAGTCCTGACACTGCATTTCTTCCTATCACTGTATTCTATAAAAGGTTTTTATTGTCATAATTTTCTACATTCTTTAATAATATTTGCTTTTTTAGTCTTTCTTCGTATTCAAAATGTTATTCTAAGTAGTATTAATGAATAGAAAATAATCTGATCAACCCTGCAATCTTTGTATTCTAATTAACTTCTAATAGAGCAATCAGGTTTACCATTTCTAAATCTTAAGTATCTTATTTATTTTTCACTGTCCACAGGCAATATTATACATGAATAACCGTGGAATATCACCTAAGAGGGTACTGCAGAAAAGCATGTTCACTGGGGCCTAACAAACTAAAAATCATGAATTTATAGGCTAGTAGGGCTTGTGTCTACCATTTTATAACTAAGTTCTCACCTAGATCAATGTTAGCATACTGAGTTAGTTGCAAGTATATTCGAAGGGAAATTTAATTAATCTTATTATTTTGAATTTTTCAACAAAGTACTTCCAACATTGGGTCAAGGAACTAGAACTACAGAAGGACTGGTGACAAAGGGAAAGCAGAGGTGAATCAGTGTACAAATGTACTGTCACACAAGTTATGACAATACTTCAAGGGCAGATCTTGACTTCACAATTGTGTTTACCAATACCGTTTAAATTCAGAGCACTTCCCAGGATAATGGCATCTAGCAATTTAAATCTCCCCCAATTAACATACAGATGAATACAGAGTACAGGTAAAATCACCCAGAGCCTGGACCAACAGTGTCTTGAAGAGAGACCATCTACTGCACCAACTGACATGGAAGTGAAGACATAAATAATTGACACCACAGAGAACAAACACATCACAGGGGAAAAAAAAAAAAAAAAAAGCAAGAACTGTGCCAAAAGAGGAGTATGCTGGGGCCCTCATATTATAGGAATGCAGATAATATCAACAAGATTTCACTTCCAGAAGGAAATGGTCTATTTTTCCTAAAAACAACACTAGAGCATCAAAATAAAGGGAAAATTTATATATATACATATATATCATATTGTATCATATCATATATTTTATCAATTATATATTTACCTTTTACCTACAGGTTAAATTCGTGACACTCAACTTTGAAGATTCCCCCTCAAAAGCAAAAAATATATGCACAATTCTGCATATACATTAGGAAAAACTGAAAACAATCTAACCACATATGCGGACTATAAACATTTTTTTATAAACCTATAAAACAAGTTTAAGATTTAGTCAATATTTTTAATATTAGTAATAAGAACAGTATTATAATTTCAAACTATTTTGGACATTTTGTAGGATAAAATCTAAACCTTCTTTATAAGAGAATAAGAGAATGCCTGGTAATAACCTATTTGTCTAATTAGAAAAATGGTCACTTCACAAATTTCACTGAAAGAATATACATAGGCAAGAATTATCAATAGATGATAAAATCATTCATTGAAAATGTGGATAATTTCACAGGAATAAGAATTACAGATCGTATCTGAATCAATCTGATTTTAAAGTCCATGTTTTCTATCTCTGCACAAGCCCTCCTCCCGGAGTGAACGTGGGGATTTTAAGTACGTCATTGGCATGTCAACTTCCCCACTTTATACTTTTTAAAAAATTATATTTGGAAATCAGGGAGTTTATCTTGGTTTTTTTTCTTCCCTATGCGGCAGCTGCTTACTACACAGGAGAAACAAATCTACACCGAGGCTTCCTATAACAAAGTTTATTGAAGAGTTCCAAGCACCTGAGGCAAATTGCAATTGATGTAAATAGTATCCTAAACAGAGGAGAATTTTGTTGTAAACAAGACCTCATTCTGAAGTCAGCAATATAATGCAAAATTGAGTCAGGTCAACATTTCTCTTGAACAACACCTTTAAGGGGAAAACAAACTGTATTTTCTCTCAGTAGAGCCAACTTGATTAGTTTTTCTTCAGTATTAGAACAGATATCTGTGGCTTTGTGGGAGTACAAGCTAAACAGCTGGTTTACAATTCTGGGAGACAAGATGAGGCATATGAAAAAGTAATCTTACTAGAAACAGAGGGTGCTACCATGCTGACAGTATGAGGGTCAAATGCACATGAAAAAACAGGGAATGATGGATTAACTCTGTGTGAGACAGAAGGACTCTTCCACCTCCTCTGCTGTTTCTGTGGATTCTGATAAATTAGCGTAATTTAAATTCACTCTACCAATGTGTGTGCACATACTGAAACAGAAAAGAATATTGATAAAAGTCATTCATACATTTAAATGGCTTCATCTCTTAGGCATACCCAAGTTCCTGGCATTTGTCCTCCATCTGAAGCTCTCGAGACGTAGGATCTTCCTGCTGCACATTTCCACAGAGATCACCTCCATCTTGTCAGGGAAAGTTTCCCCTGGCTCAGAGTTTGGCCTTGCCTTAGCATTCATCTCCCTCTGCATTTAAGTAATCAGTCAACAAAAAGAACACAGGTCGATAAGCAAGAGAAGAGGGTGACGAATTCAGTGCTCCAACTGCAATGTAAGGTTCCTGCTTATATAAACAAGTGAAACGCCGGCCTCTCCTTGATTGGACACACCTGGGCTAGACTGTATGGCTTGGAGAGCAGAGTATGGGCTGGGTTTTAGTTCCCATCTAGTTACCACGATTAGAACTTTTCTGATGCTCCCAAACTGAATAACATTAAAAGACAGCTATGGATCAATTCTACCAAATACTCCTGGGTGATCTCAGGCACATGAACACTCATTTACTATCTTTCTGTGAGAGTAAGGATCAACTACTCCTTTCTTAAATTCTCGGTCACCTTGCCAGGGATTTTGCAGTCAAATGCTCTACCACTGAGCTATACCCCCATTGCCAGGGATTTTGAATCTTTCTCATATACATATATCTACAAGCACATAAAAAATAAAAAATAAAATTAAAAAAAAAAAAGAGGATTCTACAATGATGTTGTCTATTCTAGATCCACATTAAGTAAGAGAACTATTTCCAACATATATAATTAAATCTCCAAAGTCACCCTGGCCACAAGAGAGACAAGGTTTCAGTTATAAGATGAAAGGTGCTCTGTACCCCTTAGATTCAGTCTTCTGGTTCCCTCAGGCTGAGTGGGCCAGTGGGTGTGGCCATTGATTGAAGACCAGGGTGAACTTTATTGCCACTTCGTGTAGTAGCGGCCCTAGGCATTATCATCACCTAGGAACTTGATAGAAATGAAAATTTTCTGGCCTTTCCCCAGGCTTATAGAGTCAGAAATCTGGGGGTGGGACCTAGCCACCTGTGACTTAACAGGCCCTCCAAATCAAGCTAATGCACTCTGAAGTTAAAGAACTTGCTTGGTGCAGAGAACCACATTGTGTGCCCAGGGCTTATTTTGCTTGGGCACTCTTGAATCCCAGCAAAGATAGAAACCCTTAAGACAAGGCTATAGAAGACAACTCTTGACTAGTAAGGGGACACATAATTAATTTAAAACGCTGATGTGGGTTAAAGAATGATGGTAGGCTTATTTCAAATGTTTTACTGATTTAATCTTCATTCACCTTCAAGACAAGGAAAATAGGGACATGAATGACATTTAATTAGTATTTTATTTTAAAAAATTTTCATCTCTGCATTTCAAAAAATATTGCTGTATTTTTACTTATAATTAGAAAGATACAGTCCATTATTTTATTTTAAACTTCATCAATTTCATGTCATCCAAATTAATTTAATTTAAAAGTGCCTATTTGTCTTCCAGCTTTGTAAAAGGAACTGGAGTAATGCACCTTCATTTCATGTCCTGCTACTCCTCTATCCCTTGATTTCTTCTTCTACACAATTGGGTAATAGTATCTGAAACCTACAGAAACCATGTTATTATGTTTAAGTAAGTGCGTAAAAATCAGAAATGGGAATATAACAACTGAGATTGACCAGAAAAACGTGCTACATAATTAAAATAATAATTCAGACTTACTATCTCTCTTCTAAAAGAATCTTCTATTCCATTTCTCTTACTTAGCAATTCCTTTTGTCTATTCTCAGTGATTCTTTATAGGAGGAGATTACTTTTGCCGCTGAAGTTCTACTTTCACCATCATCATAGTTGTCTAAACAATTCTAATACCATTTTTTAAAATCCAACATTTCTGATCTTAGTTTATCATAATCATTCTTTTAAAAGGAGCTGGTATAGGGGCGCCTAGGTGGCTCAGTGGGTTAGGCCTCTGTCTTCGGCTCAGGTCATGATCCCAGTATCCTGGGATCGGGCCCCGAATCGGGCTCTCTGCTCAGCGGGGAGCCTACTTCCCCCTCTCTCTCTGCCTGCCTCTCTGCCTGCTTGTGATCACTGTCTGTCAAATAAATAAACAAATAATCTTTAAAAAAAAAAAGGAGCTGGTATATGTACCATCCAGCTGGATAAACCATACATGACAAAAAATGAGAAAAAGATGCACCTAGGTATGTAAATACTCATGAAGACAAAATTTTTACTCCAAGTGCTCCTGAAGATAATTTGAGAAAGCTAAATATGTAAATATGGTTAAATAAATATACAAAAATCAGAAAAAAAGAGAAACAGCTATCATTGTGATAACAGCAATGAACATATATCAATAAAATTATTTTCAGCAATAGAAAAAATGTAGCACATTTCTCAATTAAACCATCTCATCATCTCATGCCTAGTTGAATAGACTTCTGTGGCACTATGTTCAAGAAATAATATATTATAAAATACAATAATAAATTCCTTCAAACTTTTGTATAGTTTTATGTATTTTTACAAATACTGATTTAATTACATTAATGATACCTGAATAAGTATGTATTAAAAGTAAATAGTATAGATTAAAAATAATTTCCTATTAATTATTACAACCCTTAATTGTAGCCCCCTTCTCATAAATCTCTGGTCTCCTTTGACTTTTTATTTTTTTTTTAATTATAGAGGAAAAGGAGATCCTTTTATGCCTTAAGAACTGAGAAGCCTGGAGGCAAAATGGTTATTTCTAGCTTCACAAAACCAACAGAAATAAAACAAATAGCTCAGGGCTCTAGACTGTCAGCTTAAGTCAACATCAGAGAATGATTGAGCTTATTTCTATCTTCTAACTGCAGGAGCAACTTTGCTGAAAATCAGACCCTAATTTTAATGGTGCTGGTTACAGATAACATATGTTGAATTTGCTGCTTCCTCCAGAGTCCATGTGAGACTTAGGACAGCAGAGGTGGGATCTGGATAATGATACCCAGGTGGGCTGGTACTACTGAAGATCTGAAATCCTTACAAATGGGAGCAGACGCAAATGCCTGCTCTTCTTTCGGTGATGCACGCAGAAGTTCCTTAGGCCAAAACCTAGACATCTTTTTCGGTACCTGTACCTTGTTTTTCTCTCGTCTCACATCCAATGAAATATCAAGCTCTTTTTTTTTTTTTTGAAATACCAAGCTCTTTTAAATTCTACCTCCTACACAACTTTTAACTTATTTTTATTACCATTGTCATCTCTTTAGCCTGTACATAAACTATTATTATATACTTCCCTGGGGTGCTAGCCGCTTCCTGCATTTATTATCTCGATATTACCTCAGTAGTTTGTCTTTTCAATCTTCCAATATCAAAACGTGCTCGACTAAATGATCTCTGTGAAAATAACGGGCGTGGCTTCTGTATTCAGTCTCTGATGCAGTATCTGATCTGAGGTTTTAAAAGCTTGGGAGACATTTATGGGACAGTGAGGAATTTCCTGCATAGCCAAGACTTCAATTCACAAGACAGCCTTAACATTTTAAAGATTTGGGGATATAACTATGTAGAAATTAAGCAAATCACCCAACGAGAGGGTGCTGAAGAGGAAGAACTAGATCCACAGAGCCCAGAGAAACGTTGATATTTAAGGAATGAGTTTTAGAGAAGCTACCAAAAAAGCTGTGAAAACATGACCAAGGAACTTAATTAATTCAATTTCCTTTAGTATTAACTGTTGCATTCTTAAATTCAAAAATTTCTTGAAAATATATTTGATATGGATGTTATTAGGATAAGAAAGCCTATTTTATTTCCCTATGTAAGTCATATGTTTAAGTTAGAAGATTTAAAGATAGATGTTTGATTAGAAACCAGTTCTTTTCCATCTCAGAAAAGAGAAAACTAAAGCTTAAAGTTACATAAGGTAATGTCAAAGGCATACACTTCCCAAGTTAACTAGTGCTAACAGTGTCTAGACTATTACTTGGCTATTTTGAGCTAAGTCCTCTTTCTCCTATGCCATTTTCTGTGAATCTAAAATAGTCTAAATCTGGGGTCAGGGGGGAGAAAGGATAAATAAAGAATACTCAGGAATATTCATTTCCTGACATGAATTTTTTGACAAATGAATAATTTTGATGTAACTTGCCTCAGGTCCTTGAAGTGATCAGTCTGCATTTCCTAAAAATATATCTGCTACTGAAACCCATTAAATCCACAAATTCAGTATCTTTCTTTACGCCTTTTCCAAAAGAGCCTAGTCCTGAAGAATGGGGGCTTTGCTGTTAAGTCTCTTTATATTGTCACAAGCTAGTTTATCCCTTACTCGGTGCTTAACCTTAGGAAATTTCCTCAGCATCCTTTCTTTTTTTTTTCCTCATCAGTAGTAAGAAGGATAATCATGGACTCTCACAATTAGAATTAAATGAATTATTACATGAAAAACATTTTAAATTACCGCACACAATGAGTACCCAGCAAGCTATTATATTTAATAATATTACTATTAATCTTCCTTCTGTCATTCGTAGAAAGCTGTAAAGTGTGTTAACTAGTGAACGTGCAATATAGTGTGGAATGAATTTTGAACAGCTATCTAAAAATTAATTGTAATGTGAAAGTTTTAGTTTCTCACAGCTTTCACAAACAACTGAATATACCTGATATGTGTTTATACATATATATAAATTCTACCAAGGAGCAAAAGTTAGCTATTTCATACAGGTATTAATTACTGTTAAAACATCAATTGCCAAATTTTGTGTGTCCTACTTTATTGATTAGGTAGGTATTAGTATTTCCATTTTACAGATGAGAAACCTGAGATTTCAATGGTCAAATAGATGACCCTTGGTCCCACAGTAAGTGTTGCAATTGGGAATAGATAAGGTATTTAAATTTCTTTTTTTTTTAAGTATCAAGAAATCCTTTAAATATGTCTATTTGTGAGAAATCCTTTAAATATGTCTATTTGTGAGACTATCTGTAAACCTATCATATACATAAGAGATCAAAATAACATGTGGGGTTCAATATATAATGCAATTCATTTTTACTTTTTAAAATAAGTCATTTTTATTCATAATTGATATCAAGCAAATCATAATTATGGACCTACTCATTTTATGATCCCAAATGATTTATTTTTTCCCAAGTAATTTTTTTTAAGATTTTTAATGACAGTACATAAATCATTGAGAAAATAAGTCATTCTAGCTGGACATCTGCTATTTAAATTAAAGGCCAATAAAATAGTGGAATACACTTTTCTGCTAAAAAACAGACAGATGGCCAGTTAATCAGACTGTTTCATAAATTGAATATGAGATAGTATGATTAATTATCAAATATGTATTCATATATTAATCAGAACCTAAATTGAGCATAATAAAAAGTTAAGTTTCTGTTTCTAGCCAAATATATTTGTTATATTTGTAGGTTATTTTCTTTATGTTCAAATTAAGGACTATTTTGTTTTCTTGCTTCTGTGGTCTTTTACTATGTGTTCTGTTTTCTCTGCACTTGATTGTACTTTTTCTGGTATTAAGTAGGCTTGTATTTTTATTTTAAAATATGCCCTGGAGGCTGCAAGTTTGGTTGAACATCTGCAAATCAATCAATGTGATACAATGCATTAATAAAAGAAAGGACAAGAAACATGATACTCTCAATAGATGCTGGAAAAGCATTTGACAAAGTAAAGCATCCTTTCTTGATCAAAACTCTTCAAAGTGTAGGGATACTGGGTACATACCTCAATATCATCAAAGCCATCTATGAAAAACCCACCACGAATATCATTCTCAATGGAGAAAAACTGACAGCTTTCCCATTAAGGTCAGGAACACGGCAGGGATGTCCATTATCACCACTGCTATTCAGTGCTGGGACTAGAAGTCCTAGCATCAGTAATCAGACAACAAAAAGAAATTAAAGGCTCCAAATTGGCAAAGAAGAAGTCAAACCATCACTCTTTGCAGATGATATGATACTTTGTGTGGAAAACCCAAAAGACAGCACTCCAAATCTGCTAGAACTTGTGCAGGAATTCAGTAAAGTGTCAGGATATAAAATCAATGCACAGAAATCAGTTGCATTTCTGTACACCAACAACAAGACAGAAGAAAGAGAAATTAAGGAGTCAATCCCATTTACAATTGCACCCAAAACCGTAAGATACCTAGAAATAAACCTAGCCAAAGAGGCAAAGAATCTGTACTCGGAAAACTGTAAAGTACTCATGAAAGAAATTGAGGAAGACACAAAGAAATGGAAAAATGTTCTATGACCATGGATTGGAAGAACAAATAATGTGAAAATATCTATGCTACCTAAAGCAATCTACACGTTCAATGCAATCTCTATCAAAATACCATCCAGTTTTTTCAAAGAAATGGAACAAATAATCCTAAAATTCATATGGAAGTAGAAAAGACCTTGAATAGCCAGAGGTATGTTGAAAAAGAAAGCCAAAGTTGGTGGCATCACAATTCCAGACTTCAAGCTCTATTACAAAGCTGTCATCATCAAGACAGTATGGTACTGGCACAAAAAGAGACACATAGATCAGTGGAACAGAATAGAAGCCCAGAAGTAGACCCTCAACTCTATGGTCAACTAATCTTTGACAAAGCAGAAAAGAATGTCCAATGGATGGGCGCCTGGGTGGCTCAGTGGGTTAAGCCTCTGCTTTCGGCTTGGGTCATGATCTCAGCATCCTGGGATCAAGGCCCACTTCGGGCTCTCTGTTCAGCAGGGAGCCTGCTTCCTGCTCTCTCTGCCTGCCTCTCTGCCTACTTATGACCTCTCTCTCTGTCAAATACATAAAAAATAAAATGTTAAAAAAAAAAAAAAAGAAGAATGTCCAATGGAAAAAAGTCTCTTCAACAAATGGTGTTGGGAAAATTGGACAGCCACATGCAGAAAAATGAAACTGAACCATTTCCTTACACCACTCACAAAAATAGACTCCAAAATGGATGAGAGACCTCAATGTGAGAAAGGAATCCATCCAAATCCTTGAGGAGAACACAGGCAGCAACCTCTTCGACCTCAGCCACAGCTACTTCTTCCTAGAAACATGTCAAAGGCAGGGGAAGCAAGGGCAAAAATGAACTATTAGCTCTTGTTTTGCCTCCTACTCCATTATGTAGCCGACACCTTTTTATCCCTGCCTCAGAGATATGTATAAGTAATGTCTCCATTACAATGAGTCACCATTTGGGAGCAGAATCCCTGGCCATCTATTCCCGGTTCCCATCTTCATTTTTCAATGTTTTTTGTTTGTTTTGTTTTTGTTTTTTTGCTTCTTTTTACCTAGTGTCCATTTGGGTTGATTTCTGATTGTTGCTCATTTTTTGAGAAGGGACCAACTAAAATTTCAAGCTATGTATTTGGAAGCATGATGGAAACCAAGCAGAAGCGTTATATAATCGTCCTAAGGTAGACCATCTCCAGAAACTTTTCACCAATTGGGTTATTTCCTTTCAGTTTTTGCCATTTAAAACCTATGAATTACCTGTTTCTGTATTCTTTGCACACTACTGCAATGTCTTCTAGGTGTGGGGAAGAAAGTCTAGATAATAGAAAGTCTTCTTCTTCAGAACCACCTCTTCCTCCACCATTTGAAGTTACATTGGCCTCCTAAGAACCTTTCTCATTTCTCCTTTTTCTCTTCTTACTATAGATTTTTCATTACAGCAATTGTTGTAATGAGATAATTACTGAATATACCTTTGAGGAGCATGACTACAAATTCAAATGGACTCACTGATTAACTAAAGAAATGCTCAAAAATAGTAGTAAGTAGACCTTTTAACCATAACTTATTAACAAGCTGAAAGTAGTATTTTATTCACCTAGTAATTGGTAGAATTGAAATGTGAAGTCAGGTAGGCTGGTTGTGACATCTTTGCTTTAACTTGTCCATACTGGTCTATCCTTCAACTTCCTTATCTCAGTTGAGGTTTTATAGGTTATATATTTTAAGGGACAGCAAGTCTGTAAAATAACGGTAGAATAATAGCAATTACTCAGAACTAACTACACACTTAGCCAGGTTTTAGAAGGAGAAAAAAAAATTGAAGTAATAAATCCCTTGGAGTAGCTAACAGATTGAGAAATGTATAGAGAGAAAGCCCTGGGAGGAATTCTGCTCCCAAATGGTGACTCATTGTAATGGAGACATTACTTATACATATCTCTGAAGCAGGGATAAAAATGGACAAGACTCTGAAAATTATAGTGAATTAGAGTGATCATTTGAGTACATGAGGCTTATTGGTATAAAGGGTATCATGAGAATTGGTCAAATAATCCAAAACCCTAGAATATCCTCAAACATAAAAGAGCAAAAGGGCATAAGAAAGGAATCCTGTTAGAAGTGCCTGGGTGGTTCAGTTGGTTAAGCATCAGACGCTTGATTACAGATCTCGTCATGATCTTGGGGTTGTGGAATTGAGCCCCATGTAGGGCTCTGTGCTCAACACAGAGTCTGCATGTCCCACTCCCTCCCCCTGCTTGTGCATTCTTTCTTTCTGCCTCAAATAAATAAAATCTTAGAAAAAAGAAAAGAAAAAAGAAAGAAACTTAAACAGTTGAAACTAATCCAGAATGCAATCTGAGATAGTCCTTCCAACATCCCCATATCCAAACACACCTCCTTCAGGGCAGAGAAAAACAGACAGAACATGAAATATGTAGTCCAAAAATAAAAGAAATGCAATTAAAATAAATAAAATAAAACTGTAAATAAAATAAAGTTTCCCACGCTACCAGAGGAAACATAACAGGTAGTTTCATTCACATAATATGGAAAATTGATTAGGGGTCACTGAATTAGTCATATTGGATGCAAGAAAATTAAAGAAATCACATGACATCTACACAAAGATATTACATAATAAGTCAAAAGAGTGAAAAAAAAAATTCAAGACCCATTTCAGAAATAGGAGGTTTTTCGCTAAAATCCACAAACGTTTCAAGCTATAGGAAAATTTAAACCTTTACATAAATTCAAAATAATGGAGCCAAAATTTATGTAACAAAACAAAACAATGAGATGAAATGGGAGACTTAAAATAGAGTGAAACAGATTGAAGACAAATATATCATAGCTATAAACAACACAGGACAGACTAGATATAGCTGTTGCCAAATTTTTTAACATGGACAAATGCTACAAATGATTTAACTGACTGCATGAAAAAAAATGGATTAAAGAAGTACTAAGATGATAATGACTCCTGAGAATAAAACTTATTTCAGGACTGATGCACTTAAATAAAATACATAATGAATATTACAGAACGTATATTCAAATTACCCCTGGAAAAATAGGTTCCAGAAATGAAGGAATTATTGACAAATATTTAAATTTTATCACAGATAAAATTAATATTTAGTTATTTTTCAGTGCACTCACTGAATAAATAATCATGGTGTTCCTTCTTCTTGGCACTGGAATAAAATACAGAAGACACATATGGATTCCAGCCTAATGGAATATACATTCCAGTATGAATGTACTGGCTGTACCCTCATGAAAACCAGTAGTCAAAGAAGTAACTAAAATAACTATGCTTCAGTAAATGTAGTTAAGAAAATATAAACAGCAGGATAATCAACATAATGATTATGGAGAGCGTTAGAAAAAGTTGAAGGTAAGATTATGAAACATATAAGAATGATCCAACAATGGGAGGAAAAATATTTCTAGGAAAGAAACAAAAGGTATAAAGGCTTATAAGCAAAGAAAGGAATTGGGTTTCATATTTTTTTAGCTTTCCACCCTGTAATAAGCCACCATTAATTAATTTATTTCTATATAAATATACAGCAAGGCTAAGTTTACACTTTATAAATAGTTCTGTTTAAATCATCTTAACTTATAAGAAGAAATAGTAGCACATGCTACCAAATCATTCTTGAAAGGGCTTGTGCCTATTTATTTAAGTCCCCATTAACAACATTCTGGAATTTTCTTTTCCTCATAAACAGATGCATGTCTCACCAATATTTTGCATTTTCTACCTTTGACTGTTAAAGCCAATATGATGATTCTCTTTGAGTTCAGATAGTAATGATAGAACCATGTTTCTAAACAAACCAGTATAGTAATCAGCAGCTATAGATTTGGTTTCCCAAAACCTTGAGAAAACATATCAACTTCTTTTATATAAATCTAAATGCCAAAAATATATGAGATAACAACTCCCATATCCAGGAGTTAAGTTGCAGTTCTCCAGGATTCTGTGGTTCTTTGTTAATTGGACAACATGAACATCATATTAGAATATTTTGGCTTTCGTCACATGCTAAGACACAAGGATTCCAGCAAGTTCTTGCCAAGAGTCGACCAATTGTGGGGACTCTTTCAGTGACTGTATTAGAATCCACCTCTTTCTAGCTTCCTCAGTAGCTCTCTGCCTCAGAAGCTGCTGGAACTGAGGCAAGAGAAAGCAGGTGTTTTGCTGGGTTTCCAAAGTGGAGGCCTACATTCATATAGAAAACTTCCATATTCAAAACTGATCATCAGAAGAAAGACCTACTGTATCTTGAGTCATCTCGTGAAAACGGTGTAGGTGATGCATCTTTATAGTGGTCTGCCAAGCATGGAAGGGAATAGTGAGCCAACATCAAATAATTTTAGAGACTGGGAAGTCCAAGATCAAGCAAACTGTCTGGTGAGGACCAGCTGTCTGGTTCACAGATAGCCATCTTTTTGATATGTCCTCACACACTTAAAGAACAAGAAGTTGCTTTTAAAAAAGATACACAGATCAGTGTGGAATAAAAGAAAGCTTGAGGAAAAAAGATTGGAATGATTAAACAGCTAAGCCATTAGGTCTCTTTATAAGTAGGACTTTTTTCTATTTGTAATTGAAAATCATCAAATGTTTTAAGCAGCAAATGACATGATTCCTTTAGTTTTTCAAGGAGTTCACATTTTCTTTTTCTGTATTATGTATTCATTGAATTAGAAGGGTCCAGAGTAGAATTGGGAAGAATAGCTAGGTAATATCTGCATACCTTATGTGACAACGACACTTTACTTTGACAACATCAGAATTCATTAAGAGAAATTAATACTTTTGAATTACTTCAGACACAAAACTGCCAAGTATACTAAAGGGTTTGAAGTAAGTAATGATGAAATGAAAAAGGAGGACCTAAACATGACATTAGGTTTCTGGCCCAAGCATCTGGTGTCAGCACTGAGGAAACCCCAGTCTACTCAGGTAAAGGGAACTAGAGTGGAGAGCAATTTTGAGGTGAGGAAACTCAAACTTACTTTGGAACATTTAGAGAGATATTTAAAATAGGCCGTTCACTATAAATAATCAGAGATACCACATAGGCAACTGAATATAGCAGTCTCTGGATAAAAATTTAAGGATAAGGATATAATTGTGTGAACCACTGGCATAAAAATGACACTAAATTTCAAGGTTTAGTTTAAGAATAACAAGGGAAAGAATTTCAGGAGAGAAAAGGAAGAGGACTTGGTTCAAAAGTAGGAAAGAGCAGGAGTGACAGATAAAAAGCAACCAACTGGATAACAGTTCAAAAGCCAAGAGGACAGAGTACCTCAAACTACAGAAAATGGTCACATGGTTAACGCTAAGGAGTTAACTCAGATCCAGACAAAGGAGTGTCCTTTGGAAACTGACTAAGAAATACTGTAGTAAAATAACCTCAAGAATAGACATTACACAAATATTATGATATTGTGGAGAGAAAAATATGGTAGGGAATGCAAATGACTTAATTTCTTCATCTTTCAAAGGGTATTAAAAGAAAAGTCTACAAATGATCAGTCTAGATTTGAAAGATTAATTATTGAAAGTTATGACATCAACTCCCAATATATATAAATATAATGACATACGTAAGAAAAATTGGGAGTGAAGAGGACTTCAGGAACTGTAAGATGGGTAGAAGGAAATACATGGTCTTTATTTCATCTTCTTTATCAGTAAAACACCGAAGGCAAAATCAGCATTTAACACAACAGTTCTCCAGAATCAACCACCTGGTTCAAATCCTGGCTCTACAACTTATTGGAAGTATAAATTTCGCAAGGTTATTAAACTTCTACATGCTTCACGTTCTTCATTTATAAAAGTAATGCTTGCCTCACATGGTTGTAGTAAAAAGTGAAAGGAATTAATCTGTGCAAAGCACATAGAAAAAATTCCATTATTTGATGAATGCTTGCTATCCTTATACTGTCTGAAGTTGATGAATCTGCTTAATTATGTCATATAATACATAAAAAAAAACCCATAAAATGTCAGCTATGTCACTATGAACTTTCCAATCACTAGGAAAAAAAGTCACACACACATAGTAAAACATATTAACAATATGACAAGTGAGAAACTAATGGAAGCATTAGGAATGAATTATAATAAAAAATGAAATTGTAGAAAAACCTCTATATATTAGTTATATCAATAAAAATAAAAAAGATTCTGGAGCACCTGTATGGCTCAGTCGGTTAAGCATCTGCCTTCGTCTCAGGTCATGATCACAGGGTTCTGGGATCAAGCGGACCTCCGGCTCCCTGTTCGGCAGGGAGCCTGCTTCTTCCTCTCCCTCTGTCTCAATCTCCACCTGCTTGTGCTCTGTTCCTCTCTCTATGTCAAATGAATAAATTTTAAAAAAAATTTTTAAATAAATAAATGCATACATACGTACATAGGATTCTGTGTCTTTGTCTTATCCAAAAGGAACACTCTACAGTGAACAGCGAAGACCGTGACAAAGAGCATTTTATAATAATAAATTCAGTCTACATAAATCAGCAACAGTAACAAATGATGTAATGATACATATAAAATGTTAAAATGCCTAGGGTATAAACTAATTGTAGCAAAGGTTTTTCAATTTGCTGGAGATTTCTTCATTTCCTGAGGAGCAATTCTAGTTTTATTTTCTCAAAACAAAGAAATTGGTACATATGTTTTAGAGATACCTTATATGTTATCTCTATATTAATTCCTACCTTCTATTCTGATATACAGAATGAAATTTGTGGACAGAAGAAAATTTAATAAATATTAACATTTTTAAAGTATAAATTGTTGTAAATAAGTCAGCCAATTAGCTAAAAATAAATCATTAAAATATCCAAATAAAAATAGGAAAGGTGGAACATAGGAGTTAAGATATATAGAAATAAACAAAGCCAAACAAAACAGTAGAATTGATTGATACATTCAAAAGCTGCTTTATTTTACAATAATGAGAATGACAATTAAGTTCCCAATTGACACAATGGAAGTCAGAAGAAAATAAAATGGCATTTTTATCTGTGAAATAAATTCATTGCCAAAATAAAATTCAATATGCAGAATATATATACATATATATAAATTACAAAAATAAAAACAAATAAAGATGATAAATAAAGACAAATATCACTAGCAATCCTGTACTAAAATATTAGTAAAGGAAGTACCTCAATGGGAGGAAGATGATCCAAGAAGTACACATGAAAATGAAAGAAGGAAAAGGATAGCAATGAAAGGGCAAGGATGTTGGGCAATATAAATAAATACTGACAACACAACAAATTAAATTGGTATCTTATAAGTTTTAAAATATACACTGAATTAAAAAACAGGAAATCAGAGTGCAAAATTCCCAGAAAAAATAATGAAGTGATAAAAGGAAAATATCTGAAAATATGAGTTAAAAAATGAATATTATAATCTCAAGACTAAACACAAAAATAATAATTAAGATGAATAACTGTAAGTTAATATAAGGAAAGCTGAATAAATGTATATTTTGTTAATTTCAAAGGGAAAAAAGAAGGAAACAAAAGGATTAAAAATACAGATAAAATGGGGAAAAATTAGA
Organism: Meles meles; assembly: GCF_922984935.1. NCBI lineage: Eukaryota > Metazoa > Chordata > Mammalia > Carnivora > Mustelidae > Meles > Meles meles. The sequence goes on along the minus strand of NC_060069.1, from coordinate 91,007,602 downwards.
TGGCCCTTAAATATGTCAATCATTTATTAAATGTAAATGAATGAAATGTATTAATTAAAATGTAATGAGTTACATGTGGATTTTTAAAAGTCTGTTCTGCTTCCAAGATGTAAAGCTTAGATAAGAAGACATCAAAAGTTTCAAAGTAAAATGATGAAAATAATATACAATGTAAACACTAACAAAAAAGTCAATACTTGGGGTGCCTGGGTGGCTCAGTGGGTTAAGCCTCTGCCTTTGGCTCAGGTCATGATCTCAGGGTCCTGGGATAGAGCCCTGCATCAGACTCTCTGCTCAGCAGGGAGCCTGCTTCCCACCCCACCCCTGCGGGCCTCTCTCTCTGCCTCTGCATAATTGTAATCTCTGTCAAATAAATAAATAAAATCTTTTTTAAAAAAAAGTCAATATTTAAGCTAATATCAGTCAGAGGAAAATTTTTTCTAATAAAGCAATTTCCTGGAGATGCATTTCATTATAATAAAAGTCCAGTTTAACAGAAAGATATCACAATGCTAATATATTATGAATATACTATATGGCTTCAACTATAAAAACAAAAATGATCAAGACTAAAATGAAAAATTAAATCGATTTGCAATCATAGGGGAACTTTCAACACTGTTTTCTTGAGGGCTGATAAAATAAGCCTACCAAAAAAAATATAAAATAACAGAAAAACTAGATTCAAATGATACTGAAAGAAAACAGCAGTTAACAATAAAAATGCTAAAATACACTCTATATGCCAAGGGACATTAATCACAACTGACTTTGAGATAAGAGCCAATAAATTTCATAGGGTTAGATATTAAACAATACACTTACAAACAATCCATTGGTCAAAAAATGCCATAACAGAACATAAGAAATATTTTTGTCTGAATTGTAAAGACATATCACATCCAATGGGAAGCAACAAAAACAGAGAAAAATGTGTAAGTCTTAAGTAACTACTTTTTTCAAGTTTTTATTTAAATTCCAGTTCATTAACGTACATGTAATATTAGCTTCAGGTATACAATTAAGTGATTCATTACTTACATACAACACCCAGTGCTCATCACAAGTGATGGACCCATCACCTATTTAACCCATCTCCTCACCCACATCTCCTCTAGGATCCCTCAGTTTGTGCTCTATAATTAAGACTCCATTTCCTGGTTTCCTTCTCTTTCTCTTTCTTTTTTTCCCCTATGTTCATTTGTTTTGTTTCTTAAATTCCACAGATGAGTAAAATCATATGGTATTTGTCTTTCTTTGACTGACTTATTTCCATTTGTATAACTCTAGTTCCATCCATGTCATTGCAAAGGTAAGATTTCATTCTTTTTGATGGCTAAGTAATATTGCATTGTGCATGTGTATGTGCTTAGTAGAGCAATTGCTGGATGTTAGAGTAGTTCTATTTTTGTTTTTGAGGAACCTCCATACTGTTTTCCACAGGGGGTGCACCAGTTTGCATTCCCACCAACAGTGCAACAGGGTTCCCCTTTCTCCACATCCTCACCAACATCTGTTGTTTTCTGGGTTGTTAATTTTAGCCATTCTGACAGATGTGAGGTGGTATCTCATTGTAATTTTGATCTGTACTTTCTTGATGCTGAGTGATGTTAAGTATCTTTTCATATCTGTTAGGCATCTGTTGGTCTTCTTTGGAAAAATGTTTATTCATGTCTTCTGCCCATTTTTAACTGGATTATTTGGTTTTTACATGTTCACTTTTATAAATTCTAAATACATTTGGGGTATTATCCCTTTATCAGATATATCATTTGCAAATATCTTCTCCCATTCTGAAGGTTGTTTTTCAGTTTTGTTGATTATTTCCTTTGCTGTGCAGAAGATTTTTATCTTGAGAAGGTCCCAATAGTTTATTTTTGCTTTTGTTTCCCTTGCCTCAGGAGACCTACCTAATAAGAAGCTGCTACAGTTGATGTCAAAGAGTTTACTACTTGTGTTCTTCTCTAGGATTTTGATGGTCTTGTATTTCTGTCTTGTATTTAGGTTTTTCGAGTCAAAATAACTATTTTAGATAAGAAGAAACTCAAGAAATTAGTAATCTAATATTCGGTTCCAAAAATCTAGGGAAAAAACAGTAAATCTCACTCAAGATATGGAAGAAAGTAAATAATAATAATATTAGTGAAATAGAAAATTATAAAATAGAGTACAAAAAATCCAAAAGTTACTTATGAAAACAATAAAAATTGATTAAACCCTTAACAAGATTATTCAAGACAATAAGGAAATAAAAATTAAGCTACCAATATTAGGAATTAAAAAGGAGACCTAATTGTTCATAACAATTCAAAGACTATAAAAATTAGGAACTCTTATACAGTAACAAATTTGACAGTTAATATGAACAGACCAATTTCTTTAATCATAAATAGTTGCTGCCATATTATTTTATAGCTGCCATATTATTTCATCATAAAACTGTTACCAAATTTGGAATGGGAGGCAACTTCTTTGCTCTGATAAAGAGTATCCACAAAAGTCCTTCATCAAACTATCATGCAAAATGGAGAATTGCTGAGTTTCACCCTGAGAACATGAGTGATTCATCTGTACGCATTATCCCATAATAATATATCACATTATAAAGGAAGTGCTAATCAGTACAATAGGGGAAGGAAAGAAAAGGTTAATTTTTTTTTGAAAAAATAAGAAAAGGATGGAATAACACTAGCACTATTCACACATGATATGTGATCATGGGCATGCATCTGTATACACCAAAAAGATAGGGATGTCCATAACTTCTTTCTTCATAAAGCCTAACAAACCAAGTATCTATATACAAATAATGGAATAGTATACAACAATGAGAATTTTTTAAGACAATAATTATTCACAAAAATATGAAAAAAATTTACAAGATAATGTTTGGGAAAAGAAGCCATACACAATAAGCAAAATGTCTCATTTTCACAACAGTGAAAAATAATAAACAGTCAAGTTGGGATAGTGATTACCCTCACCCTGGGCAGTGTCTGGAAAGGGCCCAGGGTGGGCTTCTAGCCTGCTTGTGATGTTCTCTGTCTTGTACCAGGTAATGAGTAGGAACATGTCCACTTCATGAAGATTCATCAGATTGTCCACTTCTGCTTCCCTTGCTCTTCTACAAGTAGGTTCTAATTTAATAAAAAGTTTACTTAAGTAAGTATTTTATAATGAAATATTTTCACAGGTGTTGGAACAATAAAAATTGCTTCTCTCATCCATATCATATTATCATTATATGAGTAGTAGTCACACCATTAGAGAAGGAATCAATAATAAAAAATATTAGAAGGGAGAAGACAACAAAGACTGTTATTTGTAACTGATGTGATTTTATGCTTAGAAAACAGAACATTTTTCAGAAAAATTTTGGGAGTAATAAAAGCTATACAGTTATCAGGCTGAGGACAAAACTAATATATAATAGTATAAAACAATTTTCTGCATGAAGGTTACAAAGTACAAAAGTATAATGAAGAAGAGGCCCCATTAAAAATAGCAGCTAACATCTACAATACTTAGGAATAAATTTAACAATAATTGTGCAGAATATTTTTATGAACAAAATAAGACGCCAGATGCTTATCCATTCTATTATAGATCATCAGGGGAATAAAAAATACACATAAATGAAGTATGCATTCATAGTATGTAAATAACTACATAATCAACAATTATGGGACACGTTAAATATCAGATAATATGCTAATCAATTTGCAGAGGAGAACAGGTATTTTAATTTTGAAAATTAAGCATAAAAATTGGCACCATTGCTTGGATCAACTTTACAACATGGTGATGGTTGACTAAAATGTTTAATATTTACTGTAATGATATTTTCAAAACTCTTTACATTTTCCTAATAATCGAGAGAGTCCAGGTTTTAATCACAAGTGAAAATTTTCAAAAGCTGAACCATTTAGTTCCTTTATCATCTACAGGTGACCATAATTACTTACATTTTACTCCTGGATTATATTTACTTAAGGATTTAAATGCCATCTTAATTTAGATACCTTAGGGAGAAGCATTCATGAATAAAAGGTAAGTTTGAATATGCATTTACTTAAAAGTCAATAAGTTTGCTAGATGATTTCTCACAAGCTATGTGTCTCCAGAATAGAGAGGTAAATGCATTCCACTAGCATTTTCTTGAAACAATTCCAGAGCTCTAGTGTTTCAACTACTTCCCTCTTGGACAATATCTGGTTCACTTTCCTTTTATCATAGAAGAATGAGAAGTAACTACCAGAAAGTTGAATTTCGTAAACACAAACGCAAAATACAGTGAAAAGGCACCAGCACTTAAACATTAAACTCCATAAAGAGAGACACCAAGGATCATAAAAGACTACTAATGAATGCTTTGTATTTACAGCCAACTCTTAATTACCTCCACTAATGAATAGGAGCAGTGTGATAATAAGCATATCAGAAATCATTCATATTTGGCTTTGGAATGCCATTTCTTGTAGCAAGTTAACATTCCTAAATATGTTTCACTAAGTATGACTTAAGAATTAATTTGTAATCTGTGAACAATCAAGTTTATAATGTCAAGAGAAGGAGACTGACAAACCCTGAAGGACAAGGAATCAATAACCTCAACTCCCATATTTTGCTCTGAGTAATCTATGTAAGGAAAAATTGTCTCGGTGCTATCTTTGGGCAACACAAATTCCCCCGATGATCCATAATAGAATGGGTAAGCATCTGGAGTCTTATTTTGTTCATAAAAATATTCTGCACAATTATTGTTAAATATATTCCTAAGTATTGTAGATGTTAGCTGTTATTTTTAATGGGGTCTCTTCTTTCATTATACTTTTGTACTTTGTAACTTTCATGCAGAAAATTGTTTTATATTATTATATATTCATTTTGTCCTCAGCATGATAATTGCATAGATTTTATTACTCCCAAAAGTATTTTTTTGTTTTTTAGAAATATTCCTATATTTTATCATTTAATTGACTTCACTGCAAGGAACATATATACAAGTGGGCTTCCCTCTTTCAGGGAGATCTGGGACTTACTCAGTTGGAGCTACAATGGTTATTATATACATGGATAGCACAGTGCCTGGCACTTAATAATTAGTTGGATGAATGAATAAATGAAGGAATGTACCTTTGAAAGCCTGATTAACATTCAGTGATAGGAAAGAGTCGGTGCCTTTCTTGAGCAATAAAACAAATCCCTACCATGAAATTATAAGGTCAAAATTCCCATCTGTCTGTCCCCTAATGATTGACATTCCTTTCTCTGACCAGATTCTAGTTGAATTAAATTCTCTTCTGGTGTTGAATACTGATCCCTGGGTGTAATCAACTACCTCCCACCCCCCGCTGGAAGGGGTCATGTATCTTGTCTGGAGTAAATCCTTAATTACCCAAGCCTGTTTGACTTTTAGTTTAGAAACTGTTCTGCACTTAAAATAGTATTCTATATAATTCTGTCTTTATAGTAATCCTTTTTTTTAAGATTTTTATCTACTTATTTGACAGAGATCACAAATAGGTAGAGAGGCAGAGAGAAAGGGAGAAGCAGGCTCCCTGCGGAGCAGAGAGCCCAATGTGGGGCTTGATTCCAGGACCCTGAGATCATGACCTGAGCTGAAGGCAGAGGCTTAACCCACTGAGCCACCCAGGCGCCCATAATCCTTCTTGATAAGCAGTTTAGACTACATAAAAAGAGATTAGAACAAAGATAGAGCTTGCACAATTGTCCATGTAGTAATTTTAATAGCAATATAGATAAATATGCAGTGGTGCACATTTCCGGTACTTAGGAGACAGGATTGACTGAATTGAAAAGCTTATCTCAGTCTATTTTACATTGCATTGGTTTTGACGCAGATGTCTTGATTTGTTATTAGAATAAATAAAGTCAGAGATTGCAAAAAAACAAAACCTACATATAGTAAAGAGTAATGGCATTCTAAATGTAAGCAAAAGACACACAAGAGATCAGACAATAAGGTGAGATAGGAGAAAATAATAAATTCTAATGTTTTCAAAAATAGATTTAAATACACTGTACTGGAATTTGATTTTAACTTTATAATTTTTTTAATTTTCAAACTAAAAGATAACTATGAATAAAATAAAATTTAAAAAGATAGCTATGGAATATAAGGATCATAATCATAGTGTGCTCATTCTTCTATTTCTTGTGTTTTTTAAATATGCACATATCATCAGATTAAGTATTTATGGTGATCACATGTGTTTGTTTTAAGCATAAATGAAGAAGATAATCCCCAGTGGAAGACATGTGAAAGATTAGATATTTTGCTAGACTTCCTATAACTTATATGAATGAGTTTGCTATTTGAAATTTCTTCAAATTCTTCACCATCTATGTTTTAAATTCTTTATTTTCTTAAGAATCTCGGCCATGGGGCGCCTGGGTGGCTCAGTGGGTTAAAGCCTCTGCCTTCTGCTCAGGTCATGATCTCAGAGTCCTGGGATCGAGCCCTGCATCGGGCTCTCCACTCAGCGGGGAGACTGCTTCCCTTCCTCTCTCTCTCTGCCTGCCTCTCTGCCTACTTGTGATCTCTGTCAAATAAATAAAGTCTTTAAAAAAAAAAAAAAGAATCTCGGCCATGATCCTCCATGGGAATGTTAGAATAAAATTTATTATATATAATTTATAATTTCTGCTACTCTGTTTAAATTTTTGCAATCTATGTTTCCAAATTCACTCTATATAAATGCTATTGGAATAATGGAATGATCTGTAAGAGAGAGGAGTGGGGAGTAGACAGATAATATCTGCTTAGAAATGGCTCACTACTTTTGGAGGAAAATCAAAGACCTTAGGATAATACTCATGAATTCCTAAAAACCTACTTTTGCAGACTTTTGTACTTACAACATCAAATCCATCCTATGCTCAACTGAACCACACTACTTATGCTTCTCTCAAAAATAGTGGAGCAGAGAAATGATGGGGGGGAAGGGACCTAAGAGCAAAGTGAAAAAAGTGTTTCATCATAAGTATATGTTAAAATGTAGTAATTCTCTTAAAAGTAATACAACACTATATATTAATTATACTTTAAAACAAATAACAAAATTTTAAAAATGTAGTTTTCATTTTGTATAACAGATGAGTCATTTTCAATTCATAATTTTATGGTTTACGTGGAGTTCTCAACTCTTTTTCAGTAGAAATGCATGGGCTAGATGGACAGTCTTTGAAAGTCATGGTCATGATGTGGTTTCCAGTACTGTCAGATCAAGAAAGGAACAGTCCATAGAATATTAACTTTCAACTGGGTTATTTCTTTCTACATGAAACTTATTACATATGCAATTTTTGTTTTTTAACATTGATATATTTTATGTAACAAATTGAATTTGACAAGCTTCTACATGATTTCTTGTGGGAATTCTAATGAAATTTAACGGTAAGCATTTGAAATGCATGTGGTATAGTAGGAAGAGTAGTATCATACAGACAAGAGATAGAAGACTCAATTTTTCCAATCCTTTCTCTACCATTGACTATTTGAAGAAATCACTTAACATTTCTTGGCCACTGTTTTCCCAATATATTTAAATAAGGGGCTTAATTGAAACTTAGTTTCCAAATCCATCCCCATGAAACCACCAAGGCTCTGGCTTGAGTGGACATAAGCATCATCAGGAAAACTTGTTAAAAATGTAGATTCTGGAACTCTTCTTCCTACTCTCAACATTTTGACAGAGTGGTTCTGAAAGATGCACTGGTCTATGAATTCTAAGTAGGAAAAACCCCGGGGATTCAGTAGAGGTAGTCCATCCATGATACCAAGAAATAACTTTTAAGGTTTTGCCTGGATACCTCAAATGCAATGTTGAGTGATGAGTTTCCCCAGGGTTCTCAACATCCCATTTATTTGTCTTATACATTGGGTGTCCCTTAAGTTTTTCCCTAACTAATGAATTGATCATTGAACCTAATATTTTGTATCACTCTCAGACAAAAAGTAGAAAAAATTCAGTTATTGAAACAATTGTTTAGTGCAAATCACTACATCCCTTTCATTCTTTAGATTCCTGAGCTGGAATATTTTGAAAAGAATACTAATTTATTTTGAATGTTAGTTTGAAGATTAATCATATAAAGAATTTCTATCTCTCTTATAACCTGTTAGCAAATGAGTACAAATAAGAACTGAAGAGCACATTTTACATATTTCTCTGAAAATAGAAATGTATGTTAATATTATTTCCTTGAAGAAAATACAAATAAGGCCAAATATTTGACATTTTATCTAAGCATACATCAGTGACAGTGTTTACACTGAACTAAACACATGGAACATAATTCCTTTCACAAATTTATTAGGTGTTGTGAAATAGAAATGACAGTTGGGTGTGCAGGGAACAAATGTGTACCTCAAAGAGAAAAGCCCCTAGAAAGATTAAATTAGGAATCCTATAGAGTAAGTTACTTTTGATTATATTGACTATAAAATTATTTCAGACTATTAGCAATTACATTCTAGAACTATTCATAGAAAGAATGTAGATAAATATCTCTAAATTATTTGGACATTCTGAGTGAAAATAAGGGTTTTAAATTTTTTCCCAGTTTTACTTGAGATATAGTAGACGTTCAAAATTGCTTAAGCTTAAGGTATATATAATGATTTGTATATATATGTGTGTATATATACATACATACACACACCCATATATGTGTATATATATATATATATATATAGGTCAATAAAGGCCTAATTAATAATACATCACAGTGCCCACCTCATTCACATCATCTTCTCTCATCATATAGGCATTTTATCATCTCCTAAGAAGAGGAAGTATAGCATAATAAGGTATTTAGAGACAGAAAGACCACATCACATAACTTTTATTACAGTATATTATTATAATTGTCAATTTTATTTTTACTGTTAATTACTCACTGTGCCTAATTTATAAATTAAACTTTGTTAAAAATATGTATGTATAGGAAAAAACATAGTATGTATAGGATTTGCCCTGAAACCATCCACTGGGGGTAGTTATCTCCCATGGATAATTACTTGGAACATGTTTCCTGCTGGGGAACTGCTGTATGGACAAAGTGTGGGAGCAAAGAAAGGAAATTATTGCCTGGCTATAGAGCTTAAAGTCTAATTGGTTTTGTTGATTGACTGTCATTAGCATTTTGATTTTACAACTTTGAGGCATTTATAGGCTTAGATTTTGGTGTGCTATATAGGGCCACCTCAACCTAATGGCCTCCTATTTAATGAATTTAACAATTCTTACTCATAAATATTTAATCTCTAAATTATGACAGCGACAGCATCATAACTTAATTTCAGTTTGAGAATTCTGTTTTTCTGTAATTTTTGCTCAAATATTTAAAACTATATGCTATTAAACTGATGTTTTTCTATAACTATTATTATGCTGATATTATTGTGTTTCAAATCTTCTTGCAGCCACACAAAATATATTTTCATGACTTATCAACTACAATTTTGACCATAAGACATCAATATTTATGATTAATAAAGCCTTCTAAGAATTATTCTTCATAGCATGCTTCTTAAATGATTCTTTTTCTCATTGTACTAAGGACACAATATTTTGGTTGCTTGTGGTTGCCTTTTGAAAGAATTTTCTCCTCTTCCATTTTACAGACGAGGCATAAAGGGGACATATTAAATGACCTCATGTTTTGGAAGAATAAATACTAAGACTATTAGTAATTGCTATTAGAACCTGATTCAAAAATGAATGTAATGTGATTTTGAAATTCTTAGTTTGCTCTAATAAAATATTCAATTTTCTCATTTTATATAAGATTGCAGAGCTTGGCACTATTATTGATTGATTTCTTTTTTTTTTTTAAGATTTTATTTATTTATTTGACAGACAGAGACCACAAGGAGGCAGAGAGGCAGGCAGAGAGAGAGAGAGGAGGAAGCAGGCTCCCTGCCGAGCAGAGAGCCCTATGCAGCACTCGATCCCAGGACCCTGGGACCACGACCCCAGCCGAAGGCAGAGGCTTTAACCCACTGAGCCACCCAGGCGATTGATTTCTATCTGATTCAGAATGATTCTGGTGTGCTTTTAAGTGCCTAATGCCTTGTGGAGCATTAAGTAGTAGGAAATGTTAGATTGAAGGGATGGTATGGCCATTACTAGCGTTAGAAAAGTGTTAGTCACATTCCTAGCTCTGCAGTCAAGAAAATATCAGTAACATGCTGGATTATCAAAGTGTAATCAGAAACAGGAACATTCAGATTGTGGATGGTATAAGTATAGTCAATGGAGATATTAATAATTATTTCAGCCTTAAATATTTCTAACTAGAATCTTTATATTCCTCACTATAAAATACTCTGGGGTTCATGTTTTTGGAGTGCTTTCCTTGTAAAATGAAAGGGAGCAGAAGATACCAACCCAAAATATGCCTCTAGCATAAGGATTACTTTGGGCTGATGGTTTCTGAGAGGCTGCAGACTCAGAAGAATCTCTGAGAAAAAACACAGAAATTCCTTTTTTTGTAAAGGAACTTTATTTACATTAATAAAGGAAATTCCCATTGATAAGTGACTCCCTCTCTCCACCAGGAAGAGAAAAAAGTAACTAAATCTCCACAAACTCTTATTTCTCTTCCCCTATAGAGCAATAATGGAAGATTAGATGGTTGAACTCTTTTAATTTCCATAACACCTGTGACAGTGTGCATAAACTTCAGCCCACAGTCTTTAATATAGCAGCTTCCTCTGCAGCCACATAATCATATGAAGAGCGTATTTGGTTCATCAAGTTGTCTGCCACGTTGAAGACAGATCAAACAACTGATGCAATTAGTAAATTAAAGTAATAGTAATAATAATAATAATAATAACCATTACATCCTAGAGAAGAAATATAATAAGGAAATTATTTGGGCATATTTACACTTCCCTTGACATGGATACCTGAAATATCGGATATTATCTCTGTGGGAACAAAAATTATTTAATCAGTTGGTCTAAGGAGTAAGAAACCTGAAAACATATCACTATTAACTGTTAGCATTTTGTTTCATCAGATAGTCTCAGAGTTTCTTCCTGGGAAAATAAGAATAAGCTGTCCTAATGGGTAGTGGCAAGAACAACTCCCACAGTCTTTTAACTTAGGAGTAACTAAATAAACCAGAACTTGGAGCAAGGCAGCAAATGCTCCATTTCAGCAGCATGATAAATAATGACTAGGTTATTAAAACACAACTGATCACATCTTTTCATCCAACTCCATAATATAAGAGCAAAGGGACAAATAATGCTAACGACTTATAGGAAATTTAAAACTCCTAAAAGGAAATATAATGCATAAATGAACACCATACCATAAATCTGCAGAGCTTACTTACAGCCATGGGGGAAATCACAGAGAGCAGTTGTTGAGAGAGATTTAAAGAGGACTTGCACATTCCTCCTGAGCAGCTAGAGTTGATCAGCAACTGAAAGCAAGGGTATCACGGAAAGTTAACTCATGCCTCCTGCCCTCCAGCTTTAGAATAACACCTGATCCCCAGAGGAGGGCCTGGGAAGATCTTATCCCTATTCGATTGCAAATGAGAATTAAAAGTGAGATGACAAGGAATTCCTGAAAGCTTTATATTTAATTCAAAACTGAATTTATTGATTTTCTTCCCAGTAAGTTCTTTAAAATCTTTAATCTAGTCTTTTCGGGGCTCACAAAATGTATTACTTTGGCACAAAGGTATTTTCCATAGAATCTGCTTTAATCCATTATTTAAATCCAAAATACAAAGTAAAATCCAACAGATACAAACATCTGAAATACCATAAAAACAAATACTCTATGGGCCAAAGGAATGATAAAAGAAATTTAGCCTCATGAAGTTTTAGTTTTCACCTTAAAGTTTAAGCAAGAGAAAGCAAGGGTTTAAAGACAATGAATTATCAGGAGGGTTTTGCAAATGAGTCTCAGTTATAAATACCTAGGAAAAGGATGATGTGTGAGTAAAATTAAATGCATTTTGAACAGAAAGACAAAACAACATGATTATCTCTGAAATCTCTGAGAAAATGGTTATAAAATATATGAGGCAGAAACATTTAAAATTTACAAACTAATAAGCATCCACATAATTTTAAATAATTTTGGGTGTCTTTTTAATTTTATTTTAATTAAATGTGATTGGAATATATCCTTAATGTATTATAAATCTTTGCAAATACAATTGTATACTTGTGGAATATAATTTTCTTTATTCAAAATGTTTCACAATGATTCATACTTTTGTCACCAGATGTAAATTATGTTCCTTAGTCTGGGGCAGTATTTTCACATAAAACCCCTACTAAATGAAAAACTAAAACCATAAAAGCTGTGCTACTAAGCAATGACTTCGAAATAGAAACACATATATGTATTTGTTTTGTAAATCTCACATAGAAAAAAATAAGTCAAGCAGAGAAAGCCAATTATCATATGGTTTCAGTTACTTGCAGAGCATAAGGAATAACATGGAGGAGCTTAAGAGAAGGAAAAGAAAAGTGAATTGGGGAAATCAGAGGAGAAGAGGAACCATGAGAGACTGTGGACTCTGATAAATATACTGAAGGTTTTGGAAGCGGGGGGCAGGGTGATGGGAAAGCCTGGTGGTGGGTATTAAGGAGGGCACATGTTACATGGAGCACTGATTGTGGTGTGTAAACAGTGAATCTTGGAACACTGAAAAAATAAAATTAAATTTAAAAAAAGAAAAATACAAAATATGTTAAAAATGGGAGATTTTTTTCAAGGTACTGAGTTTACATAAAAGATTAACAAAGAATTGCCTGTATTATCTCCTTTTTCTTTTGGAGTCAGAAACATCCAATTCAGAATAAAAGATGATCAATATATTATGATAAATTTTCTGTTTTCTATTATGCTTTGGCCTCTTTGGATAATCACTTATATCCTCTTAGTTTTTATAACTGCTAACCATATTCTCTTAGAATTTGAAATGGTTATGAAATGTGTTATACTGAACTTCCAAAAATATTATCTTCTTCCTATGAAATGTGCATGTACATGTATGTGTGTTTAATTGAAGAGGATTATATACTTATAGTCCTATTTTAACCAAGTGCACAGTTCTCTAGTTCTTTTTCTGATCACAATTTGATATCTGAGTTACATCTGATATATCAAGAAATTCAAGAGACACTAGTAGTAAATGCATGTTTACTTTGAAACAACTGTACAGGGACATCTGGATGGGTCAGTTGGTTAAGGGTCTGCCTTCTGCTTAGGTCATGATCTCATGGTCCTGAGTGTCCTGGGACCCAGCACCATAGGGCGGGCTCCCTGCTCAGTGGGGAGTCTGCTTCTCCCTCTTCTCCCTCTGCTCTGCCTTCCCCCACCTTGCTCACTTTCTCTCTCAAATAAATAAAATCTAAAAAAAAAAAAAAAGAAAGAAAGAAAAGAAAAGAAAAAGAAACAACTGTATAAAAAGTGCAACTTGGGGCACCTGGGTGTCTCAGTTGGTTAAGCAACTGCCTTAAGCTCAGGTCATGACCCAGGGTCCTGGGATCAAGTCCCGCTTTGGGCTCCCTGCTCTTCGGGGAGCCTGCTTCTCCCTCTACCCCTGCTTGTGCTCTTTCACTCTCTCTCTCTCAAATAAATAAATAAAATCTTTTAAAAAATAAAAAATAAAAAGCACAACTTGAAAGAGATGTCAAAAGATGTTAACCAAGAGGAGTCAAGATGGCAGGGAAGTAGGAGGAAGCACCGTTTCAACCTGTACCCTAAAGTGAGCTGATTACCTACCAAAGAACTCTGATTACCCATGAAATCAGTCTGAAATCAGAATTATACACGTTTGGATCTCTACAGGAACAGAAGACGCCAGTGGGAAGGTAAAGCTGAGTGGGAACATGGGACTGATATCAGAAGATAAACAAAAGGGGGAGGGAGCCACCAGAGGCGACCGATTGGAAAGTAATACCCCAATAGGAGAGTGCCCTGCGTCTGGGGACCAGCATTAGCTTGGAGTCTGGTTGAAAGCACTCAAAAAAAAGAGCAAAGGATTGTGGGGGGAAATTGTGGGAATCAGGACAGTTAGGGACAGGGACTTAAAGTCCCCAGCCACAGGACAGCCTCCCCTGGTGCTGAGCCAGAGAGAGTTCGGCGGAGAAACCAGGTCTTGGTCCCTGAGCCCCCAGCGTGCCTGAGCCGCCAGCGCACCAGAGAACGCGTGGGGTCCGGCTCCTGTGAGGGGCTGGGAGCCTCGCCAGGCGCATCCCACACCCTCCCCTGGGAGAGGTGCTCACAGGTGCTAGCCAGGAGCTCTGGCACCCGGGAAAAAAAACAGGCATTCCCAGCCCGGGGCCAGCAGGAAAATCTCAGTGTGCGATTGCGGCTTGGAACCTCTCTGGCAGTCTGGAGCTGCCCAGACAGCCGGCGCTGCCGTGGTATTGGGTACGAGGAGGAGATCCTGCATCCCCAGGGACCGTGACTCGGAACCTACTCTGCCAGCAGCTCTGCAGAGCATTCTGAGGCTTCTGAGAGGGAGGTTGGGGTGCAGTTTGCTCTCCTCTAACCTCCAAAAACCATCAAAAGCTGTCAAGGCAAGAGAAAACAGATGAACAAACATAAAAACCTCCAGAGAACAGAAGCCTGAAAAAAACGGTTTCCTCAGAGCCCACCCCCTTGAGGGGGGCGGGAGGACCTAAGTCAGGGACTGTCATTGACTGAAAACCCATGTGGCAGGCCCCTCTGCCAGAAAACCAACCAGGAAGGAAGAAAAAAAAAAAAAAAGGAGAAGTCAACAAGAGAACAACCACCACTACTTCATAAATACAACTTTTATTTTTAACTCTTTACCACTATTCTGGTTCATTTTTTTAAATACATATAGATAATTTTTTAACCTATTTACCATCACAGTGAGATGTCCAGTACATCAAATTCCTTAATAACCTTCTAACCTGAACTTTTTGATACATACACCCGTGTTTTTCTTTTGCTTTTCTATTTTTTAAATTTTTTTAAATTTTAATTTAGTTTAGTCTAGTTTATTCTTTTTTAATTTTTATTTTCTAATACACATATAAACTTCAAGGTAACCCCCTTTCCCCAATCAACGCTACCCCTATAGGCAAACCAATTTTTAATCCCCCTTTATCTTAGGAAAGTTGAGTCCCTTAACAAAGACATCAAGATACATCCAGGAAAAATCAAAATAACCTTCCTCGCCCACACTGAGAATTTATAACCACTCTCCCATCTTTTCCTTCCACCAGTGTTTCTGTGTATTTGTGTTTGTCCTGATAGTTTATAAATCTTATACTTGGGGTTCTTTTTGACAAGTTTCTTCCTTTTTTTGCTTTTATATATATATATATTTTTTTTTTCTCTTGTCATATATTTTTATCAGTCTTTTTGTTTGTCTGTTTTTGTTTGTATACTTCATAAATCTTACCTTGGGGCCATTTGGGCTGAGCCTTCTCTTTTATCTACCCTTTTTTCCCTGTCTCTCTCTTTTTTTCTATTTTTTTCTCTGTTTCTTTTTCTTCTCTTTTTTCTCTCATTTGGGTGGGGAATCCTGATTGTACAGAAGCGTTCCAGGGCACACCTTGATTGCACCACAGTCGATACATCCATCTGATACAGATGACCGTTAAGTCATCTCTTAACAAAATGAGTAGGAGGAGGAATGCCCAATAGAAGAAAAGTACAGAGGATGGACCTTCTGCAAAAAAGCTAATGGCTATCGACATAGACAATATGTTGGAAAAGGAATTCAGGCTAACAATTATCCAGGCAATAGCTAGGTTGGAGAAAGCCATGATGACCAAATGTAATTGATTAGGGCAGAACTGAAAGGCACCAGGGATGATGTTCACAATGCTCTCAATGAATTCCAATCTAATATAAAAGCTAGGGTAACTGAGGCAGAAGATACAATTAGTGATCTGGAGGACAAACAGATAGAGAGAAAGGATCAGGAGGAAGCCCGGAACAAACAGCTTAGAAGCCAGGAAAACAGAATCAGGGAAATAAATGATGCCATGAAACGTTCCAATGTCAGAATTATTGGAATCCCTGAAGGGGAAGAAAAAGAAAGAAGTCTGGAAGATATAGTGGAACAAGTTGTCTATGAAAATTTTCCCAATCTCACGAATGGAAACAACGTTCATGTACTAGAGGCAGAGTGGTTTCCCCCCAATATTTTAGATTCTTGAAAGTCCTCGCGACACCTGATAGTTAGAATGAAGAATTACAATTCTAGACAGACCCTCTTAAAAGGAGCTAGGACAAAGAAGCTCCTTACATACAGAAGAAAGCCCATTAGAATAACGTCAGACCTGCCCACAGAGACCTGGCAAGCCAGGAAGGGCTGGCAAAATATATTCAGAGTACTAAATGAGAACAACATGCAGCCAAGAATACTTTATCCAGCAAGACTGACATTCAAAATGGATGGAGAGACAAAGAGTTTCCAAGACCAGCAATGCTTAAAAGACGATGCAACCACCAAGCCTACACTGCAGGAAATATTAAGGGGGGTCCTATAAAAGAGAAAAAAACCCTAAGAAAATCATTGAAAATAAATATAGAGACAATCTACAGACAGAAAGACTTCAAATGTAACATGATGTCAATAAAAACGTATCTCTCAATAATCACTCTCAATGTGAATGGCCTAAATGTGCCCATAAAATGACACAGGGTTGCAGATTGGATAAAACGACAGGACCCATCCATATGTTGTCTACAAGAGACCCATTTGGAACCTAAGGATACAACCAGACTGAAAGTGAAGGGATGGAGAAGCATCGTTCATACCAATGGGCCTCAAAAGAAGGCCAGGGTAGCAATTCTCATATCAGATAAATTAGATTTTAAACTAAAGACTGTAGTCAGAGATACAGAAGGACACTACATAATTCTCTTTCTTTCTTTCTTTCTTTCTTTCTTTCTTTATTTATTTATTTTTTCAGCGTAACAGTATTCATTATTTTTGCACAATACCCACTGCTCCATGCAATACATGCCCTCCATAATACCCACCACCAGGCTCCCCCAACCTCCCACCCCCACCCCTTCAAAACCCTCAGGTTGTCTTTCAGAGTCCAGAGGCTCTTATGATTCGCCTCCCCTTCCAATTTCCCTCAACTTCCTTCTCCTCTCCTTCTCCCAATGTCCTCCATGTCATTTGTTATGCTCCACAAATAAGTGAAACCATATGAAACTTGACTCTCTCTGCTTGACTTATTTCACTCAGCATAATCACTTCCAGTCCCGTCCATGTTGCTACAAAAGTTGGGTGTTCATCCTTTTTTTTTTTTTTATAAACATATAATGTATTTTTATCCCCAGGGGTACAGGTCAGTGAATCACAAAGTTTACACACTTCACAGCACTCACGATAGCACATACCCTTCCCAATGTCCACAACCCCATCCCCCTCTAGCAACCCAACCTCCCCCCAGCAACCCCCAGTTTGTTTTGTGAGATTAAGAGTCATTTATGGTTTGTCTCCCTCCCAATCCCATCTTGTTTCATTTATTCTTCTCCTATCCCCCTAACCCCCCATGTTGCATCTCCACGTCCTCATATCAGGAAGATATAGTTGTCTTTCTCCGACTGACTTATTTCACTAAGCATGATACCCTCTAGTTCTATCCACGTCATCACAAATGGCAAGATTTCATTTGTTTTGATGGCTGTATAGTATTCCATTGTGTATATATACCACATCTTCTTTGTCCATTCATCTGCTGATGGACATCTAGGTTCTTTCCATAATTTGGCTATTGTAGACATTGCTGCTATAAACATTCGGGTGGGGGCACCTGGATGGCTCAGTGGTTTAAGCCACTGCCTTCGGCTCAGGTCATGATCTCAGGTCCTGGGATCAAGCCCCGCATCAGGCTCTCTGCTCAGCAGGGAGCCTGCTTCCCCCTCTCTCTGCCTGCCTCTCTGCCTACTTGTGATCTCTCTCTCTGTCAAATAAATAAATAAATTCTAAAAAAAAAAAAAAAAAAACAAAAAAAAAACATTCGGGTGCACGTGCCCCTTCAGATCACTACCTTTGTATCTTTAGGGTAAATACCCAGTAGTGCAATTGCTGGGTCATAGGGTAGTTCTATTTTCAACATTTTGAGGAACCTCCATGCTGTTTTCCAGAGTGGTTGCACCAGCTTGCATTACAGCCAACAGTGGGGGAGGGTTCCCCTTTCTCTGCATCCTCGCCAGCATCTGTCATTTCCTGACTTGTTCATTTTAGCCATTCTGACTGGTGTGAGGTGATATCTCATTGTGGTTTTGATTTGTATTTCCCTGATGCCGAGTGATGTGGAGCACTTTTTCATGTGTCTGTTGGCCATCTGGATGTCTTCTTTGCAGAAATGTCTGTTCATGTCCTCTGCCCATTTCTTGATTGGATTGTTTGTTCTTTGGGTGTTGAGTTTGCTAAGTTCCTTATAGATTTTGGATACTAGCCCTTTATCTGATATGTCGTTTGCAAATATCTTCTCCCATTCTGTCAGTTGTCTTTCGGTTTTGTTAACTGTTTCCTTTGCTGTGCAAAAGCTTTTGATCTTGATGAAATCCCAATAGTTCATTTTTGCCTTTGCTTCCCTTGCCTTTGCCGATGTTCCTAGGAAGATGTTGCTGCGGCTGAGGTCGAAGAGGTTGCTGCCTGCGTTCTCCTCAAGGATTTGGATGGATTCCTTTCTCACATTGAAGTCCTTCATCCATTTTGAGTCTATTTTCGTGTGTGGTGTAAGGAAGTGTCCAATTTCATTTTTCTGCATGTGGCTGTCCAATTTTCCCAGCACCATTTGTTGAAGAGGCTGTCTTTTTTCCATTGGACATTCTTTCCTGCTTTGTCGAAGATTAGTTGACCATAGAGTTGAGGGTCTATTTCTGGGCTCTCTATTCTGTTCCACTGATCTATGTGTCTGTTTTTGTGCCAGTACCATGCTGTCTTGATGATGACAGCTTTGTAATAGAGCTTGAAGTCCGGAATTGTGATGCCACCAACTTTGGCTTTCTTTTTCAATATTCCTTTGGCTATTCGAGGTCTTTTCTGGTTCCATATAAATTTGAGGATTATTTGTTCCATTTCTTTGAAAAAAATGGATGGTATTTTGATAGGGATTGCATTAAATGTGTAGATTGCTTTAGGTAGCATAGACATTTTCACAATATTTATTTTTCCAATCCAGGAGCATGGAACATTTTTCCATTTCTTTGTGTCTTCCTCAATTTCTTTCATGAGTACTTTATAGTTTTCTGTGTATAGATTCTTAGCCTCTTTGGTTAGGTTTATTCCTAGGTATCTTATAGTTTTGGGTGCAATTGTAAATGGGATTGACTCCTTAATTTCTCTTTCTTCTGTTTTGTTGTTGGTGTACAGAAATGCAACTGATTTCTGTGCATTGATTTTATATCCTGACACTTTACTGAATTCCTGGACAAGTTCTAGCAGTTTTGGAGTGGAGTCTTTTGGGTTTTCCACACAAAGTATCATATCATCTGCGAAGAGTGATCGTTTGACTTCTTCTTTGCCGATTTGTATGCCTTTAATTTCTTTTTGTTGTCTGATTGCTGAGGCTAGGACTTCTAGTACTATGTTGAATAGCAGTGGTGATAATGGACATCCCTGCCGTGTTCCTGGCCTTAGCAGAAAAGCTTTCAGTTTTTCTCCATTGAGAATGATATTTGCGGTGTGTTTTTCATAGATGGCTTGGATAATATTAAGGTATGTGCCCTCTATCCCTACACTTGAAGAGTTTTGATCAGGAAGAGATGCTGTACTTTGTCAAATGCTTTTTCAGCATCTATTGAGAGTACCATATGGTTCTTGTTCTTTCTTTTATTAATTTGATCTGTCACATTGATTGATTTGCAGATGTTGAGCCAACCTTGAAGCCCTGGAATAAATCCCACTTGATCGTGGTGAATAATCTTTTTAATGTACCGTTGAATCTTATTGGCTAGTATTTTGGTGAGAATTTTTGCATCTGTGTTCATCAAGGATATTGGTCTGTAGTTCTCTTTTTTGGTGGGCTCCTTGTCTGGTTTTGGGATCAAGGTGATGCTGGCCTCATAAAATGAGTTTGGAAGTTTTCCTTCCATTTCTATTTTTTGGAACAGTTTCAGCAGAATAGGAATTAGTTTTTCTTTAAATGTTTGGTAGAATTCCCCTGGGAAGCCATCTGGCCCTGGGCTTTTGTTTGTTTGTTTGGAGATTTTTGATGACTGTTTCAATCTCCTTACTTGTTATGGGCCTTTTCAGGTTTTCTATTTCTTCCTGGTTCAATTGTGGTAGTTTATATGTCTCTAGGAATGCATCCATTTCTTCCAGATTGTCAAATTTGTTGGCGTAGAGTTGCTCATACTATGTTCTTATAATTGTCTTTATTTCTTTGGTGTTAGTAGTGATCTCTCCTCTTTCATTCATGATTTAATTTATTTGGGTCCTTTTTCTTTTCTTTTTGATGAGTCTGGCCAGGGGTTTATCAATCTTATTGATTCTTTCAAAGAACCAGCTCCTAGTTTCATTGATTTGTTCTATTGTTTTTTTTGGTTTCTATTTCATTGATTTCTGCTCTGATCTTTATGATTTCTCATCTCCTGCTGGGTTTAGGGTTTCTTTCTTGTTCTTTCTCCAGCTCTTTTAGGTGTAGGGTTAGGTTGTGTACTTGAGACCTTTCTTGTTTCTTGAGAAAGGCTTGTCCTGCTATATATTTTCCTCTCAGGACTGCCTTTGCTGTGTCCCACAGATTTTGAACCGTTGTGTTTTCATTATCATTTGTTTCCATGAATTTTTTCAATTCTTCTTTAATTTCCTGGTTGACCCATTCATTCTTTAGAAGGATGCTGTTTAGTCTCCATGTATTTGGGTTCTTTCCAGCTTTCCTCTTGTGATTGAGTTCCAGCTTCAGAGCGCTGTGGTCTGAAAATATGCAGGGAATGATCCTAATCTTTTGATACCGGTTGAGACCTGATTTGTGACCCAGGATGTGATCTATTCTGGAGAATGTTCCATGTGCACTAGAGAAGAATGTGTATTCTGTTGCTTTGGGATGAAATGTTCTGAATATATCTGTAATGTCCATCTGGTCCAGTGTGTCATTTAAGGCCTTTATTTCCTTGTTGATCTTTTGCTTGGATGATCTGTCCATTTTAGTGAGGGGAGTGTTAAAGTCCCCTACTATTATTGTATTATTATCAATGTGTTTTTTTGATTTTGTTATTAATTGGTTGATATAGTTGGCTGCTCCCATGTTAGGGGCATAGATATTTAAAATCGTTAGATCTTCTTGTTGGACAGATCCTTTGAGTATGATATAGAGGACATTACATAATTCTTAAAGGGACTATCCACCAAGAGGATCTAACAATTGTAAATATCTATGGCCCCAATATGGGAGCACCCAATTACATAAGAAAACTATTAATCAAGATAAAGAGTCATATTGATATGAATACATTAATAGGAGATCTTAACATGCCTCTCTCAGTAATAGACAGATCATCGAAGCAGAAAATCAATAAAGAAATAAGAGCATTGAATGAAACATTGGACCAGATGGACCTCAGAGACATATACAGAACATTCCACCCTAAAACAAAAGAATACTCATTCTTCTCAAGTGCAAATGGAACCTTCACCAGAATAGACCACATACTGGGTCACAAAGCAGGACTCAACCGATACCAAAAGACTGACATTATTCCCTGCATATTCTCCAATCACAATGCTTTGAAACTGGAGCTCAATCACAAGGAAAAGTTCAAAAGGAAATCAAACACCTGGAAGCTAAAGACCACCTTGCTTAAGAATGCTTGGATCAACCAGGAGATCAAAGAAGAACTTAAACAACTCATGGAAACCAATGAGAATGAAGACACTTCAGTGCAAAACCTATGGGATACAGCAAAGATGGTTCTATGGGGGAAATACATAGCCATCCAAGCCTCCCTCAAAAAAATTGAAAAATCCAGAATACACCAGCTGTCTCTACACCTTAAAGAACTGGAGAATCAACAACAAATCAAACCAACTCCACACGCAAGAAGGGAAATAATCAAGATTAGAGCAGAGGTCAATGAGGTAGAAACCAGAGATACATAGAACGTATTTAAGCTAGAAGCTGGTTTTTTTAAAGAATCAATAAGATCGATAAACCATTGGCCACACTAATCCAAAAGAAAAGAGAGAAAGCCCAAATTAATAAAATTATGAATGAAAAGGGAGCGATCACAACCAACACCAAGGAAGTAGAAACAATCATCAGAAATTATTACCAACAGTTATATGCCAATAAGCTAAGCAACCTAGATGAAATGGATGCATTCCTGGAAAACTATAAACTCCCAAAATTGAACCAGGAAGAAATTGACATCCTGAATAGACCAAAAATCTAGTAACAAGATTGAAGCAGTGATCAAAAACCTCCCAAAAAACAAGAGCCCAGGACCTGACGGATTCCCTGGGGAATTCTACCAAACTTTCAAAGAAGAAATAACATCAATTCTCCTGAAGCTGCTCCAAAAATTTGAAGCAGAAGGAAAACTTCCAGACTCTTTTTATGAAGCCAGCATTACCCTGATCCTCAAACCAGGCAAAGACCCTACCGTAAAGGAGAATTTCAGGCCAATATCACTGATGAATATGGATGCTAAGATTCTCAGCAAGATCCTAGCAAACAGGATCCAGAAGCACATTAAAAAGATTATCCACCATGACCAGGTGGGATTCATCCCTGGTTACAAGGATGGTTCGACATTCGCCAATCAATCAATGTGATAGAACACATCAATAAGAGAAGAGAGAAGAACCACATGGTCCTCTCAATTGATGCAGAAAAAGCATTTGACAAAATCCAGCATCCGTTCCTGATTAAAACTCTTCAAAGTATAGGGATAGGGGGAACATTCCTGAACTTCATAAAATCTATCTATGAAAGACCCACAGCAAATATCATCCTCAATAGGAAAAAGCTTACAGCCTTCCCGTTGAGATCAGGAACACGACAAGGATGCCCACTCTCACCACTCTTGTTCAACCTAGTATTAGAAGTCCTAGCAACGGCAATCAGACAACAAAGAGAAATAAAAGGTATCCAAATTGGCAATGAAGAAGTCAAACTCTCTCTCTTGGCAGATGACATGATTCTTTATATGGAAAACCCCAAAGACTCCACCCCCAAACTACTAGAACTCATACAGCAATTCAGTAACGTGGCAGGATAAAGTCAATGTACAGAAATCAGTGGCTTTCTTATACACTAACAATGAAAATACAGAAAGGCAAATTAGAAAATCGATTCCATTTACTATAGCACCAAGAACCATAAGATACCTGGGAATAAACCTAACCAAAGAGGTAAAGGATCTGTACTTGAGGAACTACAGAACACTCATAAAAGAAATTGAAGAAGACACAAAAAGATGGAAGACAATTCCATGCTCTTGGATCAGAAGAATAAACATTGCTAAAATGTCTATACTGCCTAGAGCAATCTATACTTATAATGCCATTCTGAACAAAATTCCACTGGTATTTTTCAGATAGCTGGAGCAAATTATCCTAAAATTTGTATGGAATCAGAAGAGACCCCAAATTGCTAAGGAAATGTTGAAAAACAAAAACAAAACTGGCGGCATCGTGTTACCTGATTTCAAGCTTTACTACAAAGCTGTGATCACCAAGACAGCATGGTATTGGCATAAAAACAGACACCTAGACCAGTGGAACAGAGTAGAGAGCCCAGATATGGACCCTCAACTCTATGGTCAAATAATCTTTGACAAAACAGGAAAAAATACACAGTGGAAAAAAGACAGTCTCTTCAATAAATGGTGCTGGGAAAATTGGACAGCTATATGTAGAAGAATGAAATGCAACCATTCTCTTACACCGTACGCAAAGATAAACTCAAAATGGATAAAAGACCTTAACGTGAGACAGGAATCCATCAGAATCCTGGAGGAGAACATAGGCAGTAACCTCTTCGATATCAGCCACAGCAACTTCTTTCAAGATATGTCTCCAAAGGCAAAGGAAACAAAAGCGAAATGAACTTTTGGGACTTCCTCAAGATCAAAAGCTTCTGCACAGAAAAGGAAACAGTCAACCAAACAAAAAGGCAACCCATGGAATGGGAGAAGATATTTGCAAATGACAGTACAGACAAAAGGTTGATATCCAGGATCTATCAAGAACTCCTCAAACTCAACACACACAAAACAGATAATCATATCAAAAAATGGGCAGAAGATATGAACACACACTTCTCCAATGAAGACACACAACTGGCTATCAGACACATGAAAAAATGTTCATCATCACTAGCCATCAGGGAGATTCAAATTAAAACCACATTGAGATATCACCTTACACCAGTTAGAATGGCCAAAATTAGCAAGACAGGAAACAACGTGTGTTGGAGAAGATGTGGAGAAAGGGGAACCCTCTTACACTGTTGGTGGGAATGCAAGTTAGTGCAGCCACTTTGGAGAACAGTGTGGAGATTCCTGAAGAAATTAAGAATAGAGCTTCCCTATGACCCTGCAATTGCACTGCTGGGTATTTACCCCAAAGATACAGATGTAGTGAAAAGAGAGCCACCTGTACCCCAATATTTATAGCAGCAATGGCCACGGTCGCCAAACTGTGGAAAGAATCAAGATCCTCTTCAACGGACGAATGGATAAGGAAGATGTGGTCCATATACACAATGGAGTATTATGCCTCCATCAGAAAGGATGAATACCCAACTTTTGTAGCAACATGGACAGGACTGGAAGAGATTATGCTGAGCGAAATAAGTCAAGCAGAGAGAGTCAAGTATCATATGGTCTCACTTATTTGTGGAGCATAACAAATAACATGGAGGACATGGGGAGATGGCGAGGAGAGGGAGTTGAGGGAAACTGGAAGGGGAGATGAACCATGAGAGACTATGGACTCTGAAAAACAACCTAAGGGCTTTGAAGGGGCGGGGGGTGGGAGCTTGGGGAACCAGGTGGTGGGTAATAGGGAGGGCACGTATTGCATGGAGCACCTGGTGTGGTGCAAAAACAATGAATACTGTTATGCTGAAAATAAAAAAAAAAAAAGAAGGTAAATGTAAAAAGAAGCCTAATTATTTTGAATGTCAGATAATCAAATGATTTTTTTGGTATATGTATGTCTTATGTAAGAAATAATTTTTTTGTGTAAAAAAAAAAGATGTTAACCATCAGTTCAGTAGGATTTTATCACCTGTGATGAAATAAACAATAACCTTCCACTTTTTCCTCTCTGTTTTATTTAATATTATGCAGCCTAGAATTTAAGAATCAAAGTGTTGACTGTCTCCGACTGATGCCATCTCCTCTTGGGACCGAGGCAATAAAAGGTCAGAGTTTGTGTGTGGCTCTAAAACCTACTAACGGTGAAACCAAACAATAAAATTTACTTTGTATGGTTTTGCCTTAAGAGTTAACACAAAGAAAATAACCTTGTAATAATGCAATTATTTTCATACAGAAGATCAAGATATTTCTGCCTACTTGAATAAAGATCAAATTATATTTTGAATATTTAAAATTCTATTTAAAAAATCAATTGTTTGTTATTATAAGGATTTTGTTTGTCATTATTTTCTTTTTAATAGCTTTTTAAAATAAGTAAAATTTAGTTCAATTTCCAACAAAGTTATCGCTGAAGTAAGTGACTGGTTAAACTGTGTCTTAGGAATTTTCTAAATTTATTTTGGTGTTCAATATAAGATATTTTATTTATCATATCCCCTACTGATAGACATTTATTTCTTCATAATTAAAAATGTGCAGTAAATCATCACTACAGATGTTTCCTTGCATATGTACAAAGATTTTTGTTCAGAATAAACTCCCCAAAGTGTATGTCTGTGTCAAAGTAACAGAACATTTACAGTTTTACAAGTCATAGATAAATTGATCTTCATAGTCCCCATATTTATTTATATTTTAACTCACTAATTCTCTAAAAGTTCTAAGCTTTGTGAGGTATTATCACACTACAACATGTCATGGAAGGTGGATAATGTATTAAAAATTAGCAATACTAATTTAAAGATACTCCTTTGGCACTAATTTATAATTATCAACCAGGTATACAGATCCATTCAGAAATGTTTGCTCTAACAGGAACTGGTAAGGGTTTTGTCATATACTCTTTAAAAAATATTTTCTTTGGGGGGCGCCTGGGTGGCTCAGTGGTTTAAGCCTCTGCCTTCGGCTCAGGTCATGATCTCAGGGTCCTGGGATCGAGCCCCGCATCGGGCTCTTGGTTCAGTGAGGAGCCTGTTTCTCCCTCTCTCTCTGCCTGCCTCTCTGACTACTTGTGACTTCTCTCTCTCTGTCAAATAAATAAAATAAAATAAAAAATATTTTCTTTGGGAGAATTTTAGAAAAGTTGCAAAGATAGTATAGGGAATTCCTTGTTCCCTTCACCCAATTTCTCTTAATGTTAATTATCAAAACTAAGAAACAAAACTAAATTTACTAAATTCAAAACTAAATTAACTAAATTCTAGACTTGATTTGTATTTCACCAGTTTTTCCATTTACATCCTTTTTCTGTTCCAAGAGACCATCAGAATATTATTTTGCATTCCTTGTCATGCCTTCTACTGGTCTCTGAAAGTTTTTCAGTCATTTCTCGTATTTCATGACCTTCATACTTTTGAGAAATATTAGGTATTTCACAGAATATCCTCAAATTGGATCTGTTTTTTTTTTCCCCTCATGATTAGATTGGGGTTCAGGTTTTCAAAAAAACATAACAGAGTGAAACGTCCTTTGAATCTCCTCATCTCAAGGAGCACATAATAGCCACATGATGTCACTGATGGTTTTAACCTTCATTGCTTATTCGAGGTAGTATTTGGCAGTTTCTCTAGAATAAAGTTGTTATTTTTCTCTTTCCTTACTCTATTTTTTAGAAATAAGTTACTGAGTCTAGCCCACTTCAAGGGGGTGACTTAGTTCTATCCACTTCTCTATCATTTGGAAATATTCTGTAAGGAAGTTTATCCCTTTCCCTGCTTTATTTCTGTGATCTTTTCTTTATAGCTATATAGACTCAAGGACATTTATTTTATACTTTAGTTTATAAACCAATACTACATTATTTATTTTGTTTTTAGATTTTTCCAGCTTTGATCATGGGGAGCTCTTTCAGGTTGACTCCTTTGTCTTTTCATATGCCCCCTTACTTTTGCTTTTTAAGCACTTCTTAACTTTCTCTTACTACAAGGTGCTTCAGGTTCATTGTGTATCTTCTCTTTCCCAGGTCTAGAATCAATGATTTCTCCAAGGAACCTGGTTCCTTTTCTTGGAGAATGGTATTTAGAAACCAAGATCTGGATTGTGAGTATGCTCACAACTCCTGAGGTGTCATTACTTTTAGCCCTTCTCTGTGGACACAGCTGGGTAATAGGTGTGTGTATAAGCCTATGCATACATACATATTTAAGATCATTTATGTGTCTAGTCATCTGTATATACATTAGTCTTAACATGAGTTTATACTAAAGGCTTTGACTCCCTCATCCTGTCACGTACTTTAACTCAGCTCTCTGTTGGTTTATTTAAAGCATATGCAAGCATTGTCATGATAGAAAGTAAATGTTTTAAAAATTATATAGAGTATTCATCAATATTTACATACTCAATATTTGATACATTAGCAATATTTTAATTCATCTCATCAGCTAATCCCTATTAATCATAAGGAAACTGAAGAATAGAGAAAATAGGCAATTTATCCCAGTTAAACATTTAAACATTAGAACCAATATGTGATATGTCTTAATAGAAGTGTGCTTGCAATTGGCTCAGTGTGGAGAAGAAAACTTTCCATATCAGCTTTATTTTGAGAGCATGTATATGTGGTGCCAATAAAAACAGAAAAAGGGGAAAGAGCAGTGGATAGATGAGAGTAATAGAAAAGATACTTATGTTACTTACAACAATAAATATAGATATGAGTTGCATTAAATATTTATATGTTAATCCCTTCTTAACTACATTTAATACATTAAGTTTAAGTATTTTTAAGTAGCATCAGTGCCTTAGGAAAGATTTATGGTAATAAAGTTTGACAGTTATTTGAAATTGCTTATGTATGTGTTAGCTAACATTAGCATAAGTAAATTGCTTCTGTTCTGGAATTCACCTTGAAGCCATTTTTAAATTTGATAATTCCCTATCCTCTAATACTCAAGTCATATTTAAATAAAAAATGAGAAGAAAACTGTGCCTATTATCTCTGGTTATTCAGTGTGTTCATGGATTTCTAAGTATAGCACATGGTACTACTGCCATTATACATCCACTGTGTACTATATTCTACATAACTCAAAAAAGAGACCTTAATAGGTGATCACCTCAATCACCTCAATAGGTGATTGACTATAATAATTCATTTCTTACTATGTTTAGTTTATTTCATAGGCTATTATTTTAAGAAATCAACAAAAGAGCAGCTCAAAGCCACCCCTAAGGATATTTAAGCTGGCCTGTCACAAACATATCTTCTGTTTTGTTTTGTTTTGTTTTTGTTTTTAACAAGTATCCTCTATGGGACTTCTGGGTAGCACAGTTAGTTAAATGCCAGAATCTTAGTTTCTGCTCAGGTAGTGATCTCAGGGTCGTGGGATCAAGGCCCCCCAACCCCACTGGACTCTGCATTCAGTGTGGAGTCTGCTTAAGGCAATCTCTCCCTCTCCCTCTGCTCTTCCTCTGCACTTTCTCTCTCTCTAAAATAAATAAATAAATCTTAAAGAAAAAAAAGTATCTTTGATGAGTATGGAGAGAAAATAAACTTGACAGTCCAGTATCAAACCGTCTTTCACTCAAAATGTCTCCTATTATCTTAAATCTTGCCATATCAGTAATATTAAGACTCCTAGGAAAGTAAGAATATTGCTTCAGAAACTTAGAGCTGTTTTAGAAAATGATCAACAACAGAAACTCAAGGATAAAGGACATAAAACCTAATTCTTCTTTTCTTCTATGATTCTTAGCTTGTTAAAACAAACAGACATCAATCCTTAGGTAATTCCTTTTTTTTTTTTTTTTTTTTTTCCTTTAAGATGTGCACTTTCTGAACTGGTCTCAAGTCAGTGTATAGGTAAAGCTTGGCTTCCTCCATGGCTCAACCCCACTCCCATGGAGATCAAAAGCCTTCATACATCTCAAATGGGGAAAAACAGGAGGGCCATGATGGCAGACCTTTCAAAATAAAGCAAAAAGAACAAGTATTAAGGGGAAGATTAAAAAAAAAATTGGATTACGTAATTAACACAAGAGCAATGCTATCACCCTCCATTGTTTGGACTCAGGCAAGGACCCATCCTAATCCTCAGAGAGAAAAGTGGAGGTTTTTGGGAAGGCAAGAGACTTCCTGTAACAGTGCATCTCATAATAATTGGAATTGTTATTTAAAAAAAAAAAACAATTTACAATCAAAATCCTCAGCCACTTTGGAGATGCTTGTTCCAACCAACTGCTGTCACCTTCACTGTTTCAGTTTTTAAATCCTCAATCAACTGTAAGTAATTCCTTTTTATTTTATTATTTATTTATTTGAGAGAAAGACAGTGAGCAAGAGAGAGCATGAGCAGGAAAGGAACAGAGAGAGAGGGAGAAGCTGACTCCCTGCTGAGCAGGGAGCTGAATGAGGGGCTCAAAGAAGGACTTGATCCTAGGACCCTGGGATCATGACCTGATCATGACTTACATAGATGCTTAACTGAGCCTCGCAGATGACCCCAACCATAAGTAATTCTTTAAAAAGTATGTAGTGCTACAATCCAATTGTATAATGATTTAATAATAAAGGATTCCAGGAATAGTGATTTAGGAATTTCCTAGTCAAGTTTAAGTGGTAACATGTTATTTTACAGGCTGAGTATCCTGAAATTCTGTGTATTAGATTAATTTTATTTTTTTATCCCCTAAATTTTTATTTTCTGTATTTTGAAATTTTGTACTTGTCCCACATATTCTAACTGGCTAGAGCTTTGTTTCTTGTTAGTTTATTAGATAGCTGAAAGTCCTTTTTTATTTCAGAAACATTCCAGATATTGAAGGTAAGTATTTAAAAGTTATTTCCCACGATCTCCAAAATTTTTTTGAATTGGATGACTTCCAAATTCTAACACCAGAGTCTTCTAAACATTAACACAGTTTTACACATCATTAAAATATCTACATTTGTTAATATCACCATCAGTCTGATCAGAAAAGCCTTTAAGCATTGAGAAACTATCAAGCTCAAGATGATAGATAACAAGTTTTCCAAAACTTTAGTTTTTGCTCTACACTGCAATTTTTATTGGCAAAAATACGCTTATGTGTTTTCCTTAAAAATGACTGGCTGACTTCAACCACATTCAAGAAAATATTTGTTAAATACTCAAGTCTGAATAAGCATAATTTACCTGTCAGTTGTTTCTCAGGTAAAAATACTGTTCCATTGGGAAAAAAGTTACATTAACTCTCAACTCTAAGGAGTTTATATGCTTTACACAGCCATCCTATGTCAGTTTACAGCCCAAGAGCTTTATTTGTATTTCTTGTTTCTACATACAAAATATTTTTAAAGTATGTATTACTTAAGATCAAATTTTTACAAAATTAAAATGAATACTTTTTACTGACACCTGAAGGATATCTTCAGTGAAACTATTTTTTCCCCTGTGAGTTTATGCTGGGAAAAATAACATAACTATTTATACAGCTTGGTGACACTGGCTGGATTTATGTTAAGGCAATAGGCGTTTTAATCATCAATGCCTATGACAACACAATTGTTCCTGAGCAAACCTCTGAGATTTAAATTGATTATTCAATTCTTTGAATATTTTAGCTCCAGTTCTATTCATTTCCAAGCATTTTCTTTTTCTTTTTTTTAAATTAATTCATTTATTTGAGATGGAATACAAGCAAGTGGAGGGAGGGACAAAGAGAGAAGGAGATGGACAAGCAGACTCAATGCTGAATGTGAAACCCAACTTGGGATGAAAGTCCCGACTAAGATATCATGACCTGAGCTGAAATCAAGAGTCGGAAGCTAGGGCCGTCTAGGTGGCTCAGTAGGTTAAGCCTCTGCCTTCAGCTCAGGTCATGATCTCAGGGTCCTGGGATCAAGCCTCACATCTGGCTCTCTTCCCAGCAGGGAGCCTGCTTCCTCCTCTCTCTCTGCCTGCCTCTCTGCTTACTTGTGATATCTCTCTCTCTGTCATATAAATAAATAAAATCTTAAAAAAAGAAAGAAAGTATAAAGCTTAACTAATTGAGCCACCCAGGCGCCCTATTTCCAAGCATTTCTATAACAGCAATTTCTTTGATCATTATGTGGTACAAACAAAAAAGGGCAAAACAAGTCTACCTATTATCTATATATGCACCCATTTGTGAAGCATAGCTATAATTCTACAGATCAGAAATAGTATCAATTCATATTTACAGCTAAATCATTAATCTGACAAGCTATAGTATTGTTAGAAAATAGCAGTGTTGTGATTTTTATTAGTGACTTTTCATCAAGCAGGTATTCGGCAATGTCAACTCCATAAAGCTTTATTAATCATTTAGCTACTGTATGCATTTCTCAAACTGATATAATATGATGGCTTACCCTGTTAAGATGCTTCAATGGCTTTTTTCCTTTTCAATTTGAAAAATTATAAAATAAAATTTAGGGCTTCTCAAGAACTCACAAGTCTACATTTACACTATTCAATTCAGTTTTCTTTAAACTCTAAGCAATTGGTCTCAAAATGATACTATAATTTAACTGTCAGCATAATATCACTAGAAAATATTTTGTTGTATGAGAAATAAGATAAATTATTAACATCTATAAAGCTAAAGAATAAAGGCATTTGCCATATCTGTATTCACTAGTTACATAATTTGCCCATTTTCTTTAGAGTCAATTACTTTTTCATGGGTCAAAGTCTATGTTAAATTTGTTTCATCTTTTTCAGCATCATTAGACATGATGATGTGTACTGAAAAAGCAAGTCTTCTAATTTCCCCCTCCTCATAATACACTTTGAAATATTAAAGACATAGATAACAAATATATTTTATTTTGCAATGAACTAAGACTATGTCTGACATTTAGTGAACAAAAGTGGGACTGTAAAGATTAATAACAGATATAATTGAAGATAGATAGTAAAAACACAGAAGTGCCCAGGAGAGTATGATATTATGTTTGAACACATACATATTTATAACCTAACCTACTAACTTAGAAATTTTTAGGAAACCAAAACACAATTACACTCTCAATTATTAAAGAGTGCTGATACCATATAATTTCTGGAAAACAAAACAAACGAACAAACAAAACAAAATTTATTTTTCCACTCATGAGAGAATGAAAGTGGAAAAATCAAATAATGATTTGGCATTATTATGAATGCACTTTAATATGGCTAACACCCAGAAAGGTCCTCTTTTGGTGTTGGGAAACTAAAATACTATATTATACATAGAAAGTTATATAGTGGATCCTTGAACAGCATGAGGTTAGGGATGTTGACCTTCGCTCCTGCACACTTTAAAATCTGTGTATAATTTTTGATGCCCCAAAAACTTAACTACTAGTAGCCTACTGTTAACTTACCAATTACATAGTCAATTAATCTGTATTTTGGATGTTAAATGTATTTTATTTTGAATTCCTACAATAATGTAAGCTAGAGAAAAGAAAATGTTATTAAGAATTATAAAGAAAAGAAAATACATTTACAGTACTGTGCTGTGCTGTATTTATTTTTTTAAAATGTGCATAAGTAGACCTGTGCAGCTTGAACCCGTGTTGTTCAAGGGCCAACTGTGTATTGTTTTGTAATACATATTTTCAGGTATGCATGCATACCTGTGTATGCAGCTCCACTGTAAAATGGATTTCTTACTATCCATTGCATTGAAAACAGAATTCTAAAGCAGGAGTTGAAAGCCCTGCAAAGAAAGCAGAGGGAATAATGAAGAAAATCAAGTTGGATTCTGGTGAATACAGTCATGCGGAAGAGAGGGTCTGGTGGGCACAGATCTTTTTGTTTTTCAGAAATAGAAAATTTGAACAGACAGATAGCCAGCAAAGAAATTGAATTGGTAGTCAAAAATTTCCCAACAAACAAAAGTCCAGGGCCAGATGACTTTGTAGGGGAATTCTGTCAGATATTTAAAGAAGAGTTATTACCTATTCTTCTTAAACTGTTCCAAAAAAATAGAAATGAAAGGAAAACTTGCAAACATACTATAAGGCCAGATTACCTTGATTTCAAAACCAAACAAAGTCTCCATTAAAAAGGAGAATTACAGGCTAATATCCCTAAGAGCATGGATGCAAAAATTCTCAGTGAAATACTGCCAAATCTAATCCAACAGAAATTTAACTTTCTACAGGAAATATTTTCCTATGAAAAGGCTGGCAGCTGATAATTTCTGTAAAACTATTTGTCCCTCCTCCCCAAATACATCATTATATGGGATTCATTTTCCATCTTGGTAGTTTTCTGAAATAATTTTAAAAACCCCTTCTGAGAGCATCTGGCTGGCTCAGTCCGTAGAGCACATGATTCTTGATTTCAGGGTTGAGAGTTCAAGCCCCAATCTGGGTGTAGATTATAAATAAATAAACATTAAAAAATAAACTAGAATAAAATAAAGAAAAAGGAAACCCTGGCCCTCATGCTCCTCATATTCCATAACAGTCTCTCTGCCATCCTTCAGTGAAAGCACTAAATCAGCGCTCTCTTCTGAGTCTCTCCCCCTTTTCTTCTTCAAACCATTCCAATTTTGCTTCCTTCACCACTACTATATTTAAACTTCTTTTCTAAAGGTTACCAATAAATTTCATGTTCAAAAATTTAATACATACTTCTTATATTTTTCTGAAATATTATGAATTTTGACCATTCTCTCATGAAATAATTTTTCTTGCTCAATTCCCATTACCCTAAATTACCTAGCTATTCTTTTAATCAGACAGGCCACCCTTTCTTGGTTTCCTTTGCTTGTTCCTATTTCTGAATGTCAGAGTGTCCCAGTTGTGGGTCCTGTAAAATTAGCAATGCCTTCTTTCTTTGGCACAGTCCTTACATTAATTATTTTGATCTCAATGAGAAGAAAATTAAGGCCATTTAAAAAAAACAGGTTAATTAACATGATTCACCATTATCTTATTTTTTATCACGTAAAATTTCAAGGACGATACACTCTGGTTTTAGACTAAACTAGATGGGATTCTTCAATGTAAAATTTCTGGAACTAAGACCAGACAAGGCTCACTATGCTCCTTAGATGTGTTTATCTTTATAATTATAAAGGTAAAACTGAGACCTTTTTTTCACACAGCCTACCTGAAAACCTTGTAGACAACAAGGCTATGGTTTTTTTTTCCCCTTGGGGCATAATTGTCAACTCAGGTTGGCATCTCTGTACAATTTTGTTTAATTTTACTTCCAATGCAAAGAAATATGTTTTCTTCAAGTTTAATTGTAGGGACATATACGACAAGAGAATAAGCAGGCAGACTTTCTAAACTAAGATTTTAAAGCAAGGAAATTTCAAGTTTCATATGATTTAAATTCTTTGCAGATTGTGGCAAATTAAAGATGGCTGCAGAATCTTTGATCCTTCTACTATTGAAAGGCAGGTTTATTTCATATCCCTTTTGATATGATCTGGCTGTGACTGCTTGAATCAGTAGAGTATGGAGCATGGGATACTATGTCTTAAGGCTTTCAAGACTCTTACCCTCTTGGGGAACCCTAAGATGCCCTGTATTAGATCTAACTGTCCTCTGAAAAGACCATGTGGGGATACAATAGATACAAAAATGGGTGAGATGATTCCTTTCTTCCACCTATTGCCACCAAGTCAAAAGGCCAAAAGCTGAATACTACCAAGTGACCCCAGTCCACACCACATGGAGAAGAATCCAATAGCCAAGTCATGCCCGATTCCCTGACTCCAAAATTATGAAATATAATTAAATTCTTGTCATTTAAAGTCACTAAATTTTTAATTAATTTGTTAAGCAAACTAGCCTATAAGGAAAATTTGAGATAGCCATAACAAAACGTGGTACCTAGCAATAATGCACCACCATAATAGAAATCCAAAACATGTGGCGTTGACTTTAAAACTGTGTTGGAATCTGAAAGGATCTTAAAGAGACTTTAAGTAAAAATTGGAAGACTTTGAGAACACTGTCTATAAGAACCTAAGTGATAGAAAATTGCTATTGGAGGCTAGAAAAAACTGGATCCTTGTTATATAATGGTACGAAGTTTGGCAACATCAACACATGTCACATTGGGAAAATTAGCAAAGTACTTAATGAACGTGTATGTCTAGCTAGGGTGTCTTCCATACAAATCTGGAAATGCCTTTTTTAAAAAAACTGCCTATGATAAAATAAAAGATGCATTAAACCAAAAATACATACATATAAACTTTTAGTAGAATTTAGAAGAAATAAAAAGCATCTTAGATAGTCTGCTAAAACACTCTTATAGAAGCTAATATTACATTATATGAATTTAAATAAAATCTTGAAAGGGAAAGAATTCATATGCACACATGTCAAAACAAAGCAAAACAAAACAATGTGTTTCTTACCCTAGTCTCTTCCAGCAAAGGATATCAAGGTAAGAAATAGCCTCAGCAGGAGGCAGAGAGAAGGGAAAATGAATGAAGGTAGTCAAAATCTACAAACTTCTAGTTAAAAGATAAGTTCTAGGTACATAATGTATAGCATGATGACTATAGTCAGTAACACTGAATTATATACTTGAAAGTTGCTAAGAGAGTAGATTTTAAATGTGCTCATCACAAGGAATAAAGTTATAACTATGCAAGATAATGGGTGTTAATTCAACTTCCAGTGGGAATCATTTTGTAAAATGTACACAATCAAAAATTATATTGTACACTTTAAACTATACAATACTATATGTCAATTATATCTCTATAAAGATGAAAAAAAAGAGTTAGCCTCAAGGCAAATACACATCAGTATCAGTATCAGGGATAGATATGGAGGATATTAAGACATCAGATCACAGATCTTTTCAGCTACACAAAAAGCCTTTTAAGGAGTTTAAAAATATGTCTTGAAGTCTTGCTCTTTTAAGTCACAGAATCTCTATGAATCCTAAGCACTTTGATATTCATTAAAAACGGAC
Organism: Meles meles; assembly: GCF_922984935.1. Lineage (NCBI taxonomy): Eukaryota > Metazoa > Chordata > Mammalia > Carnivora > Mustelidae > Meles > Meles meles. The sequence continues at coordinate 90,971,376 of NC_060069.1, read as the reverse complement.
ACAACATTTGCTATAATGGTAAAAAATAAAAAGGGGCTTTGGACTCCCAAATATATATTTGGAAAGAAGGGTGGGAAGGTCTCCTCAGTCACCTGGACTATTTCCTTCGAAAAAGGAAGGAATCTTAGAGGATGGTACCAAGAACACAGAAAGTAAAGACAGTATTCAAAGAGAACAATGGACTGGAGACACACTACCTGTGAGCAGAACCAGGCCCTAAGCAAGGAACATCCTCTGCCTCCAGATTATGAGACCTCAATATAGTTGCCCTGAGAGATTTCAGAATTTGTATGGACAAGTGACTGCTACTCGCCTCCCTCTACCCACTCTAAAAAAAAGTATCTGTTGAGCCTATCTGTTCTCTCCCCCATTATTTGTTGGTTTGTGGATGGCATACAGCTAATCTTTAAGTTAATAAGCCCATGGATCAGGAGGAGCCACATCCAAGAAGCTTTCACTGCTCTTAGACTTGACTTAAATCACGAGTTCCTCAACGTCAAGCTTGTGGCTATAATTCAGAAAAGAATTTTAAGACCTAGAATTGAGGTTAATATAATTTTCATGTTTGAAAAATGTAAATAATTTACAGCCAAAAAGGTTGACTCTAGAAAATTACATCCTTATAAATACTCCTCTATAGGATGTGACTTTTCATCAGCTCCCTTAAGAAATGGATTCTATATCTCCACTCTTGAACTCTGGGTTTGGCCACCTGTTTTTCTTTGGCCAACAGGATAGTATCAAGTATGTTTCAAGCAGAGACTTAAAAGGCATTTATCAACAGAGACTTGGTCTCTCTTGGTGTGTTTGAAACTAGAGAGCCCCATGTAAATAAGGGTAGGCCCCTTGCAAACTGCAGGAGGATAACCCATCACATGAAGGGGAACTGAGATGCTAGGGCCCATATCTGCCATTGTACAACATATAAATAAAACTAACCTAGATCATCCAGCCACCATCAAACTCCCCAAATTATACAGCCAAATGGGGGAATCTAAATCAAGATGAGCAGAACCACCTCAACTAGAAGAACTGCTCAGCAGATCCTGAACAATGAACTAAATAGAACTTTTTTTTTAAGCTACAGAGTTTTTTTAAGCTGTTGTTGGTTTGTTGTGCAGCAAAAGTTTACTGATGCAATCATCCTAGCCTATATCCTAGCTATTATTTAAAAGTGGTATAAGAAAGCATGGTGCTGTCATAAAAATTGTCCATCTTTCTATCAGTCATATTGTAGGCAGCAAGGATAAATGCAGAACAGGCTAGAAGGCTAATGATGTATGTTATGCCATCAGTAAAGCTGTCACCTGAAATACCTTGGAAGTTACACTACATGCCAACACAGCCTATAATTTTGCATAATTGGTTGCTTTTAGGATGTCTGTGTGTTTCAGCACTTATTCAAAACATGTTCCAATAAAATCAGGAAGATACTCTACAAACCTTTACTAGGGGAAGGCTTCCAACCTTCCCATTCCCTATACCTATTCAAAGAAAACACTACACCCAACAACCCGTTGGTAATGAAACAGAATTTTGTCTAAAATAGTATAGAAAAATCAAGTGGAACCAACCTCCCACCAGAGGACCAAAAGTGCGTTTGTGTACTTAGAGGGGTATTCTTGTACCCTTCCTCTGCCTCCAGATTATGAGACCTCACTATATTTGCCCTGAGAGATTTCAGAATTTGTATGGACCAGTGACTGCTACTCGTGGAAGTCGACCTGCAAGGTGCCTCCCTAATAATCCTCACCTACTAGTATTTATGACCATGTGCGATCCTTTTCCACACTGAATAAGGCAGGCTTCTAGGATCACTATGACATTATGGAGGAGACAGTTTGTAATTTCTGGGGCTGGATCATAAAAGTCATCCTGACATCTGCTTTTGCCACTTGGACCTCTCAATATGGGGGAAGCCAACTGCCACTTCACAGACTTAAGCAGTCATGTGGAAAGAACTGGAAGGAATTGGGTGGAAGACTGAGTCTTCCTGTCCACACCCAGCTGACCATGGGAATGGGCCACAGCGGACATGGTTCTCTCAGCTCTAGTCAAGCCTGCAGATGCCTGAGCACCTGGCTGAAACCTCATGAGAGACTCTGAGGTCAAATTGCTCAGCTAAGAGGCTGCCAAATTTCTCATCCACTCCAACTACAAGAAATAAAAATTTGCCTTATTATTTTAAGGCAATTACAATGGCAGCAATAAATAATTAATGCGAACTGAAACTTTTGGGTTTTAAATTTTACTGGAAGACTGAATTGCTTTTTATTTAAAAGCGCTGACTTAGGACACAACCTTTGGACTTGCCACTTACCGACTCTGTGACTGTAGGCAAGTTGCTCATCTTTATATACTTATTAATTTGCTAGATGGAATAAAAATAGTAATTACATGATTGAGAGATGTTAGTTTTAAATTAAGTAATATACAAAACTGATCAGAAAGGTACTTGGCACACAGTTAGTACCCTACCTCTACCAAAAGTCATTTTTGTGTAAGGGTTCATGTTTTAAGTTTGAAAATACATGCAACATATTTGACTGAATTCTACTATTTCAGGGTTGTTTCTTAGGATATTATACTGAATAGAACTGTAATTATTTTTTCTCATTGACTATTTCTGAAAATGGCTTTGGCTTCCACTTTTTTTTGTTTCACAGAATCGTACTGCATTTTGTACTTCTGCTATAAGCAAACCAAGCTTTATAAAGATAGGCATGGTGGTTTCTAATAAATGAAATAGTCATCCTAAGGCATAGTATGGAAGATATATATCACTTCGAGGTCTGGATACAGAGTGGAGACTTCCATTAATATTAAGTATGCACTTCTCCAATTTCAGACTCACATCTTTTATCTGAGCTTCACACTCCTTGGGAGACATATCAAATTGTAATTCTTGCCCTTTTGATGTTCACTACAGCAAATAACTTATTTCCTATGGTGCTATTCATTTTACTCTCATAAATAAAACATTCTTTCATCTATTGTATATTTTATTTGCTATTGAGAGCAAATTCTAAGACTAGCATCAGGATTTTATATCTTTGGTTTGGCCATTTTATGGTTCCTTGAAGCTACCGTATGTTGGGAATACTTATGTATTACATGCTATGAATATTAGAAGCCTTTGCTTTGTATAACATGTGTCTGCTCTCCAACTTCCCAAATGACTAATTCTTCCCTGAATAATGCTTCCTTTTCAAGCAGAGTTATTTCTTATATGTATGATGAAAAGTCATGCTCCTATGTAATAATGACAAAATTTAACTAGCTTAACTCTAGTTTGAATTTTTTAAACTTTTTACTTCAAAAATTCAGGTTAGTTATTAAATTATCCATAAGAAAATGAAAGGAAAAATGATTACCTAAGGGGGCTAATGATTAATAAGTTTATAGAAATGCTGATTTGAGGTATTTATTAGTTAAGCATAAATTAACAATAGTTTTAGTTTGGGGGAAAATGACAGTAGAATTTTCCATTATATTTATTGTATTAATAAAATAAATTAAGAAGAACATTTTGAACATGTTATATAGGAGGAAGTAGGAAAGGCTATCATGTTTTCATTGGTTTTACTTTTGACTTGGCTATCACCAACATGAAGAACAGTCATAGTGCTTTATTTGCAGAACATTAAACTTCATATAACAGTATATTAGCTTCTAGTTGCTAAAATGCAGCATATAGGAAAAAAAAAAACTATTTAGGTGATGTCTTCAAATATTACTACCAAACAAGTCAATATGCAAATGGTAATATTACATATTACATTTTTGTAACATTTGTTTGAAACTATTTATCTCATGCTGATTACACACCACACACAGCACAGAGATGTAGATAAATTAGCCATTAGTTTCTTGTCCTTTGTTTAATACTCAAAAGAGAGAATAAGGGGGGAAAAAAGGCCCGCTGTGCTTTACCCTCATTCCTATCTACTTGATAAAGACCGAGCCTGTAGGTCTAAGGAAAACAAAAAGTTATACAGATACTCGACAGGGGGAGCATTATGTTTTCTTATAATTAGATATAAATATATGTAATTATACCTAACACACACACACACACACACTCAATTCCTTCTCATTCTACATTCTACACAGATTATGCTGAGCCTCCAGACGGATGTCTCCACCCTGTATATAAACTGTAGACAGTTTATATTTCCTTCTAAATGATCCGAGACTTTGAAAAAAAAAAAAAACTGATTTCTTTTTCCAAATCAGAAGACATGAGTTTTAAGAATTAATTGGTGCAGAACTTTTTAGCAAAGCATGTATAATCTAAAACAATATTTACTAGAATATTTTCTTCTATTTGTGCATGAACACTTTCTTATTGTCATGGCTAAGCTCTCTGGGCAAAGGTAGGCCCTATGTCCAAAGTGGAAATAGGAAGTACATTTTGTATGTATAGTAAGTACTTAATTATAAACAATGATCAAGCTGAATCAGACAGGATGGCTTAAGCCCAGGAAAGAAAGACAGACAAAAAAGAAAAGGAAGGAAGAAAGGGAGGGGAGGAGAAAGGAAGGAAATCATCCCATCCAGCATTTATTTTTTCCTCAAAAACACCAAGTTTACACATAGGGAAGTATTTTCTGAGCATATTTTCTGCTTTCCGTCTGAGGAGAAGAAGAGCAACAATGACTCCTGAGTCTAGAAACTCTGTCCATGACTAGAAGAGAGTGAACATAAAGGAGATGCGGATTTGTAGCCAGCACACTTGTTTTGAACCTCGATTCCATCACATATTATGTGGAGGTACCTTTATCTTGGTCAACATATTTAAATCAATCCAGTCTTTAAAATAAGAATAATAAAAATTACATTCCAGCATTTTTGAGAGATAATTAAATGAAATGGTGTATCTAGTACTCTTGACACCAAACAGTTTTGTAAACATAGGCACCGCTTTGGGGTAATGAATTATTGCCATGGGAGACCAGAACCGAACATGTGCTAACCCCCTTGTGGTGTGTCCTCCTGAGTTCAAGTTTTCACATTAAATTCCATGCAGCATGTGTGGAGTTTGAGGAGTTCTTTATAGATCCTGGATATCAACCTTTTGTCTGTACTGTCATTTGCAAAGATGTGGTCCTTATACACGATGGAGTATTATGCCTTCATCGGAAAGGATGAATACCCAACTTTTGTAGCAACATGGACGGGACTGGAAGAGATTATGCTGAGTGAAATAAGTCAAGCAGAGAGAGTCAAGTATCATATGGTCTCACTTATTTGTGGAGCATAACAAATGACATGGAGGACATGGGGAGATGGAGAGGAGAAGGGAGTTGAGGGAAATTGGAAGGGGAGATGAACCATCAGAGACTATGGACTCTGAAAAACAACCTGAGGGTTTTGAAGGGTCAGGGGTGGGAGGTGGGGGAACCAGGTGGTGGGTAATAGGGAGGGCACGTATTGCATGGAGCACTGGGTGTGGCGCAAAAACAAAAAATACTATTACGCTGAAAAAATAAATAAATAAATAAAAATTTTTAAAAATAAATAAATAAATAAATTCCATGCAGCAATCGTAAAGAACGGCATGTTCATATATACATAATTAAAAGAGAGACTACAGATCTTCAAATGTTTGTCATATAACTGATCTGACCTAGTCACAATCTGCCAGTTAGAAAACTAAGATAAACCAACCCACAATCAAAAGAACAAAGGTATAAACCCCAATTTACAAATGCACTCTTTTAAGTGAGATTTATAATGTAGATAGGAGTTTCTCTAAATCCTAAAATGAGCTACATGGTACCAAACTTTGTTTCAGAACCATTGAGAAACTAATTAAAGCCTTTCCTTAAATTATTCTGTAGAAAAGTTCAGTTTTATTTAGATGTCTAAGGGAAAACTAATCAGAAATTCATAGACATAATTTGTTACACTTGGGCAAGCCTGAAGCAACTGCAATATTTAAATTTTTTTTATTAGTTCAGAGCATAAAATGTTTCTAGCATTACCTGCACATAACATATACCCAGTTTCCACAGAGTAGAAGTATGTTTGAAATATATTTAGGATATTTCCATTTTATAGGCTTCAAAATAGGAGCCAAGCTAAACTGAAAGGACTGGTGTTGTTTCCTTATCCTATGTTCCAGTTTGATAATTTGATAATTATTGATCTGGTCAATCACAGTTAATTCTTCCAAAATTTTAGAGGAATAATTTCTTTCTAAAAATGATAAGAAAAAGCAAAATACCATCAAATGAGAGTTATCTTTTTGCCTTAAACATCTTATAACATCCAGAAGCTTGAGATACTGGGTAGCTAAGAAGGATTCTTGACAATAGTAATTTGGCTCCTAATTTTATATACTTGTAGAATTAAAAATTATATAAAAATAGATTATTGTAGTTCAATTAGAAAAAGATATATGCAAGGAGTGATGAAAGAGCCAAACTTTGCTGTTCCAGAAAAATTAGAAGAAAAATATAGTATACATTAAGCTATTATTTTGTTGTTGTATTCCATGTGTATGCTGTTAAATTTGCCAGAAGTTATAATGTAATATGAAACAATAATCTTCGTACAAGTATCCTGTATAGTTCCTGCTTTTAATTAAAATGGTTTTAATATTTCATCAGGATATTTACAGTGATTTCTAGTCAGTAGTTTTTATTATACTTAGAATGTCTAATTTATCATCTAGAATTTCTATTAGAAATAGTAATAACTGGGTCTTATGAAATATGTTTTCAGATTCTGTTGTTATAATACATTTCTTTGTTGCCTTTTCTTATTGATAAAATGGGTTAGGCTAATAAATATGACAGCAGACAACCTTATATTTCTGTGATGAATGCAAACAGCTATTGAAATTTACTCATTTAAAATCTTTTTAAGGAAAGAGCTATTGAACTTAGTAATATACTTTCAACGTATCTAATTAATCATTTCTTTTTTTTTTAAATTTTTTAGAAGATTTTATTTATTTATTTGACAGACAGAGATCACAAATAGACAGAGAGGCAGGCAGAGAGAGAGGAGGAAGCAGGCTCCCTGCTGAGCAGAGAACCCGATGTGGGGCTCCAATCCAGGACCCCGAGATCATGACCTGAGCTGAAGGCAGAGGCTTTAACCCACTGAGCCACCCAGGTGCCCCTAATTAATCATTTCTTGATTTCATCTATTATCTTTTTATTTGTTTACCTATTTTTCTTATTTTCAAATAATTTTAAAATATGAGTGGGTGTTCCAATATCTAGGTCTGCATACAAAGAGCTTGGCAATCACAACTCAGTCCTAAAACATGAAAAAACTTAGGGGCACTTGAGTGGCTCAGTAAGTTAAGTTGGGATTCTTGATTTTGGCTCAGGTCATTATCTTAGGGTCAAGACTGAGCCCCGCTTCAGACACCAGGCTAGGCTTGGAGCCTGCCTGGAATTCTCTCTCTCTCTATTTCTCTGCCCCCAACTCTTCCCTCCCACACCCTCCCAGCTCACACATGGGCTCTCTCTCTCAAAAGAAACAAACAAAAAAAAAACTTAAACAGACTGAAAAACAACTCTTCTTGGATCTATAAGAGAGGGGAGGATACAGGGCAGCCTACAGCCCCCAAGAATGGAAAGACAGACCAGAAAGTAGGATATATGGCTTACCAGAGCAGAGATTCACAAGTGGAAAACACTGAGGCAACCAGTGTTAGGGTAGCAAAACCCAAAGTGTACTTGACAATGTGCTGGTGGCTTAGTGTGGACAACTCTGGGTGTTAAACACTTCAGGGGCTTTTGTTATAGGTTGGCACCCACAGTGCTGTGAGATTTACCTCCAGGAGCTCAACTAGATTTCCACAGTAGATAGAGGAGAAAAATCCTCCTCTGGCTTCAGGTAGAGGAAGGGGAAAAAGAACCATTTTGAACTGTCCGAGCACTCTGTTCTTAGTAAGGCCTGCCCTCAGGGGAAACTAGATAACCAGAGCCTAAGCTGCTGTGGTATTAGCCAAACTTAATTGACTTATGAAAGGGGAAGACCTAATTCTAGCCAGCTTTAGCCTTCCACCTATGAGAAGAGAAATACACATTTCTAGCCACAAATATACATACTCTAGCCATTTTTTCCCACCTAATTGGAGAGAAAAAACACCTAAAAAACAACTGTGATACTCACCTTCCATGAGCATAGGCTCATTAAAAGACTGAACTCTAACCCTAAGTTTCTACAGGTTTCCCCTCCTCCACACTTCACCACCACATTAATAAAGATCTATTTATAGCAGCTCTTTTTTACTCAGTATTCTAAATCTGGCTATCAAGAAAAAAATTAGAAGACAAAAGCACACAATTTGAAGAGACAAAGCATAGCATCAGAATCAGACATGGTAGCATGTTAGAATTATCAGACTTGGGGGGCGCCTGGGTGGCTCAGCGGGTTAAAGCCTCTGCCTTCAGCTCAGGTCATGATCCCAAGGTCCTGGGATCGAGCCCCACATCGGGCTCTCTGCTTAGCGGGGAGCCTGCTTCCTGCTCTCTCTCTCTCTCTCTCTCTGCCTGCCTCTCTGCCTACTAGTAATCTCTATCTGTCAAATAAATAATTCTTTAAAAAAAAAAAAAAGAATTATCAGACTTGGAATTTAAAACAACCAGGATTAATATGCTAAGGGCTCTAATGAATAAAATAGACACCATGCAAGAACAGATGGGCATTTTAAGGAGAGAAATGGAAATCTTAAGAAAGAAACAAAACAAAGTGCTAAAGATAAAAAACACTGTAATAAAAATGAAGAAGGCCTTTGATGAGCTTATTAGTAGACTAAACATGACTGAGAAAAGAGTCTCTGATCTAGAGGACAGCTCCTTTCACTCCCCAAACCACAAAAGTACTTCCTAACTATCTGGATTTATCTTACATAATTTTCTATACAAACGACTTATTTTCTGCACAAATCACAAAGGGTTTGTGGCATTATTGATACAGAACTGTAACCTTGCAATCAAAGGCTACAGGCTTAGAGATTACGTTTATGAAAATCCATGCATAAGTGCATGTGTATATGAAATCTTTGGGTTCTGATTCAAACCAACAAGGAAAAAACTACCATATCACCTTTTATCAAATTATTTCAAATTGAAAATAGTGACATACGTTTTTCTTTTCTTGGTGTGGTTAAAAGATGAATTTGGAAAGGATGATGAAAAAATAGGCACCAAGGTATGGAGATTTTTTTTTTTTTATTGTTTGGTTAGTTCATTCATTTTATTTTCAATGAGATATTTTGAAAAAAAGTACTGATAACATCCCTGACAAAATGATGTCCAATGATTTCCAATGGGACAGAATTAATTCCAGAAAGGGTGAAGAGTATAGCATGGCAATTTAAATGTGTTTTTTAGGGGTGCCCAGGTGGCTCAGTTTGAGTGTCTGACTCTTGATTTTGGCTCAGGTCATGATCCCAGGGTCCTGGGATCAAGTTCCACATTAGGCTCCTTGCTCAGTGGGGAGCCTGCTTCTCCCTCTGCCTGCCATTTGCCCAGGTTGTGCTCTCTCTCTCTCTCCCTCTCTGACAAATAAATTAAAAAAAAATAAATGTGTCTTTTGTAGTACTGTATATGTATTGGGGGAAAATGAGGGCTTTAGTCTTTTTCTAGAGTTTGAAGGCATCATATAGATTCCTAGTTAGCACTTTCAATAAATATTTGATATATGGTATGTCAATCATAACAGTCTTTCATAGACTATATTTAGAATCAGAACAGATCTTAGTATTGTAATAATACATTGTTGAGTAGAATTGGACATTAACCTCAGTTTCAAGGTTCACTAAAACTTCTAAATATCTGTAGAATAAATTGATACAAATATAATATCAACATTCAGATTTTTTTAGTGTAAGATTAAATTTTTTTTTTGAATAATTGCATTAAGCAAATAAAGATTTCCTTGTTCCCTCAGACAGTAATATCAACTTTCTCAGGTGTCCCACAACATTCTATCATTCTAATGATATTCGATTTAGTCTATTATTAATACTGTTTTATAAATTTTTCTCCTATTTGTTCATATTTTGTTTCAAGTTGCTCAAGTTTATATAATTAAAATATTTTAATGGGGAAATGGGAACCTATAGGATTTAGTGGAAAGAGCAATTTTGCCCCTACATAGAGAGAATAGTTTTTTATTATTCATTCATTCAAATTTCATTTATTCATTAACTCATTCCACATTTACTCATTGTTTCCTATTTTTTGGAGATTCATAGGTTTGTGTACTGGTACAAAAATAAAGGCACTTTCCTGATTTTAAGAAGTTTGACCAGTATTTGTAGATAGGTTGTCTCTAGCAGATGAGTAGTTGTTAAAAACACATTTTTATTTGAAAAGAATAGGTTATGACTGAAGAATTCCAGTGAGAGTTCAGAGGACTCAGTATTAATAGAGATTTTTGTTAACCAACCACAAGGAAAAATAAAATACTTCACTTAGAGAATAGTTACTCAAGCAGATTTCCACTTGGGGTGCAAGTTGCAAATGGAGAATAAAGAATGCCCAAAACTGGCTGAATTAAGGATGGACACTCAAAACTCTGCCTCTCTTCTGTGTCATTATGTCCATGTTACAGGACACAGTTGAAGCTGTGTCTTTACCTATGAAATGTTCTGTGCGTATTTTTATCTCTTCTCTCTGATAGTACTTAACACATAGTGATTCCCAACAAATGTTTATTTTATTTTTTTTTACAAATGTTTATTTAATGAGTAAAATACTTTGTAAAATGAGAAAGGCCATGAAAATAACAAATATGAGTTTAAAAGACAAAAAAATTCACTAGTCTTCATAAAGACTAATATTTCCCAAACACTTGCTAGTATTCCTATGTTAGCTAGTAAACTTTCAAAATATTCTCTAAGACCTATTACATTTTTAAAAGTCATAAAGTTTGACTATTCTAACCTAGTATCAATTGTAGGTCATAAGTACTTATAACAAATCAGTTTATTTAAAAGTTCTGTTTTGTGTTATGACCCCTTAAGATAACAAAATATTGTCAATACCATTGACATTTTTCAAAATGCCCTGAAGTATAATTCCTCCATTGTAACTGAGCTTCTACCAAAACTTTCTGTCTCTGAGAACCTCATGGCTCAGTTGGAAAAGCATGCAACTCATGATCTCAGGGGTTTTGAGTTCAAGCCCCATGTTGGGTATAAAGATTACTAAATATAAGTTAATAAACTTTAAAAAGAAGCTTTCTGTTTCAAATCAATACATTCAATATCTCTATTTCATCTTCTGTCTCTTTGTTAACATAAAAATGACTTATGTTTGCAGCAGATGGCAAATCACTTCAAGATCAAAATAATAATGAAGTAATATACTTAAAAACAACTTAGTTAAATGAAAGCCTGTCCACATTAAGACTTGTACAAAATGTTCATTACAGCTTTATTTAGAAAGCAAAAATCAATAAACAACAAAAATGTCTATGAATGATCAATAAAACAGATCCAACTACTATGCAAAAACAAACAACAAATGCCTGATGCCAATATATAATATATATGAATCCCAAAGGCATTATACTAAGTGAAAGAAGTCCACCACAAACAACTTCATGTTGGATGATCGCATTTTTTTAAGTTCTAAGAGAGGCAAAGCATAGTGATTGCAAACCTGTGGTTGCCAGGAGAAGGGAATGAGAAGAGGAGACCAACTACAAAAGAACACAGGAGGCAGATGGCTTGAAACTCTTGGAACATATAGAGAAGCAAAAAAATCAAACCCAAAGAAGGTTGCTGCAGAGTTAGCCATCACTTTCCCAACAGAATCAAAGTCAGAGTGAGCAAATACAAGGTGCAGAAATGAGCAATATGTCTATCACCTGTCGGGTCAGGGATAAAGCAAACAGGATAGAGAGAGATGGCATATGTCTCCAGTTACCACTCAGTAGTAACTTGCAGAGCTCCACACCAAATTCTACTAAAGGCTGCAAGGAAAGAAAATGTGCAAGAGACATTCTATGTTCCTTCCAAGCATTGTTTACTCTAGCCAAACCACTGAATGAGAGTCCAGTGGTTTTTCAAACTGTTAAATAGGGGCTATTTTTGTAAAAATGTAAGTTCTTAATATTATTGTTGTCTTTTCCAAGCTCATTCTCTCACTACATAGATCGGGAAACTTCTCAGAACCCGCATTCTGCAGTGGCATCATCCCTCTGAAGGCTAATGGAACGCGTGTCTGTATAGTCTTGGGTTTCAGATGTTTTGGGTGGTTAATTACTAATATGGTAAACATTAAAAGAGATAACTCAAATAAATAAAACTGTGGAGAATGAGTCCTAAAACAGAAAATTTGAGAATTGTTAGCATATGTAAATAAATAATGGACCTCCTACCAAGACTGGGTCTGGAACCTCCCTACCCCTCCAGTATAGTAAGCAGCATTTGCTTCCAGGTTCAAGCTGTGAGAATTACTTTCCAACCACAGCAAAATACTTGCATGGGGAGCTTATATGGTTGAAAAGCAGAACATAGCCAAGTTCAGTAACACCACTACAGGGGACACAGATGAAAAGGACAAAATCTAAATGTCCCTCCATTCAACAATGTAACATTACCCTCTAAGGCATTCCAACACTGGGCAATCCTTATTTTAGTCTCCTTAGGACAGACACATGCTCAGAGGATACCCAAAGGTAGCTAATTCAGAAGAACAGAGACTAGTGCAACTACAAGGAAAACATATTACTTCTCACAGTGCAACTGTCACATATAAAAGCACAACAAAGGACAAATAAATATTTGAGAAATGTAAACAATATTAAAGAAAAGTTTGCTGTGAATAGTAAGAACAATAGGTCTAGTCAAAACCTGGACATATGAGGACAAAAACAAAATACTATGTAATCATAGAATCAGAAGCATGTTATATTCAAAAATGCAAGAACTTCTCAGAACTTTTTATCAGAAAACAAGAAATAATTATAAATTATAAATAATAATGTAATTCCTAAAGTTGAAACTTCAGTAAAATGTCTAAATAAGAGAATGTATATATAAGTGACCTGCAATTTAAAATTAGAAAATCTCCCAGAATGTTGAAAAATAAGTAAAAGAGATATAAAATGTTATATAAATATTTAAAGTTATAGATAGAATACAAAGCCAAAGTTCAAACATCCACAAAAATAGGAGTGTCAACAGGAGAGAACAGATAGAATTTATAGCAAGAAATGATACTGAAAACATGTCTGACTTGAATTAATCTTCACACTTAGAGAGTCCACCAAGGACAAGCAGAAATAATTTTAAATATACATATATCTAGACATATATTTAAGATTTTTCATGAAGATTAAGAAAAGAGGTGAAATTTTCTTTAATAATAATAGTGACATCAACAACTTTACCTCTAACTTAACAAGAAGACTGGCATGAGTTATTGCATTAGTTGTGCCTGATGCCAACTGACTGACAAAATAACAAGTCCTTTGTCTTGAAAGTTTTGACTATTACTGATCCTAGAATTATATATAACAAAAACAGTCAAATGTAAGGGCAATATAAAAGTATTTTCACATACACCATAACCAAAAAATACTTGTCTTCCTGATGGTCTTTCTAAAAAAATTCAATTTTCTCAACAGTAAAATGAGTTTCTAAGAGCTTTCACTTTCCTAATCAATCCTACATGGTTTCAAATGGGCCATTTCTGCTTGATGTTTACTAACAAAACCAACTAAGAATCAGTTACGAAAATAAAATGAAATTGAGGAGGTGCATTAAAAAATATAAATGAAGAAGAGAGGATCTAACTCTAACCCACAAGTGCAATAGACCAATGTGTCATTAAATAGGGGCAGCAGGCCCAATAGTTTACAGGTCCAAATTGTGTCAGAAGAACATATGAGAACTTCTGGTGAAATGACTAGAAATGACTCATGACTCTGTACCTTCTCTGGATAATTATGAGATCTATGCCTAAAATCTTATATTTGATCATTTACTTTCCAGGGCAGATATATGAAGCAAACAAACCTACATGTATCAATCAGGACATGCTCTGATATGACAAAACAAGGCCAAAACTGCCATGGCTGAGAAAACCAACATTAATATCTCACATGGTAAATGTCCATCATGGGGACTCAACTCTACTTTGTATTCCCCAAGGGCCCATGCTAAATAGGCTCCATGTGTGGGCTACCATGTTTCCTAAGGTGATAAGGAGTACACATAGTAAATGGGCCCAAGCTCAACATTTTTAGCCGGCAGTTTACAAAGTGAGTGTTTTCACCCATGTTTTATTCACCTAACCACAGCTAGCTTTAGGAGCAATGAATTGAAATCCTGTGTTTGAAGGAGAAATGGCCCAACTCTTTTGCTGAATAGTGTTTGTGACTGACATATTTCATAGAATTATTACCTTTTGTTTTATTTCATCACGGCATCATTTTTGATACATAAGGATTAAATTTATTCCTGAAAAAGAGATGTATTGATAAATTTAGCACACACAGGTTTGGATCTACTTTTTTCTCCCATTGCCAAAGATTCCTTGTGTAACTGGGACAAATCACCCTATCTAAGATCTCCCATTTCCTCAAGAACAAAGTCAACTTAAGATCTTCATTTCCTTATTTATAAAATCCTAGATAGTTTTAAAGAGACTTTCCCTGCTGGCTTGACATTTGCTGCCATATTACAGACAAGAAAGTAAGAAATTTAATGCACAGAAAAGTTAAGTGACTTAAAGAATCACAGGAATCACAGGACATGTTAGTAATAAATTTGAAATCTAGTATATCACTTATATATCTAAGGTTATATATATTTTATGTATATGGTGAATCCTCCAAAACAAAAGCAAGGAAATAGTAAGCATGATTGCAACCACAAAAAAGAATCTGTCCTCACAAGGCCAAATGACCTATTTTCTTTTTCAAATCTCCATTTGCATATCTTGTACTGGGCTCTTAGAGGTTCATGGTTATAGAATGAAAAAAAAAAAACGAGATAAATGTGGAAAAGAACTGAAAAATTTGTCATGTCATAGTCCAGACAGTATCTAAAATGTACTGCATAAAATATTTGTCAGCAAATGCACTTCAATCTCTGTAGGATTCGCTACACTTGAAAGAACAGATGTTCATTGTGTTTGATGAGCTACAAAACCATTGCCTGCACTGAAAACAAAACAACCAGGAAAGAAGTGACATTGACATTGACATGTGGCAAAAGCAGTCACTTCACAGCAAATTTGTGTTCAATCATTTGTACCTTTCTCAAGTAGTCTGCAAGGTTCTAGTAACAAAATATCAAGAAAATAGTTAGTTATTTTTGCCTGATTTTATTATGGATTTGTTTACTTCATTTTCCTCTCAAGATGAGAGACAGAATATTAAATGTATGAGACTTTTTTTTTATTTTCAGCAAAGAAATAATATAAAAGCGATGGCATTCTCCTTTTAAAAAATGGGACACTGGTAATGATAAATGAGTTACAAATTAAAATAGTCTTTTGTATTCTCCTTTATCTCCCAGAATCAGCTACTGGTTTCAGGTTTTTTGTGTATTTTCAAGCAATAATATCTGATGATATGCCTCTCTATAAAGTTTATATGGATATACACTGTAAGTATAAATATGTTTGCATTTGTTAGGTATGTAATATTCAGGCTATAGGGTTGTAAGGTGTTTATTTTTGTGTACATTGTATTATTTCTCAAATATGAAGATCTTGTTTGATCTTTTTAAAGTTTAATACTGAGTTGATGTTAAGTCAGTATGTTCTGATATGATCACAGCAGTTCCTAAAATGTGGAAAGAATTCCATATTTGTGTAGTTAGTAGCATTTACCGCAAGCCCTCCGACTTCCCCGAGCTAACTTCCCTCTCCCAAAAGAGCCCCAGAACCCAGCAACTATTAAGTTAACACCCAGCCTCGCAGGTCTTGCTCCAGTGCCCTGGGCAGTCAGCAACTTTTCTGAATGGCCAAAACAGTTAATTATTATCAATATCACCCTTGGATATATCAAAATACAATTTGTCATTTGCCGTTGGTAATTTCTTCTCCCACTTTCTTATGTTACTTCTCTTCATAACACTTTGTACCTTCTAATAAAATACAAAATGTAGCTGTAATTTCATTAATGTGATGGGGTAGGGATTTGTGTGTATGTGTTCCTTACTACTATATCCCAAGTGCCAGGCATATGGTAGGCTCAGTGAATGTTTATTGAGTCGATATTCTCATGTTCCTACCAACATTGAAAATCTTCATAGTTTTTGCTAGTAAAATATATTGGAAATATTACATTGTTTTGTCAGTTAACATTTCCTGGATTACAGCTGAGATCAAACACTGTATTTCAAATGGTCACTGTTTATTTTTTATTTTTTTTAAGATTTTTTTATTTATTCATTTGAGAGAGACAGAGAGAGCACAAGCAGGGGAAGAGGCAGAGGGAGAGGGAGAAGGAGACTCCCTGCTGAGCTGGGAGCCTGACCCCGGGCTCAATCCCAGTACGTGGGGATCATGACCTAAACTGAAGGCAGACACTTAACCATCTGAGCCACGCAGGTGCTCGTCAAAGGGTCACTGTTTACATAAGTATATATATTCTATAAGTTGTTAGTTTATATGTCAGCTTATTGTTAACAGGTTTTTTTCTTACATTGTTTTTCAATAAATTTATTTAAGTCCTTATACTTTTTCTGAGGGCTATTTTGCTTCTGATTTAATTATCAAGTATTCTTTCTACTCCTTTAAATTTAATTTGTGATATACTTTGACTTCTTTTATAATTCTAGGGTAGAATCTTTAAAATTCCGTTACTTAAAATTTTTGCTTTTTGTTCCTAATTACCAATGTCATTTCACAGCAGTAAAAAAATAAGATTGACTGATTTTTATTTTGAAAATGTACTTTGAAAATTTTCAGTAAAAATTATTTATATTGGATAGGCCTAGCAGGTTTGTTATCCTGTATTATACAATCCCAGAGCCTCGGGGACCTATTATATAAATGTTCTTTCTTCCTCTCCTTGTTCCACATGGATGTGAGGGCTCAATTCCATACAGACACTCAATACTCAGGCTTTTGGAGACTCCAAGACATATAGCTTTACCACAGGTAAATGCAATCTTCTCAGAACAGGGGACAAGAAAGCTTCAGTGCTTGACCTGGCATTCATTTCTTCGCCACACAGATCATCTGCTACAGCTGGCCACATGGCCATACCTCCATAAGGAGCTGGAAACGGAATGAACACATGGAATATTTGGAGGATATATTCCTTTACTTGGGTTTCCTTCTAGTTCCCAGACATTCCTTTGCTCCTTTTTTTCCTTAAATGAAACCAAATCAAATCCTTCCGAAGGGAACAAAACATCAACTTTGTCCACCCTGTGTGTGGTCTCTGGGCGATAAGTAATGGTCCCTGCATGTTTTTGAAAATGTCTCTTCTTGGTCCAGAGGACCTGATAAATCATGTCTCTATCTCCTCACACTTTTGTACAATGACAGAACTGGGAGAGCCCAAATGCAATGAATTCCTCCTGGTGGAAAGACAAAGCAGTTTGTAACATTTCTGAACTTGTGAGTGTTAATATTGTGAGCGTGTTTTTCCTCGGGGTAATAAAGGTTTCTTAATTAGGCATTGTTTTAGCTTTTCACAGAGACTCCTTTCTTCATTTTTTTCTCTATCTCTTTCTTTCTCTCTCTCTGCACAAAGGCCATGTGAGGTTAAATCAAGAAGGTAAGTTTGCAAGCTAGGAAGTGAGCCTTTATTGGAACCCGGAAACTAACTCAGCCCGAAACTTGATTGTGGACTTCTACCTCCAGGGCTGTAAGAAAAGGATTTTTTTCTGCTCTTTAAGCCACCCAGTCTATAGTAGTTTGTTAATGGCAGCTGAGTTGACTAATAGAGGGACATTTTCCTTGCTCTCATTATCAATGACCACATTCTTGGTGGCGATAGAGGAATACAGCCAGACTTCAAGTCCCCTCTGGACTCACAGCAGGTGGTAGAGGGGGGCAAAATCTTTTTACCTTCACAGGGTCACTGCAATTTTCAACTCTAGACTCCTAGCTTGTTTAGCACTTCAGTCTCTATTCATATCTATTTGAATCCAGTCAATTCCATGTGCCAGTTATTTTTGAAAAATAGTTTTTCGTTCCACTATCTTTCTTTACTTTTTTTGCCAAATGCTTTTTTCACAAATTATGCTCTCAGACTTCTCTGGCAAAGTTTTACCCCCTACTCTGATTTGTATCCTGAATCATTTTATGCACTGACAGGTACTACTAGTTGTCATACCATTATACTGATATATTTTCCTGAATCATCTTAATCAGGTAAGAAGTTCAGCAGTAAGGAAAAAAGGCTATACCCTTAATCTAAGTTTTGCTTCAAGGCTGAATTTCAAAGGCCTTTGTTGCTCACATATTTTCATGATTTTGCCCCTATTGTAAAGGTTAAAAAGCAATTCACTGCTTCAATATTTGTACACCCAGAAATGTTCAGATTTCTTCATTATTTTTATTTTGGTTTGAAAACATTCTAATTATTTTCTGAGCTTTTTCATTTTTATGAAATACCTAGCCAAATCCAGTCAATAACAATCAATAAATAATACTGTAATTTAATTCCCCCTAATCTTCCCCAAGAGCTAAAAGTTTACCAAGCCTAAAAACAAAACAAACAGAACAAAGCAAAAAACAGTACATCAAGCCTATCATCTAGTTTCCAAGTTAGGTCTGAAGTGTTTTACCAAATGCTTTATTATTGCACAACATAGAGTACTCTCTTTCCATTCTCAGGAATTAATTTCTTAATTGGTTATCACCTGGCCCTTAAAATAATGCCAGCTAATTTAGGCATCTGTTATGGTAACCTCACTTCCAATGAGTCATAGTCAGGATAGGATAGGTAACACTATAGTAACAACATCAAAATTTCAAGGGCTTAAAATAGCATACCTATTTCTAATTCTGATGGCATGTCTGAAGTAAGCGAGTAGAGTGGGAATCTTTTCCTCCACACTTTGAATTTGGTCTTGGCCTGTGACCTGACTTTACCAATGGGATGACAGGAAATGTGATACAAACAGAGCCTTGAAATCACTAGGACATTGGAGTCTGCTCTTGCTTGGTACACTTGAAACCTTAAAAAGAGCCATATGAACAAGCCCATACTAGTGTTCTAGAAGATGAGGGGACACATGGAAACAATGTAAACACCCTGTGTCACAATTTACTTCCAGACATATCAGGGAGACTATTTTAGATCTTTTAGCCAACCAGCCAGCTATCTACAGGTGTATGATAGAGCCCAACAGAAATCACGTAAACTCCCTCAGACCAATAGAATTACCTACCCACTAACAGGACCATGAGTTAAATGAAACAGGTGTCTTTTAAAGTCAGTAAGTTTATTATGCCAAACACATTTTTTTTAAGTTTTTAAGTTTCAGATTTTTTGCTCTACAGCAAAATCTAACTAATAGATCAACTAATATCTACGTAGCAGGGTAATGCTATAATAAAAAGCTAAAACATGTTTTAAAGCATTGGTTTGGGGTCTGGGGTTGGTGAAGACTGGAAAAGCAGCAAGGAAATTGTGGAAGTTGGAATAAGTGGCAGGAAAAATGCAAAATATCAGGCTCGAAAAATGGCAACCTGTATTATACAGCGGAGGAAAAACTGTTAGAACTGTTGCCTGTGGTAAGTGGGAATATAGAAATGTATACCCAAAACCTGAGCATTTGGCTAAATAATTGCTAGAATTTAATATAGAAAATTTGCAAATATTTATATCTTGAATAAATAATATTTACCAATTTTCTCAAATAGTCTCCCTTTGCCATCTAGGTATACCTTCTACCCTTCTCCTCTCAGGGAGGCTAAACAGTATGGACAACAATTAATAGCCCACATTACTCCCTGGCTTCTATTAGGTTCAAACATTTAGAAGCACTGGCACAGAATAGGAGGATGTGAGGACAGTGAAAATAGTATATTTAATCCCATGGCTAACTTTCTGTCAAGACACAGTTTCACAGTGATGGACGCTCCACTACCAAAGGTCATTCATACTTTCTGTCCCACTTACAGCTATGGCTACCTCCCTAGTTTCTATCTCCCCTTCCCCACTTCTAGATGTTGACCTGAGTGCTTTATATCCTTGATGATTTTTTTTTAAACGTTGCTGGATTTTCTAATTGGACCTTGATGATATTATGATTTTTTTTTAAATAAGACTGGTTCGAATAGAAAGTCCTTAAAAATTATGGATTCTTTTTATAGGTCTTAGTTTATAAAACTGCTTTATATAGGCAGATTTATGATGCTAAATATTAACTTATGTTTTTGTAGCTGAAGAGGAGAAGGAAATATTTCTCTCTACATTGCAGTTACATTTTTAGTGAACTGTTAGCAGAATCTGCAATTTTTCAAGGTGGAATGCTTGGATTTTATTAATTAGCACAGGAAGAAAAAATACTGAGAAACCTAACAAAGATTGTATGGAAAACAAAGAACAGAATAGGATTCACAGATGCCTAGAATATGAGCACATCTTGTTTTCCATTTACACAGCATTGGTACAAATTTTAAAACAAGGATAAATACACTGTTTGACAAAACAATCATTTGTGTAAAAAAAGAAAACCCAAAACCAAGGCAAAGCAAGTCAGAATAGCTACCTCTTTTGGAGGGCAGGTATGTAACCATGAAGAATTACACATTGATACATTTGAATGTGCACACTTTAGCATTTATAAATAAGAAAAATGATTGCAATCATGTGCTATAGAGAATACCGGAAATGCTTAATAAATATTGCCTTATATCAACTTCACAATTCATTCACCACAATTCATCAATTGAACACATAGAGCCAAAGTGTTACAAAGGAAGTCTTAATTTAACAGGACATGAATCATTTTTAAAGGAAATTTAGGTGAGATTAGAGTTCTTAAAGGTAAAATTATAATCACACATAAATAATCATAATGTTATTCTATAAGGAAAAATTTAAAATTTAAAATTTAAAAATAATTTTATAAATATAAATAATATATAATATATTCATATATAATATATAATATATAATATGATAAATAAAATAATAATATAATAATATATTGTAAAATAATAAATTATAATAAAATTATAAAATGAAATAAAATTAAAAATAAAAATATAATAAAAATAATAATAATAATTAAAATTAAAAACAAGTTTCCAACTAGGATTTAAGAAGCATGTATAATAAAATGGAAAATGCCACATATATTATCTAGGAAGAAACAATAGCAAGTAGATTGTGTATCTAATGATGTTGATGAATCCCTTTATCCTTTTATGTTTGAGCCAACCAAAATTTTAGAAACTGACAATTAAGAAAATTTCAGCAAAGACAAGTAACATGAATACTCAATGCACCAGTCAATACAGAGTTGACTTGACTCAAATGCATTTACTCTGTTTTCTTACTAACCATAATAATGCCTCTTTGATTTAATATTTTCACTTTCTTATCAATCATAGACTTTGGACTTTTTGCAAATGTCATTTGTCTCACCTTGTTTTAAAAATGTTACTAAAGAACTACCAGACAAATATACTCAAAAAGAAAATTAAAAAGTAAAAAACAAAGGAACAGGAAGTAGAATGGGGAATCATGTTTTTAATTTTATTTATTTCTTCTGAAAGCCATCACTAAACTTTATCTGGACATCAGGAAAACGTATGATGAAACTTCACCTATAATTTTTTAAGCACAATGAAAAAATAAGAATAACTGGGATTTGGAGAATAAATCTAAATTCTGATAGTTAATATTTGTATTTGTTCTCAAAGTAGGTATACCCCAGGCTCACATCCCTAATCATCTTCTCTGTCTATACTCACTCACAGCATGTTCCCATCTGTGTTCCTGGCTTTAGATGTCACTATAACCTCAATGATAGAGAATTTGTATTTCCATCAAAGAAGTTTCTCTCTCAAACTGTAAACCTGAGTATCCAACTTTACTTGATATTCTACTCAAATCCCTAACAAATATCAAAACTCAACTTGTCCAAAGCTGACTTCCTGATCTTCCCACCTCCCAAACTGCTGTAAACATAGCCTTTCCCATAACATTTAGTGGGAAACTCATTCTTTTATTCACTCAGATAAAAACTTCAGAGACATTTTTGATCCTCTCCCCACGAACAGTTCACCAAAAAATCCTGTTGGATGTACACTCAGAATATATCCAGTAACCAACCAATTTCGCCCATTACCACTACCATGATGCTGATCTGAGTCACCATCATCTCTGTATTGGACTACTGCTATACCCTCTTAACTGCTCTGTTTCCATCCTTGCTCAACGATATTCTTTTTTTCTTTTAAGGTTTTATTTATTTATTTGATAGACAGAGATTGCAACTAGTTAGAGAGGCAGGCAGGAAGAGAGAGGAGGAAGCAGGCTCCCCACTGAGCAGAGAGCCCGATGTGGGGCTTGATCCCAGGACCCTGGGATCATGACCTGAGCTGAAGGCAGAGGCTTTAACCCACTGAGCCACCCAGGTGCCCCTCAACTATATTCTTAAACATGTGTATCAAATCATGTCTCTCCTCTGTTTGAAACTCTGCAGTAGTTCCTCATTTCACTAAGAATAAAAGCCAAAACCTCCTTTGTTTCTCATTCTGCTCAGTCCACAAGAGTCTCCTTGCTGTTTCTTCATCAGGCCAGGTACGTACCTAGCTTAGGAAATTTTTACAGACTGGAATGCTCTTCACTCATCTGTTTGCCTCGGCAATTTGCATATCTTTCCAAGTCTGCTCAAATGGTACCATCGCACTTGAGGCCAAATTTGTCCAAATTGCAACATGGTCACTGCTTCTCTTCCATCCACTCCTGATCTCCCTTATACTCCTGTGTATGTCTATATTTGTGTGTGTGTGCATGTGTATGTATACACACGATATCTAGATATCTATATATTTATATATATATGGTGTATATATATATACCATATATACATATATGCTATGTGTGTGTTTGCCCGTGTGTGATTTCATTTTTTTCAATAGCATTTATATAATATTTGGCACATAAAATGTGCTTAAAAATGTTCATTAAGTGGAAAAATGAATGTGAGTGAAGGAACATTATAACTAATGATTTCTAAAACAGCTAAGATGCAAATATAGTAAAGCATAATTGGTAAACGCTGTAATGTAATTTCTAATTTCAGAGGACTAAGTCATTTCAGATCATCCTCTTTAGTAATACTTAATTATTAGAATTACATTTAGCTCCTTTTTTCTCAGGCAAATCCCATTTCATTTATATTTTAAATGCCAATTTAATTTTCTAGCTTCTACTAGTATATTTGCAAATAAAGACAATTTAAATTAAAAATTTGCATAACCATAAAATAAGCCGTTAATGAGATTGTTCTAGATCATTTACATTTAATTTAAATATAGATAAGGTTATGTGTAAACTGCTACCTTATTATTTGTTTTGTATTTGTGCCTTTGTTCTTTGTTCTTTTTCTCAACAGCTGTATTTTTTAAATTATTTTTTTTTTAATTTTATTTATTTATTTGACAGACAGAGATCACAAGTAGGCAGAGAAGCAGGTGGGGGGAGGGGAGGAAGCAGGCTCCCTGCTGAGCAGAAAGCCCCATGCAATGCAGGGCTCTATCCCAGGACTCTGGGATCATGACCTGAGCTGAAGGCAGAGGCTTTAACCCACTGAGCCACCTAGGCACCCCTATTTTTAAATTTATAAAAAAATATAATTTTATGATCTAACATGATAAAAACTATTTTATTATTACATATAAGGACCAACACAATGGAACCTTAATACGGAATCCTATTCAGATTAGAAAGATGTTAATAACATATAGAACATATAGAATGACAACGGTAATTTAATTCAGTATCCAGCAAGTTTAGATTTTATGTTCTCAGGATCTTCGCTTTATTAAGTTCACAAAATTTGGTACATTTAAAAGCTGTGAAATTAACTTTTATATCTAACCAATATGTCATTTGACAATATTGTGATTATTCTTTTAGAAATTAAGAAAAAAATTACTACTTACAACATTGAACACAAGATATGATAACAAAAGATGGTCTCTGTTTCTTGCTCGCTCAGCAGGAGAATTTCGGGATGAAGAGAAAAGTGTAAATTCTTCACAGATAAACATCATCTGAGAAATAAATGACTCTAGAGAGTCATACATAATTAGGGAAAATAAGAGTAACAAAAATTAAATTTAAATATACAGATGTATCCAGAATCAGTAGAAAAGGATGGAATTCAAAATTTTCAAAAATACATAGAAACTTTATGAGCTTTTGAAATCAAACCTAATTCTCACAAATGATCATCTTCTCACTTTCCCTGAATATAATGAAGTATATTTTTGAGTAAAAGAAAGAAAAATAAGATTATGATGGATAATAATTAAAATATCATATTTTAAGGAGATACATGCTTTTGTTTTATTATTCACTAAATTTCATCCCTCCGATAGCTCTTGATAATTTTTACAGTTATTTCTATATAATATGGTTTAATAATAAGAGATTGTCTTTGAAATATTGTATTTTATTCATCAGTCAGCAGTAAGGTTCAGGCTACGATCAGTATTTTGTTTGAAATAAATAAGTAGGTAGGATAAAAATAGATGGATAGATAAATAGATAAACTGATAGACCCTTGCAATTTAATCACAGAGACAAACTATATATATAATATAATTAAATTATATAATTGAATTTCTATAAGTCAATAGAGAAATGTACAGCTGTACTCTACTGGTCTGATCATTTATAGGACTATTTGGAAAGAGGCAGAGTTTTCCATTGAGTTAGTTCTTCTTCTAAAGCTTAATTAATTTTTGATTCTAGAAGAGTTAATTTACTTGTTTCACATGAGCCTTGGACATAAAGAATTTTAATGAAAAACAGGTTTGAGAATGGGTGGAAAAGCCTGACCTTCCTGCATCAAAGTACATCCTTTGCAAAAATTTTAGCTGATTTCCCTTCACAAAAAACCCTTTAATTTTTTTTTTTCCTCAACCAAGGGTGAAAATACTCTACATCCCTGTGGGAACACTGTTTCAACCTCCCTATATTTAATGCAAATGCCTAAATTGTTCACAAATATTTTAGAAACAGTATCTTAAGTCACTGCAGTGGATAATTTCCTTTGAGAATGAAAAACAACTAACCACCTCTGGGTGATATTTACAAAGTTGAACTTTCAAAATTCCAAAAGAATCCTTTTCCCTTTAGAGTGCTGTTCCCTGTGTCTAATCATGTTATATCTTCTCTTAAGGGTACCTTTCACATAGGAAGGTTGTCTTGATGAAAATCTTACAAATAACATACAAAATAAATTTGCTTCTGAGTCTACAAAGGCATAAAAATTAATGGAGAAAGAAGAAGGCCATTTTTCTGTGTGGATCACCTATAGTTACATCTTGCTAAAAAAGGAAGAGAAAAAACAGATGACTAAAGAATATTATAGAAGACTTGAAGTTCCGGGTGGGTATTAATTACTAAAATCTGTATTATGGGAAGAATAACCATTATTGATTATTCATTGCATTTTCTTTGCTTATAGAGTTTGACTCATGTATATAAATTGCTCTATCATTTAAACTGGTCATTTTACTAGTTGACTAATGAAACAAAATACATTACTATATGCGGAAAGATATCTCAATAATTGTCATTGAATGCATCCTGATTGCAGCATTTTTAACAATGTCCTCATTTCAAAAGTAAAAAAAAATACTGATATTCACATCCTATATTATAATTAATAATATATTCATTTGGTTTAGCCTCTATACTCAATGCCAATTACTAAAACCAAACTATGAAAAGGGAAAGTCTAATGAAGAGGTTGGCTTGTCCTATTTTTTTTTGTTTTATTTACAAAAATAAAAATAAAAATAGATAACATATTATATGCCAGGCACATATATTTTATTATCTTTCAAAATAATTCCAAGAGTACAATCTCACCATCGTCATTCTATAAATTAGGAAGATGAGGCTTAAAGCAGTAAAGCATTTTCCCATAGTTACTCATTTAAAAAAACCGTGGAAAAGAAACTGAACTTAAGTTTTTATAGCAACAGATATTATAGTCCTTTTATTATACCTCCAGCTTCTAAATTTGAACTGAAATAGACTCTAAAAGTGTTGACACATTAGGATTAGAATACAATAAGAGAGATTTTTCTTACATGGCTTATGCAAGAATTTGCTTTAATTTTTTAATTTAAATTCAATTTAATTATCATATACTTTATTATTAGTTTCAGAGGTAGAATTTAGTGATTGCTCAGTTGCATACAATACCCAGTGCTCATTACTTCAAGTGCCCTCCTTAATGCCCATTCACTGGTCCCCCCCCAACCACCCCTCCAGTAACCCGCATTTTGTTTCCTATAGTTGACAGTCTCCTATGGTTTGACTCCCTCTCTGTTTTTGTCTTATTTTATTTTCCCTTCCCTTCCCCTTTGTTCCTCTGCTTTGAATCTCAAATTCCACATATGAGTGAAATCATATGGTATTTGTCTTTTTCTGACTGACTTATTTCCCTTAGCGTAAACCCTCTAGTTCTATCCACATTGTTGCAAAATAGCAAGATTTCCTTCTTTTTGATGACTGAATAATATTCCATTGTATTTATATGCCACATCTTTTTTATCCACTCATCAATTGATGGACATCTGGGTTCCTTCCACAGTTTGGCTATTGTGGACATTGCTGCTATAATATAACACTGGGTTGCAGATGCCCCTTCAAATCACTATGTTTGTATCCTTTGGATTAATACCTAGCAGTGCAATTGCTGGGTCATAGGGTAGCTTTATTTTCAACTTTTTAAGGAGCCTTCATACTGTTTTCCAGAGGAATTTGCACTTATTTTTAAGTAATCATGCCCAAACTATATGCTATATATATGTATATATCAATTACAAAACCCTACCACATCAAGAATACTTGTCTTCATTTTTATATATTACTTATAATATTTATCCATTTTCATATTATCATTTGTAGCAGCCTCTGGTGGCTGTTTTCTTTTTTTTTTTAAGATTTTATTTATTTATTTGACAGACAGATCACAAGTAGGCAGAGAGGCAGGCAGAGAGAGAGGAGGAAGCAGGCTCCCTGCCGAGCAGAGAGCCCGATGCGGGGCTCAATCCCAGGACCCTGAGATCATGACTCAAGCCG
Source organism: Meles meles (assembly GCF_922984935.1). Lineage (NCBI taxonomy): Eukaryota > Metazoa > Chordata > Mammalia > Carnivora > Mustelidae > Meles > Meles meles. The sequence goes on along the minus strand of NC_060069.1, from coordinate 90,944,139 downwards.
AAGGCAGAGGTTTAACCCACTGAGCCACCCAGGCGCCCCTGGTGACTGTTTTCTAAAATAACTTTACCTTCCCCTTTGCTTACAGACCCCAATTTATTCCCCCCTTATGGGAAAATAACTTTATTCCCATATCAGGAAGTATATCTGAGTTTGTCTGAAATAGGTCAATTGTGGCAATTGCATTCTTCTTTACAGTGAATAGTTCATGGGAATGTGACTCAATTCAGGTCAGTAAGATGTGAAAAAGTGTCTTCAGTGATTTTAAGGCAAAAAAATGTCCATTATTTAAAAAGGAACCATGAGGGAGAATAGTCCTTCTTTTATCTGATGTTGCTGTGTCTGAAGGAGATGCACAGAACTGTTGCTGACTTAAGAGGGCAGGAAGAGGAGTTCCCTGCACACGGAATTTGGCAAAGTAGAAAGAGGAAAACACTGGGGTTTTTGATTAAATAACAAAACCTAGCAAAACTGTACCAATAAATTTTACATTATGTAAGATAATAAATTTCCTATGCTTAAGCCATTTGAGTTGAGCTTTTCTACTCTTTGTCGCTGAAAGCAGCCTACTGTCACCCTGTGATGCAGTGGTTCATTTTTATTTCTAATCATTGTGAAACCTACCTTTTTTGTGGTTTGGCCTAAATGAAAATTTATTCAAATGAAATCAAAGGGTCAATCCAGAGCAATTGGTACTTGTGATGCACTCTTTCTGCATTTTTCTCTCTCTGTACCAGCTGTTGTTTTTAATAATGAGAGATGAAATTCATAAAACAAAAACAATTCAAAGGAAATGATTTGGTGACATTTAGTAGCTGCACACTGTGGTGAATCCACCACCTTTAATTAGTTCCAAAATGTTTCCATCAAGTCAAAGTACATATTGCTATAGGGATCTATAAGCCCCTTGACAACAAGACATATTCAGTATATGTCTGTGTATATCACAGAATTATAACACAATTCCTGGCACAGAGAAGATATTTAAAATACAATCTTTAGGGGTGCCTGGGTGGTTCAGTGGGTTAAAGCCTCTGCTTTCAGCTCGGGTCATGATCTCAGGGTCCTGAGATCGAGCCCCACATCGGGCTCTCTGCTCAGCAGGGAGCCTCCTTCCTCCTCTCTCTCTGCCTGCCTCTCTGCCTACTTGTAATCTCTGTCAAATAAATAAATAAAATCTTTTTAAAACATATGATCTTTAAAAATATAATGAGAGTTGTTTCTCTGCTACTGAACTTTTTTAATAAATATAAACCTAAACGTAGATCCCTTAATACATTTAATAAAATCATTCATTACAGACAAATCAGGTCAGTTGATATTATAGAACTTACAATTTTTTTACCTTTAAAGTAAATGATTACAGAAAAACACAATATTTGAGAAAAAATTTACAGATGTTTTGATACATTGCAGAGATAATCTATCACTTTAAGCAAAGCAACCTGTATCAATGCATCAGTATAGGTAAATATTTATATATTATAAAGTAAAGTAGCTTATTCTTAATATAAATTCATATAAACATATAGTACTATATAACTTATATTTTATTTTATATTTGTATTTAACATTATAAATATATATAACAAAGTAATATAATGCATTACTATACATATGTGTATAGTAATTCATAAGTATACATATGCATGGAAATAAATTTGGAAAAAGTTAAAACAGAACTCAAAAAAATAGATTCAAAAAATTAAGAAGGTGAAATGTGGTGGAAAAATATGTTTTCCTGTTGTTTATGGACTAAGTCTAGTCTAAATTGTTAATGTAAGAAATATATTACTGTATTTTCAAAATCAATACTGAATAAGAGTTGTTATTCAACTGTAGATATTTTCTCATGTTCACATTTATTTTTAGGTTTTGTTACTTGTGGGAAATGTTTACATTTCAAAGAAGATTCTTAAGAAAAAGATATGGAAATAGATAATCTTGCCTCAGCATTTGGCATGCTCAGACACCACCACAAAGGAGTTATGAAACACTTGCTATGCAAAGGAGGAGTGAAAAACACATCTACAAACTAGCATTCCAAAAAAGCAAACAGAAGGCACACCACATTTTAATGGGCTTTTTGGTTATTTCAATAACATCACATTTTCTTAATTTAATAGAGACTTTTCAAAGACAGTTGTAATAACCAGTGTTGTCATCTTGCTCAGTGGGTCAAGGTCACAGTGGTCAAGGTCAACACTGACTGGTTAAACTAAAAACATTTGATCTATTGGTGAGGAGTCCACTGGCCTCTCACAAGTGGGTCTCAGTGAAGGTGCTAATATCTCAACAAGCACTTACCACAAACATAGTGAGAAAGTCTAGAATGTTGTCGTGACAGAGTGCATAACATTTTTCTGTTCCAAAGCTAACCAAGCCAACATTTGCAATTTTACTTAGTATCAAAGGATCATTGAAAAAGTGGAATCATAATTAATTCACATCAACAAATGAGTCCCACCTACCTATGATCATCTCCTCCCCACACAAATTTACTCGTTTTCTACAATTACCAGTTGCTTCAGTTACTGTTTTCTCTGTGTGTGTGTGTGTGTGTGTGTGTGTGTTCGACTGCAGACTTAATCCTTGAGTATGAGTTATTTTTACCTACATTTTACAGATAAATAGGTATCTATGTCTACCTATGTCAACAAGATTTGTATTTGAATTGTCAATTTTCTGTGAAGATGAAAAAAACTGCAGTATATTTTCACCGGAAAGTAATATTGTTTCCATTCTCTGCCAACAAAATAACTAGAAAGATAGCACTGGTTAGACCTTTAGGGCTTGGTACCCTTGTTGTGTGCAGAATTACCTTGATATGATAGTAAACACCAATTATACTAAAAAGAACGCTTTTACGGTAGTCATGGAACAAAGATTCACAGACCAAATTAAACTACCCAAATCATTAGGCTTATTAATTATGTTTAAAACATACAAGGGAAGCAAGGGCAAAAATGAACTATTGGGATTTCATCAAGATCAAAAGCTTTTGCACAGCAAAGGAAACAGTTAACAAAACCAAAAGACAACTGACAGAATGGGAGAAGATATTTGCAAACGACATATCAGATAAAGGGCTAGTATCCAAAATCTATAAGGAACTTAGCAAACTCAACACCCAAAGAACAAACAACCCAATCAAGAAATGGGCAGAGGACATGAACAGACATTTCTCCAAAGAAGACATCCAGATGGCCAACAGACACATGAAAAAGTGCTCCACATCACTCAGCATCAGGGAAATACAAATCAAAACCACAATGAGATACCACCTCACACCAGTCAGAATGGCTAAAATTAACAAGTCAAGAAATGACAGATGCTGGCGAGGATGTGGAGAAAGGGGAACCCTCCTACACTGTTGGTGGGAATGCAAGCTGGTGCAACCACTCTGGAAAACAGCATGGAGATTCCTCAAAATGTTGAAAATAGAACTACCCTATGACCCAGCAATTGCACTACTGGGTATTTACCCTAAAGATACAAACGTAGTGATCCGAAGGGGCACGTGCACCCGAATGTTTATAGCAGCAATGTCTACAATAGCCAAATTATGGAAAAAACCTAGATGTCCATCAACAGATGAATGGACAAAGAAGATGTGGTATATATACACAATGGAATACTATGCAGCCATCAAAAGAAATGAAATCTTGCCATTTGCGACGACGTGGATGGAACTAGAGGGTATCATGCTTAGTGAAATAAGTCAATCAGAGAAAGACAACTATCATATGATCTCCCTGATATGAGGACGTGGAGATGCAACATGGGGGTTAGGAGGATAGGAGAAAAATAAATGAAACAAGATGGGATTGGGAGGGAGACAAACTATAAGTGACTCTTATCTCACAAAACAAACTGGGGGTTGCTGGGGGGAGGTGGGGTTGGGAGAGGGGGAGTGGGGTTATGGACATTGGGGAGGGTATGTGCTATGGTGAGTGCTGTGAAGTGTGTAAACCTGGCAATTCACAGACCTGTACCCCTGTGGATAAAAATACATTATATGTTTATAGAAAAAATAAGAAATAAAAAAAATACAAAAAAAACATATAATGTACAATAAGAGGAAAGAAATGGAGTAAGTCTCCACATTTAGGATGGTATGCAAGTGTCTTGGACGAACTATTATTACCCACATCCATGCTACACAATATTGCCTTATCTCTTTGCCTCTCCTCTAATGACGTGGTTACCAGAGTGAATGCTGAAGTTTGAGCAAGAAAGCCCAACTGGGAGAAGATGCCCAGGGTAAATGACACACTTCCTTTATCAGAAAGACACAGGACAAGGATGCCACGTAATAGCTATAGATTGTCAATTAACTTGCTGAACAGAACAGTCATGGGTTTTACATGAGTCTCTTGGGCATAGAATTGTCAGCGCCAAAATGGGGGTCACCAAAGGGGGGTTGAATGAGGATGTTCTGAATAATGTGTGCTTCATATGTTCCATGTATATTTAATGCATCTTGTTATTTAGTGCTTCTGGTACCTCATACACATTTAATAGCTCATGAATCATCAGTGCTCCTAGTTCTTCTGTCCTCTCTACAGTTAATTCATTCATTCTCTACTTACTAACTGCTGTATACTTAAAGCAGCTCCTGAGTTTCATCCATTCTTTCCTTGCTAGATTCAAATATTCTCAAACAATACAACAAATAGTTGTCCCTTAGAACTCTGAACTGCTTAAAACAAGCGACAATAATCAGAATTTTCAAAACCTAGGAAAAAGAATATATGTATGGATATACGTTCATGGATGTGTTTGTGTATGTGTGGATGGATGGATGAATGGATAGATAAGATAGATGATAGATAGATAGACAGATAGATAGACAGGTATTAAAGAGAGGATTTTAGGGGTGCCTGGTTGGCTTAATGCGCTTAATGCATCTGCTTTAGGCTCACGACATGATCCCAGGGTCCTGGGATTGAGTCCCACATCAGGCTCCCTGCTCCACAGGAAGCCTGCTTCTCCCTCTCCCACTCCCCTGCTTGTGTTCCCTTTCTCTCTGTGTCACTCTATGTCAAATAAATAAATAAAATCTTTAAAAAAGAGAGAATTTTATTCATACGTAATGATGAGCAACTTACTTCAATACATAAGAATCTTTTTAATTTGGAATCATGGGAGTCACAAGGTACAGAGAAGAAAAAAATTTCATTTCTTTTTTGAAGGTTAAATTTAATTAATTGATAAGAAATCCAACAGTGAAGTTATTTCATAGCAATTATCCTTTTAAAAAGCTGAGTTACCAGAAGCACCAAATTATTTTATAGAATTAAATGTATCAATGTGGTGTTAAAATATTTATCTTTTTGTCTCTTGGATTAAAAATGTATTGTTACATACAACGAATTTATTTATATACTCTATTATTGATGAAAACAATAGTTTGAAATAATTGTAGTGCTGTGTTCCCTTCCAACCTATTTATGCAAAGATATTAAATCTTGTTATTATTATTATTATTAAACCTTATATATTATGTATAGTGCATCTAGCCTATGCTACTCTGATTATTAACTAACTTAATTACTGGGCAGGTTCACCTTATTCAAGGTATGTCAGTGTTGACAAATTCAGTCTGCATGGCATACTGTTTTGGTAGTTTCATTTGGCAAAAATATATTAATTTTAGATTATAAACCAGAGTATTGATTTGTGTGTACCTGTGTGTTGGGATAAAGGTAGTAGTAATGGTATTAGCTTTTCTCTGACCCAGCTACCAGCATGGAAGGCAGAAAGTGATGATTCACCTGCACAGAAGCAAAGAGAAAGGGAGCGAAGCAACCATGATACAGAATGTGAATTTTAAGTTGTTAGAATAATATACATGTGAGGGTTTTTGTTTTAAACAGTAGAGCCATGTTTATTTTTCAATGTTAAATTTGCTGTGTTTTGCTCTTACTGTCATCAGACTAAAATGAGACCAATTACAAAGAAACTATTTTTTTGTGGAGTGTTGAATATGGGAGTGAAGTGAGCAGTCCTTGTCTTGATCTACATATTTAAATTTCAAATTATACAAAAAAAATATTAACTCTAGAGCAATTGGGGATAAATTTTTTGTCCCAATAATTGTAAATGTTTTAAAGTTATTATCATTAACTGCCCATCTGGGAATCACATGGACACACTCAGCCATGCCTCACCTAAAGTAAGCCAAAGCCTGAAGACATGCTTGGGTGTGCATTGGCAAAGTTAAACTAACCTGAGGTGGTTGATCTGGCACTACCACGAACCAAGAGGAAAGAAAGATAGTTGGCTTCTTGTTCATCAAATCTCATTATTCATTTCTGCCTCAGAGGTGAGCACTTATAGGTCTACTTTCTGCTTCTATGTATTCCTTTATTAATGGTTTCATGAGTGATTTCAGAGGAGTTCCATGCTACGATTTTTCATATATATCTTATATCTGAAGCAGGAACCGTTTTCAGTGAGATATAATGGCATATAGTAAAATGAACAGATCTTACGATTTACTACAATGAGTTTTCACATGTACATGCCTGTCTAACCGAAATTCTCCATTCATAAAGAGCACTGTTATCACCAAAATTCCCTTGTGTCTCTTTCTGGTTCCTCCTTCCTCCCACAAGAAAATGGTATTCTAATTTCAGTCATCAAAAATGAGCTTTTCCTATCTGTAAATGTCAAATAAATGGAATCAGACAGTGTATACTCTTCTGTTTTTGATGGACATACTATTGTGGAAGATCCTCTTTGAGTAAATAAATTTTGTCCTTTTTTTGTTGCAAATCGTTTATCCCTTTTCCTATTGATGGACATTTGGGTCGATTCAAGATTTTGCTATTATGAATAAAGTTGCTATGACATGTTTGTGCAAGTATTTCTGTGACACTTTTTTGGGTAATTGGGCATAAATATACGATTCTACTTCTGAATTTTCTATTTTCTTCTGATAATCTCTTTGCTATCTTATTTACATAACTTTTTTTAAAAGATATTATTCAATAAACATAAAATACATTATATGTTTATTAAAAAAAAATTTGGAAGGGGAGGCGAACCATAAGAGACTATGGACTCTGAAAAACAACCTGAGGGTTTTGAAGGGTCAGGGGTGGGAGGTTGGGGGAACAGGTGGTGGGTAATGCGGAGGGCACGTTTTGCATGGAGCACTGGGTGTTGTGCAAAAAGAATGAATACTGTTACGCTGAAAAAATAAATAAAATGGAAAAAAAAAGATATTATTCATTTATTTGACAGAAAGAGGGAGAACACAAGCAGGAGGTGCAGCAGGCAGAGAGAGGAAGAAGCAGGCTCCCCGCTGAGCACAGAGACTGATGTGGGACTCAGTCCTAGGACTCTGGGATCAAGCCTGAGCTGTAGGCAGTCACATAACTGACTGAGCACGCAGGCACCCCCTTACTGTAACTTTATCGTAAACTTTCTATATTGTGGAATTTGCTTATCTAAAACTTTGTTTTGTGTGATAAAGTAAATGTTTGCAATAAATTTTAAAGTAAGTTCTTGCCAGGTTTTGGCCCCAGAAAAACAGTTTTCCTGTTCTATTTTCTGGAAGAGTTTATTTTGTTTTTTTTTTATTATTTGTTTGAGGTCAGTATGTCTTTCTTAGATATTTGACAGCAATTACCAGTAAAGCCATCCAGACCAAGAGTTTTCTTTGTAGAAAGACTACTCTTTGGAATTTATTTCTTTAACAGATATAGGACTATTCAGCTTGTCTTCTTGGGTCAGTCTACGCAAGTTGCATTTTTGAAAGAACTAATCCATTTCACCTATACCGTCGATGTTGTCGGCTTAAGGTGTTCATGACAGCTTTTTTTTTTTTTAAAGATTTTATTTATTTATTTGACAGAGAGAGAGATCACAAGTAGGCAAAGAGGCAGGCAGAGAGAGAGGAGGAAGCAGTCTCCCTGCAGAGCAGAGAGCCCGATGCGGGGCTCGATCCCAGGACCCTGAGATCATGACCTGAGCCAAAGGCAGCGGCTTAATCCACTGAGCCACCCAGGCGCCCCTCATGACAGCTTTTAATATCTGTAAGATCTTTGTACTAGTTCCTTTCATTCCTGATATTAGTAAATTGTGATTTACCTATTTTTCCTTATCAGGTTTGCCTAGAAGTGTATCAACAATCTTAATTTTCAAAAAAATACTTTTCTGTTTATTATTTTTCTCTTATTGTTTGTGTGATTTCTGATGTTATTGTTAGGACCAATTTAATGTTAAAACCTGTTTAACTAGTAGGACCTGCTTAGCCAGAGCAACTCCATATTGCCTAGGTAGCCATATTGTTGTTTACATCCATGAATTTCATTCCGGGAATAAACGCCCCAGTAGTTCCTGGTATGGTTCCAGGTATCGATTCCGGGAGGAAATGCCTTAACAATATAAGTCATGTACCTTGGGTCTGCAGTTATGCCCTATAAAACCAGCCTGTGAATGACCCAGCAATTGCACTACTGGGTATTTACCCTGAAGATACAAACGTAGTGATCCGAAGGGGCATGTGCACCCGAATGTTTATAGCAGCAATGTCTATAATAGCCAAACTATGGAAAGAACCTAGATGTCCATCAACAGATGAATGGACAAAGAAGATGTGGTATATATACACAATGGAATACTATGCAGCCATCAAAAGAAATGAAATCTTGCCATTTGCAACGACGTGGATGGAACTAGAGGGCATCATGCTTAGTGAAATAAGTCAATCGGAGAAAGACAACTGTCATATGATCTCCCTGATATGAGGATGTGGAGATGCAACATGGGGGATTAGGGCGATAGGAGAAGAATAAATGAAACAAGATGGGATTGGGAAGGAGACAAACCTTATGTGACTCTTAATCATACAAAACAAACTGAGGGTTGCTGGGGGGAGGGGAGGCTGGGAGAGGGGGAGTGGGGTTATGGACATTGGGGAGGGTATGTGCTATGGTGATTGCTGTGAAGTGTGTAAACCTGGCGATTCAGACCTGTACCCCTGGGGATAAAAATACATTATATGTTTATAAAAAATAAGAAATAAATAAAAATAAATAAAATAAAAAAATATATCAAAAAAAAGGAAAAAAACAGCCTGTGAGATCGGGAGGGGGGTCGCTCTCTTCGGAGGTGGCCCTGGCCGGTCAGTCTGACTTCTAATGCTTGGCATGGAATAAAGCTTCACATAACTTTCACTTTGTCTCTGTCTCGTTCTCCTGGCCGGTCAGTCTAATCTCTAATGCTTGGCATAGAATAAGGTTTTGCATAACTTTCACTTTGTCTCAGTCTCATTCCTTTGATAACGGACCCCAACATTCTGGGGGCTCATTTGCGATTAAAGGACGAGAACTGAGTCAGCATCAGAATTTCTGGAAAAGCCTCCGGAGATAAGATCTTGATATTTTATCCTGCAGGATATGGTCTGTCTGGTTGCGGAGCTCCAGGGTATAGCCCACCAGGGAGAAGCTGGATGCACATTGCTCCCCAGGGCTGGAGCGGATGCAGGGACGCCCCATCCCTCCACTGGGAGACTGCCAGCGGGTTCGAGTCCCCCAGGCGGTCAGGGGACATGTCAAGGGGTTCGAGTCCCCCTAGGCAGTCAGGGGATCTGCCAGGGGGTTCACGTCACCCTAGGCGGTCAGGGGGTTTACTGAAGGTCAAATAAGCTCATGCTATTTGTTAAAATCTGTTAACAAAGAAATAACTGAACTCTGATGGTTAATTGTCTGTCTCAAAGTTTTAATGGGTAATTGTTAAAGTAACTTTCAAAGTCTTTGGTAACCTGAAACTTTAAAGTTTTGGTTGGATGACAAATGGAATTAAATTATGGACATCTAGGTCTTAACCAAATGGGATAAAATGCTAAAGCATTGGTTGCTGGAAATAGGTTTGTGCTTTTGGAATCTGTTGGTAAACATGTTTTGTGCTTAACTGATTCATAAATTTGCCTTCTAAGAATTCTGTTATAACTATTCACAATTGGTTAACACTTAACTATCACTAGAAACCGAAATGTTTCTAAGAATAGAAAATTCTAACTGTAACTAAGACTGATGGAAGTAAGAGAAATAACCCTATATGTAAAAAAGTAGGAGATCCATAAGAAAGATAAGGAATGGGAATACATTTTGTTAAAGAAAAAGGTAATTCTGTCCTAAATGAGATGGTTGTTTAAAAGAAAATGGCTTTAATTTGACCACATTAGATCAGTTTTAATGGATTTATTCACAAGAAGGAAAAAAAAAGGCTAATAAATCTTTTCCTGTAAAATGTTTCTGTTCAAATGAGGCATAGTATTTAAGGAGGGAAGACTAAAGCCCTGTGTCAGGGCAAATCTATATTGGTGATCCATTCACGTAAATGTTAAAATCAGAGGGCAGTAAATCTTGCCTTTGCCAGTCAGTCAGCCCCAGATATAAAGAAGAAACTTCAGAAAATTTAAGGATTTGAAGGGAAGAATCTGACTGAGTTCGTGGGAATAGCAGAAAAGGTGTTTAACAACAGGAATACACAAGAAGATGAAAAACAGACTAAAAAAATAGTTAAAGTTTTGGGCATTACATGAGGTGGGAAGGAGACCAAAAAAAAGTGGGGGGGGGGGTCAATGAAAAAGAATAAGGCAGGTAGGAGATGGTCAATGGAAAGAAAAGCCTAAACACAGAGAAAGCAGGTGGGAAGGCTTAGATTCAGATCAGTGTGCTTACTGCAAGGAAAAAGGACCCTGGGCCGGAAAGTGCCCTAAGAAGAAACGGCAATGCTGGCCACCAAAGACTGAAGGGGCCATGGTTCGGAGCCCCTCCCCGAACCTCGGGTTAAAATTGAGGTGGAGGGGAAATCAGTTGATTTTTTGGTGGACACGGGAGCCCAATTTTCATCATTACTAAAGCCTCTGGGAAAACTATCTGGAGAGGAAGTCTGAGTACAAGGGGCAAATGGCACAGAAAGACAGAAATGGACAACAGAAAGGACTTTAAATTTGGCCTCAGGAGTAGTCAAACATCAATTCTTGGTCTTCCCTAATGCCCCGTATAACCTGATGGGAAGAGATCTCCTCCACAAACTACCGGCTGGCATTCAGTTCTCGGAAGGAGACATGACTGTGACTTTGGGACAACCCACTGTACAGTTGCTGTGGCAGCAGTAGACGAACATCTCCTTTACAAGCCAGTCTCAAAACCAGAGGAGATAAGGGAGGGAAGCCTTCTCCAAACCCTACAGGTCGAATTTCCCAAAGTCTGAGCAGAAGGGAGGCCTCCTGGCCTGACCAAGGGACAGCCTCCAGTAGTGGAAGCAACAGCTATGGCTGTTCGAGTCTGGCAGTACTCCCTCCCCTGGGAAGCAAAGGAAGGGATCAGAAAACACATTAACTGCCTCTGAGGAGACGGGATCCTAGTTCCTTGCAAGTCTCCATGGAACACACCCTTGCTGCCCGTCAAAAAGGATGAAACTGGGGAGTACCGACCCGTTCAGGACTTGCGGGAAGTTAACAAACAGGTTGAAGATATCCACCCAATGGTGCCCAACCCCTATACCCTACTCTCCCTCCTAGGCCCCAAAAGAACTGTGTATACCGTCTTAGATCTCAAGGATGCATTTTTCTGCATACCTTTGGCAAGGGAGTCTCAACCCCTCTTTTCTTTTGAGTGGTCTGACCCACAGGAAGGGTTCCAGGGCCAGCTCACCTGGACAAGACTTCCCAAGGATTCAGAAATTCACCCACCATCTTCGATGAGACCCTACACGAGGATTTGCGTGAGTACAGAATCACCAACCCGGGAGTCACTCTGTTACAGTATGTTGATGACTTGGACTTGCTAATAGCCACTGAGGACTATGAGTCATGCTTGGGTGGGGGCGGGGGGGATGAAAACTCTCTTACAGAGTCTGCAGGAACAAAGGTATCGGGTGTCAGTAAAGAAAGCACAGCTTTGTCAGAGCCACGCCACTTATTTAGGCTTTGATCTCCATGAGGGAATGTGTTCACTCTCTGAGTCCAGGAAACACGTCCCAACAAGTGAGGGAGTTTCTTGGGATAGTGGGCTACTGCAGACTGTGGATGCCGCGGTTCGTGGAGATTGCCCGACCCCTCTACGAACTGATTAAGGGAGGACTCACTACGGTAGAGTGGACAGCTGAGGCAGAAGGAGCATTTTGAAAATTATAAACAGCCTCACTGAGCGCCCCAGCACTGGCCATCCCAGAGTTACCAAGCCCTTCAACTTGTATGTAGATGAAAAGGCAGGGGTGGCCAAAGGGGTTTTGACTCAGACTCTGGGGCCTTAGCAAAGGCCAGTAGCCTATCTTAGCAAGAAACTGGATCCAGTTGTGGCTGGGTTCCCCACTTGCCTCCACATAATTGCTGCCACGGCCCTCATGGTGAAGGATGCAGTAAATTAACTTTAGGTCAAAATCTCATCTTGACCACTACTCACACTATCGAAGGCCTCCTCTGGACCCCACCAGACAGGTGGATGAAAAACGCCCGAGTGACAGGGTATCAAGCCCTCCTCCTCAACGAGCTGAAAGTGATTTTCAGGCCCCCGGTGGTGCTAAATCCAGCCACGCTGCTGCCAGAAAAGCTAGCTGACCACCCACACGACTGCGGGGAGGTCCTAACACAGATCACAGGAATAAGGCCTGACCTCAGAGACACTCCGCTCCCGGATGCAGAGATGACTCTGTTCACAGATGGAAGTAGCTACACGATCTATGGAAAGAGGTATGCGGGGGCTGCGGTGGTTCCTCCTGAACAGGAGCTGTGGAAGGCGGCTCTGCCACACGGAATCTCGGGGCAAAAAGTGGAGCTGATTGCACTCACCAAGGCACTGCAGATGGCCAAAGGTAAAACCGCCAATATCTATACGGACAGCAGGTACGCCTTTGCTACTCTCCAAATACGTGGGGCTATTTGTAAAGAAAGGAGCCTATTAACAGCAGAAGGAAAAGAAATTAAAAACAGAAAAGAAATATTGGCTCTCCTCCAGGCTATTTGGGACCTGAAAGAGGTGGCCGTTATGCATTGCCCAGGATACCAAAAGGGGACTAATCTGGTATCAAAAGGAAACCAATTAGCAGATCGAACAGCAAAGCAAGCAGCCAGGGAAATGGCTCAAGAACTGGTTACACTCCTGGCTCCAGCCCTACCAGAAAAAGCAGATTATTCAGAGGAAGGTTTAAAACATTTACAACAATGGACTAAATTAGACTATGAAGGGGATTGGGCTAAGACTAGAGCAGGAGAGTTAATTCTTCCTCGAAGACTAGGAAAAAAAAAATCAGTAAGCCAAATACATCAGGGCACTCATTTAGGGACATGCAAGCTTAAGGAGCTTGTGGGTAAACAGTTCGAGGTTTCTAAATTAGGGCGTATGGCTCAGGATATGGTTGATAGATGTGCTCAATGTCAGGTGGTAAATGCAGGAGGAACTAGGATGGGAAGAGAAAAAAGAGAAAGAGGAAGGGAACCAGGAATTTATTAGGAAGTAGATTTTCAGAGATGAAACAGGGAAAGTATGGACACAAGTATATGTTAGATTTTGTGGATACCTTTTCAGGCTGGGTAGAGGCTTTTCCTGCCAAACATGAAACGGCAGGAAAGGTAGCCAAAAAGCTACTAGAGGAAATAATTCCTAGGTTTGGGTTGCCTCTGGCGATTGGGTCAGACAACGGCCCTGCATTTGTGAATTCAGTCTCATAGGCATTGGTCAAGGCCATGGGCACTAATTGGAAACTACACTGTGCCTACCAGCCCCAGAGCTCTGGACAAATAGAAAGAATGAACCAGACTCTTAAAGAGACCTTGACAAAGTTAATTCTGGAAACTGGCGGTGGATGGGTGGATCTCCTTCCCTTCACCCTCCTTAGGGCGTGATGTATACCCTACTTAAACAAGGTAAATAATGTTCAGGAGACACCCCCTCCACTCTGCCCATGGCTACAAGAGGTTGCCCTAACAGAAATGACTGATCACTCTGTACTCCAGTCACTGCAGGCACTACAGTCTGTCTTAACAAGAACCCACACAGGGATCCGCAAGCCTACACTGAGACGGAGATGGAAATAAGACCGCATCCTTACCAACCCGGAGACTTGGTTTGGATACGTTGCCACCGAAAGAAAAACTTGGAGCCTCAGTGAAAGGGACCATTCACTGTCATCCTGACCATCCCCATGGCAGTAAAAGTAGAAGGCATCAGGGCGTGGATTCATAAGTGTCATGTCAAACGAGCCGAAATCAAGGACACCCCCTAGAAATGGGAGTCACTGCCTGAGGACCCCACTAACTGTGGACTAAAACTAACTCAAAAGGGTTTCATAACTTGGTCACTTTTAACCCTGTTCCTACTCAGCAGCAGCCAGGGGACACCTCATTGGCCCAAAACAGCCCAATAGAAAATCAGAAAAACAGCGGATGAAACAACACTCAAGGTTAACGACACCTCAGGTCAGCCTGTTTTCACCCTCAAGAACTGGCTGAAGAGTCAAAGAATTGACTAATCTCCAAAGAAAGGGGGGGGGGGGGGAATGTTAGGGCCAATTTAATGTTAAAACCTGTTTAACTATCAGGGCCTGCTTAGCCAGAGCGACTCCATATTGCCTCGGTAGCCATATTGTTGTTTACATCCATGGACTTCATTCCGGGAATAAACGCCCCAGTAGTTCCTGGTATGGTTCCAGGTATCGATTCCAGGAGTAAATGCCTTAACAATAGAAGTCACGTACCTTGGGTCTGCAGTTATGCCCTATAAAACCAGCCTGGGAGATCGGGAGGGGGTCACTCTCTTTGGAGGCGGTCCTGGCCTGTCAGTCTGACTTCTAATGCTTGACATAGAATAAAGCTTCACATAACTTTCACTTTTTCTCTGTCTCGTTCTCCTGGCCGGTCAGTCTAACTTCTAATGCTTGGCATAGAATAAGGCTTTGCATAACTTTCACTTTGTCTCAGTCTTGTTCCTTTGATAACGGACCCCAACAGTTATCTTCATTATTTCTTTCCTTTGACTTATTTGGGTTTATTTTGCTTTTATTTTTCTATATTCTTGAGATAAAAGCTCAGATCAATGAATTTTAAAAATTCCAGGGTGCCTGGCTGCTTCAGTCAGTAGAGCACCTGATTCTTGTTCTCAGGGTTGTAAGTTCTAGCCCCATGTTGGGTTTAGACATTTAAAAACAAAATCTTTAAAAAAATTAAAAATTTCCAATTTTCTAATATAAGCCTTTAAAACCATGAGTTTCTAAGCATAGGTTCAACTGCTCACCACAGTGATATATTGAGTTTTCATAAATGTTAGTTTTAAAATATTTTTATTCTTCTTGTTATTTTTCCTTTGACTAATAGGTTTTAAAATATCTTTGTTGAATTTTCAACTACTTGGGGGTTGTCTAGATAATTTCTTGTTGCAGATTATTAATTTAACTTTGCCAGTAACATATTCTGTATAATTTTAGTCTTTGAAATGTAGAGATATTTCTTCTAATTCCAGCGTATTATCTACCCATGTAAACTCAAAAAGAATATGTTTTCTGCAGTTGTTGGACTGTTTTAAAAATGTCTATTAAATCCAGTTATTTTACTAAGCTATAAGATAGTCTTAAAGTCTCTAATTGTCAGTTTTGATTTGATATTTTCCCTGTATTTTGATCAGTCTTACTTTACATGCTTTGAACGTCTACTATTAAAAATTTCCTCTATGATGAATTCACATTTTATCATTATAAAATAAAATATATACCATTAGTAGTCCTCCTTAACTTATGTCAGCTTTGTGTGGTATTAATGCTGTCACTCCAACTTTCTTATACTTAGTATTTGCATTTATGCATAAAGTTACTCTCATAAATAGAATATGGCCAGGTCCTGTTCCCCCCCCCCCTTTTTTTTAAAGATACTAGCTATCTGTTTTAGAGAGCCCATGAGAGCAAGGAGAGGGGTAGAGGGAGAAAAGAGAAAGAGAATCTAGAGCAGACTCCCTGCTGAGCACAGAGCAGAGGCCACACTTGATCCCAGGACCTGGGATCACAACTTGAGCTGAAATCCAGAGACAGTTAACAGGCTGAGCCCCCAGGCAGCTCCAGGTCCTGCTTTTTCTAATTAATTGTAGCAATGTTTGCCCTTTATTTGATGTGTTTAAATCTGTTTATTTTTATGTCATTATGCATATAATTGCGTTTAAGAATATCATCTTGCCATTTTGTAAGTACTTTCCTTCTTTTTTGTTCTTTCTACCTTCAGCCTTCCTGCCTTCTCTTGGACTAAAAACTCATTACATAATATTTAACTGTATTTCTTGACATACTCTGTATTTCTCTTTTAGTTGTTGCTCTGAAGAATACACTGTAATCTTTTCTTTCTGTTTCTCATCACTTATTTATCATTTCAATCTTTTCTGTAAATGGAAACATTCAACTGGTGTCATGCTAATCAATTTCATTTGGCAATTCTTACAGCACTAATTAACCTGCTGGTAACAAACTCTTAGCTTTAAATTATCAGAAAATATAATCTAGGTTATTTTAACTGGATGTAGAATTCTCGTATTACTTTTGTGTATCCTATAAAAATGTAATCGTATTGTCATCTGTTTTGTATTTGTTATTTTTTTTTAAAGATTTTATTTATTTATTTGACAGAGAGAGAGATCACAAGTAGGCAGAGAGACAGACTTGGGGGGGGGGGGTGTGGAGAAGGCTCCCTGCTGAGCAGAGAGCCCAACGTGGGCCTAGATCCCAGGACCCTGGGATCATGACCTGACCTGAAGGCAGAGGCTTAACCCACTGAGCCACACAGGCGCCCCTGCTTTGTATTTATTGTTGATGCGAAGTCAGCACTGTCATTATTATCATTGGTATCCTTTATGTGTGTGTGTGTTTTTCAATGACCGATTTTAGGATTTTCTCCTTATTATCCTTAGCTGTTGGCCTTTCACATCCTTAAGTTTGGTTTTCTGAGCTACAAACCCAAGGAGAATTCGTTGGCAAACACGCAAACTATTGGTGAAAATGGTGCTGAAAAAAATTGTTAATGAGCTGAAAAACTAAGAATATACAGGGTATAAACCATCCATATTTTTCAATGACTTGAACTTATACATCCTTCCAAAATTACAAAGATGAGAGAGAATGAAAAGAATCATTTTAAGTGTTACCGGAATTAATACAGTAGAGCAGTACACTTCTTTAGAAAATGCTTTATTGAACACATGGTAGCAAACTATATATAGATGATAAATTGCAAAAGAAAGGATAAATATTAGGTCATTTTCTGTAAACTGACACTTGGAGTTGTGTAAAATTATACTTCTATTGTTTATAGTAACTACTTTATTTACCTTGAGATCTCAGCTTGATATAGAATACTGTGATCTTTAAAGCCTGATGTATAAAATTATCTCTTCTGTTCCAAGTTCAGAAGTACTGGGGGAAATATCACAAAAATATAGAGGGAGTTAGGAATAAATGAAGAGATAAGGAAATGAAACATAAGAACTGACAGTATTTCCTTCTTATATATACCCTAGACATCCCCCATGATAGAATCTGGAGCTTTCCTTGTAGGAAGTTTTTAACTACAAATTTAATCTTCTTAAAAGATATAGGGCTATTACAATTATCTCTTTTCTTTTTATCTTGTGGAGATTGTGGTATTTAAGACATTTATCTATTTCACTTAAATTGCCACTCCTATGGCAAAAATTATTAATAATATTCACCCATTATCCTAGTAATCTCTGTAAAGTTAGGAGTGATGTCTTCTCTCCCATTATCTTATCATTCATTTATCATCTATCTCATATCACTACCGGTTTGGGAAACTGTCAACTCTCTTTTTTTTTCTGATCAATTTTGTTAGAGTTTTATTGAATTCATCTGTCATATCAAGGAAACATCTTTGAGACTCATGGATTTTCTTCATTGTATTTTTTTCAGTTTCTATTGCATTGTTCTTCTGCTCTGCCATGTACTATTTTCTTTCACCTGCTACCATTTGTTGTTCTTTTTCTAATGTCCAAATGCAGACACTAATGTCATTTATTTGGTATCTTTCTTCATTTCTGATGTAGACACTTAATTTTATAATTTCTCTGTATGTACCGCTCTGGGAATCCCCCAGTTTTCACACACTGTATTTTTATTTTTATTCTGTTCAAAAAACTTTATAATTTTCTTTGGTCCATATATTTTGACCTCTAATTTAGAACTATATTACTTAGTGTCCCAATATTTGGAGATTTTTCAGATACCTTTCTGTTATCCATCACAATAAATGTTCATTTAAATTCCACTGGGGCAGAAAGAAGGGGGAAAAAAAAACACAGGTAGGTTTTCAGGTTATAGGGAAGTGTTCAATCAGAAGTGGACACTTTTATCTGTATAAGGTGGATGTTAATATGTCACTTATGAAGTAGTTGCAAACCACAGCTTGCATTAACCACAGTTGCATTAACCACAGCTTGAATTTTATTAAAACTCAATATAAATATTTTTATTAGTAAAAAAAATTTCCAAGTTTGAAAAGGGAGAAAAGTAAGATGAAAAACATTCTTAGTTTAACAAAAAGCTAGTTCAAAAGCTCAAAGCCTAAAATCAATAAAATTCCTAATATTTTGAGGCCATGGCAAGAAAATTTGTGTTCTAGTGAATAATAATGTGTTGTTGTGCCTTTAAGAGTTGGATTGAATTGTAGAGGGCAAATTGCTAGTAAGAT
Organism: Meles meles; assembly: GCF_922984935.1. Lineage (NCBI taxonomy): Eukaryota > Metazoa > Chordata > Mammalia > Carnivora > Mustelidae > Meles > Meles meles. The sequence continues at coordinate 90,925,445 of NC_060069.1, read as the reverse complement.
AGAATTATGGCACATTTGGAAGCATCTATATGACAAGCCCAAGATTTAGGCATGACAGAGGACAATAAAAACAGTCAACTCTCTATACATATTAGTATATCACAGCTGGGCAATGAGATTAACTAGTAACTAGCTGATTAACTTTCTACCTGAATAACTTTTTAAAAAATTATTTAATTCACAAATATATTTCCAATGGGTACTTTAGAAATGGATGTAACTGCAGTTGGTAGCAGAAAGTAAGAATTTAGAGCTAGAATCAAACAGAAGTCAAATTTTCATATACAGAATAAATATTTTCATGGTCATTTTGCCAGTTCTATTTTTGTTCTTGTTTTTAAGTTAATGAAAGGCTAAGATCATCAGGCATCAAAATAAATGATATTAAATTGGTTCTTGTAAAATTTCAAACTATAGTAATAAATAAGAGTAATATAGGAATAAGTAAGAGAACTTGAAATCTGTGGGATCTTTTAAAAAATATTCATTTTTGAGGTTCACCAAATCCTTTTGACAAAATGTTATTATACTTTATACCTCATATGTTTTTAATGATGTATACTAATCCCATCTGTTTGACTAGAAGCACCATGTCTCTTCATGATCATGTTATTTCACATGTTTTACCAAACTTGAAGATTCAGTTAACATATTTTAAATACATGTCATTAGTCAAAAATTATAATCTGTTTTTTGGGGAAGATATGAAGCTGGCTTTATTTTGTATATTCTAAAATTTACATATATTATATATTTTTTAATATTTATATCTCTATATTTTATATATTCTAAAACCTACATTTTCAAGGGAGTAATTCTTATTTTAATTTTTAGCAAAAGAAAATTTGCTTCAATTTTTCTAGAATCCTTTTAAAATTTAGCACTTGGGAAGTATTTTAAAAAAAAGAAATGATCAACTTGTAATCAACATTTTTTGAAAATATGTTCATCTATTTTCAAATTAAGACAAAGGAAGATAAATTGTTTGTTTTTCTTCCTAATATAGAGGATAAATTAGGCCATTTTCTTACGTTACACTTGTATTACCTTGAAGAATTTTGGGATAGCTGGGTATGAAGTAGTTGCCCTATTTTAAGAGAGTACCAAAGAAAATTATGGGTTAAAGATACATGAATTCCTTTTATATTTTACCCAGTCATATTCACCATTGTCATAAACTTCAAACAGATGTGCGTGGTATGAAATAAGCATTATGGTAGACTCAAGATGCTCTTTCATATGTTATTGAAGGATTAACTGCTACAGGAATTGCCCTCTCACTATGAACAACTAGACAACCAAGAAAAACATATGAAACAATGGTTTTTCAGAAATGGAACAACAACCAACATAGGACTTTGATCCTGAGAGAAGGGAACAAACAAGGTGAGTGTTCCCATTTTACATCCTGGAGATAAATCTCAAGCTGTGGTGGAGGAAGGGTAACAGAAACATAGTCTAGCAGCTAAGGAGACAGGGATGTGACTTGACAGAGTTAAGATCTAGTTCTACACATTGCAGTAGGCAGAGGCCTCAGAATGATCACAAAATAACCATAGACTAAACAAGCAAGCTTTTAACATTTCAAACTGATCCCAGATAGCTTACCTGTGTGAAAGAACAAAGTTGTACATTATTTAAAGGAATACAACAAAAGTTCACATTTAGTAATATAAAATTAATAATATTTGGAAACTGACAAAATTCATAATATTTGGAAAACAACAAAATTCTCCCCACAACCAAACTTTAAACAGGCTCATGTAAGTTCCCTTTCAAATCCAGGGCTTCTGTGTCCTTCTTTGTACAGTCCAGTTCTAGCAAGAATCATGTAAAGTCCATCCACCCAGAATCTCCAACCCTCCCTTAATATCTGATCAACTTCTGCATCCCACACTCTTGGTATCCAATCACTCGGGCCTGCCTTCAGCAAGTATCCTGTCAAGTCAGTTTTGCCAGAATCCCTCTCACCGCTGACTTTTTCTTCAGTAATTTTCCATCTACTGACACCCACTTTCCTTATTGTATTGAGAACTGAGTTCAGTTCTGCTTCAACTTCACCCTGCTCTGGTTTCCTTTAATTAAAAGCCAATAAAAAGTTATCAGGCCATTTGGGAGGGCACGTACTGCATGGAGCACTGGGTGTTGTGCAAAAACAATGAATACTGTTATGCTGAAAAAATAAATAAATAAATAAATAAAAGTTATCAGGCATAGGTGTAGCTGAGGAAAAAAGCAGCAGCATAACTATCTACATTCCTAAATGTCTTCTCTGATAAAATAGAAAATAAGAGTGATAAGTAAGTTCTATACAAAATCAGGCCCTCGGCATAAATGAAAGGAAGAGAAAGCAGAAAGTACAAACTGAGCCAAAAGAGAATAATCACCAATCCCAGCATGAAATCTTTCCTGCTAGTGCCTCAGCCTTAACCAGCCACAGGGCTATGCAGAGAGCAAAGCCATAATGAGAAAGAGTGTGGGGAAGACAGAAGATGGAAACTAGCAAAGGGGCCTAAGGGCGATTTGGCATGATCACCAGAAATACTAAATCCATCCCCATCTGTAATTTGTGGAAACGTTTTTAGACAGATCAGAGCATCAACTACGAGGAAGAGATTTTGAAGTGTGTGTGGTTTAAAGGAACAGGTGCCACTTAAAGAAGCAGACACAGTATAAAGACGGCCATGGTAAAGAACAGGCATGTATAAAGGAGCAGTTTTTGAAATGTGTAGCTTCTGGTGGAGGAAAATGGACATAAAGAGGGGGAAAGTGTTTGGCAAATTGGGTGGTGAAGGTAAAAAGAAGGGGGAAATCTCAGGGTCCTACAAGGTAAAAGAGAATCATAAATTAGAATTCATGAGCTTTCCCCACCATCAAAACAAACAAACAAGAAAACCCACAACATTATCTGATCTATCTTGCAAATATGTCTCTTATTTATCAGCTGTCCTTTGACTCTCTGGTGCTATTTGCTATGCAAAAGTGTTTTAACCTTTATGAAGTAAAATTTATCAATTATTGTCTTCAATTCTTTCTGAATTTTGAATCACAGTTAGAAAGCCTTCCTCTACACCTAGATTAAGAAAGAATTTACCCATGTTTTCCTCTAAGCACTTGGATGGTCTCATTTTTTTATATTTAGGTGTCCAATCATTCTGGAATTTATTAGTATGTTTCTCAGTATGTTCACTAGTCTCTATGATGCATAGATCTAATTTCACCTTCTTTTTCTCCAAATTTCTACCATTTCCATTAGGAGAATAGTAAAAAGATGTGAACAAGCATTTATGTGTATGTATGTGCAAAAGTGTACACATATGTGTATATATACATATATAAAGCATATGAAAAAAGATTCAATCACATTCATAGTTAAGGAGATGCAAATTAAGATAACACTGATATATCATTTCTCATCTATCATATTGGGAAAATTAAAAAGTATGACAATAAATCCTGTTGACAATCACTCCCATACAATGCAGGTAGGAACATAAATTAGTACAACTATTCAGAAGGGGAATTTGTCAATAACCCAGAAATTTACACATATCTTTTCACTCAGCAATTCCACTTCTAAGGCTCTACCGTAAGGCACCTCTAAGAATACAAAAATACATATGACCATGTTATTTAACACTGTTTATAGTTACAAAATATTAGATATAGCCAAATACCCTTACATAGGAGAATACTGAGGAAAATATGTTACAGCTACATAATGGGAGTACTATGTAGCCATAAAAATAATCGGAAAGATCTTTATACATTGATTGTAGTGATTTCCAGACTATAGTGTTAAATGAAACAACTATGATGCAGACAAAATCTATAGTATGCTGTACTTCACATAAAAATACAGGGCATAAAGAAACAGAAATTGGTGCTAAAGACTTACAGAAGAGGTAATCTACAAACTAAAGAGATTATTTACCTACCAGGAAATAGGTTGATGAGGTTGGAATGAGGAAATATGGTGGTAAGGAGGAAAAATATGTTTCTCTAAGTATAACAGCCTTTATCCCAGGAACTATAGAATAGTTTCACATAACCAAAAATACAAATTACAGATGTAGGAAGGAAATCAAAATGGAATACACATAATGTATTAGTCAGCATTCTCCAGAGAGGATAACAAAAGAACTAGCCTATGTAACTTTGGAAAACTGTATCTTCTCTAAAACTAAAGATAGGAAGTGTACATTAGTTAGCAAATCAATTTCCCAAGGGGGTATGGGTAAGGAATTCTGTTACTACAGGTTTTTAAGCTTATTTAACTACACAAATGGATTATGGATAAAGAGTGAAGTTTTTTGCCACCAAAGAAAGCCTTACAATAAGAACAGGGGGAAGGCTAATATGAACTTATAATTTTTTTTCCATTTTATTTATTTTTTTCAGCGTAACAGTATTCATTCTTTTTGCACAACACCCTGTGCTCCATGCAAAACGTGCCCTCCCCATTACCCACCACCTGTTCCCCCCCACCTCCCACCCTTGACCCTTCAAAACCCTCAGGTTGCCCCAACCTCCCACCCCTGACCCTTCAAAACCCTCAGGTTGTTTTTCAGAGTCCATAGTACCCGAATGTTTATAGCAGCAATGTCTACAATAGCCAGACTATGGAAAGAACCTAGATGTCCATCAACAGATGAATGGATAAAGAAGATGTGGTATATATACACAATGGAATACTATGCAGCCATCAAAAGAAATGAAATCTTGCCATTTGCGACGACGTGGATGGAACTAGAGCGTATCATGCTTAGTGAAATAAGTCAATCGGAGAAAGACAACTATCATATGATCTCCCTGATATGAGGACATGAACTTATAATTTTATTAGATTTGACAAATCAGTGTAAACTTGTGGTTTTAAGATTTTATATATATATATATATATATATATATAGGGAGAGAGAGAGAAACATAATTGTGTGAGCATTCATGAGTCAGAACACACACACACACACACACACACACACACACATATATATATATATATATATATATAGTCTGCTGAGAAGACTTAGAAACAATGACATCCCAGTAGCAATGAACACAGTTAGTCCCAAATTTTTGTTTCTAAATTCCATTCTCCAATAAAAGGAATTAAAATTCCTTGGAGAAAGAGTTAATTCCTAGTATTTGGGCAGAGAAATTTTAAGATAAGACTGGAATGTACTGTAGTGGCAGATAATAACAAAGATCTTGGAAAAAAAATGATGGGGGAAATGGCAAAAGGACACAGTATCCAAAACTGAAATAATTAGAGCAAAAAATAATAATAACTGTAATATTGGATATGGAAAAAAAAACCCAAACTCATATCATGAGCCCATTCTGATATGACTGTATCATTGAATAAATAAATAAATGGACAAATGATAGATTTTCTTATAGAAGAATTCTTATTAATAAATGTGGGAGAAATTAAGGAAATGGCCAAGTGCCATTAGCCAAAGAGTAGTAATTTTGCAGTTTGGAAAAAAAAAAAGAATCAGCAGGTAAAAATTTGGGGGGAATAGAATATAAGCATAGTAATAAAGTATCCTCTTTAAGATATTTTTCAATTACAAAGGGAAAAAGAGTAAAATTGCAAAAAAGAAACTCAGCAGATCCCACCTCAGCCAAGTGAATGACAAGTACAATAATGTTTATCACAACTTTACTCTTTATAGTCAAACCCTTGAAACAATCCAAATTACCAAGGTGGATGGATATGCAAAGTATAGTGTACTCATAAAATTGAGTACTATTTAGTTATAAAAAGGAAAAATGACTGATGCATGCAGACACACAGATGAACTTTAAATGTATTATTCTCAGTGAAGGAAGCTAATCAGAAAATACTATGTTTTATTCTATCCCAAACAAAGCAAAACAGAATTCTGGTTTTAGGGACAGAGGGGGATGGAGAAGAAGAAAGAACTGATATAAATTGCTGTGGAGAATGTTGTAGTGATACTGATACTCTGTGTCTTGGTTAAGATGGTAGTCCCCAAACTGGATGTGCTTTTCAAAATTCATCAAATTGTATTCTTCAAATGGGTGAATTTTTTGGTAAGAAAATTTCATGCCAAAAGGCACAATTTTAAAATGAGTGTGTATTCCATTGACACTACATTGTCAAATGATGCTAAATGAAACTATTTTCCCAAAGAAATTGGCAGGAGGTCCACTGAAATTGATTAGGCAGGGGCGTCTGGGTGGTGCAGTCAGTTAAGCATCTAACTCTTGGTTTTGGTTCAGGTTGTGATCTTAGCCCCATATTGGGGTCTGGGCTCAGTAAGGAATCTGCTTAAGACTCTCTCTCCCTCTCCCTCTGTACCCCTACCAATTCTAAAATAAATAAAACCTTTTTTAAAAAGGTGATTAGGCAAGTCTAGAGGTTTCCTGGAATTTTCATTATTTACTTGGGACAAATAAGATCTTAAGTTTCAGGCCTCAGAATATGAGACTTAAAGAAGAATAAGTCTTTTGGATCTGGAAATGCACAGGAGTTTGGAATATGTGAAAGCTACTTGATAAAGCACTGCCTTTAAGAACAAAGAAGTAGGAGTCAAGTAAGAAAATGATGTCAAAATTGCATAATCAGGACCATAATAGTAAGATATTTATTTCTCAAAACTTTATAGCTTGAACATATTTGTACCTTGAGTTCTTTTCTTTTATAGAATGGTTTTCATAAGATTTACTAATCAGTGAATTATGAGAAAGCAAAAAGAGGAGAAATAAAAATCCAAAGCATTTAACATAGGTGAAACTTAGAGTAAAATTATCAAACTTGTTGGAGAATAGTAAATTGTTAAAAAGTTTGGTCTAGAATTCATGAAAACATCTAGGTAGTAAAGTCCTACTTAAAAGGAAGATAAAATGAGGAAGGTAAAATTAGGAAGATAAAAGATAAAAATGAGGTAAAATGATACAAATGAGAGGTTTAATCAGGGTGATAATGGGATCAAAGGAACACGTATGGGCACAGCATGTGAGAAATCAAAGTGATGAAAGCTAGAATAATCGAGAGAAAAGAATTCAGACAGAGAAAAGCAAAGCTCACAGAAATGAATTTTGGAAATTCTTATCTGTAGAGTATGAGAGGAAGTAACCAAATCAGTAAATGAAACAGAGAAAGTGTTGAACAGAAAGCAAGAGAAATCAGTAATAGTAGAGTCCTAGACTCTCGGAGTGATTCACCATCCTTACTTTTTCCTTCTTTATGCTAGTATTTAGCTGTATTTTTCCTTCTTTATGCTAGTATTTAGCTGTAGAATATACTCAGAGAATGTCCTTACTTTTTACTTTCAGATTTTCTTTCATTTCCATATATTCCTATACTCTACCCTAAATCAATCTGACTCACCTAGATCACCTTGAAGAAAATTAAAATTGGATACTATCCAGAGAATAGGAATATAATAATTTATTATTTTATGGTAGGCTATGTTATACTTTCAGATGGGATTGGGAGGGAGACAAACCATAAATGACTCTTAATCTCACAAAACAAACTGGGGGATGGCTGGGGGGAGGTGGGATTGGGAGAGGGGGAGCGGGCTATGGACATTGGGGAGGGGAGGCGAACCATAAGAGACTATGGACTCTGAAAAACAACCTGAGGGTTTTGAAGGGTCGGGGTGGGAGGTTGGGGGAACAGGTGGTGGGTGATGGGGAGGGCACGTTTTGCATGGAGCACTGGGTGTTGTGCAAAAAGAATGAATACTGTTACGCTGAAAAAATAAATAAAAAGGGAAAAAAAAAATCCCTTCATATTAATGGTAGTTAGTAATTTTGTACTGCTTAGGTTTCTAAGGCAACAACAGAACTCTTGCTATAATTAGCAGTCCATTACACATACATGGTAATATTTACCAGGTGAATTATAAGTGATAAATGAATATCAATCAGTCACAAGTGAATTACATCATAAAAAACTTATAAATTGAAAAAAGTTGTGACATTATTTTTAACAAATGGCAGACAATATACACTACAATATGACTATCAAATTTTACAAGTGTATTACTGCCAGTAGAATTTTTCCTGATTTAGATATATTCAACCATTAACATGTCTGCCCAAAAATGCAGCATCTCACAGTAAAAAGTGAAGAAAAACCTATAGCATTTACTATACGCTAGGTAGTCTTAAACACATTATACATACCTCCAGTACAGGTTATTTTAGATATTAAATAAACAAGGACTCTGGATTATCAACTTTGTTTCTCATTGTGTCAAAAATAGATCACATTATAATTTAATCTATTGGAAAACTGTCAAAGTATATTGTCCTTTTCAAAAGAAGACATGCTTTTATCATTATCAGAAAAGGTTCAAATTCCTTTGGTTGGAATCAATCAATTTAAATATGTATGTATGTATATATTGAAAACAAAGACGGCTATGGCTATGACTCGATATTCCAGGCATTACTGCATAGCACCACTAGATAATGCACACCTTTAAACATTTAAGCATTGCTTATGTGAATATTTAAGTGCAATATTATTTCACTTATACAATTTGAGTTAATTTGCACAGTCACTTTCTCGGGGAGAAAGCCTGACACTTCACAGAAACATTCATACTCTGAATTAGGCATCAAACTCAGCCTTTGTACCCTGCATCCATGCAGATTTTGTCCTGGGTTTTTTGTTTTTTGTTTTTTTGTTTTAAAGATTTTATTTATTTATTTGTTAGAGAGAGAGAGAGAGAGAGAGAGAGAGCGCGCACAGGCAGGCAGAGTGGCAGCAGAGGCAGAGGGAGAAGCAGGCTCCCTGCTGAGCAAGGAGCCTGATGTGAGACTTGATCCCAGGATGCTGGGATCATGGCCTGAGCGGAAGGCAGCCACTTAACCCACTGAGCCACCCAGGCGTCCCTGTCCTGGGTCTTAATTGCTATTTCCTACTCTTACATGATGCTCACATGGCCTATCAAGTTAAAGCAATATGACCACATAACTTTAAATAAAATGGAGAACATATTGAAGTTTTAGATAGTTATCTCTCCATAAGTTCCCTGGCCTTCACCATTTATCATCCTTCACTCCTCTTACCAGGAATCATCAAGCACTAAATAACAGTAATTTTATTTGCTGGGAAAAAGAAATTTCATCTGCATTCCTGAGCATGCACACTGTGTGGAATTTTTCTAAGAACATCACATACCATTCACTCATGACAATATTAGTATAGTCATATTAGTATTAGAATTATTCTCCCAAAAATATGATAAAATGCTGAATTTTTTTCCTAAAGAAAGCTGAATGATAGAACTGGAAAGAATATGTGGAAGTTATTGTAATGACAATTTTGTAAGTAGAAAACTGAGGCTCAGAGGTGTTAAGGGGTTGGTGATCTGATAATTAACAGAACTGTCAAGGAAACCCATCTTTATTGAATCAATCAGTCTAGTAATTATATTTCAACTTCTTTTCTACTAACTAAAATGTAGAAAATCTTTCTGTAGTGCTCCAGGAAAATGATATAAGAAGTGTTAAGACAATCTTGTCAGTTGGGCTTTTAAAAGTAATATTCACATCTATCCTTTGCAATTTTATCAAGGGTAATCAAAATAGTTTGCATGTTAAATCACATGTAAAATAAACCATCTTTTTAGTATGGAGACTTGCATTAAAATTCAGTTCTGCTGATGAATTTATCAATGAAATCTTGTTCTGCTAATAACCAAATATTATGATCCATTTCAATCTTTTGAGTGCTAATATAGTAAGCAATATCATATCGAGAAAATGTTAATTAAGATTTGCTTATTTTCAACCACTATTATGCACATTTAGCCACCATGATTTTGGCTTAAAATTTTGTTCTTCAAATCTTCTTAATATCCAAGACTTATCTTTTGGATATCAGATTTTTAAATGACTCATAGACATAAAGGACTTTCAATGCCAAGTAGGGTAGAATTTCAAGAGCACATAAGCAGATTGATCTCAGAAATACTTGTAGGTTAAATGGAAAACTCAGTAGGAGTTGAAATGAATACAGGAGTAATTTCAAAATGTGAATTGCCTATTTTGGAATCTATAGGCTCCTATCTTTGGATAAAGGGCAAAAAATGCAAGTGAATTAGCATCCATAGACATCAGCAGAACTATTAATGAAACACATCTTTACGACTAATCAGTCTACTAACTGCATAGTAGCTTCTGCTGTCTTTTATAGCCAACTATAGAGTAAGTGTTTCTATAAAAGAAGATTTAGAACCTCAGATTCTGTAAGTGACATTTTCAATTAGAAAGACATGGGAGGTGTATAACAAGAAATACATACTTCCATGAATAAAATCTGGCATTTAACTGTTGACTTATGTTTAAAAGGACTTCCTATACTGTGAGAGGAAGGCAGAGTAGCTTAATGACATAAAATTATATTCTTTAGAAGAGATGGTGGGTGGCTCCTGGGCAGGTCAGTCAGTTAAGCATCTGTCTTTGGCTCAGGTCATGATCTTAGGGTCCTGGGATCGAGCCCCATATCAGGCTCCCCACTCAGTGAGCAGCCTGCTTGTCCCTCTCTCTCTGCCTGCACGCTCTCTGTCAAGTAGGTAAATAAAGTCTTAAAAAAAAAAAAAAAACTAGAGATGGATGGTAAATATTTCTTAATGCACCAAGGCTTGATAGAATCTTCCTTTCTTAACCTTTTCTATACTTGAGGTTTTTACTTTTATGACTATTTTTTCATATAAATTATATAGATACTCTCACGGTCTTAAAGGTTGATCTCTCATGAAACACCTTATCATCTTCATATTTTGACAGTTATTTTATTGGGTGGATCTTCGTGGTGCCAAAGGTTAGATTATAGAGGGCACAATTACTATAATCATTAATAAGTAGGCTTATTCACCTTTCGAACTCTCAAATGAACTTGAACATATATGTTCCATATAAAGGCTACAGGACCTATTATCTATAAAGCTTCTCTCCTGCAGGGATTCTTTTGCGTCTACTAGCTGTGATATGTTTCTTAAGTTGGTACCCACTTGTATAAAGATTTTTCTCCTGTGTGGTTCTTTCCACTAAATATGAAGACCTAAAATCTAGATGAAGCTATTACCACATTTGTCAGATTGATAGGTTTTCTTTTCTTTGTAGATATTTTCAAAAGTTTAAAGGTCAGATCTTTGAGAGAAGCATTTGTTATTCAGATGACAATTACAGAAAAATTCTCTCTTCTCAACTGTTTGATGAATGATCAGCTGTTATTTTCATTAAGAAAAGTCCTTTTACTCTGCAGAGTCACAGGTTTGTTATTTCATAAAGTCTCATATTTGGCTTTGGCAAGTGAAGACCTTGATCTCATGGATAAAAAAGCACATTGCAAACTAAGATGTTCTCTGTAACCCTTCTTTGGAGGTTTATTCCTGTAAATGCTCTTCTGTCCGGGTCACTCCTGATTGTAAAATGGCATTTCCTTTCAGGCTGATTCTCATTCATTCATTGAACCATCATATTTCAGGTCCTAAGGAAACACCATTTCAAGAAATCTCCAGGTCCACCCTTTGTATTTTTAAAGATTATTTCCATTTTATTCATTTTTAAAAATTCTTACTCTTTGTTCTTAAACTCTGATAATTCTCCTTGAAAAGTCACTATAAACCTTTTTATTTTCTCACATTTGTAATCCACTTCTTTGAAGTTTTTAGGAAAAGAAATACCTGCAATTTGACGCATCTGTTAAGTTTAGAAATAGACATTCTCTATACCCCAGCATACTCTAGGAACACACTCATATATCTGGATCATTTATATGATTATGCTCATAAGCATTTAAAAGGATAATCTTGTCTGATTTTTACAGTAGTACAAATTTTAAACAAACTAAATGCCCACCTAAAGGGACACATCTAGGTTATGATATGCAATGGAGTACCATGAAACATTTTGAAAGAATGATATAGAAGAACAAGAAAGTTCTTCAAGAGATATGGTTAAGTGAATATGGTTAAGTGAAAAAAGCTAATGGTATAAGTATACATAGAGGATATTGTCTTTTACATATTTAAAAATATTACAGATTTTTTTTTTTTTACATTTTAAAACATAGCTCTGTCCTAAAATACACCAACCTAATAACAGTAGTTATGTCTGCTTAGGGAGTACTAGGGAAAAGAATTAGCAGTGCAGAGACTAATGAGACTCTGCTTTCTTTGTAACACTTAAAATTTTTTTATACAAGGACTTGTGTGTTTGAAGAAAATCCTATTTAGAAATCCTATTCTTAATATCTACCTTATACTCCTTCCAGAAATGTAAAATCAAGAAGAAAAAAGTAACGTTTTAGCCAACAACTTCAGCATTACCAGAAGAGAACATCACAATCTTTAAATACTTATAAAGATAGAACAAAATAAATTCTAACATATCCTATACCCCTCTGCCCGCCTTTCATTGTAAACCTGTGAATGCAGACAGCAAGGGAAGGGAGTTTTTCCAGAACTCAGTGAAACGGAAAAGAAGAATTTATAGAAGGTATAAACAAAACTAGCACAATATGAGATGGCAAACTACTGAATGCAGATGAACACTTGTGGTTCATAGAACAGGCTAAAGAAAAGGAGTGTGAAAGTATGCAGCACTGAAGTGGCAGCCTCAAGGTCTTGCTTCTGGGAAAGAATGAGATGTACAGAGTAGATGAATACAGAAAATGCCATGCCTTTTAATGAAGCAATGAAGGGAAGGAAGCAAATAAGAGGAGGAAATTAAAGATCCTATAAAAAGGAAAGAGAAACCAAATATACCAACCTTTTATTATCCCCAACCTCCACTAACAATAACGCTCTCCATCAAGAATCTGCACAGAAGAGCCTCAAGCTGATAGAAATGGGCACTCTTATCCCAGAAATGCTGATCTCCAAATGAATAGCAATAGAAGAGGGGGTGGGGGGGGAAGAAAACCACATCCATTAGTAGACAACACTGCAAAAAGGCAGGAAATATGAATAAAAGCTTTTCTGTTGATGAAAAATCTTGGCAAAATGCCAGCAATGAAGCTGAAGATAACTGTTAACACTGCATTCCAAAATGAAATGACATCTCAATAAGATTTGAGAACACCTAAGAATATTCAAGAATGTAAGACTATGAAAAAAAAAGAACTTTAAGTTAGAAATATAAAAATTAAGAAACAGGTAAAACCCAGGAACAATTGACATAAGAGTCAAATGAACCTAGGAAAGTAGTATAAAAAATAGGCAAAATCATGTCAGAATTGAAGACAAAATTATAAGATTCCCGATGGGGAGTAAATTCAAATGAAAAACTAATTAAAAAAAAAAAAAAAAAAAAAAACCTTGGAAGAAGAACTAGAATCAACCTAGGAAATGGAAATGAGATTTTAAAAAAAGAAGCAGAAACAAAACAGTCCAAAGAAAAAAAAGAGAATGGAAAAGAAAATAGGTAGATGACGCTGAGTGCATAAAAAATGGTGACCATGAAGAAGAAAGCAAAAACAATGGAATAGAAATAAAACTTTAAAAAGTAATACAAGAAAAAATTTCCAGGAACCAACAAACAAAAAATGGGACTCTTCACTTTGGAAGAGCCTACTGAGAAAACTGACCAAGAGCAAACAACTCTAAAGTCTATTCTAATGAAATTACAAGATTCTAAAGGTAAAGAAAGAATCCAGAGGGCCTCACGCAGAAAGATAAAATAGATCACAAATGCAGAAGAATCAGAATGACATGAAATTTCTCTTTAAAGAAACATGGAATAAAAAGCAATATAGAGTCTTCCAGAAACTTTAGGAAATAAAGTAAAAACCAAAAAACTTAAAGGAATGCAGAGCAAGGTCTCCTTCAGGTTTCCAGGGCATAGGAAAAGAGGTTTGAGTGTGACAGAACTCAGGGAACAATTTACAAATATTCCCAAAAAAGTCTACTAAAGCAAGAGCTTCAGCAAACCAAGAGATGACTGAGACAAAAATGTAAAAGAACTGTGGAGTAAGCATTTCATGTATTTAATTACAGAGCTCCAGCTAAAACAAGGGTGGATTCATGGATTAAATAACAATCTGTCAATTTTAACAGCATTTTCAAAATTTATTTTGACAGAGGAAATAATACAGCTAATAGAATGAGAGGTAAGAAAAAGGGGTCTAAGAATATGCACGTAGTATTAGTACAAAAGTAACTACCAAAATAGAAGGGCAAACCTTCTTAAAAGCCCAAAAATTAGAGGGAGACCAAAAAAAAAAAAAAAAAAAAACAAAAAAACAAAACAAAGCAAAAACACAAAAAAACCAACAACAACAACTGGAAAACCAAATAGATAAAGAAACACAGTACTTAGAATATTAGATGATGTTACAAGTCAGACCGAGAAACACAAATACCATAGGATTTTGCTCATATGTGGACTCTACACACACAAATGAATAAACAAACAAGAGCAGAATCAGACCTAGAAATACAGAGAACAGAAAGACAATGTTTGCCCAAGGAAGGGGGTGAGAGGATGGGCGAAATGGGTGAAGGGGAGTGGGAGACACAGGATTGCAGTTATAAATAAGTCAAGGGAATAACAGTTGCAACATAGTTGTAACATAGAGACTATAGTCAATGGTACTGTAATCACAGAGTATGGTGACAGAAGGTAGCTAGGCCTGTGGTAAGCATAGCATACTCTCAAGAGAAGTTGAATCACTATGCTGTATACCTGAGACTAATATAACATTATGTGTAAACAGTACTCCAAGAAAAAAGTTAAAAATAAGTAATATAAAAAAGAATGCAAGATGAAATGACAATTGAGACCAAACAAAAGAATTTTACTGATAAATAAGAATGGGCTTAACTTGCCTGTTTAAATTTAAAAAATATTTTAAAACTTGCTTATAAAATAAAATCTAACTAAATGCTATGTACAAGAGACACCTTAAAATGCAGTGATTCAAACAGGCTGAAAATAACAAAATGCATAAAGATTTACCAGAGCTTGCAAATCTGATACCAAAATAGACTTCAAGCCAAGAAGCATTAAATTAAATGAGATCAAAGAAGAATTACTTTATAATATTAAAAGCCATAATCTGAAATGAAGACACAGCAGTTAAATATACCTCTTTAGCAAATAATATAGAAACTGTCTGTAATGATTAATTTTATGTGTCAATTTGGGTGTGCCAGGGGTTGCCCAGATGAGACTTTATTCCTGGGTGTGTCTGTAAAAGGGTGATTCTGGCTGATATTAGTATTTGAATCAGCAGACTCAGTAAAGAAGCTTGCCCTCCACAACATGTGTGGGCATCATCCAATTCATTAAGCCCCTGGGTTGAACAAAAAAGAATGTGTCCCCTTCCTGCCTGCCTGAGCAGGGACTGCAGGGTTCTCTTATCCAGGGACTTATACCATCAGCTGGGGTACACGTGGTCCCCAAGCCTTCAGACTCAGACTAGACTTATACTACTGGCTTCTGGGGTCTCCACTCCAGCTTGCAGATGGCAGATCCTGGGACTCCTTGGTCTCTGTAATCGCGTAAGCCAATCCCCATACAGTTTTGAAGACTGGGGAGTCCAACATCAAGGCACTAGATCCCGTATCTATCTGGTGAATGCCTGCATCTTCACTGACAGCCATCTTCTCACCGTGAACTCACATGGCAGAAGGGTTAGGGAGCTCTCTGGAGCCTCTTTTATAACAACATTGATCCCAAACCTGAGGGTGGCCAATCACTGCCTAAAGGCCTTGCCTCCTAATAATATCACCTTCGGGATTAAGAGTACAACATATGAATTTTTGAAGGCTTGGGGACATTTGGAGGATTAAACATTCAGACCACAGCAGTTGTCTTATCCATTATGAATAAGACCTAAAATTGTATCAGAACATAATTCTGGCATTAGCTTGTTGATCCTGTTCGTGAGTATGGTATTAAAGAACTCACTTTTTCCCTACTCTGTCCCATCATCTTCCTCCCATTTTCCATGCTACAGTAACTTCTGCTATTTATATTTATCCTGCCCTTCAGAATCACTACAGCCAACCAAAAATATTGCATCAAAAATTATAAATGAGAAAGGCATTACTATTGACTCAGGATATTAGGGACTGGAAGAGATTATGCTGAGCGAAATAAGTCAAGCAGAGAGAGTCAAGTATCATATGGTCTCACTTATTTGTGGAGCATAACAAATAACATGGAGGACATGGGGAGATGGAGAGGAGAGGGAGTTGAGGGAAACTGGAAGGGGAGATGAACCATGAGAGACTATGGACTCTGAAAAACAACCAGAGGGTTTTGAAGGGGCGGGGGTGGGGGTGGGTGGGAGGTTGAGGAACCAGGTGGTGGGTAATAGGGAGGGCACGTACTGCATGGAGCACTGGGTGTGATGCCAAAACAATGAACACTGTTATGCTGTAAATAAACAAATTAAAAAAAAAAAGTTCTTCTTAAAAAAAAAAAAAAGGAAAATTCAAATGAATGTATGGGCAAACACTTTCATGCACACACACACTCACACACACACTTACACACTAACATTCACCATCACATAATGAGCCCAGAGGGTAGCTGAATAAAAATCCATTTCCTGTAAGGCAATTCAGCAGTCCCAGATGACAAGCTAATGAGTCAAGTGAGCAGTTCTAAGTCACTGATATCACACCATTCAGCACATAATTTCCAAAAACAAGTTAACGAGCCAGTTTTTAAAAATCATTTGGAATAAGCACAGTTTGACACATATCAATGAAGCCAGTTCATTTGCTTGCTGAAATAGACTCTGTCTTGGGTCCTTTCTAAACTAAAGCAAGCTTGACATCAGCTGTATCAGAAATGACACAAAAATAAAAATGAATAAGTGTACCCCTAGACTGTTGATATAGGCATAGATAAACTACATTCAAACACCCACAATAAGACCATACAAACTAAATCCCTGAGGAAAACTTTGAAACTAAACACATGGACGGCCTGCGTGGCTCAGTCGGTTAAGCATATGCCTTCTTCCGTTCAGGTCCTGAGACTCAATCTCTGGCAAATAAATAAATATTTTTTTAAAAGAAACTAAACACGTATTTCTCATTTTGTTCAATATTCTTAAAGTAATTATTCAAAGATCTTGAATAAAAAGAAGACAGCTTTCCTCATTCTGAGGCACTTGTGTATTATTTGGTTTCATCTGTGCTTGTATGTATCCTTGTCTGTGTCTCTGGAGGTTTGCATTCATGTGGGGACAGACAAACTTGGGTTCTTTTAGTCTATTGTTTCGCATATACAATTCTCTAAGACAAATATCCATATGTATTTTATTACTCTTAGAAATGCTTCAATTCAGAGTTTCTACTTGAAATATTTTTAGATGAATCTAGCAGAAAGTGTTCTCTGGAGATACAAACTATTTATAATAACATTCTTTTACAGCCCAGAATTATATGTCCTTCTCTTCACACTTTTAGGCCTGTTTACTGTCTATAACTATTTTTGTTAATCCAACTGGTCCCTGTTGGTTTGTTGGTGGGCTTTCATTCATCTGCAGCAACATCGGAGTTTTCTGAGCCTTCTCTGAGAAGGCCTCAGGGCTTGTTGGAGGGAAACCTTTCCTCTGAAATTCTCTGACCTCCTGATTGTTTGGTCTCCTGAGATTATAGATCATAGTCTGATACTTTAATGTTTAGTTATATTTTTATGCCATTAATTTTGGTATTAAAATTTCTACATCTTTGCTGATCTTTACTTCTAATACTACACATACTGCTCTTCATGACTACTGACTTCTCATCTTTGTCTCACTGCTCACTTCACTAAGGAAGTACATGATGAACTTAAAAACTTTCCACTCATTCTAATTTCTACTATAAACATAGAAGAAATTCAGATTTCTCTATGCATGCAGTCACGCACACATGCACACATCCATGTCACTATGTATGCCTTATCCAGCAAACCACTTAAAAATTATTTAGACTCGGGGCGCCTGGGTGGCTCAGTGGGTTAGGCCGCTGCCTTCAGCTCAGGTCATGATCTCAGGTCCTGGGATCGAGTCCCGCATCGGGCTCTCTGCTCAGCAGGGAGCCTGCTTCCCTCTCTCTCTCTTTCTGCCTGCCTCTCTATCTACCTGTGATCTCTCTCTGTCAAATAAGTAAATAAAATCTTTAAAAAAAGAAAAAAAAATTATTTAGACTCTCTCCTCCAACAATCATCAGCTACAAGGTATATCAAGGTATATCAATAATTCATAATCAGGGTCATAATCTAGAATTTATGACCAAAAAAGATCCCACCCCTGAAATCAAAAACATTGCAAGCTCTGACTACAAGCTCCTTCCTCTCCCTCTCACTGACTTTACTTCTATTATTTCCACTTTTTAATTTCATTTAGATAAAAATCATCTACGATATGTGCTCCTTTTCTATCCCACAGCTTTCAGTCTAGTGAGGGGCACAGTAGGAAACAATTACCCAACAGGATGATTCAGTGCTATGACAGGCCAGCACTTTCTCAGATCCTCTGAGTTTTATCTACTTAGTATCTCCCAGATGCATTACCTATTTTCCATTTTACTACATGTTTTTTAAGAATTGACCACAGTGATCTCTTTCCTGGATGACTCTGACATTTCCTTAGTGACCATTTCTGAGGCATGGACTTTATGTGTTCAGTCCATTTCTCATGGTGAAGCCTGAGTGATCTTTCTAAAATGAGCATTTTATATAACTTCCTTGTTTAAAATATATCGGCGGCCATTACATTGATACGGGAGTAAAAACAAAATTCTTTCTTTTAAGCCAAATTCTTTCATAGAGTTTATAAAATACCATATTTACATAATGTATGTTTGTAAGGGTCATTATATGATCTATATTTCTAAGGAATATTTCCTCTGCTGTCTTCTCTCCTTGCTCTCACCTCATTTCCTTGCATGAACCCTACAGCTCAGCCATGCAACATCGTTTGGGACAAATTATGCTTCTTCAGACATGGCAACTCTGCACATGCCATTTCTCTGCTGTACAGGCCTTTCCCTGTAAGTTTTTTTTTTAATTTTTTTAAAAGATTTTATTTATTTATTTGACACAAGTAGGCAGATAGGCAGGCAGAGAGAGAGAGAGAGGAGGAAGCAGGCCCCCCGCTGAGCAGAGAGCCCGATGCGGGACTCAGACCCAGGACCCTGAGATCATGACCTGAGCCGAAGGCAGAGGCTTAACCCACTGAGCCACCCAGGCGCCCCTCCCTGTAAGTTTTAAGTTAACTTCTTTTTTCTCCAGCCTCAGGCTTTCAGGGCATTAGAGAGAAGAGCAATTTTTTGTTGTTGTTTTTACTACATATACCAGGCAGGTAGGTAGGAGGCTAGGACAGAACACAACCTAACTTAGGCATCGATTTATGCCTTAAAATAAAAAGTGCTATGAATTAATAACATCAATGCCTCTAAATAAAAGGTGCTATGATTAGTAAGAGGTATTGGGTTTACTGTCTAAATTATCCTCTCCTTGCTGCTGTTTTTACTTCATTCATGACCACATGAGGGAACTACACTGTGGGATTCATGTGGCTGACTCATGGCTAAATATTTGCAGTCTGCCCCATGGATCTCAGTTGGCTCTGAATGTGTTAATCACATAAGCTGTGCCCTTGGGTTTAGATTTCAGAGATCGAGACTTTGGCCATCACCTATGATGCTAGAGTTTCAAAGAGAAAAGGTGAGAAAAGAACAGGGGTCCTAATTATGAAGGGAACATGCCACCTTCTTGAGTGCAATAAAGAAAAAAATATCTTGACATTATTGCAAACCAAAGGTGATAAAGGGAATTTAAAACATGTGTGCCTGGTAGACTATCTTTCCATAAATCAGATTTTCATACAAAATCAAAGAATAATTGAATTTTCTTTAAAGCTATGCTTCTTATCTTCAAAACAGGAGAGGTGGGAAGCAGTGTGAATATCGAAGAATTATAAAGGAAAACAAGCTTGTTAAACTGAAAGAAGAGAGAGACTTCCTTAGGAGAATGTTTGAAATCATAGAGAACAGAATAGACAGGAATGAAAAAGAAATGAACTTGAGTCTAGTTGCTTTTGAAGAGAAGATTTCAAAAGAAACTTGTTTTAGGTGTTACTAGAGCCAGAAGAATAATTATTACCCAAAAGGAAAATGAGGAGAGTCAGGGTAGAGTGATTCATCCAGAGGGATCCCAAATCCAGTACAGTGCTGGAATCATATTGTTAATGTAGAGTCTATAATGAGAGCAATTGGTGAACAAGCCCTTGAAGACTGAGATAGCTTCAAAGTTGTTATAAAAAAGATGAACAGATTTAGGATGCAAAAACAGGAAAGTCAGACAAAGTTTTAAAGTATTATTAGGAGAGTTTCACATGGCAAAATCACTGTGGTTGGAGACACAGGTATTGCTTGTGATCTATTCTGACTATAGAATATAACATATACTGAAAAGCCTCCTGGCAGGACCATGACAGGTTGAATTGTTTCTTGGATTAATTGTCAGTCTAATTAGAAAACCCCTCCTGTGTGCTATTGTCCATTCAGAGAGGTAAAGGTAGACCATATTAAAAAAAAAAAAAAAAAAGATAAATTTTACCCACTTGGAATTGACTGTATTCATATATTTTACTCAGAGTGAACTCAAAGAAAAAAATCAAGAAGCTACATCAGAAAATGTTTGAACCTGAAATGCTTGAGCCTGAAAACAAAAGCAAAGTGAAAGGAAGGAAGGGAGTGCTGGCACCCAACACTAGACACACAGAAGCCAAAAGACCAACTTAACAATCAAGTTACACATTAAAAATGCAGAAGTATGCCTTCTTGAAAGGAGTGCATCAAAGGAAAATTATAGCACATTGTGTATCTCACAGCTGCAGAAGGTGTAGTGGAGAATGATTAGCACGCTTAAGATAGTTGAGTAACTTCTCATTTCAAGAATCCCCCTTTTCCTAAAACATGGCAATGATATATGAACTATAAAAGGAGAGAAAAGGAAAAGATCTCCAGTTCAAAAATAAGCACTATCTGTATTAGTTTTTTATTGCTGTTGCAACAAATTACCACAATTTAATTGTTTAAAACAACATAAATTAGTTTCCTTATTTTCTGTATGTTAAAAGCTTACCGCAAGTTTCCTAGCCTAAAATCAAGGCATCGGGAATGTTGTTATCTTTCTTTCTGAATGTTCTAGGAGAAAATCCATTTCCTTGCCTTTTCCAAATTTCTTGAAAGTGCTTGAATTTCTTGGCTCATAATCCCTTCACACAGCTTCAAATCCATCAACAGTGAGTTGAGTCCTTCCCATCCCACATCAAACACTCCAGCCTGCTCTTCTGCTTCTCTCATCCATCTTCAAGGACCATTGTGATTACACTGGGCACACTCAGAAAATTTGCCATAATTTCCCTACTGTTAGGTCAGCTGGTTAGCAACTTTAATAGTACCTGTAAATTTAATTCCCCTTTGCCATATATTATAACATACTAACAAATTCTGGGGATTAGGACATGGACATCTTTGGTGGGCCATTATTTTGCCTGCTCTCATAGTCAGTTCTGGCAGCTCTAACAAAATACTCTAGACTGTTAAAGAACAAACATTTACTTCTCACATTTCTGGAGGCAGGACATCAAGTCAGGGTGTCAGCATGGTTGGTTTCTTAGTGAGGGCCCTCTTCCTGGTTTACAGAAAACTTTCTTCTTGCTGTATCCTTCCATGACATAAAGAGATCATTTCTCTGGTGCCCTATGTATAAAGACATTAATACAGTCCAGAGGGCTCCACCCTCATGACCCAATTACCTCCAAGTGACATGGAAAACAAAGGCAGAAGAAAAATGATTAAATTTCTTTACTACTTTCAGGCCATTGAAACAGGCAAAGTGATATTCCTCTAGGGACTCAACTGCCTGGATATTGACACTTTGCTAAGGGCAAAAGGCCAATTTTAACCTGACCCCCAGGATCCTATAAATCTACTTTAATATATAAGAATTTCTCTGGAAACTTCCTTTATCTCTAACCCCAAGATACATGTTGGCAATCATCTCCCAAGCGTATGATCCACCAATAGCCATCTGAAGGGTCTCATGGCTCAGGTTTTATGAGATGGTAATAAATGACCTTCTCCCAACAATAGCTAGCCCTCTCAAGGTCCTGGAAACCTTGCTTCCAAAACTCCTTAGAGACTTACACATTATCCCTATTCCTATATCCCTCCCAGCTTGAAAGTATATAATGGGCCCCTCCTCATGACCCCAGTGCATCTCTTTCTGCCCACAGGTCCTGTCCCTGTGCTTTAATAAAATCACCTTTTTGCACCAAAGACATCTCAAGAATTATTCCTTGGCCACTGGCTCCTGACCTCACCAACATTCCAAAACTACATCATTTGGCAACCCAATTGGGACCCCTCTCACTCTAGAGAGCTTTCTTTCTATTCTCAACTTCACTTTTTTTTTTTTAAATAAACTATCACTTCACCCTTCTCTGTCCACAAGAGTCATTCTTCGACTCTGCAGGACAAGAATCCTACAACACAAATAATGTAACACTTGGGATCAGAGCTTCAACATACAAATTAGGGGAGCACAAAAGCATTCAGTCCATAGTATCAACCACACTATCTATATGGAACAACAATGGAAGAAAAGTGAGCAGGGCTGAGTCTATGGGCCTCAAGACAACAGTGACCAGGGAGTTTGGCTTTTGAGAGATATCAGGTACCAAATGGCTTTATTACGTATATTAGACAAGATCTGTAATTAGAACAATCTAATGAGTGGTGTGAGGATACCTGGATGCTTATATATGAAATAAGATAAAATTCGATTCACTCTTTATTAGATATAAGGATAAATTTCTAAAATCTATGTGTAAAATATAAACCATACAAGTTTTACAGAAAAATACAGATTATGGGCAAATCATTCTGTGACTCAAAATGCTGAAAAACTGAAGGAAAAGACTGGTAAACTTGATTTTTAAAAAAAAAGGAAGAAAGAGATTTTTGTGGGCTAGCTTTACGAAAGTAGGAATAAGGTTTTCTGAATAGATTGCTAATCTCATTCCCCCAAAGTGGCAGTGACTTTCCTGGGTAACTAGAGAAATAAGGGTCAAACTCAACTGACTAATAGGAAAAGGAACAAACAAAGGGAACCCAGAGAGCCTTAGAAAACAACTTCTATTCTGTTGGTCTGATTCCCATGAGAGCCATCAGGTGGAGTCACAGCCCTGACCCCCCTTCCCCTCTCTCCCTGTCTCCCATCCCAAGAAATCTAACATTTCCTAGAACTAGACCTTTTTTTTTAAAAAACCTGGTTGAAGCTAACCCATTAAACTAGTAAAAGTAGGAATTCTCAATTTATTTCAGTTATGTCAGCTACAAATATCATCTCTCACTTGTCTTATCCTTTTTACAATCATTAAAGGGCCTTTGGTGAAGTTTCAAATATTAAGTTGAATCTGTTAGTCTGTTCCTTTACATCGAATATTCTGTGTATTGTTTAGGAAGTCCTTCTGGACCTTTAGATCAAGAGGATGTGCTTCTACATTTTCTTCTAAAAATATAATAGTGTTATTTTTCATCTTAGTTTTCGATGCCACCTTGATAAGAAAAAAAAAAAAGAAGATAGAATAACCTTAAAACACTGGCAAAATCTTAAAAAAGCAGATCCCAAACAGGACTATCCAAATAGCTAATAAACATAGAAAATTGTACTCAACCTCCTTAGTAATCATAGAGATGCAAACTGAAATGACAATGAAACACCTCTAGAGACACATTCATTGGCTAAAGTGCTTAAGGTTTGACAGTTCTGAGTACCAGGGATGATGAGACACAGGAGAAATTTTTGCATTAATGATGGGACCACTAAGCCTGATGCACATGTACCAGAGTGTAATTGGTACCCTCATCTGGAAAAACAGGCATTGTTTGGTAAGTGGAAGATATACATACCCCTAGTCCACGAGAAGGAAAACACCGTAGAGAAACTTTTCATATATGTACCAGGATATATACAATAGGTCATGACACCACCTTTCATGATAGTATAAACTAGAAAATAGTCCCAATATTCATCCAAAGCAGAGAGGTATATATTTTATGATGTATTTACATAACAGGATACAACAACATACAAAATACAACAACAAAAATTAGCAACAGCTCCCTGCAACAACATGGTGGTGTCTCAAAACAGACTGTTGAGAAAAAGAAGCCAGATACCAAAGGATACATTCATTATGATCGCATGTGTACAGATTTCTGTAACAGATGAAATAAAAAATACTATTTGGGGATCTATTCATAGGTAGCAAAATATGAGTTAAAGATTTATGATCACAAAAATCATACAGTAGCTAGCTAAGGCACGGGGAGGGAAGGGTCTGTGATGTGGGAGCACGGGGGTAGCTTCGGAGGTGTTAGTAATGTTCTTTTGCTCGCTGGGGATTGCAGTCACACAGCATTCATAAATATCTTTACACTGTACATATATATTTGCACTATTCTGTATATATAATGTATCTTGCACTAAGAAGTGGGGCCACAAAATATAATTTTGTTTAAAACATAAAACACATTACTTCCACAGTACAACCCTTTTAGAAAGCAGTTGTCAATATTTGATAAGGTTGAATATGGGTCTATCCTATGTTTAATTTATTCCACTTCTAAAACGTGCAAGAATGTTCAAGAAAACATAATCTGTAATTTTGGGAAGCTGCTAAAACAGAGGGTGTCACTCTCTTTCACCCTAACATAGCAGAGAACAATGCTGGGTATTAAAACTCTCTCTACAGTCTCAGCATTTTATCACAGTCTCCAGGCCTACGCATGAAAAGGGAACAAGGATGATGATGCAAGTCCCACATTCTCCACATCAGGTTTATCAGTATTAAAGCTGGGATTTATCTACACTTGTATGATTATGATACATTATTTATCAATTGGATCTGAACTAAGGGGGGGAAAGTAGTTTTATTTCCACCTCCTCGAAACCAGTAAAGCTAGAATATACAATTGTTTTACTTGTGTCTCCTTAACTCTTCAGACTTATTTCCTGCTTTTCTTACCTGCCACATCCCTGCCGTGTTGGGGGAGGGGGAGAGGGAGTCACGACTAGTCTTGGAAATGACTTCAACTTCTCAGGATAAAACACATAGCTCCATGTTTCATCTCCTTATCTCAGCTTGATTCTTTTGCCAGAAATATTTTATTTTCTTTGTAGGCTAGCAGAAAAGCCCTACTCATAGTATTAACATTCAGATCAAGGACTGAATATATTTTAGAGTTTTATTATGGTCTTCTTCCACCTACAGTAGTGGTAGGCTTTTCCACACCTGCTTCCATTCCCCATGATATGGGAAACAAAGGCAAATGGAAATACAGATCAAATTAAGTGTCCTTATAACCTGCAGCCCATTGATAAATACTTGAGGCAGGCAGAGTATAATATTCCTCCAGAAATCTCCTGACTGTTTTAATGTTAATGCTTTGCTAGAGGGAAAAACAACCTTAGCTTGACCATAGCAAGGCCTCAGGTATCCTGTGAGTATTTTAACATACGAAAATTATTTTGGAACTTCCTTTATCTTTACTTCTCTCAACTCCATAGCATATAATCCATTGCTCCTCACAATCCTGGGGGCAGCCGGGTCCTGCCCACAGGTCTTGTCTCTATCCTTTAATAAAATCACCTTTTTGCACCAAAGATGTCTCAAGAATTCTTTCTTGGCCATTGACTCCAGACTCAAACTCCAAAAATTACATCAGCCCTACAGACTACATCTGGTTCATTTTTACATGACTCTCTCTCCCACAGACCTTAAACATCTGGACCACAGAGATAAATAAGTGTTTTGAATCCCAAAGATAGTATAGTTTCTAACACACAGAATTAAATAACTATACTTATTGAATTCAAGATTGAAATAAAGCAGAGGAACTTTTCCCCAAGGATTAAGTTGTTTTTCTAATAGTTGAGACCAGATCATAGAGGACGTGGTTGTCCTGATAATTTGATTCTTGAGAGCAGAAAGGGATAGGCACCGTCATCGGTAGAGTTTATGAGTGCTGCAGAAGAAAGCACATCGTGGCTGGCTAAAAAACACTTATTCTGATTTTCTAGGAAAGCCTGGTAATGACATAAGTGGATGCTTGGAATAATGGGAGGGCATCGTACAGAACACTGTCCTTTCGGATAGATAAATGACAAAGAATTGTCACTTGTTCCATACATCAGGTGTGTGGCTTGAGAGTTGGACACAGGATGGATTTCAGTTCCCCCTTGACATCCCTGCATTAAGGTTTAATCTCTTAAATGGATTTGGTCATCAAGAAGACTAAGATGTTATTCTTGCCTTGAATTCTTCTGACGATTCTTGATTGCTCAGAGTGACTGCCAACTCCATACCCTGTCAAACAGGGCCTTGCATGGACAAGCCTCTGCCTACCTCACCCTAACCTTGTGACAATTCTACCATGGCGGCATAATTATAGTCCCAGAGGACCACCCCCTCCCCTGTCCTCTTGTCTCCATCCCTTTCCCACTACTGCCCTCTGGCTCTAGAAATGTCCAACCTCTTTATATATTACCTACTTTCAGGTCAGCCTTTGAGTACATCTCCTGAGAGAAGCTTTCTGTCCAATGTATATGGATCAGGTGCTCTTCACATAACTGCCACAGGGAGTTATTTCCCTTTATTCTAGCACTCTTCAGATTATATTGTAACTCATTCTTTTCTTTGAATAGATTCTGCTAATAACCCCAAACTCACTGTACTAGCTTCCTACGGCTGTTTCAACACAGCACCCCAAACTAGGTGGCTTAAAACAACAGAAATTTATTGTCTCAAAACAACAAATTAGTTTTGGTTACATGTCCAAAATCAAGGTATCAGTAATGCTTTGCTCTCTATGAAAGTTTTAGAAGAGAATCCTTTGCCTCTCCAGCTTCTGGTGTTTGCCAGCAATCTTTGGCATTTCTTGGCTTGGAAATGCATCAATCCAGTTGTATGGCCATCTTCTCACTGTGTGTTTTCACGTCTTTCCTCTGTGCAAGTCTGTTTCTATGTTTTTTCTTTTTTATGTTTTTTTTATGTTTTTTCCTTTTTATGAGGATCCAAGTTATATTGGATTTACCTCTGTAAAGATCCTATATCCAAATAAGGTCATATTCTAAAGTTTTGAGGATTAAAATTTCAACATATATCCTGAGGTACACAATTTAACCCAAAACACTCCCTAAATTTTGTATCATTCTTCTATTCCAATGTGACTGGAAAAGAATGAATCCTATTGCTTTAATTTGCATTTCTCAAAATAATAGGATTGAGCTTATCTTGTTTGCATTAGCTCTTCTTTAAAGCAAACTTCCCCACAGTGTTCTCTCCCAGTTGTTTTTTATTTTTGATAATTACTTTTTTACTTCCTTACAAGGGCATGAGTTTTCATTGTTTTTTCACTAGCATATCTGAAGTGCTTTCACAGCCCCTCACACATCATAGACAACTAATAAATATATGATGAATGAATAAGTAAAAGTGTAATGGAGGCCAAGTTTGTTACACTCACCTCATGACAGGCCAGTAAGTCAAGAAAACCAACTTTATCTGGAAGGCCAACAGACTGAGGAGATGGTGGACTCTTATTGTGAGGAATCCCCTCCCCCACCACACACACACTGGAGCTTCTTTTAGGTTAGCAAATGGGGGCGGTGGGAGGAGATTAAAGTCAAAAGGTGACAGAGGTCTGTAAACATCTGAGGAATGTCATGGAACTTTTTTGTTCTTGATCAGTTAATCTTTGCATACAGGAACCTGGTTGTGTCATTTCTGTAATTCTTAAACATAATACGATCATTTCTGTACAAACTTCCTTGTGTCCTCGGGTGAGGTAAGTATACAGTTAAAAGCAGTTTTAGCAAATCTCAGCTGTAAGCGAAATTCCTTTGATGATTAACATGCCTACCTGCAGGGCTAAACAGAAGTTTCTAAGCTGTAGGTCACAGCAGCAAGGCAAACAGAAGCAATATGGTGTCACACATGTTAAGTTTCTTCCCGTTACAAAGGCATTTTTTCAAGCTTTTGTATACTGTCCTTTTTAGATCATCTGTTTAGATTCCTTACTCATATTTACTTGATCGATGATCTTTTTATTATTTACTTATAGATTTCCCTTTTTGCTTTTTAAAACTAGTCATATAATTCAATGTAAATATTTCTATGTATTTTGAATATTTCTACATCTACTCATTCCCTGTCCTTTAACTAGTTTGATAGTGGGTTTAGGGCTTTGGTTATTGTTTCGTTTTGTTTTTGTCATATAAAATTGTATAACTGAACATAAAGAGCCACAGAGAGAGTCAAACAAGTGTTTATTTGACTTAAAGATTTGCAGTCTGAGGAGTACAGATTCAGGTAGAAATCCAGTGTTCCTGCTTAGAGGGTGAAAGCAAGAATTTTTTTTTTTTCTTTTTTGAGAGAGAGACTGAGAGCAGGGGAGAGGAGTAGTGAAGGAGGAAGAGGGGAAGGGAGAGAATCTTAAACAGACCCAACACTGAGCGTGGAGCCTGACACAGGGCTTGATCTCACAGCATACATTGCTGAGATGTTTGGCAGACCTGGGCCAGAGAAGGGAATGACCACCTGACCACAATCTTGGTGAAATCAGATGGACCTGCATCAGTTAGTCAATCTTGACACTTAGCCAAACCCTGACCAATCAGAAGTACCCATACCCTAAGTTCCTTACCCCTTTCCCTTCATTTTTGCCCTTAAAAACCCTCAGTGGCAAGTCACTGGGGAGTTCAGGACTTATGAGCATTAGATCCCCATTCTCCTAGGTGTCACCACACCAACAAAAACCTATCTTTCTTCACTGTAAAAGCTCAGCGTTGGTATTTTTAGTGGCTTGCTGTGTATGGGGGTGAACAAATTCTCCTTTCATTCAGTCATGGAAGTAAAGCCAAAAACCCTGCCATCTGCTAAGATCAGGGTGTTCTCTGGCCTGGGTGATAGATATATAAATTAAAGTAACTGGGAAAGGATAGGGACATTCAGTTGAATCAAAGCTGGCAGTGTCTTGCCGGTGAGGAAAGAACACAATTCTTAGACAGAAGAAATGCTATAAGTCAAATGGACAGCAGAGTGGTGACTTAGGGTATTCTATTCAACTCAGAGCAGGATTCTATTCATGGCTTGGGTTAGAGGTCAGAATCCATGGCTGGAAATAATACCGTGGTGACTCGAGCAGTATTCTGAGAGAACCAGAGAGCAAAAAATAAAATTGGGAGATACTTGGGTATAGAAATCGAGCCAACACAGCACTGGTTGTAGATAAGACTTAGTGTTACACAGAGGCACATTCAGCAAAGTCACAACCAAGAGATACTGAGCGCAACATGAAGTAGGAGCCCCTCAAAGTTGGTGGGGTATCAAGGGACCCCTGGAAATTCTGTGAAGAACATGGAAGTTGCCCTTTATTAAAGTGAAAATTGTTATGAAGAAAAGAGTTAAAAGGTGCCTTTTTCAAAAAAGAATGAGTTTTAGGCAGTTACCTGGTAATTAGTTAATCTTTAGCAAACTCATTTTTAGGGTAGCTATCTTGTCCAAAATTATATGATCAGCAATCCTCTCTCCGGTCTTAACATGCCACGGTTTAGAAACATGATAAACAGCTAAAATCCAAGGGCACTAACACCTAAGAAAATACAGATAGCAAATATATAGAAAAATTAAAGTTATCTTGGTTGCTAATAATGAATCCAGAAAGCATGTAGCCTTCACTCAAACCTACTCTATACTGTATTCCTTTGGAGGATGGGATTTAATTTCTGAGCAACAAATCTGTTGGAACCAAAACACGTGTGTTGTTTTTGTTTGTTTGTTTGTTTTTTTAATGTGAGGAAAGAGGGAAATAACTTTTAAGACATTGAGTCCTTTCAAAGTCATATTTGTGATTAAATTGAGCAATTTCAGCCCACTATTTTAAAAAAAAAGACCATATAATGCAAAAACTATGCATAGAGTGAATAATAAAAGATGTGACTAGAGAGATTAAAAGTTAAACAAACCTGCAGAAATCACAGCATGACAGCAAATTCCAGATGGCTGCAAAATCCCCAGGGTCCTTGAGGAGCTTTGAAAGGGCAGGTTGCATGTCATCTAACAGATTTTCATCCCCTTAAGCCTATAAAGGAAGAAAGAAATGTTCCTTAAAATACACAACTTCAAAGAATGGCTGTTTTGAACTCCGTGTGGAGGCTTGGCCTTGTTCATGACCCAGTCACCACCCAAGGAAGCCCAAGCCCAAAGGATCAGAGTGGCTCTGACAAGACTTTTCCCCTCTGCTATTCATTTGTTTTGCACATGTATCCAAAGATAGTTCTGAAAACGGGTCTTGCCTTTAGAGACAAATCGGTCTTGCCTTTAGACCCCTTTAGAGAGGTAATAGGAGAAAACTGAGTAATGCAGGCAAGACTTTGCCACCCCAAATGGGACAGATGTACCTGATTTATGGGAAACTCTGGGATATAGAAGGGACTCTGCTTCTAGAAACACTTAACTTTTGTCTTCACGGAAAATAACAATGCAGTGTGAAGTAGTTGAAGAGCATACAGTCTTTGGAGGAAAACAGACCAGGTTTCGAATCTCGCATCTGCCACTTTTCTAGTTCCATGCTCTTTACCTACAGTTTTCTTGAGCTTTTTAAAGAGGGAATAACCGTGCCTATTGTAGGCGTTTTGCCAGGATTAAATGAACCATGCCACTCATAAAGCACCTGACACTTTACAAGCACTCAATAAATACATTATTATCAATTTATCTCCTTGTCTGTAAGGCTGTGTACATGAGCTCCATCACACGCAGTCTCTACAGTTCTACTCTGTTGCATGATAGTCTCACATACGCAGTTGAAAATACAACCCAGCATACATGCAATATGTCTGAAATCCTCTCTGCCCGTAACACATAAAGTGTGCACACATACACATGCTCACAAATAAAACATGCTAGTCACATTTCACATGTTCAGCAGCTACATGTAGCCAGCAACTACTTCACGGGTAAGGTAGTTTTCAAGTGGTAGGGACACAAACTTAAATTCAGCAGGGAAACCAGGGTTTCATTATGTTGGCTCAGAAAAATAGTCTTATATCCTGTTTTCCTCATATACTTACAGTAATACTATCTATGCTGCTAGCAAATTCACACTCCCTCTTTCCAAACTATGCATTTCACATTTTTTCTTGCTCTTTACCATTAACACTGTCATCACCCCCTCATTTAGCTAATGACCTTATTTTGAAATTCACAGATATAAAATAATCGATATGTTACTTTTTCCATCTTCCCACTATCAATAAACACATGCATACATGCATTCTTCCTTCTCTTTAATTAAAACAGATGAAATGCCTATGTCATTATTTAAGATAAACAATGGATTTTTAATAGGTTCTATCTCTTCCTACCTACTGAAGAATTCAACTCAGAATTATCTCCCTTGTCTCCTTCAAATTAATTTTTTTTCTCCTCTACAGAATCATTCTCACCAGCTGCCAAACATACTTAATAGCTTTCCTCAAAATAAAATAAAATAGAGTAGAACAAAATAAATAGAACAATGAAATAAGTTCCCGAACAGCCACTGCCATATTTTTCTACTTCCCTTTACAGCAAAACTCCTCTGATACTTACTATATTTGCTCTCATCTCATGTTTAATTCATAACAAAATTCTACTAGGTCTAACTAAAATATATACATGAATCCAACTACTTCTCACTTCCTAAGTTGTTGCTGTATTAGCACCCTGGACAGAGCACCATCACTACCCTCTCCGCAATCCTAACAAGCCATGGCCAATCTCTTTGCTTCCACCTTGGCCCCTAGAGGATCTTTTCCACATGGCCATTCACCTAAAAAATTTCACTGGATCATATAACTTCTCTGTTGTCAACCATTCAAAGGCTTTCTATCAACTCTTGATAAAGCTGAACCTAATACTATTCCTGCCTTCGTCTCTGGACTCATCCATCTTTCACTGCTCCCATATCACTGGGTTATTAGTTTCTCTGGGCAGACAACCCAGTTTCCCTCTTAGCATCTTTGCTCTTGTTGGTCTAAAGCAGATCGCCTGCTAGGAGAATGAATACTCTCTTGCCTCAGAGAGGTCTCTACTGAAACACCAGGGAAGATGTCCCTCCACACACAATCAAAAAGAGAATGCCTTCTCTCTAACCCAGGAGTCATGTTGGTAAACATTTTCTGGAAAGGGCAAGGCAGTAAATATTTTATTTCCTTATTTATTTATTTATTTATTTACTTACTTATATTTTATTTATTTATTTGACAGAGAGAGAGAGAGAGCACAAGAGCAGGAATACAAGCAGGTGGAGTAGGAGAGGGAGAAGCAGGCTTCGCACCGAGTAAGGAGACAGATGAGGGATTGGATCCCAGGCCCCTGGGATCATGACTTGAGCTGAAGACAGACACTTAATGAATGAGCCACCCAGGCACCCCAAGACAGTAAATATTTTAAGTATCACAGGCCACATACAGTCTCTGTTGCATATTTGTTTGGTAAATCTGTGTATCTTTTAAAATATAAAGAACGTTGCATTCTTAGCTTATAGCTGTACAAAACCAGGCCACGAGTAACATTTGACTCACTGGCTGTAATTTGGCCACTTTGGCTCCAGTTCAGTTCAGTCCATTCCCCAGCTGTACTTTTTCTTCACATCCTATATCACACACACACACACACACACACACACAATTTTATTGGCTATTCTTTTAAACTGGAACAGAAGTATACTGTTATCTTTTCCCCCAGAAACCTTATGAAAATTGTGACTCTACTGTCATTTGCATGATTATTTCTTTATTACACATATGCCTCCCTTACTAAACTGAAATCTTCAGGAAAGCAGAAATCATGGATTTGTTTTTATATCTTTGTATTCCTAACATCTAGGATCACGCCTGGCATCTAATAAGTACTCAATATTACCCTAATAAAATCTGTGCTTCCTTATGGTTAGTCACAAAATGGTGTCATATTCAGAAGCAATGTTAAAAGTAATTAATGCTATAAAGTAATTTAAATCTTTACTAAAGTCTCCGGAAGAGGCACCATATGGGCAATTTCCTTTCACGAACACATCTGTCTCCTGAGTCATCATAGCAGTCCTCTAAATGTCATCTCTCTGTTTCTCTATCATCGATCATTTATCTATCATCTACCTATCTATCTAATCTATTTATCATTGATCTACCTTCTCTTCCCATGTTATGACTTAGCTCCTCAATGAATGGATAATTTAGTCTTCAGGATCATTTAAAACATTTCAATTCCAATTACCATAAATAATCCCCCCAAAGCTTTCAGATAAATAAAAATTTAAAATCTTCATCAGTCACCAGGCAGGTGGATGTTTAAATACTTACAAGTATTTGTCCTTCTCAAAGATGGATGATAAATTGAACCATGCTCTACATGTGACTCTTATTGTAACGGACAAGCATGGTTGTCACATCAGGCCATCTTGACTCAAATCTCTTCTGTAGCACTTATTAGCTGCCAAACATTGAAAGCTTGCTTATAACCTCTCTAAAACTCATTGTTCTTGTCTCTAAAATGACAGTAAAAATACTCACCACATGTGGGAGACTGTGAGAGGTACATAAAGTGAACTAGTCCAATAGATTATACTTTTGTGCATAGCAGAAACTCAACAATTACACTAGGCTTCTCTCTGAAAAGAAAAATAACTCCACAAAAATATGCACTTTTTACCTTTCAGTGCTGGGTGCTATTTCAATTTTTAGAATTCTTTGTATCAAATATTTCACATTAGCTTAAGAAATATAGTCCCAGGGAAACTACATTTTCTATCTCTTGAAAGGGAGATGAGAATCATCAGATATTTTCCACTGCTGATCACAAATAGGTTAGCATCTCTTTAACAAGCACTCAAAAATCACAATATAAATGTTAAAAAATTCCTGGGAAAGTGTTTTCTTTTTTTTCTTTTTACTTGGTTATAATGTATTCTTACACAACACCTGAGTTAGCAGATACTTTCTGTGATTTGATGAACGAAGAAGTGCTATTCTTTTCCTGTTCTGCCATTTATTCTTTAGCATATGGGGGGAAAAAAGATAAAATGAAATACCCAAGTTGCCTCTTTCCCTGCAGTTGAAAACAGCTGGGCCCTGAGAGATGATTAGTACTTGTAGCAGGCTCAACACCACAATTCAGAGACTCCTTTGAACCTGAACTGGGTACTGATAGTGCTATTTATTCTGCATCTGAGTTGACAATTGATGGCTAATATTTTCTCTGTGGAAAAACACATCTTTAAGGAAACACACTTTGCATGCTCAACAGTGAATTGTAGTAGAGCAACAGTAGAGACCTGTTTTATTCTCAGAGTTTCAGCAACAAAAGTAGATAAAAGATATGATGTCATAAAGTATATATTATAATATTTGTTACAATGATAGAAGGTGAACTACATGTTATTGTAAAAGAAAATCCAATTTACTGTCTGCTGCCTTCAATTTTGATTTGACATATGCTCAATCTTATGCTCTATTTCAACTCTCTTCATTTATCTTTTAAAACATGTACTGTAATGTCTCCTTAAGGCAAATAAAACAATCTTTCCATTTAATTTACTAAACATGCTCATGTATATTTAAGTGTACTAGGTGCAAATATATGAAAATCTACTTCTGTTGTTAAAGAGCTCTTTGACAGTGTGAAATCAATCCTGACTTTATGTTTGCATCATTATCTGTGTGACAAAAAGCATGCTTATGAAAACTATTTCTATTTTCCACACGTGAACATCATATCATTTAGTGGCCCATACAAAATTTAATTAAACAGGAGTGCCTGGGTGGCTCAGTCTGTTAAGTCTCAGGTCATGATCTCATGGATCCTGAGATATACCTGCAAGCCAGGCTCCATGCTCAGCAAGAAGTCTGCTCGAGATTTGCTCGAGATTTTCTCTTCCTTTTCCCTCTGTCCCTCCCCTCACTCGCTTATTCTCTCTCTAAAATATATAAATCTAGGGGCGCCTGGGTGGCTCAGTGGATTAAGCCGCTGCCTTCAGCTCAGGTCATGATCTCAGGGTCCTGGGATCGAGCCCCGCATCGGGCTCTCTGCTCAGCGGGGAGCCTGCTTCCCCCTCTCTCTCTGCCTGCCTCTCTGCCTACTTGTGATCTCTCTCTCTGTCAAATAAATAAATAAAATCTTTAAAATATATAAATCTTTAAAAAATTTTAAACAATTTCATCAAATCATTTAATTACTGAGCTTAAATAGTTTCCTTTTTTTAAGATTTTATTTATTAATGTCAGAAAGAGAGAGCATAACCAAGGGATCAGGGGGAGTGGCAGGCAGAGCAGAAAAAGGAGGCAGAGCAGGAAGAGGGAGAAACCTGATGCAGGGCCTGATCCCAGGACCCTGAGATCTGATCTGAGCTGAAGGCAGACACTTAACCAACTGAGCCACCTGAGCATCCTGAGCTTAAAAAGCTTCATTGGATGTGAAAATAGAAGTTTTCTATAGGTTTTAGTTTACAACCTGTGTATAAGACCAAGAGAAATACCACTACATCATAAAAATATTAGTTCTGTGTATTCATTCACTTCTTGACAATTATTCTGGAAAATATTATGTGAAGAAGTATTTTGGAAGCTAAACCTCGAAGTTTTAAAATAATCACAAAGATTTCCAGGTAAATCTGTCATATGAAATACATTTGTTAATCACCACTCATTCCAAAATCTCCAACAATAAATGAACAAAAAGGCAATAAATGAAAAAAAGCAGGGCACCAGGGTGGCTCAGTGGTTAAGTGTCTACCTTTGGTTCAGGTCATGATCCCAGGATCCTGGTATTGAGCCCACACCCGGCTCTCTGCTCAGTGGGAAGCCTGCTTCTCCCTTTCCCACTCCCCCTGTTTGTGTTCCCTCTCTCACTGTGTCTCTGTCAAATAAATAAAAAAATCTTAAAAAAATGAATAAATAAATGAACAAAACATATATAGTCTAGAACACATAGGGAACAGAAAAGAGAAGAACTCAGATAAAATATATCAACAATACTTTAGGCAGATACAAAGTGTGTGGAACCATGTTGACATCTAGAGCACAGCAAGTTGAAACCTAAATGCCAGGAGAGGGGACAGCTCATAAAATCCTAGTCAATGTATAGCAAAATATTCCAGAAGAGATTAGGAACTAAAAGTAATGGGTAACTCTGGTAGAACTGTCACATAAATTAGAAGACACTCAGTTAAATTTGAAAATTAAATAACATTTTTTTGGCCCAGGTATGTCTGAAACATCTCATGGGGCATACTTATTGTAAAAAAAAAAAAAAATCACTGTTTGTGTGAAATTCAAATGTATCTAAGCATCCTCTAATTTTATACCCCAAATCTTCCACCAGCTGTGAGAACGGGGTGCGAAGTGGTATTTATTTCTGTATATGAATAGTTGAAGTGGGTACAGGAAGCACTGTAATCTCTAGATCTCATCTCTCAGCCCACCCACAGAAGAGAAATTCCCCCTACAGCCCAGCAAGTAATGGAGCATAGCTCCCTAGAGAAACTGAACCAGAGACTGGATTTAGCGTTAGGTGCTCTCTAAGGCAAATCAGGCGAGTCACCATTCTGAAAACACTGGGATTAAGTGAAAGTCTAGATAAGGAAGAAGGTGAGATTCTCCATTATTTTCTCCACTCAGGTTACAGATTCTAGAAGGCAGAATTACCTATCCTCAACTCCATCAAGCCAGAGATTAGAAAATGCCAAATTTAGGAACAAGACCAAGATCCATAGTGTTTGAAGGTCATCAGACCAAATGGTCTAGCTCTCTCCCTGTGATATCTGTACTGTAAAACTGAGATGCCTACTAGATCACCCGATGCTTATAGGATTTTTTTTTCCTTGACAGAGAGAGCGCACAAGCACAAGCAGGGGGAGCAGTAGGCAGAGGGAGAAGCAGACTCCCTGCTGAGCAGGGAGCCCAATGTGAGACTGATCCCAGGACCCAGGGATCATGACCTGAGATGAAGCCAGATGCTTAACCGAATGAGCCATCCAGGCATCCCTCATAGAATTCTTATTAGATTTCGGTGTCTCCTTTTTAAGTAAGGAAGACTGCCAAATATTCATCCATCCATTCATTTATTTATTCAACAAATATTTGTTGACCAACTGCTATTCTAAAAACAAAGACACCTCAGTAAACAAAACTTCTTAACCTGAGAAGAAACTAAAACAAGTAAAAGAAAAAATAAGAAAAATCTATAGTTAATGTAGTCAAAGAGGTAAGAAGAGATTTTGTCCCTTACATATGACCAGTTTATTATTAAAAATGTGAAAAGTAACATTTCGATAATGACAAAAAGCCTTTGGGAATTAAAAAAAATTACAGACTCAAAAACCACTAGACAGATGAGAAAGCTCAGAAAATATTATATATAGAAAAATAAAAATCAAACAAAATAACAGAGAAATGATAGAAAAGTTACTTACTACAGTTAGTCTAACCAATACGAGTTATAGAAAGGGGAAAAAAAAGAAAAATGGAGCTGAAGCAATTATTTTAAAATTACACAAAAATACAATTGCATAACTAAAGAATATGAGTTTTCACATTGAAAGGTATGTAAAATGCTCAGCACAATAAAAGACACACACAAAAGCACATCATTTGTGAAACTGCAAACCAATAAAGATAAAAAGAGTATGCTAAAAGCTTCCAAAGCGAGGGAAGAAAGTTCAGATCCTCCTGTGAAGGATCAGGATGAAAATGACATTGGACTTCTCAATAGCAGCATAAGAAGTTAGAAGAGCAATAAGTCGTGCCTTAAAAATCCTAGGGCAACTTTATTTGCAACAGAAAATCTAAGTCCAGACAATCTAGCAATCAACTATGAAAGTAAATGAGCATGTTTTCAGATTTGCAAGATCTCAAAAGCTGATCTCCAGTGATCTTTTCTCAACAATAAATTTAAAAGAATTTCTCTCTACAGTAGTAGCAGACAACAGGTAATGTACGTAAGGAAAAAAATAACACTATAAGCCTATTATTTGGTAACTGCTATGTTTACATCGGAACAGATAAAGCATTGAAAGTGTTTTCCTCTAGAGCTTGGAAAGTGAGTGTGTCACAGGTAGTGCAGGGGAATTATGTTTTTTGTTTGGGCCTTTGACTACTCTAACTTTTTTAAACTATGTGCAGACAATATCTCTCAAAATAAAATGAAACAAAATAAATTCTACAGAGGATTCCCTAATCCAATTATCCCTCTTACCAGAATAAGAAACTCTAGTAAATATTATATAAATTGGAGCCATAGAGTTCCAATCATCTTTTGGATTTGATTTGTGTGGTTTAGATAAAATATTTGTTAAGTGTGACTTTAATTATGTGACCAAATTAATGCTCACAAAGCAATATAAGAAAAATCCCAAAGATTTGTATTTTCCATAAAGCACAAAGTCAATGAAACCTATTTCCTATAAGTATACAATTTGCCACACTTCTTAAATCCCATCCACAGTTATTTAGGAACATGACTCCTATGACACATGTTTACTTCATGCTCTTCACAGATTTAAGTTCTTCGGTTCCAAACATTACACTCCTTGGTGATAAAATGTTGTCAGTTAATCACAGGCTTAATGATTAAAGTGGAGGTGACTTCTAGGGCAACAAGGAAAAGGTAATTTTTAGTAGGACTACCGAAGAAGTCAGGCAGGAAATTGCTCAGCTTTTTTAAAAAGAAGAGCCAGAGAAATGCAGTAACCAAGGACTGAGCCAGTTTTATACCGCCTTAATTACCCAAAGTGGTAAGTATTTGGAAAGACACATCAATCTAGAACTGACTCTCATTGACATGAGCAACAGATGGCTTATTTCTCTCTTTTTAAAAATTGTCACTTGATTTATCCATAGAATGACAAGTCATGTTTACAATGGGCACTTTCATTTGCCAAATATTGCTGGTATATGTCAGAAATAATGAAACCCAATAAAATAGGTCTCTTTTTTTCAGCATAACAGTATTCATTGTTTTTGCACCACACCCAGTGCTCCATGCCATACGTGCCCTCCCTATTACCCACCACCTGGTTCCCCAAGCTCCCACCCCCCGCCCCTTCAAAACCCTCAGGTTGTTTTTCAGAGTCCATAGTCTCTCATGGTTCACCTCCCCTTCCAATTTCCCTCAACTCCCTTCTCTCCATCTCCGCATGTCTTTGGCTAGCTTCTTCAGTGAAGCTTTGGCCAGATTCCTCCTCCCTTCTCTATCTGGTCCACATGTGTTTCATGGACCTTGTGGATAATATGGTAACAGTGTATATGCCCCTCAAGAACACTGGAAATTTTTTCCAAAAGCTGATACCATACCATGTTTCTTACTACAAAAGGGAGCTAGGGTAATAACATGTGGTAAAACAGCCCTTTGACTGCAGGATATTTATATCCAATCTAGAAAGGACAAAGAAATAGGGTTTTTTTGATGCTACACAGTAGTTAAACAAGAGGGCAACTTAGATGGCTGATAGTGGGGAGAAGTGGATACATGCAAGAATAAGAATGACATTAGTTTTCTTCACATGGTGTTAATTATTCGATCATATTTTTTAAAAAAATAATAAATTGTAGCCTCTGCCTTCGGCCCAGGTCATGATCCCAGGGTCCTGGGATCGAGTCCCGCAACGGGCTCTCTGCTCGGCAGGGAGCCTGCTTCCTCCTCTCTCTCTGCCTGCCTCTCTGCCTACTTGTGATCTCTGTCTGCCAAATAAACAAATAAAATCTTTAAAAATAATAATAATAATAAATTGTGACGGCTTTGCAAACATTAGAATCTATCAGAAAATATTTGCTACCCTGGAAATCATTCCTAAATTTATTTTTACTCAGTCATTCAAATATGTTCACTGAGAAGTATTCTTTCAAAAATACTTACTGAGCTCTTACAATGGACCAGGCATTTTTATAAGTGGTAGGAACAAAACTGTGCACTAAGACACAATATTTTCTGCTCCAGTGAAGCTTACATTCCAATGGGGGTACATGGAGGCTGGCAATAAAGCAAATAAATAAGTGCCGTACATACTATGCAAGTTGAAGAGAAGTGTAAGAACAAAATCCGAAAGAACAAAATGTGTTCATTTCTTTAGAGAAAAAGAAAAGTTCAAAGTTGAAAGTAAAAATCCAGTCATCAGAACGAACATCTACATCTAACGTTCTGTACTCTTTGCTGTTGAGTCCTACCACACACACACAAATTCACAAAAATTTTACATTTCATTATATCGAGGTCACTTAATAGAGGATAATTATGTTACGAAAATATGAAATAAATTTGCCTGCTTAGAAACACGTGCCTTGGTGAGTTTTAAATACTTAATTGGTCTAATTGCTTTAAAATATTTAATATGGTCCTTCCATACACATTTTCAGAATTGGAAAGTAGCTTGTGCTCTATCTTGTATAATGGAAATATTGTAAAATTACTTTTTCCAAATAAATGAAGCCCTACATTGACTTCTAATTTTTAAGTTCTTCAGAGCCTTAAAATCAATTATTAATTCAATCTTATGGTTATCTTGAGACACACACAGACAAGCCCTCACTAGCATGCCCTCACATGCATGCATGCGTGCATGGGCACACACACAAACACAGAGTTGCAAGCAGATTATTGAGAGTGCAACCTTTCTGGTACAGAAGATTTGTTTATAGTGAACTAAGAGGTCCTTAAAGGCAATAATAGGTGTTTCTGGAAGGGACAACACAGTGACTGCAGTAAATGCAGACTTAGCATTCTATGAATGTTTGATGATGAATGGCTATTAATGAATTCGTATCCACGTTCTCGACTGAAAACTAAAATGACCTTTTCACCACGTGCCTGACTAAAAAGATGTTTAATTACAACTGTTGCTTCTATAGTTTTTAGACTCTAAAATACAATAACGAGATCAATTTATCACCAGACCACTTTTCACGATCCAACGTGATTTGTTCAGGATTGAGAACTAATGGCTTCTTCCAGCATAGACCTTCAGATTCAAAAATAATCTATTTGCTGGCATCAGGCTGACATCCAATTTCAGTTCCTATAGAAACACATTAGAGAAAATGGGTGTTTTTTTAAGAATTGTTTTCCCTGACATGTGTTGTAGTGTGATATTTACACTGCTGTCTGTGCTCATTATGGATTGCGCTGATTATACAGCAGGAGTGTCAACGGAACTGAGTGGTTTATTCTTCCCCGGGACTGGAGCACAAACGAGAGAGTCAAGCTTACCTGAGTGTGTCCTTATTGCTTCAGAAAAATTTTCACAAACAAAATTCAATCAACTTTTCTGTCCCCGATTGAGCCACATACACCCACAATACAAACAAAGTGAGGCAGGAATCTATCAAAATCCTAGAGAACACAGGCAGTAACCTCTTCGACATTGGCCACAGCAACTTCTTTCAAGACATGTCTCCAAAGGCAAAGGAAACAAAAGTGAAAATGAACTTCTGGGACTTCATCAAGATCAAAAGCTTCTGCACAGCAAAGAAAACAGTCAACAAAACAAAGTGGCAACCCACGGAATGGGAGAAGATATTCGCAAATGACACTACAGACAAAGGGCTGATATCCAAGATCTATAAAGAATCCTCAAACTCAACACACACAAAACAGATAATCACATACAAGAGACAGACTTTCTTTTGCTATGTCAGATTAGTTGTTACTCTTAGGTGTTAGGGACCAAGTTGTGGCAGATAATTTCTGGAGGACTGGTGATTTCTCTTTCTTGACCTGACTGGAGGTTATATGAGCCTTCCACTTTATAATAATTTCTTAAAGTTTACAACTGTTTCATGGACTTCTCTGCTGATGTGTTATTTCACAACAAAAAGTTTAAAACAGATGAATGTCTAATGCATACATTTTAAGACTTCAACTTTATTAGTCATCATAACAATACTAAATTGGTAAAGCATGAACTTTGTATTTAATTTACTAAAAGTTAAATTATACATAATACTGGAAATTGTGTGATGCTATCAGTATTAACAAATACTGTTAGCAAATATGCTGATCAAAGCAATTCTGGAAAACATCTGATAATCTGTAGTAAGCGCTTTTGTTTATTAGTACCAATGGCATTTTAGAAATCTCAAGGAATTAATCTAAAATGAGAAAAAATGTGTAAGATAGATTAATCATCATATGATTTATAGATGCAGTGTTAGGAACCACAGGGTCAACAATGGAGATAACCTGAATTCATTAAATTGACAATTGAATTTTTGAATATATTTTTGGCTATTATGTATAGAAAACTGCCATATATCATGCAACACCAAATATGCAGAAAATACTTTTCCTAGAAACATGAACTATGCCTTCTATGGTCTCAGTGTTTGATCCTTCCAAAATTCACATGTTGGATTCTTAAAGCCCAACGTGATGATGTTAGGAGGTGAGGTCTTCGGGATTTGATTAGATCATGAGGTGGAGCTTTCATGAATGGGATTAGTGTTATAATAAGAGAGATCTTACAAAGGTCTCTCAGCCCTTCCTATATGTGAGGTCATGTGGAGAAGTCAGTGAACCAGAAGAAGGTCCACACCCAACTGTGTGGGCATTCATGTCCATATGGACTTTCAGCCTCCAAAACTGTGAGAAATAAATTTGTGTTCTTTATAAGCTACCCAAGCTAAGGTACTTTTTAATAGCATCCCAAACAGACTAAGACAATGCCAAAACGTTTACTTAAACATATTTTGAGCAGTGTAAATATGGACTGTTTTTCTTTATCAGGGTTTTATTCCACCATATTTTAGGCACTAGGTATATTTTTTCTCATAATCTGAAATAATGAACAAAAACATGCAAACGTGATTCATCTGACAATTTTATTTTACCTTTTATTTCTTTGTTTCCAATCAGAATGCATTTTTTTTCTTTCAAAAGCTGATTACACTGGCTAGAACCTCCAGTTTTCCCCATTAAGTAAATTTGATATAGGTTTTTCATAGTCCTTTGTCAGACTGAGACACTTTCCTTCTGTTCTAAGTTTATTGTAAAATTTTATCATAAATGTATATTGGATTTTATCAAATGTTTCATTCTCTATATTTAAAATATCATGTGATCTTTGTCCTTTGTTCCATTAATTTGCTATATTTAATTAATTAAATTTCAATTGTTAAACAAATTTAAATTCCTAGGATAAATCCCACTTGCTCATCATATATAATCCTAGTTATATGTTGCTGGATTTATTATGCTAATATTTTGTTAATGATTTTGGCATCAATATTAAGAAGGGATTTTTAATCTGTTCTTGCTTTTCTTATGAGAGCTTCATCTGGCTTCGGTGTCAAGGTAAGACTGGTCTTATATCCCTTCCTTCTCTATGTTCTGGAAAAATATGTAGTGATTGAAAGGAAAATTCTCAAAACTACTATGCAGCAGCTATGGAAACAAAAAGTACGGAATAAATCACTCAAGCTAAAGATTTATCAGAACTTATACTTAAGTGGCCCCTGAATGAGGTTGGGACAAACCCTCTTGAAATGGTAGGCACTGGGTCGGGGAAGAAAGCTCAGGTAAAAACAGTAGCCCTTACTAGAAAACAGAAGGAAAAAAATTGCCTGCCCACAACTTCTCCAGAGTTACTAAACAGTCTGAAGGCATCTCAGCCAGATGCTACTTTAACTAGGAAGACAGAGGAAACTTCCTTTTGATATAAGATAGACATCTCTATCATGGCTTTGAATTACCTAAGCATACGTCCAGAGACTGTTTTAAATCAAAGACACTATTTAATCCACAAAATCAATTTTTAACCATTAATTATCAAATCTAATTTTCCTTTCACTTCATTGCTACAAGGGGTAGGAAAAAAAAAGTTCCACAAAACTTAAAATCCATGGTTTATTTTCCTATAAAAGTGTATTTTATTTGGCTTAACATAGTGACTGACATAAATACAGAGGACCAAAAATTTGAGCTCATGGAAGTTCTGAGGAGCAGCTTAAGGATGAGAATCTCATCAGAGCATATTCTACTGAGAAGAGAATGCATCCATAGACTCAGGGGAGAGGGCAGAGGCATTTTACTTAAGTGTTT
Organism: Meles meles; assembly: GCF_922984935.1. NCBI lineage: Eukaryota > Metazoa > Chordata > Mammalia > Carnivora > Mustelidae > Meles > Meles meles. The sequence continues at coordinate 90,881,305 of NC_060069.1, read as the reverse complement.
TAAATTACTCAACATAAAATAAATGTATAGTTTCAGACATGTATTCAGTAAAATCACGTGTTTAGCAGAGCATGATTTTAGTAGAAAATGCTCACCGGTTCAAACAATCAATTGCTGCAAGTCCTAAGCTAGGTTAATACATTATAAAACTGAAAATATTTATTATTTGATCTGAAAATATTTTCTTACCTCAAGTTGAGTAGTTTTAAAGAGAAGATATGACTGAGTTTTGCCTAGTGTAAACAACTGAAAATCAAAAAATTCTAATGAACATCAATCTTCCACTTCCACTATATCTACTAGATATAGATAGGTATATGGATAATCAGGAAAAGTAGCCTGGAGCAAATATTTTGGATATGTTTTTACAATAAAAATAATATTAACATCATTTCATTTATACTCCCCCCCCCATTTCATTAACTTCTTCATTAGAAAATCAGGAATACTGGTGCTTGGTAGAAAAATCTTTTTTTTCATTTTTTATTGCTTTCCTTCTGCCAAACGAATGAACTTGAGGTATAAAGTGAATTAGTAGGATAAGAATGTTACTTTCATCCAATTTTAAACTATACTTTCATATGATTTACTTCCCAGCATAGGTTGATAATATGATCTAAGTAGTAAGAACACAGAGCACAAAATAATTACATCAAATTCTTTACTCTATTTTCAGGAGATCCTGTACTCTACACTAAACAATTCTTCTCTGGAAGGAAAAAGCTTTTTCTCTAAGTAGACATAATCAAATCCTGAAGCAGTATCATTATGTCTTTCTATTGTTACCAGAAAAATTAGGGGAGAACTGAAGCTCTCCATTCCGGATGTTTTATGCAGTGTTTACCACATTTTAGCTAGCTTGCAAAAAAAAAAAAAGAAAGAAAGAAAGAAAGAAATTTGACTCATGAATATCTTTCCCATGCACTTACTTTTGAACTCAACTTATCTTTGTAGTGGTCATATATTATCAATATATCACAGTTACCTAAACATTTTTCACAGAAATTTTCTATGCTGAAATGACAGATAGATATAGTCTCAATATTAGACAATGCCTCTTTTCTTCTTCTTTTTTTTTTTTTGACAATGCCTCCTTTCAAAATTTACTTTTAGGAATACATTTTTGAAAGTTCAATGCTAATATGCACACACACTTGCCCACATGAACACTATTATATGTACATACACACTATATATATATACACACTATTTACATATATACAGACATGCTATTTACATATATACATTTGGAAAAAACTATTTTTCATTTTGATACTGTAAATAACCTCTTAAGTCACATTAAGTATCTGCTGATTTTTTTTTTTTAATGATGAAGTAGGAAACTGTGCAGTAAGGAAAATGTAGCTTATTTTTTCTTATTCCCCAAAGGTAGTTATCTCATGCACTAAGCCACATATTTAATTATCTACTCTTTACCATGCTTACTTGCAAACTAGAGCTATTTTTAGCAATCACTTAATCTTTTCTCGAATTCAGTTACAGTGTTTCAATATCCTCTTAGAACTGCAAAGTCTACAATGTCATCACATAATATACTTGGGATGGGGGAGGGGGGTATTTATCTTAAAATTACTCTAAGTTTTATCTAGATTAATTAGTTCTATCAAATAAAACTATTATTTCAGGTAATGCCTTAGCGTGTGCATTTTTCTCCAGCAGAGATAAAAAAAACAGGCAAAAGAGCTTTAATCTCTTTAATAAATAGTAAAGAAGAATGTTCTAATGGGAATAAAAGAGTTGTAAATGCAAATTTTGGATTACCATTAACTCTTCCATTTTCCCCCTTGATTACATCCAGCTAGCTTAAAAGATATTCTATTCAAATCTGTGTTATTTTTTTACTTATGGAATAATTTTTCATAGTAACTTTCACTAACTGGTAAAAGAGAACTCCATCTCAAAGTAAATAGCATGAATTTGTTTCAGTAAACTTGAACAGAGTAGTGCACTCATTACGTGTGAGGAGGCGCCTGCAGTAAGATAAGCAAACACTGGATGCTATTTGAAGATTAATGAATGCAAAGCAATTTTCTCCTTCTGGCATTCAGCATCATATTACAATGCCATATTATCACTAAGGAAGATATCCATTCAATATTTTTATTTTTATTTTTTTATTTTATTTATTTGACAGAGAGAAATCACAACTAGGCAGAGAGTCAGGCAGAGAGAGAGAGGAGGAAGCAGGATCCCCGCGGAGCAGAGAGCCCGATGCGGGGCTCGATCCCAGGACTCTGGGATCATGACCTGAGCCGAAGGCAGAGGCTTTAACCCACTGAGCCACCCAGGCGCCCCTCCATTCAATATTTTTAAATAAGCACTATGTCTACATTAAACTCTGCCACACATTTCATATGAGCATAAATAATTATAATAGGAACATGGCCTATTTTAAGCTCCTGACTGGTATTACTAATTTAGTCCTATAAAAGTTATTTTAATTACCCAGATTACTGTTGAAGCAACTGAGTCAACGAAGACACTAAAGAAAATTCCTCAGGTTTATAGAACCCTCAAGAATTTACTCTAACATCTAAAAATTAAAACTTATGCAGCCCAACATCAGAACCCACACTCTTCAGCCCATGAACTTCCGTTTACCTTCCAGTATGATAAATCTTTAAGTTCATTAAGCTTGCAGTTTAATAGTGGATATTCCTATCTTGTTATGTCTACATGTTACAGAAAGTCAGGAAAGTTCTACTGAAAAATTATAATATTATCATCTCAAAAATTTAAAACTTCAAAGTTATTAAGTGGTGAATCATTTTAGGATCAATTAAAGTTTAATTAGATAAGTTTTTAAATTCAGAATTCTTGTTTGTCACAACGTAAAAATATTTCTTTTTAACATGCAGGTGGGTGTTTGCAATTAAAGTAACAATTCAATCGTTGTATTACTTTTCATTGTTAATGAGAAATATAAAAATGTATTACCTGTAAAACCTAAAGAAGATTAATTTTGATTAAATAATCTCTAATATCTTTTGAAGCTCTAAAACCTAGGACAATAAATTTATTAGCATCATTAGCAAGTATGTATTATTATGATTTAAGGAAAAATCTCTGCTAATTAGAAACCTGCAAAGATAATTTACATCACATTATTATGCAATATAAACATAATTAAATAGAAGTTTTATTTGAATTAATTTAACCCTAAAACTGTGATCGCTAATTTTAATAATACTAACCACAATATAAAAACAATTCACATTTTTCTTAAAACCTGTATTAACTTGCTAGAGCTGCCATAAAATATCCCAGACAGGGTGGCTTAGACAACAAAAAAATATTTTCTCACAGTTCTGGAGGTTAGAAGACAAAGATCAAGGTGTTAGCAGGTTTGCTCTCTTCTGAGGCCTCTCTCCTTAGCGTGTAGATGGCCATCTTCTTGCTGTGTTCCTAAATAGTTTTTTCTCTGTGTATGTGCATCCCTGCTGTCCCTTTATGTGTCTAAATATCCTGATCTTATGAAAGCACAAGTCAGATTGGGCTAAGGCCCACTCTTATGGCCTCAGTTGAGATTAATAACATCTATCACATCTATCTGCAAGTCAGTAACGTTCTGAGGTAAAGGTGATTAGGGCTTCAACATAAACTGGAGCAAAGCAGACACAACTCAGCCCATAACACTGACTTTTATTAATATAATAAAGAGAGAACTGGTATAACATACTGAATTAGTTTGTATGGATAAAGACTGTAAAATTCTTAAAGGTATTGAAAATGAATGATGGAATAATCTTTTTCTGGGATGCCTGGGTGGCTCAGTTGGTTAAGTCACTGCCTTCAGTCAGGTCATGATTCCAGGGTCCTGGGATCGAGTCCCGCATCCAGCTCCTTGCTCGGCAGGGAGCCTGCTTCTCTCTCCACCTCTGCCTGCTTGTGCATTCTCTTTCTCTGATAAATAAATAAAATCTTAAAAAAAAAAAAATCTTTTTCTGCATTATGATTCTAGAGTTATTTAGTAAATGAATTGCCAGTTTTTCAATATCCTCCTCCCACTACATTGGCAGTGCAAATTATATTTGCTCAGGTGGCTGTCAATTCATTCTAAAGGGGTAGCTTATACCTAGTTCTACACAAAGATGTAGAAGAATGTTGCAAAGGCCTTTATAATATAATTGATTTCCTAAAATGTAATCCATATATAAGAGTATATAAAAAACTATTTACTCTATGTGTTTCTGGGTCTTATAAATTTTAATACTCTCATATCACCCCTGCCAAGAAAGAGAAAGAAAATGAACTTTAGGGAAAAACTATATTAAGGAGAGGTAAGTTAAATATTCACAGAGATAACAACTTAATTCAATTAGATTTTTTTAGCTTTTAAGTCACTCATAATATTAATCTGTGATAAAATTACCTTGAAGGTAATTTACCAATATCTACTAAAATCTAATATCTAATAATGTTCTTTCACTTTAGACTGGCTACCTAATATCTGTAAGCTCAATAGGAAGAATTTTGAGTTTAAAATGTGCATTTTAAAATGAAACAAGATGGGATTGGGAGGGAGACAAACCATAAGTGACTCTTTATCTCACAAAACAAACTGAGGGTTGCTGGGGGGAGGGGGGGTTGGGAGAGGGGGGTGGGGTTATGGATATTGGGGAGGGTTTGTGCTATAGTGAGTGCTGTGAAGTGTGTAAACCTGGCAATTCACAGACCTGTACCCCTGAGGATAAAAACACATTATATGTTTATGTTTATAAAAAAATAAAAAATAATTTAAAATTTTTTTTTAAATGTGCATTTTATGCTTGTCTATATTTTCTAATTTTTCAACAATGACTTTATATTTACAAAGAAATATTTCAAATTATTTTGTTATGCTATTTATTCTGGACATTTCTTAATATAATCACAGAAAATAAAAATTTCAAAAACACGTTCAAATATTCTGGACCTCAGAATTTTTTAAGTTTGAAAACCCACTGTTAAGTTAGAGGCAATAGTAACAACTGTCATTAGAAAATAAGTTTTAAGTTGAATCCTTAGAGACTCTTCCTGGCATGTAGTAGATGCTCAATAAATTTTCCTTGCATGGATGGATAAGTGAATAAATAAATGCATATCATTAAATACACCAATGGAGTCCCTGCCACACTTGTCATAAATATATTTTTCATGGTCATATATCAAGTATTTTTAATTACTATCTTGAGTAAATCCAACCTATAAATAAATAGATTAACCATATATACCCAACTTAATGATGTTCTGAACTTAAGTGCAACAATTTTTTTTTCTTCCTTTAGTTCAGCCATACATTGTCAAGGTTAAACCTTGAACTTATTATCAGAATATTTACTACTTCAAAACCCTAACTTCAAAGTCCCACTCTCCTCCCAGTCCACTTATTTAAGGAAAACATGACTTCGATTCCTTTGACAATGATTTTTTTTTCTCAACTTCCTTATTCCTAAACACTTCATTCCTATTCTTCTGGCAAATTGTTATCTTTATACATAACCTGCTTTCTGCATTCTCTATGCTAGTTGGTTTACTAGCTAAATATTGCAGAAAAAAAAAAAACCACACACACACATACACACAAACTTAATTGATATCACTATTATTTATCATTTACAAATTGAAATTCTCATTTCCTAAGGTTCCATTTCATAATATTCTTTGTGCTCAAAATTCCATTGCCTTTAAAACTCCATCTTAACTGATGACATCAGCCATACTTCATATTAAAAACTGGAGCTACTGGGGAGGAGACAAGATGTCGGGGAAGTAGGAGGAGGCTCCATTTCAACCTGTGCCCTAAAGTGAGCTGATTACCTACCAAAGAACTCTGATCATCCCTGAAATCAGCCTGAGATTAGAATTATACACTTCTGGATCTCTACGGGGGCTGAAGACGCCAGTGGGCAGAAGCGTTCCAGGGTGCACCTTGCCTGTACCACGGTCGATACATTCAGCTACACATCCGTTCAGCCATCTCTCACCAAAATGACTAGGAGGAGGAATGCCCAACAGAAGAAAAATTCAGAGACTGGGCCTTCTGCAACAGAGCTAATTGATATGGACATAGACAATATGTCAGAAAGGGAATTCAGGCTATCAATTATCCAAGCAATAGCTAGGTTGGAGAAAGCCATGGATGACAAAATGGAATTGATTAGGGCAGAAGTGAAAGTTCACAATGTTCTCAATGAGTCCCAATCTAATCTAAATTCTCTAAAAGCTAGGGTAACTGAGACAGAAGATAGAATTAGTGATCTGGAGGACAAAGAGATAGAGAAAAAGGATCAGGAGGAAGCCTGGAACAAACAGCTTAGAAGCCACAAAAACAGAATTAGGGAAATAAATGACGCCATGAAATGTTCCAACATCAGAATTATTGGAATCCCTGAGGTGCAGGAGAAAGAAAGAAGACTAGAAGATATTCAACTAGAAGTTGAACAAATTCTCCATGAAAATTATCCCAATCTCGCAAATGGAACCAGTGTTCGAGTATTAGAGGCAGAATGGACTCCCTCCAAATTATAGAATCTAGAAAGACCTCAAGACACCTGATAGTGGAAGTGATGAATCGTAATTGTAGACAAGAGCTCCTGATAGCAGCTAGGACAAAGAAATTCCTTACATACAGAGGAATGCCCATCAGAATAACGTCAGACCTGTCCACAGAAACATGGGAGGCCAGAAAGGGCTGGCATGATGTATTCAGGGCATTAAATGAGAAGAACATGTAGTCAAGAATACTTTATCCAGCAAGACTGACATTCAAAATGGATGGGGAAATAAAGAGCTTCCAAGACCAGCAAGGTTTAAAAGAGTATGCGACCACCAAGCCGACACTGCAGGAAATATTAAGAGGGGTTTCTATAAAAGAGGGAAAATCCTAAGAATATCATTGAACAGAAATATATGGAGACAATCTATAGAAACAAAGACTTCACAAGTAACACGATGTCAATAAAAATGTATCTTTCAATAATCACTCTCAACGTGGATGGCCTAAATGTGCCCATAAAACGACACAGGGTTGCAGATTGGATAAAACGACAGGACCCATCCATATGTTGTCTACAAGAGACCCATTTCGAACATAAGGATACACCCAGACTGAAAGTGAAGGAATGGAGAAGCATCTTTCATACCAATGGACCTCAAAAGAAGGCTCGGGTAGCGATTCTCATATCAGATAAATTAGATTTTAAACTAAAGACTGTAGTCAGAGATACAGAAGGACACTATATAATTCTTAAAGGGACTATCCACCAAGAAGATCTAACAATTGTTAATATTTATGCCCCCAATATGGGAGCAGCCAATTACATGAGAAAACTGTTAATCAAGATAAAGAGTCATATTGATATGAATACATTGATAGTAGAAGATCTTAACATACCATTCTCAGTAACAGACAGATCATCATCCAAACAGAAAATCAATAATGAAACAAGAGCACTGAATGACACACTGGACCAGATGGACCTCAAAGATATATACAGAACATTCCACCCTAAAATAAAAGAATACTCATTCTTCTCGAGTGCACATGGAATCGTCTCCAGAATAGACCACATACTGGGTCACAAATCAGGCACAACCAATACCAAAAGATTGAGATTATTCCCTGCATATTCTCAGATCACAATGCTTTGAAACTGGAGCTCAACCACAAGCAAAAGTTTGGAAGGAACTCAAACACCTAGAAGCTAAAGACCACTCTGCTTAAGAATGTTTGGATCATCCAGGAGATCAAAGAAAAACTTAAACAATTCATGGAAACCAATGAAAAGGAAGACACTTTGGTCCAAAACCTATGGGATACGGCAAAGGAGGTCCTAAGGGGGAAATACATAGCCATCCAGGCCTCCCTCAAAAAAACTGAAATATCCAGAATACACCAGCTATCTTTATATCTTAAAGAACTGGAGAATCAACAGCAAATTAAGCCAACTCCACACACAAGAAGAGAAATAATCAAGATTAGAGCAGAGATCAATGAGATAGAAACTAGAGATATAGTAGAACACATCAATGAAACTAGAAGCTGGTTTTTTTTGAAAGAATCAATAAGATCAAAAAGCCACTGGCCAAACTAATCCAAAATAAAAGAGAGAAGGCACAAATTAATAAAATTATGAATGAAAATGGAGAGATCACAACTAGCACCAAGGAAATAGAAACAATCATCAGAAGTTATTATCAACAGTTATATGCCAATAAGTTAATCAACCTAAATGAAACGGATGCATTCCTGGAAAACTATAAACTTCCAAAATTGAACCAGGAAGAAACTGACAACCTGAATAGACCGATATCTAGTAATGAGATGGAAGCAGTGAGCAAAAACCTCCCAAAAAACAAGAGTCCAGAACCTGATGGATACCCTAGGGAATTCTACCAAACTTTCAAAGAAGAAATAACACCTATTCTTCTGGAGCTGTTTCAAAAAATTGAAGCAGAAGGAAAACTCCCAGACTCTTTTTATGAAGCTGGCATTACCCCGATCCCCAAACCAGGCAAAGACCCCAGCAAAAAGGACAATTTCAGACCAATATCCCTGATGAATATGGATGCTAAGATTCTCAGCAAGATCCTAGCAAATAGGATCCAACAGCACATTAAAAAGATTAAAGATGATTATTAAAAGATTATTTAAAAGATTATAAAAGAAGGTGGGATCCATCCCTGAGTTGCAAGAATGGTTCAACATTCGCAAATCAATGTGATAGAACAAAGCAATAAAAGAAGAGAGAAGAAACACATGGTTCTCTCAATTGATGCTGAAAAAGCATTTGAAAAAATCCAGCACCCATTCCTGATTAAAATGCTTCAAAATATAGGGATAGAGGGAACATTCCCCAACTTCATAAAATCTATCTATGAAAAACCCACAGCAAATATCATCCTCAATGGGAAAAAGCTCACAGCCTTCCCGTTGAGATCAGGAACATGACAAGGATGCCCACTCTCACCACTCTTGTTCAACATAGTATTAGAAGTCCTAGCAACAGCAATCAGACAACAAAGAGAAATAAAAGGTATCCAAATTGGCAATGAAGAAGTCAAACTCTCTCTCTTCACAGATGATGTGATACTTTATATGGAAAACCCAAAAGACTCCACCCCCAAACTACTAGTACTCATACAGCAATTCAGTAATGTGGCAGGATACAAAGTCAATGTACAGAAATCAGTTGCTTTCTTATACACTAACAATGAAAACACAGAAAGGGAAATTAGAGAATCGATTCCATTTACTACAGCACCAAGAACCATAAGATACCTAGGAATAAACCTAACCAAAGAGGTAAAAGATCTGTACTCAAGGAACTATAGAACACTCATGAAAGAAATCGAGGAAGACACAAAAAGATGGAAGACCATTCCATGCTCTTGGATTGGAAGAATAAACATTGTTAAAATGTCTATACTGCCTAGAGCAATCTATACTTTTAATGCCATTCCGATCAAAATTCCACCAGTATTTTTCAAAGAGCTGGAGCAAATAATCCTGAAATTTGTATGGAATCAGAAGAGACCCCGAATTGGTAAGGAAATGTTGAAAAAGAAAAACAAAACTGGCGGCATCACATTGCCTGATTTCAAGCTTTACTACAAAGCTGTGATCACCAAGACAGCGTGGTATTGGCATAAAAACAGACACATAGACCAGTGGAACAGAGTAGAGAGCCCAGATATGGACCCTCAACTCTATGGTCAAATAATCTTCAACAAAGCAGGAAAAATGTACAGTGGAAAAAAGACAGTCTCTTCAATAAATGGTGCTAGGAAAATTGGACAGCTATATGTAGAAGAATGAAATGCGACCATTCTCTTACACTGTACACAAAGATAAACTCGAAATGGATAAAAGACCTCAACGTGAGACAGGAATCCATCAGAATCATAGAGGAGAACATAGGCAGTAACCTCTTTGATACCAGCCACAGCAACTTCTTTTAAGATATGTCTCCAAAGGCAAAGGAAACAAAAGCAAAAATGAACTTTTGGGACTTCATCAAGATCAAAAGCTTCTGCACAGCAAAGGAAACAGTCAACAAAACAAAAAGGCAACCCACGGAATGGGAGAAGATATTTGCAAATGACAATACAGACAAAAGGCTGATATCCAGGATCTATAAAGAACTTCTCAAACTCAACACACACAAAACAGATAATCGTGTCAAAAAATGGGCAGAAGACCTGAACAGACACTTCTTCAATGAAGACATACAAAAGGCTATCAGACACATGAAAAAATATTTATCATCACTAGCCATCAGGGAGATTCAAATTAAAACCACATTGAGATACCACCTTACACCAGTTAGAATGGCCAAAATTAGCAAGACAGGAAACAACGTGTGTTGGAGAGGATGTGGAGAAAGGGGAACCCTCTTACACTGTTGGTGGGAATGCAAATTGGTGCAGCCAATTTGGAGAACAGTGTGGAGATTCCTTAAGAAATTAAAAATAGAGCTTCCCTATGACCCTGCAATTGCACTACTGGGTATTTACCCCAAAGATACAGATGTAGTGAAAAGAAGAGCCATCTGTACCCCAATGTTCATAGCAGCAATGGCCACGGTCACCAAACTGTGGAAAGAACCAAGATGCCCTTCAATGGACGAATGGATAAGGAAGATGGGAAGATGTGGTCCATATACACTACGGAGTATTATGCCTCCATCAGAAAGGATGAATACCCAAGGTTTCTATCAACATGGATGGAACTGCAAGAGATTATGCTGAGTGAAATAAGTCAAGCAGAGAGAGTCAATTATCATATGGTTTCACTTATCTGTGGAGCATAAGAAATAACACAGAGGACATGGGGAGATGGGAGAGGAGAAGGGAGCTGAGGGAAATTGGAGGGGGAGATGAACCATGAGAGGCTATGAACTCTAAAAAACAATCTGAGGGTTTTGAAGGGGTGGGGGGTGGGAGGTTGGGGGAGCCTGGTGGTGGGTATTATGGAGGGCACATATTGCATGGAACACTGGGTGTGGTGCATAAACAATGAATTCTGTTACACTGAAAAGAAATTAAATTAAAAAAAAAAAGGAGCTATCAGGGCAGCTCTCTGGTTCAGTTGGTGAAAGGTGTGACTCTTGATCTCGAGGTCATGAGTTTTAAAGACTTCTATGTATCTGCATTGGGTTGTTTGGTGACCCCCCCCTTCCAAAAGATATATCCAAATCCTAACCCCATTGTGAATATGACCTATTTACAAATAGATTGTTGCAAGTTGAGGATCTTGAGATGAGATTACCCTATATATAAAGTGGGCCATGATTCCAACAACAGGTATCCCTATAAGAGGGAAAAGAGGGATATTTAAGGTAGAGAGACACAGGAGAGAAGGTGATCTGAAGATGGAGACAGAGAATGGAGGCATGCAACCCCAAGCCTGGAGCCACCAAAAGCCCCAAGAGGGAAAAATGATTCTCCTCTAGACATCTGGAGGGCATATGCCCTTAAAGATACCTTGACTTTGAACTTCAAGCTTCCACAACTATGAGAGAATATTTCTGTTGTTTTAGGCCATAAAGTTTATGGTAGTTTGACATATCACCCTAGGAAAATTAGATAATATAACAGTAATTTTTCACATGCATTATTTATATGTAACAGGGATATAGTTTCAAAAAAATTTAAAATAATCAGATCAAGAAAGCACACAGTATAAATATTACTGTTCAGTCTACCTTCAACATTTTTATGTTGAAACATTTTATTTTTTATTTTTATTTTTATTTTTTTTTAGATTTTTATTTACCTATTGGAGAGAGAGACAGAGATAGTGAGAGAGAGCAGGAGCAGGGCAGAGAGGGAGAAGATGGCTCCCGGCTGAGCAGGGAGCTCAGTGTGGGACTCCATTCCAGGACCTTGGGATCATGACCAGAAATGCTGGTGCTTAACCCACTGGGCCCCCCAGGTGCATTTTATTGAAACATTTTAAACCTGCACAAAATTTGTAAAGGATAATATAATAAGTTGCTTATGCCCTGTATCTAGACTCACCAATTGGCACCTTTTTGACACATCTTCTTTATTTCTCTTTCTAATTTATTTTTTTTTTTTTCTGAATCACTGGAGAGTAGTTTGCAGACATAATGAAACTTCACCTTTAACTAATTCAGTGCATTTCCAAAGGGTAATGACACTGACATTTTGGAAGAGTACAAGAATAGTTATTTTATAGAACATCACTTAGTTTAGGTTTCCCTGATTATTTCTCCTGAGTAAGTAGAGATTAGGGGTTTGCCTAGAATAATACTTAAATATTATATCTTTCTCAGTCTATCACATCATAAGATATCAAGAATTCCACACTGTAAAGAAACACCAAAAATAATTGGGGGTGAGATATACCATTCTGGCTTACCAAGGGGTTAACCACACTAGCTATTGTTGTTAGTATCATCATCCCAGTGCCCCACTTTCAATACTTGCTATCACTAGATCCAAATATCAGAGAAATCCTTCTTCCAACCTCTAGGCAAGTGAAGGATCCACTCCAAAGAAATCACTCTCAGGGCCTAGAATTACCTGCAAGTAGAATAAATGGACCTTTAATTCCCCAGTTGGATTTCTGCCCTGCAACAAAATGGCTGTTCTGCCTTATCAGCAGGAAGAGAAATGTAATAGGAAGCCTATGGAGGAAGCTGAGATGCAGTGGAGATACAGTGGGTGAGTTGATATACTCAGATTTAGAGATAGCCAGGATTTCCTGTGGGTTAAGTGGTTGTCAAGGATGGTAGCCAACTCAAAGTAACTTGTTGGCATCAAAAATGATCAGTAGATGAAAAGACTCCAGAAGCAAAAGTCAATGTCCTGTATCAGATTGAGACAGGTCTCTTCACTAGAGTAGCCTTTTACATGGTTCCCATTTTTTATAGACACACTTCACTGTAGGGTCAACATTTGGTCACCTCCTTGCAGGGGTCATTAATGGTCAGACAGCATAGCTAGAGAAACATCAGCAACAGAAGAATGATATTGCATACCCAAGTAATTAAATTAAAATCAACAACAACTAGTGCCTAATTTCCCAAATACCTCTTCCTTGCCAAACAACAGAGAAAATATGAGAAGATTGACACATGGAAGAGAAGCAAAAAGATTATATATTCCTCAATTTCCAGTAGCTTGTTCTGAAATGTAATCTGTGGTGGGGGGATGGGGAGGGCTTGAGCATATGCTGGATACGAGATGGAAATTTCAGATAGTAACTATTAGTAATAATGGAATGTGCAAGCAAAAAATTAGGAGATCACCTTAAAATGTTAAGGGGCACTCAGGGCAATTTAACAGAGAGATCTTCCACCTGTGATTAGATGAAATAAGCTTGCTTTATGTTTCCACCCCACTGAGTTTAGACTATTCAATGAGATGGCTGCATTTGTAATTGAGATTCTCTTTCAGATTTCTAGTACTTCTTCCCACCTACTTTAAGATGTATCTGATGAGGAGGAGGACGTGACAGAGGACAAAATATGAAACAACTCATCTTTGAGATTTGAGAATCCCTGTTCTTCCTAGCTAAAATCTTCCAGTTCTATCATGACTATTTGGCCAAAAGCTCTTCTCCCTGTAGCAAGAATCTCTGCTTGTCATAGTTCAATTTAGCAAAAAGAAAGGAAATGAAGAGAGTAGGGGGAAAGGCAGGGGTGACATACACATAGTGGTGGAGTGGGCTGTCATTTGTGGACGTGCTGATTAGTATTCCACAAGCAATCACCAGTCCCATTGCTCCAGGACACCAGTTCTTTGCATCATTTGTCTTTGAGTCTGAAGCACTGCAGAACCATTTCTGGCATTTTCAAAAAGCCATTCCTGTTGAGTTCTGGACTGAGGTTTTCTGATGTCAGGCTAACATCATTTTTTTGAGATCCCTCAAAATTGGTGTTCTACTCTTCGCATTTTTTTTCCTCCCTTCTTTTGGGAACTCTTAGGTTTAAACATTTCTAATATATGCGTGTAAAAAAATACATTCCTAAATACATACAATATCAAGAGTAAATTTTTTTTTAAAGATTTTATTTATTTATTTGACAGAGATCACAAGCAGGCAGAGAGGCAGGCAGAGAGAGAGGAGGAAGCAGGCTCCCTGCGGAGCAAAGAGCCGGATGTGGGGCTCGATTCCAGGACCCTGGGATCATGACCCGAGCGGAAGGCAGAGGCCTTAACCCACTGAGCCACCCAGGCGCCCCTCAAGAGTAAATTTTAAACTGAATGATGTCACTAACCTGCCTGGAAATCTACCAATACCTTTCACTATACTTGGGAAAACATCTAGTTGTCTTAGGACCCATAGAGCCAAGCAGCCTGGCTTCTGCTTATTCCTCCAGCCTCATCTCATGCCACATGCGCCATCCTCTGGAGAACACAGACAAATACAGCCCTATAACTCAGAAAGTAGTGGAGTGGTCTTAGTTACGAAGAGAAAGAACTAGAACCATGTTGCTGGTTCACTCCATCCTCTGAGGGAGTTTTTTGACCCTCAAAAGAATATATTTTAAGAAGAGGAGGATAATGGAGGAAAATGAGTATCTGAAAAACTATTTACAGAAAATAAAGATATACAAGAAAACAATGACCAAAACAAAGGAAAACTATATAATAAATGAGCTGAAGGATATGAAGAAAATGCTAGAAGTTAGAATAGAAGAACATAAATTAGAATTATATAAGTTCTTCCATGCGATAGGTAGACAACAGAAATACATAGAACTTTAATAGGTCTCAGAAAATAGAAATAACATTTTTTAAAGTTCAGAGATGAAGTTGATACCAGAAGGAAAATAACAGATGATCCCTGTCTTAGGATGATTAAACTTAACAATTTGGGGACTTTATGATGATGTGAAAGTAATACACATTCAGGAGCAACTGCACTTGGAATTTTTATCTTTTTTTGGCCTAGTGATATGTAGTAGATGCTCTCGCATCATGTTAGGCGAGGGTAACAGCAGCCACGGCTCCCAGGCAGTCAACACTATCAAGAGGGTAAGAAATCTTATACTTAGATCATTCTGTACCCACACAATTACACTGTACAATTTTCAGTAAATTACATGAGATACCCAACCTTTATTATAACCTAGGCTTTGTGTTAGATGACTTTGTACAATTGTAGGTTAATGTAAGTGTTCTGAGCCCATTTAATGTAGGTTGGGCCAAGCTTTTAAATGCATTTTCTACTCAAAATATTCAGTATACAACAGATTTATCAGGATGTAACCATGTTGTAAGTTGAGGAAGATCTGTAAGAGCAAATGGGCATCAGGAAAAGTTATGATATTCATCTCTCTTAATAATGTTTGGAGTGGGGTGTCTGGGTGGCTCAGTGGGTTAAAGCCTCTGCCTTTGGCTCAGGTCATGATCCCAGGGTCCTGGGTTGGAGCCCCACATCAGGTTCTCTGCTCAGCGGGGAACCTGCTTCCTCCTCTCTCTGCCTGCCTCTCTGCCTACTTGTGATCTCTGTCTGTCAAACAAATAAAATCTTTAAAAAAAAAAAAAAAAAGTCTGGAGTGACAATATTTATTGTGGGCCAACATCTACCAAAGCAGTTAAGCATACATATAAATTACCATGCCAAAGGAAGCAAAATACTCTGTCCAGTGAATGGAACATTTTGCTAATAACGGCTGATAATTTGAAGTCCTGTAATTAAGCCACAATTTAATGGCAAATAATTCGTTGGGCTTCCTTTGTGAGGACAGCGAAATGAATGTTTTGGGGTTAATTGTCAATCCAGGGTCTGACAGAAGAAGAGACATTATAGTCAGATAATTAAAGACCCAGACATTACCCTTTATATCTTTCCTTTGTGCAGGATCCTGGCCTAGGCTATGCTGCACTGGATTTTGGCAATCTCATTGTGATATCCCATGTTCCTTCTGGTTCATAGTAAAAGCTCTATAGTGAAGAACTTTGACTTTGGCAAGTATCTATAAAACGTTATCTTCAAACTTTAAGAAAATTCAGCAGGAACCAGAATAAAGCAAATTCTGCCTTCAGTACTCTAAGTGCCAAATATAGTAATAATTCCATAACAATTTTGATGTATTGACTGCTTACCATTTACCAGGTATTCTGCTAATCATCTTACATAATGCAATTTATTATGAGGCAAGATGGTAGTTATTTTATCATTGTGCAGATAAAAGCATTAATATTTGTATTAGGCAACTTAAATTAGGTAAGTGATTAAAACTGGTTTAAACCTATTCTATATTCATCCAATTCCAAAATCTAGGCTCTCCCTTATTAAA
Organism: Meles meles; assembly: GCF_922984935.1. NCBI lineage: Eukaryota > Metazoa > Chordata > Mammalia > Carnivora > Mustelidae > Meles > Meles meles. Next base: position 90,865,025 of record NC_060069.1, on the reverse strand, counting down.
CCATGCTGTAGGAAATTCCATACTCGTCTTTTCCATATAATTCTGTCTCATTTTGGATCTTTTATCCTAAGCCCTAAATTTCAACAACAAGGATGTAATAATGGTGGGATGCCCTTGTTTTCAGGTACCATGTCAAAGCTTTACCTGACCAATTATTTCACTGAAATATAAAAATCATACAACATTATGAAATAGAAATATAAACAGTGCTGAAGTACTGGAAAGTAATTTTGCTAAGTCTATACAGTAAATTTAGATGAGATAATGACTGCAACTAACTAAATGCATAGAGTCACCACATATGACAACCTGAGTAGATCTGTGAAATATGACAAACTGAAATAACAGCAAGTGATAGGAAACATTATTTGGAATTAAAATCAAATTATAAAGTTTAACTCTTCTGAATTTCAGCAACATTTTGAAGTTATATAGACTGTTCATTTAAACTTATAATTGTAAAGTTAATGCAGACCTTACATTGCAACTTAATAGGGTATGCTTTAAACATATATTATGTAAGACATACTGGAATATGGAATTCTATATAGAATAACAGCTCATTGCTGAAAGAAAAATAAGAGCTCATGCTTTATTTATTTTGTCTTCTTGAAAATACATACTCTAGTGATGTGAATTACTCTAATTCTTTTTTTTTTTTTTTTAAGAAACAGAGAAAGTGTGGGGGGTCAGGGGGAGGCAGAAGGAGAGGGAGAATCTTAAGTAGGCTCCACACTCAGCACGAAGCCCAGTGCAGAGCTCCATCTCATCATGCTGAGATCATGACCCAAGCCAAAATCAAGAGTCAGACTCTTAACAACTGACCCACCTGGGCACCCCTATTCCTAATTCTTAAAATTTCATATCTATACAGTCTTTCTTCTGTGAGACAAGAACTGAGTAAGAGAAAGGTAAAATTAATTTGGCTTATATTATTGACAGTGAATAGATAACTTGGAAAGGAGAAACTAAACATTTATTCATTCTAATAATGCATATTGATCATATTCCCTGAATACAAAAGAAATATTTGAAAATATGAAACGAAGCAAAATCATAGGCTTTGAAGAGCTGGGACTGAGATTTGAAATTGTCCAATCCAAGCCCCTGGCTTTATAGAAGAGAAAACAATTTCTTTCAAACTAAACATTTGCTTATGGTCAAAAGCTAATTAATGATAAAAAGGGGACAAGAACCTCCGTTTCTTGAGTCAGTGTTCTGGCAAAGATTAGATGGAACCTCAAAAAACAGGCTAAAGGATAAGGATTTTTAAAATTCTGATTATAAATCTTACTTAAAAATAAAAAACATTTTGGTGGAAGATAATACACTCCTTCACACGGAAATCTGTTGGGAATAAATATCAACCTGCCACAGGTTCAGAATTAGTAACAGTGGAACCTCAAGTGATTTTAACAATTTCATATAACCAGTTATGGTCAATAGAAGCCTAAACCCTATCTAGAAGATGCTTGGTTCCTTTGGCTACACAGCCAGAATTTAAAGTCATATATTCCTAAACAATCAATATTCCTAAGTAATTCCTTTCTATACAGAACAGATTTTAACCATCTTATTTTTTAGTGCATTAAATGGCAGCATGACTTTTCAGAGTTTTCATCACAGACATATTACTGAGCAAGTCTGAGAAGATACTGCAATTTATTTATCTATTCTAAACACAGATTTGCTAACTAAAGAGTCTTATAAGCAGCTGACAAAGTCACACATAGTATGGGAATGTGAACACTAATGTGAAAAAATCAGAAAGGAACATAAAAGTTGGGGAGAGAAATTACACTGTAGATAATTTAGTTCATAAAGAGCAAATTAAGATCAGAGCTTCCTAATAGCTATACACACAAAGCAAGTATTTCGATCAGCTGTATGACTCAATGATTCCATGATATAAATACAATTTGTTCTAGAAAATATATCAAAGGGATTTGAATAAGCAGGTGGCACTGGTTATCATGAACTGGAGTAAAAGACAAAACAGTAGAAGGAAAATGTTCTCCGAATTAGAAAGCACGATTATATCTAGAGGGTGTTCCAAAATCATCTTGCAGTATTGAGTCTTAATAACTTCAGAAGCATAATGGCACAGCTTATAAAAGAATAAAACTTTAATTACTCAAATTTTCTCTGACTTACATCCTTTTCAGTGTTTTGATTTTAATATATAACTTTAATCATTGTAAGTAGGTAAATAAAGGGCAATAATAGCTAAATATGAGAAATATTATTTATATAATAACAACAAAGATGGGGCAACTTAGTCAGAAATTCACATAAGCCTATAGAGTATCTGACTCAAATAGAGTCCCTCTAGGTCATATTTGTGTTATCAGTCTACTCATCTTCACTAAGGGAAACTTCTTAATTTTAGAAATCAGTATAAAGCTTATAGGATTATAATAAAATATTACCTGGCTCAACTCAAATATTCAGATTTCTTCAGACTATTATTGCTCAAAGTATTTTTAACTGAGCATGCTAGTGTTAAAAATTCAACAATTGAGCCTCCAGATTTAATGTTTTATTATTTAACCCAATACATTTTATAAAATAAAAGAAGTCATTAAAGCATTGCTACACTGAATCTAAGTTAATCACTGGGAGATAAATCACTTGTATATGAATCTATAATCAAGCACTACCTTCTTTTTGGTAGCATAATTAACAGATTTTGAAGAATTTGGTAAAATTAAATGTTCACATGGTTGAACAAACAAACAAAAGAAACTTGAATTCCTTAGTTTATACAAACTTTTTAAAAGAGCAGTAAAACAGTTCTGATATATTTTATATTTTTTCACTAAATAATTCAGTTATTTAAGTTTCTTTTTTTTTTTTTAAAGATTTTATTTATTTATTTGACGGAGAGAGAGATCACAAGCAGGCAGAGAGGCAGGCAGAGAGAGAGGAGGAAGCAGGCTCCCTGCGGAGCAGAGAGCCCGATGCGGGGCTCGATCCCAGGACCCTGAGATCACGACCCGAGCCGAAGGCAGCGGCCCAATCCACTGAGCCACCCAGGCGCCCCAGTTATTTAAGTTTCTAATGTAATGCCTGGAAGTTAGGGCAGCTAATCCAAGTTTGAATATAAATTTCTATTGCTTTCTGGCTGAATGATCTTTATGAAGTTATTTAAACATTCTGACATGTAAGGAATTCATCTTTTTTTCTTTCTTTCTATCTTTGTGTCAAGGGTGAAGACAAAAATCGGTCCAAAAAAAGTTATATACAAACACCAAATTTTAGGGGCACCTGGGTAGCTCAGTGGGTTAAGCCTCTGCCTTTGGCTCAGGTCATGGTCTCAGGGTCCTGGGATCAAGCCCCACATAGAGCTCTCTGCTCAGCAGGGAGCCTGCTTCCCTCTCTCTCTCTCTCTGCCTGCTTCTCTGCCTACTTGTGATCTCTGTCAAATAAATAAAATCTTTAAAAAAAAAAACCCAAATTTTAGAAGAACATGAAGAATCATCAACACTGCTTTGAATGACAGCATTTAAACTACATTGTTTTTAGTTTGTGATCAACCTTTTTTTTTTTTTTGGAAAGATTTTATTAATTTATTTGACAGAGAGAGAGAGAGAGATCACAAGCAGTTAGAGATGCAGGCAGACAGAGGGGGAAGCAGGCTTTCTGCTGAGCAGAGAACCTGATGCAGGGGCTCCATCCCAAGACCTTGAGATTATGACCCAAGCTGAAGACAGAAGCTTAACCCACTGAGCCATCCAGGAGCCCCTGTGATCAACAATTCTTTATGCACAATTTGTCTTTCACTAGTGTAGCAATGGAAATTTTATCTCAGATTCATAGTGATAAATTTATGATTTTAGGAAAGGGAAAAATTATTTGTAGATATACAGGAGATAGATATTCAGGAGAGTTAACAGATTAAAAGTCTTCAGAAGAATCATCATATAACCAAATTAGACATGATGAAATTTGACACATAGTACACTCATAAGAGAGACCCAAGATCTAACTGCCAAAGGAATAATAAAAGTACACTATTTCATTTTAATTTGGTATCTTTCATTAGAAAAATATCTATGTATTAGGATCCATGCAGTCCTCTGGAAAAAGCTGTTCCACTGGACGGAATTCACCATGATATTTAGGGCTCTAATTTGATGCCAAATTCATTGAAGGAAATTAAAAAAAAAAAAACAACAACATAAAAATCACCATATGTGTTTAGGAAAAAAGTACAAAAGAGAATGTGTTAAAATATTCATGCATTTTTGCTTTTTTCTTAGTCAGTTGAGGCACTATGGACATTTATTTAATCTTTTTGTTCCTATTTTTCTAAAATCTTTTTAATGAGCATAACTTTTTAATAAAACTAGTTGATAAGTATAAAGTAGATGTATAAAAAGAATGTATTCATAATGTATTACACAATTATAAAGAATTTATAATCTGAAATTGTACTTAATTACAGGCATAAATATTTACAAAACCTGCCCTACTATTTCTTGTTTATTACCACATAATTGATTGTGCACATATACAGTTACTTTTATTTCAATTTAAAATCATACACACTTTCCTATATTTCTAGTCACAAAAATATCTCAACACTTTCCCAGCTGCTATTAGTCATGTCCCTCGCCACCGGTCCATATATAATCTAATGTATATAATCTTGACCCACATACCTTAAATTTTATATGTATATATATATGTTTCTCATTCAACTCAATGCATTCTTCATAAAAAAATACTTGTCAACAGTGCTATCAACATGAATGATTTGGCACATTCATCATGTACACTAAAATGAAATAGGTTGGTAATTATAAAGGGACCACAGTTTACACTTGGTAATAATATAAGCTAAACGGCTGAATGGTTTCAGTTTACTCTGGTTCACTAAGCAAGGATTTATCATTTTTTCCTTGCTTCTCCTTGTCATTGGCAAGTAAAGAGCAAGAGATTTAAGTTCATATCCACCACTTTTATTATTAAGAAAAACTTAAAGGAAATAAAGATATTAAATAATTTAAGCTGCTTGCTTTGTTCTTATAGCTTATATGAACTACTTTTTAGTTGTAGAAAAGAGAGAACAGAAATTAGAGAGCATAAAATCTAGTCAGTCAGCTAACCTATGCTCTTTCCACTGAGAGATTATTAGTTTCTTAACAAGTAATACAGCAGTATTATATACTATAAAGTATTACATGTCATTGACTAATCCATTCATTCTCACATTTAAATTATCATGTTATACCACAGGATAATATCCCCACTACACAGAAATATGTACTTTCTATCTTGCCCCAATCCCTTAAATTAACAACTTTAATTTTAAGCGTATATAACAGTGTAATGCACTGAATAAAAACCATGAGAAATCTGTAAGTTATAGGATTCAGAAACAACAGGACTGATAGAAGAAAAGATAAGAGTAAGGCACAGCTGAAAATAAACAATAGGGAGAGAAATGTTTGGGAGGTAGTAGAAAGCTATTTTCTCAGCCAAGAATAGATGGAAAGCAAAAGGCAGAGGGGACCCTAGGGCAGTCATCATGTAATCAGGAGGACATTTCATTCTGGAACCTGAGCCAAGGAGCCCATACGATGCCTCAGCTAGGCAGAGTCAACAGTGGCATTTACCCATAGGCTAAAGCAATGAGTGTGGACACTGAGATCTGAAAAACAGACTCTGCCCCCCAAAGCAAGAAACTCTGGAGGACTAGAAGCAAGCCTACAATAAGGTTGATACACGAAGAACATTCACTAACCACGCAGCCCTCTCATCCTATCACACTGGGGGCAAACGGTAAGCCCTGATTACCCAAACCAGCACCCCCTTCCAGTCAAAATAGAATTCATCAAAGATTAATTAACAACTATGCAACAGAATAACTATACTATACTAGTAAGGTTTAATAAGTAACTTGACAAGAAAAGGAAAAGAAAGGGAAAAAAAGTCCTGATTTGTGGCACTTACTAATTTTCCACGGGGTAAATATTTCTACTATGACCTGCTTCAAGCTAACAATGTGAAGTCAGTCACTGGTTGTCAGTGTGGGCGAGATGATCGCTGAGTCAACCTGAGCCAACTTCAGCACACTGCTGACTTGTACTCAGCGGGTCATTAATTTTCATTCACTTAGAAAATGTTTACTGAGCTCCTTCTCTACCGAGCATTGTTTAAGGTGTTAAAGAGCTGTGGTAAACATTGCAGAAATGGTCCTAATTTATATAAAGTTTACATTCTATTTGAAGTAGGCAGAAAACAGAAGTTTAAAAATGGGTAAGATAATACCAGAGTTTGATAAGCTTATGTGAACCAATAAAACAGAGTGACTGAATTTTTTGGCTTAATTTAGAACTAATTAGAGAAGACCTCACATCTAAACAGATGCCTGAACAACAAGAAGAAATAGTCAGAAAATGTTTGGGGCTGAGGGTTTCAAACAGAGAGAAAAGCAGTGGTGGGAATGAGGCTGGTGTGCCAGGTATAGATATAGAGTGGGTGGAGGCAGGAGTGAGGAAGAAAGTTGAGGGAGATGGGACCAGAAAAATGGCAGCAGTAAGATTACATAAAGCCTTTTTTTTTTTTTAATTTAACCTTGGTCTTTAAGTTTGTTTATTTTTTTTTCAATTTTTCATTTTTTTATTATTTTATGTTAGTCACCATCAGTACGTCATAAGTTTTTGATGTAGTGTTCCATGATGCATTGTTTGTGCATAACACCCAGTGCTCACTGCAATACATGCCTTCCTTAATACGCATCACTGGGCTAATCCATCTTCCCCCACTTCTACTCCTCTGAAACCCTCAGATTGTTTTCCAGAGTCCACTGTCACTCACAGTTTGTCTCTACCTCTGATTTCCCCTACTTCATTTTCCCCTTCCTCTTCCTAATGTCCTCCATGCTATTCTTTATGTTCCACATATAAATGAAACCATATAATAACTATCTTTCTCTGCTTGACATATTTCACTTAGCATTTAGCATTGTTCCCTCTAGTTCCATCCATGAGGATGCAAATAGTGGGTGTTCATCCTTTCTGATGACTGAGTAATATTCCATTGTATATATGGACCACATCTTCTTTATCCATTTGTCTGTTGAAGGGCATCTTGGCTCTTTCCACAGTTTGGCTATTGCAGACATTGCTGCTATGAACACTGGGGTGCATGTGCCCCTTCTTTTCACTACATCTGTATCTTTGGGATAAATACCCAGTAGTGCAATTGCTGGGTCATAGTGTAGCTCTATTTTTAATGTCTTGAGGAACCTTCATAATTGTTCAAATGTCTACGCTACCCAGAACAATCTATGCATTCAATGCAATCCTTATCAAAAGAGCTGGAACAAACAATCCTAAAATTTGTATGGAACCAGAAAAGATCCCAAATCACCAGGGGAATATTGAAAAGGAAAACCAAAGCTGGGGACATCACAATGCCTGACTTTAAGCTACATTTCAAAGCTGTGATCATCAAGACAGAATGGTATTGTCACAAAAACAGACAGATCAATGGAACAGACAAGAGAGCCCAGAAACGGACCCTCAACTCTATGGTCAACTAATCTTCAACAAAGCAGGAAAAAAAATATCCAATGGAAAAAAGAGGCAATCCACAAAATGGGAGAAGATATTTGCAAATGACATTACAGATAAAGGGCTGGTATCCAAGATCTAGAAAGAACTTCTCAAACTCAGCACCCAAAAAAGCAAGTCAAAAAATGGGCAGAAGACATGAACAGAAACTCCTCCAAAGAAGACATACAAATGATTAACAGACACATGAAAAAATGTTCATCACCATTAGGCATCAGGGAAACTCGACCAAAGGCACATTGAGATACCACCTCATACCAGTTAGAGTGGCAAAAATTAACAAGGCAGGAAACAACAACTGTTGGGGAGGATGTGGAGAAAGGGGAACCCTCTTACACTGTTGGTGGGAATGCAACTTGGTGCAGCCACTTTGGAAAACAGTATGGAAGCCTCCTCAAAAAGATTAAATATAGAGCTACCCTATGACCCAGCAATTACATAAATCCTTGAGATAAGGGTGAGGAGGCTGGATGTTATTCTAAGGCAAAGTGAAAAGTTTTGAGGCTCTTAAACAAGAAACCATCCTGAATCTCAAATTATAAATATCCTGAGAATATGAAAGAATAAAGCAGGAAAACCAGTTAAGAGGTCTACTATACCACAGACTAGTAGAAAATATTTGCCACAATTATGTCAGATGAAAGACTCTGTCAAGAAGTCAAGAAATCTCACAGTTCAACACATGACACAACCCTTTAAAACTGGGCAGAGGCAGCACCTGGGTGGCTCAGTTGGTTAGGCATCTGACTCTTGATTTCAGCTCAGGTCATGATCTCTGAGTCCTGAGATCAAGCCCTACATTAGACTCTGTGCTCAGCACATCTGCTTTTATCCCTCTCCCTTCCCCTTTGCCCTTCACCACACTCTTACTCTCTGTCTCTCTCAAATAAACAAACAAATACATAAACAAATAAAAATCTTTTTAAAAAACTGGCACAGGTGTGAACAAATATAGCAAATGGTGATCTGTGAATGACAAACTCATGAAAAGGTGCTCAATGTCATTAGTCCATAGCCCAAACTCCTTACGATGGCTAAAATTAAGGCTTTATCAAAAGCTGGTATTTAGCAAAGAGAAGAGAAAACATAAATCCATGTAAATATTGTATACAAATGTACATGGTAGCTTTAATTGTAATAGCCAAAACATGAGAAATAATCAAATATCCATCAACAAGTGATTGGAAAAAACAAATTACAGTATATCCATATAGCGAAACATTTGTAGGCAACAAATAATGAATTTCAAAATAATTTTGTCAAGTGAAAGAAGGCAGAAAAATAAAAAGGATGAGGTGTGATTTTACATTCAGAAAACTCAAACTTTCAGTGCCATAATACAGATCTCTTTGCTTAAGAATGGCGAGAAGGAAGAGATGATTATAAAGGTACATCAAAACACTTTGGGACGTGATGGATATGTTCATCATCTTTTTTTTTTTTTTAAGATTTTATTTATTTATTTGACAGACAGATTTCAAGTAGGCAGAGAGGCAGGCAGAGGGAGAGAGGAGGAAGCAGGCTCCCCGCTGAGCAGAGAGCCCCATGCGGGGCTCGATCCCAGGACCCTGGGATCATGACCTGAGCCAAAGGCAGAGGCTTTAACCCACTGAGCCACCCAGGCGCCCTGGATATGTTCATCATCTTGATCAAAGTGATGGTTTCATGGTTATATACTTATGTCCAAACCTATCAAATTAAACACTTTAAATATGTGCAGTTCATTGTACTTCAAATGTGTCTTAATAGAAATAGGAAGGGGAAATAGCATCAATTGCAGATCCAATCAGGAAATTACGAAGACTTTGCACTGGTAACATTTACAGCTGAAGAGAAGTGTCAGATTGAAAATATATTATGAAGTTGAAGCTGACAGGAATTTTAGGTGGCTTAAAGGGAGAGAGTTGGGACAGAGAGGAGTGCATGATGATTTCAAGGTATATATACCCGGAGGATGGATGTTCACTTTACGATCTTTTACCTCCTTCATTATACTTTGTACCTACTGAGAGAAAGCTATTTTGAACTTTAATTACAAAATACTTTTGGTTCATCTTCACTGCATGTGTCTCTGTTAATTTAAGTACCAGTCTCTAAAACATGTTGAAAATAATAATTTGTTTAATCAAATTCTTTTTCTGATATGTCACAATTTATTGCCCTTGCATGATAGATGAAGAAGCAGGATTTCTGAATTTCTGAAACATTAGTTACATGTTTGGTTCTCAGTAGATGTGTCAATATATTACAAGGAATATTAGTCAGGGTCAAGGAAGAGAAGAAAAGTTCATTATATGTCCAAGATATATACTTTATGTAGAAATACAGCAGAAGGGTAATATTTGTGTTAAGATTCAACATTATCTAGTATTATTAAATAATAATTTTAAGTAAGGTAACCAAGTAATAGTTATAATATTTGTTAGCATTAAGACCATTTTACAAATAAGATGGTTGAATTCTGGAGAATTTAAATAACATCCGGAGCAGTCATACAGCTGGCATTGGACGGTGTTAGATTGAACTCAAGTGTTTTAATTCTTTCTCTATCAAGACATCCCTTTGTCTAATACATTTATTATAATCTTGGAATATAAGTTTAAACATTTACATAAGTAATTTCAAGTTACTTTCTTCTTCAGCTCCAACATTAAATTTAATTTTCTTAGCATTAAAAACTTACCAGAGATTGAGCTGTCAGGGTTGAGTTAGATTATTGTTTTTTTTATCCCAATGAAAAGAAAACAACAAAAGAAATACCCCTTTCCCCAACCTACTGGGAGAACAATAACTAATGAACAATGTAGTACTTTTTTCTTTTTATAGCCTGAAGTTGTGAGTCCAGGAACAAAGTTGTGGAAATTAGAATGTCAGGTGTTTGATCTATTCAGAAACTCTGTTTCATCCTTATGCTTTTGAATTCTGCGGGATGAAAAGTCTTAGTACCACAAAAGTAAGGATAAAACAGGTTTGCTGTAAAAATGAATAAATAAATATCTATTTGGCATGACAATAACAATTTCTTTCACATACACTCATCACAGTCTGATGCAGATCAGCCAGTATTTCCCATCTATTAACTAAAACTAGGATATGTGGCATCCAACTCCATTGCAGACGGGAAGAGAGGACTACAGGTTCCAATGGGATCTTTTTAAGGATCATATTTGGAAAACAGCTAATGCCAATCCTGACGACAATGTTACATTAACCAAACCTCAATTACATGGACCCAACCAAACTACAAAAAAGATAATAAGAATTTTCCTTGGGGCCTTGAAAGAGAAAGCAATGAGGTAAATACATAGCAGGCTTTTTGTCACAGAATGCAAGAAAAGACTATCTCTACACAGTGAAAAACACTGATTCCATTAAGTTGGAAGCCAAAATAGCTAAAAACATGCCATTAATGGACTCCTGTGGTACAGAAGAATGGAACAAAAATTAAATTAAATTAAATTAAAATTAAAAAAGAGTTATAATGTTGACTGTGATAACTGCACAGATTGACCTGATTATTATAAGGAATAATGTTATTGCTTTCCAATGGTTGCAGAGAGATATATATTCAGAATTTAGAGTATTCTTCAGGATCTGTGAGTACTTCCACGTAAACATTAAGAAAAGATACAGCAGGGGCACCTGGGTGGCTCAGTCAGTTAAGTGGCTGCCTTCAGCTCAGGTCATGATCCCAGTGTCCTGGCATAGAGTCCGGGATCAGGCTCCCTGTTCAGCCCAGAGTCTGTTTCTCCCTCTGTCCCTCCCCCTGGCCTGTGCTCTCTCTCAAATAAATAATATCTTAGGAAAGAAAGGAAGAAAGGAAGAAAGAAAGAAAGAAAGAAAAAAAGAAAGACTACAGCAAACTTCCAACAGGCAAGATGACTGAGGTATTAATTTTTATGGGATTAATGTCTGGATTATAGTGCCAAGTAAAGGTTCTGAAGAAATTGAAGCTCTGGCTTCAGGCAAAGGGAACACAGAGTAAACAGTGGAGAAATAAATTCATATAAAGACTACCATCTCAGGACTATTTGCAATGATAAGGACTCTAACATCTAAACGTACATTTATTCTAACATCATCCATGTAGCTACATACATATATTAAAATATTTATATAAAATAAATATATTTGCATATTAAATAATACCTGTTAAGGTTAAATGTGCACTATATGTATACATATATACACACACATAACACATTTTAATTCATTCTTCTCATCCTTTTACCATTTTCTGTTATATTTTACGTAAGGTGAAAGTCTGGAAATTCACTTTGCATTTTATGATAGGTTGCTGAGTATCAAAGGTGGGGTTCTGTGGAGGGAGGGTAGGGATGGATACCCTAGATATCTTGGACTAGCTAGAGTACACATTGACTACTAGAACTACTGTTTTCAACCTTTTCAGGAGGTGAGCAAATTGCTGTTGTTTTTTAAAGACGTTTCATTTTTAAGTAATCTCTATATGCCATGTGGGGCTCGAACTTAGAATCCTGAAATCAAGAGTCCAAGGCTCTACCAACTGAACCAGCCCGCCGCCCCTCCTGGTTTTTGTTGGTTTGCTTTTGTTTTTTAAAGGAAAGTCACATGATGCATGGGATCACCTTTCTGTTTGAAATTTTAAGAATGGGAAAGGTTGTATTGACCTCGAGGAGAAAATACGTACATTTATAGAATTGTGTGGCCACCCAGAATTTTTGAATGCTCCTTCATCCCATACTAAGATACTGATATTATGTCCTACACGTCAAAGGAAGAAGCTAGAACTCCCTTCCTCCGCCTTCTTGAACACGAGGCACAGGTATGTAACTGAGGCCATACGGTGAGACAGGAGTGCTTTAGACCCTGATATAAAAGCTGTGTGAGGAGGGAGCGTCCTGAAGGAACTATTACCTGATTAAAAGGTAAAGGACGGGCCACGCTTTACGTTGCTTCGGTGTTAGAGATCCTGGCGTGTGAGACGCGGCCGTGCAACTGTGAGCTGTGCGGGCGCGCCCCGCGGAAGCCGCGCTGTGGGCCATCCCACGGCAGCCAGTGCAGTGTGATAGGGACGTTCGTCCTCGCTCCGAAGTCTCCAGATTTGATTCCCTGCCCTTCCTGCGTGCAGACTGACCGTGTAATATCCTTTAATGAGTGGGTTTGTAATCTTCTATTACTTATCAAAGTGATTTCATTGCCTGAATTTAAGAATCCTGGTTAGTATAACGTAGCTTAAGTTCAGAGGCACAAACTAACTCGCCCAGGGTCGCTCCACTGTGGATGGAAAGGTCAGAATGAGCCCAATTCCTCTAACTACAAAACGTGTCCTGCTCCTATGACTTTCACTCTTCCTCTTGCACTATTTCAGGATTACAGTTGTATGTTTTACTTTGGATGGGCCTTATTTCATGTCTTCCTGCCTCTTCCCACTCCCTTCTAAATTAAATCTAATTTCCTAAGCAGTAAAAGCTGCTTGGCTTTTATGTTACCTGGGAATTGGGGGGCTGATATTTATTCTAAGTTTGCTTCTCCATCTTCAGAAATAAAGAGAAAAGAATAATAAATAAACAAGATGGGAAGAAAAAAATTTACAATATGGAGATGAATGAGCAAATTAGCAATTAACTAATTACGAACAGTTATAATTTATCTTCACTGAAATATTGGGATGGGTGTGATTGGTAAATTGAATGTGAAAGGGAATGCATCCTATTTAGTGACTTAATAGAATAGGCAGGTCCAGACTCACAAATGGGATTAACTATGCATTTAAACTATTTTATTTTCATTAGTGCCCTCCAGAAACATTTTGAGAAGAGGAAGAGTTCCTTTTTCCAAATATGGAAATGCACTTTAGTTGTTGTTGTTGTTGTTGTTGTTGTTGTTTAATTTGGGAATTACACTTTGCTGAGCAAAGTTCTGCTCATTTGCTACTGGGATTTGGAGAGTGTCCCCTAAAAAATGTGCAATAATCAGGTAAAAATGATTCAAAATAGAAACTGTGTTTTCCCAAAGCCCATTCATCAGTACCTAAATAAAACTAGTTGTGAACATGCTTTCCTAGCCAGGCAGTATCAAGGACACTTTTTAACTCTGTTGAGTGTGTGTGTGTGTGTGTGTGTGTGTGTGTGTGTTAAAAGAGAAGTGTAGGAGACAAAAAGGCAAAATGGCAGAATGGCAGATGTAAAAATATTCATGCAGAAGGAATCAAATCAAATCTACAATGACTTTATAGTGAAGTGCTGGGAAGTAGTTCAGTGCTCAGAGACAGACCTGGTTAGCCCCAGTCCAGGAAAGTTACCTCAGAATATATTTTATTTATTTATGCTTTATATAGGGAGACACTGGTACTCTCAAGCAGGTTGTTGTGCAAAAAACAAATAACAGAAATGTTCCTGTTAAACTATATGAACAACAAACTTAATCTTGTCAAAACAAAACAAAACAAAAAAAACTTAATCTTGTCAAAACAAAACAGCAAGTATTGGTCTGCTTTCAGTACTTTTTTTTTTTAACTAACAATAATATGGCAAATATGCTCATATGCCAAGATTTGTGCTTGTATTCTGAAATGAAGAAATTTAAATAAACCGATTAGCTATGATAATTGCAGATGTGTCACAATTAATTTGCTTAAACTGCTAGAGGAGAACACACTTCACAGGGTAAATAATGATAGCCATAAAGACACAATAAAGATTTGACATTCTAGTTCCTCAGTCTGTCCTTCACTTCACCGTGACATGCTTTATGTAAGGATAATTTTTCCAGTGTGTAAACTGAGAACATTTAGAAAATAGTGACTCAGCATGCACATTTATAATTTCAAGGGTTTTACAACTCTTTTTTTGTGGTGTATTTAATAGGGACTGGATCCGAAAATTGTTCCCTATATCCTCCATGCTGCTTAGTGCTTGACTGTTACTCTTTTTCTTAGAACACGTACTCTTTAAGTACTTCTTGAAGTAGTATATTATGAACTTTGTTGAATGTGAGAGTTGAAACATCTATCTTCAAATAAAACTTACATTACCTCAGAAAATTCTTACTATATAGTAAAAATAGGGGTAGGTATAGAAACATCTTAAGTTTTAGTGTTTAGTAAGTATCTCAAACTTTTTTTATCGTATTTTAAATTTAAACTGACTAAATAGACATTAGATACAAACAATCTTTGTCCAGTTAATTCAGATTAGCATTTCCTAAATGTAGTCTTTTAAAAAGCAGATGACTTGTTTAAACAACAAAATTAGGTTAAGCAAATAAGGCAAGTGGTTATAGTTATTCACTAACGATTTTTAAGCTTTAAGTTATTCCAAGTAATGTCCTTAAAGACAATGCACTTTATATCATGTTGAATTATTTTAATTAAATGTGACATCATTTTCTTATTTAGTTTATGCTTTTATGCCTGATATTTTGTGATTGCTAAGAAAACAGCTGATCAAGAAGAAGATGCTGTAAATCAGTTGAAATGTTTGTTTGGGGTTTTAGGGATTGAATTCTGGGAGACACAGAGTGGACTGAGTTAAAAGCATGCTCCAGTAAGGAGTTGGGAGTACGTATTTATAGATTTTTCTTATCAACCTTAAGTAATTTCTCACTATTTATAAATTGTTAATAGCTTTTGTTTTATTATGAATGGGTGCTAGAATTTTGTTGATTAATTTTTCTGCATCAAGTTATATGATCACATAATTTTTCTTCCTTTCTTGCTTTGTGGTAGATTACATTGATTTTTTAATGTTGGACCAGACTTGCATACCTTGGTCATGATTTGTCTTTACACTTGTTGAATTGGCGTGCTGATATTTGTTGAGGACTTTTGCATCAAAATTCATGAGAGAAATTGATCTGAGTTCTTTTTTATTGTATTTTGGGGGGTATCAAGATAATAGTAGATTCACAGAAAGAACTGCAACATACAGAAAATTAATTGATTTGAGACCTTACCTATTTTCTAATGTAAGTACTTAATGCCCTGAATTCCCCTCACAGAACTGCTTTAATAATGTGTAACATACTTTGATATTTTTATTTCAATTAAATTTTCTGTATACTTAAATTTCTCTTGAGACTTACTCTTTGACATGTATTGTTTAGAAGTTTGTTATTTAGAGACACCTTGGTGTCTCAATCTGTTGAGCATCCGATTCTTGGTTTCAGTTCGGGTCATGATCTCAGGGTCCTGAGATCAAGCCTTGTGTTGGGCTCCACACTCAGCAAAGACTGTTTGAGATTCCCCCTACCCTTCTACTTGCTCTCTTCCTCTCTCTCTCTCTCTCTAATGAATGAATAAATCTTAAAAAAAAATAAAGTGTGTTGTTTAATTGCCACATGTTTAGACATTTTCTTTCTGTCTTTCCGTTTTTTTTTTACTTTGGTTCGATTATATTCAGAGAACACTTTCTGTAATATTGGTGTTATAACTTTTGTTTAAATCATCAAATATGCTTTATAAAATGCAGGTGGAAAAGTATAGTCAGTTGTATGTACCCATATTTCTACTTTGTTCTTCCGTCTTCCTTTCTGATGTTCCTTGAGTATTTCTTGTCATTTCCTCTCCAAAATTTCCTTTAGATACTTTTTAGTAGTAGGTCTGCTTATGACAAGTTCTTTTAGTTTTCCTTTGTATTGCTGTGTATTTCCTCAAGCTTATCCTCTTTTGGTGCTTGTCCAACTTCCTAAATCTATAGGTCTGTGTCTTTGACCACATTTGTGAAGTTTTTACCATTATTTCTTTAAATACTGTTTCTGCCCTACTCTCATTTTCCTTTACTCCTGCTGCTCTGATGATATGAATATTGACTCTTTTGTTATTGTCTCACAGGCCATTGAAAATCTGTTGTTCCTCTCTCCACACACACTATTTTACTCTCAGGTACACAGGGGCAAAGGTTTTCAAGGCTGGGCTGCTAATTGGGACGCAGTTTCACACACTAGGGTCACCCATAACCACGGTATTATCAGTGTCTCTTGAAAAGCAGTTCTTAATTTTGACAGTACTTATTTTGTCATCGGGTATAGTGTGTGTCTGTGTGTGTGTTTTTTTTTACTTTATACTTAGAATTTTATGGGTTCTAACAAAATATTTCCTACCTGATGGTTGTGGAGATATGTTCTGCTTTCTTCTAGAAATTTTCTAATTTAACTAATTTTTAGGCCTGTGATCCAAAAATTAATTTTCATGTATGGTGTGAGGAAAATTTAGAGTAATTTTGTTCACAGATATCTTCCTAGTTGTTACAGTGCCATGTGGTGAAAATATCATCCTTTCTCCCAGTGAATTACCCTAGTAATTTTATTAATTTTTTTTTAAAGATTTTATTTATTTACTTGACAGAGACCACAAGTAGGTAGAGAAGCAGGCAGAGAGGGAGGAGGAAGCAGGCTCCCTGCCGAGCAGAGAGCCTGATGCAGAGCTTGATCCCAGGACCCTGGGATCATGACCTGAGCCGAAGGCAGAGGCTTTAACCCACTGAGCCACCCAGGCGCCCCAGTAATTTTATTTTTAAAAATAGACTGACCTTATATAGTTGGGCTAGTTCTGGATCTTCTAGCTTGTACTATTGATCTATTCCTCCAAAATTAAGCCAATACCACATTTGTTGAGTATTATATATTTACAAAAAGTCCTCAAGACAGATTGTATGAGCAAGCATTCTAGATACTCACATACTAGATACAAGAATAATGATAAAACTCTTAAAATTAGATTGTTCATTTCTACAAAAAAAATAACATACAGGAATTTTTGTTGGGATTGTATGAAAACTAGATAAGATTATAGAACCTTATATTTTTAATTATGTCCTCTAAAATTCATGTATTGACATTCTAACCCTCATTATATGGCTTTATTTGAAAATAGGGTCATTCCAGATGTAATTAATTAAGATAAGGCCATATTGGGTAGAGTGGGCTTCTAATTCAAATATTATCAGTGTCCTTATAAAAAGAGGAAGTTTGGTGCTTGCTTGGGCAGCACATATACTAAAAAGAGGAAGTTTGGACACATATACACATATGAGGAGAATAACATGGGATATGAAAGTAGAGATTAGAGTGATGTGTGTACTGGCCAAGGAACACAAAATATTGCCAGCAAGCCGGCAGAATCTACAGGAAAGACATAGAACAGATTTTCCCTATAGCTAGTCATTCTGTTTAAACTACCCAGTTTGTGATCCTTTGTTATTGCAACCCCAGAACACTAACACAAGGAGAAAGAACCTCTAACTATTATTGAATCTTCTGTTTCATGAACCTGTAATTGACATCCTACTCACATAGGTTTCTTTACCCTCTGAAACATTTTGTAGTTTTTAATGTAGAGAAGTCTTACAAGTGTTTTATCACATTTTCTTGGTTGATATACTGTGAACAATATTTTTTAATTTTTTACTTTCTAATTACCTTATGCTAGAAGATATATAACTGCTGAGCATGTTATGTTTGATGTAGGATTTCTTTGGATATTTTTTATTAGATTGGGAAACTTGTATTCTGTTCCTAGTTTGCATAGTTTTTAATCATGAATGGGTGAGTGTTGAATCTGCCTGCCTCTCTGCCTACTTGTGATCTCTGTCTGTCAAATAAATAAATAAAATCTTTAAAAAAAATTTTAATCGCCATTTAATGAAATGATTATGTGGATTATCTAGTTATCTAGCTTTCTTGCCAACTTAATTTATGTAGATACGTCGTAGTACAAGTTTCTTGAATAATTAGTAATTTTCCACTCCAAATCAACCAGTTGACTCCCTTTTACTTTTTTCTCCTTATCAAAAACACACATTTAAAAATGAAAACATTCCAAATAAACTGTCCCAGTCTTCAAAAATAAAGGGCATGGCATTCTTCACGTGGCAAAGATGACAAGACTGTGTGTATTCATACATATTTACACTTTATACTTAGTTAGACTTCAATGGTTTAATTATTGCAATCACTGTAGTATAAAATCTGTAATGTAAAGCAATCTACTGCTTGGTGATATAAAAAAATAAGTAGTGCTACAAGATACTTAGAAATACTAACTTTTGATAGTGTCACATCATTAATAAATCCATTATAGGTCTATTTATGATTTAGAACTATAACCTTCCTGTGTTAAATATAATATGCCTATTGGAACAACATTTTGCATTTGGTATTTCTTAGGAGGACTAACTCAATTATCCTAAGATTTAACCATATGCTAAATTAAAATTGAGGACACTTAGTTCCAAATAAGTTATCTAGACAATGTTTTCTACCCTGCAAGAGTAAACCCAAATCTGCCTAATCAGAGGGGCTGAAATCCTTTAGTCAGCTGCCGTAAGCTTTCAAAATTGTTAGCCAGGGTAAAGATGGGATGATGGTAAAGATGTTCCTCAAAGTAAAAGAGATCTTCTCTTACTTGCTATTTTTCAAAAAAAATATTTAAACATTACTTATGCCTATATGTCTCAGGAAAATTAACAGAAATTCTTTTAAGGTTGATTGATTTTCTAGTACTTAGTAAGACTATCACTTCTACTGATGTACAAAGTTACATTAAATGCCAAAATTTCTCCAGTCAATGCAAAAAGAGAACAGCTGGTATCTACTCTCAAACTTGATGAATACATGAATTTCACAATGTGTGTGGAACATGCTGTGGTGTACCACCCAGATCGGTCTGGGACTGTCGAGCTCTGGAGCTTCAGAAGATCTCCTGAGGTGTTTGCTCCAAAGACATCACAGCTCAAAGTTTCCCTTTGCCCAGACCTGCTTTCCCCCTTTAGTGATGTATTGTTTTCAAGAGCTGTCCCTTGTAAACCTTCTGTAGTAAATCTCCAACTAAGAATCTGTTTATCATGGAAATCAACCTAAGATAATGAACCATAATATCTTATTTCTCAAGAGCACTTTACATGTAGAAAGTTGTTTTTTTTTTAATTTCTAGAATACTCTCTTTTTCCTCTATTCACCAGTTAGATCTCTTAGACATAGAAGCATCCTGCTAAATATTTTAATACCAGTTCAAAAATAAGCTAGGTCCAGTGAGAAGGAATTGTTGTTTCTTTTGTGTTACCATACCACTCTGCTCATGGTTGTTTTCCAGCATGTATAATATATTACAAGGTAGTGTATTAGTATTAAATAAGATGGATAAAATGGCATCCACCAAAATATGAGAGGGGTTTAGACTGGCAGAATGTCTGGGGCTTTGGAGAAGGGGAAGTAGAGAGTAGGACTGACCTCATGAGAAAAGAAGGCAGAGTTGAGAACAGGGATAGACTGTCCAGGAAGTGCCACATGGGCTGCAGGTAAATAACAAGAAGGGGGGCTAGGCAATAGAAGGCAGGGAATATCAGGATTGATGGTACCGATGTGGCCAAAGCTGGGCCTCTATGATTCTACACTATACACTGGGAGGCAAGAGTAAGTCTACTATATCCATGATTGTAGATATGATTGTGTCTCCTATGGGAAAATAGTAAAGGAGGCTAAGTTTCATTCAGGTTTGATGTGAATAGAGCAAATACATATTGCAAGAGCTCAGAGTGAAAAGAATAAGAGGTGAGTAAGGCACAGAACCATAGCAGTGGAACCCCTGGCATTCATAAGAAGATGCAGAGAAGTCTGTGCCTTCTGCCCTGGAGGAGGTTTGTAGCTTATGGGTGAACTGTAGCAGTCTTCCTCATTCCCATCACCACCCCCCCACCCCCCCACCCCCCGCACTAGTGGAGCTAGAGTAGTGTGTGATCAGGTTTCAGTGTGTCATCCTAATGGAAATGTTTACTCATGAATATATATTTACATACCTCTATGGACAGAGATCAAGTGTTTTAAGTGCTGTCCCAGCTTTAATCCTTTATAACAAAACCAGCTTTTCACTAATCTTTTCCCCTTCTTCCAAGGCCATTGTATCAGAAGCAAGAGTGTATCTCTCTCTCTGAGTTACATCCTCCTACAATTAAACAAAGAAGCAAGAACTATTATTATATTTGATTCTTATTCCTTATTAAGAATACAAAATTTATCCTTAATGAATATCAAAATATTTGTCAAATATATTCTTAACTGAAAGATGAGTATTTTTATCCATGAAAACATGATTTTTAGAAATTAAAAAGCTTAGAAATTCGTATTTTCTATTTCAGTATATTTTGTACTTGTATAAAGAGTAAAGACTGTAAAAATGCCAGTTTCTAAACATAAGTAGAATTTTTGATGGAAATAAAGATAATTTCCTTCAGTGAAAAGGAACTCAAGTCACTTAGGAATAAAAACCAACAAAACAAAAAGTAGTCACAGAAGCTCACTTTCTGCAGAGCGTGCTATAAAATGACATTTGGGGACACACAAGTACAGTGCTGTGAATGTATATGTAATGCAGAGAACTGATGAAATGATATGCTTGGAATTATGGCTCTCCTATGTTGTACAAATATCTTGTAGCCAAACATTTTATAAAAGACAATAAGAATTGTAAAGAAAAATGTAGCAGAAATACTTGATTTCAAGAAACAAGGTCATAAAAATGATGGAAGCAGACTTAGCAATATCTATACAATCTCTGAGAAGGATAGAGTTTAAAGGTCTTCTATAAATTCCATCCTTCACTTCGGGTGTTTTGATAGAACCCTAAGAACTGAAAATACAGCAATCCATGGCCTCTTAGCCAGACACTGGCTGCTTATCACAACTTAACAGAAAGTGAGATGAAGCTTGTCAAGGAGAAAATATAGAGCATTTTAGCAGAAAATCCACCAAGACTAGGCTGCATACAATTATTTGATAAATTTAAAATAGACCAGATTGTCAGAATTATTTCCCAGCAAAGACATTGCTGAATGACACAGAATTGATGTGTTAGAGAAATTGCTGATAAGGGACTAGACTGCAGCCAACACTAATCAAATTCTAGACTCTAATAGCCCAAGGGAGTTCAAACTCTTCAACCCAGGGACACAAACTCTAGCCAATTCCATCAGAGTCATTATAACAATATGCTTATGCGGGTAAGTATGTCTGCCCTCAGTTATTACAAACATAAATGATAAATGCCAACCTTCTCTCCTTCAACAGCTCCTTTTAAATACCTACAGGGGTTTCAAATCTGGGCCAAAAGCAGCCTTTCCAGAATTATTGAAACCTGTCCAGTATACTGGGGAAGTAGTATCTTGCTCTTGGTATTTGGGGACTGGAGTAATTTGACTTACTCTTCAAGTTATGTCTAATTAGAATAAACTGGGAAATAACTGGATATATTTTGGACTGCTCTCATGGGGCAGTCATAGACCAGATTAACCCAGAAGAAGTCTGAAATAAGTGTTTGGTAAATGATACTAAAAACACACTCCCAGAAAAAAACTGGTAAGGAAGGGGAGGAAGGACAGAGGAGTGGCAGCCAAGCAAGATGCTATCTTGGGCAGGAGAGGAGCCTGAGCCCAAGGGGGAATAACAACGCGGACCACTTTGGAGTTGTCCTGAGTAGGGGGGTTGGACTTCCATATTGTAGCATCAGTTCAGTCCCTGGATAAATGTTTTTCCCCAGGGATCTAAAGCCTAGGCCCTTAGAGCTCTCACAGCTTGTACCTTAAGGCAAGCAGGCCCCAGCAGCCCAAGAGCACTCCTCTAGTAAAGAACTTCAGGCTCTGCCCGTCAGAAGGAAAAACACAAGGAGGTGGGACTAATAGAGGAAGTGAGGGCAGAGACAGTAAAAGAGATCAAGGAAATCTGAATTGAACATCAACACTTTTCCCTACAGGGTCCATCCCTTAAGAATGGTTGTATAGCATAATCGCCCTACTTCGTTTACAATTTACAGGAGTATATTGACTCAAGCTATAAGAGGGAAACAAAGGGAAAAGCCAAAAAGGAGCATCAATATCCAGATGAGGTAGAGTCAAGACAAGAAAAGTCACATTACAGAGAAGGCATTTGAAAATGGCTTTGAAGGATGAATGCGCTTTTTCAAAAGACCATATGTCATAGGACATTCTAGGAATGAAAGTAAGATGAACAAAAACGTTGAGCTAAAAATACGTGGGGTAATTCTGAGATATGGTGAATAAAGCATTCTAGGTTAGCTATTAGAGATAGGGACTGATATACTTCAGAAAGTAAATAATACAGTAGGAAGTTGTTTTAAATCATAATCGTTGGTCATTAAATTGTTAGCAGTAGGAAGTTATTAGGGTTCTAAGATCTAAAATGTTATCATTAAATTTATGAATTAGGAAGGATAACCTAGCAACACTCTGTTGTCTGACTTGAAAAGTGTTCCAGTCAGAACCCTAAGTTCTTGAATTTGGGCCCCAGAACTTCATTCCCAGAAAAGAGAATGAAAAAGAAGAAACAAAGTAGAAATGGAATCTACAAGATCTGACAGCTTCCCAGATAGAGAATTACATGTGGTTGCAGCTTTTTAAAATGAGTAACAAAAAAAATTTTGGCATATTTAATCGCAGATAAAATCAGTAGCTATTTGAGAAGGATGATGATTTAGTCCTCTTGTTTATTTGTTTTTACACACCCTAATCATTTGCAACTCTGATTTGAGGGAAATTACAATGCAAGAAATAAAATAAATTATAAAAATAAGTCTGACTGCTTTCATAAAAGGAGTAAATGACTTGCACCAAAACACAGAAAGAAAGAACAAAGGCAGTTTTTAAACATGTGATATTAACTCCAGCTGGTGCCTATTATAACCATTAGTGAATGTTTCTTTGCATATTTTTGATCACTAAACATTATATGAATAGCACATGCCCAGAAGAAAACAAACTAGCTCTAGGATTATCACCAGAACAGACCATATGGATGTCTAACAGGGTAGACTGGAAAGGCAACCACTGCACACATCATGATTTGGTCACACAAGAAGTTGGATGGACATGCCCAGTTTGGGCATAACAATAGGCTGGATTATTGGGCTCCTAAGGAAGGAAAATTACTCCAGAAAGATACCTTATTAGGATGAAGACAGAGGAAAAACCTTGTATAAATACATAAATATGAAAATATATATTTGAGGACTTGTGGGATAGAGCACAGCTGCCGCCTATCCCACCATGGACGGTCAATGCAGTCAAGTCCTACCGTCTGATAAACACCTAGCAATAGCTGTTGTCCTTTACATGTTGTATTAACAAGTTGACATCCCTACCTAAAATGAATCCCATCTGGGAAAAGGTAGAGACTCCCTGTCCTGAGGTCACCTGTGAATGAACTGTGATTGCAGCAAACCAGGCTGTTTGATGCCTGCAGCTCTCTCAGTCACTATCATCAAGCTAGATAGGAGACTAGTTGGAGTGGTAAGTAGACCAGGAGATGACAGACGCCAAATGTGTGACCGAAAGAATCTAATAGTAATATTGTGTGAAGGACAAATCAGCTAAGCCATAGGAGGAGAAAAGAGAGAGAAGAAAAAAATATATACATTCTTTTTTGTATGTATGTATGTATGTATACCCCTGATGAGAAAGGTGAAAAAATGATCCTTAATGTTGTAGCAACCTAAGTAAATGGATAACATAGTTCCCTTTATTAGAGGGAAGCACAGAAATATGTAACAAAAAAGTTTTGAAAAGAAGCTACCTAAAACAGTCCTTTATATAGGGGTTTAAGTAACTTAATGACATATATAAGTAGGAACTCATGATAGGATCATCATCTTTTCTTCCTTCATTCATTCTTTAAATGCTTATTAATTACATACATACTAGAAGCCAAGTACAGAATATTGTTATGGAAAAGTTAGCAAAAGAAAAATATCGGTAAGTTGGACATTAAAGTCAAAAAATTTTTAATCCAACAATTCCCTTAAAAATGTGTAAAGGCAAGGCACAGTCAGGGATAAGATGTTTGCAACACATAATTAACAAAGACTTAGAATCCAGAACACCTACAAATAATAAAGAATAAGACAGGCGCGCCTGGGTGGCCCAGTGGATTAAGCCTCTGCCTTCAGCTCAGGTCATGATCTCAGGGTCCTGGGATTGAGCCCCGCATCATGCTCTCTGCTCAGTAGGGAGCCTGCTTCCCTCTCTCTCTCTCTCTGCCTGCCTTTCTGCCTACTGGTGATCTCTCTGTCAAATAAATAAATAAAATCTTTTAAAAAAAAAAAAAGGGGGCGCCTGGGTGGCTCAGTGGGTTAAGCCGCTGCCTTCGGCTCAGGTCATGATCTCAGGGTCCTGGGATCGAGTCCCGCATCGGGCTCTTTGCTCAGCAGGGAGCCTGCTTCCCTCTCTCTCTCTCTCTCTCTCTCTCTACTTGTGATCTCTCTCTGTCAAATAAATAAAATCTTAAAAAAAAAAAAGAATAGGACAGATAATTGAATAGAATAATGAGCAAAATGCTTAAGTAGATATTTTACAAAAGAAGATATCCAAAATCTCAGTATATGTGAAAATATGCTTAAGTGCTCAATCTCCTTAGAAATCAAGAAAATGACAATTTAAAATATAACACTAATTTATTGTGAAATACTAAGACACATACACCAGAATGCCTAAAGTAAAGACTAATAATTAAACTACTGGCAAGGCTGTAAAGCAGCAATTTTATATTTATTGCTATATATTTATATATTGCTTCTATATTTATGTATTTAAAGTCATACCCTACTCATGAGAGTAAAAAATAGCTTAATCACTTTGGAAATTAGCATAGTGGTATCACCCAAAATTGAATACACATATACCCAATGGCTGTGCTATTTCACCATCCAGTGAAAAACACACACATATGCTCCCAAAAGATAGGTAACTGAGTATTTGTAAAAACATTATATAAAATATTCTCAAGCTGAAAACATCCAAATGTTGATAAACTACAGAATGGATAAAAAAATTGTGGTTGTATTCTATCAATAGAATACTATATAGTGATGAAAATGAAATACCTACAGTTCACACAATAAAATGCATTAATTTTAGAGTGTATATATTAAGCAAAACAAGCTACACATAGCCTTGCTCTATCATTCAATTTATATGAAGTATAGAGTACACAAAACTAAAAACTGTGTTATAAGTGGGAAGAGTGGCTACTTTCAGAATGGGGGGAGGCAAGAGAGATAGAGATGACATGAGCTTCATAAAAATAAGCAATATTCTATTTTTATCTGTGATGCCACACTTTGCAATATTTTATTGAACTCTATACATTTGATTTTTATACCTTCTTAATAAGTATTTCATGTTATTACAAATATTTTTAAAAAGTAGACTCTGGATATAAAAATTTAGAGAGTCCATAATTAATTTACCACATATATTTTCTTTTGATATATGTATGGTAGGTAGAATAATGGCACAAAAAGATCCACATTCTAATTCCCAAAACTTGTGAATATTTGCTTTGCATGCCAAAAAAAAAAAAAAGTTTTGTAGATCTGACTAAATTAAGGATTTTGAGATAGGAAGACCATTCCTGTGAATTCAATGTGATCCCAAAGTCCTTGTTAGAGAGTGGCAGGAGCATCAGAGTCTGAGAAATTGGTGTGATGACCACAGCAGATGTGATAGCTGGGAAGAGAGGTGGGGTGGGGAAGAAGAAGTGGGAGAAGGAGGAAGGTAGGAAGGACTGGAGGGAAGGAGGAGCAAGGAGAGAACTTTGAACTGCTCTGTCATCGGCTTTGAGGATAAATAGGATGAGCCAAAAAAGGTAGGCAGCCTCTAGAAGCTGGAAAAGGCAAGGAAATGGATTCTTCCCTAGAACTAGAAAAGATGGCAAGAGAAGCACAGCTCTGCTGACCCATCTGGTACTTCTGACTTCTAGATTTGTTAAGCTAAATCTCTGTTGTTTGAAACCATTAAGCTTATCCAACTTTTGTATTAACATGGATGGGACTGCAAGAGATTATGCTGAGTGAAATAAATCAAGCAGAGAGAGTCAGTTATCATATGGTTTCACTTATTTGTGGAACATAAGGAATAACATGGAGGACACTGGGAGATGGAGAGGAGAAGTGAGTTGGGGGAAACTGGAGGGGGAAACAAACCATGAGAGACTGTGGACTCAGATACAAACTGAGGATTTTGGAGAAAGAGGGTGGGGGGTTGAGTGAACCTGATGGTGGGTATTGTGGAGGGCATGTGTTGCATGGAGCACTGGGTGTGGTGCATAAATAATTCTGAAACACTGAAAATAAAAAATGAAATGAAAAAAGCTTGTGGTAATTTGTTAGAGCAACAAACACCAATTTAATACAACATGCAAAATATGATTTATGAAGGGGGTTCAGAACACATCACCCCAAAATATAGTCCTGCTTTATATTGACTATTTTGAGTTAAAGGCACCTGGAAAACAGCAGATGTAAAAACACTCTGACATTTTTTTTTTTTTTTTTTTTTTTTGCCTGAAAGCAGGAGCCAAAACTCTCCTGGGAAAGATGTCCTTCCCATACCAGGAGCAAAGGAAGATTCTTATCGCCAGGGACAAGAGTCAAGAAGAAATCTTTACAAATAAACCTTGTTAAACTAATTCTTATCTTCCTAATCACTTGTTTTGTGATTACCTTAGCCCAACCCCCTCTGCTTTGACACAGTTTCCTAATTTAATACTCTGTCCAACTTAGTGATTTTGACTCTAACTGATCTTTGGGTCTTCCTTTTCTTGGCTCCCATGACCCTGCAAAATGTACATTAAAACATGTATGCCTTTCTCTTGTTAATCTGTCTTATACAGTGAATTAGGACATAGTCTGAGATAATTGCGAGAAAAACAGCAGAAACACTAGGTGTAAAAATCTGTGTTACTTCTAGATCAGAATACTGGATCCCATTCACAGTGCTGTTGTTATTTCACTTGGGACTGGAATAAATACAGAACGGGGTGAGATGCTAAAGTGCTTTGAATCACAGAGATGGCAGAGCGCTGGCTTTGATAAATCAGTTTCAAAAAAAGTCAGTTTCCATTTCAAAAGATAACAGTTTACAGAAATGTCTAAGGACCTCCTACAGTGCAAAATATAATTAAATGTGTGTCTCCTTCCTTTAAAAGATGGCAAACTGGTCAACCTGTTGCTATACCATGTTTAAGACAGCTATTGTTTTCTCCTGAAAAGTTAATTTAATCCTGTTTTTTTACCGTCTAATAACATTTGCCGCCATTTCTTAGGGTCATGGTTAAATAGGAAATAGCTTATTATTTTAATATTTCAAAATACAGAAAAGCTAATATTTAGGATTTATGTTCCACAATTATATACACAAAGCATATTTATGTAACATTCCCTAAAACATGAGTTTTATAAAACTTTTACTGTAACTGCATTTTCATGCAAATAATGATGCCAATACTTATTAAGTCACTTACGCAACCCACTGATCATGTAACACTTAGAAAACCAGCAAATTTTGAGAATATAAAAAAATGATCATGCTGAAGTTCTGCTGATTCATCTGACTTTAGTATCTTATAAATTGTTTACTTAATAATATACTCATTCCCAGCAAAACTTTTTAATAGAAGTTTATAAAGAAAATTACCCAGCTGTGAAATTGCAAGCAATAGTGTTGCAGCTCAACTGAATTTTATTTTTTACTATTTTGCCAACAGTAATCTGCACTTGCTTTTATAGTGCCTCTAACTAAAAAAGGATTATCTAGTCAGAATATATCAGTACATAATAAATGTGCTTCATTTCTTCCAAGTTCTTTTAGCTGACAGCCAAAATGAATGTTTGTCTCAGTGCCGGCACCAGGGGTACTTCTGCAGAGACTATTTCATGGTCCATTGAACCCTAAAGGACATTGTTTTTAAAGGCATATTATCAGAAATGGAGAAGCCAGCCAACGGAGAGGCTATTACAGGTACTACTGAAACTGGAGTATGTACTTCTAGCTTAGGTGGTATTTGGAAGACACAACTATCCCAGAGATATCCGCTCTAAATTGTGCATTCCTTCAGATCTTTGCAATTTTATACACGTGATAAATAAAGTATCTCTATGTATGTGTTTGGAAAGTTTGGCAAGGTAAGCATGCAAGCTGCAATGTTTTAGATTGTAAATACAGATATGAGACCTTACTTCTCATCATTCAAAAGTTTCAGCAGATATTCCTGCTTCCTTGAATCTTCCCCTAGAAAGAATTATACTCTTGGTAACCCTGTATTCCTCCACCGTGCTATTGCTGTAATATGTTTAAGACATTTACTGATGCCCTTATCACCAAGCATTGCACTGTTTATATGTACCTTCCCTACAAGACTGAATTACTTGCGGGCACAGTCCAAGGGTTTTCATCCTTACATCTAATGTCAAGCACGATGACTGACAATACTGAAGGAGTTTAATTTCTTGAATATAGAGCAGCTTTCAAAAAAAAAAATGAGACTAACTACATCACCAATGTTGTAGAAGGTCACACAACCTTGTTTTACATTTGGTAAAACTGGCATAATTTCCTAACATATTTTTGTTTAAGCCCTGTTCTCATAACTTATTGAATATTTTCACACACACACACACACAAAGACACACACACACACATATCTTCTTGTAATAGTACAATAAAATAGGTCAATTCAGCCAAATCCAAACCACATGGTAAGCACAGACCATCATATTCTGCTTATAAACAATAAATATATACAGTTTACTTTTGTTTTATCTGAAGCATATTCTTAAAGCATCTATTTAATTTGGTAATTTATAAAATTCTTCAATTGAATTTCTGAATTAAAAAATACTATGAAGATTATAAAATTATTTTGCCTTGGAGATTAAATAAACTGGTATGACTGAAATCCCCTTACTCAAACTGAGGTGTCCAGGCGTGATGTTTCAACATAATTAATGGTCGGATGTATTAGCAGAAGTAACTATTTCTTACTACCACAACAAACAAACCTTTAAATCTCAGAGCCTTCTGACAATAATGGGTTGTTTCTGACTTCAACAAACAAAATAGGTCTACCTGTATATGGATTTTTGTATCAACTTTATCTATAATCCACCAAAACTTGGAATCAAGATGTCCTTCAATAGGTGAATGGATAAACAAACTGTGGTAAATCCAGACAATGGAATATTATTCAGTGCTAAAAAGAAATGAGCTATCAAACATGAAAAGATACAGAGATTCTAATTCTGCCATTCAGAGAAGGAGAGAGAGAGAAGGAGAGAGAGAAAAATCAGGAAATAACTATTAAACTATTAAAAAATATTAACAAACTGACAGCTACCAGAGGGGAGGTGGGTGAGGGGACAAATGAAATAGGTGATGGGGATTAAAGAGTACATTTACTATGATGAAAAAAATAAAATAAAATAACATAAAATACATGGAGGACCCTTAAATGCATATTACTCCTATTACTAAGTGAAAGAAGCCAATATAAAATATAGGATTCTAACTATTTGACATTCTGGAAAAGAATGAGAATGTCAGTTGAGACAATAAAAAGATCATTAGTTTCCGGGTGTTATGGGAAAGGTAGAGATAAATAGGCAGAGCACAGAGGATATTTAAGGCAGCAAAACTATTCTGTATGATACTGCAATGGTGGATACACATTACTGTATAGTTGTCAAAACCTGTAGATTGTACATCACCAAGAATGAGCCTTAATACAAACTATGGACTTTGGATGATAATGATGTGTCAATGCAGATTCATCAGTTGTAACAAATGTACCATTCTGGTGAGATGCTGATTGTAGGGGAGATTGTACATATGGGGGGACACCGGCTATATGGGAACTCTCTGTACTTTTGAAGAATTTCAAAACTTTTCTTAAAATGAAAGAAATCTATGTGTCAGTTTTTATGCCAGTACCACGCTGTCTTGGTGATCACAGCTTTGTAGTAAAGCTTGAAATCGGGGTAACGTGATGCCGCCAGTTTTGTTTTTGTTTTTCAACATTTCCTTAGCAATTCGGGGTCTCTTCTGACTCCATACAAATTTTAGGATTATTTGCTCCAGCTCTTTGAAAAATATCGGTGGAATTTTGATAGGAATGGCATTAAAAGTATAGATTGCTCTAGGCAGTATACACATTTTAACAATGTTTATTCTTCCAATCCAAGAGCATGGGACAGTCTTCCATCTTTTTGTGTCTTCTTCAATTTCTTTCATGAGTGTTCTGTAGTTCCTCGAGTACAGGTCCTTTACCTCTTTGGTTAGGTTTATGCCCAGGTATCTTATGGTTCTTGGTGCTATAGTAAATGGAATCGATTCTCTAATTTCCCTTTCTCTATTTTCATTGTTAGTGTATAAGAAAGCCACTGATTTCTGTACATTGACTTTGTATCCTGCCACGTTACTGAATTGCTGTATGAGTTCTAGTAGTTTGGGGGTGGAGTCTTTGGGGTTTTCCATATAAAGAATCATGTCATCTGCAAAGAGAGAGAGTTTGACTTCTTCCTTGCCAATTTGGATACCTTTTATTTCTCTTTGTTGTCTGATTGCCGTTGCTAGGACTTCTAATACTATGTTGAACAAGAGTGGTGAGAGTGGGCATCCTTGTTGTGTTCCTGATCTCAACGGGAAGGCTGCAAGCTTTTTCCCATTGAGGATGATATTTGCTGTGGGTTTTTCATAGATAGCTTGGATATCAGCCACAGCAACTTCTTTCAAGATATGTCTCCAAAGACCAAGGAAACAAAAGCAAAAATGAACTTTTGGGACTTCATCAAGATCAAAAGCTTCTGCACAGCAAAGGAAACAGTCAACAAAACAAAGAGGCAACCCACGGAATGGGAGAAGATATTTGCAAATGACAGTACAGACAAAAGGTTGATATCCAGGATCTATAAAGAACTTCTCAAACTCAACACACACAAAACAGATAATCATATCAAAAAATGGGCAGAAGATATGAACAGACACTTCTCCAACGAAGACATACAAATGGCTATCAGACACATGAAAAAATGTTCATCATCACTAGCCATCAGGGAGATTCAAATTAAAACAACATTGAGATACCACCTAACACCAGTTAGAATGGCCAAAATTAGTAAGACAGGAAAAAACGTGTGTTGGAGAGGATGTGGAGAAAGGGGAACCCTCTTACACTGTTGGTGGGAATGCAAGTTAGTGCAGCCACTTTGGAGAACAGTGTGGAGATTCCTGAAGAAATTAAGAATAGAGCTTCCCTATGACCCTGCAATTGCACTGCTGGGTATTTACCCCAAAGATACAGATGTAGTGAAAAGAAGGGCCATTTGTACCCCAATGTTTATTGCAGCAATGGCTACGGTCGCCAAACTGTGGAAAGAACCAAGATGCCCTTCAACGGATGAATGGATAAGGAAGATGTGGTCCATATACACAATGGAGTATTATGCCTCCATCAGAAAGGATGAATACCCAACTTTTGTAGCAACATGGACGGGACTGGAAGAAATTATGCTGAGCGAAATAAGTCAAGCAGAGAGAGTCAAGTATCATATGGTCTCACTTATTTGTGGAGCATAACAAATAACATGGAGGACATGGGGAGATGGAGAGGAGAGGGAGTTGAGGGAAACTGGAAGGGGAGATGAACCATGAGAGACTATGGACTCTGAAAAACAACCAGAGGGTTATGAAGGGGCGGGGGGGGGGGAGGTTGAGGAACCAGGTGGTGGGTAATAGGGAGGGCACGTACTGCATGGAGCACTGGATGTGATGCCAAAACAATGAACACTGTTATGCTGTAAATAAACAAAAATAAATAAATAAATAAATTTTAAAAAAATAAAAAAAATTTTAAAAAAATGAAAGAAATCTAATACAGGTTCAAATTTTATTTTACTTCCATACATGCAGAAGTGGGGTGTGCTGAAGAACTTACATTAACCTCAGAGCGTCTGGGTGGCTCAGAGGGTTAAAGGCTCAGGTCATGATCTCAGGGTCCTGGGATCAGAGCACGCCCGCATCAGCCTCTCTGCTCTGCAGGGAGCTGGCTTCCTCCTCTCTTTCTGAATGCCTCTCTGCCTACTTGTGATGTCTGTCAAATAAATAAATAAAATCTTAAAAAAAAAAAAGCTTACATTAACCTAATAAAAACCAAAATATAAAGGTTTATATTTTCAAAAAACAGTGATATCCATTTAAATACAATTCTCAATCATAATATTATAAGAGGTTAAAGGTAATTTTCACAGGGACTGAAATGCAAATATTCTATAAAATGTGTTCATCAGAAATGCTATTTTTAAAAACAGTTATGAAGTGGAAGAGTATTTGCTTTAATATGGCTGCATGGGAAGAATAATACATTTTCTAATTTTTATTTCATTGATGAGCACTGAGAAGTGTTAAAAGTTATCACTATAAAGAAAAAACCTGGCCTTACAATGTGGAAGAGAAGAATGACAGAATGAGAATTTTGACAAATTTTAACAGAATAAGAATTTTGAGTGAGAATTAGGAAGTTAGTAATGATTTGCATCTACTTGTGAATAAATGATTTACCATGGACAGAAACTCTGTAAATTATATGAATGCTGTAAATAGTCTAATTCTTGTAAGCACCATTCGGGGGGGAAACATAGTTAAAACTTCTTTCTTTATGAAGTAAAAAAAGTTTCAGATTTTGAACCTGAGAAAATAAATAGGTCTATCCTTCTAAAAGCAGTACATTTTCACAGTCCCATTAATATGCTGTAATTTATAATCACAATCAAGAACTGGCATTAAAAGAATGCTTTTTAAAATTATGAGTTCTCTACAGAACTAAGAAAGCCAAAGGGCTTTTGTTTTTTCTTGCATAATTTGAGGAAATGGAGCAGGAAGTATTTGGCAATTATGTTCTTTAAAAAACCCTACTGTGCAATTTTTAAGAATTATTTTACAATATGTCCTGTGAAGTGTTAATAATCTCTAAGCTTTTAAAAAAGAGTTTTACGCATACAGAGATTCCTTAGTATGCTAATTCTAGGAAAGTGCTACATACAATACAATTTCTATTATCCATCCCTATTTCCACAGATTTCCAATGTAAAATTTCAAACGTGTATTTATTGAAAAATAATAGCCACTAGAAAGCTTATAATGTACATTGCGAATGATGATGACAGACAGGTTAGTCAGGCATGAAAAAAAACCAATGAAGTGAGAAAAGAAAAATGCCAGGAAATCAAAGGGAGGAAAAAATAAATGACAGTAATAATACTACAGCAAGCACACTTTTATTTCCTGCCGCTTATCCTCCAATTTGTTTTTGTAAATACACCTCATACATAGTAGCGGTCTATACACACTTGCAGCCAGACTCCTGAAAAGGCGCTGTGCTCCTTTTACTTAAGTTCACTGCAGAAGTAGAGTCAGGGCATCAGTATCTGCAGTATGGTTCACATGACCGTTCTTCTGGGTTTTCCAGGGATGGTTGCAACTTACACCTTTTTGGTCCTACGTAAGTAATAGTTCCCCTTTTCACTCTAAAAGTCATGCTAATTTAGGTGATATAGGATCACTCTATGTACTGAAGATTTAACTAAGAAAAGCTTAATACTCAGTCACATCAGAAAGAATAAACATAGCCTTTTTGTTGTAAGATAGAAAAGAGATTTTTTTTTTTAAAAAACTGGCTTAAGAATTTTTTTAAAAAGGCTGACAAAACTGAAAAATTTAGAGATATTTTGGCTTTAAGTGGGACTATAGTCAGCAGCCTTAAAATTGTCATCAGTGTGTGTGTGTTTTGCTGCTCTGCTATCTTTGCTTTGTTGGGTGGTTGGTTTCATTCTCAAGCAGGTCCATGAACTGAGGTGCCAAAATGTCTGTCCAGCACTATGCATTCATATCTTTATGCTTCCAGCTTCAGCATAGAAAAAAGGCTATTTTTCTTCTTTGGGTTTAACCTTCCTTGGCTTAAACTGGACCTCACACCTATCTTCCAATGAATCCTTGTGGCTAGGAATAATAGTGTGATTGACATATGCCCCAGTGTAGGGCCTATCAGTAAGATCAAGATCGCACAAACAGGGGCGCCTGGGTGGCTCAGTGGATTAAGCCTCTGCCTTCGGCTCAGGTCATGATCCCAGGATCCTGGGATCGAGCCCACATTGGGCTCTCTGCTCAGCAGGGAGCCTGCTTCCCCTCTCTCTCTGTCTGCTGCTCTGCCTACTTGTGATCTCTGTCAAATAAATAAATAAAATCAAAAAAAAAAAAAAAGATCACACAAACATGCACAGAGAGTGAAGAAGACCTATTGCTAAGGAAAATAAACCTGGGAAAATAAAGATGGGTCACCAGAATGGAAAATGACTACCTGGCCTTCAAACAACAAATGTTCATTTAAGCAGGTACAAACCTACCTGGCTGAAACTTCAAAGGTCATTTAGAATCCAAGGAAAACTTAGGGACATTTATTCTACAGCAAGAGTTTCTTTAATTTCTTACAATTCTTCCACCATTAATATGACCCAGTTACTTTCTTGCTCTTCACTATTTTTTCTCCAAATCCCCTGCTACCGATTAATATACTCAGTTACTCCATAATTCCCAGAATACTGTCCACTCAGTTCAGTAAGTACTAATGATAAGGTGTCACTCGATGAGAACAAAACCATTTTAGTCAGGAACTACCTCTGACAACAGCCTTGAACAGGAAGAATAAGTGAAGCTTTGTCCCTTCGAAGAAGGTAGACAGAGGAGTATTTCAATTTAGATACATAAATATATAGATTATATATAGATATAGCCATCTATTGGTTATCATTCTTTATGTATTAACATAATATATCAAAAATGTCTGGAAAGTTTATACCAAGATGAAAACTTCTGGAGAGAACTCTAGAGTTGAGGATAGCAGTCATTCATAATTGCAAAATTAAAAATTAATCTTCTATCTTTGTGCTATATTAAATATGAATGATGATAATCAGAAACATAGTACAGGTCAGAAAAATAGGAAAGACAAATTATTTCTTTTTGTTTTAAGATTTTATTTATTTGACAGAGAGAGAGGGAACATAAGCAAGGGGAATGGGAGTGGGAGAGGCAGGCTTCCCGCTGAGCAGGGAGCCCAATTCGGGGCTCAATCTGAGGACCCTGGGATCATGACCTGAGCCAAAAGCAGACACTTAACGACTGAGCCACCCAGGGATCCCAGACAAATTATTTCTAAGGGAATTCAAATTGGCTAATTATATTTACTGGCAAATTCGACTTCAGGAGAGAAAGGTGGAAGGAGATAATAGAAAAGCAATAAAAGATTCTCTAAACTTTACTCATCTTAAAATAAGGAATATGGATAAGGCTATTTCTCATGCCACTTTGAAATCATTGATCCATTATTCTACGATATTTCCTTTTTTAATGCATATTTCCATTTGTTACTACAAATACAATCATGTAAACTGCTGTGGTCTACACTTTATTCCTATACAATATATACAAACACACATTTGCATTCACTATCCATATTTTTCATTATTTTCATTTTTGACTACAAATGTCAATTATCTTTATCCCATCATTTCCCACCTTGCACATTTAAACTTCTCATAGATATCATTTTTCTAAAAATCTTACTCCGTTTGTTAACCTTCCTGTTTGTGATGGCCAGGAAAATAGTATCATGAATAGTCTATGATTAGTTGACTGAGGGAAAAAAACATGGATGCTGCTTACAGATGGATGTGTGTGATAGGCAGGTACCACCTGAAGGTGGAAAGCTCTAGCACTACAACCCATTTCGGACACTGCATTGAAGGATGGAGCAGAACTCAACACAACCAGTTGTTTATTTTTCCAGGAAGGAGAAATGAACAGAGGTGCCAGTCTATTCAGTTTCATAGGCTGTGCCTGATGGTTTGGGTGGTTGGTTCAATGATTTAGAAGGAAAAATATTAGAAAATTGGTGAAAAGGAGGTCTGGGATGAGATATGTGGATATATCTCTTTAAGATCAAAATATACAGATATTTGTCTCCCATGTGAAGGCTCACCAAAGAATTATCTCAGCACATAAGGATTTTAATAATCAAATGACTAAGATGACCCATATGTGGATACTAGTCAGCCACTTTCTCAGCCACACTTGCTCAATGGGCTAATGACCAAAGCACCCATGGTAGAATGGATGGAGGTTATGCATTGCCTTACCAATATGAACTTCCACTTATCAAAACTGATTTGGCTATAGTCACTGTTATGTGCCTATTCTGTCAGCAGCAGAGACCAACACAGAGTCCCTAATATGGCATCACTTCCTGGAGTGATTAACCAGGTATCTGGTGGCATGTTGATCATATTCATCAGCTTCTATCATGGAAGGGTAGGATATTTTTATTTCTGAAATAGACACTTACTCTATATGGATTTGTCTTACCTCCATGCAAACTTTATGCCCAAACTACCATGAACTTACAGAATGCTTAGTCCACCATTATGGTATTCCACAGCATTTCTTCTTACCAAGAAGCACTGATCTTACCATTTTCAGGATCCATCATCCTGAAGCAGCTGGCTTGATAGCATGGTAAAATGATAGTCAAAGACTCAGTTACAAAGCAAACCAGGTGGCAAAAGTTGCAGGTCTAGGATAATATTCTCCAAGATGCCTTGTACATTCTAAATTAGCAGTCATTCTATCATGTTGTTTTTCCCATAACCAGAACTCATCACCAGAAATCAAGAGGTGGAAATGGGAGTGGATCTAGTCATTACTGTTCACCAATGATCCACTCACCAGTGGTGATTCACCAGCAAAAAATTTTCCTTCTCATCTTGGTCACCTTTGGTTCTGGTGGTCTAAAGGAGTTCAAAATGAATGAATGCTTCCACTAGGAGACACAATGGTTTCACTGAATTGGAAGCTAAAGCTGCCACCAGGCAAATTTAGACCCCTTATGCTTTTTAATTCAGAGGAAAAGAAGAGGATTAATGTATTTGGTGCGGTGATTAATTCTGATTACCAAGGGGAAATTGGACTGCTACTTCACAATGGAGGTGAGACTATGTCTGAAATATGGGCGATCCCTTACGACATTACCTCGTACTATTGTCCTGTGATTAGAGTTGATGGAAAACTGTAACAACCTAATTTTTGCAGGACTGCTAAAGTCCCACATTCTTCAGGAATAAAGATTTGGTCAAACTACCAGACAAAGAACCACAACCCACTGAAGTGTTTGCTGAGGACTAAGAGAACATGGAATGGTAGTGAAGAAGGTAGTTATAAATACCAGCTACAACCACATGACCAGATGCAGAAATGAGAACTGTAATAGTTATATTTTTCCATATGTTATGTATAAATATAAACATACAAAACATATTAACATATATAAATATACATGATTATCTTAAATAATATGTGTGGCCTGATTCAATCAATTGAAGTATTTTAAGAGCAGAACTGAGTCCTACTTGAAGAAAAAAAAAAATTCACCTGTAAACAGCAGCTTCTGTCCATGCCTAAAATTCCAGCCTTCCGTTTCTGACAGCCTGCTCTACAAATTTCAGACTTCCCCTAGCCAGCCCTCACAATCACATAAACCAATTCTTTGAAAAATTTCTTGTAATGTATATTCCCTACTGGTTCTGCTGCTCTATGTGAATCTGAACTGATACACTATTTTTTCCTAAATGTAGAAAAATAACTAAAATCCCACCACTTCATATCATAAGCTGAGCTAAAGCTCTCTGTAATCCTCATTCTGAACACTCTTACCGACAGAGCTTGCATCATGGATGTACTCTATATTTTCTTTGAGAAAAATGAGTGTTTTTACTGAGTATAAGTTAGAGATGTGTAAAAACAGCATCTTTAAAAGGGAAAAACCAAAAAAAAATAAAATAAATAAAAAATAAAAAGGAAAAACCAAGAAATAAAAGCATACCTGGAAAAAATATTTTGTTAACGGTTACGTGTTTTAGAGGAAACCATGAGAGTTTTTGTTTGTTTTTTTTTTTTATTTAAAAAACATTAACAGGAAAAAGTTGATAAGCAAGACTTCATTAAAGTTATAAACTCTGTGAAAGACTGGCAAGAGAATGAGAAGACAAACCACAGAGTAGGAAAAAATATTTACAAAAAAAATCTGATAAAGGACTATTACCCAAAATATACAAGGAACATTTAAAATTCAACAATAAGAAAATGAACAATCTGATTTCAAAATGGGCAAAAGAACTGAACAGACACCTCACCAAGACGATACACAGGTGGCACATAAGCATACAAAGATGTTCAAAATTACGTGTCATTAGGGAACTACAAATTAAAACAGTAAGATACTGATATATACCTGTTAAAAATTCTGAAGTCCAAAATACTGACAACAATACATGCTGACAAGGATATGAAGCAACATCATTGCTGGAGAATTCATTGCTGGTGAGAATTCAAAATGGTACTGCCACTTTGGAAAAGAGTCTGACAGTTTTTTACAACATTAAACATACATTTACCATATGATCCTTGGTACTTACCCCAAGTCATTAAAAACTTGTGTCCACATGAAAATGTACATTTGTGTGTTTATAGCAGCTTTATTCATAATTTATTCATAATTCCCACAAAAGGGAAGCAACCAAGATATCCTTGAGTGGATGAATGGAAAATAAATTGTTGTGCCTCCAGAAAATGCAGTATTTCTCCCTACTAAGAGGGAACAAGCTCTCAAGACATAAAAAGACATGGAAGAATTTTAAATGCGTATTACTAAGTGAAAGAAGCCAAATTGAAAGGTTTATACTGTACAATTCTGAATATATGACATTCGAGAAAAGGCAAAACTTTGGAAACGAAAATCAGTGGTTGCCAGAGTTTAGGAAAGAGGGAAGGATGAATAGATGGCACATAGAGGATTCTTGGGGCATTCTGAAACTATTCTGTATGATACTGTAATGGTGGATATATGGCATTATACAATTATAAAACTAATAGAATGTACTAGTAGAATATGAACTATGGACTTTGGGTGATAATGATGTGTCATTGTAGGTTCATGACTATTACAAGGTACCACTCTGGTGGGGGATGTTTACAGTGTGGAAGATATGCATGTGTTGGGGCAGAATATGAGAAATCTCTGTACTCTCTCTTTAATCTTCCTTTGAAACTAAAACTTATATAAAAACAAGACTATTTTTTAAAAGATTTATTTATTTATTTTGAGAGAGAGAGCACACACAGTTGGGGGGCAGAGGGA
Source organism: Meles meles (assembly GCF_922984935.1). NCBI lineage: Eukaryota > Metazoa > Chordata > Mammalia > Carnivora > Mustelidae > Meles > Meles meles. The sequence continues at coordinate 90,825,384 of NC_060069.1, read as the reverse complement.
GAAAGAGAGAGAATCTCAAGCAGACTCTCCACTGAATCAGCTCCACATACCAGGGCTTGAGGCAGGGCTCCACACAGGACTGGATCCCATGACCCCAAAATCAAGACCCTGAGATCACAACCTGAGCCGAAACCAAGAGTGGGGTGGTTAACCAACTGCATCTCCCAGTGCCCCTTTAATAAGTCTTTTTAAAAAAATCTCTGAGATCTTGCCACTGTCACTAAAAAGTATTCTAAATGTATAAAAATATTAACTATTATCAAGTTATTAAAGTTAAAGGGGTAGGTGAAGCTTTTTTTCTAATTATAGCTCCTTCTTAATTAAACGATCAGCAAAATGCAAATTCATCTAAATTTGCACCACCTGAGATTTCATTATGAATTTAGAAGCTTTATTATCATGAGACATCAAATTAACCATTTTGACAAACTTGAGACAGAAAAATAATCAAAATATCCACTAGACAAATCACTTATAACTACAAAATCACAGACTATGACCAATAAAATATAAATGGGCTTCATTAAAAATATGTTATGAATTCATATTAAATTACCACAATGAAATTGCCTAGCTGTCATAGAAGATGGTATTTATATATAACACAATATATTTAGATATCAAAAAGGATCTGAAAAATAAAAAAAAAAAACAACTAATATCAGGAATCATATTTCAGTATAAGCAAAAACTGAGTGGAGTTTGCAATGCTGTAAGAATGTGACATTTATAACAAAATGAATCTTTGCTTGAATAGAGAAAGTATATTGAATGTTTTGGTTTAATAACCACAGTGTCAAAAAACTGATTATTTAAAAAAAAAAAAGGGACCTACAAGTAGCAAAGATGTCAGCAGTGAACATTAACACAGCACACAGGAGACAGCTCATTGCAGCTTTACACTAAACATGGGTAAGAGAGTCTATTATTTTTTTTTACACTTCTAAAATTTTAATCATTTCCAAAGTAAACCATATCATAATTCACTGCTTCAAGGGCCTCTAACCTACCCCATTGGAATCAGTTTTCATTCTGAATACTCAGTGAGTGACTGAGTCTTGTGAATCTCTGATATTCACCTATATCTGCTCTTTTCAATTGTCAGCAACCTATCCAGTTCTAAGACCCATAAGCCTGCCTGAATTAGTAAGGAAACAATGACATCAGCCTCTAGTTAACACCTTTCTGTACTCCTATAAATAATATATGCAATAGTAGCCTGACTTTCATTGTACAATAATGAGTTCCTAACTATGACAGAATAGGGGAGCAAAATTAAAATATCTTTGAAATCAAACTCATTGAACAGAGGTAAATAAGCCTATTCCAAAAATGACTATGATATAAAATTTTTCTTTCAGCCTCTCAAGGGTATTTTCAAAGTTTTTATACACAACTTTGATATCTCTGGGCTTCAGTGCAAATTACTACAGTTAACTCAACCCTGTATGTCCAATCCATCCTTTTCCCTCGGATGATCACATATGTAAACCCTCTCTTTATTTAAAAAAAAAAAAACAAAAAACTTTTTCCAATTCACTCACTGCCAAAGGGAAAGAACGATAGGTTATAAAACATATTGTTTAAATATAACAGTTTACTACATTAACCTTTTTATTTCAATTTAATAACACTCTATTAATCCAAAAAATAATATAATGGGTGGACTCCTGGGCAGAATGACAGTTGAGTCAAAGTAATATTTTTGTGCATAGGCCCTCCCATCATGCGAGACATTAGCTCATGTTTTATGATCTCAACAGGAGAAAGTATTTTTCCCCCTTTTCCCTAAACCTCAAATACTTAAAATTTCTCTAGACATAACCTAAGTTAATTGTCCTTAAAGTCTTGAGTGAAAGGCATTCCACTGAAATGTGGAGAAAAATACATGAATTGTTTGCCCCAGTACATCAAGTACTACATTACACACAACCACCTTGTAAAACAACAATCACTTATTTAGCTCAGAATGTGCCATTTAGGCAAAGCTTAGTGATGAGAGCTTGCCTCTGCTCTACATGGCATTAGCTGGGGATGCTCAAAAGATGGCTGGGGATTAGCATCATCTGAAGGATTGCTTGCTCACAGTCCTGGCAGTTAATACAAGCTGGGACTTGGACTGCAGCTGCCCAGAAGAATATCTACACATGGCCTGCCAACAAAGGGAGGGGGATCAAAAAGGAAGCATCCCTCAGAGAGGGAAAGCTAGGAGGAAGCTAGATTGCCCTGGAAGTCACTTCCTGAGCACTCTCCTAGTTGAGGCAGTCACGAAGCCCTGTTACTCGAAACAGAAGAAGCATACACTATAGCTTTTGATGGAGGAATGATTCTAGGGAGTATATAAGATAGGAAATACTGTTGTGGCTCTTCATCAAAACCGGAATGGACCCTTTGCACTTACTTTTGCCAAAAAACAAAGCAGATTGCTATTACTAGTATTTCATATGACAATATGGTGCCCTTTCTGAGTTCAGTCCTTATGCTAAAGAAGGTCATGTTATTTACTGTTGCTGAATTATCAGACAGGAAATGTGAAAGTTCTAGAACACAGATACTGAGAGGGTGTCCTTGCTCTTTTCTTCATTTCTAGCCAAATATTATGTATTTGTGTCCCTGATGAAGTAGATTTACATATATTATTATCTGGTTTTAACTAAATGATGCCTTACAAAATGGACCAGTGATGATCTCTAAGCTAACCTTCTTGTTTCCATGCTTGCCTTCTTCCAGTCTACCCTCTACAATAATCTTTATAACACAGATATTTAATTGCAATTTTCAGTTAATTGAAATAAAAAAATTTCGATGGCTCTGTGCCTTTTAAGATGAAATTAATACTCATTAGACTATATATTAAAAATTTCTCTCTCCAACTTTGGCATCATATCTTTCTTGAGTTTCATTTGTTGTTACTCCTCCATACTTTCCATCCACATAAACTTCATTTGTATTCTAAATTTTCAAAATTTCCCTTCTATAGTCTTTGGCCTTAACAAGTAATTTTCATCCATTATGACTCAGTTCAGGGTTAACTTTACCTCATTAAAAAAATTCCTGGGGGGGTGCCTGGGTGGCTCAGTGTGTTTAAGCCTCTGCCTTCAGCTCAGGTCATGATTCCAGGGTGCTGGGATCGAGTCTCGCATCAGACTCTCTGCTTAGCAGGGAGCCTGCTTCCTCCTCTCTCTCTCTCTCTGCCTGCCTCTCTGCCTACTTGTGATCTCTGTCAAATAAATAAATAAAATCTTTAAAAAAAAAAAATTCTTGGAATTAAAAGAAATGAGTCTACAAATTGAAAGTGCTCAATACATGCTAAAAAAGGGATTAATATTAAAGGCTCTCCTTCATCTAAAAGATAAAAGAGGCAATGAATAAATTTTAAAAGGTTCCAGGTACCAAAAATCACTTCTGTAAGATAGGCTATGAATCAGAGTCGCCTTTAACTTACCAATGGCCACACTGGACATGAGAAGACTGTACGGGAGAGTCTTAAAAAAGTTCTGAGGGAGGGACACCTTGGTGGCTCAGTCCTTTAATAGGTGTCAGGCCATGATCCCAGGGTCCTGGGACAAGTCATGCACTTGGCTCCTTGGTCAGCGGGGAGCCTGCTTCTTCCTCTGCCTCTGCCTCAGCTTGCTGCTATCCCCACCCCTGCTGCAATCTCTCTCTCTCTCTCTCTCTCTCTCTCTGATAAATAAACAAAATCTTTAAAAAAAAAGTCCTGAGAGAAAAATAATGTTCAGCATAGATTTCTAAAATCAGGCCTGTCTATAACTCACATGTTTGCGGTGAAAAGACACATATTTTGATATATGAAAGTGTTCAGGAGTTTCAAAAATCACAAATTATTCCTAAAGGAAGACTTCTCCCTCGTCACTTTTTGACCAGAAATGAACCCATTTCCCACTTTGTAACATGGCAAATGGTTTGTGTTTAGAAGTCGTCAGCCTATTTTATTACAGGGATGTTGACAAAACTTATCCTTTCAGGAATAAATGAAACAAGATGGGATCAGGAGGGAGACAAACCATAAGAGACTCTTAATGTCACAAAACAAACTGAGGGTGGCTGGGGGGAGGGGGGTGGGGAGAGGGTGGTGGAGTTATGGACATTGAGGAGGGTATGTGCTGTGGTGAATGCTGTGAAGTGTGTAAACCTGGCGATTCACAGACCTGTACCCTGGAGCTAATAATACATTATATGTTAATAAAAAAAATAAAAAATTATTAAGGAAAAAACTTATCCTTTCAATGTTCAGTGAAATTTCAGAATGACCTCTCGTGGAAAGCTTCTAAGATAAATTAAATCCAACTCTTGATTTTAGAGATGAGAAAATCCAAACCCAAGTAAGTGAATTGAATTCTCTAAGGTCGCACAGCTAACAATTGTCAAAGAAGGGCTCAGAATCCACATCTGAATCCTTGCTCATTTGTAATAGAATAAACTCACCTTGTACTTTTATGAACACTCAGAGATTCATTAAACAATTTAAATATGTTTATATCTAACATTAATTCAATATAACACCTTAATTATCTCCAACAACATTTTTTCAACACAGACCTCTATTCCTCTGCCTCAATCCTTAAGGAAATCTACAAATGCCTACATGACTTGAAACCCAAGCCTCCTTGGTGAATAAAACTGCTGCAGCATAAAGCATGGCTTTTGAGAAGTATTCCCAGACAAAAAACACCCACTGCAGCAGGAGTCACTCTTATTTAAATGTATTCTTGATGTTCAATATAGTTTCCCACAATGATTTCAATTATCATTACACATCTACATTTTTTTTAAAATCATAGTTATGTGACTTCATGTGGAAACTTGTGAAAACTATTAATTTCCCTATTTGCAAAAGTCTGTTAGCCTCACCTCAGGATTCAGTTGGAAAAGTAGTTTGAACTGCTAGCTGTTACAACTCATTGTCATGTTTCCTAGTCACTGAAGCAAGGCTGTCCTAAATGAAGACAAAGTAGAAACATTACTCCTGTCAAATGAAGTTACCAGGATCTGACAGAAGCTGTTATTGCCTTAGCACCAAATTTCAGTCTTCTATGCATGATCTGTTTCATTATAGGAACCTACAGTCATGGGATTTTTTTTCCCCTCCCATAACAGCTAAGAAGTACTTTGTTTTATTCACCTAGATATAATAATGGGATTAACAGTCTGAATCCAAAAGATACCATCAACAGTGACATTACATTGCCACTATGTCAGCGTCGTCAGGACAATAACACTGGCAGCTCAGTCACAGAAGTATCATTATCGTATTTTGTATGAGAAAATCAAACCAGGGAGCATACAAAGAGATATATCTGCCTTATGAGAGTCAAAAAACTTTTTGTATGCATGGAGCACTGGGTGTTATGCAAAAACAGTGAATACTGTTACGCTGAAAAAATAAATAAATTTTAAAAAAACAACAAAAAAAGAAAACGTTTTGTAGTTGGATGAAATGTAAAATGGAAGTTATTTGAAATGGGTTACTGGGTTACTGGGAACTTTCATAACAAGTTGCTAAAAATTTAATCTGAAAGGAATCTAATTAAAATGTTATATAATATAGCAAGAGATAGCATTTCTGAGATATTTTCTTTTTCTCTTCAAAAGTAATTAAAATAGGAGCACCTTGGTGGCTCAGTCACTTGATTTCAGCTCAAGTCATGGTCTTGGGATTGTGGGATCAGGCCTCTAGGTGTGGAGTCAGCTTGGAATTCTTTCCTTCTCCCTCTGTCCCTCCTCACCCCCTGGCCTCCGTGTGAGCCCTCTCTCGCTCTAAAAAAATAAAATAAAATAAAATAAATAATTAAGAAAGAGTATCAACATTTAAAGTTTTAAAAGCTTTATTTTGTGACTCATATCCTAAATCTAAGCAAACATTGGTAAATTTTATCATCATAATCATCATCATAATCTTTTTTTTTTTAAGATTTATATATCTGAGAGAGAGAACATGAGCAGGAAGAAAAGGAGCAACAGAGGGAGAGGGAGAAGCAGACTCCCCACTGAATGGGGAGCTGATGTGGGGAGCTGATGTGTCCAGGACCCCAGGATCATGACCTGAGCCAAAAGCAGATGCTTAACCAACTAAGCTGCCTTGGCATCACAATCATCATAAATCTTTTAACAGTGCTTTACTTTTTTCATAAAAAAATTTATATTTTAAAATAAAGTTATCTATATTTTCCTTGTGAATTTTGCTTTTGATTTCATAAAAACTAGTCCTTTGTGAATAAATATTCATCAACATTGTGTCACAGTATTTTTGACACTGAATATTGTTTTTAATATTTATGAATTTCATCCTTAATTTGTGTTCATATACTTTATGATTAGAGCCATAGTTTTTTTTCTAAATGATGAGCCAGATTATAACAAGACATTTATTGAATAATTCATTGTGTCTCCACTGTCTTAAAATGTTACCTTTATGATACACTAAATTCATCAAAGCTCTGGACGAGATTTTGGACTTTCTATTCTGTGACAGACTGATCTAGGTGATGGTGTGCAAATATCATGATAACTTGTAAAAATATTATAGTATATTTAAACTACATGATTCAAATTTATCTCTCATTACTTTTTTTTTTTTAGTTCATTCCTTCTTGGAAGTAAACTTTATTTAAAAATAGCTTTTTGCGGGCGCCTGCGTGGCTCAGTGGGTTAAAGCCTCTGCCTTCGGCTCGGGTCATGATCTCAGGGTACTGGAATCGAGCCCCGCATCGGGCTCTCTGCTCAGTGGGAAGTTTGCTTCCTCCTCTCTCTCTGCCTGCCTCTCTGCTTACTTGTGATCTCTCTCTGTCAAATAAATAAAATCTTTAAAAAAAATAGCTTTTTGCTTATATTGAGAGTTTTTATTATGTATTCCAGTACAGAAATGTGTTATGCCTCTCTTACTAAAATCATCACTTTCGTTGCATTGCAGAATTTTGAACCTTTTTGTATAGTTCCGCATACTTCTTTATAAAGTTCTTTTCTTGGTATTTATTATTTATCCATTGCTTATTATTTTATTTATTTAGTTGCTATTATATATAATATTTCTTTCCCATTTTATTTTCAATAGATCATTCCTCATTTAGGAGAAATAGGTTATTATGTAATAATTTATTTAACTAGCATGTTGAATTCACTTAAACATTTCAGAATGTTTTAGTGATTCTCTTTAATTTCCTTGCTGGACAGTATATCATGTACTAGTAATATGTTGCAATTTTCCACAAATTAACAACTCAATTCTTTCTAAAATCTTACTGCTTTACCCAAAATTTCTAGGACACTCTTAAATAAGAATGGTGACAATAGGCATAAATGTCTTTTTCCTGTAAGATCTTTGAAGATGGTAAGTAGAAATATAGATACATACTGTAATTGTGTGATATAAATTAAATATTCTATGATCCCCTTCAACAAAAAAGAAAGACATGGTTTCGCCATCTATGACTCTAGAAAACAGCATTATGTTTCCTATATAGGACATATTCAAAAATATTTGTTTAAAGAGTAAGTGACTAAGAAAGCAAAGAAATTTTTAGAAATAAGTACATAATGAATGCATTTTATAACAACTACCTGTTTCATCTCAAGTTATATTTGCTTCTTATACCTTAACTATTTTCCTAATTAGTTCTAGTTCTAGTTCTAGTTACTTTCCTTATTCCTTACTGATTTCTTTCTCAGGGTTCTGAGTTCTCACCCTAAAGATCATTCTCATATCCGGAGGCCTGAAACTCTTCCAGGCTTCCCTCAAACTGAATGTTCACCTGGTCAATTTTCAAGATAATATCTATGGGACACATTTGCTGGCATCTGCCCAGAACAAAGTGATCTCCTTTCTCTGAGAACTGCCTGCAATTGCTCATCTATACTCTTTGTCTCTAGCCAACCTGTCTCTGTCCATCAGACTAGAATTGGATAACAGGTCATTGCCGAACAATAGAGACTCTTTCCAAGAATTTGAAAGTGGGACTGAGAGCTTGGCATTCTGAGTGGAAAAGATATAAATTTAAAAGCTACCCAGAGACTGTATTCTACTTGACTTGCCTCATGCAAGTCAGATGCCAAAAAAACTAGTTTGAGAGAGAATGAAGCAAAAAAGAAAGACAGTGAGAGGAGATAAAGAAGTTTACCAGGATGTCTGGTTTGTTTTTATCTTTTAGCAACTTATTCTTTCACAGCCTGTTGCTTCATTTCTGCTCTCAATTTGTATAAAACATCTTTTTTTTTTAATAAAATCCCTCTTTTTTTAAGTAGGTAGCTTTTGCAGGCACCTGTGACTTTCAATCAAATCATCTTAACGAAGACATAATCAATGTGTCTCTCCCATTCTGAGAAACTCAAATTGTCTCTCCTAAGACTCTTAGGTTTTTATATTTATTGATTTGGCTGAGCACAACATCTGGAGCCAGACTGCCTGAGTTTGAATGCTTTCTATACCACTTAAAAATCCCGAGTCTTTGGGTAAGCTACTTGACTTTTCCATGCCTTATTTCAGTCATCTGTAAAATAATGATAATAGCACCTACTTCATAGAGTTAAAAGAACTTAATCAGGCAATATTCATAAGGCACTTAAACAGTGCCTCATATGTAGTTTGATAAAACATAAATGTTTGGTAAATAAGAAATGTAGTTTTAGAAACTAACTCACAAGAAAAAAAAAAGAGAAACTAACTCACTGAGTTGTGACTGGTGATTGTCTTTACTGGATGCATTTTTTTTCCCTGCTAGAATAAGATTTCTCTCACCATATGTGATTGTATCAACTCTGGTTCCACCTACTATTGCTTTTAATGATTATATTCTCTAGGAAATATAAACTGAAAAATGACCCAAGTAAGAGAGGGAAGCAACAGCCAAATGGCAAGGGAAATATGATTCTCTACCATCAAGTTTTCTGTGAACAAGTTGCAAAGGAGGAGAGACAGCCTAAAAGTTGAAAAGCTTTGAGAAACTCTATTCTAAAAACAATGCCAACAGAGAACAGCATCCTAGAAAGCGTACCAATATTTTAATTTCTTCTGGGTTTTCTTATTCTGCCTTAGTCCTCACCTTCCTCTCCTCCTCCCTTCTTTTGTTTCCAATTGACCATATGCATTTGTGTATGTGTGTACGTTTGTGTGTGTAATTGCATAGAACACTAGCCCATTTCACTTAGAATATCTTGTTGCTATTGTGAGTATTCTTTATTTCTAAGTATATGCTCTACTTTTGTTCTTTAGGCTTTTTCTTTTCCTTTCTTGTTTCCCTCATATTAAATATTTATTTACATTCTTATATCAGTCAGGTCCTGTCAGGGAATAGGTAGCAGGCACACTCAAAAGTGGTGATTGAAGAGAGTTTCATAAAGGGACCATTTACAGAGATCTGGGTAGACCGAAGGAAGCAAAAGGGAATGGCAAAGCAGCCAGGAACTAATATCAGCTGGAAGTTAATCACTGAAGGACAAAGAGAAAGAGTTAACACTGGCTCCCAGTGGGTAGAGGATGACAGTAATGGAACACAGGTGATGCCCCTCAAGATGTCCAGGAGGGGGAAAATTGCCTCAAACCCTCCTTCCTCCTACTCCCCAATATTCTGGTGCCCCACTGGACAACCTCAAGAAAAGACCAGAGGGAATATTTGGTGCCGTGGTCTGCCACATCCCCATCCTATCACCTGGTATAGGAAGGAAAAAAATAGGTTGGAGAGTACATCTGAAGGGGGATATGGAAAATAAAAGCATGCCTCTTTAAAAATTTATTTTTAGGGGGGTGGGAGGTTGAGGAACCAGTTGGTGGGTAATAGGGAGGGCATGTACTGCATGGAGCACTGGGTGTGATGCCAAAACAATGAACACTGTTATGCTGTAAATAAACAAATAAACAAATAAAAAAAGGGAAAAAATTCATTTTTAAATGTTTTAATAGGATTTTTAGTAATTTCCCTAATTTTACTCTGTACATATATTTGCAGGCTTTGGATTTAATTTCTCAATCATTTACATTAAACTACTTATGCCACTGCTTCTAGCTTTTGAAATTTAATTTAGTTTTTTGGGAGGAATGATATCATCAAGGTGGCAGAAGAGATGGTTTCTAACTTGAGTGGCCCTCGCAGAAAGACCAACTAGCAGCAGCTGTACATAGAGAGGACACCTATGTGAAAATCTCATAACCTGGTGGTGAGGCTGAAGCACCCTCTTTGACCAGGAAAAGATTGGAAAAAAGGAAAGGAAGGAAGGAGGAAGGAAGGAAAGAAGGACGGAGGGAGGGAGGAAGGAAGGAAGGAGGTAGAGAGGAAGGAAGGAGGAAGGGAAGAAGAGTTTGCATTGCCCTTTCCCCTGCTGGCACAGAACGGCATAGAGATAGTCCCCTGGACCTATAATTTCTCCAGTGGGATCAAGAGAGCCCAAAGTGAACATCCAGCTTCTCCAGTACTATAGGATGTTTTCTAGGAGGCTTTGGGGATTACTGGAGGAATAAGTTCTGAGTCTAGATGAGCCCATTGAGGATCAGCCAGAGGTGGAGAAAGGAAGGAGCTTGCAGCAACCAGAACAGGGATCTCAGTCAACAAAATTTCTTTTGGTGGCAGCACTTGAGCAGAAACCCCAGCCAGGAGTTCTACCCATTTCCAGAGCAGAGCCAGTGCCCTAACTGGCCAGGGAACATAGCCAGCAGTGCAAATGGGCTGTACCAGCCACTGAGCCCACCCTGCAGCTTTCCGAGGTAGGGAGGAAAGCCAGTTGCATTGCCCAATTGCTGAGGTAGTCTCTGTTTCCACCTGACAAAGGAACCCAATCAGCCACCCCAGGAAAGCCTCAGAACCCAGCCCACAATCTTTCCCAGGTAGGATCCAAGCACACAGCTCCACTCAGCTACTGAGTATCGCCTCTAACCCACCCAAAAGAGAGCCCAGCCAGTGACCCGGGGAAGCCAAGGAACACATCCAACAGTCATAGTCTGGCAAGAGCCAAGCCCACAGCACTTCGCAGCTAGTGAGCGTAGGCTCCAGCTTTGCATGACCAGGGAATCTAGCCAGCACCTCTCAGAACAACAGAGCACAGCAAGTAGCCTGCCCACTCATAGAGAACCACCTTCCAGCTCACCTGATCAAGAAGCTCTGCCTGTGGCTCCACCTGAACACGGAGTCCAGAGCAGCACCATCTGTCCAGAGATCACAGCCTGGGGCCCTACCTGCTCAGGCTGATTGCAGAGTCCAGACTATAGCCCTGCCCAGTCATGTCCAGCCAGTGGCACTGCCCTGCTAGGGAACATAGCCTGCAACCCTGTCCAACCAGCAGTGATTATCGAGCACAGAGAGTAGCCCTGCCTGACAGTGGAGCCCAGCCAGCAGCCCCGAATGACCAGCAACACAGCTCACAGTCCTGCTTGAGGGAGACTCTTAAGGGCTGGATTGGGAGGGGGGGGGCTGAATTTTGTCCCACTGCAAATTCACATGCTGAAGTTCTAACCCCTAGTACCTAAGAATGTGACCTTATTTGGAAATAAAGTCATTTGTAGATAACATTAGTTAAGATGAGATCACACTGGTGTAGGGTAGGACCATGCCCTAATCCACTATGACTGGTGTTCATCTAAAAAGGGGAAATTAGGACATAGATATGCACATAGGAAGAATGCCACATGAAGAAAAAAGCAGAGTTTGGGGTGATGTGACAGAAGCCAAGGAACACCAAAGAATGTTAGCAAACCAGAAGCTAGGAAAGCCGCATGGAACAGATTGTCCAGCATAGCCCTCAAAAAGGACCAACACTATCAATACCTCAATCTTAGACTTCTAGAATCCACTCTTCCTATAATTTGCTATTTACCAATGTTATATAAATGGAATCATACAGAAGTAGTCTTTGAGAATGATTTCTATCACTTGGTGTGATTGTTTAAGAATTCATCTGTGTTATTTAACGTATCAGTGTTCCATTCTCTTTTATTGAACAGTACTATTCTATTGCATGGATGGACTTTAGGTACAAGCTGACTGCTTTTTCAGATACTCCAGTTTTTGACAATTATGAATAAAGCAAATATAATGTCTAAAGTTGTCTTGGAGAATTAACCTTTGTCCTTCCTTATCAAGAAGTACGGAAGCAGGTGCCTGGGTGGATCAGTTGGTTAAGCATCTGATTTCAGCTCAGGTTATGATCCCAGAGTCCTAGGATCAAGCCCCATGTTGGGCTCTTTGCTCAATGAGGAGACTGCTTCTCCCTCTCCCTCTGCCCCTCCCCTTGCTCATGTGCTCGCTCACTCTCTCTCTCTCACATAAGTAAATTCTTAAAAAAAAAAAAATAGTACTGAGGAGGGACACCTTTGTAAATTTATATCCTTCTTTTCGGCAATAGGCACAAAGCAAGAAGAATTTCTTGTATCTCACTTGCCTTCAGCTCCAAATAATTCTTATGCCAAAGTGGCATATTTTGAAGTGGTATATTCTGTTAGCCTTCACTACTATAAACATTCATAAAAAGATGGGGGGGGTGGAACATATGTCTTGGGTAAATACCCAGGAGGATACTGTGTATATTTAACAAAATACTGCAAAGGTGGCTATACCATTTTACATTTCCTCAAGAAACTGAAGTTCACGTTGCTCCAGATTTTCTCTAGCATGTGGTATTGTGAATTTTTGTTTATGCTCTTATCTTAACCATACTAGTGGATATGAAATAGTTTCTAAATGTATTTCTAATTTGCATTTCTCTAATGACTAATGATGTTGATCATTTTCCTTTACTTAATTTGTCATCCAAATAACCTTTTTTTTTTTAAGATTTTATTTATTTATTTGACAGACAGAGATCACAAGTAGGCAGAGAGGCAGGCAGAAAGAGAGAGAAGGAAACAGGCTCCCCGCTGAGCAGAGAGCCCAATGTGGAGCTCGATCCCAAGACCCTGGGATCATGACCCGAGCCGAACGCAGAGGCTTTAACCCACTGAGCCACCCAGGCGCCCCCCAAATAACCTTTTTTAATTCAATTTTTCTGATAGGAAAGATCATGATTTCCAAAGATTTGTCTGTCAAAATGGTAGATATCTGAAACATTTTGTAAATACAGGATTATTGGCAGATTTGTAGGGATTTAACCTAAACGGAAATTCTCTTACCAAACTGATTCATGTACAACTGTACATAAAATAACAATTCTCATAACGACATGTGAAGTCGGTATTATACTTAAGCTTATTTTACGGATACGGTAAGCGAAGGATGGAGAAGTTATGCCAGGTCTTGTGGCTAGCTGGTAAGGACATTTAGAGCCATCTAAAAAAGTGCTCTCATATATCTGAGCTGTAATCTACATGGTGAGACATCACCTTTGATTTCAATTCTTCTAAAATGAGATACACCTGATTAGAGAGGAACTAAACATTTCCAATTCAATTCATCCTTCACAGAGCCTTCAATCAACCCACCTGCATTCATAGTAGGAATATCACAAGAAAGAACTCTATCAAAATTAGACTGTACCTGTAGCGTTGCCACTGAAGTGGTTGTCTACCACATTACAAAGTCGTCCATCTATGAAGATCCTCAGAAAGTTTTCTTTGATCTCAACACCATGAATAGTTAAAGTCCCCCTGAATATCCTGCGTGTGTGTGTGTGTGTGTGTGTGTGTAACACTGAATCGTAAATGATGTGATTTATTATGTTCCTTTATGTTACTAGTTGCTACAAGATGTCAAGCCAAATTTGTGACTCACCTATATGGAGAATCTAGTAAAGCTCTATAAAACCATTTGGCAACTTTAATATATTCCTGACTTCACCTAACTTTTTTTTTGAGACAGAGAGGGGGTGTGGTAGAGGGAGAGGGAGAAAGAAAATCCCAAACAGGCTCCACACTCAGCAGGGAGCCAATGGGGGCTCCATCTCATCACCCTGAGATTATAACTTGAGCAAAAATCAAGAGTCAGACATTTAATCAACTGATCCACCCAGGCACCCCCTACTTAACCTATTTTTAACTTTATTTTTCTTTGACCCAGTTCTCTCACCTATTTTTATGTTAAATCTTATGTTGGTATGTTGTTTGTATTTCCATAAGCCACACAACTGTTTTGTTTTGGTTTTTTTTTAGAATTAGAAAAGTCATAAATAAAATGCCTAAGTTAATGAAGAAAGAAGTACAGCAAAAATTGTTGCATTTATGTCTATTTGTGCTGCCCATCAAATGTGAAACATTATTCTGCATGTTTGGAATATCTCACAATTAAAATGAAAATAGCTCTTTGCCCCACTGGAGCTTGAAAGGAGGCTGAGGGAGAGGGAAGATGGCAGTGAGGTAAAAGAAGAAATGAATGAACAGTAAGGCTCTGGAACATGAAATGACTGGTATGCGGTGCCTCCATTATCTATGTTAATGCATGAAACTAACAAGCTCAAGAAGAGAAAACTGTGGAAGTGCAACCAGTCTAATGGGTCTCTAGCTTAATGGTCCCTAATACAATTGCTTCTTATACATCTTTCTTGTCTACATGTCTTGTTTCTCTCAAATATATTCTGAGTAGTTTCTCAAAATTGCAAGCCCAGCAAGTCACTCCTCCACTTAAACCTTTTTAATGTTTCCATATCACTTTGTTGTGGCACTTAAAACTCTCAAAGACAAAGCCTCTGTATAATTCTGTGGCTGTATCCACAATTTGCAACCTTGTAGTTCCCTTTAGTGTCATACCTGTAGGAATTTAGAGTATAAAATATTCCAATGTATATGGACACCTTACAGAATTTTAAGCTTTGGTTTTTATTACCCTAATTGTCTTGCAAAAGATAAGAGAATGAGCTAATTTACTTTTAGGATGTTAGATAAGTTTTGCTTCCCAGGATGTTTAAACAAGGTACTTGATTTCAAACACTTATGCACAAGGGAAGCAATCAGGCCTATTATCCAAAAATAAAGGAGAATCTGCCTTTTGTGTTTAAGTCAAACTAGAGAGGGTGCCCAGTGGCAATGAGGCCTTCCTGAAGAAAGAGGCTTATCTTGATAAATCAATAGGTAGGGAGGGTAAGGGAGTTCATCTGTGCTTTGAATATTCAAATGAAAACAAATCAGCAGTGATGGATTTCCTGGAACTAGAAATACTGGCCTTCCGTGTAGTGAAGGACAGGACAGATATCCAAGCCAGCCTGGCCTAGCCTCTCCTGTGTGGCTGGGTCCCGGATTAGAAACGCAAAGCGTGTAACAGAAAGGGCTGTGTTCTGACAGCTTCCAGGAAACCTACCAAGGTTGCCTTAAATAAATTAGCACTCTAAAGTGGAGTTGCCTTGTGCTCTAGCACAAGGTTCACAGGTTCCTGAACATGTATCAGCAGACCTCACCCTGTCAGAGTACTCAACCATAGCAGTATGTTAAAAGGCCGATGGACCAGTTTTCAACATCAAGGCAGTAAGGCATTGGGGAACAACTGCATCACCATCATTAATGTCCAACACCAGGGGTCTCCTGCTTGGAAAAGAAGGACCAAAGAGATGATCCTCCCATGTAAACTGTGTAAATATCAACAACACCCCCTCCCCTGCCACACACACAGAGACACACACACACAAACACACACACGAAAAAATTAATGTTCTTCGAAGATCTGTAAGAATTGGGTTAATCCAAGAGGATACCACTGGATTCCACAAAGTCTGACAGGTGGTGGCCCAAGCTCATTTTCTTCCAGTACACAGAAACAAGAGTTGTGACTCTATATATGCTGAATTGTGGAGAAGTTCCAACCAGTTATATATGATCAAACTAGTGGATGGAATTCTAGGAGGTCCTATAACCCTTCCTTAACTTTAGTTAATTCCATATCCTAATCTATTTTAGGCAGCAGAGAATATATCTACTGTTTAAGTTCTAAGAAAGAAAGATTCCACTGTACATTTTACAGCATTAATTTACTTTGTATTTTTTTCTTTGACCAAAATCAATTTTTATTTTACTTCACTACCCAAGGAGTGGGAAATGTTGCATTTTTTTTTCCCCTCTCATGAACTAGAGTGACTAAAGCTATTATAAAAAATACTAGGAAAACTAATCTGTCGGTGTTGTTTTAAAAATTACATTTTTAAGAAGAATAAAAGTTCATAAAGACAGCTTTTTTGACAGGCCATTTTTTCACTTTTAGTCTTTAAACCACTGACATTTTAGTAAGTCCATAAATGTGTCCAAAGTTTACCAAGTTTTATGTCTACAACGTCTATAAGAAATTTCAATCAGAGCCATGGTTTACTACCCAATTTTATAGACTGCCCTAGTTTTAAAGTGTATTTGAAATCTCTTTTTGGACTCAAGAAAACAAGCCAATTGATCACTTAAAAATTATACCATTGACCAAAAAGTGGTTTGGCATTTAAATACTTTACAATATACATTTTTTTTTTTCCCTGATAACATTTATTGACCTATCATATTTGGGGCTTTACCAATGAACCATATGACTGATGAGTTAATCCTGTAATTCCTAAAATGAATTCATTGAAACCTAAGGTTGCCCCCTTTTACGCTACTTCTAAGATGTCCTGAGGAAAAAATGGTATATATTTGCTCAAATAAATTTTGGGATGCTGCATACTTTTGGAGACACATTATGGGGAAATACCGAAAATGATAATTATATTTTTTCATGTACAGATAATTCAGAATTCTCAAACTTATTTGGCCTTGGAAATCAATATGTGAAATATATCTCTAAAATGTCATTTGGCCTGCTGAACATATTCGGGGTAATTCTAAGGACTGTACATCTTGCAGTGTGATTAATTTTTAACTAAAGAGCAGCAAACCAGAAGAATCCAGCTTGGGATGTTATATTTTTTGTCATTCAAATTGGCATAGAGTTTAAGAATGAGACTGCATTGTGAAATTGAAAAGCAATTACTGTATTTCATCTAACACTAGTCTTCCAGCTTGGCCTAAGTTAGCCCTCCTTTCTAATCGCAATTCATTTGGCAGGAAAATGGCATCATATTTTAATTTCACTTGCAACTTGATAATTATAACCATTGCCCTCAAAATAAGATGCAAGCAATTAAATAGCCTTGCAATAAGCCACCTGGTGGCTTAATTAGCTGTGTATGCAATTTTGGAGGTGAGATTAATTGCAGAAGTAAAAGTTAAAATTTATAAAATGAAATATATAGCGGAAAACTTGGCCCCATATTCTTTTAATTTTCATTGGCTGATTCACATTCCAAACACCTGGATCCCAGATCCTTCCAGTGAAGAATACACTAATATTGCTAAACATGGATATATTATACTTCCACTGGAAAAAATTGGAGCCTAAATAAAGTATGTGGCTAGGCAATATCAACCTTTGAAAAGTGATGCTGAACAGTTAATATTAGCAGTCAGGGACTTATTTAAAAGATTTTCCTCCAGATGCCTTAAATATGTGAGAAAAAAAATATTTTCACTTATGTATTATTTTTCTCTGGCTAATTTCCCCAAAAGATGTCATATGACATAATAAAGTTAGACAGATATAAAAAGGCATAATGCACATAATACCAATGAACTGTGATTTTTTTTCTACATATTTACAGGTATTTTACCTATTAATGCTCTCTCAAGTTTTCATATGCTTTGAGGAGATTGTCAGTGAGTGACTGGAGGGGAGTATTCTATCAGGAATACAAAAAGAAAAGCTGGATTTTATTACATTAATTTAAAAAAATCGTTTTCAAAACCAAGCTTTATGAAGAATAGATTGACTAAATTTAATTTCCACTTAAATTATCAAAAGTTGAGTCTTAAAGACTCATATCAGAGAATTTATTTCATAGAGTAGAATGTGTTTCCCCTTGGCCCATGACAGGTAGGTCATAAGGCCACTTGCCATATGTTAGAAAGTTAACATGACCTAAAAGAAGTAAAATAATCCAAAAGATCTCTTTTATCTAGGGACTCTAGGGAAGAACACATAGTTTGAAAAAGCAATGATCAGATACCTGATTGCAATAATATCTTCTTTACCTTTCTTTGACAGACAAAAAGCTCAGAGAAAAGATGGTCATCAAAAAGCCAAGTAGAGAGGCCTCACGAAAAGTAACCCCACCTTGATCTTGGACAATCAGCCTCCAGAACTGTGAAAAAATGAATTTCCATTGTTTAAGTTACTCCATCCATGTTTGCTATGTAACTCTAACAAACTGAAACAAATTTTGGTACCAGGTAGAGGGTTGCTGCTGTAACAGATATGTAAAAATGTGGAAGTGGCTTTGGAATTGGATTATTGATAGAGGCAAGTAGAGTCAGAGGTTCATAGACTGCCTTAAAGACTATTGGTGGATATATAGACATAAGGCAATTCTGAAGTTTCAGATAGAAAGGAGAAACGTTATTGAAAATTGGAGAAGAGATGAATGTTTGTTATAAAGTGGCAAGGAATTTAGCAGAATGATATTCCAGTGCCTTGTGAACAGCAGAATTTGTAAGTAATGAAGTTGGTTATCTAGCAAGGAGATTTCTAAGCAAAGTATTGAAGGAGCAGGCTGGTTACTCCTTGCTACTATATAGTAAAATGTAAGAGGAGAGAAACAAATTGAAGAAGGAATTATTAAGCAAAAAAGAACTAGAACTTGAAGTTTTGGAAAATTCTCAGCCTATCCATATTGCAAAACATGTGAAAGCATGTCCTAAGGAGTATATCAAGAGTATGGCTTGACAGTCATTTGCTAAACAGATTCTGGTATAAGACACTGATCAAGTCAACCATCTCAGCAGAAGCCAGGAATAGAGATACAGTTATCCAAGAAATATCTGCGAATCTTTTGCCTTATGGCTGGACCCCCATGTATTAAATAGAGGCCCAGAAAGCTTTTGAGAATTTTATAGCAGGATAAATGCTTCCAGCTTAGACTGAAGGGGGCAGAGATAAAACAAAATGAAGGAAGGCTGTCAGACTTCTGGCATTCTACAGGAGGGACCAATAAAGGTATTCAGCTACAAACATGATTTCTCATTCAAGAAAATGCAAGAATGACTTCAAAGGCATCTCAAAGGTCAGCAGGGCTGTCATTGACACCAGGAATTCAGATGTAACAGGTCCAGTGGATTGAGGGAGCTATTTTACCCCACAGTTCCAGAGAGTGGAGACACTTCACTGTTTCAGAGAGTCAAGCCACCCAAGACCAGGGAAGAAGGGGTGGGGCCCCCACATTAGTGGGCCCAAAAGACAACAAGATCACCTCCCTGGTGGGCTGGATGAACAGAGCATCAAGCCAAAGAGGATAATTCTCAAGACTTAAAATCTAATGAAATTTGCCTTGCTAGGTTTAGGACTTGCTTTGGTCTTATAAAACCTACCTTCCTTCTGATTTTGCCTTTTTGGAATAGAAATATCTATCATATGCCAGTTCCATTATTGTATTTTGGAAGTGGTACTTTTCATGACAGTTCTAACAAACTAATATAGTAATATTAATGATAATATTTAGTAACAGCCCCAAGGAGGGGTAAAAGAAAAACCAAGAATCAGATAAAGCAAACACTTCTCAGTAGATTTTGGCCTATGTGCTCCCCTAAAACAACACAAGGCCAGGAATTTGTTGCTTTCTTCCAAACACACAAGTTCTCCGCCTTCATATATATTAAAGACATCTTTGTTAAAGACGTAGAATTTGGCAGGAAATGATCTGAAGGATCTTTAATCCAAGAAGACTATCTGTCGCAGCTGGCACGACAAATCGACCAGGAAACATGAGGGTAAGAGGGTGGTGAAAAGAAGTTAAAGAGACAAAGAAATGGGGGCAGAAGGAGCACTGAGGAGGATGTCCAACAGTGCGGAATTTATTCCCTGCAGCGAGGCATTATATAGCTAACAGAAATAATTACAAAGAAGTATCCATCATTAGCTAATTACGAAAGAATTTGTTACATATGCATGAAACCCTCCAGACTTCCCCATTAACTACTTCTCAAGGTTTAAATGCAGATCTTCCAAGGCCAGTGGTCTTTGTCTTCAGATAATAATTACAAAGAAGTAACAGCAAACCTGAGAGTGTTCTTTGAGCTGTGCTGGAACAGCAAGGACCAGTTAAGAATTTAGGACCCCACCCAAATTGCTCTCATCTCACTAGTAAACGTGTGGGAAGTCACGTAGGCGAGCGCGCAACACATAGCACAGACCCTTTCTCAGTGCAACTCAACTTTTCCGTCCTAATAAGCCTTTTGTTAGGCTATTTGGACTTTAAAGGAGACACAAGTCAGGGCCTGGTTTGGCCCTCGTCTCAAGCCTTATCGTGGCCTCCCACAACTATCCATATTAAAATATACTCTATGTGGGGCACCTGGGTGTCTCAGTGGGTTAAAGCCTCTGCCTTCGGCTCAGGTCATGAACCCAGGGTCCTGGGATGGAGCCCTGTATCGCGCTCTCTGCTTAGCAGGGGCCTGCTTCCTCCTCTCTCTCTCTCTCTCTGCCTGCCTCTCTCCTACTTGTGATCACTTGTCTGTCAAATAAATAAATAAAATCTTAAAAAAAAAAAAAGATACTCTATGTTAACAAACATTAAAATTTAGTTTTTCTCCTTTAGACAGATGAGAAGCTCATGAAGAAAGTGATATAAATTATAGTAAGTCTATTCATATCTGTCATGTAAGCAAATTCCAAAATTTTGCTTTAAAGAAACTGATATACATATAGAAACTAATATACATATGCAGAATGCAGCATAAAATAGAGAAATGAGCTAATTTTAGGAGGAAACTTTAGATAAAAACAGATAGCTGATCTGAACACACGCGCGCGCGCGGGCGCGCACACACACACACACACACACACACACAATATTACCAGTTAATGGGGTTTATTATAAGAAAAAAATTATAAAAAATATTAGGTATGAAAAACAGACTTCTACAAAAACTTGTGACTTTTTAAATTTAAAAATGAGTACATTTTGAAGGAAGTAGGCAGTTCCACAGCCCGTTTTTAGTGAGAATTTCTAGTCTCAGAGAACACTTGGCTTCTTCCAACAAGAAATAGCTAAGCCCCTTTGGTAAGGATTATTTCTGGTCCTTGAAGTTATTTTTCTCTTTGAAATCCTCACGGAAACTTTTTCTCATCTCTTAAGAGCCCTTCAGTTAATGTTTTAATGCTTCTGCTCATCCCACTTTTTTAAATCTGAAAGTAAAAGCTGGAGTGGGTTCCAAGGAGTTTACATTGTTTTCATATTTTCTCTGACTGTATTAACAATTCACTTAGCTAAAGTTTTTCTGTGATCCCATAGAAAAATTACAGTGCATATAGACACTGTGCATAAATCAGATGCTACAAAAGAAAAGGTAGGGCTTGTGTAACATTACAGTTCTTTAAAAAGGAAATTTTATTTTTAGTAGACCTTAATCATATGCCAAGACTACCATCAACTATTAAGAACAATAGTGACAAAATGTGAGTGAAGTGGAAACAGAAGCAAATACCTGTACTTGGTTGAAATCATATATTTATAATGTAATTTGTAATAACAAATTCCACACCAGAAACATTTCTTTATTTTTTGGACTCATTGTCATAGACTCTTGTCTTCATATGTATAGAAACCAAAGTTTAAATATAATTATATTTACAATATGATTACATAAAAAATACTTAGAAAATAATTAACAAAAGATATTTAAGATCTTAACACAGAAAACCACAAAATATCACTAAAAAAATAAAGACCTGAAAAAAGATCTATATGTACCATGTTGAATGGATGGGAATGTTAAAACATTTATTCTTCTGAAACTGATTTATAGATACCATACCGTCCCATTTAAATCACAGTGGAAATTTTTTTTTAATTGACATACAGATTGGTAAATTCATTTCAAAATGCAGTGGACCTAGAAGAGCAAAAAGGATCCTGAAAAAGATGAACAATTTTGGAGAACTAACAGCACCTGATTGCGAGTTACACAAACTACAGTAATCAAGAGTGTTTGATGTTGGTATAAGGATAAATAACCAGATCAATGAAACGGAATAGGAAATCCAGATAACGAACTACTCATTTGATGTGGGGGAAAATATAGGCATGTTAAATGTGCTGCAATAACTGATAAATAGTTGGGGGGAAATGGATCACCACCCCACTCATACCACATGCAAAAATTGATTTGAAATCACTCATAGACAAGAACATAAAATCCAAAGTTTCAAAACTTTTAGAACAGTGGTTGGCAAATATTCTGAACGGGCAGATACTAAATATTTAAAGTTCCAGGGCGGGGCGCCTGGGTGGCTCAGGGGGTTAAAGCCTCTGCCTTCAGATCAGGTCAGGATCCCAGAGTCCTGGGATCCAGCCCCGCATCACATCAGGCTCTCTGCTCCGCGGGGAGCCTGCTTCCTCCTCTCTCTGCCTGCCTCTCTGCCTACTTGTGATCTCTGTCAGGTAAATAAAATAAAATCTTTAAAAAAATAAATAAATAAAATAAAGTTCCAGGGCCATACTCTCTTTGTCCTAACTACTCAACTATGACATTGTAATACCAAAAATAGCTATGAGAATAAATAAATGAATGGCCTAGTTGTGTTCCAATAAAGCTTTACTTTGAAAAACAGGCAACAGAACTATAGGCTTTAGGCACCAACACTTTACAGAAGAATATTTTCATGAGCTTGATGGAGGCCATGATTTCATGAAAAAGATGCAAAAAGCACTAACAATAACAGAAGAAATTGACAAATTGAATATCAAAATTTTAAAAATAATTTTAATTCATTGAAGGCAATGTTAGTATAAGAAAAACGCAAGCCACAGACTGAGACTGAAGCCAATATATCTGACTAAAAATTTATGTTAAAAACATTCAAAATCCCCACAAATCAGCAATTATAATAAAACAATTAAAAACAAGAAAGCCTTGAACATTGAGAGAAAAATAATATGTGAATGGCTAGTAAATACATGAAAAGTTGTTCAACGTCATTATTCACACTGAAATGACAAATTAAAACCACTAGAATGGCTATCGTTATAAAGATCAACAAGACCAAATACTGACAAGGATGCAGACCAATAGGAAATTTCATTGCCAGTTGAGGAGGAAATGTTACAACCCATGAGGAAAATGTTTCACAGGTTCTTATAACGTTAAACATATACTGACTCTATGAGCCAGCATTTCAACCTGTATTTCCACAAGAGAAATGAAAATACACATCCATGAAGAGATTTGTATAAGAATATTCATAGACTTTTTCTTAAGAGGTAAAAACTGGAAATTACCCAAAGATCCATTAAAGAGAATGAATATACTCTATATAATGTGATACTACTCAGGAATTTAAAAAAAAAAAAAAGAATAAACTATACGAACAATATGAATGAATCTTAAAAACATTATAATCAATAAAACAAGCCCAGAAAAAAATGAGAACCTACTGTATGATTTTATTTATGTGAAATTCTAGAACCAGCAAAGTTAATCCTTGGTGACAGAAATTGAAACAGTGACTCCCAAAGGTGGGCTGAGTTTCTGGGGTGATGTAAATATTCTGTATCTTAAGAATAGAGAGACATCATTCAGATACCCTTCAGGAGAACCTTCTGCAAGTAGCATAGTGAAAATGATAGCTGTAGTAGTCACTCCTGTTCAATGTGAGAATCATCCAATAAGCAGTCTCTGTTCAGGGACTCTTCATCAACCCAGCTAAAACTTACTCAAAACTCCTCTCTCATCTGAAATGTCCACCCAATCCTTTCTAATTCTCTTCTTTCATAAATGTCAGGTTGTCCCTGCCTACTCTACCCTCTTCCCCTTTATCCTCATAGACATGTCCCTCAAATTTCTTGCACATCTAATGCCTCTGGCATCTGCTTCTCAGATGATACATGGGTGCTGGGTTACTTGGATATGCATTTTTCAAGACTCAGAACAGCAACCTGTGCATTTCATTGCACGGAGATCTGCGCATTTCATAGTATGCGAACTTTACATTTAAAAATAAAAATCTGTAGAGCCATTCTATCTGTAAGACTGCAAGAATTCTCATGTAATATGTCAGTAGTAGAAAAAAAATACTGACACACTTTACAGGATAATATTTCAGTCACAGACACCCACACAGAAGTGTAAATACACACATTCACGATATGGTTTGGTAGTTGCTTGACTTTCAGAGAGCAGGTGCATTCAAAATGATGATTTGGGACCAAAGAATTTAGGCTGAACTGCTGTGCGGTAAGCTAGGTTCACTCACTAGTAGGTAAGCTTTCTGAACAGAAGCCTACTGTCACACAGTTTATTTAGTATGCCTTAGTAAGGTACAAGTCATTACAAATCTTGAAACCACAGAGCTACGGATGACTTTTCAAAGTACAAATGATACTCAACAAGGTCTGTATGAATATTCCACTGTGGAAGCCTACTAAATTCTTCATTTTTTTAATAATTTTTTTTAAGATTTATTTATTTATTTGACAGCGAGAGAGAGAGATCACAAGTAGGCAGAGAGGCAGGCAGAGAGAGAGAGAGAGGGAAGCAGGCTCCCTGCCGAGCAGAGAGCCCGATATGGGACTCGATCCCAGGACCCTGAGATCATGACCTGAGCTGAAGGCAGTGGCTTAACCCACTGAGCCACCCAGGTGCCCCTAAATTCTTCATTTTTAATTCTTCTCTATTTTCTTCATAGATCCAGAAAGCAATGGGTCATTATCTTTTCTAACTCTAATTTTTTTTTTTGCTACTTTCTAAGGTTACATCTGACTCAATATTAGATTATCTTTCCTGAAGTTTGATTTCCTACTATTCTGTATAACTCCAGAAATTAGACTTGTGGCAAAATCTTTCTTCCATGCTTTCTTAAATGTATTACACATCATCTTTTAATAACTCACCACCACCCTCACCCATCATTGGCTCTTC
Source organism: Meles meles (assembly GCF_922984935.1). Classification (NCBI taxonomy): domain Eukaryota; kingdom Metazoa; phylum Chordata; class Mammalia; order Carnivora; family Mustelidae; genus Meles; species Meles meles. Next base: position 90,800,537 of record NC_060069.1, on the reverse strand, counting down.
TATTCATATCCCAACACAACACAATGTGACTCTGACATACAATAAGTGATATGTGTAAGGATAATTTTTCTATATGAGAACCTGAAAGACCCCCCCCCGCCCCCCCCCCGCCCCCCCCCCCCCCCCCCCCCCCCGTCGCCAACTAATTAACTGCTCCTTTGTTGTGTAAAGAGTACCCCTGCCTGCAAAGACCCTTCCCCCAGGGTTGAATTCAATGTAACTGCTCTTTTGCCTTTCTGTAACTGCCTGGCTTTTAGGATGTAACTAACTAACTGCTCTTTTGCTTTTCTGTAACCGCTTGGCTCCCTCAATACAATGTTAGTTGGTAACTTCATAATAGCTGTTTCTTAGCAAGATAGGGCACTCCCTGCAAACAGCTTTCTCGTAAGATATGGCCTAATACCTGACCACATAGGCAGGGGGCCGCATAGTCACGTTAGTCACGTAGGCAGGGGGCTGCATAGTCACATAGACAGGATACTTTTCTGCTGAATCACAAGGCCTAACTTCCCCTCTTTGTTTCCCTTTCCCGCCTTTTTCTTTGCGCGCGCGGGTCTCCCAAAGCCAATAGCCAATCCGTAAACACCAAGTATGCCTTTTTCAAATGTTCAAATTGTCAGCCAATCAGCTCCGTCTCATCCAAAACTTGTTTGTACCTGTCTATAAAAACCCTGCACCACCCCAGCCTGGGGGCTCAGCTAGCAGGAGCTGCTGACCACCCGCAGGCGCCCGCGCTGTAATAAAGAACCTCTTGCTGTTTGCATCCTGTGGCAGTGTTGAATTCTTGGGTAAGGGGATCCGCGGGTCTTTCAAACCTACAAACTACAGGGATTTTAATGAATGGCTGTAAGTGCCATTTTTTAATACAGTGAAAGTGACCTTTTTTGTAATCATTCCATGAAAAGGTATGGAGAGATGAGCTAAGCCTGGTTCAGAGTGCTAAATGGACACTGGTAGGGAGATGAGGCATCCTGGATTATCCTCCTCTAGTGAAAGAGAAGGGTAAATACATAGCAAATTCTCACTTGGTCATCATCAAAGGTCCGTTAGTCACTGCTATGTGTAACCAGGCACAGCACTGAGTAAACTTCGGAATATAAATAAGACATTTTTCTTAACTCTCAAGCAATTTCCAGTCTAAGGAGGATGACAAAGAAGCAAGTCAGCAGTAACAATAAAATATGGTAAGAGCTCTGATGAATTCACTGACAAAAGCCCAACTTGTCAGTGTGGAAGACAAAATGCTCAGGACAAAGAAATGTCTCATGTCAAAGCCATTACTGTATTCAAGATATTAGCAATAGAGAGAACATTCATTAATGAGGAACATCTCAAAAAAAAAAAAAAGATGGAGAAAACATGAAGTTTTATAAAATAATGGAGTCAAAAGGAAGGGCAAAGATTGGTCTCACCTGAGTCACTGAGGAAGGGTACAAGTGGGTCTTACCCTGAACATGTGAGGACAGGACGGTCCTTTATAAACGCAAAAGGGTAGAATTTCTCTACCACTCCTGCTTTCTGGGAACACAAGCCTCAGATAAAGTTCAACATTGATATATTTTCTTGAATGTCTTACACCTTCATCCTCTTTCGATGTCTGACCACACTCCAGGAAACTTGGGGAGGAACAGTGTGGGCACGTGGACATTCTTGGGGAGAATGGAAATAAAGACCTTCTGCAGGAGATCAGCCTGGACCTGAGCCTGGAAGGTAAAGTGGGAATTATTCATGTAGGGGTCAAGGGCAGGCTACCCCAAGATGGGCCACTTTGACTGGAACATTATTTTCAGTTAAAAGTAACCAAGACCCAGCAAATTCAAGATAAAGCACTCTTCTTGGTCCTCAACTGCCTAAATTTACATCAGAAAAGAGAGGCTTTACCAGGAGGAGGGCAATTAACAGAGATTCCCCTTTACCTAAGAAACTTATCTACATAATAGAGTAACCTCTGTCTTTCAAATCATCTGCTTTCTATTCCTGCTAATGGCTTTCCTCCCCTTTGTAACCTCAGGCCTTACCCCACTCCTTAGCTTATGTAAGTTTCCCGTTGTCTCTGGAATTTCCTGACTCTGTGGATTCCCCGTACACAAGCTATTAAATTTTGTTTTCTCCTGTTAATCTCATGTCTATTTGATTCTAAGTCCAGTTAGAAGGACCTTGTAGAGCAGAGGAAGTTCTTCCCCAATACTCCTATGTGGAACAAGAAAGGGACATTCTAGGACAAAACAAAGTCAGTTAAGTCTGGGAAATATCAAGCAATTTGAAAGACAGAGTTGTAGGATATAAGTCAAAAGATGGCAGAAGTTGACACCTGATGTTTATCAAAAAGCACAATTAAGAAAAAGCATTTAAATAAAAGAAAGAGTTTCATAGAAAAGAAGAAGAAGAAGATGACAAGGAAGAAGACGAAGGAGGAGGAGGAGACGAAAAAGCATCTGAAGGAGTTTGGATCTGGGACTCTGGGTGCTCAGTTGGTTAAGCTTCTGCCTTGGGCTCAGGTCATTATCTGAGAGTCCTGGGATCAAGTCTCACATCTGGCTGCTTCCTCTGCAGGGACTCCCCTTCTCCCTCTCCCTGCTGCTCCTGCTGCTTGTGTGTGTGTTTTCTCTCTCTCCCTCTCTCTCTCTCTCTGACAGATAAATAAATACAATCTTTAAAAAAATAATACAATAAAGGAGTTTGGATCTGAAGATGAAGGCCTGGGAAACCATTCAATTATTTTTAAGAAGGACATTATGTGATTAAATTTGTGTAAAGAAAGATTGCTTAGAAAATTTAGATCATATATATATCATGGAAAGTCATAGACAAAGACAGAGAAAAAGTAGACGATTGCTTTAATAATTTGTAGGATGAAAAAAAAATCTGTTGGATGAAAGTTGAAAGTCTGAACTAAGGTTCTATCAGTGAGCACTCGTGGCAGACCATTAACCCTTATATGACAGAATCTCATGATTTATTATTAATAGGTGGCCTGGACACATGTTATGCCCGAGTCTCGTGTCCGAGAGACCACCAAGGAGCCAAGCACCGACGCAATCACACGAGAGTTTATTTGACAAGCTTAAGCCCAATAATAAAAATCTTCTCGTGAGACCCTTTAGATGTATATCAGTGGGCCATATACTTGGGAATGATTCTCAACACGATCTTGGAGGTTTAGAGATAAAGGAATTGTTAAAGTAGACTTGCAGGATCCTGGTCGGACCTGTTGGGGTAGGGGGTCGGTCAGGCTAGGATTGTCCTTAGCAAAATCTCAAGGTGAGGGCAGTTGAGTCCCCAGGGGAGAGCCACTCTGTCTGTTTCAAGGGCTTGTCAATAGGTGAGGAATTTTAATGATTTTCTTCTGCCTCTGTTTCCCACATCAGCTAAACTTGAGGTGGGATGGCCTTAATTTTCTCGGCCTCCACACACATATATTTTTTGTTCCTCATTTACCTATCAGAACTGGCTATTTGGCCACCCTTCTAAAACCAGATGTTAAAAGTCGCAGCATAGATATCTTTGGAAACTTGAGTCTATTCAATTACTGCACATTTATATTCTCTCTTTGGTCCTCTGTTTCTCTAGTCTCCTATTTTAGTTCTATATTTAACTGTATCTCCCCTCCACCTCAGCCCCCACAAACTCCAACTGGCAGCTCCTTTAAGGAGAGATCCATCCTGCAAATTACTGTGCGCACTTGGGTCAGCATTTCACCTTGTGTGTACTCAGTAAATGGTTAATTAGCAAGCACACATACATCATTCCAATGGTAGCTTTGGGTCAGGAAATCAGTGAATTTTAATAACTGACATTCAGAATCTAACATGTAAATTATCTCAATTTACATTTAAATGTAAATATGGGATGCATATTTAAATATATTTACATAATGTATATTTAATATATTTACATTGAAATTCAGCTGGGAGTGAAATCAGAATGCATAAATTGCTGACATTTTTATTTTCCTGGCTTCCCTGTCTTTTGAAAAAGCTCAATGTCAGTGAAAGAGATTGAGTTGTAGGAAAAAATGGCCATTTCTGCAAAGGCGGCACCATGCAGCCTTGGAAAGTGCTCATATTAGGATCACAGCTGTAACTTCCTATTATTACAAATGTGTGCATATCTTAGTAAAGGATTTTAAAAAATTAGGATATCAATCATCTTGTAATTCAGGCTGTAGGCACGGAGCTCAGAGAATGGTACCTGTAACCTCCAGGGACATATTCCATCATTAGATTAGCAATCGCTGAGGCAACCACACAGCATTAAAACAGACAAGTGCTGCCCCAGCGACACAAGAATAATAAGCAGAACATGTGGTGTCACTTCATATAGGAAAACTGCAGACATTTTGTAGATGTGAGAATCTTCTTTGCTTTGGATAAAATATAATCACCACCTCTAGAGATAAGGATAAAATAGAAGATGAACCAAAGCTATATCGAAGGGATATATCTTGGTTAATCTGGTTTGTCCGGACTGAGAGCAAAGAATGGAAATTGAACACATTGAGGTTAGTGGGTAGATTCTGCATATTCAGTGGTATAAAAGTGGTTTTTCACTCATTTAATTTGAATGTTACACTGTTAGCCTCAAAGAGATCTTGTTTATAAAGCTGATTTCCTTTGCAGAAAGAAACAGTCCAGGTTAAATAATTTGGATTACACGGAAAATCTATTTTTTTCTTCCCCTCATCACATATGTGCATTTCTAAATGAAGATTACAAACAGATTTTCCACTGCTCTCCCTTATAAACCCAGTAAGTCACCACTACAATTCTCTCAGAATTTTTTTTTAAGATTTTATTTATTTATTTGACAGAGAGAGATCACAAGTAGGCAGAGAGGCAGGCAGAGAGAGTGAGAGGGAAGCAGGCTCCTTGCCCAGCAGAGAGCCCGATGCGGGACTCGAGCCCAGGACCCTGAGATCATGACCTGAGCCGAAGGCAGCGGCTTAAACCACTGAGCCACCCAGGCACCCCTCAGAATTTTTTTATAAACAAATGCATTTCTCTCTAAAGTACTTGGGGATGTGGTCACCCATCCGATCTGCACTGTGGGTAATTAGGATGTACATAATCATATTATCTGAAGCAGAGCACTTCTGATGTAATCAGAACTGTTCATCTCTTAGGGGTTTCAAATGACGGCCCAATTCACTGGGCCATTCAGAACATGGCAAAATTCTATGAGCATCAAATCATAAAACAGGGTCATATTAAGAAAGGAAAAATTTCCATTTTCAGTGCTCTATTGAAAACTGACTTATCACCATAGTTAAAAGACAGTTGAGTTGATGTCCTAAAACAACCATTTAGGTATATGATTTAGCTTCTCTGTACCTCAAAGTCCTTATATCTAAAGTGGCAATCAGAATATTTACCCAACAGAAAAGACCAAATTTGCAAAATTTGGCAAATATTTATAATAGCAAATATGGTAAATGGTAAATATGGCAAAAGGCAGTATTTATGTGGTCCAGTAAAAATTAGAGATAAGGAAACAGTTAAAAAATGAAAACCTAAAAAACTATACATTTGCTTTTAGTGACTTTCCAAGATTTTGATAAAGCATCTTGATTTTTCTTTCTCTTAAATTGAGTGGTTTTAGATTGTTAGCTAATGGGCTGAAAGTTCAATGGAAAGCCTAAAATGGAAATTATATTTGGGTCCAGTCCCAATTCCAGTCCTTTCCTAGTTCATTTAATATTACTCACATCCTTTTAACAACAGTAACAACAAAAAATTGGACAAGTATTTTGATATTAATCAAATTAATTCAGGATTTTTGTTCAACTGAAATACTAAAGACCAGAAGAATTTATGCTAAGTGCAATTTACATGAAGACCAGAAGAATTTATGCTAAATGCAATTTACATGAAGTAAAGTAGTTTTATTTTCAATCTATATTCAAATTTTCTATACTCTAACATTTTGGCTATTCATTTTAGTAGCTATGATCTAACTTTGCAAAATAATGATTGTAATTACATTCTACATTTTGATGGAGAATTCTGAGTACTAATTGCTCCATATTAATGTACTCATTAAGTGCATTTTAAATATAACCACATTTTTGTGTTATCATATTAAATTTTATATAAAAGAAATCTCAAGTCTAACACTTAAAAATTCACATCATAATTCTAACCTGGAAAGTTAAAGAAAACAGATACTTTATATTTAGAGACTATGAAGGGAATGTTTTTGAAAAGCCTGTAATATTCACATTTCAATTATTTTCTTAAAATCTAAGATTTATTTATCATGACATTTTCCTAAGTAGAGATTTATCAATAAAAATTTCTATGTGTGTTTACCTTAACATTGGGAAGAGTTCACAATCATAATTAATTTTGATATAATTTGATATAATTTCAGTTCTCAGCCAAAAATTAAAAGATCAGAACGGTAAAGTGAAGGTTACACCCAAAATCAATAAAGTGAAACACTTACTTGTACTTCATGTACCATCTCAATTTTTTTGGCAAAATACATGGAAATTTCTGTAGTAGTCTGAATTTAATAGAATGCCCATTTGCCTTATTATCTTATTAAAGCTGTGTTTGTTCATGTACCAAAAAGGACTTTTATTTTAAAGATTTTATTTATTTATTTGACAGAGATCACAAGTAGGCAGAGGCAGGCAGAGAGAGAGAGAGAGAGGGAAGCAGGCTCCCTTTGAGCAAAGAGCCTGATGGGGGGCTTGATCCCAGGACAGGGAGATCATGACCTGAGCCGAAGGCAGAGGCTCAAACCACTGTGCTTGGGTGGCTCCCAAAAAGGACTTTTAATAAGATTTTACTTAACAAGTATGTCCATATCTAAAATTAGCTATTCTCAATACACAGGACAGTGTATGGCATATTCTGGTTGAAGAAGTTCAGGATATGCCACCAAAAATATGTGGCTTTGGTACACTGATTATTTTGAGCTGAAGGCATTTGCAAAGCAGCAAATGTGGAAAGTGGCCTTCTCTGAATTCCCCTTATCTGCCTTGTGACAGATCCTCCAAAAGGAACTCAATAGTTAGAAAGCTCCTTTCTGAGAGTTTCATCAACCAAAGATAACTCATCATATAAGAAGTTAGAAGTCCATACCACAGCCAAACTTTATCACAAACGATCATAACCCTCATTTATTCTTCTAAGGCCCATTAATCTTTCTTAAAAATCATTTGCTGCCCCTCCCCTTCCCCTATTAAGATGGTATATAATCTCTCAAATTTCATTAGTTTTTCAGTATTCACTTGTTTTCCTATGATGACCCTGTGCACATAATATTAAAAATTAATTAATTTGCATCCCTTTCTACTGTTAATCTCCTTGTTGTCAGTTTATTCAAAGACCCAACTCTCAAACCTAGTGGAGTAGAGGAACATCTCCTGGGATAGACTTACATTTTGAATAAAACAAATACATCCACAAATCAATAAATGAATAGATTAATGAATAAAAGGTGTATGTGTTCTTATATATTTTCCCATTCACTGTAAATAGTTGGCTCTTAAGATCAATTAGTTATAGTTTGTTGTATACATATCTTTTCCATTTCTGTGTCTTTTAATCCTAAGGAATATAGTGGATGCTCAATAAATATTGGTAATTAGAAGGTAGGCAAGGGGTAAATAAGAAAAAAAAAAGGTAGAAAGGGAGATATGGGAGGAAATACAGAGTAGTAAAGAGGACAAGGGAAAGCTAGGAAAATTCAACTGAAATAATTGAAAATTTAGTTGAATAATTCTAGATGAAATTATTAAAATTATATACTTTATATTAATATTTAGATATCCTACATTATAATACTAACCACCATTTGTATTTTGGAACAAAATAAGATTCCAAACCAAAAAGAAAATGTTATGGTATATAAATACTTAAACAATGAAACGCAGTTCAATTCAAAATCATTCATTACTTGTATACATTAACAGCATCCAAACAAGGAAAAGTAACAGCTAAGTAAAAAAAATAATAATAAAAAAAAAATTCTACATGGTGTAGCTTCTAATTTTATTTATTTGACAGAGCGAGAGGGCGCATAAGCAAGGGGAACAGCAGGCAGAGGGAGAGGGAAAAGAAGACTTCCTGCAGAGCAGGGAGCCTGATGTGAGACTCGATCTCAGGACCCTGGGATCATGATCTGAGCTGAAGGCAGCCAGTTAACCAAGTGAGCCACCCAGGCACCCTACAATGGTATAGCTTCTAACCATCCCTCCAACCCATGCACACGGGGAAATAAAGAAAATAGCAAACACCTTGAGTATTACTCATGATCTCTAAATTTAGAGATAAGCTCCTGGAACAAGCAATAGACAAAAGAAAGGAGAATGTGGTCAGGTGGAAAGTGGGTTTGGCAAGGAAAGAAGAGGGCAAAGCAAATGTCAATTTATTTTTTCCTTTTTTTAAAAGATTTTATTTATGTATTTATTTGTTTATTTATTTGAGAGAGAGAGAGACTGAGAGAGCACATGAGCTATGCACCACACTAGCGGTGGGAGGGGCAGAAGGAGAGGGAGAAGCAGACTTCCCACTGAGCGGGAGCCTGACAGGAAAGGGGCTCCATCCCAGGACCCTGAGATCAACCTGAGTCGAACTCAGATGCTTAACTGACTGAGCCACACCAGGCACCCCATCAATTCAAATTCTTAAGAAGTTCAGATCAACCATCAATGCTCAAAATGTTTAATTGTGTAGAAGAGTCACAATAGTAGACTTGTTTCTTCCCAGCCATAATGATGGATTTGGCAGACATGAAAATAAAAAATAAATAACAGCCTTTCAAGGAGTAGAAATCCTGGGAAAAGTCATAAAGCAAGCCCCACTTGAACTCTCCTCTATACTACTGTCTTGCCCATAGAACCGATTAACACCATAACCTTGCATTATTCATCACTTTGTTCTTCTCCCTGCAGATTCTGGGAAAAGAAGGGTGGAACTTCTAAGTGCATAATCTGTCGTGGCTCTTTGATCTCTGCATCTCTGATGCAGTCTTGGACATGCATGCTGAATTGGGGCAATGATCTGATGCTCCAGGATATATTACCTTAGTAGGGAAGATACAGTTTTCAAACTAGGTGGTATAAATCCTGGTACATAACATTTAACAGAAGCAGCAGCAGTAACCAAGGCCTCATACAAGGCTAAACCTTTTTCCCCACGATTGCCCTTAGGTTACAGAGAATCTAACAGATGGGAACACTTCATTCACACACTGTAGCTATGAAATAAGGCGTGGGAAAACAATGCTTGTGTCCAACATCAAAACAGATTAGAAATCTGTATCACAATCTTTCTATAAAATCTTTACAAATAGTCTAATTCTCTTCCTAAATGTTCTGCCCTTATGATGTTGCTAACGACTATAAGGAAAGTATTAGTCAAAACTGCTTCTTTTTAAAAATTCTTACACTAAAAAGACTTATATTTCTCTTCATTCATTATTATATACCCTGACCCCCACAAATTCACTTCTCTTTGTATCTTAATCTTTTTGGCTATTCTTTGACACTTATAAAAAGATTTAGATTTAATTTACTAAAAGTCAAGATAGCAATTAGTATCACAAAACTTTTGAAGTTATAAATCATGTCTTTTTGTTTTATATAACCAATAGAATTTATAACTAGTTTATATAGACTCTACTAGCACTTGCAGATCTTGATTATTTTAAAAGTCAGGGGTGCCTGGGTGGCTCAGTTGGTTGGGCGACCAGCTCTTGATTTCGGCTTGGATCCTGATCTCAGGGTCATGGGATCAAACCCCAAAGTGGGGAGTTTGCTTGAAATTCTCTCCCCTTCTCCTTTTGCCCCTCCCCCGGCTCACATGCTCTCTCTCTCTCTCAAATAAATAAACCTGTAAATAAATTAATAAATAAATGCATGTCAAAGTATTCTTTAATTGCCATTACATGGTAAAAATAATCTGAATAATTTGTTTAAATACTAGAAAGATAGTAGGAAAATAAATAATAAATTTATAACATGATACATAATTATAAATAATGTACAAAAAAAAGTAAAGGTGGTTTAAAGCAATATGGAATGCCAGGCAGGGTAGACCTAGAATTATTGGTGGGGTTGGAGTAAAGGAGTTAGATTTTGCAAGGTATGATTGCAGTGACAGATCAACAGGGATGAGTGATGGGGTGAAAGAAGCTGTTCCTGAAATTAGGGAGGTAGCCTGGCACTATCGGCTAGGTTGTAGAGTTTTCCTGTTGAACATAATTCCACAGAACATTAATACCAGATAAGGTCACTCAAACCATGATGGATCAAGACAAAAAGACAATTTTGTAACCATGTCTAAACACAGACAAAACTGAAATTGTTCAAACCACAAAAATATCCAAACATCTTCCTGTCCTGGATAATATGAGCTACTGTGCCTCCATTAACAATTGATTAGTATTGATTCATTCTTCCTACCCCATAGGTAAGATGTATTCAGAAATCCAGTCATAGAATGCCACATGCCTGACAGCATCCAAATGCATAGTAAAGTCCTGCTTCCTAAATCCTTCCTAAAATCACAGAACATGAGCCCAACTCATAGTAATGAGTTTTTGTAATACACTCTTACCCAGATGCCCTTGTGGTGTCATTGTCCCTCCTTGAAATGAACCTTTAACCCAACCTGTTCAACTATAGGTTTATTATTCCTGGTGTTTGATAACTGAAAGACACTAAAAAATGGGAAGCAAGCATCCATGAATCCATAAAAAAGGTGGCAGAAACAATGGATTGAAAGGTCTTAGAGGAAGGAGTTGAAATGACAAGAAGTAGAGATGAGAAAGTGAGGTATTTCAAATGAGATCATGGAGGAGGTACAGTTATTCACAATGTCAAGGTCTAGAGAATGGCCAGGAGAATAGACAGAGTGGATGTGGAAGAGAGAATACTGAAAGAGAAGATATCCAGAACTAGGACATCAGAACATTACAAAGATCACACACATGGACATTGCAATATACTTTTATGTATATCTTACAGAATTCTAGATCCCTAACACAACCAACATAATTAGTTATTTACTAACAATATCATAGTTCCAACATAAAAATGCAACATTCATACAAACAATACAATGACTACAATGAAGTCTGAACATTTCCATGTATTTCCTTTTCATTTTAAAGTGCATTTACTCTAAGGATTTGCAGGAAATTGCTTTGTCCTAGAAATTATATAGTCTTTGGGCGGCTATATAATTACTAAGTGATTGATAGTTTGGTTCCATTGTTCCCATTAGCTTTCATTTTGAGGGCTTTGGCATATTATCAGCTGATAATCCAACTTCTTAAAGCAGTGGAAGCTTTTATGAGAATAGACATGAGAATAGACAGAGTGGATGTGGAAGAGAGAATACTGAAAGAAAAGGTATCCAGAACTAAGACATCAGAACATTACAAAGATCACACACATGGACATTGCAACAACTGTGACTTAGGAAAAGAGTACTGTTAGAGACAGAGACATTGAGCCAAAAATTAAAATCATTACTGAGTGGGAATAGCCTCTGAATAAGCACAGCATAGAAGTATATTATAGCTGGGAGCAAAATCTTCAAAGACAACAGATTTTAGGGAAAAGAGAAAGAAAATCGGTTTGAAAGTATTAAGGAAGGTCAGGGAGAACGCCTAGCCCACCCACAGCCCAGTGCAGTGTGGAGAGACAGGCTGTTGCTTGATAGGGCTGCAAGAGAGGAGGATCTATAGGAGAAATTCATATTTCAATAAACTGAGAAGGTAAAGAGGACATTTAAAGAAAGGAGAGGGGATATATCATTTTTAAATGATGGACTAGAAACTCAGAAGTCACTATGGAAGCAAGGAGAAGACAGGGATGATGAAGATCTGGCAAAATAGAGAATCATATGGAGATGTGAACCTCTATGAGTTCTAGACAAAGCTGTGTAAGAAGGCATAAGATTTTAAATGTTGTCACCAAACACTTGATATTTTCAGGTTGCTCTCTCCTTGTCCTTCTTCTCTCCTCCCCCACCTGCTGCTCTCCCTTTCTCTCTCAAATGGATAAATAAATCTTTAAGAAAATAGCTATAGTTTTTAGAAATAGTCCATTTTCTTAATGGCATACCACATTTGCTCCCCCAAAATCTCTTCCACATCAGTAAGTAGCATCTCTGTCAACTAAGTTCCACAAGCCTCAAATCTTGGATTTATTCCTCTCTCTTTCATGTCCCACAGCTAATTCATTTGACAAAATCTGTTCACTATATATTCAAAATATTATCCAGAATCTTCTCTTGCCTTCTATTTCTACCATCTCTCCCCAAGTCACCATCATCTCTAGCTCAGTTTATTGAAATACATTATTGTGCTGAATAATTTCTGCTTGCTATTTCAGATTCACTCTCCAGCATCTTCCATACCTCTTTGGGCACTGGAACACTGACCTGCATGGATTCCAAGAGATTCTTCCCCTCTAGTCTAGGAAGATTCTCTCGCAGGATCTCCTAGTTTATAAAGAAAATGCACCCACAGTATTTATTTGCCTAGCCCATCTTTGGGGCATGGAAAAGGGGAGATTATGGTATATTGGTTATATCCCTCTAGCATAAACCACAGTTTATTTAAGGCAAATCCATTTTGTTTAAAACAATCAATAGGGTATAGCAAGAGAAAAGGAAAATTCTCTCACCAAACACTACCAATGGCCATTTAACCCCAATTTGTGAAGGTAATTATTTTCTCACACTTGAATAAATCTTCTGCTGGGCCTCCTATTTTATTGGGCACTTTCGAATCATAAAAAAGCTGTCTAGTCACTTGGAATCGAAACAAAGAAAAAAATGAGATCATGGCAATAATTAAAAGGTTCAATTCTCTGGTAGGTAGACTGTTTACATGGCCTCTTAGCGTTTTGCTATACTAATCCCTGGAACATTTGAATATGATGATATATCACTCCTGTGATTGTGTTATGTGATATGCACAGTTGACTTTTAGATGGGGAGATTATTTGGACAGGCCTGATGTAATCACAGGAGCCTTTAAAAGCAAAGAGCTTTTCTCAGGCTGAAGCAGAGAAGGATTGGAGAGAAACTGCAAGCATAAAGAAAGACCAGCCTTAAAACATTTAGGAGGTTACATGAGGAGCAAATGAGTGTTCTCTCTCTCTCTCTTTTGTTTTAAGATTTATTTATTTATTTATTTATCTATTTATTTATTTGTTTGTTTATTTTAAAGAGATCGAGCAAGCAGGAGTAAGGACAGAGGGGGAAAGAGAATGCATAAGCAGACTCCCCCCACTGAGCACAGAACCTGATGCAGGGCTTAATCCCAGGATGCTGAGATCATGACCTGGTATCATGACCTGAGCTGAAAACAAGAATCAACCATTTAACCAACTGAGCCTCCCAGGCACCCCAAGGAATTAAGTGTTCTTAAGAGTTGAGAGAGGTCCCTGCTGACATTTAACAAGGACAAGAGTATCTCAATCCTACAACCAAAGGAAGAAGCCTCTTCCAGTAACACTCATACTTTTGGAATAGGACTCCACGCTCCAGATGAAAATGTAGCCCCAGTCAACACTTTGATTTTGGTCTTATCAGACCCTAAACAGAGAACTCAATTAAGTCGTCTTGAACTTCTGACCTACAGAACTGTGAGCTAGTAAATGTGTGTGGTTTGAAACCACTGTATGTGTGGGAATTTGATGGGCAGAAATAGAAAACCAATACAAATCCAAGGTCATTAAAGTTCCAAACTTAAAGTTTAAGCTACTCTCCTCTAGGCAGCATCCCCGGAAACTTAATAGGGAAAAGGAATTAAGAGGTGTGTCGTCAGTATCTTCTCTGCTTTGCTGTCTTGGACTATTTCCTCTTAACTCTTGCTAGTCATGGTGTCTGACCCCACTAGGGCAGGAGCAGCAATAGAAAAAAGGTAAGAAAAGGCCTCACTTGACTAGTACCACCATGATCTGCTGGTGGACCTCTCTGACATTATGATTGTTTAATATTATTTATTGAGTTTCATAAATAATCAGGACTAATTTCCCTTTAGGGGTACATATCTTTGGTTTCTCAGATTTTTTTAATAACTTTCTCCATTGCCCAGATCCCTGATATAGTCTACTCTCCAACCAACCACTCATATCCTACCCTACCCGAGTCATGTCCCAAAAGGTATAAACCCCAGAGACCTTTCCTTCAGGGTTATTTTGCTTTGGAAGACTGCCTACTGGGGCAGGATATTTTCTAAATGGCTTCAGCTTGGTTAGAGTATTCATGTGGCCCAAAGAAGGTTATAAATCCAGGTCAGGAAAATGGTAGAAGAGCTTTTGTTCTCACTGCTGTCCTCCCTCTTCCTCCTTTTCCATCACAAAGACATGCAACCACATTTTTGCTTGGAGATATTTTCAAGTGTGAGTCTGGACACCACTTGATAAATATCAAGTTCTCAAGTGGTCTCATTGAAGGAGAGGTGAGGGAGGAGAGGAGTGCCTCTTTCCCATGAGAGATGGTGACGGGTATCAGAGCATGCAGACAGCTATCTTCCAAGAAATTCTGGCAACCTTTTTGAACTCTCAAGTGAAAATTTTGCTAAAGTGGACTCAAAAGCTTTTTGACCACCTCTTTCAATGTCCTGCAATAGTCTAAAACCTCATTTTTTAAATCTGGGAGCACCTCCATATACTATTTTGTCCTATGTATGCTGGAGCTGAGGGAAATATAATCTTATTTTAACACAGTACTAACATTAACTTCATTTCTGTATTTTCTACAGTTAGACTCTAATAATCTTAGAGGCAGAAACTATGCTTTGGAAAAATAAAAATAAACACTATTCATTAATTATCTATATGTCAGACAACATCATTGAGGTAGTGTTTCCCTGACAACACTTTGCAGTAGATATCATTCTTCCTATAGGACAGATAAAACACTGAGAAGAAGCGAAGTTAAGTAAATGTACAAGGTCCCCCAGATTTTAAAAGTACTAGGTCTGAGTTGATATTTATATCTGTCTTAACTCTACAACCTATTTGCTTTCTGTTAGGATAATGGTCTTATAAAGAAAATCCCTAGAATAAAAGGCTCCGTCTTCTAAATGTTTCAAATATTTGTGGTTGCAGCATTCCATCCTGTTGCAGTGTCCTGCTGGTTTCTTCTCACGAGACTCCACCTTCATTACACACAACCCCAATCTGAAAATATGCAGAGTATGAATTCCCAAGGACCTGGAATGAGGAGTTTGACCTATGTTTTCTCCCACAGCACAGCAGTAGTGTGGTAATCACACCCCCTCAGCCCCTTCTTCTCCTTTCTCTGCTGCTCCCTTAGTTGCCTGTCCTAGTTATTTTTTTTTAATGTTAAAAAAAAAAAAACTTAAAAAAAAACCAAAAAACTGGATAGAGATTTCTGTAATGTTCATATATGGAAAGAGAACAGTTACCTCTAGAACTACTTCCTAACAAGCTCCAAATGTGTTTTTTTCAGGAACGCTACCTCCTTTCCCCACAACTCTTTCTCATTTTCTTCTTAGAAAACTCAAGAGATATTCCTCAATATCTTATTTCAAAGTAAAGGATCCCAGTGCACAAATGCTATTAGTAAACAAACAAATGAAAGAGAGAGCAGTATTACTATTCTTACTCTGACAACAGTCACCAGTTTGATCAGTGACCACAGAATCTTTTTGAGGGGTGTGAGTTATTTGATAAGATGATTTCCTGCTGTATAAATGCATTCAACTTCTCTTTTCTCCTTCTCAAAGACTCAGTTTGAAATCAACTCTGTAAAAGTTAAAGGTCTTAGTTGAGATTTCAGACAATCATAGTTTAAATCCTAGCTAGTCTCCTTAGGAGCTGCTTGATTTAGGACAAATTACTTAACTTCTCAGTCTTTTCGCTCTATAATAATGGAAGATTTAAATCTTAAAATCCCTTACGTCTTTAATTATTACAAAGAGATTTAAAAGGATAATGCGAGATAATAGGAAAAAGTATACAAAGCACTCATCACTGCAGTTAATACTAAGCATCATGGTACTGGGGTCCTGGGATCGAGTTCTGCACTGGGCTCCTTGCTCAGTGGGGAGCCTGCATCTCCCTCTGCCTGCTGTTTCCCCTGCCTGTGATATATCTCTGTGTCAAATAAATAAAATCTACCAAAAAATTATAACTGTTAATCCTCTTCCTCCTCATCATCATCACTATCATCATTGTATTAAAGAAGTAGGCTAGAGAAGAAAGCATATGTAGGTTTTGAATCAGAGAAGAAACAGGTTGGAATCCTGGCTTTGACAAACTACAAACATGTTCCTAATATTTACAGTCTTTGGTGTCTACATCGTAAAATGGTTTTGATGATGATACTTACCTTACAAAATTGTTG
Organism: Meles meles; assembly: GCF_922984935.1. Taxonomy (NCBI): domain Eukaryota; kingdom Metazoa; phylum Chordata; class Mammalia; order Carnivora; family Mustelidae; genus Meles; species Meles meles. The sequence continues at coordinate 90,784,194 of NC_060069.1, read as the reverse complement.
TGAGGATTAAAGATAATCTATTTTAAGTGCCCAGCATGGGCACTTTGTAAAGGCTAACCTATTACTCCTTTTAGTTCTGTGTGTATCTGTTCAATACTTGTCCACACAAATGCAGGGATGTACCATTCAGAAGCTCAATAAGGGCTTATTGATGGGTGGTTGCAAGCAATCCATGATACTTAGGACATTGACAAAGAATATCATTGATTGCTGTCTGCATGTTTTGGGTATGTTGCTTCAACACTACCTGTAAGAAAACAGCCAAACAAGATTTTATAGTATATTTTGCCCTTAATATTGCTATCCTATGTGACTAAATTGTTATGTGAAAACCTGATAGGAGGGCTATTCAACAATGTTCAATTTTTTCCCCCTATTTTATGAGAAATGTCTAGTAACTATCATGATTCTTTAAAACATCCAAAGTTATGCACCCAGGCAATTAAGTGAAAAATATTTACAAATTAGACCTACTAACTGTGTTTCTTGACTTTAAACATGTTTTACTTTTTGTCTGCTTTAACCTTTTTATTATTTCTTTTTATTTAAATTAGAGCTAGTTAACAGATAGTGTAATATATTGGTTTTTGGAATAGAATTCAGTGATTCATTGCTTACATACAACACCCAGTATTCACCACAAGAAGTGTCCTCCCATCCACATCACCCATATAGCCCATTCCCGCACCCACCTCACTCCATCAACCCTCAGTTTGTTCTCTATAGTTAAGAATCTTTTATGACTTGCCTCCCTCTCTTTTTTTTCCTTTTCCCCATGTTCATCTGTTTTGTTTCTTAAATTCCATATAAGAGTGAAATCATATAGTATTTGTCTTTCTCTGACTGACTTATTTTGCTTAGCATAATAATCTCTAGTTCCATCCATGTTGTTACAAATGACAAGCTGTCATTCTTTTTGATGGCTGAGTAATATTCCATTATATACATATGTGTATGTGTGTATGTGAATATATCTATATGTGTATACACACACAAATGCACCATAACTTCTTTAGCCATTCATCTATTGATAGACATCTGGACTCTTTCCATAGTTTGGCTATTATGGACACTGCTGCTACAAACATTGGGGTGCATGTGCCCCCTTGAATCACTATGTTTGTATCCTTTGCTGGGTCATAGGGTAGCTCTATTTTTAACTTTTTGAAGAACCTCCGTACTGTTTCCTGGAGTGGCTGTACCAGTTTGCATTCCTACCAACAGTGCATGAGGGTTCTCCTTTCTCTGGATCCTCACCAACATCTGTTGTTTCCCGTGTTGTTAATTTTAACTGTTCTGACAGATATGAAGTGGTATGTCATCATGGTTTTGATTTGTATTTCCCTGATGATGAGTGATGTTGAACATCTTTTCATGTGTCTCTTAGCCATCTAGATATCTTCTTTGGAAAAATGTCTATTCATGTCTTCTGCCCATTTCTTAACTGGATTATTTGTTTTTTGGGGTGTTGAGTTAGATAAGTTCATTACAGATTTTGGATAGTAATGTTTAACAGATATGTCATTTGCAAATATCTTCCCCCCTTCCATAGTTTGCCTGTTAGTTTGATTGCTTCCTTTGTTGTGCAGAAGTTTTTGTTTGTTTGTTTTTATCTTGAAGAAGTCCTAATAGTTCATTTTGTTTCCCTTGCTTCCAGAGACATGTCTTTTTTTTTCATTTAGTTGATTTTATTTTTATTATTTTTTTAAATTTTTATTAGCATATAATGTATTATTAGCCCCAGGGGTACAGGTCTGTGAATCACCAGATTTACACACTTCACAGCATTCACCCCTAGCACATACTGCCCCCAATGTCCATAACCCCACCCTACCTTCCTACCCCCCCCCATTAACTCTCAGTTTGTTTTGTGAGATTAAGAGTCTCTTATGGTTTTCAGAGATATGTCTTGCTAGAAGCTGCTACAGCTGAGGTCAAAGAGATTACTGCCTATGTTTTCCTCTAAGATTTTGATGGATTCCTGTCTCATATTGAGGTCTTTCATCCATTTTGAATTTATTTTTGTGTGTGGTGTAAGGAAGTGGGCAGGCCAGTTTCATTCGTCTACGTGTGGCTATCCATTTTTCCCAACACCATTTGTTGAAGAGACTGTCTTTTTTCAATCATTCTTTATTCCAATATTTTTTCCTGATTTGTTGAAGATTAGTTGACAATATAATTGTGTGTTCCATTTTTAGGTTTTCTATTCTGTTCCATTGATCTATGTGTTTATTGTCATGCTGCTATCGTACTATTTTGATCACTACAGTTTCGTAATACAGCTTGAAGTCTGGAATTGTGAAGTCTGCAGCTTTGCTTTTCTTTTTCAAGATTGCTTTGGGTATTTGGAGTCTTCTGTAATTCCATACTAATTTTAGGATTATTTCTTCTAGCTCTGTGAAAAATGATGGTAGTATGTTGACAGGGATTGTGTTAAATGTATAGATTGCTTTGAGTAGTATAGACATTTTAACAATATTTGTTCTTCCAACCCATGAGCATGGAATGTTTTTCCATTTCTTTGTGTCACCTTCAGTTTCTTTTGTAAATGTTCTATAGTTTTCAGAGTACAGCTCTTTTACCTCTTCAGTTAGGTCTATTCCTAGGTATCTTATGGTTTTAGGTACAATTGTAAATAGGATCTATTCCTTGATTTCTCTTTCTGCTGCTTCATTGCTAGTGTATAGAAATTCAACAGACTTCTGTGTGTTGATTTTATATCCTGCCACTTTGGTGAATTCCTGTATTAGTTTTAAAACTCCAAATTTTAGGGAGCCTATGTGGCATGGACCTTCACTATCCTCTGGTGAAGGGTCTCACAGCACTGTGGCTGGTGCAGATTTGTTCCAAAAGGGCAGTCCCCCAAAGCCCCAATATGCAGGGGCTTGGAGTTTATGGTAAAATGTGGCAAAAAACCAGTATCCAGGTTAGCTGCCCTCAGCAGTTGTCTCTGCTCCTGGGCTAATGAACAGGCCACCTCAATGGCACCTGTTAACTCTTTTGTCCCTAGAGAGGCAGTACCACCTCTCCCAAACACAGTCCATGAAGGGGAACTATCTCTCCCACTGTGACACAGAGGATCTTCAGACTGTGAGGTTGGCTCCTGGGCCTTTTACCCTCCTTTTCTACAGGTGCACCTCTATACCCACCAGGCTCCACCCAGCAATAGCATGGACTTCTGAAACTTTAGTCTTTGAGCTCTGTTGCTTATAAAAACTTGCAATAATCAGCCCTTCTCATTTTCCCCATTAATGGCTTTGGGGAGGTGTTTTGCTTGTGCAATGCTGGGCACTCTGTTCACTCTCTCTCTCTCTCTCTGTCTTCTCTCTTGTTGATTAGGGCTCCCTCCCTTCTGCAACACCTACAATTCTTTTCTCTCCCAATCACATCTCCCCATCTCCTACCTTCGCACAAAGTGGCCTCTTTTCTCCCTTTAGTTATGGAATTTGTTTTCTAAGTCCTCGGATTGATTTCCTGGGTGTTCAGAATGACCTGATACTTATCTAGCTGTGTTCAAGGGATGAGGCAAACATAGGGTCCTCCTTACTGTTCTACCATCTATACCTGTTTTATTGTTTCTAACTTTCAAACAAAGTCACAAAATGTCCTGGAAAAAGTCTTGTGGTCCAGTTTCTTTCAGAAGAAAGTAGCTATGTCTCTGGGTTAATCTAAAACTTGCAATCTCTGTGGTCCTATAAAATATGAAAGCTAGCATCATGATAATTCATACCATAATTAATAACTTACTACCATAAGTTAATTCTTGTACATTCCTACTTCCCACCTATACCTTTAGCTCCATTTTTAACTTCCTATATAATTAATTTTGATGTTCATACTTTAGCTAGGAAGTCAGATGAAGTTGAAGGATGTCATTATGAAAAAGATAAAAAGAAAATAAAAAATGCTTAACTATTTTTCATGTTAATCTAAAGATGATACATTATAATTATATAATGGTTTTATATAAAGTGAAAAAATAACCACCAACACATTTCATTTGTATCACATAAATTAAAATTTCGTGATTTGCTCTATAAAAAATCCGATGTGAGATATTTTGTCAAAAAAGGTTTTAAAAATTATAGGTAAAAAAATAAATTCCAAAAGTTTTGAAAACAGTAATATAATATAACCAACAAAAGCCAACAAGTTGTAATAAAAATAAAGGTGAGTGAGGAAAAGTGAAGATTGATTATAAAATAAATTTTAAAATTTCAAGACAACTAGAAAGGCAAATCTTACTTTTTTATAGTTCAAGTTATAGGCATTTCCTAATTATTATATTTAATTCTCAGGAAAGAAATGTGAAATATTTCATTTTAAGCAAAAATCATATTTTCTTTGAGGCTAATATCCTACTAATTGAGTTTTAGTCATGATACAGTCTTCTCAATCAAGAATTATTATGTTCTTTTCTGCACATAAATTATAGTTGGGGAGCTAGAATTCCTGGTTCTTCTAGCTGGACTAAGAATTGAATTGACATTAGACAGATTAACATGAGAAAGTCAAATTTAACAGAGTACACACATGGAATCCACATAGACAGGGAAAGTCCAAAGACAGGCAAATGAAGTATATATGTCATTCTGAACTAAGGAGAAGGGGGTGGGGGTCTGGGACTTCAGAGGAAAGGAATGCATGTCATGGGGACATGAGAAGAGCAGATGTTTGCCCTGCCATACAGATGAGTCACTCAGATAAAATGTATCTCTACTAATAACTGTTATTTTGGGAAAGACCCCCAAGCTAGATTCTTCTGTATAGTTAATGGAGGGACAAATGTTTCTCTTAAGCCCATAGGGTCCTGATGCCTTCAGTGCAGAATAATCTTCATGCCCAAGTGGCCCATCTTACAGTGGCCTACCCTTAGCTCCTACATTATCATAAAGGGGGAATAAAAGAGGTGTATATTCTAAAGATTATTAATATTTTTTTCTGTGTTCCCAAATGAGGGCTTCTGGATAAAATATATAAGGAATGAAAATTTTTCCCTTCTACCCTACTAGATTCTGTGGCTGGCCTAAGAACTGCATTGACATAAGTCAGATTAACAGGGACAAAAAATAATTAACATACATATACATAGGAGCCACACAAAGATATGAGGCTCAAAAGGCAGGCAAACAGTTGAGACTCACACACCATCCTGAGCTAAGAAAAAGAATAGGAGTTAAGGTTTCTGGGGAGGTGATTCACTAGAAAGTGAGTGGAAGAAATGTAATGTAAACAAAGTAAAAATGATTTCTGGTTTTAGCTCTTTTTCCTGGTGTAGAAATGTAAATTCTAACAAATTTCTTTTATAAATGGAGAGTTCCCCCACCAATGAGGAAACTTTTACTTTTTTAGGCATTTAAATAGCAGGTAAAGAGCTTTTTCTGAGTCTGCTGGGTCTTGACTGTCTTTAGTTTAAAATAATTGTCATGCCAAATAACATACTTTGGGGTGGCATGTTCTATACCCCTTCAACTGCTATTTCATCAACATTATAAAACCTGAGTTTCCATTCACAATTTGACATTATACTCAATTTTGCAAACAGATTCTTACAGAATATTTTCAATAAAGATTCATTTTCTACCTTTTAAAATTCAATAAGACATAGTGGATTTGCCAAGGATTTTCTTTACATTTGGAAAGAAATCAACATTTAAGAAGACTTAGCAGCTGGCACTAAAATAAAATTGAATTAACTCAATGAAATTGAATACAGTCAATGAAAACAGGGCCACAAAATAGCATCAGTTGGTATTCTTACTGAATTAATGTAATTTTGAAAATATGCTTCACTGTTTGTTATGTTTTATCTTCACAATGCCAAATTCCACTGAAAAATTCACATTCTCACTTTTTCAGAGAAATCCAGGACCACAGAATATAACTCCTAGATTCAGGAATATTCTAAGCTATGTACTTGTTTATGCTTGTATCTCATATCATTTTATTGAAGTCCTCTTCAGCATATGTGGCATGTAGTCCCAGTAGGTGTTAACTAACAGTTGATAATATTGTCATTACTCCAGAGGATAACCAGGTATTTGTCTGGCTGATTATAGTTATGCTATCTTTTTAGTCCGAGAGTCCATAATTACAGGCTTATTTTGGAAAGTGCAGTATTTCTCAATGTCATCATATATACACTGAAAATATTAAGAGATTTAAAATTTCAACACATGGGACTTCCGCTCAGCTGTTTTAGTTTTATTCAGCATTTGAATAGAAAACACTCTATCTAAATAGACATCATGTCCATGGTTCTCAAAGAGATGAAACAAATTTCCTTGTCATAAGAAATCATCACAATCATAATCAATGAAGATGAAGAGTATTGTCTCCAAAAGGTGGGAAAAAATGAAGACCTTATGATAATAGGAATTTTACTTTATAGGCAAATTTCTTTATTTTTCCCATTTTAGATTAATCTTAAATAATTTTCAGGTCTCAGGAAATTTGTATTTCCACTTGCATAACAGATACTCCCAACATAGTAGTTTGTTGGGAGTAACAAAGTAACTTGTTTTCCCCATAATTCCACAATTTGGCAGGTTCAGTAGGGAAGTCTTTCTCTGTTTCCGTGTAGCATCCACTCATTTGGGGGCTAGAACACCTACTTACAAGTTGGCTCGCTCACATGACTGACAAGTGGGTTCTTTTTGTCAAGGGGCACTTAATTGGGGCCAGAGACCTCAGTTCCTCTCTGTGAGGGCCTCTCCCTGAGCTCCTTGGCTTGCCCAGTGGCATGGTAGTTACATTTCAAGAGCCAAGTACCCCAAAAGAACATGGCTGAAGCAGTATGACACTCATGTGACCTAACCTCAGAAGTCAAAAAGAAGACTTTTACCAGAGTAAACAGCCTATCCAAATCCAAAGAACCCATGGAACCAAGATTTCAAATCAAGAAGTATCAAATTCATGCTGTAATAAGAACATATGAGGTGGGAGACAATTTGGTAACCATTTTTGGAAAACAAAATGTCACAGTTTGTCCTCTAAGCACAAAACCTTAGATTCCTCCCACAAGCAAAATATATTCTCCCTTTCCCTTAGACATATTCCATTAGAGCATCATCAGCTTGAAATCCACAATTTGTCATCTCAATCAGGTCTAGGTGTGGATGAAGTTTTTGGGTAGATTTACTTACATACAACTTTTTAAGTACTTTGTCTCTTGATCTAAAAAACTGAGAACCTAAAGATATATTATTTACCTACCACACACATATTGATGAGACAGGCAACAGGGATAGATAGGATCATTAATATAGATGCTCTCATTCTGGAAGGGAAGATACTTAAAACACACAGCAGCTATGAGCCTATAAAAATTCTGAAATACAGAAAGGAATATACTGTCAATTCCATGATTAGGACTCAGCTTTACTGCCTGAGAATTGTTCTCTGTAGTTCTCGTTTTCACCCTCCAGACTATTGCTTCTGGTCTCTGAGTCACTCTTCCTTTTCCATAGGAAACAGTCTGTGTTTGCGGTAATTTTCTCTGCCTGCTTCCTGCCCACAATTATTTCAGAATCTAAGGAATCATTTTATTTTATACTCTTTTTGATATTTTAGTCCAAACTGGTAAAATTAAAACAAACAAACAAACAAACTTTTAGGCTTGTTGCCTATCAATTTATAGCCCACTGTACTACACAAAAGCCATATCCATAATTTAAGGTAAGCCCTTCTCTATCTCTGTTCCATGTGAAATCTCTTTGGGACAATGGCTTTAAGATTCCTAGAAGACCATTGTAATAGAGTTTTTAAGACATGCTCTTGTATCTGAGAGCTCCTCAGAAAAGGTCTATGAAGCAATACTCTAAATGTTTTTCCCTGAGGTCTTTAAGGATCTCACAGGTCTATTCTGAATGGGGTTTATCCCTAGAAGCCCTTTCTTTATTTCAGATTAATTTGCTATCTGGGCCATTTGGGAATAAAAGAACAGTGTTCTGATTTAATTTCAAACCCATTGAGTCCTGATTCATTTATATTTCCTGGAAATGTCACCTAAAGATTTGATAGGTTCTTCTTAAGCTCATCTCTATCCTCTTGCATTTTCCTATGGACATTTAGAAGAAGCAAGTCAGCACTCCAATTATTTTTCTCAAAATTTCTTACCTACATCATCAAATTCACGAAGTACATTTCCTTTGGTTCACCCTGCTGCAGGGAATGGTATGTCAAAGCTCCCACCACTACATAACAAGACTTCCTTTTCTTTCAGCCTCCAGTAACATTCTCCTTACTTTCTTTTATGCGCTAACTATAAATACTGTCCCAAAGGCTCCTTAGACCTTTAGTAGTAATTTTCTAGAAATTCTTTCGGACATCACCTATCATAGTTACAAAGCCAATGCCACTTCCAGAGGTTTCTGTCATAGCAATATTCCACTCAGTGAGAAAAATCTGTTCTAGTCACTTACTTCTGGGAAGCAAACTGCACCAAAACCTTAATGACTTAAAATTACAATAATCTTTGTTTTGTTTACACATTGGCAATTTGGGCAGAGCTTGGTGGAAACAGCAAGAAGATGCTGGCATACAGCTGAGAATTTAGTTAGGATTTTGGGAGTGGAAATTTCATACAGATTTCTTCACGGGCTCCTTGGGCTTCCTCATGGGATGGTTGCTGAACTTAAAGAGTAAGCATTCCAAAAGAATCAGGCAAAAAAAAAAAAAAGGAAACACACACACACATTTCATGATTTGGTATGAAAAATCACCCCCACATCTCCTTTTGCTGTTGTCGCAGATATGAACACAAAACATGAAGCCTTTGCTTGTTCCAGGCAGTGATTTACAAAAGATAAACTTTTCTTGAATTTTGCCATCACTTACAAATCTTACAGATGCTACAGCTCAATACTTACTGGGGAAATTTGATCACTTATCAGCTTGGATAAGGAAGCTCTCTTTGACATGTCAGCAGTGTGACTTCTGGAGCTCTTAGAGAGTGGAGTCATATCAGTTCTTGTTAAGTACCCTTCAATGTGAAGACAGAGTGTTACTGCATTCCCTGTTGTACTATTGAATGAAATGACTCAAGACATTATAATTTTTCATCAGCAACTTAATCAGAATTGTCAACAGTCCTAGATATAGAACCTTTCTTTTCATCTCATGCTTTTTTTTCCAAAATGTTCACACTGGATGACCAGACATGTTTCTTAAACACTAATGAATAGCTAAATGATAAATTTGCATAATACTTTAAAAAGTCATAATACAATTCATTTCTAATCTATACAATCCGTACTTTGCAATGATTACAACAGCAAAATATGAAGAAGACTCACTGAGTCTTCTCACTGACACACTGAGGTCTTTACAATAGAAATTTCCCTCTGATTTCCTGTTATCTCAGTAGAGTTGGTTTACTGTTCTAAGTCATCTGGATATCCAAGAAGGTATTTGATGTCCTCCCTTGAACAACCTGTACTCTTTGCAAATATCAGTGGCTTCTATCTTACATTGAAAAATGACAACCAAATATATTCAATCCTACTGTTCGTTGCCATAAGGACTGAAGGATTTTTAATGAAATTGCTAACAGGGCTGCTCCATCAAGGTCCACCACGGTGTGAAAGTGCTAGCATTGTATGGAATGTGAAGTTTAAAAAGATACATTTTTGTTTTGCTTTTTTAAGTCATATTCTCTCACTGACTGAACTCATAGCATTAAATTATAGACACCCAGGATTTCCCAAATCCCACTGAAAATCCCACTGAAAACCATGTTCTAGAACAATTTTAAATCCGGTCATGAAGTAGCATTTAAATACTTTCTGGGTGCCTTACTCATATTTGCATATATATCTGCTTGAGTATTTGCTTAATGATTATTTAGTGAGTGGGAATTAAATGGAAAGTAGAGAGAAATTTAGAAAGCCAGTCTTTTAATGAGACTAAAATCTAACTGAAGAAAAGATAAATATGGTATAAAAATTAAAGAACTAAATGTAGCAATGATAGAAGGCCATAAGAGAACAACACAGAAATTAAAATAAATGAGAAAACAAAAACTATCAGAATTTAAATACAACTATTTGAGACTCAAATTTGACAGTTTTGAACTTTCTCAGAGCCCTGTGTTCCTGAAAAACAATGAAGATTAAGAAATCCTCCCACTATTTTCTGTTCTGGGAAATAGCTTACTGCAAGCACCATCCTTCTGATTAAGATAAGATAGACTTACAGATAACCCCTAGGTTTACCTATGATTAGCTGAGTGATTTATTCCTATTAATGAATCTGGACAAACTGTGTGCTCATGTGCTTTGACCAGATTTTAGCCAGCCTTCTCCCTTGGTCACAGGCCTTGGACCTTGAATTATCTTTCAACTTTAGCAAGCACTGCAATGCAGAACCACCCCTCTTAAGAGCCCCTCCAGAGAATTCACTGACCTCAGGTGAAAAACTTTCTCAATAAACTTCCTCTTGGCTCTGTTGGAGCAGGCAGTTAGACAAGAGCAGGAGCAGAGAAAGGAGTCTGACAGACGGACAATTGCCAGGGATCACTCGGTCTCCACCCAAAGACCATTCCATCTCCCTTAGGCCAACTCCTTCTGCGGTGTAGCACAGAGGATACCGGCTACAGGGACTTCCCCAACTTTGGAGCACGCACAGTTAAGAAAGACCATTTCAGCTAGTAACCCAGAAGCTATTATAATATTATTATAATACAATTTGCATTGAGGTTTGCTGCCACCCCCTACTGCACTTAGGCATTCGGGGGAAGATGACTAACCCAAACTCACATAGAATGTTGAAGGGAAAGAAATATAGAAGGCCCAAGAGTGACTCAATAATGACAAGGTGGGGGTGGGGGGGCGGGGACAAAATAAAGCCAAATAAAAGAACACAGTGAGAAACTCAGTCAGCCCGCTCCTCTATCTCTGGAGCTTTTTGCTAAATAAGAAACTTTTGCTACTTTAATTTCTCTCCAGTCTCAACTGAATTCTTTCCTCTGAGAAGGCAAGGATCCAGGAGTTCCACCTGGTCACACCTCGACCTGCTCTTCCCACTGCACCACCTCACAACCAATTTTTTCTAGCCTAGTTTAATCCTCTTTGTCAGAGAAAAGTCCTTTCTGTCTGACCTTTGAGACACCTAGAAATCTCAGGTTGTGGCTTCTTCCTGCGTTGCAATAATTCCCTTCCTTTTTGTGTAAGTTTTTTTCAAATAAAGTCTCTTCCAGTTCCGCTTTTTTTTATTAGTTGACAAATTCTAGGAATATGTCATATAAGAGACTGCAATCGAGAAAGATTTATGTACAAAATATTCATTTCAATATATGTAATAACAAAACACTGAAACAACTTCAAATGCTACTAAAGGATTGGTTTAAAAATATGTGATAGAGCTATGCAATTGGGAGAAAAAAATGAGGAAGACCTACAAGTGTTAATAAGGAAGATACCTCATCTATATTGTTAAATAAAAAACAATGAACCTAAAACTTATTTTGTGGCCTAATATGTGATCTATTCTGGAGAATGTTCCATTTGCACTTGAAAAGCGTGTGTATTCTATTATTTTAGGATGCAATGATCTGAATATATCTGTTAGATCCATCTGGTCTAGTGTTTCAAAGCCGTTGTTTCCTTGTTGATTATCTGTTTGGATGATCTGCTCCTTGATATAAATGGGATGTTAAGGACCCCTACAATCATTGTATTACTCTCACTTATTTCCTTTATGTTTGTCATTTACTGTTTTATGCATTTGGGTGCTCCCATGTTGGATGAATAAATATTTGTAATTGTTATAACTTCTTGTTGGATTGTCCTCTTCATTATTATATAATATCCTACTTTGTCTTTTGTGATAGTCTTTGTTTTAAAGTCGTTTTGCACCATATAAGTATTCCTACCCTTGCTTTCTTTTGACCTCCATTTTCATGGTAAATGTTTCTCCATCCTCTCACTTTCATTCTGCAGGTGTCTTTGAGTCTGAAATGAGTCTCTTATAAGCAGCATATAGATGGGTCTTTAGTCACTCTGTCAGACTATGTCTTTTGATTGTTTAGTCCATTTACGTTCAAAGTAAATACTGATAGATGTGTAATACTGCCATTTTGTTACTTGTTTTGTGGTTGTTTAGTAGTTTTCCTCTGATCCTTCTCTTGCTCTGCTTCATGGTTTGTTGGCTTTCTTCAATGATAACTTAGATTCCTGATCCTTTGCATATCTATTACCGGCTTTTGTTTTTGTTGGTTGTTGTTTTGGGTTTTTTTGGAAGATTTTATTTATTTATCTGACAGAGAGAGATCACAAGTAGGCAAAGAGGCAGGCGGGGGGGGGGGGGGGGGTGAGTACCAGGGCGGGTAGGGAAGCAGGCTCTCCACTGAGCAGAGAGCCTGACTTGGGGCTCGATCCCAGGAACCTGAGATCATGACCTGAGCCAAAGGAAGAGGCTTAATCCACTGAGCCACCCAGGCGCCTCTATTACTGGCTTTTGATTTGTGTACCAATAGGTTTGTATATAAACTCTGCACATCGTAGTCTATATTAAGTTGATGCCTGCTTAAGTTTGAACCCATTCTTTACTCTTCCCCCCACCACACACACATTTTAGGTATATAGTATCATATCTGACATCCTTTTACTTAATGAATCCCTTGACTGATTTTTATAGAAATATTTATTTTTACTGCTTTTGTGGTTTTTATTTAGTACACACTCATTTGTGTAAATATTCATACACATATTCTTATATACTGACACTTTATATTGTAGAAGAGGGGAAAAATATATTTTTCCTCTATCCATCTTGGTTCTCCAGCTGGTGCTCTGAAAATTAGACTGATAAAAGACTAACAAGAGAAAAATAAACAGAAGTTTAATAATTTGTGCATTGCTTATGTACACATGGGGGCACCCATTAATGAGCAATCCAAAGGAATGGTTAGAACATGGATTTACATACCAATTTAGGCTAACAAAGAAAAAGGGGTTTGGGGCTTCTGAAGGCAGGAGGGAGGTTTTGGAAAGAGAACCTGGAAGAGAGTGGTAAATAAGGGTCTTTTCATGCTGTTTTAAGATTTTGCCTTCTCCACTGATAGATTTGTTAGGAGTCTTCCTCTTCCTGGTATAGAAGATGGAGACACCTGTACAAATGGGAATTTCCTTTGCAAAAAGAAAACTTTTTCCCAGTATTTAGAGCTTTTCCTCATCTGTTGCTTCTCAATGACCTTTAGCTCAAAATAATCCATTTGCCAAAGAACCATATTTGGAGCAGCATATTCTAATGTATATACTTGAATACATGATGCCTATTCTAAAATGATAGTTGAATGAAGATATGATTTTGCCTCTGGAAATAGGGGTAAGGTCTAGGGACAAGGGAAATTTAATTCTAGAATTTTGTGCACTAGAATATTTTCCCATATTCATGTATTATTATTCTATTTCTTTTTCAGTATAGTGCCAGTTAAAAATTAGTGCACTAACTTGTGATAAGCACCAGGTATTGTATGGAAGTGTTGAATCGCTACATTGCACACCCAAAACTAATATTACACTGTATTTTAAGTAATAGGAATTTAAATAAAAACTTTTTAAAAATAGTACACTATAATATAGGAACAAATTTTTAATAATAAAACCAATAGAACTGTCTAACTTCAAAACTTTTGCTATTCCCATTACTCCACAGTGTGACCTGGAAACAGAAGACCTTAGTCCTTCTCCCTGATCTCTCAGGGCCTCCCAGGATTAGGAACAGCTATAAGAGCTGGGGAAAACTACAATCCCAGGGAGTGGGATCCAATCTCATACTTCTCCTTGCTCCATCTCAGAGTTTTCTGTATACTTAGCAGGTATCTAAGAATAATTTATCAATGCAATTAAATAGTAATAGTAGGTAAAATTTATACAGAATTATAGAAAGTTTCCATTTGTGTAGTTGAAATGTTTTTTAAAGAAAGTATTCTTTTCTGTCCAAAAAACAAAGCCTTCTTGAAAATCAATTACTTTGATGATAGTGATAATATAAATATTTTTCTAATAGCCCTAATTACCTTAGCTTGTGCAGTTCTTTGGACTAAATATCGGTTTTTGTTTTTTTGTTTTTTGGGTGTTTTTTTTTTTTTTTGACATTTTATGGGCTAGCTAAACTCCCTGAGGGGGCATCTTCTCTTTCCACAGATTTATGTGGCTTGAATGGTAGGGATGATAAGCACTTGCTGTTCAATAGTGTAGTTAATACTAAGCCCCAGGGTAAGGGAGCAGTGAAGCATTCTTACTCTGAGGTACAGTGCTTCTGCAGCAATCAGCCATACTATTTCTTTTTCTGAGGAAATTTGCATCAAAATGCTCAATCCACAGGGAGCTCAACATTCACTCACTGCTCACTGCCCAAGGAAAACAGCTATTATGGTCATTTCCCTGTCTTTCAAGACAGAACAAAAAGCAAAGCAAAAGCAAAGTAAAAGAAACACTACTGTAACAAGACTTGCAAGAGAAACAGAGCTATCTTAATAGGAACCTCATTCTGCCTTAATGTTTACTTTACTTGAAACATATGAATATCTACCAATCATGGATTATTATTATTTTCCTCATAGTCACTATCTTTAATGGTAATATTAAATATGGGGGAGGGAAACAAACCTATGTTTTTATTTCTTACATCATAAAGTATCTTTTATTTTCTTTATCTTATTTGTTTTCACTTATTCAATAAGGGGAATTTGAAGAGTTTCAGGATTTGTTACAGGAAAAGAAATGAAGGAATAAATAAAAAGGGGGGGAGAGGGGGTTAGTTAAAGTGGACTTGGACTTTGTTTGCAAACACATTTAGGTTAATGCTGAAAATTGTACTGTTCTATTTATGTTTAGAGATCAGAGAGGTAACATTTTCTTTGCTGCAATGCGATTTCCTTTCTCAAAAACATCAACAAGAATTAAAACCAGAAGATGAAATAACATCTTTGATTCAACTAGAAACAGCTCCAATGTGATGCCATAACCCATATAAAAGGGTTGTCAATAACAGTGAAAACAGGATCAGGTGAAATGAAGTTACCCATAGGGGATGCTGCAGATATTAAGTAGAAACCTTGTTTTGGGGAGGAAAAATTTTCTCTATCCTTCAAGGTCCTTCTAGCTAGACTAAGCACTAAATTAATATGAGAGAGGGACTCTTGGCTGGCTCAGTCTGTTTGTAAGGGCCTCTTCAGCCAGAGCAGCCCCACCCCGGGTTGAACTGCCATTTTGTTGTAAAACTTAAATTGACTCTGCCCCTCCCTCCCCCACCAGGGAACTTACTTAAAAATAAGTCCCGGGGGGCGCCTGGGTGGCTCAGTGGATTGAGCCGCTGCCTTCGGCTCAGGTCATGATCTCAGGGTCCTGAGATCGAGCCCCGCGTCGGGCTCTCTGCTCCACAGGGAGCCTGCTTCCTCCTCTCTCTCTGCCTGCCTCTCTGCCTACTTGTGATCTCTCTCTGTCAAATAAATAAAATAAAATCTTTAAAAAAAAAAAAAAAAAAAACAAGTCCCGGAAACCAGTCCCAGGTAACAAAGTCCAAGTACAAAGGGTGGGTCAGGCCAGGTGGAGGTATTCAATCAGTGGGGGCGCATACTATTTCCTAGCTACCAAAGAGTATGGGCCCTGCCCTTTGGGCACCTTTTGGGTGCCAATTCTAACCAAGGTGATAGGCTGGTTCAAATGTTTACTAGGGTAAATTGTAATTCAATTGGTCACCTAGCATGACTGTGCAGCTATCTCTGTGTGTTATGATTTCAGTGGCCACCTGTGTGTGGCCAGGCCCAACCACAAGGCCTTTGCTCTATAAAAGTTAGCCTGTGAAACAGAGAGTAGTCGTCCTCTCTATAAGGGGTGGCCCCAACCGATCTGTTTGATTCTTGATGCTTGGTGCGAAATAAAGCTTTGCTTGACCTTTGCTTTGTATCAGTCTCGCTCCTTTAATCACGGACCCATTATTGGGGGACCCAATATTGGGGACCCGACAGGTTAAGTGCCTGTCTTCGGCTCAGGTCATGATCCCACGGCCCTGGGATTGAGTCCCACATCAGGCTTCTTGCTCCTCAAGAAGCCTGCTTCTCCCTCTGCCTGCCACTCCCCCACTTATACTCTCTCACTCTCACTCTGACAAATAAATCTTTAAAAAATATAAATAAATAAATAAATAAATAAATACAATTGACATGAAACAGATTAATAGGAGATAATAAAATTTAATAGCATACAAATAGGGAAGCCACACAGACATGAAAATTCCAAAGACAGTTAGGCAATATGATGTGTATATGATCTAAGGAGAGGGATAGGGGTCCAAGGACACAAAAGGAACAAGGACTATTAGCAGGAAGGTAAAAGAAGATGTTTGGAAAACAAAGGTGCCCTGTTATGCAGATAAGTTTCTAAAGTAAAGAGGAATCTCTGTTGATAGTACTTTTCTTAATAAGGCCTGGGGTTGAGGAAGAGGTAAAGAGCCTTATCTGAATCTGCTGGGTCTGGATTGCTTTTATCTCAAAATAACATCTGTGCCAATGTGGCCCATCTCAGGATGCCCTACCCTTAGACCCTACATTTGTTTCCAAATAGCATGCCAGTCCAGAAGCCCCAAACCAGTATGCTGTCTCTTGCTGCTGAATACAAGGGGAATGGATTAGAAAATGAAACTCTCAGACACGTCAACTATAAAACAATAAGGCTCTCTTTTTACAGGACAGAAGAGAAAATACAGGCAAAAAGAATTCTGCAGTTGATTTAAGATAACCAGAGTCTTCCTGGTTTGTAAATACAGAACTTCCCTGTTAGTTGGCTGTCAAGTCATATCAGCCTGGAGGGAAGAGATGAAAAGGCAGAATATGGGAGAGAATGGGTTGTGACAGACCAGAAAGCAAGTTCTCAGCTGAGTGGGCTCTGCCTCACATTCCCCTTTTTTCATACTTTCTTTCAGTCACTTGTGGGACCATTCAAATATGAGTACTAACCTATATGGAACCAGCATGAAAACTATATCCAGATGGAAGAAGGAAAGAGATATTAATATATGAACTATAAAAAGAAACATTATAAAAATCTAAGCCACAAAGAAATTTAAAACTATGGCACTATTCAATTCTATTATAGAATTAAAAAAAAAATTACTCCTTCTAAAAGAAGATCTCAGGGAGTAGCGTCTGGAGGGCACAGTCAATTAAGCATCTGCCTTTGGCTCAGGTCATGATCCTAGGGTCCTGGGATCTAGTCCCACATAAAGTTCCCCGCTCAGTGAAGAGTCTGCTTCTCCCTCTCCCTCTGCCTCTCTCCCCACTCATGCTCTCTCTCAAATAAATAAATAAAATATTTTTAAAAAGATCTCAAAGAAAAGAATGATAGGTTTGATGAAGTTCTAGAACATAGGTGAGGTTCGGTGGGGTGAGGTCCGGAGCCGATGACCAAGAAAGAATTCTTGAGACATCTCTGATGCAAAATGGTGCTTTATTTTTTTTAAAGATTTTATTTATTTATTTGACAGAGAGAGATCACAAGTAGGCAGAGAGGCAGGCAGAGAGAGAGGAGGAAGCAGGCTCCCCGCAGAGCAGAGAGCCCGATGCGGGGCTCGATCCCAGGACCCTGAGATCATGACCTGAGCCGAAGGCAGCGGCCCAATCCACTGAGCCACCCAGGCGCCCCCAAAATGGTGCTTTATTAAAGCACAGGGACAGGACCCGTGGTCAGGAAGAGCTGTGGCCCCGGGGATGTGAGGAGTGGTCTATTATATACTTGTAAGTTGGGAGGGGGTTAGGGATGGCGTAAGTCTCTAAGGAATTTTGGGAGCAAGGTTTCTAGGACCTTGAGGGGCTAGCTATTGTCTGGGGAAAAGGTTATTCATTACCAATAATAAAAACCTTCTCATGAGACCATTTAGATGTGTATCAGTGGGCCATATGCTTGGGAATGACTGTCGACACTATCTTGGAAGTTTAGAGATAAAGTTTCCTAAAGGAATTGTTAAAGTAGACTTACAGGATCCTGGTTGGGGGTAGGGGGCCAGTCAGGCTAGGATTGTCCTTTGCCCTTAGCAAAACCTCAAGATGAGGGCAGTTGAGTCCCTAGAGGACAGCCACTCTGCCTGTTTCAAGGGCTTGTCAGTAGGTAAGGAATTTTAATGATTTTCTTCTGCCTCTGTTTCCCACATCAGGTTCAAACAAGGAATGGTAAAATAACAGATGTGGTGAAACAATTTTGTAGTACCAAGTAAAAAATAGAAGAAAAAATAAACTATAATGGAATTACAGTTAGAGTGGAAAAAATGATATATACTTCCAAAACAAAATCAGTCAGTAATACTGACGTCTAGATATTCTGAAAATCCTCTCACTATAAAACATTTATAATATTATATATATGAATTATAACATTATATATTTAAAAATAGTAGCTAAAATATGTCAGATGAATAACTGAGCTTGAAAAACAGTAAACTAAATAGTTGTACCTGAAAAAAAAAAATTAAGGAAGGACATGATTCCAGCTAGTAGGCTGATGTTGAACCCTAAGGGATTTTTCCAGAGCTCCATAACCTAGAGCTTTGGTTTTTAAAAGCTACATGGTGTATAAGTTCTTATACCTTTGTAAAGTAAAAAGTTAGAAATAAGTCTCCAAAAGAAGCTAAAATGCAAGGGCTAAAACACAGACTTTTTAATTCCAAAACTGTAACTTAAAAAAAAAAATTCATACCAAGATGAAAGGCATGAAAGTCAAACACTATTTAAAAGAGGAAATAGGGGCGCCTGGATGGCTCAGTGGGTTAAAGCCCCTGCCTTCAGTTTATAATCCCAGTATCTTGGTATCAAGCCCCAGATCGGGTTCTCTGCTTGGCAGGGAGCCTGCTTCCCTCTCTCTCTCTGCCTGCCTGTCTGCCTACTTGTGATCTCTGTCAGATAAACAAATAAAATCTTAAAAAAAAAAAAAAGAAGAAGAAGAAATAATTTTCTAAATTTCTTAAAAGCCCTTGATGGAGGCCACAAGGTCATATAAATGATGCTACTTGAAGTGGACATGTGGTGGAAATACACGGATAATTTGGAGGAATCTGAAAATACTGTAGACAACAGCACGCTTGTTAAAGCACAGTTTAGCAGAAGCTTCAAGCCCTCCAATCCGGCATTCAGCATGGTGAGAAACAACAGTGTAGCATGTTTTGGAAGGACCTGTTAAGATAGCCAAAAGTCCCCATGCATAGCTATATAAGAATTGAAGCATATCTGGAACATCCAGTGTGTCACAATTGGAATGGGGTGGCTGGCACATGGATGTGGTGAGAGGACCAGAAGACCAATCGAAATCTGGAACCATGATAAAGAGAGCTCAGTGTTCAAGGACTTTAGTCAGAGACAACCAGCTGCCACTAGGGTATAAAGAGCTTGACAAGCTGCAGTGTTCATCCATGGTCTAGTAGGACAGTCACAGCTTTCAAATCTCACTACTCTCAAAGTAGACTGCAACTACAACCTATACCTTGATCAGAGACTCAAGACAGACTCTGAGCTAAGCCAATATCGGGTTCCTGAACCACTGAAGCCATAGAATGATAAATATATGTTCTTTAAAGCTGCTAAATTTGGGGACAATTTGTCACACTGCCATAAATGCTAATATGAAGGATAACTCACAGGGGCAGGGACTCTATTTAAAACATGGGGAGGTACCAGGGTGGCTCAGTCCTTAAGCATCTGCCTTCGCTCAGGTCATGATCCCAGGGTCATGGGCTCCAGCCCTTTATCAGGCTCCCTGCTTCTCCCTCTCTCACCCACCCACCACTGCTTATGTTCCCTCTCTTGCTGGCTCTCTTTCTCTCTGTGTCAAATAAATAAATAAAATCTTAAAAAAATTTTTTTAAACAAATAAATAAAACATGGGGAGCCAGGACTGGGGAAAGTGGACATTACACATGGATGCTGATCTGTAAGATACACAGTTCACTCTTCTTTTTTGCAGCCCTCTTATGTATTCATCCCAGCTATAAAGAGTCAGGTAAGTACTGTTCATGCTAACTAACATATAACAAATGCCCCAAACTTAAATTAAAACCATCTCTAATTGTTAAACTCGCCAGAGAGACATTAAAACCCCAAAACAAAGTCATATTCCTTTATAGAATTA
Source organism: Meles meles (assembly GCF_922984935.1). Classification (NCBI taxonomy): domain Eukaryota; kingdom Metazoa; phylum Chordata; class Mammalia; order Carnivora; family Mustelidae; genus Meles; species Meles meles. Next base: position 90,764,077 of record NC_060069.1, on the reverse strand, counting down.
AATGATGGAATAAATTAATGTAGAACATTTTCTTCCCCAAATTTCATATTTTAAACTGATCAGCTTAAAACCAAAATGAACAATATTCTGATGACTGCCTTTAAGTATGGCTCTTTATTCAGCATTTATTCCAAGTTAACTTTTACTGACTTATGCTGTTAAATTTAAATAAATAAAGTTAACTTGATCTTGCTCTGTCTCATTTTGCCTTAATTACCTCTTTAAAGGCCTCCAAATATACTCATATTCTGAGGTACTGAGGGTTGGGATTATGACTTATGAATTTGGGTAGACACAATCCAGCCTCTAATAGTACTCAACCTCTCCATAGTTCTAGCTGGACAGTAGTACACAGGAACATACCAACACTACGGCTCCTATCATTACAGCTGTAATATCTGAAATCAAACATAACCACTGCAGCAATAAAATTTCCTAAGAAAGGATTTTGTTATTTCTAATCATGGGTCATAGGAGAGCTCTAAAAATAGCTAGACCAATTGGGGTCTAAATCTGACAGAGAAAAGAAAGATTAAAAAATATGTATATATCTTGGTTTTCGTCTTAGTAAGATGTCAGTATTTTGTTGCCCAATCTTCTTTTCCTTTAGCTATGAATTTAGTCTAACCAGGAGAAATTTCCTACCAAGATACTAATTGTACCTGGTATTTTCCACAATCTTGCAGAAAATCAAGTCCAATGATTTGCTTTGACCCTCCCAGATCTTATTCCCTCAGTGCCCTAATGGGAAAAAACTGTCCCAGTGTGCTTTATTCACATTTAAATTCTTAGGGCTCCGCTTAGTGTTACCCATCCACGGAAACCATACACATTTCTTCCCGCAACCCATATTCCTGAAACAGTAAGACCAGGCTTGCCTTGAAGAGCATAACAGTCTTCAGCACCAGGTATGAAAACAGAATCTGAAGAGATTATTATTTCTGAGAAAGCCTCTTTTCAAGCGACCTTTCACTAAAAGCTCTCCCTCTCTACATCGTAATGTGAATATACGAAGAATCAAAATTGCTTCTGCAATCAAAGTTCCAGAAGCAGGTCTCCTTTTGTTAGAAATAAACCTTTAGTTCCAACTAAGACCAGATGCTCACTGAGTGTGAGGTCTTGAACAGAAACTATGCTATCTTTCTTGATTGCGATAATTGATTCCAACCATAACTGTTCACACTAGCTGCCCAAATCAAGAGATTCAATCTCCTTATGTGGAATTCTGCCCTACAACATAAGCCCTCCTCTCTTCCCCGTGAAATAAACATGGCAGGTTTATATGAGATGAAATTTCTGGACTCATTAAGTGCCAACAATTAAAATGTCATGAGAAAGCTCTTGGTGTGGATGTAGAACGAAGAGAACACTTATAAACTGCTGATGGATCTGTTTATATAACCACTATGAAAATCAATTTTGCATTAGTAAATCCAGATTTAATAAATCTAAAGATGTGAACACCATATGGCCCAGCAATTCTATCCCTGGTTATTTTTTTGCCCTGGAGAAAATCACTAGGGTGTTCAATGCAGCCTCCTCTATTGATAACAATAAAAAATACAAAATTAAGAAAAAAAATCACAGACTATTACTTAGAATATAATTCCACTTCTATAAAGTTTATAAAGTAGGCAAATAAACAATGTAATATTACGGATACATTAATACATGGTAAACTATTTTTTTAAAGAATAATAAACACCAAATTCAGCAGGTAGCAGTACAGACATATCTGGAAAGGGGCAAACAGCTTTCAAAGATGGAGATAATAGTCTACTTTTTAAGCTGGGTGATGAAGAATGCTCTATGGTTTATTATTTTAAACCATAAACATTATACTATGTATATATTTAGTATCTTTGATATACTTTATAACAACTTAAAATTATAGGGGCGCCTGGGTGGCTCAGATGGTTAAGCCTCTGCCTTTGGCTCAGGTCATGATCCCAGAGTCCTGGGATCAAGCCCCACACCAGGCTCCCTGCTCAGCTGGGAGTCTGCTTCACCCTCTCCACCTGCTCATGCTCTCTTTCTCTCTCTCTCTATCTCAAATGAATACATAAAATCTTAAAAAAAAAAAAAACCTTAAAATTATAAAAGGTGGACATGTTTTAAGGAACTAAAAAATAAATCACGACCTTTTGTTTGTAATGTAAACAAACTCAAAGTTCTGAGTTGAAACAAAGTTCTTGCCTTATCTTTGCAATATAGCATCAAGGAAATAACTTATTAATTAATCTATGTTGTATAATTAAACTAAAGCTCTGCATTGTATTATGGTGAAAATGTTTGAAGAGTTTTAAAATTAAACAAATTAAACCATTCATATTTGCATACAAATCTACAAAGCTGCTTTTTAGAAGTTACTAATTTTCCAATTTTGATAATATCTAAGTTTGTAATAATTCCATACTTGGCCAACTTTCAGACTACTTTTGTTAATCATCTTTTCATGTATCTAAAAATTCTGTTAGATGTGAAGAGAAAAGTATTAAATCAAGAGAATGAGAATATATGAATTAATAAGTCCATTTAAATAAGTAATTTAAAATATTTTAGAAGATGAAATTTGTTAAATAATACTAGATTGTTCCATTAGAAATAATTAATTATATAACAATAGCTTCCTAAGAAGTTTTCTAGCTGGGAATTTTGTAATGTTTGTTTTAATTGTTTTAATTTATGACACTGTGGGGGGAAAAGGATAATTTATCTCATTAAGTTTTATTTTTCCCTATTTCATGAAAGGACATTTCACTATAATACCTTGAAAAAGAACAGAATACCTGTTCTAGAATATCTATTCTATTAAATGAGTATTTTGTATCTATTTGTTATCTCACGGATATAAAATATTTTCTTTGCTATATAGTAAAAAGTTATACTCATAAATTACAAAAGAATAAATTAAAATGAGAATTATCATATGAAAGAGTTGTAAGAATAAGACTATTAGGGAAAATTAGATACTTAGAGATTTTATTTTTCCTTGTCCTAGGATATATACTATTTTGTAGATTGCAAATATGATTAGAAGATTGACAAATTTTAACTTTTAAACCATGGATTCATCATTTTGGAAGATGTCATCAAATAGGTTTTTTTTGTTTTTTTTTTAAAGATTTTATTTATTTATTTGGCGGAGAGAGATCACAAGTAGGCAGAGAGGCAGGCAGAGAGAGAGAGAAAGAGAGAGAGAGGGAAGCAGGCTCCCCGCTGAGCAGAGAGCCCAATGCGGGACTCGATCCCAGGACCTTGAGACCATGACCCGAGCCGAAGGCAGCGGCTTAACCCACTGAGCCACCCAGGCGCCCCCATCAAATAGTTTTTACCTTCTCATTTATAATCATGAAGTTTCTAAGACCCAAAGAAGGAAATGAATTTTCTATCAGTGTGGCTGGGTTCAGTTTGAACTATTCTGTCATCCAGTTCACAGTTCTTTGGTCCAAGACACTATCTTTCTACAATTTGGCCATGAGTTTTTCAATCATGTTCTCTATACCTTATGCTGATATTGCTATAATCAACAACAATGGTAATATTTTAATAAAAGTTTCTTCATATATAAGAGTTCCACAGAAATACATTTACACAAATATTTACCCATATTGTAAAGGCAAGTCCAGAATAAATGTTTACATTTTAAGATAAAATGTTATTTAAAATAAATTTAAGATTAAATTAAACTTAAGAGAAACTAAACTGAGAGGAACTTAGTGAATGAAAAACAGTGACATGGCATATATTATTACTATATAACTCAAATTATAAGAGCACCATGTTTGATAAACAGACTTATTTTGTACGATTATATAAAATGTAATGGCTACAAATATAAATATAGTTACATATTTTTCTGTACCCTCCCAGTTAACCAAACCAATATTTATAGAGAATACACTGTATGTAGTCTAAATTACTGATTTATTTGTTCTGCTCTAATAGAGATTTCTTTACACTTATATTTAATTTTAAATAGCAAAATAATTCTATAATAAAACATACAAATGTTTTATTTCTTCAGTTATAGATCATGATCCTAAAATAATTATTCATAAGGACTAAGGCACAGGTAATTTAATAATTATAACTCAATCATTCTTAAATAAGAATTATTATAGATTTTTAAGGCTGGGAAAAAACCCAAGCATATTTAAATGGATTTAGCAGGATATTGAACTTATTTGCTCAGGAAAATAAAAATTGCTCACTGGTGTATAATAGCCAAATATCCCATCACAAATGGATTGAATCAGATGTTACAGCTTCAAACTAGATATCATATATAAACACATCCAAAAAACAAACGTCATCAGAACTCTTTAAAATCTATGGAAATGGAAAAAAAAGAAAGTCATTGATGACAGTGCTTATCTAAGAACCAGTGCACCTTTTTTGCAGGGGACCATACTCAAGTGTCTTTGAGGATTCTTGCCCCTTTGGCAAGAGCATTCTCAAGAGCCTAGGACTGCAGCCACACTGCCTGGTCTTGAAACCCGGCCATTGCCTACTGTGCAACTCTGGATGATTTATTTTTGCCCCTTTACACCCAGTTTCCTGATGTCATGTGCAGCCTTTAAATCACTGTTTCCTTGTTAACTAAAATAGATGTGGGCTTTGATTTTTTTTTTCCATACTGCCCTTAAACCATATATCAAAATGTTTTGAATTAGTGGAGATTAAAATTTTATTTTAGGGGCGCCTGGGTGGCTCAGTGGATTAGGCCGCTGCCTTCAGCTCAGGTCATGGTCCCAGAGTCCTGGGATCGAGCCCCGCATCAGGCTCTCTGCTCCGCAGGGAGCAGAGAGCCTGCTTCCTCCTCTCTCTCTGCCTGCTTCTCTGCCTACTTGTGATCTCTCTCTCTCTGTCAAAAAAAAAAAAAAAAAAAATTATTTTAAAAAAAGATCATTTGTACAGACACTGTGAGGAGGGCATAACTTCCATGTTTGGGGGAAGGACACAGGTTCCAGAAGGGATCAGTGGGATAGAAACACATGCAGGTATAGAGGGGACAGGTACTAGGGTTAGGACGGGGTGCACACTGCAGCACCTCTAGATAGGGTACTCACTTGGGGGTGGGTGGAGTGGGGCTTCAGTATGTACAGGTGGGCAAGTGGGCCATCTAGGGATATGGCCACTGTGGCTGGCCCACAGCATCACCCTTGCTAGGCAGATAGGGCCTGAGGCCCATTACCTCTGCAGCAGGGGCCGGGATGGGCCCTGTCCAGAGAAGCTGGACAGAAACAGCGCTTTGCTGGGTTCCCTGGCTCCACTACCACACAGGGCTGTAATGGTAAGTACATGAAATAATACAAAAAAGCAGTTATAAAAATACCTGCACCCATTAAGAATTCAATGTCTCATCATACTCAATTATTATTTTTTAATAAGATGGATATGTCAGAATCTCAGAGAGGCAGCATAATGCAGATTTCACTTTGAGTCCAGGCTGCCCAATTCCAAGTAACCATGTGACCTTGGGCAAGTAACTTAATCCTCTGTGTCTTAATTTGCTTATCTTTTTTTTTTTAAAGATTTTATTTATTTATTTGACAGCGAGAAAGAGAGAGATCACAAGTAGGCAGAGAGGCAGGCAGAGAGAGAGAGAGAGAGAGGGAAGCAGGCTCCCTGCCGAGCAGAGAGCCCGATGCGGAACTCGATCCCAGGAACCTGAGATCACGACCTGAGCGGAAGGCAGCTGCTTAACCCACTGAGCCACCCAGGCGCCCCTTAATTTGCTTATCTTTAAATCAGAATCATAGCATTACCTTACAGGGTTAATTATAAGAATTAAGCAAGCTAGGGGCACCTGGGTGGCTCAGTGGGTTAAGCCTCTGCCTTCGGCTCAGGTCATGATCCCAGGTTCCTGGGATCGAGCCCCACATCGGGCTTTCTGCTCAGCAGGGAGCCTGCTTCCCTTCCTCTCTCTCTGCCTGCCTCTCTGCCTACTTGTGATCTCTCTCTATCAAATAAATAAATAAAATCTTAAAAAAAAAAAAGAATTAAGCAAGCTAGTAGTTAAAAGGCACTGAGGGAGCACCTGGGTGGCTCAGTTGGTGAAGTGTCTGCCTTCCACTCAGGTCATGATCCCAGGGTTCTGGAATCAAGTCCCACATTGGGCTCCTTGCTCAGCAGGGAGTCTGCTTCTCCCTCTCCCACTCCCCCCTGTTCATGTTCACCCTCTTTTCCCTCTCTTTCAAGTGGATAAATAAAAAATCTTAAAAAAAAAAAAAGCACTGAGAATACTAATTCTGATCTTAGAAGTATTACACAAGTTATTTTTTAATGAGGTTATCATATATTTCATTTATTCAAAGCATATCCTAACTCTGAGACTGTAGAACAACACTGCAACACCAGTGCTCACTTTTCTTCGCCCATAGAGAAAGAATACACTTTTCACTCAGAATGAATAGTTCTGTCATTTTGACTTATTTCTCTTTTTTTTTCTTTTTTTTTTTTAAGATTTTATTTATTTATTTGACAGACAGAGACCACAAGGAGGCAGAGAGGCAGGCAGAGAGAGAGGGTAAGCAGGCCCCCTGCTGAGCAGAGAGCCCAACGCGGGACTCGATCCCAGGACCCTGAGATCATGACCTGAGCTGAAGGCAGAGGCTTAACCCACTGAGCCACCCAGGCGCCCCATTTTGACTTATTTCTAACTTTAAATAAATAAGTGGCTATATACAAATGCAGTATTCTATAACTAGAAGCTATGACAGTGACATTTCTCAAGAAAAATGACACCATGATGACAATGACTGAATTTTGGCCATACATACTAAACACAGTTCATGTGGGGTCAGTACGAAAAATATGACGTTGGTAACTTTAGCTCTCTAGCCAGGTACATAGATTCTAGTCATAGTTTTGAAAAACCATCTTTGAAAGTAGAAGATAATAGTATTTATCCAAAGGTTACACACAGAATTCCATGCTAATCTCTGACACAGTAATAGTCTACCTGCTGACAAGAGCCCTTAATCTTGATGGGAATGTTTTCAGGACTTAACCCATGCTTGCTGGGTTAGCTTAATATAATTTTATCTTGATCGTAAGACCTATTCTACATATATGTGGTCTTTAAGTTACATCATTTTTATAACACTTACATGATTTTGATATAAATTAAGGAGCTGAAAATAATAGTCTAAGAGTTTTCCCATACATTCACGCTTTCCAGAAAATTACACATTAGGTTGCTAAATGCAAAAAAAAAAAAAAAAAATTGTACCTATACTGTATAAAAAAAGTACACTTTTAGTGAGTTGATTTTTATTAATTGTCTTATTTAAGGCAAGTATCATTTAAAGTTATATTAAAGTTTTGATTTCACAGATATTTTATAATTTATGTCCTATATATTTTATAAAGGAATTTATGCAAGAAAAGAACAAATGCCAAGAACATACAGTAGGAGTCAGGTGATGTTTTCCATCCTCCTTTATACCACACAGACACGATTTAGAGGAAAATATCTATATGAAATCTCAAACATTTCTATGTCAACGTCAAAAAAACTCACACAACTGAAATAACACAGGGAAATGTGAATTTGAACTGCACATAACACTTATTTTCATTAATGTATATGGAGATTATGAAACAAATAGCATAATGTGTTTAATTTATAAAGTGATTATACAACTGAAATGTATGTTAAAGTACATTATAAACTACTTAGTTCTCTATGACTGTAAAACAACACCATTTAATAGAAGCTTACAAACGGAGATTATTAGTACTGATTCATGTATTTACATACAGAAACTTTCTTTGCACAAGTATACCAGTATCTAGGAAATGTATTTTTTGTTTGATCTCAGAGCCAAGTAAAACTGTTTGAAGTTATTTTGATTTTGAGGTATTTTAATTTCTCAACTTTATTATCTCAGTTCAAATCTCTTTTTTAAGATTCACTTACTGGGGGACACCTGAGTGGCTCAGTCAGTTAATCATCTGCCTTCAGCTCAGGTCATGATCCCAGGTTTGAGTCCCACATCAGGCTTCTTTCCCAGCAAGGAGCCTGCTTCTCCCTCTGCCTGCCACTCCCCTGCTCTCTTGCGCTCTCTCTCTCACAAGTGAATAAATAAAACCTTTTTAAAAAATTAAAAAAAGAAAAAGATTCACTTACTCTAGCTCATTGGAAACTCACAAATAAGACCAATTTTCCTGTTTACTCAACATAAAATATGAATGTGATGATTTACAGGCAGATTTTTTTTAAAGGGACAAATAAACCTCTTCTTATTCTCTAAAGTTAATCTTTAATAAATGTCACCACCATTCCTAATTTTAAAAAGTGTCTTTTCCTTGTTTGTGTTACATATATACATTTTAAAAAATAAAAGACATGCACTTTTTAAGTATTATTGCCTTAGTGTAATACTAAATGTGGATATAATACAGAGACCAACTGTACTCAATTTTATTATTGTTCCAAAATACTTGCCCTCTTTCAGTAAGAGGTTATGAAATCCACCAATGCCACATGATATCCAGGACCTCCTGGGGAATTACAAGTCCTCACCCCCATTGCTTTGGTCAATGGGACTGGAGCAGATGTGACATATACCACATCTGAGCAGAATTCTTAAAAACTGCTGTGCATTTCTGCTTGGCTCTTTTTCTTTGCCATAAAAACAAGCATATCCTGGAAAGCAACAGCTTCCTCAACCTGGATGCTATAATAAGCAGACATGAGAAACAGAGCCACAGCTACTTCACAGCTCCCTAACATGAGCAACAAATATACCACTGTTTGGTAGGATGCTGAGATCCAGGGCATGTGCATCAGTTTATTTTACTAAGAAAAAAAAAAAAAATTAGGGCTAGTACAGATTTTTCTCTTATAATGTATCTGTTACACACACACATAATCCCTTATGTGCGGTTTTGAATTTTTGCCTTTCTAGAATTCAAAAGAACAATCTGGTTAGTGATTAATAGGAAAGTGCAAATGGCTAGAAAAATCTGAGTTATAAATTATAAAGGAAAAGATTAGATTCTATTTTTTAATATCTTGTGACTTTTTGACACAAATATTGTGACCTCAAAATGATAAAATCACATTAAATATTGATGCATTATATTTCAAAATACTTCAGATGTTAAAAATAAAATCAACAAATTCAGAAGGAAATATTAAGAAGAGTCATAGAAAGTGGGCTTCCTCATGGTCTCCAGCAGGGCTGGGTACAAATGTGCAATGTACAAATACATCCAGTTTGGGTTAAGGAATAGGCCTAATTAAGGCATCTTGTGAGCCAGGGATAAGCAAGGAAAGGCACAATATCTTAATGTTTTGTCCTCCCAGCTGAAAGGCATGCAGGGACATAAAGATCCACAATATGGTTTGTTTTCTAGGAAAGGGAAATTATCCTATAAAAACTCAGAGTAACAGAAATGCAAGCATAAGAAAAACGAGCAAACTGACTGATGAATCTGGCTTTGGAGTTCAACTATTTTTTTTTATAAATGTTGTCTTGGAAACACAGAACTCGGGTACAGCCCAACCTGCTCAGAGAAGGGGTCAGGGTTGCCAGCAGCCTCACTGCCCAGGAAATGTAGAATGAGTTCCCAAGGTCACCGTCAGACAATTCTGCACATTGCTCCAGAGGAAGCCAGAAAGATAAGTAGGAATTCCAAAAAAGCAATTTTCATTATATCTTGAAGAAAATGGAGAATCAATAAAGGATTCTAAGCAGGTGAATAATACAAGCTGATTTGTATTTTAGAAAGTTAACCCACAGGAAGGTAGAGAATGATTTGAATCAGAGGAAAGCTGTAGACTGATTAATTAGAAGGCCAATTTCACAGCTGAGAAGAGATACTGCATCCCTGAAATACAAGAGTGATATATCCAATGGCAACCACAAAACTACAAAACTACAGTAAACCTCAAATGTACTTCCTTCTCAAGGATTTCCCCACTTAGAAGCAGTTTCAATCTTTTCTCAGTTCCCATGACACTATTTCCACACTGCAAATTGCACCTGCACTAACTTAAAAGCTTGTGGTCTTTGTTGTCTATCTGGCAATGCAGATTGAAAGCACCTTCCGAAGATTATCTGTGTCCTCTGGAGCATCTTGGCACAGATCCTTTCACATGGACGGTTTTTCTTGTAACTTTATTAATTGAAGGATTATAAAACATAATGATTAGGGCATATTTGTAGTTGTTGGTCCCAGGGCCATGCCAAAAGTTTCTGAAATTAGTGTACTACACAAATGCACCAGGCACAGGGATCTGAAGCTGGGGGTGGGGGTGCTGAGATCCAGCCTGAACCCCAAGCCAGGCAACCAAGAGAAAAAAATGCCCTTTTAAAAGTCACATGAAAACAATGGATGACCAGGAATAGTTCTGAATTGGGGTGGGGGGCAGGGAGGGGAAGCAAAAAAGAAAAAAAATCTCAACAAATAGACCAACGTAAATATTTTCCTAAAACTGCAGTAATATTTTTGAGAGGGTGGTGGTTAAGAGAGTGTGAAAGTAGGTGGGAAATTTTCAAGATTTTGACGTTACATATGGTCACATGATTTATGTAATAATTCCGTTCATATTATGCTTTTTGTAATAATAGTAAATACTCTAATAAATAAATTTTTCACTAATTTTTTAAGATCTTTTTTTACTAACCTTAGTATTAAGCACACTGCCCAGATTAGCCCACTTAATCATTACCAGATCATTCTAATGTAGGCACTTTTAAAATTCTTATGTTATAGTTGGGAAATTTGAACTTCAAAGAAATTAAATAAATTTCTCAAGATTGCATATGTAGTTAGAGGCATAGCCATGATTCAAAGTCATGTTTATTAGAGTTAAAAAATAATGTATAACTATTACTCTCTAATGTCATTTTTTTTTTCAGAATAAAGAAAACAAGTATTTGGTAATTATTACTGACTCACAAAGTAGAAAATATTGCTAAATTTGTTAGAGAATATCAATACTAATTAACGATACAAGATAGATGACTGATATTTTAATAATTCTGAACACTGATTTCATTTCACCCATTCTAATTTCAGAAAAGAATGAAACCCTGACTTCTAAAAACTGAAAATTATAATAGAACATATACCAATTCTCTGGGTATTGGTTTAGATTCAAAAAATAGTTCTATAGGTTCTTCATAAAACATTTTGAACTTTTTCTTTTTCTTAAATCAGGGAGAGGCTGGCGGGGTGAGGGAGGGAGAGAATCTTAAACAGGCTCTATGCCCAACCCCATGCAGCTGATCTCATGACCCCAAGATCAGAACCTGAGCCAAAACCAAGAGTTGGATACTTAATCAACTGAACCGTCCAGGCACCCCAACTTCATAAAACATATTATAACACTTTAAGCCATTGATAGGTTTAGGGTGAGTTAAACGACACTTTATAGAAGCACAAAGAATGAACAAATGTACCAAATTTATCGTAGGTGCTTAGAGAGAAGGATAACAATAAATGAAAAGAGTATGCTGGGAGACATTTTCCTAAAATCATTCTGTAAATCATTTTTCTAAATCCTTTTCTAGTATAGTATGATAAATGTTTACTTGAGGCTCAGCTGGTTTCAAACCTTTCCCTCAAAAATGTTTCCATTTTTGGGGCACCTGGGTGGCTCAGTGTGTTAAAGCCTCTGCCTTCGGCTCAGGTCCTGATCTCAGGGTCCTGGGATCGAGCCCCGCATCTGGCTCTCTGCTCAGCGGGGTACCTGCTTCTCCCTCTCTCTCTGCCTGCCTCTCTGCCTACTTGTGATCTGTCTGTCAAATAAATAAATAAAATCTTAAAAAAAAAATGTTTCCATTTTTGAGGGAAAAATTTTTCCCTCAAAATTTTCCAAATTTTTTCAGAAAAGATAATTTATCTTTAGGATCAATAAATTAAATATTTGTCAAATGGGTAAATCAAAACTTCATAATGGGTTGAATTTTGTTTCCTACCTTGTTTTTATTTCAAAAATATATTGTGAAGGAAATTATATTTAGCCCACTTGTTTGAAAAAAACTTATTTATGTGTGGGAAGAATGTCACTGATAATGTTTCTTCTTTGGGCACGTGCGTGTCCTCACACGCACGTGTGTTCACACATACACACACAGTTTACAATTATCAGAAAAGAATTAAGCATCTGTGACGCAACTGGCTGTCAAAGAAACTTCCAAAGGCATTTTTCTCTTTATTTGATTAGAAAAATAAACTTAGAGAAAGTCATGTGAGTGTGGTAATCAGACTGACTGATTTCTTTCAGGATTTTCTCTTTGTCACTAAGACTTGTAAATTTTACTATTAGGTGACGGGGTGTGGACCTATTCTTGTTGATTTTGAGGGGGGTTCTCTGCATCTCCTGGATTTTGATGCTTGTTCCCTTTGCCATATTAGGGAAATTCTCTCCAATAATTCTCTCCAATAGACCTTCTGCTCCCCTCTCTGTTTCTTCTTCTTCTGGAATCCCAATTATTCTAATGTTGTTTCGTCTTATGATGTCACTTATCTCTCGAATTCTCCCCTCGTGGTCCAGTAGCTGTTTGTCCCTCTTTTGTTCGGCTTCTTTATTCTCTGTCATTTGGTCTTCTATATCACTAATTCTTTCTTCTGCCTCATTGATCCTAGCAGTGAGAGCCTCCATTTTTGATTGCACCTCATTAATAGCTTTTTTGATTTCAACTTGGTTAGATTTTAGTTCTTTAATTTCTCCAGAAAGGGCTTTAATATCTCCAGAGAGGGTTTCTCTAATATCTTCCATGCGTTTTTCGAGCCCGGCTAGAATGTTCAGAATCATCATTCTGAACTCTTGATCTGACATATTACCAATGTCTGTGTTGATTAGGTCCCTAGCCTTCGGTACTGTCTCTTGTTCTTTTGTTTGTGGTGATTTTTTCTGCCTTGTCATTTTGTCCAGATAAGAGGATATGAAGGAGCAAATAAAATACTAAAAGGGTGGCAAAGACCCCAGAAAAATGCACTGTAACCAAATGAGAAGAGACCCCAAATTGTAGGGGGGGAGAAAGGGGATAAAAAGATGTTCAGAAAAAAAAAGAAAAAAATTTTAAAAATAAAAAAAATAAAGAAAAAATATAAAAAAAGAAAGAAAAAATATATATATATTTAGATAAGCTAGTCAAAAAACGTTAAAAAAGAGAAGGGTAAAAGTTTTAAAAAATTTAGCAGAAGAAGAAAAAAGAAAAATAATTGAAAAAAGAAAAAAAAATTGAAGTAGCCGCAAGACTAAAGAATCATGGGGAGAAAGCCATGAGTTCCGTGCTTTGCTTTCTCCTCCTCTGGAATTGCGCTTCTGTCTTAGGAATTGAACCTACTTTCCTTGATAGATGAACTTCGTCCTGGCTGGATATTTTGTTGATCTTCTGGGGGAGGGGCCTGTTGTAGTGACTCTCAAGTGTCTTTGCCCAAGGCGGGATTGCACCACCCTTACCAGCGGCCGGCTAAGTAATCGGCTCGGGTTTGCTTTTGGGAGCTTCTATTCCCTGAATGCTTTCTGTAGAGTTCCGGAGGACGGGAATGAAAATGGCGGCCTCCCAGTCTCCGGCCCGGAGGAGCCGAGAGCCTGGGGCCCCACTCCTCAGTGCGCCCCCAGAGGACAGCACCCAATCACTCCCGTATCCCCAGCCTCTAGCCGCGCTCCGAGCTAACCCAGCCCGCGACCCGTTCAAGGTAACCCCGAGCTGAGAGTTCAGTCCTCGGCTCTGTCTCTGCAGCCGGCTTCTCCGTTCTAATACCTGCGAGCTCTGCGACACTCCGACACCCCCGATCCTTCTGTGACCCTGCGGGACTTGGGGCCACGCTGACCCCGCGTGGGCTTCACCCTGGTTTAGCCTCTGGAGCAATGTCCCTCAGTGGAACAGACTTTTAAAAGTCCTGATTTTGTGCTCTGTTGCTCCGCCGCTTGCCGGGAGCCGGCCCCTCCCCCCCGCAGTCTATCTTCCCGTCGTTTTAGATTCACTTCTCTGCCAGTCCTACCTTTCAGAAAGTGGTTGATTTTCTGTTTCTAGAGTTGCTGTTCTTCTTCTCTTCGATCTCCCATTGGATTTGTAGGTGTTTGCAATGTTTAGATAAGCTATTGAGCTGATCTCCTGCTACCTGATGTAGTCTCAGCCTGCTACTTCTCCGCCATCTTGACTCCTCCCCCTCCAGACTAACTGATTTCTTTACTGATCCTTCTCTTACTTTCTGTGGGGAAATTTGGCCGGGTGATACCTTAAGTTTTTTAAGACCTGTGAAATTGTTTCTTTTTATAGTAAATGAGCATAATAATAGTGCTACACAGTAACTGTGAAGATTAGAGTGAAGTATTTTAAAGCGGATATTCAGTATTACATGGGATTTTAAGCAATCCCTGGTATATACCAGGCTTGTAGAAAATTGCACCTATCCTAGATGTTACATTAGAGAATGAATGACAAATGTTACTTTCTTCCCTTTCTATTTGTTTCTTTTGTTTTTTAATGCTGTTTCACCACACATATAAAAAATATATTATACCGTAAAAATGCAGTACTTCTAAGAAGAGTAAAAATACCAACTCTTCATGGAATACTTAGTTTTTTACTTGGCACCATGACAAGTATTTACATACATTACTTAATTTATCCTCACAGCAATACAAAAATGTAGGTGCTGTTGTTCCCACTTTACAGGCAAGAAATGTGGCTCAAATGTTTGACTTTACTATCAAACTATTATTCAGTAAAAAAATCCATAATTCAAACTCCATTCTTTCTGAATCCAAATTCTTAGTATATATATCTACTTCTAAACAGATTGTTAATCATAAATAGATTTGAATAGACATTGTCACAAGGAATTCTCTTACAGTATGAACCTAGCAACATGACTGTCAACGAACCAATAACATTCAATGTAGGCTATGAAGAAACTAAGAAATAGGAAAGGGCTCAAATGTAATTACTGTCTGTATGGTCTGGATGATACTTTTGTACTTGTTTAAATTTGAAGTGTGTGGAAGTTCTCAGAAAGGATTTTTATAATCAAACACACCATAAGTAACTATCAGTGATATCCGGAACTTTGAAAAGAATGAGAGTCTTGCTGAGGTCTTGTACTGTGCTTTAGTAGATGCAGAGACATGTGTGACCTTGATTTTTACTTTGGCATCTATAAGGCAAGCGATTCCCAGAGTTCTTACCCAAAGGGAACAATCTTGGACAAGGATTTATTGCTGCCATTGGCTGGATCAGAGAGCCAGGCCATTGTCAGTAGTCTAGAAGTCTATGAAAAAATGTACAGATGAGACCAGGAAATCCAGTGCTAAGATGACTGGCCAATTATGCTGACCTTGGGCCCTGTCCTTTACTAGAGATATCCAGCTTAAGGATGAAAAATAGCAACATTCCACTGAGATCTGTCATATAATCGTGGCAACGACATATGTAAAGTATATGAACTCCTTTTGCTGCTCACTCTGCTGAGTCCCAGGGGCTTCCCAGGTTGTCAAGTGGTCTGGGTGACCTCCCCCAGTATCATGGCATCTAGCACAGGACTGAGACCACGGGTGGCTACCTGCTCCTGAGGGTATTATTATATGCCAAAGGGCCAGATAGGGCTCTGTCCTATAGCAAGAAGGCCGTAGTAACCATGCCAGACTTGAGGGGAGGGCTGCTTCCATAACGCAAAGCATAATAGCAGCTGAGTACAGAGGGTCATGGGCTCAGGACCTGTGAAAGCCTCTGTTTCTAAGACATCCCAGTATGTAGATACAATTACTGCTCTAATGGTGTATGGTGCAGAGCCAAAGAGTTTAAGTTTGTTGTCCGAAGACCATGGGCAACTTATAGCAATCCGTGAGTGGTCTAGAGACTCAAGGAGGCATGAGAGGAAGTTGCTAAAGATCTACAGTGAAAGAGTCTCTGGGAGCATTACTGAGAGTGTCTGTTGTATTACATTTTGACAGATTCTAGAACCTTTTGTCAGAGGGGGAGGGGCTCCCTTCAAGCTGGGTCAGTTTGTAAGTAGCAGCATAAATCAGCTGAATTAAAATTCATAAGTACAGAATATGTTGCCGCCACAACCCCAAAGGCCTAAAAGATATTGGAAATTGTTTTAATATTCTGGCTGTTAGCTCTGCTAATAATTAATAGCTGCAGAACCCCTTGAGTGAATTTTTCACTTCAGTTATTATACATTTCCACTCCAGAATTTCCATTTGGTTCTTTTTTATTATCTCTCTCTCTCTCTTTATTGATATTCTATTGTTAATGAGCTACTGTCACAAAATCATCTGTTAATTCCTTAAGAATGGTTTGCTTTAGATCTTTGAACATATTTCTAATGACTGTTTTGAAGTTTTTGTCTGCTAAGATCAATTATCTGGACCTTCCAAGGCAGTTTATATTACCTGTTTTATAGGTCATACTTTTCTATTTCTTTTAGTGCCCCTTAATATTTTTGAGGAAAACGAGAAATTTTAATTAATATATTGTAACATTTGTGATACTGATATCTCTCAACTCTAGGCTTACAGTCATTTTTGTTTGCTTATTCAATTGTTTAGTGACTGGGTGGGACTAGTCAGTGAATCTATTTTTTCCACCATGTGAAGCCTTTGATGTCACTCATCAAAGGACATAACCTTGGGCATGCATGTAGTCTTTCTGACCATTAAGAATGATTGTGGTTTTAATTGAGTACTCTTGAACTCTTCCTTATCTCCTGTTTAGACTTCTAACTGGTCTTCCTCTGTTGATATTACTCATTGCTGTTAGTCTTTGTTTTTGTTTGTTTAATAACTCTTTGCAACATAATTTGCTCCATGATCTGAACCCACTGAAGTAAGACACCTTGGCAGGATGCTCTAGTCTTTTTGAGCCTTATTCTGACCTTCCCCTGGCAGAATCTCTACACCATGGAGCAGAACTGAAGGGCAGCTGTGGAAAACCACTCTTCACTGCCTGCCCACTGGATCTTTCTTATGGAGCAGGACTGGTGGAGGAAAGGGTATAGCATGAAGGTGGGAACTGGTGTCATCACCTGGCTGCAATCACCAAGTATGGATTTTCTGCAGCCCACAATCAGGGAGGATGGGGTCTTCCAAATCTATCAGAATTGGTCTTCCATACTATGAAGCTCAGGGAGCTGGGAGCTGCCACTGGACTGAGCCAATTAGAATAACTTTCCTGCAAAATAGAGCTATGCCAGAAAAGTGACTTTACCTTTTGCCAGCTCCCCACCCAGATCCTCATGCAATAGGAGCTAGGGGTGGGGGAGCAAGAACCACCACCTGGCTGCCACCATCCACTAATTTAGGCCTTCTGTGACAGGGAGGTTTCCGAAAATGCATAAAGCACCCTGAACACCTTATCTACCCCCCAAGAAACTGGGAGAGGGTAACTACCACTCAGTTGCTGAACAGTTGAAATAGCTCTTTCTCCAGGCAATGCTGTGGGATGACGGTGCAGTCTCTCCCTGTAGTGACAGAGCAACCCGTTTCCTTACTGAGTTTCCATAGATTTTGTGAAATAAGTGCTTCTCAATTTGTTGTAAATTCTTTAGTCTACCTCTATAAACCTAATTTTTGCTAATTTTGCTAATTTTTACTAATTTGCTAATTTTGACTAGCTTAATATATATCCCTTTGGAAGACAGATTTCCTTAGTTATTCACCCATCTTTCTGAAAATCCAACCTTATTTATTTACTTGTTTTAACTCTCCTTTTCTGATGCCAGAGAAGCCCAGAGGATTATAGCAGTAGGCTAACCATCCCAAATCATTTATGTCACTTGACAAAATATTACCAGTGTGCATTATTAGATTCCCAGAACACTGTTCATTAAAAAACTGTTGCCAGAAAAATTTATATGTTCTGTATTTGCCTCAAGAACTACTCAATTATATTAAAAGAACGTATGTTCGATAGTAATAACAATAATGAAAATTATTGCTATAAGAATGTTGTGTTGACATTTCTATTTCTCTTGCCAGAAAAGTTTCCAATTAAATCAATGGTATATAGTCAGTTAAATATGAATTATTAAAACAAGAGGATCAGTTAAAAAGTAGAAAAGTTTGGTGGGTTTTTGTCATTATATTTTACTTCTAGGCCATATTTTCACTATACATTTAATGGCTTCAATTTTCTAAGTAGTAGAATTTAGGGGGAAATAATATAGAAAGGTTAGTAGATGGTTCAATTTTTTAGGAATATTCCAGATAAAATTGTAGTGGAGAAAGATTACAATTAGAAATGAACACTGCATAATTTGAGAATGCCTCTCAAATATTCTTTTACAGATAAGAGTGCAGTTGGGAAACCACTGACAGAGGCAGTTTGGTTGCAAGGAAAGGAGAATGTGCAAAATGCCTTGCCTGGTTTTGTTCTGGGTTTCTTAAAAGGGCTACACCACTGAAGGAAGTAAGGAGTAGAATAAAATATGTCCTGCAGCACAAAAAAGTAATAGCAAAGCTTATCTACATCAGATAATGAAATATAGAAAAAGGAGGAACAAACAGAAATAAAGAGATAATAAAGAACAAATAGATAATACAAAAGCAGATGTCAGAAATGAATTTGAATGTATCAGGAATAAATGTAAAGAAATAAATTATTCTAGTTGACAGATTTAAAAATTGGCTAAAAAGCAAAATTAGAGCATTTACCTTTTATAACATATTCATAAAAATATGAGGTACAGAAATGTTGAAATGAAGTGATAGAAACTGCATACCAAACACTAACAACAATTGCCAAAGTCATACCAAAGTAAGATCAAACAGACATCTTGCTTAAAGATACTACTTAGGAATAAAGATAATATAATAAATTATTAACCAAAAGCTCATAGCAATTATATATGTACATGTGTCTAATAATATTATCTCAATTTATAAGGTAAAAACTAACACAAATAGAGGAAAAAACCAAAATTATTATCATCACAGGAAAACTGAAACACAATTTTCTCAGTAGCTGATGGGTCAAGCAAATTTCAAAAGTTGTAAGAAAAAAGAAGCTTTTAATCTGCAATTAGCAAGCTTTGATCTAATGGACATACTCTATATCCCAGATTAGAGATTTACCTTGTGATCAAATACCCATGAAACATTTCAAAATAGCAGTGATATAAAGTGATGAGGATGGGGAAAGGCTTTTGTTAGTTCCTATGCTTACCATCAGGCCAAGGATATAAGTTTTTTCCTGTTTACAGAAATATTTGTGATTTGGGGGAAAAGACGATGTCCTTCTTATGCCCCTAGTTACCACAGGGAGAGGAACAGGCAGAACCAAGTTTACAGACAGTTTTTAAACTGGATATAAGCTCAGAGATCACTGACTGGAAAGTTTTTAACCATTAATTTGAAGATTAGGTAGTAACTGAGGGATTATCTATGAAAGAAATCTCTGCATCTCCTTAATCTCCAATAGAGAATAACAAATTCATAATTCCCTCTAACATGATACAACTACCCTGTGTACAACTGAAAAAGCACTAATACTCCTTCCCTAGAGGAGGAGGTAAAGTCTTTGAGTGTTTCTTATTCTTCTCACATCCCACAACTTAAATACTATGATGTAAATATAACAATACTTAAATACTTATATAAAGTCAACATATCTTACATTACATGATAAGGGACTAGAGAGGAAAGAAGACAGATTTGCTTAACATGTTTATATATACACATGAATATATTCATAACAAAATAAGGATGAAATGCTCATGACAATTACAGTCTTCGTTTATGTAACTGTTCATTTGGTCATAGCTGATAGTTACAACTACCTTCTTTTAGTATATATTTTACACTCTCTTTGCCTTTATAAAACACCTTCCTGGTTATGGTTCTTTACCTGGTGGGATGAACCAAAACTTCTTTTCTGAAGGGTCTGGGCCACTAGCTTTCCTGCATGGATTGGGTTGTTACAGCTTCCCATCAACTTTCGTCACATGGCATAGTAATGCTAAAAGATACTTTAAGGGATCTCCCAAATCCCAGATATTTTCTGCTTTACCTCCATGGTGGAATAGCAGTCTAATTTTCCACTGGTAATTAGGATCAATCTTCCCAGTCAACACTGTAACTCCCTTCTCTGCCAGTTGCTTCAAAGGAATGAAGAGCCAAAGTGGCTAAGTGGCAATCTTAACTTCTAATCCAAATGGAATCATTGTTGTGTCCCCTGGTGAATGTGCCCACTGCATTTCTCACTCTGGAATTAAAGCTTCTAGGTCAACAGAGCATAAAATCATGGGAACAGGAAATAAAACTTTGCTAGTGAGTCAGCAGGGATAATAGTGAGTGGTATCTCTCCCATTTCCACTTCTTGATTCTAGTTGGATCCTTGAATACTGGCTATTAGACAAAAAACACCAGGTCATGGGTGCTGAGTCAGAGCTTACAGAGCCTCTAGATAACCTTATCCAGATCTGAAAGATATGCTACCTATTTGGCACTACAACTGAGTCTTCAAAAGTCCATTTCCCCATTCTATCAAAACAGCCACTTCAGGATGGTAGGCAACATGGTAACACCAGTGAATGACATAGCAAGGACTTATTGCTACACTTTCTTTCCTGTTAAGTGAGTTTCTGAGTTAGAAGCAATGCCATGCAGAATGCATGACTGTGAATAAGGCAATCTTGAAGTCTACAAATGGTGGGTTTGATGGAACCATATGTACAGAGAAGGTATATCAATATCCAGAGTAGTGTCTATACCGATAAGAACAAAATGCTGTCCTTCCATGATGGAAGCTGCTCAATGTAATCATCAACTTGCCACCAAGTAGCTAGCTGACCATCCCAGGAATGGTGCCACATCAGGGGCTCGATGTTGGCCTCCACTGTTGGCAGACTGGTCACTCAGTGATGGAGGTAGCCAGGTTGGCCTTGGCGAGTGGAGATCCACGTTAGTGAGCCCATGCCGAATCACCATCCCTGCCACCATGCCGGTCTGTATAGGAGCCGATTGGGTGATGACAGTGGTGGCTGTGGAAAGAGGCTGACTACGTTCTCAGAACTGCACGAGTTCAGCTTCCTGTTTTATTTTGCTGCCCCCACTTCACTCCTCATCTATATTCCCTTTCTCCTCTACAGAGCATTTCTTTTAATGTGTTCCATCTACCTCCTTAGACATGAACTGTTCTTTTAATACTCAGTATTGTTTTATGTGTATGCTTTTAATTTGCCTAAATGATAATGGATCATAGTTTGTATTCTGTTTCTTACTTTTGATAGATAAGATAATTAAGACTCAAAAAGGTCAATTAACTTTCCCAGGGTTACATAGTCACACAGGAAATTCAAACCACAGTGTGTTCAACTCTGAAAGTCCTTGCTATTTGCTATATGCCTCACTCTTTTCATTGATGCAGGGTATAACCAAACTTGTGGCATACGGAGAAGTTAGTTATAGAAGTTTAACTTCATTTAACTTTACATGTATATTGCAGGCAAAATTTGACTTTTTTTTGAGATTGTAGCAAGGAATACAAAAAAAAAGAGGAATTCACTTCCTCTTTGTACTTAACGTCTACTTATATTGCAATCCATTATAACTACATAATAGCAATATCTGTAAGTTCCATAGTATATTAGTTTCGATAAACCTACGTTTATAAAGTCTGGAAATTTGTCTTTTGGAGGGGGAACTAGGTGAAATGCGTGTCAGAATGATAAAAGATGATATAAAATGGAGTCTTTCAGCAAAAATTAGGTTGGTAGACTATTTGCAGTTTACAACAATAATTTTTTTCATGCTATTCCTGCCCTTCTTTTGGCCAAAAATTTTTTTTAAAAAATGAAAAAAAAAAAAACCTTTCCATATGATCATAATTTGTAGCCTTAAAAAATGAAAAAGAATAAATAGCTCATAAAGTTAAGCTGAAACATTTCATTGGCTGAGTGCTCTTGAAACCTCAGTGCCTTGAAGAAACCATTTTCCAAGAAGAGTCAGAAAGAGGGAAAAGGTTATGGTCAAAGCAAAGCAAACATCAACAGCAACTCTGGCTAAGACAGTCCACCACTGCCTAGCTGAGGGCTCTGTGACCCCAAGCCCCTCCTCTCCTGCATCCTCAGCAGATGCACTTACCCTGTTCCCTCTCAGCAGCATGCCTCCCGAAGCACCAGGCAAGTTACTTCACTCTGAAGGCACCAGGATGCCTTGCTGTAGGCTATGTGGTTCAGCTCCTTCCCGCAGCTGCTGAAAGGAGAGGCCTGAAGCTAGGGGTTCTGTGCCAGTTAATGAGGTTAAGGTACAACTGGTATAAAATGAGCATTCTAGCTCTAGTTAATGAGGTACAGGAGTGTGTCCAAAGGCAGGGACCCGTGTCAATCACTGAGAGGTTTTAGCCTTAAATGCAGAAAAAGACAATATGTATTTGTGGACTTAGGGTATTCTGTTCTCTGACAAGACTCTGAGCACACTTGATGACTAGACTGAGCTCTCATATAGTTATATTTGTTATGTACTCTAAGAAAGTTACTGTAATGCAGGAATATTTTATGAGAAAAATTAAGTTGTTGCTTTATCCATGTTAGCATTAGCATGGATCAAATTTTCAAGCTGTATTTCAAATATAGGTACTCTTTTACTTGTCTTTTTTTTCACTTTTTTTTTCATTTTCTTGTTCAAGCACATTAACAGTCGACAATAAATTGGAAGAATTTTCCTAAAAAGAAATTTTCCCAACTTTAATATGTCCTTTAATTATGGCTATGCAAGATGGATTTAATATAAATATTATAGTGACTCCCGTGCACACTTCCTTTGCCCACTGGTTAGAAGAATTTACCAAAAGAGGATTTGCTGGTTAGGAGAATTTACCAAAATAGCATTGGCTTGACTAATCACATCAACATGAAATAACCCTGAGCCTTTATTAAATTTTCCAGGGCAGACAAATTCCATTAGCTCTGTCAGAGTTCACTGGTTAGTACAGGTAGAAAGGTCAAGGAATGCTTGATGCTATAATTCATTTCTCCTATACCTGATATGCTTCAAACAACATATTCCCAATTGTGCAATCTGGGGTCAGAGCCCAGCAGCAGTAGGTTGAAATGTACTGGAAAGCAACCAAAATGGAGAAAACAGCACATATAAGGTGGAAAGGAGATAACAATTATCCAGTACCTTTTGTGAACCAAGTACTATGCTAGGTGATTCACATATGCTTTCTAGGTAAGTTTTCCCAAAGAGTTCTTGACAAAGATATAAATGTCTCCGTTTAATAATGATAAATGTGTCTCAGAAAGTTGAGTAAAGGATGTCTGGGTGGCTCAGTCGTTAATTGTCTGCCTTCTGCTTAGGTCATGATCCCAGGATCCTGAGATCTAGCCTTGCATAACATAGGGCTCCCTGCTCAGCAGGGAGCCTGCTTCTCTCTCTCCCACTCCCTCTGTTTGTGTCCCCTCTCTCGCTGTGTCAATCTCTGTCAAATAAATAAATAAAATCTTAAAGAAAGCTGAGTAAATAGGTCTTAAAAACCTGGCCAAGCCTAAAGTGAAACCTGGAACTTTCTGACCAATATTCTGTATAATTTTTAGTACTAAAAAACAGTAAATAAGGCAAATATAGGGTCAGAAAACAGATAAGCCAATAGGAATTGGAAGATATATTAAAGATTAGCTAAAGTTTAAAATGACTAAGCAGGGGCGCCTGGGTGGCTCAGTGAGTTAAAGCCTCTGCCTTCGGCTTGGGTCATGGTCCCAGGGTTCTGGGATAGAGCCCTGCATTGGGCTCTCTGCTCAGCGGGGGGCCTGCTTCCTCCTCTCTCTCTCTCTCTGCCTGCCTATCTGCCTACTTGTGTCAAATAAATAAAAAAAATCTTTAAAAATAAAAAAATACAAAAGTAAAATGACTAACCAAGTTTGTTTTGTTTTGTTTTGTTTTTTATTTTTTTTCAGTAAACTTTGGAGTTTAAAGGTTAATTGGAGGCGGTCATAGGGTAAGACCAAGTAGTTAACAACCTGGAGACCTACTAAGGGATAAACATAGGCCAGAAAACTTGAGAGGATACCTTTCGCTTGATATCTAATAGGCAGTTTGTAATGAGCTGAGAGCAGATGAAGACAGAGGTTGAGAGGAAGTGAAGGAATGGAGTGGAGAGAGGGAGGTGGGGAGAAAGAATAGGGGCACAAACAAGGCAGCTTTGAGAGTGAGAGGTGAAAGAAAAGACTGGAGAAATACTGGGGAGAACCTGGCTACCAGTGGGTCCAGGACACAGGACCAAGAAGGATGTAAGATGACTTGAATTAAGTGAAAGAAATACCCATTACTGAGATCAAAAATGCAGGAAAATATAAGCAGGGTTGGGCACAAATATTATGCCATTTCATTTATCTGTATATTTAATTCTTTTTTTAAAACTATATTTATTTATTCATGAGAGATAGGTGGGGTGGGGTGAGGGGGAGAGAACAGCAGAGACAGAAGCAGCAGCAGACTTCCTGCAGAGCAGGGAGCTTTATAAGGGACTAGATCCCAGGACTTGGGATCATGACCTGAGCGGAAGGCAGACACTTAACCCACTGAGCCACCCAGGTGCCCTGTATATTTAATTCTTGAGAAAATTTGTTTTTCCCCTTCTTCAAGATTCCAAAATCATTTACAGAGTTACTTTATAATAATAAAATAACATCATAAAATTCACAGTTTTTGAAAACTCATGTTTTTAAAAACAACTCCCATATGACTTTCAAAGGCTTCAGAAACAATTTGCAGTTCCTATTTAAAAAGCTTGTTGAAAAAAAGTAAAAGCTTGTTGAGATTTCGTTTGCTTTATACTGTTAGTTATGTTTAGAACAAGAACAGTATAATGAACATACACTGAACTGAAACATTTTGTATGGAATTCTAGAGTTATTTCACAATGAGATTTAAGAAAATAAAACATGGAAAATTTCAGTAAGTTATGTACATTCAGTGGCAAAAGCACTACAATTAAAGAAGTACTATAGGAACCAATATCAAGCAAAGTTTTTTTTTTTCTTTAAAGATAAAGTTGAGGCATGATTGTTTACATTCTGTTTATCAGAGACTAAAAAGTCGATTATCTCTTTGCTCTTGAGATAAATAATAAAATTGAATGAAAGGTCATACTTCAAAAAAGAATTAATTGTTTTGTTTCAAAAAGTCAGTGGAAGTTTTGGTGTCAAGTAAGGGAAAGATAAATAAAAAATACATAAAATACTCTTGGCCCAAGAGTTCTGCATGTTTTTAAATTGCGTAAATTTTTTAAAATTATCCATAAAATAGAGGTTATTGCTATATTTGGACATGCAAGGCTTATCACTTATAGAAAAGTTCCCAAAATTGTCCTTGATTACAGTTAGTAAATGAAGGCTGCATTTATTCAAAAAAAAAAAAAAAGAGGGGGCTTCCATGTATCCTTTCTATTAAGAAGAATTAGTATAAAAAACTAAAGTAGTATGTCTTACTAGGAGAAAAGAAAACATTGAAAAAAACACTAGCAGTATATTGGGAACCTTTCATTCATTAATATTTTTAATAATATAATCAATTTTCATATGTTTAGGAAACTAAGTTTCAGAGAGGAATTTGTTCAATACAACTTGGATAAAGGTAAAAGCTATTCCAGGATATGTAATTTCTGAGCTCTCAACCATTCCTAGTACTATACTATACTAGTACATGCGAAAAACTTAATGGTAGATAAACACAGTATAACTGGAGTAATATACTACTTCATATAATTCACCAGGAAAATCCATGACTATTAAATAACAAAGCTTAGCATTATTTTCCTTCTCTCTAATATTAGAATAATATGTGATTGCTTTATTAATATAACTAGAAGAAATGGCAAGATAGTTTTAAAGGAATAATAGGTTTAAAGGAGGTTTATAAAATGTCTCAAAGAAATTGAGATCAAAATGATAAATGTGTCATCAAAACACATTCATAAATTATATAAAATACATAGCTCCATACCTACACATAAATTCTTTAAAAAATCATTACCCTTAGTTTTACTTAGACATGTTGTAACTTTAATGGTTTTATTTTAAGCAATGACAAAATTATAATTATGGATGTGTAATGCATATATAAATGCTGCATTATTTCATAATTTGCCACCATGTTACATCTGCTCAAAATGTCAAATATAATTCCGAACTTACTTTATTGGTTGGGGAACAGTTTATCAAACTAAGGTAAAATTTAACTGGCATTGTAGGTTCCAGCTGAGGTTCTAAGGCTCTAATGTATGAAAAAGAAATTTTTTCTTTTCCATGAAAAGAAATCATCATCATCAGTTTCATACTATTTTAGAAGATGTTTATCTGAATAAAATGGACCTTCCATCTCTACCAAAATACCGAATCTTTAAATCTTTTGTGATTTATTTGTGATTTGGTCTTTCCCCAACCTACCATCCCCCATTAAATATCCAAGGCAGTAAATCTTCAAAATTCTAATAGGTATTCAACAAAAATTTAGGGCAATTTCAAGCCTGTGGTTATAAAACAAGAAAATGGATCCCTCTAGAGGACATTCCTATAATCATTCTTGTTTGAAGAGAAACATTTTTCTACATTTAGCTGTGTAATATAAATACAACCTATTTTTAAACAGAAAATACCCAGAGTGGCCCGTGTGACTGTATTATTTCTTTGCCAATTCATAAAAGATAACTAGTATTTAAAATTACTCAAGCAAGTTTTACATAACCTTCCAAACAAAAAACTAAGCCATGGAAACAAAACAAAACAAACAAAAAAAGAAATCACAATGGTTATATAAACAATTTAATAACTTAAATATGTTTAGCTTATCACTTAACCATCATTTTACACAAGAAAAACCTGATGTCTGAGTAACAGTGTCACAATTATTAGGCACCGGTGTTGGTATTCAAGGGAAACCTTTCCTCACTTTTCCTCACTGTTTTTACTAAGAAAATGCTACACAAAAAAAGTCGCAGGGATTTGCAATGTCCACCCATCTTCTTCCCCTAAGCCAGATTCCTTCAACTTTTAAGAAATTAAAGGAACATGTAGCTTCCTCATGCGTGATGCATTTTCGGTTTGTTATATACATTTTATTTTATTCCAATGTTATTCCATTATAATAATAGAGTCGAGGGATAACTATTCTATGACAAAACAAATTTATGCCTAAATCATTTCAGACTAAATATAAATAAGAGGTATGTAAATAGAGCAAGGGTGGGATTAGTCAGTCTCTGGGTCTGTGAAGGCTTCAGTAAAATTAACTCTTTTAAATATGAAAGAGTACGTGGATTTTGCTTATATTTTCTTAAACAGACTTAGAGACTAAAGGCACTCAGAAAGGGTCTCCAGGGATTACACGGTCCAGACTTTTGCACCCTGAACAAATGTGGGAAAAAACCCCAAATATATCAGGCCCATTTTAAAAGATTTCTATGAAAGTGTTTAATGGACTACAGACGTATTTCACTATAGCTAATTACACAAATTTACAGAACAAAGGATTAGAATTAGAGAAGTCAACTTTCTCAGCATAATAAACTAGCCTAACCATGAGTACCTAATAAAACATCCACTTCTTCCTTTCTTTAAAAATGTCAATCTTATTGTAATTTTTATCACTTGAAAGGTATCAAATCAGAGCAGTGAGGATCAGAAAGGGCTTAAAGATTTCCTTTCAACTCAGGACAGTATAATCTCACGATATGTAAATGAATCCATAACGAAACAGAAAGACTAAATAACACACAGAAGGTTACATGGATGTTAAGGGACCCAAGAGAGGCTACGGGGTATTGGCTTATGCCTCAGTCTATCTAGTTCTTTTCAGTACACAGCAGTGCTTTGTTATAAAACCCTCAAAACCGCCTGGCATCAAAAATACACCAAACAATAAAATACTACACAAGTACTTCATAATCAGTTACCTGAGTATTTGAATAACTTACTGATTTCTTTGAATGACTTAGAGCTGCACTACCCAAAAATAAATAATGAGATTATTTTTGAAAATCAAAGTATGGCATTAAAGCACAAAGTCTTATTAATGGATATATGTAGATATTCTATTTCTTCTGTTACATACAACCTTATCTATAAAGTAAAGATAAGTATTTCTGTCTGTTTAAAGTAAAGGTGTAAATAGAGAATTTACATTAGCTTATATAGCTCTGGGAAAAGTAGAAACTGTATAAACAATAGGAAGGACTGGCCTGACCCAGAAAGAGGGCTCAACTGTGTCTTGTAAAATGTTAGGTCAGCCAAAAAACTTCAAGATGAAAACTGCCTGTACTGATTTATTTTCAGTCTCCAGGGAGCTGTAGCCCCTAGGTGAACTTACCAATTAAGATGAGATGGTAATGAAGCAGAATGAAGAAAATAGTAAAACGAAGCTGAACCATCAGGCATATAGGACATGATGGATTTGGGGGTACAAAGGGATGGAAAAGGAGTGCAGAGTAGAGCCAGGAAAATGAAAGGAGCATGTCTCGATATTATACATAAACCAGACATCTTCCCTTTATCAGGGAATACTTGATGACAAACTGACTAGCTAGACCAATCTATCATACTTCCTCTATACTTCTATGCAACTGGCTGTATGAAACAATGTGTGACCCCTTCAGACACTTAATGTGTTCTGTGAGATAATATTAAACTTATTTATAAAGTTATTAAAATACTTTTCACAAAATAAACAACTTTAACCTCATAAGTTCATAACCCAAGCATTTAGAACACTATCTGATTCATAATAGATGCTCAATAAATACTGGTAGAATTAATGGAGTTGATGCTAATGATTTTGCAATTCACCAAGAGGAATCTGAGTTTATTTACAACAGTAAGACTTTAGCAGCAGGAGAAGAAGGAACATTCGGTGAAAAGGGATAAGAAATTTTAAGACAAAAGGTGAGGCCATTGTAAAACCCAATTTGAGAATTAAGAATTCTTAATTATGTGACTTAAGAATTACGTGACTGGCAGGGGTGTCTTGGTGATGTAGTCTGTTGAACATCTGACTCTTAGTTTCAACTCAGGTCATAATCTCAGGGTCTTAAGATCAAGCCCGACAAAGGCTCCATACTCAGTATGAAGTTTGCTGGAGATTCTCTCTCCCTCTACCCCTCCTGCTCATGCTCTCTCTCTGTAATAAATAAAGATTAAAAAAAAAAAAAAAAGGATTACGTGATTGGCAATTTCCTTTGCCTCTGTGATAACTTAAGTTCATATATTTGTGTTACTGAACCATGGAGTGATTTCATTATAGTTCCAAAATATGTGGCTATTTCACTGGTGATGTTCGTTAAAAACCTGGCATTTAGTACCACTCTGACTATATTATGAAAATGAAAACTAACTTACTATAAATATACTGTTATTATCATATTTGAATAATCTGAGGGTTATTAACTCTCTATCCCCCTCACAGAATTATCCCACGTCTCTGTCAGTGGTCAGTGAAATCTTCCTACTAGGCAATAATCGTGTGATACTTCACATCATTACCAGCATATTACACTACTATGTTGCATAAAGATTGTCAATAATCATTCAGCCTTTTTTATTTTCTTTCATCCTAAATTTCTGATTATATAGTATATAGTCAGTAAAATGTTTCTTAACATCAAGGTTGGAATCTTCAAAGGTAAAAATTATGGGTGCCTGAGTGGCTCAGTCAGTAAAGCATCTGCCTTTGGCTCAGGTCATGATCTCACAGGCTTGGGATTGAGCCCCACATTGGTCTCCTGGCTCAACAGGGAACCTGCTTCTCCCTCTCCCCCCAGACTTGTGTGCTCACTCTCTCTCAAACAAACAAAATCTTTACCAAAAAAGATAAAAGCTATAATACAGACAAATAAATAACCATTTAATTGACCTGAATGTACGTATGACTCCTGGAAACCAAAGCTGTGCCATGACAACAAAAATTATGATATCAAGCTCATATTATAATATATAAATTGCATTCATGGAGGGCCTGTTAAATTTTTTGATGGGCCAAAATTAAGATTCTGAAAAAGGAATGAATTTTTCTTCCCTTTCATCTCAGTGAACTTATAAAAATATATATATATATTTTTAAAGATTATTAAAATATTTTAAAGGCAGTTTTACTTTAATCCAACCTATTTTTCACTAGGATTGCAGGTGTACAAACAATACATAATTATCTGTAGAATGGTACTGAGCATAGCAGAATATTTACCCCAAAATATGTCACTTTGGCATAAGGATTACTCAGAGCTGAAGGCAATTGACAAGAAGATACATGCAAAGTTCTCTCCCCACCTCTTCTCTGCCTAAGAGCAGAACACGCATTTGTAATGGTATAGTTCCTACCCCTCTCCACCGGGAAGGACAGAAGTTAATCACCAGTGACAGTTCTAGACACTGCAACTCAGAGATGGCACCAAGACGATTCCACATAACAAACCTTGATAAACTAGCCTTTGCCTAGCATTAGTTTCCCCGTATATTTGCCTTCCCACCATTTGCCCCCCTAGAAGCTCCAAGTTCTTTTCCCTCACTATACCACTTTTCTAAAAATTGGTTATCTTTTGTTAAAATGTTATATAAGTCTAAGTTCTAACCACTGCTTTGAGTTACTCATTACTCAGCACTTCAATGCCTATGCAGGATGAACATGTTAATAAACCTGTTTTTTTGTTTTTGTTTTTGTTTTCTAGATTTTTTTGTCACTCTGTCTTTTGTCATTCTAATTTATAAGGCTCTGGCCAGAGAACCTGGGATGGATAGAGGGAAAAAGTTTTTTTCTCTCCCCAAACAGTATAGCAGATTTATTATAAAGCTACCCATGCAAAAGAGGTACATTTACTCACTTACTCTGTCACTTTCTGTCTTTTCTCCTCATGCTTGCTTCTCCAGCTGGGCTATGTACACTCACAAAGATTTTTTTTTCCCAGTAATGTGGGATTTCTGAGCATATGGTGCTTCATCCTATAACCTATTTCTTCTAAAAGCTCCTTTCTTCTGGTAGAAATATTTCGATGACAATGAGGACACCAGATGGCAATATTCTTCTGAATCTTATACTATGCAAAGAAATATTTTTTCTTACATTTTTAAGCTAACCTCCAAACATTAGCATACAAATGTGCATATGCGTGTGTACAAGCACATACACACACACACACATATACACACAGAGGTATACACAAACATACTCACAAAAATATAAATTTACTTGCTCATTGCTGAATATCTAACATTGATGGCGTACAGACAAGACAAATTCTAGTGTTGACATATTACTAACTTCAGGTTAAATATTGAAATTAGTTCTTCTTAAAAAGGAACTTTAGGGACTTCCTGAAGATAAAAAGTTTATGCACAGCAAAGGAAAGAGTCAACAAAAACTAAGAGGCAACCCATGGATAGGAGAAGATACTTTCAAATGACATTTCAGATAAAGGGCTGGTATCCAAGATCTATAAAGAACTTCTCAAACTCAACACCCAAAAAACAAATAAACAAGTCAAGAAATGGGCAGAAGACACGAACAGACGCTTCTCCAAAGAAGACATACAAAGGTGTAACAGACACATGGAAAAATGTTCAACATCATTGGTCATCAGAGAAATTCAAATCAAAACCACAATGAGATACCACCTTACACCAGTCAGAATGGCAAAAATTAACAAAGCAGGAAACAACAAATGTTGGCGAGGATGTGGAAAAGGAGGAACCATCCTACACTGTTGGTGGGAATGCAAGCTGGTATAGCCACTCTGGAAAATAGCATGGAGGTTCCTCAGAAAGTTGAAAATAGAGCTACCCTACAACCCATCAATTACACTACTAGGTATTTACTCCAAAGATACAGATGTGGTGAAAAGAAGGGGCAATGTACCCCACTGTTCATAGCAGCAATGTCCACAATAGCCAAACTGTGGAAGGAGCTGAGATGCCCTTCAAAAGATGAATGGATAAAGAAGATGTGGTTCACCTCTTAAACTGTTGGTGGAAATGCAAGTGATGCAGCCACTTTGGAAAACAGTGTGGAGATTCCTTAAGAGATTAAAAATAGAGCTACCCTATGACCCTGCAACTACACTACTAGGTATTTACACCAAAGATACAGACTTAGTGAAAAGAACGGCCACATGTATCCCACTGTTGATAGCAGCAATGGCCACAGTCGCCAAACTGTGGAAAGAGCCAAGATGCCCTTCAACAGACAAAAGGATAAAGAAGATATGGTCCATATATACAATGGAATATTATGCCTCCATCAGAAAGGATGAATACCCAACTTTTGTATCAACATGGACAGGACTGGAGAGATTATGCTGAGTGAAATAAGTCAAGCAGAGAAAGTCAATTATTACATGGTTTCACTTACTTGTGGAGCATAAGGAATAACACAGAGGACATTGGGAGATGGAGAGGAGAAGTGAGTTGGAGGAAATCAGAGGGGGTCACAAACCATGAGAGACTGTGGACTCTGCAAAACAAACTGAAGGTTTTGGAGGGGAGGAGTGTGGAGGGTTGGATAACACTGGTGGTGGGTATTAAGAAGGGCATGCATGTATTGCACAGAGCACTGGGCGTGGTGCACAAACAATGAATCTTGGAACACTGAAAAATAAAATAAAATTTTAAAAAAAGCGTAAAGTTTCCAACAGGCAAGAAAATAACAATTCATTGAGACAAAAAAAAAAAAAAAAGAAAAGAAAAAAAAAGATATGGTTCATATGCATAATGGAATATCACTCAGCCATCAGAAAGGATGATTACCCACCATTTGCATCAACATGGTTAGAACTAGAGGGGATTAAGCTAAGTGACATAAGTCAAGGAGAGAAAGACAATTATCATATGATTTCACTCATATATGGCACAGAGGACAATAGGGGAAAGAAGGGAAAACTGAAGGGACATCAGAGAGGTAGAGGGAGAAAAACCATGAGGACTATGGACTCCAGGAAAGAAACTGAGGGTTTTAGAGGTGGGGGGTGATGGGGTAACTGGGCGATGGATATTAAGGAGGGCACGTGTTGTGATGAGCACAGGGTGTTATACCCAACTAGTGAATCATTGAACACTACATCAAAAACCAATGATGTACTGTATGGTGGCTAACTTAACATAATAAGAAAATAAGAAAAAAGAAATTAAAAATTGCTTTAATTTTCTTTCTCTAAAATCTAATTGTATCCTAATTTGACCCTTCCTTTAGCTGCCTTATTTGCAATATTAAGAAAAGTTGTTAATATTTTTGAAAGAAAAGAAATTGTTGCAGAAGAGTATTTATTAGTAAGGAAGAGTCATTCACAATACCCTGATAAATGAATAATGCAGGTTAAGGTTATTACATTTAGTACCTCATGTTTATAAAAGCTGTGTTAATGAGAACACGTTCACACATTCAATAAAACCTATACCCTTAACGTCAGTTATCTGTGTAAAAAGGTGACACAATTATTTGATTTCATTTCATCTTATGGGTTTGTCCTCTTTGGCCTTATTTTTTTAATAAGAAAGTTTTAAGTATTTCAAAATTAAATTTGCATTACCCACATGAAACTCAATCGGGAACTTCTATGTGGATAATAATAACATTAAGACACATTGCTGGTGGAATAGCCATGTAGCTTGTTGTTCTGGTTTATTAGTAATTTTACCTTCTCTTGCCTCTTCTAGCCTCATCAGAACCAATTGCAGACTCCTAAACCACCAGTTTAGGCTGAGAGTTTCCACTACAGAAAATGGCACTATTCCCCTACTCTGAGAAAGCCCAAATAGCATGTGAACATATTGAACCAGCTATCCACACCTTAATTCCTTTGGTATTTGTAACACAAGCATAGAATTATTATAGAGAATAAAGTATTCTGAGACCCAAAATGCATAGATCTGTTTCTGACTCCACAACCATGTAATTTCAAGACAATCATTTCCTCTTTTGATTTCACCATCTTTGAAATGGAAGTAAATGTGTGTTATCTTCCAAGGGTATTCTGAACTTTAACCAATAAAACAGGCTCAGGCTGGAGCTGCTCATTACATCCTTTGGCTTTGCTATCATTAATCTTTCATGTGTGCAGAGGATTAACCAAAACATAAAACATACTTTAATTCCACATTAATTTTTTTCACATGTCTTGAAATCTGGTAAGCCCTTCAATTATAGTGTATCTCCATGGAAACATGTTCTTATTTTATTTATGACACAAGCATAAATTCTAATATAGATAATGAATTTTACTGTTTCTGCAAAATTTACAGTGATAACCAAAAATAAATTAACATTAAAAATATTTTGAACAACTTATAAAGACGTTGGCTATTTTAAAAATACTTCTAGTGTTGTATTAAGTCTCTCAAATTACTCAAAAAATATGGCCTCTAATCCACCCAAACACTCTAGGATGGGTTTTGCTGTAATGGACATCCATAATATCT
This sequence comes from Meles meles, assembly GCF_922984935.1. Lineage (NCBI taxonomy): Eukaryota > Metazoa > Chordata > Mammalia > Carnivora > Mustelidae > Meles > Meles meles. The sequence continues at coordinate 90,729,709 of NC_060069.1, read as the reverse complement.
GCATACTTCAACTTTTTCTCCATTTTATTGAGAAATATTATTGACATATAACATTCTGTGAGTTTAAGGTGCAAAGCGTGATGACTGGATACATAAGCATATTGCTAAATGTTTACCAGAATAAGGTTAGTTAACACACCCTTCGCTACACGTAACTACCATTTTGTTGTTGTTTTGTTGTTATGTTGAGAACTTAAAAGCTCTATTCTCACAGCAACTTTCAAATGTACATTATTATTAACTACAGCCATCAGGCTATCCCTTAGATCCCAGGAACTTATATACGAAAGTTTGTACTCTTTGAGCAAAATCTCCTCATTTTCCTGGCCCCTCAACAACCACCATTCTACTCTGTGTTTCTTTTTCTTTTCTTTTTTTTTGAAGATTTTATTTATTTATTTGGAAGAGAGAGAGAGAGAGAGAGACAAAGTGAGAGATAGAACATGAGAGGGGAGGTTAGAGGAAGAAACGGACTCCCCATGGAGCTGGAAGCCCGATGCAGGACTCGATCCCAGGACTCCTGAGCCGAAGGCAGTCACTTAAACCAACTGAGCCACCCAGGTGCCCTACCCTCTGTTTCTATAAATTCAATGTTCTTAGATTCCACATGTAAGTGAGATCATATAGTATTTGTCATTCTATCTGACTTATTTCACTTAGCATATTACCTTCAAGGTCTTTCTATATTGTTGCAGAAGGAAGGAAGGACTTCCTTCTTTTTTATGGCTGAATAATATTATTTATAATATAATTATATTAGTATATTTATTGGCACATGTATCGCATATATGCAAATATGTGTATATTATACACTTTGTGAGTGGTTTTATGTATAGCTATCTTCAGGTAACAATGGCCTTCCTTGCTGCCTTGATATAAATGGTACTTCTTCAGTGTTAACACCAGCACACTTTTTCCAGGCTTCACTATGGTTCGCAAAGTAATCATTACCAAAATTAAAACACAACTTCTTCTGGAACATGGAGTTTTCATGATAAAGAAAACAGAATTTGGCAAGCATTGTCACCTCTCACATGTATCTCACATCAGGAACTCATTTCTCCCTGCAAATCAAGGACTTGTCCCACCATAAGGTCATCTATCTGAGAGAGTACTTTTTGACAATGTATGTGTTAATATAATTTGATACCCATTGGTGTTATTTAACAAAATAAATTATGACAATTACTTCTGTTGCTTTCTTTCGGAAGCTAATGTTTATTCGTAATTTTGTTTTTGTTTTTAAATTTTCTGAGCAACAGTATGAATCTTGTTGAAGGACTAAAACTTTGGATCCTTCTCTATGTTTAACAACTAAATTCAGTAATTATGTGCAAAAAAGCAATATTTTTCACTTATTCTTGAAAAAAAAACAAAACCAGCTAATTTGGTTAACTAACCGGACCGCTGCTTTCCTTGAAAATTATGCAATGGCTTCAATGATGTCATGATGTTACTTGACAAATTTTCAATATGCTGTCCAAGGAATAGAAGTGGAAGCACCAGTGGTCCAATAAAAACCAATTTTCATATATACAGTTCTTGTTGACACTTTTTTTTGACTGTTTGTGTAAAAGCATTATGTCAGATTTACTTGCTGTGGCCATCCAATTAATTGCACTTAAGATGTAATAAATTTGTATTTATAATGTTTGAGCTCTAGCATTTATTTTATGATGTCTCTCTTTATATTTATGATTTAGTGTGCCACCTTTGAACCACTGATCCATTTCAGTTATTTAGTATATCACAGACCATTAACAGCAAAAACCAAAAATTCAAATGTAGAATGTGAATTAGCTAACATACTTAAAAGTGGGTTAGCCAAGGGGCACCTGGGTGGCTCAGTGGTTTAAGCCGCTGCTTTCGGCTCGGGTCATGATCTCAGGGTCCTGGGATCGAGTCCCGCATCGGGCTCTTTGCTCGGCAGGGAGCCTGCTTCCCTCTCACTCTCTCTGCCTGCCTCTCTGCCTACTTGTGATCTCTGTCAAATAAATAAATAAAATTTAAAAAAAAAAAAAGTGGGTTAGCCAAAATGAATCTTATCTTTTTAGCTAGAATGAAGTGCCACAATCCTTGTACATATTCTAAGGCTTGTACATATTCTTATGTACATATACATATTCTTGTATATGTACATATTCTAAGGCTATACTGATGATTGATTTACATAACAAGATGTCTTTGGAGAGAGTAAAGAATCATCTTCTTCAAATTTGAAATTGCCTAGCAACTATTGTTATGAGAAGTACATTGCTAAAGGTTGGATTCTCCTAGAAGGATGGAGGTTAGCATGTAGGACATTTATTAGGGATCCCAGGATCAATTCCTGTGGAAGGGAGGAAAATGAATAGAGCCCAGCCAGCACAGAGGGAGAAGTCATGCTCCACTGCAGTCTCAATGGATGCCCAATCTGCCCTACAAGTTCTGAAAAATGTATGACCTTCTGAGTTGTGAGCTCCCACACAGCACAAAGGATCTGCATGAATACTTGCTAAGAGACTTCGCCAAGCTTTGGCCTGGCTTCCACCTGTACTAGGCCATAGCCTTGTGCTGACTTTTTGCACAAGAAAATGCAATGCTGACAAGCCACAGGATGCCCACTGTCCCAACCCACATTACAAGACCATTTTCAATAATTTCCCAATTACTTCCTTTCTGTAATTTCCATTTCCAAGCAAGCCTTTAGTCACTTTTTTGGTTCCCTCCTTCTTTTACTTCCTCCAGCCCCTTTGTGTTCTCTGTTTTCCTTTTACAAATCTCAGTTACCTCTATCTGAGTTAGAGCTGAGTTTATGCTGTACAGTCTACTCCTTGGGCAGTAGACTGAATAAAATTTGCCCTGTCCCTTTAACACATGTCTGGTACTTTCTCTCTTTGACAGCCTTCACAACCATTTTCAGTTGGGGCAAAAAGATCAGGTGTTTTTACAATCCCGCTACTTGGCCATTGGACAGGAACTGTCCCTGGCATCAGAATGGTCTTAAATGAGGCGGTTTTCTTCAACCCAAGCAATTCCAACACTCCCAGCAGTTATGGGAATGAGTACTTTGGTCCTGACAACTCCTGCAAGAATGTTGCTTTACAGAAGAATGAAACTCAATCATTCTCTTACACTATACACAAAGGTAAACTCTAAATAGATGAAAGGCCTCATTGTGAGACAGGAATCCACCAAAATCCTAGAGGAGAACATAGGCAATAACCTCTTCAACATTGGCCACAGCAACTTCTTTCATTACAAATTTCCAAACGTAAGGGAAACAAAAGCAAAAATGAACTTCTGGGACTTCCTCAAGATAAAAAGGTTCTGCACAGCAAAGGAAACAGTCAACAAAAACTAAGAGGCAACCCATGGAATGGGAGAAGATACTTGCAAATGACATTTCAGATAAAGGACGGGTATCCAAGATCTAAAGAACTTCTCAAACTCAACACCCAAAAAACAAATAAGCAAGTCAAGAAATGGGCAGAAGACACAAACAGATGCTTCTCCAAAGAAGCCATATAAAGGGGTAACAGACCTGTGAAAAAATGTTCAACATCATTAGTCATCAGGGAAATTTAAATCAAAACCACAATGAGATACCACCTTACACCAGTCAGAATGGCAAAAATTAACAAAGCAGGAAACAACAAATGTTGGCAAGGATGTGGAAAAAGGGGGAACCCTCCTACACTGTTGGTGGGAATGCAAGCTGGTACAGCCACTCTGGAAAATAGTATGGAGGTTCCTCAGAAAGTTGAAAATAGAGCTACCCTACAACCCATCAATTACACTACTAAGTATTTACCCCAAAGATACAGATGTAGTGAAAAGAAGGGGCAATGTACCCCAATGTCCACAATAGCCAAACTGTGGAAGGAGCTGAGATGCCCTTCAAAAGATGAATGGATAAAGATGTGGTCAATATACACAATGGAATATTACTCAGTCATCAGAAAGGATGAATACCCACCATTTGCATTGACATGAATAGAACTAGAGGGGATTATGCTAAGTAAAATAAGTCAAGCAGAGAAAGACAACTATCATATGATTTCATTTATATGTGAAATATAAAGAATAGCATGGAGGACATTAGGAGAAGGAAGAGAAAAATGAAAGGAGGGAAATCAGAGAGGGATACGAACCAAGAGAGACTGTGGACTCCAGGAAACAAACTGAGGGTTTCAGAGGGGTGGGGGTGTGGGGGGTGTGGGGATGGGTTAGCCTGGTGATGGGTAATTAAGGAGGGCATGTATTGCATGGAGCACTTGATGTTGTATGCAAACAATGAATCATGGAACACTACATCAAAAACTAAAGAAGTACCGTATGGTGACTAACATAACATAACAAAAAAGAAAAGAATGTTGCTTCCTACATTTCAATTTATACCAGCAGCTCCTCATATAGTCCTGATTCTTCATTCACCAGCTTTGTTTTTATTTTATTACTTCAAAAAATAAAGTTATTTCTCCGCCAAATGGAATAAAGAAACCATTTCCATAAAGTGATTTTATACTGATGATAAAGGTTGTTTACATAAGCTTTAAACGATCTTAAAATTCAGGTGACCTAAATATACTTTTGAAAACAGCCAACTAAACTCACTGACTTCTCAAAATTTCTCCTAAACTTCAAGCCTATTAAAAAACAAAACAAAAAACAAAACCTAAAGCAAACAACAACAACAACAACAACAACAAAAACATACTTCCTCCCCCTGGATGTTGCACACTTCCAAATGTAAATGGAGGTAAGCCATATGTTATACAGTCTTTGTCATAAGTGTCTGGAGTTTTGTTCACAACGCATTTGTAAAATATATGGCAATTTCATCAACCTCACACAGCTGTAGTCTTTGCTCCAGGTAATGCAATTAATGCCTGCATCACTTCGCATTATAAAGAACATCAGACTCGTAAGTAACACTCCATACAAAGAAAAACACAAGTGATATCTGCACAGAGAGATAAGTTTTATTTTATAACAATAGCAGCTCATGACTTCCTAAGTTCAAATGAGTCCACAGACAGTAGCATCCTTCCCACAAGGAATCAGATAATAAAAGAGGCAGTAAATGTAGGTGCACAAACACTGAAACGGATTCAGAAAATCTCATTTTCAGTCCCAATTTCACCACCAACCTATTTCTATGACCTTGAGAAAGCAGCTTCTTTACTTTGAATACATTTCCAGATCTGTCCTGCCTACATTATAAGCTTTTTTGAGATAAAATTGGCAATGTTTGTCAACATGCTTTGAAAGGGACTGCTGCAAAAACTGGTAGTATGCTACAGGAGTAATTACAAGCAATACTAAAAGTTATTTTTTCCCCCAGTACTTGCTGTGATCCAAGGGCTTTGCACATTATGTTATTTAATCCCCATACAAACCCTGAGGGAGAGGTACCCTAATTTCCACTTGACAGATTTGGAAACTGAGTTTAAAAGAAACTCTGCCACTTGTCCAGGATCATTTCATTCCAACCTCAAAGCCCATTGATTTACCCTAATACACAGGGCCTCAGATAGCCACTGAGCAGAAAGAATGGAGGGTTGGTGGGTTAGTGATATAGTAATGTAACAGAGGATACAGGCGGATCTTCCCAGGACAGTGGGACTAAGACCTCTGCCTCAGAAGGCAGAGGGGATAAGGAAGAAGCCAGCAGATGCTGATATGTTTGTAGGTAGGTAGGTGTCCGGAAGATAGGGAATAAGAACATGTGGCCTCAATTTTCTGCTTGTAATATAAAGGTAGCTCTTCTTCGGAGGTGAAGGTTGTGATAAGGTCTGGTGACATCAGCAGTTGAGGAGAGAAGCCAAGGTTAAAAATAGGAGATAGAATTGACTAGAAACACCCTGAGAACTTTGCAGGCTATTTTGAGGACCACTTTCCAGGCTATTTTGAGGATCATGAATTTGTCATATTCCCAGTCCCATAAAAGAGCGTGATCTTTCTTAAGCATGTAAAGCAGGCTGGGTGTAGATGTTGAGAAGGCAGGAGCCTTGATTGACAAGAGTTGGGTTTAACCTTGGGGGTGGCACAAATGCAGAGAAGAGACAGAGGAATGAAAGGCAATCAGCATCCTATCTATCTGCTATCTTCCTGTTTACAACGGATTATCCTTTTTTTAATCCATTTTTCCCCCTACTGACCTGTGCTATTTAATAGATTCAACTATTTTTTCTTTCCTAATTCAACATAATTGAAAACAGAAAGTATTCATTCCTCTGCTTTGAGATTTGGCTTGTATGAGCTCCACACAAGTGGTCTCTCTGGGCTCTGACCAGCAGAGATGGATAATGTGGGGCCATAGTCACCCAGGTGGTCTCAGGACAGGGGCCAGAGGCAGAAACAAAGCTCAAGGCCCTCCCTCTCCTTTGAGCAGATGTGCTCATGTTAAAAACAGTATTGTAATCACATGCTTTCCGATTCTGAAATGCAATGTGCGAACAGCTGTGACCTTGCATCACTGTACAGCACTCTGTTCCTCTGGTTTTATAGAGTGACAGACAATTCAGATTTTTTAAAAAAATAAATAAAAGCAGCTTGGTCTCAACTATCACTTCAGATGTGGTTCTGATGCTAGGCAAAGACTGATGCATTTATTTTTGAACATACAAGTTTTTCTAAAAACATGGCTTGGGCCTCCACATGCAGATACTCCCCTATCTCTCGCCTGAGGTGTGGACTGCCTAACACTGCGTCCTCTTTGTGCTTTCACTCCTGCTTGGGACTTCTGACTACTCTAACGGCGGCAGGAGAACTCTAAGGTCTTCACACTAGAAGCAAAGTTATGGAGAAATAGTTTGTGCATTTTCCTTAAGAGCTGCTGTGTTCTAAATCAGGTATCTCTCTTTTTGCTTGTGTTCAGTGCACTCTTTCAAAGGATGGGAAGAAAAACACAAACCTATAAAAAACAGACTCTCCCAACCCTCACCTGCACACACTTTTTCTATTATCTTGCTTTTTTCATTCCCCATGTTTATCAGATTTACTATGTATGTACCTGCCTCTGTCTTCTATCTATCTCCGTTTCTATTTCTCTTTCTCCATCACACCAGTTCGTAAGCACAGGAGGGAAGAAGCTATGTTTGGTTCATACTTACATCACAGACAACTAGAATATCTAGCCACAGAGTGGGCACTCAATAAATATTTGTTGAATGAATGCATGAACAAATTGCCAACACGTCATCAAAATTATCAATAACCCAATGAAATCTAGAATTTAGAGTTTCAAGGAAAACCCACCAGTGGTTTAAAGACTTGCAAGATAAGTGAAGATAGCGTTATTTTTCTATCTCACCAGTGAATTGAAATGGCTCCAGGAACCATGGCTTCGGAGGTCAGCATCGCACCAACGTTAATCCCAGCAGTCATCAGCAGGGGGTGCTATAGCCATATGTCCGTAAACGTAACTCAGCTTTTTCACAATCTTCCCACAAACCGTCTGAAAATCGTTTTCTACTTCAAACACAGGAAAAAGTCCTCCAGGGCCAGAAGCAGAAAACCTTACCTACATCCGTAATTGCTATCAGTGTCTCTAGTGGGGAAAGTTGTTCCAAGGTTCAGGGCCACATTATCTTGTTTAAAAAACAGGTTTTCGAATAAGAGCAGCAAAGTTGATGGTTTCTCTGTTAAACCATTAATGCTGATGTTTAGCTTCATTTTATACTCTTCCCAGTACAAATCACTTGAGTGTCCAGTGCATAATGGCAGCACAGTACTTAATGTTCATGTTATTGTAACAGAAGCTGTAGAGAGGCCATGTCTACTCCCGAAAGACTGTCCACCTGACATTTTGCAGGCACCTCCGAATTTGTCAACTTTAACTCCACATGCTTCCAATAGAGAAACTATTTCTGTGATGCCTTTACCTTTTAATGTAGTTGGAGACTCTACAGTATGTTGGTTAAGAGCATCAGTTATTGACATCTGATCAGCTAGGGTTTAAGTATCAGCTCTGTCACTTATCATTTTAGGCAAGGTACTTAAACTGGTGCCTCTACACCTTTGGTGGCCTTCAGAAGCACCTGGGGAGATTGATAAAAACACAAAGGCCCAGACCTTCCTTTATGTCAAGAAGCCTAGGCCCCATATTTCTAAATAGCAGTCTAGGTGATTCTGATACACACCAAAGTGTGGGAACTATTGACTTAAGCAATAAGACTAGAGTTCCTCATCTATAAAATAAAGATGTTAATAGCCCCTGCTGTTGTCATGAGGGCTAAATGACTTAATCTGTCTGAACCCAGTGCCTAAGGTGGTAAATACGCAATAAATGTTAGCTAGAATTAGTTCCCAAATTTGTTTTGCAAAGTCTATCTATGCTGCTGTGACAGAAATTCACCCTACTGAATTTTGGTTTAATTGAAGTAATAGTCCCTTCCCCTAACTACCCAGGTGACAAAAAGTTCTGCTAAATTTGGCCAGCTAAAAGTTAAATTGAGAAAGATGGAAGACCGTGAGATTTATCGATAGAAATTTTAGGGAAAATTGGATTTTCTGTCCATCTCATAAAAATATAAGAATAAATGTCTGAGTTAACAACAGAAGGCTTTTCATTTTGTTTTTTATTGTTGTTGTTGTTGTTTTAATCCAGCTCTTTGAAGCTGTCATAATAATAAAGACTTTATAGTGGTATGTTCCTTAGGAGACTACTTTAAAACGACTTAACTATAAAGAAGGAAAAAAGTTTACACATATTATATAGCTCATAATGCAGAAAATATAAGGTTGCATTCTTCTTGAAATCAATGTTTTTGCAGATGGAATACTCTATTAAAGATGCTTTTTCTTGGGGCGCCTGGGTGGCTCAGTGGGTTAAAGCCTCTACCTTTGGCTCAGGTCATGATCCCAGGGTCCTAGGATCGAGCCCCGCATCAGGCTCTCTGCTCCGCAGGGAGCCTGCTTCCTCCTCTCTCTCTGCCTGCCTCTCTGCCTAGTTGTAATTTCTCTCTGTCAAATAAATAAAATATAAAAAAAAATGCTTTTTCTCAGACCCATCTTGCTTTATGAACATAAATTGGTGTTGAATTAAGATTTTTATGAGATGGACAGTCAGATGGGAAATGTTTCAAATCACAAGAGATGCAAAGTTTCATTTGGTCTCTGCCCCTTCCTGCTAATTTTGAGCCTTGACTCATCTAAAATCTATCATTATAGTAAGACAGAGATTATAAGTTTCAAAGAGAAAAATGTCAGAAAGGCACCGCACAAGACAGGAGAAAATCACAGTTATTCTACAGTAGTAAGTGCCAAGTCTTTGCTGGCCCGATCTTCTAGGTTTCTTTCTGATTTTCCTGAAGCATGCTGAATAATTACATGCATCATTCTCAGAGTTTGGATTTGATGCCTTGGTATTAAAAATGAAAAACAATTAAAACGTCCATTACCCACAAACAATATGTTACCCTATTAACATCATTGAGATTTAGATTAAATTTCAAATTTTCAATGTAGGCAGACATTTTGGACTTTTTAGCTTTACTGACTGCATCTGGTTAGACTCAAATTTTCTTTGCTTAAATGATTAAGCAACAACAACAAAAAATGTATATTTCTGTCACATTAACCAGTATTTCTTTTTTTTTAAGATTTTATTTATTTATTTGACAGACAGAGATCACAAGTAGGCAGAGAGGCAGGCAGAGAGAGAGAAGGAAGCAGGCTCCCTGCTGAGCAGAGAGCCCGATGCTCTACCGGGCTCAATCCCAGGACCCTGAGATCATGACCTGAGCTGAAGGTAGAGGCTTAACCGACTGAGCCACCCAGGCATCCCAACCAGTATTATTCTTAAAGTCTGTTTTCTATTGCCATGTAGATGCTTTTATATTCAGAAGATGCTTTCATTCAGCCTCATGGCTTTAACTCTACTAAATTATCTCAACTTGGTGCATATTACACACAAATACAACACACAAGTGCAGGCCCATGAAGACACACCCAGACCCCCGCACAAATCACTTCAAGAAAAATACCACACTTACCTCCACAATACACTTGCCTTGATACTAGGATAGTTCATAAATCTCATAATCATGAGATTATGCTGCTGCCTACTCTCCCACATATATTTTGTCTATCAGTCCTAATACTACTTTTTTTTTTTAAAGATTTTATTTATTTATTTGACAGACAGAGATCACAAGTAGGCAGAGGGGCAGGCAGAGAGAGAGAGGAGGAAGCAGGCTCCCCACAGAGCAGAGAGCCCGACGTGGGGCTCGATCCCAGGACCCTGGGATCATGACCCGAGCCGAAGGCAGAGGCTTTAACCCACTGAGCCACCCAGGCGCCCCCCTAATACTACTTTTGATAATTCTTTTATATTCCTAGTATCCTTACCTTAAAGCTAATCAGGAACCTGTCTCCTAGAATATTGTAAAACATCGCTAATTTGTGTATATCAATTCTGTCACTATTTTAAAACATTCTGCTCCAAGGTTACAAATTAATTCTCATAAAACAATACCATGTCCATGCTTACAAAACTTTAGGATTCCCTTGGTGCCTCTAGAGTAAACGTTAAAACTTCTGACACAGGGTTGTCTGAAATTTGGCCGTGGTGTTCTCTCCATCATCATTTTTCTGTCAGTTTTCTCGCAGTTCGTTTTACATTTTATCCCAAGCATGTAATAAACATTTTCAAATCGTGTTTATAAATGTTTTTTGTTAACAGTTTGAAATGTAAACATAGAAAATGCATCAGGCACGATTATTAGCATCATCATTTACAGACAAAATACTTAAGCTGAGTAAGAATAAGTGACCTGCCAAAGGTCATACAGGTTTTTGAATCCCCAGACTCTAGCCAAATGTCATCAGTAAACCCCTATCCATGAGAAGGGTTAGGACAGCACCAGGGTCACATAGGACCATTGTCATAGATAGTGTAGATGATTAGCATTAAGCAAAAAATTCATTGCCAGTCATTATATAAATGATGATAGCTATTTAATCTGTGTGGGCTGTCAAAACAAAATACCATATACTGGCTAACTTAAACACAGAAATTTATTTCCTCTCAGTTCTGGAAGCAAGAAGTCCAAGATCACATTACCATTAGAGTCAATTTCTGATTAGGCCTCTCTTCTTGGCTTGTATACAACCTTCTTGCTATTTCACACATGGCCTCTTCTCTGTGGAAGCACAGAGAGAAGATTTCCAGTGTCTTCCCTTTTCTTAGAAGGACACCAACCTTATTAGATTAGGACCTCACTCGTATGACCTCATTTAACCTTGAATTACCTCCCTAAGGTTCCTGTCCCCACAATAGAGTTACACTGGGGGAATTCAACATGTGAACTCTGATGAGACACAATTCAGTCTGTAACAATAGCTAACACTTGAACAGTGTTTCCCATTGCCAAGCATTTTTCTCTTTTGAAGTTATTAATACTTGTCATCCTTACAGTAATATTAATTCTTGTAATCTTCACAATAACTCTGTAAGGTCATATACATTTTGCAAAGAAACAAACTGAGGCACCATGGAGTATAAATAACTTGCTTACAATCACATAGGAGTCAAATCTAGGCAGACTGTCTTCTTCATATATGCAATTAGTTCCGATGTTATACAGCATCATGAATCAGAGCAGAGCCTTAGAATGGCTGACATGAATACTACCACATCCCCAAACTCACCAGCAGCATTGCAGGGTCATATAAATTATTGGCATCTCATCACCTAGTGTTTAAATACCAGCTCTGTTGTCTATCATTTTAGGGCAAGGTACTTAAGCTGGTGGTTCTATAACTTTGGTGGCATACCTGTGTGTATGATTAAACCATAATGTGTGTTTGTAAGTTAAAACACTAGGCTAATCAACCGGTGACCCTAGCTGTGTTAACTGCCTTTAGATTATAACTTTTTCAACAGAGAGATTGTCTCCAAAATTCTGTTCTCCTTTGGAGTTCCTTAAGGGAAGGAGACTGTATTGGTTCATCTTTCTATTCCCCAGAACACAGCACAGCACCTGGAAAAGAGAAGGTGCTTAATAATGGTCTTAAGCCAAACAGGTAAGCCAAGGACTTATAGTGTCCATATATTTATGCACACAGACTGGAACACTGCTGATATTATGTAGAAATAAAATAGTCATCACCAAGGAATCAAATGTGCTGATTCAGTGAAAATTTTTTGTTTATGAGACTAAGAAAGTATTGAGGGTACTTGTAAATAAAACTAAAATCGGTGAATATGGGGAAAGATGTTCTGGGGATATTTTTAAAATACATAGTGCAGAATAATAATTAGAATGTGCAACGATGGTGAAAGTCAACTGTGTCAGGGATACATATACTACAAATTTGTACAATTTTTATTACAAAGTCAATATATTCTAAAGATTTTACTTATTTATTTGACAGCGAGGCAGAGAGGCAGGCAGAGAGAGAGAGGGGAAAGCAGGCTCCCTGCTGAGCAGAGAGCCCGATGCAGGGCTCAATCCCAGGACCCCGAGATCATGACCCGAGCCGAAGGCAGAAGCTTAACCCACTGAGCCACCCAGGTGCCCCCAAAAGTCAATATATTCTAATCATGAAAATACATAGAGTATTTGGAAAATGGCTTTATTCTCTCCCAACAAAGCAAAAGAGCAACAGTAAAAGAATTTTTAAAGAAAAAATCCACAGGAATGGGAATTGAGGCTATACAGCAGATGGATAAATGGTAGACAACCAGCAAAACCTAAGTAGAATGAAAGGAGTAAAAGAAAGAAAAGGAGAAGAAGAGGAAGGGAAAAGGAATGAATGATCTGTATCCCAAGGTCGAGAATGGGGGAAAAAATCAAGAACTAAAAAATTGCCTTGGAGAGAAAGAGAACATACAGCATTATTAAAAGAAATGTTCAGAAAAAAGAAAAAAAAAACTTCTGAAAATTAAAAATTTGATTTCAGAGATTTCAGAAAATCAATAGTCATTTTGGAAATACAATTGAGAAGGTTTCCCTGAAAAAAGCAAAAAGTTTGAGACACATAATGGAAAAGATGGGAAAAGCAGACAGCAGCCCATCTGGCCTAGTGTTTGAATACTATGCATTCCAGAAAGCGATCATAAACAATTGAGAGAAGTAAAACATCAAATAAACATGCAAGCAAACAAGTACTAACAGACATAATTTTTCGTGTTGCAAAGACCTGTTAATGTCCGCACAAAGGAGGAAGTGAGATAACTAAATGTTTGTAATTTCAGAACACTTTGAATAGGATGATTCTAGCAGCTTCCAAAGGGTTAGAGAAAAAATTAAGACCAAACCAAAAAAAAAGCAGTTATCAGAACACATCATATTTCTCAAAGGCAATACAAAAGCTAAAAACAATGGATCAATGCCTTCAACATCATGAAGGATAAGAATCTCCCGTGCAGAAATCTAGGCCTATCCAACCATCAACCCAGGATAAGTGGAGACTAAGGGCATTTTCAATATTCATTTTTCTTAGGATGCCCCGAAGGATAAAAAGGGAAGCCAACTAAGGGGAGAGACATAACAAACAGGAGATCCAACATCAGAAACAACATAGATATGCCTGGGTGAATGTTGAAAGGAGCTCCCAAGGTAGCATAAAGGAACCAGCCCAAACTGGAGCACAGCAGAAGATATCGAAAGATACCACCAAAAAAGATAAAATCCACATAATGTATGATCTGTCTGGATGTCTGGAGAGCGACATTAGATGACTGATTAAAAAAACAAACTGCATTCAGAGAAGTACTTAGAAAAATAGGCAAACAACAATAACAGCAAACATGGCCATTAGTAATTCCAGGAACACCAAAGAGTTGTGAATTGAGAAAAAAAAAGCTCTTGGTGTTTTATATATTTCAGATGAGAAGAGCATCTATATGGTCATAAGCTGTGAACATGAATACTGATGTAAACAAAAGTGCTGTATAACTGTATCAAGAGAACTGGTACTATTTGGTGGAAGGTCATGGAAGTAAGAGAGCTCAAAGACAGCACCTGCACTAAAGAGCCAAGAGATGGGACCACACAGAAGTGGTTATTTAGGGAAGGAAGTACCACAGAGTTTGCTGAAGCAGTTGCAAGTAGATAACACTTGAAGAGGGGAAAATAGGAAGGAGGACTGCTGAGTATTGAAACAAACTTTATAGAATACTTGGACTTGGACTATATGTATAATTTGGACAAAAACTAAAATTAATAAAAATATAAAGAAAGAAAAATACTGAACACAGCACAGATTTTAAGATCCTCCATAACCCTACCAATAAGAAAAACTCCATTTCATTTCTATATAAATCATATATATATGACACACATCACACCGGATCCATTGTACATAGAGATTCATAACCTGCTTTTATTTTCATTAACTTTATAATTTGACCAGTTCCCCAGATACTAAATCTTCTTCTATAGCATGATTTTAATGACAACCTAATAGTCATAGTTATATAGTGTATATAATTAAAATGTTAGGTTATTTCAAATATGCCATGTAAACAATTCTACTGATTTAAAGTACCTGGGCTATCTAATTAACTCAGTTCTTGGTGAGAAGGAACAATTCATCATTAGTGTAAAAAAAAAAATGAATGTTCTTGAATGATTTTTTTAAAAGAGAAATGAGAATTTCCAGTAATCTCTATATAGCCATGGAGAAAAGCAGCCCTTCCCCTCAGGACTCTCTACAACTATAAGCTTTACATACTTTCAGAAGCATTTTCAGTAGGAAAGAAGTTTATAATATTGGAAAACTTCTGAGATCCAGTAACGAATAGGATCAAATTAGTCCATATCTAAGATTTAAATTCTGACATATTTAACACTGAGAATTATAATATTCTATCCTTTGTGTGCATATATATTCATATTTGTATTTATTTTGGCTTTTTAAAATTAATTTACGTAAACTAATCCAGTTCAAGGGTCATTCTGCAGATAAATGTGACCCAGAAATTGTATTCTTTTGGAAAAGAGTACCTGATTAGCTATGTGATATCACTTCAGAGATAAGTTCCTGTCCCCACCTGCTACTGGTATTTCACAACCCTTCAAACTGTGACAAAGCTTTCTCATTCTATAGTAAAAAATAAGGTAGCAAATGTAATCATCTCCTAAATGACAGCAGGAAAAGTAAATTTTAGGTTGTTGAGGTCAAAGGAGAATTCACTGATACAAAAGATCCTTTTTGATATCTTTGAGTCTTGACCCCAATAAGCTCCCACTACCAAGATGGTGTAGATTAGAGAAAATCTATTTCTAAAAAATTAGAAAATCTAATTTTTCACTATTGAATATTACCTGCAATAGGAAGAAACAGTCTTCAAAGGAATGTGACTTCAAAATGAGAAGAAAGAGAATGTGTAGCAATGGCGGAAGTCGAATTTGTCAGGGATGCTTACACAAATCTGGAGTGCCATAGTTTCTACTCATCAAAAGGATTAATATTTTATGTTTGCAATTAATTTTAGACTAATACTTAAAATTTCCCTTGTGTGATATGTTTTTCCAAATTAACTGCAAATTTTCTTTCAAATATATTTTTTACTTAGTAAGGTATTATTAGTCTTTATGGATTTTAATAGTTGTTTCTTCATTTTTTAATATAACTCCTTGCAGTAGAATCATTATTGGAGCTATTATTTTTTTGTTCTTTGTTTTCCCACAGAGTTTAATCCTAATGAACCAAATCACTTCTGTACTATACATAATTCAAAATGAATGTGCCATAATATTTTCCAATATGAGATACTATTATTTACTTAGTTTCATATTTCTGAATTTACTGAATCAGTATTAAATTTATAGAAAATTATGTCAAATCAAATCACCAGTTATTTTGTCTCCAAACACTTCCTGGAACTTTCTAAAACATAATTTTGTCTTTAACAAATCCTCTCGTACAGCTTTATGGCTTTCTTCTCAGGATATGTCACCATCAATCAAGTAAAAAGGCAGCTCTGAAAGAGATGTCAAGGACATTTGCTGTTTTAACTGATCAGTCAACAATGTTAATAATTTAATGGTGGGATTTTCACAAAATCTGTATAACTGGAACAGCTGGTCTTTAAGACCTCTCCTTCTGTCACTTTTAGGTACAGGTGACAATAAAGGTTTCATGTCTAATGGACCTTTCAAGATGAAGATGGATAAAATCTTGATATTCTGTCCCAAATCCCCTCTTATCAATAAGGTAATTCTCTGACTGCATGGGACAGACAACCACTAGGCATAAACAGCTGTTTCCATTTGCTATAGACATTGCTCTATTGAGGCATATGGAGAAAAAGTTATGTTAGGACACTTAAAATATATAAAACATCACTATATTGAGCTGTTGTGTATTACAATGTGTTCATAATTGCAATCACATTTCAAAAAATGAAAAATAAAACATCACCCAGCAACAGTGAAACATTCATATAAGCCTACAGCTACAATGAACCTTAGAATTGCAAAGGTAAAAGCTACTGTGAGCATAAACAGCCCACTAGGATCAATGCCTCCAGAAACACTTCCCAAAGAATATTGTTTTCAAGAAGAAATTAATCTCAAAGTCACATGATTTGGGCTGGAGACAGGTGCAGAATTACAGCTATCCCAGGTACCCAACAAGAAAGGAACTTAAAAATCTTTACACAGCATCTATAAGAGAAACATTTTTAAAAAATTTTTTTTAAAGATTTTATTTGACAGAGAAAGAGATCACAAGTAGGCAGAGAGGCAGGCAGAGAGACAGAGTGGGGGAAGCAGGCTCTCCACTGAGCAGACAGCCCAATCTGGGGCTCGATCCCAGAACCCCGGGATTATGACCTGAGCTGAAGAAAAGGCAGAGGCCCCAACCCATTGAGCCACCCAGGCGCCCCAAGAGAAACATTTTCTTAAACTTTTTTTAATAATCAACAAATATAATTGTATATACTTAAGGTATATAAGATGATTATTTGATATACACACATCTTGTGGAATTACCAAGACCAAGATAATTAACCCATCCATCATCTCACATAATTAACGTGTGTGTGTGTGTGCATGTGTGTGTGTGTGTGTGTGTGTGTGTGTGTGTGTGGAGAATGCTTAAGAGCATTCTCTGAGCATACTCTGAGCAAATTCCAAGTATGCAAGGAAGCATTTCTTGAACTGAATTAAGTTGGTTTGAATTGGAACACTCATTTTCTTACCAGTATGCATCATGGTTTCAAAACAGGGCTTCTGGTGTTATGGCAGCTGTTACTTGAAACTATCTCCTATATTAATGGAAATATAAAACTATGTTACCATAAAATAGTGTCACCAGATATTTTTAAGCTACGTGAACCTAAGAGTAGGCTAATTTAATGTAGTACCTGCATTATATTCATAATATTCACATAATTATATCTATAAAATACCTTGCACGTATCTACATTAGTCCAGCAAATGGCTGTATTCAAGAAAGGAAATTTGTTGATCTGCAAAGTGTTCCTTCCATCTGTATCTATGCCTCAGTACTTTCTGTCCTAGAAAAGCGTGTGTGTGTGTGCGTGTGTGCGCGCATGCATGCAACAGTGATTTTTAGAAAGTTGACTATGGGGGACACCTGAGTGACTCAGCTGTTGGGCATCTGCCTCAGGCTCAGGTCATGATCCCAGGGTCCTGGGATCGAGACCCTTTCTTCTCCGAAGGAAGCCTGTTCTCCCTCACCCACTCTACCCACTTGTGTTCCCACTCTCCTCTCTCTCTCAGTCAAAAAAAAAAGTAAAATCTTTAAAAAATAAAATAAGTTGAAAGCTGAATATGTTGAAACTCTAGAAATCATATGGCCATTATTTGAGCAACGTTTCTATGGAAATAAAATAAGCTATTCACATTTAGCCTTGTGAAGAATAAAATGGCTCTTTATATTCCATTTAGCAAATTAAAAGTTGAAGACCACACAGAATGACAATAAAATAATCAGTTAAAAACGTAAAAAGAAGAAAGATTATAGCTTTTTCTGTTTTGTTTTTAGATAGGTAAGTTGTTTTACTAAATTAAAATTCTTAAGGATCTCAAAAAACTATAAAGAGTAAAATTGTATTTTCAAGCTCAGCATCCATTTTCTATGCTAAAAGATAATTCATTTGCAAGCTTTATATAAGCATTAGCTTTTCTCTTACCACTCTTAACCATTAAAGCTAAAGAAATAGAAGATAATACATTTGATAGTAAGTTATAATAATTACTTTAATAGATTTTTTTATACTGCTTTGCTACAATTTAACAATAACTGCACTTTAGGAAACAGTTAAAGGTCGTTTAAGTTTTTTTTCTAGAATTTCTGTTTTGTCTTCTAAACAAAACAGTACTTGTAAATGAATATCTCTTGTGTAGAACACATCTTGTGGACCTACGGGACAAGACCTAGGGATAGGATCTGGGGATGGGACAAAGCCAGAATGCTTCAAAGAATCAGAGACAGAGCCCAGTAAGTCAGCCAGGCGGAGCAAAACTGTTGTGAACAGTCCAATTTAAAAAGCAACATCTGAGCACATAGTAAGAATTTTATAGTAAGTGTTTACATGCAGGGGGGAAAACCCTCTTTTTGGAGAGTTCTCTAATTTGTGGTCCAAGAATGAAGAGAGCCTGGTAACTGTGAGTCTGGGAGGTGTCTGGGTAATGGAGCGTGTAGTCAGTAGAAAATCTGATGCACTTGCTATAAATTTCTGGCGGCCCTAAGATTTTTTTAAAGCCATCTCCAGCAACAACTCAGAATCCAATACTTAGTGTGCCAAATATTTAGTTGAGATTTATATATGCAAACATGTTTGATTTGGGATATGTGTGGAGAGCTAGAAACTGAGAGAGAGATGGCAGGTTTACATTTAATTTGGAAAATAGCAGTTATTCCTTTAGCAAATACTGACAGAACACTTAAATACCAAGACACGAGGCTATGGGACCAGGTGAGTGGCGTACTCCCCACCTTCAAGGATTACAGTCTAGTAGAGGTGGTTGACAAAGTATATATGGATATTATGCAGGAAACTGATTACAGACGTGGTTATACAAAAATGACAGTGGGAGATCTACTTGCTCAGGTGGTTAGGAAAGGTGTCTCTAAAATGATAACATTTGAAGATTTTATTTATTGGGGTGCCTGGGTGGCTCAGTCAGTTAAGCATCTGCCTTCAGCTTGGGTCACGCTCTCAGGGTCCTGGGACGGAGCCCCACGTACAGGCCTCTGCTCAGTGGGGAGTTTGCTTCTCCCACTTCTTCTCCCTCTGTGCTCTTTCTCTCAAATAAATAAACTTACTTATTTGAAAGAGAGAGGGAGGGAGGGAGAGAGAGAACACATGAGTGAAAGGTGCTCGAAAGGGGAGGGAGAGGCTGAGGCGGAGGGGTAGAGGGGGAGGAAGAGGAACAAGCAGATTCCACATTGAGCACAAAGCCTGCCCTGGGCTAGATCCCACCACCCTAAGATTGTGACCGGAGTCAAAATCAAAGTTGGCTGCCCAAAAGACTGAGCTACCCAGATGCTCCCAAGGTGGTAACATTTAAAATGAGTCTCAGTGAATGGAAGAAGGCAGTCATGAAAGAACTATAGGGAGGAACATTCTAGATAAAAGCTGCAGTGTCATGAGTAATTAGAGGAGTATCAGTAAAGAGGAAATTATACACAGGCAGAGTTCGACCCCATAAGCCATGATGAAGGGCACTTTCTTTAACATTATACATGGGAAGAAGGAGCAGATACATTGATATGGCAATAGTTTCCTGAATTTCAACTTGGGACATGAGAAAACTCTCAGAGAGAACCAAAGGATGAGGGAAGATCATCACCTGATAGTAAGGACAGAGAAACTGGGTGTGGGGGAGTTTGAGGCAAGAGAAGATAATCATTTTTTTAATGTAACTTAAATTACTTTAAAAAGTTAATAGTTCTTCAGGAAAGAACTGAGGGCCAAACTGAGGTATCAAGTCAGGTAACCGGGAAGAGGAAGAAACATCCAGAACAAATGGGGCTAACAAGAGTGAGGTGACAGGCAGGTCTGTGGGTAGCACCAGACTTAGCAAAGTCCTCCTACCCAAAGAACAGTGAGACAAAAGCAGGCAAGAGAAGACTCAAATGATGCCAGCATTCCACCCTGGAACGTCAATTACAGGGTTGAAATATAGCAAGACAAACACTGCTTTTCCAGCAAGGAAGGCTCAGTTTTCTGACATCCCTCCTGCCCTGACTCCAGTACAGCACAAGGGCTGAAATTACACATGGAGTTTATTAATAGTTACTGCTGGAAGGGCTGGAAAAGATGAGAACAAAGTAATGAGGTGAGACTTACACTTCAGAGCAGGTAACACAATTCAACTAAAAAATGAGAACAAGATTTCAGAATATTTCAAGGAATTGGTGAGGCCCCTATATCAAGGTAAAAAGCAAATTAGTCCAGTCTGCTGTTAATTTGGGATGGGGAAAAAGATATCCACTGAGGGGACTTGACTTTTCCAAATTGCTTTTAACCACATTTTGTTAACCAATCATCAAATTTCAGCCACTATATACCTAGTTCTAGATTTTTAAAAACAACATTCAAAGCATTGTGAATACAATCCTGTGCTCTACAAACCTGGTAGACATATGTTACAGACTGAGTAAGTTGAAAATAGTTGGTATCAAGTTTAGAGGCAAGAGATCAACACTAGCTAGAATTTCTGGACATGATTTTCCATAGAAGGTATGATGTAAGATAAAGCTTGAAGAATGAGAAGTAAGGAAGCATGTTGGTTCAAAATTTAATACACACACACACATACCTATGCAACTATGGATAATATTAAAATATGTTATTGCTTTATCTTGACTAATTTCTTTAAGTAGATTACACAATTTCTAGTCAACTAACCATGATAGCACTTAAACTGAAACTGAATCCTCTGGCCTCACACCTTGTCCACCATCCACATGAAACCTGTGGCCCAGGTTTGCTCATAACCATGAGTTTGCTACAATTCTGTTACAGATGTTTATCTTGAAGAGATGTTTTCCAGATCTGAGAGTGGACACTATTTTCGTACTTCCAGGTTTTTCCTCTCTCAATAGTGCCTCTGGAGAGAACTTTCCAGAAACAAGACCTAAACCATAATAACTTCATAAACCATCACAGATGGTTCAAAGAACACTTACTAATTGACTAATGCTCTTTCCTACCTTGTCAGCTCACATCTATGACACCTTATACTATGTGATGAGGAAATGATCTCCATTTTAGAGATGAGAAATTGAGGTTAAAACAGACAAACTGGCTTAAGATCACAATAGATCATGGATTAACATAATCCTTTTCTCTGCTGCCATTTCACTTGCAATTTAACTCTACAATTCTGTTAAATATAAAATGTCCTACATATATGTGAATGTATATATATATACATATATATGTATATAGATATCTTAACATTGCTGATTTCAAAAATGAACCGATTGGTAAATTGCATTGGAATAGGAAAGACTATAAATGGACTATAAGTTCATATTGGACGTGCCATAGTTTAGCTTCCCTAGGTTCAGTGACTCATAACAGTTCCTTGCAGGGATCCTGAATACTATGTCCATACAGTTGTTATAAGAGATATTGTTCTCCTGTGGCTCCTGTAGCTTCTAAGCAGAAGATTTTTACCTCAGGACAGTTCCCACATGGGTCCAATGTGGATTCTATCTCCTTGAGCATGAGCTCCACCAGAGAAGGAAACTCCCTGACAACCATGTGAACTGCTACACAGACTGTTAATGCAGGGATTCCCACTGAGAGGAATGAGGAATGGCCAGGGCTGCCCTGCTTGGAGGCTGTGTTTCCTGTCCTGAGTAGATTCATGCCAAGTGTCTTGGGAGTCTGAATGTTTAACTGATTCTTATGGAACCCTGGTGTGCATCACAGGCATACTTTTTATAAATATGCTCTACTGTGCCCTGAAGTGGAGATTATTTCTTTCCATCTCTTCTTGAGTCTGGATGAGTGTTCAAACTCTCCAGAGGTTATAACAAAGATCCTATCATTCCCCCTAGTTAATAGATAAATTTATGTGTCACAGTGTCTTTGCAACACACCCAAATTCCTCTCATCATTTTCTTCTAATTTCTCATGGGCTCCCACACAGCACATAGAACGCTGGGGTATACCAGCTTCCAGGGATGAACCTCTTTAGTTCATAGTATTTCATGATAATATACAATACAAAATTCTAATGACAAACAGATTACACGGTGTGAGAGCAGATAAAAATTAAAAATAAAGAGATTTCTCCTCCCTTCCACTTTTTTAGATGGAAACTTAAGAAATGTAAGTTCTTTTTCTGTCTTTTCTGAAATATATGTAAATATTTTTAGAAGCTAAATAAGCCTCCGGCCAGCTATATGGCCCAGGAATGTCCTCTTCAAGACCTGAGATCCATCTCTTGAAACTGGAAACATCCAGAGAGATGGCACCTCTATCTCCCAGTTGGTATGGGAGGGTAGGAGCCTAACTTTGGTGGGCACCTTGCTCCCAGCTGCAAAACTACCTCCTGTCATAAAGTTACGAGAAGTTTGTTTTTCCTTTGAATCAAACCAATTAACTAACACAGATGATCACCCAATTACAATGTGAATTTAGGATAAACTATATATAATACATGGTGCTATTCTTCTTATGTGAGATCTAATTGTTTAACTTGAAAACACGTAAGTAACGGGTATCTGTTTGGCTTTATAAGAAAAGATGAGATTTCTTTCTGTCTCTACAATCTCTTAGCAGATTGTCTTGTGATACACATCACATTCCAGTTTAGTGCTTTTACGAGAATAGAATTATTTTCTTTCTCTTCTACTTCTTCAGAGCAATTTTCTGGGTTGGGAGAAGTTTTTGTCTTCAGTTATATTTCTCTAACAAGTGGTACACCATTTTAAATCTTGCCAAAATGATTTGGCTAAATTTTATGTGTTATGAGTTCCTATTTCATTACCCACAATTCTAAATATTACTGTTGTTTCTACCAAATTTGAAAGAGTGACTGATAGTAAATAACTTCAGAGGAGAAAAAAGTGAGAGGTGGCCTTTTTAAAATGTATTTTTAAATCGAATTGTGCTCTCAAAAATGAGTATTTAGTGACTGATAAGGATTGTATACTGTGATCCACATATGTAGACAAAGATTATTTTTGCCCTGAGATATAAGTGTAGGAGAAACATTTTAAATATTTTTTCCATATAAAAGACAGAAAAGGCTTTTTTCAATATAGTTTCACATGCAAAACAAATACCAACCCATGGGACTCTCAGAGGAGGGAAAGTTGAATTAGTACAACAATGCTTTAATAATTGAATCTCTCTTTCATTGGGTTTAGCACCCTCCTAACATCATGTGCATGTTAACAATGAAATAATTCAAGGGCAGGTTGGGAGAATGTTATCTAGAACTCTAAAGACACAAGCCCAGCTCTGGTGGGAGACTGATGTCCATTCTATGGAGATCCTTCTCACTCTACCATCTATTACTCTTAGAAAGAAAGAGATTTTATCAAAAGAGAACAGCTGCTTCTAAAGACCAAGATCTTGGAGTGCCTAGGTGGCTCAGTCAGTCAGCCTTCTGCTCAGATCCTGATCTCAGTGTTCTGAGATCAAGCCCCCAGTTAGGCTTCCTGCTCAGTGGGAAACCTGTTTCTCCCTCTACCCCTCCCCACCTACTCTAAAATAAATAAAATCATTAAAAAGTAAATAAAGACCAAGATCTTTTACAACAAAATAGTAACATACCTTTGCCAAAAAATCTTTCAGGTACCAGGGACTCTGCTGAGCTTTTTTTTTTTTTAAGATTTTACTTATTTATTTGACAGACAGAGATCACAAGTAGGCAGAGAGGCAGGCAGAGAGTGAGCGGGAAGCAGGCTCCCCACTGAGCAGAGAGCCCAATGTGGGGCTGGATTCCAGGACCCTGGGATCATGACCTGAGCCGAAGGCAGAGGCTTTAACCCACTGAGCCACCCAGGTGCCCCTCTGCTGAGAATTTTATACACATTAGTCATTCAGTCTTCACAACAAACCTGAGAAGTGTGTGTTATGAGAACCATTTTACAGCTGGGAAAACTGATGTGCACACATTTAGCAAACCATATCTGACAAGCCAGTGTTTGTGTTTACTATTATACCATGCTTCTTCTGATCCAGAAAAACCGCATTGAGTCTAGAGTTAAACTGAACAAAATCAAAAGGATTTACTGTGTTACTTTTTAGGAGTAAAATAACTTGAACTTAATAGAAAATTACAGAAGCATGTGGAATGTATTAACTTCTTTCAACATCAACATATTCCCAAAAGGATTTTAACATTTCCAGAGCTGATAAAACAAATAAACAATTCAGAAGCTTCTAAAATGGCATTCTAAAGAAGATGATTTTTTTCCCCTTGGAAAATTCTGCTTTTTAAAAATTTTAAAGGTATAATACAGTATTTTAGTTTTAGCTTATAGTAACTCTGATGTTTAAGATGGTATCATTGTGACTCCAAGGCAGTGGTGCCCCAAGGTTTTCTGTTAAGTTTCCCTTATATAACCTTTACTGCCACACCCCCAATCCTGTCTCCAACATTGCTGCTTCTCTCTCTTGCTTCAGACAACAAAGGAGAAATCTTCATATCAAAGCCTACTTGGCTCTCACCAAGTTTACACACTCTCAATTCATCTTGGCCCTTTTAAGCCTACTATACATGCCTAAAATATTCTTTTTTAAATTTCAGCCTCTCATATTCCAAATTTCTACTTAAGGCCCTCTCACATCCACACTACACTCCAACTTACTGCAGATGTGTCTACTTTTCTGAGACATTTACCATCTAAAACTTGGCAAAAAAATCTTTGAAGAGAGTCACTTTCTGCACATGTTTTATTTCTGTGGGCTCTCTCTGATAATCCTCTCCTAACCAAAGGAGTCTCAAATGAAGTCTAAGAGTAGGAAAAAAAAATCCACTCTGCTCAAACCTAAAATTTTCTCTTATATACTAGCTCAAAGTTGAGTTTATAACTTTAAATTTAATTTTGCTGCCATCATTTCTTTGATTTGGCTACCCAGCTCCAAATCCACGGTGACATGGCTTACTTTAACTGGCAGAAAGTTCCTCCTAGCGAGAAAGGGAAAAATAAATGGGATAAGAGAAGAAAAGGGAATGACAACACATCATTCAGTAATTCAAAATACTCTCTTACAAACTAAAATTATCTTTTTAAAAAAATCATTGACACTCCACACTTCCCTACTATCATCTTTTCTTTTTTTTTTTTTAAGAGAAGTTTTTTTATCTTTCCTCAGCACCTCCAGTCCAATTCAAATACACAGGAATTATAAATACAGAGTGGAGGTACAACAGGAAAGTAAGCTTAATTCTGATTATTAGGTCACAAGGGACACTTGGGTCTAACAAACATCAATAGCATCTCCGATTACACCTGGGTGTCTGATTCCATGCACTTGTTTGTACCCAGAACAACAGGCATAGCCAAATGACTTGTTTTCATCAGGAAAATGGGAGCTGAAGAGACATGTGCATAAGCATTTAATATTCAGTCCTGATTGTCTATCCTGGCACACAGTCATGGAGAGAACCCTGAAGCCCCACACTGAGATGAAGCGTGCCATAAACTGTTGGTGTTTCCTTTAGCCTGGATCCTCCAGTGGTTCAAATGAATGAAACCCTCTGCCTACCTGTTTAAGGTTGGCTAATTTTCGTGTTTCAATTCCCGTTTCATTATGGATAGATCTAGAAATTGCTGTCTTTACTGACTATCCACACTGCATTGTGGCAAGGCTGTGCAATATACTTTTATTAAAGTCTCTGAAATCTTGTTTTTAGGCTTAGCATCATTAGCCTATTAGCAGGAAACAAAAAAAGCACCGAGGGCATTTTGAATGATCTAAAGGATTATTATTTTACATAAAGCATTTTACTAGAATGTGGAGTTTTTGTTCTAATAACCAAATTTTACCAGTTTGGGTTATAAAATGGATTTCAATAATCAAATTAAAATGACTCAGTCTCCAACTTTCAATTTGAACATGTATTTTTCCTCTTTTCCCAATTTTTTCTACACCTAATACAGAAATTCCCCACAAATTATTAACTGCTTGTTTAATAAGCTCAGGTATCCCCACCCCTCCACTGAAGCTAACAATTATCAACACCATAACTTGAGGAAGATGGGTGATCCAGTAAGATCTAAAGGGTGGGTAACTGAAACCTGATCAGAAGAAATTCTCAGCTCACTACTGTTGTCTTTGCAATTGTAGCTGCCCCAAAATGCCAAAGTTTTATTCAAGGGCCAGGTCTGGGTAATACCCTCACTTCACAGGACATTGCACATACCTACCCTTTGTTTGCAGCTGAGCTACTAGCTACATCTTTTCAATCTCCTTCTGTGATTCCTCCTCTTCTATAAGACCTCTGCATGTTACAAAATCTCTCTTGTCTCTACAGTCACCACCTTGATGATTTCATCCAGTGTCATGGCCATAAGTGCCAACTTCAATGTACTTACTACGTCCCAGTTAATGCTTCCAGCCTAAATCAAGTTCCTGAATTGCACATTTGTCTGTTTAACTCCCATGTTATAACACTGTATTAACACACAGTACAACTGCTATATTTTCAGATAAACTTATGTCAGCTATAATTATTCATCCCTGACATTAATATGGTAGCTCACCTCCCAGTATATTAAAATTGCTATTTTAAAAGATTCAGAATAAGCAAAGATCATTTATAGTTTCATATTTGCAATCCATCTTAAAATACTTTGGCCTAACTTCATAAAATAAGACTATTTTTAGCAGCTTTATTGAGATATATATTATTCACATTCCATAAAGTTTATCCACTTAAAATACAATTCAGTGGTTTTTATTATATCTGCAGAGTTGCACAATCATTGCTATAATCTAATTATAGGCATTTTCATCTTTCCCCCAAGAAACCATTCCATTAGCAGTCATTCCTCATATCCTTATCCCAGTCCCAGGCAATGACTAATGCACTTTCTGTCTCCATAGATTTGCCTATTCTGGGATTTTCATATAAATGGAATTATAGCACACATAGTCTTTTGTGACATGTTTCTAACACTTAACATATTTTCAAATTTCATCCATGGGGTAGCATGGATCTATAAGTCATTCCTTTTCATTGCTGAAGAACATTTCATTGTAGGTATATATCACACATCTTTTATCCCATTCACGTTTGGTGGACATTTTGGTTGTTTCTACTTTTTGTATACAGGGAAAAATGATGATATGAAAATAAGTTGAATAATGAATAACATAAGTTGAACTTGATAATAAATCACATAAGTTGAATAGATGAAAAGTGCCCTGTCACATTAAATTAAGCATTTGAAACATTTTACCTTAAAAATATCATATAATCATAATACCAGTATCATACTCAAAAAAAATGTTCATCATCATTAGCCATCAGGGAGATTCAAATCAAAACCATATTGAGATACCACCTTACACCAGTTAGAATGGCCAAAATCAACAAGACAGTAAATAACAAGTGTTGGAGAGGATATGGAGAAAGGGGAACAACCCTCTTAAACTGTTGTCATGAATACAAGTTGGTGCAGCCACTTTGGAAAAAAGTGTGTAGATTCCTTAAGAAATTAAAAATAGAGCTACCCTATGACTCTGCAATTGCACTACTGGGTATTTACACCAAAGATACAGACATAGTGAAAAGAAGGGCCATTAGTACCCCAATGTTCATAGCAGCAATGGCCACAGTAACCAAACTGAGGAAAGAGCCAAGACGCCCTTCAACCGATAAATGGATAAAGAAGATATGGTCCATACATACAATGGAGTATTATGCCTCCATCAGAAAGGATGAATACCCAACTTTTGTATCAATACGGACGGGACTGGAGAAGATTATGCTGAGTGAAATAAATCAAGTAGAGCGAGTCAATTATCATATGGTTTCACTTACTTGTGGAGCATAAGGAATAACATGGAGGACATTGGGAGATGGAGAGGACAAGTGTGTTGGGGAAATTGGGGGGGGAGATGAACCATGAGAGACTGTGGACTCTGAGAAATAAACTGAGGATTTTGCAGGGGAGGGGAGTGGGTATTAAGGAGGGCATGTATTGCATAGAGCTCTGGGTGTGGTGCATAAACAATGAATTTTGGAACACTGAAAAAAAATTACAATTAAATAAATTTTTTTAAAAAATAAAATAAAAAATTAAAAAACAATGTAAGAATTATAAAGGTGTATAAAATAATACTACATACTATTCACAGAAGTTTAATAACAAAAGAAAAATCTATTGTTCATCTTAGAAACTTCCTGAGAGTTTATCTCTCTAGTTGGTAACAAAAGAGGAAAAGAGATGGAGTCAAGGAAGGATGTGAAGGTGTCTTCTGTTATACCTGCATTATTTTTTTCCCTAAAGAAAATAAAAATTGAATAAAAATAAT
This sequence comes from Meles meles, assembly GCF_922984935.1. Classification (NCBI taxonomy): domain Eukaryota; kingdom Metazoa; phylum Chordata; class Mammalia; order Carnivora; family Mustelidae; genus Meles; species Meles meles. The sequence goes on along the minus strand of NC_060069.1, from coordinate 90,701,286 downwards.
AAAAATATATATAGGAAAGTACTAATACTTGTAAATCTGAATTCTGCATACATACATATCTTAGACTCAATATAATATGTTGAAATATTTCTTTAATTAAAAAAGAAAAAGGAGAGGCTAAGACTGATTGAACTTTATATTGCCACAGATAAAAGAACACTTGGAAATATGAAATTACTGCTATAATTACTACTTAATTAATTGAATTATATATGTACTGAATTATATGCATATATATTTGTATTTCTAAAACCATAACAAAGGATGCTTATTGAGATATGTAGCAGTACCTGTTGGCTTGATTTTCAATAGATTTCAATAGATTTTCTTTTTTTTTTTTTTTTTTTTTTTTTTTTTAAAGATTTTGTTTTTATTTATTTGACAGCGAGAGAGAGATCACAAGTAGGTAGAGAGAGAGAGAGAGAGGGAAGCAGGCTCCCTGCTGAGCAGAGATCCCGATATGGGACTCGATCCCAGGACTCTGAGATCATGACCTGAGCCGAAGGCAGCGGCTTAACCCACTGAGCCACCCAGGCGCCCCAGATTTCAATAGATTTTCAATAGAACTCTTGAAGGCCAGACCATAATACAAGGACAGGGTCTAAGCAGCACACTAGCATAAACCCTACAGAGACAGGACCTGAGGATCATATGTGGGTCCCCCACTGTCCTGCACACTCTGGAGCAGCTAACAGCACTGACATCCAGGACAGTGCTGGATGCCAGACTCTGGCAGATAAACTCTGATCCTGGGCTGTGGGGCTTTTGAACCTGACGACCAGGCAAGTTTCAGCAACCTCAGCTTGGGATCAGAGGCTGTAACCCAACAGCACTATAATATGGCAGAACCTGAGCTCCAGCCCAACTCTGCCAGCTTGGCAAACATTTCCAGATGAACACCACCATGGTGGTGACACATTCCAGACTTCGTGGCTGATCCAACTGTTCCTATGGAGCTTTGTAGGAGGCCAAAATACAGGAGAATTATCTTCAGTAAATTGGACTTTTCCTCACAAATGCCAGAGAATCATTCCTTTCCTCCTCAGAATATTAATCTAAAAAAGAAGTACGTTTTTCAAATGACCAAAATAAATATAGGAAGCCACCAGAATAGGTTCTATTATACTAAAAACAGAATATACATGAAACATTAATGTACATGAAGCTATGAAATATAACGAGAAAAACATTAGAGGATAAATCAGGAGATGTGAATTAGAGTCCTTATATTTTCACTGTTTGAGTGATCTCAACCAAGCCACTAACATTTTTGGATCTCTTAAATTTTTATTTAAAAATTGATCTAAAAATAAGTCTCTAAATTTTATCAGAAGATAGAATGACTGGTGAAAACTCTTTGGACGATCTGTCTTTTAGAGTTCTGACTCTTAAGCAACAATTAATTTAGGTTCTGGCAAGAAGACACTCTCCAGTTTGGGGACAAGAATATCACTATTTAAAACTATTTAAAAATAGTTTCAAACATTTATTTTGTTTTCTTAAACCATTAACCCAGTCACTCATAATCTAGTAATTTGCCCCTATTATAATATGCCCCAGAAACTGTAGGCTTTTAATGACCAATAGGGAAATGTTGTCCTTTAATTATCTCTACACTTAGATCTCATTCTGATCATCACTTTTATTATTATTATTTACATTCTCTTCTATGTGTATATGTGTAATATACCATTGATAGAGGGGTCTCAGCTTTCCTTTTTGTTTTTTTTTGTTATTAACCTATACATCTTAACTAAACTTTCAATGGTTAATGAGAGTTTTATCTACTCTTTTAGATTTTATAACTTTGTAATAGTGAAAACTGGAAAAATACCACCATGAACAATCAACATAAGACTTGCATGTTCAAGAAAGAAGCTAAGATATGTGGCTTTGTAAGATTCTCTAAATATCTCACCCCATTATTTGAAGAACTGAGGGGCAACTCTCAGAATATTATAGATAAGGGCTACTCTTAAATTAGCGTTTTTCACTAATTTCATTCCTTACTTATCCCATCCTCCAAACTTATCATTTCATTAAGATAAAAAAGAAAAATATGTAACTAATTAACATTATACAGGACTTTAAAACTTAACATCTCTAGGGGCGTCTGGGTGGCTCAGTGGATTAAGCCGCTGCCTTCGGCTCAGGTCATGATCTCAGGGTCCTGGGATCGAGCCCTGCGGTCCTGGGATCAAGCCCCGCATCCGGCTCTTTGCTCCGTGGGGAGCCTGCTTCCTCCTCTCTCTCTGCCTGCCTTCTGCCTACTTGTGATCTCTCTCTCTGTCAAATAAATAAAATAAAATCTTAAAAAAAAAAAACTTAACATCTCTATAAATAATCTCATTGCATCTTTTTAGCAAATCTGTTAGTAGGTATGAAGAATGGAACTCAAGAAGGAAGTCATGAGGTTTGCCCTAGAACCCACAGCTAAGATACTGTACAGCTGGACTATAGTTCTGGTATTTAGATTCCAGGTTTGGGGACAAGATAGCCTTTGCTCTTGCAACAGGTAATAGGATTGTCTTCCACGTCATCAACTGTTTCTCTCCTGCCTGAAGTCTTATTCTGGAAATAAAATAGAAAAGACTGTGTATGTGAGTGTTCTCCTGGGATGTAAATGAGTAAGAGCCATCCTAAGTTTTCCGGGGTCCCCAGACCTTTGTCTCACATTCTCTTTATATATCATTAGCAATACTCCAAGCCACACACCATGTTTCTGTAAGAAGTCTAGGCCCCTCCCTAAATATTGTTGAGAATCCCTGAAGAGTCCTGTCGGCACCTAGGACAATGGCTGGCATTATCAAATGTCTGACAAATGTTCAATATTATCATTACTGTCCCTCTCACTCCACCCTTCTCTGTATAGCACCTCTGCCTTACACATATCACTTTCCCTGCTACACCTCTCCCTGGTTCACTGTGCCCAGATAGCTCAACTATGCCCTTGCCTCTCATTCCTCAGCATACAACTAACACAAGGCTGAAGTGTTCAACCCTATGAGGCTTTCCAATAGTACAATGAAATTACAGTATAGGGAAGTACAAAATTTTAAAAATTAAATTTTTTCAAAATACTACCCCAACTTTTCCAGGTTATCTGTTTGGCCATATCCTCTCTTCAGCCTTGTGCTGGGCTACTGATATTTTTCCATCACCACCAAGCAGCATTCCCTGCCTGCTGCCCTCAGTCTCTCAAATTCCAGGCTTCAAATTACAGCCTCTGGCCCAACTAGAAGAAGCCAAAAATAATTTCACATCACAATCACCTGTTCATTCCAGGAATATGATCTTTTCACATCTCTGTGCAAAGCAGTTAACTCTTCTTGATTGTCACAAACTACTTTTCTTGAACAAATATTGTCTTCCCTTGCATAAGCAAGTAGACTATCAATGTTTTGAAAAAGCAGAAACCTCAAAAGCAAATTCAATCTGCTAATTCTAGCTGCATGAATATTAATACGTGTTTCTTTTCACTTTCTTCTTCTTTAGGTCATCAAAAATCATAGATCCATTTCCCAGACAGGACTTACACTCAAATTTCCACCTCCACCCCCAAAGTTCCTACAGATCGCTTTCCCCAAGATCACAGGTAACTCAACCTGGACACAGAAACACTTTGGCAGCAGTAATATTACTAACTTCTTCACATCCAAAGCTATGGTTCCAGTTTTCCCCAATTTCATCACTCCTAAGCGAAATTTACAGAAAGAAAGCAAAGACTACGATCTGTGAATGAGTTTTACTTCAGAATGTGGATTTGACATAATTTGTAAAGGAGATTTTTGTACTGATCTGATTATTTACACATAAGAAAAGGTATAATCATATTTCTGTGTTTTTATTTACTTGTTTGTTTTGCTCATATCATCTTTGAACTAAAATGACTTTTTAATATTCTCATAAATGATAATCATTTATCCATCTGATCGCCTCCCATATCTGCTTTTTCAAAGCTTGACTAACATCAAAAGATGCTAAGATATTTAGAGAAATTGAAAAAAAATAGAATTAAAACTTCATTTCATCAAAGGGGGGGTGAAGAGGGCTAACAAAATGACATGAGCCACGCAGATGTAGTTGTTTGCAGGGTGATTATTGAATTCAAGGCTATTCTAAAAAATAGGATAAAACACTTTAAGATGACTTTGAGAAAATCTCAGACAACCCTATGTGGTACAAATAAGGAACTGAAAGGCCTCCTGCAGGGAACGTGGCTGAGTGAGTTTGGACCTACGTGTCCATTCTGGGCCGCCACAGAGACCAGTGTCCCACACCTTCCCCCTACTACCAAGGCAATTAAGATGCTCCATTTCTTATATTTTCATTTATATAGATGACATCTTATGAAGTCCATATTTCCAGTGGTTCTCCACCCAAATATTTCTGGTTCAACATATGTAAACGATACAACAAAGAAACTTTCAAGGAGGGGAGATTGTTAATAGTGGATAAATAGTTCCTTAAAAATGCATTGTCACTTCTCTTTCTTAGTCAAACATTATTGTATGACATTGTGAAGCTGATCCACCTCTTCCTCCATGTTCTCCTTTCTCCTGCGAAAATGTTTGTGCTCCAAGAGGAAAGAACACCTGTCCAGTCCTGCGTCCTCAGTCTAACTTGCTCATGAGTAAGGACAGAGACATCTCTAAACAAGGCACTGAATATCAAAGAAACTTATAACCCATCTCATGTCAAATTTATCATGGATTTAAAATTCTGCCTTCTCAGTTACAAGAATACTGGGTTGTATTTTAGAAATAGCTGTATGTAATATTAAGAGGCAATTCATTCAGGTGACAGCAGTTATATTTGCATATGCCCAGTACCATTCACTTCACTTTTCATTAAAGGTGTAATAACCTCAAACTACCCTAGACTATAAAAATATAAGAGGATTGTGATAACACAGCATTAAAGTGACAGTAAATCAGCAGAAACATAACATTAGATTTTCTAGTTCGGTTACTTCCCAGACTGTAAATACAGACCATTCTTCCATGAAGTTATAGATATTTTTCAAAAAGCACAACTGACCTATCTTACAACCTGCTCTTAAATCAGGGATATGAAAGCAAATTTCGATGTGGAGGTGACCATATTTTATAATGAAAACTACAGCTGGAAAAAATACTTAATTACAGTTATCTAATTTGCAACAGTGTTATTTCCTATGGCAATGCACTAAACTGTATCCATGAGAATGCTAATGAAACCTTCCTCTGAAGCTACTCGGGCTTATTTACTATTCCAAATGTTGTACTATTGCTGAAGTTTCTAAAGTATTAAAAGGGAAAACCATGGAATTACCAAAATTGTATAGCTATGTTGGAGTTTCTACTCTAAAATTCTGTTATGAAGAAACATCGGTACTTTTAAACATCTACATATTTTTCCCTACTGATTTATGTAATTTTGATTCTTCCAGAAATTTAGTAAACAAGTTACATGAATGTTAGTTAATGAAAAAAAAGTATCCCTTTAATAGAACCACTGTTTTGATTTCAGTGTATTTCTTTCCTATGTATTTGTCGTATTTGCACAACATTCTAACCTCTGTGTGGTCCTGATAGAATTTCTACACCATTCCATATTCACACTCCAGGTAAGAAACCCCAAGCTTAAAGAAAGTGACAGAGAAATAATTCCTGTGGTTTCTAGAGGCATCCTGGAGATGAACAGAGATTCTCTGATGCTCTGGAAAGGTAGGCAGTGAAAGAAACCTTTATAGTAAGAGATTCCAGAATTCCTACGTGGGTGAATTCTGTGAACAATGGGTATAAGCTCTAACGATAACAAAACATTTATACAGCTTTCTAAAATTTACAGGGTGGCCCCATAGAAATGTTTGCAGCTTATTAATCCAAAATTCTAACAAGCTACTAACTGTTCTACTTTACGGATGGGAAACCCAGTGTCCTTTCTTCAAAATATTTACTCCTAGGAAGAGAGTGGGGAATTAGCTAGCAGTACTCAGCTGAAAATAGTATCCTCTCACCCTCTTCTCTCCATAATACTGTTCCACAGAACTCCATACTGTAAACAACAGTATTCCTATCCACCAATGTGTTTCCAGTCAATGATGACAGAATAAGAATTGGAAATTAAATAATCTAACTCTAGTATTCTTCTTCTTTTTTTAAAATATTTTATTTATTTGACAGAAAGAAATCACAACTAGGCAGAGAAGCAGGCAGAGAGAGAGGAGGAAGCAGGCTCCCTGCGGAGCAGAGAGCCCGATGTGGGGCTCGATCCCAGGACCCTGGGATCATGACCTGAGCCAAAGGCAGAGGCTTTAACCCACTGAGCCACCCAGGCGCCCTCTCTAGTATTCTTCTGCGCCCCTGCTTACCCACTGTGTGTGTGTGTGTGTGTGTGCACTTAAGTACTGTGGACATCTGTTTCAATCTCTAATACCTGACTTGGAAAGAGAATCCTGGAGTCTTTGATAGATCTCTCTGGCTTCTAATAGTTACCTTTAAATCCATCTCTGTGCAATATCTCCCCCTAGAAACTGGCATCTAAAAATGCATTTCAGAAAAGCAATATATGTAATATCCCAAGTTTACTGGGGAAAAAATTGTGCAATTGAATTCCATCAAATGTGCAGTCCAAATCTAATATTAAGCTGCCTGACTATATTTTGCACTTTCCTTGATTAAAAAGGGGCACAGAATAAAAAATCTAGTACACAGTGATATAGTGATATAGCACATCAGTGACTTTCTCTGAAATATTTTCAGTCTAACAATCAATGAATGGATTTTAATGCCAGACATATAATGAAAACTATCCCTCATATAATAACTGACCCAAACACAAGTTACATTCTTATATAAGTTGTTGATTATTTTAGTGTCAGAAATCAAACTCAGAGACAATGCTGAAATAGTAAACAATTTTTTAAGTAAAAGAACTGTAGCAGTTGAGTTAAGTTTTCTTGTAGAAGAAAATATTGTTATGAAGGCTGAAAAATACGTGAGTAACAGCTATAAACTTCTCTAAAAATTTGACTTGTACTGGCTACAAAAATCGCAGGCTTAGAATCTTTCCTTTCTGATAAGTAGTTGTGTGTCCTTGGGCAAATTTTTCTCTCTCTGTTATGGAATCCTTATCCATAAATGAGAAATACCTCCTCAGTAATCAACCTCAATGCAATGGTAAAAAAATGAAAAGGAAATATTTATGCCAGAATACTTAGAGAGTATTACTTTTATTCCATTTCCCATCTTATCAACCTTAAAATAATCTATTAATCATTAATTTTAATATGGTATACTATTTAGTAGGAAATGCCTTAACCAGTCTATATCAGAACATTTATCTTTAATACAAATAATTGAATAACAGGACATCCAAGCTATAAAGATGTAAAATTCAGAAATATGCTTACGGAAATAATATAGATGGTAAACTCACTATTCCTTTTACCAAAAAATACTTCCGTACTTCCCTAGAAAAATCAGCCTTTCAAGTATCTTTGTTCACATTATTATTTATATAGACTGTGTTCCCTGATCTCTTCCTTCAAATAAAACCCTGCTCATCCTTAAAGTTCCAGCCCTCAGTCTCTTTCTCTATTTCAGTTCTAATCACCTATATTGCCTTTACCATACCACAGAAACTTTTCTCCTACTCACAAAATTATCTGACATATGTTATATTTGTCTCTCCCTTCCATGTGCACTGAGGGAAAATTGTTTATATTATATACTGGTATTGAACACATTAGTACTGGACTTATATAGACATTAATTAGATTTAATGCTTATACCTAGTATTGTCTGGCCTTGAACAAATTATCCAATGAGTTACTTATCTTTAAAATGTTAAATTGTTACTGTGAATATTGATATGTATATAATGCATTTGGGTAGGGCCTAACATATAATGAGCACTCAACAGATGTTAGTTGCTATAGTTTTTATTATTATTTACTTCCCTTTCCATAACACCCAACATGGTACTTGCCACATGATTTGTGAACCAAAAATACCTGTAGTATGAATAATCCCTTTTAAAAATGTAGTGTTGAAGATCAGCAGTAATGGGCACATTTTAAGTTCTTTGTGTTAAACAGATTTTTATTCAACATAATTGTGTTCAGTATTGGTGATTTGGTTGACTGCACTACCAAATCTCAATAACACGCTATTTTATCCTACTATTAAGAGACACTAATCATTTTTATTGATGCTGGTTCTCTGACTTAGTGAAGTGTCTCAAATAACAACCTTATAAAGCCAGGGAAAATAAAACTAAGCACAAGGTAGAGATAATGAAGCTAATGAATGATTTCTGTTCTGAATTTCCTCATATTGTCCCATGACTATGTATGTTTGGAGATGCTCTGAACATGCATTTTGTCCACATGCCCCAAAACCAAAGGTTATCATATTATCCAGCTTAACCTAGAATATTTGCATCCTATAATGGCCTGCTGAGATCAAGAATAAATTGAAAACATAACCACAATAACAAAATTATAGTTACAAGCGGTTTCATCAGCAGTTTTAATGGCTAAAATTTTAGAGCTTCAAATTATGTTAGAAGAACAATAATTTCCCTTCTCTGACATCTCCTGGCTTACTGCTGCAGTCAGCAGATTGCAAAGTGACAACAGAAAATAGATATTTGCTTTCAAATGAAGTCACTGAAGAAGCAAGATACTTAGGGGTAACTCATTTATTCCCTAACACTCCATTAGTTTCCTTTTTCTCTGTATATCCTTTTTTTAAAAATCTGTATCAAAAATGATTTATTATTAGAATAAGTTTTATGTTTCCCTGCTCACAAATTTTGAGTTGGTAGTAGTGGCATGAGACTTATTTTTTTAAAGATCTAATTTATTTATTTGAGAGAGACAGAGCGTGTGTGTGTGTATGTGTGTGTGTGTGTGTGTGTGTGTGTGTGTGCACGTGAGAGCAGGGAGAGGGGTGGGAGAGAGAGAATCCCAAGCAGACTCTCCACTGAGCACAGAGCTTACCTGGGGCTCAATCCCAGAACCCTGAGCTCACAAGCTGAGCTGAAACCAAGAGTCAGACACTTAACCAACTGAGCCACCCAGGTACCCCACCATTCTACTTTACTTCATCCTCACAATAGGCTAGATATTACAAAGTAAGTTCTTTGCTAGAAAGACCTGGGCTAAATGGGATTAAATATCTAAGAATCAAGTAAAGTTCTTAATTTGCTTAATGTATAAAAGCTGTTACACAAAAAGTCTACAAAGATTGACACTGGTATTACAATATAGTTTAATGTCTCTTCTTGTACATTATATTATTTCAAGTTTTATAAACCTTAATTGGTTAAAAAGAAATGCATTCTTCCAAAAGCTGTCTAGCTGGTGCCCTCTCTTGTAGCATTGCTATTATTAATCTACTTTTTAATAAATTAAAGCATTTGAATGTTCTCAATAAATGGTCACACACATGGAATTAACTATTTTTTGAATTATTAACTAGCACTCATTTACAATAAAAATTTCATACTCCTCCTGACAAACAGAATTTAACCATATAAAGCATATAAAGATTTAATAGAAATTACAACAAGAATGCTGACCTATATTTGAAACTGGGTATTTAAATAATCAGATATTAACAATAAATCCCAGTGACATGCTTTTTATGTACACTGCTGACATTGTCATGATGCTTATATATGATGATAATTCAGTCACAGGACCACAGTGTGCAAAGTTCAGGAATTTTCCAAATGATGTTTAAGCGAAATTTGACCTTTCAAAATTCAAAGACAATACCTAATAGCAGATTTGGGCTGAATACAGCTTTATATTCTTTTTCACTCATTTATATTTTATCAATGTATTAAATATTTATAAACTATTAACTAGTAGTTGTTAAATATTCCAATATCATGCTTTATTATATTTCCTTAAACATTTATCACTGGTTTTCTCTGGACTTAAAATTTTTCATATTTAGCCCACATTATTTTAATGTTCAGAAAGAGAAAAATCTTTTTTTAAAATCGTGTTAACACAAAACCCATTCAAATGTTTCCTTAAGAGTAAAACTGTACACCATTTTAATCAAAATAAATCATTAAAAAATTTTATATGTAAAAAACATAGAATAAGTTAAATGAGAAGTCCAAATGATGGTTCTCTTTGAAGTCAATGTAAATCAGAATTTCAACCAGTGTCTTTGAAATACTTCTGTGATGGAGGAAGGAAAGAAAGGAACAAGAGAAAAGAGAGATAAAGGGAAGGAAAGAACACACCATCCTTCATGACCAGATTTAGCAAATCCAGTTGAGTGGAATTTCAATAAACTTTGTGACACTGATAATATCAACTCAAATGTCATCTATTCTACATTCCTATTACTTTCACAGAGAAGTGAACTAAAATTTGAAATTTTCATCCAGTTTTCAGTTTAAAAGCTTGCCTTTATTTTTTACTTACCTAAGCTTAAGACTCATTCAGAGATTGAAGTTGTCAAAAATAAGACATGTAATCATGGAAATGTGTGAGTGTATATTTGCCAACAACATGTACATGTATATAAGTGTGTGTACACACACACATATATAGATGCTCAGGTAATAGATGGGTATATATGCATAAATATATATATACACAATATATATGCATACAAGTACAGAAACACAAACACAGATAAGGATGTATACAAATAGACACAAAACTGTTATGTAAGATGAAAACAAATGGGGAAAAAAGATACTTTGTACAACAATGTTGATGGCAGTTTAATTCATAATAGTAAAAACTAGAACCAACTCAGGTGTCCTTCAATGGGTGAGCAGTTAAACAAAGTGTGACACATCCAGCTCATGCAATGTTATTTGGTAATAAAGAAGAATGAACTGTTGATGTAGGCAATATAGGAATTTAGAATGAATTTTGTGCTTAATAAGAGGTGGGTGATTTCACATATTCCACTAATTTTAAAAGCTGAATTGCAAAGAGCCTTTTATAAGATAGATGCAATCAAATATTCTACTTACTCAGAATTAATAATCAATAAATTATTGATAAAGAATTAATAGAATTAATAATATCAATTAGTGGAATTAATAAATAACATTAAATATTTATTGTGTTATAATATTATATTATATATAATATATTTTATATTACATTATGCATTAAGAATATATTATATAATATTAATGTTATATATAATATGTAATATTATATACCTATTATATATAATATTAATATTATAAATAATATATATTATAATATGAATGTATTTATTAAAATAAATTAATTAATAATAGGCTTAATAAATTCTACTTACTGAGAATTAGATAAGAAAAAATATTTTTTTTCCTTATTTGTTGAGTCTTAAACCTCTAACAAAGTTGTCATGGAATTTATTAAAAATCAACCTAGAGGGGTGCCTGGGTGGCTCAGTGGGTTAAAGTCTCTGCCTTCGACTCAGGTCATCATCCCAGGGTCCTGGGATCAAGCCCCACATCAGGCTCTCTGCTCAGCAGGAAGCCTGCTTTTCCCTCTCTCCTGCCTGCCTCTCTGCCTACTTGTGATCTCTGTCTGTCAAATAAATAAATAGAATCTTTAAAAAAAAAATCAACCTAGAACTTTGTAACAGAAATCCATGCTCAGGAAAATACTGAAGCTTCATGGAAACAGAACCTTTACTATCTTTTAAAATATGTCTGTCTAGTGATATAGATATTTAATAATTTTATAGCTTTACAATATTCTTTATTTTCTTATACTTTGAATAATCTTGAGATTATAAGCATAAGAAATGTGCAAAAAGTCTTTGTTTCTAAAACATATATATACATATATATTTTTTAATGGGACTAATTTATTGTTTGCAAATAAGTGTTCAAAACCAGCTGTCCTGTTCTGTCCCAGTGCTCCTTATTGATTATGTCACTGTTCCCTCACTGGTAGCTGAGTACATCACGTAAGACAAATGAAATGAAGGAATGGAATGCTAAGCCTAGTTTACCAGACACTTGTTTATTTTTTTAAGATCTTACTTATTTTTTCAAGAAAGGAGAGCAAGATGAGCAGGGGGTGGGGGGGATGGAAGGCAGAAGGAGAAGCAGACTCCCCACTGAGCAGGGAGCCGGGTGTGGGATTTCATCCAATCCTAGGATCCTGGTATCCTTAACCAACTTAGTCACCCAGGCACCCATTTAACTTTAATAAAAGGGTATTTTGGCTACCTGAGTCAGGATGCAAGCTGTACCTGTGCACTCAAGCTGTGTGCCTTCTCATCCCACCTCACTCCAGGATCTTACCGGTGGCACTGCTATTTACAGAGGTGTTCTGATTGTAAGCTTTGTGGGGGTGGGTGGAAGAAGCAAAAGAATGGGAACAGCATGAACACAGTAGTGACATGAAATCTCTGATTAATCCCTTGGAGTAGGTTTCAGTCACAGTGGAAAAGGACTAGGAACTGATAGGACTGACTCCTTAGATAATTTGAGACAGGTAAATGTACCAGCTGAGAGAGTGGAATGATTTTGTGAGCACTGGGACCCCTCTGTGAAACAGAGCACAAAGGCAGACCTGACTGGGGCTCTGCTTTGCATACAGAAATGTTTTCTTTCTCCCTGAATGGAGGCCAAACTCCTGGAAGACCAAGAGGAAGATCCCACACAACTGGCTCAGGCGCTGGCATCTCAGGGTAGGCAACTCTTTCTAATGATACTGTGTACTTCAGATGTGTACAAACAGAAAGGGAGCAACAAAAGAACATCACAGCACCACAAGAAAACTGCAGAGACACTTTGCTTTGAGAGTATCAAATGAGGGTGTATGGGTGTGTCCCAATATAAGTAGAGGTAATTTTGAGAAAAAATAATATTTCTACTTGGATTTCAGAACCATTTGGAAAGCACATGCATCAGGGAGGGTATGTGCTATAGTGAGTGCTGTGAAGTGTGTGAACCTGGCGATTCACAGACCTGTACCCCGGGGGCTAATAATACATTTTAGGTTAATAAAAAATAAAAAATTAATTTAAAAAAATGCTAGCACATGTATATGTAATGGCTATTGCTGAATGACATTTAGTTTTGTTTTGCAGTCATGAGTTCGAAATTTGTTGAACTCTGCTTTCTTGTGAGTTTTACTAATGCCATGTTCCTTAAACTGTTTTTGCATTCCTCAGAAAAATGCTGAATCTCTTGTCCATACACATTAAGGTTTCGCTTTGGTTACTGAGGAAAGACTAGCATTCCTGGCATGGCCAAACAGTTTCCTAGGATTGTGCATGATATGAAAACTGAGACTGGTGATACATTATTCTGATTCTCTCTAGAGAAGTGCTAAGTATGTATTAAAGCCAAAAATGAATGAAATAAGGCTACAAGGATCAAAAAAAGGATAAAAGGGTAACAAGGGTAAAGCATACCAGATGAGGTACATATGTCAGCAGCAAGATTTAAAAAGTTGGTAAGAAATTTGTTGCTAAAACAAACAAAACGTGGATTTCTGCTTCAAAATCATGAGTAACTAGGAGCTTGGTTATACCACCCCTTTTCACAACATAACAACTAGACTCCTGATAAGATGCTTGCTTTGAGGAATCTATAGCTTTTTAGAGGTGGCAGGGATTTCCAAGACCACCTCCACAATTGAGAACAAAGAGAATAACTAACTAGAACTGAGCCTGGAGGCACAAAGAACCTGGGTTCCTAATACTTTCAGACAAAGTGTGTCACTGAGTCATAAAGGCCAAGATCCTAGAACCTGGTACCCAAAATGTGAAAACTAGTATTTTAGTATTAGAAAGTTGGCACAGGAGAACCCAAACGAGGGAGAGTCAATGTGATAGGAAGCCAAGATAAATGTGTGAACAACAGTGAGGAGAAGCTTGTATCAAGATTGAGTAACAAGCCAATACAGGGACTACGGGATCAGTAATGACAAAGGAAGTCAATTTTGAGACTCCTGATCTGATGCAAAAGCCTCCAAAAAGACCACTGAGATAGAAGATAATTATCTCTCCCCAAAAGGAAAGTATCCCTCATTAGCACTTCAGGTTAATAGGAAGAATGACATCAATAAACACAGTAACAGATTTAGAAAACCCAGAGCTAAAGATATTAAAACTCTGAGAACTTCTGTCTTCTGCCCATTTCTTGACTGGATTACCTCTTTTTTGGGTGTTGAGTTTGATAAATTTTTAACAAATTTTGGATAGTAGCCCTTCATCTAAGATAAGGCATTTTCAAATATCTTCTCCCATTCTGTAGATTGTCTTTTAGTTTTGTTGACTGTTTCCATTGCTGTGCAAAAAGTTTTTTATCTTGATAAAGTCTCAATGGTTCATTTTTGCTTTTCTTTCCCTTGCCTTTAGATACGATTCTCACAAGAAGTTGCTGGAGCCAAGGTTGAAAATGTTGCTGCCTGCATTCTCCTCCAGCATTTTGATGGATTTCTTTTTCATATTTAGATCTTTCAACTGTTTTGACTTTATTTTGTGTATGGTATAATAAAATGGTCCATTTCATTCTTCTGCATGTGGCTGTCCAATCTTTCCAACACATTTATTAAAGAGACTGTCTTTTTTCCACTGGATAGTCTTCTTGCTTTGTCAAAGATTAGATGACCATAGAGTTGAGGGATTTCTCTGTTCTCTATTCTATTCCATTGATCTATGTGTCTGTTTTTGTGCCAGTATATCCAAAATATGGAAAGAATTCAGATGTCCATCAGCAGATGAATGGATAAAGATGATGTAATGTATATATACAATGGAATATTACTTGGCTATCAAAAAATGAAATCTTGCCATTTGCAATGACATGGATGGAACTGGAGGGTATTGTGCTAAGCAAAATATGTCAATCAGAGAAAGGCAATTATATGATTTCACAAACTTGAAAACAATTGACTTTCAGGAAGAAAAATATACACATTCAGGGAAGTCAGAATCTCAAAGGAGGTTAAATGTACATCGCAGCGGACACATTTGAAAAGAGAATCAATGAACTACAAGCCATATCTAAATAACTTATCCAAAGAGAGATAAGAAGAAGGAAAATATGCAAGTTTAAAATAAGACAATCTCAGAAGAGGGTAATGAAAAGAAGGAAATGAAACTATTTTGTAACACATGATGGCTACAAATTTTCCAGACTAATAAAAAACCAACCAAACAAACAAAAACCACATGAATCCACAAATCCAGGAAGCATAACAAATAAGGAATCTGCACTTGACCATCATGAAGTATAATTTTAATTGAGAAACTTCAACTAAAAATCTTTCTTGTTAGTTAAAAGATAGCCCCCTCTACAGATTTTTCGCTGAAGATCTTCAAGATGAGTTTCAGATTCCAATCTGTATGAACAACCTTTCTTAGAAATACTGATGAAAGGGGCACCTGGGTGGTTTAGTCAATTAAGCATCACACTCCTGATTTCTGCTCGGGTCATGATCTTAGGATCCTGTGTGGAGCCCAGTGTGGTGCTCCATGCTCAGTAGGGAGTCTTCTTGGGATTATCTCTCTCCCTCTCTCTCTTTCATGCTCTCTTTCATGTCCCCTCCCTGCTTTCATGCTCATGCTCTAAATAAATAAATACATACATACATACATACATAAGATCTTAAAAATAAGATATGCTGATTAAAATACCTGATATAAAATGTTAACCAAAATAAAGGAAACACATTAAAAATACCATACTATGATTTAAAAAGTAATAATCTTCATATTAAATCATGCATTATATACAAAACCTTACTCAAAATGAAAAAATCTAAATGTAAAACTATTGAAGTTTTAGAAGAAAACACAGCAAAAAATCTTCATAAGTGGATTTGACAAAGAGATTTCAAACATGAACCAGAAGCATGATCCACATAATAATCAATAAATTAGACTTATCAAAATAAATAACATTCCTGCTATACAAAATAAACTATTTATTGTGTGAAAAGTTAAGCTATGGACTAGTAGAATATACTGACTGGCACATCATTATTTGGCAAAGGCCATGAATCCAGAACATTAAAAAATTCTCAAAATGTATTCATAAAAATCATTGGAAAAGATACAGTATCTGTCCTGATTAAAATGCTTCAAAGTATAGGGATAGAGGGAACATTCCCCAACTTCATAAAATCTATTTATGAAAAACCCACAGCGAATATCATTCTCAATGGGGAAAAGCTGACAGCCTTCCCTTTGAGATCAGGAACACAACAAGGATGCCCACTCTTGCCACTGTTGTTCAACATAGTACTAGAAGTCCTAGCAACAACAATCAGACAACAAAAAGAAGAGGTATTCAATTGGCAAAGAAGAAGTCAAACTCTCTCTCTTCACAGATGACATGATACTTTATATGGAAAACCCAAAAGACTCCACCTCCAAACTAGTAGAACTCATCCAGCAATTCAGTAATGTGGCAGGATACAAAAACAGTGTTCAGAAATCAGTTGCTTTCTTATACACTAACAATGAAAAGATAGAAAGGGAAATTAGAGAATCAATTCCATTCACTATAGCACCAAGAACCATAAGATACCTGGGAATAAATCTAACCAAAGAGGTAAAGGATCTGTACTCGAGGAACTACAGAACACTCATGAAAGAAACTGACGAAGACACAAAAAGATGGAAGAGCATTCCATGCTCATGGATCAGAAGAATAAACATTGTTAAAATGTCTATACTGCCTAGAGCAATCTATAGTTTCAATGACATCCTGATCAAAATTCTACCAGCATTTTTGAAAGTGCTGGAACAAACAATCTTAAAATTTGTATGGAACCAGAAAAGACCCCAAATTGCTAAGGAAATGTTGAAAAAGAAAAACAAAACTGAGGGCATCATGTTGCCTGATTTCAAGCTTTACTACAAAGCTGTGATCACCAAGACAGCATGGTACTGGCACAAAAACAGACACATAGACCCCTGGAACAGAGTAGACAGCTCAGATATAGACCCTCAACTCTATGGTCAAATAATCTTCAACAAAGCAGGAAAAAATATACAGTGGAAAAAAAAGACAGTCTCTTCAATAAATGGTGCTGGGAAAATTGGACAGCTATGTATAGAAAAATGAAACTTGACCATTCTCTTACACCATACACAAAGACAAACTCAAAATGGATAAAGACCTCAATATGAGGCAGGAATCTATCAAAATCCTAGGGGAGAACATAAGCAGTCACCTCTTCGACATCGGCCACAGCAACTTCTTTCAAGACATGTCTCCAAAGACAAAGGAAACAAAAGTGAAAATGAACTTCTGGGACTTCATCAAGATCAAAAGTTTCTACACAGCAAACGAAACAGTCAACGAAACAAAGAAGCAACCCACAGAATAGGAGAAGATATTCTCAAATGATACTATAGACAAAGGGCTGATATCCAAGATCTGTAAAGAACTCCTCAAACTCAACACACACAAAACAGATAATCATGTCAAAAAATGGGCAAAAGACACAAACAGACACTTCTCCAAAGAAGACATACAAGTGTCTAACACACACATGAAAAAAGTGTTCATCATCGTTAGCCATCAGGGAGTCTGAAATCAAAATCACATTGAGATTCCACCTTACACCAGTCAAAATGGCCAAAATCAACAAGACAGTAAACAACAAGTGTTGGAGACGATGTGGAGAATGGGGAACCCTTTTACACTGTTAGTGGGAATGAAAGTTGGTGCAGCCACTTTGGAAAACAGTGTGGAGATTCCTTAAGAAATTAAAAATAGAGCTACCCTATGACCCTGCAACTGCACTACTGGGTATTTATACCAAAGATACAGACATAGTGAAAAGAAGGACCATCTGTACCCCAATGTTCATAGCAGCAATGGCCACAGTCACCAAACTGAGGAAAGAGCCAAGATGCCCTTCAACAGAGGAATGGATAAAGAAGATATGGTCCATGTATACAATGGAGTATTATGCCTCCATCAGAAAGGATGAATACCCAGCTTTTGTATCAACATGGACAGGACTGGAGGAGATTATGCTGAGTGAAATAAATCAAGCAGGGAGAGTCAATTATTATATGGTTTCACGTACTTGTGGAGCATAAGGAATAATACAGGACATTGGGAGATGGACAGGAGAAGTGAGTTGGGGGAAATCCGAGGGGGAGACAAACCATGAGAGACTGTGGATTCTGAGAAACAAATTGAGGGTTTTGGAGGAGAGGGGGTGGGGTTTGGGTGAGCCTGGTGGTGGGTATTATGGGGGACACGTATTGCATGGAGCACTGGGTGTGGTGCATAAACAATGAATCTTGGAACACAGAAAAAATAATAAATTTTTAAAAATTTATTCATGAAAAAATAAAACTCCCAATTAACAAACAGCCAAAAGACTTGAACAGATACTTTGCCAAGGAGGATATACAGATGAAAAATTAACAATAATTTTTCAACATCATTAATCATTAGGGAAATGTAGATTAAAATCAGAATGAGCTACCAGAAAGGCTAAATAAATAACAATAGTGTTAATACCACATGTGGGTGAGGATATAGAACTAATCAACTCACTCATTTATTACTGGTGGGACTAGAAAATGCTCTGTTATTGCATGAAGCATTGGGTGTGGTGCATACAAAATGAATCTTGGAACATTAAAAAAAAAAAAGAAAATGCTCTGTCACTCTGGAAAATAGCATGTAGTTTCTCACAAAGCCATGTATGTACTCAGCATATGACCCAATAATTGCACATTTGGGCATTTATTCAAGAAAAATGAAAACTTATGTTAACACAAATAGCTCTGTATGTGTGTGTATGTATATGTATGTATGTATGTATGTATGTATGTATATGTATATATCTCCATATATATATCCATAATAGCATAAAACCAAAAACAAGTAAAATTTTCTTCAGTAAATGAATGGTTAAGCAATTTCTCATACAGCCATACACAGAATACTACTCAGCAATAAGAAAAAATAAACTTATGCTACACGAAATAAGTCTATCAGAAAAAGATAGTTATGTCATCTCACTCATATATGGAATTTAAGAAACAAAACAGAGGATCATAGGAGAAGAAAGCAAAAAATAAAACAAGACAAAACCAGAGAGGGAGAAAAACCACGAGAGACTCTTAATCATAGGAAACAGACACTGTTGCTGGAGAGGAGGGTGCTGGAGAGAAGGGGTAACTGGGTGATGTACAATAAGGGGGTCATGTGAGGTAATGAGCACTGGGTATTATATAAGACTGACCAATCACTGGTCTCTACTTCTGAAACCAATAATACATCGTATATTAATTAATTGAATTTAAATTTCAAAAAAAGGAATGAACTATTGATACATGCCATAACTTGGATATATCTCAGGGAATTATGTTAAATAGAAAAAGCCAATCTCAAAATATCACATATGGTATCATTCCATTTATATAACCCTGGAATGAAAAAATTACAGAGTGATTATACAGAGCTCAGAGGTTGCCAGGAATTAGGGATTAGGACAAGAAGGAAGGCAGCTGTGGCTAAGAAAGGGTAGCTCAAGAAATTCTTGCAATGGGACTGTTCTGTATCCTGACTATTATAAAAGTCACATAAATCTATACCCAAAATAAAATTACATGAAATTAAATACATAATCAGGTAAAACTATTGAAATCTGAAAAAAGCCAGTTATATTTATTTGACGTGTTTGGTATTTTTTTTTAAGATTTTATTTATTTATTTGCCAGAGAGAGAGTGAGCACAAGCAGGGGGAGTGGGAGGCAGAGGGAGAAGCAGGTTCCCTGCTAAGCAAGGAGCCCCATGTGGGACTTGATCCCAGGACCCTGGGATAATGACCTAAGCCGAAGGCAGATGCTTATCCAACTGAGCCACCCAAGTACCCCTGGTATTTTTGATTTAATTAATCAGTGTTACATTTCAGAGTACGTATTATTCTGAAGTTACCACTGGGAGAAACTGCATTGAAAGCTATATGTGTGATTTCTCTTTTTTTTTCTTACAAATGCATGTGAACCTACAATTATTTCTAACAAAACGTTAAAAGATATATGTATTAAATTAAAAAAAAACACAATGAGATACCATTACATTATATTAGAATAGCTGAAATAAAAACACTGACATTTCTGGGGTGCCTAGATGTCTTGGTCAGTTAGGCATCAAACTCTTCATATTGACTCAAGTCATGATCACAGGGTGGTAGGGTCCAGCCCCACACCCAGCGCTGCCTCTAGCCCCCTCTGGCTCCAGGCTTAGGGAAGAGTAGTCTTCTCTCCCTCTGCCCTTGCCCCCGCACACACATGCTCTCTTTCTCTCTCAAATATATAAATAAATAAATAATTTTAAAAACAAAACAAACAAAGACCACAATGACATCTCATGTCAGCAAGGAGGCAAACTAACGGAAGCTCTCTTATATTGCTGATGAGAATATAAAACGATAGTTCCTTTAGAAACAGTTTAGCACTTTTTCATAAAGTTAAACATACACTCCCTGTATGACTTACCAATCCTACTTCTGGGTATTTTCCCTAAAGAAATAAGAGTTTATGTTCACATAAAAAACCGTACCTGGACATTTATAGCAGTTACATACATAATTTCTAAAAACTGGCAACAATCCACATGGCCTTCACTGGGTGAATGAATATGAAAACTACCATATTGTATTTTGGGCCCTTGGAAGCCTCTGGGTGAATCATAAAGGCATTATGCTGAGTGAGAGAAGTATTCTGCAAGAGACAAAACTAGAGTGACCAAGAATGTATCAATGACTTTTAGGAGCTAGTAGGGAGAGGAGAGTGTGACTACAAAGGGATAGCATGAGGGAAATTTGGGGGGTGACAGAACGTATCCCGATCGTGGTGATGCTCAAATGGAACTATGTAATTGATAAAATCCATAGACATATGTCCGAAAAAAAAGAATTACAGTATATTTTAATTTGAAAATATAAAATTATTAAATAATAATGGTTTCTGGGTCTGTCAACTTAAACTAACTGCTTTCATTTATAGCAAATCCCCAGTCTAATTTTTTCAAGTCCAACCAGGGAAATCAATAAGTATCTGAACACAAAGACTCATCACCACATGTCACTAAATGATGCCCTAGGGTTTTTTTCTAGAAACTCCTGAACATGATGTTAGGTTGAAGCTAGATATGAGCAGTGGAAGGAATGCCTGAGGCAGAGTCCCAAGTCCTTGACGTGGGCTAGAGACCAGGATAGTGATAAGTAGGTTACACATTTAGAAGTGGAAAAGCACAACATCCTGACCTTGTGAGTTCCAAGACCCTGGAAGCTTCCAGACTCCTTGGGACTAACAGACCAAGAGCTACAGATGGAGAGCAGGCACTCTCCTCTTCTGCCTCTGTCCAAGTTACCCCTAGTCTCATTATAATGCATTTGCATGGCAGTTCTAGCCCTCCTCCCAGGAAGAAAGGCTGCCCAGAGGGTTCTGGTACAAAACCTAGAGTCAAAAACTCCCTCTCGCAGCAAGTGGGAGGAATCCCTCAAGCAGCTTCCATTGTACCTCACAGCTCCTCCTGCCTAGAGAGACCTAACAATATCCAAATCCCACAAAAACACAGCAGCAGGTTCTACCTGGAAGAAACCACCTGCTCTCCCTTAGAGTCTACTGTTCCTTTAGTAAAATTGCTTTCTGCTTTCACTTTGGGGGCTGCAGATCTCTAATTCTTTATTGTATCCATGCCAAGACCCGAGGCACAACGATTTTCATGCACAACTATACCCTTTTCTTCTTTTACCAATGTCCTGTCTTCTTTAAAAATTATACTTGCCAACCATCAATAACAGCCCCTAAAGATTAACCTTTTAATAGAGAAGATAGCACTAATGTTTCTACAATTCTTTTATGTGTGCTTTTCTGTCGCATTTGTTTGATTTCCCTCAGTAGACTTTAATATCATCAACAGTAGCTATCAAAGAATCAAAAACTCTCAGGTTTGGCAAAACACTAATTTAAAATATTTAAAATATTATAATTATCTAACAAATACTTGTGTCTCTTCTGAATACACACACTAAGTGAAAGTCTCTGAAGAGTACATGCATTAAAGCAGTATCTTCCCTACTAATATCTCTTTTAGAAAATTCTTTTTAATATTAATTCAAGAAAGTCATCAAATATTTATTAAGCAACTACCAACTGTTGGCACTTCTTTAAATTTTTAAAGCCAAAATGCTTTCCAAGAACTACTGTTCATACAGCAAATATATTTATGAAATATATATTGTCTATTTGTTTTAGCCACAGTACCTTGAGTGAGGTATGGTGAGACCAAAGGCATCTCACCAGACAGAAGCTGCAAAGAGTTTTAATGTGTTGCTTTCATTGTTGTTGTAGTAGTAGCCCCAGTTCCCTGGGGAGAAACAGCATAAGGCCACTCAGGGAAGCACTACTCTGGGTCACAAGGCAGAGGAAGGGAGGGGAACTGTGAGCTAGCATCTTTATTGAGGTTTCCATTGGAAGTTAAGGGTGAGGCAGGGCAAAGAGTTTAGGAATAGTTAATTTGAATAATTTCAGCTAGGTTCTCAAAAACAGGGATTGTCCCTGGATGTCTAGGGCCTGGCCCTGGGGGCAATTAAGGTGAATGTACAGTGGCCAGCAGTGTGAGGGCCTTATAAGGAAGGTGACTGGTAATGTCAACTTAATTGCTGCTCAAGAGGAACTGACCGGGCTCTATACCTAGTTACATTTACCACTGTCCTTCACATGGACTATTACAGTATCTTCTTTTTTTTTTTTAATATTTTATTTATTTGACAGAGAGAAATCACAAGTAGGCAGAGAGGCAGGCAGAGAGAGAGGAGGAAGCAGGCTTACCGCGGAGCAGAGAACCCAATGTGGGGCTCGATCCCAGGACCCTGAGATCATGACCTGAGCCGAAGGCAGAGGCTTTAACCCACTGAGCCACCCAGGCGCCCCTATTACAGTATCTTCTTAACTGCCCTCCCTATTTCCCACATTTACCCAGTACCAAATCCTCCTCCCCAATACAGCACCCAGAATAATCCTTATAATATACAAAATCATATAACTCCCTAGCTTATAATATTTAGTGGCTTCCTATTCTTTAAGAGTAAAATTTATCATCTCCTGTGTGCTTGATTAGGTTCTATTTCAGGATTTCTTTTCCTTTAGTGCCTGTGGTTCTTGGTCACACTGCTTAGAAGAATGTATATGGCAGATTAGACCAAGAGAGGTGGGCAGCAAAGTTTATTGAATGTTAGTACAAAGCTCTGGAGGAGAGAGGGGGACTCCAGAGGGTTGCCTTTGGAGTTTCTAAGTCTAGGGGTTTTTATGAGTTTGTTGGTGGGCTGTGTTAATCTGATTAACCCTCCATGTGCCTGTTGTCTGATCTGGTTTTTGTCCATGTGCTCATCTACCTATCAGGAAGTTGTTCACAGAGGGAAGGGTGGAAGGCTCTTTTCAGGGTGGTGTGGAATAACAGGATTGAGTCTTTTTCCTTTAAAAGGTAGTTTCCTCTCTTGCACCTGCCTGCCTTTCTTCCCACTGTTTTCCATTAGTTCTATACCATTTGCCACTCCCAAATACTCTCAGTAACTTTCTAACCTCGTCTTTTATAATTTTCCTGTTAACTCATCCATCTTTAGTAAGAAAGGCCCCCATGCTTCTATGTTAGAGCCTTTGAACTTGCTATTCCTGCTGCCTGATATATTCATTTCCTAGAGATTTTCATTGTGTGCTCTTTGGTCTCTTTCTATTCTTGATTCAAACAACAACTTCTCATGAAAACAATCTATCAGTCCTTTACAAAATTTAAATACTATGCAACATGGTCCATCCCCTATCTTCCATTATTTTCCTCTATAATATATCCCATCTAACATACAGATGAGGATGAATGAGAATGTGAGAAATTTCAAGTCAGGCATGCTAATCAGGAAACTATTGCAATAGTTGAAAAATAATTGCAAAACAAAACTGTGGCGGCTACAGTGGCATTACCAGGAAAAGAACAGTTGTAAGTTAAAGAGACAGAGCATTCAAGAGACAAAGAATTCTTGACTAATTGAATATAATGATAAGAGAAAAAGATCATTTCCTGATTTCTGGATTTGGTGATTTGGCAAATGACACTCCCAGTTCCAGAAATTCAAACTACAGGAGAAATAACTGTATTTGTGGAAGAGGGTGGTGGTTAATGGGTTCCAGACAGGCAGTATTGAGTTTGACACTAGAACATTCTGAGGAGAGTTTCCAGTACGATATATTGCTCTAGAACTTCCTAAAATAAACCATACTAGGCTGGATTTCCAGACTATGGAAAAGAAAGTAGCTCAAGTTCTGAAAACGACTCAAGATCGACAAGAAGCCAGAAATAGAGTAAGGAAAGAATAGCAGAGAAGGGAAGGGACAGGTAGGGGAGAGAAGGGAAGACAGGAGAGACAAGAATGAGATTTCAGAAACATCTGAAAGGATATTTAGGTTAAAGCAGCTTTATTTAGGATTAAAGCAATGAAATAGGAACTGTAAAAGACTAGGAAAGGGTATGAAAACAAGAGAAAAAAGAAAATTTTTAAGAGTAGGTAGAAGTCAACAATCTGAAGTGTCTCATGGGAAATAGATAATTGAGATTTAACTTTCCATGGCCATTGGATTTTGTCATTAGGAGCTCACTAGGGATTCATGATGAGTTCTACTGTTATTCACTGGAATCATACAGAAAATAGAATCCATTATCTTCCACACCAAAACCTTTCAAATAATTGGAATCAGCTATTTGAGGCTTTTTTTCTTGAGGTTTTCTTCTCAAAACTAAGTATGTTTTGATATTTAAATATCAAACTCAGTTTGCTAAAAGACTGCAAAAGTTCTACTCTGACTACTCCCAATTCTATCTTATGGCACCTAGTCTCCCACTGATTATCTTAAGGCACCTAGTTGAATGTTTAAGTGCTACAAACAGTTGAATCTTCAGAAATTTTGTCTGAAAGGGACTTTGAGTCTCCAAAATTGAAGACTTGGTTTTAAAAAGGAGAGTCATTTAATCTGATAATAATTAAATTGTGAAAACCTAAAATCTTAAAGAAAAAAGTGGAAAGGAATTCCTTGGAAGTTAAAATTACAAAGTTAAGCCCATTGGTGATTTCTTTATTACCTGAATTTGCCTAAGAAAGGCCTCCAATTTACTATAGTTAATAAAAAATAATTAAAATAATGCATCAATGCACCACCTGTATCATTTCTATCTAGATAAAAAGGTCTCAATGTCTCTTTTTTAAAGAGGGAGTACTTCATATTCTATACAGATATGTTCTGAGACCCCAGTAGATGCCTGAAATTACAATAGTACCAAGCCATTATGTGTATTACGCTTTTTCCTAATAATACATGCTTATGATAAATTTAATTTATAAATTAGGCACAATAAGAAATTAACAATAGCTAATAATAAAATAGAACAACTCTAACAATATACTGTGATAAAAGTTATGTGAATGTGATCTCTCTTCAAAAATCTTATTGTACTGTACTCACCCTTTTTCTGATGATGATGTGAGAGAATAAAATGCCCACCAGCTAAGATGAGGTGAGGTGAATAACGGGCGCTGTGACATCGTTGTAGGTTTCTACGGACCTTCTGACCATGTCAGGGGAGGATCATCTGCTTCTGGATCACAGAAAAACACAGGTGACTGAAACCACAGAACATAAAACCATGGATAAGGAGGGACTAATGTAATCTGAACTTCAGGAAAATTCATTAGATGCTTTTAAAATCACAGAGAACAAGATGAGAAATAGCCTACTATGTATGAGAAATGCAAAGGTGGCTTCCCATTTATTTTTGGTATGTAAGTTAAAAAATACTTGAAAATAATGAAGGAAAACTTGATGAAGTAAGATATTTGTATAGTATATTAGTTTATCTAAAAATAAAGTAAACATTCAAAGAGATTTTGGAATGTTAAAATATTTTACATGCATCATGATTTTATGACGTATACATTACAAGATACTATCAGCATTTCGTTAAAACACTTATGCCTCACTTTAAATGAATTAGCCATATTCACAGTTCTGAAGAACTGGATTTTTGTGCATTTGCTGCCGTAAAACTGATTTGTAAAGGAGCTTACAATTTATCCTTAAACATAAAATAAAAAAAAAAATTATTAGTGGCTACCTCTAGAGACTGCATTACTATGCGAACTTAGCTAAACTGGAACTCCACTTCCCAAAACTCTCTCCCCTTTATTGGTAGAACAGACCATGCAAGAAATTTGCAAGAGATGTGAAAGGTGGAAGTGAAGCATCTGCCATGTTTACACTTGAAAATTCAGTGTACTGTTAAATCTAATGCAGATAGTAAGCTATCAAGGATCTTTTGCTAGGGTGATCAATCTTTCTGATTTAACTGAGATTGTCCCAGTTTCTGTACTATTAAGTCTCCTATCCTGGGAAACCCCTCAGTGCTGGGAAAATCAGGACAGTTTGTTGCTCTACTCCTGGCCTGCCTTGGTGGGACTCATCTCCTCCAGCCCAGAGTGAACTGAACTTGGACTGGACTTCTTTAGTTACTCTGACTCCTGACATACTTAGCTTCGTGAAGAAAGGCATTATCTTTTCCAGCAGGTCACCCAATCATCAAAATTAGAAGCTAGGATATAATAAAAGAAAGATGGTCTTATTCTGTTTGACCTTATTCTTCCAGTCATCAGTGGAAGTTTCACTTGCCTTTGTTTCTTCCCACCTTCAGGTCTGTCTCTTTTTCTCTTTAGTGTTGTCTGCTCCACTGCCTGCCTGGCTGCCTACAGACCAGAAACAAACACAGAAATAACAGCCATAGTAAACTGTTTACCAAGATCCCATAACCACATCATGGTAAATCCCTATAATAAACTATTTACTCCGTATCACCTCTCTGCTTCTCTGCTCAATGATTGATATATCACCAATGATTTTGTTCAGTCATCACCTACAGAATAAACATAGCTATTTTAGCAGTAATAATAATTATTCCTTGTATCACTATAGTATTATATATCTATTAAGTACTTATATAACATGAATTTATTGGTCACAAAATTGGAAAGCAGAACTTATATTAATATATCCATTATAAAAAGACATATGAAATAAAACTTTGCTCTTTTTTGTTATTAATAATTTCTCCTCTCTAGAAAGTAATTAAAATGGCCATTTGGCTGGGCATTTAGATTATATAAGCTCTTCTACCATTCTCAAGAGTCAATGTGTATAACATGCACACAGGTAACCAAATGATGAATAATCATCTTATGTTAGAGAATCCAACTTCTGGCTTAGCAGTTAAATCAACTTTCTTATTCCAATTTACCTGAATCTCAATCCATGTTAACTAGTTATTTTTTTTTTTGGACCAGTAAGTTTAATTGTAAGTACCTAAGAAAGAATTTAGGCTTTATTGACTCAAACCATAAGTCAATATTCTTAATTCAAGACTTTAATGCCAATATCTTTATTTTAGGTTTGAATATTTTTTCTTAGGCATTAACAATACATTTAATTTGGGCTTCTATAATCCATTTTTATAACACAACTATTCGATAGCAGTTTTTTTCTTCCTCTTTGGCTTCTATTTACCCTGTGCTCTCTTCCTGCATGACTGCTCCCTAAACCAAATTGCCCCAAAACCTGCATAACCTTAAGGTCTCTCGCATGAGTTCTATAGTTTATCTTATGGCATCTGTCTTTTCCCGTATATTTAAATGGTGATTATTTGTTCACAAGACCTACACTTAAATCACGAATAAAGGAGAAATATAATGTGTTACTTCAACAGATACAGAAATTTGATATCAAATATCATATTTAATTTGGAAAAATTAAAACTCATTACACGCGCGTGCGTGCACACACACACACACACACACACAGAATAGAAAGACCTACCTTAAACTGAAATTTTCTCTCAGAAATCAGAATTTGAAAAGGAAGCCAGCTATTACCATGTCAATTTCATGATGTCCTGGAGGTACTGACCAGTGCAAAGAGGCAAGGGAGAAAAAAGAAATAAAGTTATTATTATTTACAGAAAATATAATTATCTACAGTGAAAAATCAAACATATAATCAAACATAAAAATCAAACAGTAATCAAACATAAAAATCAAACAGTAAACTATTCAAAGTAAAAATGAATTTAGCAATGTTGATGGATATAAGATCAATAAACAAAATCAGTTACATTTCTATTGCTATTCTATATGCTATGCTACATGCTATTTATTCAAAATAAAACTTGAGGACAATATCATGCATAAATTGTGTCAAAAAACATTAAATATTTGATAATAAATTTAACAAAAATTATGCAATCCTCTACAAAAAAATAGAAAACATTATTAGGAGAAATTAAAGACGCTCAAAGTTAAAAGGAGAAACATGCTATTTTCATGGATTGGAAACTCAGTATCATGAAAATGTTAATTATTCTCAAATTGGTCTATAAATTCAAAGTAATCACAACGGAAACCATAGAAGGCTCGGTTTGTGGGTTTGTTACACCTGTGTTTGGATGTGTACACTAACAACCAGATTCTACACAGTATATGTAAATGAAATGGACCAGTATTAGTCAAGAAAATTTTGAAGAAAAAAATAAAGCTGGAGGATCAATGCTACTATCAAGAAATATTAAAAGCCACATCAACTAAGAGTGTTATTTTTAAATACGAGACAAGAAGACAAGTGGAACACCACAGAAGATGTAAGAAAAGAACATGTGTATGGTTACTTGATTTACAAAAAAAAAAGTGAGTGTGAAGTGCATTGGATCTTTTCAATAAATAGTGTCATCAACTGGAAAAATCAATTTTGGCAAATCTATTATAGATGTATGACAGCCCTAATTTAGAAATATAATAAAATTTCTAAATGATAATAAAGAAAAAAAAACTTTATGACTACAGCAGGGGAAAATTTCTTAAACATCAAATTAAAAGCATGAACCATAAAGAGAAAAATTGGTAAATTGCATTACATTGAAATGAAGAGGTCCTATCCACCACACACACACACACACACACACACACACACACACATATACACACAAAATTAAAAGTGAAAAGCCCAGTAAGTGTGAAAGATGTTTCTAATAAAATACTTGATATACTACTAGCATCCAGATACATAAAACACAAGTAACATGAAAATAAAAGATGACCAATGAAAGAAAGAGCAAAAGACTATTCATAGGCACTTCCCAAAGTCCAAATAGCCAGTAAGAAAGTTTTCATGCTCATTATTTATCAGGGAGTGTAAATAAAATCACAAGAGACTGTAATACCCCCAACATGCTTATAACACTCACATGTTTACTAGTGTTGACTATGTGCCAGGTAATATTCCAAGTGATTTACACATATTAATTTCACTAATCTCCACACTAATGTTAGTACTATTATTATCATTCCTGTTTTTCAGATGAGGGAACAAGGCAGGAAAGGGATAAGAAACCATCCAAAGTAAAAAAGCTACTAAGTGAAGGAGTGGGTAGTAAAAGGAGCTCTGACTCAAGCCCAGGGGGATTAGCTATGATGTCCACATGTTTAACTTAAGTTATACCACTTTTCAAACTAGAAGAGTAAACATAAATTGAGTCAGACTTTTAAAATCTATAAAATATTTTTGAAGAGTAATAAATAAGATCTAACCACTGTAAAATATACCTAACTTTTTAAGTAGAAAGATATAAAATATATTTTTCTGGAATTAATATATCATTTTACTGAAATTCAAATTAAAACCTCATTGTTTGTCTCTTGAGTGAAATAAGTCAAGCAGAGAGTCAATTATCATATGGTTTCACTTACTTGTGGAGCATAAGGAATAACATGGAGGACATTAAGAGAAGGAAAGGAAAAGTGAATTGTGGGAAGTCCACAGTCCCTGACTGTGGACACTGAGAAACAAACTGAGGGTTTTGGAGGGGAGAAGGATGGGGTGTTGGGTAAGCCTGGTGGTGGGTATTGTGGAGGGCCCGTATTGCTTGGAGCACTGGGTGTGGTACATAAACAATGAATCTTGGAA
Organism: Meles meles; assembly: GCF_922984935.1. Lineage (NCBI taxonomy): Eukaryota > Metazoa > Chordata > Mammalia > Carnivora > Mustelidae > Meles > Meles meles. Next base: position 90,671,272 of record NC_060069.1, on the reverse strand, counting down.
CACTGAAAAAATAAAATTAAATGAAAAAAAAAAAAAGAATAGAAAAATGCAATTTACACTTTACAAAAAAAAAACTCATTGTTTTATTCTGTTGGGAAATGGATAGAAGTCATCTTAATATTAATAAGAAATAAATCATTAGAATAGCCATGAAAAGTATGAAGTGATGAACAAAAGACTTGTTAATGAAGAACTTGAGTTATGAGATATAAGAAAATTCTATAAAACCATTGTAATCAAATCAATATGACACTGAATTTATAGTACTCAAATCAATATGACACTGAATTTATAGTATTCAGCAGGATAGACAAATAACTAGACTGGAACAGAGAATCTACAAATAGAGAATTTAATATGACTATAGTAGGCAGAATCTAAGATCTCCCTCAAGTTTCCAATCTCCGAGTATATACACTCTGTATACCCCCATCCACTGAGTATAGGCGGAACTTGTAAAAATGGTAAGATTTCATTCCCATGACTAGGTTACATTATATGGGAAAGGGATTTTGCAAATGTATCTAAAACCCTTAATCAGTTGGTGTTGAGTTAAAATCAAAACTGGTAATATCATCTGTGAGTGTGGCCTTTCAGGCCTACTCTGCTGGGATAGACTGGAAGTAATTATCTTGCTGCCCTGGAAGCAGCAAACAGACATGCTGACCACTCCCTATGGAGAAGGCCACATCAGAACCTGAGAATGGCTTTTAGGAGTTTAGAACCCCCAGGTGACAACTAGCAAGAAGGTGGTGACCTCTGTCTTATAAATGTAAAGAACTAAATTCTGCTCTAAACCAAAAGCACAGAGGAGTCCCTGTCTCAAATGACATCAAGGTTCCAGACAACACCTTGATTGCAGCCTGATGAGACTGTAAACAGATTAGTAGCTAATCCATGCCTGGACTCCTGACTCACAGAAACTTTGACATAATAAATATGCATTATTTAAGCTGCCAAATTTTTAGTAACATTATGCAACAATAAAAAACTAACACAATGACAAAACTGACATTTCAATACGATGTAAAAAGATTTTTTGTTTCATAAATTATACCAGAAAACTATATACCTGAAAAAAGAGAAAAATTTGAGTCTTATCTCCTACCATGTTTAAAATATATTCAGAATACTATAATAAAATGTGTAAAAAAATACAAAAAAGGACACATTATGCACAATTTAATTGTGGGAAACATCTTAACCAAGGGAGGAAATCCAGAATCTAAGGAAAAAGATATATTTATACAAATAAATGTTTAAAATCTTTGCCATGGCAAAAGTTATAATCAAGTTAATAAGCAAGATTAGACTTTGATAAATATTTACAAAACATAGTATCAAAATGTGATTATAAGTAAAATATGCATTGAACTCATAAACTAACAAGAAAAAGACAGAACCTAACAGAAAATGGGCAAAGGAGAAGCTGTTAGCAAAAGATCAACAAACAACAAACATTCTAACTCACAACAAATCAGGAAAACAAAAATAAGGAAACAGGTATTACTTAATGTAGCAAAAAAAAAATTTTTTTTTAAATCATAGGACCTAATGCTTATAGGGATATAAGGAAAAACTTATTCTCATTGGTTGAAATGTAGATTTTTCTAGCCATTTTGAAAAAGCAAACTGGAAACACCTCTTAAAACTTCAGGACAGAACAAGCTCACTCCTGAAAAATTAACTTCAAAAGATAAAAGTACCCACCTGTAAGCATATAAGTAATCAAAGGATATGGGTGGCTGATTTTTATTAATGTGCTATTTATTTTATTTTCACAACTGACTTCTATTACTGCTATAATTTGGAAAACTGCAAGTAAGGAATATCATTAGAGAAAGAGAGAGAATAATAGTAAGAATGGCTTGTATTTATATAATAATTATTATGTGTTAACCACTACAAACATTTTTTACATATTAACTCATCTTTTTGATAATTTTATAAGGTAAGTACTAATTTTGCTTTGAAATATGAATTGTTCAAAAACACATGACTAAATAGTAGTAAATACGAACACGGACAGGAAGTCTGATTTCAAAATCTTCAACTTTTAACCACTCAATCTGCATACTATTGTACTACAAGCAAAGGATGAGAAAAGAACGCTTTAAGAACCCCAGAACAGAATGCTAGAAATCTTGCATGGTAGTTGACATGTTTTTATGTAAATATCTTCTGAGACATTAAACTTCAACTGGCAGGAGGATTTGAAGACAGACATCTGTGTAACAAATACGAAAAGTCAAAGATGCTTTCTAAAATGAACTTTAGTTCCCAAATGTACAGCACATCCATGTCAAAAAGACAAAAACAAAATGTAATAACTCTTATACAAATCTCTGGGATCATGCTATATTTAACCTATCCTTCCTGTTTTAAGAAACTGAGAACCGAAGAGATTAGTGTTTAGTATGAGATGGGTTTCTTATAAATGTACTTGCTGTCAACTTCTCCAGCTGGAAAATATGAAGAAATAAACACAAACCAAACACAGCAATAAAAGATAATCTTTTACAGTTAATCAGACTTGAACTATTTTGTAAATAAAATTTAGGGTATCTCTTCAAAATTATATGTAATATGAACTGTAAGAAAGAAATGGATAGTGTGCAATCCATGTAGACTAAATAATGACACCTCCCCTAAAAATTAATTAAGTTTATCTTAAAATGAAATTTCAATACAGCATCAAATCTTTGATGATCATTTAATGCCAACAGATGCTTTTCTTTATTAAAAATGATTACTCAGGCATGACATTAATAATTTATCTCGGAAAAACTATAAAGCAAACTTAAATCCCAAAGCTGTTTGCATCTCCTTCCATGTCAATGTCATGGGAAGAGTAACAAGCTAAAAAATATTTAAAATTCTATTCCAACCCACTGCTCAATTTCCCCTCTTAATAATAATTGTTAGAAGAAATTTTCTACCACCTTTCATGTTGTATTTTTAAGACAAGCAGTGAAACTTAATCTGTTATCTCCAGGGTATCCTCAGGTCCCCTCATGGAAATACGAGAGAAATACCTGAAGAGAGAATTAGCATCGAATTCTATTTAAATATATGTCATTATTTTCTGTCATTATCTTCTCAAAGTTCATTCTTCAAATTGGCTTAGGTATTGGAATTTAATGAATAAATTCATTCCTTTCAAAGGAAATGAAATAATCATTCCCTTGATGAAAAACAACCTCACATCTATTTTGTTACTAAGGCAACTAATATTTAGAAATTCTTAAGTTTGGTAATTTTTTTTATTATTATTTTTTTTCCATTTTATTTATGTTTTCAGCGTAACAGTATTCATTCTTTTTGCACAACACCCAGTGCTCCATGCAAAACGTGCCCTCCTCATTACCCACCACCTGTTCCCCCAACCTCCCACCCCTGACCCTTCAAAACCCTCAGGTTGTTTTTCAGAGTCCATAGTCTCTTATGGTTCGCCTCCCCTTCCAAATTTTTTTTTTTTAATAAACATATAATGTATTTTTATCCCCAGGGGTACAGGTCTGTGAATCGCCAGGTTTACACACTTCACAGCACTCACGATAGCACTTACCCTCCCCAATGTCCATAGCCCCCTCCCCCTCTCCCAATCCCACCTCCCCCCAGCAACCCCCAGTTTGTTTTGTGAGATTAAGAGTCATTTATGGTTTGTCTCCCTCCCAATCCCATCTTGTTTCATTTATTCTTCTCCTATCCCCCTACCCCCCCATGTTGCTTCTCCATGTCCTCATATCAGGGAGATCATATGATAGTTGTCTTTCTCCGATTGACTTATTTCACTAAGCATGATACGCTCTAGTTCCATCCACGTCGTCGCAAATGGCATGATTTCATTTCTTTTGATGGCTGCATAGTATTCCATTGTGTATATATACCACATCTTCTTTATCCATTCATCTGTTGATGGACATCTAGGTTCTTTCCATAGTTTGGCTATTGTAGACATTGCTGCTACAAACATTCGGGTACACGTGCCCCTTCGGATCACTATGTTTGTATCTTTAGGGTAAATACCCAGTAGTGCAATTGCTGGGTCATAGGGTAGTTCTATTTTCAACATTTTGAGGAACCTCCATGCTGTTTTCCAGAGTGGTTGCACCAGCTTGCATTCCCACCAACAGTGGAGGAGGGCTCCCCTTTCTCCACATCCTCGCCAGCATCTGTCATTTCCTGACTTGTTAATTTTAGCCATTCTGACTGGTGTGAGGTGATATCTCATTGTGGTTTTGATTTGTATTTCCCTGATGCCGAGTGACGTGGAGAACTTTTTCATGTGTCTGTTGGCCATCTGGATGTCTTCTTTGCAGAAATGTCTGTTCATGTCCTCTGCCCATTTCTTGATTGGATTGTTTGTTCTTTGGGTGTTGAGTTTGCTAAGTTCCTTATAGATTTTGGATACTAGCCCTTTATCTGATATGTCGTTTGCAAATATCTTCTCCCATTCTGTCAGTTGTCTTTTGGTTTTGTTAACTGTTTCCTTTGCTGTGCAAAAGCTTTTGATCTTGATGAAATCCCAATAGTTCATTTTTGCCCTTGCTTCCCTTGCCTTTGCCGTTGTTCCTAGGAAGATGTTGCTACGGCTGAGGTCGAAGAGGTTGCTGCCTGCGTTCTCCTCAAGGATTTTGATGGATTCCTTTCTCACATTGAGGTCCTTCATCCATTTGGAGTCTATTTTCGTGTGTGGTGTAAGGAAGTGGTCCAATTTCATTTTTCTGCATGTGGCTGTCCAATGTTCCCAGCACCATTTATTGAAGAGGCTGTCTTTTTTCCATTGGACATTCTTTCCTGCTTTGTCAAAGATTAGTTGACCATAGAGTTGAGGGTCGATTTCTGGGCTCTCTATTCTGTTCCACTGATCTATGTGTCTGTTTTTGTGCCAGTACCATGCTATCTTGATGATGACAGCTTTGTAATAGAGCTTGAAGTCCGGAATTGTGATGCCACCAACTTTGGCTTTCTTTTTCAATATTCCTTTGGCTATTCGAGGTCTTTTCTGGTTCCATATAAATTTTAGGATTGTTTGTTCCATTTCTTTGAAAAAAATGGATGGTATTTTGATAGGGATTGCATTAAATGTGTAGATTGCTTTAGGTAGCATAGACATTTTCACAATATTTATTCTTCCAATCCAGGAGCATGGAACATTTTTCCATTTTTTTGTGTCTTCCTCAATTTCTTTCATGAGTACTTTATAATTTTCTGTGTATAGATTCTTAGTCTCTTTGGTTGTACATTAAAAGGATTATTCACCACGATCAAGTGGGATTTATTCCAGGGCTGCAGGGTTGGTTCAACATCCGCAAATCAATCAATGTGATACAACACATTAATAAAAGAAAGAACAAGAACCATATGATACTCTCAATAGATGCTGAAAAAGCATTTGACAAAGTACAGCATCCCTTCCTGATCAAAACTCTTCAAAGTGTGGGGATAGAGGGCACATACCTCAATATTATCAAAGCCATCTATGAAAAACCCACCGCAAATATCATTCTCAATGGAGAAAAACTGAAAGCTTTTCCGTTAAGGTCAGGAACACGGCAGGGATGTCCATTATCACCACTGCTATTCAACATAGTACTAGAAGTCCTAGCCTCAGCAATCAGACAACAAAAAGAAATTAAAGGCATCCAAATCGGTAAAGAAGTCAAACTATCACTCTTCGCAGATGATATGATACTATATGTGGAAAACCCAAAAGACTCCACTCCAAAACTGCTAGAACTTGTACAGGAATTCAGTAAAGTGTCAGGATATAAAATCAGAAACAAAGTTTGGTAATTTTTATATACCATCAGTAAATGGGCATCAAGCCACAACAGAAGAAAATTTCCACTTGCCAACAATATGATCATTCCTTTCTGGTAGAATATCTTTTCTCTACTTCGGGGCTATTTAATTATAGTTATAGAAAAGCCCAGCTCAGAATTCTGTGACACAGCAGAGAGACAACTGCTCACCATTCCAAGAAATTCAGCCCAGTCTTTTTAGGGGTTACATGTGTTTCAGTTAACACCAGCTACTACAGAAGCAGTTGGTGAACAGGGGAGTGGTATCAGTACATGCTGGTTGTTATGCTGGATCACGTGGGATTTTTTTCATAGGTAAGAAAGGCAGAAGAGAGGGAACAGAATTAGAACTTTTATCAGGAAAGGAAATAATTCCTTAACCTGGCTGCTGCACAGACAGGAGGCCTCCCATCTGTATTTCAAAAGCTCCTTCCCAAGGGCCTCCACGCCTCTTCGAAAGACTTTCCTGTCTCACAGCTCCATCTGCACCCAACTTCTCTCAATGGCCAAAAGCCAGCATTTCCACTTAATTGTGTTTGTGAATTTTGAGATCTTTTGAGCACCCTACTCTCCACTTGCTCCAAATTACCTCCAGGGGCCACAATTACTGTCTCTTGAGGACTCCGGATATAAAGTTACATAGGTCTTCAGTGATTTGCCCCTAAAATTATTTTCCCATAGGCTCTATTATTTCAAATGTGTGAAAGAAAGATCTTTTCTATATACCCTGTTATAGCAGAATACCTCTACTACTAAAAGGCATCTTATGGCTAATGGGGAACTAATTATTGGCATTTAGATATTATAAAGACATAACATAGTAATATTTACTAGAATAAAAATTATACTTCTTTAAAAGAACTATGTTTAAAAATGATCACTCAGGAGACAGTTTGCCATCAAATAATTTGTTTTATTAGTGAACTAAGGTTTATATTTAACCTCAAATAATATACTAGAAATATATGGTACCATGGACACACTGCTTTCTAAATTTTAGTCTGATGCCTGGCATATACTACATACTAGAATGTGATCTATACCATGAGATCACAAAGGCAGGCCTTGATCCCCATTAGCTCTGGCTGCTTTAAACATACACTTTGGAAGATAGGGTAAATTGGTCATCATTGGCCATTTCTCCCAATAATCAGTTCCTCCTCCAGATCAAGACTCCCGATTGCCCAGAAAATTATGCTACTCTGATATAAGACAGCTGTTCTCAAAAGGAGGGAATCACAATAAAATGAGAAGGTGAAACTTGAAAAATAAGCACCAGAAAGCCTAGACAAAGACAAAGACAAAGACATAATCTTTGGAATAAAGAAGAATATAAGAGGAGGGAATATGGTATTAAATTTCCTCATGTTGTGAAAGACTTCCCTTGGACAGGTTATTAAGAACACTCAAAACATAGGACATTTTTTAAAACAAAAATTATTGCCATCATTTAGATTGTAAATAAGGGCATCTTCTCATTCATCTATAATATCCCTTTCCAATTGCTAACTAATTGAATTTTTCTAAAAGAAGGCATAAATCAGAGTAAAAGGACGTTACTGAGGAATATTTATACATATTTATGTACAAATATGCTCAACTTTGCACAAAGGATGCTCTTTATCAATACTGATCTTTAAAATAAATTTTAAAGTTAACAATGAATTTGGGTGCTAAGCTCTCTATATCACAGAGATATTAGGTTCTGTCTACAAATACAAATAAGTTCTTGCAAGTCAATAGTAAACGTTTAGTCTAGTGGAGGATAAAGATGGTTTATGAGCCAAGATTTGTAACCTGTCAGAGGCCACATTTTGACAAACAAAATTTAATAGCTACTTGATTTTTAGTTAAGACTTTCTTTAGGTATATGAATTGTTGGGTCTGAAAATTATTATGGGACATTATTTAAATTAGTGGCAATTTAAAACTAAATATTAAATGCAGGCTTCTGCCTTTTATTTTATTCATCAAAACTGTATCTAATAGATGAGATCAAACTTCAAGCACACCTCCTCCAGAATCTGCAGTTTGGTAAGCCACTTCCATTTTCGGATACTATGAGAAACCCCTCTAATGCTCTAATATATATGAGAACAGAGAGATGGACAGAATTGGTGGCCATGAGGCGGGATGGGGAAGGATGGGGGGAAGTAATAAGGTAAGATAGAGGGTATTCCTTTTTTTTTCCCCCCTCAAAACTAAGAAATCCCAGAGACACATCATCCTATGATTTTTTTGTTTCTCTGGATGAAGTGTTCGGAAAATGTTAGGAAATGAAGAAAAACAATGACCTGGTAACGAAGCTGCTCTTATTTGTCCTCTGTCCTTAAATATACTTGGGAACAAACATAACAATTAAGAAATATTAACTGTATCTTTGAAATTAAAATCATGAGATTCTACTCCTGTTTAAAAAAAAGAAAAGCTCAATGTAAAAAAGGGATTCTTCTCCTCAACTTAACATATTCTTTTGCTATTAGTATAACATACCTCCTTCTATCATGGGATTAGTATACCCCAAGCACTGTTAGCTGTTTAATGCATAAAAAGTGCTGGACATGGCCTCTTAATTATAAATTAAAAGAATGTTTAAATATAGTTCACTGCCTGGTAACATAGGGAAAATGATGACTAAAAAGAGGACCAAAAAACTCTAAATTCCTGGCGAAATAAAATAGGACAAATGGAGATTGTACATCTCTTTTGGGGTGGTGGGGAGAGCCCAATAATTTAAATTAATGATGCAAATAAGCGAAGAATGAACCATATCTGTAACACCATTTGAATCTCTCTATGGGCAGAAGCAAGTCTGTGATGAGCCATCGCCACTACCTACTATGGTCTGGAGCCCAAATATACCCTCTCAGAGTCTCCGTCCTGCCCCAGGCAGCCAGCAATGTACTTTGTGGGTACCCAAACAGACTGGTCTTCACTTCTCTGAAAATGTCGCTGCCTTGGACAAGACGTGGACGCTACTGACAGGTAGGTGATTAGCCACCAGAAACTGATAAACTGATTATACCATTTATACGGGGAAGCACAGGACCTAGAATAGTCAAAACAGCTTTGAAAAAGAAGAAAAAACTGGAAGAACCACTATTTTATTTCAAAGTTATAGCAATCAAAACATGCAGAATTGGCAAAAGAGCAAACATATAAGATCAAGGGAACAGAACTGACAGAATTACACATATATGGTCAATAATATGTGGCAAAGGTGCAACATAAATTAATGGAAAAAGAACAGTCTTTCCAACAAATTGGATATGCATTTTTTCCCTGTCACTACCCTGAAAATGAACCTCAACCTTTGTATCACACCCCATGTGAAGAACAACACAAAATGGATCATAAACCTAAATATAAAATCTGAAGCTACAAATTTTTTTAAAGATTTTATTTATTTATTCAAGAGAGTGAGAGAGCATGAGCAGAGGGTGGGGGCGTGTAGAGGAAGAAGCAGGCTTCTCATTGAGCAGGGAGCCCTGTCAGGGCTCGATCCCAGGACCATGACCTGAGCTGAAGGCAGACATTTAACTGACTGAGCCACCCAGGTGTCCCTGAAGCTACAGAATTTTTAATAAAAAACAAACAAAAATAATTTTGTGATATTGAGTTAGACGAAGATTTCTTACTACATTAAGGTTAATTTTATGTGTCTATTTATTTGAAATATAGGGAATATAGTTAGCTGTTTGGCCAAACACAAGTTTAGATATTGCTATAAAGATACTTTTAAAATGTGATTGACATTTATAATCAGTTGACTTTAAGTTACTTTCCATAATGTAGGTGAAGCTCAACCAATCAGCTGGAGGCCTGAAGAGCAAAGGCTAAGGTTTTCTGAAGGAGTTCTACCTCCAGACTACAACATAGAAATTCAGAGTTTCCAGCCTTCAGATGCAAGACTACAGTATCAACTCTTTTTTTTTAAATTGTGGTTAAAAGAATATACATATGAGATATACTCTCTTTTAAGAAATTTTTAAGTGAACGATAAGTATTGTTAATTATAAGTACAATATTGTAGAGCAGATCTCTAGAACTTTTTCATCTTGCAGTACTAAAACTTTATATCCATTTAACAACTCCCCATATCCACTTCCCGCAGCTTCTGACAACTGCCATTCCCCTTTGTGCTTCTATGAGTTTGACTACTTTATATATCTCATACACATGGAATCATGCAGTATTTGTCCTTGTGTGACTGGCCTATTTTATTTAGCATTATGTCCTCAAACTTCAGTCATGTTGAGGCAATGACAGGATTTTCTTTTTTATGGCATAGTAATACATTAGTGTGTGTACATACCACATTTTTTTAATCCATTCATTCATCAACAGATAGTGTGTTTCTACCTCTGAGCTATTGTGAATAATGTCGCAATGCACATGGGAATTCGTGTTTTTTTTTTTTAAGATTATTTATTTATTGGGGCACCTGGGTGGCTCAGTGGGTTAAAGCCTCTGCCTTCGGCTCAGGTCATGATGCCAGGGTCCTGGGATCGAGCCCCACATCGGGCTCTCTGCTCCGCAGGGACCCTGCTTCCTCCTCTCTCTCTGCCTGCCTTTCTGCCTAGTTGTGATTTCTCTCTGTCAAATAAATAAAATATTTAAAAAAAATTTTTTTAAAGATTATTTATTTATTTATTTGACAGACAGAGATCACAAGTAGGCAAGGGGCAGGCAGAGACAGAGGAAGGGAAGTAGACTCCCTGCTGAGCAGAGAGCCCGATGCAGGGCTTGATCCCAGGACCGTGGGATCAGAACCTGAGCCAAAGGCAGAGGTTTTAACCTACTGAGCTACCCAGGTGCCCCCGCACATGGGAATTCTTTAATCCATATCTCTTGAAACCTGTTGCCTGCTGGCTTGCCCTATTAATTTCAGATTTACCAGCCCTTATACCCACAATAATGTGACCTAATTCCTTAAATCTCTCTCTTCTTCTCTGTCTTTATCTCTCCCTCTCCTTCCCTCTCCTTCTTTCTCATAATAAATCTTACTGGTTGTCTAGAAAACCCTGATTAATACAGTAAGGAAATGAAAAGACAAATCAAAGGCTAGGAAAAAGCTCTGCAAACACATGCTTGGCAAAATACCTATACTGAATCTACATAAGCAATTTTTAGTATTCAATAGTAAGAAGGAAAGCAATTCCGTGGGCAAAAGATTTGAACAGATATTTCACTAAGGAATATATATGAATAGCCAATATGGATTCTAAATAAGCACATAAAAAAGTACTCAACATAGTCATTTGGTAAACAAATTAAAATCACAATTAGATACATTTCTACATCTACTCCAATGGTTAAAATTTAAATCTGATATCTTTATCCAAAGATAAAGATTTGGACAAACTGGAGCTCTTACACATTGTTTTTGAGAATATAAATGGCATGGTCACTTATATTATGAACATACACCTACCATACGATCCATATGATCCAGCAATCCCACTCTTACCAAGGGAATTAAAAACATATGTCCAGGGACACCTGGGTGGCTCAACTAGTTAAGCTACTGAATCTTACTTTTAGCTCAGGTCATGATATCAGGGTTGTGAGATCCAGCCCCCCACTGTACTCGCACTCAGTGTGGAGTCTGCTTAAGACTCTCTCTCCTTCACCTCTCCACCCCCACCTTTCTCTCTCAAATAAATAAATCTTTAAAAAAAAGTCTAAACAATGACTTGTAAATAAATGCTTTAGCATTTTCATTTCTCATCACTCAAAACTGGAAATATCCCAAACATCCTTTACCTGGTAAATGTATAAATGCATATAGTATATCTACACAGTAAAATACTACTCAGCAATAAAAAGCAATAAACTTCTGATACATACAAAAACTTGGATCAATTTCAAAAGCAGTATACTGAATGAAATGTAAAAAGACACAGAAGCTTGAAATCAGGCAACGTGATACCCCCAATTTCGTTTTTCTTTTTCAACATTTCCTTAGCAATTCGGGGTCTCTTCTAGTTCCATACAAATTTTAGGATTGTTTGTTCCAACACTTTCAAAAATGCCGGTGGAATTTTGATCAGGATGTTATTGAAAGTATAGATAGCTCTAGGCAGTATAGACATTTTAACAATGTTTATTCTTCTGATCCATGAGCATGGAATGCTCTTCCATCTTTTTGTGTCTTCGTCAGTTTCTTTTATGAGTGTTCTATAGTTCCTCGAGTACAGATCCTTTACCTCTTTGGTTAGGTTTATTCCCAGGTGTCTTATGGTTCTTGGTGCTATAGTAAATGGAATCGACTCTCTAATTTCCCTTTCTATATTTTCATTGTTAGTGTATAAGAAAGCAACTGATTTCTATACATTGATTTTGTATTCTGCTGCATTATGGAATTGATGTATGAGTTCTAGTAGTTTGGAGGTGGAGTCTTTTGGGTTTTCTGTATAAAGTATCATGTCATCTGTGAAGAGAGAGAGTTTGACTTCTTCTTTGCCAATTTGAATAACTCTTACTTCTTTTTGTTTTCTGGTTGCTGTTGCTAGGACTTCTAGTACTAGGTTGAACAATAGTGGTGAGGGTGGACATCCCTGTTGTGTTCCTGATCTCAAAGGGAAGGCTGTCAGCTTTTCCCCATTGAGAATGATATTCTTTGTGGGTTTTTCATAAATAGATTTTATGAAGTTGGGGAATGTTCCCTCTATCCCTATACTTTGAAGCATTTTTATCAGGAATGGATGCTGTATCTTGTCAAATGCTTTTTCTGCATCAATTAAGAGGACCATATGGTTCTTCTCTCTTATTGATTTGTTCTATCACATTGATTGATTTGCAAATGTTGAACCACACTTATATCCCATGGATGAATCCCACCTGTTCATGGTGAATAATCTTTTTAATGTATTGTTGGGTCTTATTAGCTAGGATCTTGTTGAGAATCTTGGCATCCGTATTCACCAGGGATATTGGTCTGAAATTCTCACAAAGCTGTGATCACCAAGACAGCATGGTACTGGCTCAAAAACAGACACAAAGATCAGTGGAACAGAGTAGACAGCCCAGATATGGACCCTCAACAGTATGGTCAAATAATCTTCAATGAAGCAGGAAAAAATATACAGTGAAAAAAATATACAGTGAAAAAAAAATTCAATAAACGGTGCTGGGAAAATTGGACAGCTATGTATAGAAGAATGAAACTTGACCATTCTCTTACACCATACATAAAGACAAACTCAAGACATGTCTCCAAAGACAAAGGAAAGAAAAGTGAAAATGAACTTCTGGGACTTCATCAAGATCAAAAGTTTCTGCACAGCAAAGGAAACAGTCAACAAAACAAAGAGGCAACCAACAGAATAGGAGAAGATATTCTCAAATGACACTATAGACAAAGGGCTGATATCCAAGATCTGTAAAGAACTCCTCAAACTCAACACACACTAAACAGATAATTATGTCAAAAAATGGGCAGAAGGCATGAACAGACACTTCTCCAAAGAAGACATACAAGTGTCTAACAGACACATGAAAAAATGTTCCTCTTCATTAGCCATCAGGGAGATTCAAATAAAAACCACATTGAGATTCCACCTTATACCAGTTAGAATGGCCAAAATCAACAAGACAGTAAACAACAAGTGTTGGAGATGATGTGGAGAAAGGGGAACCCTCTTACACTGTTAGTGGGAATGAAAGTTGGTGCAGCCACTTTGCAAAATGGTGTGGAGATTCCTTAAATTAAAAATAGAGCTACCCTATGACCCTGCAATTGCACTACTGGGTATTTATACCAAAGATACAGACATAGTGAAAAGAAGGACCATCTGTACCCCAATGTTCATAGCAGCAATAGCCACAGTCACCAAACTGTAGAAAGAGCCAAGATGACCTTCAACAGATGAATGGATAAAGAAGATATGGTCCGGGGCGCCTAGGTGGCTCAGTGGGTTAAAGCCTCTGCCTTCGGCTCAGGTCATGATCCCAGGGTTCTGGGATCGAGCCCCGCATTGGGCTCTCTGCTCCGCAGGGAGCCTGCTTCCTCCTCTCTCTCTGCCTTCTTGTGATCTCTGTCAAATAAATAAATAAAATCTTTAAAAAAAAAAGAAGATATGGTCCATGTATACAGGAGTATTATGCCTCCATCAGAAAGGATGAATACCCAGCTTTTGTATTAACATGGATGGGACTGGAGGAGATTATTCTGAGTGAAGTAAGTCAAGCAGAGAGAGCCAATTATCATATGGTTTTACTCACTTGTGGAACATAAGGAATAACACGGAGGACATTGGAAGATGGAGAGGAGAAGTGAGTTGGGGCAATTTGGAGGGGAGAGACGAACCATGAGAGACTATGAACTCTGAGACAAACTGAGGGTTTTGGAGAGGAGTGAGGTGGGGGGCTGGGTGAGCCTGGTGGTGGATATTATGGAGGGCATGTACTACATGGAGCACTGGTTGTGGTGCATAAACAATGAATTTTGGAACACTGAAAAAAAATAAATTTTAAAAAGACTGAATAGAAAGTCAGAAGCATTTGGTATACAGGAAAATTATAAAGTAGAATTCATTGTGAGATAATTTCATGGAATAAGAGGAACTTAAACTATGCTTTTGTAGCCAGAGTAGAAAAACAGAAGTAAAAGGAATAACCATACCACGTGGCAGCACGGATAACCACAACTGCTGCTACTGCCAAGTGAATGGCTAGACTGCAGCTACTCATAGTCCCAGAGCCACTAGTATCGTTACAACAGAAATGTTTTCTATGCTGAGAACAGGCTCTTTGGGCCTTGGAAAGCAGCCCTGGTTAAATGAAGTCAATAATTACCTGGTCATGTTAAATCTGCAAGAAACAGGCAACTTACAAAATGCAGAAGTAGAATCCAGTAAAAAGGCTGTATAATTAATAGATACATACTGTGGGAAGCCTTAAGTTTAAGATAATAAGGAGTATTACCTCTCAGAAGCTCTCCAGCAAGCTTAAACTCCAGGTGCCCTACTCATGAACACACTATTTATTGTCTCTTCCACCTTTCCTGCTTTACTTACTTTCCTACTCTTTCAACATGAATTCAAGAATTATCTTTGTATCCCCCTACAAAAAAAAAATAAAAAAAAATCCTTGCATTGAATTCTTCACTCTAGAATTTTGTTTTCCGGGAATCCAGACCAATAGAGAGTGTTTGTAGATGTTCAAGACTGATTATGGGATTAGAAAAATAATAGCATTTCAGGTAAGGTTTTCCATACCATGTCATTACAATTCTTGGGTTGACTTAGAAGAGAGAAAACTACTTCGAGCATGCAAGCATAGGATCATGAATACAATTCAATTCAATAAGTGTGTATATGGTATCTGCTATATGCACTACAGAAGGCACTGTGGGGATGCCAAAATGAGCCAAATTGCCCATGGCCACAAAATACCCAGTTTCCTTCCACTAAAATTCCCCAAAGAGACCATTAAAAAGACCCAAACAGAAAATCAGATTTCTCAAAGGTCATCAAATAACTTTTTTTTTAATTACTAGACTCTTAAATGTCAAGCTGAATGTTTATAAAATCCTGACCAGGCCACATAATGAATCAATCTCTCCAATGTCATTTATTTGGAAGCTGATACTAACAAATTTGGAGATATTCCCAGAACCAAGAATAAAAAGATATTTTCCTCTGGTAATGGACAGTAATTCACCTAACTATATTTGTTATTAAAACTAATCAGACAATTATCAAATGTGTTGTCCCTTGACAATAGGAGAAATATCACTGATTTGCTGCCTGGCCATAATGGTACCCAGTTCTTCAGCTCAAGGGTCAGGGTTCTTTAGAACTTTTCTTATAAAATTAAAAACTTTTGAAAGGCCTTGGAACACAATTCAACTATCTACTGATGGATGTCATAAACCTCCCCTCACTACCGCACAGTCATACATGTTTTTTGCCAATCAAGCTTAGTACACCTCTTCAGGAGTTCATAAGTATTCCAAACCTATCTTTAGTCTAGAATAACAAATTTTGGAAATTTGTCAAAATATGAGGGGCTCCAGAACTACTCCCCAATATAGTTGTTTAGAACAGAGCAGGTAGAGGTGTCTAGGATACTATGGGAATGCAAGAGAACAACCATGGTTAGAATACCAATGAACATGTCATTACACAAACGTTGTGTTTTCTCTGTGAAATTAAGCAATATTCAATTTTCCAGAAGCTAAAGTCATATAATATAATCTCTGGAACAAGTTAATTTTTATATTTTAATTACTTCCCATTCTGCTATAAAATCAGCATCCAAGTACATTAAGACATATCTAGATGAAAAGAATACTGGGAATGCTAAATAGTCCACTTACAATAAAAGTAAAACATCTTAATTTTTGTAAAAAGGCATTGCACTTTTAATTAGACATTAAGAAAAGTGGGAATAACAAGGCAGTTTCTGCCTTTGTCAGAGTGGCTTGGGTACCTCAGGAGAGCTCCAAAACAATGTTGCACACTAGACAAGCCCACCCCACAATGCCTAGCGTACTGTATGTGTGGCAGAATTTGGCCCATCTATAGACTTTAATTCCTGAAAATGATGCTATAAATATTATGCTAGAATAGTATAAAAGCTAATAAAATTTTATACTAATTCTCTAATCAAAACAATAACACAATTCACAGAGGTCCATTAGAGACAATTTCTGAATAAAAATCAGAAACTACACTAAATTTCAAGGAGAAAGATACACAGAAAATGCAAATATGTCCATTTTAAAGAGCTAAGTCTATCTTGCTGGTCTAATACTACATATAAGCAATTGCCTATGGCTTTTATCTGGACAGTAACTGAAAGTGCCTTCCAGCTAAAATATCCACTGTGTACCCTGTTACAGTGCCTAAATTCCCAACTATGTTCACTGCTTCATTCCTTTTGGTCTTATGCATTATTTTTATCAATTTTTTAAAAATTAAAATACCTACAAAAAGGAGAGCATCCTCTTATCACTGGACAACTTAGACTGCAGCTGCTATCTATGGGGACAGTACACTGAGTAAATATTGTAGCAGTGAGAGCATCAAGAATGAAGCATGAAAAAAAGCACTCCTGACTCCTTTGCAAAGAACCCAGTAGATAACTGACTAATCCTCTCAGAAAGGAGTTCGGATTGAATAGATCAAATACTTCCTTCATCATCTTAATTCAGTTGACATTATTTTCCAAGAAAATTAGATGATCAGGTAGGCAGGAGACATCAGAAGCCACGTGCTCTAACAACCTCATTATACACATAAAGACACTGAACCTCAGAGAAGTTGACTTGTCAAAAATTGAGCAGCTATCTGTTGCAACTCTATAGCCAGAACTCTGGTCCAAGTCAGAAGGTGAAGCTAGTCAGCTGTCTCTACCAAACTACTCAAAGAGGGGAGATGGAATATATAGAATGACTAGAGAACAACACTGTCTTTATCAAAAGTTCTTAGAATAAATGCCTCCAAGAATTTTTTTCACACACATCTGAAATTAAGCTGTGAGGAGCTGCTATGGCTTCTTGTAACACCCTCTACTTCATGACAAAATACTTCACTGATGTTTTCATTTGTCTATATCTCTCATAAAACTTGCCATCTTTCACAACAGGGACAATATTTTCATTTACGTACATCTTTAATATCTTGTATGGAAGTACAAAGACTTACAGATTGTGAATTTTCAATATATATTTGAGTAAATAAATAAAACAATGTTTATAGCAGAATTCCTCTTAACAGTGAAATTAGCCTAAGTGAATAGCAATATAGTATCAGTTAAACAAAACCTGGCAAAGACAAAAGACAGACTATTATCCATATATTAGAATGAAACTGTTGAAAAATCATGCCATAGAAACTATTCACTAATGTTGCAAGATAAAAATCAGTTCACTAAGCAAGGTGTTTCAATTTTTGTGAATAAATACCTGGCTAGAAAGATTAAGCATCGCATGTTAAAAATAGTTATTTCTGGGTTCTTATCTTTATTCTTGTCACTGTACTATGTTTCAAATACTTTGAAGGGGAGCCTGGGTAGCTCAGCCCATTGAGCACCTGACTCTTGGTTTCAGCACAGGTCATGACCCTGCTCAGAGCACAGGGTCCTAGGATCGAACCCTGCATCCAGATCCACACTCAGCACAGAGTCTGCTTGGGATTCTCCCTCTCTCTGTCCCTCTGCTTATCCCCACAGTTGCAGTCTATAAAAAAATAAATAAATAAATAAAATTTTTTAAAAAACCAAATACTTTGAAAATAGTCAATACATGATTTAATAAAAATTTAATATTTCCCAAAACTAACAAGTCCTGTTAAATAATTATTTTTTACATATAGTATTTGATAATGGGGGGAAGTAGTCATCTATCCAGATCTCCTATTTGTATAATGTCTTAAAATAGTACTAATTTTAACAATTTAGATTATAGAAAGTGATTTTATACTCTGGATCATAGTTTTCAATTTGAAAAAAAATGGACTAAAGGCTAGTGATTTGGGAGGAAACTCCTCCACCTGAGAAAGAGGTGATTATGTCCTTTCTCCTGGATTCATACAAATCTTTGAGAATCATTTGGGCAATCTATGCATCCATTTCATAAGTGAACAATGTGAACAATCCCTGCCATGAAGTTCATTGTGTGGTTAAATGAGATGGTGTCTTGCATAATGCTACACATTCAGTAACAGATAGCTCTTACTATTATCAGGCTGTCATTAAACTAAAAAGTCAAAAACCAAACTGGAAACTGGAAACTAACAGTAGAAGCACCTGGAATTATTTTTTTTTAATATTTTATTTATTTGACAGAGAGAAATCACAACTAGGCAGAGAGAGAGGAGGAAGCAGGCTCCCCGCTGAGCAGAGAGCCTGATACAGGACTTGATCCCAGGACCCTGAGATCATGACCTGAGCCGAAGGCAGAGGCTTAACCCACTGAGCCACCCAGGCGCACCAAAGCACCTGGAATTATTAAGGGAAAGTAAAGATGACGCATATATGATTTCATATATATATATACACACACATATATATTTTTATATATATATATGTATATATACTGATGCACCAAAAATAGGCACTAAACCATAAATTGATATGTAACACAGAACGTAATTACTATTATTCTAATTATTACCAAAATTTAATAGACTAGAGCTTGTGCTTTTTTAATTTATTTTTTTAAATTTATTTATTTTTTCAGCGTAACAGTATTCATTGTTTTTGCACAACACCCAGTGCTCCATGCAAAACGTGCCCTCCCTATTACCCACCACCTGTTCCCCCAACCTCCCACCCCTGACTCTTCAAAACCCTCAGGTTGTTTTTCAGAGTCCATAGTCTCCCATGTTCGTCTCCCCTCCAATTTTTTTTTTTTTATAAACATATAATGTATTTTTATCCCCAGGGGTACAGGTCTGTGAATCGCCAGGTTTATACACTTCACAGCACTCACAATAGCACATACCCTCCCCAGTGTCCATAACCCCCTCCCCCTCTCCCAACCCCACCTCCCCCCAGCAACCCCCAGTTTGTTTTGTGAGATTAAGAGTCATTTATGGTTTGTCTCCTTCCCAATCCCATCTTGTTTCATTTATTCTTCTCCTATCCCCCAACCCCCCCACGTTGCTTTTCCATGTCCTCATATCAGGGAGATCATATGATAGTTGTCTTTCTCCGATTGACTTATTTCACTAAGCATGATACCCTCTAGCTCCATCCACGTCGTCGCAAATGGCAAGATTTCATTTCTTTTGATGGCTGCATAGTATTGTGCTTTTTTAAAAAAAAGCAGGAACAATATAATGGCAAATAATAACTATTACAATCCAATAAATCTGGAGATAAATTTCATTACCACTGTGTTTCAGCAATTTATTTCCTGGAAAAAAAATTCTTTCTCTAATACTTGGTAAAAAGGGAAATAATAAGAATTTTATGAGGATTAAAGGTCAAAAAAAAGTGGAAGTTGGCATAAAGAAAGCAGTTAATAATATTACTTTTGATTCCTCCCATCATTCGGAAGAAACAGATCTACTAGAAAGGAGAAAAATCAAAATGATAAAATTAAACTTGTTTGGAAGTCTCAGAACAGGCACTTTGGAATGAAATAAGGATGAAGGCAAAAGGAAAGAGAAATAGAACAGATAATATTGTGGGAATATGCTAAAGACTTAGAGAAGCCAAATAGAACAGACCAGCAAATATATTTCTCTAGAACATAAAACTGACCTGAATGCAAGATAAAGTTGTGATGAGAACTTCTTCAAGTCCCAAGCCATCTGCTGGGTGCCTAATACAGCTTAATGCCAAAGATCTGATAAATTTTTAATAAATTCAATACTTGACTGATGAAAATAGCTTTCCACAATGTTGGAATAGTTGAAAGATGAATATGAACTTGTCAAGAGAGCTGTTAAATCAGTTTCATCCAAACAGAGCATCTCTATCATTGCAACCAAAATGATGTCAATATGCGGCACCCAGGTGGCTCAGTGGGTTAAGCCTCTGCCTTCCACTCAGATCATGGGATCTTAGGGTCCTGTGATCAAGACCCACATCAGGCTGTCTGCTCAGCAGGGAGCCTGCTTCCCCCTCTCTCTCTGCCTGCCTCTCTGTCTACTTGTGATCTCTCTCTCTGTATCAAATAAATAAAATCTTTTTAAAAAAATCTTTAAAATGATGTCAATCTGACTACCATTCCTCTTAGTTTTCTCTTTACTGGTGGACCTTTTAGAAGAATGTGCATGTCAAATACATACAACTTGTATACATATATAAGATGTGAAAATAAATTTAATCGTGATTTTATAAATAACTGTTTAATAAAAGTAGCAATGGAGAAATGTCTATTAGAATTCTCTCTGAAACTATCAGAGGACAAAAAATGTTATACAAATGACCACTCATTCATTTATTCATTTAATAAGAATATATTAATTGGCCATATGTAAAAGAATAAAACTGGACCACTATGTTACATCATACACAAAAATTAACTAAAAATGGGTTAAAGACTTGAACATAAGACCTGAAACCATAAAACTCCTAGAAAAAAAAATATAGATGGTAAGCTCCTTGACACAGATCTTGATGATGATTTTTTAAAAAATCTGACACTAAAAGAAAAGCAAAAAAATGCGAAAACAAATGTAAGGAATGGTATCAAGCTTGTGCACAGTAAAGGAAACTATCAACAAAATGAAAAGACAACCTTTGAATGGGAGAAACTATTTTCAAATCATACATCTAGTAAGGGGTTAATATTCAAAATACATAAAGAACAAATACAAGTCAATAACAAAACAAAATAAAACAAAACCACCCTATTATAAGGTGAGCAGATCTGAATACACATTTTTCAAAAAAAGACACACATTCAGCCAACAAGTACAAGAAAATATGCTCAACTTTACTAATTATCATGCCTGTATCTCACTTGAGAAAGAAATGAAGCTTGCATGCGTGTGTGTGTGTGTAGCAAGAGAAAGGAGAGACAGTGGTTCTCAAGGATCTCAAACTTGTGGTCTCAGTATGCTTTACACTTTGCAAAGCAAACAAGCAAAGAAACAAACAAAAAACAATAATAAAAAACCCCAGTATGTGGGTTATATTTAGACCATCTTTGAAATTTAAACTAAGAAATTTATTTAAAATAATAGTACTAAACCCATTACTAATTAACCCTAATAACATATTTTAATAAAAAATAACTATATTTTCCAAGATAAAAGAAAAAGTAAGAAATAAGCAAAGCAATCCTGAGAAAGAATAAAACTGGAGGCATCATATTCTCTGATTTAAAGTTAGTGTAATCAAACAGTATGGTATGGCATAAAAACAGACTCACAGACCAGCAGAACCAAATCAAGAGCCCAGAAATAAACCTATGCATATATAGTCAACTAATATTTGACAAGGAAGTCCAATGAAGAAAAGATAGTCTCTCTAGTAAGTGGTGCTAGGAAAACTGGATATGCATATACAAAAGAATGAAACTGAAATCCTTATCTTACACTGCTCACAGAAATTAACTCAAAATGAATCAAAGCCTTAAATGTAAGGCCTGAAACTCCTAGAAGAAAACATAGGGAGAAATTTTGAAATTGTTTTTCACAATGACTTTTTTGGATATGATACCAAAGTATAAGTAACAAAAGCAAAAATCAACAAATGGGACCACATCAAACTAAAATGTTTCTATATGGCAAAAGAAATGACAATGAAATGAAAAGCACCCTACAGAATCAGAGAAAATACTTGAAAACTACATATCTGATAAGGGTTTAATATCCAAAACCAATAGTTGTCAAGGAAATGCAAATCAAAAACCACAATATGATATCACCTCACACATATCAGAATGGTTATAATCAAAAAGACAAGACATAAGTGCTAGAGAAAATGTGGAGGAAAAGAAATCCTCATGAGAAACCCTCATGCACTGTTGATGGGAATGTAAATTGGTGCAGACATTATGCAAAACAGTTCCTCAAGAAATAACAGAACTATCATACAATCCCGAAATTCTGAGTATGCATCCCTAGGCAATGAAATTACTACTTGAAGAGAGATCTGCATTCCTTTGGTCACTGCAGCAGTATTGACAATAGCCAAGACATGGAAAGAACTTAAATGTCCAAAAATGAATAAATGGATAAAGAAAATGTGGCATTTATATACAGTGGGATAGTATTCAGCCATACAAAAGAAGAAAATCCTGCCATTAGTGATGATATGGATGGACTTTTAGGGCCTTAAGCTAAGTGAAGTAAGTCAAACAAAGACAAATACTGTCTGATCTCACCTGTGTGTAGAACAAAAAAAAACAATCAAATTCATAAAAATGGAGAACAGATTGATTGTTCGCAGAGGGAGAGTAAGGGGTGTGGGGGAAATGGCTGATGAAGGTGGTCAAAAGGTACAAACTTCTAGTTATAAGATACGGAAGTTCAGGGGATGTAATGTATAGCATGGAGAGTAGAATTAACACTACTAAATTGTATATATGAAAATTTCTAAGAGAACAGATCTTCAAAGTTCTCATTACAAAAATATATATATATTGTAACTATCTGGGGTGATGGCTGTGATAACTTATTGTGGTCATTTCACAATATATATATAAATCATTATGTGGTATACCTTAAACTTACAATGATAATGTCAACTATATCTTTTTTAAAATTTTTTGTTAACATATAATGTATTATTAACCCCAGGGGTACAGGTCTGTGAATCGTCAGGCTTATATACTTCACAGCACTCACCATAGCACATACCCTCCCGAATGTCCATAACCCAACCACCCTCTCCCTACCCCCCTCCCATGTCAATTTTATCTTAATAAATGTGGAAAAAATAAAAATTGCTCTGATAAGCTCAATGATTTTTGAAACTAAAAAATCTTAGATTTTTGCAACAATTATCTTAATTTCTAATATATAATTATTTTTTACAGTGAATTAAAATCCAAGTTTTGTGGAAAAAGGAGAAAAGAGCAGCATTAAATTAAAGCTTTGGAAACATCTTTTAATTCTGACTTAATAGGAGACAGCTTGATGACTATATAGGCTTCTTTCTTCAAATTTTTGCTATAATAGGTTTGGTTGAAGTACATTAAGAAAACCTGCCTCAAAAATATGCACTTACAACAGGGAAAAGTATTTTAATAGCCTTTCCAGGTAATTGTAGATATTATTTTTTGATAGTACATCAATCGTTGACAAGCAGTAATTTTTTTAAAGTTGCTTGGAGTGTGGAAACTGCAATCATGTCAAGGAAACTGCAGATTCGGTTACATTATAATCTATTGATCTATATCCTGCATTTCAATGGCTTTTTTACCTATGTGTGATTTTGTAACATGTGCATTGTTCATTTGGAAAATATTTCACTGTGGTATGCAGATCTTTCAAATGTTTACACATGTCATTATGCAATATTTTTAATACCATACTTGTTAACATCATCAGGAATCTAATCAGAAAAGTCAGAATGGGGAAGTTTTTAGGCTCACAGTGGTAGGAGCAAGTTATCTAAAACTCTTATTTTCACTTGAAAGTTCAAATTCTCCCACTGGCAACAAATAGACAGTTGTTTTTCCTTGAAGTGACAGGCCCAAATGATTCATTAAAAGAAAGAAAGAAAAAAGTCTGTCAAATACTCAAGTCTGACTAGGTATAGTTTGACAGTCTTTCTTTCAAATAAAAGCAGTATTTCATGAAAAGAAAAGCAGCTAAGTAACCAGCTAGTTCAGGCTCCCACTCAAGTAATTACAGATGTACTTCCTTTTGTGATAGAAGAGCTTTTTGTGCATTTCCCATTTTGACACAAAATATTAGAATGATGTAAACTCAAGGGCTGAGATTTAATAAAATGAAAAGTTGCTACTACTTCTACTATTTTATCAAGGACATTCCTAAATGAAACTAATATTTTTTTTTCCTTTTAATAGACGATGTGTGACAGTAAAGAACACAGTACCTACTAGAACATTCTGCTGCCACTGTCTTGGTTCGTGATGAGACACCAGCAGTTTCACACACCATTGCCTTGTGCTCTATCAGTGCAAATGTCAATACAGTGAAAAGGGCAAATCATGTTTTAGTATTATTATGAAAATAGGTTTTGCCTCATGGACCTCCTGAAAAGGTCTTAGGGGCTTCTAGGGGTCCACAACACTTTGAGAATTGTCCTTTAAGAGCTCTGGTTCTTCGTGAGGTTGCATATGAGCATCACCAGGGGAAATTTAAAAAGCTACCCACCTTCTGGCTCCACTCCAGATTCCCTAAATTGGTCTCTGGGGTGTGGCCTGGCATATGTATATTTTAAATCAGGTAATTCTAATATAACCCAGATGAGAACAACTCGTTTAATAAAGACCAGTAAAAGAGAAGGAGGAATAATCTACTCCTTTCTGGAAACTAAAGCAGAGTACTTAATGAAACTGTGAAGAATTTGATGACCTATTGCAGACTTTTAGCACCTTGAGTCTTGTCTTTGATTCTTATCCCTAAAGTCTGGCATGTCTCCACATACTCTTGAATATAAAGTTTCTTTTATGGTGTCTGAAAGGCTTGAAACAAGGAATTCTACAAAATTTTTAACAAAATACAAAGATGGTCCTAAAAATTCAACAATACAGAGGCATTTATATGAAAATGCCTATATTTAGGCATTTTAGGCATTTTATTTAGATATATTTAGATAGATAATATATATTAGGCATAGTAGGCATTTTAAGCATCTATATTTAGAAAATTATTTTTCTAAAGATTTTATTTATTATTTGACAGAGAGATCACAAGTACGCAGAGAGGCAGGCAGAGAGAGAGCAGGAAGCAGGCTCCCTGCTGAGCAGAGAGCCTGACGCGGGGCTTGATCCCAGGACTCTGAGATCATGACCTGAGCTGAAGACAGAGGCTTTAACCCACTGAGCCACCCAGGCGCCCCATATGAAAAATTATTAAGGGAGCCTCAGGGTTCACCCAAGATAAGCAAAGTTAATGATTCTACATTTTTCAATTTACAAAGGTATATCAGTTTTTCAAAGTCACACACATAACTTAATGTCTTAAATTGTTTCACTTCTTTAGCCATCCAGATCACCCTCTGTAAAATAAGAAGTGAGATGCATCTGAGGTTCATCAGGTAGCCCATGAGAGCATCACTTAGCTGGGCTTAGGCACGGTGAAGTGGGTCACTGCCTGCATAGTATGGCATTGAGAGACCCATGAAACCATTTCTTTCCCTTTCCACAAGTTCAAATGATACTTGTCAAATATCTGCTCACTATTAGAACTCTATCCATTTGACTTAAGACTTAAAGTAGATTTTAGCCCTTAAAAATAATTTTTTTCTTAGTAATGCTAAAAAGGTGGGAGGATATTTATTTCTCCCCTACAATGAGCAAATCAGAAGCTTTCTCAGTGGAAGCTAAATTAATCATGTGGAATGGAATCCATGTGCACTATGACAGCTGACCCTTTCCCAGGCATCCAGGACCTCCTCTGTATTAGGCACTGTGTTTGATGTGGAATTACTGAATCTGACACCTCTCTCTCTCTCTCTCTATCCCCACCCCTTCTTTCACCCTCTCTTACTTAGCTTAGAGAACTTCCATTTAGTTTCATCATAGGGCTTCCTTTGTGTGGGAAGTACAAATCTTAAATTTCCTGAGCAGAATTTACTAATCTCTTAAAGATCATTCAAGTGTGGCACATAGTGATCAACTAAGATGATATTTGGTGTAACGTATTGCACAAATTTTCAGTCAGTTCAGCATCCTAATAATATAGGTAACATGTAATTTGAAATCAAATCATTTTTATTTACCCTTATAAAAATTACATTTTATATGGGGTGATTAGTATCTTGTAGTTATAACCTTTAAACTTTTTTTCAGTTATTTTCTTCCCTTTTAATTCAACTGTCATTTTTTATTCGTCAAAAATTCTTAAAATTTATAGGATCTATCAAAAGATCTCTAGCTTCTGCCTTCTCACTGATACTGGAAATTTCTTGAATGATTGGACTTGGTCACCCATTTGCTTCCTAAGCACACTGAGTCTGTTCCGCTACTCAAATGTTTCTACAATACCAAATGGCCCATAAACAATTGGAAAATAGGGGAATCCTAAAGCATCATATGAAAATTACAATAATTCAAAAGAATCTTATCTAGACAAGGGAAAACAAGATGGGAAATAGGAGAGTTAAATTTTGAGCAGTAAAGGAGAGATCACTTTCAACTGTATTTTAAGGAAATTTAAACGATTCCCTGCAGCCAGGTTTCCCTCTCCATGAAGGAACTTACACACATTGTGACTTTAGGTTCAAGGAAGGTTGAACTTCCTGTTGTGTGTAGCTCAGCTATAACCCCACTGCTCAGCTCTCTATATCTGCACAAACTCGGTGTCCCTGAGTCAGTATTTCTGTTCTGTTGACTTTATATAGATTAATATCCCAAAAGGCAGTCCTTAATCACTCTGAACTTCCTGCCTGGACTGTCCATATTATTTCCAAATCTACAAATATTATTGATTTTTGGTAGTGCTTTCTCCACAAAGTTGCATAGGTTTTGCAAGCACTGCCCCCCCCCCCCTTTTCTAAGACATTCTATTATCTTTACTGGGAGATTTACAAAATGCTTGGGTTTTCAGGTTCACATGCACTATGTTATGGAAAAAAACCCCTATGCCTGTTGTGTTGAGGAAAATAAATGGTGAATATAGGTTCATCTACATTGAATTTTTCTGAGATAATTCATGGTTTAACTTTCAGATGTGTTTCCTTAAGTCATCTAGTCACCATGATGCAGCATCCTTTATCAAAAACTCTCATTACAGGAGGAGGAGTCAAGATGGCAGAGAAGTAGCAGGCTGAGACTACATATGATAGCAGGAGATCAGCTCAATAGCTTATCTAAACATTGCAAACACCTACAAATCCAACAGGAGATCGAAGAGAAGAAGAACAGCAACTCTAGAAACAGAAAATCAAGCACTTTCTGAACGGTAGGACTGGTGGAGAACTGAATCCAAAATGACGGGAAGATAGACCGCGGGGGGAGGGGCCGGCTCCTGGCAAGCGGCGGAGCAACGGAGCACAAAATCAGGACTTTTAAAAGTCTGTTCCACTGAGGGACATTGCTCCAGAGGCTAAACCGGGGTGAAGCCCACGCAGGGTCAGCGTGGCCCCAGGTCCCACAGGGTCACAGAAGGATCGGGGGTGTCGGAGTGTCACAGAGCTTGCAGGTATTAGAACGGAGAAGCCGGCTACAGAGACAGAGCAGAGGACTGAACTCTCAGCTCAGGGTTACCTTGAACTAGTTGCGGGCTGGGTAAGCTCAGAGCATGGCTTGAGGCTGGGGATACGGGAGTGATTGGGTGCTGTTCTCTGGGAGCGCACTGAGGAGTGGGGCCCTGGGGTCTCGGCTCCTCTGGGCCGGAGACTGGGAGGCCGCCATTTTCATTCCCGTCCTCCGGAACTCTACGGAAAGTGTTCAGGGAACAAAAGCTCCCAAAGCGAACCCAGCGGATTAATTAGTCCGGCCCCCGGTAAGGGCGGTGCAATCCCGCCTCGGGCAAAGACACTTGAGAGTCACTACAACAGGCCCCTCCCCCAGAAAATCAATAAAATATCCAGCCAGGATGAAGTTCATCTATCAAGGAAAGCAGGTTCAATACCTAGGACAGCAGCAGAATTCCAGAGGAGGAGAAAGCAAAGCACGGAACTCATGGCTTTCTCAACATGATTCTTTAGTCTTGTGGTTAATTCAATTTTTTTTCCTTTCTTTTTTTTCTTCTCCTAAATTTTTTAAAACTTTTACCCTTTTCTTTTATAACGTTTTTTGACAAGTTTATGTAAAATATATATTTTTCCTTTCTTTTTTAAATTTTTTCTTTGTTTTCTTTAATATTTTTTTTTCTGAACCTCTTTTTATGCCCTTTCTCCCCCCCACAATTTGGGGTCTCTTCTGATTTGGTTACAGCACATTTTTCTGGGGTCTTTGCCACCCTTTTAGTATTTTATTTGATCCTTCATATCCTCTTATCTGGACAAAATGACAAGGCGGAAAAATTCACCACAAACAAAAGAACAAGAGGAAGTACCAAAGGCTAGGGACCTAATCAACACAGACATTGCTAATATCTGTGTGGTAATACCAATAATATTGGTAATAAAATCAGATCAAGAGTTCAGAATGACGATTCTGAAGGTTCTAGCTGGGCTCGAAAAAGGCATGGAAGATATTAGAGAAACCCTCTCTGGAGATATAAAAGCCCTTTCTGGAGAAATTAAAGAACTAAAATCTAACCAAGTTGAAATCAAAAAGCTATTAATGAGGTGCAATAAAAAATGGAGGCTCTCACTGCTAAGATAAATGAGGCAGAAGAAAGAATTAGTGATATAGAAGACCAGATGACAGAGAATAAAGAAGCTGAGCAAAAGAGGCACAAACAGCTACTGGACCACGAGGGGAGAATTCGAGAGATAAGTGACACCATAAGACGAAACAACATTAGAATAATTGAGATTCCAGAAGAAGAAGAAAGAGAGAGGGGAGCAGAAGGTCTATTGGAGAGAATTTCCCTAATATGGCAAAGGGAACAAGCATCAAAATCCAGGAGGTGTAGAGAACCCCCCTCAAAATCAACAAGAATAGGTCCACACCCTGTCACCTAATAGTAAAATTTACAAGTCTTAGTGACAAAGAGAAAATCCTGAAAGCAGCCTGGGAAAAGAAGTCTGTAACATACAATGGTAAAAATATTAGATTGGCAGCAGACTTATCCACAGAGACCTGGCAGGCCAGAAAGAGCTGGCATGATATATTCAGAGCACTAAACGAGAAAAACATGCAGCCAAGAATACTCTATCCAGCTAGGCTATCACTGAAAATAAAAGGAGAGATAAAAAGCTTCCAGGACAAACAAAAACTGAAAGAATTTGCAAACACCAAACCAGCTCTACAGGAAATATTGAAGGGGGTCCTCTAAGCAAAGAGAGAGCCTAAAAGTAGTAGATCAGAAAGTTACAGAGAAAATATACAGTAACAATCACCTTACAGGCTAATAATGGCACTAAATTCATATCTCTCAATAGTTACCCTGAATGTTAATGTGGTAAATGCCCCAATCAAAAGACACAGGGTATCAGAATGGATAAAAAAACAAAACCCATCTATATGTTGCCTACAAGAAACTCATTTTAGAGGCGAAGACACCTCCAGATTTAAAGTGAGGGGGTGGAAAAAAATTTACCATGCTAATGGGCATCAGAAGAAAGCTGGGGTGGCAATCCTTATATCAGATCAATTAGATTTTAAGACAAAGACTATAATAAGAGACGAGGAAGGATACTATATCCTACTCAAAGGGTCTGTCCAACAAGAAGATCTAACAATCTTAAATATCTATGCCCCTAAAATGGGAGCAGCCAACTATATAAACCAATTAATAACAAAATCAAAGAAACACATCAATAATAATACAATAATAGTTGGAGACTTTAACACTCCCCTCACTGAAATGGACAGATCGTCCAAGCAAAAGATCAACAAGGAAATAAAGGCCTTAAATGACACACTGGACCAGATGGACATCACAGATATATTCAGAACATTTCATCCCAAAGCAACAGAATACACATTCTTCTCTAGTGCACATGGAACCTTCTCCAGAATAGATCACATCCTGGGTCCTAAATCAGGTCTCAACCGGTATCAAAAGATTAGGAACATTCCCTGCATATTTTCAGACCACAATGCTCTGAAGCTAGAACTCAATCACAAGAGGAAAGCTGGAAAGAACCCAAATACATGGAGACTAAACAGCATCCTTCTAAAGACGGAATGGGTCAACCAGGAAATTAAAGAAGAATTGAAAAAATTCATGGAAACAAATGATAATGAAAACACAATGGTTCAAAATCTGTGGGACACAGCAAAGGCAGTCCTGAGAGGAAAATATATAGCGGTACAAACCTTTCTCAAGAAAGAAGAAAGGTCTCAAGTACACAACCTAACCCTACACCTAAAGGAGCTGGAGAAAAAACAAGAAAGAAACCCTAAACCCAGCAGGAGAAGAGAAATCATAAAGATCAGAGCAGAAATCAATGAAATAGAAACCAAAAAAACAATAGAAAAAAATCAATGAAGCTAGGAGCTGGTTCTTTCAAAGAATCAATAAGATTGATAAACCCCTGGCCAGACTTATCAAAATGAAAAGAGAAAGGACCCAAATAAATAAAATCATGAATGAAAGAGGAGAGATCACAACTAACACCAAAGAAATACAGACAATTATAAGAACGTACTATGAGCAACTCTACGCCAACAAATTTGACAATCTGGAAGAAATGGATGCATTCCTAGAGACATATAAACTACCACAACTGAACCAGGAAGAAATAGAAAACCTGAACAGGCCCATAACCAGTAAGGAGATTGAAACAGTCATCACAAATCTCCAAACAAACAAACAAAAGCCCAGGGCCAGACGGCTTCCCAGGGGAATTCTACCAAACATTTAAAGAAGAACTAATTCCTATTCTCCTGAAACTGTTCCAAAAAATAGAAATGGAAGGAAAACTTCCAAACTCATTTTATGAGGCCAGCATCACCTTAATCCCAAAACCAGACAAGGATCCCACCAAAAAAGAGAACTACAGACCAATATCCTTGATGAACACAGATGCAAAAATTCTCACCAAAATACTAGCCAATAGGATTAAACGGTACATTAAAAGGATTATTCAACCATGACCAAGTGGGATTTATTCCAGGGCTGCAAGGTTGGTTCAACATCCGCAAATCAATCAATGTGATACAACACATTAATAAAAGAAAAAACAAGAACCATATGATACTCTCAATAGATGCTGAAAAAGCATTTGACAAAGTACAGCATCCCTTCCTGATCAAAACACTTCAAAGTGTAGGGATAGAGGGCACATACCTCAATATTATCAAAGCCATCTATGAAAAACCCACCGCAAATATCATTCTCAATGGAGAAAAACTGAAAGCTTTTCCGTTAAGGTCAGGAACACGGCAGGGATGTCCGTTATCACCACTGCTATTCAACATAGTACTAGAAGTCCTAGCCTCAGCAATCAGACAACAAAAAGAAATTAAAGGCATCCAAATCGGCAAAGAAGAAGTCAAACTATCACTCTTCGCAGATGATATGATACTATATGTGGAAAACCCAAAAGACTCCACGCCAAAACTGCTAGAACTTGTACAGGAATTCAGTAAAGTGTCAGGATATAAAATCAATGCACAGAAATCAGTTGCATTTCTGTACACCAACAACAAGACAGAAGAAAGAGAAATTAAGGAGTCAATCCCATTTACAATTGCATCCAAAACTATAAGATACCTAGGAATAAACCTACCAAAGAGGCTAAGACCCTATATGCAGAAAACTATAAAGTACTCATGAAAAAAATTGAGGAAGACACAAAGAAATGGAAAAATGTTCTAGGCTCCTGGATTGGAAGAATAAATATTGTGAAAATGTCTATGCTACCTAAAGCAATCTACACATTTAATGCAATCCCTATCAAAATACCATCCATTTTTTCAAAGAAATGGAACAAATAATCCTAAAATTTATATGGAACCAGAAAAGACCTCGAATAGCCAAAGGAATATTGAAAAAGAAAGCCAAAGTTGGTGGCATCACAATTCCGGACTTCAAGCTCTATTACAAAGCTGTCATCATCAAGACAGCATGGTACTGGCACAAAAACAGACACATAGATCAATGGAACAGAATAGAGAGCCCAGAAATAGACCCTCAACTCTATGGTCAACTAATCTTCAAAAAAGCAGGAAAGAATGTCCAATGGAATAAAGACAGCCTCTTCAATAAATGGTGCTGGGAAAATTGGACAGCCACATGCAGAAAAATGAAATTGGACCATTTCCTTACACCACACACGAAAATAGACTCAAAATGGATGAAAGACCTCAATGTGAGAAAGGAATCCATCCAAATCCTTGAGGAGAACGCAGGCAGCAACCTCTTCGACCTCAGCCTCAGCAACATCTTCCTAGGAACATCGGCAAAGGCAAGGGAAGCAAGGGCAAAAATGAACTATTGGGATTTCATCAAGATCAAAAGCTTTTTCACAGCAAAGGAAACAGTTTACAAAACCAAAAGACAACTAACAGAATGGGAGAAGATATTTGCAAACGACATATCAGATAAAGGGCTAGTATCCAAAATCTATAAGGAACTTAGCAAACTCAACACCCAAAGAACAAACAATCCAATCAAGAAATGGGCAGAGGACATGAACAGACATTTCTGCAAAGAAGACATCCAGATGGCCAACAGACACGTGAAAAAGTGCTCCACATCACTCGGCATCAGGGAAATACAAATCAAAACCACAATGAGATATCACCTCACACCAGTCAGAATGGCTAAAATGAACAAGTCAGGAAATGACAGATGCTGGCGAGGATGCGAAGAAAGGGGAACCCTCCTACACTGTTGGTGGGAATGCAAGCTGGTGCAACCACTCTGGAAAACAGCATGGAGGTTCCTCAAAATGTGAAAATAGAACTACCCTATGACCCAGCAATTGCACTACTGGGTATTTACCCTAAAGATACAAACATAGTGATCCGAAGGGGCACGTGCACCCAAATGTTTATAGCAGCAATGTCTACAGTAGCCAAACAATGGAAAGAACCTAGATATCCATCAACAGATGCATGGATAAAGAAGATGTGGTGTATATACACAATTGAATACTATGCAGCCATCAAAACAAATGAAATCTTGCCATTTGTGACGACGTGGATGGAACTAGACGGTATCATGCTTAGTGAAGTAATTCAATCGGAGAAAGACAACTATCATATGATCTCCCTGATATGAGGAAGTTGAGATGCAACATGGGGGTTAGGGGGATAGGAGAAGAATAAATGAAACAAGATGGGATTGGGAGGGAGACAAACCATAAGTGACTCTTAATCTCACAAAACAAACTGGGGTTGCTGGGGGGACGTGGGGTTGGGAGAGGGGGAGGGGGGTTATGGACATTGGGGAGGGTATGTGCTATGGTGAGTGCTGTGAAGTGTGTAAACCTGGCGATTCACAGACCTGTACCCCTGGGGATAAAAATACATTTTATGTTTGTAGAAAAAAGAAGAAATAAATAAAAAATTTAAATGAAAAAAAAAACCCTCATTACAATAACATCTGTGTTCTAATCTACTTATTTTTTGAAATATTCTCTATTGTTGCTTAGAATAAAATTCAGGTTTGAGGTTATTCTTTGTGGTATTAATTCTCCCCATTTAAAAACATTAAAAATATCATGCTGAATACCAATCAAAATAAAACAGCCATTCCATATTCAACACAGAACCAATCCTTTCATACATACGTTTATTAAATTAAAATGTAATCAATGTTTCAATTCTGGTGAGACAGCCATTATTTTTCATTATTTTTATTTAAAGAAAATGTTTCTAAATATAACTCCCTCATATGAAAATAGCCTATCCCATTTGTGCAAAAACATTTGCAAAAAAGAAATTTTCATGTTTCTAGTCTGGATGAAACAATGCTACTAGACATTCACAATTGTTCCCAAGGTTATATCTTTCTTTTTCTTTTTTGCCAAAAGAAGTAGGAAAAAGGGCTACATATTGTAAATGTTCAACTTCTTTCCCCTTTCTAAAAGAAGAGAAAAAAAGGAGAGAAGTAGAAGGTTGATGATGCTATTGAAGAGAAAAAATACAAATTCTGTGCTAAGTGAAAGCACATATTGTGCCCCTGTGAGAGACAAATGGATTGTAATGAAGCTACCAACACTTACGTTATGAAAGCAGTACTTACAGAGGTTTATTGAACATATTACATCTATTGTTAAATTACTCATGGAAGAGAAGTAAGAAATATTGCATCCATTTTCTAAAGGCACCTTGCAGGTGGGTCCTGGCCAAGACAGTGAAGTAGATCAATCATGCTCTCCACTTAAAGGGGGGGGGGAGATATCACATATTTAAGAAATTAAATGTAGGATGTTTTACAGCAGCTGAGGCTCTCCCATCTACCTAGAAAGCCTTCAGCTGCCTTTCGTGACAGGCAGACCACATGTCTCAGTAGACTGCTTGGGACCCAGACTGCTAGCTGTGTGCAACAACCTTACACAATTCAGAAATCTCGAGACGCCAATTTTTGAACATTCTAACGTATCTGGGATCATAGCATGTCTTCTAATGTTCTCTCATGATTGTTGTTGTGGAATGCTACATAACTGGCATTACTGTTCATGTGCAAACTTGGTCATTTTTATTGCTTCAATTTAGTTTCATGCTTTGAGCTTAACTGCCATTTACAACAGCTGCTTGCTTGATGTTGAAAAGCTTTATTTCATACCATCTGAAATGATTAAGAAAGTGTCAACATCTAAACTTAAAAAAAAAAAAAGTGCCAGTGGCTGAAAAGAAAATCTGAGAGCCCAAAATTGAGCATTCTTTAATGAAATATAGTATTACTAATGTTTTTGAAGATGCAAAAGAGACAATGTTCAGAAAAGCTCTATGTGATAAAAAAAGCATGTGTCATACTTCAGTTGGCAACATTTTTTTCTTTCTTAGCATGTACAATAACGGTGCTTATTAGTCATGGCAGCATAAGAGTCAATAAATAAAATGTTTTTGTGGGAAGGAATAACAATTGTTAGTTGCAATGGGTTTTCAACAACAGTTAATGATCCCTTTTTCTTACAGAACTCCAACCTGGTAACATTGAATTAACTGTCTCATTTGTAAATTCAAAAAAGATGATTTTATATTTTTATCAAACCTGCTGCCTTCAGAATAGGAACATTGCCCTTCTAGGTTCTTGGATCCTAAAAAACTCCTTACATTATTAATTGACAAGGTGTGAGAGGCTAAAGAAAAGCTTTAGTTAATTTCTAGATCCTCAAGAATAAAGAAAATATTCCTCCACACTTTACTAAATGGATTGTAAAATAATGTGATGTCAGATAATCTACTAATATCAACAAAGAAATGATAGATGTGAAAAAAAATGATATCTCTTTAAGAATATTTTAAGAAAGAGAAACATACCTTGTATTTATTACCTCTTACATTTATTCAGCAATGACATATTAATTATCTATTTGCCAAGAAGAGCTTGAGTATGCCCATACAAATAAACCCATTGCCCATACAAATAAACCCTAAAATATTTTCTAAAGAATGTAATACTCTTTTCCAAGGTATATATTCATCGCCTTACCCATAGTAATGAAGTTCTACCTTCCAAAAGAGGAGGAAAATGTATATTGTCCTGACAAAATGAACAGGTAGCAAAAATAAAGCCCCAAATACCCGATGCCCCATTTGAAATGTCTACAGGTTTCACTGAATATGTAATAAGACCCTCATATTTTTGATCATCAAAGGCCATGAAGCTGGCAAAAAAAAAAAAAAAAAAAATGGTGTCCTATGGTTTTTCCCAGGTGTTTTCTACAAATAGTAAGAATGAGGATACTCTTTTGGTATCATACAACTCTCAAATTTCTGAGAAAATAGTGTTTAAATATCAAAATCCTCTCCAGCTGACAACTTAAAAGAAGGTCCCTGTTGAACTTTCTGAAAAGCAGCTCAGTATTATATTTATGTGTGATTTCTTAGGTTGAACTAGGAAAGAACTGCTAGGTAACTTCACATGATCGTAACAAACTTTAATGAGCATTTAGTTGGCTCTGTGCACGGAGTCAAGATCTAAATAAAACAAATGTCCCTATAGACATAAAAGATTTTGAGATATATAAACATTGGATTATTATGTTGTAAATCTGAAACATAACGGTATATGTCAATTATACCTAATTAAAAAAAAAAAGAATTTAGAGATTTAGGTACTGAAACATCTTTCTCTGTTACATCTCCACAGAAGTGAAATTCCCCCCACCAAAAACTTGGTTCAATATAGAGAATAAAGATACCACACACTTGCCAAGAGAGTATGAAACTAAAGAAATCATTATTATGTCTCTCAAGCAGGTCTGAAAATGGCTTAAGAGAATAAGAAAAGAGATTGGATTGGGATTTTTATAGGGGCTAGGGAATTTTTATAGGGGACTGACCTGAGGGCTCCCATGCATGGTTTGGACTTCCTGCCTGCATCAGAAGAGGGTGCTCCTGGGCCTACTGAGTAGCTCTCCAAGATGTGGGGCCAAAGAGGAAAGAGAGGTGAGGCTTAAAAGTTGTCAGTGAACACCAAAACACAGATCCCAACTATTTATTACACTATCCTTGCCCTTTACAACTTAAATACTCAGACCAAACTAAGACTAAACCCTTCAGTTTGACTAATAATACTTTACTTGTGGACTGTCCATTTTTTCCTTCTTCAGCTTAATGGTTTTATAGATGCCCTTGCTATCAGGCAGAGTCCAGTTAGGAAATCAAAGGTCACAACAAGTAGCTCAACAGAGGAAATTTAATATATGTAACTGTTACAGAAGTGTTAGAATCACTAAGAAGCCAAGTTACAGTTGGTAGGAAAGCCAGAAATTAAGAACAACATGGAGCCAGAACAATGGCAGAGGCTACACTGAGGAAGTGGGAAGCACTGAGGTGATGTTATCTATTACAGACCCAGAACCAGGCAAGGACACCAACAGAAACAAAGAACAAAGATGGATTTACTGTGAAACCATTGAAACTTAAGCCTCAGAGCCCCTGGAAAGAACCTTAGCAATGTGTTTACATGGTCCTGAGTTGTGAAAATGTTCAGAGTAAGAAATTTAAAAGGACAAATTAACTGCAGTTGGTTAAGACCATGGTCTATTTCCATTCTAATTTTCCCATCATCACATTTCCCTGGTGTCATGTGACATGGGAGTAGCTACCAGAACTTGAATCTAACTAAGGGACAGTAGAATTAGAGATACAACTTAGAGAGATCTCAGTGAGATATAGTGCAGCTTGCAATCACTTTCACGTAAAGTGAAATTTTTGCTGGCCATCCTGGTATAAAATCTGGCCTCTAGAAACTCCTCTACTGTCCACTATGTATATCTATCTAATGTACTGATAGGATGGGGCACTCTACCATGATATGAAAGTATTCCAGGGTGTCCAGCACCAACTGTGTGGGTGATGGAAGAGAAATTGCATTTGTAATGTGTGGACTCAAAAGCTACTTTGAGGAAAATTCTTCTAATAGTCTATCATGTAAAATTCTAAGACAATACTTAGGTTATTAAAATCCAAAGAAAACAAAGTGCCCTTTTTTAGGAATATACTTTACATGGTATATATAATTATAAATGTGCAATATGTTTTTTATAAAAACCTTGCAAAGTAGAAAGTTAGAATTGTGTTTTCAACCCACAAATCTGTAGCAGTACTATGAATAGCCAAAATGTCTGCACATGAAATCATGTGTTTTCTGTATCTCAACTGTAAATAATAAAAGAACAATTTCTGATCAGCCATGCCAGAGGAAAGACTATTACACTCTGTTTAGGTAAAATATTACAAAACCACTGTCATATGAAAAAGTAATTAAAGAGTATGCAATCAAAAATATTGAAAACAAATATTACCAAATATTATGGAGGTATAGCAGTAAGTTAATGGAAATTTTTGTGATACTTATCTTGATATTTTTATGTTTGTGATATTTTCCAGCTTTTTATTTATTTTGTTTTTA
Source organism: Meles meles (assembly GCF_922984935.1). Lineage (NCBI taxonomy): Eukaryota > Metazoa > Chordata > Mammalia > Carnivora > Mustelidae > Meles > Meles meles. Next base: position 90,633,273 of record NC_060069.1, on the reverse strand, counting down.
TTTTTTAAAAATATTTATGTATTTATCTGAAGGAGAGAGAGTTGGGGGAAACGGAGGGGAGAGGCAAAAGGGGAAAATCTCAAGCAGATTCCCTGCCAAGCACAGAGCCCAACACAGATCTACATCCCATGACCCTGAAATCATAACCTGAGGCAAAATCACGAGTCAGACACATTAACTGACTGAGGCACCCAGGCATCCCCTGACAGCTTTTTAAAATCATTAAATGCGATTTCTTTTCTCACTCTAAGTAAATATACACTCCTAAATGTACCTTGTATATGTAATTTTATATTCTTTTTCTTGAAGAGAGCTCAAAACATTATTTAATCTCCAGGCCTGACCAACTTTTATTTCGTTAGAAGAGAAATCCCTGATTTCTATCTTCTTTCTGCCCCCAACCACTCCCCAGCACTTTGCACTGACTGAACTTAGCTGCGAGTTAGCCAACAAGGGAGCCTGGGAAAAACAGATTGCAGGAGCCAGCTCCCTGAGATATAGTCCAGTGCTCTACCATAATCTGGGGCTGGGACGTTGGATTCATGGGCGAAAATCAATGACCAGCACCAGCCATTCGTGAAACCATATTTAGAAAATATCTTCCCACCATCCACTCTGTCTTTCCTGGCATTGAGTGCTGGAGTTGAACACCAGAATTTCCCATTTTCTGCCTTAAATTTCTAAACCAATACACAAGTTCAATTTCTAGGCAGGTTCAGGGTGAGCTGATCCATTTCATTAATTCCTTTTGGCAAAGCAAATGTTATTTTAAAAAACAGAGGAAGAAGAAGAGGATGAAGTACCATAATTCATCTTTGCATATAACCCTCTTAGTCACCAATGTGAATCCAATCTACAAAAAAATAATTTTTTAAAGCTGGACATCCAATACTTTCCTCAGCTATAACAACCCTAAACTAAAAATCACATTGAGCTAAGTTCCAAAAGACTTAAATTCCTTAAAATGAGTCTAATAAACTTTAGACCTTTTATATATATTTATAATATTTTGTATATAATAAGAAGAATCTCTTCAGGATAAAGTAAACAGAAAAGGCTATTCTATTTAATTTGTTTGCTTTCAAGTGTGTTTAGGGATGGTCAGGGAATATACAACCTAGTTCATTTTTAGTTATATAATTAAACTAATTCCAGAAAAATAAGTGAAATAGATGTGTTACTACCAAAGTATATACATGTCTGTGTTGATCTTACCACTTTAAACACTGGTGGTTATGAACAACTTAGTAGTAAGTGTTTATTGTAAAATAACATTGGTTTTAAGAGATGAAATTGAAGAGTCCTCTAAAATAGAGTGCATTCCTTCATGAATGAAAATGATTAATACCAGAAGTGAAATTCTAGTTTCTCATGAATTATATTAAGATGAATTATATTAAGATGATATCCCAATTTGTAAATGTCAATATGGAGACTATTACCATCTTAACAATAACAGGTATTGTAACTGGTGCATATAAGATGTCAACAAAAAAGATTTTAAATCTTGGGTACAAAGAATAAAAGATACCAATTTTTTTTTTTTTCATTTAAAATTATTTAATTTGGAGAAAACATTCCAATGCCATAAATTATTATTATTATTTTTTTTCCCTTTTTATTTATTTATTTTTTTTTCAGCGTAACAGTATTCATTCTTTTTGCACAACACCCAGTGCTCCATGCAAAACGTGCCCTCCCCATCACCCACCACCTGTTCCCCCAACCTCCCACCCCTGACCCTTCAAAACCCTCAGGTTGTTTTTCAGAGTCCATAGTCTCTTATGGTTCGCCTCCCCTCCCCAATGTCCATAGCCCGCACCCCCTCTCCCAATCCCACCTCCCCCCAGCAACCCCCAGTTTGTTTTGTGAGATTAAGAGTCATTTATGGTTTGTCTCCCTCCCAATCCCATCTTGTTTCATTTATTCTTCTCCTATCCCCCTACCCCCCCATGTTGCTTCTCCATGTCCTCATATCAGGGAGATCATATGATAGTTGTCTTTCTCCGATTGACTTATTTCACTAAGCATGATACGCTCTAGTTCCATCCACGTCGTCGCAAATGGCAAGATTTCATTTCTTTTGATGGCTGCATAGTATTCCATTGTGTATATATACCACATCTTCTTGATCCATTCATCTGTTGATGGACATCTAGGTTCTTTCCATAGTCTGGCTATTGTAGACATTGCTGCTATAAACATTCGGGTACACGTGCCCCTTCGGATCACTATGTTTGTATCTTTAGGGTAAATACCCAGTAGTGCAATTGCTGGGTCATAGGGTAGTTCTATTTTCAACATTTTGAGGAACCTCCATGCTGTTTTCCAGAGTGGTTGCACCAGCTTGCATTCCCACCAACAGTGGAGGAGGGTTCCCCTTTCTCCACATCCTCGCCAGCATCTGTCATTTCCTGACTTGTTAATTTTAGCCATTCTGACTGGTGTGAGGTGATATCTCATTGTGGTTTTGATTTGTATTTCCCTGATGCCGAGTGACGTGGAGCACTTTTTCATGTGTCTGTTGGCCATCTGGATGTCTTCTTTGCAGAAATGTCTGTTCATGTCCTCTGCCCATTTCTTGATTGGATTGTTTGTTCTTTGGGTGTTGAGTTTGCTAAGTTCCTTATAGATTTTGGATACTAGCCCTTTATCTGATATGTCGTTTGCAAATATCTTCTCCCATTCTGTCAGCTGTCTTTTGGTTTTGTTAACTGTTTCCTTTGCTGTGCAAAAGCTTTTGATCTTGATGAAATCCCAATAGTTCATTTTCGCCCTTGCTTCCCTTGCCTTTGCCGTTGTTCCTAGGAAGATGTTGCTGCGGCTGAGGTCGAAGAGGTTGCTGCCTGCGTTCTCCTCAAGGATTTTGATGGATTCCTTTCTCACATTGAGGTCCTTCATCCATTTGGAGTCTATTTTCGTGTGTGGTGTAAGGAAGTAGTCCAATTTCATTTTTCTGCATGTGGCTGTCCAATTTTCCCAGCACCATTTATTGAAGAGGCTGTCTTTTTTCCATTGGACATTCTTTCCTGCTTTGTCGAAGATTAGTTGACCATAGAGTTGAGGGTCGATTTCTGGGCTCTCTATTCTGTTCCACTGGTCTATGTGTCTGTTTTTGTGCCAGTACCATGCTGTCTTGATGATGACAGCTTTGTAATAGAGCTTGAAGTCCGGAATTGTGATGCCACCAACTTTGACTTTGTTCTTCAATATTCCTTTGGCTATTCGAGGTCTTTTCTGGTTCCATATAAATTTTAGGATTATTTGTTCCATTTCTTTGAAAAAAATGGATGGTATTTTGATAGGGATTGCATTAAATGTGTAGATTGCTTTAGGTAGCATAGACATTTTCACAATATTTATTCTTCCAATCCAGGAGCATGGAACATTTTTCCATTTTTTTGTGTCTTCCTCAATTTCTTTCATGAGTACTTTATAATTTTCTGTGTATAGATTCTTAGTCTCTTTGGTTAGGTTTATTCCTAGGTATCTTATATTTAATAATGTTTTAATTTAAATATGATTTCAAATGTGAACAACAAACTATGATATAAAAAAGAGTCAATCATTATGTATTTAAGTTATACACTGCTGATGAATATATGTATGTATTCCTTAAGGAGACACATTATCATTAGTTTTCTTATTTTACAATCAGCAAATTAAAAACCAGTAAGAGGGTGATGGATATTAAAGAGGGCATGCGATGTTATGAGCACTGGGTATTATGTAAGACAGATGAATCACTGAACTCTACCTCTGCAAACCAATAATACACTACATGTTAATTAATGGATTTGAATTTAAAATAAAATAAAATAAAAACCAGTGAGATTAATTGATTCTCCTCAGTTCATAGAATTATTAATTAATAGACTCTGAACTAAAAAAATAATAACTATTATTTCCCTTTATCCCAATATGCTATTAAGTAGAATAAATGTTAAAAATTGTGTGTTTGTTGTATAAATATGTTTCTATCAGGGAATGTCATTAAAAGCATGCTTTATTCTTTAATTCTACAAAAAGAAATAAATTTAACAACATTGTTTGCATAGTCCTCAATCATCTCCTCTAGGTGCTATATCTATGTACTGGGGAATGGACACCTACCTTTTTGTGGACTTTAAGAATGGGCTTCAGAGGCCTCAATCCTGTCTTTATTTGTCAATATCTGAAATGTTAGCTGAAATTTTGTTTTTAATTCACTTTCTCAAAATCTAATCTTCTAACCTAATTCTAGCATCAGAATTACTCAAGGACCCAAGCAATTAGGCAAGGAAAAGTTTGCAAAAGAGGAGATAAAATTACCTATATTTGCAGATCATAAGTAATCCACTAGAAAACTATCAGGACTAATAAGTGAATCCAACAAGTTTGCAGATACTAGATTAATGCAAAAAAAATCAATTATCTCTATATGCTAGCAATGAACATTCCAACAATGACATTTAAAAAAACTATTTATATTAGCATCAAAAGAATAAAATATTTAGTATAAATTTCATAAAAGATGTACAGGATCTGGACACTGAAAACTACCAAACATTACTGACAGAAATTAAAGAAGATCTAAATAAATGGAAAGACATTGTATATCTACCAATTACAAAACTTGATATCGTCAAGATGGTAATATTCCCCATACTGATCTACAAATTCAAAGCAATTCCTATCAAAATCCCAGAGAGCTTCACTGCAGAAATTGACAAGTTCATCTTAAAATTTATATGGAATTGGGAAGGACCCAGAATAGCCAGAACAATCCTGAAAAAGGAAAATAAAGTTAGAGGACAAACATTTCCCAGTTTCAAAATTAACCCAGATATATGATAAACAAGTGTATAGTGCTAGCTGGCATAAGAGTAAACAAAGATTAATGGAACAGATTGAGAGTCACAAAGACAATCTTACATTTATGTAATTGATTTTCAACAAAGGTGTTGAGACATTTCATTAGAGAAAGAATAACTTTTTAACAGTTCTGAGACAACTGGATATTCACATGCAAAAAAAAAAAATGAAATTGAATCCTACTATACACCACACACAAAAATTAACTCAAAACGGATCATAGACTTAAATGTAAAAGCTAAAATTATAAGAAGCACAAGAATAAATCTTGATCTTATGTTAGACAACAGTTTCTGACATATGACACCAAAAGCATAGACAACAAAAGAAAAAATAGATAAACTACATCAAAATTAAAAAGTTTTGTGCTTCAAAACAAACATCAAGAAAGTGAAAAGACAACTGACAAAATAATGGGAGAAAATATCTGCAAATCATATGTCTGACAAGAGGCACATATTGCTATGTAAAGCACTCTTACAACTCAGTAATAAAAGAAAAAATAATTAAATCCTAGACAAAGGATTTGAATAGACATGTTCCCAAAGAGAATATACAAATGCCCAAATGCACACAAGGAGATGCTCAAGGTCTTTAGTACTTAAGGAAATTCAAATTAAAACCACAATGTGATACTACTTGATATCCACTAGAATGGCTAACATTTAAAAAAAAAAACAACAACAACAAAAAGGTAATTGTAAGCTTTTGTGAAAATGCAAACCCTGATACCTGCTGATGGGAATGTAAATGATACAGTTGTTTTGGAAAAACAGTTTAGCAGTTCTCCAATAAGTTAAACATAGAGCTACCATATGACCCAGCAATACCACTTTCAAGTTTATACCCAAGAAAAATGAAAACATACATCCAAACAAAAACTTGTCGGTGTACGTTCAAATGAGCACTATTCGTAACAGTCCAAAAGTGGAAACAACTCAAATGTCCATCACCTGATGAATGGATCAAAAAATGAGGTATACCCATACAACAGAGTATTTTGTGGCAACAATAACAACAACAAAATGAAATACTGACACATGCTACAACATGAATGAACTTTGAAAACATTATGCTAAATGGAAGAAGGCTGTCACAAAAGACCACATACTGTATGATTTCATTTATATGAAATGTCTAGAGTAAGCAAGTATAGGAAGACAGAAAGTAGATTCTTGGTTGTCAAGTAGTAGCAGAATGGAGAGTCACTGCTAATGGGTATGAAGTTTCTTTTGGGACTGATGAAAATGCCTTAAAGTTCTATACAGATGGCTGTACAACTCTGTGAAAATATGAAAAGCAACTGAATTTTACTTTTTTTTTAAAGATTTAATTTATTTATTTGACAGAAATCACAAGTAGGCAGAGAGGCAGGCAAAGATAGAGGGGGAAGCAGGCTCCCCGCTGAGCAGGGAGTCCAATGTGGGGCTCGATCCCAGGACCCCGGGATCATGACCCGAGCCAAAGGCAGAGGCTTTAACCCACTGAGCCACCCAGGCACCCCTGAATTGTACATTTTAAATGGCAGAATTAAATGGCATGTGAATTATGTCTCAGTAAGGCTCTTTTTTTTTTTATGTCATAACAGAAAAAAAAAAGAATAACTCTGGGAGCTTGTTTAAAACACAGATCACTTGATCCCATTCCACAGAGCTGAAATAATTTCTGGGAATGCTATCCAAAGGCTGCAATGTTGTTCATAAGCTCACCAAGTACTCTTAGGTACCCCAAAATCTGAGAACCCTGCTTAGACTTCAGAGGTTACTAAAATGGAAACACCCCTGGAGCAATGACTATTCTTGCTATTAGTTGTCAATCCGCCCCCAGATCAATGACTGGGTTGCATTTGGTCTACAATGAATGAGCTCCTTACATAAAAAGAAGGCAATCAATCCTTTTGGGTAGGGTGCATTAAGACAAAAGAGTTCGAGGGGCTCCAACAGACAAAAAGCTGCCCACCTGATGCTAGTCGCCCGGGGTAGCTAAGTAGGAGCCAGGAGCACCAGAGGGGTAGCCACCACAAGAACCCTGGACTTGCACTCTCTGTGGCTAGTCTAAATCTTAGCAGAGATAAAAACAGGAAACAACTGGAAACTCAAGGATGTAAAAGATCCGGATTGTCAATGTTCAGATAATGCAGAAAAAAAAAAAAAAATCCTCAGCTTTATTTTTTAAGAGATTACTTTCTATGAGAGATTATATCATAACACACTGTTGTTGGCAAGAAATTCACTAATTTCCTACTACTATTAATTTTTATCTCTTTGCAAAGTACATCTATGATCATCTCTAAATCACCCATGGGGACTTCTGTAATCACCTCTTTTGACAGATTAGAATGGACCCACAAAAATGCAGTTTTCTTCTATTAATACACACTGAGAAACTTTTGCTTCACACAGAGTTTTTAAAACGAATTCATTTTATAAACTGTGGCATGTTCCTTCTGACTCTGTCCCAATCATTTTAATCAGATTAACCACAGATGTTTGGGGAAGTAGATAGTATCTTTTAAGTTATAAATTCATATTTTTTTCCAGAGAGTAGCAGGAAAAAAGAAAGCCTGTCATACTGTCAATGCCATTGGTAAATGTCAATGTGACATTTAATAACTAATCTGCAAAAAGCAAATGAGTTTACCTTTATTCTCTTGCCATCACACCAGGGCAGGCTTCCTCTCAGTTGACCAAATTACCATCCTAATGAAAAAGACTCAGGAATCAAGGCCTTTGTCAAAGAATCTGAGATAATATTAGGGTCTGTGAAAGCCTTAAAAATACAACTTAATAATTAATTTAACATTCTGCATTTTCAGGAGAGTCATTTCTTCTTGGGGTCATTTGAAAAGAATGAGTTTTTAGCACAGCTTCAGCTCACAGCAGGAACATTATAAGAATTTTAAAGATTCTTACAAAGCTGTCTACATCAAGCTGAGTCCACTTATCATTGACTATTTGAAGTCCAACTATTAGCTCTTAATTTTATGATTTAACAATTTTAATTTAGGGTTCTCAGGTTCTTTTCAAGTTTATAAAAGGATGTTTCATGAGGAAAAAAAATCTGTGCTATTACTTGTCCATTTGATATATTAATTTGAAATGAAAAGCTCCAAAATGCCTTAAAGGTCACTTTAAAATTTGTACTTTGGGACCACTTCTGACATTTTAATGCAGTGATCCTTTTATTTTTAGTGACTCTTTGAAAGAAGGAATATTAACCAGATTCCTATACATTAAGTATTTATCTAAATTTATTCAAGAATTAAAATTTAATGACTCTTTAGTAACTAGTAAATAACTAATTTAACTATTTAGAATTTATATATGTGGACAAAACCAACAATTGTCCTGTTTTGCAAAACTGTGATTGAAGACAGGTTAATTTTGGAATCAATATGGAATATGAGATAACTTCATCTATGTCCTCTAGCCCCTGACAACTTCCATAAAGCTTCCAAGTCAATATAATATACTTATTGTGTGTTAGTATAAATAAAAATAAATGGGAGGGGTAGCATAGGGAATAACATCAAGGAAGAATGATGGAAAATTCTGTTTAAATCTTAAATTTTATGTTGAACATACTGATAAGAAAGGAAACAGGGTTGGTTATAAAGTATTTTACATTCCTTACTTTTTATAATATTACCAGTATATTTTTTTGAAGATAAATATTAATTTGATATATAAACATCTATAATCTCAGCTATGATATATAGTTATTTTCTGAATAATTCTATTTATTTTTGTATTTATATGATATGTGTATAATTTTCATGTTTACATGTATGAGTAGACAATGTGTGTGATTTATATTTTGCATTGCTACAGAAAGTATTTTCACTTATTTTTAATCATGAGAAATTCAAATATGCATTGAAGTAGAGAAGTTACTACAATGGACGTCCATACACCCTTCACAGAGTTAACAATTATCAAAATTTTTATTCTTGCTTCACATTATCTCTTTCTCACTTTATCTCTCTCATTGATGAATTATTTTAAAGCAAATGGAAAATCTATCTTTTCACTCTCATCATTTTAGATGCAACTATTTTTAAAAAGGGCCTTATCTTTTGTCACCTTAACTCCTAACAGAATTATCAATAATTTATGAATGTATTCAAACTTCCCAAATTGCCTCAAAAAATTGTTTTATAATTGTTTTGTATTAGGATCTAAACAAGAGCCACACATGATGTCTGGCTGCCCCACTTTGAGCCTAAAAGAAAACACATTCCTTCCTTTATTTATCTTTTCTCCTGCTATTAAGCTGTTAAAGAAACTGGGTAAGTTGTCCTGCAGAATGTCCCAAATTCTGAGTTTGTCTGTCTGCTTGCTTGTGTTTTGTGCCACTTACCTATTGTTGAATACTAATAATTCTGAAATTTAAAATGATAATATACTACTTATTATTTCAGTGTTATAGATAGATCAGGTTCAATTCTAAAGTTCTTACTTAGAGTCTCTCATGTAATTTCAGTTAGATGATGGCCAGACCTGAAAGAATCAGAAGACTGCACTAGGGTAAATGTCCAGCTTGGTTCACCCATATGTCTGGAAATGGATGCTGGTTCGCAGCTTGGAGGATGGCTGGCTCTCCATTGGGTTGTTAGCAAAAACTGATCCATGGCATTTCCTCGTGGTTTGCACTACTTATAGCATGGAGGCCAGATTTCAAGAAGGAGCATACCAAAACAAATATTCCAAGGGCAGAAGCCTGGGATGTCCCCTAGTGTCATTTTCATATTTATCAATCAAAAAGCAAGTCTTGAGACCAACCTAGATTCAAGGGGAGAGGATACTGCAAGAGAGTGAATATAAGACATATAACCTGAAGATAAATCTTCAAAGTTTAGTGACTACATAGCATTTGTCAATTTGTTCCTTTAGTACCAATATATCCTATAAATGGGAATTAACTTTAAAGTCTTAATTATAATAATTATTTTTTTCTTTGGCCAATTATACGTCCTAGTGATACTCTATACTTCATATTGTGCCACATTGGAAGGCTCATGGTGCCAGGTGTGATTTGAAAGGCAGCATACAAATTTATATAAAAACCAACATGGCATATGGGACATCTGGGTGGCTCAGTGGGTTAAATAGCCTCTGCCTTCGGCTCAGGTCATGATCCCAGGGTCCTAGGATCGAGCCCCACATCAGGCTCTGCTCAGCAGGGAGACTGCTTCCCACCCCCCTTCTCTGCCTGCCTCTCTGCCTACTTGTGATCTCTATCTGTCAAATAAATAAAATAAAATAAAATAAAATAAAATAAAATAAAATAAAATCCAGCAGGGCATAAAGTAAGATAATGAGTAAAATACTAAAGATAAAAGAGGGTATATATTTAAGATATTATTAAAGTGACTGCATAAAAGTATACACACTCAAAGAGTCTCCATTCCCACCTCTCACAGCTTCCTTGTCCTGCTATGGGAAAACACATCACAGTCTCCAAGGAGAATGAAGCATGACCCTTACAGTGTCTTTCTAAATGCTGTCTTAATCATATGATTGAGTTCTTTAATAAGGGCATATGTGTTGTTGGAAGAGAATCACGTATGTCACATACCAGAGGGTCATTCAATGTGAGTCATTAGGAAACCACTTCCTGATTTCAGGCAAGATGGAGGTCTCCCCAGCACCACTCTGTGAGAAGTTACAGGATGCACTGGGTGAAGGACATTATTTTTCTCAAAGGAAAGGCTCTGAAATCATTCAAGTGATTGAAAAGTATTTGTCTAAAACTAAGGAGAGTCACCAGACAGATGTGCAACAAAAATACTAACTAGATGCACAATTAAATGCAAATTTTGAATAAATAATGATTTTTTGAAGTGTAAATATATTGTATGCACTATTAGGGCATAGTTATACTAAAAAGATTGTTTTTGTTGTTTATCTGAGATTCCAATTTAACTTGGTATATTTTTATTCACTAAATCTGACCATTTGAACCCCAGAGAATATGACAGAGTTTATCTGGATTTGATAACAAATCAAATTTGGATTTGAAACACTATTATTATTTAATTATAATGAAGCATCAGTGTGGTTCAGACAGCATGTCTGATTTGCACAGATTGTCCTAAATTCTCAAATTTCCTCTTTACTTTATCTTGTGCCTAGAAAATATTATTGTACACTTTACTACTCAGTTCAGGACATTATAACTCAATTCGGGGCACATAGTTATTCTAAAAATAGTATGTAACTAGCTATGGTTACTAATTACACTGTTACCTAGTACCAGGCAAAGAATAAAAGTATAAGCAACAAAAATAAAACTTTTCCAAATGAAGAATGGATAGAAGAGTTACCCTAATTATGAAGTAATTATAGTCCAAAGCATCTTTGTAAACCAAGCTCACCACAACAAGCATTCAAAAGATGTAAGTTCAAAAGGCTTGACTGGAAGAAAAATAACACAAAGGTTACTAAGAGATGACTCTGTTATCATGACTGCCTTTACAAGACTTTAAACAACACTCAGTTTAAAATAGCATAATCTCAAAAGTACAGCTCAGGATTCAGGTTGTCCAGATGTGTATCCCGCTTCTTCCAACACTAGCTATTTGTCTTTGGGTAAACTCCATAACTTCTCTAAGTCTCAATTCCTCTTCTGCAAAATAAAGAAAATAATATCTACAGTATAAGTTGTTTTGAGACTAAATTACTCCAAGTAAGACGCTTAACCCAGTGCTGGTACAGAATGGGCACTCAACCAGTTTTGTCAATAAAGATGACAAAGAAAAAATGGTTAGAAGACAATAATGGTGGCAGTGATCTGAAATTAACATGTATTAAAAAAGAGGCATAGAAATGCTATCAGTTGTTATTCCCAGGCGGATGTGGTTTTCTATCTATTCTTCTGTTATTCCTGACATTTTCTAAAACTACGTAACTTTTAAAATCAACTAAGCCTACTATTTTAACTGTCTCTACAATAAATAATGAGTTCATTTTTGTACAGCTTGAACACAAGAGTTATCTTTGTCCCAACCAATTTCTTCAATCCTCTATCCTGTCTAAATTATAATCATGCCTTTAGAATGACAATATATATGTGTTATTTGGGAGAAAAAAGAGAATATTATATACATATATATGTATATATAAATAATTATATGTGTATATGCATATATTATGTGTGTATACACATATATAATATCATTAGTGTTCGTTAGTATTGGGCACATCATGCATCAGATAATTTAGCTCATACTGAGGGGAAAAATAGAAAAGAAGATAACAAGGTTTTCATGGAGAAAAAGCGTGAATGGATGGACTAACAAGGAAAGCTTTAAAGTCCTAGGGACATTTGGGATAAGGCTGTGCCCAGTCTGAGACACAAGTCATCTGGGGATTAGTTCATACGGGAGAGATTTAGGGCCACAAAGTTGGAAATGAAAGAATAATGTGATTCACAACTTTGCCTACTACAGTCCCCAGAGTAATGATGTTGGTGGAAACAGTGACCTATTGTGTTTAGTTGGTGGCAAATTTTCATGTATTTTTTAAGTTTTCAATTATTTGTTTCCACCTTACTTCAATGTAGTGTGGAAAGTCAGTGAATACTTTGGAGATAGCATTTTTTTTTCTAATCTCATGTCTCCTTTTGACCTAGAAACCTTTAATATTCATGGCTTTCAGATTCTCATAATTTATACCTTCAATAACATTCAATAACTTTTCTATCACCTCTAAAACAATAATCCCCAACTCTTTTTCTGTGGCTAAATCTTCTTTCACGAACTCCAGTTCTATATATACGTACCTAGTTAACCCCCAGCCACAGCAAACTGAGCATGTCCTAAGAGGAACTCATCTCTTTCCATCAGCCAAACTCCAGTATGAACTATGTTAGAAGAGTGGAAAACCCCATTCTTATTTATTTCTGTCCACGCAACCCACAAAGTTCTACATTTCCAGCTCCCCTTTACCATTTTAGTCCATGGTAGTCCTCCTCTCTCTCTTCCTCTCTCTTTCTTTTTTCTGTTCGCTTGCAATGCAGTTATTTATACCATAAGAAAAATGTAAACTCCACCCTTGGAAACTATCCTCATTTTTTCACAGTGTAAAAACACTGCTATATATTTAGCAGATTGCATTTGTACTTTCCTAAATTAGCCCATTTTATGCTTTGTAGGCTAACCTCATACAAACTCTTCTTTTAAAGGGCATATGAATTTCCTTAGTGTTTTATAATGTTCAGCTGAACAAGGAGAAATTTTGCCTACAAATTTTTCAAATGCAGAATGTTTTTGTTAATAATTAAATGCATATCTCTAATTTGGAAAATCCTCTTATCTCTAGATAAAGAAACAATATAAAAAGTTGGTAATGTATAGACAGTGAAGCTTCAAATATGTTGCAGAATTCAAAGAAAATGCTTTTGTGGTACAGATTTTGTCACTTTGTAAAGACCCAGGGCTCCATCTCAATCTGCCATTAACTTTCCTTTAAGAAACATTTGACTGACATTATTGTAATGATTTCAAAATAAATGTCAAAATAAATGAATTGGTCAGCTATAAGTATTTATGCTTTATCCACCTCACAATGTTTACTTCAGCCTCCCTCTACCATCCTCTGAATTACCAACCTTTTATGACAATTTTTTTAATGACAATTTGGCAACACTTTGTCATCTGAGTTATGAGTAATAACTTTTTCTCTTCATATTTTCTCTTCATATTTTCTGCAGGATAACTCTATAGATTGTCTAAAGTAGATGAAAAACGTTGAGATAAAATGATACTGTGAAGCACTGACCAACTGTGTTCTTTCCCAAGCTTTACTCGTACTCTGTGACCCTCACCAGCACTCTCAAGATGTTCTTAAAAATTCATGAAAGAAAAAGAGCCAGTTACTGTAAGGGTTTCGAACCTGCTGATAAGAAAGGTGGGGTTCTCAGTGGAGGAATCAGTGATCACTGGAACGGAGAACAGATGGGAAGGTGAACATCTGTGGGGTGGTGGCAACAATGATACACTGTACTCCAGATTAAGACTAAATGATGCACAGCTGAGCAAATGACTATGTGGTGAACATAATGGTGCCAGCAACCAGAATCCTCTCTTTTTTTTTTTTTTTAATTTATTTATTTGACAGAGAGAGATCACAAGTAGGCAGAGAGGCGGGCAGAGAGAGAGGAGGAAGGAGACTCCCTGCAGAGCAGAGAGCCCGATGTGGGGCTTGATCCCAGGGCCCTGGGATCATGACCTGAGCCGAACCCGCTGAGCCACCCAGGTGCCCCCCAGAATCCTCTCCTAAATCACTCCCACTCCCCACACACCAATCCTACAGAACTGCATAAACATTCTGGAATTGAGAAGCCACCTCAGGAAGAAAGATGGTGAGGGGATGATGAATTGAGGAGAAGCACCTCTAATTTTTGCCCTCCTTCTGGAATCTTTCTACTCATAACTACTCAGACAAGAGTAAGGTACTGGTCTTATCTCTAATCTCAAAATGTTTTTTCTAGGTTTGGAAAAATAATTGACATATATCACTATATAAGTTTAAGGACAATAGTATGGTGATTTGATTTACATATATTAAAAAATGATTACTACACTAGATTCAGCTAACATCCATATTCTCCTACAGATACAACAAAGAAGAAAAATATTTTCTTCTTGTGATAAGAACTGTTAGGATTTACTCTCTTCACAACTTTCCTAGACTTCATACAGCAGTGTTCGCCATAGTCATCATGCTGTATGTGACCTTTCTACAATGTGGATGGGAATGTAATTTGGTGTAACCACGATGGAAAACAATATGGAGATTCCTCAAAAAATTAAAATGAAAACTACCATATGATCCAGTAATGCCACTTCTGGGAATATATCCAAAGGAAACAAAAACACTAATTCAAAAAGATATCTGCATCATATTCATAGCTGCACTATTTATAATAACCAAGACATGGTAATAAGACATGGAAACAACCTAAGTGTCCCTCAACAGATGAGTGGTTAAAGAAGTTGTAATATATGGGTGCCTGGGTGGTTCAGTCAGTTATGGGTCTGCCTTCAGCTTAGGTCATAATGAGCTGAGATGGAGCCCTGGGTCAGGCTCCCTGCTCTGTAGGGAGCCTGCTTCTCTCTCTCTCCTTTCCTGCCCCCCCAACTTTTACATGCTCTGCCTCAAATAAATAAAATCTTTTTTAAAAAAGAAGTTGTGGTATATATAGATATGGAATGCATCGTATAGGAATATTATTCAGTCATAAAAAATGAGGAAATACTACCATTTAACAATAGCATGAATGGACCTTGACGGCATTATGCTAAGTGAAATAAGTCAAATACAGAAAGACAAATACCATATGATATGTGGGGGAGTGGGAACTGGAGGAAAGTGATCCAAAAGTACAAACTTCAGGGTGCCTGGGGGGCTCAGTCCATTAAGTGTTGGCTCAGGTCATCATCTCAGGGTCCTGGGACAGATCCCCCATCAGGCTCTGCACTCAGCAGGGAGTCTCCTTGAGATTCTCTCTCTCCCTGTTCCTCTATCCCCCTCCCCTTGCATGCCCCCCTCTCTCTCTCCCCCTCAAATAAACAATCTTTTAAAAAAGTAAAAAGTTCTAGCATTAGGATAAATAAGTACTAGAGATGTATCTCAGAACTTTGAATCCATTTTCCCTTTACTATCTGACACACTTAAATGCATTTGCAGGGGCACCTAGGTGACTCAGTAGGTTAAGCCTCTGACTTCACCTCAGGTCATGAACTCAGGGTCTTGGGATCAAGACCTCCTTCAAGCCCCACTTCAGTCTCCATGCTCAACAGGGAGTCTGACTATCCCTCTCCCTCTCCCTGTGCTCCTTGCCCTGCTTGTGCTCTCTCTCCCAAATAAATAAATAATATCTTTTTAAAATAAATAAATAAACACATGCATACATTTACTATATTCATTACTAGAACTATGTAACTGCTCCATCTTTTCCAGTGCCCTGTGACATTGTGTTGGGGAAATATAATTAAAAACAATATCTTCTCCCAACTCAGGAAACTTCTCCATGAAGGTAGAAGAGGAAGAAAACAACTTATTATTAAATCACCATTAAATCAGAATGTGATATGCAATCTGTTAAAGACAATGCCAATGCAGAAAGAAATCTCGCCCCCTCTTCTGGAACCAAGGAGATACAATCCCTACACACATATTCTCAAGATAAACCTGAACTGGTCCTCAAGAAAGAAGACTCGACAGCACCATCTGTCACACAGTTCATCCTAAATTCACCAAGTAACTGGGGTGACTATGTTAGCTAATTGACTTTATATAGAGGAAACACAAACTTGTATCTATATAAAAGGAAATGGTTTTGTTACTTGGTGTGAGGTGTGTGGTGCCAAAGCTAGGCTCCTACCATCCCACAGAAACTGGGAAACAGGGTCAGGATATTCCTTGATGATTACCTTCCAAAGTGATGTCTCCCAGATCCCTAAGAAAGACAATCCTGGGTCATAAAGCTGGCAAGAGTTGTATTTAGCTTTTAGTAAGATTCCTGTATCTTTCAAAAAGACAGAGGGGTACTTGGGTGGCTCAGTTGGTTAGGCATCAGACTCTTGCTTTCAGCTCAGGTAATGAATTTATGGTTGTTGGATCAAGCCCCACATCTGGCTCACATCCCGCTCTATGCTCAGTGTGGAGTCGGCTTCAGATTCTCTCTCCCTCTCACTCGCTCTCCCTCTCTCCTAAATGAATAGAAAATCTTAAGAGAGATTGAGAGAACTTACCAGTTTTCTAAAGTAAAAGCTCTCAAAAAGGGAAGGGGAAGTCTCCTTTTTTATTTTCAACAGGGAGAATTAAGTCTCTGACTTTTAATTTGTATTTGTCCTTTTAATTGGATAAGTCATTAATTGTTTTAGGTCTTTGCTTCTAGACTTATAAAAGGCTAATTTGTATTTTATAGTCTCTAACATATATTTTATCTCTAGAGTCCATGTGACTATCTTTTCTCAACTTGATGTCATCCACAAATTTAATTAGGTTGCCTTCTAAGTACTTATCTAAATAAATCTTGAGAAAGAGAAAAGAACCCCTTGACATTCTGGTCTGACGGCTTATAGCTACACCGTGTTGTTCTCTTACTGAACATAAGCCATCTTACAGAACAACATCAGACAAGGTCACTCTAAGAGTATGATAAAGTGAAAGAAACCAAGGTCACTGTAAAAGTCACAAAATATGAAATTCCCTTCTCCCCTGGCTAATATAGGTGACTACTGCTTTGTTTTTAATCAATTGAGCTTTATCCTATGTTCTTTTCATAGGTAAGACTGATTACAGTACCTAATCATAGAATTACCCTTATTTCCTGATAACATCGAAAGTCCCATTTCCTTAGATCCTCTCCAAAATTATTCTGCCAAAACTCAAGTCCTATAATAGAATGCCCCATAATAATAGTTTCGTGCAATGTCAACAAGTAGTAAACCCATCTTTTTCAGCTATAGGTATGTTGCTAGTGGTCTCTGGCAGGAAGGAGGGGATATCATTGATTTAATAAGAATGTGGAACAGGACAAAACCAAGGGCACAGCTTGTGAAACAACTTCACTGCTTATAGTCATTGATCCTTTAATCAATAACTTTGGCCATGGTAATTTAACAGAATACATATCTACCTGACTATATAACTATTCCTTATATCTCTCTTTACTTTCTTCACAAGATTATCAGGAGACTTTTTCAAATTAACTTGTCAGACATTTTTTTATGTAATACCTATGACATTGTCCTGATATTTTTTTTCTCTTTTGGATTATTTGATTTACGTGTGTGTGCTTTTATAAACTGTATATATTTTCTAATTATAGGGGGACGGTGGTCAAGGTTGTTTGGTTTGCCAGTGTTTATTAAACTCATGTCACCACTTACTGCCTCCTTATATATTACTCAATATGACATCTTTCCCTGGTTTGTCTATTGTATTCTCACCCGAAGAATCTTGAGTTTCTATTTTTTCTCCTCCATTTAGGCTTAAATTCCCTTATTAATATATTTGTGCTGTTCTTTTAATTTAAAGTTGTTGCTGCTTATTTTAAGCAAAGGGACTTGTTGAAAGGCTCTCCTTTCTGTCATGTGAAGTCTACAGCATCTATTATAATCAGTATAACAGAAGCTGATTAATGTAATGTTCTATTACAAAGAACACCTAATAATTAGCCTTAGTAATTATTTTTTACCAAAATTAACTCAGTAGATGCTTAAGAATTAGGTCTAAAACTAACTAGGAAAGGATCAAATGGTACACAAATGTGCAATGGAAGTAGCAAATCTGGGAAACAATGACCTGTCCTAGGAGTAGGGGAACTAAGAGAAAGGTTGGCATTATTACAGCCTAGAGGCTTGGAGAAGGGGTAAGTGAAGCTGAGACTTGGACTTCTGTGGAGGGTGTGCTGTCAGACTGCTGCTGGTATGTCTGACGGGGGAGGCTTGAGACCAGGTCTACAAGGGATGGAAAAACTGCAAACTGGATTAGATGCTGTACCTAAAAGGAGCTGAGATGAAAAGCATCACTGGCAAGACACTCACAGGAATGGGAAATACACGTAGCTCACAAAAAGGAGAATATCCTTTCCCCCCTCTTTCAACCTTGTGTGTCCTTTTTGCTTAATATTTTTTTAATATTTTTATTTATTCATTTGACAGAAACAGACACAGTGAGAGCAGGGAGTCCAATGCAGGGCTCGATCCCAGGACCCTGGGACCATGACCTGAACCAAAAGGAGAGACTTAAAGTCTGTGCCACCCAGGCACCCCCACCCTTGGGTGTCCTTTTGGCATCCTTATTGCCAGAAAGCCGCGGGCCAGAAATGTGGTCTGCAGAGTCGCAGCCCCAGCATCACAGGCGGAGTCTACAGGGTAGGTTTGAAACCAAGAAATAATAGCTTAATGACTGGTACAAACACTCTCTCTACAGTCATGCCAGGCTTCTACTTTTTGTGCTTGCCTTTGATTAAAAGTCCCTCTTTTTCTTTTTTACATGTCCTATCAATCAAAATGAGTTTTTTTTTTTTTTTTTTTTTTTTTTTAACTTTTAAAAAAGATTTTATTTTTTTTTTTTTTTTTTTTTCCCCCTTTTATTAATTTTTTCAGCGTAACAGTATTCATTCTTTTTGCACAACACCCAGTGCTCCATGCAAAACGTGCCCTCCCCATCACCCACCACCTGTTCCCCCAACCTCCCACCCCTGACCCTTCAAAACCCTCAGGTTGTTTTTCAGAGTCCATAGTCTCTTATGGTTCGCCTCCCCTCCCCAATGTCCATAGCCCGCTCCCCCTCTCCCAATCCCACCTCCCCCCAGCAACCCCCAGTTTGTTTTGTGAGATTAAGAGTCATTTATGGTTTGTCTCCCTCCCAATCCCATCTTGTTTCATTTATTCTTCTCCTATCCCCCTCCCCCCCCATGTTGCTTCTCCATGTCCTCATATCAGGGAGATCATATGATAGTTGTCTTTCTCCGATTGACTTATTTCACTAAGCATGATACGCTCTAGTTCCATCCACGTCGTCGCAAATGGCAAGATTTCATTTCTTTTGATGGCTGCATAGTATTCCATTGTGTATATATACCACATCTTCTTGATCCATTCATCTGTTGATGGACATCTAGGTTCTTTCCATAGTCTGGCTATTGTAGACATTGCTGCTATAAACATTCGGGTACACGTGCCCCTTCGGATCACTATGTTAGTATCTTTAGGGTAAATACCCAGTAGTGCAATTGCTGGGTCATAGGGTAGTTCTATTTTCAACATTTTGAGGAACCTCCATGCTGTTTTCCAGAGTGGTTGGACCAGCTTGCATTCCCACCAACAGTGGAGGAGGGTTCCCCTTTCTCCACATCCTCTCCAGCATCTGTCATTTCCTGACTTGTTAATTTTAGCCATTCTGACTGGTGTGAGGTGATATCTCATTGTGGTTTTGATTTGTATTTCCCTGATGCCGAGTGACGTGGAGCACTTTTTCATGTGTCTGTTGGCCATCTGGATGTCTTCTTTTTTTTAAGTCCCTTTGTCTAATGCCCAAACCCATATGGCTGTTTCCAATCAGGATTATGATTTCTAAGCTTACACGGTCACTTTCTCTCCTTATGACTTTGGCTCCCTTTTGAACAACAATTTTTCCTGATAGGCCATAATTAAACACAGAGGGGTACTTCCCTCACTGTTCCCTCTGCTTTCAGAAATATGTTACCTAACTTTCCACAGGGTGACCTGTTTATCTCCTCTTGATTCCACCTTCATAAACATATATCTTATTTCCTTAATGGTACATATCTTTTGAATATACACACAATGTGTTCATGAAAACTCTGGCTAGCTTCTAGTTAGGTCTTTCCCTAGCAATAAATAAAACATTCCCTTATCCTATCTCTATATGGAAAATAAATTTTCTTCTTTATATTCAGCCATTTTCTTGCTTTAGTTTTCTTGTATTAAAGCCTTCTACTTTTTTTCTCTCCAAGCTTAATAATTAAATATCCAATATTGTATGCTCCCCACCTCCAAATCGTACATATTTTTTTGTTCCTAGTTCACTTTCTGTGTTTCCTCTCTTCTCTTGTTTTGTCTTCTCTGCTTACGTTCCACCTATACTACTCCTATTATTCTTATTGTGCTCAGTCTTCCTAGTAAATCTGAAGAGGCTCTCTACTTCCTTTTTTTCTTCTCCTGGGGACTTAGACAAAGACTGTTCTTCAGAACTTAGCATTCTGTCTCCTCTCTCCACAAGAAGGCTCTTCTCCCTGCTGTATTCTTGTTGTCCCTCCCCTGTGGTCACTTGTTTTCTTCAATTTCTTATTTCTTTACTATTCTCACCCAACCACCACCACATGGGCCCTTTCTTCCACCCACCCCTCTATTTCTTTATCATCATATGGTTTTCAGTAATTTGAGAAATAGAACATAACACACAACATGACACTGACTTGCCTCTCCTTCTTACACGTAAAATGTTTCCTCTTACCAGTCATTATGCTCTGCCATTTTTGTAGCTGACATGTATAGCTCATCTTCGGCTTTTATATATCCTAGCTATAATTCTTTTCTCTTTTCAAAAAGAAATGAAATGTTCCTGGCAGATGGAGAACCTCACCTTCCCCTTCCTACAACTATTACACAAATGGGTTGCCTCGTACAAATCTAAGATACCTTGCCAAAAGCCAGAATTGCTAAAATAATGCAGTATTAGAGATTAAAGTAAACAAATTCTATATTATGCAAGAAAATGGAATCAGCCCACAGTTCTCGAGTAACAGAACTATTTTATTGTGACACAGTCCAAAATAAGTCAAATGTCTCTGATGATATAAATCTAACATCAAAGCCCTCAATTTCCAGGGTCTGGATTTCTATCTATATTATACTAGGTTAAAAGGCCATTTTATTTTATTCTACTTGAATTAATAATTATAGTACTTTGCATTTCCCAAAATCCTTTCAAATATTTGAATAGTAAAATACTCTTTAAGCCAGGCAGAGAAAACATATATATTAGTTCTATGCTACAGATAAAAAAAAAACAAAACTGGAAAAATGTTCAGTGATACTCAAGGTCACAAAGAAGTGGCAAAATGAGAATTTAAATTTAGCTTTTCTAAGATATTGCCTACAAAAGGAGTTTTAGCATTCTTGCCACATCATATCTTCCTAGCAAGATTCCAACACAATTTGTGAAACAAATTAACATGAAAAAAAAAAAATCATCCATTAGACATTGTTATAAAACTGTAACAAATTCTTCTGGAAAGCTATTTGGCAATGGGTAGCAAATATCATAAATGTTTTTTTAGTCTTCAACCTAATTATTCTACTAGCACAAATCCATTGTGAGAGAATAATCTGAAATACAAAAATGATTCATGAAGAAATATACCCACTGAAGAGTTATTTATAACTGGAATCAAACTACAGCTAAAAATGGTAGAAGGTTAAATAAATACAGTAAATCCACAAGATGGAATTATGAACAGCTGTTAAACTAAGTCCCATTATGAGTTTATACTACCATGAAAAATTATTATTCTATGAATACTAATTGAACAGAACAGGGTTCAAACTTACACATAAACTATGATCCCAACTACCATATATCCTCATCCAATATATCTTTTCACTTATGTACATTTTTTTAAAGATTTTATTTTGGGGGTGCCTGGGTGACTCAGTTAAGCATCTGCCTTCAGCTCAGGTCATGATCTCAGGGTCCTGGGACTGAGTCCTGAGTAAGACTCACTTCCCAAAGGGGAATCTACTTCTCTCTCTGCACCCCCACCCCACTCATGGTTGCGCACACACTCACTCTCTCAAATAAATAAAAACCTTAAAAAAAAAAAGAGAGAGAGACAGATTTTATTTTTAAGTACTCTCTACACCCAACATGGGGCTCAAACTCACAACCACCAGATTAAGAGTTGCATGCTCCACCAGTTGAGTCAGTCAGGCGCCCCTCAATTGTGTGCATTTAAAGTGGTAATTTTTAAATTTTGTTTTCTGAAAATGTATTACTAAATTAATGTTGCTGCTATAATCAATGGCATTATTTATACTCAAGGAAAAATATATTGTAAAATTCATTTAAAATTCTGGAATAAAAGTAAAAAAATATTAAAAACTATTTGGAGTGGAATTGTGGATAGTTTTCTTCTTTTATTTGATTACATTTCTCCCCAAAGCTATAATTTAGTAAACTGCAACAACACAAATCCTCCCAGAGAAGTCTCCTTGTTGCCTATTCTCTCACATAAACCAAATATCTTTTTTTTAAAGATCTTATTTGTTTATTTGAAAGAGAGGAAGAGAGAGAGTAGGCATGTGCATGTGCAAGGAGAGGGGTAGAAGGAGAGGGAGAGGGAAAGGCAGTGGATCTTAAACAGACTCCCTGCTGAGCACAGATCATGACCTGAGCTGAAACCAAGAGTCCTCTGGTAACTGAGCCATCTGGGTGTCCCCCAAATATCTTTTTCCTTTAATTTTATTTATTTATTTATTTGATATAGAGAGAGAAGAAACAGGCACAGCAGGAGGCAGAGGGAAAAGCAGGCTCCCTGCTGAACAAGGAGCCCAATCCAGGGACCAATCCCAGGACCCTGGGATCATGACCTGAGCTAAAGGCAGTTGTTAACCAACTAAGCCATCCAGGCTTCCTCCAAATATCTTTTTTTATCATTGACCTTCATTCTGACATCCTTTATTAATGTAGTTATGACCGAAACATTTTATACCAACAATATTTTATTTCTTTTTATTTTCCTTTTATTTCCCAAATTTTTCCTCCCATTTTTTCAATTTAAATTCTCATTTTTTGTTCATTTTGTATTGTTCTTAAAATAGTAAGATCTTGAATTGTTCAACTCATCAACTCATAAAACTTTTGTTCTATGTGCCCTCTGCTGCATGTTTCATGGAAGCTATTCTCTGGTCTGGTCTCTCAGATCTCCAGATTCTTAATTTCTCACCCGATCTCGAAAAGTGACATAGCAAACTTCCAAAATTCTTTAGTGCCAGACCTCAGTGCCTAGCACCAAAGCACCAGGAGTCTGTTTTCATGAGGAAATGATGAGTCTCTCAAGAGGAAGTTTACATTAAGTGAACAAAAGCTCCTGCTTATGTCTATGCATAGCAGTAAAGCCCAAACTAGTGAAAAATACATATCTGTCACTCAGAAAAATGTCTCCTACTCTAGTACTCTTCTGTAAGAATGCTGGTAATAATAAAATTACTTTTTCTCTATTAAACATTCATAGTTGTATGCAATTCCCCTTTGAGCAAGAAAAAAAGATGTTTCCTGCACTATATATGTAACTTCGGGTAAGCAGGAAAGAAGAGTTATTACCTAGGATGTTAAACTAAAGTTTGGTAACTTGCCAGACCTCTAATTAAACTAAGTTAAAGGACCATGGTTAGACCCAAAGCTAGAGCACAATTTCCATTACTATAAGACTGCCTGAGCAATAGTAACAAGTGACAAGTGCTGATCAAAACCTAGATATGAAGGCTCATCAAATACTACCACAACCCAAACTACAAGTGAGTAGAGAGTCAAAGTGGTAAAGTAGGTAGAATGTTCTATACATTATACTGTGCTATGTGAGGTTAATAATTAAAGAAATGTTTTTAAATTTCTTCATAAGATAAATGATTTGAAATTAATATTTCTTCAACATCCACAGAAACCCAATTTCTCAAGAAATTGGAATACATCTGCACCCAGGAAGGACTGCATGGTATAATGGTTAGTGCATTCACTCTGCAACCAGACTCAATTCCTTTCTTGTTTCTGCTTCTTGGGCAAGTTGCATAACCACTCTGGTCCTCAATAGGTGAAATGGGACTGATAAAGGAACCCACCTCAAGGTATTATTATGCCAATTAAGTAACTAAGTTATTATAATGTGCCTAGAAAAATGCCTACAAAGGAAAACTGTGCCGTCCCAAAACATGACTCCTAGGCATAAGGATTCCTTTTGAGCTGATTATTTTTAAGAAGCAACAGACACAGTAGAAGCTTTGAAACCATGGTGGAAGCTACCCTTTCTTAAGGAAGATTTACATTGACAAAGGAAATATGCATTTGAGTCTTTCTCTCTGTAGCAGGAAGAGAGGGACACTCCAAATCACAAGAAACTCTTAACACTGGAGAAGGACTTAAATCTACATGACAACCTTGCTGTTACTTAGAGTGGTTTCCTGACAAGCTCACTCAAGCCCTCACCTCCCAACATGTTTCTTTTGTCCTTAGCTGGAGATGATACTTAAGGTTGTGGCTAGGTCATTTCAGTTTTCCTAGTTCCCCTAGGGATATCCCATGTATACATGAAGTATATACATTCTTAACCTTTGTTTCCTCTTGTTACTCTGTCTTTTATTACAGGAGTGTCTCAGCAAAGACCCTAGAACAGTAGAGGAAAAATTATTTTTCTTCCCTTACAGCTGGTACATAATGGGCACCAAATAAGTTTTGCAAAATAAATAGAGAAAGCTTGAAAGAAGGTCAAGGTTTTGTTCTAAATATGTTCTGTTCCACTGGTTGAGGCCCTCATCCACTGGGGTCTGGGCCCTGCAGTGGGTTTGTATTATTGTAGCCTACTACCAAAATATGGCAAGATGATGGTTGTAATGGCCAGTTTTATGTGTTAATTTGGCTTGCCTGTAGTAACCAGTTTTAGGGGAGAAAACAATAATTTTCTCTTTATCCTGATTCTCAGCTGGGAACCCTGTAACAAAAGACAGATTAACAAGAGAAAAACAAATGGATATTTATTAATACATCTATCTCATGTATACATGAAAGGTACTCAGGGAGGTGGCTTAACTCAGGCTTAAGTACCATCTTAAGAACCAAGACAAGGAGAGAATCGTGTAGAAGCTAGTTTGGGTAGAGGACTATGAAAGGTATGGTAAACAAAAGTAAGGTTTGTTATGTGTATACATACGCACACACACATACACACACATGCATATCCTATTGTTTTTTTTTATCTGGTGGCCTCCAGACTAATCAGTTGTCTGAAGTGCTGAGTCAAAGAATGCATTTTTGTCAGATACAAAATCCTTTGCTAGAAGAACAGAAAATGGGTCACCTCAGATGTAACTCTGCCACAACTGAAAGATTACAGGGACCTAGTAAGAAGGTTGTTTGTTGAGTTAGTGATAATTATAACCATTTTTATGCAGAAACACATCACTGCCCTTGAATAATTTATAGCCACAAATGAATTCATAACCATCAACTGATCACTCAGAGAAAACTACTACAGGTGCTAGCCATGGAGTGACAGCTGATTGAGTTTCCCATGGGCAGGGAGGTGGAGTGAAGGTGGAAGATGAAAGCGGTCAGAAGTAAATCACCACTGCTGAACTTCACAACCCTGATAAGTCACCTGAATTATACGCTGTAGGAGAAAGTAATCAAGCTGACGTGTCTATGAACTTTTAGGAGTCAAAATAATAAAATACACATCTAAGGCACAGAAATAAATTGAGAAAGCAGCAACATTTCAGTTTTATCTCTACCCTTAAAAGGAGAACACAGCAAGTGAGGTCCTGGTGGGTAAAGTTAAGCCCCTATCCTAGCCTAGACTAGCTCAAGGCCAATTTAAAATCATTTGCCTCTAAATTACTTCTAGTGTGAGAGTTGACCATGTGTATAAATTCTCTTACTAAGAACTTTCCAAGTATAAATGACACCCACTAAAAATTAAATTATCGTGGAATAATATTGTGATCAGGAGCTTTTGGGGGGGAAATCCACATTAGAACAGAAGAGAATTCAAACAAATAACTAATTCTTATTATTTGGCATATTTTCAATTGCAGATCTTTTTAGTCTGCTAAATTTTATACTATAAATCATTTTATATTTATCATTTCAACTTTAAAAATCAAACCCAATGTTACTAAACGTAAGGTAGATAAGTTACCTGATAAAAATTGTGATAATTTGGGGCGCCTGGGTGGCTCAGTGGGTTAAAGCCTCTGCCTTTGGCTCAGGTCATGATCCCAGGGTCCTGGGATCGAGCCCCGCATCGGGCTCTCTGCTCAGCGGGGAGCCTGCTTTCCTCTCTCCCTCTCTCTCTGCCTACTTGTGATCTCTCTCTCTGTCAAATAAATAAAATCTTAAAAAAAAAATTGTGATAATTTAGGGGCGCCTGGGTGGCTCAGTGGGTTAAAGCCTCTTCTCTGCCTTCGGCTCAGGTCATGATCCCAGGGTCCTGGGATCGAGCCCCGCATCGGGCTCTCTGCTCGGCAGGGAGCCTGCCTCCCCCTCTCTCTGTGCCTGCCTCTCTGCCTACTTGTGATTTCTGTCTGCCAAATAAATAAAATCTTTTAAAAAAAATTGTGATAATTTAAATTTTTCCTGATTATTATTCTATCATTTTAAACTATATGTATATAAAAGTAAACTCACCAACAATGCTGAATTTCTTAACAGAAAAACAAACAGAAAACTAACTAACTTGCTTTCTTTGATGGAAGAAAATAAAAACCTACATTAAGTCTAAAACCCCTAACTTATGTCACAAAAAAAGAAAATAAAATCTGAAATTGAAATCAAGGGAAAGGTATTTGTAGAAACCTGGAGTCTTTGAAATATTCAGATTCCAAATGAACTAGACCACTTTAAAAGAAAGAATGAAAGATCAAAGTCATGAATAAGACAGAAGCCAAAATATCACCTCATATAAAATAGGCCACCTGAATTCGTATATTCCCAGAGTCTAAATCTGAAAGGAAAAAAAAAAAAAAAAAAAGACAAGGCCATGCTGCCAGCTACAAAAAGAAATCTGGAAGAAAGTTACATTTTTCCAGGTTTTATGGAAACCCAAAAGGGCAATTTGTATGCTTTATAAACTATGCATAACCCAAAGTTACTTTCACAGGTATGAAATAAAACAGGTTTCTACAAATTCAAAGCATTTTCTGTCCTAAAGTGAAAAAAGAAGAAATTTTTTATCACTGTGAGTTACAGTTTAATTTGTAATAAAGCGTTATGTAAGAGATCCTGTATTTTAGAACAGTGACTGAATAGTAAACAATGGGTATATTTATAGTTGAAAATATCCAACAGTAGACAAAAAATTTTTATTAAAAAATTTTGGGTTTGTTTGGATGAAGACCCAAACTTCCTATCTTTGACAAGGAAATATGTTAATTTAATCCAGAA
Source organism: Meles meles (assembly GCF_922984935.1). NCBI lineage: Eukaryota > Metazoa > Chordata > Mammalia > Carnivora > Mustelidae > Meles > Meles meles. The sequence continues at coordinate 90,605,725 of NC_060069.1, read as the reverse complement.
TTAAACCCTAATCCTAACCCTAACCCTAACTGCCTTGTGATTCATTGATTATCTCATCTTTTCTGTGACCTGAGAGGTGCTCTAAGTCAAAGGGTAAGCTAATTGTAAAATACCACTTTCACTTGTTCCCAGTCTCTGTGGTGAGAATTTGCATCAGGAACCTATGTTCCTGTAAGCAAGGCCAAGTAAGTCGGTTTCATGACTCTCTGATTCAGTATAATTAGTTTGGTATGCAGATCTATTTTCATCCCTTTATATTTTTTTAAGATGCAACATGAATTTATGATTAATATATCTTATTTTATGTTCAACAAAATAGTACGATAGGTATTAAGTTTAGAGAGTTGACTTCTTCTGGTATCTTCCTAAAGACTATGGTCATTTTTATTATTCCTTCTATAGTGCCAGAAGTACTATCTCATTCTCCCCTGCCAGGCATTGCCTGTGTTGTGTGTCTCTTTGAGAGCTCCTACTATCACTGATGTTCCTCGTCTGCCAGAAAGTAACTTCTTTACCACCGATGTTCCTCATCTGCCAGAAAGTAACTTCTTTACCACCTCTAAGAACCAAAGTCCATAAATACTAGAGTAGTGATAAAGGAAATTTGTATATAGGGACCCACAAAATGGAAGACACTTCAGTGGCCTGGCCCATGTCACAAATCTAACCCTAAGTCATCCCACACTTATGGGAACACCTGGCTGTCAAGGAAACCTACCATACACCAATCACAGTCCTCCAGTTCAGCTTTAGCTAGCTCACCTTACCCTAGGAAATAGGATCTGTTAATCTTAAAGAGATTAAGAAGGTCCCCAACATCCTAGCCAATTATGTCCCGTTTCCAAGTTGCTGCTTCCAACGCTCTATAAAACTCCCTGTCACCCAAATTCCCTCTGGAAGAGTGCTCTACCGCTTTGAGGCACTGGATTCCCCTAAACCATGGACTGTTTTCCCTTGAATAAAAGACATCAAACTCATTACTAAATTATTTTTGTCATTTGTCAATAGATATCAGACCAGTTGCCTAGAAGGACTTTGAGGCACTATTTTCAAAAGTGAAAAACAGTCCTATTTCTTTTAACAGCCTTATACTTAATTTAATGGTTTTATTTTTACATTTTTTTGGGGATAAAATATATAACATGAAATTTGATATGCTAACCATTTTTAGGTGTACAATTCAGTAGCATTACTTACATTCACAATGTTGTAAAACTACCAGCACTACCTATTTTTCCAAAACATTTTTATCATCCAAAACAAAAACTATATCCACTAAGCAATAACTCCCCATTCCACTTTCCCTTCAGCCCCTGGTAACTTCTAATCTACTTTCTGTGATGAGTTTATTTTTAAATGTGACATTTCTAGAATAGTCCTGGTATTTTTATCCAATTAAATTCTGATAAAGCATAGATTTTCACTGAACCTATTCAAATTGTCATAAAAAAGTATCATTTACAATACTTCACCGTTCAGCTAATTAATTTTTTTACATTTTTTAAATTTATTTCTTATTTTTTATACACATATAATGTATTTTTATCCCCAGGGGTACAGGTCTGTGAATCACCAGGTTTACACACTTCACAGCACTCACCATAGCACATACCCACCCCAATGCCCATAACCCCACTCCCCCTCTCCAAATCCCCCCTCCCCCCAGCAACCCTCAGTTTGTTTTGTGAGATTAAGAGTCACTTATGGTTTGTCTCCCTCCCAATCCCATCTTGTTTCATTTATTCTTCTCCTACCCCCCTAACCCCCCATGTTGCATCTCAACTTCCTCATATCAGGGAGATCATATGATAGTTGTCTTTCTCCGATTGACTTATTTCACTAAGCATGATATCCTCTAGTTTCATCCACGTCGTCACAAATGGCAAGATTTCATTTCTTTTGATGGCTGCATAGTATCCCATTGTGTATATATACATCTTCTTTATCCATTCATCTGTTGATGGACATCTAGGTTCTTTCCAAAGTTTGGCTACTGTAGACATTTCTGCTATAAACATTCGGGTGCATGTGTCCCTTCAGATCACTACGTTTGTATCCTTAGGTTAAATACCCAGTAGTGCAATTGCTGGGTCATACGGTAGTTCTATTTTCAACATTTTGAGGTACCTCCATGCTGTTTTCCAGAGTGGTTGCACCAGCTTGCATTCCCACCAACAGTGGAGGAGGGTTCCCCTTTCTCCACATCCTCGCCAGCACCTGCCATTTCCTGACTTGTTCATTTTAGCCATTCTGACTGGTGTGAGGTGGTATCTCATTGTGGTTTTGATTTGTATTTCCCTGATGCCGAGTGATGTGGAGCACTTTTTCATGTGTCTGTTGGCCATCTGGATGTCTTCTTTGCAGAAATGTCTGTTCATGTCCTCTGCCCATTTCTTGATTGGATTATTTGTTCTTTGGGTTTTGAGTTTGCTAAGTTCCTAAGTTACCATTGTATGTTACAGACTTCTTTTCCCAGGCTGCTTTCAGGATTTTCTCTTTGCCACTAAGACTTGTAAATTTTACTATTAGGTGACGGGGTGTGGACCTATTCTTGTTGACTTTGAGGGGGGTTCTCTGCACCTCCTGGATTTTGATGCTTGTTCCCTTTGCCATATTAGGGAAATTCTCTCCAATAATTCTCACCAATAGACCTTCTGCTCCCCTCTCAGTTTCTTCTTCTTCTGGAATCCCAATTATTCTAATGTTGTTTCGTCTTATGGCGTCACTTATCTCTTGAATTCTCCCCTCGTGGTCCAGTAGCTGTTTGTGCCTCTTTTGCTCAGCTTCTTTATTCTCTGTCATTTGGTCTTCTATATCACTAATTCTTTCTTCTGCCTCATTGATCCTAGCAGTGAGAGCCTCCATTTTTGATTGCACCTCATTAATACCTTTTTTGATTTCAACTTGGTTAGATTTTAGTTCTTTTATTTCTCCCAAAAGGGCTTTTATATCTCCAGATAGGGTTTCTCTAATATCTTCCATGCGTTTTTCAAGCCCGGCTAGAACCTTCAGAATCGTCATTCTGAACTCTAGATCTGACATATTATCAATGTCTGTGTTGATTAGGTCCCTAGCCTTTGTACTGCCTCTTGTTCTTTTTTTTGTGGTGAATTTTTCTGCCTTGTCATTTTGTCCAGATAAGAGGATATGAAGGAGCAAGTAAAATACTAAAAGGGTGGCAAAGACCCCAGAAAAATACACCTTAACCAAATCAGAAGAGACCCCAAATCGTGGGGGGGAGAAAGGGGATAAAAAGAGGTTCAGAAAAAAAAAAGAAAAAATTAAAAAAAGAAAACAAATAAAGAAAAAATATAAAAAAGAAAGAAAAAAATATACATATTAGATAAACTAGTTAAAAAATGTTAAAAAAGAAAAGGGTAAAAATTAAAAAAAAATTAGCAGAAGAAAAAATATTGGAAAAAAAATTAAATTAACGGCAAGACTAAAGAATCATGGGGAGAAAGCCATGAGTTCCATGCTTTGCTTTCTCCTCCTCTGGAATTCCGCTGCTGTACTTGGTATTGAACCTGCTTTCCTTGGTAGGTGAACTTCGCCCTGGCTGGATTTCTTGTTGATCTTCTGGGGGAGGGGCCTGTTGTAGTGACACTCAAGTGTCTTTGCCTGAGGCGGAATTGCACCGCCCTTACCAGGGGCTGGACTAAGTAATCGCTTTCAGGACTTTTTGTTCCCTGAACACTTTCTTTAGAGTTCTGAAGGATAGGAATGAAAATGGCGGCCTCCCAGTCTCCGACCCGGAGGAGCCAAGAGCCCGGGGCTCCACTCCTCAGTGGGCCCCCAGAGAACAGTGCCCAATCACTCCCGTATCTCCAGCCTCCTGCCGCACTCCAAGCTCACCCAGCCTGCGACCAGTTCAAGGTAACTCCGAGCTGAGAGCTCACTCCTCGGCTCTGTCTCTGTAGCCAGCTTCCCTGTTCTATTACATGCAACTCTGCAACACTCCGACACCCCTGATCCTTCTGTGACCCTGCGGGACCTGGGGCCACGCTGACCCCGCATGGGCTTCACCACAGTTTAGCCTCTGGAGCAATGTCCCTCAGTGGAACAGACTTTTCAAAGTCTTGATTTTGTGCTCCATTGCTCCGCTGCTTGCCAGGAGCCAGCCCCTCCCCCGGCGGTCTATCTTCCCATCGTTTTGGATTCACTTCTCCGCCAGTCCTACTTTTCAGAAAGTGGTTGATTTTCTGTTTCTAGAATTGCTCTTCTTCTTCTCTTCGATCTCCTGTTGAATTTGTAGATTTTTGCAAAGTTTACTTCTCCGCCATCTTGGCTCCTCCAATAAATCTCAGCTAATTAATTTTGAAGATAAAGCTAATCAGCATAAAATCACTAGTTTCTATTCACTAGCCATTTTTAAGTTCTGAAGATGACCACTAACTACATTATAAACTATATTAAAATTTTTCCACAGAATCTTTTTTTTCCAAATTTGGAAATTTGGCAAGACAGCTTTCAAACCGACTTTTATTTCTGTTTACATGTGTGGCACTTTAAACGCTGGATTAAAAATAGGCCAAGGAGAAAGAAAATTATCTTATAATATGTCCAGCAGAAAATATAACATTATCTATAATTAAATTCCCTTTATGTCAATTATAGTCAATCCTACATAATTAAGTCTTTATAGGCAGGACTTAACTTAATAGTCTGGTTTCACTGAGTCATCCATTTCTAGACTGAAGATCTCCTGGATATCCTAATACAGCCCCCTGATAAGAGTCTGACAAGTGATTGGTCATGGTGGTGGTATCAGCTGATACCTGGAAACCTGTACCTTGAGAGTAGGAAAGTTAGTATCAATGAATTATCAGAAGAGACCAGTAATCATGTCAAAATCTAAAGACAAAAATGACTGTAGTCTTGAAAACAACTATAACCAGACTGTCAATGTTTTGAAATAAAAAACAGGAGAATGTCACACTAATTGTAAGGAATATGAGCTTTTTCAGAGAACTTCTGATTTTGACTTTAAAAATGTTTCAAAAGGATGAAGAGTCAGCACAAAGCTCAGAAAGTTACCAGGTCTTCAGATGAAGATGTTCCCAAACATAACTAAGGCCAAACTAAAATCATACCATGATCCCATTACAAAGAAGTTGAGCCAATCACTGGGGATTTCTCCAACTCCTATAAACATATAATAAACACACAGAGAATAAGAACAGTTCCAATTATCACCTGCTGGAGGAGCATACTCACATAGTCCCTAAAACAAAACTAATCCAGAAATGCATGAAGCAGAAATAAACCAGAAATAGACTGAGGGAGCGCAAAAGCTCTATTACCATACATTAAAAGTCACCTTAGAGATCAAATAAGAATCCTGGATACCAGACAACATAAGGTGCATTTACTGAACACTTGTTTTGCTCAATTTCATTGGATAAATCTTTATAGGTCAGATCTTTAAGATGCTAAAATAGATAAACAACCAAACAAACAAATAAGCAAGCAGGGAAACTCACAGAAAACTTAGGTCAATTAGTGAGTAAAGATTTTCTTACTTGAAGTAATGCATTATTCAAGTCAGATCAGCTTTTAGAACAAGTAGATTCCTGGAATAAGGAGTGAAGCCTGTTTTTGTAGTTCAAATTCTTATATCCCAGTTGACAGTCTGACTGGCTAGCATTTTTGTCACTATCGACAAAAACAGAAGTTATAGTCTATCATAAGAAAAAAAAATACATAGCATTTTCAGCATGCAGTTTTCAAAAACACTGATAGTAAGATCCAAATGAGTCAAAGAAAAGGAGAAATAAAGCAAATTTTAAAAAATAAAAAATATATATGCATAAATGATATACAAAATATGTAATACATATACACTCATATAATAAAATGTGAATACACATACTTGGTGTACATGCAGGTGGACTTTTTAAAAATAATTCAGTAAAAATATAAAACAAAATCTGAGCTAAAATATCTTAGATTACATTTATTGTAAAAAAAATCTTTCTAGTTTTTCTAGTATGAAAATATATACTGATCATAAGAATTTTATCTTGATTTTGGAGATAAGTACATGTTTTTCCATGGTTATTTATAATTCTTGCATCCAGTTTTCCCACAAAATAGCTCTGGCTCTGATTGGAACCTGAATTCTAAATCCAAACTGAATTAGTCAAGCTTCCTAATAACGACAGTAAAATTAATTTTAATGTTCATTTTTGCTTTAACAGTACATATACTTCTTACTCATTTCCTCTCAAAATGTAACATAAGACCAACATATTTCTAAATATTAATTTGTAAAACATTGATTTTTAAAAATATTCCATTCTTTTAAGAACAGAAAACCTTACTAACAGACTATTCAAAGGGACAGCAATCAAAACACAAAATATTTACAAATACACAAGTTTTCAATTTAGAGGACATTTACTGAGTACCTATTTTGTGCTGGCCATTATACCAAAAACCACTATATGCAACTATGAATCTATGAACACTGCCCTTGAGCAGCTTCTTCATGGTGAAGAACACAAATGAGCCAAGAACAACCGAATTACAGAAAGTGCCATAATGAAGTATACATAAAATACTATGCACATTCAGAATGATGAACAACTAACTACCTCAGCCTCATAAATTTGAAGGTAGATTTATAAGGTATTGATGAGTAGGAAGAATATTATCATTCAAGAATGGGGGAAGTATTCCAAGGAGAATCTTGGAAAAAAAAATGAAATGAGCTAAATATTTCCTCATAAAAAAATACTTATAGCATTTCCAATCCTGTCCACAGCCACTGCCATTGGGCTAATCTAGGTCACAATCCTCTTCACCAGGACTTCTGTAATTCTTACTAACTCATTCTTATCATCCAGTCTTCCCTCCTACATCCCCCTGCCATGAATCCTCCACATAGCAGACATATTTTTTTTATCTGTTAGCATAAATTGGATCTTGTCACTACTGCTTAAAATTTGTCATTTTTCCATTGCATGAAAAAGAAATCCAAACTCGCTTATCAGAGCCTAGATATTCTGCCCAGCTTCTCATTTAAAGCACTACACTACTACTTAGCTGTGATATATTTACACATATATTCTCTTTAAACTCTTTCCCCTAACCAAGTTACTTGCTTGTGAAACCATATTTTTAGATGCTTACATATATTTCAGAACCAGAATCTATTCTGAATAATACTTCTGAAGTTGGTCAATGATCTGGTACTTTCATTGTTATCCTATTAAAAACACAAAATTTCAGAAAAAAAGGTACATGACATAACTATATGGAAATACCAATTTGTTTACTAGATGTGCTTCTGAAAAACTGAAATAAATAATATTTCTTTAAACTTGGAACCATACTTGAATTGCAAAAGAAGTCCGTACTCATGGACTAAATAATTCAGACAGACCTTTCCAGTGAGGATAACTAGAAAAACCAATTTAAAAATTATACACATATGCTTGTAGGAAATGAAGAGCTAACAAGGCCATGCAGAATTGTTGAGCCAAGATTCGGGAGACAATGGAAATACAGAGATGTGAGTCAGGCATTTGAAACCACTTTCCTCTGAGATGTTAATTATTCCAGTGGCCACAGGGCAATGAGCAGTTGGGAGGTTGAAAGTTTGAGCAGGAGACTTTCCAGGTCTCCCTTTCCTTTCAGAAAGTTCCAGGGGACAAGAGAGACAAAAATGAATCAAAGCAGGCAAGAGGTTTCTAAACTCTCATGTGTGGGTAGGAGCCAAAATGTTATGCAATAGGTGTCTACTAGGTGCCTCACAGGAACTGCTTCCCAACTTTGAGTTATTCACTCATTAAAACTGGATTAAGGAGTCTGCCCGGGGTTGTCTAGGAACTACCAATGTCAGGCCGAAGCAAACAAAAGAGAGGTCTGAAAAAGGATAACACCATTCTACATCTCAACTTATTTCTATAAATATTTTTTCAAATACAGTGTCTGGCATCCAGTAAGAAATAATCAGGCTTATGAAGAGACAGGATGCCTTGATTGAGAACAAGGAAAAGTAACAAAAATTAGAAACATTCATTTTCTGGAAATGGAACAAAAGTACCAAAATATATTAGCCTTTGATAATAAAAGATAAATGTTGCAATTTCTAAGCTAATAACTAAGAAATAATAAAAACATATACAGCTGACCCTTGAACAACATGGGCTTGAATTGCATGGGTCTGCTCATATATGGTTTTTCATCAGTAAATATATTAGAAAATTATTTGGATATTTGTGACAATTTGAAATAATTTCCAGATGAACCACATAGTTTAAGAATATAAAAAATAAAAAGGTATTATTGTGAGAACACAGTATATAATAAATACAACCTACAAAAACTGTGTTGACTGTTTATGTCATTAGTAAGGCTTCTGATGAACAATAGGCTACTAGTAGTTAAGTTTTGGGGGAATCAAAAGTTATAGACAGATTTTTGACTGAATAGGGATTGTTCAGTAATGTTATTGTTTAGCCCCTGTGTTGTTCAGGAGTCAACTATAGAAATTCCAGAGTTTGCAAAGGCAAAAAATTAGAATGAAAAGAAGACAAGAGAGGAAAGAAAACATCAAACAAATAAAAGAGAAAACAAACAATAGTATTATATATTTAAAATAAAATATATCTGAAGCTACAATTAATGTTATAACCCATCTAAAAAACCAAAGCTTATCAAAATAGATGCAGGAAGAGAGCACAGCATACTGGACTAAAGTGAAAGGTAGACCAAAGGGCCATGGTTAAAATGTTTGAGACAATTATGCCCTATGTCTCCCTTTCCTTTCTGTAAAATAACAAGTAATCATACATAGAATTCATGTTTCCACAGACAGGTAGGCAGTGAGGTTATTTAGGTAAGGACTCTGATGTGGTACCTGGCACACTGTAATGCTTCGTCCTCCTTCCTCTGTAAGATAAACATATCAGATAAGGCCAAGTTTTCTTATAATCAGATTCACTTAGAATGAAGTACATCTTTAATTTTAGAGTGACTTTACATTATTAGATCTACTTAGCTCTAAAGAGGAACAAAGCTATTATATTAATTGGGTCACTGAAGTACATGGCATGAAGCTTGATACATAATTAAAGTAACTAAATATGTCTTAATACATCCCTTTAAATGTTTTATTGATAGTGTTGGCTGAATGTGAGAAGTAAGTGTGATTTTGCTGTCTTTGTGGGTCAGATTTCATTGCATAAACATCTTAATTTAATCAGGCAGTTATTATGTTAATATATTCCATTAACAGTGGATATTTTTTCCACACCTACCAATCTACAATCTTGAAAACTAATTTAAATAGATCTTTTTATAGCAAGTCTGTGAAACTGTGTATATTCATTAAATTAAAGATCACTTTGCATGCCAGCACAACCAAATTGTATTTTGAAATGATGCAGGATAAACAACAGATGTGTCCAATATATATTTTTCTTCAGTTGCTAAGGCAACATTGTTCAGTCTTTAAAAGAGTGAGATGGTGCAGAAACAAGACCAGAAAATAATTCCTTTGAGCTCTTGTTTCAACAAGAAGGTACCCTTCACATTTGCCATTACAGTGTAGCCAGTATGGCTGTGATACATTCTAGTATTACATTATCTGTACTAAACTTCACAAGTTCTATTATTAGGGTTTTTTTTAAGATTTTATCTATTTATTTGTCAGAGAGAGAGAGCACAAGCAGGGAAGCAGCAGGCAGAGGGAGAAGCAGGCTCTCTACTGAGCAAGCAACCCCATTCGGGACTCAATCCCAGAACCCTGGGATCACGACCCCAGCTAAAGGCAGATGCTTAACGGACTGAGCTACCCAGGCATCCCTAAGTTTTATTATTTGTCAGTATAATAAGTTCTGTTAGCCCAATTTTGAACAGCTCTCCATACATTTCTACCACTAATTTGTTGTTTATTGTTTACCTCCCCAAAGGAGATTTGACAAAAGGGTTTCAGCATTTCTCAAGATGATGGTATAATTTTGATGGTGACCAAGATAAAATATTGAGAACTGTAGGCTAGATTTTCAAATATAAGGAAGAACTAGCTTAGCAACAAGATGATTATCATCTCATTCTTTTCTAATTCAGGAAATCCCCCTTCTTCTACCCATTCCCAATTACTCTTCACCCTTGTTGATATGTATTTATGCTCTTCCATTCACACAAATTCAAGCAGTATTTTTTTTAAATTCCTCTTGGATCAAACAAGAAGAGGATGCCACCAGCAATATTTATAATAATATGAAAATTACCATTTAGTCACTATTTCCATTTTTGTTGGTGGGATCATACGAGATAACAAGAAACACGGGACCTCCTCAGACTAAAAAACTTCTAGGAACCAGTGTGTGACTCTAAGTTCTCTGACTAAAAATATCAGCACTACTTTAAGAGAGTTTATGAGAAAAGTGCCATCTCCTTTAAAAAAGCAGTTACAGAGTTAGGCAATGTCAATCAATAGAAAAGCAGAGAAATTAACTGTAATGCTGTTGCCTAACACATTTGACCTCATTTCTTAAATGTCCTTTAGGTTATTTTTATATTTCATAAATGACATGTTGGAACTATAAGATGTAAAAGTGGTAAGAAGGAATTTTGAAATGGTGTAAGGAGTCAGTGTGCTTATACATATGAAGCACACTTAGGGTTAACTGTTCCAAAACATGTTTTAGAAATTATTTTATCAAGGGGCACCTAGATGGCTCAGTGGTTAAGTGTCTGCCTTTGGCTCAGGTCATGATCAGGATCAAGTTCCAGGGTCAAGCCTCAAGTTGGGCTCCCTGTTCAGCAGGGAGTCTGCTTTTCCCTCTGACCCTTCCCCATTTCATGTGCTCTCTCGCTCTCTCTCTCTCAAATACATAAATAAAACCTTTAAAATGAATAAATAAATAAATAAAAGAAATTCTTTTATGAAAAAAGAAAGCTTCTCATAAGAGGTGTTATTTTACGTGAGACTCTGTGATATTAATAGTTCTTTTCTGAGATACTTAAAACTTGAAATAAAACTAGAATGTTTTCTCAACCTGTACACATATTTACTTGTGTAAAGTCTATTTTGAAGATTTCACTATCAGACTAAATGACCTTCTTTGCTCTTGAAAAGTAAAAAATACAAACTTTTTAAAATGTCCCTTTCTAAAATGTGCATAATGCTAACAATTTTAGAAGATGAATATTACATTTAATTATTAAGGCATTAAGAACCTTTGAATGTTGTGATTCAAGCATCACATCTCTATGAATATTTATAAACATCTTTTCCTTGCCACATATGTCTTAAATGTATGTTGAGAAATGCACAGCATATTTTGAAGACTTCTCACTTAAAATGTCCAATAATGGGGGAAGAAAGATAATTTCTCTGTTCACATTGATTTGAGTTTTACAGATGGTTTAATGTGAGATTAGAGGTGGGATTTTAACAATGGCACTTTCCCAAATATTTATGATTTCTCCCAAAATAAATTGTTATTTAAATATTTGGCACAAAATAATACATCTGGGAATAATTAGAATATAAAAATTATTATGGTAGTACTGGCAAAGATAGTTCTAACTCTTTGATAAACTATCTTACAGGTTAATTCCAATAGAAAAATAATTGATATTGACTAGAGACCCAGAAATACAAGAAGCCATTTTAACAAATTTTGAAAATAATCAGAAAAACTAGATAAGAGAAAACACAATGAAAGAAGCAAGATTTACATATCTATTTGGAGGATACTTAAACAAAACATTCCAATTATTGTGATTCACTTGGAACAATTTAAAAAACTCTCAACTCATCAATTTTGAAAAAAAAAAGTTTTTGTAAACCATAAAGGAAATTTTATCCTTATTATTTTTAAGCTACTATATATTTAACCCTAAAGACTTGCTGGAAATATTTTAAAGTATAGAGGTGGGGAAAACAATTTGGGAATTATTGCACCCAATTAAATCCCATATTCCCACATATAAAGGAGGAAAAATGTAAGGAAGAGGATCAAACAAAGGGGAGGGTATAAAAGGTGAATGGGATAAGAGAGAACATGGAAGAAAGAGCAACAAAGAATGTGATCATGACTTTCTAGAGTACAAACTGGCTCTAGTAACCACTAGGTAATATAGATAAATGTTCAGCAAACTTGATTTTTTTTTTTAAAACAGAAGAAGAAATGAAATGAATAATGGTTGGTTCTACTTGGACACCATACACAGAGGGCAAGGAGAGACCAGAGAGAAAGGCAGGCCCCTCCAGATCAGATGCTGGTAGATTTAATGAGCAAGGGAGCTTACTTATATACATGGGTTGTCTTGGGTGGCTGCAATACAAGCACATCACATCTTCCTTCCAGAATCTAAAAAGTTTATATAGAGGCATTAACTGGGTTCAGTCATGTATACCTTCCAGAGAGTCTCAACAACACATTGTTCTCTCAAGGCTGAGACCCTGAAAATGGCTCCCACTGTGGCAAGGGTGGGCAAAATGTACATTCCATAGGCAGGGAAGGGGTGAGCAGCCTTCAACTGCCTGAATACAGCTCACAAGTCAACTGTGGGTCACACCTTCTGGAAGAGCTCCTTCAATAACAATTTAGAAACTATAGGGAGAACTATCTATATTCAAAGATGTTTTTCAAAAATATATAATTACCTTGTATAACTTTATTATCAGTAAATCTGAAATTATATCTAAAATCAAAATTTTTTAGAAAAATAAAAAATTAGTCTCACAAAGAATAAACAACCTATTCACAATGGAAATAAAAAAGCACAGATAAACTCTCTCAAAACCATGCATGAAAATGCAACTTATTACTGTCAAGTTCTATCAAATCTTCAGAAACAGATATATCCTATATTATATAAACTGTTCCAGGCTAGAGAAGTACATATGCCTTATGTTGAGTTCCAGAAATGTTGTTAAGACTCCAAGCTAACAAAAAGAGGTTCCAACGACCTTCTATTCTAAATTCAGAAACTTTTAAGGAAATGGTATTTGTCACTATAACATATGACAATGCAATAAGACCAAAAACAAAAACTAAAAAACACATAGGTCAAAACAGTGGCAAGAAATAATCTTCTCCAATATGTTAACTCTATTTAACAAATCTAAGAAAACAGTATGTCAAACAAAATAGAATTATGTAATATTTCAATCAAGTAACTAACTTCAGAAAACATAAAACTGGTGAGTACCTTATGCAGTAGGAATCAATTTGTAAATACATCAATAAAAAGGAATCCACTTAAAATAGCGACAAAAGGGGTGCCTGGGTGGCTCAGGGGGTTAAAGCCTCTGCTTTCGGCTCAGGTCATGATCTCAGGGTCCTGGGATCGAGCCCCACATTGGGCTCTCTGCTCAGCAACGAGCCTGCTTCTCTCTCTCTCTCTCTCTCTCTGCCTGCCTGTCTACTTGTGATCTCTCTCAAATAAATAAATAAAAAAAAAATCTTTAAAAAAAAAAAAAAAAGCAACAAAATACATTTAAAAAAAACCTTACAGCAACATATCTAAAAAGAAAGACTGAATAAGAATACAAAACTCAGGGGGTGCCTGGGTGGCTTAGTTAATAAGCCTCTGCCTTGGGTTCAGGACATGATCCCAGGGATCCTGGAATCAACCCCCACGTGGGGCTCCCTGATCAGTGGGCAGTCTCCTTCTCCCTCTCCCTCTGCCCCTCCCACCACTTCTGTGTGTGTTCGTGTGGCCTCTCTCTATCTCTCAAAAAAATAAATAAGAACTTAAAAAGAATACAAAACTCGGGGTGCCTGGGTGGCTTAGTGGGTTAAAGCCTCTGCCTTCAGCTCAGGTCATGATCCCAGGGTCCTGGGGTCAAGCCCGGCAATGGGCTCTCTGCTCAGCAGGGAGCCTGTTTCCCTTCCTCTCTCTCTGCCTGCTTCTCTGCCTACTTGTGATCTGTCTTTCAAATAAATAAATAAAATCTTTAAAAAAAAAAAAAAGAATACAAAACTCAAATGAAAGATATTAGAAAGGTACAAAATAGATGAATACACAGAATATGCTCTGGAAAAATATTCAGTATTTTAAAGACAGCAATTCTACATGCAAACTCAATGAGAATTGGACATTTTTTAAATTAAACTTTGCAAATTACTAATTTTACTCCAAGAAAACCAAATACAAAAGCCAAGCCAAAAAGTTTTGAAGAGAAAAAAGGAAAAAATATTTGTTCTACTGAAATTTAAAACTGGGCTATAAATAATATTTTATTTTATTTTTTTGTATGAAGAAGTATTTTGTTACTTTAATGTAGGCCATAAATTACAATTGAACAGATTTAAAATAAACCACAGTTATCCATTATAAACAGGAAAATCCATACTGAACTAATGTTTGCCATTTTAAATTTAAACCCATCACTTAAAGAAAGGTATCTTCCTATAAAATCTCTTGATTTGGTTTCCTAAGTCTTTTTTTTTTATTTCAGCGTAACAGTATTCATTGTTTTTGCACCACACCCAGTGCTCCATGAAATACGTGCCCTCCCTATCACCCACCACCTGGTTCCCCCAAACTCCCACCCCCGCCCCTTCAAAACACTCAGGTTTTTTTCAGGTTGTTTTTCAGAGTCCATAGTCTCTCATGGTTCACCTCCCCTTCCAATTTCCCTCAACTCCCTTCTCCTCTCCATCTCCCCCTGTCCTCCATGTTCTTTGTTATGCTCCACAAGGAAGTGAAAACATATGATAATTGACTCTCTCTGCTTGACTTATTTCACTCAGCATAATCTCTTCCAGTCCCGTCCATGTTGCTACAAAAGTTGGGTATTCATCCTTTCTGATGGATGCATAATACTCCATCATGTATATGGACCACATCTTCCTTATCCATTCGTCTGTTGAAGGGCATCTTGGTTCTTTCCACAGTTTGGTGACCGTGGCCATTGCTGCTATAAATATTGGGGTACAGATAGCCCTTCTTTTCACTACATCTGTATCTTTGGGGTAAATGCCCATAGTGCAATTGCAGAGTCATAGGGAAGCTCTATTTTTAATTTTTTGAGGAATCTCCACACTGTTCTCCAAAGTGGCTGCCCCAACTTCCATTCCCACCAACAGTGTAAGAGGGTTCCCCTTTCGCCACATCCTCTCCAACACACGTTGTACCCTGTCTTGCTAATTTTGGCCATTCTAACTGGTGTAAGGTGGTATCTCAATGTGGTTTTAATTTGAATCTCCCTGATGGCTAGTGATGATGAACATTTTTTCATGTGTCTGATAGCCATTTGTGTGTCTTCATTGGAGAAGTGTGTGTTCATATCTTCTGCCGATTTTTTGATATGATTATCTGTTTTGTGTGTGTTGAGTTTAAGGAGTTCTTTATAGATCCTGGATATCAACCTTTTGTCTGTACTGTCATTTGCAAATATCTTCTCCCATTCCGTGGGTTGCCTTTTTGTTTGGCTGGTCCCAAAAGTTCATTTTCGCTTTTGTTTCCTTTGCCTTTGGAGACATATCTTGAAAGAAGTTGCTGTGGCTGATATCGAAGAGGTTACTGCCTATGTTCTCCTCTAGGATTCTGATGGATTCCTGTCTCACGTTGAGGTCTTTTATCCATTTCGAGTTTATCTTTGTGTACGGTGTAAGAGAATGGTCGAGTTTCATTCTTCCACATATAGCTGTCCAGTTTTCCCAGCACCATTTATTGAAGAGACTGTCTTTTTTCCACTGTATATTTTTTCCTGTTTTGTCGAAGATTATTTGACCATAGAGTTGAGGGTCCATATCTGGGCTCTCTACTCTGTTTCACTGGTCTATGTGTCTGTTTTTATGCCAGTACCATGCTGTCTTGGTGATCACAGCTTTGTAGTAAAGCTTGAAATCAGGTAACGTGATGCCGCCAGTTTTGTTTTTCTTTTTCAACATTTCCTTAGCAATTTGGGGTCTCTTCTGATTCCATACAAATTTTAGGATTATTTGCTCTAGCTCTTTGAAAAATACCTATGGAATTTTGATTGGAATGGCATTAAAAGTATAGATTGCTCTGGGCAGTATAGACATTTTAACAATGTTTATTCTTCCAATCCAAGAGCATGGAACGGTCTTCCATCTTTTTTGTGTCTTCTTCAATTTCTTTCATGAGTGTTCTGTAGTTCCTCAAGTACAGATCCTTTACCTCTTTGGTTAGGTTTATTCCCAGGTATCTTATGGTTCTTGGTGCTATAGTAAATGGAATCGATTCTCTAATTTCCCTTTCTGTATTTTCATTGTTAGTGTATAAGAAAGCAACTGATTTCCGCACAATGACTTTGTATCCTGCCATGTTACTGAATTGCTGTATGAGTTCTAGTAGTTTGGGGGTAGAGTCTTTGGGGTTTTCCATATAAAGAATTATGTCATCTGCAAAGAGAGAGAGTTGACTTCTTCATTGCCAATTTGGATACCATTTATTTCTCTTTGATGTCTGACTGCCGTTGCTAGGACTTCTGATACTATGTTGAACAAGAGTGGTGAGAGTGGGCATCCCTGTCGTGTTCCTGATCTCAATGGGAAGGCTGCAAGCTTTTTCCCATTGGGGATGAAAATTGTTGTGGGTCTTTCATAGATAGATTTTATGATGTTCAGGAATGTTCCCTCTATCCCTATACTTTGAAGCGTTTTAATCAGGAATGGATGCTGGATTTTGTCAAATGCTTTTTCTGCATCAATTGACAGGACCATGTGGTTCTTCTCTCTTCTCTTATTGATTTGTTCTATCACATTGATTGATTTGTGAATTTCGAACCATCCTTCTAACCCAGGAATGAATCCCACCTGGTCATGGTGGATAATCTTTTTAATGTGCTGTTGGATCCTGTTTGCTAGGATCTTGTTGAGAATCTTAGCATCCATATTCATCAGTGATATTGGTCTGAAATTCTCCTTTTTGGTAGGGTCTTTGCCTGGTTTGGGGATCAGGGTAATGCTGGCTTCATAAAAAGAGTCCGGGAGTTTTCCTTCTGCTTCAATTTTTTGAAACAGCTTCAGGAGAATTGGTGTTATTTCTTCTTTGAAAGTTTGGTAGAATTCCCCAGGGAATCCGTCAGGTCCTGGGCTCTTGTTTTTTGGGAGGTTTTTGATCACAGCTTCAATCTCATTACTAGATATCGGTCTATTTCAGGTTGTCAGTTTCTTCCTGGTTCAATTTTGAGAGTTTGTAGTTTTCCAGGAATGCATCCATTTCATCTAGGTTGCTTAGCTTATTGGCATATAACTGTTGGTAATAATTTCTGTTGATTGTTTCTACTTCCTTGGTGTTAGTTGTGATCTCTCCCTTTTCATTCATAATCTTATTAACTTGGGCTTTCTCTCTTTTCTTTTGGATTAGTGTGGCCAGTGGTTTATCGATCTTATTGATTCTTTCAAAAAACCAGCTTCTAGTTTCATTGATACGTTCTACTGTATCTCTGGTTTCTACCTCATTGATCTCTGCTCTAATCCTGATTATTTCCCTTCTGGGTGTGGAGTTGGTTTGATTTGTTGTTGATTCTCCAGTTCTTTAAGGTGTAGAGAGAGCTGGTGTATTCTGGATTTTTCAATTTTTTTGAGGGAGGCTTGGATGGTGGTGTATTTCCCCCTTAGAACCGCCTTTGCTGTATCCCATAGGTTTTGGGCCGAAGCGTCTTCATTCTCATTGGTTTCCATGAATTGTTTAAGTTCTTCTTTCATCTCCTGGTTGATCCAAGCATTCTTAAGCATGGTGGTCTTTAGCTTCCGGGTGTTTGAGTTCCTTCTGAACTTTTCCTTGTGATTGAGCTCCAGTTTCAAAGCATTGTGATCTGAGAATATGCAGGGAATAATGTCAGTCTTTTGGTATCGGTTGAGTCTTGCTTTGTGACCCAGTATGTGGTCAATTCTGACGAAGGTTCCATGTGCACCTGAGAAGAATGAGTATTCTGTTGTTTTAGGGTGGAATGTTCTGTATATATCTATGAGGTCCATCTAGTCCAATGTTTCAATCAATGCTCTTGTTTCCTTATTGATTTTCTGCTTCAATGATCTGTCTATTGCTGAGAAAGGCATGTTAAGATCTCCTACTATTAATGTATTCATATCTATATGACTCTTTATCTTGATTAATAGTTTTCTTATGTAATTGGCTGCTCCCATATTGGGGGCATAGATATTTACAATTGTTAGATCGTCTTGGTGGATAGTCCCTTTAAGAATTATGTAGTGTCCTTCTGTATCTCTGACCACAGTCTTTAGTTTAAAATCTAATTTATCTGATATGAGAATCGCTACCCCGGCCTTCTTTTGAGGCCCATTGGCATGAAAGATGCTTCTCCATCCCTTCACTTTCAGTCTGGGTGCATCTTGAGGTTCAAAATGGGTCTCTTGTAGACAACATATGGATGGGTCCTATCGTTTTATCCAATCTGCAACCCTGTGTCATTTTATGGGTGCATTTAGGCCATTCACATTGAGAGTGATTATTGATAGATACATTTTTATTGACATCATGTTACCTTTGAAGTCTTTCTATAGATTGTCTCTATATTTCTGTTCAATGATGTTCTTAGGATTTTTTCTCTTTTATAGAACCCCCCTTGATATTTCCTGCAGTGTCGGCTTGGTGGTTGCATAGTCTTTTAAGCCTTGCAGGTCTTGGAAACTCCTTATCTCTCCATCCATTTTGAATGTCAGTCTTGCTGGATAAAGTAGTCTTGGCTGCATGTTCTTCTCATTTAGTGCCCTGAATATATTTTGCCAGCCCTTTCTGGCTTGCCAGGTCTCTGTGGATAGGTCCGACGTTATTCTAATGGGCTTTCCTCTGTATGTAAGGAGCTTCTTTGTCCTAGCTGCTTTCAAGAGGGTCTGCCTACAGTTATAATTCTTCATTCTAACTATCAGGTGTCTCGAGGACTTTCGAGAATCTAGAATCTTGGGGGGAATCCATTCTGCCTCTAGTACATGAAAGCTGGTTCCATTCGTGAGATTGGGAAAATTTTCATAGACAACTTGTTCCACTATATCTTCTAGACTTCTTTCTTTCTCCTCCCCTTCAGGGATTCCAATAATTCTGACGTTGGAACGTTTCATGGCATCATTTATTTCCCTGATTCTGATTTCCTGGCTTCTAAGCTGATTGTTCCGGGCTTCCTCCTGACCCTTTCTATCTCTTTGTCCTCCAGATCACTAATTCTTCTGTCTCAGTTACCCTAGCTTTTAGAGAACTTAGATTAGATTGGAACTCATTGAGAGCATTTTGAACATCATCCCTGGTGGCTTTCAGTTCTGCCCTAATCAATTCCGTTTGATCATCCATGGCTTTCTCCAACCTAGCTATTGCCTGGATAATTGTTAGCCGGAATTCCCTTTCTGACATATTGTCTATGTCAATAGCCATTAGCTCTGTTGTAGAAGGCTCATCCTCTGTATTTTTCTTCTGTTGGGCATTTCTCCTCCTAGTCATTTTGGTGAGAGATGACTGATCGGGTGTAGCTGGATGTATCGACCGTGGTGCAGTCAAGGTGCACCCTGGAACATTTCTGAGCAATCAGGATTCACCACCCAAATGAGAGGGAAAAAAAAGAAAAAGAATTAAAAAAGAGATAGAGAGACAGGAAAAAAAGGGAAGATAAAAGAGAAGGCTCAGCCCAAATGGGCCCCAAGGTAAGATTTATGAAGTATAAAAACAAAAACAGACAAACAAAAAGACTGAGAAAAGTATATGACAAGAGGAAAAAAAAAAGATATGTGTATATATATATATATATATACATATATATATATAAAAAAATATATATATATATAAAAGCAAAAAAAAAGGAAGAACCTCGTCAAAAAGAACCCCAAGTATAAGATTTATGTACTATCAGGACAAACACAAATAAACAGAAACACTGGCTGAAGGAAAAATTGGGAGAGTGGTTATAAATTCTCAGTGTGGGCGAGGAAGGTTATTTTGATTCTTCCTGGATGTATCTTGATATCTTTGTTAAAGGACTCAACTTTCCTAAGATAAAGGGGGATTCAAAATTGGTTTACCTATAGGGGTAGCATTGATTGGGGAAAGGGGATTATCTTGAAGTTTAACTCTATATGAATATTAGAAAATAAAAATAAAAAAAGAAGAAACTAGACTAAACTAAACTAAAATTTTTAAAAAAAAATTTAAAAAATAGAAAAGCAAAAGAAAAACACAGGTGCATGCATCAAAAAGTTCAGGTTAGAAGGTTATTATGGAATTTGATGTACTGGACATCTCACTATGATGGTAAATAGGTTAAAAAATTATCTATATAAAAAAAATGAACCAGAATAGTAGGAACGAGTTAAAAATAAAAGTAGTATTTATGAAGTAGCGGTGGTTAGTCTCTTGTCATCTTTTTTTTTTTTTTTTTTTCTTTCCTGGTTGGTTTTCTGGGGGGAGGGGCCTGCCTCGTGGGTTTTCAGTCAATGATGTTCCCTGAGTTAAGTCCTCCTGCCCCCTCTCAAGGGGGTGGGCTCTGAGGAAACCGGTTTTTCAGGCTTTTGTTCTCTGGAGGTTTTTTATGCTTGTTTGTTCATTTTTTTGTTGTTGTTGTTTTGTTTCTCTCTCTCTCTCTCTCTCTCTCTCTCTCTCTCTCTCGCCTTGACAGCTTTTGATGGTTTTGGGGGGTTTAGAGGAAAGCAAACTGCACCCCGACCTCCCTCTCAGAGAGAAGCCTCAGTCTGTCCCCCTGTGGTTGCTGCAGATCTGCTGTTAGAGTAGGTTCCAAGTCACAGTCCCTGGGGATGCAGGATCTCCTCCTTGTACCCAAAACCACGGCAGTGGCGGCTGTCTGGGCAGCTCCAGACCACCAGAGAGGTTCCAAGCAGCTCTTGCACACTGAGATTTTCTTGCTGGCCCGGGCTGGGAGTGCCTGGTCTTTCTCAATCCGAGAGCTCCTGGCTGGCGCCTGTGTGCCCTCTCCCAGGGGAGGGTGTGGGGCTCGCGCTTCTCAGGCTCGGATGGCACGGTGCAGGCCTAAGAGCAAGAGCCGGGCTGATGCCAGCCCGCACCGCTCTCAAGGGAGGGTGTGGGGCGTGCACATCTCAGGCTCTGATGGCAGGGCACAGCATTCTGCCGTCTGGCGAGTCTCCCAGCCCCTCACAAAAGCTGGACCCCACGTGTTCTCAGGTGCGCTGGCGGCTCGGGGACCAAGACCTGGTTTCTCCACCGCATTCTCTCTGGCTCAGCGCCAGGGGAGGCTGTCCTGGGTCCAGGGACTTAAGCCCCTATCCCTAGCCGCCCCGATTCCCACAATTTCCCCCCGTGATCCTTTGCTCTTTTTGAGTGCTTTCAACCAGACTCCAAGTTAATGCAGGTACCCAGTCGCAGGGCACTCTCGTATTGGGGTATTACTTTCCAATCGGATGCCTCTGGTGGCTCCCTCCCCCTTTTGTCTATCTTCTGATATCAGTCCAAAGTTCCCACACCGCTTTACCTGCCCACTGGCGTCTTCTGCCCCCGTAGAGATCCAGACATGTGTAATTCTGCTCTCAGGCTGATTTCATGGGTGATCAGAGTTCTTTGGTAGGTAATCAGCTCACTTTAGGGTACAGGTTGAAAAGGTGCCTCCTCCTACTTCCCCGCCATCTTGTCTCAATAATAACATTTTTTTTATTATTATTTATTTGACAGACAGATCACAAGTAGGCAGAGAGGCAGGCAGAGAGAGAGGAGGAAGCAGGCTCCCTGCTGAGCAGAGAGCCCGATGTGGGGCTCGATCCCAGGACCCTGGGATCATGACCTGAGCCGAAGGCAGAGGCTTTAACCCACTGAGCCACCCAGGCGCCCCTCAATAATAACATTTTAAATATATTCTGGTTTTGGTGACTATCAGACAAATATATCAATGGAACATACAGAAATATACTTATGTGTTTATTTCAAGCATTTCATATCAGTAAGAAGCATAAACTGGTCAATCAATACATTTAATAACCTGGCTATTCATATGGGAAAAAAATAAAATTAGATCTCACTAGTCACAAAAAGAAACTCTCTACGGATTAAATTCCTAGACAAAAAAAATTTTTGAAAAGAACTGTAGAAACCTTAAACTTAAAACATAGGTTAATTTGTTTATGTCCTTTATGTCAAGAAAGTCTTTAAAAAAATTAAAAGCAAAGTCATGCAGAAAATTTTTAATTTAAGCTATATCCATAACTTAAAAATCCACATGCCCAAATACCTCTTAAATAAAAAGATAAATGAAAAACAAGGAGAAAATATGTTAAACAGATAAAGAAAATATTCTCAGAGTACATACTCAATCTAAAAGACAAGTATCAGATAGACACTCAATTGTGAGTAAATTCACAAAGGAGAGAATAAGAATTAGATCATAATGAGCTATATTTTCCCACTGGACTGGCAAATTTCCAATTCCACTGGATTGGCAAAAATGACAAAATTAGACTATACCAATTATTTCTGAAGCTGTGTATAGTAAAAAAAGTACACTAATATCCTGATGGTAGAAGTTTAATTAATATAGCCTCACAGGCCAACTCTGTTAATATCTAAAAGGTGTGGACCCAGTAGTACTGCAGTATCTACCCCAAATAATTGTGTACATACTTGCAAATGGGAGCAAGTATAATAAAATAAAAAATGTAATCAAAACTTCTATCAGTAAGAATGGCTAAACAGCCCATGGTATAGCCACATGTTGAAGTACAACACAACAGTAAAAAGTAATAATAAATTATATTGAGATATGGAACAATTCTCAAAGAAGTTATAGAAAGTTACAGAAAGGGGCACCTGGGTGGCTCAATGGGTTAAAGCCTCTGCATTTGGCTCAGGTCATGATCTCAGGGTTCTAGGATCTAGCCCTGCATCAGGCTCTCTGCTCAGCCGGGAGACTGCTTCCTCCCTCTCTCTCTGCCTACTTGTGATTTCTGTCTGTCAAATAAAAAAAAATCTTAAAAAAAAAAAAGTTATACAAAAAGTATCTATAATATTATGCAAATAGACACAAAACATTTTTCTATATGCATTTACACATCTTTAAATTATACAAAAAATAATATGATAAGGTGGTTATCTTCACAGATGAGACTGGGATTTTTAAGTACTTATGTAGTCTTTTGGTTTAATATCTTTAAATGGAAAAACAATATTTAATGAGTTATTTTTATAGTTAAAAATAAATTCTAAAATCATTTTTTAAAAAGTCAGGAGCCAGGGAGACCAGTACAAAATTAAATCCAGCAGGCATTTAATGAACTTATATATATGACAGAAATTATATCTCATTACTAAAAGAAAACTAGCAATTCATTTTTATGTAGCTATCCATACAATTCAAGTTAAATCAAAGACATATTTTTATGCCTGGAGACTATTCATAAGTGTTTGAGGCCATTCTTTATACCTCCATTTGGTGTATACACAGCACATCTGGGACTCATCTTTAACTCTATAGCTGGGCTTTTTGCAATTAAAGAGAGTTAATGAAAACAAAATCGAACTTAAATGACTTTAAATGACTCTTATCTTTACTCTGAAAGACCCAGGAGAAAACCATACAGTTAAAAATGTTACTCTTTGGGCCAACTGATTATCGTAATACTGTTCAACAGTCCAAGATCCAAGTTTGTCAACTACTTGCAGCAAGCAACTTACCTGAAGGAACATGATTTTATTAATAGAGGTTGTGTTCCCTGAGGAAGCATAAAGGAGGGTGAAATAGAAACAGTGACACCATCACTTGAGGAAATCATTTTTTTTGAGTGTGAGAGAATTTCCCCCAGTATTTGCCAAAATCTCTGTGACAATTTCAATTCAAACAACATTTATTTAGCGAATATCTATCAAGATACACAAACAGAATTCTTAAAACCTGGAATTTATAATCTAGTTAGAAAGATGATGCCTACAAGTACAGAACAGTTAAGGAATATTCCAACATAGCAGATTCTCAAGTGTTAATTGATGTGATGAAACATAATGCTTTAATAGATTTAGACTGGGATGGGTCATTGCCATCTAAAGACATTAGTTCACTGAATAAATTGAAATGAGATTTAAATTCTCAAAGTCAAATCATCTACATAAATTTTTGTATCTCTATAGTATCCCTGCAAAGAAGACATCCATCTTAAACTGAATTTAACGTGTATCGGGGAACCCACAAAATGTTATGGGCCAGCTCAGAAGATTTTTACCTAAGACAAAATCTACTTTTCTATGGCTCTCAGCCATATGTCCAAGGCTACCCCCTGGAAGACGGGGTGGGGTGGGGGGGGGGGAAGTATATAGTGTCTTGCTTTAATATGTTAGTCTACAAATGCTTCAACACTTCCCCACCCCTGGGGTCTTCTAATCTCCAGGATAAAAGTGTGCTCTATAATCTTCATCTGAGTCCCCTCTTCATCCTAGACATTTTCCTCTCCTAGGGTTTTATTCTTTTTGTACCTGACTGTTTTTGTTAGGACTCTCTTTGCTATAACCAGTAGAAACAAACTGGAGTTTTACAACCAAAAATGATGTAGGGGGAGTAGTTAGAAGAATGCAAAGGAAACCATTTGACATCAGGTGTAGAATTCATCTCATGCATTAAAGACTAGGTGGAGAGACCAGAAAGTCATCTCCTGGATCTCCTGCTTCTTCACCTCAGTATATCAGCTATGTCTTCTTCCTCATTCTTCTTTTCTCTATTTACTAGTATGTTCTGCTGCCCAACTTTAATGTTGGAATGTAAAGGACTCCTTCTGTCTCTATAGATCTATGAGCATAAACTTCTTGCTCTATGACAATCATTTTTATGTCTGCTATTGTACCATACCTGACTGTAATAAATCTCCATATATTTTAGAAAACTTAACCTTAAAGATTTGAAATAAAAAATGATAAAACTAGGGTACTCAATAATGATGGACATTGGTCTGAAAAAATATATTTTCCTGGCTTACAATTGAAAAACTCCCTAACACATTTAAAAAACATATATCTGTTCAGTTTTTCAGAACCTCTAGAAAAGAAGCTGCACCAACACCTTTCAATGTTTGAAGTCTATTGACCTCTCTCTCAGTATGTTTTTATAGTTAAACTAAATCCCTCAATCTTCTAAAGTTCACTGTGATCAGTCTAATTGTCTTCTTTATGGCCAGAAGGAGTTTGTTTTCACTATGAGTTCTCCGATGGTAAGGGAGGGGGTGGGGGGAAGAGAGAGAAGTCAGTTCTTTCCCCACCTCATCCCACCCCCATTTCTTTTGCTTTCCTGAGGAGCTAGTTTGAGTCTTGTGTTTTAAAGAGACTGAGTTCCTAGATGTTGATAAAACAATCCAGCTACCCTTTCAAACAAATCACCGGAGAGACCTTCACTTTAATCACATAATGGTCAGCATGACCAGTGTATGCCATTCCACCTGGAAACCATGACAGGGAACAGCTGTTCTGTGTTCCTACAACCTGAACACATCAGAGTCATGTCAACATTCTCTCACTCATGTCTCTACCCGTAATAAAGCTACAACACAATTCAAATTAAAGATGAAGAGAAAGAAAAACTTATACAGATCAGGACAGATTTTCTGCCCTAGCAAAATTATATTTTACCTATAAGATGTGCTTTGGGCACCCATTTGATATGTAGTATTCCACTTGTACATTTTGAGAATTTTTATATTCATTTTAAGTAATTAAAGGAAACATTTAAAGTTACTTTTAGTTATTTTTGAAGTGTTATTTAGATATATTTAGAAACTACTGTAGTAATTTTTCTAAGCTGAAGTTTTCCTGAGAATGCACGTAAAACTACTTTGGCAATTCAAAAACCAAGCCATGGGTCCCACCTTCATAGAGAATCCAATCTAGTAAGTAATATGATAAGGAATGGGCAACATGCTGTAATAGCATACAGTAGAGGTACTTAACCAAATGGTGGGGGGATGATGGGGAGGAAGGAAAACTACTACGAAATGACACTGAAGTGAAGTCTGAAGGCTAAATAGCTGTTGGTATGGAGATGAGAAAGCAGAGAATGATATAAAATTAGAAGGCATGGGGGAAAGCCCAGAAGCAAGACGGAATGTATGGTAGATAATTATATTAACATTCTTACCTTTTCAAGCCTCTCTGTAGCCACAACCTCTGATCGCGCCATTCCCTACTGAGCCTGAACTTGGACATGTGACTTGCTTTGGCCAACAGGATACCAACAAACTCAATGAAAGCAAAAAAAAAAAAAAAAAAAAAAAAAGTTAAGTGCACATTTTCACTTCCTCTCTTGAATCCCTGTGATCACTGGACTATTCTGCTGGAGGATGAAACATGTGGAGAAAGTCAAGGACATCCTAAATGAGCCAACGGCATGGAAACTGCTAGAATTGTTAATGAATCCCAACCAAAACCAGAACTATTCAGCCCACTCAGTACTGACAATCAGCACCGCCCAACTGCCTGGTTGGCAGAACTAATATGGGAGAACTAATAAATGGATGTTTTCTTAAACCACTAAGTTTTGGGTAGTTTGTTGTAGAAATTATTAAGGCAAAAAATTATTAATCCAATAGGTAACAGAAGATGACACAAACAGATAGGCAAAAAAATAAAAATAAAAATAAAAGCATACCATTATCTCGATATGTTTTATTAAATTTCTGCAGAGGTTGAATCTTCTTTCAAATGGTAATGCCAATTATGACACCTCTTTGATGATGTGTTTCCTTATGTCCTTTTATTTTGTTTTTGTTTAGTTTATTTGTTTACATATATTTGCCCTCTCTCCATTTATTTAAACTTAAGAAGTTCTCTTGAAAAACTTGCTAAAGAGGACTGAGTATACATAGCTGCTACCTTGGCTCCACACACCAGAGCTATTTTTCTCTGGCTTTTCTCCCATGTATGTAACCTTTGGGGGCAACATTTTATAGATTAGTACCTTCCTTTCTTCCTCAAGTTTGTTTCTCTTCTGTGCTTCTTTGATTTTATCTTCCAGTAAGAAATCCACACGTTCCAGCAAGAAACACACTCCCTACCTGTTCCCTTGGCTCCACAAAGCCCATTTGGTCAAGCTACCTTTCAAACTCTCCACTCCCTCCCAGGTGAGGAGACTGGGCAGTATAATCCCAGGGATTCTGTATACGTTTAAGTACTGGGTTTTTCCTCAATCATTTTAAATAATACCTTAATTTGGTTTGTATTAACATTGTTGGGGGGGAAATCATGTTTTAATCAATCTCCTCTGAGTTGTTTTTCAAGTTTTGAAGCTTAGAAGGCCCTTTGTTAATAGATGGTACTACTCATTACTCACAGAAAAGTAAATTCTTTTTTTTAAGGTTTTATTTATTTATTTGACATAGAAAGAGAGATCACAAGTAGGCAGAAAGGGAAAACAGGCCCCCTGCTGAGCAGAGAGCCCAATGCGGGGCTTGATCCCAGGACCCCGAGATCATGACCCAAGCCGAAGGCAGAGGCTTAACCCACTGAGCCACCCAGGTACCCCATAAAAGTAAATTCTTAATTCTAAAATAACTATTGGCTCAGTAATACTGTTGCTAGTAATTTGGTGATTGCAATGCATTGGCTAAAGTAATCGGGAAACAATCTAAAGGATCATTTTTAAATCAGTACTTAAATAGATTAATTTGTATACAATATAAGTATCATTATTTACTGTTATGGAAATATCACTATCATATCAGAAGTATAGAAAGCATGCATACTATGATTACATGCATATAAAAATTACAAATTATATAACTACTATTTATGTAATGTATAATTACATTTATACATATGCCGTTACCTGCATATTTTTTTGAGGACTTCAGAGAAAGAATAGTAGCAATAGTTACCTTTGGAGAAAGAAACTTGTGAGGGATAAAAATGGGAAAGGAACGTTTGTTTTTATCATTTTATACTTTCTTGTGAAGACTGAATTACATGCTAAACACTTGTGAAATTTTATTTTTGTATTAGATTTTTAGAAGTCTATTATGCAAATATTTTATATTTACTTGTCTTTTCCAGATTATTTATACAGCTTGATTTCTTTTTTTTAGTCTAAAATCTTATATTCACATTTATCAAGAAGAAAAGAAAAAATTTTTTTCTTCAGGAAAGAATATCAAAATATTTTCAAGGGCATAGAGCTCCACATATGATATATTTAAGAATATTTTCCAAAAAAATAAAAACAAAGAGACAAACAATGGTTAGAGTCAGAAATACTATCAAAGGTAAATGGAGGAAGGTAGAGGATTCTGGGAAGGTAAAAGAGTAGGAAGCACCAGGAAACTGTCTGCCCCTACCGGACAACAAATGCACTGGCAAAATATGTCTGATGTAACTATTTTGGAAATCTGGAGTTTACTGAAGGCTAGTGACTTCCAGGGAAAGGCTTGAACAATAAATTTTAGTGAGCTTTAGTCAATTTAATCTCACCACAGAAGCAGCTTCCCAGCCCCTATTTCTCCAATCCTATGGGTAGACAGCCACACAGTTATTCCTGGAGCAGCTTGCTCACAATGGTCCGATGACAAAGGTTCAAATAAGATGGGCAGCCATTGTTGTACACACACTCTTCACCTTCCAGTTGAAGTGAGTTCTGGAAATTAAAGAGCTGGCATCGTGTTTTTCTCCACTTTGTTTTTCTTTTTTCCATTTTGAAAACAGGACATTAAAAAGTAGGACATACGGTTTCGCTTATTTTTGGAGCATAACAAATGACATGGAGGACATTGGGAGATGGAGAAGAGAAGGAAGTTGAGGGAAATTGGAAGGGGAGGTGAACCATAAGAGACTATGGACTCTGAAAAATAACCTGAGGGTTTTGAAGGGGCGGGGGTGGGAGGTTGGGAGAACCAGGTGGTGGGTAATAGGGAGGGCATGTATTGCATGGAGCACTGGGTGTTGTGCAAAAATAATGAATAGTGTTATGCTGAAAAAATAAATAAATTAATTAAAATTTTAAAAAAAAGTAAGACATTCAAGAGCAATTGTAAATATGGAGAAAATTAGAAAGTGATTGTGCATGCCCAGGGAAAGGCCCAGGCTCAGAAAATACTTGAGAAACCTTAAGTTTATGCCTCAGCTGACCCTTGGCACAGAGGCAACTTACATATTTACATAAATACTATCCCCAAATGTCATCATCAGAAAAATGAAAATCAAAACCATGAAAAGTTATCACTTCAAACCAGTTAAATAAGCCAGCATCAAAAAGACAAGAAATAACAAGTGTTGATGAGGATGTGGAGTAGAGAACACTCATGCACCATTTGGTGGGAACGTAAATTAATGCAAAAACTATGGAAAACAAGATGGAGTTCCTCAAAAAATCAAAAACACAACTACCATATGATCCAGTAATTCAACTATTGGATATTTACCCCAAGAAAATAAAAACATTAAATTCAAAAGCTATTCGTACCTCTATGTTTACTACAGCATTATTTACAACAGCCAAGTATGGAAGCAACCCAAGTTTCCTTTCATACATAAATGGATAAAGAAGATGTGTCATATGTATATATACAATAGAATATTACACAGCCATAGAAAGAATGAGATCTTGCCATTTTTTACCCACAACATGGGTGGACTTAGAGGGTATTATGCTAAGTTAAATGACTCAGACAGCAAAAGACAAATACCATATGACTCCACTTAAATGTAAAATCTTTAAAAAAATAATGAACAAGAAACTAGACTCTTAAATATAAAGAACTGGTGGTTGCTAGAGGTGTGGTGAGTAGGGGAACAGACAATATAGATAAAGGGAATTAAGAGCTACAAACTTCCAGTTATAAAATACAGAGATGAAAAATACACCATAAGGAATATAATATGGTAATAATATGGTAATGATGTATGGCAACTATACTTAGCATGGTGAGCACTGAGTAATATACACAATTGTTGAATCAAGAAGTTATACGCCTAAAACGAATATGACATGTGTTAATTATATATTACTTAAGAAGGAAGGAATTACCAAGGACCAGAAGTAAAAAACTGTTAAAATTAAACAAACAAAACAAAAATCTTGGTAAGGGAGAGAATCTGATTGTAAGAATCAACACATTACTAGATTCAGATGTCTAGTTTTCAACTACAAATCACAAGGCATGCAAAGAAATAGGAAAGTATGTCCCTTCCAAAGAAAAATCAATCAACAAAAACTTCCTGAAAAAGACCTGATGGAAGATCTAACAGAAAAGGACTTTTCAAAAACTATGTTGAAGATGTTCAAAGAACTAAAGAAAGATGTGGAGAAAGGGGGGAAAATGATGTGGGAAAAAATGGGAAATCAAAAAGTGACAGAAAATTTTTTAAAGAAACCAAAACTAATTCCAGAGCTGAAAATTATATTAACTGAAATGAAAATTTTACCAGTGGGATTCAGAGGCAGGATGAACAAGCAGAAGGAAGAATCAGTAAACTTGAAGATAAGACAATGGAAATTTAGCGAATCAGAGGAACAGGAAGAGAAAAGCTTAACGACCAACATATGCACTGTGGGAGTCCTGGAAGGAGGAAAGAGAAAAAGACAGAGAATACAAGAACAAGAGAGAGAGCAAGTGATGGAGGGGAATGAGAGAATATTTGAAAAATAATGGTATAAACTTGCCAAATTTGATGAAAGACATAAATATAAACATCTAAAAAGATCAAGGAATGCCAAGCAAGATGAACTCAGAGACCCATCAACAAGATACATGTAATCAATCTTTCAAAAAGCAAAGAATCTTGAAGCAGAGAAAGAAGTAACTTATGAGCTATAAGGAATCTTGAGTAATCCAATAAGAATATCAGCAGATTTCTCTTCAAAACTTTGGAGGCTAGTAGACATGGACAAAATATGTTCAAAGCGCTAAAAGAAAAACTTTCAACAAAGAATCCTGTATCTCTGTCCTTCTGAAGTGTGAGAGAAATTATCAGATAAATAAAATCTGAGGGATTTATTACCACTAGGTCTTCCCTATATATTCCCAAGGGAGTCCTGCAGTTTGAAATGAAAGGACACTAGGGGCACCTGGGTGGCTCAGTGGGTTAAAGTCTCTGCCTTCGGCTCGGGTCAAGGTCTCAGGGTCCTGGGATCGGCCCCGAATTGGGCTCTCTGCTCAGCGGGGAGCCTGCTTCCCCTTCTCTCTCTGCCTGCCTCTCTGCCTACTTGTGATCTCTGTCAAAATAAAGAAATAAAATCTTTAAAAGAAAGAACACTAGACAGTAACTTGAAACTATGTGAAGAATGAAGATGTCAAGAAAAGACAATTATAAAAGCTGGTATTACTGTAACAACATTTCATAACTCTATTTTTCATTTCTACATAAGATGAGATGCTAATGCATTTAAGAAAATTAATGTATATGTTTAGGGGCATACTATATATAAAGATGTAATTTTGTGACATCAGCAACTAAGAGGGATGGGGACAAAGCCATAAGGAAGCAGAATTTTTGTATGTTTTTGAACTTAATCTGTTATAAATTCAAATAAGAGAGTTATAACTTTAAATTGTTAAACATAATCCCCATGGCAGTCACAAAGAAAATATCTATAGGATATACACAAAATGAAATGAAAAAGGAATTTAAATGTTTCACTAAAATAAACACAAAGCTGGACAGTAATGCAGATGATAAGAGACAGAAAAGGTTTAGAAGGCATATATAAAAAAAAGAGCAAAATGACAGAAGTCCCTGCTAATCAGTAATTGTTTTAAATGTAAATTAATTAAACTCTTCAATGAAAATATGAAGATTAGCAGAATGGATAAGAAGAATATATATGTTATCTATAAGGGACTCACTTTAGGTGCAAATAGATTGAAAGTGAAAAGATAAAAATAGATATTTCAGGCAAATAGTAATCAAAAGAAAAGCAGGGATGGCTATACTAATATTAGACAAAATATTCTTTAAATAAAAAATATTATGAGACAAGACATATATTAACAAAAGATGCAATATGGGAAAATATAACAATTATAAACATTTACACACTTAACAACAGGCCATCAAAATATATAAAGCAAAAACTGACAGATTGGAGGGAAAATAGACAATTCTACAATAACAGCTGGAAACTTTAAATTTGCCAGTCTCAGTAATGGACAGAACAATGAATATGAAGATAAGTAAGAAAATAAAGGACTTAAACAATACAATAAACCAACTATATCTAACAAATATACACAGAATATTATCTTACACATTCTTCTTAAGAATTTTGCAGGATACACCATATGTTAGCCAAAAAATTAAGTCTCAATATATTTTAAAAGAGAGTTCTCATACAAAGTATTTTCTCTGACCCAAAATTAGATCTAGTTAGGAAAACTAAAAATTCACAAATTTGTGGAAATTAAATAACATATTCAAACAACCAATGGGTCAAAGAAATCACAAAGGAAATTAGAACATACCAACAAATGAAAACAAAAACACAACTTACAGAATTCAGCAAAAGCAGTGCTAATGAGGAAATTTATAGCTATTTATTTCTTATGTTAAAAAACAAGAAAGATCTCACATCAACAACCTAACTACACAACTTAAGGAATTATAAAAAGAAGAGCAAACTAAACCCAAAGCTATCAGAAGTAAGGAAATAATAAAAATTAGAGCATGAATAAATGAAATAGCAAAATAGTAAATCAGTAAAACCAAAAGTTATCTTTTGAAAGATCCACAAAATAGACAAAACTTTAGCTAGGTTAACTAAGAAAAAATAAAAAAGATCTAAATTACTAGAACAGAAATGAAAGTGGGGACATTACTGTTGATGCTACAGAAATGAAAATAATATAACAACTTAATTATATATTAATATATATAAATATATTTAACACTATATAATTACTGTATACTATGAACAATAGTACATCAACAAATAGGATAACCTAGATGAAATAGACAAATTCCCAGAAACACAAAACTAACAATAAAACCATGGAGAAATGGGAAATATGAATAGACAAATAATGAGTAAAATACTTAGGAGTTATCCAAGGAGATAAAAATATTACACAATGAAAACTATAAAATATTGTTGAAAGAAATCAACAAAAACATAAATAAATGGAAACACATTCCATGTCCATGGATTAGAAGACATAATATTGCTAAGATTCAGTACTACACATGGTGATGTACAGATTTAGTACAATCTCTATCGAAACCCCAATGACAATTTTTATAGAAATAAAAATCCAAAATTCATGTGGAATATCAAGAAACCCTGACTAGCCTAGACAATCTTAATATGTAAGACCATCCCAGAGGACTTATACTTCCTGATTTCAAAGCAACAGTAAACTTTACTTACTACAAAGATACCATTGTCAAGACTGTATTGTACTGGGATAAAACCAGACATATAGACCAATGGAACAGAAAATACAGTACAGAAAAAACTTCAAATATATGGTCAAGTGATTTTTAACAAGGTTGTCAAGACCATTCAATGGGGAAAGGACACTCTTTTCAACACATGATGGTAGAAAAACTAGATATCCTTATGCAAAAGAATGAACTTGAACACTTAGCTTATACCATGTTCATAAATTAACTCAAAATGTACCAAAGGCCTTTAAATGTAAGACCCAAAATCCTAAAATTGGTGAAAGAAAATATAGTACAAAAAACTTATGGCACTGGATTTGGCAGCAAATTTTTGGGCTATGGCACTAATAACAAAAGAAATGACAAAAATAAGAAAAAACAAAAGAAAAAATAGACAAATGAGATTTTATAAAAATTTCATTTTATTTCATTTTATTTTAGATTTCATTTATTTATTTGATAGAGAGCACAAGCAATGGGAGAGGCAGAAGGAGAGCAAGAAGCAGACTCCCCACTGAGCAGGGAGCCCAATGTGGGCTCGATCCCAGGACACTGGGATCATGACCTGAGCTGAAGTCAGACACTTAATCAACTGAGTCACCGAAGAGCCCCAGATTTCATTAAAATTTTAAAACTTTGTGCATCAAATGGCACTACCAACATGGTAAAAAGGCAATCTATAGAATGGGATAAAATACTTGCAAATCATGTATCTGGTAAGAGATTAATATCCAGAATACAGACAGAATTCCTGGAATTTAAAAAACAACAAACCAAAAACAAAACAAAACAAAAACCCAATTCAAAAATGAGCAAAAACCTTGAACAGGCATAATCCAAAGAAAATATACAAATGACCAATAAGTACATGAACATATGCTTATCATTAATCATAAGGAAAATGCACATCAAAACCACAATGAGACACCATCTCACACCCATGAGGATAGTTACCATCAAAAAACCAGGAATTAACAAGTACTAGTGAAGATGTAGAGTAAGTGGATCTCTTGGGCTTTGTTGATGGGAATATAAAAGGTTCAGCAGAGTGGAGAACAATAGGACAATTCCTCAAAAAATTAAGAACAGAATTTCCACATGATCTATCAACTCCACTTCTGGATATATACCCAAAAGAATTGAAAGTGGGGTCTCAAAGACTATTATTCACAGCACCACTATTCACAGCATCATTACTCATAATAAATAAAATGTGGAAGCAACCAAATACGCATTGACAGCTGAATAAACAAAATGCATATACATATAATATTGTTCAGACTTAAAAAGGAAGGACATTCTGACATATGCAATAATATGGATGAATCTTCCGGGCATTAAACTAGGTGAAAAAAATCAGTAACAGAAAGACAAATAATCCATAATAAAAATTAAAGTGTTGGTCCTCTGAATATAAAGTTTTAGTTATTAAGAAAATTCAGTTTTGGGGTGCCTGGGTGGCTCAGTGGGTTAAAGCCTCTGCCTTTGGCTCAGGTCATGATCCCGGGGCCCTGGGATCAAGCCCCACATTGGCCTCTCTGCTCAGGGGGGACCTGCTTCCTCCTCTCTCTGCTTGCCTCTCTGCCTACTTGTGATCTCTGTCAAATAAATAAAATCTTTAAAAAAAAAAAAAAACACTTCAGAAAATTCAATTTTGGTGAAACAGTTTTTTCCCCATTATGACTAAATTAAGTGTATTTCTAAATAAGAATCCTTTTGTGCATTGATCAAACCATACCCATAGAAAGTTTAATTGATTTCCATGCTTTTCAGAACTTCCATTTCCTTAATTCATTTACATTTCTAATAAATTCAACAATCAAGTTGTTTATTTGTTTCTAATCTTTTGCAAAATGCAAAAAACTTTAATGTAACCTATTTCATTTTTTGAGAGAGAGTGTGTATACCTGGGGTGGGGGGCAGAGCAAGAGAGAGAGAGAGAGAGAGAGAGAGCACTCGAGCCTTAACCATGATCCATGCCCAGCATGGAGCCCCATGTGGGCTCGATCTCACAGCCCTGAGATCATGACCTGAGCCAAAATCAAGACTCAAATGCTTAACTGACTGAGCTACCCAGGTACCCTAATGCAATCTGTGTCAATATCATAAGGAGTTACTTCAGGTTTAGATTAAGTCGGTTATGAAAAATACTCTATGTCTAATCCAGTATCTTCAGAAATAAGGACAGTCTTAAAAGCAATATCTCAATGTATTTAATGAATTCTAATAGTGGAGCTAATGAAAATCTAACGTGTTTAGTTGGTTCTCTTATTTGTTGGTCTTTTTAAAATTAAGTGTATGTTTTTGTGTGAGTCTGCTCGTGTAGACAGCTGAATGTGTTCCTTTTAACCTTGAGAGAAAAATAGCAGTGGAAGATGGGTGAACGTAATCAGAAAACAGGATAGAATTAGTAAATGTGGGTAGAGCTGATGCTCATTTCACAGACCAAATAGTGTGCTTACAGATAAAATGCTTTCAGGTGATCTGAAAAACTAAAGAATTTCCTAAATTCATTTTCTCAGAGCTCTGTAGTAAAACACCCTACTAAAAAGGCCTGCAGCACTTTTTAAATGCAATTTTCCAAACAAAAGCATATGCATGACTTTTCATTTACTTCAATTTCTTCACATGATGTAAAAAAAAATAGACCTATTGCTTGTTAGCTGTGTGAGCTTTAGCAAGGCATTTAATTTATGCGGGACTCAGTTTGCTCATCTGTAAAATAGAGACAATCAGATAATTACAAGATTTTAATGGAAAAATGTATACAGAAGTGTTTCCAAGCTTCTGAATATACAAATATGAATTCATGTTACTATCATTGGTTTTTCACACAGCCAAAGGGCGTATTCCTGATTGACTTATGAAAAGAATTGTTCCATATGTAAACACAGTACTCTAAGCCCAGCCAAGGACGGCAAAAAAGAAATAAGTGCAGTATAAAACAAGACTCCTAGTAGCAAGTACCTTGTATTCTTCAACCTCTGTAACAAGGTATCAAAGTCAAATAAATGCCTTTGGATCCAGGAAGAGAGCACAATGGAATAATTACTGGCATAAATAAATGCCCAGCTATATAATGATAGTGTATGGAGACAGTTCAGGGAAAGGGAAGAAAAAGTATATTCCTTTTAAAAATGTTCAAATTCAATTTTAAATTGCTTGTACTGGCAAACTCACAGTTCCAGCTCTGTCAGAGTGTGGCTCACAGATGGTTAAAAATATGAAATGAAAACATGAAATGATTAGAAAACAATGAAAGGCCCAATTCCGTAGATGACTAAAATTCAAGACCCAAGAATAAGCTGGAACATTCAGTAGTCAGAGGGCAGAGAGGACTAGCCAGTTACCCTGAAGATTGAATAATATCCAGACAGATGGGAGGAACAGGGAGCAGCTTCTGAGAACTCATGCACAGAGCATGGAATGAATGAGTTCTCCTTAAGGGCCATCATTGCTTATAAAGCTGAGAGATTACTGAGGATAACCAAGAAACAAAGTTGGAAGATAGAACACAAACATAAAGAAAATTGAAAGGAAGCATAAACAGTATGTGATAGGATATGGGGTACCACTGCATATCTGGGGAGAGATGTGCAAATGCATTTTTTGCTAAAACCTTTCAGTAAGAGAACTGTTAAAATAAAAATGTAACTGCTTTAGAAGTACTGAGGGCTGAAAACAAAAAGGGACAAATATTTCAACATGGAAATTTACTTCAAATGAGTGACTTATGTATAACTGATTAATCAGTTTTCTGATTTTGATGAACTTATGAAAGATGTTGAAATGACTAAAGAAATCACAGTGGGGGGTCAACTGTCTACCATATTCTTTGGGTTTACCCCAATCTATCACAAGCTTCACCTTCTCTGAGCTATTTTACAACTATAAATTGTAGAAAACTGGTAGTAATGTAAATACTCTTGTTCAGAGAAAGGCAAATGAATTTTCTCTAGAGAGGACTTGATTCCCCTTAGAAGAAGTCACTTTTACATCTATTTTTTAAAAAAAAGTAATTTCAGCATGCTTGATTGCCTAAATAGATGTATCAGTTCTCTGCATTCTACTTTGAATCAGGTTTTACTACTTTACTTGTTCCATCATGTACTAGTTTCCTAGGGCAGCCAAAACAAAGTACCAGAAGCATGGTGGCTTAAAATTTATCTTCTCACATTTTTTGGAGCCTGAAGTTTGCAATCAAGCTGTCAGCAGGGAGGCGCCTGGGCGACTCAGTCAGTTAAGCAACCAACTCTTGATTTCTGCTCAGGTCATGATCTCAGGGGCTGTGAGATCTAGTTCGTCTAAGTCATAATTTTGCTTTTTTTTTTTAAACTCTATTTCAACAAGATAAACATTTTCTAAAAGAAACATACCCCCATTCTTATTATATATTTTCAACTGCTAAAATTCAAACTGTGGGCCTCCTGAAAATAACTTGATTATCTTTCATTATTTTATCCCCCCACATATAATATTTGGTACAATAATACGTACTTGAAAGGTCTGCTGGATTTAAATCAAAATATGGGTATTTTAGTTCATCTCTGTGTCTACTTTGTGAACTTACTATGAAGAATCCACTAACAATTTTACTTTCATTATAATGACAAGGCTGGATTGGTCAGGCCCTAAGAAGGTTACTGTAGAGCTCCAGTTATAAAGTGACAGGGCCTGGATCTAATCAGAATGGAGGAGAAAGAGCAAAGCTGAGTAAAATGTCGGAGAAGGAAAATCCAAAATTTGGTAATAAACACTAGAAAATATGAAGAAAGAAACTAGCATGACACCAAAGTCTAGGAAAATTTTATCACTTTAATGTTACGGAAGGTTAATCTTCCAATAATGAAGGAAATCAGCATTTTCTGGGAGACTAATAAAAGAACCCAACATTCTAAATCTAGAGGCTCTCAGAATCCAGATGCTACATTCACAGCATGTTAACTGATTTTCAGAGAAGTTAGGTAGCCAGATCATACAACCCAGCCAGCAAGAGTATAAGGCATCTAGATTTTCTGTCCAGTGGTCTTCCTAAACCATGCCTTCTCCCCAGGAACGTATCTTTGAGTTTTGTGCTATGAAGAAACTTCCTTCACATCAACTTCTCCCAATTACTCCCAAGTAATAAAGAGGAAGAAGAAGCAATTATTCCTTACCCAGACTGTCACGCAGTGTTATGAACATGTTTCTGACTATATT
Source organism: Meles meles (assembly GCF_922984935.1). Classification (NCBI taxonomy): domain Eukaryota; kingdom Metazoa; phylum Chordata; class Mammalia; order Carnivora; family Mustelidae; genus Meles; species Meles meles. The sequence continues at coordinate 90,567,277 of NC_060069.1, read as the reverse complement.
GGTGATGGAATCCTGCCCTGCCCTCTTTCTGCATTAGGTAAGCATCCTTTCACCCATCATCTCTCTACTGGCCTGGATCAGTAGAAAGAGCTGTGTGATTCTTAACATCTGAAACCACAGTCATCAATCTCTCTGTCTCTCTCCTTCCAGATCCATTCTCTGTCTTACGGTGTACTCCGACTGGTAGACCTTTAGTGAATGCATTACCCAGGTTTTCTGTTTTCTGGTTTCCAGTGTGTTTCCTAAAGGAAGGTATGGCAAGAGATCAAGTCGGGAAGAGAAAGGAGATACTGGGATAATTTTTTCCTTTCCCTATAATTCCTTTCCCACATTCCTACCACCTCCTTCACCCCGCATCCCCCCCCCCACCACACACACACACATGTCAGGTCCATGTTTTGTGGCATTGCTGGCATCCATTCTTGGCTATGGTCCCTAACAATTGACACAGTATCCATTGCTCTTTATTAGGCTTTAGCATATTACTCCCCAGGGGGTAGTAACAGCTTCCCATTGTTGATTATCTTTAGCTACAGCTTCCTTATCCCTGCCCACACCTCTGTTATAAGTCCTTTCAGTAAAATCTTCCGCTGAGCCCTGTTATGGAATTGTTTCACGCTGACAAACTGACTGGGGCAGGCACCATTCAATAAAACTCAACATTAGTCCGCGCTGAATTTAAATATAACTTAAAGACACGTGTACATAATGGTAAGCCGCTTAAAACTAGCTATTTGTGGAATAAAAGGTTAAAAGGCTAAGTCAATGTTTTCTGACAGATTTAATCACAAAATCCCAAGGCCTCCTTCTTATTTCATTTATATATATTCCTTCAGTGTTCACCACATTCTTTTTGCTCTCTAAAATCTTCTTTCATCTTTCTATGACCACCTGATGAATCATACATGTCACTATTATAGAGAACCTCTGTAATGGGAGCTCTAAGAATAGCATATGTAGTAACATAGAATTATACAATACCCTGCCTCTTTCAGGACCATGCAATCACATACATCAGTTCATGTAAGTGGTCAGAGGACCACACAGACTTCCATTCCCAAGTAGTAACTTTTTAGTGAACTGCCTACATATCTATAATATGTATCTCTGGCAACAGTATTAGGTAAAAGCATCTATAAAACACTTAGAAATGGAAAATCATTTTTCACAGCTATACCCTCTGATACATGAGCCCCATGAGTCTCTGGTCAGTTAAAAAGAAAATCAACAGACTTACTTCTGTTATGTTCATACCCTTCTTTTTCTTTCTTTTTTTAATGGAACAGTATTTGTTTCTCACAGTGTGGATTTAGTGCTAATATAAAAAATATATACATAGCCTATGGGGATTTTAACAAGAAGAAATAATTCAAATAATAAGGAATCTATAAACATTTTTGTTCAGAGTTTTTCCACCTCACTTTGTAACTTCTCAAGGGAGGATATTATCCTGCAACTGGAAAGGAAAAGAATCCTCACCCTCTCTCCTTAACTTTAACAATGTATAAAAAATACTACTTTTCTGGGCTCAGAACAGTTACATTAGAAATTCATTAAGATCCTTTTCAGGGCCTGGATTCTATATTCTGCCTATAAACTGACATTCTTCTCTTCACTTTCCCAAGAGAAGAGCCTAAGGGTTTCTTATTTTCACAGAAGGGAACTGCCTGGGGACAAAGCAGGAAGGGGCTGACTGACAGGAATGCTGCTTTAAATCCTTAGTGTGCCAAATTACTACGCTCACTCTCTCAGTTTTAACACCCTTCATTCTCAAATAGTTGTGGGTGGCCACATGCCACAGAAGGCATGATGAAAGACCTGGAAGCGTCTACAACTTCAGGTCTTCACTGTGAAGACTTTCCTCAGACTAGCTCTGTTCCTTCTTTTTATAATGATGAGGTAAGTAAGTCTCTGCCTGTTAATGGAAGTCTGAGGCAATGCCCACAGATGTCCTCAGATGGTACCTGAATCTCCTTGTAATCTCCAAGGGGTTTATGTCCATCTTTGACCTCATAAAATATATAATTACTTCACCAACCTCTACACTTTAGTCCCTTCAACATCTGGTAAATTTTCTCGTAAAATAGCTACTTTTGTTGAGTTTCCAGCCATCACTTTGACTAGCTTTAGTCATCTGTGAGCGTTCATTTTTTTTTTAAAGATTTTATTTATTTATTTGACAGAGAGAGAGATCACAAGTAGGCAGAGAGGCAGGCAGAGAGAGAGGAGGAAGCAGGCTCCCTGCGGAGCAGAGAGCCCGATGCGGGGCTCGATCCCAGGACCCTGAGATCATGACCTGAGCCGAAGGCAGCGGCTTAATCCACTGAGCCACTTAGGTGCCCCATGAGTGTTCATTTTTATAGCACTTCTAGCTGTTCCCTGCCTTGACTGCCATCAGTCCTTACTGTTTCAGTACACAGCCCTTAAGTCCTGCAGAAATAGTCCTTGTTATCCAGGAATTCTAGTTTCTGCCTTCTTGGGGCCTCTGAGGTAGGAAACCAGGGATGACTACATAGTTTTGTAAGAGGAAAAGGGAATGACACACAACACTATGTCCCCTGAAATCATTTAAGGTGAACAGCTACCATCACTTTTCCTAAGGGCTTTCTACCTCACTAGTTTCTCCAAATCAGACACAGTCCCAAAATACACTAGGAGCGTAGGAAGAATCTGGTGAATCTTCCCAGAGCAGCAGATCATAGAAAACAGCAGGAATTTTAACATTAACTTAATTTTTGGTCACCTACCACAGAAAGGTTGGCTATGGACCCTTGGCAGTTGGCTCATAAAGATATTTTTCCTTTCCTCCTTCCTCCCTCCCTCACACCCAATTTCTCTTTTCTCCCTTTTTTAATTCTTCCTCCTCTTTTTCCCCTTGTGCCTACTGAGCTCCTTTACCAAACCCTTTCCTTGGGAAATTTCCCTTGGCTTGCCTTCTCTTTTGTCTTACAAATTCAAACTCCCCACTCTTTCTTGGATGCTAATGAAGTTCAGGGGAAAAAGAGATATATTCCTGTTAACCTCTAAACCACTACTGGAGGTGAAAGGTGATGAGGCATTGAATAGGATGCTTTCTCATTCTCAATTCACACATTCTCCAACAAACAGGTGGTGATACTGATCCTGACAAAGAGTACGACCTTTGCTACTTACTCTCTTAGGACACACAAGCATGGTAGAAACCGGTGTTCCAGATTTTTCAAAAACAAACACAAGGCCCTATTAAAAGAATAAAGCATTTCCTTGACAATAACGGAATTTTCATCAAACTCACAAAAATATAATTATTTGTATTCCAGAAGGATGAATTACTTAAAATTCTATGAAACCTCATAGTCAGCCATTTACTTTATGAAGTGAGTTGTAAAAAGGAAAAAGTAGACCCTGTCTTATTCATCGAGAAACATTTTCCTCTGGGGGAAATAGGATATGGAACACCAAAGTTAGATGTAGAGGTAACTTTTATGATCACTAAAATAAAAAGATTTTGCTAAAGTAAAATATAAAAGGTGTTTTACACATCCGAAATTACTAATAATGAGCCATTAAAATTCATTTTTATCCTATTCATTTACTATCCTTTTATTCACTAGATGATAGCCTTAGATTTTCTCTCACCAAAACCTTCACCCAGATTTTTAATTTTTTTATCTTGGTTGCAGAAAATATATATGCTTAGAAGTGTTTTCATTTTCCAGGATCTGAGATTCTACCCAAACATTAATGGCTGTTTGATACATGGTTTAGTGTTATTAATAGCCTCTGTAGTCTCTCCACAGTCCTGAAAATGAGAAATTTGTTGGAGATGGAAAAATGGAGGTATCTTTAGTAATATACTAAGCTATGCTAAAAGCTATTTTTCAGCAGCTCTCCCCAGCATTTGGGGTTACAGAATCTCAGCTCAGCTGGGGATGACTTTAGACCAAAACATTTGTTTATAGGGGGTTTTTCCACAGAACACCATAAATTTCTAATAACCTCAGGGTGCAAATCTAACACGCTGGTTGACCTTTCTAGCTCCCAGACTTAAGTGCAAGAGCCTCTATTCTTAAACTCTGTTGTCTGTTTTATTCCCCATTTCTATTTCCAGTTTTTCTCTTTTTCTAATTGTTCCCTAACAGAAATGAGTCATGATTTGGTAGAATCAAAATGCTCTCAGCCATGGAAAATTAAATGGAAGGAAATCCTGGAATAAATGTTTCTGCTGAGTGGATTTACATAACTGCCACTCCAGTCTCTGCGCAGGGACAAGAGGGTAAGGACTGCACAGAAGGTTGAGAAAGGAGCTTTAACATTAGTTTTCATAAAGTGGCCCAGGGGAGAGAAAACTGATGGAAAGAAATGGGTATTATTATAGGGCATCTGCTCTCTGTCCAGTCACTTGGACAAGTTTTAAGCCCTCTATGAAAAATGGCATAGGACCAGGAAAGAGGCTGCTATTTCTAAGAGACACTGAGTAGAAATATTGCTGTTTCTAGACTGAGGTGAAACAAGGCAAAGCAGACTTGGAAAGAGTGTAATTCCTCCTCCTCTGCAAAGAACTCAACACATCTCCAGTCCTACAAGGAGGGACAGCTTTGGACACAGCGTAGGACAGTATCCTTGATGTGCACATTGATGTTCTTATAATATTCTCAGTAGGCACTTTGCCACCAACCATACTGGTGCTACACTTCTAGAAGCTTCATAGAGAGTCAGAACATGAAGGAAAGGAGTTGATGGATGCCATCTAGTACTGCAGAAGACAGGTGTGTGAATGCCCATAAGGACACCCCTCTGGTCCCGCAGAAATACCAGAGGAGCTTCATGAAATTTCTGCTCATGAAGTTGGTAAGACTAGACATTTAAGCTCTTAAGATTAATGCAATTTCTTTTTTTGTCCATAAATAGTTTAGGATTGGTGATACTTAGGTTGTAATTACCTACCAACAAAGAGGGTTCCAAGCTGAACAGGAATTACTCTATTTAGGATGTTTCTATGTGAGAAATTAGTTGGAGCCTTTAAAAACTTCTCATAAATGTATTTATCACTAGCTCCAATTTCAGTAATTTACTGCAAAAAATTACAAAAATTCAGGATTTTAGCTTTTAAAATGCAATCAGAAAAGATGTCAGATTTTGAGTAACTACTGAAAAAATTATCTAACTGGAAAAATCTGCCCACGGGAAATGACAGAAGGAAAGTGGAGTTCCAGACGAACTATGTTATATCAGAGGAGAATTGTCTCAGATTGCCTATTTTCTTTTTTAAATATGGAACGCTTCACAAATTTGCGTGTCATCCTTGCACAGGGGCCATGCTAATCTTCTCTGTATCGTTCCAATTTTAGTATATGTGCTGCCAAAGTGAGCACCAGATTGCCTATTTTGAAAACTAAAAAAGAAAACTTTCATGATGGATTACTTCATGATCGCGACCTCCTGCAACAGACTTAAATAAAGACTTAAATTAAAAAAAAATAATGAACCTAATACCTAATAGTATCATTTAACATTGATTAAATGCTAGGAAAAAAAATAAAAAGAATATGTTTCATACTGTTAGGGCATTACTGTGTTTGTAAACCTTTGCTGTTGGTAATAGGGTATAAAATTAAAGAGCCCATTTTCTGGAGTCAGACTGCTTACATTTAAATTTTATCTCCATCAGTTTCTAATTGGATGCTCTTGATTTCTTTAGCTGTAAACTAGAGATAGTAAGAGCATCAACCTTACAAGTTTGTTATGATGTTTAATTTAACCAGTACACATAGAATGCATGCAATAAGGTCATATATAACAACTAAATCAATTTCTTTAAAGAACTTAATAATTATGAATTTTTAAATTAAGGATATATAGACCTTTAAAAATGGTTCCTCTATTGCCAGACCTAAAGCATCATCTTTATTGTAGTTTTTTCATAGTAATTAATAAAAAAGGACATATGCCCACTTTAATCAGACTTGCTTAGGTCTGATACAAAGAAGTGGGACATTCTTAAACATATCTGGCCCTACGAAAAAGGTTAATAGCCAAGATATTTGCAGTAACTCATAAGAAGGCATTCTTGAGTTATATGTCCTAAAGCACTTGCTCATCTGCCATTACTTGGGAACAGTAGCTTATGTCAGTCAAAAACCTGAAACTTTCACATGGTCATGGTTATGAATCAGGAAATGGGGAATTAAGCAGAATCAGAAAAGCAGATGTCGACTCTGAGTCAAGAGTCAGTACGAGACCTCACAGAAAGATAGAATGACTCATGGTTCTATGCCTTTTAGAACAATGTTCAATGTGACTAACATGTTACCAAATTAAATAACTGCTCAGGATAGTCAAAAAGATGGCGTTGGATTTTTTAATGGATATTCAATAACCAAGATCGAGATAAGGCAGAGAGAGATCCCAGAAGACTGGGACATTGGAGGTTATGAAGATTCTCAGCAGGGAGTAGGGTGGGGGGAGACGAAAATAATTCTTTAAAGCTGCCTTCTTTACTTTTACATGTCTTCTGACTCTCTACTACGTCCTGGAATATAAGATGATTCCAAGAAAATGAGGATGAACTTCTGCTCTAAAAAAGCTATATAGTTTGCTAGTGATTAATAGACAGATGGATAGATAATATATTACATAGATATGATATGTATCATTCAATATCCATGGAGGTTATCAATTAAAGCATTAAGCTCAGTAAAGAATAGCTCTGCCTGTCATTGTCTCATAATTTAGGGGGGAAAAAATCTCACCTATGATCTGCCTTCAGTCTTTACTGAGTGATCATGACATGCTTAGCACTATGCTAAGAGACATGTACGCATTGCCAAGAGATTTGCGTGCATTCTACAAATTCAAAATTAAGTGCTATTCTTATCCCCACTGTATACATGGGGAGACTGAATCTCAGGAAGGAAAAGTGAATCTCCCCAAATAACACAGTTCACACATGTAGATTTGTGATCTCAAACTCAGGTCACCCTGATTCTATCTTGAGTGCTTAGGCTTTACCATGAAGCCACCCTCAAGTCAAGCCTTATATTTTTGCAGTGGACACCACCTGGGCCTTTCATAAATCCTGGTACCCAACCTGCACCTCGCACCAATTCAGGAGGAATATCTGGGGTGGAACTCAGGCATCTGTTATGTTTTTTTTTAAAGTTCCCCAGATGAGTCCAATATCCAGCCATGGGTGAGAACAACACTCATGTATTCCACTTAAAATTTCATAGCTCTCAATATTTCCTTTACATATATTTTCTTTACATAAAACGTCTCATTTTCATAAATGAAAAAATATTGTTCTTGGAAATTTATGTCCAATTTATGTCTAACTATTCTCAAGACTCTGAAATCCTCCTGGAGAGACCTAATCCAAATGCTTATTTCCTACTGCCATTTTTCTGTTGGTTCATTACTTTTTATCTTATGGATCAGAGTATTTCAATATTTAGTAAATTTACAAGTGTCAATAGCATGATGGTTAAGCATTGAGAATTTGGAGCTGGCATACTCAGGTTTGAACCCTAGCTATATCACTAACCTTGTGTTTCTTTGTGCCTCAGTTTTATCATGTATAAAATGGGACTGGTAGGGGCACCTGGGTGGCTCAGTGGGTTAAATCCTCTGCCTTCTGCTCGGATCATAGTCCCGGGGTCCTGGAATCGGGCCCCACATCGGGCTCTCTGCTCAGCAGGGAGCCTGCTTCCCATCTCTCTCTCTGCCTGCCTCTCTACCTGCTTGTGATCTCTGTCTGTCAAATAAATAAACAAAATCTTTAAAAAAATTTTAAAAATTTTTAAAAAATGGGACTGGTAGTAACAGCTGACTTACAGACCTGTGCCAGAATTAAGTTGCATGGAAAGAAGTCCCAGAATAATTCCCATCACATAGTAAAAAAGTCAGTACATTTTAGTTATTATCATTGTTATTTTGTGCATAACAAGAGAACGTGTTTTCCTTTGTCATGTGCATATTCATGTGATAAAGATCTAATCATATCTCATGTTGGACAACTTTCGACAATTCTCCCCAAATCTAAAAAGTCATTTTTTCTCATTAGAACTAGGCACATAGGGACCCTCTTTGTAGTGCTGGAAAACTGACTGCCAAGCTCCTTTTACCTTCACCACTGAACATGAGCCCCAAATACTTGTACCAACTCTTCTGATCTGCCACTATAACCACACATCTACTTTGTTGTCTTAGAGCAGCACTCAAGCAATTCGGCTCCACTGCTAAGTGGATGCTGTCGTCATTAAGACAAGTTGTAGCTCTGGTGTAGCACCTGGAGCTTGAGTCTGTTTTTACCTGTGCTATTTTATCAATGCCTCCCTGGGGATCAGAATTAAGGAGGCTCTATGCAGTGGATACAGTGGTGAAGTTTCAGCCCGTCAATAGTATATGGGCAACAGAAATTTGACTCTCAACTGATACAGTAACATTTATATCATAATCTTACAAGGTTTCTCTGTTTAGTGATGACACTATAACACACATTTTGCAGCTGGATCTCCTTTTTTCTTCTGCTTTTCTTTTCTCTATAGATCTCAGCCTAAAGGCTATGGATTCTTTTTATAAGTGAATGACATACTATTTTCTATACATCTTCTCTTATCTCTATGCTGCAGTATATTTTGTTCAAGCCATTTGTTTTCTTTCTTTCTCTATTTCGGTCAATATATGCTATTCCATTTCACCTCTGAGAGGTACATCTTTTAGAGATGGCTAAGAATAAGTAAATAAATAAGGCTAAGAAAATTTTTAAAGATAATACAAATTGATTCTCACATGCAGAACTGATTTATTAGCTTTATTTTGAAATTTGAAAACCATAATCAAATTTCGCACAGAGGAAAAAATAGGGATATTCACAGAGGGCCTGGTCAAGTACTAAAGGCTTGAACAGAAGTGAGCAGATGAACTGGGAAGCCCAGAGTCTACACCAAAACAAACAAATAGACTGAAGCATAATTTCAATAGAGGCCATGAAATAGCCAAATGTGCTACATTCTCTGAAAGTTCAGAGGCATAGAGTAGCTGAGGGATAGCTGATACCACAGCCTCTGTCCAGAAGGCCGAAGCCAAGACCAAAGTGGCCTGCTCAGAGCCATGGCCGAAGCCTGTCAGTCTGGGCTCAACCAGAAGTTTGCCAAAACAAGATGAAAAGATGAAGAGGAAAAATTTCCCTATTACTAGGAAATCAATCACTTGGCATTGGGGATATTTATCATATATCATAAAAATAGTACCAAGGAGTACACTGTGCACATTTGGAAAGACACATCAAGCATTAAATGGTGCCTCAGTGTGTTAACATGTCCTGATAATTACGCAATTGTCTACATCATACACCGTGAGTAGCTTGACTTGTTCACACATTTAGACAAGAAACTATCATTCCAGACATAAATGATACGATAATGTCATCTCCATTGCTATATGTGCAGTGGCGATACTTGCAATTTTATACTTCAGTGCCCATTCTTTGGAAGTACACATTTGTACGCTATTATAAAAGAAAAGACTTAAAATCTTATTATTCTAGTACTCATGGCCAAAATTCCTAATGAAATATATCAGATATTGACCACATTATACTAAATCATAACCTCTCTACGGTTTGTACTAGTTATAATAGACCTGATACTTTTTACATTTCAAAACAAGGGTGGATACAATGGAGTTTTTATACCAGGACAGACCTGAGCTATTACTACTAAGCCTATTATTCTACAATGAAAGAAATTTAGGCCCATGTCAGAGCTGGAAAAAAATCCCCCTAACTCGGTGTTCTTCAAACATTTTGAATGGTATGACATGTTTAAAGGAAGCATGCAAAACCTCAGTGTCTTCAATTCTTAATGGAATACTATCAAATCGTTTTCCCTCAGAGAATTGTTGTAAGGTTAAATAATATAACATAAGGAAAGATCATATAAAATAAATGGAGATTTATAATAATAACATTATTATTTCTGGCTCTAGTACTATAATAGCTATCTGATATTTCCATAATTTTTTTCTCTAGCTTCATTAAAGAATCTTTAAAACCATAATTATCTTAAATATTATAACCACCATAATATTTTATGAAACTATTTTTTATGAAAAGTTTGCCTACTTCACAGATGTCAATTTGCCAGCCACGTTTCTGTAGGTGTGCTCAGAAATCAGATACAGACATATGCTTTTCAGTCCTTTAGCTCTTAGCATAACTACGATCACTAACAATTTCCTACTAAGAGAACATGGTTTCCATCTAGAAACCTGATCTTAACAGCTAGGACCTTAAAATCCTCCAGGGTCTTCTGAAGGTATTTAGCATACCCACCTTGCTGAGGAAGGGACTTAATGATAGAGTGGGGACTAGTACCAAATCCCTCAAGTTTGTAATTCAGCTGCTTTCAACCTCTCCTCGGGACCTCTCAGATTTGTGGCTTCTTTCTCCTTTGGTTTTTGCATTTGTAATTTTATTATTTAAGGTTATCAATTAACTCAGCCAAAATTCTTCCTTCATTGCCACATAAGTGCATAAGGAGTCTTTAATTATTAACAGAGGCTAATAAAATAGTCAGTTTTTTGTTGGTGGTTTAAAATATCGAGAAGTCTCTCTCCAGAGATGCCTGATCCATAATTTCTTACTTCTTGGAACTATGTTTCTCTCTCTGTGCCAACAGCCAACCAGAAGTGAGGAGTGATGAATGCTGCCACCAGCATTTTAAGCAGCTGTGTGAGCAGCATGATACAGGTTCCCTTCTGTGTCATTGACTTTACCTTGTGCAATCCCAGTTTCTGCCCTCAGTGTCCTCCCATGGATATCCTAGAGAGAATTCACTCAAAACATCGCTAAAGACATTCCAAATCCAACATGTTATCTGAATTCTCCTTGATAATCATACTGGACAAATTTGAGAAAGTGCCAAACAAAAACAGCTTCTCTTCATAAAATTCACTGATTAGTCAAATTATAGGGGAGGGGAAAAAAAAAAAAACAAGCAGAGGCTGCAGACTTTCATTAATTGATTTTAATGTTATTTATTCATTCATTCATTCATTCATTCATTCAATTTGGACAGCAGCTGTAACAAAGTGATATGATTTTCACTTCTCATTCCATGGCACTCTATTATTATTGGTCTGTGCATAGCTGTCTGTTCATGTTTCCTCATATCCCCTTCATCTTCCATCCCCAAATATTGTTCCTCTTCCCTCACAGGCACCTACACTGACATACTTGATGTATGTCCTTCTAAGCTATCTTCTATAAATTAATTTACCTGTATATATACCTGTAATACTTATAATTTATACATTTATAATGTGCACAAGATGATTCTTCTGGGTTTTTTCAACATAATATTTGGAGCTCTATTTACATTATAATATGCAGACCTAGATCATGCCTTCTGACCAATGAATAGTATTACAATTATTTTGTGGTCATTCACATTTTATCACCCGCTACTCTGATGTACTCCATGATTTAAAGACAGTGAAGCTGTGACTACAATACAACAGATATACTGAATACACTTGTCCCCAGTGGGGACTGGGAATTGGGCAGTGGTTAACGAAAAGAATAACAGTAGAGAAACTATTCTTTTTAACTGGAGGAAGAAAGAGAAAGGCAAGTGTCACTCATCAGGAATATGCTGGCTGAAACAGAGACAGAGGACAAGAACATTTCCCAGATTAACTACTATAGTTAATCTACTGCTTTGTAATTTGTGTGGTCACTGCCTGGCCTTGCCCATTAAGCCCATCCTATCAAGTTAGGCCAAGAAGATAACATTTAAGCTTCTTCCTCAGCCATCTTCATTTTCCTTTTTCTAACCTGTTTGGCATTCCATGCCCGTATTTCTTACCTTGTCTTCTACCTACAACTTTGTGCATGTATTTTGAATCCCACACCTGATAAAGCCCTGGCAGGGCTCACATAATCCCCCTTTATCTGGGAATTGCATTCACCCTGCAGACCTTTGCATCAAGCTGCCCCAGCAAACAATCAGATGTCTCAAATTCAAGCTTAAAGGCCATCACCAGTAATCAATATTTCAGCAGAGTTTGCTTTTTTAAAAGGAATAGGAAAATATGGATCAAATAAACAAAACTGATAGTAATTAGCTGTCAAGTTTTGGGAGATATGAATGGTTGAGATGCCATTCCTCTAGCAAAGAAAATCAATGGGTAGTACATCACCTTTCAAATATCTGATCAGCCTAACCTAACTGGACTATTACAGATCCATGAGAGATTTATTACAATACCCTATATTTCATCTTTACTGCCCACATTAGACAATTTGATTAATTGGCCTATATTTTCAGTCATCCTTAAAATTTTTCTAAAACTGGACTCATTTCATTGTGGTATTTCACCAAGGATTTTTCTTCCCTGGGTTTTTTCAGTGATGATGCTATACCTGAAAATTGATATAGGATGCACTGATACAAAGAACATTATATAAAAAGAAATTTTGTTAATTTTAAATGAGTTGGGGATGCAACACTTCTCTCATGTGATCTACAGGAAACATTCTGGATACTGTGTCACATAAGCAGACCCTGTTTTGAATATGAAGAGCACAGTGAAAACCTAGTACAACATGATCAGATTTTCAATTCATTATTTCTATTCACTTTTCCAAGAAATTTCAAGATTGTAAGATTTATAGACTATGATTATAACAGTTTTTATTATCAGGTAGATGTTATGCAATTTATTAGTCATTAAATATCAAATCACAATTATTGCAATAAGACATAATTAAGCAAAAAGACACATGTTTTAAAGTATACCCATTCACTATGCAGAAGAAAGAAAGAGGATAAGGAAAATATGAAATCAAAAAAGAAATTAGGAAAACCTGTAAGTGGCTATTGCTATTTTCACCATTATCACGGATTAAAATGTCAATTGTTTTGTGACAGATGCAAATAAAATAGAAATTTAGATCATATTATAGTCTTACTTTCTTGGAGTTTTTTCTATTCATTTTAAGTGAAGATTAAGAAACTAAGTCAAAGCCTTCACTTGTTTCTCTGCCTGCTTCATTCTGTCCTCCATTCTGCCTAGTATTTATCTTTCACTTCCCCCTGTGATTCTAAACCAGGAAAATTCCTCATTCCTTAGAGGATAAGGCTAATCTTTAGCAAATTTGTTTAAATTGGGATGCACACTTGTCTGTTTGGCTCCCTCTCACGCTCCATCACATGTCCCACTCTACAAATACACAGATTATTTAGATTCTGTAAGCAAACCATACCACACTTTTTTTCCCTCTGAAGTTTTACTCACCTTATTACCTTTATCTAAAACATCCTTTCCCCATTCTCTGCCCCACAAAATCTTGTCCACCAAAGTTTATTCCAAATACTACCTCCTCTGTACGACATTCTTAGAAACTTCCCCACTTCCCCCTCCTACTGACAGAATTAATCACCTTCCCCTTGCATGTACCTGGTAGGAGATGGGGCAGTTTAATAGTGCCACCATGATAAGAATTAGAGTCAGCAACTGTACGGTCCCCTGCAGTCACAGTCTATCTACCCTCTTCCTAGACTATATAATAAATACTGAGCTTTGAGTGTCTGTGCTAAAAGAAAAGACTGTGATAATCATTTATCTTTAGTCCTAGTGAGAAACAGGATACAAGTTTCCAAGTGGAGAAATTATGTGCCTTTTCAAATTGTTGAGAAAATCTATTCGTTGCTTTTACCACCAAAGACACACAAAACACCTAGGAACTCCAGCTAACTGCAACAATTTTTAAATACCGCTGAATTTTTCTCAAAATGTTAACCATAGTGCAATGCAGATCCAGGCAGTTCATATTTCAAAAATGTCCTACATCTCTCTCAATATGGGAGATTTTATTTTGAGAATTCTAGATTACAACCTTTTATCACAACTCATGTGCCAAGATCCATGTCAACTTATAAGCAGATTAGCATATTCAGTTATGTTTATATTTACTTCCTTGAGAACATTAGGCACCTGGTTGGACATTCAGGTCATAGTTACAGCAAAAATACAAAATCCATACTTAGAAAATTCTTCTTAATGCCATAATTTCCCGGTATCTCCGCGAGAACTGGTGACAGAGAGTGTTAGCTCCCTTAAAAACTAGAGGATCTCTAGTGCAGCACTGGGTGAGCCAGCTGGGGACTGGGAACTAGCATTCCAGGGAGAGTTCTGTTTACATGGATGCTGTCCTCCTCTTCCTCCTTCTCTACCAAGTTCTCTCTTCCTCCTCCTTCTTCTAAATAATATTTATATTATTCATATTCTTATTTCATATTCTATTTATCACTCTTGCTAAAATATTCCAACATAGCAACTCATCTGAAAACAGTGGTATGCTGGCTATTACTCAGCTTTCCAAAAACCTCAGTGGTCCTATAGTGTGTGTGTGTGTGTGTGTGTGTGTGTGTGTGTGTGTGTGCGCGCGCGCACATGTGTGTGTATGTATACACATTATATTATATAAAATGCCTTTGCTATTTAGGAAGTTGTAGTTATGAGGGAAAAGAAAGCCACCAGGACAATGGCAGCTCTTGGTATCATTTATCAAAGAGGCCCTGGGGACATCAATCCTCTCACAGGAGCTACAAAAGTGTTACCAGTTAGGTTTTAACAAACAAAGAGTTTGGAGAGAAACTGGTGCACTTTGCTTTCCTCTGCATGATAGTTAACCTAGGAGAAGACAGAGCTGTGATCTGAATGAAAATATTTGTACTTAAAAATGCCAGTGCCAGAGTAAACTTAAATGGACATGAATATCCCTAGGTCATAACCCAACTCCACATACTATGATAGTAACATTACCCAAATATGACAGCGTTAGCTACTACTGCCTAACAAAGCACATGTTTGTCGACTTGGAACAACCACCATCCATTTGGCCACAATTCCCTAGGTCAGCAATTTAGGTGGAGCTAGGCTGGGCAACTCTTCTTAGCTTAGCTGGGCGCCCTCTCTCCTGCATCCACTATCATCCACAGGCATGGCTGTGACATCATCGAGGCTCTTCAAAATGTCTTTGCCCTCTGCTGGGAAAACTGACTGCCACTCCTCGGATGGAGGCAGTCTCTCATCCACAGCAGGCTTGCCTGCTCCAGGGCACAGGCACACAGGCAGGGTCCCAGGGACTAAGCGGAATCATATAAGACTTGGTCTCAGACTGGCACACGTTTCTACTGAATACCTACTGTTTGAAGACAAGCCATACTGCTACCTAAATTCAAGAGGAAGGGAAACAGAATCCACCTCTAGCTAAGAGATGCTGCAAAATCATATTGCAAAGGGGCATGAACTCAGCAGGGAAGGATTGTAGTCACTGTTACCTGACTGTTACTGTACATTAGTACCACTGTGTGGCAGAGATGTCTTGTTTCTCATTCCTGGGGAATCACTGATTTCATCTGTGTATTATATAGTCTCTCTCTCTCTCTCTCTCTCTCTATATATATATATATATATATTTTTTTTTTTTTTTCCCCATGAGCTAATGCTGATGGATGCATCCGTTTTTGCATCATTGTGCCACATACCTATGGAATGCTGTGAACTCCAGCTTTAGCTACCCAGCTTCTGTTGACATAGAAAGTTTAAAAAAAAAATCCGCTTGTTACTATCTACTTACTTGATCCTACTCATCAGTGGTCCAAGAATTTATGTAAATGCTTACTGGGTTGTCAAACACAAATTCTTGAATTCAGTTGCTAATGCAGCTTCAGTAGTTGTAGAAAAGAGATGGCCTATAATGCTATATATGCTGGCCTGCTAGAAGCCTAGGCAGAGATACTAATCAGCATCATATACACTTGAAAAAATAATCAGTGGCCACACACATTTACCTGCCTATCATACTTCAGCAGTGATATCATTAAGATTCTCAGAATGCTGAGACAGAAGTACACCACATGATATGGAAGAGGCCCTGTACAAAAACCCTCGGGACATAGTAGGCTTCAATAGGGATGCATGGCCCTGGAGATCCATTCAAAAGTATAATGATTAATGTTAGGGAGAGTGCTTCTCAAGGATACTGACAATTCAAATGAGAAAACCAACCCAAACACAGGCAACCTACCAGTTTGGGAAATAATGAGATTAAAGATAGGATTATCCATTGTGCAAAACATGAACTGAGATATGAGGAAGATTCTTAAGCCTGTTATTACAACATCTGGGACTGTCAAGTTCTGTAGGTCCTCTTTCCCTGAATGTAAAGTCACTGTTGAGTTACATGGGGAATGGCTGGAAACTGGCCAAGAAAAAACGAAAACACAGGCCACTTTTCTGAGGTAAAGAATAGAGATTCTATTATAAAATGGTTATACTCTGTTTTCTCAGTGGATTTTACCTCAAGGTACTTTAAAACATACTGATGCCTGTAACCCACCCCTAGAGATTCTGACTTAATTTATCTGAAGTGAGACCCAGACATGTAGATTTTTATTTGAGAGACAGAGAAAGAGAGAGTATGAGCAGCAGCAGGGGGAGGCAGAGGGAGCAGGAGACTCCCCACTGAGCAGGGAGCCCTATACAGGACTCCGCCCAGGACTCTTGGATCTTGACCTGAGGCAAAAGCAGATGCCTAAACAACTGAGCCACCTGGCTGCCCCTGACATGTAGATTTTAAAAACTGCTTAGATGATTCTAATATGGATTGATTCCTCACTTGAATAGGGAAGAGGAATTATACAAATTGCTGGAAGTTGTAAAGGGAGTAACTTCCTTTGTACAAATGTTCAGAGATGCTTGCTTCAAGCTGTAAAGCATTAGACACTCAGGGTGTAACAGACTCTAAAAGGCTGACACTACTTACTGGCTTGCAAACCTGTCAAAATTGACTATTTCCTGAATGCATTATTCCTATTTGTAAAAAAGATACCCTATTGGGGCTATACTCTGTTGTCTGTCATAAAGCAGGCAGACACAGAAAAAAACAAAACAAAACAAAAAAAACTTAAGATCTCAGGTTTATATTGTTACAAATAATATTGGGGCAGGATTGTTGTAAAGGATGAAAAATTTAATATTTAGACTATAATTCAAGAGTGTTTATCTGTGGGTTTAATTTACACCCAGAAACTTAATAAAGAGAAGAGTTTCATACTGATTTTTATGATGCTGGCATTGTATTTGTGGTATTTATATCATCATGGGTCACCTACACAGTCTCTACTAAGGTATTTTGGGATGTAGAACTAAGCATAATTTAATGTGAAAAGTAAAATAGGGATAGGATTTGGGGCTCAGATTCTATGTAGCAATGAGTTAAGAAGACACAGCAATGGGGATACACGAGGACCCAGGCCTTACCTCATTTCCACTGTGATCCCTAAAAGGAATTTACCAATAATTCCATATTCTGGGGGAAAGTATCTACATTTATCTTTATCCTATAACTCACCCCTCCCCAAGAGAATGAGCAATGATTGGCACCTGCTACCAGGGAATTCTGCAGAGGTAGTGTTGACAATGCTCAGCCTTTCTCTTGTTTATGGCCTTTTGGGCCCCCGTGAAGTTGAACTTGTTCTCACAGCCCCCAGACACTGGGCAAGTAAAATGTACCTCTCCTAGCAGGCCCACCTAGGTCTCAACTCCATCTCACACTCTGTGTCTGGCACTCCATAAAGGACAGGGTCAGCCCCACTCTACAGGCTTATTTTCTTAAAAGAGAACCTTATGTTACCCACCACACTCTACAATTCAACCTTATCAGCAACAAAGCTGATGTAATAATTTGCCTCATTTCACTCTTTGGGTCAATTTTCTGATTTGTCACAATCAAGAAAGAAAGATGAGAAAGTGAACAGTCCATATCATGACCCCGAAGACATTGCTAAAAGTAACTAAATTAAACAAGCAAACAATTATGATTCTAATGGACTCATCACTAAAATGGCTTCAAGTGCCTACACCACTAAGATGGGCTTTGAAAGATCCTTATGTATTTATGTGTATGTGTGCATGCATGTGTGTGTGCATGTGTATAGGGAGAAAGAGACAGAGAGAGGGAAAGCACTCTCAAAGCAGGTCACAAATATATATATAAAAATATATGTATATGATATATATATGTATATTATATACACATAATGTATGCACATATGTCGTATACACCATATATGTAAACTAATATGTTTGTGATACATAAAATACATATAAATGTGTATATGTGTATATGCATATATATGTGTATATGTATATTAAGACAGCTTATCAATTAAGCTTATTAATTATTTAAATATAGGATTCTTTACTTTGAAAATATTTTTTCATAAACCTTAGGAATCCATAGTGAATTGATAACATTTTTTCAAAAACATAAGAGTTTTAGTGAAATAAGCAAAGGGAAAACAAACAAATAAACAAACAACTCCATAATTTACTCACCATAAAATCTGAGGTGTATCGCTTGGAATCTGTTTCCTTTGCCCGATCTGTAAAAAGAAATAATATTAAGAGATGCCCTTCCAAAAACAATTATTTCAAGGTTTAAATAAATTAAAAAGAATTAAATCCATATGTGAAATTCAAAAGACCATGCAATTGTTATTGTATTTACTTTCATTAAAAATAAATAAGGGGTTAGAATAAAAACCAGACTCTTCTCCCCAGCTGTTCATGATTTTATCAACCACTGAGAAATTAGAATGCAATTTAATAAACTTATCTAGAAAATTACATGCTGTTAACAAAAGTTAAATTCTCATCAAAGTTGTAGTAACATCTGCAAACATTTTTAACCCATTCCTGAATAAATTACCTAATAACGTGTTCACATTAGCAAATGGAGGCACTGTGGAGTTGACCAGGTCAGAACAGAGGCCCTAGAACTAGAGAGCTTGGGCTCAACTCCCTTATGTTCTGCAGTTTGACTGATCTCCTTTAACCTCTGAGATTCAGTTTTACTCATCCATAAAATAATATCTACCTCATAATATTGTTTGAAGGATTAAATTTGAAGTATATATTAACAATTTAACACATTACCTAGCACATAGCACTCAGCTCCTATTAATAAACATTTATTTTTTTTATCAATGCTGCTTTTCATTTATTCTAAAATTCTATAAATACATTTAAAATGCTAATGTCTTTATAATTTTGCTGCAGTCTTTCTTGACTATTTCTGCCAGATCTCAGCTCAATTCATAATCAGGCAATAAAAAATATATAATAGCTCAGAAAATGCAACTAAAATGTAAAAAATTAAAAATCACCCATTCAGCTAACCAAATATTATCTTGCTTTTTTTAATCACCAAGTAGCATAACTAAGAATTTGCACTAAATTGTCTTTTTTAAACTTACATGACTAAATTGAATAGCTCTTTCGGCAGCTTGTAGGCATATCCTTAGATACAGCTGTGAACGTCCAAATCACAAGCCTATATATCAGTCCACTTGTGTCTTTATTTTAATCACATATAATAGATTTATGATCCCTTTGATGCCAAATAAGCATTTCTGAAAGTCCTAGGAGAAGATCCAAGCATCTGTCTTCTCTAAAAGTAATCACATTAGCACACTGATGAATAGTAAAGGACTTCTGCCAACTTAAAAGTACTATACAGTAGAGAAAGACAGACAGACCCTATCAAGACCCTAAAATATAGTTTTATTACAATTTATTTGAATATACCTAATTCAAAGTGCAGATTTTCCTAACATAAGTTCATCCAACAAGATAATGTATATTGTTACAATAGAGCCAGCATCTACAACACTATTTCACAGTTTCCAAATTTATTCCTAGAAAGCTAGAACTACCTTTAAAAGGTATTCCACCATCATTTGCAAGTTTCAAAGCTTGGAAATATGAAATAGTGGATGGGTGTATTAACCTTATACCTTAAAAACTCATATTCAGTGATAAATAATTATACTGAGGCCATACTTGAAATCCACTATGCCTTTGGGCTGAAATCAAATAATCTTACTAAAGTTAAAAAACAGATTCATAGAATTTTTAAAACCACACTGGGCATGGAGCCTGCTTAAGAATCTCTATCCTTCTCCCTCTGTCCCTCCCCTGACCTCTCAAAAAAAAGTCATAAACTCAGGATGTGACAGTTAGGAATAAAGACACCAAACAGGAAAAGGAAATTTCTAATTAATCAATATTTTTATCTGATTATACAAAAGAACCACAGAATTAAAAAATAAAAACAAAAAGAAAAACACATATTAATGCAAAGTTCCAGAATATCAACATAAATATATAATTAGTATTATGGGAGTGGATGTATCATAGAAGGTGAAAAACTGACATAGACAAATAGCACCCTACTGTAATCTGGTAAAACACTAATTCTGGAGCACTATGGATAGAAATACTTTAATCCATATGCACAACCCTCCAAAAAAGGAAGTTTTGCATATATATGTACAAAATGCTTTTTAAGCATATACTTAGATCTTCTTAAAGTTAACAATATGCAATCTCATTTTAGTCTATTATAGAATGCATAGCAGCTTTTTGCGTTTGTGACTTTCTTTTTCAAAGAAGTGATACTCAAAATACAACTAACAACAAGTGGTAATTTGTGAGCCTTATTTATATGCACAAACACAGGCATGCATGCACAAATGAAAAAAATAAAAAGACTTGGAAACATTTTTAACAATAACACCACTTGGAGTTCAAAGGCAAGATAAAATATTATGGACTAGGATGACCACTGAAAATGTTTTGGAAATGGAAGCATTTAAATAGATTATTCAGGGATGGAGTAAGGATTCATAACAATTTTATAAAAGAGAGGAATGTATTATATATGAGGCAATGGCATAAGGAAAACATTTAACTAATTTATAAGGGAGCTATTTTTAAGACTGGACTACTATAATTGGACCAAAGTTTCAGGAAGTTAAAACAATTGGTTATAAAAGTAAAATTTTATCCTGAAATATGGGTACACTCAAAGAATTTTAGTAAGAAAATGCCCATAAGGAACACTTTCTTAAGGATCACATAACCATCCCCTTGTTTTGAAGATCAGTAGCTGAATTTTGCTTCAAAAACTACCCTTCCTGGATCCTTAGTCCACAGGTCGATGACAAATGTGGAGTTCATCTCATCCTCCAGGTTCCAGGTATGAACTTTGGTCCCAGGCCTGGCCAATTAACGTATTACCACCCCTTTGCCAAGGATGAACTCTTAAGACTTGCAAGGCCAGTATAACAGGATGGAGGAACAGTTGAAAAAAGAAAGTCTCTTTCTGCTACATTTTCTAGACTATGAGGATGTAAGCTGAGCGATGCTTGGAGTCACCAATAGAACCTGCTTGAGAATGAGGACAACACAGAGAAGAGAAGAATTGAGAGATGAAGAGAAATAGCTTGCAGGTAACAGACTTCTTTGGGGCACCTTGATACATCTGTTCCTGAATATAGTTTGATGCTGAGATGATAAATTACATCAGTGAATAAATTCCCTTTTTGGTTTAAGCCGGTTTTCAGAATAGTACCTAATTCTTGCAACCAAAAGAGGTCTTATTCCCTAATGGAATGAACATGTAGGGTTGTGTCAAAAAACAAGGTCTGTAACTATGGAAAGGGAACATCCCTAGTTACAGAGTCAGTATTGCTCAATGACTTACACTTACACTTTTACAACGAAAAACACTTCCCCAGTATGGTACTTCCCTTAGAGAGAAAGATGGGTGGAGTACGAAAACCATGGAATAGGAAATTAGTTTAACAGACAGCACTGGAAAGCAAAACACCTGACCTCATAAAACTATAGCTAAAGATGGGTCCTGAGCTATCATCCAGGGAAAGTGGTAAATGATAAATTTATGTTAGAAATATACAGTTTACTGTAAAGAATATAGTTTTTGAATGTAACAAATATCATTAGAATCTAAAAGGGACTAAAGGAACATCTTGGAAAAAAATCTAAGTGTTTGGGAGCTAATCTAGTTCTTTGCACACAGTAAAGAAGCATGAAATGTATGGTTCAGAGAATGAAAGTGAATGAAATGGCTTCAGAGGAACTGATTAAATCTGTAAAACTAGCTTTTTAAATCAAATATTTCTGCTACCCATTCTATAAACCAAGTACATAACCAGCCTTTAAAAGAAAATTTCAGTAAATTAAAATTGTGATATTATATCCAAGAGTACTTTGGAAGGAAAAAAAAAAAAACCAAACCTTCTACTACCCACTTGAACTGGTTTCATATAAGAATTTGATATATAATAGTTTATCAAAGTACTTTCCCATAGGGAGATGCCAGTGTTTTAAAAGTTGACGAAGATGTGTCCATTCAGGACTTTATGAAACAGAACAAGGAGTAAGTGGAGCTACTGTGGACCAAGTCAATGATAGATTAAGTAGAGTGTTTTTTCCAGTTTTTTGTAACGTACATAACTTGGTTTCAATATGATGATATAAAAGAATGTACTTCTATATGTGACCTCAATGTTTTTGAGCTACAGAATTTTCAAAAACAAAAACCCAGAAACCTACACAGAGAAGGAACATTCTTAGAGGGGAAAGAAGCTCCAAAGGTAGGGATGGGACACTCCTTCCACCCAAAATAATTTCTAAACAGCAATAAAGGAGGCCTCGGTGGAAGCATGAGGAGGACTCTATCTGATCACAAGCAGGCATAGTAGTCTCCAGAAATAATTGGCCAGGCCTTTCATGAAGCCCCTACAGAGATGGAGATGGGAACAACGTAACAGCAAAATGTGGATATTAGTAGGATTGTTCAAAGCCAGTGAGTCCCAGGTAAATTCTAAAAAAAAAAAAAAAAAAAAAAAAAAAGCCTTTAGTTAACTAATCACAAACAAGTGTGTAGACACAGTTTTCATAGGCAGAGAAAATTTGTAATGGAATCAGACATTCCACACAAAAATTTGAACAGCTGATAAACAGCTAGAATATATTGGGAGGGAAAGGCATCTATTTTGGTAATAAGTTATATATTAATAAGATTAAAGATGCTACTTATCAATTGTTTGTTTAAACTTGGTCTTGGGTAGATAGAAATTTTACTTTCCTCACAATATTGCATTTAGAAAATTTTTCATTTGACTCAAAAATGCTGACACTCTCTCAACTATCAGACAACATATCTTCTGCAAATACTTATAGACATAAATATAAATGTGGGCAAAAATAAAATGCCAACTCAGACATGCCTTGAGTTTTTGGTGTCTTTTTTTGTGTCTTTCAATACATTCGTCTTCAAAGTTTATCCTTTCCATGTTTCATGGTTAAAGTCAAGCTTCCAAAAATGTTGGGCTTGTGAAATAATTGACACTAAATGTGAATCATTTCTTGAGAAACTTGGATTAAAGTTGTAAGATTAAAATGGAAACTTAAACCCACATATTTGACTATCTCCTTCTCCCAAAGGCAAAGATCCAAGACTATTGTGTTATCAAGTCTGTCCAGAAGTACAGATGAAGACAAAAGTAAGTAGCCAGGAGCCCTTTGAGCTTCAAAACTGTTTTTGCATGTACTATAAGACTGATGCGGCAAACTGGACTGGGTCACTGGGGGAAAGGACTAGGGATACATCTTTATACCCCTTAACTATTGGAGGACGAGCATCTAATTTCCCTACCCTAATTTTTTTATGTTGTTTTTTAAATTTATTTATTTTTTCAGCGTAACAGTATTCATTGTTTTTGCACAACACCCAGTGCTCCATGCAACCTACCCTAATTTCAGTCCAGATGTCAGATATACAGAATTCCCCACTTTAATTAAGAGGGAATTTCTGTTAAAATTTGAAGTAATGAGAAGATAAGACAACCAGCATGGTCTAGGAAAAGAGAAATAAGTTATAGAGGAAGAACAAAGATAGCCCTTGGAAGCCAAGCCAGAGTAAGAGAAGAAGCTGTAGTTTTTAAGAGAGACTCTGTGTGCCAGAAACGTAAATAGTACCCATTTATTCCTCTAAGAATTATTTTGGAGAATTTCTTACAACTAAATTGAAAAGTATTCAGAAATTGTTCTATTTCAAAAAAATAGGCTAGAAATTTTGGATAATGAAAAAGATGGAAAGAAATATGCTTGAGTAGTAAAATGTTAACAAGAGAATTATAGAATTAAGACCAAGCGAAAAGGGTAACCTAAAGCAATGAACCCAGATTTGGGGCCAGTTCTCCTACAATGGCTGCTGGCGGTTCTAGGAGAACCGAGAAATTGGGCAGAAATTTCAACAGGCCACCAGCCTGGGAAAATGAGAACTGGATGTGAGGTCAGTGGTAGAAAGCCAGGTAAAACTCAAGATTCTGGTTGAGACACGGAAGATCACCCTGAGGAATAAGCAATGAAAGAAAGAAACTTACTCTGGGAAGGAATGAAGACCACTCACTGTGTGACTTCACTAATGACATCTGGGAAGCCCTGGCTGCCTTTGGGAAGAGAATATCAGTTAAGTAAGCTTTGTCCACTATTTCTGTGAGCTGGATTATATATGTGTGTTAGCCCTGTTCACTTCATTCCTTGTTTCTTTCACTTTTTTCAGTACTTGCCAGTCTCTGATTTCTCAATACTTCCTCTTATATATGTTTCTGATCTGCTATTAGTCCATTCTTAATTTCAGTAATTGTGTTTTCAAGGTCTTAAAACTCCAATACTTTAAAATAAGTTTCAATCTCCTCTCAAGCTCCCCAATCTTTTCATATATTCTTAGACACATACTATTTTAAAATTTTGTCTGATAACTTCACTATCCAGACATCCTGTTTACTTATTTCTATTTGTATTGTTTTTATTGATTTTCAAATATCATAAACAAAAGTTGTAGAGAGAATTTAAGGTATGGAATTTACAAAACCATTATCAAGCCAAAGATTTAATAAATACCATAAACTACAAACATTACAGATGCACTGTAGCCACATTTTGTAGAGTAGGACTAAAAACAAATAACAGAAAATTTTAGAATCAGACAAAAAAGAGAACATACAAGACTGCTAACTCTGTAGGAACATAATAACATAATCCCTTATGAAGCAGGAATTTATAGAGCTAAAAGAGTACTAGATTTTAACACAGCTCTTTCATTTTGCTCATAAAGTCAGCACACTTTAAAGCCAGTAAGGATATAGAAGGTTTGAATAACGTGATGAGACAGTTTAATCTAAAGATCCCTGTTCTTCACCTGATGAAGGAGGTTCTATTATTTACATCCTTCTTAGATGGAAAAAAAGAAAACGTGTGGTTCATAGAGGTTACTGCACCAGACAGCTCATCTAATGAGTGCCAGAACTGGAATATAGACCCTGAGCCCACACTCCTCCTGCTACAAGTCCCTATAACCCATAGAGTCACGTGTAAACAATGGAGGGACATGGCTTTTCTTCATAACAATTGGGTATAAAAATATCAGATTGGATTTTTTTCTAAGTTAAATGACAGATGACTTTTGAGTTTCCTCATATCATGAAAGCAAAGTACCAGTTTTGTCCATCCCACTGGCTTTTCCTTGGAATATCCATATACAAGATACTCTATGGGACAGTAGAACAGATTTTAGTTGAGAAGGCAGAAAAATATCTCAGTAAGGTGAGGTGGACTGAACATCTATGAAATGGGAAGGCATTATAAGAAAGTGGAATTAGTGGCATAAATCAAGACAACAGCAATAATCAGCAGTGTGGCTAGATCATAAAACAACTGGGGGTGAGAAGAAAGTGAAGGAAGGAAAAAACAGAAAAAAGTGAAAACATTAATCAGGCTCATATTGCTGCCATACTAAAAAGTTTGAACTTTTTCCTATAAAATACTGGTTTCCAAATTTTTCACAATTTAAGAATCCTTTTTCATAACAGAAATCACTGTCAGCTCAGTATGCATGTATTATTTGCACAGCATCCCCTCCGTTAGGAATCTCATCTCCTTGCTTTCCGTTGGAAAAATGAGACTAACTTATTCTTCACAGCTACATATCCCAACCCCAACTATCTCAACAATTATTCCATGAATAAGCAAGGAATTCAATCAGAGCCTCTATGAGGCTTTTTTTTTCTTTCCCTTTTTCGCTGGAGCAATTGGGAAAGGTGCGCTCTTCCTTTGGAATTAGAAGCTGTAAGGACAATGTAAGCTAGAGCCCCTTATAGCCATCCTCACACCCATATGAGGAAAGTCTTCTGCACAAGGAAAGAATGAGGCCAATGAAGAAAGAGAAGCAGAACTCAAGAAAGGGGCCTAAAGCTAAGGTTTGCCTCCAAATTTAGCCATTATATCATCTACCTTGCCTATATTTGTGATACAATCTTGCAAATATATATTAGGCATATTATTTCTCTAGTATACAGACAATGCTTGATGTGCTTGCAGATTTGTGGCTTCCTCATAATAAAACCATTACTCTTCCTGACATCAGAATTCTGTGCGTTGGAAATCAAGCCACAGGCAACAGAAAGAATGAGAAGCCAACAAAATTACAGGACAAAGATAAATACAATGGATAACTGTATTTTCAAGGACAAAATATATTTCAATAAAATAATTATGGTCTTTTTATGTAAACTTAGTATTACTTGACTTCACTCCTTTGAATTTTTCTCTAGTTATGTATATATTTAATACATCTGTTGGCATAGATTTATAATAGATATTAAACATTGTTCTCAATTTATTATGTTGAAAGAGGACTGAAGTAGTTGAACTACATATTAATATGTGTTCAAAATAGAGAAGCAACTTCAATTTAAAAAAAAAACACAATACACACACACACACACACACACACACACACAAAACAAGCAGAAGTCCATAGGAGTGTGGTTAAAATTCTTTCAGGCCCTTGAAAAATCATTTGCTTGGTGTCATTCTTTCTTCTCACTGCTATTCTAAGTAAATGTAACATTTTTTTTTTTAATTCAAAACTGACCTTTGGTGAAATTATTCATTTTGAGAATCAAAAGTCAGCCTTTGTCAGATGCATGGTTTCTCCGGAAATGAGATGAGTTTTTTGATGTTGCCATCTTTAATTTTCTGAAGTGGAACAGATGTTGTGCGGATATAATAGGTATGTGTCTACATGAATCCTTCGTTTCTGAAAACAAACTTCCATAAGTACTTGTCCTCATGTGAAAAACAAAAACAAAACCAAACACCATTGTTCCTCACAAGCACTATGATGAATCTTTTCGACAAGGGCTGTTTTTAAAAAAGATTTACGGTGGTTGTTACTATTGGTGCTGTTTTGTGAATGGTTACTTTGAGTTCATGTCTCTAAAGTATTATTATATCAAAGAGATGATGCTCTTTGATGTAGGTAAGGTGCCAAAACATATAGGAGCTGAAGGACCTGCTTCTTCAGAGATAACTATTTTGTCACCAAGTGCTGTCAATTCTTTTAACACCGTTCACAATACCCCCTTTTTCCCCCCTATTTAACTGCCACCCCACAGACTGTCAGACCTTTCCATCTCATTGTCATCCCTGCCACAAAAACCTCTCTGTTCTTCCTGCATCTCTTTTAAGCTTGGTCTAATCTATCCTGAATACTGCAGTTGGATTCATTTTCCCAAAATACTGTTTTAATTGAGTAAACTTGTGCTGCGACATGCTATATTTCTAAAAATACAATGTATAATATACAAAGCCCAGCACAATGTTTTCCCAAAATTCTCCCCCAGCTCCTTATTTGAAGACTCCCACTAAAACATGTCCATTTGTCATTTCTAAAAGATACCTGTGCTTTTCCAGGAAGGATTCCAGAGAAATCCTTCCTTATTTTCTCTTTCTGCCACTCAACTGTTAGCCACATATTACACACCTATCCTTCCTTCAGAATTTATAAAAAGAATTAATCTTCTGCAAGACTTTTAATCTCACTTTCCAGCTTTTATTGGCCATTGCTTTCTCATCACATATTTATATCTTATAAATAGTTGTGTAAATATAACATTTTATATTCGTATTATACATATGGTATACGTATGTTTTATTGTATGGTGAGATTTTAAATAATTCATTACAATTCCCATGATGCCATCACTGGTTTTTTTGTTAAATATATTTAATTATTGACAGGCAAAAATAGATGATCTTTTTTCTTTTGAACTATGTATTAAGCTAGTGGGGAGAGGAATATAAAGTTTCCAAGATAAACATCACAAGTTGAATCCCAGTTTGAAACTTTTATTTTCAATAATTCCCAGACTACACATGTATAACATGCCTTTTTAACTGAGACAAATATCAGGTGTTTCCTTCATCATCATCATGAATCAATCTATTGTCCATATCCCACATATAATTTCTTTAATTGTGCACAGAATAAAGAAAACCAGAATGAATAGGTTTTAGCATGTATGCCAGACAAAGTACTTTCTATGGTCATAGACTCGTGTAATGTCTTTGAATATTTCATTCCATTTACATGTTCCCATTTCAACTCTATGACTCAGAGACTTTGTTTAATCTATTTGGTACTTCTTTCACTTCTTTTAATTCAGATATAAATTACCAGATACATTACAAGAGCCTAAGTAGTACTAACCAAATAATGGAAAACGGAAAATGTGAGTTTTATATTCAAAGTATTATTGTTTAGATCCCAACTTAATTTTGTCTACTCTCACCTCAGTAACTTGGAATTTCAGGTTTCCATTCTTAGAAGCTCCTTTAGTTAACTCACCACTGCAAACTTGGCATCTGCTGCAGTGAAGAAACACTGGTAATAGTGACAAAAATGGCTTCCATCAGCTAATACTAAAGGCATGATAGAAAGATCCCTTTATAGTCATTATCATGCTGTCTTAATACTTTCTAGAAAAGGTGTGATATAAATGAAGTCATCTTCTTTCTTTCCTTAGAGAAGGAGAATATGCAGGTCATTTTCTCATAATTTGGGAAGGAAATTTCTTCATTAGTTTTTCATGGAGGGCCTTATTTTTCTTTGCTTACAAAAAGAGTTGGTGGTGCAACTTTCACTGTAGCGTCCAAATTTTAAAATCCTTCCTCCTTCCTACAAATAGTAAAATATGCCTTGATATTACCATACTACAAAGATAAAATACAAGCACTGAGGTGTCAAAGAACGTGAGACTCTCACAGAGACACTAACAACCTCCATGAGGCTCTGACTCAATTGACCAAACACTCTTTCCAACCCCTCACCAATTTTTCCTTCTATGAATCAATTATAATTGCTCTGGGCAGCTAGAGCCCCCCGAGTGTTCACTCCCAACAAAATGGATTCAGGCTAGAATATGAAATTTATCTCCTCTTTCCTCAATACTATGTAGAGAAAAATATGTCATCATTTTCTTGAATCAGAAGAGGTGGGGGGAAATACTTGCCTTCAGCTGAAGAAAGATTTCTTCTAAAGTACCTGGAGAGTAATACATGTGAAATGAACACACACACACACACACACACACACACACACACACTACTGAGGAATTTTAATAGGAAAATTGGTTGATATTTGGAATTCATCGCCATCATTTAACCTTAGTTAAATCACTTAATACTTCAGGATCAAATATCCAACAGGAACTTATAACCACTTACTCTTTTAATAAATATTTATTGAATACCTAAAACATTTCTGGTACTATTCTTTGAACAAAGCAGAAAATGGTTCCTGCTGACACAGAGATTAGTACTTAGCAGGGAAGGTACATTTCCCATATTAATACATCATCCCCTTCATTTTTTGGGCTTCCTCCCCACATCTCAGATATTGACCTTTCTCCCTGCCAAACACCTGGGACCCATTACATACTCTTCCTTTTCTCTCACTTCGACATTCTCTTAGTAATCAACTTTTGCTGATCCTAACTCCTAAAGCTGCTGTCTGAGCAAACAAGTGACAAATGGGAAGCTCTACATTCCCAGGTGAGATTGTTGCTGCCAGAATTGAATTTAAAGACTGAATACTTAGTCTGTTTTCTAATTACACGGTCACATCTTTATTTGTGTTCTTGTCAAGGCAGGGCAACTTATGATGAGTGTATTTTAACTTTCAGTGTATCTCACGCCAATAGTTTTGCATTTTTCCTATTTGCTCTTTTTCAGTTTTCACTAAGGTCTCATTTATCTTCTATGAATGCCTCAGCATTCTTTCCATTTTCCTTTGAGTATACAAGTCTTCATTTCTCTGTCTCAGTAACCAAACCAGGTAAGGTAAAGAGGAGAGTTTTCCAGAAGGAAAATTTGATGGGTGGTGTTTGATGTTTGTTGCCCAATGACCCTGCTTCAGTAGGTAAATATATCCAATGCCTACTTCAGTTTTCCTGAAAATTTAAACCTAAAGAAAAAGACCAAACTCTAAAATGAGGTTGGCTTAAAAGTCTACACTTTGTCAATTATCATTCCTATATTTCAGGAAGAATTCCACAGAAATTATGCTCGTAACTTTTCACAAGAATATGTGAAATAAAGGGGTGGGGGGAAAAAACAACATGTTTCAATGGATTGCAAAGAAACTTTCTTCTCTCAGCTGAAGAACGCCAAAAACATGGGAATGGAGGAAGACAGGACTAAAGATGAAGCCTAAAATTACATAACCATATACAGGGAGACAGGCGCTCTTTTTCAACTCACAAATGCACTATTGATTTGGGGTGGCTATACATTCCAGGCACTGTTCTAAGCATTAGAAATACAAAATACAGAAGTAAAAATTCTTGGGGTGCCTGGATGTGTCAGTCCCTTAAGCAGGTGGCTCTTGGTTTTGGCACAGGTCATGATCTCAGGATTCTGACATTTTTTTTCCCCATGTCAGGCTCTGCCCTTAGCTGAGAGTCTGCTTTAGGATTCTTTCTCTTCCTCTCCTGATGCCCCTTACCCACTTGTGTTCGCCTTCTCTCAAATATATAATTTTTTTTTAAAAAAAGAAGTAAAAATTCTTATATTTTCATATTGTTTTAGGAAACATCTGCTAAACAAGTAACTATACTAAGATGTTTATATTATTTGTCTGACACTATTTTGTTTTTTTTTTAAGATTTTATTTATTTATTTGAAAGACAGAGATCACAAGCAGGCAGAGAGACAGGCAGAGGGAGAGGAAGGGAAGCAGGCTTCCTGCTGAGCAGAGAACCCAATGCAGGGCTCGTTCCCAGGATCCTGGGATCATGACCTGAGCTGAAGGCAGAGGCTTTAACCCACTGAGCCACCCAGGTGCCCCATCTGACACTATTTTAAAATATTTTCTGTTTTTAATTTCTAAATATGCCACAAATATGTTGTGATTCCCAGATAAGAAAACAAAGAAAAATTAATCATGCATAGTAAAAGAAACAATCAACGAAATGAAAAGGCAACCTATGAAATGAGAAAAAAAATTATGAATCATGTATCTGATAAGAGGTTAATAACCCAAAATATACAAAGAATTCAGGCAACTCAATAGAAGAAGAAGAGGAGGAGGTGGGAGGAGGTGGGAGGAGGAAGGAGGAGGAGGAAGAAGAAGAAGATGAAGAAGGGGAAGAGGAGGAAAAAAAAAAAACAGATCCAATTTAAAAATGGATAAAAAGCCTACATAAACATTTTCCCCAAAAAAGACGTATAAATGGCCAACAGGTACATGAAAAGGTGCTTGACATTACTATCATCAGGGAAATGCAAATCAAGACCACAATGAGATATCACTTTACAACTGTTAAAATGGCTAGCATCAAAAAGACAAAAGATAAGAAGTGTTGGTGAGAATGTGGAGAAAAGGGAAACCTTGTGCACTGCTGGTGGGAATGTAGACTAGAACAGCCACAAGTAAATCGTCCTCAAAAAATTAAAAATAGAATTACTGTATGATCCAGAAGTTGTATGCCATCAATGAAGTCTCCTCAAAAAATTACAAGTAGATTTACTATATGATCCAGGAGTTGTACTTCTGAGTATTTATCCAAAGGAAACAAAATCACAGTCTCATAAACGTATCCGTACTCCTATGTTTATTGCAGCATTATTCACAATAGTCAAGATACAGAAACAACTCAAGTGTCCATCAACAGATGGATTAAAAAGTGTGATCTTTAGATACAGATATATAATGGAATAATATTCAGCTCTGAAACAAAGGAATTCAGCCATTGCAACAACATGAATGCACCTGGAGAATATTATGCTAAGTGAAACAAGTTAGGCAGAGAAAGACAAATACTGTTATGATATCACATATATGTGGAATCTAAAAAAGCAGAACTTATAAAAACAAGGAGTGGAAAGATGGTTACCAGGAGCTGGGAAGTAGTCAAAGATGAGGGTGCTGGGGAGATGTTGGCCAAAGGGGTATAAACTTCCAGTTATAAGATGAGTAACTTCTGGTATCTAATGTATAGCATGGTGATTACAGACTTGAAAGTTGCTAAGAGAAAAGATCTTAAATGTTCTCACAACAAAAGAGAAATGGTAACTATGGGATGTGATAGAGGTGTTAAAGTTTTTGCTATGAAGGGAATCATTTTGCAATATGTAAGTGAATTAAATCAACATGTTGTATACCTTAAACTTACATAATGCTGTATGTTGATTATATATCAATAAGACTGGAGAGAAATGAATTTATCAAAATATAGCTTAAGTATTTCTAATGCAGAAACAGAAATGGAAGGACACAAAATTAACATTATATATCTACCTTGCAACCACATTTGGTGTTTCATTTAATTCTCTGAATAATAATACCTACAGATAAACTATAAACCTATTCTTTAAACTTTATTGAGATTCGTGTTAAGACCCACAATGTGATATCAATTTTTGTAAATGCTTTGTAAATATTTGTTCTATATATTGACATTAGGTTAAGCTCATTAATGTTCTTGTTCAATGACATATTATTGATAATATAACTTATATCCTTATTAAAATATACAGAACATACTTTAACAAGTTTTAATCCACTGATATATCAATTTGAACAATACATAAAAGTTATCAAACATGAAGGGGAATTAATCATTTTTTAGTTTTGCCTATTTTTGCTTTATGTATTTTGAGGCTATGTTATTAGGTTCAGACAAGTTTAGAATTTTAATGTGTGATCTTGGTTAAGTAAATTGATTCCATGCATCTTGGTTTCTTCCTCTATAAACAGAAGCAATTTTTTTTTTAAAGATTTTATTTATTTGACAGAGATCACAAGTAGGCAGAGAGGCAAGCAGAGAGAGAGAGAGAGGAGGAAGCAGGCTCCCCGCCAAGCAGAGAGCCCAATGCGGGGCTTGATCCCAGGACCCTGAGATCATGACCTGAGCGAAAGGCAGAGGCTTTAACCCACTGAGCCACCCAGGCGCCCCTACAGAAGCATTTTTTTCCGCCAGACATCAGGGCAACGGACACTCTAGATTCATTTTATTTTTTTTAAAGATTTTATTTATTTATTTGACACAGAGAGAGAGATCACAAGTAGGCAGAGAAGCAGGCAGAGGGTGGAGGGGAAGAAGGCTCCCCACTGAGCAGAGACCCCGATGCAGGGCTCCATCCCGGAAACCTGGGATCATGACCTTAGCCAAAGGCAGAGGCTTTAACCCACTGAGCCACCCAGGCGCCCTCTAGATTCACTTTAAATCTTAGATCATGATCCTCCAGATCATAATGTTCCATATTCCTCTTACGTAAGAGAAATCAGATAACCAAATTTATCTGATGAGTAAGAGTAAATAAGGTATTCAATGAGAAAAAGTGAGTTCTCTTTTGAGTATAGTACCTGACTTTCCTTCCATGACATGTGAACATCTCTTTGGTAACACAGAACCCTCTAGTACTAAACCTTAGTTACAGGAAAAAATTTATATTGGAGAAAAATTTATCTGCACCAAACGTTTCTTAAATTCACTAACTTTTTAAATAGCTATGCTCCCTCAAGGAGCAAATGGCACACAAAAAAAACAATAGAACAACAAAATACATCTGGAACTCTCAGTCAACAAACTTTTCTATGTTTACTTATAATTTACTGCCAGAAATAAAAATCTCTCTTAAAGATTAAGAGAGTAATTTTACATCAGTAGAAGTCAGGAGATGATGAATTGTGTATTCCCATTACCACTGCTTAGCCAAAATTCAACCAAATGGCCTTGTTGTCATTTATTAAATCAAAATGAACAAAAAAGTGGAGTTGTGTAAGACATGCTTTGGAATGGGGATATTTCCCATTTTCTACTTGAAGGTATCAGAGGAATGATCATTATTTTCCTCAACTGAGACATGTTTTAATGCATTAAAATGTTTTCTATGGCAACGACTGACTGCAGAATATTAAGAATATAGCCAGAAATATAATTAGTTAAGGCAAAAAAAATAAATAAAGCCTGAAAATATTTGGTCTTGGAGACATAACTTTTATAAATTTAGAAGAAGAGTGCAATTCTGGAGAGTAGAATGTTTGTTTGTTCATGAATTCCAAGCTTTAACTTCTTACATGTTTATATTCAAGAAAACGTCAAAAAGAGAAAGCCCAAGATTTATGTACATTTCATTTTAGATATCACAAATTTTATCCATTTTTATGAGGTGTGCTTCATAAAGTTTATCTTTTCATAACAGTTAAGCCTCTCAATATAACTTTCCCTTGACTCATACAGAGATAATAAAATTATACTTAAAAATATCTCCTTCTAACCTCACTCCAGAAAACCATGGTGATAAAAGAAAAGGTTTTTACAAGTTTTCCAGGGATTGTGTTTAAAGTTAAAATTGATAGGAAATAAATCTATTTGCCAGTAAATATTCTTCCAAAATATCCTAATTTTTAAAGTTTCTTATGCACGGTCATTGATCAATGTGACTACACAAATGAATGATTTGTAGATTTTTTTGTCGTATTCAGATGTAAGGAATGCTAGGAATTATACATATTACTTAGACTTTATCTAAATGGCAATAATTATAAATAGTTCAAAATTGTAAGAATTATTAAACACTTCTTTATAAAACCATTAGATATATTGATTATTCTGTACCCTGTTCTACCAGCTGTGATGCTAGAAATTCAGTCTAGTTCTGACACATTTGGCTGACATCATTAAGGTGAGCCCAAAACATGCTATATTTTGATGCAGAAGTAGGCATTAATTCAGCAGCCATTTACACAGCATTTCCTAAGGGTGAGCAAGTGGAAAACCTTTTGTAAGTTTAGATCCCTATGAAGTCTTCTTTTCTTATTTTCTAAATTCCAATTATCCTTCAAGTTCCTGTTTGAGTCCCACATACTTGAAGAATGTCATACCACAATAAAGAATGCAGATTCTGAGATTAGAAAAGCCTGAGTATGAATTCCAGTGCTATTTATTAACCTACTAACTGAATCACTTTTCTTTTCCTTTCTTTTTTTTACCCTGAATCACTTTTCAAACTCATTTAAATGTGCAGGGGTTCAAACTCCTCATCTATGCAATGAGCACAACTGTAATCTACCTCAGGATTATTCTCAGTATTTAACAATGATTATATTTGTTCATTATGTGCTTTCTATCAGCTACTATATGAGAACAATACTATAAAGTATAATACCTAAGTATATTAGTTTCTATGTTCAGTAAGATAATATTATTATTTCTACCTTCTCAGCAGACCCACTGCTATTGGCTATGAACCACAATGGTTTCCTCCTCCACTGTCAGCACAGCGTAGACCTGAGATGTAACAAAACAA
Organism: Meles meles; assembly: GCF_922984935.1. NCBI lineage: Eukaryota > Metazoa > Chordata > Mammalia > Carnivora > Mustelidae > Meles > Meles meles. Next base: position 90,531,700 of record NC_060069.1, on the reverse strand, counting down.
CCTAAAGAGATTCTATTCTCACTAATTTTGTCATTCATAAAAGAAAATATGGTTTCAAGTTTAAAGTGAAGGTTACAGGGGCAGCTGGGTGGCTAAGTTGGTTAAGCAGCCAAATCTTGGTTTTGGCTCAGGTCATGATCTCAGGGTCGTGAAATTGAGCCCTGCATCCCATCAGGCTCTGAGTCCAGCAGGGGCGTCTGCTTAAAGATTCTCTCCCTCTGCCCCTCTCCCAACTTGCATTGGCACGCACACATCTCTCTCTCTCAGATAAATAAATAAATCTTCAAAATGAAGTTTATAAAGCTTTTGTGACACATCCAAAGTTAATCAGGCCATTGGTGTTTCTGTACAAATGTACAATGGGATTTCATCCACTATACAATAGTATGAATATTCCTTTAGACAGTTATTCATAAACTACCTTGGTTTTTTCCAGATTTTCTCATTTTATAACATCGTATTTAAAATTCAGATATAGTTACTAAAAAGTGTTATGATGTTTTATTATATCTCTTTCAGCATCATATAATAGGTACACAAATATTTGACTAAGGATTTAGCCCATGTTCAAGTCCATGGCAGATTTTTCAAGAATACTTTCTCAGTATGATCTACTTACAGTGAAACTTTGCTAGTTCTATAGGGCTATCTACAGTCTTTAAAATCCATATTCGGTGAAGTCTAATAAAATAATTCATAGAGATAAGAAAATTCCCCACAGCATGTTTCTGGCTACTTCCAGACGATGCTATGGTTCAACAGATGATGTTCTAAGGGAGAAGAGAGTTCTGTGCCTTCAAAATGGGAAGAATGGATATTATCTCCACCCTCCTAAGTCCAAGGAGATGACTGAACTGAATGAAAACTGAAAAAGTTTACAATATTAAAAATATTTTACTCCAGGTGCACCTGGGTGGTTCGGTCAGTTTCACTGACTCTTGATTTCAGCTCAGGTTATCATCTCAGAGTTATGAGATTGAACCCTGCATCAGTGTTCATGCTGAGCATGAAGCCTGCTTGGGATTCTCTCTCCCTCTCCCCCTGCCCCTCCCCACCCCACTTGTGTACTCTCTTTAAATATATATTTTTTACTCTACTTAGTGGAATATAATAATTTCTAGGTGATTAAATAGAAATCAGAATTTTTCATTGGATTTACCAGGATGTGATTAATTTGATTCAGGAAACCAAAACAACTGTAATATATATTTATATATATTATATAACATTATATAATATATATAAATATATTATATAATATTATATATTATATATATTATTTATATACATATTTATTTGAAGTAAAAGGAACATGTGACTTAATCATATTCAAAATGGTTTTTTTACCAGTTAGAGATCACTGGACACAAGCAACAGAAAACAACTAGTTCAATTTTGGAAAAAGAAATTTATGGATGTTTACTGAATTTCCAGATAATCAATGAGAATCTGAAAAATTAAGTTTGAAGGACAAGGTGGTTTTGGGGGCCTAGAAAACAGGAAGCATCTTGTATAAAAACAGTAAATCAGATATTTTAAACAAAATGGATCTTCAACTACTTCAGCCACTTTGTTTCTCAGATCTTGATTCAAATCTTATAGAGAAAGCAGAAGAATAACCTAGCCAATATAACTGCACAGGCTGTAGCAAGGGAAAGAGAAGACCTAGGTTTGTCCTAATAAACAGAGTTAACAAAGAGGTCAACTCTCAAGTGAAAATTGAGATTGCTGTTACAAGGGCCAAATGAATGCCAAGGCAGCTGAAAAACAGGCAATGTTTACCTCTATTTTTTTCTAAATTTTGAATTTCTTCTTGTGTGGCTATCAAAACAAAAGCATGAAGAATTACCATTCTTACACAGTTGTCAGTGCTACTTTTCAAATCATTTTTTCAATTTTTGCCTTGAACTCTCTAGAGCTGCCATTATGGGTAAAATAACTACATTTATTTTAATGTCTCTAGCCCACCTGTGCTAAGTCTGTAAACCAGACTGTTTCTTAATGATATTGCTTAGACACTAAATGCACAGAGAATTATAATCCTATGCTATTTATCTGGATTTGAAAAAACCCAGTATCTTTTTGTTCAACTTTCTCCTAAGAGTTGGGCTAACGCCTTAATTCCAGGAGCATTTAAACATTACACTGAGGAGGATAAGAATTTAAGGATGTGAAGAAGGATGTGCAGGTTCATTCAAATAGATCAGAAATATTTTTTTTAAAGATTTTATTTATTTATTTGACAGAGAGAAATCACAAGAGAGGCAGGCAGAGAGAAAGGGAAGCAGGCTCGCCACTGAGCGGAGAGCCCGATGTGGGACTCGATCTCAGGACCCTGAGATCATAACCTGAGCTGAAGGCAGCGGCTTAACCCACTGAGCCACCCAGGCGCCCGATCAGAAATATTTTTAAGCATGTTTTAAACTTAATAAGTTTCTTATCCAAATGCAAAAAAAAAGCCATTTATGACTCTTGGGCTGAACTCTAACAGTATCATTGCTTCCATAAACAAATTTAGTCCAATTTAGTTAAAAAAAAAAAAAAAAGCAAGCAGGGGGAAGGGAGGACTTACCAGGAAAACTTTAAGTAGGTCAGCTTTACTATAATGACTGGAAAAGTACTGAATGGAATAATCTGCCATTTCTCATTGAACACTAGAAGTTAGACATAACCAAAATGGCTTTATGAAGGAAAAACATGTATCCTTACACTTGCCCAAGAAGCTGGCAAATCTTCAGTATAAACAGAAACAGCAGAAAACACCCAATAGATGCATTATAATTTTAACTGTCTCCACAAAACCACAGACATTTAGCTACTCACAATTGAAAACAGAGTAATCAAAGGCATTATTCTATATTTGTTTTATACCAAAGATTAACAGTTTTAGTGTGTCTATTCAAAAACATTGTTCTTGTTAATCACACACATGCACACTTAGTATATGGGAAAGTTAGCTTACCTAGTGACTGCAGTGAACCTAATAAGGACCAAAATAACTTTCTTTACCCAATTTGTACTAGGTTACATATTTAGCTATCTTTGCAATAAAAATATATAAAATATTGTTTCATATTTCCTTAAAGATATAGATTGTTTATTATGAATAATTTTACATTAGACTGTTACCCCCAAATCATATGGCATAATTTAGGTCTTCACTTATAACTTTTTACTCATTTCTCTCTAAATATCTGTGTAGAAATTATCTAGCTACCTAATAATCCATATAAATCCTATTCCACCCTTCATATAAAATTAATTGTTGAATCAGAAGATTTTTCTCTTTCTTTTTCTCCTTTTTCTCCTCTCCCTGGCACTTGAGATTATTACTCCTTTCACCTTTTTCCCCCCAGTGGTCTCTTAATCACTGGGACCCTCCTTGTTCCATCCTTTTTCTCATCTCAGTCTATGCAGATTCTATAACAATTTCATGTCCTGTACAATAAGTTTTTAATCAATCATTCTGCTCTTCACAGCTCAACAGCCAATGGCCTAGCAGACATTTCCATTTAAGAGTTCTCCAAACTGGGGCTGGGTGGGGCGGAGTTCCCCAAATACCTCTGGTCTCAATCCCTCCACACTCAACATTCATCTGCTTCCTACCTTCCTCACATCTGCCAACTGCATCCCCACCCAATCAGGATCTCAATTCATCTTTTACACCATCCCTTATTTTTATCCCATATCAAACTTACCATGAAGTCCATTCAGCTCCATTTTCTTAGTATCCTTTGATCCCCTCTCTTCCCATCTCATCCTGCAAGACCCCTTCCTTTATTTAAGCATCATTACTGTTGATCTTGAATATTGTCTTTCCCTGATTAAAACCCTTCAACTTTTCTTCAGAGCCTTTAGAAATCATTGGTGTTATGACAGTTGACTCACAACCCTTACGTCAGCTAGAGCCTACTAGTGTCTCTAGCTTTAATTCCAGGCAGCCCACTCCACCTAACTCATCACACTCACTGACCCCTTAAAAGGTGAGTTCTGTCTTGCCTCTGTTCCTCTGCTCATGCTGTCATCTCTTTATCTGGCTTGCTCATCAAAAAAATCACATTTTTATTAGGTACCCTCCAATCACAAATTTGCCTGTCTTTTCTGCCTAGAACTCTATGTCTTCACTTTCATTTCTATATCTACAGCACTTACTACAGCAACGGGTATGTAGTAAATATATTTAAATATCTTTTCTTCAATTCCACAAGTATCTACTTACGTGGTCTGCCTTTGGCAATTATTAATCTCTTTGCATCACTTTCCCCGCTGGCAAAATAAGGACACAGAGTAGTATCTGCCTTATACTGACTGTGTTTGGGAGGAATAGGTTGAGTCTCCCATATCTAAAGCATTTATAACCATGCTTAGTACATAATAAGTTCAAAATAGACACATTGGATATTTTTCTCACAGAAACAGTACTTATCATTCCTCTACTCATCCTTTTCAGACACCTTTTAGGGAATTCTTTATTGAACATTTCAAGCATTGTTTTCCTGAAGCACCTCCAACAACATGGGCCTGTGTGGCTTTCCTCTTTATAGCAATAGTAAACACGCTAAGCTTTCAGCAGCACTCAGAACATCTCCTTTTTCAGAAATGGTAGACATTTTCAACTGCCTTTCACTGCCAATATACCACTTGTTTGAATAAACACTCTAGCACTATACCACAGATAGTAGGGAAGCAGCTTCCACAGCTGAACAGCTTGGGTTTGAAGCCTGACTCCTCCACTTTTAACTGGCTCCCACAGGGGAAGTGGTTTCTCTATGACTCAGTTTCCTTATCTATCAAATAAAGTCTAGAATAGTAGTTTCTTCATAAGATCACTATCAGGTAGGATTAAATGAATTAGTAGTTTTAGCATACTTAGAACATTACAGGGAAGTAGCAAGCTCTTAATAAATGTGATCCATTCAAGTGGCACAGCCCAGTCTATTAGAAGTATCAGTGCTGAAAGTACTTTTTGAATATTGCATTTATGCCAAATTGGGCATTCACAACCACAAGCATAAACAGAATATAATTATTTTTTGTCTAAACATAAGGCCTGGAAAGACCTTGACAATAGTACTTCCAAAGCCCTGATTGACTAATTGGGAAATAAAGGCCAATGTATGTTAGAGGATTTGTCTTCTTCTACCAAGCTAGTTCATAGCTTCTGCACCAACCCCTACATCTGATATTTGGCTAGTGCTAGCAATAGAACACTATTGTACACAGAGAGCAGCAGACTTATGGTGTACACCATACCATTATTATAGGCTGGGAAATGGCCAGACTATCATAACATACAGTTAAATGCCCTTCCACTGCACCAAACTGACATAGCTCACAGGTAGAAAGGCAGAATAGAGGGCAGTAGTTAAAAGCACAGAGCCTGAAGCCCACTACTTGAGTTCAAATCCATGTTCTGACACTTAGTAACCATCCAACAATGGGCAATTTATTAAGTTTTTTGTGCCAGTATATTTTCATCTATAAAGTAGGAGGTAATTAAAGGGACTGAACCAGTATTTCTTGAGAGTGAAAATGAATATATACATACCAAGAACTTAGAGCAGCATTTTGCATGTAGCAGCACTGTGTCTTATTATTACTGCAAAACACAAAGCTACATGAACATTATTAAAAATTGTTACTAGTTCAAAGTTTGTGTATCTTATATAAAATTCTATGTACTTATTTTCCCCCACGTACTATAAGCTACTGGGCCCTAATGACTTTTATTTTAAATACTTTTAGGTAAATTAAATAAATTTTTAATTTTTTTTAATTTTCATTTTTGATTTTTAAAAATTAAAATGAAGGTAGTTTACTTGGCTTAAGATTCTGTAAGGTGGTAAGCCATTTTCCAAAGTGATAGTAGCAGAACTAGAATCACCATGAAGCCAATGAAACCTAATTTTCAGAGCCCCTCAGTTCTATATACTCCTCCAAGGCTATGGGAGGGTATAAGAATGTTTTCACTTAGTAAGTATTTTGATTTTTAAAAGTTGTATGTATCCATGTTCTTATTTAAAAAGAAGACACCTGGGGAAGTCTGGGAGGCAGTCGGTAACACGTCCAACTCTTAGTTTTGGCTGAAGTCGTGATCTCATGGGTCATGAGATCAAACCCCTCGTCAGACTCTGTGCTCAGCAGGGAGTCTGCTTGAAGACTCTCTCCCTTTGACCCCTCCTCACTCACACACCTGCATACCCACTCTCTCTCCCTCTGTCAAATAAAAAATAAAAATAAAAAGACACCCAAGCAACAACATGGATGGACTTAGAGGGTATTATGCTAGGTGAAATAAGTCAGACAGGAAGACAAATATCATATGATTTCACTTATATGTAGAATATTAAAAACCCAAACAAATGAACAAGCCATAAAGAAGGCAGAAACAGACCCATAAATACAGAGAAGTGATGGATGCCAGAAGACAGAGGGTGAGGGGATGACCAAAATGGGTGAAGTTATGGAATGAATAAGTAACAGAGATAAAAGAGCAGAGGGAATATAGTCGATGGTATCTTACTAGCATTGTTTGGTGACAGATGGTAACTGCACTTGTGATGAGCATAGTATAACTTGTAGAGTCGTCAAATCACTATGTTGTACACTTGAAATCAATGGGATATTGTGTATCAACAACTTCAATAAAAAGGAGACAACTTAAATCATATAACCTTCCCTTTGCACAAAATCTGGATTTGCCTTTGCGTAGTATTAACATCACTGACATAACTGTATGGAAGTGAGACAGAAAAACACTCATGTGACAGTGGTCCCATCTATACTGGGTACCTGGGAAGATTTCCATTCTTTGATTTGAAACCATAGTTATTATTTGCAGGAAATTCCTGTCTCAAGGCCTCAGACTGGGTCCCATTATCCCTGACACAGTCACAAACTAAGTAAGCTTTGTGTAGTGCTTTCCAGCAGCCCATAGATTTGGTGTATCACTTGAAGCGTACTTTTTTTTTAAAATTTATTTATTTTTTCAGCGTAACAGTATTCATTGCTTTTGCACAACACCCAGTGCTCCATGCAATACGTGTCCTCCCTATTATCCACCACCTGTTTCCCCAACCTCCCACCCCCAACCCTTAAAAACCCTCAGGTTGTTTTTCAGAGTCCATAGTCTTTTATGGTTTGCCTCCCCTTCCAATTTTTTTTTTTTATAAACATATAATGTATTTTTATCCCCAGGGGTACAGGTCTGTGAATCACCAGGTTTAATAAATGAAACAAGATGGAATTGGGAGGGAGAAAAACCATAAATGACTCTTAATCTCACAAAACAAACTGGGGGTTGCTGGGGGGAGGTGGGGTTGGGAGAGGGGGAGGGGGTTATGGACACTGGGGAGGGTATATGCTATCGTGAGTACTTGAAGCGTACTTTAGATCAGCTGCGTACTTTAGATCAGCTGCATTGCAATTCTTTTATCCATCCTGCCACCAAAGCTCACAATAGCTGCTGTCTGATTACCTTGTTTTCATGGTAATTTTGGAGTCCTCTGATATATTCCTGTGTCTGCTGGGATTTTCACAAAGCAATACTGATCCTGAGACCAAGAATTCTATTACACAAGCACGTGCATGTATACACATATACTCAGAATTCACTGCATTTTCCATGACCTTCCTTTGAGTTCTTCATACTCTTTAAAGAAAAATTCATCTACCCAAGTATTTCTATTACTGCTTCTGCCACTGACACCAGTCTTTGAGCTGTAAAATTAAAGATACTCTCCACAAAACATTCCACGTATTTGCAATGGAAAATAAGAGAATTCTTAGTCCACAAGCTGTTATGTATTAAATTGGAGCTACACCTGTTTTTCTCTTGTTTATACCAGGCTTTGGGGAACTCAGAACCAGATGGAAGTTGCCACTGCCTTGTGAAGTATTATTCTCTTCTGGTTATTATAACTCAGATACTGTCGATCACAGCGTTGAAACAATCTTGCATCTGCAAAATGTGCTCCAGGGAAACATCAGCAATTCCATTACTGTGAAAGGTATTGGAAGATTGTTTGTGGGTAGCTGCTGGCTCCTGTTCAGCTGGTTATGTACTCATATTCTACAGGCCTCATAGAGAGTTTTACTACCGAATAAAAAACAAAGAATTTTGTTATAACATAGAAAGCAGGAAAGAAGGAACTTCCTCGACTGACAATTGCAATTCTGCCATTTCTTTAATGCTAGCCTACTGGCAATGTTGTGATACAGAACTGAACCCTGAAACTCCACCTTATGGTAGAGCATTTCTTGACTGTATAACTAAATGCTCCAATATAGTTTCTCGCAACCCAAGTAGTCACAAGTTAGACAATACATTATCCTCAATGTACCATAACTGTCGATAAACCAGTCATTCCCATGGGTTTGCTTGGGAATCTAAATCTAATTTAAATCTAAATCTAAATCTAATCTAAAGAATTAGTCAAGAAATTTTTTTTAAGATTTTATTTATTTGACAGAGATCACAAGTAGGCAGAGAGGCAGGTAGAGAGAGGGGAGGAAGCAGGCTCCCTGCTGAGCAGAGAACCCCAATGTGCGGCTCCATCCCGGGACCTTGGGATCATGACCTCAGCCAAAGGCAGAGGCTTTAACCCACTGAGCTACCCAGGCAACCCAGTCAAGAAATATTTTAAGGATTTAAATTTTTCCCTTATAGTAATACTTTCATTTAAATATCAGAGTTTACCAATTCTTAATAACAAAAGAAAACTTTTAGACTTAAAAAAAGAGAGGCAAATGTGATAGATTGGCACAACTGATCTAATTTCCTTCAGTGTGTTCCCTCGGGCTGCCCTTTCCAATTCCAAATATCTAGAAAACTCATTGCTACTACATGTGTGCTCCACCACAGTGGCCCCTTGGTATTGCTAGGGACGTGTCTTTGCAAATTCATAAATATGACAAATATGGAACAATGAGGACACACTTTAGTTCTGAATTGCTTCTGAATCACAACTGGTGGGAGGTCAGGGGTGCCCTTTGCATATGAAAACACATAAAGCAGTTAAGTGGTCTTTAAATGTTTTCGGAGTCTCTTTCACTCTCATTTGAAGAATATTTTCAAGATTTTAAAAAAAAAAAAAAAACCCTGATAAAATCCCAAGCTTTACCTTGACCAATAAAATGTGAATGGAGGTTAGGGACAGAGGGAAGGATTGGTAATTATACTGTGCAGGCAGGCTGAAAATTTTTATCAATATTCGCAACCAATATGTAAACTGGGAAGCTACAAGTTTGTTTCCACAGCATGATTTAATGAGACTTAATAAGATCTATAATACACTTTTATTTCATCTCCCCAAAAGCCTTATTAATAAAGCTGTTCAGGGACGCCTGGGTGGCTCAGTTGGTTAAGCAGCTGCCTTCGGCTCAGGTCATGATCCCAGCATCCTGGGATTGAGTCCCACATCAGGCTCCTTGCTCTGCAGAGAGCCTGCTTCTCCCTCTGACTCTGGTTGCCACTCTGTCTGCCTGTGCTCCCGCTCTCTCTCTCTCTCTGACAAATAAATAAATAAAATCTTTAAAAAAAATAAAAAATAAAAAAATAAAGCTGTTCAAAAAACAGTACCTTGAACTGTACATGTTTATTATATGGTAATCAAGCATCATAATTCATGATTGTGTTTATTTTGATAGAATAGGATAAAGGAAAAATATAAATTGATTCTGAAATATATGTGCAGAAGTCAATTCTACAGATCAATCACCAAGATTACTGTTAATGTCCCTAATCTTAATACCTGCTAAGGTGCTTAAAGTGGTCCTACTACAATTTTTCTAAATAATTTCGCCTAGTGGCTTAAACATTTCCCTCAGATCATGTAACTATGACCCCAAGCATGGAAAAGATTAACTGATTTACTCATCAAAATAAGAAAAAGAAAAGTTCTGCTTACTTGTAAATGTTTAATTATAGAGGTTTTAAGCTGGTTGGAAAACGCTGATTTCTATATCAGAGTTCTCTTTCCTTTTCATTTAGGAACTAAAAATGCATCAGGATATGCAAATACAGAAAGATTTGCAGGTCATTTTTTTTCTTTTCTTTACCTATGTCATGATAAATTAAAAATTAATTTTTTAAAATCCTAAGAGTAAGCACTCTTTATTTTACTTTTGGCTTTATTCTTCTAGCTTGACCTTGTCACAAGCTGTTCATGATAATATTATTTGCATTTATCTGGGGTTTTCTAAAAAGAAGCCTATGGTGTTTGGCTACCTACACCCACACCACCTTTTTGAAGGAAACCACCAACATGCTCTATATGATAAGTGACGTCTCTCTTGACAAGAACTGATTGGACTGGGGAGAGGAGGCTGACCCGCCGCAGATAGTTATTCATAGGCCATTAGCTGGCTCTCGACATGGTATGCCCAAGAAGGACACATTATACTAAAAAGAAACAAAACACATAACCAGCATCTTAACACGCCATAAAATCACTTGAATTCTCTCATTATGCTTTTCACTCATTAAACCATCTTCTGATAGGTTGGCTTTCTGTAAGTTCCCATACTATAATGTAAATTGGCTGGCCCTGATAAACTAATTTGCTTTGTACTCTTGTATTTTTCATTGTGAATTAGTAAATTTTCAGTCATGTAGGTAAGCAAGTCGTGCTTCTAAGCAATAGATCAAAGCTTTGTATGCTGACAAATAGAAAGTCAGGTTGCAGAAAACAATGTTTAACACCCATCAACCTCTAGAACAGTACTTCTCAAAATTTAAGTACACAGAGAAATCACCAGATGCTATTGCTAGTACTACTCAGTAAGTCATGCAAGACTCTAGACACCCTTCTATTCAAAGCATAGTCTTTGTCCAGCAGTATCATATGGGAGCCTATTAGAAATATAGAATGTTAGGCCAGATCAACTGATTAGAATTTTGACTTCAGTGATTTTATACAGAGTAACAACTGAGAAGCATCAGTTTAAGATCAGAGGTGGTAAAGGGCATTAGCTGAAAAGTTATTAGAAGTGCAAATTCTTAGACTCCAAAATCTCTAGGACTGGGGCCCAGTCATCTGTGTTTTATAAATATAAAAAAAATTATAAAAAGCTATATATTATAAATATATAAATATTATAAATATATTATAAATATGTAAAATATATATTATAAATATTTTAAAAATTATAATGAAAGAAGGAGTATATATAGGCATATATGTCTTTTCCAAGTCAAAATATTAGGGAAAAGTGAGAAATAGCCAAGTACATAAAATTATACACTCCTTTTTTCACTGTAACAATACTGAAAAAAAACCTAAAAGCTGGTAGATGCAAAAGAATAAATGATCATTTCAAACATCCTTAGTTCTGCATTGTAACTTTCATGATAGAATTTCCAATGTTTTGTGTCCCTTCTTTGTTTGAAAATCGACGCCATTCAGTTAATTTTCCATAGAGATATTAGAGAAATTGCTAAAACTGCCCTTATCTTTCCCCTTTCAGGATTTGTATGACTGTATTATAGATACTACTTCCTACTTACTGATATTGCCCAGTTTCAGAAATTTCCCAGTTCTCCAGCTCCCCATATCTCCCTTGACCTCAGAAGAGACAAATAGCACAAAAGCGTCTAAACCAGAAATGTAAGAACATCTAAAGGTACTAAAGAATTACAAAATGAAGGTCATTAGGCCTATTGTTTTTTATTCACTTTGCTTCTACCCTTAACCTTCCTAACCCAACACAGAAACACACACACACAGCTACACTCATTTAATTACAGATAACTGATCTATATCCCTGGAAACATTCAAAAGTGAAATGTAACTTCTAATTTTGCACCCAGTGCTCTTGCTGACTCCTCGATGTTGTTCTATTTTACATTCCAGGTATATGCCCCATTATGCATATCTATGCATATTTATAACAAAGAAGAAGTGTAAATTCTGAAACATGTTTTCCTTAGTTCCAATTTCAACAAGCCTCATTTCACTGAACCATCTAGCCATGTGCTTGCTATTCTAAAATTTAAATTCAGTAATTGCTGTAAAATTTAATATAGGCTGTTTTAATACCAGGAGTCACTGATGTTGTAACAGCTTAAAATAGGCTCCCTAATTAAGAAAACACTGCTTAAATTACATTTGTTAAAAACAGTACCTTTAGTAGGTTCACATTTTAACTGATACCAACAATTGCCAGAGAATGTGGAAGTCAATGAACCAAACAAGGAATATTACCAATTAGTGCTTTTACAATCTGTGAGCAATTTGGAAACAGGTTTCCAAATGTAGATAAGAACACTAAAAACATTCAAGAAACTACTGATGAATAAACCCCAGGGTGTGTAGGTTACAGTGGGATTTACTACTCTTATCTGATAATTTTGGGTCACCTAATCCACAGGGCATGGTTGTTTCATATAAAGTTATATACATTTTACTTTTGTTGATTAGAATTTCACTGGTGTGGAGGATTTATTAGGTAAGAAGAGATAAAATATATTTACTCAAAAATGTATATACTTGGACATGAATAGTTCCCCTTCCTCAGTCAGTCTGGTTAGCTAACAGCGTCCTGGAAATTAGAATGCATGCAAATGTTCCCAGGCCTCCACAGAAGTGTGGGTAAAAAGACAATCCTATCCAGCTTCAAGTTGGTGGATTCAAGTCAGTTCCAAGTTTCCTCAGAGATTCATAGAAGAGCAAGATTGTAATAATATTGAGCTCTGAAAAGAAAGAAAACAAAAATAATGTATTGTGTAGTTCACTCACACTGGCTCCAGACAACAAGTTGTGTATTTTTTCCCAACTCTGCATTGGTAGCTTGAAATCAGCTGTGATAAGGATATTTAAAACATGAAAATTGACAAATGCTACAAATCAGATTTGATTTTTTGATCCCACAGAGCTAGTTTACCAACACACTTCAAGAACAGAAGTTTGTGGTTAAATTGACATGAATACCAATAAAAATCTTATAAGAGAACTGTGCAATTGTGTTGAAATTATGGAAGAACTTAAATAATGAAAGATTGTATTTCATTTGTGATGAAGCTATTCATTAGAAGGTCTATTTAAGCTGATATCCAGAGACCAAAGTTTACTCTAATTTGCCCAATGTAACATAGTTCCCATGGATGAAAGTGTGTCTTAAATAGCTGTATTTGGGGGCGCCTGGGTGGCTCAGTGGGTTAAGCCACTGCCTTCAGCTCAGGTCATGGTCTCAGGGTTCTGGGATCGAGTCCCACATCGGGCTCTCTGCTCGGCAGGGAGCCTGCTTCCCTCTCTCTTTCTCTCTGCCTGCCTCTCTGCCTACTTGTGATCTCTCTCTCTCACTGTCAAATAAATAAATAAAATCTTTAAAAAAAAAAAAAAAAAGAAAAAATAGCTGTATTTGCCAGTCAGCAGGTTGGTATGCAATGGTCTGAGTGTTTGTGTGCCCCCAAAACTCCTATGTTGAAATCCTAACCTTCAAATGTGATGGTATTAGAAGATGGGGCTTCTGAGAGGTGCTCAGGTCATGAGGGTGGAGACTTAGTGAATGAAATTAATGTTCTTATAAGACAGACCCCACAAGATTCCCCATCCCTTCTACCAAATTGAGAACAGAGCATGAAGGCACAGGCTATCAACCGGGAAGAGGACGCACACCCAACTATGGAGGCACTGTGATCTCGGACTTCCAGCCTTCAGAACTGTGAGAAATAAATTTCTATTGTTTGTAAGTTACCCATTCTGTGGTATTTCATTACAGCAGCCCAAACAGACTAAGACAGGAACAATTTAGAATGAGAAACATGAAAGTACCTAAAATGGTAGAACTTGGTTCATTTTAGTTGCTCTCTTTTTCCTACATTATGAAGCACATTTTCTCCTTTCAAAATAAATATACTGTTCTTTGGCTGGAAGTACTAAACTATAAACCAGAAGGCCAAAATGTTTGTGGTTCAGATGAGAAAGTCTGGAAAAGCAGCCTAAGTGAGCACTGTGTATTTTCCTTGCATGTGATAATAGAAACTTCATGTTTATCCTCAGACTTTCACTTCCTAGGCCAATACAATCTTGCAATCTCTTTTTTTCTTGAGTACTATCCTGACTTAACCTCCAGGTGACTAAAGAAATCTTAGTAATAGTAAAAGTTATATGTAATGTTCAAAGCTGGGAAATAGTCTGGTAACATTCATAAAAGTTACCTTGTGTTCAAGGATTCCAAAAATATACCAGATGTAATACTGAAAAATGAATCCGGACATTACAAAAACCTGCTTAGAAAAATGTAACCTTAATCTTAAAGAAGTCCACAAGCCCTTTAACCAAGGAACCATCAAAATTAACAGAAGCGCATTGGAAATGAAAGAAGCCAGAGTTTCAAAAACTCCAGAAAACCTTGAAATATTTAATATTTGGAATGCTATAATTACTCAAGATTAAATTAGATGATTTCTGTTCAATTAGGCTATATGAAAACAGTCAAAATTACTGCTAAAAACAAGGAATGCTTTTAGAAGTTGAGATTTTGCTCTTAGACTTGGCAATGCTACTTAATAAATATTGTGACATAATAACTTCTCAAACCAAATCATTCACAATATTGTTTTATTATTCTAAATATTTCCCACACCTGAAGTTATATGAAAACAACACTCCTTAATAGCATTTTTGTATATTGGTAACATAGCATGTTTAGATAAATCATAGAGTAATAAATTCATTTTTTGCCTCTTACTGTCAAAATATAAATACCTATCTTCGACAAAGTGCTAAAAAGGAAGTAAATTGTTAAATTTATAAATACATTTGAAGTTTTGTTTTCTACATTTTTTAAAAAACTTAATATTTCAAGTAAGTTACCAGATGTAAGTATGTTGATGCACAATGTAAGAATAGAGGAAAAAGGAGAGCTCCACTTTACACCCACAATGTACAACACAGAGCATTTCCCACCCACTCCTAGAAATTTCTGCTTATTGAAGCCAAAATTTGGAAAAGAACCCATGTAAGGTCTCTTTTAAAATTCCATGACTATTACTTGTGGACCAGCCTCCTTACTGGACCATTTTGGATCCTACACATGCCTGGTCCATGTAGGAACACCAGCGTCCAGGAATGACACTAGCTGAAAGCATCCTACTTTAGGCATGGATGAAGAAGAGTCTGCAAAATACATTGTGGGTGAATACTGTCGAATGGAAGAAAATCTATGATCTTATAAAAAGGAGGCATTGAGAAACTATTCCCTTGGGCCAATATCTGGATGGCTTTAACCATACTAAGCCCCAAATTCCTCTTTTAGCTTTTCTATATTGATGTCCACGTTAGGAACAATGAAAATTTAAACTACCATAAAATTTAGTTTAGACAGATGAAATCAGTGAAAACAGTGGTATAAGACCTCTGAAAATTCTCTCCACCATGAAAGGAATGAGGAACTGGCCAAAAATAATCATCATCATCATCATCATTAGAACCCTGGACATTAACCAAAGGCTTGCAACGATCTGGGAAGTATTTATTCAAAAACTGTGACTGAACAAATTTTGTTTTTGAAAAAAAAATTTCCAAATTTTTTAATCCAATTAAAAAATGGACAGAGAACCTAAATAGATGTTTTTTCCAAAGAAGAGGTACAGATGGCCAACAAACACAAGAAAAGATGTTCGACACTACTAATCATCGAGGAAAAGCAAGTAAAAACACAATTGAGATATCACCTCACATCCAAATGGCTAGTATTGAAAATATAATAAATAACAAGTGTTGGGAAGGGTGTGGAGAAAAAGGAACCCCTTGGGCACTGCTGGTGGGAATGTAAAGTGATACTGTGGAAAACAATATGGCGGAATCTCAAAAAATTAAAAATAGAAACATACAACCCAGTAATTTCACTTCTGTGTATTTACCCAAAGAAAGCAAAAACATTACATTGAAAGATATATGCCCCCCTGTGTTTGCTGCAGCATTATTTACTATAGCTAAGATATGGAAGCAAACTAAGTGTCCATCAATAAATGAATGTATAAAGAAGATGTGGTATGTATATATAATAAAATATTACTCAGCTACAAAAAAAAACGAGATCTTGCCACTTGTGACAACACTGATGGACCTAAAAGAAATTATGCTAGGTGAAATAAGTCAGACAGAAAAAGGCAAATACCATATGATAACACTTACAGATGGAATCTAAAAAGACAACAGAAATAGACTCATAAATAGAGAACCGGTTGGTGGTTGCCAGAGGGGAGGAAGGTGGGACGACAGGCAAAATAGGTGAAGAGGATTAAGAGTTACAAACTTCCAATTATAAAATAAATAAATCACAAGGATTAATGGCATAGCATAAGGATTATATTCAGTAATATTGTAATAATTTTGTGCGGTGACAGACCCCTTGGTGAGCATTTCATAATGTATAAAATTGTTGAATCACCATGTTGTACACCTGAAACTAACATAATATTTTATGTGTCAACTATACATCAATAAAATATAAAAAATAAAAATAATTATTTTAAAAAAAGAAATGTACCTGAATATTAGTAAAAAGAAAAGGTCTTGTGGCATTTTATTTTGTTTAAAGATTTTATTTATTTGAGAGCAAGTAAGAGTGAGCACAAGCAGGGGTGAGGGGCAGAGGGAGAAGCAGACTCCCTGCTGAACAGGGAGCCCAAAGTGGGGCTTAATCCCAGGACCCCTAGTACCCAGAAATCATGACCTGAGACAACCGTAGAAGCTTAACTGACTGAGTCACCCAGGTGCCCTGGCTTTGTGGCATTTTAATTTGCCCTATTCCTATCCCTTTCTGAAGCCCTCTGATAGCCTTAGAAATCAATAGCTCACAATCATAGTGAAAACTAGCAGGCAGGCAGCCACCAGTGGGTGCAGAATGGGATTGGAACTCTTTCAGAATCTCACTGTCAAAGGACTGTGGCTCTTGGAAGACTACTTGCAAAGCTGTCTTTATTTGACCTGCCTCTGAATTCACTCAATGCAAAAGTGCTTTCTCCAAGGAAGCTTTCCAAAAAGATTTAGAGGAAATCATTTAATTTTGTGACTGCCTGAGGTGACAAATAAAAACTGAGGCAGAATATAAGCTACCTAAAAGGCTTAAAAGAAAAATCTATAGAATAGATGTTCACAAGGGCTTAGAAAGTCTAAGTTTAATCTCACCACAGAAAAACAGTGACATATTCTCAGGAATCCAGAAGCCCATGCATGTTGAAAGGACTGCAAGTATGCCCAGGGCTGTACACATGCTTGGGAAAGACCTGAGAAGGCTCTAAGCTCTAACTTCAGGCTGATTTTGAGGCTCTGAGAGGACAGTGAGTAAACACCAAGGCAGAGTTGTCAGCTTCCTGGCTGAGTGCTGAAGGTATGCACAACAAGCAAATAGAACCCCTTGGCAAAAACTGGGGTACTTATTGGATCCAAGCATTAAGGAAATCTTTGGTCAGCCATTTGCTGTAACTGATCTTACCAATCAGTGGTCACAAATGATGAAGAATAGACAGAGATTATAGAATTAGTTCAGAAAAAACATTAAAACAACAAAAACAATAATAGCAGAAAACCCTGGGAAGAGAGGAGACTCTGATTTCCAGTGTTGTAATAGTATATTATTTTAAAATGTTTGGTTTTCTTTTCTTTTCTTTTTTTTTTTTTTTTTTTTTTTTCAAAAAAGTGTTCAAGGCATGTAAGAAACAAGAAAATCTGACCCATGTACATGAAGGAGGCAATAGAAACTGTCCCTGGTGTTTGGCTTAACTATACAGGACTTTAAACAAGTTATTTATTTATTTATTTTAAGATTTTATTTATTTATTTGACAGAGGTCACATGTCGGCAGAGAGGCAGGCAGAGAGAGTGGTGGGGAAGCAGGCTCCCTGCCAAGCAGAGAGCCCGATGTGGGGCTCGATCCCAGGACCCTGGAATTATGACCTGAGCCGAAGGCAGAGGCTTAACCCACTTAGCCACCCAAGCACCCCTAAACCAGTTATTTAAAATTTGTTCAAGGAACTAAAGAAAACCATGTCTAAAAACTTAAAGGAAAATGGAGAATGTTTTTTGACAGATAAAGAATATCAAATAAAGAGAAAATATTTAAAAAAAAAAGAACCACATAGAAATTCTAGGGTTGAAAAGTATAATACTGAAACAAAAAATTTACTAGAAGCTCTCAACAGATTTGGAGAGATGAAGAAATCAGCAAACATTAAGATACATCAATTGATATTATCCAGTTTGGGAAAAAAATGGAGATAAATGAACAGAACCTGAGAGACCTGAAAGAAACTGTCAAGTGTACTGACATTCAACATATGCACAATGGGACTCTCAGAAGTTGGAGAGAAAGGAACAGAAAACTATTTGAAGACACAATGTCAGAAAACTTCCAAAATTGGATGGAAAACATTAATCTACACATCCAAGAACTTAATAGCCTGCAAGTAAGATACATCCAAAAAAGACCACACCCAGACACATTAAAATCTAACAGGGGAAAACTAAAAAAGGAGAGAATTTTGAAATCAGCAAAAGAGAAGTAACTCATCACATAAAATTATCCTCAATATGATTTACAGCTGATTTTTCATGAATCAGAGACCAGAAGACAGTTGGATGGAATGTTCCAAGCACTGAAAGAAAAAGAATGTTGACCAAGAATTTTATATCCAGTAAAGGTATTCTTCAAAAATGACAGAGAAATTAAGACATTCTCATATTTAAGGATATGAGAGAACTTGTTAGTACTAACCTCCACACAAAAATGCAAAAGGGGGACTTTTTTTAGACTTTAATGAAAGAACACTATACTTTCTAGATAGTCTATGGATATACCTGCTCCATGCCTGTTGCTTCTTCTTGTGGCAGTTTTGTTTATTTGTTCTGTTTTTTTGAGAGAGGAAAAGAAGAACACAAGCAGGGGGAGGGGCAGAGGGAGAAGAGAGAGAGAATCTCAAGCAGACTTCCTGCTGAGTATGAAGCCTGACATGGGGCTCAATCCCAAGACCCTGAGATCATGACCTGACCCCAAGCCAAGAGTCAGATGCTCAGCCAACTGAGCCATCCAGGCACCCACTCACTCTTTTTTATTTTTTAAGATTTTTCTTGTGGCAGGATTTTTAAGCTTCTATACCTTCTCTTGATCCTACAGGTACCAGGCCAAGTGCTGACAGCCTTTTTCATTTTTACCTATGTGATATTACAACCCACGCTTGTCGTCTCTCCTCAACATACAAATTTGAGTCTGGCTTCTGCATGTGTCACTAGCTGTCTTCCAAAACTTGCTTTCATCATGGCCTTCGGGAACATACACAGAGAGCCTGTCATAGGAAGTAAAAAGGGTATAGGTGAGAGACACAGGTATTGGGGGTGTTTGTCAGTCAGATGAGTAGACCTACTGATGAACATTTTCTAGAGGTTCATCGCAGGCTTTTGATGGAGTCCATGGCACAGTCACTAGGATCCACATTCCTTTAATGCCCTCTATGAGTCTTTCTGCCATTCTCCCAAATTATTCATTTCCCTCAGTCATGGAGCTCACAGTTGAGTATTCTGGATGGGACAAAGAGAAATGAGCCTCTTCAGCAGAGTCTTGCCCAGCTGGGGAAACCAGGTGCTTACTCACACACTCCTCCTTTCCTCCATGGAAGACATCACAGACCAAGAACCTGTCCCTTAGCCCTAAATTGTGCCAAGTTGGGTGAAGCATGGGTAAAGTCCAGCTGTTCATCTTACTCACTCCAGTATCTCTAACAGATATGTTTTTACTAAATTGGATTTCTGTAACTTATCCTCTGGAAACCTGGACTTCCACAAAGGCTCTCCTAATCTCCCAGTGATACCTAAGTCAGTGTTCTCCAGGGCCACCCAGACAATAGTGGAGAGGGGCTGAAGATGGTTCATGGGTCACTACAGGGCCCACAGCAGGACTGACTTCTGTTTGCCTACTACTCAATGCACATATGAGCAAGATTTCTACCACATTCCTTGGGAGTACAATGCTGGATCCCACGGCCCCCAAAAAAGTTTTTGTTCATGGAGAGATACTGAAGTTCTGTTGCTGGGCATAAGAGACAAAAATGAGGCACATCTCATATTATGATACTAACATCACTCCTCATTTGTAGACAAAATAATCATGATAAAGAAAAACTTAGACTTTACTACAAAGCTTTTAAGTAATCTAGACAGTATGATACTGGCATAAAGATAGACATAACCAATGGAATAGAAATGAGGGTCTAGAAATAAACCCATAACTTCATGGCAACTGACTGACAACAGTGCCAAAACAATTCGATGCAGAAAGAACAGTCCTTTCAATGAATGCTTCTGGGACAACTGGATATTCATGTTTAAAAGAATGAATTTTAATCACTGTCTCATACCCTAAACAAAACTTAACCCAAAATGCATTAAGAAACAAAATGTAAGCACTAAAACTGTAAAAATCATAGAAGAAACATGAAATGTAACTCTTCATAATCTTGGATTGACAGTAATTTATTAGATATGATACCTTAAGATCAGAGGAAAATAGGTAAATTGGACTTCTTCAAAACTAAAGATCTTTTAGCATAATTAGACTATCAAGAAATTAAAAAGACAAAAAAAGAAATTAAAAAGACAATCCACAAATTGGGAGAAAATATTTGTAAATATATATTTGATAAGAGTCTTGTATAAGATTATAAAAGAATGCTTATAAATAATCAATAAATAGAAACACAATCCAATTAAAAAGAGGCAAAGAATTTGAACAGATCTTTCTACACAGACAATGGCTAATTGCTAAAATAGCTAATACACATGGCTAAGATGCACATGGCTAAGTTCAACATCGTGAATCATGAGGGACATATAAATCGGAATCACAATGAGATCCTATTTTGCATCCAGTTTAGCCCATTAGGGTGGCTATTATTTTTCTAAAACAAAGAAAGAAAATAGTAAGTTTTGGTAAGAATATAGAGAGATTGGGACTCATACATTGCTGGTGGGAATGCAAAATTGTGCAGCTGCTTTGGGAAATAGTGTGGCAGTTCCTCAAAAAGTTAAATATGGAGTTACCATATAACCCAGCAATTCCACCCATAGGTAGATACCCAAAAGAACTGAAAACATGTGCCCACACAAAAGCATATACACAAATGTTCATAGTAGTATTATTCATTATAACCAAAAAGTGTAAACAACCCAAATATCCATCAACTGATGAGCAGATAACAAATGCGGTATATCGATACAATGAAATAATATTCAGCCATAAAAAATAATGGAAGTGGTGGGGCACCTGGGTGGCTCAGTGGGTTAAAGCCTCTGCCTTTGGCTCGGGTCATGATCCCAGGGTCCCGGGATCGAGCCCCACATCAGGGACTCTGCTCAGCAGGGAGCCTGCTTCCCTTCCTCTCTCTCTACCGGCCTCTCTGCCTACTTGTGACCTCTGTCTGTCAAATAAATAAATAAATAATCTTTAAAAAAAAAATAATGGAAGTGGTGACAATTACAACACAGATGAATCTTGAAAACATTACACTAAGTAGGAATTAGACACAAATTGTCACATAGTGTATGATTCCATTTGTATGAAATGTACAGAAAAGTTGAACCAGAAAAGTAGACAGTAAATCAGCAGTTGCTGAGGCTGGGGGAGTTGGGTGGGAGTTTAGAAAGTGACTAATTATGGGTACAGTGTTTATTTAGGAGAGTCTAAAATTAGGTTTTGGTTATGCTTGCACAACTCTGTGGATATACTAAAAACACACTGTGTGCTTTAAATGGATGAATTTTCTAGTATATGAATTACATGTCAGTAAAAAGACAAAAAATTTTAATGAAGGAATTAAAAAATATTTCTAATGTGAAAAAGGAAAAAATATGGACAAGAAGCAAAAGAGAACATGCTGGAAAAAAATCAGTAAACAGTCTACAAAGGAGAAGGAATGAAACTTAAGTAGCTAATCCTAATACTTTTAAATTGAGTAAGTTCAAAGAGGTCAGATAAGGATCTCACATTATTTTTAAGGAATAATTTTAGGTCTTATACTCCCCTTTCTCACAAAAGATTATTTATCAATTTTGATCTTCACTGGCAGCCTGGGATCAAGAACAATGGCAAGCCGTCCAACCAAATTTCAAAATGTACCGCAATGTCACAGTAATTAAACTATTGTGGTTTTGGTAAACATACTTATCAATGAAAATAACAAAAGAATGGATCTGTGTATGAATGCCACTTTAGATCATAACAAAATGGCAACTAAATTAATGGAGAAAAGATGAATTGTTCTATAAAGGGATTAAGACAATTGACTCTCCATTAAAAGAAAATAATATGCTTGATTCCTGCCTTCTCTGGAATACACAAGTATATTTCAGATGGCTTAATGATAAAATTGGACTTTTTAAGAATTTTGTTAAAGCTAAATAAGTTTGTCTATTTCTGCAATCACTCTGATAGGTAGCTCTGGGAAGAAAGAAAAGAAAACATATATGAAAATTCCCTCCTATTCCACACCTTTTCTGTGAGACCTGATAACATATTTGTAGTGAAGACATACATGGAAAAAAAAAAATGGGGTCCTTGAATTCTTTTGGAAACAATTAATCCATGGAGGATTTTAGATTTAAAAGTTAAGATAAATACTTAATAGATGAAGCGTTTCTTATAGCACATACATCAGTAATAATACCTAACTTAACCACTAATTTAAATGATCTTTTAGGCTTTTCTTTTCCAAGAAAATAGAGTCTGCTCCAAGAGCAAATAAATCATTGTAACTCTCTCCGGAGTTTTTCCCTAAGCATCAGTCTATGTGGCATTTGTAAACAAGTTGCCCAGTAGAAAACTGTCTGGAAAATTATATGCCACAAGTTTGACAACAGTTATTTAAATGTTCATGGTAAAGGCACTTTGTATAATGTTCTCTATACTTATAAATTTACTAACATAAACATAAAACGGCAAATACCAAAAAGTGAAAAGCAGTAAACTTTAAGCAGCTACACTGGAAATACCTGATTTTCAGAGCCAGAAATGTGATGACAACATCAACAGCCTCAAAAAAAGCTTTTCTGGCGAACCATAAGAGACTATGGACTCTGAAAAACACCCTGAGGGTTTTGAAGGGTCAGGGGTGGGAGGTTGGGGGAACAGGTGGTGGGTAATAGGGAGGGCACGTTTTGCATGGAGCACTGGGTGTTGTGCAAAAACAATGAATACTGTTACACTGAAAAAATAAAATGGAAAAAAAAAGCTTTTCTATCACTTCTTAGAAATGAAAGAAAACTTTACAAGTCAAATATACTGAGGACAAGAATATTTGGAGGGAATAACAAGATATTTTAAAAGAAAATTCATAATCACCTTTAAAAAATAACTGTTAGTCACTCGTATAAGGTATTTGCACATTTTTTTCAATATCAACACAAAGGAGCTGTTTTCTAAGATGACATTCTAAAGTAGAAAAAATTTTATTCACCTCCCTTAATTTATAATTTGACACACTAAAAGAGAGGTAGCCTTTGTTTTACACAGTGTTAGGTTAAGTGAAACCTGTTCACATTGAAACTGTGTGCTTACTTTGCACTGTAACCAATATCAGCTACACTGGAGCCACGTGCATTGAGGACATGGTTCCCCCAACATGCATTTCTATTAATACGGTACCATAAAAAAGTAAGAACCGACTGTATTAGCTTATTTGATAGATTCCATGATGATTAAAATTAAGACAATAATCACACATATGATCTGAGTGACCTATTCAAACTGCTTTCTTCTAAGCTTTGTTACCTAATTTCTGAGCTATTTTTGCTAAACTCATTGAAGGAGCTTGAAAAAATTACCACATATTCTGAGATTCATTCCTGTAGAACCTTGTACCTATAACCTTGCAAAGTTATATTATTCTAAGATCCGCAATGTGTGTGATGTGTGCCCAAATACACACACACATTTTACTTAATTTCATCTCTTAGGGATGTACGATACTCAGATAAAACTGTTAAGAGTTTCAGTCAGTTGTTCTTTCAGGTCAAATTTTTGAAGAATTGTTTTAGAATCACATATAAATATTAAATGTTATTTTATGATCATTCATTTTTGAGTGATAGACTTTTACTAAATTTATACAAGGAGACAGAGATAGCCAGCTAGTGTCTGAGTTCTTACTTTACCAGACACAGACATCAAAACATGTCAATAACATCAATTAAGACTTAACTAAAATGTCTGAGATTTTCACTTTTCTAAAACATGAACGTTCTGCATAATGAGTTATTAGAATGTCAGCATTCTTTCTCCTTACGCATCTATGCTATTTAATTCAGCTCTCAGGGGAAATTAAACAAACCAAAAGTAACTGTAAAAAAAAAACTTTCTGCATTATTTAACAGTGCAAATTTGAAGTAATGAGGATAAATAATTGTGCATGAATATGTCATAAAACAGAGACTTCCCTAGTGCTCCCACCCTGGTGATAATCCCTATCAAGGATTACCATTGTTCTGTCCTTCAATTTTATAGTGTGTTTGTTTTTGAACTTCATATGAACAGAATCATATATTATTTGCTATTCTTTCAATATTTTTTCATTCATCATGATATATGTGATATTTATGTTGTAAATAGCAGTAGTTCTTCATTGCTATGTAGAATTCCATTGTATGAACTCACCACAATTTATGCAGGCATTCTACCATGGGTAGATTTTTGTGCTGTTTTCAGTTTCTTACTACTATGAGTAACACCACTAAAAATATGTTTTGACAGAAATAAACATTCATTTTCCTTGTCATATACTCAGTAGTAGCAACGCAGGGTCACAGGTATAAGCAGGTTTAGCTTTCGTAGATAACCACCAGTTTCCCAACACGGTCATGCCTATTTATACCCCTACCAGCAATATGTAAGGGTTCCAGCTGCTCCTCATCCTCACTGTTTTTCATCAAGTCCAACTTAAAAACAGTCTGTCAATCTTCTCTGGCTAATGCTTACTGAAGCACTGCTTAAGAAATCTTTGCCTGTTCCTGAATATATTCTCCTATATTTTACTCTGGAAACTGTGTTGTTTTACCTTTCACTTTTCAGTCTGAAATCAATCTCAAAATAATTGTGTATATAGTGGCCAGGTTTAATTTTTTCCATATGGATATCTAATTAATTCAGCACCATATACTAAAGTAACTATTTTTCTATCATTGCACTGTCACTGCAATTTTGCTTTAATCAGGTTATTGTACAAGCTCAATTCTGTTTCTCAGACATATTTGGTTCCCTTGGTTAATCTATCTTTGCGCCAGTAAAACACTGTCTTAATTACTGTACTTTGAAATAACCTACCCTGGCTGGCACTTCATATTTCTTTGTGTATTTAAGGTCTTTTATATTTCTTTCTAAGTTTTGGAATCAACTTGCCAACATCGACCAAAAAAAGAACGTTGGACTATTTATTAAGATTTCATGGAGTAAAGGGAGAAAGACATCTTAACAAAAATGAAACTTCCATTCAATGAATAGAATGTTTCATTGTAAATTGAAAAATGCTGTTTTAATTCCCTGTTACTAGTTTATAAATATAAAATGTAGTTTACATATTTACCAGTGACCTTACTAAATTCCATTATTTCTTCTAGTAGTTTGTAGATTTTTGCACAAATGATAATTATACCTGCAAATGGAAGCCTTCTTCTTACTGTCAAAAATGGATTTCACTTCTTTTCCTTTTATTGCATTAGTTAGAGACTTCAATACAATATTAAATAAAAGAGCTAATAGTGGACATCTTCCTCTTGCTTCCACTTGCAGGAGGAAAATGTTCAGTATTTTACTATTATGTTGGATGATAGCTGTAGGGTGTCATTGTTTTATACACCCTTGATTAGATTAAGGATAATTTCTTCTATTCCTAGTTTTTTTAATGTTTTTATACTAAATGGATGTTGGATTTTATCAAATAATTTTTCTGTACCTATAGAGTTAATCATTATTTTCTTCTTTATCTGATAAAAGTGGTGAATATATTGATTGATGCACCAATGTTTAACCACTCTTGCATTCCTGGAATAAACCTCACTTGTATTGTCTTGTTTAGGATGCTTGCATATGTGTACAGGAAAGAATTTAAGCATAGTTTGTTGGGTTTTTTTTTTTTTTTTTTTTTTGGTGGGGGGGGTGTTGTTTTTTTATCCTTGCAAAGTTACTATATGGTTTTGGGATCAGGGTTATCCTGGTCTCCTAACACAGGTTGCAAACATTCTCTCTTTTTTCCATTTTCTGAAATACTTCGTGCACTATTGACATCGTGCAGATTATTTCATCCTTAAATATTTGTAGGATCACCAGTGAAGCTACCTAGGCTTGAAGTATTTGTGTGTGTTCTGAGAAGGCTTTAATTGTGAATTCAATTTCTTTAGCAAACATAAGGCTATTTAAATGTTTTATTTGTCCAGATGCCAAGTGTGTTTTTCCGGAATTTTTTTCATTTACGTTTTCAAACATCTTTGCATGAAGGTGTTCGTATGTCCTTTTGCTATTGAGATACAAATCACATACCATAAATTCACCATTTTAAGCTACACAATTCAGTGGTTTTAGAATGTTTACAAGTTTGTGCAACCATCATAGCTGTTAATGTCAGAACATTATCACTAGGCCAAACAAGCTCCTATTATCAGTGGCTTTTCATTCCCTTCTCCCAGCCCCTGGCAACCACTAATCTATTTTTTGTCTCTAGAGATATTCCTTCGCTTGATATTACATATAAACGGAATTATACAGTCTGTAACCTTTTGTTTCTGGCTTCTTTCACTTAGTATAAC
Organism: Meles meles; assembly: GCF_922984935.1. Taxonomy (NCBI): domain Eukaryota; kingdom Metazoa; phylum Chordata; class Mammalia; order Carnivora; family Mustelidae; genus Meles; species Meles meles. The sequence goes on along the minus strand of NC_060069.1, from coordinate 90,504,911 downwards.
GTTCTCAAGGCTGATTTACATTGTAGCATGTATCAGTATTTTATTTCTCTTAATGACTCACTAATAGTCCATTGTATAGCTCCACCACATTTTGTTTATCCATTCATCAGTTCATGTATATTTAAGTCATTTCTATTTTTTGGTTATTGTGAATGCTGTTGCTGTGAAGGCTTGTGTAGAAGTTTTGGTGTGAATGTATTTTCAGTTCTCTTGGGTATATACCTAAGAGTAGAACTGCTAAGTCACATGGTAACTCTATGTTTAATATTTTGGAGAACTGTCAGAAACTGTTTTCCAAAGCAGCAGCACCAGCAGTGTATGAGTGTTCCAATTTCTCTATAGTCTCACTAGTACTTGTTATTTACCTTAAAAAAAAAAATTGCCATTCAAGTGATTGTAGAGTAGTATCTCATTTTGGTTTTGATTTGCATTTTTCTAATGACTAGTGATGCTGAGAATCACATGTTTTTATTGTGTTTTCAAAGTCTGTAGAATGTAGTGATGTTGCCTTTTTCATTTCTCAGAGGGTAATTTGTGTTTTCCTTCTATTTGTCCATTATCTGTCTTGCTGAGTGTTATCCATTTTTCTAGTCTTTTCAAAGAACACATTTTTAGCTTTGTTAATTTTCTGTTATGTATTTGAGTTATTTTTTCATTATTTCCTGCATCCTCTTATTTCTTTGGGTTATATTTACTGTTTTTTTATGGCTTCTTGAAATGAAGTACAGATCACTTACTGTCTTTGTCATATTCTAATACATGCATTCACATTCTAATTTCCCTCCAAACTACTGCTTTAGTTGCATTGTCCCCAAATGGAAATACTGTATTTTCATTGTTAAAATATTTGATTTTCTTTTTGATCCATTATTTGGAAGCTTTTTGCTTAATCCAAATGTTTAGGGATCATCTATTTAACTGTTGTTAATTTCTAGCTTATTTTCACTTTTGTCAGAGAATATAGTCTATATTATTTAAATCCTTGGAAATTTTTGGAGACTTAAAGTATATGTAGAATATAAAGAAGCTCAAAAATATCTAGAAATTGATAATCACATCCCTCTATTTCAAGAGATAAAGAGTTCTTCTGATTTTTGTTCTTAACCTCTTTCATATATAAATTTAAAATATTGCTTAGAAATGTAACCATAATGAGGGGAGGAGTCAAAATGGCAGAGAAGTAGCAGGCTGAGACTACATCAGGTATCAGGAGATCAGCTCGTTAGCTTATCTAAACATTGCAAACACCGACAAATCCAACGGGAGATCGAAGAGAAGAAGAACAGCAATTCTAGAATCAGAAAATCAACCACATTCTGAAAGTACTTTATTTAATCCTTCATATCCTCTTATCTGGACAAAACGGCAAGGCGGAAAAAATCACAACAAACAGAAGAACAAGAGGCAGTACCAAAGGCTAGGGACCTAATCAACACAGACATTGGTAATATGTCAGATCTAGAGTTCAGAATGACAATTCTGAAGGTTCTAGCCGGGCTCAAAAAAGGCATGGAAGATATTAGAGAAACCCTCTCTGGAGATATAAAAGCCCTTTCTGGAGAAATTAAAGAACTAAAATCTAATCAAGTTGAAATCAAAAAAGCTATTAATGAGGTACAATAAAAAATGGAGGCTCTCACTGCTAGGATAAATGAGGCAGAAGAAAGAATTAGTGATGTAGAAGACCAAATGACAGAGAATAAAGAAGCTGAGCAAAAGAGGGACAAACAGCTACTGGACCACGAGGGGAGAATTCAAGAGATAAGTGACACCATAAGACGAAACAACATTAGAATAATTGGGATTCCAGAAGAAGAAGAAAGAGAGAGGGGAGCAGAAGGTCTATTGGAGAGAATTTCCCTAATATGGCAAAGGGAACAAGCATCAAAATCCAGGAGGTGAAGAGAACCCCCCTCAAAATCAACAAGAATAGGTCCACACCCCGTCACCTAATAGTAAAATTTACAAGTCTTACTGACAAAGAGAAAATCCTGAAAGCAGCCCGGGAAAAGAAGTCTATAACATACAATGGTAAAAATATTAGATTGGCAGCAGACTTATCCACAGAGACCTGGCAGGCCAGAAAGAGCTGGCATGATATATTCAGAGCACTAAACAAGAAAAACATGCAGCCAAGAATACTCTATCCAGCTAGGCTATCATTGAAAATAAAAGGAGAGATAAAAAGCTTCCAGGATAAACAAAAACTGAAAGAATTTGCAAACACCAAACCAGCTCTACAGGAAATATTGAAAGGGGTCCTCTAAGCAAAGAGAGAGCCTAAAAGTAGTAGATCAGACAGGTACAGAGACAATGTACAGTAACAGTCACCTTACAGGCTAATAATGGCACTAAATTCATATCTCTCAATAGTTACCCTGAATGTTAATGGGCTAAATGCCCCAATCAAAAGACACAGGGTATCAGAATGGATAAAAAAACAAAACCCATCAATATGTTGCCTACAAGAAACTCATTTTAGACACGAAGACACCTCCAGATTTAAAGTGAAGGGATGGAAAACAATTTACCGTGCTAATGGGCATCAGAAGAAAGCTGGGCTGGCAATCCTTATATCAGATCAATTAGATTTTAAGCCAAAGACCATAATAAGAAATGAGGAAGGACACTATATCATACTCAAAGGGTCTGTCCAACAAGAAGATCTAACAATCTTAAATATCTATGCCCCTAACGTGGGAGCGGCCAACTATATCAACCAATTAATAACAAAATCAAAGAAACACATCAATAATAATACAATAATAGTTGGGGACTTTAACACTCCCCTCACTGAAATGGACAGATCATCCAAGCAAAAGATCAACAAGGAAATAAAGGCCTTAAATGACACACTGGACCAGATGGACATCACAGATATATTCAGAACATTTCATCCCAAAGCAACAGAATACACATTCTTCTCTAGTGCACATGGAACCTTCTCCAGAATAGATCACATCCTGGGTCACAAATCAGGTCTCAACCGGTATCAAAAGATTAGGATCGGGGCGCCTGGGTGGCTCAGTGGATTAAGCCGCTGCCTTCGGCTCAGGTCATGATCTCAGGGTCCTGGGATCAAGCCCCGCATCGGGCTCTCTGCTCCGCGGGGAGCCTGCTTCCTCCTCTCTCTCTGCCTGCCTCTCTGCCTACTTGTGATCTCTCTCTGTGTCAAATAAATAAATAAAATCTTTAAAAAAAAAAAAAAAAGATTAGGATCATTCCCTGCATATTTTCAGACCACAATGCTCTGAAGCTAGAACTCAATCACAAGAGGAAAGCTGGAAAGAACCCAAATACATGGAGACTAAACAGCATCCTTCTAAAGACGGAATGGGTCAACCAGGAAATTAAAGAAGAATTGAAAAAATTCATGGAAACAAATGATAATGAAAACACAACGGTTCAAAATCTGTGGGACACAGTAAAGGCAGTCCTGAGAGGAAAATATATAGCCGTACAAGCCTTTCTCAAGAAACAAGAAAGGTCTCAAGTACACAACCTAACCCTACACCTAAAGGAGCTGGAGAAAGAACAAGAAAGAAACCCTAAACTCAGCAGGAGAAGAGAAATCATAAAGATCAGAGCAGAAATCAATGAAATAGAAACCAAAAAAACAACAGAAAAAATCAATGAAACTAGGAGCTGGTTCTTTGAAAGAATCAATAAGATTAATAAATCCCTGGCCAGACAAATCAAAAAGAAAAGAGAAAGGACCCAAATCAATAAAATCATGAATGAAAGAGGAGAGATCACAACTAACACCAAAGAAATACAGACAATTATAAGAACGTACTATGAGCAACTCTACGCCAACAAATTTGACAATCTGGAAGAAATGGATGCATTCTTAGAGACATATAAACTACCAAAACTGAACGAGGAAGAAATAGAAAACCTGAACAGGCCCATAACCAGTAAGGAGATCGAAACAGTCATCAAAAATCTCCAAACAAACAAAAGCCCAGGGCCAGACGGCTTCCCAGGGGAATTCTACCAAACATTTAAAGAAGAACTCATTCCTATTCTCCTGAAATTGTTCCAAAAAACAGAAATGGAAGAAAAACCGCCAAACTCATTTTATGAGGCCAGCATCACCTTGATCCCAAAACCAGACAAGGATCCCACCAAAAAAGAGAACTACAGACCAATATCCTTGATGAACACAGATGCAAAAATTCTCACCAAAATACTAGCCAATAGGATTCAACAGTACATTAAAAGGATTGTTTACCACGACCAAGTGGGATTTATTTTAGGGCTGCAAGGTTGGTTCAACATCCGCAAATCCATCAATGTGATACAACACATTAATAACAGAAAGAACAAGAACAATAGGATACTCTCAATAGATGCTGAAAAAGCATTTGACAAGGTACAGCATCCCTTCCTGATCAAAACTCTTCAAAGTGTAGGGATAGAGGGCACATACCTCAATATTATCAAAGCCATCTATGAAAAACCCACCACAAATATCATTCTCAATGGAGAAAAACTGAAAGCTTTTCCGTTAAGGTCAGGAACACGGCAGGGATGTCCGTTATCACCACTGCTATTCAACATAGTACTAGAAGTCCTAGCCTCAGCAATCAGACAACAAAAAGAAATTAAAGGCATCCAAATCGGCAAAGAAGAAGTCAAACTATCACTCTTCACAGATGATATGATACTATATGTGGAAAACCCAAAAGACTCCACTCCAAAACTGCTAGAACTTGTACAGGAATTCAGTAAAGTGGCAGGATATAAAATCAATGCCCAGAAATCAGTTGCATTTCTGTACACCAACAACAAGACAGAAGAAAGAGAAATTAAGGAGTCAAACCCATTTACAATTGCACCCAAAACTATAAGATACCTAGGAATAAACCTAACCAAAGAGGCTAAGAACCTATATGCAGAAAACTATAAAGTACTCATGAAAGAAATTGAGGAAGACACAAAGAAATGGAAAAATGTTCCATGCTCCTGGATTGGAAGAATAAATATTGTGAAAATGTCTATGCTACCTAAAGCAATCTACACATTTAATGCAATCCCTATCAAAATACCATCCATTTTTTTCAAACAAATGGAACAAATAATCCTAAAATTTATATGGAACCAGAAAAGACCTCGAATAGCCAAAGGAATATTGAAAAAGAAAGCCAAAGTGGGTGGCATCACAATTCCGGACTTCAAGCTCTATTACAAAGCTGTCATCATCAAGACAGAGTGGTACTGGCACAAAAACCGACACATAGATCAATGGAACAGAATAGAGAGCCCAGAAATAGACCCTCAACTCTATGGTCAACTAATCTTCGACAAAGCAGGAAAGAATGTCCAATGGAAAAAAGACAGCCTCTTCAATAAATGGTGCTGGGAAAATTGGATGGCCACATGCAGAAAAATGAAATTGGACCATTTCCTTACACCACACACGAAAATAGACTCAAAATGGATGAAAGACCTCAATGTGAGAAAGGAATCCATCCAAATCCTTGAGGAGAATGCAGGCAGCAACCTCTTCGACCTCAGCCGCAGCAACATCTTCCTAGGAACATCGCCAAAGGCAAGGGAAGCAAGGGCAAAAATGAACTATTGGGATTTCATTAAGATCAAAAGCTTTTGCACAGCAAAGGAAACAGTTAACAAAACCAAAAGACAACTGACAGAATGGGAGAAGATATTTGCAAACGACATGTCAGATAAAGGGCTAGTATCCAAAATCTATAAGGAAATTAGCAAACTCAACATCCAAAGAACAAATAATCCAATCAAGAAATGGGCAGAAGACATGAACAGACATTTCTGCAAAGAAGACATCCAGATGGCCAACAGACACATGAAAAAGTGCTCCACATCACTCGCATCAGGGAAATATAAATCAAAACCACAATGAGATGTCACCTCACACCAGTCAGAATGGCTAAAATGAACAAGTCAGGAAATGACAGATGCTGCGAGGATGCGGAGAAAGCGGAATCCTCCTCCACTGTTGGTGGGAATGCAAGCTGGTGCAACCACTCTGGAATACAGCATGGAGGTTCCTCAAAATGTTGAAAATAGAACTACCCTATGACCCAGCAATTGCACTACTGGGTATTCACCCTAAAGATACAAACGTAGTGATCCGAAGGGGCACATGCACCCGAATGTTTATAGCAGCAATGTCTACAGTAGCCAAACTATGGAAAGAACCTAGATGTCCATCAACAGATGAATGGATAAAGAATATGTGGTATATATACACAACAGAATACTATGCAGCCATCAAAAGAAATGAAATCTTGCCATTTGCGACGACATGGATGGAACTAGAGGGTATCATGCTTAGTGAAATAAGTCAATCAGAGAAAGACAACTATCATATGATCTCCCTGATATGAGGACGTGGAGATGCAACATGGGGGGTTAGGGGGATAGGAGAAGAATAAATGAAACAAGATGGGATTGGGAGGGAAATAAACTTTAAGTGACTCTTAATCTCACAAAACAAACTGAGGATTGCTGGGGGCGGGGTTGGGAGAGGGGGAGGGGGTTATGGACATTGGGGAGGGTATGTGCTATGGTAAGTGCTGTGAAGTGTGTAAACCTGGCGATTCACAGACCTGTACCCCTGGGGATAAAAATACATTATATGTTTATAAAAATATAAGAAACAAATAAAAAATTAAAATGTTAAAAAAAAAAAAAAAGGAAATGTAACCGTAATGAAAACTGTGCATGTACTCTGTGTACCATTCTATAACAGGTCCTATAAGCTATAGTGCTCCTATCACTTGGGCAAATTGGAATTATTGAAAAAAATGAATGAAGATTATTCTCATTCAGCCACATAACAAAAACCTCCAACCTTTGGGAAATGAGTGGAAATTCTAGCTATATGATCCATCACTGCGGCAAATTGTCTCTGAGCTTCCCAGAGTCACACTGATAGCACCTTGGGACATAGATTCCTTACTTGCACTTCAAAGTTCTAAAATTACAGCTCTATTTCTTGGTAGATACAGGCTGGCAAAATATGTCCTCAGACCATCTAAACTTCTGTCTTGTCAATTTTGTCAATAATTATTCTACCTTTAGAATAAGAAGAAATGCACTATTTTTTTTTTTTAATTTTAGTTAACATATTTTTTTTTATTCTTTTTTTTTCTCATTCTCATTTTATTTATTTTTTCAGCGTAACAGTATTCATTCTTTTTGCACAACACCCAGTGCTCCATGCAAAACGTGCCCTCTCCATTACCCACCACCTGTTCCCCCAACCTCCCACCCCTGACCCTTCAAAACCCTCAGGTTGCCCCAACCTCCCACCCCTGACCCTTCAAAACCCTCAGGTTGTTTTTCAGAGTCCATAGTCTCTTATGGTTCGCTTCCCCTCCCCAATGTCCATAGCCCGCTCCCCCTCCCCCAATCCCAATGCACTATTTTTACATTTGTTTTCACACCTACATAAGGGATGGTACAGGCCAAAACAATGCCATCTAATACTGTCATTGACAATAACCCTGTTTCCTCATTTGAATTAAAAAATAAATAGATTACATTTCAAGATTATAGAGTTATCAAAGGAATAATTTAAGTACTTAATAGATTGTCTCACATGGGTAATGCTCACAAAAACACAAATCATTTCCTTCTAATACATTCTGACTTCTCTTACATGTTATCCTAAATTCACTGATAACTAAAATGCATCCTAAGAGGCAAGCAATATTCAAAACCACATTGCCTGGTGGTGAGTATTATGGAGGGCACATATTGCATGGAGCACTGGGCATAAACAATGAATTTTGGAACGCTGAAAAGAAATAAAATAAAATGGAAAAAAAAAACACATTGCACATTTCAGGTTAGATTAAGTTATGCTGTAGTAACAAATGACACCGCTATCTCCAAGTTTAAAAAAAAGATTATTTCTACATCTATTACATGTTCAGTACAGGTCTGGGGGAGAGATCTAATATTAATCCTTAGATTTAGACAAAAGCAGTCTTATCATGTAATGCAGAGAAAAAGAGATCTGAAATATTTGTGGCAGCCCTAATAACTGGTACAGCATTCCTCATGTCCTATCTTTCAGCTTTTATTGATCATGTTCAAAGTACACCATTACTCAGCCAAAAGTATGCTTAAAATGGAAAAGGCTAATGATACCAAATGTTGAAGAGGATCTGAAACAACCAGAATTCTCATACCCTGTGCTCCTGGGAGTACAAAATGGCATGACTACATTGGAAAGTTACATGACAATTGATTAAAAAGTTGAATACACACCTACCTTTCAACCCCATAACCCCAATCCAAGAGAATTGAAAGCATATGTTCACACAAACCCTAGTATAAGCATGCTCAATCAAATTTATTCACACTAACCAAAATCAACCTGGATGTCCACCAATAGGAGAACAGATAAATAAACCACAGTTGTAGATTTATATAACGTATACTACTCACAATCAAGAGACAAACCACTGACATATCCAAAAACATGAGTGAATATCAAAACAGTTTGCTGAGTGGAAGAAGCCAGAAACAAGGAATATTCTGTAGATTCCATGTATATACAGTCCTAGGATAAGCAAAACTAACTTATGGTAACAGAATCATAAGATCATTATTACTAATCATTAGATCAGTATTTGCTGCTAGCTTCAAGGGTGGTAGAAACTGAACAGGAAAGAGCACAAACTAATTTTTTTTACTGACGGAAATGTTCTGTGTCTTGAGTGAATGTGCATACATTGGTTAAAACTAATTGAACCATTCACTTAATAATTGGGCATTTTATTCTATATTAATAATAGCCTGACTTTTTAAAAATTAAAAAGTATTCAAGGACATTTCAGCCATATAATTTTTAATATTACTTTGACAAACCTAATACTATTCATTAGCCATTTCAGGACATTCTGTTTGACTCAGATTTTTAAAGTAATGTTGTACTAAAAAGCTTGGGAAAAAATTAGTAAAAACATCAACATCAACCTAAAAATATGCCAAGACAGTAAAGTTTTCATGGACCATATTTTAAAGTCTGTAAAATTCAACTCATTTTAGACTGCTTTGGCTGTTCATTCAATTTTTTTAAATAAGGAAACTATATTGAAAGAAAACATTAAATCACCTAGATGCTGACATCTGGTGGAGCATTTCTCCCTTTATTTCACCAGTTATACAGCTATTTAACTATTTACTAACATCACTTAGGATAAAGCTGTAAAGAAAACACTCCATCTACTAGCAATTGAGCAAGAGTCCTAATTACTCTTAGCTTTTTCTCACTAGCTAAACAATATAAAAAACATCTGAAACAGTGCCTGGCCCATGATATAAACTTACTGTCAGTTTCATTCTTGTGCATGAAGCATCCTTAATCAATGTTTTTTTTTCCCTTTTCTTTCTCTCCTTCTCCCTCTTCTTCTCCTACCTCTTCCACTTCTCTTGCCTCTTCCTTTTCTTCTCATTTTCTTGCCTCTTTTGCTTCTTCTGCCTTCTCCCCGTTCTCCCCTACCTGCTCCTCTACACCCTATTCTTCCTCTTTTCTCTTGTAATATATGCCCATGAAAGGGGTGGCAGGGAAGAATGAGAGAAAACTTATATATGAGGTTTTTAAAAACTGTATTTTCCAGTTGTTTCAGATGTTACCTAATGAATTTTAGTATTCTAAATAACAAAAACATAAAAATCATCAAAAACATACTTCTGTTGCATGAATCAACTCCAAATAATTTTTAAGCTTCTAAATTTAGGCCTGGAAGATGTTTAGTCAAAAAGAGTTGGAGTATTTTCTACAAATATGGGAGAGTTCCTGATATATTAACTTCCTGACTTAAAGAAAGAACAAAAATCTCTGGGCAGCTGTGGACACCATCACTGGTAAAACTTGGCTGACCCAACACACCGAACCTAACCTGACAAATGCACTTTCTCGTTTCTCCAGAACAAATGGGCAAATCAAGTCCTTGAGTATATGCTTGTGACAACTGTATTCTTTTCTCAATGCTTTAGCATCCAGTGATAGTTCTTACCTGAATTATTTATTATGATGGCTATTTGCGATTTTTCTACTTCTGTTATTATAGACTTATGAGTTAACACTGTATGAAAGAAAATCTCTTTTTATTTATTTATATTAGTGTAGACCCATGGATTCTTATCTTATTCTACTGATTGTGATATATTATTATCAATTTTGTCCCAAAATTATCCCATTTGGTCAGTGGGAACCTCCTGAAGCTATCTCTTGTGTCCTTCTGCCATGATGATCCCCATCATTCTTTGAGACTTCCTTACTTTCTAACACAAAATATTGTTCCAGGCTCATCTTATGTTTTCCCTCTCCAGTCCCACAAGCAGTCATTTATTTCTTCATGAAACTGCAGTTCTTTCCATGAATACTGTTCGATAGAAATCAACATCTGGGTGATAGATATGCTCATTATTACTGGGGTACTGTTATTCTCAGAACTGGGAAGCATGCATTATATATATTTATTTATAACAGTTGTTTCCATATTAAAAACCATCAGTTTTCATTAATACCATTAGAACCCTAAATCACAGGTTTTATATTTTTCATATTTCCATATTTTCAACTCTCATTTCTGACAGTGGCAAACCTGGCAGCTCTCATTATCCTTATTTCTGGTTCCATTCACCCTTATACAACAAATGCCCCAATGCTTCCATTGCCCTTCGTCGCTAATGCCTCTCTTCCCTCACTTGGATTTTGACACCTGATGTTGAGCCCCTGCAGCCACCACTGCTCTCCTTTGCCAATGCTCTTTTCTCCCTGCTCTGCTTCCAGCACCTTCTACCTGGCCAAGGTCACTGGCAAGCCCAGAGAATCCTCATGCTACTCAGCCTCTGCCATGCTATCAGCTCTGATAGCAGCACATCCTCATTCAAAAGCCAAAAAGCTAAGTGATTCCAAAGCACTTATATCAGCCCAGGTCCTCCAAGAAGTAGATGCCAAGACTGGATTAAATATGTAAGAATTTTTTTCAAGGAAATGACTTTGTGAGATAAAATAGGAAGGTAGCCAGACAAGCCTGAAAGAGCCACCAGAGCGCAAAGAAGCCTGACTCCAAGTAAAAATATAGATGAGAAAATTTGGATGGAAGGGTTTAAGGAAAACTCAGCAAAAACCTATCAAGGGGTCCTCGAGCCAAATCAGACTATCAGAGGAGTCCTATAACTGCCAGAAATCTTTATGCTTCAGTATCCATCCCTGATATGCCATTATTGGACACAAAGAACCTGTGGAAAGTGTGGAAAGAGCACAAAGGAGGGGGTGGAATTAGAAGCACAACAGCTGGGAGCCCTCAGCAATTTTACACCTGTATTCCCAGAAGCAGGATCCATATTCTCACAGCTGCTCCTATACCATGATCATTTTTTTCTTTGATTTAATATTGCCAGTCAGAATCACAATAAAATAAACTCTTTCTTACAAATTGCATGCAGTAACAAGAAGACATCATGTGCCAGACCACTGGGCCTTTCTTTTTCTTCATACCTCAGAAGGAAAGAGCACTGCATTAAGTTAAACCCTTTCTAATATAAAGATTTTTGGAAGGGTGTCCTTCAGAAAATTTCTGGAATGGTTATTGCATAAGTAATTATCAGTTCTCAAATCTCTGATCACGTGTCTGGCACTATGAGACAATACTAAACATGGTGAACCATAGGCCTAACTAGTAAGTACATTTTTGCAAGTACATTCCTTATTTGTGGCCCACAACATTTCAGAACTTTAATTTTTCACTCAGTATTGTTTGTATTTGTTTAAAATGCTGTGTCCAACATTCTCAAATAAATATATACAAAGAACAGGCAGACTGTTTACACTTTGGAAAATGAAAGATAAAAAGTAGGGTGTCATGGCAATAGAGAACTATTTTATATTACACAATTTTATTGAGCAGTTGTAGACATAAATCCAGCTCTTACAGCTACAATTCAGCATTCATACTCTCCTGGATATTACCTCTGCATTTAATTCTTTTTTTTTTTTTAAGATTTATTTATTTATTTATTTGACAGAGGCCACAAGTAGGCAGAGAGGCAGGCAGAGATAGAGAGAGGGAAGCAGGCTCCCTGCTGAGCAGAGAACCCGATGCGGGGCTTGATCGTGGGGCTTGATCCCAGGACCCTGGGATCATGACCTGAGCTGAAGGCAGAGGCTTTAACTCACTGAGTCACCCAGGCACCCCTGGGTATTACCTCTGCATTTAATCCTCACATTTTAACATCAATTTGAGTGGAGGCCATATGTTTAAACTTCATTTGCTCGGCTTAAATTTTGGCACAATACTGAAAAGCCCTGTGGTCCCTAAATACACAAAAAAGTTATTCAGAGAATAGAACAAGAAATCATATAGGTATAAAATTAGGTACCTACAGCAAACAAATATACATATGTAAAAATCAGACACTTGTAATGACTTTCTGAAGAAAGTTTTGAAATCTAATTTTCACGAATATCCCTGAAATTTAGGATTGCCTTAAAGAAACATAAGATTTGGAAAAGACAAAAACCAAGATCTGAGCACTATTAGTATGACAAAGAAAAAAGTAAAGCTATTTTATATTTATGGCTTATTCAACATTCTGTACACATTTGTAGAATGCCTATTGTGTGGCAGATACAGTATTTACGTGCACAAATGCTGTCCAAAATGGCAGTCTCTAGCCACATGTATTTATTAAGCATTTGAAATGTGACTAGTTCAAACTGAAGATGTACTCTACATATAAAATACACACCAGGGGTAACTGGGTGGCTCAGTCGGCTAAGCATCTGACTTGATTTCAGCCCAGGTCTTGATCTCAGAGTTGTGGAATTAAACCCCACATTGGGCTCTGTGCTTGGTATGGAGCTGTCTTGGGATTCTCTCTCTTCCTCTCCCTTTGCCCCTCCCTTCTCTCTCCCTTTCTTCAAAAAAAAATACACACCAGATTTCAGAGACATAGGATGAAAAAAAGATGAAAGGAAAATATCTCATTAATACTTTACACTAATGAAATGTCAAGTGATAATATTTTGCATATTGGGGGTTGATAAAATATATTATTAATATTAATTTAACCTACTCCAAGCTTTTTTAATGTGGATATCAGGTAATTTTAAATCACATACGTAAATTCCATTTTATTTCTATTGGGAAAAATGTTAATACATACTATTGTGATAGGTAATCATGTTTGCCTAGAAATCTATCTTTCCATCTTTTGGGGGGGCTTGGTAGGACAGCACTTCCTCACTCTCTTTGAAGTTAACTGTGGCCAAGAGGCTTCCTTTGATTTGGTCAATTATGAGGAGAATTATGGAAATTATGAGGAGATGCAGCAAATGTTACTTCCCAGAAGAGACTTTAAGAGTCTGTGTGAGTTTTACTTCCCAGCTGCTGTTACCACAGAAACAGACATTGTAGAGGGGCCTGTGTCTTCCCGGCTGCTTAGTGCCTAAGAACCCTTTCATGGGCACTGCAGACATGGAGTTTGAATTAGATATAAACTTAATGTTTTCAGCCACTGAATTTGGAGTTGCATCATAACGTGGCGCGGGGGGGGGGGGGGGGGGTCACCAAGAGGATGTGACCACCAGTTGACCCCAGAGCTGGACTCTAGCAATTAGAGGCTCCTCACCCCCTCCCCTTCCTTGGAATGTGCATTCTACTTGCCCTCCCCACTCCCACAAACTCAAGGGCACGGCCTTGAGATAATAAGGTGGGGCTGGACCATCTGAACAGTACACATGACTGAATCCAATTAAGTCCCCTAGACAAGCTTTTCAGATGTAGCGTGTTGGTGTGGAGAGCTACTCATCCTGAGCCACCCAAGACAAGTAAGTTCCCTTTTTAACCGGCCACGTACCAGCCTGGAGTGGTCGTCTCTCTTCCGTCTCTTCCGGCCCTTCAAGCCAGGGGGTGATTTCAGGTTATACCCTGGAGGCCCCCCAGGTTGCGGACAAAACCATTGGCAGCAGCCAGGCGACCAAGGAAATAGTCCTGGGGAAAGAGACATCCGTGGGGGCAAGCCCGAGTACGTCAGCCAGCGACATCCGCGTGCGGAGAGGTGGCCCACAGACAAGGGCTTGTGGACCAAGCCTCCCGGTGAGGACACCGCCGCCGTGCAAACACCAGCCGGTCTCCCGCTCCTTTGTGGAGCTGCGCAGACTGCACTGCGCTGAGCCCAGAGACGCGCGGTTGCGCAGCGGGCTGGCGTTGGCGGTGCGCAGTGGGGCTGGACGCCAATGCCCTACCAAGGCTGAAGGTCAGTCTGGAGTACTGGGAGGGCTGAGGGTAGAGAACACATCAGCTTCAGGGCTGGCAGGCAAGGTGGGAGAGCAGGATGGTAAATTGGGGAATTTAGCCTAGGTTTGTAAAGCAGGGCAGGCGCAAGCTGCCGTGGATTAAGTCCAGCGCTTGTGACTGAGTTTGACCCAGAGGTTCACAAGTGAAATCCCGGGGAAAGGGATGAAGAGGAAGATGTTGTGGTGATGGACAGTGAAACAGACCAAATGCTCTGTGTCATCTGCCCCAATACAAAGGAAAGCAAAAGCACAGCAACAATTCCAGCCGGCAGAGCAACCCCCAATTCCGGAAACATTCATGATGAGGGAATTTATTTCCACTGAGCATATTGACAGAGCTGCCAAGTTCCAGCGAAAGGCCAGGGAAACTATCCCAACATGGTTTGGGCGGCTACGGGGTAGGGGGGACAGTGGTATTTCTCTGACGTGGCAAGAGGGATAGATAATGAACATCACCACCACACTTCACACACTTGGCCTTGTGCCAATGCCTTCATGGCACTTGGAGGGTGAAAGAAATCTGTTCAAAGGCTCTTCCCTGCCCCCCTCCCCCTCTCCTCCCTCCACCCCCCCCCCCCCCACCGGTTTATAGACGAAACTCACAAGTGTCTGCACTTGGCCCTAACTCTTTTTCCAGGGAAATGGTGCCCTCCATTCTCGGAAAGTTGACCCCAACTACAAAACATATTCTTCTCTAGCCTGACAACACCCCATATCCAGCGGAGATCAGGACAGACCCCTCGAAAAACCTGCCACCTTCGGCTATCTCTGGTCAAGAGCCAATCCCATCTTCAGAACCTCCAACCCTGGACACGGCTGCAGCCTTCTCACATCTTTCAAAACCCCTTAAAAGGCCTAGCCTAATGGTGAGTACTGTGAAATGTGTAAGCCTGACAATTCACAGACCTGTACCCCTGGGTCAAATAATACATTATATTTTAATAAAAATAATAACTTTTTAAAAGGCCTAGCCTAATAGAAATTCAGGATGATATTTCTCTTGATGTCTGACCTCTCTCCTCCCTTGGAGAATGAATGAACTCTGCCCTGCTTGTGCTTCTACTCTTGGTGAAATTCTTTGCCGCCCACATCACCAGCAGCTCTAACAGGGGTTCAAGGTACTCATTCCCTTACAGGTTATTATCTCTCAAGGAAGCTTGACCCAATGAGCATGAACTTCCTGGGCATGTGAGACTAAGGATATCTATACAGAATGCACAACAAATTCTTAGGGATTTGGGAATGAGATAGGCAATTTATACCCCGTCTCTGCAGGTCCTGACTGGACCATATGCACTGCAGGAATAAAAGCTAAAATATGCCAGCATTTTGCTTGGGATACTGATATTCATGCTGAACCCAGTTGTGAGACAAGATATTTATGATGTTAGACAATCCATTGCTGATTTAAAGGAAACTGACAAATCTCAAAAATGGGTACAGGCCATAGGAAAGGCCTAAGACAGAGAGGTAGCTTGAAAAACTAAAAGATTATCACAACTGCCTATAAGGGCCCAGTAAAAATAACCCGGAAGTAAATGTAGTTTGACCTCACTGCGGTCGGGTCCCCACCTAAACAGATAGATGGACAATGCAATGCTATGTTGGCCGGCCTATGGAAAGCCTTAAAATATGAACAACAGTTCAGACCTGCCCCTGCTGCTCTTACCACCCCTGCTCCAGCAGAGGCCTCAGGGTTATAGTCGTAATCAGGGTGGGTGCCTCCCACATCCTGGGTAGAGGATACAAGCCAAGATGTCCTCCAGGTGAGAGTTGTTGGAGGTGGCCGAGGCCTCATATTGAGCTCACTATTCACTGGTCCTCCAGAAATAAACAAAAGGTGGCAGCTCTGGTGGATACCAGAGCCAAATGTATTCTGTAGTACATGGTAACCCTCCAAAGTTTTCTGGTTCCCTCAGCAACACTGATGGTTACAGTGCACAAACAGCTATGATCAGGAATTTCCTTTTGACCTGCAAACTGGGCATTCTACCATGAAGAAAATGAGGTTTTCATCTCTCCAATACCAGAGAACATATTGGGCATTAATATCCTACACGGTCAAAAGCTACAAACCTGTATCGATGAATTTCACCTCCAGATTAATTAAACAAGTTCCATGGAGAAATACCAGTTGGGAACTGGCAAGCCTGCCACCCCTATGAAGAATGGTAACTCTCAAACAATAGAAATTACCTAGCAGGCATAAGGACACAGGAAAAACTATCCAAGAACTGCACCAAATGGGTATTTTATGTCCTTCCTATAGTGCTTTCAGTAGCCCCATATGGCCAGTAAAAACCAGATGTTTCTGCTTGCATGTACCTGTATCATTGCTGTGTCATCTGCCTCCAATGCAGCCAGCGAGCCACCAAACAAGTGGTACCATGCTAGTGAAACCCCTTGCTGACCACTCAGGGCACATTGTGGAAGAGGGGGCCATGAGAGATTGTAAGAGCTGGTCACAAGGGATGTAGGGTCGCTGAGAAGCTATGATGGTGAGTTGACCCCGACCTGGACCTCACCAATTAGAAACTACCTACTCCCTCTCCTGTCTTTGGAATGTGCATTCAGCATGCCTTCCTGCTCCCAGAAGCTACGCTAAGGACAGAGCCTTGGCTTAATGATGTGGTGTTGAGAACACCTGGAAGGCATACATAACTGAACCCAGTTAAGCCCCTGTAGAGACTTGTACGATATGGCTGGCTGATGTGGAGATCTGCTTCTCTTATGGTTATCCAAGACAAGCCTCGTAGTAAGTTCCCTTATGAAATCTGCCACGTACTGACCTGCAGTGGTCCCCCGCTTCTCTTCAGTCTCACCCGCCTTCTGAGTACTGGGCTGGTTTCCGATCACACCCGGAAACACCCTCGGTTAAGAACTAACATCTGGAGTCCTGTATTTCCCAAACTTCAGTTTGCATCAGAATCACCTGGAGGCTTTGTTAAAAACAAACTGCGTGTCTAGTAAGTTCCCAGGTGCTGCTGATGCCACCGGTTTGGGGAGCACACTTTCAGAACCACTGGCCTGGGCTAGCCTGGCTGGCAGCAGCTATGAAACTTGGAGCTGAATAATAGTTTGAAGAACTCCTACATAATTGTAGATAATGAAGCCAATATTATTGTTTATCCTAATATGCTAATGAGATGAACATCAGCCCATCTGTGTTATGAGAAATTAAGATTATGAATTAGATGGAGTTTTATTATTAATATTAAATGTACTTTGATTTACACTCTTCTATCTCAGGTATTATCTATATCAATACAGTGACATTTCCTATGCATCCTTTTCCTTTGCCAGCCATTAAAAAATACAGGGGTTACATTGTATTCCAATAAGGCTAGTCACACAATTTAAAACCTGGCTTGGAAAAAAAAAAAAATTCCTCTTAGTCTCTGACAAGTCTTCCTCTTGGTCTCTGACAAATGATACAATTTATTTACTGATCAACAAAAAAGTAAAACTAATTGTGCTGAAACAGTTTTTAATAAAAATTAACCTGGAAATCACAGAAATGTCTCTAACTGTCCACAAAGGATAATGACTTTATTTTCAGCAAAGATATCCAAGAAAATCCAATGCTTCTATGTAATGTAATTAAACACACACACACACACACACACACACACATACACAGAAAGCACAGACAAAAACCCCCAATACCCAGGTATCTCACTCTCCTTCACTTGGGGGCAGTGTGGGTAGCCATATCTCCAACAGTGTCCAACAGAAAATAACCAGCCACATACAAGTAAAAAGTAACTTTTAAGAATGACTCTGTAGCCTGTGCCCAGTTCTTGTCTTCTAATGCCACTCTCCAATTTTTCCTTGAAGAATTAGCTGATTATAGGATGCGACAATGTAAGCCTACAGCATCTTCAAGTGCCAGAAAGTAAGAAAGCATGTAAAAAAGGACACAGAAGCCCTTGGAAAGAGCTTCAAATGACAAGAGTTGGAAAAATTGGAGCAGCAAAAAACAACACACTATTGCATTATTACTCAAAGTACAAAATAAATATCCAAGAATCCATAGTGAGATAAATAAGCCATTGGATAAATATATAAATAAATGGGAGAGAGAAGACAAATCTCCCCTACAGGTAAATTCTAAATAAATTTAAAAAGTAATTATGTAGATAACGCCCACCCCCAGGGAGATGATGCTTAATCTCTCAAATTTACTTGTGGACTGTGCTTAGTGATTTGTTTCCAACTACCACATTCAGTATGGAAAGGGCAGTGGGAGGAACAAGTCACTTTACAGTGGAGAAGACTGACAAATGCTCCCTTTCCTAGGCGATAAAGGTTCAATATCACGTGGATCGTACGTACCTCTCATTTATAATGTTGAGAATAGCACTTCGCCTCTGTTGTCTTCCTCCCAAAAAATTGTAACCCACTTCACCTGAGAAAAATATCAGACAACCCCAGACTGAGAGACATTCGACAAACATCTGATCATCACCCTGCAAAACTGTCAAGGTCATAAGAAAGCAAGGAAAGTCTGAGGAACTGCCGCAGCCCAGAGGAGACTAAGGAGACATGAAGATGAAATATAATCTGGTATTCTAGATGAGACTTGGGAACAGGAAAAGAACATTAAAGAAAAACTAATAAAAAATACAGTATGGGCTTCAGCTAATTACTATTAGCTAAATATTATATATATGTGTGTGTATATATATACATATACATATATATAATATAATATATACATATTATATATACATATATATGTGTATATGTACATATATACATAATACACATGTATATAATATATACATATATACATATATGTATATAATATATATACATATATATATGTGTGTGTGTATATATATATATATATTCATTAGTTGTGACCAATCTGTAATAATAGTATAAGACAGTAACAATAAGGAAACTCAGTGTAGTATGTGTGGAAACTTTGTGTTCTGTCTTTGGAACTTTTCAATAAATTTCAATTTTCTCAAATAAAATTTTTATTTAGACATAAAAATATGGCAACTATTTAAAAAAATGTCCTCATCTTTTAATTGTGAGATAGCTAAGACAAGATTTGGGTCTTTCACATTCTGAATGAACTTCTAGAAATTTTTCCTGACCAGCTTTCTCAGAGGGCGACTGTGTCAAGTAAAGAAGGCTTCCTTCCTGAAGACAATATGTGAGCCTTCAGTATGGTGAGATTTTCTAGTGTTCAAAATGACACTGGTAATTGTCTCAACTAGGCTTGAAAATTATCTGAAATCCTCAGTCGTTAGAAATTAAGAATAAAATTAGTAGAATTGGAACACATAAAACTGTTAATCTCACCCCTTATTGATCTGACCCCTTCAGCTCTGAGTGGTCCCGGATTTAATCACATTTGAACAAGAAATTTACTGATTTCTACACGGAGATATGAGTTTCAATCTATGACTTGAAATAAATTGGATGATGGAAATGATTCCACTCAAAGTCCCTGTCAACTGATTTATAACATACATAGAGTGCGGAAGCCAGGAATGTGATATGGGTACGGATTTCATACATAGACTTAATCCCCAGTTGTTCTCAGGGCACCTCTGTGGCTCAGTGGTTAAGTGTCTGCCTTCGGCTCAGGTCATGATCCCAGGGTCCTGGGACCGACCACATCATCAGGCTCCCTGCTCAGGAGGGAGCCTGATTCTCCCTCTCCCACTCCCCCTGCTTGTGTTCCTTCTCTCACTGTGTCTCTCTCTGTCAAATAAATAACATCTTAGGAAAAAAAAAATCCCCAGTTGTTCTCATATGACCAAATTCAAATTTCAAGCTAAAAATGTTTTTACTATCTTTCCTTTATTTTTCCCTTAGACCTCTCTCTCTTTCTCTCTCTCTCTCTCTGTCTCTCTATCTCTCTTAATTTTGGAAGTTTTTTCATAATTCTCCATGTCCTAGAGAGACACCTGAGGATGCGAGGCTTCCAGGGAAGCCTGGGTGCCTGCTGCTGGGTGGGACAGAATGGGATGTGCACACATACTCCTGTATCCCCGTGTGACACAGGGCCAGTCCAGGGACAGCATTATCTGCCCTGTGTATTCACACAGCTGCAGAGTCATTGAAATGACCTATGGGCCCTATCAGTGCACATATTCAATTAGAATCCTTTATTAATGGGCCAAAGATGAACAGGGAAATGGGAAAATTACCGTGCAAATTGTTTTAATCCATCCAGTCCTCCTTGGCTGTGCCTTCCCTGATTAGTCTCTAAATTTTTTCTCTTTACTTATCCTCTGTCTATAAAATCTATTTACCTTACTTTTTGGTGTTCTACATTTATTTTCCTTTCCATTTACCATGCACACACGTGCACACACACACATCCCAGAGGTACACTAATGTACCCCTCCCTGTGAAGGGTTTCTTGACTATACTAAACTACTTACTCCTCCCTGCATATAATTTCTTGAAAAATACTGCCTAACATGATGTTCTAAATCTCATAAAATGAATAAATATATGGCCTAAGGTGAGAATTCAGTGTTTGACTACAATTTTGCAGGAATTATATAGTGCTACTGACTTCTAGATAAGAAATTAAAAACCCTTAGTCAAATAGTTCTCTACATATATCCCAACCATGTCCTTTAAGAAAATCACATTGGGTTCAATTCATCAGACAACAAATCAGAGGTCATCTTTTAAAGTAAAATAACTAAACAGAAAAACATACCTACTGATTATTATATAAAATCTACTTTTTCTAATAAGGTTAAAGTTAATCATCCAGACAGTAGTTCAGACCCAAACAATTCTTCCTGGTTGTATATAAGCAGAATAAATCTCCCAAAGATATTACTCAGATCTAAACTATGGATTAAAGATTGTGAGTCGATGATTTCTGCATTCGACTTTACAAATATCTGCCTTTAGCCCTGCATAAATTTTTTTGGTTATCAATTATTTATTTTGCCAAATCTACCACATGCGCCATATTATGCTATTGGGTTAGGTGTAATGGAAGACACAGAGGACTGTAAAATGCAATTTCTACCCTCCGGGAATTTATCATTCATTTATCATACTATTATAATGTAAAAGAACACAGTCCTGCCATCATAAATGTGAAGACATATAGGTAGACTGAAAGAGTCAATGTTGCAGGGACATTCCTCATCTGCACCCTTACCCCTTCTGATCCACCCATATCTAAAGAAGCACCACATTAAACAAAAGATACTGGGCTTATTTAAAATGTATTCTAATATTTATATGTTTTCCCCTTTCCTTTTGAACTGCTGTATGTATCACCTCTCCTAGTCTTTGACTCCTCTGTGTTTTTTTTTTATTTTATTCTATTTATTTATTTGAAAGAGAGAGAGTATGAGCAAGGAGAAGAGGCAGAGGGAGAATCAGACTCCCCACTGCTTATGGAACCCGATGTGGGGCTTAATCCCAGGACCCTGAGATCATGACCTAAGCCAAAGGCCGCTGCTTAACCCACTGAGCTGCTCAGTCACCACTGACCCACTCTATTTTAAATCTATGAGGAGCAAGGGCCCTGGAATGTACCTGGCTGTCTCTTGGGAAGCTTTGTGCCCTTGAACGAGTAATTTTCTCACTCTGCAACTCAGGCTCCTCCTCTGGTAAATGATGTTAATAATAGAACTTTCAGCATTTTCATGAGGTTTAAATAAATAAATAATGGTATTAAATGTTAGATATTAGATAACAGGGTTTGAT
Organism: Meles meles; assembly: GCF_922984935.1. Lineage (NCBI taxonomy): Eukaryota > Metazoa > Chordata > Mammalia > Carnivora > Mustelidae > Meles > Meles meles. The sequence goes on along the minus strand of NC_060069.1, from coordinate 90,482,902 downwards.
ATATAACAAGCACAAGCATTTAATAAAAGTTGACTGTTATTACTGATCTAGTGGTTTGCTGCCTCTATTAATAGCTTCCTTGAATGCAGGAACTAAATCACCAGCCAGATGCCCCAAGTCCTGCAGCCAGATGATGTCTTAAGGCAGCAACAGCCAGACCCCTCATCACTAGGCTCTGGGAAATGGGACATACAGCCATTCAGAGGGTAGAGAAATTGCTTTTTCAATGTAGGAGAGTCAGATAAAACTTCACACCAACATAAAATTTGTGATTTTCCCACACAAATATATAATTATATTGAAATTCTCTTTACAATGCTTTCTTCAAAAATTCAAAATAGACTTGGCTTTCAATACAGGTTGAAATAACAATGTGTTGTATTGATCCATGACTTCTCTAATGGAAATCATGCTGATATATTACAAATTGAAATTTAATTTTGCCTTGTTCTTTTATAGCTCACTTTAACTATTACTTTGGGTTAACTCTTTGCTCTGAGAGCCTTAGGTTGGCATTTAAAGGCAACCTCAAATCTTCTACCAGGGAAAGGTCTCACAGTGGATGAGAAATTTGAACGTACAAGAATTCTTATCTCTTGAAGCACAGCCCATCATCAGCAGACCATGAGTAAAAATATAAAAGGATATTATTCTACTTGTAAAGAATTTAAGCATTTCCACCATGTAAAACAAAGAAAAGCTACACAAAGAAGAACCTAGGCTTCTCCAAAGGGACCGCAATCATTTGGCTTTAAGTGACAAGGATAATTTACATCAATTTACAAATTAACCACCAGTATGACAAACATGAGGCCAGTCGGTATTCGACGTGGGGATATTATTAAATAACTCATCTTGCAATATGTTTAAATTAGTTAATTTGTTTCAATTCATTAATTTTTAAATTAATCAGTTCTATATGTTCTTTTGCACAAAACAGGAAGGATTTTCCTGCAGCTCAACATTGCCCTCCTATGGACTAAAAACCATAATACGATATTTCAGATACTTAAAAAAGAAATAGGAAAGTCATTCTCCTATAGCATGGGTTTTAAAATAAGCAATCAGTCTCAGAAATATGAATAGCAGCATCATTAAGTGGTCATATGGGATTTGAACACCTCCTTCCACAGATCAGTCCTGCCCTGGAGAGATTTCCCGACTTTAGATGTCCATGTGGTCTTGTGGGTGGGCAATCATTACAGAGAAATGAGCAACATCGTGAAGAATCAGTTGTTTCACTGAATCTGGCCAGTCATTACAGGGACATCCCAAGGTGATTTTGCTTACTGGGTATCAGGTATTTTCTAAGGTAACAATTTATAAAACCTGGTAGATTTCTGGGAGGTGTGGTGAGCTTACAAATAAAGGATACTTTCTACCAATTAGGATAAGATTATAAGTGCTTGCCAGTTTTGAAGTCTAGGCTGCCCAAGAGAAATAAGCCTGATTCTGTAAGGAATTCAACTGGACTTCTGGACTGAATTTGTGCAAGCGAGAGAGTTCAGTGATTGAGTAACCTAGAAACAATCAGTGAGTCATCAGATGGGATCAAGCCGGGTCAAGGAAAACAAAATAGGAGGGGATGGGACAATGATATTTTTAAAATAAAAACCATAAAAAAAGAAAAAAATTAAAAACCATTACACTCTCCTTTTTTGAAATTACAAAATTAAGAAAATGTTGTATGCATATATAGCATATACAGATAATGGTGGGAAAGTGTTCCAACAGCAGTCACTTTCATACAAACTGCATGAAAAGCATATTCCTAAATGATTGTAAAATAATGACAAGTCCATAATGATAAGTCATTTTAACCTCTATGAGTCTCAGTTTTCTCTTCTGTAAAATAGTATTTTCGTTCCTATTTTGCAAGTTTGAGGGTACAGATAAGAAACAACCCGGGGAAAGTCTCTCAGTTAGCACACGTATCGGTACGGAGTAGCCATTGTATAAAGGGCAACTGATTAATGAACAGTATCCATAATTGTCACCTTGGATTTTAGAATTTATCATGCTCTTTTACATATATTAATTAATTTTATTTTATTAAATTTGGTAGCACTGTCACAGTCACTACTCAGTGGCGTAGCTTCCTTCAGAGTAGAGAACAGAGAGATCATTCTAGCTTGGAGAACCTTAAAGAATGTAATGAGAGTAAGCAACAGATTCATCATCTCAAATGCAACCGCCAAGAGCACAACCTTTAACCACAGCTTTATTATAAAAACCCACACTCACAATTGACTAATTGACGAAATCCCTTCTCATCACTTTTACAAATCTGCATTCCAAAAAAAGTTGTAGGAGCCATTGCAAGAGAAACTGGAGAAATAAGACCAAGGCCTTCATCTTTAGGTCAAAGTGTTCCCAGAAGTCTTTTCTGGAAATCATATCTTTTTCCTCAATATTCCTGGATATGAAACTTCAGCCATTCACTCTACAAAGCTTTACTTGAGGGACGCTTGGGTGGTTCAGTCAGTTAAACATCTGCCTTGGCTCAGGTCATGATTCCAGGGTCCTGGGATCCATGCTCATTGGACTCACGGGGCTCCTTGCTCAGGGGGGAGCCTAATTCTCCCTCTGCCTGCCACTCTCCCTGCTTCTGCTGGCTCTCTCTCTCTCTCTCTCTCTGAGACAAATAAATAAATAGAATCTTTAAAAAAAAAAAAAAAAAGCCTTCTTTGGGCTTAACTCACTCCAATCATTTTGGTCTCAAGGACTATTTACCCCATATGCATTCTCTTCAACATCCGGTATGTTTAAGTAATTCAAATACTACAAGCAACAACAAGCTACAAGCAACAGAGGGGAAAGTAAAGCTCCCATTTATTTAATTATGTTCCAGTCACAGAAAGGAGCTGAGCAAGTCTTCTGAGGCAAAAGAAAACACAGTATGTTACTTGCAGCTCTCAATATCAATATGCCCAAAATATTAGTAGACATTAACTGTCTGAAAGAACACTATCAAAATATACAGAAAGGAAATGTAAGCCAAACCATAAAGTGGTTTGAAATAACAAGAGTTAGTATTTCATTAATGCTAAGGCATTATTCTAAGTCCTTCACATGAATTGACGTAATTAATCGCTATAGCAAGCATATGAAATATGAATGTATATTATGCACATTTTACAAATTTGGAAACAGGCCCACAAAGGATAGGTCCCTTACCCAAGATTACGTGTGTTAACTAAGTATACCCATATTAAAACCACAGACAGGGGCTCCTGGGTGGCTCAGTCAAGCGTCTGCCTTCCGCTCAGGTCATGATTCCAGAGTCCTGGGATCCAGGCCCACATCAGGCTCCCTGCTCAGCGGAAAGCCTGCTTCTCCCTCTCTCACTCCCCCTGCCGGTGTTCCCTCTCTCACTGTGTCTCTCTCTCTGTTAAATAAATAAACAAAATCTCTAAAAACAAACAAAAAATCCAACAATAACAAAGATAAACCCAATACTCAAATCAAAGGTGTCTGAATCTAGAGCCTGAGCTCTTATCACTCCCTGATACTGCCTTTTTAAAATTATTAAAATTTATACATACTTTTTTTCTCATAAAATATTCCACAAATCAGATTTCTTTGTACTGGTTAAGACACCTAGTAAGTTTTATTTAATATGTCTCCTTCTATGAGTTAAAAATCTGAGCCAATGTAATTAGACTTGTACCTTACAAAGAAATGACACAATGAAAAATCACATCTTCTGCTTGGGGGAGAGAGGCTTGTGCAAAGTTAGTTTTCTTTTGGTGGGTGTCATCTTTGTGGGAGCAATATGGAATGCCTGGTTCTGAGTCACAGACCAGGATTGCTTCGGGTGACATTCCGTCGTCCCTAATTAGATGCTGCTCAGGGATCCAAGTCCACCCTGCTTATCTCTCTGAGACATGAAAATGTAACTCTATGTCCCTGAGCCATGGCAAGAGGGCATCACTTTCAGCAACTACAGAAATCAATACTTGTTCCAAGGGAAAGAATGCCTGCCCCCTAAAATTAATGTATACTCCGATAAAGACAATGAAAAGATCATAGTTAATGACACTTTCTCCTTTGTTTATAATACCCAAATACATAGACTTCTTTTCCCAATGAAAAAAGCAATTAATTTAGTTGATTGTTTTGTTTGGGGCTGAAACAATTTACAGGAGCTGCTGGAAAACTCGTCAAGCTGGTATGGAAAGCATTCTGGAACAGCCCCTTAAGCTGAGTCTCCCTAACAAAATGCTTAAGCAGAGTGGGACTTATCAGGAGTCAGACTAGTTAATTTTAGAACTGACTTTCCCCAAGTAGAAAGTTAAAGTCAGTTATAGCATACATAAATGAGAATAAAATGAGAGTCAGTTTTGTTCAAAAGAAAGGGTGTAAGCCTTAGAAAACAGCCTTTCAAAATCTTGACTGTCTGGCTCTTATGGAGGAATTTGAAACCCTATCAGAATCTTAACCAATTTTAATATAAATTTCTTATTGAAGACAATTATTGATGTCAGAATAGTAATGAATATTAATCAACTGTAATCAAGAGCTTTGTTCGCGAAGAGAGCACATTGCCAGAGAAGGAAACAAGGCAGTAAATTAGAAATAGTAGTAAAATTCAGCCTTATTAGCTTTGAAAAAGACATATCTATTCCAAAAATCAGCAGAGGACTAGATTATAAAGGGGAGAGGGGATGGATTGTAGCCAGATATTACAAGGTAAGTACTGCATGTTAATGAAGAAGAACACAAAATAGTCATCTGTCTCAGAAGAAGATATAGACAATTTTCACAATGCTTCAAAATGTCACCATTCAGAAACAAAGAAAAGCCAATTAAAGGGTTTGAGCTTGAGAGACATTTATTTTAAAAGTTCCCACAAAATTCATGATCCCAAACACAAACCCTGCCTCCAGAGACCAACTTTACATCATGATTGTGCAGATTCCTTCTATAAGGCATACTTGAAAAAAGTTAACAGAAAGCTTTTCATGTTCAATAATACTTGACATAACTCCAATTTCAATTAGATATATAAATGTTGCAGGATGCGTTGTCAGGTTTAAAAAGAAATGAAACAAATTAAATATACCAATGGCCCTGAACTTAACAGGAAACATGGAAAACCATTTGGAAACAGGCTCCCGGTGCCTGCCTTGCCTCGGTTTCCTTGTTCGCCTCCCTCACTCAGGGGAATGAGAAGGCAGAATGAAGAGGGGAGAGGCAGACAGTGGTGAGGGAGGAGAAGGGGCATGGAAAAGGGGGAGACATTATGGGGATGAAAGGAAGAATAAGGAATAAAAAGAAGTGTGTTTTGGGTGGAAAACTGGGGGTGGAGAAAGAGGAATGAGGAAAAAGCTTCTTGGTCTATTATTCCCCCATTTCCCTAAAAGATGAGACCATTAGGAGAGTCACCTATGCTGGAGTTGGTTAAATTCTCAAGCAAATGCATTGTAAGTTTTAAAATTGCGTGCTTTGTAGTCCAAAAAAAAAAAAAAAAAAAAAAAATCAGTTCTAAAGGAGAACAGGAGGCCATTTTTTAATTACATCATCCTGTTATGAGGATATGGTGGTTAAAGAGAAAGTCAGTGTCTTCAAAAGATGCGGGAAGATACATGGTATAGAAAGTCTGCCACCCACAAGGAGAATCTGGAGGAGAACAAATTTCTGGTTATGTTACTTAAGTCTGGTCTTGTACTAAGGTTTTCCAGCCTGTTTGCCAGTTTGCTGAAATGGCAATATAAGTAAGATGTAATTATTGGTTTGCCTTTGAGAATTACAGACTTTCTGGGATGAAAGGAAAGCATCAGAGAGGTCACAAACCTAAAATCCCTTAGGTTACAAACCGACATATGTACTGAGGCCAGGGACATGAGTGTCTGCGGGGGTCCAGTGGGGAGCGTGGGGAGCAGCAGAGGTGAGCCCGGGGAAGGGAGCAGGCGGCATCACTTAGGCCCAGCTCGTCTTACCATGTGAGAACCCAGGCTTTGCAGGGCCAGATCTTCTAATCGCTCACAAGAGACTGGAAACACAGATTTATATGTAAAATAACCTAGTTTTCTTTTTGTATTTGCTTATTTATTTTAATCAACTGTTTTCCGAGTAGTCTGCTCATGACAAGATTGAACAGAAGGTAGAGATCTTCCATACACCCCCACACATGTATAGCTTCAAATCATGTTTGTCTGATTCTAAATGCCATGTTATTTTCAATGTGTCAATTGACTTCTCAATTCCAAATGCTTCCAAATGCCCACCAACTTTTTTTTAATTAATAAACTTGATTTTTTAGAGCAATCTTGAAGGAATGGCAACTGAGCACAAATGGAATGGAAAATAAGAGTCCTGTGTGCCTTCCTCCCCAACACATGCCCAGCTTTCCCCACTACCAGTATTGCCAACCAGAGTGATACATTTGTTACAACTAATAAACCGACATTAACTCATCATTAGCCCCCAAAGTCCACAGTTTCCACTGAGGTTCACTCTTGACCCTGTACATTCTATGGGTTTGGATGAATGCATAATGACATACTGTATAGTATCACACAGAGAAGTTTCGCTGCCCTACGCATCCTCTACTCCTTGCTTATCCATTCTTCCCTCCCTCTAATCCTGACAACCACTCATCTTTGTATTGTCTCCATAGTTGTACCTTTTCCAGAATGTCATCTATGTCCCTAACCATGCAGTATGTAGCCTTTTCAGATTGGCTTCTTCCACTTAGTAATATGTGTTTAAGATTCCTCCATGTCTTTTCATGGCTTCATAGCTCATTTCATTTAGCACTGAATAATATTCCATTGTCTGAAAAGGACCTCAGTTTTTTAATCCATTCACCTACTGAAGGATATCTTCTTTGCTTCCAAAGTGGGCAATTACAAATAAAGCTGCTTAACCATCTGTGTGTAGGTTCTTATGTGGATATAAGTCTTTAATTCCTTTGGGTAAATACCAAGGAGTCCAATTGCTGGATGGTATGGTAAGAGTATATTAGTTTTTTTTTTTTAATTAACATATAATGTATTATTTGCTTCAGGGGTACAGATCTATTAGGTCTTATAAGAAACCAGCACACTGTCTCCCCAGTTGACTGTACAATTTTACATCCCACCAGCAGTGAATGAAAGTTCCTGTGACTCTACATCCTCACCAGCATTTGGTGTTGTCAGTGTTTTGGATTTTGGCCATTCTCATAGGTAGTAGAAGTATCTCCTTGTTGTTACTGGAAGTTTTTAAAAGCTCAAGAATCTTTGGGGGCACCTGGGTGGCTCAGTCTATTAACCATCCAACTTGATTTCGGCCAAGGTCCTGATCTCAGGGTTGTGAGAGTGAGCCCCACGTTGGACAAGGTCATGCTCAGTGGCTAAACTGCCTGAGGTTCTTTCTCCCTCTCCTTCTGCCCCTGCCCCACACTGAAGAAAGAAAGAAAAAAGGAAAGAAATCTTTAACAAAAAAGAAATGCTCAGGAATCTTTGACTAAAAGCAAGAAGAAAGAAAGAGTGGAAGGGAGGGAGGTAGAGAGGAAGGCAGAGCACTATATGAATCAAATAAATCACATCTAGTGGCTACCAGAGTTCTGATCCCATGCAGCATTTCAGAGAGAAGGAGACAAAGAGCTTGGTCCATGAGAAGGGAAGGGCTTGGTCAAGATCATACAGTTAGTTATTGGAAGAGCAGAGGTCATCTTAGGATACAGGTTTCCTTTTCCTCAACTCAGTGCTTGCCTGGTTTCTGCAGATTCAGATATTTTCACAAATTCACACAGAAATTCTTATGTCTCTTCAGAGCTTGGCAGTGGCCTTGTTTGTGTGCTTCCCTCAATTTAGCAGTTTGGTTGAAAAGTTCCCAGAAAAACTCTAGCTCCACAGCCAACGTTGCTCTGGTCCATCAAGTAAATCTTCTCTCAGTCTGGTAGGCAAGTTGGAAAAGAAGGTTAAACACTGATGTTTTATGGAGGATCTGAGAGTTGGGGTCAGTGCAATTGAAACCTGCACTCCATGCTGGGCCTAATGTTTTGGAATCTATGTCTTTTCTTTCTACCAAGCATTTGCAATGTGTTGGTGCTGAGGGGAATATAAAAGCGGTTCAGTAATAAGTATTTAACAAAGGTTTTTGTTTACTTTTGTTTTGTTTTTAAGTACTCTGACTTAACTTATACAAGTTAAGTGGAGACAAAGATTTCATGAAAGAAACCAAGTTCCAAGCAGTCAAAAGCATAAAGATGTGCATAAAATGATGATTATTAAAGGCCAAAGGGACAGAAAGATGCCAAAAAATGAGGGGGTAAAGTGTGCTCAGTTAACACTATTATGGAATGATATTATTTCATTAAATTATAAACATGACTCGAAAGGTATTTTTTTAGAAAAGGGATCCTTCAGTACACCTTCAATGATATACAGGAAAAATTAAGGCAGTTTTTGAAAAGTAATTATGTAAAATAAGTGTCGATGGCTTATAGCCCCTTCACTGTCAGAACTCACTCTTATAATCGCTCAGCACCACGTGTCTGTTTTTTGACTCTAAAATTGGCTCTGAACAGAAATCTGGTAGATTTCTAGAAATTCTCATATCATGATGATTATTTTAGGAATCAGGAGTACTGTGAATTATAAATATTTTAATTATATCTGCTTTTATACAAAAATGCTTATCATTTTAATGTGTGAGAGTTTTGAGGAGGGCAATATTTTATAATACCAGAAAAGATCTGGTGATCCCGGAAGCCAGAGCACTATTTTCCTCTGGGAACTGATGTGGTTATTGTCATTGGAAATCTCCTTCAAAGACCTGGAGATTTTGATAAAAGCAATAGAGAGCTACACATAAATGGGAAATTCTTTTATGAGCATTCAACCAATAGAATTTAATAAGATACAGTTCCTGTGTTTTGTATTTTTTTAATCCAAATCTTTAGATTTGTCTGCTATTGTTGATAACTTTAATCAGCAAAACAAACATTTTGGGTGAGAAGAGATGTAGGCATAGTATTTACCATTGAAATTGAGCAAGGAAGGAAAATAAAGGTAAGGTGGTTTGGGCTTGATTCTTTTTCTCTATCAGTATTAGTAAAGACACAACTTTCTGATAATCAAATTCATTTCCAGAAATGTTATTACAAAATTTTGAAAATCTTTTGTTGTACCTCTAGAGTGAAGTCTTTTCTTTCTGCCTTGCTTCCCTATTGAGGCAGCCTGTGGTCAGTCTGTGTGGCATGTACAGAACCTCCTAGGGAACTACAAACATGGGGCCCTCCCCTTAGTTGGTACATCATTGAGAAACTTGACCCCCCATCCCACAATTCCTTGGATTGTGTCATCACCCCTGAACCTGGAGACTGCCTTTTTTAAAAAAATATTTTATTTATTTGACAGAGAGAAATCACAACTAGGCAGAGAGGCAGGCAGAGAGAGGAGGAAGCAGGATCCCCGCGGAGCAGAGAGCCCGATGCGGGGCTCAATCCCAGGACCCTGAGATCGTGACCTGAGCCGAAGGCAGAGGCTTTAACCCACTGAGCCACCCAGGTGCCTCCCTGGAGACTGCTTTATCTTATGCCCTAATACTCTTATTGGGGTTGGGGGGGGTGGATTCCTCATCTAACTGCATGATGGGAAATACTACCTTTATCCTTAAGTCATATGGATTTCTGAGGAGGAGGATTCCAGACAACAGAACAATGCACACAAAGACAGATGGGAACTGAGCCTAATCTAGGACAAGAAAAGGCTTAGGAGGCAAAAGGAGAAGATAAGGGTGAGAGCAGAAAAGAGGGAATAAGGGGCAGATGGCACAATCATTAGGCCACTGACAGCTCTCATGTACACTCCAGTTTTATTTTACCTAGAGTGGAAGCTATAGAGTTTTAAAAACAGAAGAATAATGGGACGTTACTTAAAAGGATTACTGACTGCTGTTTGGAGAAAAGACTGTAAGAGACAAGGGTGGGGAAAAGAGAATATTTGGAAAACTACTGCAGTCAGTGTCTTGGCAAAAGCTGATAGTTTAGATGGCTGTGTAGTGTTGGAAGCAGTAGGAAGTGGATGTTCTTGGAACACATTTTGAAGGTAAAGTCAAAAGTATTTGCAGATGTCTGGGACACAAGTTGTGAGGGAAAAAGAGGAGTCAAGGATTACATCATAGTTTTTATGTGAGCAACTAACAAAGTAGAGCTACCATTGGGGGGAGATAGAGAAGTCTATGGCAGGACCAAAGATGGGAGGGGGAAATTAAGAATTCAGTGTTGGGTGAGGTAGATTTGAGATGCCTGTGAGGGATCTAAGTGGAGATATAGAGGACCAGTTGGATATATTAATCAGAATAGATGTAGTAGTCCTGGCTTTACCACAACCTGAAATTAAACTATGTGAGGATTAGGACCTGGATTTAAGTTTTTGTTTTTTAACTTCTAAATTCCCATCCTTAAAAGGTGCTTGGTACGGGGTAGGCATTCCATAAGGAATTGATATTCGATTAATAAATGTATAAATGAATTTCTAGTTTCATGATTTGGAAAGGGCCTCAGGCATTTTGGGTGATTTCTGAGTGACCACAAATGATTCTATGATTTCATTTGTTTGATGAGAAACAATGTGAATTGGGAATGAAGAAATGTTCACTCCAGAAAAGTGTACTCTGAGACAATATCAACAAGACAACACAACTCTTTTTCACTGGGCAAACCAGTTGGGGAATTGTTTACTGGAAAATTTACAAATTTCACCTATTCAAGGTCTATGGTCTTGTATCCAAGAGATGCTTACTAAGCCCTGTTTGCATAGTCCACCTGTGATAGCCTAATCACTTCTTCTTTGTAACTTTGTAACTGTGATGAAGTAGAGACAACTGCCTTCAGTCAGCAGTCACTGCCAAGTCTAGGCAGGAGCTTGCAAACTGCCCTCACAATCTAGATCTGATTTCATTCAGTGTTGGCCTAGAAAGTGCTAAAAGAAAATTAATTGTCAACTAATAAATAATGAGAGAATTTTACTAGTATTTGGAGTTCTGCTTTTTAAAAAATAACAAAAAATGATAATATTGAACAACACAGGGCCAGCTCTCTGGTTCTGCATTAACTGGCTGGCACTGAGTGGCTGCTGTGTTTTAGGATGACTATGAGCTCCCACTCCAGGAAGCGATCTAATTAGCATTATATTAGGCTGACCACAACCACCCAAAAATTCTCTTTCTTAAAAATATATAGTTAAAAATATATATAGTCTCAGTATTGTCTCAGTATTGTCTGGGGAAAAAATGAGCTTCAACCCATACCTCACTTGATACACAAAAATTAGTTTGAGATGGATCATAGTCCTAAATGTAGAAGCTAAAATTATAGTTTCTAGAAGAAAGCATAAGAAAATATTTTCATAAATTAAGGTTAAGCAAAGTTTTCTAGATAGAATCTAAAATTAATTATTCTAAACTATTTAAAATAGATGATTTTAACTATCAATTATTGAAGATTAAAAATTAATGCAATAGACTTAATCAAAATTTTAAATTTCTGCTTATTAAAATGTTAAATTTCTGTTCATTAGGTTACCACCATTGTGTTCTATTCATTAATACATTGAATAGGAAAGTCTTGGACTGAGAGAAAATATTTCCTATACATATAAGCAATTCTAACTCAATAAGAAGGAAAAAACCTAATTTAAAAATAGGCAAAAGGCTTTTACAGACAATTCACAAAGGAAGAAATACCAATGGCCAAAGAACACATGAAAAGATGTTCAACACCCTTAGTCATTGAAGAATTGCAAATTAAAGTCACAATGAGAAAGCATTACATACCCACCAGAATGGCTAAAATAAAAAAGTCTAATACCACCAAATATTAGCAAGAATATGGAACAACTGGAACTTTCATACATTGCTGGAGTATAAATTGGTAAATCAGTTTGAAAGTTAGTCTGGCAATTTCTTATTCAATTGAACATGCACCTAGTCTGTGAAACAAAAATTCCAATTCTAGGTATTTACCCAAGAAGAATGAAAAACATACCTCCACAAAACAATGTGTACAAGAATGTTTATAGCGGCTTTATTCTTAGTAGCTAAAAACTGAAAATAATAAAATGTCCATCATATGTGAATAAAGAAATGAGGGTGTATTCACACCATAGAGTAGTATTCGGTGACTGGTAGTATTCAGCAATTGACTAGGAAGAATTTCTAGGGTGTAAAATGTTTTCTATCTTGATTATATGGGTATATGCAAATATCCACACTCTACAATTTTATATTTAAATCTATGGATTTCTCTATATGCTAATTTTACCTCAATTAAATATTTTTCTTTTTTATTACCAAAAGAACATTGTGTTCAATTAACTAAATGTAATTATCTCTACCAAGCACCAAACTAAACATAAATACCCAGTAAGTAAATGTTTAAAGAAAACAACAGGGACCGGGTGGCTCAGCCGGTTAAGTATTTGCCTTTTGGCTCGGGTCACGATCCCAGATCCTGGGATCAAGCCCTGCACTGGACTGCCTGCCTGCTCAGTGAGGAGCCTGCTCCTCCCTCTCTCTCTGCCCCCACCCCCAGCTTGGGCTCTCTGTCTCTCTCTCTGACAAATAAATAAATAAATAAAATCCTAAAAAAAAAAAAAAACTATAACAGTTGTTTTCTTCACTTAGTACCACTACTTCAAATATCAATTTAACTAATAAACCTCTTAGCAAATTTTGATTAAACTATTATGTTGTTTTCATCAGCTTACACTGTGTACATCTTAGTGGTCTAGGAATAATCAAACTCTGACAGCTCCAGGGGTTACTGCAGCTAAACACAGCTTCAAAAAAGTCTAAGCAGAATCCCTCCTTCAGCAACAAAGGCCTCGAGGAGCAAGTGAAAGCACATACTTTTTTTTTTTTTTTTTAAGATTTTGTTTGTTTATTTGACTGAGAGAGCGCAAGCCGGAGGAACGGCAGGCAGACAGGACAGGGAGAAGCAGGCTTCCCACTGAGCAAGGAGCGCAATGCGGGACTCCATCCCACCACCCTGGGATCATGATGTGAGTGGAAGGCAGACGCTTAACCACGGAGACACCTGGTGCCCGGAAAGCGCATACTTTTGCTAAACATCAGAAGTTCTGCCTCTATCAATATTTCTAATCCACAGCTCCCCACCCGTCCCTTCCCAATTGGCAGAAACTGACAGAAAATAATAAGGATTACTCAGTTACCATCTATGTAAAAATCCACCAAGTAACCCACCCACCCCCCGTGTTTTTGTCCATTTGGGCTGATTTAACAAAATACTAACAACTGGGTGGCTTATAAACAACAAACATTTATTTCTCACAGTCCTGGAAAGGGGAGATCCAGAAATCAGGCTGTTAGCAGATTCAGTGTCTGGTGAGAACCCGCTTCCTGGTTCTTAGTTGGCTGTATTTTCTCTGTGTCCTCACTGGGTACAAGGGGACAACTGGGGTCTCTTGAGATTTTCCTGCTGCTTCTTTCTTTCTTTCTTTCTTTCTTTCTTTCTTTCTTTCTTTCTTTCTTCTTCTTCTTCTTTTTTTTTAAGATTTTATTTATTTATTTGATGGTGAGCCAGAAAAAGCCAGAGAGCACAAGGGGCTGATAGGGGTGGGGTGGGGAGAGAGCGCGGGAAATGGGAGATGGAAAGGGAGAAGCAGGCTCCTGGCTGAGCAGGGAACCTGACATGTGGCTTGATCCCAGGGTCCTGGGATCTTGACCTGAGCTGAAGGCAGCCTCTTAACTGACTGAGTCATCCAGGCGCCCTTTCCCTGCTGTTTTCTAGAGAGGGCACAGTCTCCCCTAACCTCACTCAGATTTCTGATTCCTCAGGAAGCCTCTAAACTACACTAGCACTTTCCCTTGCTGCCCTGAAGAGTGTAAAAGCCTGCGACTCTTCAGGGCTCGCTTTCTGGAACAGCTTCATTCTCTTATCACAGATGATTACCTTTTGAACAACGGTTTCAAACTAAAACTAAATGAGATTCTAAAAAGAGATTTTGCTTAAAAATTTTGCTGTATTGACTACCCAAAGGAAATACAATCTTTTCTTGCTTACTTTAATCCTCAAACACTAAAACCCCATATATTTTGTTCCATAGTAAATAGAAGTACAATTTTACTGGAATCCAGGGCATCTCCACAGTCTTTTCAAATTCCATTTTTCCACAATATAATGTTTTCCTCCAGAGGCCAGTAGTCTAAGGTTGATGTGGTGTCCCACCCAAGGAAGGTTGAGAAATTGAGTATTTCCACTCTCCAGCTGTGATAGTGACAAGAGATGAGAAATCTGAATGACATGTAGGCAGCCAAAGCTCACACCTGCCTGTGAACCGACATTCTGGATGGCTTGATGATGACACAGAAGGGGCACCAAAAGTCACAATCTATCAATGAAATTCTTCTGTACAAATATGGAGTGTATCAGCCCTTTGTAATATCACCTCTCACAAAAGTTTTGACTCTTATTCAGAAAAAGACGAGATATGGACATTGTTTAAATAACCTAGAGTGTTAGCATATTGCCTTAAGCTAGGGTCATCAGATGTTGTTCTTTAGAGAGCACAGTCGATCTCTCAATAACACGAGCCAGATGTTGGTCAGATGCTAGATGTAGCTAGACGTGACCCCAAATGTGACTTTGCTGTTACTGTGGTAAGTTTGAATTACTGTTCTCTATGCTTTATTTATCCTAGGTTTGTAAATTAGCAAGTCATGGCAGTCTGTACTCTCAAAATGCATGCATGGCAAACCTCAGTATTGTCTGCGTGGCATAGACTATGAGCATACAGGACTGATAAATTTCACTAGGGAGAATAGTGGTGAACCAGGGCCATAATTAGAGCTGGATTATAATGTGATAAAATGAGTAACGATTACCTTTTTTAAAAGACGATTCTTGACCAAAGTTCAGGTCTTCAGTACATGTAAGTTTCTCTACTTACTACCTCTACTTACTACCTTCTAAAGGACACACATAAATCAATAGATTGGCATTTTAATGACCCCTTTCTAGAATTAGATCTCTTTGTAGTGAATTTGAGATTTTAAATAGATTCATAACTAACATCCATGTTTTACCTTCAAAATATCAAATTCCTTATCTAAAGCTATACTGTCTTCATTTTCTCTTTTAATGAATATCAATCTCCTTGCATTTCTTTTGTTTATATAAACTTATTTACCCAAAAACTTAAAGTCGAGGAGAAAAATGATTTTGAATTGTGTCCAGTCTTGGCCATTAAAGATAGGAAATAGAAGTCCTACAAGAAAAATGAGGTTACATACATACAATTTACTACTGCATTATGTTCCTTAATTCTTGAAATTATTTTTTAACTGAAAGAAGCAGGAGTTGTAAATAAGGATTCAGATAACACTTTGCTAAACACCTGGGCTTTATCTCTAGTATAATAAATGGTTCAAGTACATAGCCTGGATTTTCGTGGCAGTCCCAGATTCTAAGAGGGCCTTCTAATTACTCACATAATAGACCATGGTGTGAAAAATAAAGCCTTGAATGGAACTTTAGAAAGATAACCAAATATACATTATTTTATTTTGTGTCTGTGGTTCTTTAAAGCCTCATGTCCTCCCCAAATATCTTTTCTTTCTATAGTCACATGCCTGTCGCTGAGCAAGACTTTCCATTTGACAGGTAATTAAAAGGTGTAAAGATTTTGCCAAGGCTTACAATGCTCTTATTCAATGTTAAAGATACCACAGAGAAGACTTTTCTAGAATGTAATTATAATATATAGTTCTACATTTATTTCTGCTTAAAAGACCTATAGCAAGGAAAATAGCTGACAGACAAGTCCCTAAATCTATTCAATTATTTCTTGGGAACTCAAAATGTACAGTAACCTCTCAGAGACTCTAGGAAATTCTGCTGTAGGGAAAGCTGTTTAGCTTTGTTTAACATGGGTTTCCAACTTTTCAGGCACTGTAATATTTATTAACATGGCTGTGTATGTTTAGGGAACCACCAAAAGTGAAAAAGTTGAAACAGGATAAAATGTTTTCAAATTGAATGTAGGTATTCAAAAGTCAATATATCACCATGATCACAATCCTAGGGTACTTTACAGTTTACAAAACAATGTCAAATATTCCATTTCATTTTATTTCTGTAAATATCTTGGGAGTTAGAAGAGGCAAGTATTAATCACATCTACTTTGAAGATGAAATAACTAAAGTTTACAAAACTTAAGTGAAGTTTCCAGTTCTGGGGAAGATGAGATAAGCAAGTCCACTCTATCTCACCATCTGAGTATGACCAAAAGTCCCACCCAGAATGTATGTGGTGAATGCTCCGATGACAGCTCAAAGTAAATGGGAGCAGGTGACTTGGAGAAGAAAACCAGAACTCAAAGTAGAAGAAATCAGTGGAAATTTTCCTTGTTTTGTTCTTTTTCCATCCATATCTTTTCATCTTTGAGTCAGCACAAGTCCCAGAATAGTATAGCAGGCATGGACAAAACGAGCTCCAAGAGAATTTTTTTTTTTTTTTTTTTTTTTTTTTGGTCTTAGTACTGGAAAGTGGAGCCTCTCAAAGGAGGACAGACTGTGGAGAAATTCATGGTCTTTTTTCTTTCTCTCTCAGCTTTATCTCCAGCAAGCCCCACTCCTGAAGCTGCAGCAATGTGGCAACAAGAGATAGATACTTGAAGGGAAGAGAATGCTTCTCTCTAATCAGAGAAACTCTGGGATTCAAGGACCATGGAGGAAAATCTTCATTTTCCCTTCCATCCTCCTGCCACTTGCATCTGGGAGCAGAGGGAGACTCAGGACATGCATGCAGTGTAAGGAGACTAGCACGGGACAAGGAAGGAGGAACCCTGGGAACCAGACCATCTAGGGAAGACAGTGGAGAAAGAAAAGGACCCAAACATTTTATATGAACCCTTTGGCTTACCCAGCTGAGTAGTGGATCTGACCATAAACAATATATCAAAAGCCTTGAGGACTGAAGTAGGAAGTAGACAACCACCCAGGCCTCAGACAGGCCCTCAGGTGGGACACATGCAGGAGAATGCTGAATAACAGCAAAAGCTTTAAACAGTATAAGGACATTTGAACCATAGTCCACATAAGCATTTCAGACATTGCAGCCAGTACTAACTGACTCAATCGCCTACTAAAAGAAAATAAAACAACAGTAAAATAGTCTCCATAGGATTCGATCAAGACCCAGATCCTCATAACTTAATATTAAAAATGCCTAGCATCCAACCCCAAATTACTCAAACTTACAAAAGAATAAAGAAAATCAGACAAATTACCAATGGAAAAGAAATCAACAGACATCAATTAATATGAATCAGATGGTAAATTATCAAAGACATTAAAGAAGTTACCCTAAAATGCTAAAAAATGTAACATTCTTAAAACAAATGGAAAGATAGAAAGTGTTATCAGAAAAAAAGAAGTTTTTTGTTTTTTTTTTTTTAATATTTTATTTATTTGACAGAGAGAGAGAAGTCACAAGTAGTCAGAGAGGCAGGCAGAGAGAGAGGGAGAAACAGGCTCCTCACTGAACCAAGAGCCCGATGCGGGGCTCGATCCCAGGACCCTGAGATCATGACCTGAGCCGAAGGCAGAGGCTTAAACCACTGAGCCACCCAGGCGCCCCAGAAAAATAGAAGTTTTAAAAGAGAATCAAACAGAAATTTTAGAACTGAAAAATACAATTACTAAAATTAAGAAGAAAAAAAGAAATGAATCACTGAATGAGCTACACAGCAGAATGGAGAAGGAAAAAGTTAATGATAGATTAGATAGATCATAGAAATAATCCAGTCTGAACAACAGAGAGGAAACAGCTTAAAGAAAAAATGAATAGTCTGAAGACTTGAGGACAACATCAAAAGGTCTAACATTTCTGTCATTAGAGTTCCAGATAAAGAGAAATGCATTTGGAGAAATCATGTCTGAAAACTTTCCAATTTGGGTAAAGATATAAAGTTACAGATCCAAGAAGTTCAGCAAACCCCCAACAGGATACACTTAAAAAAAAAAAAGATCTATGCCCTATTGCATCATAATCAAGCTAATAAACATCAAAGATAAAGAAAAATATTGAAAGCAGTTAGAATTAATGTATTACATATAGAAGAGTAACTATTTAAATGATTCTAGATTGGTCACCACAAAGAAAGCTGTGGAACAAAATGATATTGTACGTGGACATCTCTATCTAGTAAAAATAACTTTCGTTCACAAAATGAACACATTATCAAATGAATGAAAACTAAGGGGATTCATCACCAGTAAAAACCTGTTATGAAAGAATTGCAAAAGGAGTTTCTTTAGGTGAAAGGAAAAAGATACCAGAGGGAAATAGATTTGGGAATAAAAGAAGAGCAACACAAATGATAAAAATCTGCGTAAGCAGACTGTACATTCTTTAGTAGTTGAAAGTAAAAATTATATCATTTTCTGATGGGTTGTCCAATAAACATACAGTTAATGAATATTACAATGGAAACATAAGGGGAGATATGGTGGTAAGGTTTCTACATTCAACAGAAAGAGTAAAATATTAATTAAAATATGTTAAAATTTACAAAACTATACATCAAAACCAGAAAAGGTTAAAAAACAACAACAATAAAAAACCGTTAAGTGAATTGCCCAAGACTGTGTGACTTTTATGTGGTGAGTCAGAAGAAAAAGCAGATGCATTTGTACTGGGCCCTCAAATATTTGTTGAAAGAAATGAATTGATAAATGAACCAGCACTCTTCTCTCAAAATAATAATTAGCAATATAGTATTTCATTGTAAAGATTGAAATCACAATTTTTAAATGTATTTAAGTAACACTTTAAACCTTTCAACAATCCTCCTTGCTTCCATAGTCTCTGCCATATGACTTTGGGGTTTTTAAAGGTTCCACGTATATTTCTCCAACCCTCAGTCTGGATTCAGTGCTCGCTTCGGCAGCACATATACTCAGTCTAGATTCAGCTACGTGACTTGCTTTGGCAAAAGTATAAGGTAGAAGTGATGATGTGACCGTTCAACCTAGAGCCTGAAAGGCCTATGATTCCATTTGCTCTCTTATGCCTCTATCAGTGCCATGAGGAGCATGTGCTGAGATTAGCCCACCAGGCCTGGGAGGGAAGTAAGAAATTTGTAGAGAAAATCCCATTAAACTGAGCCCACGGGACTCACAGATCCATGAGTCTTTTGTGTGGCAAAGGCTGACTGCTAGCTTTCTAAAGCACAAGCTGACCCCTAGTCCCTGAGGGGATCCCAGTCTTAGGGTAATAGCAATGAGACTCAAGATAGCTAGGAAGGTATTCAGACAAAAGGAACAAGACAAATCCAATTCTAGCAAATGGAGTGTATGATTTCTCCACAGTCTCAAAATAAAACTTGGTTAACAGATCTGAAAGGGAAAAGTCAAAGGAAGACAAGCATCGACGTTAACTTGTTACTTGATCTACTTGGGGCGCTCTTAAACTCAGACAGGATTAGAATGGAGTTAAAATCAAGCAAGACTGCATCTTTAGGTTAAGGCCTAATAAATACAGAAATAGAAAAAAGAAAAAAAATAAAACAGATGGTAGCTGAGGAGAGAGGAGTGCCTTTATGACAATATAAAGAGGCCACTACATAGATAAGCACTGTGTTTCTTCTTTTGACTTGGCTATCAAGGGAGCTTAATGATAAGTTTTATGTGCAATTACCGTAAACTTCTTACCACTTCCTGCAAATGTTTCCTGACCTTTTTTTTAATCTTCAGTTGACTGGTATAAACACTATTCATTTGGATAAAATAAAAAACAAAAATAAAACCCTATTCATTCAGACTATCCATAATTCATTTTACAGATAGGTATGACAGATACTATAAATATCAATGTATGATGCCTTAGCCTATGAACTAATGCCTTCAAAATTGTAAATTTGATCATCATCAACAATGTACTCAATATACCAAGAATAATGGGGGTTACTACATGAGGGCTGCTTCCGGCCTTTTAAATAAAGGTCCAATAACATTGACTTTTGTGAAATTCTCATTCACTACACTGAAATATTCAGGCAATATTAACAACTTCGGAAAAAAAAAATGCCTTTGCCAAATGCCCCATAGATGCAAATTTAAGTAATTACAGTTGTTCCTCTTAACTCTTACTCAATACTGTGATTAATTTCAGATGTGCCAGACTGAAAGCTTTCTGCTGCCAAACTTTCTGAAAGAATGCTCCTTTTAACAGCTGAAAGATATCAAAAGTGAAGGGACCAAAAAGTAGTTTAATTTGGATATGCCTTACAACCCAGTGCTTTAAGTAAAAAGAGCCAACTAGCATAGCATTAATGCTTGTTTTATTTGGAAAGCCCTTGAATTTGGAAAACCACTCTTTTATCCCAAGCTTACTGGGCCATGTCATTTGCTATTGATGATCATCCAAATTTATTCATACTATGATGGCAGAATACTTTTATATACAGTACAATTATGCTGTGCATAAATTCAATAAGATAAGAAAAATGAAGTTGAAATGAATTAATCTTTATGCTTTTTCAAAATCCTTTCCAAACTTTTCTAAACATTTTGTGGGCATCAATAGCAATTTCAATATTCTAATTTAGTTGAAAATTGACCTCATAAAATTACATTTGGATATTCTGGGAATCCTATTATTAGAGATAATTACACTGGAACAGAACAAAATCTGATATTTACATTCAAATTTCAACATTGCATTTACACATAGGTGGAGAGAAACATCATTTAAGAGCAAAACCCATTTTGTTACATAGTAGAATCACTGAAGCACATTTAAAAAATACCCACACGTGGGCCTTCCCTCCAGAGATGCTGGTTTATTTGGTTAGCGCCAGCATCAGTATTTTTTTATTTTACTCTTTCTAAAGATCTATTTATTTTAGAGAGAGACTAAGAGAGAGAGTGTGGGGGAAAGCAGCAGAGGCAGAGGAAGAGGGAATCTCTTCCAGCAAACTCTCCGCTGAGTATGGAGCCCGATGTAGGCCCAGATCTTAGGGCCCTGAGATCATGATCTGAGCTGAAATCAAGAGCCCGATACTTAACTGACTGAGCCACTCAGGTGTCCCATGCATCAGTATTTTTTAAAGGCTTCACCAGGTGATTTTAATTTGCAGTCTGTTTTTAAAACCACTGATCTAGTATTTTCCTTTAAGTCATTGTGGTATGACCCCTATAAAAATTAATAAAATCGTAAGTGCTCTTTCTAGAAGTACAGTGACTAGACCAAAGGAGGTAATCAGAACCACTGCAATAGTCGATGCCCTACTCAGATGACACATGGGAAGAGTGATGTTGACAAAGGAGAAAGAAGCAGGGAGTCACAGAGGACAGGATGATGAGATGGTTGCGAAAACCTAAGATATTTACTTTGGAGAGCAGACTTAGGAAAATTACAATCCGTTGGCATTGCTAACACATGGAGAAAGCATTCAACTTAGTCGATGTTCCTCCAGAAAGCAGAACTAGAGCCAACAGGAAGAAGTTAAGAGGGTAACTTGCATCAGTTCCATACACGGAAAATTCTGATAACAAAAGCACTTCGTCCACAGATGAGCAATCTAAAAATCCTCAAGTAGAGGCCAAGCGATCTGTCCCTGACGTGGGAAGGAGGTTGAACAAAATGATCTTTTCTTTCTCATTGTACTAATAAGCTGAAAGAACATCTTGAAGTTTCGTGAAATTTCTCAAACTGTGTTCTAGTGTTTTGGGAGCTAAAGCAGAAGAAAGAATTGACTACTGGAACTTGGCTGGAGCCAAGGCTCCATAAACTGTTTTGTGTGTGTGTGTGATCACACTAGGTCCAAGATGGCCGCCTGAGCACAGCTCAAGTCTCTGGATGTAGTAACCTAGGGAGAGGTTGGTTATTTTTGTCTTCCAAGATAGAAACCTTGAGATTTCATTTAGATTGCCATTTGACGATTGATTAGACACTTTCCATTTAAGACAGTTCCACTGATTAGCTGAAAACCCTCATGCAGTAAGCTAAGTATAGGTTATGAGTATTGTATGGTAATAGAAATAACATGTTTGTTAAAGAAAAAATATTTAATGACACCATTAAGGTAGAGTAAGGCGAACTTTATTCAGAACCATTGCAAGAGGTACAGGGACCACTGCAGGGGGATGTTGCCATGAGGGGGAGAGACTGGGGTCAACATGGAACACAGCTTGGGCAGTGGGAGTATACAGGTGAGGCGCAGGGTGGAGGTCAACTGATGGAAAATTCTTAAGAGACAACACGGGGGAAAGGAGGAATTCTGGCTAAACCAACCTAACAGAATTCTTGCTAAAGGCAGGCCAGAGCAATCAAACATCCATGGACATAATGACGGATCATTCCAAGTGGAAAGGAGAGTGCTTGCTGTGATGTTAACACTTCGTAAAATCAGCAAGCCACACTGAGCAGGAGGGAGGTCCAAAGGTGGTCATACAAGGACTCATGGAAAATATGATATTTTAAGTGTGGAAAAGATAATATGGCGAGGTGAAAGGGTGAGGGTGGGAGCAGGGCAGAGACTGGGCTACCTAGCTTCTAAGACTGCTTCCAATCCTGAGATTCTATTGTCAGATGAGCAAATTAAATCTCTAAACCCTACAATAACTCTAGGTTTTTATTAATTTATAATCAATACATACCTCAATCCATCTTCTCCAAGCAAAATATGTATCATTTTCTCAAACATGTGATTGGTTTTATTAATCAGGTAAAAAGCTATCTTTCAAAGCCTTGAAACCTTAACGTATAAAGCTTCATTTCTTTCTCACACACATCTGTTGTGGGCCTGGCACCTGTAGAGGCAAACTCCCTTCCAAATAGTGACTCGGGACCCAGACATTTCAATATATATGCTTTAAGGGTCACTACGGTGGGCTCTTAAATGGTTGGCCTTTGGAGTGATCCATACCACTTCTGCTCATAAGCCACGGGCCAAAAGCAGTCACATGGCTCCACCTATGAATGGGAAATCTGGAAGCATATGGAGATTCTGTAAAAAGCACGTGAAATTGTCACAAAAGGAAACCATCATTGAAGATTTAGATTCTGGGCTACAAGCATCTGAGAGTGTATACCAATTAATCATGTCACATAGACAAGCACATATTCTGCACTTCTTGTTCCGTATTCACTTTACACCTTAAAAAATAGTGTAACATTGGGCTGAATATTTGCAAGAAAGTCTGTTGAAGGATGAAACTGAAAAACAGTACACACAACATACTTTCCAAAAATAATAGAATAATCTGACATTTTAAGGTCAAAACAAATGTCCCAAGTTAGTAGACGTGACCCTTCTAATTCATGGCAAGTTAGATGTAGGTTTTTGCCCATTTGTCATATTCTTGTTTTTAAATATAATTAGATTGATTATAACTTCTGAATCTCATTGCTCTCTCCCAAGTTTTTACACACTTGAATTCACTGTTTGTTATCTTTTAAATGTTTCAGATCCACCAAATCCTTAACCAATTTTTTAAAAGATTTTATACCCAGTGAGTCACCCAGGCACCCTTATCTTTAGCCAATTTTAAGTAGTTAAAAATATCTCCTCCATATTTTATAAAAATACTGCGACCCAAATCTGCTTTTTTCAAACTCTTCGTTACATGCAGTCAAGAAGTTTCTAAGTTCTGGATTTTTCTGACATAATCTCCATCACAACTCTCCTACTAAACAATTCATTTTTTTTATCACATTCATACAGGTCCATACTTCTGAAATTATGAAGTTTTAATGCCATTATTCGTCACATTTCTAGGACCACACTGATATTAAAATGGTGCTTGGTCAAAATCAAGGAGCCACACCCAACAGCAGTGCAATCTGTAACCATAGTAACAACCTTAGTTCAGTGAAAATGCACATCAAGGCCACACTCTCCTTGGAGTTTCAAAATGCACTGTTTTCCATTTTTCTGTTTAAAGTGGGATGATAAAATACAGAGATTTTAGTCACTATATAAGCATAATGCTTTTTAAAGCATTTTGTTAAAAACTGAGGATAGGTAAAAACAAATTCATGCAATTCAAAATACTTATTGAAAGTCTAATACACATATGGCCACTAAACAGGTTACTCATGAATTGATCACTCCCTGTCTCAGTTCTTCAGCAGAAAATGCTGAGAATAACAATGAAATCAGTTTATTTTTACAACATCATAGTATATCATTCTATCCAACTTGAGGCCACCTACGTATGTATCCCTTTATTCAAGAACAAACTGTACAATCTTTCTCAAGTCTTCACCTCACGCCTCAAAACCGAAATATACATTATTAAAAACAGATTTATTTTTATTTTTACTCTATCTGTTAAATTCAAAACTCCTATTCCCTTCAGGGATCATTTTGATTCAAATACAATAAAATCTGACATAAAACCAACTCTCCATTACTTATTCACACTTAAGTGTATACTATATGCCAGGCAGTATGCTAGGGTCTAAAACAGAAAAGACTAAATAAGGCCCAATCCCTTTCCTCAAATTGCTTATGACCTTACTGAGGAAAAGGAAAGGTAAATAAACAATGCAGTATGTTAAGTGCTCAGAAAAGCAGGGGCAATTAGAGAGGCAGGATTGGAGATTATCCCCGTTTCAGTCATCTATGGCTATGTAACAAACTACACAGAACTTAGTGACTTAAAACAAGGTTATCTATGTTTCTCATGGTTCTATGGGTCGAATGGGCCTAAAGGGTGGATTTTTCTTGGAGACTCACATGTGGTTGCAATAGGAAGTCAACCGTGGAGACAATAGCCATCTGAAGATTCAGGTGGGCTCATCACATCCAAATAATTCACTCGCGGGTGCCAGATCACACAACAGCCCAGCTACAGCTCTTAGCTAGAGTGCTTGTACATGGCCTCTCCATGTGGCATGGGCTTTCCACAGAATGGCACCTGGATTCTAGAGGGAGCGTCCTAAGAATGAATATTCCAAGACAGCAAAGCTGCAAGTTCTCTCATGACTCAGCGTCACAGAAGACCCACCCAGATTCAACGTGGGAGGGAACAGGACAAAGCTATAAATCCTGTAGGTCATGGCTCATTGATGACCACCTTTGGAGACTTGCTATCACAGGTACCAAATCATTCAGGTTTCAGTAATACATATTTTTTTTACATTTCCTTTTCTCTTACCTCACAGAAGATCAACAGAGAAGCTGTCCTGAGACAATGTGGAAATCAATGGAGTCACTCTAGAGTTAGAGGAGGAACATCTGAATTCAGTCAAGCAGCCAGGGCACAGGGTAACCCAATGGAAGGAAAGATGATGGAGAGGATGTGTGGTCAACATTTGAATAGAGAGCTGGAGTAAATTAGCACTATTTTAGTATACCTCCTGTCAACAACTTCAGCAGGAACACATTTCATTAATCCTCAAAAAGCCAAAACAGAGATTATTAACTTTCACAGTTTGTCTGAATCACTCAAATTCTGTCCCCATTGCAGCCCTTACTAGCCCTTTGCTGATTATAAAGAAAAGAAAATCATTGTGATTTATCTTTGCCTACCATGAAGTTTTTAAAAATGTATTTACATTTACAATTAAACTCCCTGGAACTGTTCTAATGTAAGGTATTTTGTCTACTCAAAACCAACTACTGTAGCAGCTGTAGTTGAGTCTGATCGTTTCTACACTGATTTTATTATTCATCTAGGCCCATATTCCATAGTGAACGTAGATTAGCAGTTTACAAAGTAGGTTAAAAAAATAGAAAACAAATAGGGGCGCTTGGGTGGCTCAGAGAATTAAGCATCTGCCTTTGGCTCAGGTCATGATCCCATTGTCCTGGGATCTAGCCCCCCACTCCTGGAGGACCACCCCCTTGAGCGCCTACTTGAACCCCAGGTAATCTGCTTCTCCCTCCGCTCCTCCCCCTCCTCTCCGACTCCCTTCCCTTGCTCATGCACACTCTCTCTCACACATGCATTCTCTCTTTCTCAAATAGATAAACAAAATCTTAAAAAAATAGAAAACAAATTATTTCCTCAGTACTAACTGAAAATAATGCTGGCTATCCTTTATTTCAGAATAAGATATCTAATTCTCTTTAAAATATTGTACTATATTACCAAAATAAATAAGAACTTCCCCCCAAATCATCCAATGTTATCATTTTTATTTATATTAGCCTTTAAGAAAAAATTTGAAAGTATAAAAAAAATTAAGGTTCCTGCTTTTTGTATCAATTTTGGACTCTACTAGTTATCTACATTGACCACAAGATGGGGCTGTGATGTCACAATTTGGCAAGATTTATAAAATACATAAAGACAGATAAAAATAATTTAATAAAGCAAAGTTTAATAAGCTAATCTCATGTTTCAAATATGCATATATTTTCAATTAATCAATTATCCAATCTCTAATGCTCAGCAAAGGAAAATCACACTGTAATTTGTCCATTTCTCACTCGGGAGTTATTGAGCTTTTTTCAAACGCAAAATTCTCCTTTGTAGGTGTAAAATTATATATAACGACGTGATTTCTTTAAGGATTCTTGCCACCATTTCACACTGCATTTTTAAAAGTTACTGAAATTAAATCAGTGTTAAGAAAAATGTCTTTTAAAAAGACTTTAAGAAGAGCCATCTATACCCCAATGTTTATAGCAGCAATGGCCACAGTCGCCAAACTGTGGAAAGAACCAAGATGCCCTTCAACGGACGAATGGATAAAGAAGATGTGGTCCATATACACGATGGAGTATTATGCCTCCATCAGAAAGGATGAATACCCAACTTTTGTAGCAACATGGACGGGACTGGAAGAGATTATGCTGAGCGAAATAAATCAAGCAGAGAGAGTCAAGTATCATATGGTTTCACTTATTTGTGGAGCATAACAAAGAACATGGAGGACATGGGGAGATGGAGAGGAGAAGGGAGTTGTGGGAAATTGGAAGGGGAGATGAACCATGAGAGACTATGGACTCTGAAAAACAACCTGAGGGTTTTGAAGGGGCGGGGGGGGTGGGAGGTTGGGGAACCAGGTGGAGGGTAATAGAGAGGGCACGTATTGCATGGAGCACTGGGTGTGGTGCAAAAACAATGAGTACTGTTACGCTGAAAATAAATTAATTAAAAAAAAAGACTTTTAAAATTACTAAGCACAAATAAGTTCATTCCTCATCACAAATCTACATGAAATTTTTTTCTCCTTTTCTATCCCTTAATTCTTTTTTTGTAATCTAATATAGTTGACCCTTGAACAACACAGGTTTGAACTGCACGCATACACTTGGTGAGGTTTTTTTCCATACCGTACTGTAAATGTATTTTCTTTTCCTTACGATTCTCTTAATAACATTTTTTAGATTTTCTTTAGCTTACCTATTGTAAGAATATAGTACATAATACATGTAACAAAAAGCACGTGTTGGACTTTATATTATCAGTAAGGCTTCCAATCAACAGGAGGCTATTAATAAATTTGAGAGGAGTCAAAAGTTACACACGTATTTTTGACGGTGCAGGGAGTGATGGTAGGAGGGTGGTCTGGGTGCCCATAACCTCTGCATTGTTCAAGGGCCAACCCGTAGTTACTTTGGGGTAAGGATGATTTGAAAGAGACCATATTTTCTTTATGTTATATATGGCATGCATGATCTCTCCATATCATCTGTTAAAACTTCTTTTAAGTTGATTGTGTGTTTTGTATTGTTAAATAGGTCAAAATTCCTTTCCAATTTTCAAAAGATTATATTCAGATTTCTCAGTTAACGATTTTTCAGTAGAGACAAAACAGCATGCCAAAATAATGTTACTTGATTTAGTAAAGAAGCAAGCACCACCACCTCAAAAATCAGCGAAGAAACTATTTTCACATGAAGTGTTTTTTGTGTTTGTTTGTTTGTTTGTTTTTAAGATTTTCTTTATTTGAGAGAGAGAGCAAGTGAGCACAAGCGAGAGGCCACAACCAGGGGGAGCAGCGAGGAAGAGAGAGAAGCAAACTCCCCACTGAGCAAGGGGCCAGACAAGGTCCTGGAGCGGAAGGTAACAGCTTAATTGACGGAGCCCCCAGAAGCCCCCCACATGAGTATATTCTAACCTATTTTAATATATTAACAACGATACAAAGATATAATTTAATCTTTTTAAAAAAGCTGTCAAGAAAAATTTAGATTTAGAAAGTCCTCACATCCCTAGAAAGATGTATATTCATCTTTCCAATTTTTCTAGTTCCTTTTATTAGAATAATTAAGCTACATCGTACTTTGCTTGTTAAAGCATGTCTACATGTAGTTTTCTACTCTTTTCACTACTTATTTGCATTTCTCTTCAAATTTCATCCAAAATTCATTGCTATCTTTAAAGAGTTTTATACATTTTCCCCTTTTTTCACCCCAAGGGCTTCTTCTTAAGAAAGAGTTATTCTTAAAGAAGTTTGTACCTTGCTATTCTGAAAGACCACAGGAAAAATGTGCTCTTTGACAAAGACTGCTTTCATGAAGTCTTAAACACTTTAATTTCCCAAAATAGTCAACATCTAGTCAAAGAGGGCTATTTGCTGAGACTGACTTTCGGCTGTGACTAAAAATTTTATCTGGCTTTTCCTGCAACTTGAAGAGATCTGTTGAATAGACTACTCCATATTCCAAATAAATGACAGGCCCCAAAAATGTCATATAAGATGGACTGTAGGGCTTAGCAAGCAGAGAAATTAATAAGTGCCGATGTCAGACAAGAAAATGGGAGTGAAGGAATATATAAAAAGATTCTGCCATTAGGATGGACAGAATGGACTGAATTCATATGGTAATAGTTTTCCTTATTTTAATGCTGTAGAGGGGTATTTGATCTCTTCAGTAATTTACTAACACAAGTAAATTATTAGTATTTTTCAAAAATGTAGCAGGATCAAGAAAATTAATATACTAGACTACTACTAAAGCATCTGTATTAAGGAAAAATATTCACATTAATTCTTATGCATACTCAGAATTAGGAAAAAAGCCACCAATATAAGCATTTAAAGCTCTCTGGGAATACATATATATACACACACACACAGACACAAACATGTACCCGTAAACACAAATAGTTACTATTGACATCAATACACTTCAAATAGTTACTATGGACATCAATATACTTCCACTTATTCAAATTAAATTAGTTATAGGAATTTTCCCCTTTTCTTTCTACTGTTTTTTCTTTATATTTAACAATTAATATACAAATATATATCCACAGTAAAAGATTTCAGTTCCACAAAACACTAAAAACAGCAAGGGTATGATCTAGCAATTCCATTTCTGGGAGTGTATCTGAAAGAAAATCATTATCTCAAAAATCAACCTGTACCCTCATGTTCGCTGTAGCAGCATGATCTATAACAGCCAAGACATGGAAACAAGTGTTCACAGGTGGATGAATAGATTTTTTTAAATGTGGTATATATGCAAGGGAATATTATTCAATCTTAAAAAGGAAGGAAATATTACCATTTGTGACAGCATGGACAAGACTTGGGGGCATTATACCAAGTGAAATAAGTCAGAGAAAGACAGAGACTACCTATCACGTACATGCACAATCTAAAAAAAAATGAACTAATAGAAACAGGAGAACAGATAGGTGGTTGCCAGAGCTGAGTTCTCCATACATCCAATCCTACCTATTTTACATCTTTCCAATTTGCTGGTCTACCTATGGGAATTTTTCACACTTTCCCTCACTAATAATGAATTGTTCTTTTTAAAATTTCATATCATTTCAGGAAGACTGGGACAAGAGGGAAGATAGAAAATGCTATTGACTGCCTTGATCCAATTTCTGAAAACAAAACATGAGATTAAAATAGTTACTATAGGTTGCCACAGATATGAACCACAACTGAAAAGAACGAGGATCGAGCAGATGTCTTTCTTCTTAGGTATACAAGGTTTATGCTGTATTATTATGCTGGCTTGCACTGTTTTTTTATAACTAGAGTCTGCTCTGATTGGCTGACATCCATGACATACCAGTTGTTACATATTTAGAATACCATCCTTGAAGTATAGAAATGTAATTCAAAAATAATAACATGTCTCTTCAACAAAGTTGATGGGCTATAGGAATTAACTTTGAGTATTAAGTGCCACCAAAGAAGAGAAAAGAGATAGAACCCAACTTCCTTATTTCCTAAGTCAATCATCCAGTAATCATAATCTTGTGCTTGGAACAACTGCTCAGTGCTTGGAACATTGCATGGCCCATAGTAAGGACTTGTAAAACACCACTGAATACATAAAATACAATGGAATATTACTTATCTGTCAGAAAGGTTGAATACCTACCATTTGCATCGACATGGATGGAACTGGAGGGTATTATGCTAAATGAAATAAGGAGAGAAAGACAATTATCATATGGTTTCACTCATATGTGGAACATAAGGAATAGTGTGGAGGACCACAGGGGAATGGAGGAAAAACTGAATGGGAAGAAATCAGAAAGGGAGACAAGCCATGAGAGACTCTGGGCTCTGGGAAACAAACTGAGGCTTACAGAAGGGAGGGAAGTGGAGGGATGGAGTGACTGGATTATGGGTATTAAGGAGGGGACGCGTCATGATGTGCACTGGGTGTTACACGCAGGTAATCAATCGGTGAACACTACATCAAAAACTAATGATGTACTATATGCTGGCTAGTTAAACATAAAATCATCCCCCTAATAAAAGTGATCTGAAGAGTCAATAAATAAATAAACAAATACATCACTGAATAGATAAATATGTATTGAATGAATGTTTTGTCTCGATTTCTTCACTTGTAAAATAGACTAGATCAATCCCTAGTCATTATGAGACCGAAGATATTACAATTCAATTCATAATTCAATAAGTAGAGTTTTCATTAAGTCATAATATTAGTAAATATACCAATCAAAATGAAAAAATCATAGCTTATTACATCTAGATACTCTTTTAGGACACTCCCATCATACATTCTCTTCTAAAGATAAATCACCAGTAATAAAGAGACCAACAGAAACTTATTTTAAATTATTTTATTTTTCATAATTTTCTAACACATAGTGTTAGAAAAATGAATTTTGGCACCATGACTTAGAACTTTTTTCAAGTTTAACCTTTAAATTAAAAACAGTAGCTATAATAAGTATATTTAAACCTCACTCAGAGAAATGGTGAAAAACCAAGTCACAAATTTTTTGTGCTGGGGAATTTTTTTTAAAAACGGGATTAAGAAAATGTAACAAAAAGAGTAGGAAGGACAAAGTGGAGACTATGCTGGAAAGACAAAAAGGTAAATAACCTTCTCTAAAAAAAGAATAATGAGGGAGACAAGGGGCAAAGAGAAGAAGAAAGGCTCACCAACTTTATTTTCCTGATATAAAATTCAAGTACTTAACAAAGTTTTTTAAAAAATTATAAAATGCTACTACTAATCTTGTGAAATTTTCTTTTTCTTCATTATTTTCTAGAATTAAAATCAAAAGCCTGTTTTGACTTAAGGACACTTGGTGATCTTAAGTTTATATTTGATATAATTTACAAAATGGAAAGGCTTGAAAACTTTCCTAAATCTAATACCTACTCAATATAATCCACCTTGGAAAATTAATCTGAAGGAATATAGGGTTTGATTTTTAATACAAATGTAACAAAAAAAAAATCTGTCTAACAATCTAAATAATGTTTTCAACTGGTTCTAAACCTCAGTTGTATTCTGTACCAAGTTTCTTGAAGAAAAACGTTGTGTAATATTTACTGTTCTTTGTATTCCTTCAGTAACTACTGTAAAAGGTACCTGTATAGGTCATCAAAAAAGTACTTACACAATTAGTTGCATACAAATTCAGTTATAACTCCAGTTTTCCAATGTTTTAAAAATCGCCAATTTTCACTTATATTCACTTTGCTCATATGTTAATAAATAAAATCCTTCCCATGCTTTTTTTATAATAAAATACCATGTCTCTTGTCACTTGTACATTTATAGATGAGTATTTTATCAATTGAAACACAAATCCAGAATACTGTCGTTATTCTCAGAGACAGTAAGGCATAGAAATAAATATTTGTTTTTACTTTTTCTTTCTTTTCTTCTTCAATCTGTGTTTTAAGGCTCAGAGCAGACATTAAAAAATATCAAACAATTTTTTACAAAAAAAGTTTTTCAAATGTTTGGCCCAAAGTGAAGTTGTTCTATTGAAGTTATTTAAATATTCCTCTCATCTTCTCAAGCACAACTTCAAAGACATGTTCGTCCAGTCCAAAAGAAAATTCAATTCAATGAGAAGCAAATAACTTAGGGGTCTATAAATGACACTGCAATGTATCTTGTTCCATTTTTAACAGGAAGTCCTTCATGCAAATGTGTGAGTCTCCCTGGATGCATGAAACTCCAGCCTTTTCTGGGTGATTCAATAGAGCAATTGTACCTTAGAAATTTGCATCCGCCTCCCTAAAAGAGATGGAACAAATAAATGTATCAGCTTATTATGTTTAATTTTTAATCTTTGGGAAAATTCAAATTATGCCCACCTAACCAGAATCTAAAAAAAAAAAAAAAAGACAAAGGCCTTCTCGTGAACGTAAATTTATGATTTCAAAATGTCAAAAATCAAAGCCGTAATTACCTGAAAATCTTCTCCCACATTATTGAGTGCAATGTTGATAGTAAATGTAGAAGCATCATGATGAGGACGAAGAGAGCGCTGTCTTTCAGGGGAGTATTTTACTACAAAATTCAATAGTGCAAACCCCTAAAAGAGCAAAGTAAACCAATGGATTTGTTTATCAATAAAAATATAAAATAGCACATTTGTGTAAAAACGAATAGGAGGTAGACGGGGGGAATGGGAAGATAACTACCTTCGTGTAATAACCTGCAAAGACCTTCAGTGTAACGGGCGCAATAAACTCCCGGATAAAATGAAGCCATACATTCTCCAGATCAATTTGCTTCATGTGGATATCATCGGTTGGGACATTTTCATAACCACCAGATATACGGCTATCCTAGAAACAGCATTAATGATGTCATAAAGTGTGGTCCACATGCAATTCACATTTATATTACCTTGGATTTTTTTTTTCAACCACAAGATCATAACAGACAATAAAAATAACAATTGTTCAATTATGGTGTACCATCTGCTTTAATTGCAAAACTAGCAAAATAATATATATAAATGTTATATAACATGGCATTGCAAATGTATCAATGATGAAGCAAAGTTGGGCAGAGTCAGTAGACTCCTTTTTCACTTAATATATATGGGCGGTCTGACTATAAAGTAAATAAAACATATTTCTAAAGCCCTCCCATGCCTCCTAAAAACTTGGTTTTTTACAGTAACCCTTCAGGCAGTCTAAGCTACTTGGCCAACAAAGATTCTGCTTGTCTGCCCTTTGAATCCCCTACCACTGAAAACAAGCTTTCCCTGCTATGTTCCCCACTTCAATTTTATGATACCCAAATTCCTTCCATGATTGCTTTTTATTATCCTACAACTTGCTGACTTCAAGTTCTTCCTCATACTTTGACCTTCTGTCTCTCTGGTCAATTGACTAGCTAGAATATGAAGTTGAGCAGAGGCAGTAATATTCCAGAGTATTCCCCTAGAATTCCTTGGTATTGTTAAGGAACATGCAGGCATCTGTGGATACTCTGAGGAAAAGAAACACACTGAAACAAAACCAGCAATACTTCCTGCCAAGCCTTTGATACTGAATATAAATGCAAAACTGAATCACACCAATGGCACTCAAACAGATTTTTTCTACCAATGTTTACCCACCCACAAAAAGCTTTGGCAGTCAACCAGATAAACTTTGTCTCAGTACTTTCACTATAGCTCACTGTGAAAATGGAGAGAATAGGAAGTGGCCCTGGAGAAGACCAATACCACACAATAGACATAAATTACCTTACCATTCCAGCCTGGAAACACTGACCTTTAGAAACCATCCAGTGTAATTACATACATAAAGGACAACCTGAGGCCAGACAGATTAAATGCTATCAGAGTTCTCCTTACAGCCTTGTCAGCCTTGCATTTAGGTCCAAGAGTCAGAGATACATGACAAAACAGGTATATCCCCTCTGTCTAAATACATCTACCCCTGCATCTATCCCATATACACATTATAGTTCTTTGTGTGAAATTACCACTTACATGATGTTTCCCCCCAGACCACTGGCCATAATGCTCCATTTCTTCCACCAATTCGTCACAGGCTTTTTCAGAAAAGATGGGAAACCAAAAGACATCGGGACAAGGCTATAAAACAAGGCATCATCATGAAGAGAATAATATTTCTGTCTCTTAAGTAATAAATGGCATTTCAAAAGTAACAGGATGGAATATTCAATATTCATCTCAGATGCCTTTTTAAGAGGTTTGGCCAATATTACTGACATTACTGTTATAAATAATAGTAGCTTTTCTTTAATGCTAAGACTTTTTTCTTTTTTTGCATTCTACATCTGTAAAATCAAGACAGATCCTAGTCTCACATTTGACCAGGCAGCCACTGATACAGCTGTAATGCTACAGTCTGCCTTACCTTGTGTGTACGGGTACATCTGTGTGTGTACACATATGCACACCCATGTACCTCGTGTTGCACTTGAGTTGATTTGCCCTTTGAAATGTTTTCTAAATAATTTATACTACAATTTGCCATTGAAATGAAAGTTATTTTGTATACAAGGCTCTATGACATGTGATAACATCTATACCTTAATAAGTCTAAATTAGCTCTTCCAATATGTATAAAATAAAAAATTTCTAAATGACTAGACAATTTTGTGTCCTAGTTTAAATGGCAGTATCCTTATTCTTTCTCATAGTACACAAAATAACAGCATCTCAGAATCAAAGATGCCTTACATTCTCTGAAATAAGCTATTAGCAACAGTTTGGAACATTTAGAGTTCATTTTTTTTTTAAAGTATCTTTGAAAAAAGACTCCTGAAGTTCAATTTCTTTCAAAGATAAACTTAATGAATGAAGCCTACACCAGAGATTTGCCAAGGATTCTTTATTTTCTGTGGTTTGAGACAAATACAACATTTGGAAGCATCCCCCAAAAAGGGCAAGATCTTAAAATTATTGTTCAATTCCATGTTCTACATTTTTACAACTACATGACCCTTAAGGCTATAACATTTGTAATTAAGCCACATGATTTTTACACATGATGGTTTCACAACCATCACAAAAACAAAAATGGTTTTACTTTCACAACATCCTTTGCTAAAGCCATATTGCATTAATATTGTTCCCTTCTGGAAAACAAGGCAAAAGTGCCTTAAATAGCATAGTAATTATTAATACAATTATTAATACAAACCTGTTCAACTATGTTTTCGGTGAAAATCTTTGAATAATCACGGTTTATATACTTCTCCTTCCAGTCCTACCAAAAAAAATTAATTGCACAGATTAAAGCAAATACCTTTTTATAAGTAATAGAAAACCCAAAGATGATGCATTTTAGAAATTGCTCAATTTATAAATGGTACATGTACTAGACAAAAAAGGAATTTTCAGAAATCACAGTTCATGTTTTTTAAACATAGTCTGAGTCTGCATTTGTTCACATCCTTCTATGAAAATCAAATTTTTATTTATGAAGTTATACTTCAAGATTTTAAAACCTGAGTAATCTTACAGCTATTAGATTTACATACTGTATTTTATGCATATACACAGGGATAGGTAAATATGTGCTTAAAAGTTAATGATAACAAAATCCTATCAACAAATACTAATAAAATTAGCAAATTAACAAACTAAGGTCTTACATATATATACTTTAGTGGTGAATTACTCTAAAATAATTTTGATTTTAAATATTATTTCAAAATTTTCTCTTCACTTCAGCTTTTAATATGTATCAAGGAATGATCATGGATTACTAACATTTTCATTTCTTTTAATTACTGAAATTAAGATATAGAACCATACATTGAGAAATAGCTTCTCTTCATGCTAATTTAGGAACCTGATTCTTTTCTTTGATACATGACACCTGAACCACATACTAAGATATCTCGGTTTTTGTCAACATCGGCTAAGGAATCCTTTTCCTTGGTCAAGTGTTTAATTTAAAAACCACATATTTAGAGGGTATATATGAAAATATGGAGTGATTTAGTATCCAGAAAGATATCTTCTTAAATGTATTTAGACATGTTTAACAAACTTTTAATTTTCTCTTTACCAAGTACAAAGGGAGCCAGGATGGAAGAACTGAGGTATAGACTCAAAATAATTCCAAACAAAATATGTTGCAGAAAATATGTGTCTGAAATACATCTTTTGAGATCAGATTTCAGAGAGGCCCTGATAATTTATACACCATTCTTAGTTTTGCACATCTTTGCCTATATGCAGATATTTTTAATATGAAAGAACCAAAGTTATCTTCTAATTCTTTAGTACATTTAATTTATACATAGTATATAATTATAAGAATCAAATTATTGCATTATCTCATTAATCCCTTTAATAGTGGTTATTTTCTGATTCCAGAATATGGTGGGAAATTAGAAAAAAGTCATTCATAACATTTCAGAATCTTTAAGTATTTTTTTCCTATGCATCATTATTGATTTTTTGAAGTAGAAGGAAAAAAAATCCCTAAGATCTTACAGTAAGGCATTAACTTCTCATTTTAGGCTACCTTTAAAGTATCATTAAACAAACTATGACTTTACTCATTGCTTAGAAATTCTGATAATAGGGGCGCCTGGGTGGCTCAGTGGGTTAGGCCGCTGCCTTCGGCTCAGGTCATGATCTCAGGGTCCTGGGATCGAGTCCCGCATCGGGCTCTCTGCTCGGCAGGGAGCCTGCTTCCCTTTCTCCCTCTCTCTCTGCCTGCCTGTGATCTCTCTCTCTCGCTGTCAAATAAATAAATTAAAAAAAAAAAAAAAAAGAAATTCTGATAATAGGACAATCGTCAAATGGTTTGCTATGGGACATCCCTCAGGAGGCATTATCCATCAGGCTAATTTAACAAAACAAAACGAATCCATGGAAAGAAAAGCAGTTCCTATTTACTTCTGATGTTTTTCTTTCATATTCTCCAAAGATATGAATTCTGACACAAATGTCTACAATTCAGGATATAATTTGGGACATTTTTTCAGGAACTAATATTACCCAAGAAATAATTCTATTCCTCAAAATAACCAAGAGACTCAGTGCCAAAGTAAAATATGTAATCCCATCCTCACCATTTTAAAAAGCCTCTTTTTAATTACACTCCTGTGAAAGATTAAGATATATAGCTAAGGTGAAATGAAAATACTTTTAAAATACAAAAATATCAGAAGACATTCTTTTTCTATTGAAGAGAGTCTTCAGAGAGCACTAAATTTACTATTCCTGGATGTCAACTATTCCTACAAAATAAAAGACAATTCTGATCAGGTGGCTAGAGTCCTTGTAATTTAAAATTTTTACTATGGACAAGGGGAAAACCATGAACAGTAGCATTACAGAGATGATTACTAAAGAGAGTATTTTCACTTGAATACATGTTCCAAATTTATTTGGCTCCCGTAAAACAAAAAAAGGAGTGAATTCTTACACGATTCAAATCTTTAAGATATGAAATAATTTTAGAGTTAGAAGGTAATAATTTCTTCAACCTCAGACTTTCGATATATGCTGAATCCCCTTACTCTGCAATCTTCTCTGGCTGTCTTTGGCATACATTCACAAACTTGTTATAAAAAAATAAATAAAATGATAAAATAAAATGTATGTTCCCATACTAACTTCTTGAATTCTCTTCTTGAAAATCAAAACATAATATTGTCATATGTGAGCTATTTGTAAACAGTTTTTCTGAAATTACAATTAAAAATTTTATAATGCTTTTGAATATATAAAACAAGTACTGAGAAAAACCATAGAAACTGATAATTCTTTTACCCACATCTAATATATGTCTTAATTAAAAAAAAAAAATTCTTGGGGGGTGCCTGGGTGGCTCAGTGGGTTAAGTCTCTGCCTTCGGCTCAGATCATGATCTCAGGTCCTAAAATGGAGCCCCGCATTGGGCTCTCTGTTCAGTGGGGAGCCTGCTTCTCCCTCTCTCTCTTTGCCTGCCTCTCTGTCTACTTGTGATCTCTCTCTGTCAAATAAACAAATAAAATCTTTTAAAAAAATTCTTGGGAAAGACAAAAGAATAAATTATTACAAAAAGTTTAAAAAAAAGAAAAATTTTTTAAAAATTTAAAATTCTCAGTCAAGAAATATAATTGTATCTTTTAAAGAATAATATAAATAATAATATTTTAAATTATTTTATTTTTAAAAAGCACAATTAATTATATTTCTTAAGCTGCTTTTTAAACTTTAAAACTTTTTAAAGCCTCTTACCACATTTTCATATTATTAACCCAACTGATATCCATTTAGAGTTATAGGAAAAGAAGAAATGAATGAAGTTGAGTATGAAATACTTACCACAGGATTTTCAAAAATCTGCCAGAGGTCATTGTTATAATGGGAAGTATTGTAATTAGCAGTTGATAAAAGTCTTCCAAATTCATGTCTATTAGAAATGTACATAAACACACCCTATGTGCCAAAGAATAACAGTATTAACAATCTTACAGGAAAATACAAGAAAATAAACTTAACCATAGGAAAAATATAAATGAGATATTAATTTCAACTTTCATCTTTCATTCCTAAACATGCATTTTTATTTTTCATATAAAACATGCATGATTTAAAATAAAAGAAATAACATTTTTATTAATTATGGATTCAGACACCACATAAAACTAATTGATAGCACTGACACTCAACTGAAAAAAAGAAGAGGAAGAACGACTGTTTTTGTCCCTTTCTCTTTGATCCTAGATGTAGACATCGAGGGAAAAAAATCCTGTTTGAAAGCAGAAATATTTTTGAGACACCAAAGTGCAATGAATTGTACCTCTTTTGGCTTCTTTCCCTTTCAAAGAAAATGTCATATTTTTAAACAAGAATTCAAATGTCAGTATTATTTCATCAGACTATGTCATTCTTTTTATTGTCCTTACGTTTAAAAACTGAACATAGAAATTACTTATTCATTAAAGGCAGCTAAAGAAAACCAGTCTCATTCCCTTGCCCCAGACCAAATAAATGTGGCAAACACCACTATGGTAAGTTTGTTTCTTTTTGTACCTGTTTTAATGATAAAAGGGTTAGTTATTAATAAAATATAAAAATAATGAAGAGTACCCCAATCTCATTGTAGTCAAGATGTACTTTATACTTACTCCTATGTTTTCTTCCCCTTAAAAAAAAAACAAAACAAAAAAAAACTAGAAAAACTAGTAAAAGGGACTTGGGTTTAACTTTCTCATTCATCAATCACAAAATATGAATCGGCCCAAAGAACTAAGAGTTGAATATCACAATTATGATACTCCAACACACAAAACATACACACATATACAAATTAAGAACCAATGAATACCAACATTTTACCGGGCTAAATGGAAAGAAGACTCTTAAAGAAACTTTACTGGTAGGCAATATACCATATTTAATATTAATTAAATAAACAAAAACAAATAAAAATAAATAAAAATAACACCTTTGGGGGGCTGAGCATTTGGAATGTTTCCGGAGTAGGGGAGTCTTTTTCCCTTTGTAAAGTCTAAAATGAAGAGAAGCATTGGGTAAGTTGACCTGCACACCCACACTCTCTCAGGTAATCTTAGGTAAATAACATTAGCAGCCCTTGATCAAAAGCTGACATTCTGAAATGTCCTTCATAGACAACATGCATAACAAGCAAAGCTTATAGCGCACACAAAGAAACAACTCCAGCCCCCCCCCCCCTTTTTTTGGTCAAACATAAATCCAAGCTCATTCCTTAGTAGAATTGTCATTAGACACAAAATTAAGACAAAGGAAAAAATGTGTAAGAGAGGCCATTCCAGGATGCGCTGTTGAGTCAAATTAGCAGAACATGAGCACAAATTACAATCACAAGTACTGAAGATACTCGATATAACAATGCACACAGGTTTGTGGGAAAAAACAAATATACTCAAACAATACATGCCTTATTAAACTAGAAAGAAATACTTGCCAACTTTTCTGATTTTTCCCCAAATCACATCTGCTTATATAAATTTGAGTAAAATAACCCAATCACTTCTAAAATAGAAAATCATAGAAACATGTTTTGAAACATTTACACATTTTGAAAAACAGACTATTTTCTATAATCACTGAAGTTTTAAAATGAAAGTACATTTGTAGAATAGCAATGTATCATTACTTTTCACACAGATGAAATATACTACATATCCCAATCCCTCTCTCAGTTTAGTGGTAAAGAACTGCCTTGAGGAGTGTGCAGTTTATAATAATAAAGAGAACTGACATTGATTTCAGAACAAAAGTCTGTTCTTCTTAAATGTGTAAATGATTATTTCACCCTAGGTCAGTTTTCCACTATGAAATTTCATATGGAAGTGAAGATGAATTCCTAAAAATGCAAACTGATTTAATGGGCACCTGGGTGGTTCAGTTGGTTAAAAATGCTTTATATTTAAGCATTTGTAACTGATTTATAACAAATCCATGGATTTGTTACAAATCCATGTTTATGACTGAAATCTTTCTGTTGCTTATGAATTAGCCTAAGCACGGAACCTAATACTTTCCAAGCTATTTCTACAGGTAAATGTTCACAAATTATCTCCATAACAGCTCCCAATTTTTCAACATGGAACCAAAAAAATTGGCAAGTACTTACAAATTAGAAAGAAAAGGGACATCAAAACACAATGACACATCAACTGGTAAAGCAAGCCATTTTATAAGAACATTCATGCAAGCCATCATTGTATACCCTACCATTTCTCTAGCATTTCGGCACAGAGCCATATCAGGATCCAATTTATCACGAACAAAATAGTTCCTTTCATTCATCTCTGAACGAAGCGTCTTTCCCTTAATTAAGTACACATTAGCCATGTATGGGACATTCCATATCCCTCTGAAAGTAAAGACAAGACATTCCAAAATACCACAAATAAAAAAATATTTAAAGGTTTATTTTTATGTTCTCAAAAAACATGCCTTGTATGTTTTAAATTTTGTATAAATAAAGCATTGAATCAAATTACATGCAAATGCAAACACATGTAATGATATGTAACATACACACACACAGATGACATTACTTGCTATATACTACAGAATAAATCACTATCTCCCTACATAAACTTCATTTTAGGGTTATCTGTTTAGAATTTTGGCTATAATCTTTCACTTCATTTATTAGAGTATAATATTGTTAAATAGAAAGAGCTTCCATTTAGGATCAAGCAGTTTGGCAGCAAAGATAATCACATACAACCTGTGGTGTGCTAGAACTAGCTCACACTGACTCCCCAGAGCACTTAGCTATGCTCAATGACTTCATCTTGGAAGCTTGAAATCAGTTATGGCAGAAGCATTTACACCACAGAAATTGGCAAACACTACAAATCAGGGCAACCCTCAACCCCAAGATCCAGTTGTGAGACCCTTACCAGCACACCACTGAGTAAAGCCTAAACTTCTCCTAAAATATATTCTTTTGAAATTCACTAAACCATCTCAAATTTCTTGAGAAAGAGAAGATATG
The DNA here is from genome assembly GCF_922984935.1 of Meles meles. NCBI lineage: Eukaryota > Metazoa > Chordata > Mammalia > Carnivora > Mustelidae > Meles > Meles meles. The sequence continues at coordinate 90,441,299 of NC_060069.1, read as the reverse complement.
AAGAAATAGAGCTAGAAGTACGTGAGGGGTGGGAGATACTTATTTTGTCCTTCATTCTTCCCCACATTTGTCTTTTTACTCTAAAAGTGACTCATTTCCTAAGAATAGTGAGTAAGGTTTCGCCAGAAGGCATATAGGCCTGTTGCTTTTAGGAAACAGAAAAGAAAGACTTTGACCAAGGAAATGTAGTTAGATATTAAAAGGAATATGATTTCATTTTGTTTTGCTAGATGAACCTCAAGGGAAATAGCCATAAAAGATACACAGTGTATCATCTGAACTCAGAAATTTGTCATTGGCAGAGTATGCAGTATCTCAGTTTTGAAGAAATGCACACAGACACGCATACCCGTGTGCATACATGTCATAAGATGTCATTCCTTCATGTAGCTTTTGGACACGAAGTGCATTTTTGTATAAACTAGATCAAAAACCTCTCCAATGTTCTTTTCCTTATACTTTAAACCACAGTGACAAAAGACTGTGCAAAATATCACGAGTGCCTAAAGCAACTTAAAGGAAACATTAATTCTGTATTCTACTTCTGTGAACCCTTACTTATTTCGGTTATACCCACAGACAATATCAGGCATTTTGTCTACACAAATCATCCCAGAGACAATCAAATATTTTGAAACAACAGAGTAAGATCTGAACAGTGTTTTCTCAGCTAATTGCAGCTAAAAAAAGCTTTTATCATATTATTCAAATCTACTATCACTATTTTCACAACTAAAACATCTTTTTAATACTCAAATATTCATCAAAAAGTATGTGGGGCTTTTATTCTAAATTTAGAGGCACATATCTTTAGTCATGAAAGAATGTTTTCCTTTTTTAATTGGGCTGATATATCTGAGAAATTAGGCAAAGCCTTTAACATCTCAGTCACTCTGGTTCATCATCTGTATGAAGAGAAAGGACAACATTCCACTTTATTACTACCTTAGCAAAAAAAATTATTTCAATTCTGATTATCTTTCAGTCTAAAAATATCAACTGTTGTCTCTGAAATAAATATCAAGTATAGGTAGCAAGTACATTCTTTTCAAATTCTAGAAATGGAAATCAGATATTGGTGAAGAAATTGATCTTTAAAGCAGAATATTAGCTATGTTACATAGAAAACTCTTGCAGTAGGAAATGTTAGAAGGTAAATCATTGCTTTTGGTATTGATTTTGTTTATTCACTTGTAATTTTTTTTTTAATTTTTTAAAATTTTATGTCTTTATTTGAAGAGAGAGAGACTGCGAAGAGGGAATACAAGCAGGGGGAGTGGGAGAGGGAGAAGCAGGCTTCCTGCTGAACAGGGACCCACCCCTATTCCACCCATGCAGGGCTTGATCCCAGGTTCCTGGGATCATGAACTGAGCCAAGGCAGAGGCTTAATGACTGAGCAACTGGGGTGGGGTGGAGGGTGGGGGAGGTGCTGTTCACTTGTAAATTTTAAAAGCCATCAAAATAACTTTCATCCTGGCTTCATCCTGGCCAATAGATGAGCTAAATGAAATTCCTTTTCTAAACTTTTAACTAAATAATATTAGTCTTCTGACACTGTCTCATGGCTACTCCCACCTACCATGTAGTATCTCTTAGTATTTTCCACAACAGTTAAGTTTTTTCCTGTGAAGATTTAGAACTTCAATGACAGATTTTTGTAATATTATTTTACACTAGTATTTCAGGATCCCAAGTGGTCTCCAGGTTTTCAGATTTCCACTAATCATGAAGAAAAGAGGAAAAAAAACTCAGATAATGTGAACAAGACCACATTTAGAGATTATGGCACTTTACATTAAAAGACTAACCAAGTAACTTACACTCTATTCCCTTGAACAATATCCACGTAATCTTCAGATCGAGCATAGTACCCATCAGGACTCAAGGCTCCCCAGAAGTTGGACCACAGCTTTCCATGACGGGTTACGAGAGGAGCAATGATCTTTCTAAAGACAGCGTGAAAGGAAAAACAAATCCAAGTAATTATTTATTCTTAAATTACCACAGAATTTTGTTTCGGGCTTAGCACAATACGTGCACCACTAAAGTTCATTTAATACCTATGTAATGAGTTAAAAAAAAAAAGTAAAATAAAAGAGAAACAGGAATTTCCATTTTTTCTTAAATAAGCACATTGCCGATTTTCAATGATGTTTCTTAAGAGTAACAAGAAAGGCAAAGTCATTGAAAATGTGAATACAAGTATAAAAATGACTTTGAAAAGTACTTACTTATATCCAACTAAGTCAAATTACCTTAATTATTTAATTATTTTAAGCATTTCAGAAATTATACAAAATGAAATAAAATATTTTCATTGTCATTGAGAAGACATAACAATCCCTGGTGCATTGAAGTACCAATAAATATTTGTTGAATAAAAAAATGAATAATGATGAGCTGAGATATTTGTAAATAGGCCAGTTTTCCTAAAGTTAAGTCCTGAATTACTTTAAAGTATGTTTCCTTTTTTTTTTTTTTTAACTTTTAAAATGGGTTGTGCTAGTCCTGGCAATACTGGACATTCTTCTGGCCCTTCAACTACTTAAGAAAAAAAACAAAACAGAGGGTAATTGCCATAGCACCCTGTCTGACTACCTACCAGAAAAGTAGTTCCTTTGAGACAAGCACAAGTTACAAATTCAAAATATGTCAGATTTTTTTCTTAGGAAAATCTGATTTATAATGTGTCAACACTTTCCAAATGAGGTAATTCTGAGATTCTTCTAGAATTACTTTAAAAATGAAGTGAATTATAGTGGTGTCAATTTTTAAGAAAAGCTCACCCAACTCTTCCATGAGGAAGTTTATAAACCAGGTATTTGCCACAAAAAAACCTATATTCCAGTCCTGTGAGCACCAGGGGTGCCTTTTCCCTTACCTACAGAAAAGTGAAACATAGTCTGTAAATACAGATCATTCAAAATAGTGATTTTTGTTATTTTTCCTGGTTCCTATTAAAAGGAAATATAAACCAGAAACATTTAAATTTTGTTTTGTTTAGAATATCTATAATATTAGAAATTATCATATAAATTAGAATCTATATATTATAATAATTTAAGGAATAATTCAATAGTGATAACTGATAAGATCAAATATATACTAGAAAAACAAATCTTGTAATTTATAATCCCAGCTGCCTTCCAAAGAAGGTTGGGCAAAGAAATGGAAATCAACATCCATCTTAAGTGTGCCTCAATGTTTTGTTTTGTTTTGTTTAATATTTTATTTATTTATTTAACAGAGAGATATACAGCAAGAGAAGGAACAGAAGGAGGCGGAGTTGGAGAGGGAGAAGCAGGCTTCCAGCAGAGCAGGGAGCCTGATGCGGGGCCCCATCCCAGGCCTGGGATCACCACCCAAGACAAAGGCAGACACTTAACACTAAGCCACCACCCAGGCACCCCTCAACGTTTTTGAGTACTGAAATACAGTAAAGCTCCTTATCCATGGTTTCACTTTCCATGGTTTCTATTACCCAGGGCTAACCATGGTCCAGAAGATGATTTCTTCTGATGAATCATCAGATCAACAGTAGCTTAATACTAAATCACACTGCCTGCGTCATTCACCTCCCTTCATCTCCTCACATTGGCATTTTATCATCTCACATCATCACAAGAAGCGTTGAGTACAGAACAAAAAGATATTTTGAGAGAGACTGCATCCACATAACTTTTATTACAGTATTTGTTATAACTGTTCTATTTTTATTATTGCTGTTAATCTCTTATGTGAGATTATGTTAATCTCTTATTATGTTAATCTCTTATGTGCATAATCTCTTATGCAATTTATAAATTAAACTTTATTGCAGGTCTGTAAGTATAGGAAAAAACAGTGTATATAGACTTTGGAATTATCTGTGGTTTCAGGCATCCACTGGAGGTCTTGAAACATATCCCCTGTCGATTAAGGGGGAACTACTTTATCAGAATAGCAGTGGGGGATGATGAATTACACTACATTACTGAAGGAGTAAAATCTGGAGTAAGGCAGTGAATAGTGGAGATGGGAAAAGAGAGCTGATGAAATGCTGGAAAGCTACATGCCCTAAGATGCAATCCATCCCTTGTTCCTCTAACCTTCAGTCAAGTCTGCTAAATCTCACAAATTTTTGTTGTATGCAAATTCTTTACGAAAACTATATGCTTGGATACAGAAGCAAGAACCATAAATTTCATATGAACCTAAACCTTTGATCAGTAACAGAAATTTATGGAATTGGAAAAATATCCTAAGTTTTATTGGCCTTTCAAGGGCAATGGCCCCAGAGGGCAGCTGAGTTACTTATGAGGGAATTTTATTTTTTACAAGGTTTAAAACATTAGATTAACATTAAAGGGATATATATATATATATATGTTAAATACATAATATGAATTCATTAAATAGTTCACTGTAAGAACAAGTACTTGCAAAAGTGTCATATAATAAAAACATATAAATATTATCTAAAAAAAGTACATTTCAGGGATGCCTGGGTGGCTCAGTCAGCTAAGCGACTGCCTTCCACTCAGGTCATGATCCCAGGGTCCTAGGATTGAGTCCCGCATGGGGCTCCTTGCATGGTAAGGAGTCTGCTTCTTCCACTGCCTACTCTGCCTGTTGCTCCCCATGCTTGTGCTGTCTCTCTCTCTCTGACAAATAAATAAATAAAATCTTTTAAAATTAAAAAAAAAATGTACATTCCATAATATTGAATTTAAATCAAATTAAGAGGCAATTAACAGTGCAAATTCAAGAAAATATTACTGAATTCCACTAGGTTTTAAGAATCACAAATTGCAACTCAATCCCATATCTCTAAGGTAGCCTGTTCTTCCTTACTTAATGATCAAAGCATTATTTATATGTTTTGAAAAATTGCTTGCAATTAATAGATATACAGTGGGACTGTATATATAGATTAATACTAAGCAGTCTTAGATTTTGAATAACTGAATTCTCAAATTGGTAAATCATGACATATAGAGATTAGTACAGCATAACAGATTTCTCATATATTTTACTCAGCAAAATAAAAACAGTAATTCTAACGTTTCACTGCTAACCATACTATTTGCTAAGAGAAATAATTGCATTAATATATGTAAACATACTTAAAAACAACACCTGGCATTTAGTAAGCGCTCATTAAAGGTGGGATATTAGTAGGAGGATTAATGAACTACTAGTAGCAATAGGTGTAATATAATAAATAATGATTAATATCATGATAAGCTGATATAGATGATTTTTTCCACACTTCAATTTCATTAAATAAAAATAGTCACTGCCAAACAATAATTACTAGTTTGATACTAAATAAAATCACAGATCTTTGAAATTTCTTTCAAATTCTAATAACTTAGATCTCTGTTTGCAGTAACTTTTTAGGTCATAAGTTTTATGAAATTCTACTTCAAAAATATGTACAGAAATTTAAAAATTCCAAATTTACATATATATCATGATTTCATATTACTTTTAACAGAAAAATAGGCAAATATAATTGATAAACATTGCATTTGTGTTTGTAACTAATATTAAATACTTCTAATTTTCATCAGGTTGTTTTCTTTTAACTTCTTTAAAAGAAAACTAATCAGAATTTTAAGTTTATAATGCACAGAAAATAACTTCATGTGATTTCCTTTAATTCACTAAACACAGGATTGTAAGCATAGTGTGTCCACATAGACACAGAAAGTGATTATCATTTTAAAAATAAATTGACAATGAATCTTATGCAGTACCTGTTTTGTTCAATCAAAATTTTTAAGGTCCTTGGATTTGTCAAAACAACATCTGCATCCATACTAAAATAATAATCACAATTTTCATCCTGACGGCAAAAATCCCTAACATTGAAAAAGAAATAAGAATTAGATAAAACAAATAGTTGCTAGTTGAAAAATGTCAACATAAAGCTTATATATAAAATAAAGTTTCTCTACCATATTCTTCTAATCAAAATAGTAAGACAGTCTCCAAAGGGATAGTGTCTTAGATTTCAAAATGGTCAGTTTATCAACATATCAACTCCAATTACTCATATGGAGATCAACACTAAAAATTTTAGGTCAAGTGTAATACATTTTCAAGGTACTAAAAAGTTTAAGGCATAAAAGACCCAGTCAGAATTCAGAAGTTAGTACTTAGACCTCTCTAAAAGGGAAACATAGTTTATTTCAATATATTTATCAACAACTTTTTTTCACAAATCAAAATGGTTTTTGCACACATACACATACACACAGTGCAAAATCTCGCTTATTCAACAACTCAGCTTTAAGTGAAACTTGGGAGATACAAATGTGAATCTTGAAGATACAAATGTATTATTGCTGATAATTGATAACCAGATATTTAGATATACAAATATCTTGGAGATACAAATGTGTATTGTCAATACTTTTTAAACTTGATTTGCATGGAATTCTTTCTAAGAAATTTACTCCCCTGCTTCTTATCAGGGGTCATGGACTATGATACATGTTTTTCTTGGTACAGTCTATAGCATTATCATCAGCAACAAAAAGGAAAGTACTAATTTTGGTACACAGGATGCTTCCAAGTATTAATGGTTTCTACATATGAGGCTCTCACCTTTTGAGCTCCGCTCCCTCACTGCTGAATCTAATTACCACTTTCCACCATTGTCAGTATGTATCCCTATTCCACATTTGTTTCTACACAACTGTCATGTAAGACAGCAGTGAGGAAACTTTGCTAAAACTTTGTGCAAACAAATAGAGAAAAATTTTTTTAAAGTTTTGTAATTATGTATGATGACAGATGGCAACTAAACTTATTTTGGTGATCATTTTTCAAAATGTATACAAATATTGAATTATTATGTTGTACATCTAAAGCTAATATATGTCAATCATACCTCAATTAAATACATAAATAAAAGAAAAATAAAATAGCCAAAATTATTTTGGAATAAAAACTGAAGGAATGGGACGCCTGGGTGGCTCAGTTGGCTAAGCGGCTGCCTTCGGCTCAGGTCATGATTCCAGCATCCTGGGATCGAGTCCCACATCGTCCCACATCGGGCTCCTTGCTCGGCGGGGAGCCTGCTTTGCCCTCTGACTCTGCCTGCTACTCTGTCTGCCTGTGCTCACTCTCTCTCCCTCTCTCTGACTAATAAATAAATAAAATCTTAAAAAAAAAAACTGAAGGAATTACACTACTTGATTTCAAGATTAATATAAATCCCTCTAATAGTGCGGCATCGATCTAAGATCAACAGAAGACAGTAGAGAGTTTACAATCACTCATAAATATTCAGTAAATTGATTTTTGACCAAAGCCAAGTCAATTAAATAGGAAAAGAAAAGCCTTAAAATAAAAAGGAGTGTTGAAACTACTGGAATTCCTTTTGCAAAGAATAAAATTTGATTCCTACTTCACTCCAAACAAAAAAATATATTCAGGATGAATTGTAGACTGAAACATCTTAAACGTAAATGCTAGAACAATAAAGCTTATAAAATTCCAAAGGATGTTTTCATGACATTGGAATAAAAAAGATTTCTTAAATAGAAAATAAACCCAAAAAGCACAAAGCATAAAATTTAAAAAAGAGAGAGAGAAATGGAATTTTATTGAAAGTCAAATTTCTTCTCCTCAAAAGACATGGTTAAAAAGTAAAAAATTAAGCCACAGAATGGAGCAAATATTCACAAAATATTACACACACCCCTTGTATACAGATTATATAATGAACTCCTACAAATAAACAACAAAAAAGACAAACCAATGTAAACAAAAAGGCACAAAAGACTTCAACAGATAGTCCACAAATGAATATATACAAATAGCCAATTAATATATAAATAGGGATATTGTCTTAGATTTCATAGGGAATTCGTTGTTAGGGAATTAAATTAGAATCACAGTAAGATATTTTTGTTACCCAATAAAGCAGCTAAAATGAAAAAGATGGGCAACATTAACCGTTGACAAATGGTTTGGAGGACTATTTAGCAGCTTCTTATAAAGTTAAACATACATTTACTCTACCCCTATGGCCTAGTTTGTCTACTCTTGGGTATTTTCCTAAAATATACTGAAGCAAAATATGTACACACATACACATAGACATAGACTTCTAGTAAGGAGTCTTCATTAGCAATCTTATTCAAGTGGCTCCAAACTGGACATGATCTAATTCTATCACTCAGAAAGTATAAAATCATTTGTGGTATATTCATATGACAGAGTCTTAGTGATGAAAAGAATGAATTGTTGATAACTGTATTGACCAGAGTGAATGAAAATACACTGTACTGAGCCAAAGAAGCCAGATTCAACAAAGTATATTAAAAAAAATTAGAGAAAATAAGTTCCAAATGTGGATCCAGGGTATTCTCCAATGAATAAATTATGGAACCATTAGTTTTGTCTTTCTGAGGCCTGTTTTCCTGCCTATATCTTTATTCTCACACAAGGCACTACCCATCACTCAGTCCCGTGAGCTTCCACAACACATGAGAACATCTGAAAAGAAGTCACATGACTTATTCACCTTTTTCTCAGCAGCTCTTAACTCATGGCTGGCATATTCAATTAACAATCACTGAAAAATGACTGCTTTATTATAACCAGAATTTTACTAGTAATCTGGCTAAACAAAGAACCTAAAACTTTCTTCGGAGGGTTATAGTTTTATCTAGATTAGTAGGTGACTAGAAAATAGGAATACCCTTCACACCCCATAATCTGAAACACACATTTTCACCACACATAATCTTCAGATAGTAAACATTTAAATCACTGCTACTGCAATCATACTATTGATTTGTCTAAGAATTTTTTTAAATATCTTATTTTAAGCAATCTCTACTCCCAATGTAAGGCTCAAACTCATGACCCAGAGATCAAGAGTCATATGCTCTTCTGACTGAGCCAGCCAGGCACCCCTGTTGGAGTATTTTTTTAAATCTTGATCTGCAATTCAATTAAGAGTTTGATTAAATATGTTGACTCTTAGCCATATCTGTCTCTCTCTCTCTCTACATATATATCTATATGTATTATGTATGTAATTTCCATTGCCTTTTACAAGTAAATACACACAAATGTAGAAATAGTATAATAGTAGAGTGTGCCCATGAGCATACACAAGTACACATGCACACACACACACACACACACACACACACAGAGTTGACACACTCAAGTTCAGGATACTAATTTTGAAGAAAAGTTGTTTTTCTTCACATTTCTTTGGTAGCAATTACTTAATTTAAATTGATTAAAACATACATTCCCATGTTTCTGGCTTCAGCTTGACTTAGATTTTCTTCTGGTCCTACTATTTTTATAGTACTGATTTCATGTTTAGCTTTATCAAAAAATACTTTGATGTCCTTTTCATGATAAACTTCCTGTAACATATTTTAAAAATGGAAAATTAGTAATGACAATAGGATGACTGAAGTATTCAGAAGTATTCATATGTAGGTTTGGCATCATATTCAAAGTTGTGAATTCCACAATTAACATATTCCCTCAATTACAGATAAAATAACCTGTATCAAACACATTATATTTAAATGTCACCTAAATATCACATGAAGAATCTAAAACAGATACATATCAATAAATCTATATCTATACATATCTGTATATCTGTACATATACATATACATATCTATAAATAGAAGATACTACAAAATTTTTCTAACATCTACTCCTGGACATGTACTTGAAGAAATATTTAAATCCTGAGTGTTACAAAATGTTTCTGACTTGAAGGAAAAATGGGTTGTGACCTGAGAATTTCAGACATGTGCTTTAAAATACCCAATATCAAAAAAAAGTCTATTAAACCTAATAGCTATTAATCTAAGTTATAAATATAATCATATTTTATAAAAGAGGTATTATAATACTCTCTGAAGCCAGAGGGAAAAATGAATAGTCATATATAAAATTATATTTTTACAAAAAGTAGGTAAACTTTAACAAAACTTCATTGATAAGGAAATATAATAGGAAATCATGAACATAAAACTCTTCAAATTATTATGATTCAACTATGCTAAAATTTAGATAAGATGATGTGTGTCCAACATTAGAGCATTTCAGAGCTTTTTGTATATTGTTTCACTAAGTTATTTGAAAGCTTTTCAGTTTGTTAAAACTACTTATAGCATAAAAGCTGCACAGAGTTAATTTTATACAAAAAAAAAGGACAAAATCCCCTCTCATCACGAGGTCCTATGAAAGGAGAAAGACATAAATATAATGACATAATATATAAAAACAAAATATTTCAATGTAAATAAATGTATCATGACACATTTTACAAAGCAAATGCTAAATGAGTCACCCTTTTAAACTAATTTTAGCTGTTTTTCTGCAAATTTAAAATATTCTCTGGAAAAGGCAAATGATAAGCTGACATTACATTAAGAAGAAAGAACTATGTTAAACAAAAAGCATTGGGCAAAAGAGAAAATGCATACTTCATAGTTATTGTACTTTTCTAGAAGATGTTAAGTGTCAATTGTTTTAACAGGAAAGAGACAAGTAAATGGGAAAATATTGAGGAAAAATGTCTTTAAGTTTAGATTATATGTGGGAGGTTTGGGGGAGGTTCTGATTATTTTTGGAGGAAATGACAGTATCAAAATCCTTTGGGGAAGAGAAGGCCATTGTGTGATTAACCAAAACAATACAATATCTGGAAGCTATTTTCAGTTCTGATGTCACAGTATTAACTTAAGCTGCAAACAATTTAATGACCAGTTCCATCTAAGGTCCTAGAACTAACCCAAAGGCAAAGGAATATGAGGACCTTTGGCATTTCTTCACTTCTATATTAAGATGAACCATATGAAAGTAGCTGATATTCCACAATTTTGGGCCTACAAAATTGGGTTTCATGGGACTCACTCCAATATTGTGATACTAGTTTCCAGACTCTAAAATCCTTAGATCCTAAAACACTGGGCAGTAATTACCCTGCAAATTCTCCACTGTATTTAGCTCAATGGGTTATTTTAGACATAAATAAATACTAGCAAGTAGTTCCAAAGAAGATCAAAAACAATTTTCACATAAAATATTCATTTCTCAAATACTTACTTTGTTATGAATAAAGAGTTTAAGTGCGTCTTTTGGGTAATCCAGTGTCAACAATATGTCCAGAAATCGAGGTAGGAAAGGGGTTGGTTGTTCAATAAAAACTCCTATTGTTACCTTTGGATGGACCTTTGTTTTATGGCAAACATAAAAGCAAATTATTACTAGTGTGGATGTACTCTAAATTCTATTTAAGTCTTAATCAATGAAACATAAAATATATTAGGAGTATGAGTTCAACATAATCTGCTAAATTTAATTGTCTCTGGCAATTGTCTAACACTTAGAATACATTCCTGTGGCCCCCATCAAAGTGATTTACTCAATCACATCTTGACATTATGATTTAAGTTTGAGGAGGAAACTCACTATCATATTTATTACATAAAAGTAATAAAGGAAATTGCCTATTCTACCATTTAATGCTTCCTTTATGATAGTTTTTAAAGAAATGTCCTTCAGATCTGAATCTACTTACCATCTTCATCTAAGAAGTCTGATTGCTAATTGTGTTTCCCTTTTGGTTTCTATGGCTTGGAAATTCAGCATTTAATTTATAGCTCAGATAAAGCAATCATGGAGATCTTGAGCCTTTATCTTTATCTTTAAATATTTCCTTTAATCTCCTTTTATGGATAGTACTTAATTTTGCTTCATTATTATATACATAAGAAAACTATTTTCTTTCACTAACATAGTTTATCTTGTTCAATCTATTTCTATAGATTTTTAAAAATTCTTTTTGGTTATGTTTTAGAGGATAGTTTATCTTTCATTCATTGCATGAGAACTCTTGAAATATTCATTATATTTGTTCATCCTTATGATGAGCAACATTTATGACAAGGAGTAAAACATTCCTGGCTTAAAAAATTTACAAATGGTTGGGGAAGACCAAAACATAAGTAAATGACCATGTAATAATGTTATTATCAAAACTATATGAAAGATTTTGTTATAATGCCTTTTTAAAACATGTCTTAAAGCCTAAATTTAAAGATTAAAGGTTTTTAGAAGTATCATATATGTATGTACTGAATTAGGTACCTCCTCTCCCATCTTTTCATGATGGATGCCTCATATATTTCTGTTACCAGGATCATAACTTAATATTTGTTTGCACTGAAGTACATCTTATATACTGTTGTACTTCTTTATCAATTTATTCACTTACCCAAATATTTATTACTGAATAAAAGAATACAAACAGCTAGAGGGTAGACAAAATATCTACCCTCTAAGAGTTCTCAGTTTAAGAGGGGAAATAAGTAAAAAGAAGATTACAACTCTCCCTTATTAAATGAAATAATACATTTCATAATAACTTTAGAATTACTTCTATTCTGAATTTACACATGAGGAAAATGGGATTTACAGAAATTAAGCAACTCAGAATACATAACTAGTAGGTAAAGATCAGGGTTTCAATGTACTACTTTTTTATTATCGATCTAAATTTGTTTTATATATTAATGGTAATACAACAGCTAACATATATTGAAGGCTTAGCCCTTCATAGTATATATAATTTATACATATAAAATACTATTTATATAATATTTCTTCATACAGAAGGAAACTTGCCTATGGCCCATATCTAAGAATATGATAGACCTGAGATCTTAACTACCTACGTAATTTAAATTTTTATATCCCTACTGTATAAAAACTAAAAAATTTTTTTAATTTAAGTAAATATTTTAAAATTTAATTTAACTAAATATTTTTCTATCTTTGCACAAGAAAGTTTATGTAAAAGAAGACCGAACAGATAAAAAGCATTAACCCTCCCTCCAAAGAACAACACTACTTTCTGCAAAAAAGATCAGGATGAATTTTTAAACATCACGGTGCTGCTTCATTCAAAAATATTCTGGCACTCTTTCTGGATAGGAAATATTCAGTTTGTTATTTGAGAGATCAGCCAAAAAGTCTTATTTTTAAGAAAAGTAAGGCTCTATTCAGAAGCTCCTAAATGTGCACAAGTTACTCTTTGTCCTCCTTTCAGACAGTGATAAGCATAGAAACTAATTCAGGAGCTTCAGTTCTTTCCAGTGAGAGTATTTTATATTCACATGGATCCAGGAGTTACCAAGACCATATAACTGGGAATTCTATTTTTGCTTATATTGGTTCTACCTATCTGGCATGTGGTAGAAATTCAATAAACCTATGATGAATGAAGGAAAGAATCAGCCTTAATGACAAAATCATCCCTAGAATCCAGCTGTTCATACATACAATAAGTCTTCCATGTAATGAGTAATTTCTTGGAAGAAAAATGTTACTATAAGATATCCTAAAACTGCTCTGGTTGATGACAGAAGGATGCATCAAAATGTTCTACAGGTAAATATTACTTCTAATTGCTCCTTTACCCTCAAAATGTAAAAGATAAACTACAGCTATAATTGTCTATGAAACATACAGCACCGTGCCTGGTATATAATATGTACCTGCAGTGGTCAAGAATACAGGGTCTAAAGCCTGACTGCCTACATTCAAATCCCACCTCTAACACCTATAAAAACTGGGTGCCCTTAAGCAAAATTAATTAATTTGTATGTATTTCAGTTTTTCATTTGTAAAACTGAATAATGGTACTTAAGAGATTTTGTGAAGTTTAGTTGAGTTACTTTATGTCAAATACTTAAAATAAGTTCTTTAGTTATATAATCATATATTATTTTTTAAATCATCAAATTTGAAAATCAAGCACGGAAAGTACTAGTCAATACAAATGCTAAAGCATTTTTTTCTCAGTGTTTTGATTAAGTTAGCAGACTCAAATAAAACAAGAGCATCCAATCATAACAAGCTATTAAATATTAACAACTAAGTCTCTTTTGTTGGGATCAATTACTAGCCAGTTTTACTTTCAAAAACAGTTCAGAAACACACAAATCTAGCAATTTTCTGAGTCATCATGTTTTGGCTTTATAAATCCATTATCTACCATATCACTAAAACTATAAATTAACATGCTTCTGTTGAAAAATCACTGCATTTCATGACACTGTGCTTTTTATTTGTACATTTCACACACAGTCAATTCCACTCACATCTACTGTTGATAAGTCAATGGTATCCAGATCACAAAGAGTGCAGCCATTATCCTGCGTCCACGCATTTGGTACATAGTTTCCAAAATAGTTCAGGAGAATCTAGTAAATGAAGAAAAACTATATGAAGAAAGGTAAGCCTTTCCCATCAATGTGCTTTCATTCCATAAACATCTAGCTTCAAAGTAGGGTTTCTGCATTAGGTAGATTCCTTAATAATTCTGCTGACATTTAGCACCTAGAGGTATACACTGAACTAAATTCTCTCCAGACGATGAATCATAAAATCAGGGCAAACTTTGTCTAGAAAGGCCAAAAAATGCTTTACAAATCACAAAGGTCACTTATTTCAGTATGTAAGAAATAATACCAGATGAGACAGAATTTAAGTAATATGTCAAATAATGGAACACAGTTTTAATTGAGTTAATGAGACTCAGCAAAAACACCACTGATAAGAGCAGTCATGGGAATTGTAACTTGGTAATAAGATAAATATGATGAAAGACCTAGTGCAGACATCCGCAGTGGATGGGGCCAGTGCCAGTTAATCTCTTGCCAACCATCACCACACAAAACAGGTGTTATATATTTACCTTATCACCAAAAGGCACTAAACTCTTCCAGGAAGCTCTGCGACCTACGGCTATAAACTAGGCTTCTGGGCAGTGGTTCAGGGGCACTGACTTCAGGAAAAGAAAGCTTGCAGATTAGAACAGATCTAGAACAAAGTCCTAATTACTGCCCCCTCCCCCAAATCCTATGAACAGTAAACTGAAGTACAATACTGCTTCCCCATCTACCCTTCTTTTTCAGACCACTCAGAGCATCTCCTTTGTAACTCATCTTCCCCTCTCCTCAGGCATCTACCGGCAATCACTTCATTTGTAAAATCTGAGTCGCTTGTATGTGTTTTGGGTGGAGAAGAAAATGAAGATAGAGGAGAGACATAAACACTAAAATATGAGACCTCAAACAAATCCTGAGTATTCCTAGAGTGTAAACATTATAGGGAAAATTCTGATTTACTTTTTAAAAAATCAGCACACTTTTCTACTGCAATTTCAATACCTGAAGTTGTATGAACATTTGTAGTTTTTAAATTTTTATGTTTTTGTTTCTTTTCAAAAACTATTTTACCTCAAGACAGTGAAGCTGCAGCAAATTAGCTTTAGCTGTGATTTTATAGTACCGTGAAAAGGAAGCACGTAAAATCGTCACTATGCTTATAAAATCATTAATTTTTCATTAGAAAGGTGAGATAAACTCAAAAGAAAAAAGTGCCAATATATTAAAGATGGTCAAAAATGTACGGATGTGCTAACTGGATTTTTCTAGCTTCGTAAGACCCTAAGAGATCCTCCAGTTCAGAATAGATGAGGTAATTAGTCTAGTACCATTTTTCTAGATTCCTCTCAAATATTTCAGATACCATCCAAATATTTCTACTGTACTAAAACCAAAACAAATGTTGTTGAAATAGTACAGTATTCATTACAATGAGAAAATCTTTGTGTAATCTGTAGAGTACGACCATAGGACAGGGAAAATTAACTCATTCACATCTCTTTTGAACTACATGATAATTCATGAAACAAATTACAAGGCAGGAAATATGTACTCATGAAATTCATTAATGACATTTCAAGAGTCAATGTGGTCATTCTAA
The DNA here is from genome assembly GCF_922984935.1 of Meles meles. Lineage (NCBI taxonomy): Eukaryota > Metazoa > Chordata > Mammalia > Carnivora > Mustelidae > Meles > Meles meles. The sequence goes on along the minus strand of NC_060069.1, from coordinate 90,425,482 downwards.
TGTGCCTCTATAGTAAAAACAAAAGTTTTGTTATTGTCAAATTACAAATGCAAACATTAATCATTCACATTCTATATAATATGGTTCTGAAGGAAGAAAAAAGATTCATGTGAAAATGGATCCTGTACTAAGCATTATTTCTAGAAGAAATTTTAAAAACCTTTTTTAAAGGCTAGTGGGAAACATAATTTTTTTTTTTTTAAGGAAGAAAAAACATCCCCCAGGGGCGCCTGGGTGGCTCAGTGGGTTAAAGCCTCTGCCTTGGGCTCAGGTCGTGATCCCAGGGTTCTGGGATCAAGCCCCGCATCGGGCTCTCTGCTCTGCGGACAGCCTGCTTCCTCCTCTCTCTCTCTGCCTGCCTCTCTGCCTACTTGTGATCTCTGTCTGTCAAATAAATAAATAAAATCTTAAAAACAAACAAACAAAAAAAATCCCCTAAATAGTTGGCCATATCTAGAATTCCCAACAATGTATAAAGACTGGCACTTTCCTCATCTCAGAAATCTCATAAAAAATAGAACCAAGATGCCCTTCAACGGATGAATGGATAAGGAAGATGTGGTACATATACACAATGGCGTATTATGCCTCCATCAGAAAGAATGAATACCCAACTTTTGTAGCAACATGGACGGGACTGGAAGAGATTATGCTGAGCGAAATAAGTCAAGCAGAGAGAGTCAAGTATCATATGGTCTCACTTATTTGTGGAGCATAACAAATAACATGGAGGACATGGGGAGATGGAGAGGAGAGGAAGTTGAGGGAAACTGGAAGGGGAGATGAACCATGAGAGTCTATGGACTCTGAAAAACAACCAGAGGGTTTTGAAGGGGTGGGGGGGTGGGAGGTTGAGAAACCAGGTGGTGGGTAATAGGGAGGGCATGTACTGCATGGAGCACTGGGTGTGATGCCGAAACAATGAACACTGTTATGCTGTAAATAAACAAATAACAAAATTTTTTTTAATTAAATATTTATTTCATGAATTATTGATCAATCTATTAGAACGCTTATGTGAATGTGAAAATGATCAATCTCTTTTAAAAGGTTAGAGCATAAAAGGCGTTACTTTTAGTTTTCAGAATTAAGACTTTATTTTTAACCATTCCACTTTCTATTTTTTAACTCAATTTAATTTTCATAGATAATTAAGATATTTTAAAAGCATTACTTTTGACTGGACACCTTTCTCTTTTGGATCTCTCACTACACACAGAGACGTTATCCAACACCCCCCCCCCTCCATTTACATCTGTTTTCTTCATTAAAATCTGCAGACATTTATGCTGGCAGCTTTGGAAAGTTCAGAAAACTGTTTCTGTAGTTTGGCTGTTCCAGGCAGTCCTCAGCTACTAGGTGGTAGTACTTTCCTGATCCTTCTTGCACAATTATCAAACCCTTTCCAGGAATGATGTCATTTCATTGGCAGAGAAACTTTTCCAACCAATCTTTTCTTTTCTTTTTCTTTTCTTTTTTCTTTCTCTCTCTCTACCACTCTTTCCTCCAAATCATCCAATTATTCAAGGTTATAGTGACCAAGTATGTACAAGATTAACATCCCTATTTTTATTGCAAGTTAGTTTCAGAAATGCTTATTTTCATGTGCAAATTAGGTGATTGGATCTTCTTCTGTTCAATCTTAGCTTCTATAAAAATACCACCAATTTCATGATTACCTTAACATGTATCTTATCTGATATTTAAAAGAAAAGGTTAGGTATTAAAGTAAGCATCTTATGATGTGTTACTAACAGTAAATGAGCTTCAAGCATAAAAAGTAAAGTTTCAGCCAGAAATCAGTTTCTGTCTAAAAACTTATTTATATCAGATTCTATGTATCTAACCAAGTATGAAATTAATTATGTAGATAACATATTTCAAATAAAATGAAACTTTATTTTAAATAAAATAAAACTTTAAAGAACATATCTTTAATAAAATATTACTTAAAAACACAAAATTACTTACACATCATTATGAAAACAAATGAAAAGTATAATGCTTATAGATATAGACTGAAAGGACATAAAAACTGAAAGAAATCATGAACAAAACAATATCAAAGTGTAGGTTAGTGGAATAAAGTGTTTTTTTATTAATTAAAATTATATATATACAATTTAATTATAATTAAAAATTTTAATAGCATGAGATTTAGAGAAAATAACTTTAATAACTTCAGTCCACAAACACATTAAAAACAATTTATCATTTACAGATTATGTTTAATTTTTAAATGAAAAAAATGGCTTAAATATTATGTTAGGTCAATGTTATGGTCGAAAGACACTGACATTATAATCACCCTTTACTAAATAAAATAATAAGTAAAATTAACTTACAAAAATTCATACAGAATATCCTTTTACCTTTCATGATGACTAAAAAAACCAAGTTTGTATCTAGAGAATAATCTGCTTTCTTCCCCCATTAGCCTGGATGCAGGGGAAAATGTGATATATTCATGTGCCTCTAACTTTAACATAATATTATTAAATAAGGTATTAACATAAAGTAAATGTTTATTTACATGATCTTTTCTCAGATGTTTTTGTTATAATAAGTATATTTTTTTAAATTAACATATGATGTATTATTTGCTTCAGGGGTACAGGTCTGTGAATGATCAGTCTTATACAATTCATAGCACTCACCAGAGCGCATACCCTTCCCAATGTCCATAACAAATCTAATTTTTATAATAAAAAAAATTTACTTCACTTTGTTGCCAAATAGAATCCCAGGAATATAGACGAGATGGGATCATGTCAGAGAAAATATACCAGGTTCCTCACATGGCTTGAAATGCCAGAAACTGTGATAGCCCAAACTGAGAATGTTTCCTAGAAGACCTAGACCAGGTCTTTCTAAATGTACTGAGGTTAGGGCTCCTTTTCTTATGAAAAGTCCGAAATTAGCCACTCTGCAAAATTCCGGGTAGCATCATCCTGGGAACTGGAAAGGCACTGTGATGACATTGTGATCACGGAATATCAGGCCTTACCCGCAACAGCTGAAGTCTCAAGGTTAAGCCCCCTCTTTCAAGACACGGACATTTGGTTTGTTTTGTTTTAATAAGAACAATAACTTCAATGAATGAACTCAGAATATTTTTCTTTGGAAAAAAATCAATCAATAGGTAAACTTAACTTTAAAAATCCAGGAAAAAGCACAAAATCACAAAATTAGGACTGGTAATGAGAATGAACCATAATAAAGAGGAAATTAAGATAATCACTGTTTCAACTTTATGGAAGTATATTTTAAAACCTTAATAAAGTGCATGATTGTCTAGGAAAATATAAGATATTAGAAAAAGGGCAAGGATGAGGAGATTAAAACAATGAATTTACATTTGAATAAAAAATTACAATGAAGAAGCAGCACCCTACTTAGTTATAAAAGATGTCTGGTTGTGCAAAAGCCCTAGCCTAACTGGAACTACGGGTCTCAGACAGAGAGCTAAAAGAGACACGTGCATGCACACACACACACATCCTGTAAAGTGCTTCGTAGACAAATCTGTCCGTTTATCTGTTTATGGAGAGTTCCAGGACCCACCTCAATTTTATGAATTTTTGCCCTGCCAAAAAATCATCTGTCTTACCACTCCCAAGAATAATGCTAGGTCCTTAGATTGTTTCTAAACTCTAACATTTTTTTGAAAGGCTAATATATGCCAGACATGGGCTGGACCCTGGGGAAACAAAAAGTAAATGGGATAGACATGATTTCTATAACTCCTAGGCTAAAGGCCCAGTAAGAGAGACCAAAAAAACAAGTAAATTCCATCCCTGTCCAGTGTGTGGCAATATGCACTGTGACAGAGGACGTTCCAAATATTATAAAAGTATGCAGGAGACCTAAGTCTTTAGTCCTTAGTCCTAAGTCTTTAGTCCTTTTAGACATCTAAAAGGTGAAGAAGATTTAGTAGGTGGGTACAGTAAGTGGGAATTGGGGCCAAAGATGTGAATGAAAGGCAGTTCATGTGAATGAAAGGCAGATACAGACGATTTGTAGAAAGAGGAAACATGAAACTTGTGAAGTTCAAAGTAATTCAGTGTGGTAGGAGTTGAGGGAGAGAAAGGGGGAGAGAATGAGTATGAGAAATGTATGTGTGGATATTTGTAGGGTCAGGAGAGGGGGAGTAGATGTAATGGCGACCACTAAACCAGGAGTGAAATTTTAAAAAGAGCCTTAAAAACCAGTTGAGAATTTGGATCTTTACCCTGAGGTCCACAGAGGGCATTCACAAGTAAGTGATGTGACTGGCTTTCTGTTTCAGCAGAATGCCCTAGTTCCAGGCTCCTGGTGGGGGAACGTGAGGGGTGGTAGGGCGCAGGTGGCATGAACTAAGGAAGCTGTCAATGGCGCTGAGACTATTAGACAAACCCCCACGTACAGGAGTCAGAAAAAAACAGCTCTTGGATTGGGAGTAGGGAATGGAAATCATCAACATTAAGACAGGATTTGCTGATAAAGGAATGAAGCAAATTAGCCAAGAATTTGTGTAGAAGAGAAAAGGAAGATGTCTCAGATGGATACCTGTGGAATGCTTCACTGAAACTAAACTAAGTAAAGGGAATGCCCCAACCACCCCCGAATCACCCCCTACACACAATGTGTTAGATTTTTTAGATTTAATAGAGAGAAAAAGAGAGAGATTCAAGAGGCCAGAAAACTAGTGGACAAACCAGCAGAGAATTGTGCAAACAAAGAGAAAGAGGACCAAGTGGGATGAACATGGTCAAATGTTATCTTTGGGTAAAGTAAAAATCAGGGCTGAAAAGTATGTCACAACAGATGTCAGAGGAGCATTTCCTGGTATGGTGGCAAGAGGAACAAAGGCGGCAGTTAGTTGTCTCTACTTTAAAGAATGTGGCTGCGAAGAGGCGGGAGACAGGCAAGGATGGAAGGCAAGGGGGTTGAGGAGGATGTTTTAGTTTGTGCTGGCTCCGTTTTGTTTTAAAATGAGAAAAACTAGAGGATCTTTAAAAATGATGATGAGTATGAGAGGATAGAGCAAGGAGAACTGATCCAAGATTGAGAGTCCTTACTGCACCCAGCAAGAGGGATTTGCAGGAGGACTGGAATGGGACAAAAAGCAAGGCGGAAAGATTAACTAGAGCAGAAGAGGAATCTACTTCTTCCAATTTGATCATGGAAAAGCTGCCAGTATGGGCTTCCCCTCGCATTTCTTCCCATCCATGTAGCTTACATTGGAATTCCAGACTACTCAGTCCTCTGAAACAGCAGACAACATCTCCCTACTCCCTCTTCCCACAGCGCAGATCTGTTAATCTCTTTTCTAGGGACTTATGAGTAAACTAGGCATCTCAGTATCTCAGAACACCGCTTTAAGCACAGTTTTTGTGAAATAGATACCTAAATGATAGATAGATAGATAGATAGATAACTACCAAACTAAACATGAATTTTTCTCTCAATAACATTTTCAGCAAGCTCAATCATATATATTTGAAAAGGATCCAAAATTTCATTAGTCACATTAAGTCTTTGTCAATTATAACCCAGCAACCTTTGTATAACATAAGTGCAAGAAGCTTCCAGCCATAAAAAGTTACACCTCAATCTCAACAGAGTTGTTAAGCAAGAAAATGGTGACTTACAGACCTGAACATTTCCTATTCAGATAGGAGATCCTGTATGAGGGAAATATGGCTTAGTCTCTCATTTGCTGTTATTATTAAAATGTGTTAAAAACAGAATGAGGGGCGCCTGGGTGGCTCAGTGGGTTAAAGCCTCTGCCTTCAGCTCAGGTCATGATCCCAGAGTCCTGGGATCGAGCCCCACATCAGGCTCTCTGCTCTGCAGGGAGCCTGCTTCCTCCTCTCTCTCTGCCTGCCTCTCTGCCTAGTTGTGATTTCTCTCTGTCAAATAAATAAAAAAAAGTATTTAAAAAAAAAAAAAACAGAATGAAAAGATATCACTTTGCTTAGGAAATATCAATTTGATGAATCTGAAGGAAACCACATAATTTACAGGGTAAAAGATGAAGCCAGTAGATCGCTAGCATCAAAATAGAGCCTCTTAAAAGACACTAAAAAAGAAAGGACGGGGAGCAGGTGAAGAAGGGAAGGGATGGGGATGAAGGAGAAGGAGAAGAGGACATTCTATGTATTGCTCTAAAGTCTATCTCCCAGAAATAAAGAAATGGGGAAAAATCATTGTGACTCACCTTGGTGGGTCCATTTCCATTAACTGCCACTGGTAAGGTTTCATAAAATACATTTTTAGCTCTGGCTTTGCCATTTTCAAATTTCAGAACAACTTCATCTGGGTTAAGAAAAACCAGATTTTAGTCATTTGAAATGTGTGTGTATTCATATATACATACATGTGTGTACATTATTCTATATCTTCTGGTTCTTACAGAATTTCCCATAACTGCCATTCCACATGCCACAACACTTCTACGAATTTTGCCTATGCTACACCAGAGAGCACTTCAATCACTGCAGCGGGCACCAGCAAACTGAAGTGCTAAGCCACCGAGGTTTCCGGCAGAAGGAAAGCTTCTTTGTAATCCTGCCCCCACCCCCGGACTCTTGATAGTAATGTGATCCAGGATGAACTAAACAATTAAATTGATTCAACTGTGAAATGGGATCCTTGCCTGCCTTTCAAAGTTATTATGATGAAAATAACAACATAAATATGGGAAATAGAACACTGCCAGACATAAGCAAGGTCTCCACAGCTGGACATCATTGAGAGCATTGCCAGTTCTTGAAAATCAGGCCTAATGCCAATTCCAGGAATACACAGGTCAGGTGGTGTTTCCCAGTTCTTTTCCTCACATTCTCTAAACATTACAAACTAAATGCTTTCATCCTGAGAAACTTTATAGCGTATGAACTGCCTTGAAGAGTTGTACTGAATTGCAATGTATTTTTAAAGTATTAATGCATTAATGAATTAATGTGTTTTTATTTTTAATATATTAATAAATTGAAGTATTAGTATATTTTTGCTAAGATATATGTCTATCAAGGAAAACACACACAGGCATGCATGCATAGGCACACAAAAACACCGACACACAAACACCCACACAGTCTATAGTATATGTGCCTGGTTACCAGTTACCTTCAGCTAGGTAAAGTACTCTAATACTCATACTCCTAGTAATTCACAATATGAAGAATTTATACTGAAAAATGTGTAATAATAAGGTATAATTAACTTAAAAACATATCTACAGTCTCCAGAGGGTGAAACACTAAATTCTAAATTACCTAAAGCTAGAAGCTTATCTTTTTTTGCACTAGTCTTAGGACATGTTTTAAATAAATGAATTTCACTACATCAAGCTAAGCTCAAGTCTATTATTTTTTAATTTTTATTCTATTTTATTTTTTTAAGATTTTATTTATTTATTTGACAGAGAGAGAGACAGATCACAAGTAGACAGGCAGGCAGAGAGAGAGAGGGGGAAGCAGGCTCCCTGTTGAGCAGAGAGCCTGATGAGGGGTTTGATCCCAGGACCCTGAGACCATGACCTGAGCCGAAGGCAGAGGCTTAACTGAGCCACCCAAGCGCCCCCTTAAGTCCATTATTTTTTAGTGGTAATATCTATACAATAAACCTTAATCATACTCCCAAAATGGATAAGACAAAGGACAGACAGTTGAAAACACAGTTGAAAACACAGGTATTCATTTGTATACATAAGGAATTCAGTATTTAGGAAGCATACCTACAGCTCCATTTAAAGCCTGGAAAATTTTGCATTTGTGATCCAATGTGATGTTAATAGCTTCCTAAAAAGAATACAGATACCATTGAAAATGACAACAAATATGCAAACAACATATCATGTTACCATATTTTATTCTTTGCAGATTTTAAGGATCTTATTTGTAAATTTTTCCAGCAATATTCTTCTGAAAGACAGAATTTTATAGTTGATTGGATTAAAGGATAAAGGGAATGGCCAAGTATTCATGCTACCCTCCAAATATTTCCACTTCCTTACCTTATGACTAATTCTGGCCAGTGACTTTTAGCAGAGCTGAAATATTTTGCTTCTAACCTGGAGCATGGAGCTTCCAGTTTGAGACCCTAAGTGTGCTCTCTCTCTGGCACGTGCACTGGTAAAGTCTAAGATGGCTGCTCTGTCAGCCGGGGTCCCAGGTGAGTAAGCAGAAACCCTCTGCTGACCTACAGTGGATGTATAGCAGGAGAAACAGACCTCTGTTGTGTTAAGCTCTTGGGGTTGGGGTAATTATTGCAGCATAATTCCCAATCCGACTGCTACAATAGGTTTATAATTAATCAGTGTAATCATAAAGATTAATCTGCTGTACAAACTTTATGATTCTCAACATAACAGTTTTTCAGCTACATTTCTCTGTATAATAATACTCTTAAAATTGACTTTGTATATTGTTAGAGACTGATATTTGTGTCCCCTCAAAATTCATATGAAGTCCTAATCTACAATGTGATGGTTGGTATTTAGAGACAGGGCCTTTGGGAAGTAATTAGGATTAAACTGAGGTCATGAGGGCGATGTCTTCATGATAGAATTAATGTCTATAAAAGAAGAGAGACACCAGAGAGTTCATATATACTCTCTCGCTCTCTTCACGTATATATGAGTGTGCCTTTGTGTCTCTGTGTGTGTGTCTCTCTCTCTTCAGCATGAGAGGACAGGTCAAGAAGCTGTTGTTGTCTACAAGCCAGAAAGGGAGTCTACACCAGAAACCAACCAAGCTGGCACCCTGATCTAGGACTTGCAGCCTCCAGAACAGTTTATGGTATTTTGTTATGACAAACAGACTACGACACATGCTAACCAGATAAAATTTTATGCTACCAGAGAATCTTTTTTTTTAGTTCAATTAGCCAATATATAGTGAATCATTAGTCTTTGATGTAGTGTTCAGTGATTCATTAATTGTGTATAACACCCAGTGCTCATCACCACATGTGCCCTCCTTAATACCCATCACTCGGCTACCCTATCCCATCACCCCCTTCCCTTCTGCAACCCCCAGTTTGTTTTCCAAAGTCCAGAGTCCCAAAAAAATCTTAAACAGGATTTATACGACTAAAAATATTACGGATTCAGCAGTGAGAGTTCAGAGAAAGCATCCTGAAGCAGAGACAACTAAATAAGACTCAAAGTACATTCCTAGTTGAATTACACTGAGAAAGACAAGCATGATGCTTCATGGACTAGAACTCATGCCAATAGTAGGTCTCTCCTCCCAGATTAAAAACAAGTCGTCAGGCTTGCTCTGTCAGGCACATAAGTGGGAAAGCAAAAAACGGAGATGAAGAAAAATAAACATTTTAAGAATAAGGTTTCTTCAGTATTAAGTGTCTAATGAAAATATTTAGATGATTGAACTATTTATCTAAGGAACAGAAACAGCTAGAGTTGGAAACTCACCATAAAATATACTTTAAAAAACTTGTTTACAGTAATACCACCTACAAATTATATAATTCAGGACACTTGAGAACCATGTCAGTTCTAACTTATATCAGTTACACACAGTGAATTTGTGAAACATTAACTTACATTACGTAAATATACTAAAAATATTCTCAAATTAGGGAACTTTGGTTTTACTTTTCTCCAAGGTTTCATTTAAATCAATCTCAGGATTGTTCTCTCAGGGACTGGTAATACAGCTATTGTCCCTACAGTCCCTTCCTTAATAACAGAACTCAGATTTTCAGTAGGATGTTTCTGCTTGAAATAAAGGCCAACATTTTCTTTCCATATTGTGCATAGCCACATAAATATGTTCTGGTCAAAGAAAAGAGATTTTTTTTTTTCTTCTAGAAAGGTTATTTAAAGAGAGTTGATACAACTGAGATGGCCCTTTATTTACTATTTTGCCTGTTAACTGCCTATAATATGGATGCAATGGCTGGAGCTCCAGTAGCCATCTTAAACAAGGAGGTTACATTGAAAATGGGAGCTATTCCATACCCTCTTCAGTGGATCAATGTAAATTTTGGTGTAAAATAGCTGATCATCATCATTATCCTGGAGATTCCATTGTTGAACAATCTTGTTGATATATGGAGCATAACCAATAAATCCTGCAATATAATAAAGTGAGATTAGAGAACTTAGTAGTCAAAGACCAAAACTTGTGTCTATTAATTCCACTGACCAGTTGCATAGAATTGTAAAGCCTTTAGGCCTAATCCTTAGGTTGGAATTTTACAGCTCACCATGAAAAAACAATGTTATTGAGCATCGTTTGTTTTATATATAAACTAAAATAGAGTGAGTTTTTACTACCACCAACTACAAATCAGAGACTCACATAAACACATTCCCAAAATTAACTGACACAAGAGAGGGAATGTTTTCCAAGGCCCCTAAGGGGAAAAGTTACTAGGAAAAGAACAGAATAAGACAGAGAATTTTCTTCTTGACCTTCTAAAATGCTCTTTCTTGAATCCTTTGGAGAGAATTCGCTGTTTCTGGGGAAAAAAAAGTCTCTACTACAGTGGTTTTAATGTCAGTGCCAGTGATGCTAACAAAATCAAAGGAATGTTGGAAATGTCACTGACTGCAAACATCTCAAAGAAATTCTATTATCTAGGCCATTTTGGAAATTTTTTCCTTTCCTTGAACTAGTCATTATTGTACCTGCTAAACCATTTTCTGGCAAGATTTTGTGTGTCATAGTCTGGAGAAGGAAGTCTAAAATTGGACTGTTCCCCTTGGCCTTCGAGCATAAGCATTAAGTTTGCCAGTAACAGTTGTCTTTAAAAGACACAGACAAAAGGATCATTTTTCCCCCTTTTAAATCTTCCTCTGCATTTCAGAAATGCAGATGCTATGTTTCATTGACATGCAATACTTTTAAAAAGGGACAAATGTTAGGTTTGAAAGAAAACCTAATTTTTTTACCTTCAATATTAAAATTTCCTTGTAGGAATAAAAGAATGAAAAGAAATAAGTCTAGGAATAATGTTACCTAGAGAAAACAAGACAAAATGAAAACATGCTTAAACCAATCACTGGTTGCTCATTCTTATTATTTTCATCAAACTAAAAAATCCTAAAACACTGGAAAATAGTGCATTTTTAATTCCTATGACCCAACTACTATGAAGAAAAATATGTCTAAGTAATGACACATGACATTTTTCAATGGCTTATATTGCTGTTTTTCAAAAATTAGTTTCTCTTATCCTTTTTATAAATCTATTTCAAAATTGAAAAGAAATTCCATCTATTTTCAAATTATGTGAGATATATTTCATATATTTATATTTTTTATTAAACTGCCATATTATGTTTATAACATTCTGAAATTTTCCTGATTAGGAAACATGTTTTCTTTCCATGACATATATTTTTAAACTAAATGATAAAATCATAAACAAGGGACACCTGGGTGGCTCAGTGGGTTAATAAGCCACTGCCTTCGGCTCAGGTCATGATCTCAGAGTCCTGGGATCGAGCCCCACATCGGGCTCTCTGCTCAGCAGGGAGACTGCTTCCCCCACCCCTGCCTGCCTCTCCACCTACTTGTGATCTCTCTCTTTGTCAAATAAATAAATTTTTTAAAAATCTTTTTAAAAAAATCATAAAACTCTTGTCCCTTAAATAACTCCCCATTCATGAAATTATATACACTTTTATTGAATATATTTAGATTTCCTAGCATCACTTTAATTACTATGACTACAGAAAGCACAAAAATCATGTTTTGATGTCCTTATATGATCTCTTTCCCACTTAAAAGCAACTTTTCCTCAATTACACTAGCTCAAAAAGGCACTCACTTGCTAATTTTCCGCTGTTTCCACAGCACTGTACATCTGTCTGAAATTTAGATTCCTGAATAAATATAAATTGAATAAATATATCTCTATGTAGGTGCATTTACATATGCTATTTTACTACATATGTCATCTTAAGATAAATTAATATATATAAAATAAAACTTCTCCCAGAGGTCCATAGCTAAATGGTTTTTTAAACAATTCAGATAAATTAAAAGCTAGCCATGTGTTTCTGAGAACCTGACAGTTTGGAAGCAGATGTTACACCAATCCATAATTAAGAGTTCAGACAGAGACATCAAAAGTGAGCAACAATCCTAGGAGATGCTTCATCAGTATATAAAACTGTAAATCTAAAAGGAAAAGATGGTTAAGGCAATGAGATCAGAGTGACCAATGTGAGAAAACCTAGGTTCTGACTTGAATGTGGAAGTAAAATCCAAAGGTGGTAGATAGATTGGGAGAATAATAAAATGATCAAGATATCCCCCAAACGATAAACTATGGTTGTATTGAGATGGGGAGAAAAAGTGAGCTGAAACTAGGCAATACAAACTGGAATTTAAGGTTTCAGAAGTGCAGTATTTATAATGGGCTGACAAAGTTCCAGGGTACAACTATGGGAATGGGTTGCTAAAATATATTGTGGGTAAATAGAGCTGGCATTCAGGCATATTGCTTGTTAAAGGTTTCATTGCTATAAGCAGCTTGAGCAGAGCCTAGAAACCAAAAAAAAAGTTGTTACCTCAAGTAGTACTTACTTGAACTAGACTGAATAGCATCAGTTATACACATGCAAATCACCCCCAAAAATTTGTTTTCCCACTGTGGCTTGCAACTTCCATCCAAACTGTTTTTCTAACTTGTCCCCCATCCTATTTGCTTACATCTTCTGGTCATACGTTTATATTAATCTCAGTCTAAGGAAAACATTTTGGAGTCATAATAATGCCCAAAGTCAAGTTTTATTTTATTTTTTGAAGGGAGAGGGAAAATGTAATAATTTGTTCCTTTAATCCATGATTAAAGCTAATGCAATACTTTATACCCAGGCATTCAATGCCAAACTTTTTGACTAGTGACTCTGATATATTTAAAATATAGATAAAATTAAGTAATGCCTATTTTTATAGCTACATAATCATAGCTTGCACTTTTTCCTAAGTATGGGAACTTACTAAACCCATTATCCTATAGCCAGAAAATTCTCCATGAAACTATAATCAGAAGACCTGAATCCATGTTGTTTTTCCTTGAACAACTGAATGTCTTTAGGAAAAGTCACTTAAATTGTGGGAACATGGATTTTCCCACTTTTAATCTGGAAATAATATTTATACCATTTAGTTTTGTTAGGAGCATCATATGGTATGATATGTGGAAAATCTTTTGTCAACTACAAAACATGCCATAGATTCTGAACTGATATATTTTTTCATAGTAATAAAAAGATAATGGTTATTTAAAGTTTCATGTCTATAGCTACATATATCAAGAATAGGTTGTTTCTACGGACAATGGGGAGGATATGTGCTATGGTGAGTGCTGTGAAGTGTGTAAACCTGGCGATTCACAGATATATACCCCTGGGGCTAGTAATACATTATATGTTAATAAAAAAAATTTAAAAACTTTTAAAAAAAGGTTGTTTCATCATCTTTATAATTTTCTGTGACTAGCATTAAACTTCTCTGCTAGTATCTTACCCACCTCCCGAATTCAGGTAGCGTTTCCCAATGTGCACAATGGGATACTTGTCTGCTAGTCTTTTATCTGGCCACAGAATTCCATCTGCTGCAAACACAACTTTGTGGTTTGACTTTTGGAACTTTTTTAGAACTTCTTCTGGACCACCAGCAAATATGACATTAAAGCTGTTTAATGAAGGGGGAAAAAGAAGTTTTAAAATACACTTGTGAGAATTTAGGCACATAAACCAAGAAATAGTCGCTAATAAAGTTAGAATTTAAAATCCAACCTAAGATTAATACCAGCTATTTACAGAATACTCCAAACAATTTTCCCTCAAGTTAAATTATATGGATTGTACTAAATTATTCATGTTTACATTACATTGGCAAATGAAGTCCAAACAAAGACAACTTTTTTTAGTTCTAGTCTAATGAAAATGTTAAAACAGTGCTGAAAGGTTAAGAAGTCAATAACTCGCTGTAGAACTTAATAAAATATAGACGTAGTCATTGACAGAAGCTGCCATTATAACTGCCTAATGTTTCAATGTAATTTGTACCCATCCATTATAATGTCTGAAGATTTCATTATCTTTGACAAAATGTGTTCAACTACTCAATATCACCTATATAAATTTATATTTGAATCACTATTTAGCCTATAATCTTAAAATAAAAGTGTTTAGACAACTGCATCTTTTTAAAGCTCAATAAATTTGAAAAAAAAAAGTCTAAAAGTTGACACTAGGATTTAATGCCTATGGTTTCACTGATTTTTCTGGAGACATTATTGCTCATTGTTCATTCACAGAATGATATTGATTAACAAAATAGGAAGTGTAACAGCCACTACCGGATATGCTTCCAGTCTGCAAAAAAACTCTTTATTTTTGTTATAACCCACAAATTCTTCGGCATCCTTTTTTTTTTTCTTTCCACATCAGAGTACCTCAAGACCAAAAGTTTCTAAAGATCATAATTTATTGACCTGACATCCCAGGCAGCGAACGATAAGAACAAACAAATGTTCACGAATTCAGCACCAAGTCTTCCTACCAGCTGATAGTCTAGAGTCACTGCTGTGATATGTGAGTGGAGGAGTAAGGAGGCTGTTCCACTGCCTATCCCAGCCACCCTTGCTCTCAAAGAGCTTGTTAGTATGCCAAGATAGTAATAACACATCAGGCAAGATTTAAGAACTTTTTAGATGTGAATTACTTTATCAAAATAAAACACACTATTGCTCATCTCTATCAAAGTAAAAACCTCATGAAGTTTTAAAAATTACTTTAGCAAGAATAGTGTAAGTTTATCCTTGTGGCAGAGATGCTGATTGACCCCCATATACTTTTCTGAGCCTTTATTTGAGTAATGGAATCCCCCTGTGTTAAATGGGCACATGACCATCCTCCTAAGGACTACTCTGAAGCTAGATGTGGCCACATGATTACGTCTGTCCCGTGGGATGTGAGCGGAACTGGTGTGCTTCTGTAATCTCCAGGTCCTGTACTTTACAAAGGAAGCTGCTTGCCCTCTGCTCCTTCCCTCTCTTTCTTCTGCTTTCATGGTGAACTACACTTCATAAGTAACAAATACTTGACATACACAAACCCTCACTGTATAGCCCACTTTTGAATCTTAAAGCAAAACTGAGAGTTAAAATGTTACTAATGTGCAACTAAATTTAGTAATTGTGCCCAGCCAATTTTTTTAAAAAGTAAAAATAAGGCTGGGATCAGAGAGATTGACTATTTCTTTTCATTTTATATTGTTCTAGAGGATTGAAATTTTATGATGTTTTTTTCTTCAGTTATAGAAAATAGTACCTCAAAATTAAAACATGTCTATATATACACATTTTGGTACATAGCTTTTTCTTTCTTCCAGAATTGGCAAGCTTCTGTTAGTACTATATATTATATATAATATATAGTATATAATATATATATACTATATATTATAGTACTATAATAATACTATTATATATATAATACTATTATATATATATTATATATAGTACTATAGTACTATAATAATACTATTAATAATATATTCATAAAGGGACTGAGGCCATGCAATTTGAAGTCTGCTAGTTGGGTTTCTAAGTTCAGCTCTGCCACATGCTGAGTAACCTTAAACCAGCTACTGAAATTCTTTATGCTTCTATTTCTTCATGTAGAACATAGGAGAAGGGAGCACTGATGTCATCGAGTTATTGAAAAAAAAACAAAAAATTAAGAACAATACATGGCACATTATGAGCACTAGTTGAAGTTAAAATTAACATTATTGTTACTAGAAGAGACTGCAGTAATGGGAAAGGCAGGAGAAAACTCACTTTTAAGTTTATACCAATCTGTAATTTAAAATAATTTTATTTTTATATACACGTGTGTTAAGATAAATTTTAAATCAGAATAAATATGTTCTGACGAAAACCTCAAACTAACTTTTCCCTGTTGATTTAAAAAACTGAATCTGACTACACAAAATAATACTTTAAAAATATCAATTTCCTCTTTTTCTTATAAACAAGTACAACCTAGCTCCTCAGTATGACCACTCTAGATTTCTGCCTACTAAGATAATCCTATCTATTCTAACAGGTTTACTTTCCCGAAGACAACCAGTTGTTGATATATTCTTTTTAATATTAAAGATTAGGAAAGAAGACCAGTATCATATGTAATTGAGTCTCGAGAAGCAAGGAAAATAAATCAAAACTTCTGAGACAGAGACTGACCTACAAGTTGCAGAAGAACCCCAATACATTGTCTGGACACAGAAAAAAGAGCTTATTATGTCAGAGAATCACATGATTGGATACTGAGGCCAACTGACTCAGAAATTTTGCAGGTAGCACATTTGGAAAGTGAGAACTTTCAGTCTTTATAATCCTAGTGAAGGATATAGTATCCACATTTTATGTCTCAAACTATTAGCAAAAGCCAGTAGCTTGAAAAGGAGCATTTGTAGCAACTTTTACTTTTATGATTCCATATTTTACAAGTATGCTTTACCTTTATAACAAAAACCAATTATTTTAAAGCAAAATGTAAGTGCAAAAATTACATTCACATAATTTAAGTAAGAATTTGAATAAAAACTTAAGGTTGCTAAAACTTTCCCATCGTATTTTAGTGGCATTTTTATTTCTGTGTTTAAGTACTTTAGAAAAATTCTCTAAATTGATTTAAAACTTTTCAAAGGGAAGAAAGTTTTTCTACTTAAAATTACTTTGGCCAGAACAAACCAAATAATCAAATTTTTAAAAAATGCACAACAGTCACAAAAATAATTCTCATAGGAATTTGGTCCATTTAAATATGAATAATAAAATTTTTCCATAGTTAACTCTGGTAAATATTCCTGGGTCCTGCAAAAACTATAAGGTCCCACCTTATGTGGTCATATTGAGTTCTCTAACAGACATGTCAGCGTTCTATCTCCAACAGTTCATTCAAACATTTACAAGCGTTTGTCCTTCTGTGTTCCCTGTTTCTGTGGCACCATCAACCACCCAGTCACCCAAGTTGAAAATCTTTCCTCCAGCCTTGCCTCCTCCCTTTCTACAGCCTCTCTCATCAAATATTTCACCAAATCCTACTGATTCCATCTACTTAATCTATTTAGCATTCAAATCTTCTCCACTCTCTCTAGAAGACACGGGACTAGATTGATTGAAAAACCCTACGAGCCCCCCACATTACCTATCTCTGCTCCACTTCTGATAAGGACTGTCTAATAAACTCTCCTGAAAACCATTCCAGCCAAGACCGGATCAGTGGTTCTCAACTAGGTCTAAAGCAGGACTCTACAAATAATTACTATCTAGTCTTTTACAGAAAATACTTTTGGCTTTGAGGGCAATATGGTCTCCTTTTCAAGGACACAATTCTGCTATTGTGGTGCACAAGCAGCCAGAAGCAATAGACATAGCTGTGTTCCAATAAAACTATAAAAACAAGAAGTAAGCTAGACCACAGTTTACCAATCCCTGACCTTGGAATAAAGTCTAAAGTAATCAGCATCACAATAATAACATTCCATTAAGTAACCTGTTCTGAGACCAGACTGAATTATTTGATCTGTCATCTGTGTTTACTCATAATGTTCCATCCACTTAGCACATCTTTTCCCAATTGGGTCCACACCATTCACTCTTGAGGCCCATTTCAAATCTCACCTCTTCTAAAAACTTCTAGTGGATCAGCCTAAATGGAAAAGATCATTCCCTTTCTTTTAACTCCCACAGCTCTTTTCGTTTCCCCTTTCATGAAACATTTTATTTCTTGCTCTTCATGCTAGGAATGCCTATTTTATACTAGACTGCCTGTTCTTCCTTCATCAGCCAGCTCCACATCTTTATTTATCCATGTATTCCCCTAAGCCTTGTATTTTGAAGATAGTAAATATTTGTTGAACAAATGAATGAACAAACAAATGAATGAATGAGTCATCCCCGGTCTTAACAAGAAGCAAAAGTTACTGGGTAGCCAGAAAAGAAAACAACAGAAGTGTGTTCCCTAATTTTATTTATTTGTTCCTCCCCAATCCAACAATTTCTTCATCACTGACACAAACTTAAGCCAAAAGTTATAATCACCCAAACTATTAGCAGCTAGCGTTGAAAAGCTTGAAGTCTAATGAAACTGAAGCACACAAGTAGCAACATGCCTTTAATCATGTCCTCACCTTAATACACATCAATATTTCTATAGATAATATCACAAACCAGCACTATGAAACCACTGTCCCCTCCCCCTGAAGAAAAAAAAAGGCACTTAAAAATGTCAACCAGGGGACACCTGGCTAGCTCAGTCAGTAGAGTATGCAACTCCTGATCTCAGGGTCATGAGTTTGAATCCCACATTGGGTGTGGCACCTACTTAAAAAAATAAATAAGTATTTTTTAAACAACATCGACTCAGTTGAACTTAAAAAATACATTACAATAAAAGCACAGTATAAAATGATAAATAATTTACTGTAAGAATTTTGAGGAAGGGGTAGGAATTAGCTTTTAAAAAGTGGGTACTATTTTAAAAACTAAATATTACTGGGAGACTTTTTTCTCCAAATGGTATAGACTTTCATTTCCTGTACAGAATTCTTACTGAGGTTGGGTAGAGGTAGAAGTTAATGAGGACACTGCGATGCTGGAGAGTCATTTTCTCCGGACTGTTTTCTGAGTGGCTAGCACTGGAGTAACCTAACAAAGAAGGTAGCCAAGGCAGGAATGGCACCAAGACACCAAACTACTCAAGCTGCTAGCTAGCTACCTGTGAGGCCACGAGTCACCACTACTTGTTTCTGGGTCACTCTCCATATTGGGAAAATAAAAAGTCAAAAGTTAGGTTAATTAAATGAAAAAATTTCCTCTACATTTAAATAATAACTAATTTTATCTCTGCAACATGAGAACTTTTAAATCTGACACATATTTAGTACACAGTAAATATTCAGTAAATCAACGAGGGAATTAAAAAAAAAAAACCTTAAAAAATCCCCCAAACATGCCAGATACAATATTTATAGAGCTATGGATGGAAAAATGTATCCGGGGGCAAGATTTCTGTCCCACTCAGCCCTTTCTCCCTGATTCCAGTTCCAACCACAGGGGCTAGCACCGTATTCTGCACATAACAGATACTTAATACATGTTTACTCAAAAGAATAAACTTTAAGGAGTAAGCAATCTGGTTTGGAAAAATAAATAAATATATATATATATGTATGTTACATATTATACACACACACGTATTTGTATACATATATACACAGGCAAATTAATGCCATATGAGAGTATCATATATCAATTTACATATAGACAGATAATATATAAACATACATATATATATATAAACACCCAATGCTTCTTTTGCATATAATTTATTTCATCTTCATTCTAACATTCAGTAAATATTAACAAGAACATTTGAACAATTTGAAAAAAACAAGTCACTCATTTCCTACAAAATTCCTAGCCCTATTTCAGACTATTCTGGATGAGCCAGAAGGCAGGGCAATATATTTAAGTGACAGCTAATGATTTCAATCTTCCATTCAAAAAAGGGAAAAAAAGAAAAAAGCAATACTAGAACTAAGAACTATGATACACTTTGCCCTTCTTTCATACTAACATAATGAAATGTTGTCCATTTCTAATGAATAGGTTCTTTGTGTCAGCACACTTAAATTGTCATCACTGCCAGGAAGGAGGAGTCCATCAAATAAACCTGCCATAGTTGGTTAAAATTATAGTCATCATACTTGGAAAGCTTTGCTTTCAGAAAATTTTTATTGTGTCTTCTGTATAAACTATGTAAGACAAAAGCTGCAGGCATGTTGGGTATGTAACCTGAACTATGAAAGGTATAAAATACTTATTTTATGGAATAAAATAGAATCTGGTCATCTATTAAATGAATAATATAAATTATATTTATGACAACAATAAAATCATAAAAATATTTTTATAAATCATAATCAAAACAATCAATACAACATAATCTTTGACAATTTTCTAAAAGTAAATGATTCTAAAGAGACTATGCCGAAATGCAATTTTTTTTAACATCCAAACATTCGGAGACATATTATGTCTTTCAAATTAGGTCTCTTCAGTTTTATTTGCAAAATTAGTATAATGTGAATTCCTTGAGCGTGGGATCTATGTTTATCTTTTCCGTAATGTTAAGTTTAATCCCTAGATCACAGTTTGTGCTCAAGACATGTGTACTAAATGTAAAATGGAAAGTCTTTCCACTTACCTCACTTTCTCAGCAAAGTAATATTTAGATAAAGTAAAAAAAAGAAACATTGGCCTAGATATGGAAGACCAGAAGCATCATTTTCTCGACTTCTGACAATCAAAATTTGTTTTTCTAATAATTTCAATCTTTGAGATTTAGAAAATTTGGATGCTTTCCTTCCTTTATAAATCATTTTGTTTCTCTAAATGAATGAAGAAAATCCATCTTTAAAAACAGTTACAGGGCACCAGGTGGTGCAGTTGGTTAAGTGCTGACTCTTGGTTTTGGCTCAGGGTTGTAGGATCAAGCCCCATGTCGGGCTCCACACTCAGCGGGGATTCTGCTTGGGGCTGTCTCTCCCTCTGATCCTCCCCTACTCTCTCTCAAAAATAAATAAGTAAATCTTAAAAAAAAATTAAAAACAGTTTCAAAACATCCACTATATTTCTCCTCTTGCAAGAGCTATTCCTCGCTCTTTTATTTTTAATTTGCTTTTATTTATTTTATTTTTTAAAAGATTTTATTTATTTATTTGACAGAGAGAGAGAGAGAGAGAGACCACAAGTAGGCAGAGAGGCAGGTGGGGGTGGGGGGGAAGCAGGCTCTCCGATGAGCAGAGGGCCCGATGCGGGGCTCGATCCCAGGACCCTGAGATCATGACCTGAGCCAAAGGCAGAGGCTTAACCCACTGAGCCACGCACGTGCCCCTTCCTCGCTCTTTTAATGCAAGTTTCTGTTAGCTAATATTTATGAATACCTTGCTATTTACCCAGACAATATTTAAACCAGGTACATCCCCCAACTTCACTGCTTGGAAATAAGGAGAATTAGAATCCAACATGGTAAGTGAATGGAAGCTAGCAATATATAAGGGGTAAGGCATACACATTAACAGAAAAGATTTGTATGACTAAGATTATCTCTGCATTTTCAAGCAGTGTTACTTATCCTCAATCCATGTCCCAGAACAGAGCCAACTAGAAAACTACTATAATAATGGCTTTACTTTATATTCATTTCAATTCTATATTGACTTCTGTATTGTAACATTGACTACAATTCTAATTTTTTAAGTTCAGTCTTCCTTACTATATCATTCGATAGCAAGAGCTTATAAACTGCAAAGTCAATTCGTTTATCTTACCTCAAAGTCATAGAGTTAATTATATTTAAACAAATACTTAAATGAATGGAGTAGTCTCTATCTACCAAAATCCTTGATATTTTCATAAAGGAAATACTCCTCTTGGTGAGGCCAATAACCACCACCAAATAAGTCTTTTAAATATCTCACATATTGGAGTCTTTCAAAATGTAGCACCATGTGGGGGCGCCTGGGTGACTCAGTGGGTTAAAGCCTCTGCTTTCGACTCAGGTCATGATCCCGGGGTCCTGGGATCGAGCCCCACATCCGGCTCTCTGCTCTGCAGGGAGCCTGCTTCCGGCTCTCTGCTCTGCAGGGAGCCTGCTTCCTCCTCTCTCTCTGCCTGCCTCTCTACCTAGTTGTGATTTCTCTCTGTCAAATAAATAAAATATTTTTTAAAAAATTAAAAAAAATGTAGCACCATCTGCATTCTGTTTAATGCCATTATATTCAACACCACCAAAAAAAAAAAAAAATAGAAATTTCTGCTCTGTCCAAATTCAAACTCAAATAATTATACCAACTTTATTTCTAATTACTTCTAAAGAATCTTGGAACACTGAAAAAAATGAAACAAAATTTTAAAAAAGGAATTTTCTTAAGTCTAAAAGAAAAAGAATAAAAGAAATAAGCAAGGTTTTCATTGGACATTAATCTGATACCCAAAATATTCTACCTCATGCTTATCTCGGGGTCTGGATTCTGCTGGTTTGTAATTTACTCTATCTAATACAGTACAAGCCTGTGGAGATATTCAATTTGTATCTAATTTACTCATAATAAAACACTTTGTTACATACTGGTCTATACATTATTCTAAAAAAAAAGGAAAAAAAACCCTGTTTACTATGTAATAATTATTAGATCTGACCATCTGTCTTCAATGTGACTAAAGTAAAAGAAACACATAATTTACAAGGTAATTCTAAAAGTAATGCAATGTACCTTGTAATAAAACTCAAAGGGCTCAGATACCTTGATTAAGGTGAATTATAAAATCATTATGGAATAATTTTTCTCCTTAAGGGAATATGCAGCTACCAAGCTACAATATTTGTCCTCAAAATCGCTATGAGTCAATTCCAAAAGAACTCCTCACACTCCTCAGTTACAAGTCATCAAATTCATTATAATTATTGGTAGTTGCTCTAATCAAGGAGAAAGTGTCAGATTTATAAAACATCTAAATTATATTCACATAGATACACATACATACACACACTACAGTATGAAATAACTTGAAAAAAGTTTGTAGTACTTTCTTTTTTTTTTTTTTAAAGATTTCATTTATTTATTTGATAGAGAGAAATCACAAGAGAGGCAGGCAGAGAGAGAGGAAGGGAAGCAGGCTCTCCGCTGAGCAGAGAGCCCCATGCGGGACTCGATCCCAGGACCCCGAGATCATGACCTGAGCCGAAGGCAGCGGCTTAACCCACTGAGCCACCCAGGCGCCCTGTAGTACTTTCTTATATGAACAGCTTCAGTTTTCATTTTAAGAACCCAAACCTTTGACAAATATTTGTTTATAACTAAATTAAATATGATAAATCTTACCCTATAGAGTATATTTATAAATATCTAGTCTCTTAATTTTAAATGTTCATCCAAAAGACAGTTTAGAATACATATTCCCATGGAAGAAATGTTATAAGTTGTTTCCAAATTAATTCACAAAAACCTATCTAAATAACACAAGGGATTATTTGGAGGTATTGGAAATGTTCTAAAGAGCATCTGGGTGGCTCAGTTGGTTAAGTAACCAACTCTTGATTTTGCTCAGGTCATAATCTCAGGGCTGTGAAATCAAGCCCTGCATTGGGCTCTGTGCTGGGTTTGGAGCCTGCTTAAGATTCTCCGTCTCAGGGTGCCTGGGTGGCTCAGTTGGTTAAGTGCCTATCTTTGGCTCAGGTCATGATCTCGGGGTCCTGGAACTAAGTCCCACATTGGGCTCTGTGCTCACTGGGGAGCCTGATTCTCCTTCTCCCTCTGCGGCTCCCTCTGCTTGTGTTCTCTCGCGCTCTCTCTCCAACATAAAAAATCTTTAAAAAAAAAAAACAAAACTCTCTTTTTCTCTCCCTCTGCCCCCTCCCCCCAAATAAATAAATCCTACTGTTGTCTTTTTTGTCAAGCTGGATCTTAACATATCACCTGAATAAACAAATGCAACCTCAAGCAGTTTTCAGATATCTCAAAGTATCCCTTTTCTTAAAGAGAAACAAATGGCATCTTATTACATCCGTTTCTTCCAAGGCTAAATCTTAGATTGTGAGTGGTGGTGGGAGGAGGTAGAATGCGGCAGGAGGGTAAAGGTAGAGGTTAAGAGGTTCTTCTGAAAACACAAGAGGAGGCTTGGGTGTCTAAAACCGTTACTGGCACATCTGTGGTAACTTTCACAAGCAGAATTTGCCTCAAAGTCAAGATCAAAATGTACATGTGGCAAGTACAAGCTCACCAAAATGGTTGTTTGAAATCCATGGTAATTTTAAACCAAAACATACTTAATATTTAATCTGAACAGTTATTATGAGTTTCTACTCTTTTTCCAAGGATAAAAAATATATAATAATAGATTCTGCAGAAAAATTCCCAATACGCAGGCTGATAACAGCTATCCCACATTTCATGTTGCAAGAACAGTTTAGCTATAAGCAGAACTTTATTTCCTTCCTGGTAGACATTAGGGAAATTCTAAAGAAGCAAGTATACAGAGCCTCTCAACCTTTAATAGTTGATGGCACCAGGACTTCATTATGTCAATTTTCATTTCAATTTATGCCTTTCTTATTTATATATCTGCATAACTTATGGTTTTGGATTTTCAAATTGAGGGAGAGATATAAATAAACTTTCCTAAGTTACAGAGGAAAGTGCATGGGTATTTGAAAAGAGCAATCAATGACAAAAAAATAAAAATAAAAAGGTAGAAAAAAATGGAAGAAAGAAGGTAGCAACCACTAATAACTCATGACAACTTGACATTATAAAAACTTGTAGAAAGAAGGTAAAGAAGTACAGTGGACACTTGAAATGACAATGAAACAATATGCAAAAAGATATTCACAAATTGGAAAGGCTTTTCTTTTTAAAAATGGGCTTTCTCATTTCTCACTTATAGTTTTTCATGATCTGTTTCTTTGTGGTTGACCAGGATCCACTGAGTTATTCTCCTCAACAGAAAAGCTCAACATGATCTTTCTTCTACCTCAAGTTAGGATTGAATTATGAATTTCATGAAAATGTTAGCTCATGCCATGTTTTCTCATTGTTGCTTATAGTAACTCATCAGATTCAATCCATTACATAATTATATCAGACCATTGTTTTATAATCATGAGTAAAATCTACTTTTTAAACAATAATTCCTTGTGAATAAAATAGTTTAACATATAATCTGCAAATATGAATTTTGACACTTTGTAAAAATAATTTCATGTAAACTTAAAAATCTATAGATTATTTCTCTTACCATTCAGTAAACAAAATAACCAAATCCTCTTGATTGGCATAATGTTCCATGACTTCTTTCATTAATCTCACTTTCTGGCCCCCTCCAATACTATTAATTCCATCACCACCTCTCCACTCTTCTCCTTGACCAAGGACCTATAAATGAGATCAACATTTATCACTGAGTAAAATTCAAGTGATGACAGTAACATAAAAGCTAGAAGTCATCAACAACTTGTAGAATATGACATAGTATCCACTCTTTCAACATTTTACAAAATCACGAAATCACGATGCGACAGAGAAAAACACTTGATGCACAGGTCAGGTCATGATTCTTCAATGTTATCCACCCCATAAAATGCCATTCCCAATTTTACCACTTCAAAAGGAGAGTCTAATCTAAGGAGATCGGGGTGGGGGGGGGGCACAGACAGTATTTCTCATATCTTATTTTTTTTTTCATTTTATTTATTTTTTCAGCATAACAGTATTCATTCTTTTTGCACAACACCCAGTGCTCCATGCAAAACGTGCCCTCCCCATTACCCACCACCTGTTCCCCCAACCTCCCACCCCTGTCTCATATCTTATTTTTAATTTGTTCAGATAAAATAAAAAGGAAAATACAGAAATTTCCATAACACTTTTCAATCTGGCAGGAAATCTGTCTGATGAACACTGAAAGCTCAATAACTCCTGGACAGGGCCCTTGGGTGATTTTCCTACTAAACCATATGGGTCATTCAAGGAAAGACAGAGGGCATTAGGTCCAATGTCACCTACTTTACCTTATAAATCTTAAATTCCCGTAAACCTCAAAAGCTTCATAATTTATCAATGCAAGAAATTGCCTAAGCACAGTTAATCAAAGCTAAACTTGCAGCTGTTCTCCTCACTGCTTGCCTCAGGCTCAGCAGTTGGCTCCCACTTTGGAAATGCATGGTAACACTGGGCTGCTTCCATAGTTTGGTGATTATAAATAATGCTGCTATAAACATAGAGGGGCATGCATCCCTTGAATTAGTGTTTTTATATTTGGGGGGTAAAAATCCTATAGTGCATTTACTGGGTCGTAGGGTAGCTCTAGTCTTAACTTTTTGAGGAACCTCCGTACTCTTTTCCACAGCAGCTGCACAGTTTGCATTCCCACCAGCAGTGCAAGAGGGTTCCTTTTTCTCCACATCCTTGCCAATTCCTTTCCCTTGTGTTTTTGATTTTTGCCATTCTGACAGGTGTGATGTGATAACTCATTGTAGTTTTGATTTGCATTTCCCTGATAATGAGTGATGTTGAGCATCTTTTCATGTATCTGTTGGCCATGTGGATGCCTTCTTTGGAGAAATATCTGTTCCTGTCTTCTGCCTATTTTTCTTAAATTGGATTATTTGTTTTTTGAGTATTGAGTTGTATCAGTTCTTCATATATTTTGGATACTAACTCTTTATTGGATATATCATTTGCAAATATCTTCTCCCACACAGTAGGTTTCCTTTTAGTTTTGTTGCTTATTAGAAAATAAATACTATTAGCTCCAACATCACTAAACCCTGAACCAAATATAAACCTGGCTGGCAAAGTCCATGGGGCTCCTAGCCTCAGATCTCTAGTTGTTACTGGATCACCATCTCTACTGCAGGTTGGAGATAAACGCTACCAAGAAAACTCAAAACTGATGTGGATCTGGATTCATATTGAGGCTAGTCTAGGAGTATTGTTAGTTTTTGTCCTAAAAACTGGCCTCCTATAGCCCTGTGCTTTGTTATACTTAAACTCCAAAACCCTTCTGGATTTCTCCAATATCACAGTAATACCAGACCCAGCCACATGCAAGAGCCTACTCTGTGCAGTGCACCACGTTAAGCTCTATTCTCTATTTTCTTTCCACTCTATCAGTGTGTCAAACTTTAATATGAATCAGAATCACATAGAGGGTCTGTTAAAACACAGACTGCTTTGGGGTGCCTCGGTGGCACAGTCTGTTGGGGGTCTGACTCTTGGTTTCAGCTCAAGTCATGATCCCAGGGTCATGGGATTGAGCCCAACATCAGGCTCTGTGCTTAGTGAAGAGTCTGCTTGAGATTCTCCCTGTGCTCCTCCCACTCATGACCTCTCTCTCTTAAATAACTATTAAAAAAAATATAGGATCCTACTGTCTCTGACAGGCAGGGTCCTGCTGCTAGAGTTTGTGATTCCGTAAGTCTGATGTCAGCCTTGAGAATCTCCTTTCTAACAATTCCCCAGGTGATGCTGATGCTGGTGGTCTGCAGTCCACACTTGAAGAACTATTACATTTCATGATTGGGAAGACAGCAAGAGTCACTCAAATGGGCTGGGTCCAAGATTTGACATTTCATAGCTATATACTCTAGGGCAAGTTTTCCTTACCTAGAAATGAAATAATATCTAGCATATTTGGTTTCAACAGAATACAATATATAAAGTTCCAAACAGCTTCACATATAAGGAATATCCACACTCTCCCCAGTCCAAACTCTAAAGATTTCCCCTCCTTACTGGATTTCAGCATTATGTTGCTCTGCTTTCACAACTTACTTCCATATGCCACCTATCAGTACATACTACTATATTTTTCCTCTATCCTAACAAACTTCTAACCTATTTCTCATTTATTCCACATTAAACATCTGGTTGTTAACACTAGAGCTCTTTTCCAGCAGAGCTTAGCCTCCTTAATAGCTGCTCTATATTAACATCTGTACCTAGTCTCCCAGGGGTTATGTAAGTGAATACCACCTTCTTTCTACATTACATACTAGAACAGCTCAGTTTTTCCCTAAGCAAAATGATCTTCTGCTCTTTTTTTTTTTTTTTTAATGTTGTTTTTTGTTTGGTTGGTTGGTTTTAGGGTTTTCTTTGGGGGGAGGTTTGTAAATGTGTTCAGTTTGTTGGTTAGTTGGCTGGTTTGTTTTCCTACTTGGGATACCTCCCCATCCACCTCTTATTTGTGAAAAGACTTGGCTGACAGATCCTCATTTCTATAAAAAAATATATAAATAAATTAAAAAGGCAGGCCTTTCACACTCAGTTTACTAGTTCTACCAAAGTCCCCAGGTTTCCTCTGATCATTTATCAATGAGATATTGTCCTGGAGGTCAGTCTTCTAAAAAACATTTTTATACTTTTATAACATTCCGAACTCCTCTAAAACAAACAATAGGAAGAACAACTCTCAATAATGGGACAGAAAAGGTGTTTCCCTCACAGCCATGTTTCTAATTCTCTATAGACAAAGAAACAGACTATGACAGACACACCCATTACAAAAAAAAATTCTTCAAAGTGAAAAACATTACTGTCAAATCTGTTATACTGTGCTTATATATGACCCCTCAAAAGAAACATAAATATATATAACATATTTTATGTTGTTTTATATAATGTGTTTATATAAAGCATTATCAAATATGAAGAAATTATTACCTAAGTGGCACAGTATTAATAAGGTCAAAGTATACCTGTAAGACAATCAACTATATACACAAACTCAATAACTATGTAACCAAATTTCAACTCCCTTGTATGGATTGCAGATTGTGGGGGTGGTATTTTTACTGTTATGAAAAAATGTACTTAAGTCATATATTCTAACATCTCCATGAATTAAAAGATATACTGTACCTTCACAGTATAATTGAAGTATTTGGCAGACTGCATAAATCGATGGAATCCATCACTTTCTTTCGTTGCTACAGTTATGACTAATAATTTATCTGCAAAGACAGAAGGGCTAACATAAGATGGTTTACCAAGAGGTTAAATGCTCCCACTTTACAACCTACAATAGCGATTAGAGTCCTCACTAAACCTACCCACCTACCTCCTGTTAGTTTTTGTAATGAACTCTTAAAAGCCACAGCAACATTGACATCACAGTCAGTACATCGTTTTTTTTTAACAAATAAAGGAAACCAAATCAGCACTGCTCTAGTAAATATACAACTTTTAGTCACCATTTTATAAAGGATGATGATTATTTTCTATCCAACATAAAACCACTTCTTAGTAGGAGGAAGTAGATTTAAGGAATCATTTCGAAATACCCATAAAAGCTATTAAGGAGAATCATTATCAGGAAAAGACATACTGGAAAATACACAAAGGAAGCAAGTACATTAGCAGATATCAAAAGTGCTGGGACATTTCTTTTAACCATAGGACATAGAAGGACCCGTGGACTAAGAAAGCAAAAATTAACATCTTTTCAACATTCTAGGCACTGAGCTGTATTGCTTGATTCTCACTTGCCTGTTACCAATAACCAAAAATCCACAAATTTATAAATGTCTTCTAAGTAATAGGCAATTATTGAAAATAGCATTAATGCATTAAAGAATTTAATTAGAAATAATTCCATATAAATCAAAATAATTTTCCATCAAATTTTTAAAATAAATAAAACAATAAAGCATATAGGTGCAATACAGATAAAGAAATAACAGATTCAAACATCCATTAGTCAACCAAAAAAAGAAAACATTTCCATGGAGATAAATATCAATATTCTTAGGGGTTTTTTTCCTGGAAAAAGGTGTATCTCACATAATTTTCACCATTATGAGAAAAAAAATTCAAGGAAAAATAAGTTATTTTCATAAAGTTGTCAGGCCCCAAATGAATATATTTTAAGAGTACTTTTTAAACTAACCATTCTTTTTTAAAAAACAAAATTTAATTTGTAAAGTTTCAAACAAGGCTTAACTGATTGAAAAAATGTGATATACTACCATTCACAATGAATTTTGAAAGAGAATACCAGATTTTTTGTAAATATTTTATACACAAATCGTAAGAATTATCCACAAGCTTAGATTTTGGTCAGATGGATTTTTGATACTTACTATTTTCAGTATGAAATTAACAGCAAGGATTTCAACATCCTTAATAGGAAAAGTAATGTTGGCCAGACCACTGAGTAGACAGAAATGTTACCTAATCCAATGACTCAGAAGGCAAAATTTAAAATGTGTAGTCTGACTATGTCTGGCAATCTTTTGCCAAATAAGGACTACACTTGTTTTACTATTGTTTTTAATTACAAAAAAAACAAAAATAAAAACACCAAAAACAAATAATGAATTAGTAATTTGTTTAAAAAAAGTTATGTTTAATAGCATTACATATAAACATGTTTCCTCTGACCTGGTATTCAGTATCACTGCTATGATGAGAAATAAATCTTATTCAATTGGGAGCAATAAAAGAAGAAAGTGTTGACATGTACCACTCATAAGTTTTCACCAATCAATTCAAGAGTCTAACTTGGTCACCATTTATGAAGTATCCTTGTCAAAACTTTAACATAAATTTGATATATACTTGATTTCACAATTGACTAAGGAATCAGTGGCAAAGGGGAAAAAGAATGGAAGGGAAACTAATATAGTATATTCATAGAATTAACAGATAATTCAACCAAAGCAAACCATGGAGTTAGTTGGGTTCTGATTTGAAAAACTAACTTCAGAAAGGTATTTTTGAGAAAATTAGGCAAATCTGAACACTAATTGGATATTTGTTGTCTAGGAAATTACTGTTAATTTTTTATTTATTAATTTATTGTGCTAATGGCATTGATTTTTTAAAGAGTCCTCATAATTTAGAGACACATATTAAGTATTTACCCAATGAAATAATATACAGTACTTACAGTTTGTTTTAAAATTGTCTGAGGTTGAGAAGAGGCAATGAAGGAGGAGGATAAAGATTAAATAAGACTGGCCATATGTGATGACTGCTAAAATTGGATTCTTTTGTATACGTTTGGAAATTTCTACAATTAAAGAGAGTTCAAATTTATACACAATCCCTAATCTTCCAATCAGAAAAAGATTCAATATAAAACTTTTAACCATTTAAATAAGTAAAAACAAGGATGAAACAGCAGAAATAGTCTAACCCAAAAAATTGTAATTTAATAAACTACTATTAGTATTTCACTCAATTCACGCACCACAACCAAAATGATAATGTGAGATGATGGAGAAAGAAAATGGGCTTGAATAAGGGGCACCCATCAACCATTACCAAAACCAATCTATAATGGTGTCAAAGAAAAGACAAATGGAAGCTTAACTGTGACCAAATGTAACCTCTATTGCCACGGTCTGGTCCTGTCATAAAATAGACTAATACAGTTTGCATAAGGAAGAAACATGTAATGCATCTATAAAGTATGGTAGATTAGAACCACCATTTATCAATGAAAATTCACACCATGGCAAAAAAACAAACAAAAACTTCTGTAATCATCTTTACAATCCCCCAAACACCTGTCATTCTAGTAAGATTTAGTAAATATGAAGTGGCAAAATATATAGCTTTCTATAAAAATTCAGATGAATATCAGAATTTCTGAAGAAACCAAGAAGTCAGTTTGTCTAGAAATGCCACCAATATGCTATATTCTCTTATTAATGAAGTTCTGGAGGCAGAAGAAATCGATTGTTAAAGAGACATTCTTTCTCCAAATAGTTGTGTTATAAGAGCAGAATTTATCAATATTTAGTGCTGACCTAATTTTTCTTTTCAAAAGCAAACCATGGGTTTTAAAGAGAAAGTTTTGTGATAATATACCATCTCCAAATGCTAAACCAGCACATAAAATTCATCTGAAATTCAATGTCTTAATGACAGTTATCACATTAATTAACTCAGCTTTAGCCCTGCTGTTTTTGATCCTACTATGGAAGGATAAATTTATCTTTCCAAGAAACTTTCTCTGCACAAAGTCAAACCAGTCCTCAATTTTAAAATCTGCAGATAGCAAGAAAAATAACTCTAAAACAGGAACTATGAGTATACTATTCTCTCTGCAACTAACTCATTTTATGACCAATATGTCCTTTATCAATGACTCTCAACCTTCTACTGAAGGAACATATTGTATCTTCTTAGTAATGGTTAGCATAGCACAGGGACTAGCAAACTTTCATGGTAAAAGGCCTAAAAGCAAATATTTTAGGTTTTGTGGACCATATATAATCTCTGTCGTGATTCTTCTTTATATTCATTCTTTTTTTAAAACGCTTTTACAAATTTTTTTAAGTTATTAATTTTCTGGCTCTCTTTACAAAAACAGTGGGTCAGATTTGACCTAAGAATCATAGTTTGCCACTGGGGTTGCCCAAATGAATCTTAAGACAAATACTTGGGTTCAAATCCCAGCTCTTCCATTTATTTGTTAGAAATTGGTCAGCTCTGTGTGTCTCCAACTATGCCTCATCTATAATATTATGTGTAATAATAGCACCTGCCTCATAGGTTTGTTGTGAGAATTAGTTAATATATATACAAAGTGGCTGACACTGTGAAGTCTACATATATCTACATAGATAGTATCCTCTCATTTCTACTCAACAAATGCATGGATAAGGTAGGTTTTAGTTGTGCAAATCTCAGCAGGTTATAACTCCATCTCTAACCAGTTACACACTCAAGAATCTGATACCCCTTCCAAGTCTCAAGATTTTATGGTCCTAGTAATGACTGAAACACACAAACACAGAAACCCAACCTCTATAAGCTTGAAGCTATTTATTCAAATAGTTAAGCATGAAAATGCAGATAGGACTTCTCAAATATTTACATTTCTCCCCATCTCCAATGAGGCTATAACACTAACTCAAATTATGGACATCACTAGCCCAGGCTTCTCCAACAGTCTCCTAAACCCACTTAACCCACTCCAGTCATAGCTCTACAAAGCAGTCAGAGTGATCTTTTCAAAACACACCGCTAAACACCCTTAACTAGCTTTCCATTGCCCTTAGGATGGTGCATAAGTGTGGTCTTTGACAGTGGCCCTCTCCAATGCCATCCACTACCGCTCTCTCTCTTCTCTCTGTTCCAAGTTGCCTGGCTGTTTTCCACCCTGCAACAACACCTACTCCTTCCCACCTAAAGAGAAGAGCCTATACAACGTCATTATCTAATTCCCCTCCTGACCTCTTGATGGAGTCACTCCCTATTGAAATTTCAGATTCTCACAATAGGCTATTTCCTTAGGGAGACTGTCCCTGACTACCTCACTTTCAAGGCACTTACCACAAATTGTGTACTAATATTCACAATTATTATTTGAGATTAAAGTCTTTCTCCCCAGCTAGACTATAAATGTCTTACAGGATGTCTTTTTCTCAACACTACACCTCTACGGTATATCAGTGTTCAGCATATAGTAGGTTCTTAATAAACATTTGTTGAATGAGTAGATTCAGGGACATGTAAATCTGTGCTTCATATGTATGTGTATATAAAATAATGTGTTCTTAACAAAAGCCCTATGTCATTAGCTTTATTATCTCCAACTCACAGATGAAGAAAGTAAGGTTTAAAGAAGTTAAACAATTCACTAAAGTCACCCAACATATTACTCGCAAAGCCAGGAATAGAACTTCAGTTATTTCTCCAAGTCCATTTCTTTCCAATGTTTCACGTGGACTTACTTGCTAGTGAGAAGTTAAGAGACTAGATACGAACTTTGAGTTTTACTACATGTGTAGAAAAGAGAGAACGTGGCAAGCCTGAAGCTTCTATTCTTAGAAAGACCTGCATGCAGGGATGGTCCTTAGCTGCCATCTGGAAAACTGGATATAGGGAGGGTTCCCACCATTCCCAATAGGAATGGTTCACTGTGCCTAAAACTTAGAAACAATGTACTTATGCTGAACAACTGCTTTCCTTCCAGGAGCTTGGAATTTTGATACAGAGCTTGCCTATATGACCAGCCCCCACTAAAAACCTTGGGCACTGAGTCTCAAATGAGCTTTCCTAATGAATAACAATTCACATGTACTGTCACCGTTAGTTGCTAGGGGAGTTAAGCAAATCCTGTGTGAGGCCACTGGTAAAGGACTGTTGGAAGCTGCATCTCATTTCCCTGGATTGGCTCATGTGCCTTTTCCCTTTGTTGATTTTGCTTAATATCCTTTCACAATAATAAATCACAACAATAAGTATGACTTAAATGCTACATCCTCTTAATCCTAATGAATGGTTGAATCTGGGGATGGATGGCCTTGAGGATGCCAGACCCAACATGCTTCTAATTACAAGCAGCAAATCTTCATCTGAAAAAAGACATTATGGGCCTAATTGGTTATGTGCCTGATAAAGGGATAGGTATTGGGTTTAGGGCTCAAAGGTCACACTACAGAGCTACAGAAAAGACTCCAGACTCCAAAGAAGAAGTATTTGGTACATAAGACAATCACACTCTGTTCCTTCGCCAAGAGTCATTTTATTTTATTTTTATTATTTCTTTTTAAGATTTCTTTATTTGACAGAGCAAGAGACAGCACAAGGGGGGGGGGGCATGGAGGGGCAGAGAGAAAGGGAGAAGTAGGCTCCCTGCTGACTGAGCAGAGAGCCCAGTGAGGGGTTGGATCCCAGGATCCTGGGATCATGATCTGAGCCAGAGACAGATGCTTAACCCTCTGAAATCACCCAGGTGCTCCAGAGTCATTTTATTTTAATGTAAATTGTGACCTCTTGAATAATGTAGCAAAGTCCACTTCTCTTACATAGGAGGAAACAAGACCTAAAGAGAAAACATTTGTTCAGGATCCTCCAACTCAGTGGTAACCAATCTAGGACTGGACTTCAGGATTCTCAGTTACTAAAAACCTGGTTTTCCTAGGTCCTATTGAACAATTTTGTTGCTTTCTTAAGTACTGCATCACCCAAACACTATGACAATTAAACCGTCGTATTGAACAATTTTGTTGCTTTCTTAAGTACTGCATCACCCAAACACTATGACAATTAAACCAAAGCTACAGTGTGTAGGTAGCAAACAAACCGTATTTTGCGAAATTCTTGAAAAAAAAATCAAAAGAAAAATGATTCAAAAACAACTAATATCAAAAATTCCAACAAAGAAAAAAACCGAAAAGGGGTATGTCAGACATCAAAGAATTCCTTAGGATTTTTGTAGGAAAGGGTAGGAAAAAAAAGGGAATACTTAAAAAAAAGTAAAAATAAACTTTCAACCACTGATGCTACATAGGGAATAGCTTCACACATTCGCATTCTGACGGATGCCTGAGCTTCCACAGCCTACTCTGGACAACGCTACAGCATTGATCTACAGCAAATCAGGAGATATTCCACGGGTTAGAGGGGAAGGGCAGTATGTAGGATGACCTATCACTCCAGTCAGCCCTGAACTAAGAAAGTTCCCAGAGCATGGGGATTTCCATTTTAAAACTTGGAAAGTCCTGGGGCACCTGGGTGGCTCAATCAATTACGCATCTGCCTTGGGCTCAAGTCAGGATCCCAGGGTCCTGGGATGGAGCTCTTCCTGCCCCCGCCCCCTCCCCCCGCAAATCTGGCTCTTTGCTCGGCAGGAAGTCTGCTTCTCTGACTGCCATTCTCCCTGCTGTGCTCATAAGCATGCGCTCTCTCTCTCTCTCTCTCTCTGCTAAATAAATAAAATCTTTAAAACACACACACACACAATTAAAATAAAACAAAACAAACAAACAAAAAAAAACAAAAAACCAAAAAACACAGCTTGGAAAGTCCTGAGCAAATCAGGATGATTTGGTCCCTATAGCATTATGCGCAGTGGGATTAGAGAACATGAATATAGCCAGTTATGTATAAAAGACTGAATAACAAATGGTCCAGGAGCCAAATGGTAGGACAGCATCATGTTAAGGATAAACACTTCCAGAACCAGAAGTTTAACCAACACCGGATATAGTGAAGCAGGACCAGAGTAAGACCACCAGAGGCCTTAGGCACCTAAAAGGTCAAAGTCGACAAAGACCACTTGCCTCCCTCATAAGTATTTCAAATCATAATATACATTTCTAAACTTTTTTTTTTCCAAAAAAAACACAACTTGTACATACACTAAATATCACCTTTTTAAAAAATGTTTTCTAATTTGCTTTTGGGGGGCCCATGTTTCCTGACAGTATATACCCATGTTTAGTTTATTAGGTAACCTACTAGTGAATGAAAGACAAATTTCAAGATACAGACAAAAGAGATATTTAATATTTTGCCTGATAATTCCTAGCAGCTAGTTGCTTTCACAGTGCTATGAGAGGTTAAAGGCATTTAAGAACAGCATTCAAACAGATAATTACATTACAAAAACATCAATTTTAGCACACGTATAGTCAGTAAAACTTGAATAACTATTAGGATAACACTGGAATTTTAGAATGAGGTGAAATTTTTAATATCAAAAATTGTGGCTCCTCTATAACCATGTTAATCACAGCAACCACTGAGAAAATTATAAAAACATTGATATAAATACATATTTAATAAATTTAAATAAATTTATACTTAAACAAATTTGTCTTCACTTAATCACAAAAGTATTCACATACTCTAGAAAAACATTAATATGAACAATATAATCTATTCAAACTGTTTAAAAACAACAACAACAACAACAAACTTTCAGAACTCCAATTCAATAACTCTCTTTGGTAATACCCCACCATCCTTCACAATAAATATCCATGACCTAAATTTTAAGAATTTTAAGAATTCAACCTAAAGGTGATAGACAAGAAGAAAATTAAAGGAGACTCACTCCTCTACAGTCATCCCCATCCCCTTCCAGAAACATGCAGATAAAAATGCAAGGACTTGATTGCAGTCAAAAACTATACACTGAGTTCCAACAAATTGTTTCTGGAGTTTAGAAGGGGAAACTAAAATTTAAACACCAGGAATGATCACAGTAAGGAGGGCTTCGATCAGGGTAAACAAAACATGACTTTAAAAAATGAAAGGATAAAAAGTACCCTACAGGCTTTATCAGAATATAAACTCAAAAATGAGCCAATATATGAGACAGCTGGCCAAAACAAACAAACAAACAAAAAAATTATCTTGACAAGAGGGGTGAGGATCCCTCTGTAATCAGTGCAGCCCATAGAAAATTATGAGATGTCTGGCATGCTACACTGAGGAAAATTTGGACAAATATGGAGTTTGACCATCATGGTTAGAGGTCTGACAATTATTTCATATATTGAATAGTTGAGGCATTGAGAATTTTTCTACCTGAAAAAAAAATCCAGCATCTCCTTACCTTATCACATTTGAAAAGAAAAAAATAGACTTCCTCTATTTTATTTTAAAGAAGATAACTAGCTGGGGAAGAATCAATGGAGAGAAGGCAGATTTTGATATCAGTATTGTCTTAGTCCATTCAGGCTGCTATAACAAAACACCACAGACCCTGTAGTCTATAAACAACAGAAATTCGTTTCTCACAGTTCTAGAGGCTGAAAGTCCAAGATTACCTCACCAGTATGGCGACAGCCCTCTTCCTGGTTTACAGACAGCACCCTCTCCCTGTGTCTTTACATGGTGAAAGGGGCTGAGGTCTCTTTGGAGCCTCTTTTATAAGAGGCTCTTTTATATATATTTTATAATATAACCATATTCATGAGGTCTCTACCTTTGTGATTCAAGCACCTCCCAAAGACCCCATCTTCTAATACCATCACCTTTGGGAGTTAGGTTTTTGACATAGGAATATTGGCGGGGGGGAGGCACAAACATTCAGACCACAGCAAATACAAAGTATATTAAAAGGATCCAGGATGAATGGACTGTCTTGGAAAAGCAGTGTTTCCTATCTTTATATACAAAGAGGATAGGTCCATTTTCCAGGATTTTTTACTTGGGGGATACACTTGACTCATTCAAAATAAGAAATTTGTATCTTGGCTATAATTTTAATGTCAAAGGGAAATGGCATTGCCCCCTTCACGGACAGAACAGATTTTAATCTGTAGAATTCCAAGGGTTCAAAGGTTACAGCAACCTCCAAAATAGAAAGATGTAACAATAATGAGAACCTCCGCTGAATGGGCTGGGGTAACCCATCTGCTAGCCAAATGCTTTAGCAGAGACTAGGAATTGTCTGCCAAAAATCTGGTCCCAAGGTTATGTAGTTTACTCAAACAAATTTGATTTATTGCTGTTTATTCCATATCTTACATAGGCACTAAAAATATTTCCCAGAGTCATAAGCAAAGGGCATCAACTGCAAACTTAACAACCAGTATAAAACAGCAGAGGCTAAGATAACATATTCCTGCTAATTCAACTACAAATGAAAGGAAGATCTGCCCTTGGGCAGAGGCCAACTTGAGATGGACTTGTGGCTAAGCAAGCCACACTCTGAGAGAAAAAGTTGGAAGGATGAAGTGTCTGACCCAAAATGGCCTTACTCCTCCATAATGGAAAAAGAAAAATCATGAAGTCTGCCTAACCTAAAGGAATAAAAATAAATGAATCTGGGATGCAAAAAGCACACCTAATAAAGTAGAGTGGCTGAAATGGAAACAAGAAAAAAGTCGTAACTTTCATTCCTCATCTTCAAGTATAAACATTTGCTTCCTCTACTCCACACTGCCATGAACACATTATAAATACATTCTTCTCAAAGACCGTATTTTCCATTGTATCCATCTTGCACAAAATGAGTACATTTAATCGGAGCAGCAGCCCATCCCCACACTGTCTAGAAAGTTTTATGGCATCTATTTTGGCAGCTCAAAATCCTCCCCCAACAACTTCCTACATTGTTCAACAAACTGAACTTGTCATAATTAAGAGATTTCTAGAAAATAGAATCTGTACATTTGATACTTGGGGAACATAAAACTAAATATAGATGATTTGATATCTACAACTATGGATACCTCCTTCTATGGAATTACTATAAGACTCCCCCCCCAAAAAGGAGTTTTATTGTTTAATTTATGTTGTAAACTGTCATAAGCTTTCATCTTTATGTAAGAGAAATGTCCTATTTTTTGGAAGGTATGTCCCAGAAAATGTAAGACACATTCGAGTAGTCACTGTGCCAAGTTAGAGATTTAAAAAATGTTTATATATACTGATGACTGATTTTTCCTTCCCAGCCCTCAAATTAGTAATTTATTTTTTTGGATTATGTGATAAAGTAGGAAGTGCTATTTCTTCCCAGACCTTTCTCCCAGACTCTAGCTGACTTTCCCCTAGGAGATACCAATAATGTTGTTCTTATGGATGCTTCAAAAAATGTCAATACATATCCTACACTCCATTTTTGCATATTTTAAATTTTTATTATTCAATTTCTTTAAAAAAATTTTTAAAAAGCAAAAGTTCACCCATTTTCCTTCCCCTCCTCCATCTCTGACCTCTGGCAACCACTAAATCTGTTCTCTGTATCTATGAATTTGGTTGATACATATTTTAGATTCTACATATAAAAGTGATCGTATGACATTTGTCTTTCTCTGACTTATTTCACTTAGCATAATGCCTGCATGGTCCATCCATGTTGTCACAAATAGCAAGATTCACTCTTTTTTTATGGCTGAGCAAGTTTCCATAGTATATATGTACTGCATTTCTTTACCCACTTAGCCATCGATGGACACTTAGGTTGTTTTCAGATTTTGGTATTGTAAATAATGCTACAATGGACATGGGGTGCATACATAACTTTAGAGTTAGTGTTTTCATCTTCTTCAAATACCCAGAAATGGAATTGCTGGATCACATGGTATTTCTATTTTTAATTATTTGAGGAATCTCCATACTGCTCTCCACAGTGGCTAGAACAATTTATATTTCCATCAAGAGTACACAAGGGTTCCCCGTTTTCCCACATCCTTACCAATACTTGTTATTGTTTATCTTTTTGACAATAGCCATTCTAACAAGTGTCTGTGATCTCACTGTGGTTTTCTTTTTTTTTAAGATTTTATTTATTTGACAGAGATTACAAGTAGACAGAGAGGCAGGCAGAGAGAGAGGAAGGGAAGCAGGCTCCCCGCTGAGCAGAGAGCAGGATGCTGCTGGGCTGGATCCCAGGACCCTGGGATCACAACCTGAGCTGAAGGCAGAGGCTTTAACCCACTGAGCCACCCAGGCGCCACCTCGCTGTGGTTTTGATCTGCATTTTCCTGATGACTAATCATGCTGAGCATCTTTTTATGTGTCTGTCGGCCATCTATATTTCTTCTTTAGAAAATGTCTATTTAGACTTTCTGCCCATTTTTAAAATCAAATTGTTTTGTTGTTGTTGTTGAGTTGGGTTTTTATATATTTTGGATATTACCCACTTATTAGAAGTATGATTTACAAATATTTTTTCCCACTCAGTAGATTGCCTTTTCATTTTGTTGGTTTCCTTTGCTATGATGAAGCCTTTTAGTTTGACATAGTACAACATGTTTATTGGTTTTGGTGGTTTTCTCTTTTTGTTTTTGTGTATTTTATTATTGCTTCTGATGCTTTTGTTTTTGGGGTCAGATTAAAGAAATCAACTGCTTTTGTTGCATCTCATGAATGTTAGTATGTTACATTTCCATTTTCATTTGCCTAAAGGTATCTTTTCTATTTCTCTTTTGATTTCTTCTTTGATCTATTGGTTGTTTAGTGGTATGTTGTTTCCCCCACAGACTTGTGAATTCTCCAGTCTTCTTCATGTAATTAATTTCTGGATTCATACCACTAGTCAAAAAAGATGCTTGATACTATTTCAATTCTCTTAAATTTATTAAAACTTGTTTTGTGGCCTAAGATATGATCTATCTTGGAAAATTTTCCATATGTTATTGAGAATGTATATTCTGTTGCTTTTAAGTGAAATGTTAACTGTTAAGTCTATCTGGTCTAATGCATCATTTAAGGTTGGTGATTTTTTTTTTTTAAGATTTTTTATTTATTTATTTGACAGAGATACAAGTAGGGAGAGAGGCAGGCAGAGAGAGAGAGAGGAGGAAGCAGGCTCCCCACCAAGCAGAGAGCCCGATGCGGGGCTCCATCCCAGGACCCTGGGATCATGACCTGAGCGAAAGGCAGAGGCTTTAACCCACTGAGCCACCCAGGCGCCTCAAGGTTGGTGCTTTCTTACTGATTTTCTGTTTCGATGATCTATCCATTGATGTAAGTGGGATACTAAACTCACGTACTGTTACTTATTGCTGTCTGTATCTCCCTTTAGATCTGTTAATATTTGCTTTATATATTTATATATGTTGGGTGCATAAATATTTACAATGTTATTTCTTCTTCTTGGAGAGTCCTTTAACATTATGTAATGTCCTTCTTTGTCTCTTACTATAGTCTTTGTTTCAAAGTTCATTTTGTCTGATACAAGTATAGCTACTCCAGCTTTCTTTAGTTTCTATTTGCATGGAATATCTTTTTCCATCCCTTCACTTCCAGTGTGTCCTTACATCTAAAGTAAGTCCCTCATAGGCAGCATATAAATGTCTTGGGTTTTTTTTGTCCATTCTGCCACTCCATTTCTTTTGATTAGAAAATTTAGTTCACTGACATTCAATGTAATTATTGATAAGTATGTGCTTATTGATGATTTGTTAACAGTTTTTTGGCTATTCTGTAGTTCAAAAAATTTTTTGCATCTCTTTTTAAAATCTACATATCTTTGAGATATTTCCAAATGTAATCCAGCTACACTATATTCCATCATATAGATAAACTACAATTTAATAAAACACTATGCTAGTGACAGTTATTCACATCGTTCCCAATCCAATGCTATACTTAAAAAATCTGTAATGGATAATGATTTATATAAGTTTATTATGTTATGTTAGTCACCATAGAGTACATTTTGATGTAGTGGTCCATGATTCATTGTTTGTGTATAACACGCAGTGCTCCAGGCAATATGTGCCCTCCTTAATACTCATCACCAGGCTCACCCATGCCCTAATCCCCTCCCCTCTAAAACCCTCA
The DNA here is from genome assembly GCF_922984935.1 of Meles meles. Lineage (NCBI taxonomy): Eukaryota > Metazoa > Chordata > Mammalia > Carnivora > Mustelidae > Meles > Meles meles. The sequence goes on along the minus strand of NC_060069.1, from coordinate 90,383,891 downwards.
GTTTGTTTCTCGGAGTCCATAGTCTCTCGTGGTTTGTTTCCCCCTCTGATTCCCACCCACCCCACCCCACCCCATCATTTTCCCCTTCCTTCTCCTAATGTCCTCCATGCTATTCCTTATGTTCCACAAATAAGTGAAACCATATGATAATTATCTTTCTCTGATTTATTTCACTTATAAGATTGTATCTGTAGAATAAATCCAAAGTAGAACTTTCAGGTCAAATATTTTTCTCCCATTTACCATTTATCTTTTGACTTTGTTTTGATTGTATGATTTTTGCCAGGCAGAATTTCTTTTTTTTATGGCACTGTTTTTATCAGCCATTAACTCTTTTATGCCTTCTGGGTATTAGAAAGACTTTCTACCTCCTACAGCTATACAACAATTCTTCCCTCTTTTCTTCTAGTGCTTTCAGTTTCATCTTTTTACATTTCTTTCTTTTCTCGTATTTCTGATGTTGCACAAATGAAGTAATGAACCTGCTGAGATTTTCTCTCATATTACTCCAACAGGGAAGTCGTTAGATTCCATTCTGAATTATCAAAATTTATGATGAATTAACACCATAATGCTTTGTGAAAAATATTACTTATTTCAAGTCTGACAGGATAGTGACCTGTGATTGTTTTAAAGACAGAATAAACCAAGATAGTTTACATGTCTCAAAGTATACAAATCCCTGAAACACTAAAAATAACAGGAAGACTGTTTCATAAAGGTTTTTTCTAAGTAAAATTGGCTTTCTAACACTATTTTGATTAGATATAAAGCCTTATATAGAAGATTCTCTATAGAGAAGGTTCTCTATGTGCTCCCATCTGCCACACTGACAAAAATTCACCTAAGATGTAATTACCTCTGTCCCAACTGGCTCCCTATTGTCTAAGTGCCTGTTTTTCCTCCCTTCTTATTTCTTCTCTCAATTCTGAATAATGACTTACTTGAAATCTGAACCAAGTCATATGTTAAAATACATACATGGATGATTCTCTCTGACAAGTCATTGTTAGACAAATCCAGCCTGTGTCTGATTAACCTCACAATCTTAAAACAGCCATCCTCCCAGTACAGCCTCAGTCATACCAGTCATAGTGCATCAGAACCCCTGCACTACACACCCAGATCTAGGCAAATTCCATGAGATGAGGATGATGTGATATGGGTAAGCATGCACCTCTAAGCCCCTCATGGGGCTCAGAACACTTGAAGGACAGCAGCAGAGAAACTCAACACAATTGAACTTCTATCTTATTTCATGCAAAATATAAAACCCTGAACATGTTCACTTTTCTAAGTTTTGCGCCCATGGTAAGTCAGTTATAGCAGGGAGCCAAAAGTCTTTCTAAACATGTGCTATATTCTCCTGGTGATTGAAGCACTGTTTTATTCAAGTTCAAAATTAGGGGGAAAAGGTAAAAAAGATCGATATCACATAGTAAACACATATATACAATTAAAATATGTCCTCATAAACAGAAAGCTATGAAAGTATTTGATTTCAATCCATTATCATTCTGGCAATGAAGAGACAGAAAGATGTATAATTTATAAATCACCTATCTTCAAGTAAAATATTTAATTTGGCATGTAACACAGAGTAGACACTGTTGACCTTAATGATTTATGTAAAAACCAGCCCCTCTAAACACTACCTCTGAGGCCATTTAATTTTGTTCCAGAAGCTCACGCCGACATACTCTCAGTGCTCAGATTCTTCCAATTCCAAGCTCTTCTGCAGAGATATATTCCTTTCTTAATAACTGTGTTTCTTAGCCTACTTCCATCAGAGGTCAGAACTCTATCATGACATACCATTTCAATAGGTGACCAGAATCTGGTTTTGTATAATCTTCCTTAATTTTAGCTCCTATCAAAAGAGCTGTTATCTCAAATGCTCACCACCCAAAAAAGGATATATGCATTGCCTTAATCTTTGCATGGCTTACCATTCTCAAGATTTGCCAGATGCTAACACTCATAACTTCCAAGTTCCCTGCTAACCATCTATTTTCCAAAATTTACTTAATAAGAAAGTCTTTGGCAGATTTCTATTCCCTTGACTCTCCTTTATCTTGCAGACATACTTCTCAGTTTCTGAACCATTTCAGAGAAATGTTTTTGTGTACTCATTCTTGGAACATTCTACCTCTGAACCTCTTATACCCAGCTTAGTTTCCTTCTACCCCTGGAGATCCCTGAACTCTGAAGATCCAACTAGATCCTTAATCCAGACTTTCCCAATCTGATTAATTATGCCAATGTCCTTGTCCAGTGTTTCACAAATGTTAGCACGCATTAGAAATACCCAGAGGTTTATTAAAGCAAAAATTTCAAGACCATGCCCCCAGAATTTCTGATTTGGTATGTCTTGGGAAAAGCTCAGGAATAACTTCTGAGCCCAGGCTTCGGCACCAGGAGATGGTGACGATGCTGAACAGCTATGCCAATGAATAGACATACTTAGGTAACTCCAATTATAGATTATAGTCCAATGAGAATGTTAAACAATGAAGGAAGAAGTCAAGAGTAGTTGAGATATTCGCACATAAGAAAAAGTTTTAGGTGGGCCTCAAAGATGGGATAAGATTGCCATCATGGAATTTACATACATGTGGTAGACAAAAGCCAAACAAAATATGTTCATTTAACTTACAGGATTAAAGAGAAGGGGGGTAGAATAGGGAGTCCTGAATATATTACAGTTTGGATAGCATAACCAAATTTCACTTAGAGGGTAACATGAAGCATAGGAAGTGAGCCAGCTAGGCAGACACCTCAGGAAAAGCTTTCCAGTAAAAGGAAACAAAGAATACAAAGAATCTGACTAAGTGGGATCCAGTTCTCATATGTCCTTGGGGGAGTGAGGAGAGGACACTACAGATACCAGAATGGGCAGAAGAGACTAAGCAAGAGAGAAAATGAGATGAGTTCAAAAGTCAGAATAAATAGATTGTGCAGGGCCTAGCAGGTCATGGTAAAGATTTGCCTTTTGTTCCAAATGCAATACGAAGCTCTTAAGAGGATTTTGAGTGAAAGGATGACATGACAGTTGCTAAATATTACTATTAGTATACTACTACTAGTACTACTCTACTACTAATAGCAGTGTCTACCATGTAGATACTATTAATTAATTTAATCTAAGTACTACAGTGTGATATAATGATTTGTCAGAAATATATATTTGGTCATTCCAATGACCAAAGCATGTTTCTCAGGTATAATTTAGTCTTCCTCCACAGTTCCTAAAAATGCCTCAGAGCCATAAAGGTGAAAATGGGTATCTTGTTATTAATGAAGGTGACTTTTGGAACTCACCCAAGGGTGGGGGCTAGTTGTAAGGAGGACCAACCATGTGATTAGAAGGTTGGAACCTTCAGTCATACCTCCTGACCTCTGGAGAAGGGCAAGGCGCTGGAGGCTGAATCAGACAATGGCCAATGACTTAGTCAATCATGATAATGCAATGAAGCTTCCATAAAAATCCAAGAGAACAGGGTTCAAAGAGCCTCTGGGTCGGTAAACACATTAAGATTAAGGGAGAATGGCACATCTGGAGAGGGCATGGAAGTTCTGCACCCTCTCCTCATACCCTGTCTTATGTATCTCCCCCATCTGGATGTTGATACATAGGTTTTACTATGTCCTCTAATAAACCAGTGTTAAGTATGTAAGTGTATCTCTGAATTCTGTGAGACACTCTGGCAAATTAAAAGAACCTAAGGAATTCATTGGAACCTCCAGTCTACAGCCATTTGGTCAGAAGCACATGTAACTTGCAACGGGTATCTGAAATGAGGGGTGGGAAGCAATCTTACAGGACTGAGCACTTAACCCATGAAATCTGATGCTATCTCCAGAGTAGACAGTAGAGAATTGAGTTGAATTCTCAGACACCCAGCTGGTATCTGAGAATTGCTAGGGGTTATTGTGAGGAGCAACCCTAATAGGCATGGGGTCCAAAAACCTAAAAAGATACAGTTATTCCAGTTTTACATTTAAATATGTTGCCCTAAGTTAAACAGACTATAAATGGCAGGACCTAGATTTGAACCCAGACAATCTGCCTCCAAAGTCTGTGCTCATAACTGCTATGCGATAATCAGACTGAAGTTTAATAGGATTACTCTGATTGCTATGACTGAAAGAAGTCAAGGATAAAATCGGGAAGCCTGACTAGGAAGTGTTCACAGTAACAATCTAGGATAGAGGCCATGGTGATATGGATCAAGGAGTAGCAGTAAAGAAGATAAAAAATGGTCAGTTTGGATATGTTTTGAAGGTAGATTAAACAAAACTGACTGACTTATTAAATGTCAGATTTGAGGAAAGGAGTGAAGAAGAACTCCACGTTATTTAAGAAGACAAACTTTAAAAGATTGGCCTGCTGCGTGGGTAAAGTGGTAGGAAAATGTTTAAATTAAAAGTATTTACTGTGCAATTCTAGATAATAAAGATATCAACTGCCATATTCCCTATCCTGAAGGGGATACAGGCCTTATAACTTCCTTTTAACATCTCCTTGTCATTTGTTTGCTCCTGGAGGAATTACAGACACCCCTAAATGTAGATTAAGCTTTCATTATAATGCATAGAACAGGATAATGACTGAGCTCATCCTAAAATATGAAGCTTTTCTGTACTTCATAAAATTTTATTTAGATTTTTATTGGTTTAGGCAGAAATCATAAGCAGAAATTTTCTTTTTTTATAAAAAAATGATTTTAGAATAAGCAAGGCATAGCTGCACATTCCTGTATAAATTTCATCACTTTGAGTCATTAGTAAGAAATGTGTTACAAGGATTAGAACATGTACATCGAAAAGCAGCTGGGGAAAAGAAATATCAGCTATTGGCAAAGAGCATTGTTGGAGGATGGTCACTGCGCAAAAGCTCATCTCTCCCTCCCTCTCTTTCCCTGTCTCTTGTACAATCATGTTCTACTAATACCTAGCTGCAACACATTAGAAATGAATAGTTCAACTGGTTCTTCAAAAAGAACAGAAACATAGCAAGTCATTAAGTCGCCATAAACAAGATGCATATTTAAAACAGATGTTTATAAAATAGCTCTCTTCTGAATGCAGTCTAATCTCAGCAGTGTCGGTCCAATCAGGGCAGGATGCTCTTTGGTACTGGGTCAGGTTATATCTGAATGAGTCAGCATTTCAGCCATAAAACTTCTGTAATAGGAATGAAGATCCCCTGGTTGGAAAGCTCGGCCCGTGTCACATGGGACCCACTGATGTGAGGAATCCCCCAAAATCCAAACTCCCAAGAGTAAAACAAGGAGACATTCCCACTGCCGAAACAGTTCCTGACATTACTCATCAGAGTCCAGCTCCCCAGTGAAGTCTGATTTCACTGTGACCTAGAAGCAGGGGTAAGCGTTCAGCATTTCTGAGCATCGAAGACCTCTCCAGCACTCCTCACTTGCTCTTCATTCTGGAATTTCTCAAAATAGAGAAAACTCACAGTGATTTCACAAATAGGTATATTACTTACATCAGAGATTCTGGATTAAGCCACACTATTTATGTGTCATTTTCCAGAAATATACAATATGGCTTAAAATAAGAATAGAAAATATTTTCCCAAAGTCACAAATTACTCTGTTAGCATTTTTAGTCATTGAGCATTCCAGTCAGTTAAACCATGGAGCCTTTGATCTTCCTCTAAACACTTAATAGAAATCATTCTATAAAATGCTCTAAGTGCGAATACCAAATATAATCTCTTCCTGATGTTTCATGATACCTCCTTACTTTATCTTCCCATGATACAGTAATTCCCCAAACACATCTAATTCTATACAGCTATTTATCCCCATGCTTTTCACATGCTATTTCCTACCTTTAACTTCTTGGTCTCCATTCTGACGTCTGAGTGTCAGTAAGTCTGCTTCTATCAACAACATAGTATGTTTCTCCAGTTACTGCCCCCTTATAATTTTCATAACATACTATGTACTAAGAGGTAGAAGACTCATTTGCTCATACTCCGTATTAAATAAAGTCAATAAATGGCTTTCCTATCTTTAATTATCAGTAATATCAAGAGACAGCTAGATGTTTCGATTAATTATATCCAAAAGGAAAGAACAAATTTAAGTATTTTAAAATTAAAATCTCTGTATTTCATAATGTTTATCAAGTGATCACTACCACTGGAAGACTTTAAAGATGTATCTTACAACTTACTTAAACTATATAAACTCTCCAAATGCAGTTATAAAATATTATCTAACTTTAGGGAGGTTCTAGTTTTTATTAAAAAAAAAAAAAAAAAAAAAGTCATGCTGACCTAAAACATTCTCGGGCTGAAGCAGTGAAAAATATCTCTGGCTTCCGTGGTATTTGGTGAAAATTTGTGTTGCTTTGATAATTATTAGAATGGCATGGAAAAAATTCAAAACTCCTTCTGGGGGAAAAATGCACAACCAAACATGCACACACCCTACCTAAAAACTCTTCTGCCAAAATAAGACAAGCAGTATTTGAAGTGAGAACGCTCCAGACATAAACTCCATTCTCTTGTTCCTTTAGGATAGTAATTTTGGACCTGATATGCATAATGCAAACACCTAAAGAACTTAAGAAACAAACAACAACAAAAACTGGTGCCCCAACTCACCTCAAGCCAATTAATCATTCAGTATCTCTGGATTATTCTTATTTCCCTGTTCAGAGAGGTAGATCACTGTGGTTAGAGAGAAACCCTTGTTCACCAAAGGAATACCACATAGGCAGGGGCACTTGGCAATTTCAGCCTGCGATAGGGGAAAAGAGTCCCAGCCTTAGGAGTTTATATTCCTGAACTAGATCTAAACCTTGACTGCATTCTATCATCAACGGCTTTCATTTTCATTCTTTCAACAAATAGTTATTGATGGTTCTCTGAGAACCAGGCCCTGTGTGCTAAACGTTAGAGATACAAGCAAACACCAGAACTTAAGACAATGTAAACTTTAAGAGCTGTGTTCCCAACTCCTAGTAGGCACATAGTAGGCACTCAGTAAATATTCTTGGAAGAATCAATCAGTGCCTTCATGGATTTTACAAAATAATAGGGAGTAGGGTGGCAGATAATAAGAAAATAATTACATAACTAAGTGTAAGTGGAAATTTTGGTAAATGCTAAGAATGAATTCAAAGCAAGAATGAGAGAGGAGATTTTAATAAAGGAAACTGTTTTAAATTGGGAGGTTAGGAAAAAACTCTCAGGAATTCACACTGAAGCTGAGACCTGGAGGAAAGAAGAGTTCAGGTGAAAAAATGTACTGTTTGTATAGAGACTGGAATTGAATATAATCTAGCAATTTTGACATTGCAGGAGTCCCCTCTTTAAAAGACAGCTATTCTGGATTTTTTTCATTTCTGTTCCTCGAGGGTTAGAGATGTTGTAACAATGTCTGTTACTGTATCATTTAACAAAAGTTCTGTCAGAAGAACAATTACCAAGTTACAACTTAACACAATAAGAAAATATCCTGTTGAAAGTAACTGTAAATAAATTATAACTGAAGCTACTATCTACTACTTAATTCCCTTCATTAAAAGAAACTAATTTTTTCTAAACAATTTTTGTCACCCAAATCAATGGACGGTATTTTCTTTTTCTCAGTAAACAGAAAATTATGCAATCCAACAAGTCTCCTTGTTTGATTCAATTAGCAAAAAAGTTTACCACCAACTTCACTATCTAACTGTATCAAACTATTCCCTCCAGATATTTCTCTCTACTGTTTTTCTCCTCTCTTTGCTTATTCATTCTCAATGTCTTTTTCCAGTTTTTATCCATCCATTTCCTTCAGAAAACTAACAGTGGCACATATCAGAAGCCCTGGGGACCTTTTTCCAACTACAGGGTAGCTCCATGTTCTATGCAAAGGATAGTCAGTGAAAATACTGCAAAATCCAACCCTCTCTTACACTATTAATTTTCCCATTGAATTAAATGGAAAGCAGGTGAGGGGAGTATTTTCCAGGTACATACATCTCCTTCCTAGTGTTTGCCTTTAAACATATTAAGCATGATAAATAACAAATAATAAAAACTGAATTCAAATTAAGGTTTTTAATTAACACACTGCATTCAATTATAAGAGAAAGGCATTATCAGCACATTCCAATCTCCAGTCAAATCAAACGCAACGATGCCTTGATGCAAACCACAGCTCACTGAGTGCAGCACTGACAGATCTTAAAGTCATGAAGCCAGAGCTTCCCCCTATTTGTTCACATCTTCCTCATTTTGGTTATATGGCATTTCTGTAAAGTTAAAAATCTGCTGCAAGCTGCTCTGTAATTTTTCAGCACTTTAACTGTCACTTTTGCTGAGTGCTCCCTCCCAAGCTCACAGTTCAGTGAATCATAACAGCTGTTTTGGCCTCCTTCCTGGAGTTTAACACTCTGACTTCTCTTGCAAAATTTCTGTTGTAAGGGGTCTGTTTTTCAGTACCAGCAATTTACCAAATAAACATTTGGATAACAATATTATAGACACAAAACGGACTTTAAGTTTTAATAATGGTGATTATTAAAATGACTGTATAAAATAGTTACCAATATCTCTCAGGGAAGTTCCAAACCATAAATCTCACAAAAATGAGATATAAGAATGGCGGCTAGATTATATTACTGATTTAAATTTAGGTAAATTTCAACTTTTTTCTAGTTTTATTGAGAAATAATTGACATACATCAATGTGTATGTTTAAGACGTACAGCATAATGGTTTAACATATACAGGAGTGTCATACCGCACCCCCCCCCCCCACTTATTGGTGGGGCATATATTCCAATATCCCTGGTAGGTGCCTGAACTGAGAACAAATTTAAATTTCTAACATGCAAAACTTTGACTCTCTTGTTCTGCTCACGTTCCCCATCCAATCTATCTGCAATTCTATCAGCACTACAGAATCCAGCCTTACCCAACCACCATCTCTGTGAGTGGTCTAAATCTGGGCACCATGCTCTTCCCTGGACTACCAAAATGGCTTCCAGAAGGATTTCTCTGCATTTATCCCTGCCCACTCCAAACTATTCCTTACACTACAACACTGTCAGCTGTTCAGTATATAACCAAGTAGATGTACTCCACATAGCCACCCAGGAAAGGAGCTTATTCTCAATAAAATTCAAACTCCTTACCACAGTCTCCAGGTCCTTAAGTGATCTGGTCCTGTCCTTCTGAGCTCCTCTTCCACCACTAGCCCCTCCCTGCCCCTGCTGCAGACACATGTTCCAGGGACACATCCAGGGACACATCAAGCACATTCTAAGGCATTGGTACTTGTGATTCCTGCTGCCAAGAACGTTTTTCCCCCAGCAACAATTCCTCCCTTCAGGTCTGTTCAAATATAACCAGTATGGAAAGTCCTCTCTGAAAACAGTACCTAAAATGGCACTGCCAACCTCAACACTCTTGGCCCTCATCCCATATGATTTTTCTTTGTGATACTTGTATCTACCTAGTACACCGGTTTATTGTCTTTTCTTACTCCACTAGAATGTACGCTTCATTGATAGGAAGATGCAACTCACAGAAGAAATAGCAAGGACAAGAGAATGATTTTATTTTGACAAGTAAAGAAAGAAATCATTATAAATTTGAGAATCAAATTCTTATTTCCCATAGAAACTAGATGAAAATCTTAAAAGTAATGTTACTGAGAATTCCACACAACAGACCATTTGTGTGGAAAAGATGGAAGAGATGGGTAAAGATGACAATCCATATAAGCTCTGAAAAGCAACTCAATAATGTGCAACAAGAGATTTAAAAAAAGAGTTCATATCCATTGATTTCCAAATTTTGTTTCTTGGACGTGTCTTGTAAAAATGGAAACCAAAACACGTTTTCAAGAATATCCCTACAATGTTATTTCTGCTACTACAAAATAGAAAAGAAACCATATATCCAATAATAGAATAATGGTTACAAATTATGGCATAACCCAACAGATATCAAAATGTTACTTAAAAATCATGACTTGATCAGTATTTTAAGCCATGAGAAAATACTTACAATGTAGTGTTTTGTAAATAAAGCAGAATGTAAAATTATCTCTTTATGGTTTTCAATATGTGTATGTGTCCTGATTTTATAAAGTTTATGAAGAAATATGAACTAAGAAAGCGAAAAAACTATCAAAATGTTTTATATTGTTTATTAATGATAGTGGGATTATGGACAAATTTAACTTATTCTTCTTAAATGTCTTAATTTTTATTTACATACATTTATTTTCATTGTAACCAAAAATATAATTTTTTTAAAAGATTTTATTTATTTATTTGACAGACAGAGATCACAAGTAGGCAGAGAGGCAGGCAGAGAGAGAGAGGGGGAAGCAGACTCCCCGCCAAGCAGAGAGCCTGATGCGGGGCTCGATCCCAGGACCCTGATATCACGACCTGAGCCAAAGGCAGATGCTTAACCCACTGAGCCACCCAGGAGCCCCCCAAAATATAATTTTTAAATGAAACTATACCATCTTCATGAAGTCTACTGTATCTTAGTTCTTACTGACTCCCACTGGTGCTTCAACATGTCTTAGAAAAGATTTGTCACTTTTTACTAGTTTTCAGAATGATTTTCGGGTGAAAAACAAGTTTAGAAAGGGCTAAACTAACCGCTTACTGGGCACATGCCATCAAAATAAATCCAGATTCACCAAAGATTTATTTTTATCTTCATCAAAATGAAAGCAAATTTTTTCGAGATTTATTATTTTAAACACATACACATAAAACCAAAAAAGCTAAACTTTCCATGGCTGCATATTAAACCGGTATTAGCACTTATTAATCTACCCCACCCATCTCCAACCTAGTTTTGTTTATTTGTTCATTTTAACACTGAAGTGTATGCACTTATCATCTGGGATTGTCAAAAATTATCAAAAATAAGCAAAACAAATGTAATTTAAAAATAAATAAATGCCATGTGTACTTCGCAAAGAGCTTAGAGCCTAGAGAAGTAAAATGAAGCACTGTATGTCTCAGCTCCAATAATTTTAAGGAAGCCCAAAATTCTAATTATAATGCAAGATTCTCCTGTAATTTACTCACAGAAGTTTCAGCCACAAGCTTATTTATAGTTTCCACAATAAGCAAAGAAACTACAAAAGTTAAAAAAAATTACATGAAAACCAAATTTACATATAAAAATCATTAAATCTATAATTGTGAAGTAGAGTTATGGTGATCCAAAAGTTTTCTCTTGTACTTTTGCTTTCATGACTACTTAAGAAGTGGAATCAAATTAAATCCTTCCTTCCTAAATGAACCAGAATTTTTTCCACTATCTCTTGACCTTCTCAAATTCCAGAAGCCTTAAATAAGCCCCAGTTGTTTCATCTCAGAAAAGTGACTTTAGTTAGCTAAGTGATTACTGAAGACTAATAGGGTGTTGTGTGAGATGAAAAAACTAGAAAATAAGATGAATGAATAGCTGAAAGCCAAATAAACACTATAAAAGTTTAATTAGTGATAAGTTGCACTGCCTTCCACATTAAGTTATGATCCACTGGCCTAAAAAAAAAAGAGAGAGACTAAGGGGAGATAAATTCCTATTATTATAGTTTTATTTCATTTTCCCCATGACTTTCTTCAGCAGTTGTTCTTAAAACTTGAGAAAGTACTCAAAAATCTTAGAATTCTATAATAGACTTTCATGTTAGTAAGTAAAGCATGTGTTTTATGTAATGCTGACCCCATACTTGGATTCCCCACAGTCAAAAAGACATAAAATTCTGAAATTACTGAATCATTTGTCAACCTTCAAGAACAATTACTGGAAAAAGTCATACAAAAATAAATGTTAAAGCTATATTTCTCCAACTCCTTTGGAGCTAAACTTCTAGATGAAAATTATGCCCCATCTTTCAGATTCATGCCTATGAGATATGGAAGACAGATGGTCTTCTCCCCATGACTTCTGGCTGTTTCTACTGGGAGGCATGTTTCAACAAGATGTGGAGTTACCTACATTAGTGTTCCAGTCTTCCATTTTGTGTAGGAAGAAAGAAGAAAGGGAGAAAAAGGAGACAGGGAAGGAGACACACAGACAGACATGTTGCAGAGGCAGTAGTTTAATTCTGCTTGCTAGAGTCTAGTCACCAGCTTCATGTGAGTAAGGAGTCAGTGGAGACAGCTTCCTGATCCCAGAATTGTTTATGTCAGCACATTCATAACTCAGTACACCCCAACTCTAATCAAGGTAGTAACTTCCTACTTTGGTCAGCTACTCTGTTGTCCTAGGTGTCAAGGTTGAAGGCTCAGTCTAAAGCCTACCCTTCCAGCCTTCCCCACAGTCGTGTAAGCCCATACCTACTTTCGTTAAATTCCTTTCTGCTCCAAATATCTAAAATGGCTTCTCTTTTCTGAATGTAACTCTGACAGACATAGGTGCCCACTCCTCTCAGTAGTTGTGACTGAGGTGAGCCATGGGTTACCAGACCCCTCTGTAGGATCCATAAAGAAACTTTGAGAGGCTTCAGTTCTAAGGCATAGCAATTCACAGACTTGGTACCCACAATAAAAGATACCGTTTCTGTCCTCTTATATGTAAATCCAGCTAAGAAAATGAAGTTAATTCACAAGAAAAGACTGAGAATAACATATTAAGTACCAATTAAGTAATAGATTATATATTAGCATGGGGAGGGACAAAGAATCAGGAGACACCTTGAATGTATCACTTAATACTTCTACATACAGTTACTTGGGTTAGAGGAGCGGGGAGGTAGTAAGAGAAAATATTAACATCAGTCATCTTTAAGAAAGTTCCCAGCTCTGGGGCACCTGGGTGGCTCGGTGGGTTAAGCCTCTGCCTTTGGCTCAGGTCATGATCTCAGAGTCCTGGGATCAAGCCCCGAATCAGGCTCTCTGCTCAGCAGGGTGTCTGCTTCCCCCGCACCACCCCCCCACCTGCCTCTCCGCCTACTTGTGATCTCTCTCTGTCAAATAAATAAATAAAATATTAAAAAAAAAAGTTCCCAACTCTGATAAGATGATTTTTGGAGAATACTGTGATAAGGTGACATCAAAGCCATCTTCATGAATGGTAAAGATGGAGGTCTTAAAAGGGACAAGTGGGATTATGACAGTGGGGGGGGGGGGGGGGACTGGAAAAACAGATATGACTTAAGAAAGGTGAAAAAGCATTATATCTTCACTGGATAATGAGGAGTCTGGTATGAATACAGAGTGAAAACTGAGAAACAATAAATATATTTGAAAATAGGGAAGGCACTGGAAGCTTCTGAATAGGGCAGTGAAATTAGAAATTAGAAACATGTGGAGCCTGGTAAGTCTTTCTTGTGGGGGCTGTGCTGTGCACCGTAGGATGTTTGAGCAGCATCCCTAGCCTCTGCCCATAGAATGCCAGTGGCACCCACTACTCCCGACAGTCAAAAATATCTCCAGACTTTACCAAATATACCCAGGGCTGGTAACAGAATCATTCCTGATTAAGAGCAACTGGACTCCAGAAAGATTAGTGTGGAAAGATGAGATAAGAATAATAATTTAAGAAGCAATTATAGCTATCTCATCCTGTGAAGTGTGCCCAGATCAGGAGTTGCAAACACATATTAGTGAAGAGGCCAGCAGGAGCTGTGGTGAACACAGGTGCATAAGCAGCATCTCAAGGAGAGAACCCCCCAGCATCAGTCAGCCGTTGTTGCCATGGGAAGGCAAATCCAGGCTTCCAGGTCTTTCTTCCCTACCTCCCCTTCCAAGAGAAGTAAATTCCAGACTTTTAAGTAAATTCCCTGATTTTAAAAATATAGGACTTAGTTTAAGTTTTCTGGAAAGCAATAAACAGGCTGGGTTTAACCCTCAAGCTACCCAAGATTTGCAGCCTGGACTAAGGTGATGATAGCTTAGAGAGTTTAGGAGAAATTAATGGATACTGATCAAACAAACCCACTGTAAAAAAATAGTTTTGAGAACAGCTGGAAAAGTGAACTTGACTAAGCATTAGATGACATGAAGGAGTTACTATTGAGTGTGATAATGGTATTAAGATTATGTTAAAAAAAAGACTCATCTGTTTGAGATATTTAATTATATGTTATATAGAGATATATAGAGATACGCTTTTCATTATAGATGAAACAAAAAAAAGAGAAAATGAGTGGAATTCAACACAACTGAATATCAAGAATAAATCTGAGGAATGAGGAAAAGGGACTTCAAAGATTTGAGTTTGAGCAAATAAAGAATATCACCAAAGAGACTGAACCACTAAATTTTTTATTTATTTCCTTTGGGTTCCCCTGGAAAAAGCTGTCTATACATCTTGTTAAAACTTATTTTCTAGAATTTATTGACAGCCGATACTTTTCTCCCATTACCAATCAGAATAAAAGAATTAATTCTATACAGGAAGTCCAGGTTCCACTTTAGAATAATATCAATCAGAATTCTGTTTTAAATAATAACATTAGTTAGTAGAACTTACTGGGCACTTTCTGTTCCCAGACACTGTCTTAGGCTTTTACTGGCATTACCACATTTAATCCTCAAATCAATCCTAGGCAATAATTATCATTATAAAGAAACTATGATTCAGAGATCTCAAGTAACTTGTTCCAAGGATAAACAGCAAATGAGTATAGAGAAGAGATTTAAATTCAAGCTGCCTGATTCCAAAACCCTATCCCCTTAACCATTACCCTAGGCTGTCTCCCACAGTGCATCTTTCATGATCATCAGGCAAGCAGTATATTAGCCTCTGGCCTTAAAATAAATCATGTATGCCAGTGAGCTAGGCAAGACCACACATACCTTTAATTCACAGTAAGAGGTGTCCAATCCTCTTCCTGTATGGTAAACCCTCTTTGGCTATATCTAGAAAGCAAACATTCTCTTCTGTACCGCTTAATGTTTGAAGAACAAAGTAGCATTTCCTTCAAAGTATCAGTATCATATTCAAGATAAAAGTGGGACCAAGACAGCTTTCCAGATAATTCAAAGCAAAACAGACTTGTACTTCGGTTTATCAGACATACCAAGAGATATGAGGCACCCTCTTCCACCATGAACACAGCCACGGTTGGCTTCACAGAGTCACAGTATCTACGTTTCTGAACTTCTGCTGATCCCCAAGGCAACCAAATGAAAAGTGAATCCAGTACTGCACACTGTCCCTGGTGTGGGTCCCACTAGGGTCCTTAATGCAGGACAGCAGGCTAGGGGTCAGGGCATGCCATTATGGTTAATATGAAATGCTATACTATCAACTAGCATAATCCAGATAAACAAATTCCTGAGTATGAAAATATGCAAGCCATATTTCTGTTTGGTGCATATCCAATCTACCATAAGCAAAATTCCCTTTTGCTAGCATTTGGGGCAGTGGCTTCTAGTGCTGAGTTTTTTAATTACTTGTCTGAACACATTCAAATAACATTATTTTATAATTTTCTAACATGCTTACAAGTAATTTCACCTCCTTTTCTCCACTTACCTTCTACCTTCCACCACCTCTTCACCCTGAATAGGATTCATTCTCAAAACGATTTTCTACAATTCAAATATGCTTGAAAGTAATTCAAGTGTGGGCTATTCTGACATTTAGGAAAAATTCGTATCTCGCAACTACAAAGAATTTAAATACAGTTACAGAAAAGAAGATGTAACTATCAATTGTAGTCATTTCTTAAGTTTGCATGTTCGGTTTAAAGTATGCTGCTTAGTTTATCTTTTACCTCAACCTGAAAAATCTTACCTATCCACTCATCCATAAACCATAGCCCATGATGGTGCTGCTGATACTGCTGCAATAGAGCCATTCAGTGACTTGGCAGTTTAGGATTTTATACCGTATGAAAAAAACCAACGCTTACATTTGTGGGATATAAAAATACCAACCACTTTATACTAAATAATAATATAAAGGTTAGTTTATCAGTTTTTAAAACAGATCTTTCTTTAACTTGCCTAACCCACGGGAAAAACATCTGCTAATGCTTACTTGCTTATTCAAAAAATCACAGTTAATCTCCAAAATCAACATCCAGGCTAAATGGTTCTGTGATTTCTGGTAATCTTACTTGAAAAAGCAACAACTGTATATATTTTCAAAATTAAACCACTCTCTTCCTCCTCCAATTGTTTTATTTGAACTGCTGCCTTCAATTTACATAAAATCCCTCTGCAAATAGTAGAGGGAAAAGCCAAGAAAAGAGAAAAAGCACTGGGCACCACTATCTCCTCCAAAGACTGTGTCTAAGACAATACCACTCTCAAGATAAGTCCCATTCTAGAAGTACAAAAACATGTAGAATAAATGTTACTGTGACAATGATCGAACAGCATATCAAAGAAAATTCCAGATCAAAAGGCATTCCAACTTTCTACTCCATTCTTAAGGCTTAACAGTAATCTCCATGGCTAGAGACACATGCATATACACAGAGTCAGATACACAACTACTTTTCTCCAATACACTGATTTTCTTTTTATTTACCATGTTTCTAGTTTACTGAATGCAATCCTCTTTTAAAGACATTTTAGTGAATCTAAAAATTAGATAGGTGATTTGATAACTGTTTCAGGAACAATTTGGAAGAGGGCCTCCAATTTTTAAACCGCACATTTCATATGGACACCGGGGAGGGTATGTGCTATGGTGAGTGCCGTAAATTGTGTAAGACTGATAATTCACAGACCGTACCTCTGAAGCAAATAATACATTATATATTAAATAAATAAATAAATGAACAAATAAATAAAACAAATAAACCTTTTTCTAGTTTTAAAGAGTTCCAGTATCATTTTTGTTAATCAATAGGACTTAAACAGTCAAAACTGAAGCAGAAGAATATCAAGTTATTTTTTAAAACAGCTTATAGTATGTACTGAAGAGTGTATGATTCCTTTCAGAAGACAGAAAATAGCTTCACATAAACACCAGATTACTTTCTTGTCTCACATTAAAGCACTTTGGAATATTTTTAAATGTAAATTTAATTCCAGTTATTCTTAGATTTACTTTCTTACCTCTAAATCAAAAGTTAATTAGGAAAAAAAGCAATCTCAAGGGCTGTCCAAGTCCAACTCCTGAGTGAATAACTAGACTTTTAATACAAAACAACTTTGTATCTATGCTTCCTTTGACATACCGAACGTATTCATAGTAAGTTTCCTTCAGGCCTGTTTTCTGATTCCTGCAGCCTGTGTCTCTACTCCATATCCTGACACTTAGAATTCAAGAGACATCAAATAACAGACCTATAAAGATCATAAATTACAAAGGAAGTCTGGAGAAGCAAGGTAATTGGCTCAAGGTTGGTGAATGGAAGGGTTAGAACTTAGATGAAGGTTTCCTGATGCCCAGATGTCAGTGCTCTTCCCCATAAGCCAGGCTGATTCACTTTAAGTGCTTCTTTGATTTGTTCCGTTTTACACACGCAGTATTTCTCCCACAAGAATCTTAGAATTTCAATGCGGAGCAGGAACTGAGCCTGGTGTGTTTTTTCTTTGCCTTGTTTTGGTTTTCTATTTTTCTTTCGCATAAGGCAACATAGAACACAGGCTAGTCACTAAGTAAATACTTGAATTAAATTCTGAAATATTAATAGTCATATTCAGAGTATTACACAATGGGAATTGTTCTTAGCATACATTTGTATCTAGGAAGTTACAATATGTTAGTTACCTCTAGAAAAAATATATTCTGGGAGAAATTTTGAAGTTTAGTTAATTAAATAAACAGGTTTATTAAAGTATGTAGACTCATAAAAGAAAATGTAAATTGCTATACAAAATGAAGAATTAAAGCACTACCAACAGAGTTATAAGCAAAAAATGCATAAAAAGTTTCACTCACAGAAGAAAATAGATTGTCTAATGGCTAAGGTTGTGCTGATATGTCCCATGAAACTATAAAGATATCTAGTCTACCTATGTCTATAGAATACACAGTCATGTCTCTCCTCTACCACTCACATGTAATACTTTTGATACCAGATGCATAGATTTTTTCCCACACTGCCAATTTTCCCACAGCAGCTGAGTGTCTGGTAATTCAATTCAATTCAATTCAACCAGAATTTTAAACCTTACAGGTTAAGAGCTCAGTCCCAAAAGACTATTCACACTTCAGAAGCCAATCACAAGTAGTAGGTCCCCAGGTTACCCACAACTTCTGTCTGATTTGACTACAAATTAGAAGTTCCGAAGACCTCCTCCTCCAGTTTGATAGTTTACTAAAGCAGTCCACGGAACCCAGGATAAAAGTTTACTATTGCAGATTTATTACAAAGGATATTTTAGAAGATGCAAATGAACAGCCATATAAAGAGGTAAATAGGATGAGATCTGAAAGGATCCTACGTGTCCCCATCAATTTGGGGTATACCGCCTTCCTCGTACATAGATGCAATCTTCAACTTAGAAGCTCTCCAAACCCCATACTTCAGTTCTTTTTGTAGAGGCTTCACCATGTAGGAATAATCAATTATTAACTTATTTCCTAACCCCGCTCCCTCTTCAGAAAATGAGGTTTAGGCCTGAAAACTTCAAGTTGCTTCTTCTTCTTCTTCTTCTTTTTTTTTTTTTAAAGATTTATTTATTTTTAGAGAGGGAGTATAAGGGAAAGGTCAGAGGGAGGAGAGAATCTCAAGCAGACTCCCACCAAGCGCAGAGCCCCACATGGGGCTTGATCTCATAACCCTGAGATCACAATCCAAGCCAAATCAAGAGTCTTAACTGACTGAGCTACCCAGGCACCCCTGAAAGCTTCAATCTTCTAATCATGGCTTGATTTTTCTGGTGACCATTCAAGAGCCCAACAAGAGTCACTTCATTAGAACAAAAGATGCTCTTTTCACCCAGGAATTCTAAGGAATTTAGTAGTTCTATGACAGATACTCCTATCACTCAAAAATTATAAGGGTTTTAGGAACTTTGAGTCAGGAACAAGGGTCAAAGACCAAATATTTAGCAAGAAACAGAGGCACAGACCAAAATATATCTCGTATTATTTCACAACCTATTAACACTTATGGACTTCTAAAGTCCATGATTTTATAGACTCCAACCCTGGAGAAGAAAGAGCTGTCTATGTAAAAGAACATGATAAGAAGAATTAGAAGTGGGATCGAAGTGTGGAGAAAGAAAAGCTGAGCAACAACACACAACCTAGGAAGCCCCCCAAAATATGCCAGGTATGCAGGTCTTTAACTATACTCAAGTCAGAGTAGAGTAAGAACTCTGAGTCTCTACTTTGTAAGTCTGTTCATTTCTTTGCTTTGGTGGTTTTCCAGTTTGGAGTTTTGTTTTGTTTTGCCTTGGTTACCTAGTAAAGTCACTGTTTAAAAAATTCCAACCCTGTTTAAACTAAACTAAGAAGAAAAGGAGAATTGTCCTTCTCTAGATGTGGCCGACAAGAATTTCAGAGGGTCTGGACAAGCAGGGCAGCTGGTCACAGTGGTGCCAGATGGAGGCCAGGAAAGACCTAACATGTCTAGAGAAGAAGAGGGGGGACTTCTGAACACAAGGGGCCTCAGAGTGGCTTGGGCACAACTGGAAAATCCCATCAAAGAATCAGTTTGTTCACTGCATAACAGCTCTGTGAGACTTCCCTAGATGACTGAATTAGGAAGGTCATTTTAGTCTGCCTGCAAAATATTGGCCAGCTTCTTTTTGTTTTTTTTTTGTTTGTTCATTTTTTAAGAAACGATTTAAATTCTGTATTTGCTGATATTTTCTTTTGAGACGTTGAAGTAGCTGCTGCTGTTTATCATCCAGACAACCAGGAAGAAAAGGACTGAAAGTTTAAAGAACTGGTCAGGGAATGAATTTGAAATATAGAAAAGTAACTGGCTTCCTTCTTAGCACTGTGTAGTACCTATAGGTAATTAGCACCCTATGGCCCCATGAAAGTTGTGGCTTCAAACCAGTCACCAGTCAATGACAGAACCTTGTTAATGGGACAATGGCTCTGTGCCAAGACTTTGTGGCCACTGGAATTAAGGAGGATAGCTTCTGGAGTTTCTCCTGAACAAGGCCCAGAATCAGGAATCCGAAACTGCCAGGAGTTCCGCTTGCTGCTGTGCGGGCTGTGTGGCCTGATGCATATTCAGCTTCACGTACTTGAGTGTCTGGGACTGACTGCAGATGGTGGTGAAAGAGATAAAAATTACATGTGCTTGAAAGTTCCTTCATGCCCTAAGAACCTTTACTTTGTGAGGACCACAGCATGGAGAAGCAGGACGACGTTAGCATTTAAATCAGAGGAGAACCTCCTCTCTTTCCCTTTGGAAGGCCCTTTAAAACAGATAAACAGTAACTAGAAAATAAAGAGAATTCCTTCTACAAGTTTGAGAATGTAATCTTAATGGAAATGACTAGATGACCAGTAAACATAATACACACTGGTATGTCTTATGCACCCAAAATAATGAAAGCAATTATTAAAATCAACATAACAATCTAACAAATGAGATTCAGAAACTGACCCATTTTAGAAATTTAAACAGATTTGTTAGAAATTCAGCCCTTCACTAACTGTATGTTCACCACAACTTTTATTAGTATTAAAAGTTGTATATAGTATATTTGTATACTTATTATAATGTATATGCAGAGAATACATTTTTGCATGTTCTTTGAATTGTATTAAAATTAAAACGTGGTGGGTTTTTTTCCTTTGATAGTGAAAACTTTGATTATAAAAGTAGTAATTCTCCAGAAATATGAGCCTTCAGGCTAAAGGGAGAAGATACTCAGATGTAGTAGGCCCTGCCATTCCATCTTCATAATGACGGGAGTGCTCCCATCACTCAGAAACATGCATAGAAACTGGATGATACTCCCTTGGAGGAAGAATAAAATTCAAAAAGAACAGTAAAAGAAAATATTTCAGTGTTGATCTTAAATGAAAGCAAAGACAAGACTGTCTACTATTCACTGTTTAAAGCTTTTCCCTTGGCAGACAAAATTTAATTCTAAAGTTATACAAACTAAACTTAAAACCAAATTTTTTGGGATGCCTGGGTGGCTCAGTCATTAAGTGGCTGCCATCGGCTCAGGTCATGATCTCAGAGTCCTGGGATTGAGCCCCACATCGGGCTCTGGGCTGGGCAGGAAGCCTACTTCTCCCTCTCTCACTCCTCCTGCTTGTGCTCCCTCTCTCACTGTGTCTTTCTCTATCAAATAAATAAATAAAATCTCTAAAAACAAAAATAAATTTCTTGTAGAAGAGAAATAGTCAACAAAGTATATTTCTTTACTAACAAATTAAGCTTTTCCTCACTTAATCATATCTTCTTTAAGATATAAATTTAAGGGACACCTGAGTGGCTCAACTGATTAAGCAACTGCCTTTGTCTCAGGTCATGATTCCAGGATCCTGGGATCCAGCCCACATGGGCTCCCTGCTCAGCAGGGAAACCCGCTTCCCCTTCTCCCTCTCTCTCCCCTTCTCCCTCTGCCCCGGTTCCTGTGCTCCTGTGCTCACACGCACTCTCTCTCTCTCACTCACTCTCCCAAATGAATAATTAATTTTTTTTTTTAAAAAAGATAAAAATTTAAGATGGGAGAAGATATATGCACATTTCAGCAAAAATAAAAAATGATTGTTATTTTCCCAAAACCGATACAGTATGCTACTAATACAATTTAAGGCCTGAAAAATACTTGAGTCAACTCAACAACTAAGTATATAAATCCACTATCCTGAATTAGTTTTTTTATAGAGATTTATATTTAAAAATTAAGTAAAATTATTAACAGAAGTCAATTTCCCCTCTTTCAACATACAAAAAAAAGTATGGAATAGAAATCTTTCCTCTGTGTATAAAAATAACATACCTCCACTCTTTGAATTTTATTTTAAAATAAAGTTATCTTGTGTGGGAGATGTTCAAAGTTATTTTCTCATTATAAACAACAGTTTTTGAAGGGGCATTTTTTTTCTTTTTTTAAAAGATTTTATTTATTTATTTATTTATTTATTTGAGAGAGAAATCAAGAAAGCACAAGCGGGAAGAGCAGCAGAGGGAGTAGGAAAAGGAGAAGTAGGCTCCTCACTGAGCAGGGAGCCCCATGTGGGGTTTGATCCCAGGAACCTGGGATCATGACCTGAGCTGAGGGCAGACACTTAACAGACTGAGCCACCCAGGCATCCCTTGAAGGGGCATTCTTATGACATAACTGATAGGAGAGTAGTAAATTCTGCACTGCTAGACCATCCTAACAGCATTTCAAACACAGGTTGCAACACATAAGCCTTAAGGTAGTGAGCAGTATAATGACAACAAATCATAACAGACTGTCTATAATTCTACCCCTCAGGCTGACTGTTTCTTGGCTAACTGTAATTTTGATAGCTGTAAAAATTAGTTCTGTTATTTAAGTTTAATTTAGTGAGGCAAGCACACTACTGCAAATGCAAACAAGTAAAATGTAAAAGAGAAATATCTGTCACTTTAAAACCCACCAATTTCTCAGTTTAGCCTAATGCATAGCATTGTTGAAGAAAAATAAAAGTACTCACTGATAAATATGCTAATCATTTCCTCCCAGGAATGGAGCCACAAATTCATAACCAAGTTTCTAGACCAAAGTGTTCAACACCCACAAGCTATGAAGAAGAAACATGCATCTCCTTTCCAACCAGTCATCAGTGTCTTCCTCCTTCTTGATCGTGAGTACACTCTTTGCACCACAGCAACATGTCTATTTAGTATCAAGGGCCATGTTTAAAAAACGTAACAGAGAAGCTCTATCTTTGAATTAAAAACACCACAGAAATCACTGGAAAGTCTAAAATGAAAAACAGACCATTCAAATGCCTGGAATCAGCTGCTACTGTCTAGAATCCAGCTCCTTCCAAGAGAGCAGCAGCTCTGCCCGAGCCACAGCTGAAATGGGGATGTTACCTCCTAAGCAAGGATCCACAAGCAAGTTTTTCTGTACAAGGCCAGATAGTAAATAATCTACACTCTACAAGTCATACAGTCTTTATGGCCACTATAACGCTCTGCCTCAGAGCACCAAAGCAGCCACAAACAATATGTAAATAAATAAGTAGAATTGTCTGCCAGTAAAACTTTATGGGACCTGACTACTGAGTTTCATAGAACTTTTACATATCACGATATACTACTTTTCACTTGATCTTTTTCAACATTTACATTTACATTTACAAAAATGTAAAAATTATTGCTAACTCAGCAGCCGTACAAAAGCAGATAGCTGTGGCCTGCCATATTTGGCCCTTGGGCCACCGTTTGCCACTCTGGGCCACGGCCCAGTTTTCCTTCAGCCTGTGCCAATCCCTTTCCCCTCCATTTACACAAACCTACGAATAT
Source organism: Meles meles (assembly GCF_922984935.1). Taxonomy (NCBI): domain Eukaryota; kingdom Metazoa; phylum Chordata; class Mammalia; order Carnivora; family Mustelidae; genus Meles; species Meles meles. Next base: position 90,360,552 of record NC_060069.1, on the reverse strand, counting down.
GTGCTTTCATTTTAGCAAAGCATTCCTTTTGCTTCTTTCGGTCTCTAATGTCTAGTCTCTATTTATTTCCCATAGGTTCCAAAAGCCCAGCAGAATAAGGAGGTCAGGAAAGACATAGAACACAGCCTGGAGAAAGGACACAAGCTCCAGCCATGTTGCTTTCTAGCTCTGTGATCTTCTGCATGTTATATTACCATTCCAAGTGTCCACTTCCCCACTCATAAAATTTAAAAAACAAATTAAAATCATGGTATCCAATCATTTGAGAGTATTTCTGAAGGTGTAACTTTATACTGAGGAAGGTAGGTAGAGCAAAAAAAAGGACATGTGGAGAAAGTTGCCAAACCTCAGTCCAGAAACAAGTCCTTGCCAGATATTTCATTGATAAATTGCTAGATCATGGTAGTATATGGGTCCTTGTGTAGAGAAAGGATGTTAGGGGAATTCAGTTAAAATCCTAGGAAAATAAGCATCCAGCAATCTCATTGACTGCATGCCACTTTTCAAAATTCTACAAGCGGGCCAGACACTCAACAAACACACATTGAAAATCTTTGTGTCAGAACACGGAAGATACTGTGAGGAGCCCCAAAATGAGTAACTTCGTCCCTCATTTCAAAGAATCTACAATTTATTAAACATAAAAATCCATCACACAAAGCAGGTGTGATCTATATAAGCCAACTGCAGTAAAAAGTTAGAAAGTGATCCAAACAAAAGATAGTAAGGGGTGGGGGGCCTGAGTGGCTCAGTCAGTTGAATGCAAGACTCTTGGTTTCAGCTCCGGTGGGGATCTCAGGGTCCTGAGAGTGAGTCCCTCTGTCCTTGGGCTCAAGGCTCAGCAGGGAGTCTGCTGAGATTCTTTCTCTCCCTCTCCCTTCTCCTCTACCTTTCTCCCCCTCAATAAATAAACACATCTTAAAAAAAACAAAAAGATAGTAAGGGAAATGATTTCCTGAGACCTGGATTTAACAATGAATAGAATTTCAAGAAGAGACAGACACAGAAATTTGAGACTACTGTACATGTATGTATCTAGAATTGCAGGGTATGTGGGTTATCAATTCCACTAGATTGTTGTCCAAAAATGATGTACTTCTATCAACAGTTAGCAGCTTCCCATACTTACAACATTTGTTATGATCAGAGTTTATTTTAATGCTTTAGTCAACATGATGGGTAGAAAAGCATATCTCAATTTAATTTTCATTTCCTATCCTTACATACTCCATAGATATTTCATAGGTCCCTTCTTATGTTATGAAATAAATGGCATAGTCTGCTTAAGCATGATGAATTGTTCTGTGCGGCTGGCGTCCAGGACACAGAAAATACACAGAGGACAAGCCTCTCTCTCTTCCTTCCAGAGGTTTCTCCAGGACCTTGGCCTTTCCCTCTCCACCCCAAAAATTGTCAGTTTGCCTCAGCAGATGGAACAAACCTTTCCTTTCCTTCCTGAATGTGCCAGAGTAAATTAAAGAGTTCATAAATGAACATGGTTGAAAAATACGGGTCTTGACAGAAACATCTGAAACCATTTCCTCCATTTTTGCCCAAAACTTAGTTTCTGCCCAATTTAGAACATGGAATACTCAAGGTACCCTAGAAAACACACAAAAATTTTGATCCAAGCCTGGAGACCCTGTTGTGAATACAGGGCAGATATACATCCACACTTCTCTCCCTCTCATCCAGAAGGCAGAAAACTATAGGAAAGATAAATCAGGGTTTTAACCTGCTGCGTGGACACTCATTAGGAAGGTTTTGCCTCAAAAGCTCCCACAGGGATAAAATTTTAAGGGAAAATTCCTATAAATAGTTCTGGGAGAAAATAATTGTTTTTAACCAAAATCTTATTTAGATTATTTCCATGCTAAAAACAAAGTGGCAACCAAATAGGAATGAACACATAATACAGCGAAACCCTTGGTAGGTGTAACGAAAGCAGCATTCTCCACGCCAGTCAACACACAGTATCAAAGAAAGCTAGGAAAAAACATATTCCAAAACTTGATTAATGTGATTCAAACAGCACATTCCCTACTACAGTGGAAAAATGGAAAATCACTATAAACATTTGCTTTCAAAAAGGAATTGCTAGTATTATTCCAGTAACACTATAATGCCATATTGCCTCAGATACACATTTTTCTATTCCAAGGGTTTCAACCTGGGCAATTCTGCCTTTCAGGAGACATTTGGCCATTTTTCATTTTGAGACATTTTCCATTCTCACATGCGGAAGAGGGTGCTACTGGGTTGGGGCCAAGGATGTTGCTAAACATGGCATAAAGCATCAGACAGCCCCCCTCCAATAAATAATTTTCTGGCTCAAAACGTCAATTGGGCCAAGAAAGCCTGGTTTAATGTATTTCTTCACGGCTAACTGGGACATGGTGACAAAAACAGGTGGACAGAAATGGTAAGTACTTTTCTTAAAGACCTCCTGTTAAGCGAAACAAGTTAGAGTTCTAAAGTTCACCTGATAGGGGCACCTGGGTGGCTCAGTGGGTTAAAGCCTCTGCTTTCGGCTAGGGTCATGATCTCACCGTCCTGGGATCAGCCCTGCATTGGGCTCTCTGCTCAGTAGGGAGCCTGCTTCCACCTCTGTCCCTCTGCCTGCTTGTGATCTCTGTCCGTCAAATAAATAAATAAAATTTAAAAAAAAAAAGTTCACTTGATAGATGGATAAATAAAATCTCCAATTTAGCAATTTTCAGTTGCAATATTTTAGGGAGAAAACAGAACATGGTCCACGACTGGCCATGTTATTGAGCAGTGTATCATCTATATTTATCAGCTCATCACATTTACCTACACAAATGTTCATAATCCAACTGGCTACTGCTGCCTCCATGTACTACAAATTAGTATTTTCTTGGATTTAGGTGCTAATTGAAATCCCCATGCTTACCCAACAAGATGGACGAGACCTCAGATTTCAGCAGTGGGTTTTATGTGGTCAGTTTCTGAGGAAATTCCCTTTCCGTTGTGTTACAATCCATTAAAACTTTACTATCCAGATCCATGAAACTTAAAAGCCAGAGTGGGAAAGCAAGATGATTTTGACTGTAAACCTAAATGAAGCTACAAAGAGTTGCCTTCTAGTAAATAAAAAGGGGAGGTGGTAATGCACTTAAATAAAATATACAAAGGCTAAAGAGATTCCTCTAAAAGTAGCAAAGCCCTTTGAGGTTATTTTATTTCCCAGTAAGGTTTCCTTGGGTGCTTCAACAAAGAAAGTCATTTTTCTGGGGATTTTTTTTTTAATGTCTCCATTTCCAAGTTTGCTGAAGGCATTTTCTTGTCTATTTTCTAGGTGTTATACTCAAAGAAAATTTAAAGTTATGGAAAAACTCAGTTCAAATTTAAAGGAACCACAGAGGATTCAGAAACCCATTGTGAAACCAACACATTTATCTACGAGAAAGAAAAGCATCATCTACAGGGTGAAGTTTCTCAAGCTAACAAAGCAAGTACTGTTTGGCAGGAATGTAGAAAGATGGGCAGTTTAGCCCACTGAAGCCTTCTGAAACACTTGAAGATGAAGACAAAACTACTGCTTAGAGGGATGAGCTGGATTCTACACCAAATGTCATCTTCCGACTGTAAATCCAAAATAGAAATTTGTCCTTGTGCTTAAAGTTCAAGCAGAAAAACGCCCTATTTACTTACCAAAAAGAGAGAGAAAGAGAAAGAAAGAACAGAATGATCCTAACTTAAAAAAAAAAATAACAAAACAAAAAAAAAAAAAAAAAAAACCAGTACAGCACAAGGACATTTAAGTGCAGGATCTAATTTCAGAGGGCTGAGCATAGTCAGAGCACAAAAGCGGAAAACTCCAAGGACATCTCCTGAGCAGCAACAAGTGGTGAAACTGTTTAATCTTGGTAAATGTAAAAGGTTTTGTTTTACAGGAACTAGACTGGATTCTTCGCTGCAGTTCCAGCTTCTGAAAACAAGAAACGGCACCAGGCTTAGGAAAAGGGTGGCTGAGGGGAGATGTGTGTCCACAGCTTCCCCTCCAAGTCCCCAAGGAGGAAAGCTGCCGCCCGGAGGTTACTGGGTAGCCAGGCCCCCTCAGTGAAAACAACCAAGGTTTTGAGCGTTGTTTTTGGCAAAAGGTAGGTGTTACCGGCTGCTTCCTGGGGCGCTGGAAGGAATGTGTCACCATCAATCAGAAAGTACACTGAGCCCCGTGTTTAGGTCACAGAGGGACTACTGCCTCTTCCAACACGCATAAATCCTGCCAATTCCAGGAAAGGAGGAGAAAGGAGAGCTGCCCGAAAGGTGTCGGCGCCCAGTGACCTGCAAGACGAAAAGGAAACCGCAGCTTGTGCTGAAGAAAACTTCGTGCGCTCACAGGTTACGGTGAACTCCCAGAACCGACGAGCGCGGGGGCTCCCTCTTCCCCGGGGACCAGCGCCGCCCGAGCGCAGTTCTGGGGAGGACTCAGCGGTCTTGGGCAGTCCCTCACCTCGGTGGTCCGGGCGAAGGACAGGCTCCCACCTACTCACCTCTGCGGTCCTGGGGAGGCAGGGCGCCCCGCCGACTCACCTGGCAAGCCCCGCGCGCAGGGCCTGTGGATGAATGAACTGCCCGCCCGGCCGAGCCCCCGGGGACACAGGCAACCCGCGGGAGGGCTCACCTGTGCGGATGCTGGGAGGCTTCTCCGAGTCTGCACCCAGGCAGGGACTCCAGAGCTGGAAGAGCAGCTCCAGCAGCAGCAGCTGCAGCTTCACCCCGCGGCACCCCATCTCCGGCCTCTGGAGAGCCCACGCCGCCCGGCGGCGGCTCACTTCTCGCGAGAGCGCGGGGACCCCGGTCCGCCCGGGCCGACGACTGCGGGCGGGACCCGCGGGCCAAGTGCGCGCGGCGGAGGCGCGGCGGGCGGCTGGAGCGGCGGGCGGGCGGAATGAGGCCGTCGCGGAGGCGCGCAAGAGTGGGCGCCCTCCGGCCGCTGCGGGCAAGTTATAGGCTCCCCGAGGGGGAGGCGACAGGGCGGGCCGCACCCCGGCTATTGGCCGCCGACTGACCCGCCGCGCCGGTGCGGTCGCCTCCGCTCGCCTCTCCCGGCCCCACGTCTGGGATTGTTTGCTCAACTCCGACCTATTTAAGGAGCTGTCTGCGGCTACGTGTAGAGGCTCACGCCCGGCCTCTGGCTGGAACAGGGGAGCGTGTGCTTGAGTTTGGGAGTGGGCCTGGGAGAGTGGGGAGGAGCCGCGGGGAGTCTGGCGGGCGGTGCTCCCCTCCCCTCTCTGCTGCCTCAGCACCAGAAGGTTCCCAGTAGCCTCAGAGGGTGTGAATTTGCTCTTCTCTGCCTTCGGAGACTTCTTTCTAACCAGCAGGGACTGCAGATTCTCAGCAATCTTAGCTGAGACCTCTTAAGTCAAGAAAATGGATCCCCCTCCCCTTTCTCAACCCTTACTCAGGGGGCGAGTTTCTTCACTCTGTAGTAAGAAGGCCCTGTTTTTATTTTACCCTGTAAACCGAATTTTTTTACTGTCCAGTGAACATTTCTTCCTCCTCTGCCTGTGCCAGAAGAGCCATAGACTCTCTCCAGTAATGGCTTGTAAATCCCGCAGAATTGCAGTCCAGCATGTGTAACCTGGGGCTGTGCCTTACAAGATCTTCCTTCAGTCCACATGGAAAATCACTCCCAGGGCTGTCTGAGCGATCTCTCAGGTCCTTGGCACGTCCTCCCCTGCTTCCAGTTTTGACTCATGTCTAAGTAAATTCCCTTTTTCTATATTACATCTCATCACATTTTAACTAGCCCAGTATTTAATCTGTTGGGGTGAGCAGGGACAAAAACTTCAATTGTGACAGTTTTCTTTCATATCTTTCATAACATGAGCTATCTTTTTTTTTTTTTTTCCCCTTTTTATTTATTTATTTATTTTTTCAGCGTAACAGTATTCATTCTTTTTGCACAATACCCAGTGCTAACATGAGCTATCTTATGGAAGAAAAAGAATCAGACTGGTAATACGGTAGGATTCTGTAATCTTCTACCTGTATTTTCCTAAAATGAAAAAAAAAATAGTAATTTTAGCCAGTATCTTTTCCAACTCAGAGCATTTGAAGTTAAAACAGAAAATTATTGAAAAAAATCCAATTATGACCACATTTTATCCAAAATTAGCATGATTTCAAGATAAGATGAGTAATAAATGTTCACATTTAAAACAGGTGGAAAAAACCTGCAAAGAAATGTTGCCTGGGTGTGACATTTTAGAAAATAATTTTCTGTGCCCAGAGCTAAGCCAGTTGTTACTGCTTTGAAGGTTTGGTCTCAGGATTTTAAGAGGAAAATTGGAAAAAATACAAAGAAGAGTAACAAATAATTAAAGAAATGGAAAGTATGACCTGTGAGAAGAATGAAATAGGTTTATTTAGTCGGAAGAAGAAAACACTAAGGGATGGATTCCTTAATAACATCCTTCAGTGTGTGGCCAATGCCACTCAGTAAATTTAGGCAGAAAACAAACAACATCAGTCTTCTGAGTCTGAGGACTCTGAAAGGAATGGCTGGTCTTTTGGCCAAATCTAGGTCTCCAGAATTCCAGAACCTGCCAACAGTACCTGAACTCTGCCAGACTCCTTGAACTGGACTTTGAGCTTCCCTGGTTGTCCAGTATCTTCAAAAATTCACCTGGTCAGAGACTACCTTCCTGCCCTGGCACTCCCCTTTTGTCTCTATACACACATAAAGCCTCTTTACATCACAAGTATTATTTCAATTGCAAAGTCTACCAGTGGGTTACTATGAAATTTCTCCTCTGTTGAGAGTCACAATGTCAGGACTATAAGACTTGGATAAAGCAAGCATTTCTTTGGGATTTTCACATAGCCAGGCACATTTATCGCTGTTTAAAAGAGCCCCAATTCTGAAACCAAACCCTTCCTGCCTTCTTATATTTCCAGCTGTCTGTTGAACGTTTGTGCTTGAACATTCCACTGGCACAAACTCCAAATGTCTTTAACTCATCAAATCCAGATCCCACTCACAGCTTCCTCAACTCTGTTAATGATACTTCTGCTCTCTAACTCACACAGCCTGGGACATTTTCTGTTCCCCTCTCACCCCTACAACACTCAGAACTCGATTCCAAATCCTGTCATTTTTTCCCTTGACATTTTCTCTCCATTTATTCCTTTCCATTCTCACTGCCACCTCACTAATGCACTCCTGAATATATCCTAACTGTGCTGCCTGAATGTTTCCTAACTAGACCTTTCCTCTCCCCAGTACAATACCACTATATGCCACAGCTAGATTCATCATACTCAGATATGTTTTTGATCACATTACCCCCAAACTCAAATTTCATAAGGAATTTGGAAACAGTCCAAATCCCTTCACGTAGAATTCAAATTCCTTTACTAACCTCTCCCTACACCTATACACAACCAATATGGCTTGCTTTATTATCTCCCAAAGCAGGCCAAAGACTTTGTCATTTTTACTCCCTAGAGTTTGGGTAAAAATCATTGTCTTCATTTGAGTTTTTCCAGAGGCCAACCCTGACCCAAGATTCAAGGATCAACAGTTTGTTGGGAGTTTCAAAGAAAAGGGATAGTTGAGGGTGAAGTGACACAGGAAAGAGAATTTAGTTGATAATGGGTACATTAGTAAATCAACAACAGTAATTAGAATTCAATCCTACAAAATTGCTGTACTTACCCCTCAGAAACATCCTGGCCATGGGGCAAGAGAACAAGGGTATATATACCCCAACACTCACTAGTCATTAAGAGCTGAGGGGTACTTATTAATTCTCAGGCATTCCAGCCTGCTTATGCTCATAGGCGCAGCAAGCTCCCAGTAATGAGGCAGCTCTTGGCCCCAAGTCAGGTTGACTTATTTGGAAATGGTAGAAAGCTTTGAGGAGAAATGAGAGGAGTACTAACAGCATCAGCCCAGATACCATGCCTCTGTTCATGTTGTCCCTCCATCTAAAAAGCTCCTCTCCAAACCTCTCCTTTCATTGGGCTAACTTTTTTCAGGCTCAGGAGCTGCCTCCTACAGGGCCTACCTCGGGCTGAGGTAGGTATCCCTATTCCAGGCTTTCTAACACCTTAAACAAAACTCATTAGTGAGTTTTTTTGTTTTTTTGTTATTAAGATTTTTTTTTTTAAGATTTTATTTATTTATTTGACAGAGAGAGAGAGATCACAAGCAGGCAGAGAGGCAGGCAGAGAGAGAGGAGGAAGCAGGCTCCCCGCGGAGCAGAGAGCCCAATGCGGGGCTCGATCCCAGGACCTGACCTGACCATGATCCTCAGGATCATGACCTGAGCCGAAGGCAGCGGCTTAATCCACTGAGCCACCCAGGCGCCCCTCATTAGTGAGTTTTTCAATTAGTTTTTTATTAGTTTGTTTTTTGAGGGCAGAATCCAATTGTTTTTTAATCATTGCATACTATATAACTGGCACATAGTAACCTGTATTCATTCATTCATTCTTTTTTTTTTTTTTTTTTTTAAAGATTTTATTTATTTATTTGACAGAGAGAGATCACAAGTAGGCAGAGAGGCAGGCAGAGAGAGAGGAGGAAGCAGGCTCCCTGCAGAGCAGAGAGCCCGATGCGGGGCTCGATCCCAGGACCCTGAGATCATGACCTGAGCCGAAGGCAGCGGCTTAATCCACTGAGCCACCCAGGCGCCCCCCATTCATTCATTCTTTCATTCAGAAAACATTGACTAGGTACCTGTGTACTCTGTCTAGGCACTGTTCTAGATGCTGGTAAAACAAATATATCAGTGAAAAAATAAACATCCCTTTGCATTTACTCTTACATTAAGAAAGAGAAAATAAACATATAATGGGAATAAGTGGTAGAGAGAAAATAAATTGGGAGGACCAAGGAGGAGAAGGTATGTGGAAAGTTGGAATAGGAAGTCCTAGGAATGCCTCACTGAAAAGATGATGCTTGAGAAAAGACCTAAAAGTAGCGAGGGAAGGAGAGTCATTCTGCTATATTCTAACTATGCCTGGGAAGAAGAGAGAGGGAGTTTAAAGATTCCAAGGCTAGAACATATCTGGCTGGAATGGTAAAAGAAGGCAAGATAGCAATGAGCAGGAGTTCAGTGACAGTGGCTAAGACCAGTGGGAGATGTAGACCCTGAGAGGTGACAAGGAGGACAAAAGTAAGCAGACATGCAGACAGTGTGAAGTCAGGAATCTGGTACCATCTTTGGCCTTAAAGACATTATTCTTAAGTGAGATAAGCCACTGACATCTAAAACAGTCAAACTCATAGAAACAAAAAATAGAATGGTGATTGCCACAGGCTGGGGGAGGGGGAAAAGCGGAGTTGCTAATCAAAGGGTGTAAAATTTCAGTTACGCAAGATGAATATGTTCTAGAGATCTACTGAACAACATTGCATCCATAGATAACAATAATCTCCAGTACATTTAACAGCCTGTTAAGAAGGTCAATCTCATGGTAAGTGTTCTCACCGCAAGTGAAAAAAAAAAAGAGAGAGAGAGAGAACACCATTCTGATGGCTGTACCCATAGTCTGGTGCAGGGTTTGAAAAGGCTCACAGAATCCAGATGCATGGTTAGACTAAGGAACAGGAGAAAATGAAATACAAAGCCGGGAGACCGGTTTGGAAGCTAATACAGTGGTCCGGGAGAAGACGGTGCTTTCAGCCTGTTGGATAGCAGTAAAAGCAAGTCAACTTCTAAATAGATTTTGATTACCAAGCCAACAAAATTTGATGGTTTGAATGTAGGTGTGAGAGAAAAAAAAGGAGACGAGGATATTTATTCAATGAATATTTGTTGAATGAGTAAGAAGCCAAACCTTGAGAACACATGAAATAGCCCTGGGGGTGGAGATGGAAGGAGAGGTTAAACGCAATAGATGAGAAGGAAAAACAGCCAGCCAGCCAAGAGCTGAAACTTGGAGAAGACTATTGCTTTTAGGGGAAGGGGAGGAGTCGACAAAGGACACTGATAAAGTCGGAGAAACAGCAAACATTCTTCAAAAGAGAGACTTGGAAATAGAAGAAACCCTAGGAAAAGATTGGTGCTTGTAGCACCATGAGGCTGAGCTTAAGCTCAAATCCTTTAATGGGAGCAGAAACCACAGTGAATGTAATATAAACTGCAGATGAGGGCGTGGAGGACACTGCCGCAGAACGTTCAGGCTGTTCCTCTAGTCTAAATCAGCGTCCCTGCACATGTCAGAGGCGGCCTTTCTAAATCTAGGGTGAGCAAGTTGCCACCAAGCTGAAGTTATCTTCTACGAATGAGAGGTTCCTAGCACACTCTGCGGGCCCCAGCCATCTTCTTTTTAAATTCTTCAAGCTGCAATTTGAGGGGAAGGATTTCCAAGGCGATTTTTCAACAGTTGGCTATTCAGACAAGACCAGTATGAGAAAATAAACACATGCTTAACATATGGTAAGCAAAAGAGCTTTCATTACCCAAGAAAAACATTAACTTATCATAGGGGAAATGTGCATGGGCTGTATTGTGAAGTTTTCTTCTTCTCTAGCTTCTTTTTGTCTTCAGGAAAAGAGAGAAGCCCTTAATACATTCGAGTTCCCATTCAGCACTTCCAGCCACTTTTTCAAACCTTCATTATATGAGTTAGTCATCTGAGCACGGCTGTATAGAATCTCCCTCTAGGTAGATATGAATTGTGAAACCCTCGTACCTAGCAAAATGATGTCAGACATAAAGCTGAACACAGCCAGATTCAAAGTAAGAAGAGGAGGCCAGGAAAGAGAGCCAGAGAGCACAAAAGTACTCCAAAGATGATCCTAACAGATGTTTTGTGACCATTTACACAGATTGGGACAGAGCTGTCTGGGCCGTGAGTCACTCTACAAGGTCAGCAGAAGTAATGTGTGGCTTCTGCATTCAGTCTTCCGAACAGTTTTACCAAAGTTTCATACCAAAGCTGTGACATATTTGCTGACATAGGTGACACCAGAATGACATTAAGTTTGATTAACCACAATATCGTGTCAAAAATTTCTTATTCAAATAGTAATTTCTAATGATTTCTTATGGTACCTTTTCTGCTCCTCATTCTCCTGGACCTGCTTCTTCTCAGGACCATTCAACTCCTTTCTATGGAAACATCTCTACCTAGAGGCACATTTACTCTGCGCTAACAGAGTGTAAGCATCAGTGCCCTCACTTGCAAGAGCCTCTGGGCATATCGGGAGTGTCTGGGAATTGTATAATATCCTGTGTTGAGTAGAAAGCAAGATTGTAATGAGGAACAGTTACTAAAAAAACATTTCACAGAAACTGCCAAGGGAGATCCTAGAAAAAAATGGAGACCTGAACCCCAAGGATTCTATCAATTGTTAGGTTTACTTTCCTTATCCCAAATAAATACTCACTCTTTACCTTATTCTATATTTGTAACTCTACGGTCTTTTTCTTCTTAAAAAGGGCTAAAATGATATCAACTTTAATCCTTTGATTCATTCCTTGTCCTACCTCTAAATCTAGACCCAATTTTTCTACAAGTATTGAGAATATAAGGAATCTATAATCAGTAATTCCTGATCAGCTTGGACTTAGACCTTCCTGAGTCAGTTCTGATCTTATACCATGCCCAGTTTCCAAAAATGGTTTTGTCACCTTATTCCTATGTGACTGAGCTCTCCTTTGCATGCCTTAGCTCAAGTATTTAGCTTTATCTTGGGTTGCTGTCTGATAGCCTAATGAATCTCAGACCGAGAGCTTTCTTTGTCTCATAAATCTCCAAAGAACGGAGTCCTTTAGTTTGGCCAACCTCTGAAGCCCCTCAAGGCCTCCTGCTGCCACCATCTTACTACCTGCTATTGAGTGCTTCCTTGTGTGCTCTGCCCTATGGTTGGCTGGTCTGATTCTGAGCATCCCTGTTCTGGCAGAGCTGATCAAGCCAGAATTGAACTTAGCACACATTGATTATGAGTGTTTAATTCAGCCAAAATACTATGAGTAAAATGATTGTGTTATAATTTCACTTGGTGAGATCTCCAATGATGTTAACTGGAAATGAAGCATAGCCTAGCTAAGAAAAACATGGATCCATTATGCAATAAAACAGATATAAGTAGCTCCAATATTAGATGTTATTAAAAAGAGAGAGAGAGAGAGAGAGAATAAAATCAGAATGTTATAAAGCATTGGCTCCAGAGAAATGGTTATTATTTAAAAATATGCCATGAAGTTTCTAGTACTATTTTTAATTCATCATTCCTAAAATCTGGAAACTGAATTTTGTGACATACATTGAAGGAAATATTTTTGCAATAGAACTGAAAGGTAGAAGGGTTTCCTTTAAAGGGTGTGCCAAGGGGCGCCTGGGTGGCTCAGTGGGTTAAAACCTCTGCCTTCCGCTCAAGTCATGATCTCAGGGTTCTGGGATCAAGCCCCGCATCAGGCTCTCTGCTCAGCAGGGAGCCTGCTTCCCCTGCTCTCTCTCTGCCTGCCTCTCTGCCTACTTGTGATCTCCCTCTCTCAAGTAAATAAATAAAATCTTTAAAATATAAAATAAAATAAAAAAATAAAGGGTGTGCCAAGAGAGAAAAGCATGGCGTTGGTCAGCATGCCACGCCATACACATTCTGAATGCATCCCCAAGAATTATAAGTGTTGTCTTCTTTAGAGCATTTTCCATTACAGGTTTCCAAAAGAGATGGTTTGCATCAGATGTAATTTTCTGTATTATAGACACAGATCACAATTCACAGAGTACCTTCATATGTTTGAAGAGAGTTGTAATGATCATGCAACCCACTTGCTGACTGCTTGTGAGCCTCTTTGTATCATATGTGAATGTTCAGTGAACTCCCTGCAGGCATCATATTTTGCAAAGTTCTCTGACATTATCTCTGACACCACTCTGGTATCTGAAGGTAGCCATTTGGTGACTGCCCTCTAATTTATCTTTTCCTTCAATCACAGTGTTTTCCTTAATTACTGCTCTCCTGTTACTTTGTTCATGTGTGGCCCTGGTTTTTTTCCAACTATTAATATGATTCTTAAGAACTACAATTTTAACTCAAAGTGGAAACACTATTTAATTGCAAAGGATTATCAGCTTAAAAAAATGTTTCAGGAATAGATTATAAAAGGCAAATAATCATGTAAAGAAGAATTTTTTATTTTTTATTTATTTATTTATTTATTTATTTTTTTTTTTTTTTAAAGATTTTATTTACTTATTTGACAGAGAGAGAGATCACAAGTAGGCAGAGAGGCAGGCAGAGTGAGAGGAGGAAGCAGTCTCCCTGCAGAGCAGAGAGCCCGATGCGGGGCTCGATCCCAGGACCCTGAGATCATGACCTGAGCCGAAGGCAGCAGCTTAATCCACTGAGCCACCCAGGCGCCCCAATAAAGAAGAATTTTTTAAACAAAAATATTTTTTCTTAAAAATTTAAAAATCTCTTAATGAAAATGAAAAATACAATCAAATCAGTTATATAAATGCCAACCTTTGAGTTTTTCAGTTTTTCAATAATTATTATTTCCTGTCTACATCAAAACAAATGTTGCAACTAGTATCCACACAGCAAAATTGCCCCAGATCAATCACAAAAGTGGGAAATCCCTTTCTCTCTTTATTCCACCTATGTTTTCCTTAAAGTAGGTGCACAGCTGTTCATTATTCAGTTAACAAATAATTACTGGGCAGGTACCATATTGCAGACATTACTTGTTCTCAGGATTTCAAAATGAATTAGACACTTCTCTCACTTTGTATATATTCATGCATGTCTAAATCACTGTACTAAGTAGTAAATTAAATCACGTTATAATTTCTTTAGCCTATAGTATATCTAAATAAAATTTTATTAAAGAAAAAAATGTTCTGAATTTTGGATAACAGAATATTGGGGATAGACCTTGATGTCTCATATAAAATAATAACTTGAATTATCCTCTCAAGGTAATTTTTTTGGTCATTTCTCATTTATAAGGATAGGAGTAGCATTTGTTGTTTACTGATTTTGGCACCTAACTAAATAATAGAATATTATGTTCTTTCAAGTCTTTTTGTTGTTATTCATGTCAATTCTCACACCTAGGAAATAATTAATTTTGTTACTTCAGTTACATTAAAAAATTACAAAAATGTCATTTTTTGCAAAAATAAAGCATTGGAAGGTAAGTTATTAAAGTTTTAATATAGTCTTTACTCATGACCAATACTGCCTATCAGCTAACTTTCATATGCTCTAATTTTTTCCTCTGCCACAAAAACAGTTTTGTGAGTATACAAAGTATAAGTATACTTTTGAAGTGTACACTGAAGGTATTTCATCAGTGACAATTTGGCATTCTGTTTACCTCAAATCTTTGACTCAGGTCAGCCTGGGTTCCCATCCTAATTCTACCCCGTTTATAACCATGAAATCTTGACCTGGTTTCTTGACCTCTTGAGTTGGTTGAAATTAAAGAAACTCTATTACACAATCAACAGTGTCCAGAAGCAGGGAGGTCCCTAGGCACGGTGTGTTAGGTCTCTGGTTCTGATTCTTTCTGATGCTCTTGACCTGCCCTACCCTTGCTCTTGGACTGGTAGGAACATGTATGCAGGAGTTCTAGGTATTACATTGACATGAAGATATCCTGAAAAAGAAAAGGAACTGCCATTTTTCATGTCTTTGCCCAGCAACTGTCCCCCAAAAAACATGTCAAAAGTCTTCCCTGGTGTCATTAGCTAGAATTAGGTCACACGGTCATTACTAAACTAATCATGGTGGGGGAAGGGGATTGCCACTCACATTTAGGGTCAGTGTCTTTCACTAGAGATGTGGATAGGGTAACCTTTCTCTGAGTCACATGGAGGGGGAGGGTTTTTTTTGAACTTAAACAAGATTAAAATTTCATTAAGAAGAATGAATAAATGGTTGACAGCCAACAATAGCCCATTATCTACTCATTGGCTGGCTACAAGGTAAGTGGAGGATTCAGTATTTTTATCTTTCTCTCACATACGTGCTCCCTCTCCCAAAATATGTCATGATTTTACTTAGATTACTATATAAATTTGCATAATTATGGTTGTGTAAATAATATTCACTATTAAGGTATGTAACTTTCTGTGGTTTCATTTCCTTTCTTGTAATTTTGTGTTTTTTTCCTTGGATTAATAATTACATTTTAAAATATTTAATTGTCATGGGGTACCTGGGTTGCTCAGTTGGTTAAGTATTAGACTCTTTTTTTTTTCTTTTTAAAGATTTTATTTATCCATTTGACAGACAGAGATCACAAGCAGGCAGAGAGAGAGGAGAAAGCAGGTTTCCCACAGAGCAGAGAGCCCAATGCAGGGCTCGATCCTAGGACCCCAGGATCATGACCCGAGCTGAAGACAGAGGCTTTAACCCACTGAGCCACCCAGGTGCCCCAAGTATTAGACTCTTGATTTCATCTCAGGTCATGATCTCAGGATCGTGAGATCCAGTCCTACAGCGGGCTCTGTAGTCTGCTCTATAGTCTGCTTGGTAGTCAGCTTGAGGATTCTCTCCCTCTCCCTCTGCCCTCCTCCCCTACTCCTTGTATTCATCTAACATGGGTCCCTGAATCCATGCCCTCTGTTCCATAATCTGCAGAGAATGAATCTCTACCTACTGGGGGAAGGAAGGAGGGAGTCAAAGAAAGAGTAGTGTTCTGACCATGCAGGTGGGTCAGGGGATCTGAGGTCTACAGACTTTCTACACAGACCTTTAACCAAGCCTTTTGTTTGTACCACTCAGTCTCGCATTCCAAGGTATTTGGCAGCTCCAAATTATGAGCCTTTTCTCCAGCAAGAACTGTTTTGTTTCTTGTCTGTAGGCACTCAGGTTTCAGCTTTCTCCACTCTGCTAAGAGAGTTGCTAGGGATCTATCTGCTTTACCCATTCCCATAATGTACTAATATCACTTACTCTCATCCTACTCATATTATCTTTTGGGTTTACCCACTTTGTTTTTATGCCTTCCTTTATATTTTAGCTGGACTTTTGGAGAAAGTAGGCAGGAATCCATGTGTTTGATCTACTATATTTGACTAGGTATCTGTCAAGCTGCATTAAGCCTCAATTTTGCCATCAATATAATGAGAATGTTAACAGTACCTATCTCATGATATGTTTGATGAATTAAAGGAGCAAAGCATTAAAATTGTTAGTACATTGCCTAACATAATAAGCAGCAACTGAATATTATTATTAAAGTTATAAAACATATATACAATAACCTTTATATGCAAAAGTAATTCACAAGAAAATATGTTCTTTTCTCTTTATCTTATGTTAAAAATTCCATAAGAATAGAAATGTTGCCTGTTCTGTTTATTGATTACTACCTATTTCTAATTAAGTTGGATTGAATTTTTCATATTTGCATTCAAGAACTTACTAATTAAATAAAACATCTTTGTAGTTAAAACCATGCATTTCACAGATGAAGACATGTAGGCCTACTAGGCTGCAATCATCAAAATGTGAACTTAGCGAACCCATTGTCATTGATATATACTGATGACTTCCCTGTCCCCCATCCCAACAAATAATTATCTCTTTGTTGTGGTTAAACACAATGATATTTTTGTAATCATTTCCTATGGGCAAACTATTGGTGTGACTAAGATGATTTAGGGGAAAGGGGGGTGAGTGAGACTTAAAAATGGATTTATAAATATTTCTAATATTTCTAATTGTCAAACTTCTGTTAACCAAAATCTGAGGGACTTCCATACGTTGCCTGATAGAAACCATCATCACTACAGACTACATAAAGTCCAAGTGATCAACATATTAGAGATCTATTCTTTAAAAACTATCATCGGGGTGCCTGGGTGGCTCAGTTGTTAAGCTTCTGCCTTCAGCTCAGGTCATGATCCCAGGGTCCTGGTATCAAACCCCACCTCTGGTGCCCTGCTCAAGCAGGAAGCCTGATTCTCCCTCTCCCACTCCCTCTGCTTGGTTCCCTCTCTTGCTGTCTCTCTGTCAAGTACATAAATAAAATCTTTAAAAATAAAATAAAATAAAAATAAAATAAAATAAAAACTGTATCATCAGGGTGGACCTAGTCACTAAGAATGAATTTAATAGTGTCTGGACATTCTATAAAAAAAGAAGGCAGCTAATCATTTTATCACTAAAGGACCTCCCTGGTCCATGTTGCTGCAAGTACCCCACCTTCTCTGCCCTGCCTGGCATTTTGCCTGTATCCTTCATCACGCTTGCCAAATCAGAGTATTTACTTCCTCACACATGGGTTGTATTTTCCTTTGAGACAGGGCTCCACCTGATTCATGTTTGTATTCCCCAAAGCCTTGAAAATTGCAGGCATGCCATAAGTATCTGAAGAATGAATGAGTGCTTTTACTATTTTGCCCCTTTCTGTCGTAATATAAAGACCCAATTCATTGTTTTGTTTTTCTAACCAGTATTTCAATAATGGATATATACTTATTTTACTTACTATACTGAAATTAATAAAACAGGGCATCAACCCCTCTTATATAATGGTATGCCACAGCCCACTCTATAAACTTTTACAGTTGTACTTCCTTGTTTTTAATTGGTTCACTCTTTTGCATCATTATACCCGAATCTCCACTTCTCCACCTCTTTTTGATTCAGATGTTAGGAAGCTGGTGTTAAATTTACTAGAATGTGCTATCAGTTTGGGAAGAGTGACTGTTGAACATGGTACTTTTTCAGACCGCTGAGAGATGTTCAATTGAGCCATAATGTTTTTTCCTGTCAAACTGTAAAGGTTCATCATAAATGAAACATCATGTTAGTTTGCTGTCTCATATTGTGACCTACTGTGAATATTATCAGAATTTATCTGAAAACTGGCATTTAAAAATATTTAAAAACTAGTGTGATATATTATCAGATTTGAAATAATAATAATAATGTGATAAGAACAAAATGTTTTCTATAGGAGTACCTCTCCCATCAGAAGTCAAAAGGAAAACAAGAGGCAACTTACAGACAACAAGAAAACTAGAAAACTGTAACTAGTAGATAAAACCTTTTCTGATTTTTTTATTGTACATTTTTTATTTGAGAGAGAGAGAGTGCACGAGAGGGCAGGTGTCAGGGGTGAACAGAAGAAGAGGGAGAGAGAGAATCTTAAGCAGTTCCCATACCCAGCATGGAGTCTGAAACCAGCTCTGTCTTAGGACCCTCAGATTATGACCTGAGTAGAAACTGAGTCAGACATTTAACCAACTGAGCCACCAACATGCCCCAAAACTTTTTCTGATTAAAAAAAAAAAAAAAAAGTATTTATTAGTATTTCGCAAAGTCAGTCAATCTAGACTGGAAACCACTAATAACATGGTGTCACATTGGTTTCTTCAGAAAATATTCATTTTTATAACAACTGTTCACTATAATATATTTGTCATTTCTCCAAAGTGTTTAATTATGGAATTTTTAAAAGACAATAAGTGTTTTGAGGACTAAACAAAGTTTTATTTGAGGCCATGTAAATTTGTTTAAACATATGCTTGCTTTCCTTTTGTGCAGACAACCAGGTCTTGGTCTAACTCTACCGATCTTTACATATATGATCATCTAATTGATTGCTTCATAGAGCTAGAAATTCCAAAATAAATCAGTACAGAATTGTCTGTTGAATGAAATCTGAAAGAATAAAACATATTTGAAGAAATAATTTTTAAATTAACAATACTTCTTGTATTTTTTAAAATAATATTTTCCCATGTACATGTCTCTAAAGCCTGAGGGCTAGCATTTGCTGAGTGTCATGATGGTGGTGGGACTCTAAAGGCTGAGGTGAAAATTTGGCTTTTTGTCTTTGATCATTGTCAAGATGATCCAAACTAATATTGTCCCCTTCTTGTCAATTATTGCTGAGACTTTCATATTTCCCTCTATAACAGGAATCCATGTGTCTTTTTACTGCATCATTTGAAGAAAGTTTGGTTTTGGTCACATGGCAGTGTGAAGAGGTTGTCACTGAAATTGAGACATAGATTTACCATTTCCCTGAGTCATCTCAAGGCTCTGCTAATACAATTTCACATCATGGATGGTGTCACTAATCTTTTTGTGCACTTAAGCAATAAAATATTTGCCTTCCAGAGGGATTATTAAAAGTAGGATTTTTTAAATAAATTTTTTTAATTAAAAGTAGGATTTTTTTTTACAAAAGTAGGATAATGCCATAATGATCCTTCACACGAGCTAAGCACAATATGAATGATCAATATTCAGTAACAACAAAAACATTTGTTAAGTTCTTCCATGGAAAGTTTCAGGAATTCGACAGTTTATCTGTGATCATTTGCCAGCATAAGACTAAATGTTCCTGGAAAACTTTCTCCCCTATTCCTGTAATAGTTTGTAAAGTTCTTCACTTCTTTCCTAAGATCCTCCATACAATCTCATTTTTTAAAAAAGATTTTATTTATTTGACAGAGAGAGAGAGTGAGCACAGGCAGGTAGAGGGGCAGAGGGAGAGGGAGAAGCAGGCTCCCCACTGAGCAAGGAATCCCTATGCAAGGCTCAATCCCAGGATCCTGGGATCATGACCTGAGCTGAAGGTAGATGCTTAACTGATTGAGCCACCCAGGCACCCCTACAATCTCAGTCTTTAAAGAACCATTTGTCTTCTGCTTACTAGAAGAAGTGGAAGCCATCAGATAAATGGTATGAACTACCTTCCCTCCCTATTCCCATTGCTGACTCTTGATCTTGGATTTCCCAGCCTTCAAAACTGAGAGAAATAAGTATTTGCTGGTTAAGTAACCCAGTCTAACATATTTCGTTAAGGCAGCCTCAACTGCCTAGGACAGGTCCCAAAGATGTTTTGTTTGTGTGGGTTGTATTCATTGATATTTACCATAACCAAAATAAAAATAGACTTTTAAATACTATTTATTTAATTTTATTTAATTATTATTTAAATAATATTTAATTTTTTGTATTTTATTTATTTAATTTGTTTATTCATTACATTTTGTGGTCACTATGTGTTAACATAATAACATATTTTTATGAAAAACATATTTCCATAGGAAGAATGGTAAATTTTCAAAATATTTGCTTAATAGAAAAAAGCTGGATTCTCTTATCTTCTACATTCAACTGGTTGTAATGTTTTGGTTTTTGGTTAAAGTACATGAACAATACTTAGTATCATACAAATATGTAGACAGAAAAAGACAAGATTATTTTAATAGACTTTTTAGACAATTCTTCTTTGATGCCACATCAAAATTTGCATCTGAAAGATTAGTTGCAAAGTGAATCATGCCAATGAACTTCTGGCATTCTGTTACATTAAAATTCACTGGTTTATTTTGCACTTTGAATGGATCTTGCGCTTCTGTATGATGTTGTAACACTGTGCGTTAAAAATGTGAAATATATTGGCTCATTGAGTTATGCAGTTCTTCCAAATACACACACGTGAGATAATAGGAGTAAACAAGTCAAATAAACTCAATATTATTGTGAAAATAGTTTTGGCTCTTTCTAGACAGTATGGTCTAGTGGTTAAGAAGAGCAGGATCCGGTTTTAAACCCCTGACTGACTCCTGGGTATGATTATCAGCCGTACTGGGGAAAACCTGTGCATCATTTATTATAGGACTAATAAAAATGCCTTCATCATTAGGACTGCTGTTATACTGAAGTGGCGTAACAGGTATAACTACTGGCACACAGTCAACAACCAAGAATGACAGTTCTTTTTATATTTCTTTCGGTTCCTAATTTAACCCCGTGCTTCCAGCTAGTATCTGTGTTCTATACTTGACTTCATTTCCTCTTCTTATCTCTGACATTCAAGGTATATGTGACCCAGGTCAAGCCTGAAAAAATTTTTCAGAGATTAGAATCTTCAGCTAAATCCAAACTGGAAGGCAAGGAGACAGGTGAGTGCATGTTTTTTAGGAAGAAAGAAGATTTCTAGAATTTTAAAAGGTATAGAAAATGAGTCCTTAAATCCCAAGGATCCAAAAGTTGCACAGGTGAAGGATATAATTTATTAAGGATATTTCCTTATTAAGGAAAGGATATGATTTTTAAGAGGAGTTGCTATTCCTAGAGCCTCCTTGGGCATCTCTGTAACAGGAAGCGGAGCTTCTCCTTCAGGCTGCTTGAGTTGGTAAAACATATGGGAAAAGCACTATATCAACCTAAAAACAAGGATTTGCACTCAGCTCCTGGACCATGGAAAAATAGCTGACTTCAGCTCTTTGTCAGAAGTCTGACTCAAGTTGGGTTCAAGTTTCCTGCTTTGGTTACTATCGCTGTGTAACAAATTACCCCAAATGGCAGCGTAGTTTAAAACAACCATTTTTAGGGGCGCCTGGGTGGCTCAGTGGGTTAAGCTGCTGCTTTCGGCTCAGGTCATGATCTCAGGGTCCTGGGATCGGGCTCTCTGCTCAGCAGCGAGCCTGCTTCCTTCTCTCTCTCTCTGCCTGCCTCTCTGCCTACTTGTGATCTCTCTCTGTCAAATAAATAAATAAAATCTTTAAAAAAAAACATTTTATTAAACGCACAGATTCTATCATCAGTAATTCAGACAGGGCATAGTATAAAAGGCATGACTCTGCTTCTGCATGTATGGGGACTGACGCAGCGGGGAAGATGTGAAGGGTAGGGGGGAACCCTCCAGAGAATGAAGTCTCATTCACTCTCATTGCTGGGCTCAGCAAACCTAAACATGGTCTAGCCATGGGGCTGAGGCTACTCATAACATGGTAGCTTCAAGGCAGTCAGAAGTTACACAGTGGTTTAGGGCTCCAAATGCGAGTATTCCAGAAAACAAGTTAGAAACTGCATTGCCTTTCATGACCCAGCTGCATAAGTCACATATTTCACATAGTATCATTCCCACCAAATTAAATTGGTTGAAACAACGTCACAAAACATATATGGTAGGATGGAAATGCTTCACATCCATGCTCACACAAACACACAGACCTGCATGTGTGCATACACACACACACATACACTCACTCACTCACTCACTCACTGAAATTGTGCAATTCTCACTCCCATACACGCAGATAACAACACTGAAAGAAACACATCAAAATGTAAACTCTAGTTCCTTCTGGGTGGTGAGTGATTTTATTTTCTTTATTTCTACTTTATTTTCCCATTTTCCTTGCCAAGCTTTCTCTTTCAATCTCTTCATGCCAAGCTCTGCTACCAAAGAAAACTTGATCCTTCTCAAGCTCAGACCAGCCAAGCCCCAAATTATCCAAGTCTACTTCAGACTCACTGGACTATGAAGCCTTTTGTTTTTTCTCCTATTCATTCTTTATCACTGGGTCTGGCTCACAGGGTGAGACAATTCTTTACCTTAAGCTCCAGAAAAGAGTTTCATTGTCTGGAACTCAGGTAGTTTAAAATGTGGCCACAACATTCTTTGACATTACTCCTCTCCTCTTGAATATAGGCCCTCAAATCAAGGTTTACTTCTCATTGGCATCTTGCTCTGAAAAGATTTATATTTCAGTTTTATTCACTTCTACTGAGTCAGCCAAGTTAACCTTGATTGAGTTCCCTGGTGCCTAGGTTTCTGTGCCCAGTGCCAATAGTCTGGCACTGACTTTTTGTTGTTATTGTTGTTTTTTAAGTATTTACCAATTTGAAGAAGACTTCCCAACCTAGAAATGAATAAAGTCACTAACTACTCCTGTCTATAATAAATATAAAGGTCAAGGCTCAGATATAAGAAATCTTCTGCCCTATAAACAAGCCCTGTTATCTTTTATTAATATGCCATTCCTGATACAACAGCAAAGAAGATAAGAAGTTCTATCAACAACCATCACTCCTCCCTTCCAGAAACTATTGACAGAGCCTCAGGTCGACCATTGACCAACTGGGGTGTCCTTGTTTTCTCTTTGTAACAAATGTCCAAAACCATACAGTAAACTCCCATCTCAACCAGTAATCATCTACTAGCAATCAGTTGTTCTGAGATGGAAATGAGTCCAACTAACATCTCCCAGGCTCCCAGGCCTTCTTCTGAGACATCTGTTGGATTCCTAACCATAGTCCCCAGATAGGGCCTAGCCAGGAAAGCCCTCTGAAAAAAAAAAAAATTGGTGAAGAGAAAATTATTCTTGGATTTTATATCCCAAGAAAATTGCCAGAAGTTAAATATCTCTTGCTAAAGGCTTAGAAGACCATAAGAGCAAAGAGTCAAGCTGAATATATATAATTTGCTGTATTCTTTTCTCTTAAAAGATTTTATTTATTTATTTGTCAGAGAGAGAGCACAAGCAGGCAGAGTGGCAGGCAGAGGCAGAGAGAGAAGCAGGCTCCCAGCTGGACAAGGAGCCTGATGCAGGACTCGATCCCAGGACCCTGGGGTCATGACCTGAGCCGAAGGCAGTGGCTTAACCCACTGAGCCACCCAGGCATCCCAATTTGGGATTGGATATCTCTGAATAAATAATAATGGATATCTCTGAATAAATAATAAACTTCCTTCAAAGTAGCCATCAGGACTAGGGACACAATTATTCTAATGATGCTATTCTAATCCCTATCTTTTTAAATTTCTCTTTTAGAATTATCTTTATAGAGGCCATGTTATTTTGCCTATATTCAATGCCTCTAGTTAAAATTTATTTAGTCCCTGTTTCTTGCTAGACACTGTTACACACAATGAAGATATAGTGGTAAACATGAAACACAAAATCCCTGCCTTCTCTGAAACTATTATAAACAAATAACAAACAAATAATATTTCTGATGGTGTTAAGTGCTGACAAGAAGGAGAAAGTGAACCTATCATCAAAGCCATCTATGAAAAACCCACAGCGAATATCATTCTTAATGGGGAAAAACTGAGAGCTTTTTCCCTAAGGTCAGGAACATGGCAGGGATGTCCACTATCATCACTGCTATTCAACATAGTACTAGAGTCCTAGCCTCAGCAATCAGAAATAAATAAAAAATCAAAAAGAAATAAAAGGCATCCGAATCAGCAAAGAAGTCAAACTCTCACTCTTGGCAGATGATATGATACTTTATATGGAAAACCCAAAAGACTCCTCTCCAAAACTGCTAGAACTCATACAGGAGTTCAGAAAAGTGTCAGGATATAAAATCAGTGCACAGAAATCAGGTGCATTTCTATACACCAACAGCAAGACAGAAGAAAGAGAAATTAAGGAGTTGATCCCGTTTATAATTGCACCCCAAAGCACAAGATACCTAGGAATAAACCTAACCAAAGAGGCAAAGAATCTGTACTCAGAAAACTATAAATTACTCATGAAAAAAATTGAGGAAGACAAAAAGAAATGGAAAAACCTTCCATGCTTATGTACTGGAAGAACAAATACTGTGCAAATGTCTATACTACCTAAAGCAATCTACACAATTAACACAATCCTTATCAAAATACTACGAATTTTTTTTTCAAAGAAATGGAACAAATAATCTTAAAATTTATATGGAACCAGAAAAGACCCTGAATAGCCAAAGGAACGTTAAAAAAGAAAGCAAAATTGGTGGCATCACAATTCCAGACTTCCGGCTCTATTACAAAGCTGTCATCATCAAGACAGCATGGTACTGGCACAAAAACAGACACACAGATCAATGGAACAGAATAGAGAGTCCAGAAATAGACCCTCAACACTGTGATCAACTAATCTTTGACAAAGCAGGAAAGAATGTCCAAGAAAAAAGTCTCTTTAACAAAGGGTGTTGGGAAAATTGGACAGCCACATGCAGAAGAATGAAACTGGACCATTTCCTTACACCACACACAAAAATAGCCTCACAGTGGATGAAAGACATCAATGTGAGAGAGGAACCCATTAAAATCCTTGAGGAGAACACAGGCAGCAATCTCTTCGACTTCAGCAGCAGCAACTTCTTCCTAGAAACATCGCCAAAGGCAAGGGAAGCAAGGCAAAAATGAACTATTGTGACTTCACCAAGATCAAAAGCTTTTTCATAGCAAAAGAAAGAGTCAACAAAACCAAAAGACCACTAATGGAATGGGAGAAGATATTTGCAAATGACGTATCAAATAAAGGGCTGGTATCCAAAATCTCTAAAGAACTTATCAAACTCAACACCCAAAGAACAAATAATCCAATCAAGAAATGGGCAGAAGACATGAACAGACATTTCTGCAAAGAAGACACCTAGATGGCCAACAGATACATGGAAAAGTGCTCAACATCACTTAGCATCAGGGAAATACAAATCAAAACCACAATGACATACCACCTCACACCAGTCAGAATGGCTAAAATTAACAAGTCAGGAAATGCCAGATGTTGATGAGGATGCAGAGCAAGGGGAACCCTCCTACACTGTGGGTGGGAATGCAAGCTGGTGCAACCACTCTGGAAAACAGCATGGAGGTTCCTCAAAAGTTGAAAATAGAGCTACCCTATGACACAGCAATTGCACTACTGGGTGTTTACCCTAAAGATAACAAATGTAGTGATCCAAAGGGGCATGTACACCCGAATGTTTATAGCAGCAATGTCCATAATAGCCAAACTATGGAAAGAACCTAGATGTCCATCAACAGATGAATGGATAAAGAAGATACGGTATATGTATATGTGTGTATAAATATATATATACGTATATATATAAATATATATATATGGAATACTATCCAGCCATCAAAAGAAATGAAATCTTGCCATTTGCAATGATGTGGATGGAACTAGAGGGTATTATGCTGAGCGAAATAAGTCAATCAGAGAAAGGCAATTATCATATGATCTCACTGATATGAGGAATTTGAGAGGCAGAGCAGGGGGTTGTGGGGAGTAGGGAAGGAGAAAAAGAAACAAAATGGGATTGCGAGGGAGACAAAGCATAAGAGACTCAATCTCACAAAACAAACTGAGGGTTGCTGGGGGTGGGGATGTAGGGACAGGGTGGCTGGGTCATGGACATTGAGGAGGGTATGTGCTATGGTGAGTGCTGTGAAATGTGTAAGCCTGATGATCCATAGACCTGTACCCCTGGGGCAAATAATATATTATATGTTAATAAAATAAATAAAATAAAATAAAGGAGAGAGTGATTTGGGAGACTGGAAATATTTTAGACAGAGGGGTCAAGGCATGCCTTTCCGAGCAGGTGAAACGTGAAGAAAAGGAATAAGCTTCCTTAGGATCTGGGAAGAATGATCTAGGGCCCTGAGAGAAAACTGAGATTGCTTCGTAGCATATGGATAAATGGAAAACTACTGGAGGATTTTCAGAAGGGCGTAACTTAATTTGGTTAATCTTTGAAAATGGATTTGAGATAAGTGGGTGAGTGTGGTGAGCCATTCAACTGAGTCATAGAATTTATGGTACAGACTGAATTTTGTAGCTGGGGAGTCATTTTTAAAATCCGATTTCCAAAACTGTTGTTAGCAACAGAGGGAGACCTTAGAAGATTCTCCTCACTAACCCCACCCTAAGTCCTTATGAAGAATAAATATCTTGTTAACAATGAATATGTATGTAAGGGCAGTTAAGTTTGTAAAGAATGTGTCTAAGAATTGAACATATGAATTATATAAAGATAGATAATAGAGCTACTTAAGTTTTTGGTTTTTTTTTTGTTTGTTTTTTTTTAGGAGGGTTAAATGTGCTGTTTGATTTTTTTTTCTTTAAAGATTTCATTTATTTCAAGAGAGCACACCCGCAAGCAGGGGGAGGGGCAGAGGGAGAGAAGCTCCAGCTGACTCCCCACTGAGCACAGAGAGCTACTAGGGGCTTGATCTCACAACCGTGAGATCATGACCTAAGCTAAAACCAAGAGTCAGATGCTCAACCGACTGAGCCACCAAGGCCCCCTACGCTGTTTAATTTTTTAAAAATTTTTCATGAAAACTGTCATAATACACTTGAATCTAGAGCTTGTCTAAATAAACACATATTCAAAATTAGAAGAGCCTAACATAATGCAGTCTCCTTGAACCCTAAAAACAGAATTTGGTCTGGTTCATAAGGGGAACTTATATTAAATAGCTAATCTCTCTAGATATATGGAAACATGACATCCATACACATTTTTTTTCCATTTCACTTACTTTACCACTCAGACTTTGGGAATCTTCCCGTAAGTTGTCTATGATTCATCCTTGCGTCAGATGACTTAATGCTTCCATCTAACCAAAAGAAGGGAACATGATTATTTAAGAAATCCACCATCCCCACTCAGGATGCCAGGAGCCTCTATGGGGGCTAATCTTGTGGCTTGGCACTTTTCATCTTTTCTTTTTCCTTAGAAAATCAGTGCTTACAGTTGGCCTGCTAACTGGCATTTCTTTTATCCCTTGAGGGTATTTCTGGGTCAGTATGCTTTGATAGTGTATAAAAGACTATAGAAGAGCCCAGCTAGATTTCTTTGTGCAGAGCAAAACAAACCCTGTTCCTCCTCTTCCTTCTTTTCTTTTCCCTAGTAAAATTGCTAATGTTTGGAGTAGTCCAGTCCTAGCCACATAATTATCTCACTGGAATTTTCACAAAAACACTTATCAAAAAAACAAAACAAAAAAAACACTTATCGAAACAAGTCAGGCACTGTGGTTTTAATTTTACAGATGGAAAAGTGGAGAAGCACAAGAGCTTCATTTCAAGCCTCAGGTCACTTAATTATCAAGGGCAGCTGCTAAGCTCAAAGCAAAGTCTGGGCCCCAGAACGTCTTGCACACTCTTTCTGAAACACGTCTCTCCAGAAAACATCTAATACTTGCTGGAGACATGCTTCCCCTCCCCCAAATGAATATTGGACACGGATACAGTGTTAAATCTTCATTGTTCCTGTATACTTGTTATCTATAGTGGTGATTTGTGTGGTTAATAACCAATTCTAGGCAATAGAGTTTTCAAGTTGGTTCAGAAAATAGTACTTCTTGACCTTTTTCAATAGACCATTTACTGAAGGAGAGTCTGTGGTTTATGTTTGAAACTGACACTGAAAGCAGCAGTTAGAAGATACATTTACCTAAATTCCTAGTTTGACACTGGCAGGATATACCCCAAAGGTTACATTCCCACATGAATAAAAGCAGGATGATACCTTTAAGAAAAAAGAAGGTCTTAAGAGCACACACACACACACACACTCACCCACACACAAGGCAATCCAACTCTACATTCCCTTGGTTTAGAATCTTCTCTGTCTGGTTCAGAAAAAAAGATGATCAAAATCTTAAAGTAGGTTGCTTTAGTTGGCTGGAAGGAAAGATTAAGGGTGGAATGGGAGAGATAAGAGCGGGGTTGGGGAGTTACTTGCTTACTCATTGAGCTGGGCAGGGGAAATTGGCAAAGGAATTGAGCCAGTTATAAAATCTAGGAATACTGGGGAAGAGAGAGAAGGAATGACAACTTGTAGATTGTTTTCCTGGGCATTTGCAAGGTGATCTCTCTTCGCATCTTCCTTAAATATTCAGTCTTCTTCTTCTCCTTCTTTTTTTTTTTTTTTAAAGAATTTATTTATTTATTTGAGAGAGAGAGAGAGAGCATGACAGAGGGAGAAGCAGACTCCCTGCTAAGCAAGGAGCCCAGTGAGGGACTCTGGATCCCTTGGACCCAGGCCCAAGGCAGCCACTTAACTGACAGAGCCACCCAGGGACCCCAAGTATTCAATCTTCTTAAAGCTCCTTTACATACAGAGAAGTCTATAGTATCCTTCAGTGATTTTTGGAGTACTGTTTTTACTTTGCTTGTACGGTTGCCAGATTTCACAAGTAAAAAATACAGGTAGCCCAATTAAATGTGATTTTCTTATAAGCAATGAATATTTTTTTATGGGTGCAAGTCAAACATTGCATGGGATGGTCTTCTACTAAAAATTAATATTTGCAATTTGAATTTAACCAGGCATCCTGTATTTCACCTAACAACCCGATTCATTTCGCTAAGACATAGATAAAACAACAAAGTTTATTTTATCAGCTTGTTTACAAATTGGGAAGAAGTTTCCAGGAGTTTTTTGGGCAGTAACAGCTGTTTCCAAACTTACCTGCACCTTGCAACCATCTGAGGAACTCCAGATTCTGGTGGTTTTGCTCTGAAGTACAATCAGGGCATGAGATTTTTCAAAGCATTCCAGGTGACACTAATGTGCCCCAGTGAGGAGTTGGTGACTGATGTCCAATGGTTCTCATCCTGCACGACACACAACAAAGACCTAAGAGACTTTTGGAAAGTACCCATACCCAGAACCGACCCCAGAGCAAATAAGTCAGTGGGCGGGGGAGGGGGGGTGCAGGGAAGAGGGATGGGTCCCCTACGTTGCGATTTAGGAAAATCTCCCAATGAATGCTGTTCCTTCAAAAGTCAGAAAGTCCTAAATTAGAGAATAAAATATGGCATGCGAGAGAGTGCAACTATAGGAAACACTTAAAAAGTTTATGTTTAATATTTTACATTATGAAATTAATATTTATTATAATAAATTCAAGCAATAAAGAAGCATGTAAAGTAAAGATGACTCACCCAATTCTACTTTCCAGAGGTATCCACTGTCAAAGCCTTGATCTGGTTTTCTTAGGCCAAGCATAAAGGGAGGAGGAGAGGATCAATGAGAAACAAATGATATGTGTCAATTACTTCACTTTTAATGGACTAGAACTTTGTCATGTCACCACTTCAGGGAAATGCTATGTTTCTTCCAGGCTTCCCTGTGAATCACTGAAACTGGGAGCTATATAACATAAGGGGAGAAGGGGAAGAGAGATGGGAGAGGACCAGACAACCTCTACCACAATTATATTCCCGTCTGGACATCCCCCATGTAACGGCAGTGGCCTTAGCACTCCTGGCTGTTCCATCCTCTCATGCACTGGCCTCAGAGAGTAGGAATGACTAACCCAGCCACTGAGTTGGAAGAAGGAACTGAGCCTAAGTGTCTCAGTCCACTCTTTTTGTGTCTCTTTGGGGAGGCAGCTTATCTTGCAGAAGGCACACATTCCTAGCTCCTCTATGGGGTATATTTTAATTCCTAGCTCCTCTATGGGGTATATTTTATAGGGGCAAGCCTCTACCAAGGATCACTCTGGTTTTCTAACTCTGCCTGAGACAGAGAGGGTAATTCTGATTCTACACCATTCTGCAAACCTTTTGCTGCAGAGAACACCACATGTTCTTAAAATTGCCTTATCAGAATAAAAATACTTTGTATTTCCTTTCTGTGTCTATCTCGCAAGTGGTTTCATTCACAAAGTAATCTCTCAAAACACCAGCAATGTGTAGTTTCCCTTTGAAAGTTACAGAGCTATCAGTAAAGAAAACAGTGTAAGTTCTCCCTGATTTTCATGTCGAGGCAGGTCCCATGACCACATCTCAAATCAGTGGCATGAACATGTCATAAACAGAAAATCACAAAACCAAATAGAATGGGAAGAGATATGCAAACATATGAAATGCAGAGAAAAATAGAAAATTTTTACTAGTAGCGAAAATAAGAGCAAAGCAATTGAAGGGAATAAAATAGACACTGAAATCTGCCAGGAATATAGCTGATTGTCAACTTGTATGCCTGATTCCTGAATAAAATATTCCCCATCAAACCACGTCATCTTTATGCCACCTATCAGGCCAACAGGAAGCTACATTAGTTCCCATTTAGGCAAGAGTTGTGCTCAATTTCCCATTGACTGTATTAGGTTTCCCTACTTAGGGTAATGGCCTCATTGTCTTTGCTAGACTGACACTCCTTTTGAACTGACAATAACAGTTCTTCAAAGCAGGAAAATCTAGCAAACAAATAATAGCCTTTTACAAGTACATATACACACAAATAAGTATGCATATACAGATGTCCATCATTGTGTCAATGGATGAATGGATGAATATATAAACTTCTATGTTCCCCATGACGTAAACAATTTAAGTATTTCTGTTGCTGTTGTAAGACGGTAATTTAGTTTCCTCTTTATAGTTAGACTGTGAAATTACTCTGGTTTATTGAGGTAGACTATAAGTATGTGCTTAAAACCGCGCTGGAACATTAGAACACAGAGGGCAGCGGCCGCCAGATCCGCACCATGGTTCCAAGCCCGAGGCTCCCGCTGCCTCTGCAGCTCCTGGTGCTGGGAGTGGAGCGGGCGTTCCTGGGCGCCTGGGCCCAGGACCAGGTGCCAGGCACCACCCCAGCCCTCGGGACAGCTCCTGGAGTGCAGACCTACGCAAGTTCACGGACTGCACGTCAAGCTCCGCCGGCAACTTCACAGTGACTTCTGACTGGGATTCTCCGCAGCCCCTCCAGCTTCCTGTGGAGTTATTCTTAAGAAAATATATTGCAAGCCCTAAGGAGTAACTGTGTAAGCAGCTGAAACGTAAGCCGCATTCCTGTTCTCGGGCTATTGAACGCAATGGCCGGTTGGAGCAGAATCCCACCATCTCCGTGGCACACGACGCCCAGGGGCGGGGCATAAGCTAGGAGCTAAAAAAGGATGTGACCCTCGGTCCCTCCGTTCTGCACCTGGAGACTGCTAGCCCAAACATCCTGCTCCTCCCTTATCCCAAGACTAACTCCCTGCGTTCCTACGCGTAGGGGAGAATGCAAACCTTCTTTAAGATATTTGCCGTCCTTTGTACTCCTTTGCCGGGCTTTGAGGCATCTGTCCTTGCTTTTCTGATACACACACACACACACACACACACACACACACACACACACAGAGAGAGAGAGCTATGTGCAGGATTCAGGGGCTGCTGCCGGGCTTTGAGGCATCTGTCCTTGCTTTTCTGACACACACACACACACACACACACACACACACACACACACACACACACACACAGAGCTATGTGCAGGATTCAGCTGCTGCTGCCCTCGCTCGCAGAAGCAGCGTTGCACGACCACTCGGATTGGTGTCGGAGAACTTTCAGTGCGCGACGACACTTCCCTCCCGCTGCTGTGGCCCATCTTGTGGCGGGAGGGGGTGGGGTGGGAGGTAAGCCTAGCCCTCCGGCTGGGACTGCTGTCCGGCTTCCTGGCCTGGAGCTGGCGCTGCAGGAAAGTGAAGTTTACTACCCCCAACCAGGAGGCCGGCGGGAGTGCCTTCCTGAAAGGACAGACGGGCAGTCCCGCGCTCCAGCCAGCAGGAGGCCCCACCCATTCATCATCCATCCATTCATTCTTTCATCAGGAGCCAGCCCCTGCCCCTCAGTCTGCCCTCCAGACAGCCAAAGCCAGACTCTACTAAAAAGCGGTGTGGAAGGATGGGGGCGGGTATGATCTTTGCGAGGCCTGAGTCTCTGCTTCAGAGGAGCCTTCGAGGGTCTGCGACTACCCTGTCCCTGGTTCCAGCATAGAAAAGGAGACCTGCGCTGGCTCACACCACACAGTTGACACTAAGAAACCTCTATATTTGCACAAGGCCTCCGCCTCCAACACCACGCCCAAGGCTTGAGGGCCAAGTTGACACAGGGACGCGCACACCGCCAGGCCCCACCCTCTCAGATGCACCCAAATTCCACCCCAGTCCCTCAGCCTGAGGGGTTAGGACCGGTTCCTACAGCTGGGGGGCTGGCCCTAAGACACGCCCCCCTTCAAATGAGGCGATATTTATTTGGGGGAGAGAGAACATATTAATAAAATCAACTTTAACTTTAAAAAATGATGTAGAACATTAGAACAATTTGAAACAGTTTTTTTTTTTATTGCTAAGATTCCAATGTTATGAAAGATGTTGCATCACAGAGTTTTTAAATCACTGCTAAATTTTTGGTGTGGCGGAAGGAAACTGGAATATAAGTGGAGATCTGTACTTTTACTTTTGGTTCTAAGTACGAATTCATGGTGTAACTTTGGGCACTATCTGGGCCCCTCTCAGTTTCTTCATTTATACCATAGAGTGTAGAGTAGACAGTCCTTAGTGCCCCTTTAACTCCCAAATCCCTTGATCCTATTTATTAAAAGTTCTAGATTAGTACCAATATATTGTTGGCTGAAGAAAAAAACAATGAGCAGAGCTTACTGAAGAGCCCATGAGCTGGTGCTGCCCCCTATAGTAGACTGACAAGGGTTGGGGGGGCAAAACCAGAGAAATATTTTGTCATTCAAATTGCTTCTCTCAGTCTCTTTCTATGGGCCTATTCCTTCATAGTCAAGAATTCTAAAACAAGGGGCGCCTGGGTGGCTCAGTGGGTTAAAGTCTCTGCCTTCGGCTCAGGTCATGATCCCAGAGTCCTGGGATCGAGCCCCGCATCAGGCTCTCTGCTCCACAGGGAGCCTGCTTCCTCCTCTCTCTCTGCCTGCCTCTCTGCCTGCTTGTGATCTCTCTCTCTGTCAAATAAATAAATAAAATCTTAAAAAAAAAAAAAAAGAATTCTAAAACAAAACCAAACAAAAACAAACCCCCCCCCAAAAACAATTTGTTTGTTTCTAACAGTTATAATGAAGATAATTAAAACTCAAATAAATTATGTTGAATAACTATTAGCTAAGACAATTTGAGCAAACATGTTAAAACTACTCAAGGTGAGGATTGTTTCTATAATTTTCCAAAATAAATTTATCTGAGCCTGGATTGCAGGAGAGATGGCATCATTTTAGGTGAATCTCTTTTATCTAACAACAGTATTAGAAACATTAAACATATTTTAAGAGAATCTGGAATTCAATATGATAGAAAAATAATTTAATATACATCATTTCAAATAGAAAACAAACATTTAGTTGTAGATTAGGTCTACACAAATGGTAATAATATGAAGTTCAAATTGCTTTAAATTTTGTATTTAAAGCATTATCCCCTGAATATTTTATTTTATAATAAAATTATGTGCTCTAAAAAAGAATAGATCAGTTCCATTGCTGGCAATATTGTAAGATCATCTTAAAACCTAGCATACTTACAAAATCTAGCTAAAGTATAACCAAAAGCTATGTAAATGGAAAGTGTAGTTCCTAAGAGAGTAAAAAATCAGGCACAATCTGAAATTTCTGACTATTAAACACAGACTGACACTTGCTGTGGCATCCCAGAGAAGAGTTACTAGACTTTATTGGCCACGGCTTAGATTTCAGCTGCTAAGACGAGACAGGAGATGAGCCATGGGCTGAAGCAAAGATGTAGTCCTGGAACAGAGACTACCAATAAAATGGGAACTTTCAAAAGAGACACACTTCAGTGTGAAGTGTGAGCTAGAAAAAAATTCATCACTGGCAAATAGAGCTCAAGAGAAAGTCTGACTGTTCAGGCTTGTGCTACACGTAAAGAAAAAAAAATTGCTCTCTGAGAATTTGTAACTAAGACTTATCCTCATTGTTTTGGTTTTCCTATTTAAAATGCATACACCCACCGGGAAGCAGCAAACTGACAGAACAGCATAAAAGTGGTCTTCGGTTGGAAACACCACTGGGATACTAGCAGAAGCAAAAGCACATCTCTGAGAGAGAGCATACCCTGAGACAAAACCCCTCCAAGCCGCATGGGCGTCCCATCATAAACCTCAACTTGAGAGAACACATGAGGTAACATACCACCATCTTCCTTTGTTTCCTGTATTTCTGAGTTAACACACAATAACACACAATGACAAACCACATATCACACAGAGATGAAAGAAGCACAAGGCATAGTGGTTTAGAATGTAGCCTCTGGAGCCATGTCAAATAATGGTTTTGTGGACATAGCTAGTTGGGTTCCTTGGTGTAAGATACTTAAATCTCCCCTTTTTAAAAATATCATCTGTAAAATCGGGGTTAATATAGTAATCTATCTCACAGGATCATGAGAATTGAATGAGTCAGTACATAGGAAGTGCATGCAATCAGAATGGTGGCTGGAGCATAGGAGCACTAGAAAGAGCTCACTGCTACCACCCCACCACCACCACCATCATCATCATAGTTCGGCAGTTGATCACATTACACCACCTGTCTCATGATTAGGCTCTTTTTCCTCCACAGGTGCCCGGATGCATATTCGTCAATGCTGGAATTGAATCTTGAGGTAAACCCAGCAACTACACATCTCAAAGTTGTATGAGTTCATATGACTGGCTCCGTTGTGGAGAAGCAGCAGAAGGAAGACCTGTAAGAAAGTTTAATGGGCAACCACTAAGCGAGGTACTTACAGAATACTTTAGAATCTGCTGCTTCCTTTTTGTTTAGATATTATGTGAAGAGGCACCACCACCACCACCCAACCTTAGCACCCACCCCATCTCTGCCATACCCTCCAGTGAAGATGCACCACCAAGCCATTCTGGACCATTGGAAAATGGAGTGAGATTAGACAGCCTGGTCAGATTTCTAGCGGGACTTTGAGACTGGGCAACTCTCCATGCTCTTGCATGAGCTGTGCTGTCTTCCAGGAGCTGTCACGTTTCTCACCTTTTATCCAACATTTCAATTTTCCTTTATTGCGATTACAACAGGGAGGGGGAAATTCCTTAGCTTCCCATCTTTTGCCATTACCTCTTGATGAAGTTTCTTCCTCTGAAAAATGGTATTGATGTTTATCGCATGACGCAGGTGTGAGAATCAAGTAAAATATATTTTCAAACAGAATAATTTTTATCTTATGTAATAATTCTTTAAATCTGTGCTGCAACTGCGTATTTACCGGCTTTATCCTTGCTGAGGGATAGAGGACTACCTCATCATTTCTGTCTCCTTTAACACCTAGCACAGTGTCATACATGCGTTAAACTATTTTCACGCATTCGACAAGTATTTGTTGAAGATCTCGGATGCACCACTCTCTTGGGTTCTGTGTTTAACTGTAATAAACAATCAATTCCTGCTTTGCTTGATGAAAATTTGCTAAATTGACCTTTCCGTTGTATTGACCATGTATTCAGCTTGCAGACAAGACTGTAAAATGCATCTTATTCATCTCCAGCAGCGCCAGGAAGTGTACCTCGGCAAACGACACAAGTAGCCAGCCTAAACCTTCTGACTGAATGGGACAGAAATACGTTAGATGGCACCTGAGATGGTGCGAGGGACATGGTCTCTACTTAATGTGCCAACATCCCATTGAACACATGTCCACGTGATCCTCAAAGATGGGTATTTTCTTTAAGTCTGTCTCATCCATTAGTCTGTGAACCACTAAGGGTAGTATTTGTGTATTTTTTAACTTTGCCTTACCCTCTGCCTTCAGAAATAGTTCAATGCCTGAATTTAGTAGGTGCTCAATAGAGTAATTATAAACAGAATGAAATAGTGGAGAGAGGATATATTTTTTAAACAGTAAAGCTTTTTACTGGTTACTATAATAAATATTTCAAAAATATAGCCACTGATTGCATTGTTATTCATTGGGCAGATACTGAGTGAATGCCTACTATTCTACTAAGGTACTATTCTTTTTTCTTTTTTTTAATATTTTATTTATTTGACAGAGAGAAATCACAACTAGGCAGAGAGGCAGGCAGAGAGAGAGGAGGAAGCAGGATCCCTGCGGAGCAAAGAGCCCGATGTGGGGCTTGATCCCACGACCCTGGGATCATGACCTGAGCCAAAGGCAGAGGCTTTAACCCACTGAGCCACCCAAGCGCCCCTAAGGTACTATTCTTAACCATGGTTAGTGTTATCATGGATAATACTATGCTATCTCACTGATACATACTACATTGGAATGTATTATTCTGTTTTTCTCTTTTCTGGGGTTTCTAAGACATCTAGAGGCAAATAAATGGGAAACAGGTTTTGTGAAGGTCAACCAAATTATGGGAAAGATTCACTTTCTTTTTTTTTATAGAATAAGGGAATTTATTTACATGAATAATAAGAAAGTTAGATTGTTAACTTTCAGAAGAACATTGTATCCCTTTAGGGTAAAATATTGGGATGATTTACATGATTATAAACAAGGCAGAATAAGCAGAAAATAAGTGTTTACATGTACGTAATTGCTCAATACTCCACATTCATACTGTTAAACAAAATCTTTAGGAATCACATTTCTTCCCTATAGGCCCCCTGTCTTACACAAAATCCTGTTTCAGAACCCTTTCAATAGTATGAACATAAATTAAAAGCATAAGGACAGTTTTGGCACTCTTGCTGCTAACCGTGTGCAACCATCTTTCTTTCTAGATATAATAAAAAATACTGATTTTTAATGGGATACCCTAATACATTTTGTTCTCACCAATCAAACCTCAAAGCAGGGAAAGATTCACTTTCAATGTTAGTTATCACTAGCCAGAAAACTGTATTTGGTTTAGTTTATTAAATCCATACATATGGATTTTCCAAGTTTGCATCTTCCAATATAAGTTAAATTAAACCTTAAACACTGGGGCAGAGGGCAGCATGTCCTAAAAAGCAGCCAGCTGTCCCAGCAGAACAGGCTGCTATCCCTGGAATCACTGCTCATTCTATACTTGAACTTAATTTAACATCCAGCTGGTTGAAAAATTAGACTGGTAACCAGATTTTTGTACACTTTTTGGGAAATCTTGTCATTAAAATTGTTTTAAAATGCATCCTTTACTGACAGTTATAAATTCCGGCAGCTTTCCTGCATGATACACTACTGCTGAAACAATTTTAATGTATCCTAAGTAAGTGGATTAGGAATAAGCATTTATAAATAACTTGGCTATATCAGAAAGCTAGTCACTACTATAAAACACTACAAAAATGACTTCATTGGAATTAAACACATAAGAAAACAAGGATCCTGAAGGAAACTGATTGATAATAAGAAATTCCTTAAAAAATCCCTTTGAAGGAAAGTGTTAAAAAAATAATTTCGTCCATTTTGGCTGCTATAACAATATTATCATAGACTGGGTGGCTTATAAACAGCAAATTTATTTATTGCAGTTCTAAAAAAGTCCAAGATCAAGGCCCCAGCAGATCCGGTGTCTGGTTAAGCCAACTTCTTGGTTCACAGATGGCTATCTTCTCACTGCGTCCTCACCTGGCCGAAGGGGCAAGGCTTCTCCTTCATAAAGATACTAATCCATTCCTAAGGGCTCCACCCTCACATTCTGATCATCCCCCAAGTCTCACCTCTAAATACATCACATTAGGGGATTAGATTCCAACATACTAATTTTAGGGGACACAGACATTCAGTCGATGGCATTCCACCCCTGGTCAGGACAACATTCATTCATTTCATCCTAACAGCCAAAAAGTCTAAACTTGTTCCAACCTCAAAAGTCTGAAAGTCCAAAGTTGCATCTAAATCAGATAGGGGTAAGAATCAAGCTATGAGTCATCCTGAGGCAAAGTCCTCTCCATCTAGGAACCTGCAAAACCAAACCAATTATGTGTTTCCAAGATAAAATGGTGGGACAGGCACAGGACAGACATTCCCATTCCTAAAAGGAGAAATAGGAAAGAAGAAAGGAGTGACAGTCCCAGGTTAAGTCCAAGACCACACAGCACGAACAACATTAAATCTTAGGGCTTAAGAATAATCTTTGTCTCAATGCTCTGTCTTCTGGGCCCATTGGGATGGCCTTGCACCCACAGGGCTCAGCAGAATGGTCTTCCCTGCAGAGACTCTCTACCTGGGCTCTGTGGATCTCCAGGACTGGGGTTCAAAGCCCAAGTTTTGCCCAGATGGCCCCTTTTGAAATCAAGGTGAAGGCAGCCATACCCCCTTGACCTATGCACTATGAGATAAGGCCACATGGACCCGTACCCTCTGGATGGTGGCCCATGAAGTCCATGCCATACCAGGGGGCACAGCTGGGGTGGCAGAAGAGAGTGAAGAGAGCACGGGCCCCCCATGTGAGGTAGTGCCAGGTAGGGGGCAGAAAGTTCCCATTGGTATTGAAGGCCCTTCCTTTGAACCACTCAGTCCCCTAAGCCCTTGCATTACAGGCCTGTCATGGGAGAGGTGGCTCTGTTGACCACTGATGTGCCATCAGGGTCATTCTTCCACTGTCCTGGAGAAGAGTTTCCTGGCTTCCGTTCAGAAGGCTCACTCACACTGA
This sequence comes from Meles meles, assembly GCF_922984935.1. NCBI lineage: Eukaryota > Metazoa > Chordata > Mammalia > Carnivora > Mustelidae > Meles > Meles meles. Next base: position 90,321,693 of record NC_060069.1, on the reverse strand, counting down.
TCTTATCAGTACTCTGGCCATACCCTCAGTGTTCTCATTTTTTGCTATACGGATAGGCTGAAAATTTTCCAAGTCTTTACATTCTGCTTCCTTTTGCTTAACAATTCTGCCTATAAGTCATTTCTCACTGCTTGCATTTTACTCTAAGTCAGAGGAACTAACTGCACCTTCAACACCCTGCTTAGAACTCGCTTCAGCTAAACATCCAGTTTCATCACTTGCCAGTTCCGTGTTCCACAAAACATGAGAACATGAACATAACTCAGCCAAGCTCTTTGCCACTTAATAGTAAAGAGGACCTCTCCTCAGGAACAAGTTCCTCATTTCCATCTGAGGCCTCATCAGGATGGCCTTCACCGCTCGCATTTCTACCAACGTCCTGCTCAGGATTACTTAGCTGTAAGAACATGAGGCTTCCTCTACAGCTCTCTTTTCTACCGGAGCTCTCACCAGAATCACCTTTAAAGTTCTGTTAAAATATCTAGGATTTTTTTTAGAACGTGACTCGAAATGCTTCCAGCTTCTCCCCGTGACCCAGTTCAGTGCTGCTTCCACATTTTTAGGTATTTGTGACGGCAGCACCTCCAATTTGTCTGAATACATTTGGGTAACTGTATGGAAATACTGTGGACTGGTGGCTTAAACAACAAGTATTTCTCCCTCACCGTTCTGGAAGCTGGGAAATCTAAGATCAAGGTGCTGGCAGGTTATAAGGACACCCACCCTCCTGCATGACCCAACACCATACACTGGGGTAAAGTCTTAAGTTTGGGGTGTGGGGAGGGATACAAGCATTCAGTCTACAACAAAGACTCAATCCCAAGTCAAAAAATAGAACACTATTTTACTATAAACCAGATTATATTTATTTAAAAGCCAAAAACAATATGAAGCACGAACACACAAATTTCAGAGCAGTTTTTGTTTTTAGTCAATCTGATCAATTTTACACAATGAAATACCATTAAGACATATATAGAAACCATAGTATAAAAATATAAGACACATTGTATAACTTTTTTTTTTTTTTTTTAAGATTTTATCTATTTGGGAGAATGAGTGACCACAAGCAGGGGGAGCAGCAGAGGGAAAGGGGGAAGTAGGCTCCCTGGTGAGTAGGGAAACTCACGCAGGGCTCGATCCTAGGACCCTCAGAATCATGACCTGAGCCAAAGGCAGATGCTTAACCAGCTAAGCCACCCGGGCACCCCAAGACGCACACTACTACTTTTAAAGAAAGTGGAATTATAACTGTAAAAGACAACTTAATACCACAAAAACTTTAAGCAGAAATTTAAAATGTCATATGTTAAAAATAATTTTTTTTTTTAGTATTATGCAGCAGGTCTTGGGATGCAGGAATATGGGCAAATAAAAAGAAGGTTTATAGAGATAAACTTTCTCAGTACTATTTGTCTGATTTCATACATAAAATGTCAAACATTATTATAAGAAATAATATATATGTCTAAGACTGCAATTATACTTTCAAATATAAATTTTTTTTTAGAAAGCAGCAGTTTTACTTTTTTTTTTAAAAAAAAGCTAGTAACAGCACCTAAAAATAAAGATTACCAGAAACTGAGTAAAACAACTTTACTATGAAAAGATAAATATAATTTAAAAATGAAGCACCTTTCTTTGACTTCAAGAGGAACTATGGGCAAAGGCTCTCATCTCTGAATAATCCCACTGGAGAACACTCAGGCTTGTTTTACTTAACAAGAAGAATACATTTCATTCAATATACTGGCTGTGTTGAAAGAACACAGTCCATGTCCAGATAGGAAGGTAGAATGCAAAAGAGGCAGGCTGACTCATCAGAGTTTATTCACTAATACACTATGCTTTTAACTAGATAATAAAAACAAGTACGTACTTTAACTATGGTGATCCTACATAATTTTACTGGTAAGCTACAGTTCACAGAGAAGCAGCACGTGTTTTATTCTTTTCTTTGCATAGGTACAGATTTATCATCTAAATAAAAAGCGGCTAAGAAATATTAAACAACGTCAAGATTTAGAGGTTTTGCTTTTACAAAGTGCTACACAGAATGTCACATTTCAAAATTTAGGAACAAAACCCTAACTCTTGCTATTAAAAAAACAGGAGTGGTTATCAGGGATCTTCTTGGAAGGTTAAAAAAAAAACAACCCAATTATCTTCTCTGTGTCACATCAAATGAGAAACAAAGGTCCAAAAGGCAATCTTAGAGATCTGGCCAAACATATTTTATATATAAGGCATTTGTGACCAAGAGAGATGAAACAGATTAAATGCAACCTCGGCACTGGTATCTCTAAGATGCTCAGAGATCTAGACTGGCTGTAGCCCTTGTCACCTCTTTTCCTGAGAGTCTGACCCTGACTCCATATACAGGCAGGTCCTGACTGACCATGCTGATGAATGAGGGAGTATGCATGGAAAATACAAACCTTATGATTTAAAAAAAAAAAAAAAAATGTTTTATTTGGTAAAAAAATGAAAATTTTGATACATATGCACAAGTAAATGTTTCCTTGTACAATAAATATATAGTGTTTCTGACTGTCTTCCTTTTTGCTTGTAAAGATCAAGAGTATCATTCTTTTCACCTGGAATCAAAATTTGTCTTCAGTAACAGGACAAGAGGTAGGAGAGGGAGGATAGGGTTAGAGATAAAAGCTATGTTACTCTATCTCAAGGATTGCTCTAAAAAGCTCATCATTTCATGACCTATTAATGTGAGAGTTCTGGGATTCGTTTTCCCTTATGTCATGGTAAAGTATTTTCAAGCTTACAGTAATGTGTTTACCTGGTTATTGAAATCATAGCTTTTTCAAGGTGAACGCTAGTCTACCAAGAGGACAAATGGACAGATAAAATCAATTGAAACATGTTTAGATTTACACTCTTAGCCTGTTAAGAGCTAATACCCAGTGAAAAAAACCTGCAGAAGCAGACACATATATCTGAAAATAATTCAGGGGATTATAAGCCCGATCCAATTTTCTACTTTTTTTATTAGCCATAATCGCTGATTTGCTGTGTCCATCTATCTTGATGAATGTTGTGGTGGAGACCTTTCAAAATACATGAAGTCCTGAAATTAGAAAAATAATTATAGATACATATATATATAATATATATAGAAAGATAACTGTATGTATATAGATACATACATAATTAGATGCAAAGCATGAAGTATTATCCTCATAATTTATCAGGTGACCCTGATTCTAATTAAGAATAAATAAATCTAGTAAAACCTTTATGAAAAGGACCTAATACGAAGCAATTACACACTTGGAACTGTTGGTAGCCAATAACATCTCCATTTGGGGATTCTGATTAATGAAATCTTCATAGTTAAAAGGAAGAAAAACTGGACAATCAATATTAAATACGTTAAATATACCAACTGCAATATGTTAGCTACATTTTGAAGGTAAGAATATCCATTTTACTTCCACGTAACCACTGATCAGGGTTACAGCAAGGGAACTGTACCTATATAAAGCGAAGGAAGATACAATACCAAGGAGCCTACTGACAGAGAGGTGGCGGGGGGTGGGGGGAAAGGACATCAGCTTTGGGTTATTTATTTCATTAAGAAGTCATAGGCTAGGGGCGCCTGGGTGGCTCAGTGGGTTAAGCCGCTGCCTTCGGCTCAGGTCATGATCTCAGGGTCCTGGAATCGAGTTCCGCATCGGGCTCTCTGCTCAGCAGGGAGCCTGCTTCCCTCTCTCTCTCTCTCTCTGCCTACTTGTGATCTCTGTCTGTCAAATAAATAAATAAAATCTTAAAAAAAAAAAAGAAGTCATAGGCTAGGCATCTTTAAGTAATGGAAAAGACAAACAACATGCAATGAGGATAAGTATACCCACTGGATGCCCCATATTCTCCAAGTACTGTTCTGGCCCCTCTACTCCTATGATAGCTCATGTTCAGTGCCCTGAACAACGTAAGTATTTTTATCTCCATTTTATAGGTAAGGCAAATGAGGCCTGAAAGTGCTAAGCACTTTGCAAAACACACAACTAGTTAATGGTAGAGACAGACACTGTCCTAGTTTCGAAGTTTACTGCCTTTCTCTTACACTACACTGCATCTCATCATAAAGAGTGATTCTCTCAAGACAACTCAAAAGCAAGACTTACAATGAGGAAGCAAGCTCCAAAAATCATGGCTTTCATCTTCACATCCAGGTCTAATGGGAAGTGAATTTCAAAGTGGTCAGCATCCCCCATTGCTGATAAGAGACCGTTCCACTTCCTAATAATACTGCCAATGCTGGACGTGCCATCAAGGGATTTGACCTAGAAAGATAAGAATGTGACTTTAGGATGATTGAAAAATATTATAATACGTATTTCATTCTTCTACTTAGAAGCAGCTTGCACTGCCACAGCATAAAGACCGGACAGGAGGTAATAAATTACTGTAGAATAATAGGGAATCATGGCCAAGAAGGCTTAAATACCTTGCAACTGGTTAATTAACTGAGCTGGGGTATATCAGACAGTTTTGGGGCTGGTGATCTTCATCGTCAAATGAGGCATGATTTGAATTGATTCTGAAGTTCTTTTTCATACAGTAAAGGGTGGGAACTGGGAAGGAGTCTTTACAGTCTAGGGAAACACATGAGCAAAAGGAAGGAAGCATAGTTCTATGTACTTCACAAACTTCAAATGATCATTCAAGTTTTTGTGCACCAAATTCACCTTGTCTTCTCAAAGCATGTAAGAATTCTGAGGGGCTTCAGCTTCCAAAAGGGGGATTCTGGCACTTGCCAGAGGGAAAATACCCAAAAACTAACTTTGGGTGATCAAAATGACCCTATACACCTATCCCTAAAATTTGGCTCATCTACATTTTCTGTTTCTCTACAATGGTCTTTTAATAAATAAGCAATATTGAAGAACTAAAAAAAAGTTTATTGGGTGTCATAGGAAATATATGAATGAGCAAATTTAGATAATGAGGCTTGCTGAAATTGCAAGGCATTCAAGAAGGATTCTCTAAGAAGCTCAGTAAATATTTCTAGGAATCTCCTTTGTCAGTTTTGTAGGATAATAAGCACTCATTTTGAAGTCACTAAGATAGAGGCAAAACAAGAGGATTTTTCATTTTTCTGAGAAAATATAACCTATTATGAGTTTTATCCTTGTTATCAGTATTCTCCTATCTCATAAGAACACGGACAATTTCTACCATGCAAATAAACAATGTGTACAATCTCGGGGTACTCCAAATGTCCTGTGATATGTGGGGTACTTTCATTACTCAGGACCTACTTCCCAATCCTGCAAATCATTGGTAAAAATGGTTAATTAAATATGACCAAGAATAAATAAATGGATTCAGTTGGGCTATTGACTGTCAGGTTTAGTGTTTTAAATGGTTTCTTCTTATCTTTATCAAACACTGAAATCATAAAAAAAGTAGCTCACACTTTGGAAAACTGTAAGCAATCCACTAACAATACTTTGAAAATGATTTGATGTCAACCGGTAACCCTTTCCTCATTCTGTTTTATTCATTCACATGAAAACATAATCTGAAACCAACTCATTCCAAGGTCTGTTAGTACATGTAGAAAAATAGCAAAAATGTCATTTTTATACTTGTTTACCTCAAAAACCGAATCTGAACCACAGCCATAGGTTGAACATGGCCCACGCACTCTCATCACATTTTCTTTCTTCTCATTCTGGATGCTGTAAACTGCCCTGCACAGGTTCCAGTGTTCCGCCACAAAACCAATGGTGACACCGGGAGGACACTGTACCTCCAGCTGCAAATGAGGAAGTGAGAGAGGGGAGGAAGCTGGGCACGATGTATACGTGGACACACCACCTGGATGTGCTCTGAAGTCTTTCAAGGACTAGAAACAATGTCTTCCATTTCACCCAGCCTTGCTCTTATTATGGTTGTAGGTGAGAACAGCGTTGAGAGCTGAGGTCACCTTTCCCACGGGAACAAAAGGACTGCTTGCTGTGAAGGACAGCTCTCCAAGCTCAGTATTACTCAGCTGTAGGCAGCACCTTCTTGGGCTTCTCTGATTCAGCCCTACAGACCTTGGGGGCAAGGGGACGGACCCCAACATACTGTTCATGGCACTCATGCCTCTTACTGTGCTGTAGTAATGTTCTTTATCTCTGCTCTAGGTGTCTCATGTCTTCTGGCACAGTTCATGACAAAGTAGCAAGGTAACGTCTTAGATTTGAATCTCAGACAAGACAATGGTAAGAGAAAACAGAAAAAGAGGCACTCTGAAAACTGAATAATATGAAAACCACAGAATGTGTGAGTGAATATTTAAAGCCATTTTATTAGTTTATTTATCTGACAGACAGACAGACAGCACAGCAGAGCAAGAGGGAGAAGCAGGCTCCTCGCTGAGCAGGGAGCCTGATATGGGACTGGATCCCAGGACCCCAGGATCATGACCTGAGCTGAATGCAGACATCTAACCGACTGAGCCACCCAGGAGCCCCTATAAAGCCATTTTAAAAAGAGTTTCAAAATTGTCCATGGCCCTGTTTTAGCTAAACATCTTTATAATAGTCCTTTGTGAAGAACTAAGATTTTTGTATTTATTAATAACAAGAGTCACAAAATTAAATTATTTAGTAAAAGCCCAGAGTTAAAGTTCTATTGGTAGCTTTTCTGGTGTCATATATAGTTTTCTAAGAGTTTTGATTCCACTAGGTCTCAGCATGGGGCAGGACTACATAGCTCCATGAACTGTCAAGTGAAGATATAATGTTTTTAAAAAGATGCAACTGTTCATATATATACATTCACACATATACATAAGCATACACATTTGATAGCTGCCTAGCATTAAGATCTTATACAAGTATAGACCTAAGAGCTTAAAAAAAAACAAAAACCAAAAAACTGTGTACTAAAGTAAATTACTTAAAAGATTCAAGAGCGCTTGGGTGACTCAGTCTATTAAGCATCTCCCTTTGACTCAGGTCATGATCCCAGGGTCCCAGGATGGAGCCCTGCGTCAGGCTCTGGCTCCACGGTAAGCCTGCTTCTCCCTCTCTCACTCTCCCACTTGCATTCCCTCTCTCACTGTCTCTCTCTCTGTTAAATAAATAAATAAAATCTTAAAAAAAAATTCATTTGAGAAGAAAACCCAACTCATGAATATGAAGAATTCCTAGTATATCCCAAAGGACTAAGAATTAAAGGCAAAGATTCATCTCAACTCTCAGGCCATAATTACAGAAACAGTTAATGATGGAGAAAGATACCTGGGAACAACGTTCTCTGAGCACTGTACTATCTGCCAGGTACTGTAATGAACAGTTAACATTTATTTACTACTTAATCTTCAAAGCAATCCTGTATACAGGCACTATTATTACCTCCATCTTATAGGAAATCAAAACACAGAAAAGGTTGTAAATAATTTAATTAACATTTAGTACATGCTGGCACTTACTATGTCTTTTAAATATCCCAGGAATCCTATGGGGTATTGTTGTGCATATTTATGCACCAGCGCACTGAGGCCCAAAGAAGTTAAGTAAATTGCACCATTTAAGTAGGTGACATATCCGGAATTCGAAATTCTGGTGGACCTCTCACTAAAGCTGCTTCTTTCCCTGCAGCAAACAGCCTTCCTAGAGCCACATGGGTTGTAGACAAGGAACCCAACTGTAACTCAGAACGCCTGCTCTGTAGGTCCCGCCCTCAGGGGACTGTAACCTCACCAGGCACTTCATCTTTCTGAGCCACCCCTTCTTTATCTGTGGCAAGTGTGGACTGGGATGGGGAGCGTAAAGTCATCCAAGGTCTCTTCCAATTCTAAAAGTATTCGATGATGTCCAGCGACATCTTATCTGGGGATACGTAGCTACATTTAGACAAATGTGTGGGACTTCTGTTTTAGGTCATCAATACATTTCCAATTCACTAGACACAACTGACAGAATTATGGTCGCTGAATAAATAACCCGAATTTGTGCCTGACCCCCCGACTAGCACTGGAAGGCAAGAATCCACAAGAAAAAGCCCTCTGCGCTTTTCCTTGCGTGAGACAATGTGGCCTCCCCCCACCCCTCACTCTCTTCTTTCATTCTGATCATCAGAGCCAGTGAAAATCCCCTCCTGTGTCATTCTGGAAGGAGCACAAGTGTGCTGGGAAGACTTGGATCAGGAAGAAACCAGAGTTAAGACTTGCATTCTCTGACCTCTTGCCTGGCGGAGGGACAACAGAGGCAACAGCAGGTGCATCTGAAAGGTCTCTGCATTGTCATGATTTCTCGGCCCATACAGTCGGTGACCCGGAGGACGAAGGGCCTTAGAGTCCGATAAGCATTTCTGGTAAAGTCGTCTGTGTCTTCAGTTACAATGTAAACCATTTGGTCCAGATTGTTTTTAATATCATATCTATTATTAGTTTCAAAGGATGTCATCACTGAAAAAAATAAAATGAGAAAGACACTTCTTCTAGAAGCAGTTAAAATGGGCCTCAAGAAGTCCTTCTGTAGTATTTCTTAGGGGATTAAAGCAAAACAGCTTTTTAAAAATTTGAAGTGAAATATTACAACTGATTAGGTCACCAAAATAATTCAGACACCCAATACATATTTAGTAATTTTGAAAATCTAAAACATTTCTTTTAAGGAGGTAGTATAAAATGAGTTTTCAACTTTTCCACATGCAAAGACTAAAACTATATTCCTGGAGTACCTGAATTTAGAAAACTTTAATTATAAAACCATTTAAATGAAATTATACATTTTACCATCAAGTAGTCAGCTCAAGAAATACACTGAGACGGTCAGGGTCATTCCTAATTGCAAATAAGAAAATGAACCAAGGAAGCTCCGAGGCTCTGTGTGGTGGTCAAATGAATGTGCAGATCGCAAAGTGAAGGTCAGGAATCCAGTAAGGACGAACTGAGATCAAGCATTATGTTCACTGTGATTTCTTTTTACTTCTAAACCAAGGGCAGTGGACCAGAACTTAGCAAATTTAGATTCTATTTCCAGCTCTACCACTGATTAGCTGACTGTTGTGCCCCTGGCTAACTCATTTAGTCTCTTGGCTTCTTCTTTTCCTTTTCCATGAAAGATGAATATGCAGAACAGGGTGTTGGGGGGGCGGGCAGGGGGATGTGACCAGATAAAATGTCTTTTTCAAGTCCAAGAACTTATTAGGTATGATACATAAATAGATACAATTATACAAAATAATTCCCTTTATACTTTCTTGAAGAAAGAGTACAAGAAGACAGTCTTTTCTTTTTGAACATTAAGAAATGATCCATATTAATAAGGAACTAGATATGGAGTGTCCACCTGATTCAAATACTGCTGAACATTACGAAATTATACGTACTTTCCAGAGGCTCAAAATGCTGAAGGACGTGTATGTTGTCCAACTGTTGGGATAGAACAAAGCAGTTACGAAAAATAGAAATAACAGAATTAAATCAAATCAGTGTTAGAAAAGAAGCTGATGAGATATGTACAAAAATGTATTAATTGATACCAAGATATCTTTTCAAAATTGAATGGAATAAAAAAAGTTATGGAGTGAAATTAGTCTATCTGTACCTGGTCAGCAGAGCTGTCCAGATAGGAATACCACTTTTCTCAAGTTGTATTTTATAATGTAAACAGTTGCCCGCCCCCCAAAAAAGATAAGGTTGCCTGTCTTACAGAGAGCAAATTCGCCAGCCAGGGACCTCACACAGGAGTATCCAGTTTTATTATTTTCACAGGTACCTCTGGAGATGTTCAAACTCTGATTTCCATTCATTTGAGCTACTAATGCCAGGGTCTTCCCTAGGTGCGTACTTTAATAAGGAGCGGGTCCATAATGCTGGAAGCATGTGATTAGGATAAAGGAGAGGAAACATTCTGGGATGGGATCTCTTAAAAAGGGTGTCGGGAACACCACAAGATACCTTCTATCTTACCTTCACTTAATAATCACTCTAAAGAGAATTTGATGGGCTCATTACCTGACATTCTTGAGAATATTCTAGCAGATAAGAATAAGCCTCTTTGAGGACAGAGTAATTATACCTATGTAATTTTAGATGATATAGATCATTCATAATCCCTGAGCCCAGAATATTGCCTGAAATGTCACATTTCACCAAATATTCATTGAATACATTAACTTAAAAAGTACGTGAATGTGGTAATAAAGAAAGTCAAAAATAGCTAGACATAAATATTTTGCGGTATAACTGACTACAAGAGGGTATGGGGAAGATACAATCCTTCCTTCATTAAAAACGTTTTCTTACATGAAAACACAGTCAGGTGGGGAGGTCTAAACATGTCTTATAAAATTCCAAAACTGGCCACTAAGGTGGTTTATAGTTCCTTTAAAAATCCAGAATGTTAAAATCTAGAACTCAAGGCAAAAATATTCAAAAATATTAAAAAAAATATGCTGATAAAAGCATCCACTGCTGAGCAAAATATTCTAATGAAAAAAGACCTGTTAATGCAAAAGAAGTTCATCCAATCAGACACTATGGCTACTATGACAAACAAACTGATAGAGTCACTGGCCAAGCCAATACTCTAGAAATAACAGAATCCTGCTACTTTGAATGCTCCAGGATCTTGACAGTCCTGATGATGTACGGAATCTACACCGGAGATTGCAAAAAGGCTAGGATAAGGGAAATGATAAAGCAAATGACTGGTTCTCTGTCTTCTGTTTGCATACAACGTGTTTCACCTATAACATCCACAAGCTACCACCCATCGGATGGACCCTGTGTGCCAAAAATAGTAGGCACACTATAATAAACCTTAACTCTTGAAAACTTCTCCTAACAACCCAGTAAGACATGTATCGCTAGTACTACTTTATTGATGAGGAAACTGAAACACCAACATTTTATGAAAGTTACTGAAGGCTGCCGAGTGAGGAGGGAGTACAGCTAGAATTTAAAACCAAGTTTGTCTGGCTCCACACCTATTGGCTTTGTTTCGTTTTTCACTTTTTTTTTTTTTTTTAAATTCAAAACATCCCTGAAAGAGAAAATAGAATTCATAAAATATCTTCATTTAACTCCCATCAAGAGTAAGAGAAGAAATTTAAAAACTAGGCGAATTAAGAAAACTGACAAGTCCCTTGCTTATCATGTATTTCAACATCTCCTACCGAACATGATTCAGGTTCTAAGGGACTTCCAGTACTAGCTTCATCTTATTTTCATTAAGCAATCCTTCGGAGTCTCTGACTTGTGGTTTTTAGTGATACCATTTGGTACATGGATCTGACATACTGCTTCAGTTTCTGACCCAGATTTCCTGGTGCCTTCACAATGTCTATATAAATGGAAAGTAAGAATCCAGCGTGTTGTGGGAAGAGGGGGTCCCTGGAAATTGGCCTGAAGCAAAGCCCTTGTTAGTTCTCCTCTTTTTATTTACATTTTATGCCGCAGGGTGGCAGGAGTGGTTAATGAAAAGTGCGTAATGGGAAAAAGAGATGGGCAGAGGCACTCAGTGACTCACGGTCTACTGCTCTGTTCTTCTGTTCTTCGTGTTGTCCTTGGTGTTAACTCTTTACTTCTATGCAAACGACACCTCACCGAGCATCTTTGATAGTTTCTCCTCTGTTCCTGTTCTTTAAACTGCCTTCCACAAGACACCTTGCATATCTTAAAATTCAACATATATCCTTTAGACAGCCGTACCGATCCCTGCACTCATTTTCCCCTCACATTTCTAGACTCCTACGGTCTCACAAACAGGACCTCTGTCATCACCGACCCGTCACCTTCATCCAGTCTGTCCAGCTGTGGATCTCTTCTGTCAGATTCCCTGTCATACTTCATCAGAAAATTATGTGGACTTGTGTGGAGTACCTGGGTTAAGTATTCCAGACCAGGAGGACAGTTCGGCATAAGAGCAGGGCCTGGCATCCATGTGATCGGAACAGGCTGATTTGGCATATGATATTTGCCAGGCTGGTACTGGATAGGATGGATACCAGCTGGTAGCTGGTATGAGGGGAAGGCACAGGGCTGCTGCGGGCTGTAGTATCCCACAGGCAAGCCTCCTGGGTAGCCTGCAGGTACAGGGATAGCTGGTCCAGGAGGTCCTGTATCCAAGAACAATGAAAGTGTTAGGCACTATTAACACTACAACACATTGGAAGTTAGAATGACCTTTTACATGAAAAATGTATGTCACACAACATCCACTACAACATGATCCATTTTCTGAATGTGTACCATGCCCCAACAACATACTAAGGAAGGGGCTTTACGTATTAACTCATTTAATCCTCTGAAACCTTATTTCTGCAGGTTTGAAACATCGAGTAACATGTTGGCTTCTCTGTATTAGGTTTCTCCCTTAGGTATACCCACCCACTGCACTAGGTTGTAGTGGGATCAGCACAAGACTTAGCAAACAATTAGCAATGCACACTGATGTCATTATATTCTTAGTTATTATTATTTTTTTAAAGATTTTATTTACTTATTTTATAGACAGAGATCACAAGTAGGCAGAGAGGCAGGCAGAGAGAGGAGGAAGCAGGCTCCCTGCTGAGCAGAGAGCCCGATGTGGGGCTCCATCCCAGGACCCTGGGATCATACCTGAGCCAAAGGCAGAGGCTTTAACCCACTGAGCCACCCAGGTGCCCCTGTTTATTGTTATTATTGTTTAAGGTCACAAAGACAGTAACTTCAAAGGGACGTTTTTAATGATGGCTATGAAATTCCAGAACAGTTTTATCACTCCAGAAAGAAAGCCCACACCCATTAGCAGTCATTTCCTATCTTCTTCCCTGGTACCTGGAAACCACTGTCACTCCAGAGTTCCCTAACCTGGACATTTCCTATAAATGGAATCATGTAACATATAGCCTTTGTGCCTGGTTTCTTTCTTTTAGCATAATATTTTCAAGGTTCGTCCGTGTTGTAGCAGGTACTAGTGTCTCATTCCTTTTTATGGCTGAGTAATATTTCATTGCATGGACATATCGTATCACATTTTATGTATCCATTTATCAGTTGATGGGCATTTGGGTTGTTTCTACCTTTTTGCTATTATTTATAGTAACACTGCTGTGAAATTAGTGTACCAGTTTTGGTGTGAACATAAGTTTTCAACTCTCGAGTACATACTTAGGAATGGAATTAGCCTTAATGTTTTATAAGGGAATGCCAAATTGTTTTCCAGAGTGGCTTCCCTGTTTTACACTCCTACTGCTGAACTCATTTATGAGGGCTAGTTGTTTGTACATCTGTGTGCGTATTCCTTAAGGTTTTCTACATACAAGATAATGTCATCTGCAAACAGAGATAGCTTTGCTTCTTCCTTTCCAATCTGGATGACTTTTACTACTTTTCCTTGCCAAATTTTCCTGGCTAAAACCTCTAGCACAATGTTGAATAGAAGTGGCATGAAGAGATATCCTGTGTTATTCTTGACTTTAGGGGGAATGCTTTTGGCTTTTGCTATTGAGAATGATGTTTTTCATAGATGCCTTTGAGTAGCTTGAGGAAGTTCCCTCCTAATAGTTTAAGTGTTCTTAATCATGTGGGATGTTTCACTTGGTCAAATATTTTTTCTCTACCCAATAATATGATCATATGATTTTTGTATGAATCCCATTAATATGGTACATACAGTGACTGATTTTCATGATAAACTGACCTCTCACACTTGGGACAAACTGTACTTGGTCATGGTGTGTAATTCCTGTTATATGTTCCTGGATTTGGTTACTACATTGCTAGTATTTTGTGAGCATTTCTGTCTCTGTATTTATAAGGAATATTGCTTTATAATTTTCATTTCTTGTGATGTCTTTGTCTGATTTTACTAGTAGGGTAATACTGGCCTCACAGAATGGGTTGGGAAGTTAAGTGTTCACTGTTCTTGGATTTCTTATAAAGGGCTGGTATTAAAAGCTTCATTAAGTACTTGGCAGAATTCACTAATGAAGCCATCCAGACCTGGGCTTTACTTTGTCAGAAATTTTTAAAAGACTAATTCAATCTCTTTACTTGCTATATAGCTCTATTCAGAATTTCTTCTTGGAGTCAGTTTCAGCTGTTTCAATTTCAGCTGTTTGTGTTTTTCTAGGAATTTGTCTGTTTCACCTAGTGAAACAGTTTGTTGGTATACAACTGTTCATTTTATTCTCTTGTGACACATTTTAATTTCTGTAAGCTTGTTAGTAATGTTTCCATTTTCACTCATGATTTTAATACATTGAGTCTATTTTTTTCTTGGTCAGTCTGGCTTAAGGTTCTCAATTTTGTTGATATTTTCAAAAACCAACTTTTGGTTTTGTCCGTTTGGCTTATTGCTTTTCTTTTCTCTATTTCATTTACTTCTACTTTAAATTCTGTTATTTCCTCCTACTTGCTTAGGATTTGACTTCTAAGGTGGAAAGCTGGGTTACTGATTTGCAGTCTTCTTTTTAATGTAGGTGTTGATAGCTATAAATTTCTCTTTGTGCTTTATTTTATTTATTTGTGAGAGCAAGGGGAGAGGTGGCGTGGGGGAAGAGAGAGAATCTTAAGCAGACTCCCTGGTGAGAGCAGAGCCTGAGTGGAGCTCAGAGCCAACTGAGTCACCCAGATGCCCCTCTCTATGCTCTGTTTTAGCTGTATCCCATAAGCTTTGCTATACTGAGATTTTTATTTACCTCAAAAGTATTTTCCAATTTTTCTGTTGTGATTTTTTTCTGCCCTTTTGGTTATTTAAGGGTGGGTTAATTTCCTCAGATTTCCCAACTTTTCTTCTATTTTTATTGATTACTAATTGTATTCCATTGTGAAATGTGTATGATTTTATTTGTTTTAAATTTATTCTGCTATTGTTGGGCAGAGTGATCTGTGCGTGTCTATGTTCAGTTTGGTGTTTGGAGTATGGTGTTGCTTACGGCTTCTATTTCCCTTTCAACCTTCTGCTTAGTTGTTCTACCCATTACTGTCAGTGGAATAATGCAATTTCCAATTCTTATTTACTGAATTATCTATTTAACCACTGAATTCGGTATTATATATAGTTATTATGTCTTCTTGATGAATTGACACTTCTATTATTGTAAAATGTTCTTCATCTCTAATAACAATTTTTGCCTTAAGGTATATTTTGTCTGATATAAGCATAGCTATTTCACTAATTCTTATCAACAACAAAGTTTGAGAAACATTATTCTAATATAATGTTTTACAATCTGTATATACATTAGTGGTCTGTGAAATCAATTTAATGACTCAATTAAAATTTCTTAAAATTTACTACACTAGAATGAAACAGAAAAAAATCAAACTGTATTGCCCATATGCTTGTATACTCACTACACTATTACTTGATGAAATATTACATTTAGCATATATATCATAAATATAGATGAATATTGTTTTATATACATACATACATATATATATATTGTTTACTGTGGGTCATAGCAGATTGTCATCAAGAATGTTTAGGGGGGTCACCTGGCTGCTTTAGTCAATACAGCACATGAATCTTGATCTTGGGGTTGTGAGTTTGAGCCCTACACTGGGTGTAGAGTTTACTTTAAAAAAAAAGAAAAAGAAAAAGAAAAAAATTAAATAAAAAAAAGAAGTCTGAAAGTCAGGGATTTAAAGAATCTTTTGTTTAGCCAATGTAAAAAAGAAAAGGTCCTATTTTAAAATGGAAAAGATGGAGACAAGGTCACAAAACTGTGATGCATAATCACACAGGAGTTTGTTTTCACCATGGCTGGAAACAAATCTTACCTAAATATAGGTTAAACTGAGTTTCCTTCTGAAAATTGCTATTTGTTTATAAAATTACTGTTTATAATGTGCATATGTGCATGTTTCTATGTTTTCTTATACTGGGCTATTGGTCTAGAAGACAGCAAGTGGTGTCAGAAGCCGAGATTCACCTCCTGTCTAAGTTCAGTGCGCGGAAGGGAGCACGGGATGGCTGTAGCATAGGCTGTGATACTGAAGCTCCACAGGAGGGGTCCTATCTCCCCAAGCAATCCAGGCTCTGGGCCCGCGGCTCTACAGACTGGGAATCTGGTCTCTTTTCATAATCGCAAAGCAATGCCACACAGCTGTGTAGGGTGGGGACTGACACTTCCTGACAAATGTGAACAGTCCAAATGTGAAAATGTCACTCCTGCAGAATGAAAAAAGACCGGAGAGAGGGGGTAAGGTGGAGACAATGCTCTCTCTTGGAAAACCCAAAGAACTGGATCCCGGACACCGTGCAGAGCAGGAAGGAGCTCCTATTAGAGAAAGCTAGGTTTACTATATATGACAAAAAAGGTGAGAGTTAATACTTGCTGAGCTGTTAATATGTTTTAGGCACTGTTGTAACTACTTTACATGTATTAAATCTTGTTAACTAAGTATCAGCCTCATGTGGTAGAGACTATTATCATTATTATCCTTACAGTGGAAGAAACGGAGGCATAGGAGGATAAGTAACTTGCTAAAGAATCAATAGTATCAATATGTGACAGAGTCACAATTAAAACTCAAGCATTCTGACTGTGGGGGCACCTTTAATTAAATTATGCCAATACTGCCTTTAGATCAGAGGCTAGAACATCCAAAATAGGACTCTGTGGATGGTCTTGAAACTATAGACTTGAAGAGCAACTCTAGCTGGCAGCTGTTTTTGTAAGGCGTTAAGTTTTGCATGCACACACGTGCACGCACACACACGCGCACGCATGCACACGCCTCCTATAGGATTTCACAGTACAGAAAAAATGGCTCAGCAGGTAGAAAGCTGGCTTTGGAAAGAGAAAGCAGTCACCAGCATACAGGTAAAGCAGTGGTCTGGGGTCGGCCAATGCTGAGGAAACCAGCCACTACCAGGAAGGGATATTCCCCAAGACTTCCAGAAAAATAAAGACAGACAGCACTTCCTTTAAGGCAAATTGGACAGAGGGTCAGATTCCAGTGATTTGGGCATTAAAGGGAAGAGTGGCTTTTGATGCTCATGAAGTCTGGGACATTTTGGTTACTCATCAAAATTCCACTCAGGGGCATATGAATTGTGGAACCCTTTCTTCTAATACTGTCTGAGAACAAGGACATGAAATAAATCAAACATTTGTCTATTTGGAAAACATTCCACAATGCCATTTCAAGGACCAGCTGCTGTGTTTGATGCTAGACACAGAAAGATGTAGAAAGACATGTCTGAGGACATTCAGTTCTGCAGAAAATACACAGATTTTTTTTTAAGTGAATGGTTATCATGCAGCAAGTAACTCGTGAGATCAGAGGTAGATTCCTAATGTATGAAGAGATTAGAGAGGAAGGGTCTCCAACCCAGGCAGAGGAGGATGTTAGTGCTAACATGTTAGACCCAGCCAGTGCCCCCACAATGGGCAAAGGTTTTTACGGGGAGAGCAGGTGCTCAGTATTGCAAGGGGCAAGGCTATGTACTGAGATTTAGCAGACAGGCCAGAAAGGAAGATGGGGAGGGAGTGAAGGTTAGGAAAGATCTATACTCTGTGCGAAGAGTAAACTGTATGCCAGTAAAACAGAAAGTGAAGTAACTGGACTTACACTTAGACCCTTTATGAATGAGGTTCAATTAGGCAAGTTAATTACAGGAGTAGAGATGGAAGACAAGCTATTCCGTAACGTAAGGAGTAGTAAGTGGAGCAATAAGAAGGAATATTGATGTCTCAGTAACAGACTGGATATGAGGAAAAATTCTCAAGTTCTGAGATGGATCCCTGAAACCTCCAGAGGAGGGAAAGAGTAGAGGGTATGTGTTCTGGTGCAACAGGTCAAAGTTGAATTGCAGACCAATGAATTTGAGATCCAGGATTCCGGGAGAAGTGATCTATAGGCAGTTGGAAATGCAAGTTCAGAGCACAGGAAACTGATATGGGTGAGTGCTAATAGATCCTTAACTGGTTAAAAGTGGTAAGTGATCTTACGAAGATCACTCAGCAGAGTGTGTGAAAGGGTAGATGAGTGGAATAGGTGGAACAGGGAGACAAGGCAGGGCAGGGGAGTGACCCAACCAGGGGGAATACCAGTTCCTGAGGACAGGGGACATACAGATCTTGACAGAGACTGAGAGTCAGGAGAAACTAAAGGAAACAGAATAGTAACTAGAAACAATGTCAAATTAGAGCTACATGAGAAAAAACAAAAACCCTAATGTCTTTAGAACAAATGGAAGAAATTACATGTTTCAGTTTGTCATGAAGAATATACTTCAGTTCCTTTAAGAACTGTGTTTAGGGGCGCCTGGGTGGCTCAGTGGGTTAAAGCCTCTGCCTTCAGCTCAGGTCATGGTCCCGGTGTCCTGGGATCAAGCCCCGCATCGGGCTCTCTTCTCCACAGGGAACCTGCTTCCTCCTCTCTCTCTGCCTGCCTCTCTGCCTAGTTGTGATTTCTCTGTGTCAAATAAATAAAATATATAAGAACTGTGTTTAAGAGCACGCAAATTAGACTGGAAATCAGGTATCCCTGCCCCCCTTTTCTGAACTATTAAAAACAATGCAACTAAAAGTCATATAAATAACCTTAAGAATACTGTTTTATCACTTCAGTGAGTTGCTTAATTCTTAAAATATTAGCCATGTGATTTTAAACATGAAAGTACCTCATGTAATAAAATTTGAGGACCATAAATTAGAAAATTACAACTTAGATTATGGGGTTATTCAGTATAGATTATATTTCTAAGAAAAATTATATATATATATATTTATGTAATCAAATGATTTCAATTTCCTTCTTTGCATTACAGGGCCACATAAATAATATATATTTCAGCCACTAGGTGGCGATCGTAGTGAATTTTTTGTTAAAGGGCTTTTTTTAAAAAAAAAAAAAAAAAGATTTTATTTATTTATTTGAGAGAGAGAGAGAGAAATAGAACGAGAGGGAACACAAGTAGGGTGAGTAGGAGTGGGAGAAGCAGGCTCCCCGCCGAGCAAGGCGCCCTATGCGGGACTCGATCCCAGGACCCCAGGATCATGACCTGGGCTGAAGGCAGACGCTTAATGCCTGAGTCACTCAGGTGCCCCTGTTAAAGATATTTCTAACTGAAAATTCAGTTCTATGCTCTGCACCATGATGTTTTTCAACTTATATAGTCATTTGATTTGAATGATACATCCTATGCTCTTGCTAATTTTTTGAAATGAGAGGAATAGACACTTTCCCAGACAAACAGAACATGACTTATAACCAATGTTACTCAGAAACCTCTGTTCTGGGGCACCTGGATGGCTCAGTTGGTTAAGCTAAGTGGATGGCTCAGTTGGTTAAGCAAAGTGGCTGCCTCTGGCTCAGGTCATGATTCCAGAGTCCTGGGATCGAGCCCCACATTGGGCTCCCTGCTCAGTGGAGAGCCTGCTTACCCCCTCCCCCTGCCTGCTGCTCTGCTTATTTGTGCGTGCGCGCTCTCTCTATCAAATAAATAAATAGACTCTTAAAAAAATTTGTTCTAGTGGAATCTAGATTCTTGTATATAGAGTGATCCATGAATATAAGATAGATTATGTGGATCATATTGACAGTCACTGAAGTAAATTTAGAGAAATGGTCAAATACAGTGTGTTTGTAACTTAGGACTGTTTGTAATTTAGGACTGTAAAGACCTTGGATTTAGCAGGAGTTGAGCCAATAATAAGGAGTTATATTGGACCAGATATGCATTTGTATGGGGAAAAGGGGGAAAGGAAGCCCTGCTGTTTTCAGAAAACACTGCAAGGGCCGAGGTTAACTGAGTTCTGTGGATCTTATGTCTGGAGCCAAAACAACATTTTTACTATTATCCTGTGGGTAGTGGGGCTTTTTCTCCTCTTTCACAGACTAACTCAATGGTTTCCACCTCTAAATATACACTTAACTATCTATTTAGAGAAATGTTGCTACACCTTATCTATCATTTTCTAGGCCACTAAATGTATTTGCATACAACCCCAATTATTTCCTTTCTTACTTCAAAAGTCAGTGTATTTCTAATTTTAAAAATTTTACACATTGCCTAGTTACTTTTTAAAAAGACGATAGGGGTGCCTGGGTGGCTCGGTGGGTTAAAGCCTCTGCCTTCAGCTCAGGTCATGATCCCAGGGTCCTGGGATGAAGCCCCGCATCGGGCTCCCTGCTCAGCGGGGAGCCTGCTTCCTCCTCTCTCTGCCTACTTGTGATCTCTGTCTGTCAAATAAATAAAATCTTTGAAAAATAAAAAATAAAAATAAAAAGACAATAATAACTCAAATTTCCACTACCTTTATGAGTATCCATTTCACTGCATCACCACCAATAGTGCATTCAGACTTATAAAAATATTTGTATAACTCCTTAATCAGCACTCAAGGCCATTCACCTCCATTTCTCCCATGAATGTCTCCTACCAGACTTTCATGACCTTGGGCTTTTTTTTTTCTTTTTTTTTTTTTTAAATTCAATTCAATTATTTAACATATAGCATATTATTAGTTTCAGAGGTAGAGGTCAGTGATTCATACCCACTGCTCAAAAATCACGTGCCCTCCCCAATGTCCATCAATGAGTTACCCCCCATTCCCCCACCAAACCTGTGGTTTTGTGTATACAACTCCTTCTGCCAGGGGTGGGGAGCGGTTGTTGGAGGGAAGGGGCAGGGTGGGGGGGCTTGAGGGGTAGGGAAGGAAAAACATGAAACAAGATGGGATTGGGAGGGAAACAAACCAAAAGAGACTCTTAATCTCACAAAACAAACTGGGGATTGCTGGGGGGAGGGGGGGTGGGAAGAGGGTGGTGGGGTTATGGACATTGGGGAGGGTATGTGCTATGGTTAGTACTGTGAGGTGTGTAAGCCTGATGATTCACAGACCTGTACCCCTGGGACAAATAATACATTATATGTTAATAAAAGTAATTAAAAAAAATACAATTCCTTCTGCCAGAAAGTCCCTTCCTCCTTTTCTTTGAGTGAGAAACTCCTTATCAAGCCAGAAAAATCTGACTTCCTCAGTTGTATCTTCTCTCAAATCCCTGGTGGAGTTAGTTACTGTCATCTTGGCCCAACAACATTCCCTTCATATTTTTATTACAGCGAAGAGAATACCATCAGTGTTTGTTTAACTTCCTTCCTCAGTAGCCTACAAATATATTCTAATGGATTTCTAATAAACTACTTGGCATCCTGGAGGCATTCAATATTTATTTACTGAATCATTAAATTACACTAACTTTTAAAAGCAATCTTAACTATTAGTATGGTTTTCTGGAGGGGAGAAATCATCTTTCTGATTATTTAACCCACCTGGTATAAAATGGGAATTGTAGTCAGGAGGAGCATCAGGCCTTGGATCGGGAGATTTTATTTGATTCTCCGTTTCATCTGTAGGTTGTTCCGGGGCTGTGGGGACCACAACTTGGGAGGACAGGTAGAGGGGACATGATTCACAATGGAAGTGATAATGTGATAAGAGAATATATTCATTTTTTTCTTATCAAGGAATACAAATAATATGAAATACACGTATTTTTAAAAGACATAATTCATCATGTATATTAGGTATTAACCTATTATATATTGATGAATTTTCAAGCTAAATATAGATTAAAAAAAAACTAAGCAATTATTTATATTGTGCTATGATCAAAGCAACACACTTTCATGCCAGTGGTTCAGATGACTTCATGCTGATTCCTACCTACCTAAACTCCCGACACATTCGCAAAAATTATTTTCCCCAGTATATAATATGGAGAACACAGTCATATGTAGAGTGAATCTTATTTTTTCCCTAATCCTTTTTGGAAAATGACTGTCTTTAAATAAATTCAAAACACCACACGATAAATATGTAATGGCTTAAAACACAGTGGTGCTGGGGCACCTGGGTGGCTCAGTCGTTAAGTGTCTGCCTTCAGCTCAGGTCATGATCCCAGGGTCCTGGGATCAAGCCCCACATCAGGCTGCCTGCTCAGTAAGAAGCCTGCTTCTCCCTCTCCCACTCCTCCTGCTTGTGTTCCCTCTCTTGCTGAGTCTCTGTCAAATAAATAAATAAAATATTTAAAAACAAACAAACAAGCAAAGAAAAAACACAGTGGTGCCACATACAACTCAGTAAGAGGCAGTTTAATCTACCTCTCCAGTGAAAGTGATCTCGGTCACTGTAATTGCTGCAAGAAAGGAACTGAACTCACTTTCCATGATGCTATCTTGTCCCCTTGTTGAGATAAGAGACATGTCTCCATGTACTCACTATAAGGAAAAATTTTGATTCTCTTAACTGATTTTTATCTCTGAAAAACACAGATCCCACAAATGTGGTGTTTCTCGCCTATCATCTCTTGCACTGCTTGAAAATGCAAGACCTGATTCTGAGCCCTTCTCTCAGCGAGCAAGCTGTCATCACAGGCTTCTTACTACTCCTGTCCCTCTTTGCAGACTTACTTTCTTACCTTTTCCTTTACTTAATTCTCCCCACATAGAGATCTTTTAGTACATAGGTGCCAATATAATTCCCTTTTAATCCTTTTCCGTTGAAGATAGAAATGTTCATATATATAAATAAATACATAATATGGTTTCTCCAAATGCTAAACAATAAAAAATAACTTCAAAAGGAAATAAAACTCCAATTTTTACAGAAAATATCACAAAATTCATAAATAAAGCCTACTGAAATTTATTCATAAAATCTTACCTGACATTTTGGAGAATTCCACCTAGTCCTGAAAAATAAAACATTTTAATACCTTGAGATAGATATATATAGTTACTATCATTACTTAGTGATACATGTAAGATTCTGTAATTTTTTAAGCTGCTAGTTACCTTTCATTCATTCCTTCGTTATGTCAACAAATACTTACTGAGCACTTATTATGTATCAGGCACCAACACACGTGTTGAAAATATAGTAATAAACCAGAAAAACAGGTGCCCATCAAGCTGGAGATTTTAATTTAGAGGCATGAGATTAAAAATACATTAACAAATATTTAAGATTATAACTACATTCTACAGTTATAAAGAAAACAAAGTAAAAAGTAGAGGAAAGACATGGATGGGGTCCCAGGAGGTTCAGGGAAAGCCTCTCTCGGGGATAAACTTTGAGCTCTTTGAACCAGGAGCGGAGGCACTATACTACAGATGTAGGAAGCGAGTTTTAGGAAAACAGGCAATATGTGCAAAGGCGCTGAGATGGCACTGAGCTTGGGGTACTCAAGGGTGAGGAAGAGGTCAGATGTGACTGGGACCCAAGGACCGAAGAGAAGAGAGGGAAGAGATGGAGACAAGTTGATCATACCTGAAGACCGAGGCAAAAGGTGTGGGATTTGCTGTAACTGCAGCTGGGCAATCTTCAGAGGACTTGAATCAGTGGGGCGGAGAGAGCTGAGTTACACTTTCTCTTGAGGGGGCACAAGTGGAAGTACACAGTGAGGATGGGATGGCAGCTGTAATCCAGGTGAGACCCAAGCTGGCTCAGACCGGGGAGGTCACCCTGGAGGGGTCCGGGTGTGGTCAGGAGCAGAAGCTACAGGAGCTGGGGATGGACCAAGGGAAAGAGAGAAGTCAAGGATGAGTGTGGGTTCAGGCCAGTGTACTGGAGCCGATGACAGTGCTAGAGAGGAAGATGCTGGGGAAATGGTAGCGACTGGGGAGGGTGGGAATCAAAAGCTCAAAACAGGCATGTTTTGTTCAAGAAGAGGCCAGAAGAAGTATATTTTATTTTATTTAAATAGACAATATGTACATGTAAACATTACCAGCGTTAAGTTAACTCAAGAGAAGTAAACCAGAGGTTGAGATGAGATTTGAAACAAGGGGTGGGGGAGAGATTTCATGAATTCATTCAGGACTGAAAAAAAAAAGTTATTATCAGAGAAAGGAATTTTAGGATTTCTGAGTTCTGTATGATAACAATGAGCAACATCAACAAAGGCTATAATTTAGTGAAAGCTTATCTACTGTCAGGCAACGGGTTGAATATTTTCCATACCTTAAATTACATTCTCTCTCTCATATATAAATAGTCAACCTTACTAAAATCAAGTAATTCTAAATTCAAAGTTTCTTTTGGATTTTCTTTCCACTGTGTCATCCTGCTTGTCCGATTACATAACAGGGTCACTTGTGTAGTCTGAGCTGAGTAGAAAGTCACCAATACAGATGAGGTGTGTTAAAGAGACTTCAGACTACCATATAAGATACAGTCAATATGGATACTGAGTTGACTCAATGTCCACCACCACGACATAAGCCAGTATGTAGACTTCCAGCTAAAATGACTGTCTTGCCAAGCACCGATCAGAACCCCACCAGTCTCGCAACATTTCCACTCACTTCTGGAACTAGAGCTAGTTGTACAAAGTCCTATGTGTCTTAAAGGTTAAGAAAGTATACTGGCGGGGTGGGGGGGTGGCGCTCCTGGGTGGCTCGGATGGTTAACCCTCTGCCTTCAGCTCAGGTCATGATCTCCAGGTTTGAGATGGAGCCCCATGTCGGGCTCCCTGCTCAGAGGGGAGTCTGCTTCTCCCTCTCCCTCTGTTTGTGCTCTCTCTCTGAAATGAATAAATAAAATCTTAAAAAAAAACCAAAAAAGTATTCTGGAGCACATCAGAAAGTCGGATCAAACTTCAAGTCAATCAAAGCAGTACAAGGAATGGACCTTACTCCTTCAATGATGGTAATCTCTGGTGTTTAGAAATGAATGTTTCTAGAACCTTAAATCCTGGACACTCTTAGGAATACACCCTCAAGTGACTCTGTACATGTATACAGAAGATACACACAAAAACGCCGACACACTGTTCGTATTAAGACTCCAGGAAACAAACTGAAGGTTACAGAAGGGAGGGGGATGGGGAAGGGTTGGGGTAAATGGGTGATGGGTATTAAGGAGGGCACATGTTGTGATGAGCACTGGGTGTTACACGCCACTAACGAATCATTGGACACTACGGCAAAAACTTATGATGTATTATATGCTGGCTAACTGAACATAATTTAAAACATTTTTAAAAATTTTTAAAAAAAGAAACTAAAAAATATTCCCAATGTCCAGCAATGGTATATTGAACAAATAAATTCTGGTACATTCCTATGATGCAAGTGAATGCCGTAGCGAAAACAAATTATAGCCATGCACATCAAGAGAGATAATCTCAAAATTACAACACTAAACAAAAAGGTAAAAAGAAGTCATTGGAGAACACATATTATCCTTTAATATACCAAATGCAGGAAAATGAAACAGAACATTTTTTTCTGATATATACATGGGGGCAACTTTTCAAAAAATTAGGGAATAACACAAAATTCCGGAAAACTGGTACATGTGGAGAGATAGGGTGTGAGCCAAGTGTTTTGTCATGGCCCACAAGAGCTTGAAGTTTTTCCTAATGTATAGTTTACAGGATAGTGGGTTCTCACTAGTCTTTAAAAGGTACATATATGTTAAAGATGCATTTTTATGTGTCTGACATGATTTCATGATACAAAAGAAATGTTTGACAGTTCCATGTTACATATAACTTTCTAACTAATAAATATCTGTTGTTCTCTACATTAATCCTGGAATAATGAAGAAACCGTGTTAGAACAGATGATTCAGTGCCTTTGTGAAGAGGGAATTTTCTAGAGGGAATTTTCTACCCATGCACCCATTGTCTACTCAACTAACTACAGTGGCAAATGGTAGAGTATAATGCAATAGTGGCACATATGAACAACTGCTGAATTTAGGGAAAGATAGAGATTTGAATATTTTTATGTTCAAGGTAAACACCTGAAGAAGTACAGATTTCTGAACCCCAAATGTGAGGTAGTACATCTGCGGTCCAGGCCTGGAAATCTGTACTTTCAATATAACCCTTGTGTTCAGGCATGTTTGAGGCTGATCTCGTGTAGAGACAAACAACAGTCCTCAACCACGCAGGCAAAGCTTAGAATTCAAATCTGACTTAAGTGACTGAGTAACAACTTGAAAAAATATACCAAACTTTAAATTAAAAAAAATTATAAAATGTTTTAAAAAGCAATTAACATCAAAGTAAAATACACCTACACATTGCCACACAGGTTGCAGGTGTTCGCAGGATTTGTTTCCCTCCCCCTCTCCTTTGCGGTAATGGCTTCTTTTCCTTTCCCACCTCAAATTCTCTTCCCTTGGCTATAAAATTTTACCATATAGTTTTATCCAAAACGTTACATAAGGCAGGATAATTTCCAGCTGGTACAAGCATGAATGTTGTAACTTAATCCTCCCTTAACATCCAGTAGATTGTTTTCAGATTTCCCAATCACTCAGCAAGGACAGAAAGTGCCCTAGGTTGAAAAGGACTGGGTTTTGGCTTTACAACAGATGGAATTCAGATTAGAAAACTGAACTGAGTCTCCACATCAAGTCAGCATGGTATGGTTCCAAGAGCTCTTAATTCCAAAAGTCTTCTGCATTTTTAGGGCTTAAGCTGCATACAGGTGAATCTAAGCCAACTGGAACCTAATAAAGAGGGAAAGGAGACATGGGCTGGAGAGGATGAGGTTGGTGAAGCTGTGGTCTGCGGCTTTGCAAGGCAGCCCCAACACCGTAAATTGCATTCCACAGCAAGAGAGCATTTACATGGGACACCCTTGGCTGCTTCCAACCTTGCAGCTGTGCTGTGTCTTGCTCTTCAATTCCACTCCTGTGAACAGTGATGTGCTAGCAAAGCTCAGTGAAACCAGACTCTAGAGCCACACCATGGATATTTGAAACTTCAATCACAAAACTGAGAATGGTCCATTTTTTGCAGTTGAGTATTTACTGGAATGTGTTCTGGCCTCTTGGTAAGGGGCCTTTGGACATGTGATAATCTTGAAATTCTCTAGGCAGAAGTCTTGGAGATCTGCATATGCAAACTAAAACCTTGGGCTTTGCCTGTTTCCAGTGCCTTCCAACAGTGAGGGGAGCGAAAAGAAAGCAGGAGGTTATTGTTATTCCCTGACCAAGGGCAGGAAAAACAGCTAGGTCCTGCGAAGTCCTAGTCCATCTACCACAACTGGCCATTTGGATTTAACATGGAACTGCTAGGAGATGATATCCTTTGTACAGAAGGAGGGCAGACTTGGTGGCTGGTAGGTGATGTATGCCAGCACACTTCAGGTAGTACGAACAGTGGCTCAGATCCACAGATCCCAGGTATCCCTAATGCCTGTGTGACTTGGGAGTGACTGTTCTGCTACTGGGTTATCTGTTGTGTCATGGGCAGCATAATACATATTCTGGATCATGACAGACCACAGGATAACATACTTTACATACTTCACAGAACTGTTGTAAAGACTGACATGCTACACTCAGATTTGCACTTTCATTTTTTTTTTTAATTTTAATTTAATTTTATTTTAAAGAATTTATTTTATTTATTTGACAGAGAGAGAGAGAGAGCACAAGCAGGCAGAGCGGCAGGCAGAGGCAGAGGGAGAAGCAGACTCACTGCTTCTCTTTGAGCACAGAGCCCAAAGTGGGGCTTGATCCCAAGACTCCAGGATCATGACATGACCTGAGCCAAAGGCAGACGCTTAACTGACTGAGCCACCCAGGCGTCCCCAACTCCCCCACAGCACTTTTAAAACAGTGCCTGGCACACAGCAAAACCTGAACAAGCACGCACTATTACTATAATTTCACTAGGTAAAATAAACCAGCTGGTGAAGAGAAGAATAAATGTGTGTCTTCAAGTGTCGTATAAAAAAGAGCTGTTTGCCATTCAGCCATTTAACAGGCATCACTAAGCATCCCTGTGAAGATTTCATCTTGGGTTTCAAGCTGACATCAATAACTCCTCATTGTCTACCAGCAGTGAGTATCATTCTAGCAGACATGATTTTAGAAGTGCTGTTGGTAATGAGTTTCAAACTGGAAAGAACTAGGAGAAAGAAAATGGAGGCATTGCTGGAGGGCTTTTTCCTATTCATAGCTAAATGAAAGACACATGAGTTAGAGCACTTCTTACATGTCTACAGGATCTGCTTTTAGATTCTAGTAGGAGTGATATTATGTTATTCAGATGAATGGATTTATCTAGTAATGGACTTTAAAAACTGCAGACAATTATAGCTACATTAAAGATACCTCCTAAAAATTACAATATTCATTACTTCTCCAAGATATAAATATTAGGGTTATTTTTTTTAATTATTCTGCATTATGAAACACTGAGTATTTATATTAGTATAGTACTTCATGGCATATATTCAAATGAGATAATATATAGGCAATATTACATTTGGTTTATTTGAAATACTTGATGAAACTTTTTTTTTTAAGATTTTATTTATTTGACACAGAAAGAGAAAGATCACAAGTAGGCAGAGAGGTAGGCAGAGAGAAAGGGGGAAGCAGGCTCTCTACTGAGCAGAGAGCCCAATGCGGCGCTTGATCCCAGGACCCTGAGATCATGACCTGAGCTGAAGGCAGAGCCCTAAGCCCACTGAGCCACCCAGGTGCCCCTTGATGAAACTCTTAATAAATATAAATGTTGGTATTTTTCAAGCACACTTTATAAACCTCTTATTTCACAAGAATCCATGCTGGGTAAATATAAGTTAATGTGCTAATAGTCCTAAGACTGTATACATGCCTTGCTTAAAAAATAATTATTAGGTAGGATTTTATTAATCTCTCATGTATTAATCATTTCTTCCATTTCCACAGGAAGCGATGGCTACTCAATTTCAGTTACAAGTAACTTAGTTACTAAGTAGCTTAATGTTATTGTATATGGAAGATTTTGTCTAGCCTTTGTCCCAGGCTCTGGGGAGAAACTTCTGAACCCTTGGAATTTTCCAAGTGATGGGAGTGTCTTTGTTAATCATAGTGGGCCCTTGGATCACCCCTCAATCTATGCTAAGGAGATGTCACAGGCTGGGGGCTGATCACGCCAAAAGATCACCATGTGAATTAAGAGGGTGATATTTTGGGGCACCTGGGTGGCTCAGTGGGTTAAAGTCTCTGCCTTCAGCTCAAGTCAGGATCCTTAGAGTCCTGGGATCAAGCCCCGGATTGGGCTCTCTGCTCAGCAGGTAGCCTGCTTTCCCTGCTCTCTCTCTCTGCCTGTCTCTCTGCCTACTTGTGATCTCTGTCAAATAAATAATTAAAATCTTTAAAAAAAAAAAAAGAGGGTGATATTTTGAGCTATGTTATATTTTACTTATCTCTTAACCTCTTGGGAGATGAGAGAGGCTGGAGTCTTAGTTCACCCACTTGGTTTGAGTCAAGTAACCATGTCTATGTAGTGAAACCCCAGTAAAAACTCTGGCCAGTGTAGCTTGAGTGTGCTTCTAGATGGTCAACACATCAGTATGTTGGGAAGGGAAGTCTTCTGACTCCACAGAAAAGACACATGAAAGTTTCAAATCTGAAACCCTAACAGATCTCACCCAACATGTCTTTCTTTGGCTGGTCCTGACTTTAACATAATAAAACCTGCACTGCAAATGTAGTACTTAGAATTCTTTGAGTCATTCTAGTGAATGATCAAACCTGAGAGCATGATGAGAACCCCCACATTTGTAGCCAGTTATCAGAAGTGTGGGTGACCTGGGGATCTCTGAAACTTATGGCTGGTATCTTCAGTGGTGGCAATCCTACTGGGGACTGAACCTTTAAACTTGTGGAGTCTGTGCTAATTTTGGGTGGTTAGTGCTTAGATTTTTGAGAGAGTTGCTAAACTATTACAAATAGTGGTACAGATATATATTTCTCATCACAACAGTAAAACATCATCATTTGTAAAACATCAGTGAGCAAAAAGAAATGAACATAACTCTTAAACCAACTTCCAAAAGTAACTATTCTTAAAATATTGGTGTCCTGTGTGTGTATATGTGTACATGACTTTATGTTTCTGCATGTATGCATGGGGGGGGTTATAATAAATATTAGAAATACTGTGAACTAACAAATGTATGTGTTTAAATGCAAGGTATCAAAGACTATCTTCACTTATTCAAACTATTCCATTTTTATTGTTCACACCTTTCTAGTACTGTGACTAATATTATAAAATTTCCATTTACATAAATGTTGGTACATGTTAGGGCCAATTTAATGTTAAAACCTGTTTAACTATTAGGGCCTGCTTAGCCAGAGCGACTCCATATTGCCTAGGTAGCCATATTGTTGTTTACATCCAGGGACTTCATTCCGGGAATAAACACTCCTGTAGTTCCTGGTATGGTTCCGGGTATCGATTTCGGGAGTAAACGCCTTAACAACAGAAGTCAGGTACCTTGGGTCTGTGGTTATGCCCTATAACACCAGCCTATGAGATTGGGAGGGGGTCACTCTCTTTGGAGGCAGCCCTGGCCGGTCAGTCTGACTTCTAATGCTTGGCACAGAATAAAGCTTTACATAACTTTCACTTTGTCTCAGTCTCGTTCCTCTGGCCGGTCAGTCTAACTTCTAATGCTTGGCAAAGCATAGGCTTTGCATAACTTTCACTTTGTCTCAGTCTCGTTCCTTTAATAATGGACCCCAACAGTACACACATCTGTAATTAAATAATTTAAGAAGGATTTGTGTTCTATAGGTGAATGTTTTTACAACTTAGGGAACAGTCTGCCAAATTATTTTCTTTCTAGCAAGGCTCCTTCAGTTTAAACCCAAATCATGTGAGTGACCATGTCAGTGTTAATACATATTACCTCCCTTAAAACTTTGCCAATTTGCTAAGTGAAAAACTTCTTTTGTATTACCATGCCATTAAACATAATTCTTAATTCAATAAATATTAAAAATACTGTGTTTCCTCAAAGAGAATTTTTAACTGATATGGTGCCTCACAGATTTTAGAGAATCACTTATGAGACTGTCTCATGTGTACTCACACCTGTATGGAAGGAATTTTTATTTATACATTCAAAAGGATTGTTGATTCTTCCTTTTTTAAGTGACCCTTTAAATATCTCTTGGTAGGGCGCCTGGGTGGCTCAGTGGGTTGGGCCGCTGCCTTCGGCTCAGGTCATGATCTCGGGGTCCTGAGATCGAGTCCCGCATCGGGCTCTCTGCTCAGCAGCGAGCCTGCTTCCCTCTCTCTCTGCCTGCCTCTCTGCCTACTTGTGATCTCTCTCTGTCAAATAAATAAATAAAATCTTTAAAAAAAAATATCTCTTGGTAATTAAAACATAAACCTTTTATTCACTTCTTTGAATGAGGCAAGACAAAGACAAATGGAAATTTGAGGAATGCCCAGAGAAAGAGCCCCCAAGATTGGAGGTTTAAAGGCAACAGGTGCATTTTGTTTCTAATTTCGCTTGCTTATGGAGTCTGGATTGAAAATTAAAATAGCTCTACCCTTCTGAAAGAAAATCCTAATTAACACACATGTTCAGGGGTCGCCTCTGGGAAATCACTGCTGGTGAACAGACTAATTCAAATCAGATTTGACTGGACTATCCAAAAATATGGCTGCTAAGTCTCCCTAAATCTTACACATTTAGAGTTTAATTATATTTTTTGCAGTTAATTCACTAAACTTATTAAGTATTCCTTTGTTTTTTTTTTTTACATTATTAAATCTCCCACTAATGGATGAAAAAGGCTGGGATGTCCAAGAACTGATTATTATTTTTATGGCTAATATACCAAATCAAAATCTGATCTATTATTGATGATCTTTTTCTTTAAATTGTATTTAATGAAAACACTTTAAATTATATTTAATGAAAACACTTTAAAGGTATCTTCACAGGCAGTATACAGATAGTAATTTTATAAAAAGCTTTATAAGAGAGGTACTATAACAGAGGTGGAAACTGAGGCACGGAAAAGCTATTTAAAGTATCTTCCCTGAGGTTGCACAGCTATTAAGAAGTACTGTCAGCAACTAGCCGGTTGCTCCCAGGCTATAGCACGTTGCTACTACACCTGTGCCTTCCTCTTATCCATAACTGCAGCTACACCACAATTCTTCTAGTGAACCCTAACCTCTACAGTAGGGTGGAGTGGAGAAACAAGAAAAAAATAAATACAATCTAATGAGCTACTTTTCCGTTTCTGGTGACAGACAGTAGAATTAACAGGCAGAAACAACTAGTTCAAATAGGCTTCTTTTTGAATATGAAATTCATTTCATAAGTGGGTGGGTGTGGTCTTTGAAATGTTCTTACAGTAATGGTGATACATTTGTATTAATCCATCTATTTTGGCTCAGCTAAAGTTTTGTGGATTATAAATACACTAATTCATATGTGCGATTACCAAGGATAATGTTAGCTATAAATGTGAAACTCAGTTTACTTACTTAACTGAATACAAGTGAATAATTCATTTCGCACAAAAAATTCGTCAGTAAGATTTCTCATGACATAAATGAAGCTCAGGAAGATAATGCTCCCTGCAAAACTGGCCTAAGGGGAGATCATGTTTCTAAAAGGAAGTACTGGGGTCTCAGCTATTCTCCTGTGGCCCAAGAGACTTGATGGACCAAAAAGAAAAGACTTTCTATCTTGGAGGTGGTGCCATGTGGTGGAGAGTGGTGACAAGCAGGTAGGCTAGTTGAGAGTGAGCCTCCTGGTAAGGAAGCTTAGAGAGAACATGGAGAGAGTTAGCAAGAATCACAAGCATAAACAGTTTTGGAAAGATAAGGGCTTCAAAGAGGATTAAATTTTAGTGGAAGGGGCGCCGGGGTGGCTCAGCGGTTTAAGCCTCTGCCTTCTGCTCAGGTCATGATCTCAGGGTCCTGGGATCGAGCCCCGCGTCCGGCTCTCTGCTCGGTGGGGAGACTGTTTCTCCCTCTCTCTCTGCCTGCCTCTCTGCCTACTGTGATCTCTCTCTGTCAAATAAATAAATAAAATATTAAAAAAAAAATTTTAGTGGAAGCCCTAACTCGAAGGTAAGTTTCCTAAAGGAAGAGATTTTTGCTTATGTAATTCCCTACATATTCTGGATCATGACAGATCACAGGATAACATACTTTACATGCATCAGTTCCCCTGGATTAAAAAGAAAAGGCTGTTGTGTATTCTAAATAAATTTAGAATTAAATTAAATTTCTTTATGTAAGGGCTTTTTGAATGTTAGTTGATCCATATGAAGATAGTTCTCTTAATTTGCACATTTTTGTCACTTTTGCATTAGTCTATATTATTATACTGTTCTCATAAATTATAAAATGTAATTCTCTTGACCACATACTACTTCCACAACCCTGCTACATAAAAACAACTGAAATGGTAAGTTTTCATACTACTTACCTACACTGTATATATATTGTATACTTACATCTATTTATATGTTATATACTTAAACATATCATAATACTAAACCACAGAGCTGGAAATAAGCAAATCAGTCATGTTTCCAAATTCTCAAACAGATAAGCCATCATTACATTCCAATGTAAAACAAACTGGAATGAGGCCAAACAGAAAACATGATTCTTTTTAACTGAAAAATTTTATACTTTTTAAAGGAAATTTAAGGTACTATTTAAAGAAGCAGTTAGCTGTAGAGAACTGTGAAGTTACCACTGATTAATTAAGTCCCCAAATAAACCAATATAATATATTTAAAACAGTTTCACTAGGTTACAATTTTAGATAACACTTACTAATTATCTAGGAGGTGCCAGGAACTTTGTATATTTTGAGTGGATATTATGACTTTCATTACACAGGTAAGGAAAGAGAATCTCAAGAGTTTAAATAACCTGTTCAAGGTCAGTTTTATGACCTGGGGAAATTATGGTTTCAAATACCCTTATCAGAGGCCAGATTACTTTTCTAAATCCCACTGAAAATTGCCTTCTGTATTCTTGCTGTGCTGTCTCTCCTATCCCACCACCCTCACATTGCTTTCAAATTGCCCAATTCTCCTACTACTACTACACTCTATAATATGAAAATAGGCCCTTCTACTGAGCTCCCTTTCACCTCCCATTTTGTAAGGTTTGGGGAATATATGTATAGTTTAGAAAGAAATTCTGAACCCAGAGAAAAAAATTCATAACAGATCACCTGTTTCAGTTCTGGGTAAGATCTAGTAAACCTATAGCACCCTGTCTCTCCCAATGAATGCCATGAATTAGCCCAGACAGAAGGATTAGGCAGCTATTTGAAGACTCTAGAAATGCCATGCAAGAGCATGGGAGAAGGCCAGAAATGGAAGAACCATAAACCAAAATCAGGTTCCTAATCTTCTGGTATCCCTGCCCTGACAGGTTTTAAGGCAGTCTAAAACACGGTACGGTAGGCACCAGGGGCAGAGAAAACTCCAGAGGAAGCAGCGGGTAGGGGAATTCCTAAAGCTCAGAAAAAGAGTTTCTCAACATTTTTTCTTTTTCTCACTTTCTCATGTCCCAGATCCCGGCAATTCCACTGTGGAGAAAGGAGTGTTGTATCCAAGGAGGCTCACAGAGGCCGAGGGGAATTTTCCTCTGGATACAAGGAGCTGTGGTCCCAAAAGGATGGGGAGAAACTCTTTCCTTTGTTTCTTTTTTCTCTCTGTCCTCCTATAACTGGGTCTCGTATACAAATTAATTTGTGGAAAGTACACAGCAACAAAAAAGTAAATAAAATGTTTTTTTCTGGCCCAAGAATTGAAAAGGAGAGCCCCAGAAAGCTAATAAGGAGATTGGAGTGAAGAAGCAGCTTCAGAAAGTGTCCTAGTAAAGTTATTTATAAACTTCTGGGTTCATCCCTAAGTGATGCATGCATGGATCTGATCTTAACAAAAACTTTGAGAACTGAAGGGAGACCACAGTCCAGATGTCAGATTGGCTGCTGGACTGCAAAAGAGATCTAAATAGCATGACCAATGTTTCATAAAAATGAAAACTGACATTCAAATCACAACATACAGAAGTCTGGCAGAACCTATGACCTGAACCCAAAGGAGTCAACTACCTGCCAAAACAATCAGAAAATCAATTTCCTGCATAGCTTCTAAATAAGACTCTGAATCTTTCAACATAATATTCAAAACACAATATCCAGGATACAGTACGTATGTACAAAAGACCAGAAAGGTCTCAACTCATGTGTTGAGAGCCACCACTAAAAGCACTACTCAAAAGATATAATCCAGAACATAGTAACAGATTAAATACTATAAAAAGATTGAATTGCTAAAAAAAAAGATAGGAAATGAGACACAGAAGAATGAAAAAGAAAACAAGCAAGTATAAATTCAAATACAGCAATAGTTACATTAAATATAATGTACTAAACATATTGAAAAAGAGACATATATTATCAAAATCGATAAATGGATTTTTTTTTTATTTATTTATTTGACAGAGAGAAATCACAAGAGAGGCAGGCAGAGAGAGAGGAAAGGAAGCAGGCTCTCTGCTGAGAGAGAGCCCGATGTGGGGCTCGATCCCAGGACCCTGAGATCATGACCTGAGCTGAAGGCAGTGGCTCAACCCACTGAGCCACCCAGGTGCCCCGATAAATGGATTTTTTAAATGATCCAGTAACATGCTCTCTAAAAGAAATTTATTCAAATGTAATGATAAAGTAGACTAAAAGGAAAAAGAAAAGACATACCAAGCAAACATGCAGAAGAAAGACGGAATGTTAAGACAAACTGAAAACAAGTAGCAGCTGAGTTTCCATCAGTAGATGAATGGATGGAGAAGATGTGATATGTGCACGCGCACACACGAGTGGTACCAGATTATGCAGCCATAAAAAAGGATGAGCTCTTGCCATTTGCAACAACATGGATGAACCTGGAAGGTATGATGCTAAGTGAAATATGTCAGACTGAGAAAAATGAAAACCATATGATTTCGCTCATATGTAAAATCTAAAAAACAAATCAACAAAAAGCAAAATCATACCTATAAATACAGAGAACTGATGGCTGCCAGAGGGAAGGGGGTTGGGAAATGGGCAGAAATGGGTGTGTTGGAGTGGGAAATACAGGCTTCCAGGCATGGAATGCATAGGTCACAGGAATAAAAGGCACAGCACAAGGATATATAGCCAGTGATACTGCAATAGAGGTGTACGGTGACAGACTGTTGCTACATTTTTGGTGAGCATAACATAACTCATAGAGATGTGGAATCACTGTGCTGTACACCCAAAACTAGTGTAACACCGTGTGTTAATTATACTCAAATTAAAAAATTTAAAGAAAATGTCTGACATAAATTCTACCCTAATAGGCATGGGTTAAACAATTCAATCAAAGGCAAATATTGGCAGAATGGGTATAAAAGAAAAAAAAAATGGCCCAACTATATGTAGCATATAAGAGACAAAGTTTAGATTAAAAAAAACAAAACAAAACAAAACAGGTTGAAAGTAAAAGAATCAAAAGGTAAATACCATGCGAGCAAGTGCTAACCCAAAAGTACAGTGGCTATAGACTTGAAGACAAAAACTATTACAGGAGACAAAGAAGATATCTCATAATAAAAAAAAGATCAATTCACCAGGAAAATGGAACAATTATATATACATGTGTACATAACAAGAGGGCACAAAATACACAAGCAAAACTGGGCAGAAGTGAAGGAAGAAACAGGCAATTCAATGGTAATAGTTTGAGACTTCAATATCCCATTTTCAATAATGAGTGGACCAACTGGG
This sequence comes from Meles meles, assembly GCF_922984935.1. Taxonomy (NCBI): domain Eukaryota; kingdom Metazoa; phylum Chordata; class Mammalia; order Carnivora; family Mustelidae; genus Meles; species Meles meles. The sequence continues at coordinate 90,285,175 of NC_060069.1, read as the reverse complement.
CAGAAAATCAATAAGGAAACAGAAGACTTGAACATTTTTATGAACTAAACCTAACACTCATTGATAGAACACTGCATCCAACAATACCAGACTACATACTTCTCAAGTGTACATGGATCATTCTCCAAGAAAGATCATGCATCACTCCATGAAGCAAACATCAATAAACCTTAAAAGACTGAAATCATATAAAATCTTCTCTGAAAACAATGACATTAAATTTAGAAATCAAAAACAGAACAAAATTTGGCAGGGTCATAATACATGGAAATTAAACAATACGCTTCTCAATAAGCAACAAATTAACAAAAAATTCACAAGGAAAATTAGAAAATGCCTTGAGATCAATGAAAATGAAAATACAAATGCCAAAAACTTATAAAATGCCGCTAGCTCCATGCTTAGACCCAAATTTATGTTAGTTAATGCACATGTTTTTAAAACAATGGCTCTCAAATCAATAACCCAATCTTCCACTTTAAGAAAATAAAAAACAATTAACAGATTAAAACCAAAACAAGCAGAAGGAAAAGAAATAGTAAAAATTCAAGAAGAAAGAAAAACATAGAAAATAGAATAAAAGTGAACAAAAACCATTTTTGCTTTGAGAAGATCAACAACACTGACAAACTTTTACCTGAACTAATGAATAAAAAAAGAGAGAAGACTCAAATTACTAAAATCATAAACAAAAGGGGGCATATTGCTGTCAACTGTACAGTGAAAAAAGGAATTATAAAGAAATAATATGGGGCACCTGGGTGGCTCAGTGGGTTAAAGCCTCTGCCTTCAGCTCAGGTCATGATCCCAGGATCCTGGGATCGAGCCCCGCATCGGGCTCTCTGCTTGGCAGGGAGCCTGCTTCCTCCTCTCTCTCTCTCTCTCTGCCTCTCTGCCTGCTTGTGATCTCTGTCTGTCAAATAAATAAATAAAATCTTGAAAAAAAAAAAAAAAGAAATAATATGGGGTGCCTGGGTGGCTCAGTGGGTTAAGCCTCTGCCTTCAGCTCAGGTCATCATCTTAGGGTCCTGGGATCAAGCCCCACATTGGGCTCTCTGCTCAGCGGGGAGCCTGTGTCCCTCTCTCTGCCTGCCTCTCATCTGTCAAATAAATAAATGAATAAAATCTTAAAAAAAAACTGCTAAAAAAAAGAAATAATATGAACTACCATATATCAAAAACTTAAATACACTAGATAAAATGAACAAATTATTAGAAAGATATAATCTACCAAAACTAACTGAAGAAGAAAAAGAAAACCTGAATAGAATTATAACAAGAGATTGAATTTAGTAATCAAATTCCCACAGAGATCTCAGGCACAGATTCACTTTGGTGAATTCTACCAAGTGCTTAATAATAAATATTAATCCTTCATAAACTCTCCTAAAAAATAAAAGTGAACCTATCCCACCTCATTCTATAAGTCACTATGACCATGATATCAAAGTCAAAGATCTCACAAGAAATCTACACTAAAATCCCTTATGACTATAGATACAAAAATTCTCAACACTAGGAAACTGAATACAGCAACATATAAAAATATTTCTAGGGGCGCCTGGGTGCTCTGCGGGTTAAGCCTCTGCCTTCAGCTCAGGTCATGATCTCAGGGTCCTGGGATGGAGCCCCACATCGGGCTCTCTGCTCAGCGGGGAGCCTGCTTCCCCCTCTCTCTGCCTACTTGTGATCTCTCTCTCTGTGTCAAATAAATAAATAAAATTAAAAAAAAAAAAAAAGATTTCTATACCGTGACCAAGTGGGAGTTGTAACAGTAATAAGACACTGGTTTAACATACAAAAATCAAGAAATGCTTAAATAATAAAATATAAAAACCAACACAATCAGCTCAATAGATGCAGAAAAGTATTTGACAGAATCAGTAACTTTTCATTACTAAACAAACACCACCAGTGGACAACCTAGAAATGGAATGAACCTTCTTTAATCTGATAAAAAGCATCTATTAAGTGCCTCATGATTAAGATTATACTCCATGGAGAAAGACTGAATGTGCTCCCCCTAAGACCAAAGAACAAGACTAGAACGTCCACTATCACCTCTTTAATTCAACTGGACCAAACTTCTATTTTTTTTAAAGATTTTATTTACTTGGGAAAAAGAGAGAGAGAGAGAGCGCACAAGTAGGGTAGGGGGTGCAGAGAGAGAGGGAGAAGTAGACTTCTCACAGAGCAGGGAGCCTGGACACAGGGCTCCAACCCCAAACCACGGGATCATGACCTGGGTGGAAGGCAGATGCTTAACTGACTTAACTGACTGAGGTACCCAAGTGCCCCTGTACTAGAACTTCTAGCCAGTTAGGTTAGAATAAAATAATAACAAAAGGTATTGAGATTGGGAATGAAGAAAGTGACAGATCTTACACACAGACATTCGCAAGGAACTGTTAAAAATTATTAGAACAAATAAACAACAATGTGGCAGAACATAAAACCAATATGCAAAAATCAGATGTCTTCTATACACTGGCAATAAATCAAACAAATAAACCAATTCCATTAAAAAAGTATCAAAAAATAACATATGCAGGAATAAATTCAATGAAAAAGTATAAAATCTGTGTATTGAAAACTAAAAAATGTTGAAATAAATCAAATAAGATTTAAATAAAAGTACATAGTTGAGATAGCAAGACTCCACAAATTCAACTATACATTTAACATAATCTCTATCAAAATCAAAGTTGCCTTTTTTAAGGAACTGACAAGCTAAACATAAAATTCATATGAAAACAAAAGACAACTATAACAAGCCAAAATAATCTTAAAAGCAAAGAACAAAGATGGAGGATTCACACTTTTTTGATTTTAAAACTTACTACAGTTTTTCCAAAGAGACATCCAGATGGTCAAGACACATGAAAAGATGCTCAACATCACTCATCATCAAGGAAATACAAATCGAAACCTCAACAGATACCACCTCACTCCTGTCAGAATGGCTGAAATTAGCACAAGAAGCAAAAGATGCTGATGAGGATGTAGAGAAAGGGGAACCCTCTTACACTGTTGGTGGGAATATGAACTGGTGCAGCCACTCTGGACAGTGTGGAGGATCCTCAAAAAGTTAAAAATAAAGCTACCCTATGACCCAGCAATTGCACTACTATTTACCCAAAGGATACAAAAATACTGATTCGAAGGGGCACCAGATGCACCCTGATGTTTATAGCAGCATTATCAACAATGGCTGAATTATGGAAAGAACCCAAATATCCATTGACTGATGAGTGGATAAAGAAGGTGTGGTATGTATGTATGCATGCGCACGCCTGTGTGTGTGTGTATAATTACTCAGCCATCAAAAAATGAAATCTTGCATTTACAATGTTGTGGATGGAGCTAGACTGTATCACACTAAGCAAAATAAGTCAGTCAGAGAAAGACAAATATCGTATGATTTCACTCATATGTAGAATTTAAGAAATAAAACAGAGGAATAGAGAGGAAGGGGGGAAAAAGAGAAGGAAGCAAATCATAAGAGACTCTTAACTACAGAGAACAAACTGAGGGCTGATGGACGGGAGGTAGGCAGGGAATGGGCTAAATGGGTGATGAGTATTAAGGAGGGCACTTGTGTTGAGCACTGTGTGTTATATGTAAGTGAAGAATCACTAAATTCTACTCCTGAAACCAATATTACACTGCATGTTAATGAAATAGAATTTAAATAAAAATCTGAAAAAAATTATTAAAAACAAACAAATAAACAAATAAATAAATAAAACTTACTACAAAGCTATAGTAATCCAAATAGTGTGGTACTGGCCTATGTTAGACATAGACAACAGTGAAACAGAATTGCGTGCCAAGACTATTCAATGAGGAAGGAACAGTCTTTTCAACAAACTGCTGGGAAAACTGTGTATCTATATAGGAAGAATGGATTTGGAACCCTACAACATCCCATACAAAATAATTAAGTCAAATGGACCATAAACCTAAGTGTAAAAGGTAAAACTAAGAAATTTTAGAAGAAAAATGGGAGCACATCATCATCACTTTGGGTTAGGCAATGGTTTCACAGATATGACACCAACAGCACAGGCAACAGCAAAAAAGAAATAAGTAAATTGGAATTCAACAAAATTTAGAAGTTTATGGTTCAAAGAATACCATCAGGAAAATAAAAAATAAGAATTCACAGAATGAGATAAAATATTTGTATATCTGATAAGGGACTTTTATCTAGAATATAGGGAGAACACTCAGAACTCAATTAATAAAGACAAATAACCCAACTAAAAATAGGATTTGGACACTTTTCCAGGGAAGATACAAGAATGCCAATAAGGACATAAGAAGATCCTCAACATCATTAGCCATCAAAGGCATGCAAATCAAAACAACCATCACCTTTTCACATCTACTATGATAGCTATAATCAAAAAGACAGACAATAACAAGTGTCAGCAAATATGGGGAGATACTGGAAAACCCTCATTCAGTGATGGGGGAAATGCAAAATGGTGCAGTTGCTCCAGAAAACAGTCTGGCAGTTCCTTGAAAGATTAAACATCGAGTTTAATATGGTTAATACAGTTAAACATATGACAGCAATTCTATTCCTAGGTACATATTGAAGAGAAATAAAAATAAACATTTTCACAAAATGTGCACATAGCAGCATTATTTGAAATAGCCCCGGGGCGCCTGGGTGGCTCAGTGGGTTAAAGCCTCTGCCTTCAGCTCAGGTCATGATCCCAGAGTCCTGGGATCGAGCCCCACATCAGGCTCTCTGCTCTGCAGGGAGCCTGCTTCCTCCTCTCTCTCTGCCTGCCTCTCTGCCTAGTTGTGATTTCTCTCTGTCAAATAAATAAAAAAAAAAAAAAAAAAAAAAGAAATAGCCCCAAAATGGAAATAACCCAAATGTCCGTAAACTGTTGAAGGGATAAACTTTGAGAAGTGGTATATCCTGACAACGGGATATTGTTCAGCCGTAAATGGTAATGAAGTCTAATACATACAATTTGAATGAACCTTAAAAACATTAACTGAGTAAAAGAAGTCCGTCACAAAACACCACATACCGTCTGATTCCTTTTACATGAACTGTCCAGAATAGCAAGTCTATAAAGACAGAAAGGAGATTAGTCGTTCCAAGGGGCTGGAGGAATAGAGACAGGAATGCAGAGTGATTGCTATTTCTGGAATTATGAAAATCTTCTAATATTAGATTGTGGTAAGGGCTGCGAAACTCCATGAGTACAGTAAAAAGCAATAAACTTCAGGTAAGTGAATTGTATGGTATGTAAACTGTATCTCAGTAAAGTTAATAAAAGAAAAAAAGCTGATTACTATCCTACAAGTAGATTTCAGAGCAAATAAAATTATCAGAGGACCAGTGTTTAAAAGTAGGAGTCAAACCAACAAGATACAGCAATCCTAAACATCACTGCACCTGAAAATACGGCTTCAAAATCCATGAAGCTAACACTGACAGCGCTGAAAGGAGAAAGACAAGTCCCCAGTTGTAGCAGGAGACTTGAACACTTCCTTCCTTCCTTCTTCAGTAATCTATAGCATCAGTGGAGAGATAATCAGCAATGATACTGAAGAACTAAAACATCAACCAACAGCAATATTGATAGAACACTCCACTCAACCACATCAGAATACCTGTTTTCTTCAACACATGGAAACTTCACCCAGACAGACTATATTCTGGGTCAGAAAACAAACCTTTAAAAATTACAAAGAATTTTTTAAAAAATTACAAGGTGGGGGCACTTGGGCGGCTCTGTGGGTTAAGCCTCTGCCTTTGGCTCAGGTCATGATGTCAGGGTGGATCGAGCCCCGCATCAGGCTCTCTGCTTAGCCCGGAACCTGATTTCCTTTCTCCTTCTGCCTGCCTCTCTGCCTACTTGTGATCTCTCTCTGTCAAATAAATAAATAAAATCTTAAAAATAAAATAAATAAATAAAATCTAAAAAAAAAAAAAAAATTACAAGGCACCTGGGTGGCTCAGTTGGTTAAGTGATTGCTTTCGGCTCAGGTCATGATCTCAGGGTCCTGGGATCAAGACCCACTGTGGGCTCTGCGCTCAGCAGGGAGTCTGCTTCTCCCTCATCCTCTGCCCCTTCCTTCACTCTGCAGCGCATGCTCACTCACTCTCTCTCAAATGAATTAAATCTTTAAAAAAAATTACAAAAGATTAAAATCAATCAGAGTGTGTTTTCTGACAAAACTGTAATGTAGCTGGAAATCACTAACTGAAGAGTAACGGGAAAATTTCCAACCACTTAGAAATAAAAACAATACACTTCTAAACAATCCATACTAAGAAAAGACATCTCAAGGGAAATAAAATATTTTGAACTGAATGATAACAATAGGTCATGAATGTGGTGAACTCCCAGAAGTATATATATTTTCCAAGGATTTTATAAACTGAGAGTTATTTATATAGCAATTTCCCCGAAGAACGACCTCATGTGTGGGTTTCAACTACAGTTAATACAACTTCCTCAGGAGGCTGAAATACTACTGATAACATATTTTATTACCTACTTGCAAACTAATTGATTTACACTTACATTTGGAGAACCACTTCACAATATTAACAATTTCCTTCTCCCCTTAAAAATGTGATTGTCCCATGATAAATTTATCAAAGTCAATAGCTTTCTGGGATTTAGCTATTGCAATGATCATACATTAGATTCTGTGTGGGGTCAATTCTTCTCACAATAATGAAATATTCTGTAAAAACACTGCATACATAGTTTAGGTTAAGGACTTTCCACATGTATCATAATGCAAACAGTATCCTGAATCCAGCAAAATCCGCCTCATCATGCCTCAATAAAGTCATCACCTGTTTAAATATATCTTATTATCCTTCCTTAGATAAAGGCCCAACACTGCCATCAGAAAGAAAAAAAAAATTAAGGGATAAAATACATTTCTACTGGGAATATTTAATTATTCAAATATAGAAACATAGTATGCATATGCACATATTACAAACAACTAAGAAAATGATTCCAAAAATCTGGAACATAATAAAATTTGCAGATTTTTAATTTCTTTTCTACTGGGAAAACTTTCAAAACTTTTATGAGCATATAAACCTCCAACATTAAAACAGTACAAAAACAACTGAGATAATAAAATTGAAATAAAATTAACACTTTCTACAGCTGAATACAATAGAGGTGTTTTGTGCAGATTTTTTAGCTGGATTGAGTTGCTAAGGATATTTTTAAAGTAAATATCCTAGATTATGACATTAAATAAAGGTTTATTTAACTTTTGCTAAAATGCTACTCAAAGTTACTTGACATAGTAGAAATTAAGATTATATGATATGCAATTTTCCTACAAAAATTTTCCAAATACCAAGTCATCATTTGATGTTAACATTTCCAAAATTAACATAGAATTTCTCTGCCTTCTTAATCCAATATTAACAATATTTAAGAAGGTCAAATTTGTTAAATATATTATTAAATAATATGGTCCAGTTTGTTCTCATGAATGTAAATATTACAAAATTTTCATCAACTGAAAAAACTATGTAAATATTTTGTAAAGAGAACTTTAGTCACATAGAACACATGCAAATAAAAATGTGCTAGGTATACAAGCATGAAGGTTTGAGCAAACTGATTTCCAAAGTTCCTTCTCACACAAAAATCCGTAGCTTAGCAATCAAGTACAATATTGTCAAGGAGGAAGGAGGGGTGGTGCCTGTGTGGCTTAGAGGGTTAAGCATCTGCCTTTGGCTCAAGTCATGATCTAAGGGTCCTGGGGAGGAGCCCTGCATTGGGCTCTCTGCTCAGTGGGGAGTCTGCTTCTCTCTCTGTACGCTCCCTCTCTTTCTTTCTCTCAAATAAATAAATAAAATCTTTAAAAAGAAAAAAAGGTGGAAGCAGCAGGTGTATAAAAGAAATTTGGAACCATTCCAAATATGCCATATAGCATATCAGACCAGGTGATGCTGACATTGCTAATTTAGTATCACACTCTGAGAACCAAAAAGCTAGGGGACTTCTTTCTCTAAGTGTATGAAGTTTGAAACCATTTCCCAAGTGATTCTGATATATCCCTCACCACACTTCCACCCATCTATAACTACAGATCTATGTCCTCTCTTTCCCAAGTAAAAATCTATCTTCGAAAGGAATCATAGCTTAATAAACTCAATTAAATCTTCAATTTACTAATGCAATACCTATCTAAATTTTTTCTCAAACCTCATTGGTAAACCCAAGTAAATCTCTTCTGAAGTTCAAAAGAAATCCAAAATACACTGTAAAAATTTTAAGTGATACATTCTACTTCTTGTATAAGGAATATAATCTCATAGATTTTATAATCTGAACTGAAAAAGAGTAAAAATAAAACTGACAACATACTCTCTTGTAATGTATCTGTAACTATTTAGATCTCAAGTTCACCCAAATTGAAATGTTTTACACACATTTCCAAGTCTTTATAGACTTTAAGCCAAAATCTTGGCTCTTCTAAGTATGTATAATTGTGTTGATTAATTTTGGAGGTTTCTTGGTTACTATGGAACTGGACATTTGAGTGGGCTCAATATGAATGAATTAAAGTCCAATGACTGTGAAGAATTTAGTCACTTTCTGTTCCACACCATGGCAACTTAATAGGTTGCTGTCACACAGCTAGAGTTAAGAAACTATTCTACTCAAAAAGCTACTACAGAGGCATTTACTTCTTGGAGTCCAATTTTATTTTTCCTTTTAAGCATCTCTCTCTCATCCTGAAGTACTGTAAAGGTTGATTTTAATTTTAGTACAATGCTGCTGAAATACATAACGAACATGAACACTCCTGCATTTTTTGTTTGTAAGAAAGTTAACAGGCTGTGAAATCCCTCAGGCAAAAGTTTTCAGTTGTGTGTCTCTAAGAAACATCATAGCACTCAATATTAAGGAAGGAGATGAAGGAAGGGATTTTCAAAGGCAGAAGCTGAAAGAGGACATTCAAAAATAAATAAAGAGAACAATATGGAAAGCTTTATGAAAGAAAATATATTTTTTCTACATTGAATGACAACTGATATATCCAGAAAGGAATTATTCTACATAAATTACTGTTCACTTCCAGGATCTTCATTATTTTTTTATTATTTTTCCTATTATAATAACATCACTGTTTTCTTAGACACATATATATTGTAGAAGAACATGAAAACACATAATATAATTCAGTCTAGTTCTACATTATTATTTACAAAAATGTTGTTACTGTATATACTCTATTTTTATATATATTGTTTCAACTTGTTTTTTGTATTCCAATTTATATTAAAATTTGGACATATTTCCACTTTAGAACATTTAGAGTTATCAAATGTTTTAAACTATACATTATCCCACCTTTGGATGTACCATAAATTATGTAACCAAATCCCAACCAATGGTTATGAAACTGTTTCCAAGTTCTCTGCATTACTAACAATACTACTGTGAACATCTTTTTTTTTTTTTTTAAGATTTTATTTATTTATTTGACAGAGAGAAATCACAAGAGAGGCAGGCAGAGAGAGAGGAAGGGAAGCAGGCTCTCCGCTGAGCAGAGAGACAGACGCGGGACTCGATCCCAGGACCCTGAGATCACGACCTGAGCTGAAGGCAGCGGCTCAACCCACTGAGCCACCCAGGCGCCCCTACTGTGAACATCTTTTACACAGATTTTTACTTGCATGCTTAAGAGATTGATAAATTCCAATAACTGAGTATTTGAAAAGTTTAATAGTTATCACCATAAAAAAGCTTTATCAATACATTTCCACTGGGAGTTTGTTAGAGTGTATTTCTCTTATCACATTATCAACAATACTGAACATTATCAGACTTTCAAAATCAGTAACATATGCAAAAACTCTTACTTTAATTGCACTTTTAGGATAATTAACCTGGCTACTGCTTCCCATTTGCATTTCTCTTGCTTTGAACTGACTCTTTATGTCCTCAAATTGACTGTTGATTTTTAAAATCTTGATTAGAGTTCTAGGCATACTAATATAATTAGCTCTTTTTCTGTTAACAATTCCTCTATTTGTATGTTTTCTGAATAAGAATTGTTAGTAAGAATCATGTCCCTAAATAGGCTGTAGGTTTTTTATCAACCTCGTTACCCACATGCCATGTTCACAAATACTCATTTAGGTTTTCCTCTTTTACTTTCAGGTTTCATACCTTTAGATTAAAATTAGTAAGTCATCTAGATTACATCTGTGTGCTAAGAGTAAGAAAGTTCCAGTTCTATTATTAAGTTTTCTCAAATAAATACCTGATTATTTAAGCACGATCAATTACATGTCATTTCTTCCCCACCACATGATTTAAAATGTATGTTTATACAAGATGGGATTGGGAGGGAGACAAACCATCAGAGACTCTTAATCTCAGGAAACCAACTGAGTGTTGCTGGGAAGTGGTGGAGAGGGATAAGGTGGTTGGGTGATGGACACTGGGAAGAGGATGTGCAATGTGAGTGCTGTGAAATGTGTAAGACTGATGATTCACAGACCTGTACCCCTGGGGCAAATAACACATTATATGTTAATAAAAATAATTTAAAAAAATAAAATAAAATGTATGTTTATAAAATGACAGCATTCCTTTATTCTTAAATCTATCTCTTCAGTTTCATTGTCTTGTCTGTTTTATTCCTTATTCCATTGTCTTTTAATCACTATACCTTGATAATACCTTTTATTACGTAGTAAAACATACTACTGTTTTTCCACATGGGCTAACCAGTTGACTTAGAAACAAAAAAAAATTCAGTTAGGAATCTATTTAACATATATTCTCTTAAAGAATTATATCTTTAGAAAAATACATTTTATTGCATTTTTACTTATACATTCATTGTATTTTCACCATCTAGTTTGACCTTTTTTTAAATAAGTTTTCAATTTCGTGTTGTTTCAGGATAAATTCAATGTTTTATTTTGTTCAATTGTATTTTTTTATGTAACATTTATTGGTATCTGTGAGATGCAACTGGGCACTTCATTGAATTCTTTTTCTAGAATATTTTTAATTGCTTTCTATAGACATTCTATAGACATTTACATTATGTGTAAAAAGAGGTAATTTCGTTTCCTTTTTTCCTAGTCAGAATGTTAATGTGTCCCCTTGCCTGTACAGGCCACTGGTCTATACAATTAACAACATCACAGAATGTCATGAGGGGCATTCTTGGCTTTTCCAATCTAATGGAAATGACGCTACTATTTCTAAAATAACCAAGACCATGGAGTAAAATTTTAAATTCATACTTTTTAAAAAACATTTTTTATATTTTTATTTATTTGAGAGAGAGGGAGATTACAAGTAGCAGAGAGGCAGGCAGAGAGAGAGGAAGGGAAGTAGTCTCCCTGTTGAGCAGAGACCCGGAGCGTGGCTCGAACCCAGGACCCTAAGATCATGACCTGAGCTGAAGGCAGAGGCTTAACCCACTGAACCACCCAGGCGCCCCAAATTCATACTCTTAAGTAGGTGGGAAATCAATCTTTTATATATGTGTAAATCAATCTTAATGCCTAACAGCTTCACCTGTACTCGTTTTGGTCGCTACATTTTTAAATATGCAGTATAGAATAAAGAACTCAACCGAACTGTAGATCCTAAGATAATACCGGAAAATAAATGAAAGAAAAATCCAAGTCTTGAAACACAAACGTTTGATTTTTACAGAAACATCATAAGTACACCCCAGAATAAATTACACCAGTTTGTCTGCATTTTTAAAATGAGAGCAGGGTTCTCTCCTGTAACCCCCGCTCCTCCGCCCGCCAAATTCGTAAAGTAACCGCAGACGCTCTCACCTGCGAATCCGCCTGGCGCGAGTACCTGAGCGCAGCGCCGAGGGAATGTCTGCGAGAGACGCAAGGGGAGTCGGATCAGGCAGGACCCGGCCTGCGGGACAGAGACCCTCGGGTGGTGAGGGCAGCCCCCAGCAACGCGCTAGAAAGGAGACGGGGAGGGCTAGGAAGCGCAGCCAACTCTCCCAGAGCGCATTTTTGCTTTTGCAGAACGATCTCTCCAACAGCTTTCATTCCGGGGCCGCAGCCGCTCACGTCCAGGGGGCCCCGACCCCCAACCCACGGCTGGAAGGAGGCTCTGTCTGTCCTGCCGCGTCTCCCGGCAGACGCGCGCCTGGAGCCCCGAAACTCCCGCACTACCTGAGGACGCAGCGCACAGGGGTGGGCGAGTGCCAGCCCAGGACGCCGCGCGCCCCCGCGTCCGCCAGCTCCGGTCTCCCCCCACCACGCAGGCGGCGCTCGAGCCTCCCGGACCCCGTTCCTCGCCCGCCCCCGGCTCCACTCACCGCGGGCCCGAGGTCCTCTCCGCACCCGCGACGCCAGGCCCGGGGTCTAACTTTCCCGTGGAGCGGAGGAGAGAGGAGAGGCGGGGGAGGAAGGAAAGGAGGAAGAGGAGGACTTTTCAAATGAAAAACAAACGAGAGCCCCGAGGGGAGGGGGCGGCGCGGGGCTCAGGGGCGTGGTCCCGGCTCGCCCGGACCCTCCCCCGGGGCGAGAGGCCGCGCGGGCCTCGGACCCCGCCCCCCGCGCTTGGCCCTCAGTCGGTTGTGCGGGAGGTGAGGGGCGCCACCGATGTGGGCGTCCAAATGAGAAGGATGGAGAGGGGGACACGAAGAGAAAAGTTGTCAGAGCTCTAGTGTGAGGAGGAGAGAGAGGTAAGGGCCTGTCGACGTTTGCCTCTAATCAGGGAGGCAGGTTCCACAGCCTGTGACAGAGATTACTGTGCGCGGAAAGGAGGAGAAAAAACCACCGTTTCGCAAGAGCCTGGTTAATTTGCATCTGCTCCCACCCCTCAGACCCTTGGCTTGGAGAATTGGCCTTGGCAATGCAATGCTCCTGGAAACACTCAGGCGCGGGCCCAGGCATTCTGTTTGCTTTTCCACAGGGCTGGAGGAGGCCGATTTGATGTTGGAGGGAGGGAGTCCAGGAAAAAGAGAAGGGGAGAAGTGTTGCCTAGTTTTTTGACCTTGGTAGAAAACTGTCATTTGTTAATACCATTGTTGAGCACAAATGCTTTTTTTTCAAACTCCTGGGGTTCAGCTAGAGTGTTCCATGGGGAGAAGCACAGACCACTGACTGGAGCTGGGGGAGTCTAAAAAGGCCCCTGACGTTATAAAAAAAAAAAAAAAAAAGTCGGAGCTGGGCAGAAATAAATTAGATGAAGCTCTGAAGAGTACTTGGCAGTGCTCCACTATGGGAGAAGTTTGGATAGGGGAAGGCATATGGGAATGGAGTTCTGGAATTTTCCATTTTTCTTTGTATGTATGCTATTGTTAGTATGCATGTAAGAATAGGTTTTAAAAATTCATATTGTATTTCTCAGTAATAATTGCATTACATACATACATACAGAAAGTTATATGGAAAGCATAAAACAAGTTGGTGCCAAAACTGCAGCAAAATAATACTCTTTATTAGCTTTGTTCTGAATTCATGAGTGATCAAGAGATTGGGTTTATGAATGCAAACATTCACAATGGCCACATGAAAGATGGCAAAAAATTCAAAAGCAAAACATGTCTTGTGAAACATACTGCTTTGAGGGGGACGGGAAAAGACATTAATGACAGTGCCTCTTGTGCCCAAATCAGTTTTGAGGGGAATAAAAATGATTCAAACCCATGTCTTTCTGAGACTCCTGATCTGAAGACATTTCTACTTGAATAATTCAAGGGATGACAAACTCATTATTTCTTTGTACTAGTCCTATTTTAGTTGCTCTGCTTCTTAGCTACATCTCTTTGTATTTTGTTTTTACTGGGTGTGCTTACATTACCACAGTCTGCTTAGAGTTAATACTATATTTCTTCATATAAAATGAAAAGATTTGCAACAGAACTTTTTGGTTCCTTAGTACTATGCGCCATTGCTCTCATGATTTACATGCACACAAATTATAAACTACGTAGTAAAATGCTGTTTTGATAAAGCAGTTGGTTGTCTTTTACAGATATTAAGAAGAAAAAAGGTAACTTTTATATTTACCCCCATATACGTAATTGTTGCTCTTCATTTTTTCTTGTAGATACCTATCTCACTTCACTTCAGGCTGGAGAATTTCCTTTAGTATTTCTTGTAGTCCAGAACAGCTACAGATAAATTCTCTTAGTTTTTTAAATCTAAAAATATTTTTATTTTATATGCATTTTAATGGTAACTTCACTGGATATAGAATTTTGGGTGCACAGATTTTTTTTTTTCTTTCCCTATAGTTTTAACTTCTATTTTTATCTGATGGGATTCATATTATTGATTTTGAGATAAAATTTTTTAGCTTTGGTTTTCTGCGGTTAGTTTATGATGTGTGGTTTTCTTTGTATTTCTCCTACTTAGAGTCCTCTGAGTGTCATAGATATGTATGTTGATCATAGTAAACTTTCAACCACTATTTTTAAATTACTTCCCTAGCCCATTCTTGCTCTTTCCTTTCCTTCTGTGAATCCAGTTAAATGTTTGTTAGACTACTTAATGTTGCCTCATAGATCACCAAGACTTTGCTTACTTTTTTCTAATTTTTTTCTCTTTAAGTTGAATAATTTCTGTGGATTGCTCTTCATAATATACTGGCCTGATTTCAATCTGCTGTTAGACCCATTACCAATATTACACTTGCAACTCTAGTATTTCTGTTTGGTTCTTTTTCACAGCTTCTGTTTACCTGTTGAGATTGCATACCTGTTCATTCATGTTGACCATCATTTTCTTTACATTATTAATCATATGTATAATACCTGCTTACTACCCTATTCCAATATGTGATTCACCTTGGGATCTGTTTCTGTAGGTTCTTTTGTTTTGTTTTGTTTTGACAGAGCACAGACATCCACAATTTTGTTTCTTAGGATATATATTAATTTTGTATTGTGTATAAGATGTTAAGGATAATATATTTCTGAGTTTCTGATTTTTGTCTTCTTCCTCTGACAAGAATTAATCATTCTCTGACATGTAATTAAAGGCAAATCATCTTTAACTTCTGGAGCCTTTGGTTTATACTTTAAGACCAGTCTGTCAAATGCCTGAAGGTTTTACCAAGCCCTTCTATCCTTGGCAGTACTCATATTCCAAATTCTATTTCCTTGCCGTGAACAGCAACTGAAATCTCTGTGTAGTCCTTTCAGCTGCTAGTTTCTGCTGGCATCACTGGAGTTTCTCCAGCCCATGCGTAGCTCAATGGTCAGTCAAGGATTTTAGGGCTTTTATAGGCAGGTATTAATGTTCTCCTCTCTGTGTTACCTACTCTCTCTTCTTACCCTCAATATGCTGCCTGAAATCTCTTCACTGACATCACAAATCAGTAAAACTAAAGCATTCTACTTGAATTCTAGCTGGTCTGCACCTAGGACTGGGGAATGTCCACAGGGAAAAGGCTGTATAAACATGCATCTCACTAAGTTACTGTAATTCTCTTCTGTTGCTGGTCAAATCCCCTAGTTTTGGTCAGCTTTTGACATCTCTCCAATATCTTCAAATAGTTGTGAGGGTTTTTTTTTTTTTTCAGGTTTATTATTCTTATCAATGGAAGAGTTATCCCAGTACAAGCTAACTTATCATTATTGAAACTTTAACTCTCACAAACTCAACATTTTTAAGCAGTTCATTACTAGATAAACCAAACTGTTAGAAAGCTCTTTTTATTAAACAAAATCTATAATCTTTGTTTTTTCTTGAGTCTCTAGTTTGTTCCAAAAAAGAATATATTTCTAACTTTAATAACTTTTAAGTTTTCATAAGTTGCTATCCACTTTTCCTTAAATATTTTCTTCCTGAGATTGAACACCTTCTTTCTATTTGTCATGATTACAGATTCCCTACATTGAGATAACTTTCCTTAGAGTTATTAATTGCTTTCTAATAGTTGGTCTGATACTTATGTAACACAATGAATTATCAATAGGGCTTTATTAATGAGCCCAGTTACATTAGCTTTATCAGTATATTAACCATTGCTAGTATATTTGTGGTGAGTAAACCCCAACATTAGTTACTCTGCAGTTAGTCTGTCTTTTCATGGATACTAGAGAAATTTTATTTATTAGTATTTTGTAGATCACCTCAGTTCTTTGGTAAGGTCTGTATATAAGAGATAAGGGAAATGGAGCCCAAAGAATTTTAACAAAAAAGTCAACAAAGATAACAAGAAATGAGAGTATGCAGAAGCTGGGGGTGGAGGGAGACGAGTATGGGAGAGCAGCTCTTCCCAGCAACTCGAGTAATAGCTTCGTGGTTTTGCCAGCAAACAATATAAGGTGAACTGCCCAGTTTTCAACAATAACCCTGGCTACTTGCAAAATTTTTGGAGTCAAAGTATTCCATGGCTCTCACAGTCTTCATATAACATTGACCCAGAAAATAAACTTTTCTTCTAACTACTCAGTGTATTTTCAACAATGGGAAGTATTTCTATTTGCGTGCAGCATTAGATATGAACAGGACGCCAGCAACAGTATGTTTCAGGGTAAAGTTCCTCATTGTCAGCTTTCTTCTTATGGACAGACTTGACATAAATGTTGTGTTTCAAACTAATTTCTCTGGCACATTAACCAGGAAATGTCAGTAAAAACAGAAATCCTTGTAATGAAATTGTTCCTCTCAAGACCACATGTAATGGAAGTTTTGGGAATCTTACCAGCTCACTTAGGGCTAATTTAGGGAGGTCTCACCCAGAAACTCATTAAAAAAAAAAAAGAAGAAGAATTTATTTATTTATTTGAGAGAGAGAAAAAGAGAGCAAGAACAAAAGTGGAGAGGGAGAAGCAGACTCCTCACTGAGCAGGAAACAGGGAGCCTGTGCAGCGCTCTGTCCCAGGACCCTGAGCTTAACCAAGTGAGCCACCCAGGTGCCCCATCATTTAATGACAATTTAAGAACACAATCTGGTTAGCCATTTATAGGTGATATCATCAAACCAACTCTTTAAAGCTATAGATATAGTGTCTGTATAGGCAACTGACTTTTTATTTTAGAAACAAACTCATATTTTGCTTATATAATTTCATCTCCTTCATTAAACCCATTTGGTTCCTCAGCCTTATGACTAAGATTAGATGTAGCCTATCAAGGTTAATTTGAATTTGTATTCTGTTAACCTATCATGTTAGATTTTTCTTAGATTTTGTCATTAAAATTTGACTTTTTATGTTTGCTCTTTTATGTCTACATTCATATCATTGATACAAATGCTGAGATAAAGAATCTGGTAGTCATTACTAGAAGCTAATCTCAGGAATGCAGAAATTCAGTATTAATTACTGAATTCTATAATTGTTCAATCAGCTAAAAATCCACTTGGACTGTCCTGTTATGTAATCACTTTTTTTTCCTTGCCCAAAGCAATTAAAATGAAAATTTCTGCTACATGTATTTAAAAACAATGTTGATCATGGTGTTCTCATGATCTCTTTATAGTAATGAGCAGGAAAGGGAAATGTGTCCATTTTATGAGTTTTGACATTTGAGAACACAAAATGGTTAATGTGGTTCACCACTCCTTTTGCTAAGTGCTTGCATACCACTATTAAAAAAAAGTACTATAAATCTGCCTGAAATTGACATTGCAGTATATTGTGGGTTGAATTAAGTACCCTAAAAGATCACCCACTACCCTCACCCTTGGTACCTGTGCATGTGATTGGTCTTATTTGGACACAGGGCCTTTACAGATGTAATTAAATTAGAATGAAACCATATTAAATTGGGGTGTTCCTAATCCAATGACTAGTGTCTTATAAGAACAGGGAAATTGGAACACAGAGGCAGACAAAGGGAAGTACCATGTGACAATGCAGGCAGAGATTTGAATGAGGTATGTATAAAGCCAAGGAGCACCAAAGATTACTAACAACTACCAGAAGGTAGGAGAGCAGCATAGAAATGATTCTTCCTGAGTCCTCAAGAACGAATCAACCTTAATCACATCTTTTCTTCAGATTTCTAGCCCCCAGAACTGTGACAGAATAGAATTCTGTTATCTAATGTGATCTAGCTGGTGGTAATTTGTTAAAGCAACCATAGAAAATTAAAATAGAATATGTGAGTGTGCGTGTGCGCGCGTGCGCGTGTGATTTCTACAAGTCAATTTTTTTTCTTTTTTTTTTTCCCCCTGGAAAATTGGATTTCCAGAATTGGAAGAGTTTGCCATTAACTAGTTTTCTGGGTCTTCACATATTCTATGATGTTGAAAATATAATTGACAGTGGTTTCAAACGTACATTTTCATGTTATTTTGTGCCCATGGATGGAGTTTATATTATTTTAAAAGCTTAAATTCATTTATACCATTTGAATCAAATTGCCTTTGATACACAAAGTAGAAAGTGAGTTCTATCTCCAAGAATATGGCAATAAAAAATTGAAAAGAGTAACTGAGTGTTTGGGGACACACAGAACCCTAATCAAAATGATTTCAATATCATCTCAAGGAGGTGCAAATAGGTATGGTTGATCAAGAGGAAAAAAGAGAACATGATTCTTTCTGAGGTAAAATTATACTAAAAAACATGGGGTGATTCTTTGCTAAAAAGATATCTTTGCTAAAAAGATATCTTTGCTAAAATGATGTGTATATATGGACATATGTATATACACCATACATAGATGTATGCATATACTAGATATGCTCATGTATGATTTATGAGCATGAAGAAAAAATAGAAGAACAACACACTGTTATAAACTTGGGCTCTCTGAGAATGTGGAGTTGTGGAAAGATGGAAGGAATGAGAAAACTGTGGCTTAGAAACGATAAAGTAACTGGCCCAGCAGGCAATGGGATTGAGACCTGAATCAAAACCTATTTTGAGGGCGCCTGGGTGGCTCAGTTGGTTAAGCAACTGCCTTAGGCTTGGGTCACGATCCTGGGGTCCCAGGATCAAGTCCCACATCGGGCTCCCTGCTTGGCAGGGAGTCTGCTTCTCCTGCTGACCTTTCTCCTCTCATGCTCTCTCACATTCTCTCTCTCTCAAGTAAATAAATAAAATCTTAAAAAAAAAATCTGTCTTGAATCTTAAGACTATTGTCATAAGCTTTGTTCTAAATGTTATGACATTCACTTCAATGTAGAAAGGAACATTGGAATAATCTTTTTTAAAAAAAGTGTGTTCTGTTCTTGAAATCTAATTTTATTAAATTTTGTTATTTTACCTTTCATAGAACATATTAAATAAATTTTTCTGTCCATTCATATAGGTATATTTAGAACTTACTCTTTTTTAATCTAACGCTTCTTTTAAATGTTAGGTCCACTTCAGACTGATTCTTATGTATATGTGTGTCTATGAAAGGTATAAATATATTTTTTAATGAAAGTATATTTCTTAGATACTATCAACTAGGTCATGTGATCATCATATATCTGTGCATGTTTGCAAAATTCCAAAATGCCCAAAGCACTTCAATAAAAATTTAAAGTATTAGGAAACTTTAGAGGTCAGCACTCCCAAAAGCAAAAAGGAGAAAAGGACATACTTCTTAAACTCAGAAAAATATTTAACTATATGTGGATGACAAGGATATTTCAAATTCAATTTTTTACACATGGCGGTCCCAAATGCCACAATTTCACAATTATTATGACATAAGGCTTTCAAACTCAATGAAATGAGTGTTTATGTTGTGACTAAAGACCAAAGAATTGGCCTTTGTCCTTAAATATAGACAAGTAATTCATTAACTTATTAAGAGAGCATCTTTTTGTAAAGTATTTATATGCAAGGTGAATTATTTACTGATTTAAAAGTTTTTGGCTGAATCAGAGCTACTGATATTTTATAAATATATTCAGAAAGGTGAATTCTTAGGGTAAGCTGCATACCTCTTTTGAAAAATAAGACTTTTTTTTTTTTTTAAAGAGCAGTTTTGGGTTTATAACAAGATTGAGAGGGAGGTATAGATATTCCTTGTATTTTCTCTGAAGCCACACATGCTTAGGTTTCCCACTTTCAATATCACTCACCAGAATGATTTTACATTTTTTTTTTTTTAACCAAGGATAAACCTACACTTGCACATTATAATGTCCCAAATTCATGGTTTACTTTAGGGTCACTCTTGGTGTACACTGTTGAGTTTGGATAAATATATATTGACATGTGTCTATCATTATGATATATTTTTACTGCTCTAAGAATCCTCTCTACCGTGCTTACTCTTATCCTCCTTTGCCCCCTACCCTGTCCAGGCAATGACTCATGTTTTTACTGTCCCCATAGTTTTGCCTTTTCTAGAATGTTAGAGTTAAAATCATGTAGTATGTCGCTTTTTCAGATTGGCTTCTTTCACTTACTAGTAGGCATTTAGGATTCCTCCATGTCTTTTTATGGCTTGACAACTCTTTTCATCATCGAATAATTTCATTGTCTCCATACATCACAGTTTGTTTATTTACCTACTGAAGGGCATCTTGGTTGCTTCCAAGTTTTGGCAGTTCTGAATAAAACTGCTATTAACATCCAGGTGCAGTTTGTTGTAAGAACATAATTTTTTGACTCTTTTGTGTAAATACCAAGGAGCCCATGTACTGGGTTCTAAGACTATGTCTAGTTTCATAAGAAACCAACAAACTGTCTTCCAAATTGTCTGTACTTGTTTCCATTCCCATCAACAATGTATGACAGTTCTTGTTGCTCTTCATCTTTGCCAAGAATTTGTTGTTTGTTTTAAAAAAAAGGGGGAGGGTGCACCTGGGTGGCTCAATGGGTTAAAGCCTCTGCCTTCGGCTCAGGTCATGATCTCGGGGTCCTGGGATTGAGCCCCGCATCGGGCCCTCTGCTTAGAGGGGAGCCTGCTTCCCTTCCTCTCTCTCTGCCTGCTTCTCTGCCTACTTGTGATCTCTGTCTGTCAAATAAATAGATAAAATCTTAAAAAAAAAAAATTGTTGTTTGTGTCCTGGGTTCTGGCCATTCCAGAATGTGGTGGTATCTTATTGTTTTAATTTGTATTTCTCTGATGGCGTATAATGTGGAACATCTTTTCATGTGCTTATTTGCCATCTGTCTCTTTTTCAGGTGAGGTGTCTGTTAAGGTCTTTGGCCCATTTTAAAATTCGGTTATTTTTTGTATTGTTGTTTTAAGAGTTCTTTGTATACTTTACATAACAATTCTTTATCAAATGTCTTTTTCAAGTATTTTCTCCCCATCTTTTGCTTGCCTTCTCATTCTCTTGACAATGTCTTTCACAGAGCAGAAGTTTTTAATTGAAGGAAACTTGGCTTATCAATGATTTCTTTATGGAATGTTTTTGATCTTGTATCTAGAAGGACATCACCATACCCTAAGTCATGTAGGTTTCTCCCTAGGTTTTATTCAAGGAGTTTTATGTTCTTTTCCATTTACAGTTAGGTCTGTGATTCCTGCTTAACATAAAACAAATTATCAGCATTGAAATCCTCACAGTGATATTATATCCTGCAGATTTCTTTTGTGATTATGGTCTATGGTGTGAATATGTGATGTTTTAAATTTGATACATATTTCAACCAGCTGTATTCTGAAATGTTATCATGGTTATACATAGCCATGCACATGATACAACTATAAGAGATGCCATAATTTCAACTGGCTTTGCAGAGTGTTTTGCAAGAAGGTAGAATCTAGAACCAGAAAACTAAAAACGTTGCATAAGTTTTGAAGTCAAATTTATACAGTGAAGAAAATAAGCCCATATTTGTACATAATTTGGAAAGCTAATAAATTCAGCCTTTAGCACTCTAATGAAACAAAAGAAGCACACATCAAATTGTTACTGTGTTATCATTTCATTCAACAGATATCTATCCTGAACAATCTGTATGGGTTCCTTGGGAATCAAGGTAAGGGACAAATAGTGGAATAATGCTTCCATTGAAAGCATAAATTTAAGCAAAACTTAAATTTAAAAAAGAAACATTTTTTGAATGTTTAAAGGATTTTATTTATATTTATTTGACAGAGAGAGAGAGATCACAAGTAGGCAGAGAGGCAGGCAGAGAGAGCGAGGGAAGCAGGCTCGCTTCCCCGCTGAGCAGAGAGCCAGATGCGGGGCTCGATCCCAGAATCCCGAGATCATGACCTGAGCCGAAGGCAGAGACTTACCCTCTGAGCCACCCAGGCATTCCCATTTTTTTTTTTTAAGATTTTATTTATTTATTTGACAGAGATCACAAGTAGGCAGAGAGGCAGGCAGAGAGAGGGAGAGAGGAGGGAGCAGCTCCCCGCTGGGCAGAGAGCCCTAAGCGGGGCTGGATCCCAGGACCACAGGATCACGACCTGAGCAGAGGGCAGAGGCTTCCACCCAGGTGCCCCGGCACCCCCATTTTATGAATGTTTAAAAAAAAAAAAAGGAATAACAAAACTGATTCAGAAACGTGATCTCTGCCTTACACTTAGAAAAGCACGGGCAAAAGAGACTCTGGGTTGGGTACAGGTGATAGAAATTTGCTTTGTGATCCCAATAATGCAATCATTACTGCCTGCTTCCTAACTAGCCACCACTTGCTCCCACCACACCTCTGTATTGTGGGATGCTATTCACTCTCATTATCAGTTCCTAGTTTCACATGTCTTCCATATTAATACTTTTTCACCTCTCTACAAAGCTTCAGGGATTAGGTAAATATACCATATCTACAAATAAAAAAAAAGAGAAATCCTTGACCTGTAAAAGAAAAAAAATTAAAGAATTGAGATTACTGTTATCTTTCATTCTCTAACAGTACCTCAATACACTTTCTGGTAGAGAAGGGCAGAAGAAGGGCAGGGAACTGAGAAGCAATGTGAAGCAAGGTAGCCTAAATAATGTTTGTCCAGGAGTATATAGTTGTAAAGTGTCTACACGACCCATGTTTCAATATAAATGAAAATCTACAATACAATTTGAAGAAGCAAGTCTCACTAAGTTAGTACATTGATGTGTTCATTGGATTGCATATGAAAAACTTTGGAAAGAGTAGTCTGTTATATTACGGTGGAGTGGAGATAATACATGCATGTTAGGCCAAAGAATTAAGATTTTTTTAATGCATGAGAAGTAGATCGAACAACGCCACAGAAGGAGGAACACTATAGCTTCACAAATGTAGGGCCAAAAGATTTCGTGACTTTCAGTTTAATTCGTACAGAGTGTACCTGTCAGATGTACCAGAAGATGAAAACAAGTGCAGAAGTTTTAGTGGAAAGAATATGCAGCTGGGCTGCAGAACATCTGTGCTGATTCTTTCATTAATTTGGAAGAAGTCTGAGCAGAGCCAAGTGTAGTGCTTGACACATAAATAGCACTAAATTATTTGCAGAACAAAGGAATGAATCCAAGTAAGGAAGTAAGGAGGGTCACCCATTGCTAAAATGTCTGAGTTTCTTGCTTGGGAAGAGTTTATGAAATAAGCAACCAAGTTGTATTAATTCAAACTGTAAATTATTCAAGCTAAAAAGAACAGAATCTGAATTGCATCAGTTGAAAATGTTTTTTTCCTGCTTTAAATTTCATTTACTATCTTGACAATACATTTTTAAAAATTACCACAAATTACATTATTATAGTTTGGGGGGGGCACCAAAAAAAAGGGATACAGGTATATAAGTTTCAGTTTGATCTATGACAAGCCATTAAATCTTTGTTCTTGTTATTAACATGTTAATGTCAACCCTCCTATATCAAAGAATCTTTCGATGATTTAAAGAGATAAGAGTGCAAGTCCATCAGTACAGTTTCTTTACTTCTGAATCTCCAAGAATCAGTACAGTCCCAGCACAGTAGCCAGTTAATAAGTACTTGCTGAACATTTCACAGTTTAATAGCAATTCAAATGAGACTTTCTAGCAACACTGAGAAGAACACTTCTCTTTTGGATCTTCCTAGCTTGCTGGTTTGATTAATTCTTTGTTTTACTTTTTCAGATTCCCTGGCCATCATTTCTGAACTGATAGGATAAAACATGTCTGCCAAATTTGCAAAACAGTATTTCCTCCCAGTGGGACAGGACATTAAAACATTCCTTGCTATATACTTTGGATATGTTCCTCTCCTAGGCTGTTTGGAAACAGTGTATCTGTCCACCTATAAGAAAATGAAAGAATTCTCTACCTTTTTATCAAAGAGTTCTCTATCTCCTAGGAAACAAAAACAAAAATGAAAAGTTTGCAGATAACCATAAATTTTTGACTCATTGAGTAGTACCAAGAGAAATTTCAGCCAATGGAAAGTAGGACACAGTGAAGAGAGAGGTAAGAGAAAATGAGATTAATTCTGAGGTATGAATAATTAGGATGTGTCAATTAAACACAATGATAGAACAACTAAAAGGCAGTTATGCTAAAAGAACATCTTGGTAAAAGAAGGAAAATTTGTTATGATCCCACTTGTTGAATTCTAAAAAAAATCTTAAGAACTTAGTGAACAAATTTTGATTGCTCTATTTTAGGGCAGATCCAGAGAATGGAATATCCTGTACAAAAACAACTGACCAAACAAATATGACGTACAAAAACAGTGTTTCAGGCAGGGAACCACTAACCGCGATCTAAACCACTCTGATGTCTAGGGACACAGAACCACTAAACCACTCTGATGTTTAGGAAATGTTGGTAAGTCATGAAGATGGTCAGATACACAGTCACAGCAGGCCTTGAAGGAAGTAAGGTGAGTGGCCTCTGCGTGTGAACACAAGAAAAATGAACACCATCATCCTAGAATGAACACATGGTGATTTTTTTTATTGTTTTCATTAAGGGAAATATTTGTATTCACAATACTTATGTTTACTTTATGACAAAAAATTGCTGGACATTAATAGGCAGAATCTAAATTATGTGAAGACACCCTTTATGAATATAAATCTTTATCTCCCTCAGGGATAGATTAGGAGACATTAAGAACAAAACTAAGTGATGCAAACATTGCTTCTTCTTAATTTGGATGTAGAGAATTAGGTACCAAGTTAAAGAGAAGGGGTTTATAGAAATTAAAAAAGAAAATATGTCCCATATTGGTAAGTACTGAAAAAAAAAAAAGAAAATATGTCCCAATCAGATTGAATCTTCTGGTACATGAAGTGCATATCAAAAATCTAGAACAAAAACCAGAAGAAATATGTAAAAAACTCATCGAAAAGCAATAAAAATTTGGCCTAAGGTCTGAAAGGGGGAAAATAAGGGACCAAAAGAAGTTTTTAAGAAAATCTCACAAGATCAACACTTTGAAGATTTTACTTTTTATATAAAAAAGATAAAAATTTCATTAATTTTGGGTCCACTTTTCTACAGAAAAACTTAACACGTTTCCTACTTAAAAGGTAGGTAGAGATGATGAAACATTTTCATGAACATCTGCAAAAGCTGTTAACACTTAGGGAGTAAACTGTAGGCATTTATCTTTGGATGAAAGAATCTGGGAAATACTGCGGTTCTTACACTTGGTGTTGAAGAGCATGAAGGTGAGACTCCTACTAAACCAATACAATTACATATATTTTGTTTTTAACACTGAAACTGCAGACCTTTACTTTTTTTTTTTTTTGACCTCTCGTCAAAAGAATGACAATTCAGAAATGTGCTATAAATTTCTCTGAAAGCCTACTGACCAAAATGTAACATAACATTAGAATACATTTTAATGAAATATGACACCAATGATGTATTTTAAAATTCTGGCCAAGTGTATTAACTAAGAATTATTTATTGAACAGATACTGGGGTATCTTTCACTCCCCACACTGTACATGCATTTCAGTCTCAGCCAAACCATCTAGAACCATAGTTCTCAAACCTGGCTGCCCCATAGACTAATCTGGCAAGATTAGTAAAAATACCAGTCAGTGTTTGGGCTCTCTTCCCATAAAGACTTTGATTGGATTGTTACGGTGTACAGCACAGAAACTAAGAACAAGTTCTAGCTGTAATATTTTGGGGAAAACAAGTAAACTCTCCATCTCTTGCCTCTCTCTGTTACATTATTTATTTATTTTTTAAATTGAGGGCTGGCCTTCTCTGATTCAGAGTTTACATGACTGGAAATGGTCCTTGAATCAATCATCTGTGATAGAAAGGGTGTCATTTTACGAAAGTATAGGTGCTTTTCCAGTAAGTATAAAGATGCAGAGTATGGTAGGATGACCAACTTTATTTTAAAAAGCCTAAGCTGAATTTTTACTAATAAAGTAATTATGTTTCCTTTAAGTGAAATTCTTTTTAAAAAAGATTTATTTAGGGGCGCCTGGGTGGCTCAGTGTGTTAAAGCCTCTGCCTTAGGCTCAGGTCATAGTCTCAGGGTCCTGGGATCGAGCCCCGCATCAGGCTCTCTGCTTGGCAGGGAGCCTGCCCCCGCCCCCCCGCCTGCCTCTCTGTCTGCTTGTGATCTCTCTCTGTCAAATAAATAAAATGGATAAAATCTTAAAAAAAGATTTATTTTTGTGAGAGAGAGAGAGAGCGTGCACTAGTGCACATGAACAGGGGGAGGGGCTGGGCTCAATGGTAGGATCATGACCTGAGCTGAAGTCAGAGCCTTCACCGACTGAGCCACCCAGGAGCCCCAGTGAAATTCTCTTTATTAGTCTTCATGAATAGACTTGTTTCTTATGCTGTGCAGATACAAACTACACTCAGTGGCAGCCATCCTGTTCGTGGATTTCAGTTTGCTTGTTAGCTTTACCCAGGCAGTGGTGAGAGGGTAGAGGAATGGGGAATTAAGAATGTGAAAATGTTAGGTTATAATGAAGGGACATGAATTTTCTTTTTTTGACTACCTAGTAGATGTAAACACAAAGCTTTTCTAAGGTCTAAGAGTAGATCTGCTAATCTTTAAGTAAGAGTTTTTTCATCTTTGTTATTGTTTGATACTTCTCAGGCTACAACACAATCTCTTTCCACATTCTGTTCTTGAAACTAGTCCTTCCTTTCTTTATAATCCATCATCAGAAGAGCATTCAAGTTTGGATTTTCAGACTCCAGAAACTACAATGTGTCCAGTTAGATAAAAACAATCTGGTTTTCTTTACTACCTTGGGCACTTTAGCCTACACACCTGCTTTCATTGCTCTGCTGATGGGCTTATGGCAATGCAGGGAGGGGGGTTGGCAGTGTCCTTGATACAATCACAGCCTTCCATGAACATTAGAAAAGCACTCATTTTGGTCCGTACCAATCATAGTGGTAGCCATCATGTCACAGGGAGTTAGCACCCCCAACAAGTCCCTACCTGGGAGTTGTTCTTAAAACAACTTGGTTTTGCTATGATGAACAAAATGCACTGGTAAGAAGAACGGCAGCCCTTTGAAGACAACTACAGTGTGCTAAGACCTTAAGGGAGTCTAATTATCCTGACTTGAAGCAACTGTCACAAACTAAGAGCATCACCCCTTCTTCCTTCTCCCCATCTTTGCTTAAGCATTAACTGACTTTGAAGCATTTCTGTTTAAAAAGTCAGCCACTCATCTTACCCCAAATCAGAAAAATTGTTCTCTTCCCCAACTGAGGTTGAAATAAACATCATTACAGTTTACAAAAAAAAAAAAAAATTTACTTCTTTATAAGCAAAATACCAGTTACTATTTTGTACTATTTTGTTTTGTGTATCTGTAATATAATTGCATCTCTTGTCAAAAGTCAGCAATAAAACAGTTGGGCAAAAATCACATGAAGGAATGAAAAGGAATGAATGAAAAGCCTCTCATATTAAGTTTTTAAAAAGCAGTAATAACCACAAGGCCTTTTTTAAAAAAAGGTTTTATTTATTTACTGGAGAGAGAGAGAGAGCACATGTGCACAAGCAGAGGGAGTGGCAGAAGGAAAGAGAGAAGGGGGCTCCCCACTGATCAGGGAGCCCAACCTTGCAGGACTCGATCCCAGGATTCCAGGATCAGAACCTGAGCCAAAGGCAGATGCTTAAACAACTGAGCCACCCAGGTGCCCCCACACAGGTCTTCACAAACTCCTTTTGTATACTTTATCTTCAATATTTATCAAGCTCGATATATATATGAGAAAACAAATTGAGAGGTAAAAAAGTAAATTTATGAGTTTATTGTATGTCATTGAATGAGTTCATGAATGTTGTTGTAGGGATTCAGTCCAAATACTCTGACTTCAAGTCCAATGCCCTTTTTACTATATCATGTGACATCCATTTAGAAACAAACAAACAAAACCCAATTAGTAAGCCACCAACATTTATGCAAAATAAGCAAAAATCTAAATGATTCGATAGACTCTGTGCTCAGTATGATTCAGTCATCTCAAGTAGGTGGATGGGAATTTAATCTACATTAGCAGATGTCCAGTGTCCAAACAAGGAAGGTCACACAGAGTTTTACCGTCCTCTGCAATGCCGGGAACACATCTGAAATATCATGTACTGCTTGGGGCCTCGTGTCAAATTTAGAGTTGCAGAACTGAAGGTATCTTAAAGAAGAGTGAGAGTTCACCTGGTTATAGCTTCATTTGAAAAGCAACTAAAACTGGAAAGATTTAGTCCAGAAAAATAAGGATTTAGGAAAAGGGAAGCGTGGGCTGGTTGTTTTGAAGTATTTGAACGATGTAGAAGTAATTTTGCATCTCAGTGTGTTAGAGCTAAAAACAAGGAATAGAATTTTCAGAGGGGGACAAACGATTTTCATTTAATGTATCACTTTCTAGTCATTACAGCTCTCCAGAAGCTTGAACACTTTACAAAGGGAACCTGGGCAGCACATTGTACAGAAGATTCCAGACTGCATGGCTCCTACCCAGCCCCAAGCAGTTTAACCCAAGAAGGAAAGACTAGAGAGGTTCACTTTTTAGTGCAAGAGAGCATACCCAACACTTTGACCATGGGAAGTGTTTGTCTACAAATACTTATAATGATGATTATATAAGATGACAGTATATTACACCAATCATGTTTTTTCACATTTGAGAAGCTGAGTACAGCATGTTTACTCTCTTGCTCTTTATCATTTTTTTCCCCCCAAAATAATACCCTTCCAGGTTCAGGAGACAGACTGAAAAGCAGAGGCTCAGTTAATGCGCTCAATTTAGAACTGCATCTCCAAGACGGAGTGCCCTTGAGCTACATGTGTAATTCTTGGCCTGTGGCATCCTGGCAGAGATTAGAGCAGACAGCTGTGCGTGCACCCTGCTCTCTGTTGAAAGCTGTGTGACGCTCGCTGAAACAAGTCCTGAACTGCTCTGCTTCCCTGTCTCAACAGGTTAAGTGGAACTGAGGATTTTGTAATACAGCTTTAGGTCTTTGCAAATGCTGTGTGTCCTTTAAGTTAGATTGGCTTTATAAATAGGGACATATCAGTAATGCTTCCCACACTGGCTTGTTTGGAGGACTGAGGTAATCATATGCATAAAGGATTTAGCATAATCTATAACAAATAATAGGAGCTGAAAAGATATTAGTTGTTTTAATTATATTCATACTTGTTGTTTCAAGCAAGAATGATTCCACAGTCGTAGATAGTTCCGTGGAGAATCCAACTACAGTCCTGTTGTACGGCTCAGACTTTCTATCTGTTGCTTACCATAAAGTATGGTTTGGTGAACAATATCATCTGTTACACAAAAGTCATTGTGAGAAATCAAATAAATACTTATAATAAATGGTATGTATTGGGATACAGATATAACTTCACGTTAACTTGTGACTTTTTAAATTTTATTATTTTCCTTAAAATATGGGAAGATGAGAATGAAGAGGCAATGTGAAATTGGACCAAGATGAATCTAGTTTTGGATTCTGAAGCAGGAGACTCTGGGAGGGTGATGACTGGCAAAGAGCTCTCTTTCCTCTACCACCAAATCCTCTGGGTCTATTCCTTCTGAGTCCAGTGGATGCTAATGTCTGGGGGAGTCTGTGTGCCAGTGAGGCACTGTGTTCCATGGTGGCCACGGTGTGGACAGCTAATGCACAATCATAACTCTTGCACTGCATGAGTCCCTGAAGCCAGGGTTCATATAGTAAAGCCAAGAAGAAACTGATCATGCACAGATCCCTCCTGCTTCGTGTGGAGGAAAATAGGAAGGGAATGGGTCATCAAGAGGTTTGCTTGAGGTGCTTCAGTAAAGAGAGGTTGACCTGCTTGCTTTTATTCTAGCAGTCTTCTCAAAGCAGAAGCCATAGACCTCACGTGACCCGTATGATCCAGCAACTCTGTTCTCATCTCCCGTTCCTCTCTCTCACTTGCTTTCACTCCAGTCACACTAGCCTCTTTCTGACCTTTAAATATCAGAGTCACACTCCTGCTCCAGGATCTTTGCAATTATTATACCCTCTGTCTTTCTCCAATACTATTCAATATACTTATTTTAAATTATTGTATTTATGAACGCATTTATTAAATTTATTTTCTGCCTCTCCCAAGCCATATTATCTTTATCAGTCCTAGGGAAGGAAGGAGTTAAAAAAAATGAAATTCTACGCACAATAGAGACAACTTTGGGAATTTAAGGATAAATTTAACAAGAAATGGATGGAGCCTTCATGAAGAAGATTGAATCTTCTTCAGTGACTTCGCACTGAAGTTGTAATTTCAGTGGTTGTTGTAAAATAAAGGACATGAGTAAACAATGCTTCGGAGTGGAAGGACTCAAGATTTTAAAAATCAATACATTCACGATTCAGACATTAATTAAATACAAGAGTCCTAAATTTGAAAAAAAAAAAAACAGGCTAAAATGATCTTCAATTATATGAGAAAAAAACTAAATGTTCAAGAATAGCCAGGGAACATGTTGGATATGTCATTTAATAGTTTATAGCTATAAGCTATTGAATATCTTTTTACATGACTCAATGAAAAATGATTTTGTAGACCATGTCTCTTAGTTTTCAGAATCAAAGTTCTTTGTGCAACTCACTCGTATGTACTCATAAAGATATGACAACTATTAAAAGTTTGTTAATCTATTTTCTACTCTGCTGCTGTTCAGTCTTCATAATATGTTTCTTCCTATCATAATTATACTGTGATGAGTTTTAAACCTGGGGGACATAAGACTACCAAAAATGGACTTGTTTATAGCCGCTAAAAATAAATAATACAAAATAATAGAGCATTTAAAAATGTCTGGTTACTTCCAGTGAATATGTAGAACTTGTTTGCTTTCAATGTTTGTATATATATTTCTGTTTAAGTGTATGTTATCTGTGGATTTAATGCCTTCCAATATTACAAGAGAGAAACTGTCCATTCCCATTCCAACCCACTGAACTTAGATTTTTTTTTTTTTTATTTTCTATGTCTCCAGTCCATTGATTCTTGTTAGGCTCATAATGGAAATATTTTCAATGTTTTTCTGATTGTGAAAATGATCCACATATATTATAAAGATAGAAACAACAGAGAAGAGAGGGAACTGGTCTGGCACATGAAAACACACACTTAAAAAACACATACAAATGAAGGACAGGGGAGCAATTCAAGTCATTCTTAATTTCAAGGATGTATTTACTACACACAAAACAAACAAGTCCAGGCTGGAAATATGTGAAATTCAGATGTGACAGCCTGGTCTGGCTGCATTTCAATTAACCAACCTGTGCCGATATACTGTGTCAACGTCTGGACTCCAGGCCTATACATATTTCCTTTTTGGAACATGCACCAGATACCATCTATCTTCCTTTTCCCTCCTTTCTCTTCTGTCTGCTCCCATCCTTTTGAAATGACCACGCTGGTATCTTTAACTTCTTTATTTTTATTTCTGCTTAGCCACAGTTTGGGCATATCCCCTTGATCCAAAAAAAGTAATCTCTTTTTTCCATTTCTCCCATACACCATGGAGAGTCTTCTCTCCTCAACGGAAAAGCATTTCTATCTTATTTTCCACTTATTTCTCAACTGCTTGCAATCTGGCTTACTTTCTTAATTCTCCATGGAAATGATTCTGGCACAGTTCACTAATGACCTCTGATTTCCAAATTCAATGGAAACAATTAAGTCTTTATTTACTGACCTTTCATGGCTCTCTGCTCCCTGACATCACACCCTCCTGGTTCTCATACTTCTGCAGTTCTTTACCTCTTTCACAACTTTTTTTCCCACATAACCCCTAAATGTCCATGTTACTGGATATGTTACTAGGATATGTTACTGGACAAATCCTTATTGATAATCTCACTTTTTAATTGTTTTCGATGACTACCCATGTATTGAAATTCCCAAACCTCTTGATCCCACAGAGAATTCTGTCCTCAGCTATGGATTCGCATATCCTGTTGCTTCCTGAACATATCCATCTGGGCCTGAAAATGGTATCTCAAACTCAACAGCTTCAAAATAAAATCAATATTACTCCAGGCATGTTTTTTGTACATTCCCTTTTTTGACTGGTGGTACTATAATGCACTTAGCGAAAAATCAGTTTTCCTTGAAACATCTTTATCTTCCATGAACTCACTTTTTTTTTTTTTAGATTTTATTTACTTACTTACTTATTTATTTATTTAAATTTATTTCAAGAGAGCAAGTGAGGGGAGGGGCAGAGGGATAGAGAATGTCCAGCAGACTCCATGCTGAGCATGGAGCCTGATGTGGAGCTCAATCCCATGACCCTGAGGTCATGACCTAAGCCAAAATCCGGAGTTGAATGCTCAACTGACTGAGCCACCTGGGTACCCCCACTAACTCATTTCTTTTTTTTTTTCAAAGATTTTATTTATTTATTTGACAGACAGCGATCACAAGTAGGCAGAGAGGCAGGCAGAGAGTGAGGGGGAAGCAGGCTCTCTGCTGAGCAGAGAGCCCGATGCGGCGCTCAATCCTAGAACCCTGGGATCATGGCCGGAGCGGAAGGCAGAGACTTTAACCCACTGAGCCACCCAGGCACCCCCACTAACTCATTTCTCAGCAGTTGCTCTATGTGTGTAGACCTTGCCTTTCAAGTGACTTTTTTCTTTTTCCTCTTTAATGCCACAAAGGTATTCAAACTATCTCCACTGTATACATAGTCCTAATTATATAAAATACATTTCAAACCACATTAGTCCCCTGTTTAAATCCTTCAGTGCCTCACTCATACATCCAGAATAATGGCCAACCTCCTCTTAGAAGGCCTCTGTCATCCCTTCTCCCATCACTTTCACTGCTGTGTTCATCAGAACCCATTGCTAGCAAACTCCTCATATACTGTGCTATTTGTCATTCCTCTTCCTCTTTTCACATCATCTCCTTTTTCTGGCTCTTCTTCTACTCATCCATCTTCTATTTCTTTTGTTGGCCTCGGTAACTCCCATATAAGACTTGGTTCAGGCCTTATTCCAAAAGCCTTTCTAACCCTTCTCTTTGCTAGTCTTCCTTCATCTCATTGGTTTAAATACTTTTTACGGATTCTCCAGTGCCTCTCCTTATCATCCTCCTCCAAACAGTATGTACAATTAGGTTTGTAGGCTCACAGGCAGACTGTGTCCAAATTGGTATCCATAGAATCCTCGTTCTCAGCACGGTGGCTGGCACATGGTTGGATTCAATGCATATCTTGAATGGACAAATGCTGGTATCTTTTACTAGATTTCTTGAATGGAAAGTAGCATAGGCATTGTGGTCAAGGACATACTGTTCCATTTTTCTGATTTTCACCTCTTTTCAATTATATTAAGATCCAAGAACATTTGAAAATGTTCTGAGAACAGATTAACGATACACTGAAAACAAATTAACAATACACTGAAGACATATTTGTTAAGTTAAATGTTTGTATGTCTGCTAGTATGGTAATTTTTTCCTCCATTACTTTGGTACAAATCCAAAAAAGAAGTTAAAACCATTGTTTTATTTAACCATATTTACACATTCCTGTTCCTTTACCTTGCAGAGATTTTCAACAAACTTAGAATGTTCTTGGACATACAACTATGATACAATCTACCACAAAATTAGCTATGAGCTGGACATGGTCTAGTAATATCCACTACATGTTTATTTTATATTTTAATATATATCTGTGCTCTGCTAGACCTGAGCCAAGTCCTTAATAATTTGCTTAAATGATTGCCTTGAGTTAACTGAGTCATGACTGAACTTCATACTGGTAAGGAAAAAAAAATCAGAATGTATTGTCAACTACATCTCACATGTCTTTAAAAACAGCTGTAGAACAAAACCATTTTAGATGATTTAAAGAAAGCACTCCATGTGAATCTTATCATTAACTTCAGAAAAATACTTTTTTTTGGAATATGTCTTTGATATTCCTGATAACTCTGAATTCCTCAGACTAGAAAATAAACTCACTTTCTCATACCAGCGGGTGCTAACATCATACTTTTCAGATAGAGAAAACTACATAATCCCCCCGCTGCTCCCTTGTGCTCCCTTGGGTCTACGGTGTCTTAATAATATAATCATTTGTGATTATGCTGGAAGCCATGGCTGGGAGATGCAATTTCATTTTCAGTTCTCTATATCCACAAAAATTTTGTGTTAACATCTAAGGAGCTTACGATTACTAGGTATACCGGTTCCTGTCACATACTTTCTCCTTGATTTTTTTAATGTATCCCAACATACACTTTTTAAAAAACAGACTTATTTAGGTAGATTTTACATACCATAAAAGTCACTCTTCCAAAGCATCCTGTTCAGCAGTTTTTGGTATATTCAGAGAGTTGTGAAACCATCACCACTAAGAGGTAATAATAAGCCCCAAACACACACTTTGGTTGTCATCTCAGACCATCCCTATTCTCGTTCCTGGCTTGCTAACTCTTAAATTCCATCTCCATCTGTTTCTTGACCTTTGATCCTTTCTCTCATTGAACACTTGCTTCTGCCCTGGGGACTTGGCATTTGTATTTAGTCTCTGATTTCTGACAGTCATTAAAGACTTCAACTTAGAATTGCTTACCAGCTCTCTCTCGCAGGTTACTCCTGGGAGTTCTGCAGCCTTAGCTGTTCCTTAAAAATTTATCCATGCATACAACGCACCCGAACCATTCCAGTCAGTTAACTGTTTCCCATTAGAGGGTCATTGAAACATTTTGCTTCCAAGTTTTGTTTT
Organism: Meles meles; assembly: GCF_922984935.1. NCBI lineage: Eukaryota > Metazoa > Chordata > Mammalia > Carnivora > Mustelidae > Meles > Meles meles. The sequence goes on along the minus strand of NC_060069.1, from coordinate 90,250,176 downwards.
TGTGGACTTCAGTCCTTGATGAAGCTATAGCAACATGAATAAGCTCAGATCTCTCATACATGGCTTGTGAATCAAGAAGTGAGGGGAAAAAAATAAGGACCTTGATTAGGAGAAATCTAGAGCAATGACTTTGGAAACTGGGAATTGCTTCCAAACCAAGCACATAAAGATATGAGGTACACCCAAGTGAGACACAGATGAATTGTCTGTGGGTCCTAATTCTAGATTATCCTTCAAGACTTTGCATAGATACATACAGAATGAACCACATCTCAGTGTTCATACTGGAAATAGGTGGGGGTGTTTAAGGAGAGCTCATGATTGTCAACTTGATAGAAACAATTGCTCTGTGTTTTTCATTGGTAAAATGAGGTGAATAATTCATGCCCCTCTTATCCAACAATGACTTAAGGGTTATGTTGTAAAGACTGAGGGCACACAGTAGCAAGCATCACATAATGCATCTGGGAATTTACACAGTGTCAGCAGCAGCACGAGTCTTCCGTTTTTGCAGTTTCCTAGAGAGGTGGGCTTGAACAGTGGGGCTGGGTACCGGCAGAGGTACCCTGCCCTCTGCTGCTCTCTATTTAATGGAGTGAACGTAACAGTGATCTTGCTCAGGAAATAGATACTTTGAGCCTTGGAGCCAGGTTTTTAATGATGTACCAGAAAATCCAGCTTTCTAGTACCTGGAGACAGTGCTAGGAAGTTGCCATCCTACCCAGAGAGAGGTCCGCAGGCAGGAACCAGTACGGTTATTCTATATGGGAGTGACAGATAAAAGGTAAGCGAAAGGATGTTTAGAATTGCTAAACACTATGTACATTAAAATCATCTGTCTATGAATACCAAAAGTTATGGTGAAAGATTACTATGAAGAATATGATACGTGGAATATATGAAGTCCATGATATTATGTTCTTTAATTCTAAATACATAACTTTTGTTTAAATAATAAATGTTTCTGATCTTAAAATGATCTGTATGGTTAGTTTCACTTGTGATTGGCAGCTCACAACTGGGATGAGGAATGAAACTGATGGCCAAGAAGGGAGGGAAAAGAAGAAAAGCAAAAAATTGCTTCAGTTCTGTAATTCTTGTTCTAAAACCAATAGCAAGATTTAAAATCATAGTTTTTATAATTCTTATTTAATAGTACATGCAGTTAAATAACTGTAAATTCACCAGAATAAAATTCCCATGTGTAATTCATGAGATGCTGGACCTTGCAATGAAGTATAATTTGCATGGCTACATTTCAGTGAGGAAACTGAAAAAAATTTGCCCCAAATCCAAAAGCTGATGAGCAACGGAGCCAGGACTCAGATCTGCATTTATAACCGTCTGTGATTGCCTATACCAGACAGAAATGTGGACTATTTAGCTTGCTTCAGTATTTAAAGTGACACTGGCTGGGACTGGCTTCCAGAGCCCCAGAATAAGTATAAATGCACAGGACACCACACGTGGTTTAGAGTCTGCTGTTTTCTCCCTGAAATTCTTCATACTTTTTTAACAAGGGACCTAGCACTTCTGGTTTTCCCTGGACCCAGACTTATGTAACTGGTCCTGCTTCTGGAAAAGTTCTGGACAGCTCTTTTTAAAGAGTCTTCATGTTTATAATGGGTGTCATAAACTCTAGACTTATCAACTAGCAAAACTATTCCTGGATACCTTTGGGATTGATTCATTTCTTTTCATTTTGGTAAAACAGCTTTACCTCTCAGACATCAGTTTTCTCTTTACGGAGAATTCTACTCATAGACCCTGAGTGTGCTCACTTATATGAGTATGCTTCTGGAGTTCTCCAAAGGAAGGTACATCCCTGGTTCTTTCTATAGTTACCTAGAATGGCCTTCTTTGGGCCTTGAGGAAACCACAGGACTTGGGACAAATGTAACTTCCTCTAGTTACCTGAAAGGATAGTTTGACCCTTCTTAGCAGTTATCTTCAAAATACAAAAGCTGAGAGGTAGGGAGAGAGAGAAACTACAACACTGTTTCTGAACTGTGTTCTACCTAGAAAGAGTGTATTGATCTCTCACTGCTGTCCTATAGCACCCGATAGAAACATTAATTGCTGTTAGGGTGGCCTGTGATGCTGGAGACAAAGAATTGCACCAAGAAGGGAGCAACAGGCAGGACAGAGTTTATTCACTCTCCAAGGAAGGAGAGGGGCCAGACATTCTAGAGAAATGTCGCCCCAAGTTTTCCATTAGGCTGGGCCTTTTGAGGGGTTTTGAAGGATGTGAGAAGGTTGCACTTGTCCCTGTGGGAGCGGGGGAGCATTATGAAGTGGGGGTCAACTCTTGGCCAGGGACAGCAGGAGGTGGCAGGTTTCTCGAGGAGCTCTGTCTGGGATATGGGTTGTGGTCAGCCTAAAGAAGAGCATGTTTTGTAATTGGGGTCCATTTACTAGGAATGTAGGGTCGCATAACCTAGGAGAATGAAGCATTAGGGCGACATGCAGACACCTGTGAGTTTTGTGTATACGCTTGGTTGGGCAGGGGGTGGGGGATGGAGGGTTTGAATGGATTCCTTTCAACTGCCCTTATCGCCTGGAAGATGTGTAAATGTGTTTCTCCTCTACTAGACTTCTTTAAATAGTAGAATATTACTTTGTTCGTTTTTTTTAAATCAAAACTTTGGAGTTCCAATATTTAAAAACGTTTTGATGAAGTGTTTGGTGAAATGAAAAGAATTGCCAAAGTCCCCTCCCCTGCCATATTCCATGACTTTGGCAATTACATATTTCAATCCCAATTATTTGTTTTTCAGGTAAGTTATGCGAAAACTTTGCTCAACCCCAAATAAAACTTAATGAATCCCCAAAATGAGTGTGTAAGTGCTTCATTATCTAAAAGCAATGTTTCCAATTAGTTTCTGCTTCTGGGTTTTATTTTCTCAACGTGATTTAGCTCATGTTTTAGCTAAAGAGAAAATGAACTACTGATTAAATTTATGTCTTAGCATAAGACAAAGTCAATCACTATTAGCATAAATTCCTCTTCAACAGCATTTGACAAAAAGGACTGCTTTTTGTACTGCTGACAAAGTACTGCTGACAAAAAAGTACTGCTAATTATCTAGTCAGTTATAGGTATAGGTATATTCCAACTCCGGTTGGAATATGGCACTCATCAAATAAGAGTGTCTCTTGAAAGATAATGTGATTAAGGCTATCTTCCTCGTAGAAGAGGAAGATTTTTCTAGATGAGAGTATGTAATTTTCAAAAGTGGTAGGATCAGGATCCAAACTCATCAGTCAAAATCCTGTGACTACTTAAAAAATTTAAGAGGAAATAGTAATATCAATCTTTAAGAGCATTCTATCAGGGAACAAAGCATGATTTCTCTTTTATTCTGCTAGGGCTGCTATAACAAAATACCACAGAATGGATGGTTTAAGCAACAGAAACTTATTTTCTTGCAGTTTTGGAGTCTAGTTCTTGGTGTTCTCAGCGCCAGTTTCTGGTGAGAACTCTCTTCCTGGCTTACAGATGGCTGCCTTCTCCCTGTGTCCCCATCTGGGCTTTCTTCTGTGCATGCGTGCAGAGAGAAAGGTCTCTCAGGTATCTCTTTGTTTTTGTAAGGACACACCAGTCCTATTGGATTAGGGCTCCACCCCTTTGGCTTCATTAACCATAATTATCTTCCTAAAGGCCCTATCTCCAAGCACAGTTACACGGGGGTGGGGGTGGGAGGTAGGACTTTAACATATGAATTTTGCAGGGGCCTAATTTGGTCCATAAAAATCTCTAGCTTGTTTGATGAGGTCAGAACAGAGGAATTTTGGAGCCTGCTTGCACTGGCTCACAGGAACCAACCATGAGTCTCTCTTTCCAACTCTGCATTCAGTGACTTAAAATCTGCTTCAGTGGGAGTACTGACACCTTCAAAATCACCAACTACTATCATTCAGCAGCATCTAACATATATTATCACCGAATCCATATGAATGTGATTATAAATCCATAATCACATAATCACCACTGTATAACAAATAAAAGTAAATAAATGTTAACAAATGTTGCATATATATATATATATATCATTATATATCTATCAGTGAAACATTAGATTTGGAAATCATAAGAAAAATGAAATCTCATTTGCATTTTCTCTTTGATTAAATTTATCTAGAAGATTGTGTTCAACTTGATCAGTGAAATGGGTTTTGTAAAAATAACTAATGAGAGATATGCATTGACTTTTCCCAATATTTAGTTATAAAAATTTTCAAATATACAGAAAAGATGAAATACATTACAGCAAACACCCATATATCCATTATTTACATTTTATAATGACCATTTTGCTGCTTCCAGTCGGCGAACGGGAGAATTAGGCACAAACAAGTCAGCTGCAAGAGATTGGGAGCAGGAGACAACAGTCGAAAAGACTGCTCCCACGAGGAACTCCACAGTCGCACTTTTATTAGATAGAAACAGCAGCCAACAGAAGAACCGATGAAGGTCAAACATTAGTCACACGTCTTGTGGACAAGCCAGAACAGGATAAAGTTTATAGTTAACCAAGCACATTCAAAGGACTCATCTAAATAACGGGCGCTTCTGGGAAGAGAAAGGAGCGATAACGGAAGAGGAAAGCAGGCAGTATTTCGTTCCACCCTGAGCTGACCCGGCGTTTGGCGTTCGCGGCTGCCCGGCTTCTGTGAAGGGGCAGCGGTCCGCCCTGAGCGAGCCTGGTGTCCCCAGCTGCCCAGCTTCCCGGTCATATATAGTCCTTCTCCCCAAAGACCTGTTGCCAGCATGTGTTTTCTTAAGGCCATATCTAAATGTGCTTGTTAACTGGTAAAATCCTCCAGGGGTTATAGTTTAAACATTGTTCCGAGGGGCATAGCACATTTTACTACAGTTGTTTCACCATATACCCATCCATCTATCCCTCTACCCATCAATCAAAGCTTAATTTTTTTTAAAGATTTTATTTATTTATTTGACAGACAGAGATCACAGGTAGGCAGAGAAGCAGGCAGAGAGAGAGAGAGGAGGGGAAGCAGGCTCCCTGCTGAGCAGAGAGCCCGATGCGGGGCTTGATCCCAGGACCCTGGGACCATGACCTGGGCCGAAGGCAGAGGCTTTAACCCACTGAGCCAACAGGTGCCCCAAAGCTTAATTTTTTTATGCATTTCATAGTAAGTTGAAAACACCAGTACACTTCCACTAGATACTTCAGAATGCCTGTGATTAACTATCTGATATTTGTATTGGGCTCCTTTTTTTGTTGTTGTTAAAAAGTAAAATTCCCACATGGTAAAATGTATAAATCGTAAGTGTACCATGTGATGAGTTCTTATAAATATATACTTGCATAATCTAGACCATTATCAAGATACTGAACATTAGCCTCAGCGCTGAAAGCTTCCTCATGCCCCTTCCAAGTAAATTCCTACCCCCCCCCCCCTTATAGGCATCACAAGTGTTCTGATTTATTTTCTTACCGTAAAAAATTGCTGCCTCCTTATTGATTCTATGAATGGAAACAATACACTATGTACTTTAAGTATGGAGCTCTTTTCATTCAGCAGGGTATTTTGAGATTCGTCCATGCCGTTGTATATACCAATAGTTCATTCTTTTCATTAGTATGAAGTGTTCCACTGTATGGATATAGTACAATTTCTTGATCCATTGTCCTCTCATGGAACCCCAAGCTATTTCCAGGCTTTAGCTGTTACAAATAAAGCTCTATAAACATTTTTGTCAAGTGTTTTTGTGGACATATGCTTTCATTTCCCTTAGATAAATACTTAGGAATTGAATTACTGTGTCAAAAAATAAACATATGCTTAGTTTCATAAAAAATTGCCAAAGCTTTTTCCAGTGTCGTTGTACCATATCGCAGTCCCATCAAGACTGTATGAGCGTTACAACTCCTCCACGTTCTCTCCAACAGTTAGGTCATTTGTTAACTCATTTTTTGTTTGTTTTAACCATTCTGATGAGATGTGTGGGTATCTTTTTGTGATTTTAATAGCCATGTTCCTGTCACAAAGCAATACTGAACATTTTTTATGTGCTTATTGACCACTTGGATCTCTTCCTTTGCCAAACGTCTATTGAAATATTTTGCTCACTTCAATTTATTTCTTTTTGTCTTTTAATTAAGTTTTAAGAGGTCTTAAAATATATTATGGATAGCAGTCTTCTGTCAGATACATGTTTGTAAATATTTCTTTGAGTGACCTGTTCATTTTATAAAACATCTTTTGAAGACAGAACGTTTTACTTTTCATGAGGTCTAATTTATCATCTTTCACTTATATGGTTATTGCCTTCTTATTTCTGTCTACAAAATCCTTCGTTAGCCCTGAATTATAAAGATATTATACTGTCCTTACGTTTTAAGCTTTATAGATTTAGCTAATATATTTTAGTTTATGAACTACCTTAATTTTTGTGTATAGTATTAGATAGTCTTTGAAGTTAATTATTCCCATATGGATATCTGGTTGTTCCAGGCCATTTGTTGAAAAGATTTTCCTATTGCCTTTGGATTCTTTTGGCATCTTTGTCAAAACTTAATTTACCACCCATGTATGATTGTATATTTGGACTCCCCATTCTTTGGACTGATCTGTTTATTAATCCTATGCTAGGGTCACCTGTGTGGCTCCGTGCTTCAGGCTCAGGACATGATCTCAGTGTCCTGGGATTAAGCCCTGTGTGGGCCTCTGTGCTAGCTACAGAGCCTACTTATCCCTTTCCCTCTGCTCCTTCCCCAACTTGCTCTCGCTCTCTAATAAATAAACAAAATCTTAAAAAAAAAAATTCCTATACTAGTTTCACATCATCTTGTTTACTATAGGTCTACAATAAGTCTTGAGTTTAGCAAGTGTAAGGTCTCCAAATTTGTTCTTTTTAAAGATTGGTTTAGATATTCTAGGTCACTTGTGCTTCCATATAAGCATTAGAATCAATTTCTACCAAAACACCTGCTGGGATTGTGTTGGATTGAACTGAACCTATAGACCAGTTTGAAGTGAATTGATATCTTAATGGCTCTAGGCCTTCAAAATCAATGAACTCCATTAAATGGACTCCATTTATGTAGGTCTCTTTTATTAACTTCCATCAGCATATTATAGTTTCCAGGGTAAATGTATTTTATATCTTTTGATAAATTTATTTCCAAATATTTTGTTTTTTGATCCTATTCTAAATAGAGATATTTCTATAATTTCATTTTCCATTTTTTGGTATTAATGTATATAAATGCAGTTAATTTTTAATTGTATCCTGAGACCTTGCAAGCTCATTTATTATTTTTGGTATCTTAATTATAGTGTCCTTAGTTTTTTTTTCTATGTTAAAAATTTTGTCATATTGAGATAGTGAGATGTTTGTTTATTTTTGAATTTTAGGCCTCCTAAATATCTTACTGCCTTACAGTAATTAGTTAGGACCTTTAGTACAAGGTCCAGTAAAAGTGGTGGAAAAGGGTATTCCAGCTTTTCTCAGATCATAGTGGAAAAGCATTAAATATTTCAGCATTAAGTAGCTTCTTCAATACCATTTGTCAGGTTGAGAAAGTTTTATTATTCTTAGTTGGCTGAGAGTGCCATGAATACATGTTGAATTTTGTCAAATTTTTTTTGTAATCTGTTGAAATGATCATACTGACTTTGTTTTTTATTGTTAATATGGTGAATTACACTGGTTGACTTATGAATGTCAAACCAGCCTTATATTCTTACGATGAAATCCCTTGATCAAGATGTATTCTTCTTCTCTGTGTATCACTGGAGTTGATTTGTTAATAGCTCATTAAAAATCTTTTGTGACTTTAAGAGAAATATTGGTTTAGAGTGGTTTTGGTAATATTTTTTTTTATCAGGTTTCAATATAACAATTATATTGGCTTTATAAAACCAATTGTAAAGTGTTTCTTTCCTCTGTATTTTCTCAATAATAGTGGTGTGATTTCTTTCTCAAATGTTTGATAGAATTAATCAGGGAACCATCTTGACCTGGTAATTTCCTTGTGGAAGGATTTCAATAAGAAATTCAATTCCTGTGTTAGATACAGGATCATATACATTTTCCATTATATCTTGCATTAGTTTGGTTTTTGTTTTTTTTTTTGAAGATTTTATTATTTGACAGAGAGAGACACAGTGAGAGAGGGAACACAAGAAGGGGGAGTGTGAGAGGGAGAAGCAGGCATCCCGCTGAGCGGGAGCCAGATAGGGGGCTCTATCCAAGTACCCTGGGATCATGACCTAAGCTGAAGGCAGACACTTAACAACTGAGCCACCCAGGAGCCCCTTGCATTAGTTTTTGTAAATTGTATTCTTAAGACATTCAAATATAGTTGTATTTTCAAGAAATTGATCTATTTTATCTTGTTTGTTCAATTCCTGATAATCATAATTTATTTTTTTCTTTTTCTTTGTGTTAAATCTAGTTAGGTTTATTAATTTTGATGATGGTTTGTTTCCATTGTTAATATTTCATTGAATTTCGACATGTTTATTTTCTTCCTTATGTATACTTTGAGTTTTTACTTCCTTAGATGGGGTCTTAAATGATTCTCTCTAAAGAAATGTTGCTAATATAAATAGTTGAAAATATAAATTTTCCTGAAAGTAGTACTTTAGATGCACTGCATAAATTTTGGTATGTTGTATTGTTATCATTCATTATACTTTCCTTTTTGATGTCTTCTTTTATCCACAGATTATTTAGAAATGTGTTATTTAAATTTTCAAATATTGCCAGGATAAGAATATTTTATTACTAATTTATAAGTTAATCCAACAATGGTTAGAGGGTATACTCTGTACGATTTCAATTCTTTTAAATTTATTGAGATTTGTTCTATTGCTGGCATATGATATATCTTAGTGAGTATCATTTGTAATAAAAAAGAGCATGGATCTTATAGTTCTTGGGTATAATGTTCTATAAATATCAATTAGGCTAAATTAGTTAATAGTATTGTTCAGATCTTGGCTATCTGTCTATCATCTCTCTATTTATTTTCCTAGTGTTCTATCAATTTCTGAGAGGCTTCTTTAATCTTCAACTGTGATTGTGGAATTGTCAATTTCTCCTTTTAATTCTTTCAAGTCTTTTCTTGAATGTGGAGTTCTGTTTTTGAAGACCGGTGTACCTTTTTATATTTATATTCTTATTCAAGATAAAGTGAAATATTTTATTATAATATGTCCTTATTTATTTTTGATAATATCTTTTTCTTGAAAACAGCTTTATGTGGTATTGATATTACCTCTCCAGCCTTCTTACGCTTACTGTTTGCTTGGTATATATTTTCATCCATTAATTTCAGTCTTTCTGTATCTTTAAGTTTTTTTAAAATTATTGTTAGATAACACCGAGTGTAATAATAGTTTCAGGTGTACACTAAAGTGATACAACACTTCCATACATCACCTAGTACTCATGACAAGTGCAGTCCTTAATATTCATCACCTATTTAACCCATCCCTCTCTAACCTCCCTTCTGGTAACCATCAGCATGTTTTCTGCAGTTGAGAGTATATTTCTTGATTTACCTCCCTCTCTCTTTTTTATTCCTTTGTTCATTTTTTTTGTTTCTTAAATTTCACATATGAGTGAAATCATATATTTGTCTTTCTCTGACTGACTAATAATTTGGCTATTGTAGATAACAGTGCTATAAACATTGACATGCATGTACCCATTTGAATTAGTATATTTGTATTCTTTGAATAAACATCTAGTAGTGCTATTACTGGATCATAGAGTAGTTCTATTTTTAACTTTTGAGGAACCTCCATACTCTTTTCCAGAGCAGCTGCCCTAGTTTGCATTCCCACCAACAGTGTAAGAAGGTTCCCCTTTCTTCCCATCCTTGCCAACACCTGTTGTTTCTTGTGTTGTTGGTTTTAGCCATTCTACCAGGTATGAGGTGATATATCATTGTAGTTTTGATTTGCATTTCTCTGATGATGAGTGATGTTGAGCATCTTTTCATGTGTCTATTGGCCATCTGTATCTCTTCTTTGGAGAAATATCTGTTTATGTCTTCTGCCCATTTTTTAGTTGGATTAGTTGTTTTTTGGGGTATTGAGTTTCATAAGTTCTTTAGAGATTTTGGATACTAAATCTTCATCAGCTATGTCATTTGCAAATATCATCTCCCATTCTGTAAGTTGCCTTTTACTTTTGTTGATTGTTTCCTTTGGTGTGCTGAAGCTTTTTATATTGATGTAGCCCCAATAGTTCATTTTTGCTTTTGTTTCTCTTGCCTCAGGAGACCTATCTAGAAAGAAGCTGCTGTAATTGATGTCAAAGAAGTTACTGCCTATGTTCTCTTCTATAATTTTTATGGTTTCAGGTCTCACAGTTAGATCTGTCATCTATTTTGAATGTATTTTTGTGTATGGTGCAAGAAAGTGGTCCAGTTTTATTTTTCTGCAGGTTGCTGTCCAGGTTTCTCAACACCATTTTTTTTTAAGATTTTATTTATTTATTTGACAGGCAGAGATCACAATTAGGCGGAGAGGCAGGCAGAGAGAGAGGGAGAAGCAGGCTCCCTGCTGAGCAGAGAGTCTGATGCGGGGCTCGATCCCAGGACTCTGGGATCATGACCTGAACTGAAGACAGAGGCTTTAACCCACTGAACCACCCAGGAGCCCCTCAACACCATTTGTTGAAAAGGCATTCTTTTTCTCATTGGATGTTCTTTCCCGCTTTATTGAAGATTAGTGGACCATATAGTTGTAGGTTCATTTCTGTGTTTTTCATTTTGTTCCATTGATCTATGTGTCTGTTTCTGTGCTAGTATCATACTGCTTTGGTCACTACAGCTTTGTATTATAACTTAAGTCTGGAATTGTGATACCTCCACCTTTGTTTTTCTTTTTCAGAGTTGCTTTGGCTATTCAGGATCATCTGTGGTATCTGTATCTTTATTTAATTAATTCATTTTTTAAAAGATTTATTTATTTATTTGAGGTGGGGCAAGGCAGAGGGAGAGGGAGAGAGAAGCTTAAGCAGGCTCCATGTCTAGTGTTCTGGCATGGGGTTTGATCTCCTGATCCTAAGATCATGACCTGAGCTGAAACTACAAGTTGGATGCTTAACTGACTGTGCCACACAGGCATCCCTCTGTATCTTTACTTTAAAGATATTATTTATTTATTTGACAGAGAGAGATCACAAGTAGGCAGAGAGGCAGGCAGAGAGATAGAAGGAAGCAGGCTCCCCGCCGAGCAGAGAGCCTGATGTGGGGCTCGATCCCAGGACCCTGGGATCATGACCTGAGCCGAAGGCAGAGGCTTTAACCCACTGAGCCACCCAGGCGCCCTGTATCTTTACTTTAAAGTGTAATATCTATATGTAGTATATAATCAGGTCTTATTTTTTTATCTATACTGAAAATTTCTGGCTTTTAAAAAAATCTATTGAATGTTTAGTTATAATCACTTACATAACTTTTAGTGGGTTTTTCCCCTCTGGATTACAGTACATATTCTTAACTTTTTACAACATAGTAGAGCTAATATTATACCACTTTATATTAATGTAGAAACACTGAAAACATGTGGGTCCATTTACTCTACTCTCATCCTTATTGCTACAGTTGTCACATGTAGTACCTCTTCTATATGATATAAACTCCTTAGGGGCTATAATTTTTGGCTAAATCATTCCTAAGTATCTAAAGGAATTAAGAGAACAGAGTCTTTTCATTTGCCCATTCCATGAACTTCATTCCTCATCAACATACAAGTTTTCAGCTGGTGTAATTTCCCGTTAGCCTGAAAAACTTTCCTTAGCATTTCTTATAGTTCAGGTGTGGTGGTGACAGATTTTACTTTACCTTAAAATATCTTAATTCCACCTTCATTTTTGAAGCATATTTTCATTTGACAGAGAATTCTAGGTCAACAGTTTATCTTTCACTTCTGAGTTTTGAGAATTCTTAATATATTCTAGATATTTGCCCATTTGGGCATATATAATTAGCAAATTTTTTTCCCAATCTGTAGTTTGTCTTTTTACTCTCTTCACATCTTTTGCAGACCAATAGTTTTCAGTTTCGCTGAGGTCCAGTTTATCATTGTTTTCTCTTATGGATTGTGATATTATTGTGAAGTTTAAGAACTCTTTGCCTAGTCTTAGATCCTAAATATTTTATCCCTGTTTTCCTAAAAATTTTATAGTTCTATATTTTACATTTAAAATATCTGAGGCATTTTGAGGTATTTTGTGTAACATATGAGGTTTAGCTTGAGATTTATATTTTTACCTGTGTATGTCCAATTGCCCCAGCACCATTTGTTGAAAAGCTATACTTTCTCTATTGATTTTTTTTTGACATTTGTAAAAAAAAAAAAAAAAATCAGTTGAACAAACTTGTGTGGATCTATTTTTGGACTTCGTATTCTGTTCCATTGATCTATGTGACTATGCCTCTACCAATACCACACAGTCCTCATTATTGTAGCAGTGTATTAGGCCTTAATATTAGGTAGAGAGATTTCTACCTCTTTTTTTCTTTTTTTCCCCATAAGTGTCTTATCCTACAAGGCTGTAGGTAAGGTATCCTCTGGAGGCTTGACTGTGGGTGTATCTGTTTCCAAGCTTTATCAGCTTGTTGGCATAATTTACTTTCTTGCTGCTGTATGATTAAAGTGTCTGTCTTACTGCTTGCTGTCAGCTGAAGTCTATCTGTTGTTCTCTGCCACCTGGACCTCTTCCTACGTTCACTTACGATGTGGCAGCTTACTTTGTCAAGTCAGCAATAGAGAAAAAATCTTTCTCCGTTCAGCTAAGGTAAAAGTGACATCCCATAAACTTTGTTATAATATAATGTGACTTAACTAAGGGGGAGACGTCCTATCTCATTTTCATATCCTATTGTTTTAGAAGCAAGTCAGGGGTCCTGCCTATCTTCAAGCTATGATAAGTGTTGTCATTAACTCATGTAATTTTAATGTGCTAGAAATTATTCAGTAAAATTATATAATTACCGTGGTTAATGATAAGATTATACACGAGACAATAAAGAATCCCGTGATGGCACATAAAATGGTTTAAGAGCATTGCATGCTCTTGTCTGTTGTACTGGTTCACTTTTTTGCACTTTGTGTGAGGGCAAGTTATTGAGAAGTAGCGGCCTCAAGCACATATATATGAGAGAGAGAGAGACAGAGTACCTGGAATGTGAATCAGAACATCCTCTTTTGTGCCAGCTCTGGGTAAAAGAAAAAGGAAGACCACAGCGGTTCAAAACAGAAGTGAAAATGATATGAAAATAGAAGAGATATAGAGAGACCATGACTACACAGGTGGTAGGGATTCCATGGATGAGCTACCCTGGTGCATAAGCCCCTCCGCCAAGTTCCTGCACAGACCTATGAATAATGCAACATTCTGGAATGTTTTAAGTCCCCTTGAGTGAGGGAAAGGACCAGGGCATCTGTGAAAGACTGTGGGTATAAGGAGAATGTTATACCTGTCCATGATGTCAATGAACATTAATTAACTGATACTTGGAACCTCAGTTTTCTTATCAATAAAATAAATAATATGAAATAATACTATTTGTGGGGCATGTGGGTGGCTCAGTCATTAAGCGTCTGCCTTCCACTCATGTCATGATCCCAGGATCCTGGGATTAACCCCTGCATTGGGCTCCTTGCTCAGAAGGAAGCCTGCCTCTCCCTCTCCCATTCCCCCTAATTGTGTTCCCTCTCTCTCCATGTCTCTCTCTGTCAAATACATACATAAATTCTTAAAAAAATACTATTTGTAAAACAACATCTTATCTATAAAATAATACTGACATGTCTTCTAATTATAAAACTCTGATTGTATAAATGTTCCCAAATATTCTTAATATGCTCTGAAACAAGTCTGTCACATATTTTAAAATGTAGAACTTAACTGAATTGTGGATTTTCAACTTAGAACAAGTCTTCAAGAAAACTAATATTGAGGAAAATAATGTTGGAAGACAAAGCTGGAGAATATGTGGCTTGTTTACATAAATGCACACACAAAGAATTAGTTATTATTTGAATCAAGTACCAACAACTAGAAATATGTCACAAATATACACCAGAAGTATAGGAGAGCACGTATTTGCTCTGTGTGGAAAATGCTAAATTAGATATATCCAACACTCAGAAGTAATAAAACTTTACTTTCTCATTATTCTTCTAAGACATTTATTTCCCACTTAGAGCAGTTACGCATCATCTGAAAGCTGTAAACAATGTTTACAGTACACTGTCATCTAAGTAGAGTTGAGAACAGGGATGCATTAATAATATAAATAACAATAATAATAGTAAAACATATTTAATAATGAAAAAACCCTAAAGAGAGGAATAATAACTCCCTTACAATTACTTACCAGGGGTGCCTGGTTAAGCCTCTGCCTCCGGCTCAGGTCATGATCTCAGGCTCCTGGGATCGAGCCCCAGGTCGGGCTCTCTGCTCAGCAGGGAGCCTGCTTCCCTTCCTCTCCCTCTGCCTGCCTCTCTGCCTACTTGTGATCTCTGTCAAATAAATAATAAATTAAAAAAAATAAAACCTTAAAAAAAGAATATTTGGGATCAATTTAAAAACAAAAACAAAACAAACAAACAATTACTTACCAATGGTTAGGGAGGTTTCATTAAGGTTTTTGTACAAAAAGGAGAGAGCCAAGCAATCAAATCCAGGTTATATTTGGATTTCTGAAGCAAAAGTGGTATCGTTTTACACATTTCTTACATCCAATAATATTATTGGATTTAATTATTTACTTATTCCTAATTCCCAAAGAATGGATTAAAATCAAACCACTACTAGAAGGGAGGTTTTGCTAATAATTCTCAAAACACTGACTCCCATAAAACTTAGGGTCATGAACGTAAACATGGCGCTTATTGAAAAAGCTCCATCAGTTCCACACTGCACGTGCGGCAGTTTGTGAGCTGTGCAGTAAAGCAGGATGGCGCTAGAAACCAAGACAAGAACAAAAATGAAGCCACCCTTTAGTTAAACCGGCTTCACAGACATGTGGTCCTTTGTGCCAGAGACCCCATGGTCTCACATGGCCTCAATAGTCTAGTCCCCTCCCTTCTCCAGCCCCCAGGATCCGGAATACTATCTACCTCATCACTTGGCAGAATTCTACAAGATTTTTTCCACAAGTTGATGAAATGAGAAACTCTGGGACATTATATACATTGATGAAGAGTAAGAAAAGTGAAATCTTTCTCTTAAGGAAGTAAGTGCCTGCTTAACTAAGTCACATCCACATTTTCAGTAAGATAAGAAAAAATGTAATAAATTATTACTGGTTCAAATCTGTGTTTCTATTGCATGAAGCTCCCATTTTTTCATTCTGCCAATCGTTATTTCCTTCTTACGTTCTTAAACAGTGTGTTACATATTGCTCATAAAAATACCACGTATGATAAAACTGGAGAGTGAGTCTCTATATAACGATTTTATAACAGAGGGAAGAACAAAAGAGTCTTGTCTATATTGTCCTGCATTTTCATTTATACACAACTTAGAAAATTTAAAATAGGAGATACAAGCTCAATACTGGGTTTTGTTTTTTTTTTTTTTAAGACTTATTTTGTTTATTTATTTTGAGAGGCAGGGGAACAGGAGGGCAGGCAGAGGGAGAAGAGCTCAAGCAGACTCCACACTCTGAGCTCAGAGCCAGAGGTAGGGCTCAATCTTACAACTCTGAAATCACTACCTGAGCTGAAATCAAGAGTCAGCCACTCAACCGACTGAGCCACTCAGGCTCTCCCAAGCTCACTACTGTTTTGACTGGCCTTCCTTATCTTTATTCACCATTACTGTGCAACTAATACTTATGACAAATACAACACCACATAGCTTTTAAAGAACTTCATAATTATACCTTGCCAAATGATTACAAACACACAAAATCAGATGCAAGAAAAGATTTGTTTGCTTAGTTTTTAGCAGAGTTTTACCTTGAGTTTGGTGGCATAAAGAACATGTGAGAAGTCTTTTTTTTTTTCAGATTTCATTTATTTATTTGAAGGGGGGGGCAGAGGGAGAGGGAGGAAGAGTCTTCAGCAGACTCTCTGCTGAGTGTGGAGCCTGGGGGGCTTGAGCCCAGGACCCTGAGATCATGGCCTGAGTTAAAAGTAAGAGTCAGTTGCTCAACTGACTTTGCTACCCATGTGCCCCATGAGAAGTCTTCTTGCCTTAAATAAGCGGTAATCATGTAGAAATCTCGCAGACAATAAAAGGATGAGTAACTAGTTGTTTTGAAAAAATGAATTCTTAGCAAGAAAAATGCCACAGTTCTGAAACAAAATTTTCCAAATAATGGCAACTGAATTAGAAATGTTACATAAATTTCCTAAATATTTGTTTTTATGTGATTTTTATTTGGCAAGATTTACCTATTTAACTATATGGAAAATGTTATATTAATAATTTCATATATCTTTTACATAGTTACTATATACACACATAGATGTATATATACACAAAGAAAGAGAATAAACTTCCTTATATATTTCCAAATTCTTTCTCCAGAAAACATTAGATTTTGTTCACTAAGACAACAGTTCTCAAGTGTGGTCCCTAGACCAGCAGCATTATATTGAAACTATTAAAATATGTAAAACCTCAGACTCTACCCCAAACCTACTAAAGGAGAAGCTGTGGAGACAGGCCCAGCAATCTGCAATTTAATAAGGCCTCGAGGGGATTCTGAAGTTTGAGAACTCCTGCTCTAAGAAATCCTTAGTTTAAGGGTTAGTTGTAATGAATGCACTTTTTCTAATGCTGTTCATCCAAAACTGAAGAGAAAAAAATTTTTTTAAGTATTTTTTAAAAGGGAAAGCAATTAAATACTTCTAAAAACCTGAGCTATACAGGTGGTATAGAAATGTCAGCTATCAAGCTAATAAGAAAATTTTCTTTAAAAAGTAAAAGTTAGGGGTGCCTGGGTGGCTCAGTGGATTAAAGACTCTGCCTTCGGCTGAAGTCATGATCCCGAGGTCCTGGGATCTAGCCCCGCATCAGGCTCTCCGCTCAGCAGGAGCCTGCTTCCTCCTCTCTCTCTGCCTGCCTCTCTGCCTACTCTCTCTGTCAAATAAATAAAATCTTTAAAAATAAATAAATAAATAAATAAATAAATAAATAAAAATAAAAAGTAAAAGTTAGTAAGGAAATAATAGCTAATGCCTTGCAGTGCTTCTATCTGGGTGCCAGGCATGGTCATAGCACTTTATACAAAATAAGACAATCGTCAAAACAACTCATAAAGGTAAGTATTATTATTCTGCTCATTTTACAGATACGGAAACTAAGGCACGGAGAGGTTAAATATGACTTGCCCAAAGCATGGAGCTGGTAAGAGGAAAGTGAAACACAGAGTAGTGAATGGCAGAGCTGGGATGCTAATTCTAATTGGATGTTTCTGTAGCACCTGATCTTAATTATGAGGAAATTTCTTATAAGTAAGTTTACTACAATCCTATAATAAATTAAGAACTTAATTTTTTATTAATAGACCATTTGTTTATTTCTGAAAAGCAGTGCATTGGTATAAAGACACTATTTGTAGACAGGTGAAAACAGAGACCTTTGGGCTTCATCAGACCAATCCACATGTTATGATTTGGCCAGCAGAGTAGCTTGCTTATTTATTTGTCTATTGATATTTCATTTAGAGAGAGTAGATGGAGTGGCACTCCCTTCCCTCATTCTCTGATGTCTTGTACTTGTAGCACTAAAGTTCTGGATCAGGAAAACAAAAGTCATATCTGAATCATAAAAATAGAGGGGTCACAGCCCCTCAATCAATTCCTGGATTTAAGCCATTTATACACTCAAAACCCCATGAACGAAGCGGGGACCAGGTCCCCTTGAGGAAGAACCCTGAGACATTACCAAAAATTGTTACTATTACTATTTCTCACAGCCTTCCCCAAAGGGATCTATGGCCTTTTACCAGTGTAACTGTGCATTGAGGAAAATGAAATATTCAGACCTTTCTGGGATTACTGCCTCTGAACTAATTCCAAGAGAACCAAAATATCACTGGGACCACCAGTCAGAGCAGAGGCTTAAAAAGCTCAGGTGATCAATGAAGTTGCAACTTGGATCTGTCTCACAATGGGACCAGTGGGTCCTGGAGCCCATCCTGTGATTATTCCCCAGCTGCAAAATGCACAATTGGAAGGTATATTCAGCTGCCAGTACAGTTTCCACATTGGTTCCCTGACCTGTGGAATGAAGGCTACTGTGGTGGAAAAGGCCAAGTTGAAGCTGCTATGGCCTCCTCCATCTAGCAAAATAGTAAACCAAAAGCAATACTGCATTCCTGGGGGTATCACAGAGATTAGTGCCACCAAGAGTGGTGATTCTCACCATATCCTCATTCAATTGTATATATTTGGCCTGTGCAGAAGACAGATGAATCTTGGAGAATGACAGTGGATTATCATAAGCTTTACCGGCTGGTGACTCCAACTGCAGCTGCTGTACCAGATGTGGTTTCACTGCTTGAGCAAATCAATCTAGCTTTGTGTACCTGGGATGCAGCTATTGATGTGGCAAATGTCTTCTTCTCTATCCCTGTCCATATGGTCCACCAGAAGCAGTTTGCTTTCATTTGGTCAGTCCAGTGATATACCTTCACTGTACTACCTCAGGGGCATATCAGCTTTCTAGCCCTGTATCATATTTTAGTTCATGGGGACCTTTATCACTGTTTCTTTCTGTAAGACATCATGCTGGTCTATTACATTGATGACATCATGCTCGTTGGACCTAGTGAGCTAGAAGTAGAAACTATTCTAGACTTATTGGGAAGACATTTGCTTATCAGAGGATACGAAATAAATCCAACAAAAATTCAGGGGTCTTTTACTTCAGTGAAATTTCTAGTGGTTCGGTGGCATAGGGCATATTGGGATATCCCCTCAAAAGGGAAAGATAACTTGTTGCATCTGGCCCTCCTACAACAACAACAAAAAGGTACACAATGTCTAAAGGGACTCTGCATTTTAGAGGCTACATATCCCTTACTTGGGTCTATTATTCCAGCCCATTTACCAAGTGACCTGAAATGCTGCTGGTTTTGAGCAGGGCCCAGCACAAGAGAACACCCTGCAATGGGTCCAGGTTGCTGTAAAAGCTACTCTGCCCCTTGGGTCCTATGATCCAGCATATCCAGTGGAACCTGACTAGTCAGGGGCAGATAGGGGTGCTGTTTGGAATCTTTGGCAAGTCCCTATAGGTGAATTTTAAATGCAGACCCTTAGAATTTCAGAATAAAATCCTACCATCCATTGCAGAAAACCATTCTCCTTTGAGAAATATCTCTTGGCTAGCAATGGGCTTTAGTAGAGACCAAACACCTGAGCAGGGGCACCTGGTCACCATGGAACCTAAATTACCCATCATGAACTAGATGACATCTGACCCTCCAAGTCGTCAAGCTGGATGTGCACTGTCATCAAATGGAAGTAGTATACATGCAGTTGGGCCGGAGCAGGCCGTGAAGGCATGAGTTACATGAAAAAGTGGCCCCAATGTCCACAGGCCCCTCTCCTGCCACACTTCCTTCCCTTTCATCATGCACTTGTGGACTCATAAGGAGTTCCCTTCCAACAGCTGACAGAGGAAGAAAAGACTCAGGCTTGGGTTACAGATGGTTCCGCACTATATGCCTGCACCCTTTGAAAGCAGACAGCCACAGCACTATCCCTTCCTGAGATATCCCTGAAGGCCAGTGGTCAAAAATGGGTTGCATTTTTTTTTTTTTTCATCATGATCGAGTGAGATTTATTCCTGGGATGCACCGGGGGTTCAACATTTGCAAATCAATCAACATGATACATCACATCAATAAGAGAAAGGACAAAAACCAGAGGATCATTTCAGTATATCCAAAGAAAGTGTCTGACAAAGTACAACATTCATTCATGTAAAAATAAAGTAGATTTAGAGGGAACATACCTCAACATAATAAAGGACTTATATGAAAAACCCACGGCTAACATCACACTCAATGGGGAAGAACTGAAATTGTTTCTCCCTACAGTCAGGAGTAAGACGAGGCTATCCACTCTCACCACTGTTATTCAACATAGCACCGGAATCTTGCCACAGCAATCAGGCAGAGAAAGGAATAAAAGGCATCCAAATTGGTAAGGAGGAAGGGAAACTTTTGCTATTTGCAGGTGATAGGATACTGTATATAGAAACCCTAAAGACTCCACCAAAAAACTACCAGCACCGAAAAATGAATTTAGTAAAGTTGCAGGATACAAAATTAATGCACCGAAATCTGTTGCATTTCTATACACTGATAACGAAGCAGCAGAAAAAGAAAATAATCCATTCACAATTACACCAAAATAATACTTACGAATAAATTTAACCAAAGAGGGAAAAGAGCTGTACTCTGAAAACTACAAAACATGGATGAAAGAAATTGATGATACAAAGAAATAGACATTCTGTGTTCATGGGTTGGAAGAACAAATATTGTTAAAAATTTACTACTACCCGAAGCGATCTACACATTTAAAGCAAGTCCTATCAAAATAGCAAAAGCATTTTTCACAGAACTGGAATAAACAATCAAATGGGTTGCATTTTTAATGGTAATTAGTGTAGTTGTATGAGGTTATATGACATTATGACCTTGTTATTTACATTTGGAGATTAAGTATGGTTTAAAGAGATGTGTATGGGTGCCAAGTTGACAAGGAGTGGACTTGTGATGGTTAATTTGTGTGTCAACTTGACTGGCCCAAGGGATGCCCAGATACTTAGTTAAACATTCTGAGTATGTCTGTGAGGTGTTTCTGGATGAGATTAATATTTGAATTGGTTGACTGAGTGAAGAACATTGCCCTCCTAATGTGGTTGGTCCTCATCCAATCAGCTGAACAGAACAGAAAGGTAGGGTAAGGGGGAAATTTTTCTCTCTGTCTCCCTGAGCTGGGACATTAGTCTTCTGCTGCATTCAGACTTGGAAATGGACTGGACTACACCATTAGCTCTTCTGGGTCTCTAGTTTGCCAACTGCAGACTATGGGACTCCTTAGTGCCCACAACTGTGTATAAATATATGAATATGAATATAAATATAAATAGTTTCTCTGTAGAGTCCAAATACAGATAATTTCTGAGATTTATTCATCATTCCTACTGAGCTGTGCATCAGTAGTTTCTCCTTTTTATCACTGTGTGGCATTCCATTGTGTGAATATAACACTTTATCTATTCTCCTACTGATGTACATCTTGGGATCTTTGCATTTGGGGTTTCGAATATAGCCACTAGAAACACTGTTGTACCTGACCTTTGGTAAACATTTGTACTTAACTTTTATCATACCTAAAGTTAGAGAGCTGAATCACAGAATGATTATATGTCTAGTTTTATTAGATTCTTACAAATGGCTTTCCAAAGTGGTTGAAACAATTTATGAGAGTTCCATTTGCTCCACGTTCTCACCAACACTTGTTTTTGTCAGACTTTTAAATTTTAACCAGTTGGGCAGGCAAACTGTGAGGCAGGTAAAAGTGTATCTTTGATATTCCTGCCTATGTCCAATCAAGCAACTCCTCTGTATGTCTTCCATTTCCTTTTTTCTTAGGGCCTTTAACTGCCTTTACTAAACTGCCAGATTTACCCTAATTCCTACTAAGATGTTAGCTGATAAAAATGAAATGATAAACTAGAAGCCAGCAAGCATCATCAACCTGCAGATTCTGTTATAAAAATGTAACTAGTTGCCCACATGTACATACCAGTCAATTTCACATACTACTCTATATTGCAGGCTATTTGGAAGAAAAAGAAAACAAAAACAAAAAACAGAACACTTGGGAGGTAGTTATTAGTGCTATTTACAAACTCTTTTCTTTCCCTCTTTAGAGATTTTTAAAAATCTGGTAAGATTGCATTTTTCTGCTCATTTGAAGTTGGTTGTGTCTATATGGCTTGCACTGACCAAGGAATTGTGACTATAAGTAAGATGTTCCACTTCTGGGCAGAAAATTTAAGAACCAGTCTGTGAGTTGCCCTGTGCACTTTCCTATATCCTAACACTTACGTAAGATTGGATTTAAGATGGTCCTTGCTAGCATGGGTTCTTGAGAGACTGTGATGAGCAGAGATGTTCTGATAACTGGCATTGGACACATAGGGTAAGTAAGGAAAACATTTTTTTCTTATAAGCCACTAAGACTTTGGAGCTGTCACCACGGCATAACCTAGCGTACCCTGCCTAGCAGTCTGTCCGTGTAAATCTCACTCCAGTGACTCAGTCTGTTGATGCTAAATGTCAGGTTGCCTCTTTAGATGCCCTCTGCAGTCTCCTGTTTGCAGCAGTCCCTGGTATATTCATGTTTGTCTATTTCCAGGCTCTCTGTTCCATTCCTCTGATCACTCTGCCTAGTCTTTCACTGATACCATGCTGTCTTGACTACTGTAGTTTTGTGATAGCCTTGAATTGGGTAGTGTCATCCTTCCAGCTTTGTTCTTCTCCTTCAGTATTCTGTTGGGTATTCTGGGTCTTTTGCCTCTCCATATAAACTTTAGAATCAGCTTGTCTGTATCTACAAAGAACACTTGCTGGGATTTTGACTGGGACTGCACTGACTCCACAGACAAGCTGGGAAAAACTGACATCTTGACGATATTGAGTCTTCCTATCCATATACTTTGGAATAGGTTTGTTTAATTATTTTTTATTTCTTTTGTTAGTTTTATAGTTTTCCCCATATAGCTCTTAGACATATTTGGTAAGATTGATACCTAATTATTTCATGTTGGGGGATGTTAATGTAAATGGTAATGTGCTTTTAATTTAAAATTCTACTTGTTTATTGAAAAGTGATTGATTTTTGCATATTAACCTTGTATCCTACAACTTTGCTATAATTGCATATTAGTTCCAAGACTTTTTGTTTTTGTTGTTGATTCTTTCAAGTTTTCTACATAGGTGATCATGTCACTTGTGAATAAAGAGAGCTTTACTTTTTCCTTTCCCAATCTGTATTATTTTTATTTCCTGTCTTATTGCATTAGCTAGGCCTTCCATGATAATGCTGAAAAGCAGTGATGAGAAGGGACATCTTGCCTTCTTCCTGACTCTATAAAATTTTTAGTTTAGATGTGACAATATGTTCTCAGGATAATTGTATTTTGTTGGGAACATATGAAAAACTGAAAATCCTGGTAGATTCAGATAAATGAACTTAAAAGTTCTGCAGTCTTTTCATCAATGTCTTTCAAGCCAGTTAAAAACATTCCACACCTTTTAATTTATTAAGTTTGATCATAGTGCTTAGGAAATTTTCTTATATTTTGGGTAAAATACTTGTTTTGTTTAAGGGTCGAGACAGGGAGAGAAATGGAAGGTTAGGAACTACCAGTGTAAAGACAGCCCTTCCTATTTATAGTCAAGTATAACAACCTGCTACATTATAGGAAGCCATTTACAAGTAACCTAGTCTGCTTATTCTCTGAGAAGAATCACCCCTAGAGAGAAAGGCTCAAAAAAATCAATTAGGTCATTCTATTTTAAATAAATTGCTCAGTTAAGTTCATCAACTCAAATAATAGTTTGGCCCATGATTTATGTATTTTTTTAAAAAGTGTGTTAAGAGATACATCTTTTCACGTTATGTTTAGGTGCAAGGAACAGGGACCTGAAATAAGACCTTTTATTTCTTTCTTACATAAAAGTCTGCGGTTGGGCAGCCTAGAAATCATAGATATCTCTCTGCTAGCTCTATTAGCTCTAAGGAGACCTCAAGAACCCAGACTTTTCCTATATTTTGCTCTACTGTTCATAGTTTTCATTCCCCAGATCAGTTTGTATCACCTCTCTTGAGATATCTCTACTTGGAATGAGGAGAAAATTAAGGAGAGGCAAATAGTGTGTACCACTTCGCTTTTACAGTAGTTCCTACAGTTCACTTCTAAGAGGCCAAAACTTTGCTACCTGAACACACCTGGCTGCATGGGAGGGTAGCAAATATTCTCTTCATTCCAGGTTTCATGTGAAATGAGTGAAAACACAGGTTATAATATTATGGAAGAAGAGGAGAGACTTAAGGGACTAGCTCACTTCTACCACAATTCCTCTCCACTCCTGAAATGTCCAGATAGAAACACTGGCTTTAGAAAACACACTTGACCTTTTTCTGTCTCCTTATTTGCTTGCCTCAGATCAGGGATGAACTGCTGGCCTGGTGGGTTGGGAAGAAGACACTGGATCTGAGTAGTTCAGCCCTCTTTATCTTTGACTCCTTTCGGAGAGGCAGCCTCTCTGCAGAGAGCACACATTCCTAGCCCCTCCACAGAACAGTTTGCAGTGTCAGGCCTCCACAAGAAAGGATTAGGGTTGTTTGCCTCTGCCTGAGACTGGGAAGTAACTCTCAATCTGTACCTTTTCTGCAAAGCTATGGTTGCCAGAGAGTGTAGCCATGTCCTCTAAACAGCTCTGTCAGTACAAAAATGATGTGTTTCTCATTCCTGTGTCTATCTCTCAGGGATTTCACTCACAGCCAAAGAGCAGCAGTATTATAAAGTGGTCTCTCAAAACGCCAAAACCATGAACACATTTTTTTTTCTTAGAAAGTGAAAAAGCTATCAGTGAAGAAAAGAGCACAGTCTCCCCTTGATTTCCCTGTTCGGGCAGGTCCCACGGCCGTATCTTCAACAAGGGGCACAAATTACATGTAGACAGAAATATACGACCAAATACAGAACAGAAAGAAATATACAGATAATAGAAAACACAGAGAAGAGTGGAAATGTTATATTTGATGGAAAAATAAAAAATGAACTCAAGGAAGGAGGAAATTAAGGAACAGTACCCAGAAGAATTTTCATAGTTGGCTGTGAATGTGCCAGATCCCTGAGTAAAATATTCCATTTTAGCCATGACTTCTCCCAGGTCAACAGTCAGGCCAGGCTGTATCTGGGAAGAATTGTATCCAACTGCCCATTAGACATATTGCCTTTCCCTAAATGAAGGTAATGACTGGCTTCTATCTCTGCTCATTTGACATTCCTTGTGTTACCAGCAATTACATTTCCTCAAGGCAAGTGAATGTATCAAATGCTAAATACATTTTAACCAAAAAAATCTAAGAACAGATACAATAAGAGAACTTAAACTTAATGTGAATGACAGCTATGAAAAGAACAATCTAAGTGTATCAGTGTTTGAAATAAAATAAACCTTTATGTCATCCACGATTTAGACATTTTAAATGTTTTCATTTTTGTAACATGGTAATTTAGTTCTTCCTTCATGGTTAGAAGATTGTGATGGTATCAGTCGGAAGTTTTGAGATGAACTCTGTTAGCATGTGCTTAAAAATAATTGAGAGCATTAGAAAAATTTGAGACAGTTTAAATTTTTTTTCAGTTAAAAGGTTATTATTAGAAAAGATAGTACAGGGGCACTTGGGTGGCTTAGTTGGTTAAGCGACTGCCTTCAGCTCAGGTTATGATTCCAGAGTCCTGGGATCGAGTCCCACATCAGGCTCCCAGCTCCATGGGGAGTCTGCTTCTCCCTCTGACCTCCCTTCTCATGCTCTCTCTCACTGTCTCTCTCTCAAATAAGTAAATTTTAAAAATTAAAAAAAAAAGAAAAGATAGTACATTGAAATGTTTTAAATCTCTTAAATTTGAGAAGTGGTTGCAAGAATACTGGACAAAAAAGGGAGATTTGAAATGATAGTTCTGGATTTCTTGTATAACTCTGCATACATGAACTAGGTCTTTACAGTTTTCTCATCTTATATTAGAATATAGAGCAGAGAGTCCTTCATGTTCCTTCTAGCTCTGAAATCTTTTGGTTCTATTCATTAAAATGTACTGATTAGTGATGTAATAAATTTGGCTAAGAAATGAGCATATTTTAATAAAGAAAGCTATAAGCTAGTACTGCCCCCCCCCTTAAGACTTGTTTTCCTCAGTTTTATGGTGAGGAGGGCAAAAGGCAGCCAGCAGCAATTAATTTAAAAAACTAGATAAGTATTTTGTCATTTTAATTATTCTCTACAACATTCCTCATATCTCCCTGTCCTTGCATAAACAAGAGTTTCTAAAATTGTTTATATTCTAAATCTGTTTTATTTTTAACAAAAGAGAACAAACACCATTCAAATACTATTACCTAAGACAACTGAGCAAACATGCTCTTGAAACTGTCATGAAAAACGTGGTTTCAGCATTTTTTCCAAGATAAATTTTCCTGTCCCTTGGATTATAAAACAGTTGCTATAATATTAATCGAATGATGTTTTACCTCATAAAACAAACATTTTCAGAGGATCTCAAATTCCATATGAGTTCCATATGGCAAAAACATCATATCTGTCATCTTAAATAGAAAACAAAGAAGTATCTTTTTAGTTATTGCCAACCACTAATCACAAGAAAAATTATTTTAATTGTTATACTGATGTTTGAACATTCTTATGCCTTTGACCCTAAAATCTGTGAACCTTTTAGCAATTTTGTCCCTTTCATTTTTGGCAATGTTGCAAAGTGCATAATGTGAAAACCTAAAAGTGCTGACTAAAGTATATATTAAAGCCTATTTACATGCAAAGCCAAGCTCCTAAGAGAGAGAAATCTGTGGAGCAAAAGGGAAAAGTCTGAAAATCCTGAGTGTTACGCAGAGGCTGACACTTTCTTTGGCTTCGCTGGGGTCCCAATCTTCCTTGGCAAGGGGATTTGATTTCCCCAATCAGGCAAGGCAGTCGTGGGGCCTTGGGCCTGAGCAATGAATGTCCTATATTATAGATGCTCAATAAGGTGGGAACTCTCAAAGGAAGACAACCCAGTATAAGGGTAGACTACACAGCAAGGACTAAAAGAAAGCTTGAGCACTGGGTGTTATACGCAACTAATGTATTGTTGAATACTAGATAAAAAAATAATGATGTACTATATGTTGGCTAATTAAACATACTAATAAAAAAATTTAAAAATATAGACTCCAAAAAAAAAAAAAAAAAAAAAAAAGCAAGCAAGCAAGCTTAACTCTTTTGGCCTGTACTAGAGGTAGGGAAAATTTTGTCCATGATCAAGATTTGTACTCAATATTTAAAAATATACACATGACTTGGGAAACACCAAACTGACAGAATAACATTAAAAAATGGTCTTCTGTTTGTTACATCACTGGGACCCAACAGAAGCAAAATCAAGCCTCTCAGGAGAGCACACCCTCCGGGAAGACATCCTTGGAGCCTTCTTGGCTTCTCAGCCATGATCCTAAACTTGAGAGCACGTGAAGTAACCCACCACCATTTCACTCTATTTCTGTTCTCCTATATTCACACATAAAGAGATGAAACATCACAGAGATGAAAGAGGCACGAGGCGTAGTGGTTTAGGGCATAGGCTCTGGAACTACTTTCAAATAATGGCTTTGTGACTAACTTTGCACAAGATCTCTAACCTCAGTTTTCTGAAAGACAAATTATCGTAGCATCTGTCTTACAGATTGTTTATAAGAATTAAATGAGTTCATATGTAGGAAGCAGATAGGACCAGAACCACGCCTGAGGACAGGGAGCCCTGAAAAGGACAGCAGCTCTTAGCATCATTAGCGTCACTGCAATTGGGGGTCACTGATTGTAGAGTATCCCAGCTCTTCCACGGTTAGACTGATTCTTCTCCAAATTTACCCAGATGCCTATCCTTCTGGCCTAGAATTAAATCTTGAGGTAAAGCTAGAAACCATATGTAACAAAATTATATGATTTCACATGACAGGCTTCCTGGTTGAGAGGCAGCAGAACTAAGAACTGAAAGAAAATTTAATGGGCAACCATTATGCTACATAATTACAGAACATGTGTTTAAAACTTGCTATTTATTTTTTGTTTCTGTTTAAAACTATACTTTTTTGTAGATTTCCAGTGTAAATAATTTTTGTGATTTATAAATGTTGTGTTAACTACACTTAACTATAAATTAACTTTAAATGTTATGTTAACATACACATATTTTGGTTCTTCAGACTCCAGAAAATTTTACACATAAAACTCCTCTAAGACACACACATGGTTGAGTACACTGAAGATGGCTTTTACCTCAAGAGTGGATGTGCCAGGGGTGCCTGGGTGGCTCAATCGGTTGAGCATCTGCCTTCAACTCAGGTCATGATGCCAGGGTCAGGGTCCTGCGATCAAGCCCTGCATTGGGCTCCCTGCTCAGCAGAGAGCCTACTTCTCCCTCTCCCCTTGCTTGTGCTCTCTCTTTCTCATTCTCTCTCTAATAAATAAAATTTAAAAAAAGAAAAAAGAGTGGATGTGTCATGGTCATCCCAGCCCCAGCACCCTCCCCTTGCCACCACATACACAAGTGGACACTGACCACCAGCCTCCTCCAGAACCTGGGAGAACAGGGTTAGGACCCCAGGCTTCTGCTGGGCCTTTGAGACCCATCAGCTCTTCAAGTGCTCATGTCAGCTAATTCCACCTGTTCTGCTTCCCCTCCTCCAGGAGCTCTCATGTCTCTCCCTTTCTTTCCAGCTCCTTTCATTACAATTACACCAGAGGGAAGAAGTTCCTCAGCACCCTGTCTCCTTACTATTAACTCCTGATGAATTTCAGCTTTGTCTCTGAACAATAAGACTGACACTTAGCTCATGGTGTGGTAGTGAGAACCATGTGATACGTACGTGCAAACTGACAAACTGCATTCATTTTACACCAAGAAATCTTGTTGAGCTTCATACTATAGTTATATACTGACTTGTTTTACACTTGCTGAGGGACAGAGGACTATTCTGCACATCTTTGCATTTCCTTAATACCTAGCACAGTAGCTTACAATTATTTCATCATACTTGCTCTATTTATTTTATAAGTGATGTTGTAAACCTCATTTCAATTACATGGAAAAGTACACTGTAACAGGATCATTCTGCAGTTGGTCAGTTCATGGAGAAAAAAAGCTCTAAAAACATTATTTTACCATTAGTTTACCTCAAAAACTGAATCTGAACCACAGCCGTAGGTTGAACATGGCCCACGCACTCTCATCACATTTTCTTTCTTCTCATTCTGGATGCTGTAAACTGCCCTGCACAGGTTCCAGTGTTCTGCCACAAAACCAATGGTGTCACCGGGAGGACACTGTACCTCCAGCTGCAAATGAGGAAGTGAGAGAGGGGAGGAAGCTGGGCACGATGTATACGTGGACACACCACCTAGATGTGCTCTGAAAACTTTTAAGGACTAAGGAAATTGTTGAGAGAGAGAGAGTCTTCCACAGGCCACTCATACTTCTAAAGTTCTCGCTGTGTGTGGAAGCAAAGCAAGGCCCTGACTGCTCTTTCCCTTGGCCATTTCTTGGGGTTGTCATTGGAGGGAGCAACCTTGAGGGATGAAGTCACATTTTTCTTCAGGACACAAGGGAGACTTGATTGTCACTTGCTCTGGAACAGCCAGTTCCTTCTCTAAGTCTGTGGTGGGCATGGTTATGAAAGGGATTTTTGTGGTGATGAAATTGTCAGGTATCTGCATTGTGTGGTGCACACAGGAATCAACACAGGTGATCAAACCTCAGAGAACTGAATACACACACACACACACACACACACACAAGAATACAAGTAAAACTGGAAAAATGAGAAAAAAATCTATCATGAAATAAATGTTCTATAAATTGAGTACATTTAAAATTTTGATTAGCTTTACTACATCATGGCTTACTTTAATCATGGAAGGCTAAATTTATACAATTTGAGAAGAAAACCCAACTCATGAGTATGAATCTAAAAGGATTAAGGATTAAAGGTGAAGATTCATCTCAAATATCAGGCCATAATTACAGAAACAGTAATGATGGAGGAAGATACCTGGGAACAACGTTCTCTGAGCACTGTACTATCTGCCAGGTACTGTAATGAACAGTTAACATTTATTTACTACTTAATCTTCAAAGCAATCCTGTGTACAGATACTATTATTATTTCCATCTTATAGGAAATCAAAACACAGTGATGGTTGTAAATAAATTAACATATAATGTGTGCTGGCACTTACTATGTCTTTTAAATATCCCAGGAATCCTATGGGGTATTGTTGTGCATATTTATGCACCAGCACACTGAGGCCCAAAGAAGTTAAGTAAATTGCACCATTTAAGTAGGTGACATATCCGGGATTCGAAATTCTCGTGGACCTCTCACTAAAGCTGCTTCTTTCCCTGCAGCAAACAGCCTTCCTAGAGCCACATGGGTTGTAGACAAGGAACCCAACTGTAACTCAGAACGCCTGCTCTGTAGGTCCCGCCCTCAGGGGACTGTAACCTCACCAGGCACTTCATCTTTCTGAGCCACCCCTTCTTTATCTGTGGCAAGTGTGGACTGGGATGGGGAGCGTAAAGTCATCCAAGGTCTCTTCCAATTCTAAAAGTATTCGATGATGTCCAGCGACATCTTATCTGGGGATACGTAGCTACATTTAGACAAATGTGTGGGACTTCTGTTTTAGGTCATCAATACATTTCCAATTCACTAGACACAACTGACAGAATTATGGTCGCTGAATAAATAACCCGAATTTGTGCCTGACCCCCCGACTAGCACTGGAAGGCAAGAATCCACAAGAAAAAGCCCTCTGCGCTTTTCCTTGCGTGAGACAATGTGGCCTCCCCCCCACCCCCCACTCTCTTCTTTCATTCTGATCATCAGAGCCAGTGAAAATCCCCTCCTGTGTCATTCTGGAAGGAGCACAAGCGTGCTGGGAAGACTTGGATCAGGAAGAAACCAGAGATAAGACCTGCATTCTCTGACCTCTTGCCTGGCGGAGGGACAACAGAGGCAACAGCAGGTGCATCTGAAAGGTCTCTGCATTGTCATGATTTCTCGGCCCATACAGTCGGTGACCCGGAGGACGAAGGGCCTTAGAGTCCGATAAGCATTTCTGGTAAAGTCGTCTGTGTCTTCAGTTACAAAGTAAACCATTAGGTCCAGATAGATAATATCATATCTATTATTAGTTTCAAAAGATGTCATCACTAAAAAAATAAAATGAGAAAGACACTTCAAATTAGAAGCAGTTAAAATGGGCCTCGAGTATTTGTATAGCATTTCTTAGTATGTAAAGAAAAAAAGCTATTTCAAAATTTCACTGAAGCATATGCAATTGCTTGGAACATGAAAATATTTTATAATCCTTATAAGCATTGGGATTTAAAACATTTATTTTAAGCTCAGAGCAAGATGATTTTAAAATGTTTATTCATGTAACAGGAAAGATTGAAAACATCTAAGATGATCATGTCTTATATAACACCTGTATTCAGAGAACTTTAGTTTTAAAAAATATTTTAATGAAATTACACATTGCATCACAAGTGAGTCAGCTCATGAAATATGGTAAGATGACCAAGGTCATTACAAACTGCAAACAGAAAAAGGAACCAAGAAGAGCTGGAGGCCTTACATACAGCCAAAGGAATGTGTAAAATTGTTGCTTTACGGGTCAGGAATAATTTCCTATGAACAGAGGACAAGCTTCGTGTTTACTGTGCTCATTTCTTCCTCCTTCCAGCAAATCTAGATCCTGCTGGTCCCTCACTAAGTCTTTTATTTTCTCTGCTCTTTTTTCCCCCTCATTTATAAAATGTGAATAATGGGGGTAGAAAGAGGGAATAAGTGTAATGGTGTTGACCAGATAATAGAGAAGATCTTTTTCAATCTAAGATCCAATATTTTATGATTTATAAATTAATAAAATTGTACAAAAAATCCCCTCTTTAAGTTTCTAGGACAGTTTTTCCTCTTTGAACCACTAAAAATGATCAGTATGAATAAAGAACTGGGTATCAAATAATATTGATTCTAAAATTGCTGATCACCACTGAAGTACACATATTTTCCAGGGGTTCAAAATGCTGAAGAATGTGTATGTTGTCCAACTCCTGGGATAGAAAGAAGTAATTAGGGAAGATAGAATAACAGAATTAAAACAAGTTCGCACTAGAAAAGAAATTGACAGAACTTATTGCCATGTATCAATTGATTTTAAAAATATCTTTTTTTTTTTTTTTTTTTTTTTAAGATTATTTATTTATTTGATAGAGAGAGATCACAAGTAGACAGAGAGGCAGGCAGAGAGAGAGAGAGAGGGAAGCAGGCTCCCCGCCGAGCAGAGAGCCCAATGCGGGACTCGATCCCAGGACCCCGAGATCATGACCCGAGCCGAAGGCAGCGGCCCAACCCACTGAGCCACCCAGGTGCCCCTAAAAATATCTTTAATGTAAATTAATTAATTACAAATACATTTTATCAAGTGAAATTAACCTGTCTGTACCTGATCATATATAAGGAGAACTGTCTAATTAGGAAAAACACTTTCCTCCAGTTATACTCTAGAAGACTAAAAAATTAAATAATGTTTTTGATAAACTATCAGAAAATCACCTTCAGCTATAGTAACAGAATATAGAAGAAGCTGTGTTGACATAGATTGTTTCTAGCTTAGTCCCTATTAACTGGCCTCAATGACCTACAGACTGGTGTTGCTCAGGAGTTCAGGATGGTTTAACATGGACCAGCCACAGAGAAGACAATCATCTCAGTGGCTTAGGGAGAGGGAGTCAGCCAGGGTGACCCTCGCACAGAAGTGTCCAATTTTATATTATTTCACGGGTACCTCTGACAGATTAATATACTGATTCCATTCACTTGGTTTACTAAGCACCATGCTCTTCCCTAGGTGTTCACTTTTTTTTTTTTAAGATTTTATTTATTTATTTGACAGAGAGAGAGATCACAAGTAGGCAGAGAGGCAGGCAGAGAGGCAGGCAGAGAGAGAGAGGGAAGCAGGCTCCCTGCTGAGCAGAAAGCCCGATGTGGGGCTTGATCCCAGGACCCTGAGACCATAACCTGAGCCCAAGGCAGCGGCTTAACCCACTGAGCCACCCAGGCGCCCCTAGGTGTTCACTTTTAATTAAAGGAGGGTCCAAGAGGGCAGGAAGCTCATAAACAGGATTAGGGCAAAGGACAGGAAACATTCTGGGATATGACCCCTTGAAAAGGGAAATTGGAAGTACCATTAGATATGATTTTTATCTTAGTTTTATTTTGGGATTACTCCCAAGATGCTTGAATCTTTCTAGTGGAGGAAAAAAACTCCTCCAGGACAGACTGATCCTGTCTTACACAATTTCCTGTCATTCCTAATTTCTGAGCTTGGAACATTGGCTGAAATGTCATATTTCCTTAAATATTTGTTGAATAAGTTAATGAATAGATTTTGAAATGAATAAAATTGAAAGTGACTTAACTGGACATGAATGTTTAATCATGTGCTTAATTATAAGATGTCAGGTTTGGCCAGCAAACCCCGAGATGGTGAATGAAAAGATTACTCCAGACACCTTAGTAGGAGAAAGGAGAGGCCTGGGGCCTGACGCTCTAGTTGCAAAAGGCCTCAAGCCAAGCTTTGTCTACACTTTTATTGGGGTCTTATCAATGCACCAGGTGTAAGTGCAAAGCTAGGAGGAAAGTGTAACTAACTTTAAGGGTCAGGATAATAATATATGGGGCAGCATATGATAAGGGCGAGGAGGCAAGGAGTTTGTGAAGTTCGTGATCACCAAAGGTGCCTGTTTTTCTTCAAAATTTCTCCCTAGATGAGAACCTCGAGCAGCAGTAAGAATCTAGCTGCTTTCAGCCAAGAAACTTCCAAAAAGGCCCAACGTTCGGGGCATCCTCCTTTACTTTTCTATTAGTCCCATCCAGGGAGGCAGATACAAGTCAGATTTTGTCTGTCCAGGTACTGTGAATTCCCACAATGAGAGAGTGGAGAACACAGTCCATGTTTAATTCAAGACTTTTTCTTGTATGAAAACACAGCCAGGTGAAGGGGTCTACACATCTCTTATAACTTTTCAAAAGTGCCCCCCAAAATGGCTTACAGTCCTATTTAAAAAATTCCAGGATTTTAAACTCTAGGACTAGAAGACAAAAAAATTCACTGTTTCATAAAGTGTCCACCGCTAGGCAAAACAGCCCAAAGAAATGAAGCCCTTAAACATGGGAGAAGTTTGGGGTGCCTGGGTGGCTCAGTGGGTTAAAGCCTCTGCCATTGTCGGGTCATGATTGCGGGGTCCTGGGATCAAGCCCCACATTGGGCTCTCTGCTCAGCAGGGAGTCTGATTCCCCCTCTCTCTCCCTGCTGCCTCTCTGCCCACTTGTGATCTTTGTCAAATAAATAAATAAAATCTTTAAAAAAATGGGAGAAGTTTACCTAATAAGACACAGTGGCCACTGAGGAGCAATTCTTTAAGAAGCTAGTGAAGTTGCTGGCAAAGTCAAAGTTCAGAAACCATGAAATCCTGCTGTGTTGGACAGAACTCCTCTGAGGAGTCGTGATATCCTTCAAATGGGATCTCAAAAGTCTGGAGAAGCTAGAGGAAAGCGACTGGGTATGTGCCTTCCACTCACACCTAAGCAGGCATTTCAACTAAATAGCCTCATTACAGTATCTCATCCATGCAGTGGGTCCTGGGTGCCAGCAATTGTATCAGACATTGATAATTCTCAGAACTGCCCAGTAGGATAGAGATAGTTAATACTATTTTATAGATGAAGAAATTGAAACATCGAATATTTAAGAAATTTGTTCAAGGTTACAGAACTAGTAGGGAATAAAGACAGAATTAAAAACTACATTATCTAGCTCTAAACCCGGTTTTGTTTTTTACCTGTTTCTGGTTTTGTTTCTTAATTCATCCATTTTCAAAAGGGAAAACTGAATCCCTCATATCTATCATTTAACCTCTGTCAGGATAATGGAAGAAGTGGAGCAATTTTATTTTTTATTTTAATAAACAATTTTAAAGCTGTACAGTTTTAAAAAGATGGGGAAATGGTCTAGGAGACTCCAGACTTACAAGGAGAAATTATTATTATTGTGCAAGTATAAAAAGATTTCCTAAAATTTATTAACTATAAGCATCCTGTAAGCTTCTAAAATAACAAAGGGGCTTACTCTAGCACTTCAATGACTTCATGTGTATTTTATAGTTATTTTACAAAGGGACAGTTTAGTAAAATTTTTGGCTACAAATTCCAGTTTCTTCATCCAATTGTACTGCCTTTCACACATCGTTTTGACAGTGGTGTATTGATAGTTTTCAATGTACAAGGTTAATATATTGAATTGCAAAAGGAATTTGTCAACTTCAAGGAATATTTTATTGATTATGTGGGGAGTGAAGTATTGAATCAGAGTCCCTTGTTTATAATGAACTTAAATACCTCCTGTTTCCAAGACAAAGAGGGTCTTCCAAGACAGAAGAATCTAATGCTAGCTATATCTCAGTTTCACTAGGTAAATTTTTTGAGTTTACACCATTTGAATTTACAACCAAATCTGCTTATCCCTCAACTGTATGACCTAGGTTTCAGAGTAATTGCATAATTTTTATACAGAAGGGATTTAAGGGACCACCACTTTGTGGGAAGAGGCCTCACAGACTTGGCTTGAAGCTATGTGTGCTTGGTAGGCACCTTATGTTTACCTGATAATAGGTTTTTATATAGGCTAGAGTAGCTGGTGAAATTATGGCAGGGGAAAGCAAGGGGCCAAGTCACCTGATGAGTTTGTCACTGAGTGTTCTGTTCCTTCATGTTGCCTTTTTTAAAAACGGTTTTATTTATTCATGAGGGAGGGAGAGAGCAGGAGGAGCAGCAGAAGGACAGAGGCAAGCAAACTCCACGCTGAGTGCAGAGCCCCATGCAAGGCTTCATCTCATGACCCTGAGATCATGACCAAAGCCTGACAGACTGAGCCACCCAGGCACCTTATGTTGTCTTTCTTGATGTTTACACTTACTTCCAAGTAAATGACACTCCAGTTGGCATCTATGATAGCTTTTTTTCCTAACCCTATTTTTCTAATTTCCTTCAGGAGGACATCTTGAATATCTTACAACTCAGTCTGAATCCTTTATGAAAGTCATACTCTTCCTACTAAAAATATTCTTATACTTTTGCTCCCCCTTCACATATCTGAAATCAGTATCACTGCTACTATAGTCTCACAAGTGGACCTCTGTCATCACTGACCTACCACCTTTACCCACTGTATCCAGCCTGCGTCTCTTTTTGTTGGGTCCCCAAGGTCATATTTCTTAAGAAAATACTTTGCAGTTGTATAGAGTACCTGAGCTAATAAGTATTCCAGACCATGAGGGCAGTTTGGCACAGGAATTGACTCTGGCATCCATGCTGTTGGAGCAGATTGATTGAACAATGGACATCTGCCAGGCCAGTACTATATAAGATGAGGGCCACCATGAGGGCTGGTATGAGGGGAAGGTACTGAGCTGATGTGGACTGTAGTATCCCATAAGCAAGCTTCCTGGGTAGTATGCAAGTGAAGGGGCAGTAGCTACTGGGGACTCTGTGTCCAAAATCAAATGCAAAAATTACACATGGTTGAAACTACATTGTATTGAAACTTAGCACAAATTTTTACATGGAAATTACATGGGTCACATGACAGCTTCTTGAAAATGGTAAGAGATTTCATTTTCTGAGGGAAGGACATGCCAGGTACCAAAAATGTAGTAGAGGGTCTTCCAGATTATTAACTCATTTAATCCTCTTAAACCTTGTGAAATAGTTATGCTCACCTCACAAATGCAAAAACTAAGGTTGAAGAGATGAAGTGTAATTTGAGAGCCTCTCTATGCCAATCTCATAAGGTTGCTGCAGGGTTAGCCCAGGGACTGAAATAAATAAAGCACTTTGTAAATTTCTATTTTTTTTTTTCACATTAAAAATATTTTTATTGAAGGGGGCGCCTGGGTGGCTCAGTGGGTTAAAGCCTCTGCCTTCGGCTCAGGTCATGATCCCAGGCTCCTGGGATCGAGCCCTGCATCG
This sequence comes from Meles meles, assembly GCF_922984935.1. NCBI lineage: Eukaryota > Metazoa > Chordata > Mammalia > Carnivora > Mustelidae > Meles > Meles meles. The sequence continues at coordinate 90,213,265 of NC_060069.1, read as the reverse complement.
GGCTCTCTGCTCAGTAGGGAGCCTGCTTCCCCACACCCCACCACTCTGCCTGCCTCTCTGCCTACTTGTGATCTCTGTCTGTCAAATAAATAAATAAAATCTTAAAAAAAATTTTTTATTGAAATATAATTAACATACAATATTACGTTAGTTTCAGGTATGCAAATTTCTATTTTTATATTCTTTATACTATTGTTAAGTTTATATAGATGGCAAGTGGTAACACTGGAATTCGAATTCACATCTCACCTTCAAAATGGTGACTTGAAGACTGCTATATTGTTGCTAGCCCCATCACTTCTTCATCCTCATCTGTTTCCACACTGTTCTCTTTCAACCAGGGGTCAGTTTAATTTCAGCTTGGTCAATGTAAATAAGACCACAGTCAAGAAAATCAGATTTCTTTTAAGAATCACAATATTTAAGAAGAGAAGCACTCAAATCATGAATTAGTATGAGGGTACCACTAATGTATGACTTCAGATTTTGCTTCTTTTATCAAATGTCAAATGTCTCAAAAGAAGCATGCTTAGAATCAGCCAGGATGGATCAGAGCAGGCTTAGTAAGGAGCTTGAACTCCTGCCCAGCAGTAACAAGGAGCACTTCATCCCCTTTTCTGTGAAAGGAAGCCTGGTCTCCTGCCATCCACTGGGGAAGCAGGGATTTCACAAGGATTTTACATGGATTGCTAACAATGTGGAGAATTAACAGCATTTAGATATGAGAGTGTCCATACTGCTGAGATGTAGCTATAGTGTTAAAAAAGTAAAATCTGGATACTTTTACCACCAGATTTGGTGTGTTTTGTTTTACTTTCTTGGATTTAAAGTAATTAATTATTTTATTTACATAAGTAACTGGGCTCTGGTTGATTACAACTGGGTACCTAATAATTTCCTAAGTTATCCCTAGCATTGGAAAGCCTTTACTGAAACCATTTGAGGGAGAGAACCCCAGTTGCCTTTCTATGAACTTCTAGGAAAGGCCAGAACAAAAAGTAAAGAAAAGCCAAGCCTACAGCAAAAAAGATGCTCTCTTCCTGATCCCAGAAAAAAGAGAGTTTTTTTAAAAAAAGTACTGTGGTTGAAAAACTAAATAAATGAGATAAGGCCAATAATTTATTTTTCAGATTTCATTACAGATTGATTTTAGCTAAAATGAAATAAAACCAACTCTATGTTAGCAGAAGAGTTCAGCTGAGACCTGATGTAAACTGGCTGAAGCCTTGATTATATTTGTGTCTTCTTATTTTGAATATTCTTATCATTTTTGTTTCAGGAACTTATTGTGAATCACTAGCTTAATTTTATAGCCTACTGATGGATCTGCAGTTTGGAAAATACATTATTAAAAGTGTTTCTCAAACTTAGCTGTTGATAAGAACCAACCAACCAACCAAATAGGATATTTTTCTTTTTCAGGATCTGTCTTGGAGATTCTGATTCAATAGATGGCCAGGACCTGCATTTTTATATTAGCAAAAGAAATTCACATTATTTTGATGGACCCAGTATATTAAGCTACACTTTAAGAAACAACAGGTTAGAATTTTTTCTAAAACTTAAGATATAATCTGCCATCAAAAGTCAATGTATGTAGCAACATTACTCATAACGGTCAAAAAGTAGAAAGAATTCAAATATCCATGAAGTGATAAATGCATAAACAAGGTGTTTATACAATGAAATACAATTCAGCACACCTGCTACAACATGGATAAATCTTGACAATATTCTGAGTGAAAAAAGCCAGATGTAAAAGGCTATACATGTTATGATTCCACTTATATGAAATATCAGAATAGGCAAAACTATACAGCTATAAATAGATTAGTGGTTGCCAGGGCTAGGGAAAAAACAAAATGTGGAGTGAGTGATAATGGATATGACTTATCTAGGACATGATGAAAATAATCCGGATTAAATAGTAGTGATGATATGGGTTTGCAGCAAACTTTAAATTGGGATTTTCTGGAGTGCCTGGGTGGCTCAGATGGTTGAGCATCTATCTGCCTTTGGCAAGGGTCATGACCTCCAGCTCCTGGGATCCAGCCCCACGTTGGGCTCCCAGCTCAGGGAGGGAGTATACTTGTCCCTCTCCATTTCCCTCTGCCTCTCCCCCTGCTTGTGAAATCTCTGTCTCTGTGTCTCTCGCAAATGAATAAATAAAAAATCTAAAAAAAAAAAAAAAATTAGGATTTTTCTGAAGAATCTCAGATCAGGAATTAAGTTTAATATTGCCCCAAAGGATACACAAGATTGTCATCTAGTAACATTGCTCACAAGGACTGGAGAATTTCTAAGGTCCTTTTGTACCATTTGGTTTTGAAATATCTGTATTATAATTTTTTAATTGAAAAATAAAGTGGTCCTGGGGTGGGGGGAAATAGTATGATGGCAACCCTGTGGATATACTAAAAACCACTGAATTATACACTTTCAAGTGGTGAATTTTATGTATGTGAGTTATACCTCCATTTAAAAAAAAGGAAGATAAATCACCTGAAAGACATAGAAATAAGACACAGAATGAAGTAAAATACTGAGAAAGGGCCAGATGGAACTTGGCCATAATACAGGATTGTCAAGATCCTGGATTTAGCAGGCACTGAGCCAGTACTGAGTGGTTATACTGGATTACAGCCATACAATATATACACAAAGGAAAAAGGAAAAGGAAACTCTACTGTTTTCAGAAAACACTGCAGGGGCAGAGACTACCTGAGCTCCACTGATCTTATTTCTAGAATGAAATAACATCTCTGTAATCATCTCATTGATGATTTTTTTCCAAACTGTGAACTTTTTGCCTCTTCTTTACACTCACTCTTACTAAGCATCATCCAGATGGGACGACTGCAGTAACTTCTTAACTAGCTTTCTCTCTGTTCCAGTGAGTCCTTCACACTGGCTCCAAGAGCTATCTTTCCTTTTTTTTTTTAAGATTTTATTTATTCGTTTGAGAAAGAGAGAGAGCACAAGCATGAGCAGGAGGAGGGGCAGAGGGAATGGGAGAAGCAGACTCCTTGCTTAGCAGGGAGCACAATGCAGGACTTAATCCCAGGACCCCAAGATCATAACCTGAGCTGAAGGCAGATGCTCAGCGGACTGAGCCACCCAGGTGCTACCTCCTCTCCTCACAAGAGCTATCTTTTAGACATCCAATCAGTTACTCACTGGACATTTACTGAGCACCTGTTAGGTACCAGACCCTGTGCCCGAAGCTGGGAAGAAAGTGATGAAAGACAAATTCAAGTATCTGCTTTGAAGTGTTGATGTCCTGTCAAAAAGCTTCTACAGCCCACACAGGCTCCAGGATAAGATGCAAACTCCTTCATCAGCAGAAGACTCAGTTGTTCTCTCCCATGCTCTGCCCTTCTGTCTTTTGATCCAAGCAGGACTTTATCAAGTCCCAGTTACACCACCAGGCCTTCATGACCTCCTGTTTTTGGACCTGTTTTCTTTCCCCCAGACATTCTCCCTTCCCCACCCATTGTTTGATTGAGAAACTCCTTATCATGCCCACAAAACCTGACTTCCTCAGGCCTTCCCTTTAATCCCACAGTCAGTAACTCTGCCCTCTGTGTCCCTACCACATTCTTTTCATATTTCCATAGAACTTCCTACTCCAGGAGACAGTAAATTCTTTGAGGATAGGAGTGTTCTACTTGACATTCAGTAAACCACTTGGCATCCAGTAGGTACTCAATATTTACTTACTGAAAAATAAAGTAATTAGTTAAACTAGCAACTTAACCCTTAGTGTCATTTTCTGCAGTGGTGAAAAGATTCTGCAGATTTAATTTACCGGATATAAAATGGGGATTATGCTCTGGAGGGTCATCAGGTTTCGGATGTGCTGAACTTAAACGGCAGTGTAGTCAGGAGGAGCATCAGGTATTGGATCCAAGGACTTTGTTTTATTTTCAATGTCATCCACAGGTGGACTGGCACTTGCGGGGACGAGCCGTGGAGGAAACGGAGGCGCACAACTGAGAAATGGAATGATTTATTACTGAAGACACTAATTTTTTCCTTATTAGTTTGCTGCAACATCAGTGTGTGTAATCATTATGAAATACACTACTGTATTTCTTATGACACCCATAATACACGTATATATTAGACATTAATTCATGCATATGATAAATTGTTAGGCTGAACATAGAGTAAAAAACTAAAGCTGACTAATTAAACTGTGCTTGGGATTAAAGCAATGAGCCCCCAGGCTGGTGGTTCAGTGGACCTGATACTGACTCTTATTTACATAGATAAGTTCCTTTCAAGATAGTAGAAATTCTTTGTCCCACGATGTAATATGGAGAAACTGGCATATATGGAGTGACTCTGATTTCCCCCCCACATACTTTTTTGAAAAGTGGTTGTGTCAAAGTATATTCAAAACAACATAAATACTTAATGGTTTAAAAAGCAGTGTGCCATACATGACTCACTTAGAGGTGGTTTAGTGTGCTGACCAGTGACTCCTGTGTTGACTTATTCTTCCTAAAACAACCCAGGTCACTACAATTACTGAAAGGAAGGTGTTGAGATCACGTTTCATGTTATACCCTGCCCCTTCACTGAGATTGGAGACATTTTCCCTGACCTCACTATGAGGAACAGTTCAATGCTCCAGAAAAAACTGGTTGCTTTTATCTCATAGAAAACACAAGTCCCTTAAATGTGATATTTCTCTCCTTGAATCAGTTGCAGGAAAACTCAGGACCCACTTTTCAGACCTCCTCTATCAAGGAAAGCTTTTCATTGCTATCACCTCTTTTGTAGACTTAATTTTCCTACTCTTACCTTTCTTTACTTCATTTTTCTTATGTATTTTAAGTATTTTTGTCTAGATGCAACCAATGTAAGTCTCCTTTAGTCCTTTCTATGCCAAATGGTAAACAACAACAAAAACAATTTTCAAGTGAAATAAACTCAAACTATTATTAAGGAAAACAGTCATATAATTCACATTTAAAATGAAGCATAATAAAATTTGTTCATAAAAGACTGCTAACTTTTTTGAAGAATTCTAATGAATACTAAAAAATACAATGTTTTAATGCTCTAATATATTTATACATATTTATATATGTAATACATATTATTAATAGTGATATATGTAATAAGTTTTATGATTTTTTGGTCTCCAGTTACATTTCATTCATATTTTTATTAAGTCAACAAATACTTACTGAGCATTTTTTATATATCAGGCACTAACATGGATGTTGAAAATATAGTAATAAACCAGAAAATCAGGTGCCCATCAAGCTGGAGATTTTATTTTAGAGGCATGAGATTAAAAACACATTAACAAATATTTAAGATTATATCTACATTCTACAGTTATAAAGAAAACAAAGTAAAAAGTTGAGGAAAGACATGGATGGGGTCCCAGGAGGTTCAGGGAAAGCCTCTCTCGGGCATAAACTTTGAGCTCTTTGAACCAGGAGCAGAGGCACTATACTACAGAAGTAGGAAGGGAGTTCTAGGCAAACAGGCAATATGTGCAAAGGCGCTGAGATGGCACTGAGCTTGGGGTACTCAAGGGTGAGGAAGAGGTCAGATGTGACTGGGACCCAAGGACCGAAGAGAAGAGAGGGAAGAGATGGAGACAAGTTGATCATACCTGAAGACGGAGGCAAAAGGTGTGGGATTTGCTGTAACTGCAGGTGGGCAGTCTTTGGAGGACTTGAATCAGTTGGGCGGTGAGAGCTGAGTTACACTTTCTCTTGAGGGGGCACAAGTGGAAGTACACAGTGAGGATGGGATGGCAGCTGTAATCCAGGTGAGACCCAAGCTGGCTCAGACCGGGGAGGTCACCCTGGAGGGGTCCGGGTGTGGTCAGGAGCAGAAGCTACAGGAGCGGGGGATGGACGAAGGGAAAGAGGAGTCAAGGATGAATGTGGGTTTTCAGGCCAGTGTACTGGAGCCGATGACAGTGCTAGAGAGGAAGATGCTGGGGAAATGGTAGCGACTGGGGAGGGTGGGATTCAAAAGCTCAAAACTGGCGTGTTTTGTTCAAGAAGAGACCAAAAGAAGGAACAGAGAATGTATTGTTTTTGTGTGTATTTATTAATTTTCTATTATGAAAGATGTTTTTCATCTTAAAAACATAGACTTTGGGGCACCTGGCTGGCTCAGGTCAAGATCTCAGTGTCCTGGGATCGAGCCCCGCATCAGGCTCTCTGCTCAGCAGGGAGCCTGCTTCTCTCTCTCTCTCTCTTTCTGCCTGCCTCTCTGCCTACTTGTGATCTCTCTCTCTCTCTCTGTCAAATAAATACAATCTTTAAAAAAAAAAACCAAAAAAAAAAAAACCAAACATAAACTTTTCTGGCTGGGAAAGACTACCTCTCAGGCCTAGCTAATTCTTAGAAATAGCAGAGAGCTCTGACAGGAGCATGCCTTTGATATGCAAACTAGCTGCTCCGGAGCCCTACTTCTTCCTTTGTCTGGGCTCTACACCCCAGGAGATAATTTTCTTTGCCTTAATCTTCCCCTGGCCAGGTACCAGGTAACCAGGAGCTATTCCTATGTTCAAACCAGCCAATCCTCAGTGGTTTGCCCTGCCCTGCCTTCATCCCTCCACCATGCCCGTCCCAAACCTCAATAAAGGCCATGATCTAAGAACTCTTTTAACTTCTGTTTCTTCCAGATCAAAATGTGGTATTCCTCCAGTGGCCCTGTGTTGTGTGCCATACCTCTCATTTCTAGAGGAACTGCATCACTGCTTTCCTTTCAAAGGAATTAATCTTTCCATGTTGTCAGTCATCTTTATAAATTAAGACTGGCATCAACCTTTTGCTGGTGGAGGGTCCTGCCTTGCTGTTGATTGCTGCTGACTGATTAGGGTGCCTATTGCTGAAGGTTGGAGTGGCTGTGGCAATTTCTTAAGATAATGAAGTTTGACGCATCGATTGACTCTTCTTTTCACAAATGATTTCTCTATATCATATGATGCTGTTTGGTAGCATTTTACACACAGTAGAATTTCTTTCAAAATTAGAGTCAATTCTCTCAAATCCTGCCACTGCTTTATTAACTAAGTTATATATATATATATTTTTAAGTTCATTTATTTTTAGTAATCTCTACACCCAACGTGGGGCTTGAACTCATGACCCTGAGATCAAGAGTTGTATGTTCTACCAACTGAGCCAGTCAGGTACCCTATATGATATTTTAAATCCTTTGTCATTTCAGCAGTCTTCATAGTATCTTTACCAGGAGGAGATTTTATCTTAATGAACAAGTTTCTTTGCTTATCGGTAAGAAGGAACTCCTCGTTTGTTAAAATTTTATCATGAGATTGCAGCAATTCAAATATAATAATAAAAAAGTTTAAATATTATGAGAATTACTAAAATATGGCACAGAGATATAAAGTGAGCAAATACTGAAAAACAGCAAAAGTAACTTGCTCAACATAGGACTGCCAAAAATCTTCAATTTATCAAAAAAAAAAAAGCAGTATCTGTAAAGCACAATAAAATGAAGTATGTCTATATACGATCCTGTTCTTCAAAAAAAAATTTAAGACCAAAGCACAAAACATATTTATATGTGAACATTATGAGAATAACTCAGGGTAGGAAACTAGAAGTTGAGAGATGAAATTTTTAAGGTCTTTGGATTTAATTGATACAATTAAGTAGGGAAAAATGAGGTTATCAATTAAAAAAAGGAATTATATTATTTCCAGATTTCTGAGGGTGACGACAAATAATGAGGATAGTATCAACCAAGACTATAATTTAATGAATGGACATCAAGGATCAGGTAAAGGGCCAAGAAATTTGCATATTATCACTAATTATAATAACATGTCTCTAAGATATAAACTATCATCCTAACTTTATAGATGAGAAAACAGGCTTAGAGAAATAAAGCAACTTAACTATATGCTTATTAAATGATCAAGCCCATAAAAGTCTTTCACTTCAAAATCCAAAGCCCATGTTCTTCCCACTATGCCATCCCATTGATCAGAATCTAGAGTGTGGTCATTTTGTGTTGTTCAAGTGGAGTAGAAAGTACTCATGCAGAGTAGGTGAAGGGAGCATTAGCAGAGAATGTGAGTGACCATTATGAATATTGAGCTGACCCAAGAATATTGTCATAAGATAAGCCAGTACACAGATTCCCAGCCCAAATGTTTGCCTAGTAAGTATGGGGCAAAGAGACAAACTACAGTTCTAGGCTCGGATCATCTCCACGATGTTCCTTAAGCCTGAGTTACTAGTACAATGTCTCAAGAGGTATAAAAATATTCTAGAGCCCAACAAAAAACTGGTATGTGCAACTGTTGGCCAGCCAAAGGAGTTCAGAAAACTGGTCCTACCCTCCAAGAATAAAAATCCCTGGTATTTAGAAAAACACGGGTACCTTTCTAGAACCTTCAATCCTGGACAACCATAGGTACATCTTTTGAGCACCTCTTGTACATGTACACAGAGGACATACACAAGAATGTTCTTGACACCACTGTTCATATGACGAGAAACTGAAAACATTTTTTATTATCCATCAGTGGTAGATAAAATAAATCTTGGTATAATCATATAACAGTATACTGTAGTGGAAACAAATCAGAACCACATCCATCACCAGAGATGAATCTCAAAAATACAATTTGAGCAAAAAAAGTAAGTCACTGGGGGCACCTGGGTAGTTCAGTCGGTTGAGCATCTGACTCTTGGTTTCAGCTCATGTCATGATCTCATAGGTCCTGAGGTCGAGCCCCATGTTGGGCTCCTCACTCAGCAGTGACTCTTCTGCTTAAAGATTCTCTCCTTCTCCCCTTTCCCCCACTCATGCTTGCATGCTTTCTCTAAAATAAATATGTAAATTTTAAAAAAGAGTCATTGGAGAATATGGTATGATTTTATTTTTATGTTCAAAGGCAGGAAAACTAAATACTTTCTCTCAGATATATACATGAAAATAAAACTCTAAAGAAAAACTAGGGAATTAATAACACAATATCTAGTCAGTGGTTACATGTGGAGGAGTGATGAGGAAAAAGGGACTCTAATTTCCTGCTAACATTCTAATAACTAAGGATAGGGAAGATGGGTTTTTATTCTTTAAATGATATGTATATGTTTAAACTCATGTTTTCAGATGTATGACATTACTTTACATTGAACAAGACCTTTTGACAGCTACATGCTGAGAGTTATGTTTTACTGACTAAAGGTTTGTTGTTACTTTCTAGATTAAGTCTAGGAATCTCAAACTGTTAAGGACTCAATGAAATTTATTAGAACAATTTATTAGGGCCTATTTCTATCTATCTATCCATCCATACATCCAGTAACTCACCATTATTTTAATGACTGGTGAATCTAGATAAAAGTACATATTTGAAATTTTCTCAAAATAAATATTAAGAAAAAATGCAGAATTTTGGTCTCTAACGCTTAAGTAGCATCTCTAGGGAAAAGCCCAGAAATGTGTGTTTTTAATAAGCAACCCATGTGAATCTTATAATCAGGCATGTTTGAGAGTGATAAAGAAAATTAGTTCTCATAAATTAACAGTTCTCAATTCTATCAGTCAGAAATTAGAATTTAAATCTGATTCAAATGAAAAATCAATCTATAAAGATGTTTTAAAAAGCAGTTAGTATCAATGAATTTAAACCAAGTAAAATACACCTGCACACTGCCTCATATGCTGCAAATGTTCTTAGTTTGTTTAACTTCCCTCTCCTTTGAGATGCTCATTTTTTCCCTACCACCTAGTTATCCTCCATTCTTTCTTTACAATATTATTTTCCTTTACAATCTAGGAGTTTGCAAATTTCTCTAATTATAACAACATGTCTCTGCTTAGTTAGCAAGCATTATGAGGCAGAATAATTTCCAGTTGGTATAAGTACGGATATTGTTAACATAATTGTTCCTTAACATTCAGTGGATTGTTTTCTGATTTCCCTGTTATTTAGCAAGCATAAAAAGTACCATAGGTTGAAAAGAGGTGGAGGAGCTAAGATGGTGGAGTAGCAGAAGGACCTTAGGCCTGCCTCATCCCTCAAGCACAGCTAGATAAATAACAAATCACTCTGAATACCCAAGAAATCAATATGAGGACTAACAGAACAAACTGCCAACTAGAGGGAGAGAAGAGGTCACACTGTGGAAGGGAGGAGGCACAGAGACATGGTCTGGGGGAAAGAAAAGATTGTGTGTGCAGTGGATGGGAGGGAGCCTTGATCAGAGAGAGAGAGAGAGAGAGAGACAGAGAGAGAAGTGCACAGGGAATCCTAAAGCCAGTGACTGGGAAACTGAGAGGGGCTGACTTTTACAAGGATTTGCAACCAGAAGGGTTCAAAGACTGGATTTTTAGAGGTCTGCTGGTATGGATCCCTGAGGGCACTATAGTGCTTCTATGGAGAAGGAGGGCAGATAGCCCAGAGACAAATAACTCCTGGGAATGCACTGGGAGAGACAAGATGGTCCTCCTCCTTGGAGGGCATCTGAGAAAGATGGTATTGCCTCTCCTGGAACAAAATTGCTGCCAGGCACCATATCCCTCTCCCACACCTCAGCATTGGCACAGAGAACCTTGCCGAGGGTGGATAATGTGGACACCTGCTCTTTACTGTGCTTTACTCCAAACTACTCTTTACTGTCCTTTGGTGTGATTGCCCTTCTGGGACAACATGCATCAGTCCCAACATGGGGAGACCCTGTCTCAGAGAACCAACACAGGTCCCCAAAGTTTGGAGTTTTAAAACTCAGCCAGCCTGCTTGGGATAGAACATAGGTGCACTACACTGTTGGGTGGGTACACAGCCCAGACACTGACATGGTGAATGTAGTGATTTGAGAGTCCCCTAGAAACATGAGGGGGAGATTGTTCACTTTTCTGGGAGGGCTTGCCAGACAGTAGCAGGTGGGAACTCTCCTTTCCAGTCTCCAGGGACTAGGTAGCACCAAACATCTTAGTAAAGAATGAATGGATCACCCAGGATATTAAAGAAGAAATAAAAAGCACCATACATCCTAGTAAAGAATGAATGGATCACCCAGGAAATTAAAGAAGAAATAAAAAAAAAATACATGGAAATAAATGAAAATGAAAACATGGCAGTCCAAAACCTTTGGGATGCAGCAAAAGCAGTCAAAAGAGGGAAGTATATAGCAATACAGGCCTACCTTAAAAAGCAACAAAATTTTCAAATATGCAACCTAATCTTACACCTAAAGGAGTAAAAAAAAAAGAATAACAAATGAAGCCTAAAGCCAGCCAAAGGGAAATAATAAACATTAGGGCAGAAATAAATTATATAAAAACAAACAACCCAGTAGAACAGATCAATGAAACCAGGAGCTAGTTCTTTGAAAAAATTAATAAAATTGATAAGCCCTTAGCCAGACTTATCCAAAAGAAAAGAGAAATGACCCAAATAAATAAAATCATGGCAAAGGGGAGATCACAACCAACACCATAGAAATACAAACAATTATAAGGGAATATTATGAAAAACTACATGCCAACAATCAGGAAGATGGTTTCACAATGATCTAGGCAGTCTGAAAGAAATGGATAAATTCCTAGAAACATATAAAACTACCAAAATTGAAATAAGAAGAAATAGAAAACTTGAATCAGCAAAGAAATTGAATCAGTAATTAAAACTGTCCAGGGCCAGATGGTTTCTCAGCAGAATTCTACCAAACAGTTAAAGATTAGTTAATATCTATTCTTCTGAAACAGTTCCAAAAAATAGAAATGGAAGGAGAGCTTCTAAATTCATTCCATGAGATCAGCATTACCTTGATTCCAAAACCAAACAACCCCTCCCCTCCCAAAAAAAGAATTATGGACCAAAACCCCTGATGAACATGGATGCAAAAATTCTCAACAAAATACTAGCAAATAAATCCAAGAGTACATTAAAAAAATCACTCACCATGATCAACTAGGATTTATTCCTGGGTTGCAAGGATGGTTCAATATTTATAAATCAATCAACAGCAATCACATTAATAAAAGAAAGGATAAGAACTATATGATCCTCTTAATAGATGCAGAAAAAGCACTTGACAAAGTATGGCATCAATTTGTTAAAACCAACAAAGCAGGTATAGAGGGAACAACCCTCAACAAAGTAGGTATAGAGGGAATATACCTCAACATCATAAAGGCCAGATATGAAAGACCCACAGCTAATATCATCCTCAATGGGGAAAAATTGAGAGCTTGTACTCTACGGTCAGGAACAAAACAGGGAAGTCCACACTCACCACTGTTATTTAACATAGTAGGGGAAGTCCTAGCCTCAGCAATCAAACAACAAAAAGAAATAAAAGGCATCCGAATCAGCAAGGAAGAACTCAAACTTCCACTCTTCACAGATGACATGATATTCTATGTAGAAAACCCAAAAGACTCTAACAAAAAATTGCTAGAGGCAACCCACAAAATCAGTAAAGTCACAGGATACAAAATCAACATAAAGAAATTTCTTACATTTCTAAACAACAATAATGAAGCAGTAGAAAGAAAAATCAAGGAATCAATCCCATTTACAATTGCACCAAAACCCACAAGATACCTAGGAATAAACCTAACCACACAGATAAAAAAGCTGCACTCTGAAAACTAAAGAATACTTATGAAAGCAATTGAAGATGACATAAAGAAATGGAAAAAGTCCCATGCTCATAGATTAGAATAAATATTGTTAAAATGTCTATACTACCCAAAACAATCTACACACTTAATGTAATTCCTATTAAAATACCAACAGTATTTTTCACAGAGCTGGAACATAAAATCCTAAAATTTGTTTGGAGCCAGAGAAGACTCTGTATAGCCAAAGCAGTCTTGAAAAAGAAAAGCAAAGCTGGAGACATCACAATTCCAGACTTCAAATTCTATTACAAAGCTGTATGGATCAAGACAGTATGGTACTGGAACAAAAAGAGACACATAGACCAATGAAACAGAATAGAGAACCCACAAATGAACCCTCAACTCTATGGTCAACTAATCTCCAACAAAGCAGGAAAGAATATCCAGTGGGAAAAAGAATGCCTCTTCAAGAAACAATGTTGGGAAAGGAGGACAGCCACATGCAAAAGAATGAAACTGACCCACTTCTTTACATCATACACAAAAATAAATTCAAAATACATGAAAGACCCAAGTGTGAGTTAGGAAAACATCAAGAAGCAGTAACCTTTTCGACATTGGCTGCAGCAACTTCTTACTAGATACATCTTCTGAAGCAAGGAAAATAAAAGCAAAAATGAACTACCAGGACTTCATCAAGATAAAAAGCTTCTGGGGCGCCTGGGTGGCTCAGTGGGTTAAAGCCTCTGCCTTCGGCTCAGGTCATGATCCTGGGGTCCTGGGATCGAGCCCCGCATCGGGCTCTCTGCTCAGCGGGGAGCCTGCTTCCTCCTCTCTCTCTGCCTGCCTCTCTGCCTATTTGTGATCTCTGTCTGTCAAATAAATAAATAAAATCTTAAAAAAAAAAAAGATAAAAAGCTTCTGAACAGCAAAGGAAGCAATCAATGAAACTAAAAGGCAACCTTTGGAATGGCAGAAGACATTTGCAAATGACATATCTTAGTATTCAAAATTTATAAAGAACTTACCAAACTCAGCACCCAAAAACAAATAATCCAGTTAAGAAATGGGCAGAACACATAAATAGACATTTTCCCCAAAAAGACATCCAGATGGCTGACAGACATGAAAAGATGCTCAACATTACTGGTCATCAGGGAAATACAAACCAAAACTACAATGAGATATCACCTCACACCTATAAGAATGACTAAAATTAACACAGGAAACAAAAGATGTTGGTGAGGATGCAGAGAAAGGGGAACACTTTTATGCTATTGGTGGGAATGCAAACTGGTACAACCACTCCGAAAAACAGTATGGAGGTCCTCAAAAAGTTAAAAATAGAACACCCTATGACCCAGCAATTGCACCACTAAGTATTTACCCTAAGAATACAAAAATACTGATTTGAAGGGATACATGCACTCTGATGGTTACAGCATCATTATCAACAATAGCCAAATAATGCAAAAAGCCCAAATGTCCATTGACTGATGAATGGATAAAGAAAATGGTGGTGGTGGTGGTGGTGGTGGAGGTTTGTGTGTGGGTGGTGGAATATTACTCAGCCATAAAAATGAACTCTTGCCATTTGCAATGACATGGATAGACCTAGAGAGTATTATGCTAAGTGAAATAAATCAGAGAAAAACAAATGTCATACATATGTGGAATTTAAGAAATAAAATAGATGAACATGGGGGAAAAAAGAGAGAGGCAAACCATAAAACAGACTCATAATAATAGAGAACAAACTGAGGGTTGCAGGAAGAGAGGTAGGTGGGGAAAGGGCTAAATGGGTGATGGGTATTAAGGAGGGCACTTGTGATGAGCACTGGGGTTCTATGTAAGTTATGAATCACTAAATTTTACTCCTGAAACTAATGTTACACTACATTAATCTTTAATAAAACGTGCCATAGGTTGAAAAGAGACTGGATTGGGCTTTATGTGAGATGGAATTCAGATTAGAAAACTAAACTAAGCTCTATGTCATAATGTGTTAGCTTTATATGGTCCCCAAAGCTCTTCATTACAGAGATCTTTTGCATTTTGGGGGCTTAAACTGCATACAGGGGAATCTAAGCCAACTGGTACCTAATAAATACGGAAAAGGAGACATGGGCTGGAGAGGATGAGGTTGGTGAAGCCGTGGTCTGTGGCTTTGCAAGGCAGCCCCAACACCGTAAATTGCATTCCACAGCAAGAGAGCATTTACGTGGGACACCCCTGGCTGCTTCCAACCTTGCAGCTGTGCTGTGTCTTGCTCTTTAATTCCACTCCTGTGAACAGTGATGTGCTAGCAAAGCTCAGTGAAATCAGACTCTAGAGCCACACCATGGGCATCTAAAACATCAATTACAAAACCAGAAGAATGGTCAGATCTTTGCAGCTGTGTATGTACTAGACGGTATCCTATCCTCTAGGCAGAGAAGTCACTGGACATGTGGAACCTTGCAGTTCTCGAGGCATGAGGCTTGGAAACCTACACATGCAATCTAAAACCCTGTCTCCAGGGCTTTCAGCTCTGAGAGGAGAGAAAAGAAAGCAGAGGGTCACTGTCTGGACAATTCCTTCTGATTCTTATCAGGGACAGGAGAAATCATTTCATCAAATCTTTTGCAGCTATTAAAATCCCCCATCTTGGGATGCCTGGGTGGCTCAGCTGGGTAAACATCTGCCTTTGGCTCAGGTCATGATCCCAGGGCCTTGGGATCAAGCCCCACATTGGGCTCTGCTCAGCAGGGAGGCTGCTTCTCCCGCTCCCTCTGCCTGCTGCTCCCTGTGCTTGTGGTCTCTCGCTCTCTTTGACAAATAAATAAAACCTTAAAAAAATATAAAATCACAATGAATCCCTAATCTCCTCTATGGGTTTAACTTGCAACTATTAGACAATGTTATCCTTTGTAAAGAGAATGGGCTAGTGGAGCAGAAGAGAAGAGTTGGTGGCTGATAAACAGCTGGCGGCCCATTTCAGACTGCATGGACAGTGGTCCAGAGCATGGGTTCAAATTCCAGAGATGTCCTTAATGGCGTTGAACGAGGCGACCTCATTGTTCTTGGGTTATCCTATATAACGTGAGTGTGATCTTGGTTGGATCCACCTGACAGAACTCCTGCTGTGAAGACAAAAACTATCCCACTTGGAAAGCACTGAAAATGGTGCCTGGTGTAGACCATGCCTTCAGTTTTCATTGTTATTACTATTTCAAAAGATAAAATACACGAACTAATGAAGAGACCAAGAATAAATATCTAGATTCAAGTATAATATTAAAAAAGCTGTTAGCCTTTCAGCCATTTAACATGTATTCCTGAGCACCCAAGCCTACGATTTCATGCTGTGCTTCTAGCTGACATCACTAACTTCTTCCTCCACTGTTGATGATTCCCGCAGGTAACATTTCATGAACAATGTCTACACTCTGCTTAACACTGGAGTATACTAGAAATGGAGACACTGCTGAGCGAGCCTTTACTTCTGGCTACATGAAAGACAAAGGGAGACAGAGTCCAGCTTAAGTGTCTGCAGCGTTTGCTTTTAGTTCAGTATAGTTTCATCATGTCATATCATTCAGATTTATTCAGCAATAGACTTAAAAGAGCAAGTAATGCAGTGTTAAAAACATCTGAAGATTAGGAAAATATAATATCCATTAAATTATTAACATAAATATTGAGGTCTTTTTTTTTTGCAACCCTACTATATGAAATATGGAGTATTTTTACTCTGTTACTGTAGTTTTTTATGGAATAAAATGAGATATTTATAAAATTATGTTAGTTTATTTGAGACCCCTGATAACGCTCTTAGCAAATAGAACAATACTCTTGAAGTGTTCAAATTTCATAAACCTTATATTTCACAACAGGGATAAAGGCTGGGTTCATCAAAGTTAATGTGCTAATAATCCTAAGAAAATATGCTGTGATTAACAATGAATCATTTATTAGTCTTTGCAGTAAAAGGCTAATACATTATTTTTCTTTATCCATAAATGTCTATTCCACTTTAGTTGTTACAGGTAAATTAGATGTTAGTTCACAACCTTGGTAGGTTCCCCAGTGGAATCTGAAACCAGTCTCCCTAGAGAGAAAACAGGTGAGACTAACAAAGAAGCAGACCACTCCTGGTTGGTAGGTGGCAAGTTTAACAAGGGGACTTACATACAAGGCTTGTCTTGGGCAGCTGTAGGCTATTCGTAGATCTCCATAACAGCCACCAGAATCTTAAAGTTTATACGGAGGCCTTACCTGGGCTGTGACATACAACATCTGTAAGGTCTCAACACCATATTACTATCTCAAGCCTGTGTCCTTGGGCATCTTCCAGCCTTGTGAGGGCAAGTAGAGTGCATATTCCAAGGACAGGGAAGAAGATGAGGAGCTACAATTGTTGGGGTCCAGCTCATAGGTCAGTTGGTGGTCACAGACTCTCGATGACCTCTTCCAACATGAGCATGCTGAAAATTTTAGAAGATCATTATAATAACATACACACACAATAACATTCTTTTTTTTTTTTTTAAAGATTTTATTTATTTATTTATTTGACAGAGAGAGATCACAAGTAGGCAGAGAGGCAGGCAGAGAGAGTGAGAGGGAAGCAGGCTCCCCGCCGAGCAGAGAGCCCGACGCGGGACTCGATCCCAGGACCCTGAGATCATGACCCGAGCTGAAGGCAGCGGCTTAAACCACTGAGCCACCCAGGCACCCCATAACATTTTTTTATTATCAAAATCATGTTATTTGTAGAAAATAAAGAAATGCAAAAAGTCGTAAAAAGGAGAATTAATTTTTGTTCTTACTTTCCCAAAGTAATCATCCTTAAAATGTTAGAATAATCCATTTGTGTGTATGTGAATGTATGAGGAATGAGTTATTTACAACATTACAATAAAATTAAGGTCTCAGTATATTATAGTCATACATTAATGAATATATTTTGGATACAACAAATATTTTTTAAACCACAATTTTAGTGACTACGAAGCTATCTGTTATTTGTTGTGCCTTACCTAATTCAAACTATTTTATTATTGTTGTTTTAATGTTTTGGCATTATGATTAATACTATAAAATATACTTTTACATGAGTGTCTGAATGTACAAATGGTTAATATCTACTGCCTCAGTACAAAATAATTTATGTTAAGGTTTTGGGTCGACAAGTCAAAGTTTTCACAATTTGGGAACATTTTGCCTAGACATTTTCTCTCTAACAGTGGTCCTTCTGTTTAGGCCCAAATCACATACGAATGACCACCTTGGCACTAAATATTATTTTCCTTTATTCACTCCCTATTTAGTACATGGAAACTATGATACCATTATATAAAATAATTCTCTTCTAGTACTGAAAATACTAGTTATGCACTGCTTAAAACAGAATAGTTAATTTATAATGGCTTAATAAGTTTTAAAAAATTAAATGCAGAAATGTTGCAGAATAGCAGATATATGCTACTGTATATAATTTTAACCTCACATTCTAAAAGATCTGATCTTCCTTTTGTAAGACACTTTAAATCATCTATTGCTAGCTTAAAACTATATAACTTTTTATTAATTTCTTCAAATCAGGCAAGATAAAGATAAAAAGAAATATAATAGGTCCCTAAGCAAGCAGTCTCCCCAACTGGAAGTTTAAAATAACAAATGCAATGTATTTCCATTGAGCTTGCTTATGGATTCTGTACTGAACATTAATGTAGTTGAGTTACTAACATCCTATAAGATAATAATCAAAAGTAAAACACATTTTCCAGTATAGGTGCAGTGAAATTGTTAATAAAAGATTTAAATCAGATTTGATAGGGGTATCCAGATATACGGACTCTGATCCTTCAATTTTATACATTGATGGTGTAACTGGATCCTTGTGGTGAATTCACTAAACTTACTATGTGTTCTATAGTTTACCTTCTTTTTTGAACATTTTTTTTAAAGATTTTTATTTATTTATTTGACAGAGAGAGATCACAAGTAGGCAGAGAGGCAGGCAGAGAGAGTGAGAGGGAAGCAGGCTCCCTGCCGAGCAGAGAGCCCAATGCGGGACTCGATCCCAGGACCCTGAGATCATGACCTGAGCCAAAGGCAGCGGCTTAAACCACTGAGCCACCCAGGCGCCCCTTGAACATTTCTTAAGTTTACTTCGGTGTATAGAGAAGGCTAAGATGCCTGAGATATATAAGAACTGATTATTATTTTTATGGCCAATATAGCAACTCAGAATTTGGTCACTTCATTATTGACCCTCTTTATCTTTAAATTGTCACTTCCCCAACATCTTCATAGACGGTCTAGAAATACTGATCCATTTCACTTTGTGGAAAGTTCTATAGAACAGAACAGGGGTGGAAACTGTAGCACAGAGGAGTTTAAGAGCATTTCTCCAGTGTTGCACAGCTAGTGAGAAATACTGGCAGGATTAGAGCCCAGGCAGTTTAATTCCTGCCAAGCCACAGTTCTACATGTCTCATCTGCTACAGCCTGTACTTCTTAATCCTCTTCACCTGTGTTTTACCATCCCCCTGCCTAGAAGTGGGATTTCTGGATCATATGGTAGTTCTATTTTTTAATTTTTTGAGGAGATTCCACACTGTTTTAATAGTGACTGAAACAGTCTATTCTCAACAGTGCACAAACCTTCCCTTTTCTTCACATCCTTGTCACCACTTGTTATTTTCAATCTTTTCAGTAACAGCCACTCTGACAGGTGTGTATATCTCATTGTGATTTTGATTTGCATTTTCCAGGTAGTTAGTGATGCTGTGCATCTTTTCATGGGCCAGTTGGCTGTCTGTATGTCTTCTCTAGAAAAATGTCTCTTCACATCCTCTGACCATTTTTAGTCAGATTTTTTTTTTTCACATTGAATTACAGGAGGTCTTTATACATTTTGGCTGTTAACCTCTTACCAGATATATAATGGCAAATATCTTCTACCATTCAGTAGGCTGTCTTTTCATTTTGTTGATAGTTCCTCAACTGTGCAAAAGTTTTTCAGTTTTAGTCCCATCTGTTTATTTTAGCTTTTGTTGTCCTTGTCTGCTGAGACAGATGCAAAAGTATCATTAAGACTGATGTCAAAAGTTTATTGCCTGTTTTCTTCTAGCACTTGTATGACTTCAGTTCTTACATTTAAGTATTTAATCAATTTTTAAGTTTATTTTTATGTATTATAAGAAGGTGGTCCATTCCCTCTACCCACTTTGTTGAGAGTTTTTATCATAAGTCGGCGTTTTTCTCCAATTTGTCAAATGATTTTTCTCCATCTATTGAGATAATCATGATTTTCACCCTTCATCTTGTTAATGTGTTATATCACATTAAGTTGCAACCATCCTTGCCTCCTTGGAATAAATACCACTTGATAATAGTATATGGTCCCTTTAATATATTATGAAATGGGATTGCTAACATTTTGTTAAGGATTTTTGCATCTACGTTCATCAGAGATGTTGGCCTATGATTTTTTTTCTTTTCTTTTCTTTCTTTTTCCTTCCTTCCCTTCTTCTTTCTTTTATAGTGTTTTGTCTGGTTTTGATTATTAGGGTCATGCTGGCCTTGTGAAATGAATTTGGGAATGTTCCTTCCTCTTTTTTCTTCTTTCTTTCTTTTTTCTTTTTTTTTTTTTTTGGTAACAGCCAAGAAGGATAAGTATTGACTCTTCTTTAAATGTTTGGTAGAATTTACGTGTGAAGCCATCTACTCCTGAACTCTTGTTGGAAGTTTTTTGGATTTCTGATTAAATTTCATCACCAGTAATTGGTCTGTTCAGACTTTGTTTCTTCCTAGTTCAGTCCTGGAAGAATTGTACGTTTTTAAGAATCCATCCATTTCTTCTAAGTTGTCCAATTTGTTGGCATTGTTTGTTCCAGTAGTCTCTTATGATCCCTGTATTTTTCTGGTGTCAGTTCTAACTTCTTTTTCATTTCTGATTTTATTTATTTGGGCCTACTTTTTTTTCTTGATGAGTCTGGCTAACAGTTTACAAACTTTATCTTTGCAGAGAATAGCTCTTATTTTCACTGATCTTTTCTTTGTGTGGGTGTATGTATGTATCATGTAACAATTTCATTTACATCCTTTCTGATCTTACTACTTTCTTCCTTCTACTAACTGGGTTTTGTTTGTTCTTCTTTTTCTAGTTCCATTAGGTGTAAGTTTTGATTGTTTACTTGAACTTTTTCCTGTTTCTTGTGTGGGTCTGTATTGTTACCAACTTCCTTCTTAGAGCTGCTTTTGCTGCATTCTATAAATTTTGGAGCATAGTGTCTTCATTCTTATTTGTTTCAATATGTTTTTTATTTCATTTTTTATTTTTTCAATGACCCAGTGGTTGTTGAGCAAGCACATGGTACAGCCTCCCCATCTGTGTTTTTTTCCAGTTTTCTTCTTAAAATTTATTTCTAATTTCGTATCATTATGGTTGGGAAAAATGCTGGATACAATTTCAATCTTCTTAAGTTTATTTAGATTATCTTGTAGCCTAACATTATCTATCCTGGAAAATGATCCATGCGCCCTTGAGAAGAAAGTATATTCTGCTTTTTTTAGTTGGAATGTTCTGTATATATCTGGTTAAATCCATCTGGTCTAATGTGCCATTTAAGGCCAATGTTTCTTTATTACTCTTCTGGCTTATATATCCATTGATACGGATAGTGGGGTGTTAAGGTACCCTACTATTATCGTTTTACTGTGAATTCCCCATGTCTGTTAATACTTGCTTTACATATTTAGGTGCCTCTGTGTTGTGTGCATAAATATGTACTAGTGTTATATCTTCTTGTTCAATTGATTCTCTTATCATTATGTAATGCTTTTGTCTCTTTACAGCCTTTGTTTTGGAGTTCTATTTTGTATGATGTATTGCTACCCCAGCTTTCTTTTCACTTCCATTTACATGGAATATCTTTTTCTATTCCTTCACTCTTAGTCTGTGTGTCTTTAGAGCTGAAATGAGTCTCTTTTAGACAGCATATAGATGGGTCTAGCTATTTTATCCATTCAGCCATCCTATATCTTTTGATTGGAGATTTTAGTCCATTTATATTTAAAGTAATTGCTGATGCGTATGTTTTTATTGCCATTTTGTTCATTTCTTTTTTCCTGGTTGCTTTTGTAGTTCTTCTCTGTTCTCTTGCTCACTTCCCTTGTGATTTGAGATATTCTTTAGTATTATGTTTCAATTCCTTTCTATTTTTTTGTATATCTATTATAGGGTTTTGTTTGTTTACCATGAGGTTCATCTATATCTAGCTAGGTATGCAGTCTGTTTTAAGTTGGTGGTTGCTGAAGTTGAATGCTTTCTAAAAACACTACCTTTTTACTCAACTCCTGTTTTATGTTTTGGATGTCATATTTTACATCTTTTGTGCATCCCTTAACTAATTATTGCAAATATAGTTGATCTTACTTTTTATCTTTTAACTTTCATACCAGATTAATAAGTGATTGACCCACTACTTTTACTACATTACTTTACCAGTGAGATTTCTTTCTTTCTTTCTTTTTCTTCCTCCTAGTATTGGTCTTTTCTTTATGTTTAAAGGAATTCGTTTAATATTCTTAGTAAGCTGGTTTAGTGGTATTGAACACTTATCTTTTGCTTATCTGGCAAATTCTTTATCTCCCCTTCAATACTGAATGATAACCTTATCAGGTATTCTTGGTTGCCATTTTTTCCTTTTAGCACCTTGCATGTATCATGCCACTCCCTTCCGGTCTATAAAGTTTATGCTGAACAATCATAATCTTATGGGAGCTTCCATTACAAATAGCTAATTGCTTGTGGCTTGTCGCTTTTAAGATGTTCTCTTTAGTTTTTGACATTTTAATTACGATGTACCTTAGTTTGGATACTTTTGGGTTCATCTTCTTTAGGAGTGTCTATACTTCCTCAGCCTGGATGTGTCTGTTTTCTTCCCCAGGTAGAAAAGTTTTCAGCTATTATTTCTTCAAATAAGTTTTCTTCCCCATTCGCTCTCTTTTTTCCTTCTGGAACCCCTGCAATGCCAATGTTGGTATGCTGGATGTTGTCCTGGAGATCTTTTAAACTAGCTATTTTTTCTTTTACATTTATAACTATTTCATTCCATGCTGAAATATATATGACATAAGCTTGATGAAAAACAAATTTCACTATAAGCATTTTTATGTGGAGATGAGTATGTATACTTACTTTAAGTTCCACCTTCTATTTCCTGAAATTCCAATATATAACACTCATGCAAGCACAGTGAGATAAAGAATAAATATCTGAAGACTGAAGTTTTTTACTTACAGAAATATGATGAATCAGATTCATACTTCCATTTGCCACTAGAATATTTAGAGATTTACTAACCAACTATCCTCATTTTCTTTTCTTTTTTTTTTTTTTTTTTTTTTAAATATTTTTTATTTATTTGACAGAAATCACAACTAGGCAGAGAGGCAGGAGGAAGCAGGCTCCCTGCGGAGCAGAGAGCCCGATGTGGGGCTCGATCCCAGGACCCTGGGATCATGACCTGAGCCGAAGGCAGAGGCTTTAACCCACTGAGCCACCCAGGCGTCCCTCTTTTCTTTTTTTAAAGGACTTTATTTGAGAGAGAGAGTGAGTGAGAGTGAAAGCATGAGCTGGGGGAGGGGCAGAAGGAGAGAGAGAAGCAGACTCCCCACTGAGCAGAGAGCCCGACCTGGGTCTCAATTCCAGGATTATGGGATCATGACCTGAGCAGAAGGTAGATACTTAACCAACTAAGCCACCCAAGCACCCTCATCCTCATTTTCTTAAACTCTTTTTTTTTTTTCTATTTAGTGTGGGTAATTTCCACTATTTTCACATATGGTCTGTATCCTCTAATCTACTGTTTATTCTCTCATGTATTTTTCATTTCTGTTATTGTATGCTTCAGTTCTGATTGGTACTTTTTTATACTTTCTCTTTATTGAAGTTTCTTAGTGTGTTTATATATTCTTCTCTTGAATTTGGTAAGCATATTTATGACCATTACTTTAAAGATTTTATTGGGTAGACTGCTTATTTCCCTTTCATTCAGCTCTTTTTCTGTGGGTTTTGTTCTTCTGTTATTCCTCTATTTCTTCATTTTGCCTGGCTCTCTGTGTTTCTTTGTATGTATTAGATAGTTACATCTTTGGTACATCTTCCAGTCTTAATGGAGTGACCTTATGTAGGAGATGTCCACTGGTACTCAGAAGCACGATTCCCTCTGGCAACCAGAGCCAGGTGTTCAGAGATGTCCCCTCTGGGGGCTGCATGCTCCCTCCTATTGGGTCAGGGATGTGACTACTGCTATCATGCTGCTGTATGGGCTGGTTTGCAGCCCAGCCGGCCGCAAGGCCTGACCATTAGAGCTGTTGGCCCATTGGTAGGTGGGTTTATCATCATGATGCCTATGATGCCCAGTCAAGGTGCAGGGCTGTACAGGGCTCTTGGTGGGGAATGCATCCTGGCACAGGCAGTTTAGAGGGAGCATTCCAAAAGAGCACCAACAAACACCAGGATCAGCTACTGAATGAGATAGTAGAAATGGCTACTATGAATGTCTCAGTCCCTGTGGAGAGGCCTGGATGACTTTTGCCTTTTTTGCAGGTGTTCCAAGATTAGCAAGTGGGTTCCTTTACTAGGTGCTTTTTGATCTGGTGTTTTTGTTATGGTTACCAAATTAAGTGAGTCTGTGCCTGAGACCTTTAAAAGAAGATTTACCTTTCCCTACAGTTCCGTAGTTTTTCTGGATGTATTCCCTGTTACTTTTCAAAGTCAGGTGTTTTGAGGGCTCATCGTTCCTGTGCAGAATCTAAGGGTTCAGATCCTGAAGTTTGAACCTCTTGCTCTTCAGAAAAAAGTTCTGTACCATTGTGATTCCTTCTGACCATAAAAGGCCACCCTTGTGTTGTGGTTTTTTCCTTATCGAGAATATATCTGCTTCTTCTACCCATCTCAGTGCTATTCTTGGTTATAGAGGCTCTGTTCATCCAGTTTTTAGGTCCCCTGCTGAGGGAATTATTCCATATACATTTGTAGATTTGGTGTGTCTGTGAGAAGTGAGCTCAGGATCTTCTTTTTTTCTTTTTTCTTTTAAAGATGTTATTTATTTGACAGAAAGTGACACAGCAAGAGAGGGAACACAAGACGGGTAAGTGGGAGAGGGAGAAGCAGGCTTCCCACTGAGCAGGGAGAGCCAAGTGGGGCTTGATCCCAGAACCCTGGGATCATCACCTGAGCCAAAGGCAGACACTTAATGACTGAGCCATCCAGGCACCCTGAGCTCAGGATCTTCTTATACCACCATCTCACACTGGTGTTTGGCTTATTTCATTTATTTTGCTCAGGAAAAGTTTTGTGAATTATAAACAGCCAGTTCATATGTGACATTGCCATATTAAAAATATTAACTCTAATTTTAAACTTGAGTCAGTTTACATGTTTTAGTACACATATTGAGGTAGGTAAATAATTCACAAAAAATTCTGAAGCAAAAATTTTCGTGACATAAACACAGCTCATGAACAAGATGCTTTTCATAGGCTTCTTCAGCTTTCCTTCCTGAGAAACTGAACCAAGGGGAGATCATGTTTATGAAAGGAAGTGTTGGAATCTCTGCCATCCTCCTATCGTCCAACAGACCTGCTGGACCAAAAAGAAAACACATCTGCCCCTTTCTGGCTGGCAAGTGGTATTGTATAGTTCCAGAGGAAATAAGGTGGGGCAGTAATGGATACAGCCTGCTGTTGCTAAAAGAACTTTGTGAGAGAACAGGGAGAGAATTAGCAGTGGCAAAAGTGAGTTTAAGTAAGTTCACAAGAGTAAACATTTTTGTAAAGTCAAGAGTCTTAAAAAATGATTACATTTTGGTATAAGCACATATCTTACTCTACTTGGGCTAATCTAAAAAAATACCATAGACTGGGTAGCTTATAAACAACAGAAATTTATTTCTCAAAATCTGGAATCTGGGAAATGCCAGATCAAGTTTTCTGTCTGGTGAAAGCCTACCTCCTGGTTCATAGATAACTCTTTTCACCGCATCCTCAAATGGTGGAGGAGGTAAGGGATTTCTTTGCATTTATATAAGTAATTATGACCTAGGGAAATGATCCCAAGAACCCAATACATGATCAAGTTTACAAATTACTTTGTGCAAAACTTGTAACTTTTTGAAAAACTTACAACTATATAGACCTTTGACATTAAAATAATACAAAAATATTTGAGAATAAAATTGAAATACAAATTACAGACTTCTACAGCAAAATTTAAAAGGGGAATTTGGTTGTGATTTTTATATTAGATCAAGCTGCTGAAATTTTTTTTAGTAAGTATATATTCTTAAATTATAACATTATTTTTAAAACTTTAGTTAAAATACTCTTCTGGGGTATCTGAAATAGTAGATATTTTAAAAATGGATGATTAATAGGATATACAATGTTCCTACAAACGACTGGCTTTCTCCCAAACTTTTTATCAATTTAGTGAAAATATCTCAAAAGTGTTTGTTTTCCTACCTTTTCAAGCATTTAAATATTACCCAAAATGTTTCAGAAAAAAGAATTAGCTAAACATATTTGCAAGTAGTTATAGTTGAATCCTGTGACACTATAAACACTGTGTAGTTTTCATCATATTGAAACAAGAAAAATAATGCAAATATTTCACATGGTTCAGTAAAAACATAATAACAAAACTTCCTGACAATCTTACTGACACCTTTAAGAGGTATGGTTACAAGTACTTTTGTAAAAAATAATAAAATGTTTATAATATGAATAAGTATAATGTGGATAACTTTGTTTTTAAGAAGTCTGAAAAACCGGGGCGCCTGAGTGGCTCAGTGGGTTAAGCCGCTGCCTTCAGCTCAGGTCATGATCTCAGAGTCCTGGGATCGAGTCCCACATCGGGAATCTCTGCTCAGCAGGGAGCCTGCTTCCCTCTCTCTCTCTCTCTCTCTCTCTCACTGCCTACTTGTGATCTCTCTCTCGCTGTCAAATAAATAAATAAAATCTTTAAAAAAAAAAAAGTCTGAAAAACCTAGAGGAAATACTGAAATGTAAGCAGTATTTCCTCTTCAACTTTTCTATAATAAATATAAAATAGACTTTAATAACCTGAATAAGTTGAAAAAAATAATAAAAATAGAACTGCCACTGCACTATACACTTAAAAATGGTTAAAATGATGAATTTTACATTATATTTTATAACAGAAAAGAAAAAAAAGAAGCCAAGAATCACTATAACTTGAAGGTATCTATAGTAACAACAAATTTCCCTATTTACACTTAAAACTCCCAATACCACTAAATCAAAAACATAAAATAGTGTGTATTTGTTATGATGACCTTGCAAAATTGAATGAAAATTAATCTATGGAAAAAAAAACCCAGAACTAATAGTACTCTTGTAGTGAATCTGTAAGTAAAAAGACCTTCTGAGTTCATCTGATGGATAGTTTATGCACACTCTTCCAAGTTCAGTTCTCTTAATAGGTTTTAATTACTGGCTCTTGTGGTATATTGTATTGACTAGTTCCATGAGTTTCTTGGTTACTTAGGATCTGGAGAGTTGTGTGGGCACAATACAAACTCAAATCCAATGACTATGAAGGAATCAGTCATTCCTATTCAGCACCTTGACATCTTTATAATTTGCTATCACATGTGCTGAGATTAGAAAAACTATCCTCAAAGTCAATATACAGGTTTTCCACTAACAAGATAAACAAAGATCTATTACAATGGGATAACATAAATATACAGATATCTATAGTTTCACAGTATCTTTTATTATTAGAACTGTATATGTAATGTATACATTTTAAAAAATATTTTATTTATTTTAGAGAGAGAGAAAGAGACAGAGCATGAGCAGTGGGGGAGGAGGCAGAGAGAGAGGGAGAAGCAGACTCCCTGCTGAGTGGGGAGCCCGACTTGAGGCTTGATTCCAAGACCCTGGGATCATAACATGAACCAAAGGCAGATGCTTAATTAACTGAGCCCTATAATGTATACATTAGGTGCCCTATAATGTATACATTTAATTATATATTAACATGGAATCAAGGTGCCCTATAATGTATACATTTAATTATATATTAACATGCAATCAATCATACAAAAAATTGAGAAGTGAAGGCTTTTCACCATGAGCAAATGATATTTTGGCAAAATCTATCTGATTTTATATTATCCTTTCTGTAATCTACATGAATATATTTCTTATTTTATGCATGCTAGAACCTTCCAAATGATATACGAAGGAATCTTTTATTCCTTTCAACAAATGCTAGGGACTGTAAAGGTCAGCTTTTGGTTTTATTTTAAAATAAAAGCATGAGACCGAAAGGAAGCAAGCTGATAACTACAGTCTATAGATAAATTTTATTAAATACATTTAAGTTAGGTTAAGTGGTTTAGAGAGATTATCAGGTCTCTCTCAATTTTAGCTTTCAGGAAAGTTGTTTCTGTCATTTTGGAGTATAAAAGTATTGGAAGAATAATTATTCTCATGAGGTTTATAAAATTCATTAGGGTAAACATTACCATGTAAATTTTATCTGGACTGTTAACAGAAAATGTCTTATCTTACTGTATCATTATCTGCCTAGTTTTCTGGTATTGAAAATTATAATAAAGCAGGAGATCATGTGGCCTACATTTTGACAATAAATCTTACATTTTGACAAGTATCATTTTGACAAGAAATCTTTTATTTACAAAGACAGACTTCCTTTGACTTGGTGTTACCTGCAAACACACACAGTAACAAAAAATTCAAGTAGTCAGGGAATACTCATATCATGAAAAGTAAGGATTCCTTCTGCCCCAAACCCCATTTTTTCATCTCTAAAGGTACCACTGATAACAGATTTTTTTGTCTTCCAGGAGACATTCTAAGAACGAAACTAATACGTACACCTTGTGTCTTAGTCCATCTGTGCTGCTATAACAAAAATACCATAAACTGGATGACTTAAAAACAACAAGCATTTATTTTTCACAGTTCTGGAGGGTGGAAGTCCAAGATCAAGGTGCCAGCTTGATGTGGCGAGTGCTCTCTTCCCCGATGCAGACTTACTGTAACCTCACATAGTGGAAGGGGCAAGGGATCATTCTCTGCCCTCTGCTGTAAGGGCAGTAATCCCATTCATGAGGGTACCATCCTCATGAACTCAGCACCTCCCAAAGGTCACATCACCCAACACTATCACTCTGGGCATTAGGACTCAATATACCAATTCTGAAAGGACACAAACATTATCTATAGCATCTTATAATACAAGTGACAGTCTTCCATGAGTTTGTGTACCTATTTTCTTTTTTAAAGATTTTATTTATTTATTTGACAGAGAGAGACACAGAGAGGGAATATAACAGGGGGTGTGGGAGAGGGAAATGCAGGCTTCTCTCTGAGTAGGAAGCCTGATGCCTGGCTCCACCCCAGGACCCTGGGATCATGACTTGAGCCCAGGGCAGACACTTAACAACTGAGCCACCCAGGCGCCCCTGATGTATCTGTTTTTAAACTTACTAAAGTCTTCTTATATCATTTCAATTGATATAAACCTTTTTTTCTTTTTATGACTGCAACACATTTTCTTTTCTTTAACGGGCCAGTTAATGGAAATTTAAATTCTTTCAAAATTTCAGCTATTTCAAAAAAATGTGCAAATAAATACATATCTATTTATTTTTGTGGGATATACTCCTAGAAGTAGAAGAGCTGCATGGAAGTCTCATGCTATTTGTTTTGATAGCTATAGTTGAATTACATAACAAAAAAGAAAAATCAGTTTTGATAGCTACAGTCGAGTTTGCACTCCTGGCAATAATGTATACACTTTCCAACAGAGTTTCTATCAAAATTTTGTCACTATTAAGTCTCATAGTCAAAGAATAATAATTTCTCGTTGAGGAGGTTGAGTAATTTTTTGTTTGAAGATCATTTGAATCTCCTTTGTTACAAACTTCCATATGTCCACTCTTATCTATTAGTTTTTCTTCTTTTCGACTTGAGTTCTTTATTGAAGTTTAGTAGAACCTTATTATATTTGAAGTATTTTTGAAATGTGTCATTGGCCCTTACTTATTGGAATTCGCCATGCAATATTTTATTTCGTGTAGTCAAATTTTAGCTACTTTTGTTTCTGTCACCTCTCCTTAATCCTGAAGAATAAGAACTATGAAGTTAAACGTTCATTATGACATGCAAGAGGAGTCTGGCCTGGTAGAAATCCTCCTTCGGGACAGAGACTAGGAGGTGGCTCAGAGCAGCCCCCAAGCTCCTTCTTCCCACAGGAGGCGCTAGAAAGCCGGGCAGGGAGGGTCGGGAAGCACAGCCAGTTCTCCCAGAACGCACACCTCCCTCCAGGTCCTACTGAGTCTCCCGGCCAACGTGCGCCTGGAGCCCCGAAACTCCCGCACTACCTGAGGACGCAGCGCACAGGGGCGGGCGAGTGCCAGCCCAGCACGCCGCGCGCCCCTGCGTCCGCCAGCTCCGGTCTCCCCCCCACCACGCAGGCGGCGCTCGAGCCTCCCGGACCCCGTTCCTCGCCCGCCCCCGGCTCCACTCACCGTGGGCCCGATGTCCTCTCCGCACCCGCGACGCCAGGCCCGGGGTCTAACTTTCCCGGTGGAGTGGAGTAGAGAGGAGGGGCGGGGGAAGAGAGAAGGAAGAGGAGGACTTTTCAAATGAAAAACAAACGAGAGCCCCGAGGGGAGGGGGCGGTGCGGGGCTCAGGGGCGTGGTCCCGGCTCGCCCGGACCCACCCCCGGGGCGAGACGCCGCGCGGGCCTCGGACCCCGCCCCCCGCGCTTGGCCCTCGGCCGTCCGGGCTCGGTAGTCCGGGAGGTGCGGGGAGCTACCGCTGTGGGCGTCCAAATGAGAAAGGATGGAGAGCGGGACACGGAGAGAAAAGTTGTCAGAGCTCTAGTGTGTGGTGCAGACAGAGGTAAGGGCCTATCGACGGTCGCCTCTAATTGGAGACGCAGGTTTTTGAGGAGTTTTGCTGACAGGATTACTGTGCGCGGAAAGGAAGCGCAAAAGCCACTGTTTCACAAGAGCCTGGTTAATTTGCATCTGCTCCCACCCCTCAGACCCTGGGCTTGGAGAATTGGCCTTGGCGATGCAATGTTCCTGAAACACTCAGGCGCGGGCCCAGGCATTTTGGTTTTTTTTTTTCCCCCTCACAGGATTGGAAGAGGCCAGTTTGATTTTGGAGGCAGGAAGGCGGGGACTCCGGAGCGGGGGAGGGGAGCCTGAGTTTTCGGACACTGGGGGAGAAATGCCTTTTGTTAATTACCATTGCTGAGAACAAATGCTCCCCCCCAGCCCCCCCCCCCCCCCGCAACCCCAGACTCCAGGGATTCAGCTCTTGGGTGGCCCATGGGGAGAAGCACAATTTATTGACTTGAGCTGGGGGAGTCTAAAAAAGTCCCTGACGTTATTAAAAAACAAACAAAAAAAATCCCCCGAAAACCCAGAGCTGAGTAGAGATAGATTAAGCTCTAAAGAGTACTTGGCGGTGCTCCACTGTGGGAGGAGTTTGGATGGGGAAGGCATATAGGAGTGGAGTTCTGGAATTTTCCATTTTTCTTTGCATGCCAGTTTTAGTATGTATGTGAAAATACATTTTAAAAATCGTATTGTATATATCATTAGCACAAGACATTTCTCAACTGTAGAAATAACATGTTAAAGCATAAAACTAAGAAATAACCACCAAAGCTATGGTGATCGACATTCAAGTCTTAAAGACACGATGCAATGATGTTCCAACTTGAATAAGTTATGTGATAACACCTGCAGTGCTTTAAAAAAAGAAATTTACTTGATGCTTTTTAGCTACATCTTTTCCTATTTATTATTATTTTTAACTGATTGCTTTTATGTTGCCACAAAGCACTTGAAATTAATATTATATCAGTACAAAATTAAGAAATTTGCAACAGTACACTGCAGTTTTTCAGTCCTTCGTGTCAGTATTCACAAGTTTGTAAGATATAATCTCCTTATACATTGTTAAAAATTTGTCTTACACATTTGACAAAACACAGCATCCTCTTTTGATTAAAACGCTCCACAGTGTAGGGAAAGAGGGAACATACCTCAGTATCATAAAAGTCCAGTGAACTTCATTCTCAATGGGAGAAAAACTGATAACTTTTTTCCCTAAGGTAAGGAACATGACAGGGATGCCCACTCTCACCACTTTTGTTCAACATTGTGCTAGAACTCCTAGCCTCAGCAATCAGACAACAAAAAGAAATAAAAGGCATTCAAATTGGCCAAGAAGAAGTCAAAGTCTCCCTCTTTGCTGAAGGCATGATACTTTATATGGGAAACTCAAAAGACTACACCCCAAAATTACTAGAACTGGTACAGGAAATAAGGAATGTGGCAGAATACAAAATCAATGCACAGAAATCAGTTGCATTTCTATACATTAACAATGTAACTGAAGAAAGAGAAATTAAGGAATTGATTCCATTCACAATTGCACCAAAACCCATTAAAATACCTAGGAATAAACCTAACCAAAGAGGTAAAGGATGAGTACTCTAAAAACTAAGGAACACTTCTGAAAGAAATGGCAGAAGACACAAAAAAATGGAAAAACATTCCATGCTCATTGATTGGCAGAACATGTATTGTTAAAATGTCTATGCTGCCCGGAGCAATCAACACATTCAATGCAACCCCTATTAAAATACCTATTAAATTATTGACATTTTTCACAGAGCTGGAACAAATAATTTTGAAATTTGTAGGAAACTGGAGAAGACTGAATAGCCAAAGGAATGTTGAAAAAGAAAACCAAAGCTGGTGGCATCACAATCCCAGACTTAAGCTCTATTACAAAGCTGTGATTATCAACACAATATGGTGCTGGCACAAAAACAGACACATAGATCAATGGAACAGAATAGAGAACCCAGAAATGGACCCTCAATTCTATGGTCAACTAATCTTTAACAAAGCAGGAAAAGAATATCCAATGGAAGAAGAACAGTCTCTTCAATAAGTGGTGCTAGGAATATTGGACAACCACATGCAGAAGACTGAAACTGGGCCATTCTTTTATACCATACACAAAATGACTCAAAATGAATGAATGATCTAAATGTGAGACAAGAATCCATCAAAATCCTAGAGGAGAATATAGGCAGCAACCTTTTTGATCTTGGCCACAGCAACTTCCTGATATACACATCTCCAAAGGTGAGAGAAATAAAAGCAATAATGAACTATTGGGATTTCATCAAGATAAAAACTTCTGCACTTCAAAGGAAACAGTTGACAAAACCAAAAGACAACCTACAGAATGGGAGAAGATATTTGCTAGTGACATATCAGATAAAGGGCCAGTATCCAAAATCTCTAAAGAACTTATCAAACTTGGGATCCCTGGGTGGCTCAGTCGGCTAAGCTGCTGCCCAGCTTCGGCTCAGGTCATGATCCCAAGGTCCTGGGATTGAGTCCTGCATCGGGCTCCTTGCTCAGCAGGGAGCCTGTTTCTCTCTCCGCCTCTGCCTGCCTCTCTGCCTGCTTGTGCGCATGCTCTCTGTCTCTCTGACAATAAATAAATAAAATCTTTAAAAAAAGAGAGAGAGAGAGAGAGAACTTATCAAACTCAACACCCAAAGAACAAATAATCCAATCAAGAAATGGGCAGAAGTCGGGGCGCCTGGGTGGCTCAGTGGGTTAAGCCTCTGCTTCGGCTCAGGTCATGATCCTGGGATCGAACCCGGTGTCGGGCTCTCTGCTCAGCCTTCCTCTCTCTGCCTGCCTCTCTGCCTACTTGTCATCTCTGTCTGTCTGTCAAATAAGTAAAATCTTTAAAAAAGAAATAGGCAGAAGACATGAATGGACATTTCTGCAATGATACAACTGGCCAAAAGACACATTGAAAATGCTCATCATTACTTGTCATCAGGGAGCTACAAATCAAAACCACAGTGAGCTAGCACTTTACACCAATCAGAATGGCTAAAATTAACAAGTCGGGAAAAGATAGGTATTGGCAAAGATTTGAAGAAAGGGTAACTCTCTTACACTGTTGGTGGGAATAGAGACTGGTACATCCACTCCGGAAACAGTATGGAGGTTTCTCAAAAAGTTGAAAATAGAGCTACCCTATGACCTAGCAATTGCACTACTGGGTATTTAGCCTAAATACACAGATGTGAAATGAAGGGGCATGTGCACCCCAATGTTCATAGCAGCAATGTCCATAATAACCAGACTGGAAGCAGCCGAGATGTCCTTTGACAGATGAATGGATAAAGAAGATGTGGTATGTATATATATATATACACACATACATACACACACACACAGAAAGGATGAATATTTACCATTTACATACATGTGGATGGAACTGGAGGGTATTATGCTAAGTGAAATAAGTCAATCAGAGAAAGACAATTATATGGTTTCACTCATAAGTGGAGTATAAGAAACTGTAGAGGATCATAATGGGAGGGAAAAGTCATGAATGGGAAGTAATCAGAGAGGGAGAGAAACCATGAAATACTCTTAACTATGGGGAAAAAAATGAGGGTTGGTGAAGGGAAAGTGGGTAGGGTGATGGGGTAACTGGGTGATGGGCATTAAGGAGGACACGTGGTATTATGAGCACTGGGTGTTATTGGCAACTGATGGATTGTTTAACACTACATCTGAAACTAATGATGTATTATTTTTTGGCTAATTGAATTTAAGTAAAATAAAAGTTTGGCTTACAGAGTTAGTTGTCTTTTACAGATATTAAGACAAAGGGAAAAAAGATAACTTTTATATTTACCCCTATGTTCACGATTCCATGTGACTTCATTCTTTCTTGGACATTTGAGTTTTATATAGTGTCACCTCCCATCAGGGTGAAGAGTTTCCTTTTGGATTTCTTAAAGTGCAGATTTGCTGGCAATAAATTCTTTCAGCTTCTATTAATCTGAAAATATTTATTTTGCCTTCATTTTTAAAGGTCATCTTACTGAATATAGAATTGTGGGTTGGCAATATTTTGTTTCAATTCCTAAAACGTTAAAGACATCATACCTTTTATCTCCCTTTTTGTCTGATGATAGTAAGCTATGATGATACCTTTTTATCTTTGGTTTTCTGCTCTTAGTCTATTCTACTCGGTTTTCTTTGTATTTTTCTATCTTGAGGTTCTCTGAGTTTCATGGATATGTCAGTCCACATTTCCCCCAAAATTTGGTTATATTTCAGCCACTTTTCTTTAAAATTTCTTCCCTTCTCTGTTTCCCTCCCTAATATCTAGGAATCCAACTGAATATATGCTGGAACTCTATCTAGTATTACCCAACAGATCACTGAGCTTTGTTTGTGTTTCCATTCTTTTACTCTTTTCTTAGAATTGGATAAATTCTATGGATCTCTCTTCAAGTTGTTGACTTTTAAGTTAATCTGCTATTAAGTCTGTCCAGTGATTTTTTCCATTTTTAGGTATTACATTTTCAGTTCTAATATTTCTATTTGGTCCTCCCCTTGTTCACCCTCCCCCCCAAATTTATAATTCAATATGATAGACTATAGTTACCATGCTTTATATTACATATGCAGGACTTATTTTATAACTAGGAGTTTGTACTTCTTGATCCCTTTCACCCATTTGTCCCACTTTCCAAACCCTCACCTCTGGCAAACACCAGTCTGTTTTTTATATCTATGTTTTTCTTTTTTGTTTGTTCATTTGTTTTCTACTTTTAGATTCCACATATAAATTATATGATATGGTGTTTGCCTTTCTCTGACTTATTTCACTTAACAATACCCACTAGATCTATCCATGTTTTCACAAATGGAAGAATTCATTTTTTATATGGCTGAATAATTTTCCATTGTATATATATACTGCATCTTCTTTATCCATTCATCTATCAATGGACACAGGTTGTTTCTGTATATTGCATATTGTAAGTAATGGTGCAATGAACATGGGGTGCATATATATTTTCAAAGTACTGTTTTGGTTTTCTTCAGATAGGTGCTCAGAAGTGGAATTGTTGGATTCTATGGTAGTTCTACTTTTAATTTTTTGAGGAACCTCCTCACTGTTTTTCATTGTGGCTGTACCAATGTACATTCCCATCAACAGTACACAAGGGTTCGCTTTTCTCCACATCCTTGCCAACACTTGTTATTTCTTTTTTTTTTTTTTTTTTTGATAATGGCCACTCTGACAGGTGTGAGGTGATATCACAGTGTGGTGTTGAATTGCATTTCTGTCATGATTAGTGATGAGCATCTTTCCATGTACCTGTTGGCTATTTGTATGTCTTTGGTGGGAAAATGTCAATATAGATCCTCTGTTCATTTTGTAATTGGAGTTGTTATTGTTATTGAGTAGTATAAGTTCTTCATATATTTTGGATATTAACCCCTTAACAGTTATATGATTTATAAATATCTTCTCTCATTCAGTAAGTTGCCTTTTTAATTCATTAATCATTTCCTTTTTGTGCAGAAGCTTTTTAGTTTGTTGTAGTCCCATTTGTTTATTTTGCTTCTGTTGCCATTGCCTTTGGTGTCAGATCCTACACACACACACACACACACATTCCACCAAGAGAGATGTTAAGAGATGTTTTCTTCCAGGAATTTTATGGTTTCTGCTTTTATATCCTTCTATCCATTCTGAGTTAATTTTTGTGTATGGTATGAGATAGTGATCTAGTTTCATCCTTTCCATGTGAATGTCCGGTTTTCCCTACACCATTTGTTGAAGAGACTGTCTCTTCCCCATAGTATATTCTTGCCTCTTTGTCATAAATTAATTGACCATATATGTTTGGGTTAGTTTCTGGACTTTCTATTCTGTTTTATTGATCAGTATGTCTGTTTTTATGCTAATACCACACTGTTTTGAATACTATATCTTTGTAATGTAGTTTAAATCAGGGAACGTGATGCTTCCAGCTTTGTTCTTCTTTCTCAATATTGTTTTGGTTATTTGAAAATTTTTGGTTCCAAACACATTTTAGAATGCTTGTTCTATTTCTGTGAAAAATGCCACTGGCATTCTGATAGGATTTGCATTGAATTTGTATATTACTTAGGGTGGTATGGACATTTTAATGATATTAAAAGTTTCTATCCACGAGCACAATATATGCTTTCATTTATTTGAGTCTTCAATTTCTTTCACCAATGTCTTATAGTTTTCAGAATATATGCCTCTGACAGTCTTGGTTAAATTTATAACAACTATAATTTTTTCATGCTACTATAATTGGGATTGTTTTCTTAACTTCTTTCTTATAGTTTGTTGTTAATCTATAAAAATGCAATGGATTTTTGCATATTGATTTTGTACCCTGAAACTTTTCTAAATCTGTTTTTTTTTTTTTTAAGCTCTACCAGGTTTTATTTGGTGAGGTTTTAAGCATTCTCTTTCTATATGATCATGTCATCCATAAATAGTAATAATTTGCTTCTTCCTTCCAATATGGAGACATTGATTTCTTTTTCTGTTTAATTGCTCTGGCAAGGATTCCACTACTCTTTTAATAAAAGTGACAAGAGTGGACATCCTTGTCTTGTTCCTGATTGTAAGGGAAAAGCTTTTAGGTTTTTGCCATTGAGTTTGATGTTAGCTGTGGATTAGTCATATATGACCTTTCTTATGTTGGGGTATGTTCCATCTATACCCACTTTTTTGAAGAATTTTTATCATAAATGTATGTCAGATTTCATTAAATGCTTTCTATGCATCTATTGAGATGATCATACGATTTTTATTCTCCATTTTGCTAATGTGACATTGATATGCAGATGTTGAGCCATCCAGGCATCCCTGGAATAAATCCCACTTGATCATGGTGTATAATCCTTTAAATGTATTATTGAATTTGGTTTGCTAATATTTTGTTGAAGACTTTTACATTTATGTTCATCAGGGATATTGGCCGGTAATTTTTGTGTATATGTGTGTTGTCCTTGACTGGTTTTGTATCAAGTTAATGCTGACTTCAGAAGATGAGTTTGGGAGTGTTCCCTTACCTTCAATTTTTGGACGAGTTGAAAAAGATTGACATTAATTCTTAGATGTTTGGTAGAGTTTACCAGTGACCTATTTGGTCCTGGGCTTTTCTGTGTTGGAAGGGTTTGATTACTAATTCAGTCTCTTTATTCTTTACTGATTAATTTAGATTTTTTGTTTCTTCATGATTCAGTGTTGGTAGGTTGGATGTTTTAAGAAATGTAACCATTTCTTCCAGGTTATATAATTTGTTGGCTTATAACTGTTCATAGCTGTCTCTTATGATTCTTTGTATTTCTATGACATTGGTTCTAACTTCTCAGTTTTCATTTTGACTTTATTCACTTAGGCTCTTTATTTTTCTCTTGATCTATCTAGCTAAATATTTACCAATTTTGTCTATCTTTTCAAATAAATAGTCTTATTTTATTGATCTTCTCTATTGTCTTTTAAATGAATTTCATTTATTTCTTCTCTAATATTTATTATTTCCTTCCTTCTACTGACTTTGGGCTTTGCCTTTTTTATTCCTTTTCTAGTTCCTTTAGGTATAAATATAGATTTTTTGAGATTTGTCTTGTTTCTTGAGAGAGACCTTTGTTGCTATAAACGTCACTCTTGGTACTGACTTGCTGCACCCCATACATTTTGGTATGTTCTCTCTGTCTCAGGGTATTTTTTGGTTTCTTTTTTGACCCATTGGTTTGCAGTAGTATGTTGTTTTATCTCCTCACATTTGTGATTTTTCATTTTCTTCTTATAATTGATTTGTAAATGTATACTATTGTGGTTGAAATGATTCTTGATTGATTTCAGTCTTCTCAGGCTTACTGAGGCTTGTTTTGTGGCCTAATGTATGATCTATCCTAGAGAATGTTCCATGTATTCTTGAGAAATATATGTAGTCTGCTACTTTTGGATGGAATAGTCTGTATACATCTATTATGTCTATCTGGTCTAACGTGTCATTTAAGACCCATAACTCATATCTTTTTAAAAAATATTTATTTGAGAGAAAGAGAATGAGAGAGGGAGAACATAAGAGGAGGGAGGGTCAGAGGGAGAAGCAGACTAACTGTTGAGCAGGGAGCCTGATGCCGGACTCAATCCAGAGACTCTGGGATCATGACCCAAGCCCAAGGCAGTCACCTAACCAACTGAGCCACCCAGGCACCCTAAGACCCGTAACTCTTAATTGATTTTCTGTGTGGATGAACTATCCATTGAAGTAAATGTTGTATTGAAGACCCCTAATATTATTGTATTGCCATCAGTTTATTTCTTTTATTTCTATTAATATCTGCTTTTATATTTAGGTGTCTATGTTGGGTACATAAATATTTACAAATGTTATGTTTTCTTATTGGATTGACTCCTATATGATTCTATAATGCCCATCTTTGTCTTTTATTACAGTCTTTGCTTTAAAGTCTATTTTTTTCTAAGTTTCTCTACCCCAGCTTTCTTTTCATTTCCATTTGCATGAATTGTTTTTTTTTTCTTTCCGTCTCTTTCAATAAGTATTGTCCTTACATCTGAAGTGACTCTTGTAGGCAACATATTGATGGGTCTTGTTTTTATAAATTTAGCCACACTGCATCTTTTGGTTGTAAAGTTTTATCTGTTCACACGTAATTATTTTTAGGTAGATACTTATTGACATTTTGTTGTTTTCTGGATGTTTTGTACTTTCTCCCTGTTCTTTTATTCTTCTCTTGCTTTTTACCCTTGTGGTTTGATATCTCTAGTATTATGCTTAGATTCTTTTTCTCACTGTCCTTTTGGTATTTTTTTTTTCTTTTTGTACTTTTTATAGGTGTTTGTTTTATGGCTACATATGGTTTTGATGTCACATTTTACCTCTTTATTATGTGTATCCCTTAGAAAATTATTGTAGGTATAGTTATTTCCACTATTTTTGTCTTTTTAGCCTTCCTACTAGCTTTAAAAATGATTAATCTACTTCCTTTATTATATATTTACCTTTACCAGTGAATTTTTTGCTTACATTATATTTTCTTGTTGCTAATTATTACCTTGTCTTTTCAGCTTAAAGTAGTCCCTTTAACATGTTTTTGTAGGGCTGTTTTTTTTATGGTGAACTCCTTTAGTTTGTATTTTTCTGAAAAACTATTTTTTCCCCAGCTATGTAATGATAATCTTGCTAGGCAGAGTATTCTTGTTTGGAAAGGTGTTTTTTTTTTTTTCTTTTTCTTTCTTTTTTTTTTTTTTTTTCCTTTTAGTATTTTGAATATCATGCCACTTTCTCTAACCTGCAAAATTTCTACTTAGAAATCAGCTGATAGTCTTATGGGGGTTCCCTTATATGTAACAAGTAATTTTTTTTTCTTATTGCTTTTAAGATTCTCTTTTTATCTTTAACTTTTTTAAAACCGCATTTTATTTAAGTTGAAATAAACTGTACAAAATTGATTTTTTCACCAAAAATAACAATAATATTTTCTATGTTATTCCTAGATAAATCACAAAATACTTATTTTTGTAAGCTTTCCAGATTGTGTTTATAAATCAAGATGAGGCAGTAGATATAGTCATGGAAAAAGACAGAGGAAAACAGACAAATCAGTTGTTAGTATCCAGATATGTTAGTATCTGATCCTGTCTTGACCATGAACAGAGGTGTTCAATATATACTGGCTAAAACGCTTATGAAGGTGTAGGTATTCAGTGTATATTTGCTAAAGAACTTATGAAGATGTAGACTCAACAAAGGAATATAAACAGCAACAACCCAATGTGGAGCAACAATGGCAGGCTCTCCATTCAAACTTTAACTGTAGCTTGTTATTTTAAGTTCATTTGACAAAGACAAAAATCTACATGCAATCCTTGCTTTGCAGGCTCACACATTTCTCCTCCCTCTGTCTGGGGACTCCCTTAACTGTCCATTATAGATTTTTAACATACTAGCACTCCTACTATTCAAAGGTCATTCGTGAGCTTCATTGTAACATTTTATAAAATGTATTCTTTCCTCCCACACTCTTCAAAATCTATATCTTCAAGAACTGATCAAGAACTGATAATTCAACACCTGACAATCGGATTCAGTGATAATAAATGTTGTGTCTAAAATGACTTAACAATAACAATTCCCAAGTGCCATTAGCAGAGATCTCATAGAAGTGTAATGTGGCACTTCCAATGCTATCTTCTGGAAGAACAGATGTCTCCAAAGCATGAGAGTTTAAACAAGGGCCATTTATCAAAGGCTAATGTGCTCAACGAGAGGTCAATAGGTCAAGATAGTGATTAAGTGGCCTACATAAACATGATGGCTTTTCTGTAAGATGTTTTCAAATTTCTTGCAGATTTTTCCTTATATCAAACACATGAGAAAGACTACTTTAAAAGTCTCTTAGGTACTTTCAGTGTTTTCTGAGTTATCTGTAAGAAGCTCGGACTTAGTTGTATAGAGTTTGACATATATTCTACCATTAAATGCAGATCATGTTTTATATCAAATGTTAAGCAAATGTTAAGCAAAGCCAAGTTACTTGACCTTTGGTGTGTCAAAGTGTTCCTCAGGTATGCTTTGAAATGCTTTTGCCCATTTTCATAGCATTCATTCTCAAACCTTCATTACAGGAAGAATACATAGAACTTTCAAGCAATGCATAAACATCAGGGAAAAACTTGATGTTTGGTGGATCCAGGGTTTCATAAATGGTGGATGGAAGCTC
Organism: Meles meles; assembly: GCF_922984935.1. NCBI lineage: Eukaryota > Metazoa > Chordata > Mammalia > Carnivora > Mustelidae > Meles > Meles meles. The sequence continues at coordinate 90,171,952 of NC_060069.1, read as the reverse complement.
TTTATCTTTCCCTCCATTTTCCGCCTTGATTCTCTAGCAATGCAGCTCAGGTGAGAGTGTGTTGGGATGGGGCAAGTCACTTCTGTACATGTCAGTATGGTGCTCCTCTGATGTGTTAAATTTGAGCTGTCCCATGACAGAGGGTACAGGAGATAGGCATTTAAGAGCTTTGAGGTGCTGTTCTGATATTATATCTTTGAGTTCCTGAATAATGTGTTTCACTGTTGGAACTCTTAGTTTCTTTATAGTAACTCCCAGAGGTGAGCTGAGATTCCAGATTACCTTGCTGAGCTCTGTGGAATTTCCCAGGGAGTTTCATCTGAATATCAAGTTTACTTGCCAATTTTGTGGCTTGTTCAAACCAAAATTCACGAGAAACTTCAGTATTTCCTACCACTTCATTTAGTGAATGCAGCACTGCAGTCAAGCTCCTGGCTGCTAAGAAGACATTTGAGGTTTTCCCTTGGAGATTTTTCCAAAAGGCTCGTGTGAAAGGTAGAACATTTTCAAGATCAGCAATGGTAATGATGAAATCAAAATCTGTTACTGCACTACAGAGCATAAAAGTTCAACCATCTGTATAGTCATTCCATCTAATATTTGTGTCACTGTTTATACCATCCAAACATAAAACAAAATGCTTGTTGGTGCACTAAAATTTCAAAAGCATCATGCTTGCCTGTCCACTGAAAATGGCATATTTCCTTCAGTTCTTTACCCTTTTCCTCATTGTTCTGAAAGAGACAGCAATTACACTGTCAAGCTCCAAAAGCAGTTGTGGAGATGGACGGAAGAAAGAAGAAGCTTCCTCAATCATTCCTAATGCAACAGGTACTCCCACAACAGGCACTGATTTTGCCAACCTCATATTTAAGGCACAGGAAGAGCAAAATGTATAGACAGCTTGGGCTCATTTCATTCATAATAGATTCATTTTTTAAAATTCTCTTTTTCTTTTGCTGCTTTGTTTGGGTAAGTTCTACCGTCCTGTGTTCCAGACCACTGATTTGTTCTTCTGCTTCAGCTAGTCTGCTGTTGGATCCCCTTAGTGTATTTTTCAGTTTAGTTATTAATCTTCAGCTCTGTTATTCCTGTTTGGTACTTTCTTATATTTTTGTTCTCTTTGTTGAAGTTCTTGCTGTGTTCATACAATCTCTCCCTGAGTTTGGTGAGCATTCTTAGGACAATTACTTTGAACTCATTTCATTTTTTTTCCCTCCCTAGGCTTTTATCTTGTACTGTCATTTTCGACATAGTTCTGTTTCTTTATTTTGCTTGTCCCTCTACCTTTGTTTCTATGTGTTAAGCAAAACAGCTATTTCTTCCAGTTTTAAAGGGGTGACCCTATATGGGATGTGAACCTTACTATTTAACAATGCCTTAGCTCTTGGTTATCTCTCAAATTGTCTCTCTGATTGTTTCAGGCCCCTGAAGGGCAGAAATGCATTCCTTCCGTTCACCAAAGCATGGCACTCAGGGTAATCCCCTGTGTGGGCTGCATGTGTCCTCTGGCTTTGGGGTGGTTTGTTGGTGTAAGGGGCAGGGTGTTTACCTGCTGTTTCTGGTGTGGCCATAGCAGTGGTGTGGGTAGACTCACCTGCTACCTCTGGTGGGGCTGCAGCTATGGCACAGGGAAGCGGGGCACTTGCCCACTGTCTCTGACATGACAGCATCAGTGGTGTGGGGGGTATGTTTGAGCCAAGGAAGCTGCTAGGTGGGGTGGGTGTTTCCCTGCCACACCTGACAGCAGTGCAGTGGGGGCAGCACTAGCTGGTTAGAGTTAGAGTACAAAAGTAGTTTCCTCCAGCCTTGGTGCTAAAAAGGTAGTGGGAGCATGGAAAAAAAGATGCCCACCATAATTTTTGTCCCTGGGGAGACTCCCTATAGGATTTTGCCCTCTCGTAGATGTTTTTAAGATTAACAACTAAATTTCCTTCACATGTGGCCAGACTTTTCAAACTATTGCTTTTGCACTAGATCCCAGGATGAGTGATGCTGAATATGAGCCCTTTAAGAGTGGACTTTCTATTCTGTTCAACTCTGATTCTCTAGGATACAATCCTGTTAATTTTCAAAACCAGACATTTTGGAAGCTCGTCCCTCCAGTGCAGATCCCAAGGGTTGGTTGGGGTGCCTGAAGTGGAGCAGAAATCCCTCACTCCTCATGGAGAAGTTCTGTGTTTGTAAGATCCCTCATGCTTGTGGTTCACCATGACCAGTGTGGGTTTTGAGGAGATTGCATGTGTGCCTCTCCTATCTGTTTTGATATGGCCCTTTTATCTTTTGTTGTGGAGGAGCTGTTCAACTAGTTCTTGGGGTTTTTTCCCCTCCATTTATTTATTTTTCTTAAATTAACATATAATGTATTATTTGTTTCAGGGGTACAGGTCTGTGATTCATCAGTCTTATGCAACACCCAGCACACACCGCAACACATACCCTCCCCAATGTCCATTACCCACCACACCATCCCTCCTACCTGCCTCCACTCCAGCGACCCTCAGTTTGTTTTCCGAGATTAAGTGTCTTTTATGGTTTGTCTCCCTCTCTGGTTTTATCTTGTTTCATTTTTCCTCTCTTCCTCTATGATCCTCTGCCTTGTTTCTCAAATTCCACATAAAGTGAGATCATATGATAATTGTCTTTCTCTGATAGGCTTATTTTGCTCAGCATAATAACCTCTAGTTCCATCCACGTCATTGTACATGGCAAGATTTCACTTAAAATAATTTTTTAAAATATCTTATTTATTTGATAGAGAGAGAGACAGCGAGAGAGGGAACACAAGCAGGGGGAGAGGGAAAGAGAGAAGCAGGCTTCCTGTGGAGCAGGTAGCCCAAAGTGGGGCTCGAAAACAACGCTTAATGACTGAGCCACCCAGGGGCCCCAAGATTTCACCTTTTTATGACTGAGTAGTATTCCATTGGGTGTCTTCTTTATCTATTCATCTGTTGAATGACATCTGGGCTCTTTCCACAGTTTGGCTGTTGTGGACATTGCTGCTATAAATACTGGAGTGTATGTGCTCCTTTGGATTACTACATTTGTATCTTTGGGGTAAATATCCAGTAGTGCAATTGGTGGGCTATAGCATAGTTAGCTCTATTTCTAACTTTTTGAGGAACTTCCATACTGTTTTCCAGAGTGGCTGCACCAGCTTACATTCCCACCAACAGTGTAGGAGGGTTCCCCTTTCTCCGCATCTTCGCCAACATCTGTCATTTCCTGACTTGTTAATTTTAGCCATTCTGATTGGTGTAAGGCGGTATCTCATTGTGGGTTTGATCTGTATTTCCCTGAAGCTAAGTGATTTTGAACATTTTTCATGTGTCTGTTGGGCATCTGATGTCTTCTTTGCAGAAATGTCTGTTCATATCTTCTGCTCAATCATTTCTTGATTGGATTATTTGTTGCTTGGGGGTTGAGTTTGATAAGTTCTTTAGAGATTTTGGATACTAACCCTTTATCTGGTATGTCATTTGCAAATATCTTCTCCCATTCTGTGGGTTGTCTTTTGGTTTTGTTGACTGTTTCCTCTGCTGTGCAAAAGCTTTTGATCTTGATGAAGTCCCAATAGTTCATTTTTTCTCTTGCTTTCCTTGCCTTTGGCGATGTGTCTTGGAGGAAGATGCTGCAGCTGAGGTTGAAGAGGTTGTTGTCTGTGTTCTCCTCAAGGATTTTGATGGATTCCTGTCTCACATTTAGATCTTTCATCCATTTTGAGTTTATCTTTGTGTGTGGTGTTAAGAGAATGGTCCAGTTTCATTCTGCATGTGGCTGTCCAATTTTCCCAGCACCATTTGTTGAAGAGACTGTTCTTTTTCCATTGGCTATTATTTCCTGTTTTGTCAAAGATTAATTGACCATAGAGGTGAGGATCCATTTCTGGGTTCTTTGTTCTGTTCCATCAATCTATGTGTCTGTTTTTGTGCCAGCACCATATTGTGTTGATGGTCAAAGCTTTGTAATAGAGCTTGAGTTCAGACATTGTGATGCCTCCAGCTTTGGTTTTGTTTTTCAACATTCCTCTGGCTATTCGGGGTCCTTTCTGGTTCCATACAAATTTTAGGATTATTTGTTCCAGCTCTGCAAAAAAAGTGGATGGTATTTTGATAGAGATTACACTGAATGTATAGATCGCTCTAGGTAGCACAGACATTTTAACAATATTTGTTCTTCCAATCCATTTTTTAGTTTATTCTTAATATCTTGATAGCATTGCTTTTTAAAAACAACCAAAAAAATCACATTTTTGTATATGAAAAAGTGCCAAAAGGAATATGAATGTTTGAGCTTCCATTTTGCCATGGATAAGACACTGAGTCTTTATTCTTATGTATTGTTGGCATAATAATGCCAAATTTCATATTTCAAGGAATCTATGTGAAGATTAAAAGAGAAAGGCCTGCAAACCCCATATGGACAGCTTCCTCCAATCTGTGTCTAGGGAATTGTACAGTTCTGGCACAGTAGATGATTAATAAGCACTTGATGAATATTTCACAGTGAAATAAAGTCCTTTTAAAAGTATTATTGGAAAGAACACTTTTGCATTTTTCTAGCTTGCTTAGTTTGATTACTTCTGTGTTCTGTTTAGATTACTTTGTGATCATTTCTGAGCTAATAGAATAAACAATTTCTGCAATTTTAACACAATATTTTTCCTCTAGTAGAAGAGTACATAAAAATCTTCATTGTCTACAAATTTTGGACAAGTTTTAGGCAGTTTGAAAACAGTAAGTCTGGGGTATGCCTGTGTGGCTCAGTCATTAAGTGTCTGCCTTTGGCTCAGATGATGATCCTAGGGTCCTGGGATTGAGCCTGGCATGGAGCTCCCTGCTTGGCGGGAAGCCTGCTTCTCCCTCTCCCACTCCCCCTGCTTTTATTCCCTCTCTCACTGTACTTCTCTCTCTCTGTCAAATAAATAAAATTTAAACAAAAACAAAAAACAGTGAATCTGTCTATAAGATGAAAGAATTCCCCACCTGTCAATGTTTATTTCTCTAGGTCTTGAAAAATAAACAAATAAAGATTAGCAGAAAACCACAAAGCTACAGACACATTAAAATTTCATCAAAAGAGAAATTTTAACTCTTGGAAAAAACAGGACAGAAACTAGTGGTATTTATTTGGGGTATAAACCATTAGAATGAGGCAATGAAACAAAATAATAGAAAAAACCAAAAACCTTAGGTGGTCTATGCTAAAGAGTTTTTCACAAGAAAAGTAAAGTGGTGCATGAACCCACTCACTATAGAGTTCTAAACAACCTTGAGAACTGAGAGAAAAAATTTCCTTTGTTGTTTTTCATGGCAGATTCAAGAGAATTGAAATGGACTATAAAAAAATAACAATGACCAACTAAACAAAATGTGTAACAACCATGTAACAACCATAGGAAAGAACTACTAACTGGTGATTCTGATTTCAAGGTAAAACATGTCTGTTGTGAAAGATGTTAAGTTATGCAGATGAACCGATAAACAGAGAGGACCTTAAAGGAGAAAGTAACTGGTTTCTCTGTTAACATGAGAAAAATTAGTAAACTCATTAAAGAATGGAGGTATGGTGATACTCTTTATTGTTTATATTAAAGAAATGTTAGATTGACTGTAGCCAGTATGATTATCTTCCTGACCAATCTAATTGGGGGACATCGGCACAGTATGAACCATGTGAAGATATTCTTTGCAGGTATAACTATAATTCTTCCTCAGTTGGGAAAAAAGAGTAGTGATTTATAACAAACCTGAGTGATGCAATACTGTGCCTTCCTACCTGGGATTTAGAGAATTCTGGAACAAGTTAAATAGAAGGAGTTTATAAAAATAAGGTAAAAAGAAATTGTGTCAAAACTGGTTAAATCCTCTAGTGTATTAAAAAACTACAGCAAATGCCAGAAGAAATATAAGAAGCTCATCAAAGAAAGAAAAAGATAAAAATTTGGCCTAAGGTTTGAAAGGGAAAAAAGAAGCCAAAAGAAATTTTCAAATAAATCTAACAAAATCAACACTTGGAAGATAATTCTTGTGAGAAAAAAAGGTACATTTAAAAATAAATTTCTGATGTTCAATTTCCCATAAAGTGAACCCTGTGAGAGTGCACATGGTTCCCGTATATAGGGTAGGTAGATTTGATGAAAACATGAGTTTCATTAACATCTGGGAAACCTAAATCACACTTAGGAAGCAACAGTTGGCATTGGTCTCCAGAGGACAAATTCTGGGAAATATATTATCTTACACTCATGGAGAAAGCAGAAATAAATTGTTGGGGGAAGAGTCTCAAATTCTGTTATCTATGTTGAAGTCCCCTGGCAAAATAAGATAAGAGATAAGAGAAATTATTTGAAACTGCAACTAGACAAGGATGACACAAAGGGTGGGAATGAATGGAAAAATAGATTTAGAATCCCATATATTGCAAATATGTTTAAATGAAGAAGTATACAAACAGTTTGTTATTAAAGCATTTGGATCAGATGAAAAAGTATATGTGAATGTATTTTGAAAATCTACTGAGCCAAGACAAATTTGGACTTCTCGTAGTATAATCTGAAGCTGAATTCTCTGTTGCACTAATAAGGACCAAAGAAAATGTTTATTTCTCCTTTATTACCCTGTTAGTTCTTTCTCTCCTCATTTAACATTATCTCTAAGATAATGTGGCTAGTGAATAAAAATGTAGATAAAAATGTAGGTGAAAAATAATGTGACAATTTCCCCAACTATTTACATGCTACAGCAGCCCAGTATGGTAAAAGGGTTTCTGTTTGGACTCTGCCATTAACTTATGTTCTGTAAACAAGGTTTTGTTTTGTTTTGTTTATAAAAATGAAGTATAGCCTCCATTGGGTCTGAAACTTAGACTCCTCCACAAATTCAGTTATATGTATTTTATATATTCATATAGGACTACAATGTCTTTTCCCTTGTTCCTTAAAAGTTCTGGTCAAAAGAATCACAGTTTAAGTATATGACAAATTTCTTTTTGAACTAGCTTATTAAAATATAATGTTGCATTAAAGTGGTATATATTTGCTGTTTGCTTTGCTATCTCTCTCATGATGTATTCTAAAATTTTGGCAAAGAAACTGTATTAGTTAAGAGTAATTATTGGATGGATACTGGGGTATCTTCCAAGCTCCACATGGAAATGCATTTGAGGTTCAAATTCTATCTAGAATCATGATTTTCTAACCTAGCTGTCCCTTACCTTTAGTCTGATTTTTTTTTCATTGTGTACTTTTTAAAAAATTTATTTATTTATTTATTTATTTATTTATAAACATATAATGTATTTTTATCCCCAGGGGTACAGGTCTGTGAATCGCCAGGTTTGCACACTTCACAGCACTCACCATAGCACATACCCTCCCCAATGTCCATAACCCCCCTCCCCATCTCCCAACCCCACCCAGCAACCCCCAGCAACCCTCAGTTTGTTTTGTGAGATGAAGAGTCACTTATGGTTTGTCTCCCCCCCAATCCCATCTTGTTTCATTTATTCTTCTCCTATCCCCCTAACCTCCCATGTTGCATATCCACATCCTCATATCAGGGAGATCATATGATAGTTGTCTTTCTCCGATTGACTTATTTCACTAAGCATTGATTTTTTTTTTTTTTTTTTAAATCTAGGCTCTAACCAAAGGGACTCTGATCTGATTATTCTGGTGTAGGGGCTAGAAATTAAGTACTGCTTCTAGCTATAGTATTTTTGTTTTTAAGATTTTGTTTATTCACTTGACAGAGATCACAAGTAGGCAGAGAGGCAGGCAGAGAGAGAGAGGGGAGGAAGCAGGCTCCCCGCTGAGCAGAGAGCCCGACTTGGGGCTCGATCCCAGGACTCTGAGATCATGACCTGAGCCGAAGGCAGCAGCTTTAACCCACTGAGCCACCCAGGCACCCCTAGCTATAGTATTTTGATGGAATCAGGATCTCTCTGCTCTTCATCTCTTTCCTGTTTCTCTGTATGGTGTTTGTTTTCTAATTACAGGCTGGCTTTTTCTGCCCGAGTTCACATGACAGAAAATAGTCCCTGAACCAAATGACTGTGGAGTGAGGAGTGATCATCTTGTAAAAGCCTGGTTCCCTCTGTAGTAATGTCTAGATGAACTGTGGTCCATATCCATGAGTAGATATGCAGTTTCTAGAAAAAGGGCAATCCTTGCAATCACTTGGAATTCTCTTGATTTTTCAGCAATTTAATCTCCAATGCAGACCTGTGTAGAGAATGCTACTACAGTTTTGAGTGTATATGTGTGTGGGTATGGATAATTTTTGTATTTTCTTTTGGGGTGGAAAAGGAAAACAACTTAGGCTGAGGAAATTCTTCAATATTCATTTTTATAAATTTTATAAAAGAATTTTGTTAAACCATAAAAATAATAGTATAATAATATAGCAGATAATAGTATAGCATCCAGTTATAGAGGGATTACCTAAGGCTTTTACCTCTCTTTTCCATGCTGATACATGAAATAATTGGACATTTCAACAAAACTTCTCTAACTATATTTTTAGTAATATTTTTGAATGAATTTTTAACTTTGATAATGAAATATGTTTCTTTTAAACTTACTCAATTCTGTGTTTATCATTTTTCATGAAGACTTTTTTCTTCTTTTGTGCAGATGTATGTATCTGCCACTTGGTGGCACCCATCATGTTTTTGAACCTTAGTTTATCCGAGAGAAGGGGCTGAGAGGGGGATGGAAGGATAAGGAAGAAAAGGTGTGGGAGTGTTAATTAAGATGTATGTGATAGAACCATGATTTTCTTTTCTAACTACCTAGCAGAGAACTACAAGAACTACAAGAGTGATAGAGCATCTCTAAAACTAGATTCACTGATCATTAAGCAAGAATTTCATCACCTTTGATGTTGATGCTTCTGAGACTTAAGGTTTTATCACCTGTTTCCTTCTGTTCTTGAAACTAGTCATTTATGACTCCCCCCCAATCATTAAAAATATATTCATGTTTAGCTTTTCAAAGCTTCTGAAGCTACCAATTGTCCAGTCAGGAAGAAACAGACAAATATAATGTCCTGGTGGAAGTTCTGTGTTGCTTGCTTGCTAGAGGTGTGTTTTATCCCCTATATCTCTGCCTTTATCATTCAGATAATGGGGCTTTGCCGAAGAAGAGGAGGGTTTTGTCAGGGTTTTGTCACTTTAAAAAAACATTGGCAAATAGCTCATTTTGACTTTAGTTTGGTCTATGCCAATTCATAGTAAAAATCATCATATCACAGGAGATTAGCACTCCCTACAATGTCGCTACTTCTCAAAACCACTAGATTTTTGTTTTGATAAACAGTCCATGCTGGTTAGAATTGCAGCCTTTTGTAGACAACTTCAATGCACTGAAACCTTTTGGGAATCTGACACATCTTGACTAATAGGTCTAATTATCATAATTTGGGGCAACTGTTAAACTAAGAGAATTACCACCACTGTTAGGAGCCCATTCACACACACACACACACACACACACACACACACACACACACACACACACACCTCTATTTAAGAAACATTAACAGGATTTGAAGCATTTATATAAAAGGCACACATATTTTCCACAGTCTTAGTCTACTAAAATTAAAATTAATTAAGAAAATAACATGAGAATAGTAAACAGTGTCTGTCCCTATGAAATACAGAGTGATGTTAATGCTGGTTGTATAAGGATGCAGTATTGTGTAGTTAGATAACTTAGACTTTGTGTTTAGATGGTTCCAGGTTCAGATTTCAACTCTATCCCCAGGCAACATTGGGAAAGGTACATAATGTTTCTGAAACTCAATTCTTGCATCTAAGAATGGTGTTAGGGTTTTTCATAAGATTGTTGTATAGTTTAGATGGGCTACAGAATGTGTCTAGGAAGTAGCACTGGACTGGGAAACTTTTTATATCATATTTCTCTAGCAGCAGTCTGATGCCTAATCTGACCTCAAAGTTCCTCTGTGTAGTCTCTAGGAGAGATATTTACAGGAATCATTTTTAAATGAATTTTGTTGAGATAATAGTAGATACACATGCAGTTGTAAAAAAAAAATAATTTAGATAAATCCTCAAAAAGGAGTACAACACCACATCCAGGATATTGACATTGATACAATTTATCTATCTTATCTTATCTTATCTTATCATCTTAAATTTCTCCAGCTTTACTTACAGGTAAGTGTGTGTTGTGTGGGGGATTAGTTATATAATTTTATCACCATTGTAGGTGTGTATATCCAGTAACACAGTCTTTTTTTTTTTTAAAGGTTTTATTTATTTATTCGACAGACAGAGACCACAGGTAGGCAGAGAGGCAGGCAGAGAGAGGAAGGGAAGCAGGCCCCCTGCCGAGCAGAGAGCCTGACGCAGGGCTCGATCCCAGGACCCTGGGATCAGGACCCGAGCTGAAGGCAGAGGCCTTAACCCACCGAGCCACCCAGGTGCCCCCAGTAACACAGTCTTGATACAGAACATTCCATTATCACAAGTATCCTCATATTGCCCCCTGTATAACCATGCCCACCACCTTCCAGTTGCACCATATACCTTTTCCTCCTCACAAACACTAGAAGCCAGGAATCTAATGTCAATTTCTAAAGCTTCATTATTTTAAAAGTGTTGTAAAAAGGGAATCATGCAATGTGTGATCTTTGGGGATATTGACTTTTGGGGACCTTTATTTACTCAATCTAATTCCCTGGAAATCCATCAAAGGCACATGCATCCATGGTTCTTTTTATTGCTGAGTAATATTAATGTTCTGCATGCACCACACCATTTACTCTTAACTACTCATCTGTTCTTTCAGTCTTTTTTTTCCTTAAAGATTTTATTGATTTATTTGAGAACATGTGCATGGGCACTGAGAGAGAGAGAAAGAGAGAGAGCAAGAACACACAGAGCGAGAGGGAGAAGAAGGCTCCCTGCTGAGCAAGGAGCCCCATGTGGGACTCAATCCCAGGATCCTGGGATCATGCCCTAAACCTAAGGCAGACATTTAATTGACTGAGCCACCCAGGCGCCCCAACTATTCATCTGTTGAAGGACATCTGAGCTAGTTTCAGTTTTTGGCTGTTACAAATAAAGCTTCTACAATTTTGTGTGAACATACATCTGTTTCTTCGCCATAAATGTCCTAGATGCTGTGGTAGTTGTATGTTTTGTTCTGAGAAACTACCAAGTTTTTCCATAGTGTCTATATCATTTTATATACAATGTAAATTTATCAGTGATACAGTTTCTCCTGATCTCTGCCAACATTTTTTTTTCTTTTCTTTCTTTCTTTTTTTTTTTTTTTAAGATTTTATATATTTATTTGAGAGAGAGGAAGCCAGAGACAGAGCATGAGCAAAGGGAGAGGGGGAAGAAGGAGAGGAAGTAGCTAGCAGATTACCTGTTGAGTAGGGAGCTGGACATGGGACTTTATCCCAGAACCCTGGGATCATGATCTGAGCTGAAGGTGGATGCTTAATTGACTGAGCCACCCAGGTGCTATTTTGCCAACATTTCATGTGATAACCATTTTTATTTTGGGCATTCTAATAGGTATATAATAGTATCTTATGGTAGTTTTAATTTGCATTTCCTAGTGCTAATGATGTTGAACATCTATCTTTTTGTAAGTTTACTTGCCATCTGTATATCTTCAGTGAAGTATCTGCTCATGTCTTTTATCATTTTCAGATTATATTCTTTTTCTACTGTTGAGTTTTGAGACTTCTTTATATATTCTGTGGTTCTTTGTTGAATATGTGGTTCCCAAATATTTTCTGTCAGTACTTGTCTTTTTAAACCTCTTCCTTCTGCTTACCATTGGGCTAATTTTGCTCCTTTTTAATCTAATTGCTTATCAGATATATGATTTTTAAATATTTTCTCCCCTTCAGTAGGTTACCTTTTCATTTTGTTAATGGTTTCCTTTGCTGTGCAGAAGCTCTGTAGTTTGATGTAGTCCAACCTGTTTATTTTTATTTATTTATTTTCAAAGAGAGAAAGAATGACAGTGAGAGAGGGAAACAAGCAGGAGGAGTGGGAGAGAGAGAAGCAGGCTTCCCGCTGAGCAGGAAGCCCTAAGCGGCTCCATCCCAGGACCCTGGGATCATGACCAGAGCAGAGGCAGCCAGCCACTTAACAACTGAGCCACTCAGGCGGCCCCACCCCCACCACTTGTTTGTTTGTTTATTTATTTTCTTTTGGTGTCAAATCCAAAGGATAGCCAAGACGAATGTCAAACGCTTGCCACTACTGTTTTCTTCTAGGAGTTTTACAGTTTCAGGTCTTACATTCAAGACATTAATCTATATTCAGTCAATTTTCATATATGGTGTAAGACTGTGGTTCAATTTTATTCTTTTTTTATGTAGCTGTCCAGTTTTCCTAGCATCATTTATTGCAGAAACTGTCCATTTTATTCTTGGCTTCCTTGCCATAAATTAATTGACCTTATTTGTGTGAGTGTATTTCTTGGCTCTATATTTTGTACCATTGATCTATGTGTCTCTTTTTTATGACAATACCATAGTTTTTTAGCAAGTGATTTTTTAAATTATTGAATGCAATGTAAATTAAATTAATCTATGAGTATCTAAAATAATGGTGAGATGTTATAATAAAGAATATAATATGCAGAATATATAGAATTCACATGCTATTATGTTCTTAATCCTAATTCTATAACTTTAATTTAAATATTTAAAAACCTGATCTTTTTTTTTTTATTCGTTTATTTGTTTATTTACAGCATAACAGTGTTCATTGTTTTGGCATCACACCCAGTGCTCCATGCAGTACGTGCCCTCCCTATTACCCACCACCTGGTTCCTCAACCTCCCACCCCCCCACCCCCCCCACCCCCGCCCCTTCAAAACCCTCTGGTTGTTTTTCAGAGTCCATAGTCTCTCATGGTTCATCTCCCTTTCCAGTTTCCCTCAACTCCCTCTCCTCTCCATCTCCCCATGTCCTCCATGTTATTTGTTATGCTCCACAAATAAGTGAGACCATATGATACTTGACTCTCTCTGCTTGACTTATTTCGCTCAGCACAATCACCTCCAGTCCCGTCCATGTTGCTACAAAAGTTGGGTATTTATCCTTTCTGATGGAGGCATAATACTCCATTGTGTATATGTACCACATCTTCCTTATCCATTCATCCGTTGAAGGGCATCTTGGTTCTTTCCACAGTTTGGCGACCGTGGCCATTGCTGCAATAAACATTGGGGTACAGATGGCCCTTCTTTTCACTACATCTGTATCTTTGGCGTAAATACCCAGCAGTGCAATTGCAGGGTCATAGGGAAGCTCTATTCTTAATTTCTTCAGGAATCTCCACACTGTTCTCCAAAGTGGCTGCACTAACTTGCATTCCCACCAACAGTGTAAGAGGGTTCCCCTTTCTCCACATCCTCTCCAACACACGTTGTTTCCTGTCTTGCTAATTTTGGCCATCCTAACTGGTGTCAGGTGGTATCTCAATGTGGTTTTAATTTGAATCTCCCTGATGGCTAGTGATGATGAACATTTTTTCATGTGTCTGATAGCCATTTGTATGTCTTCGTTGGAGAAGTGTCTGTTCATATCTTCTGCCCATTTTTCGATATGATTATCTGTTTTGTGTGTGTTGAGTTTGAGAAGTTCTTTATAGATCCTGGATATCAACCTTTTGTCTGTACTGTCATTTGCAAATATCTTCTCCCATTCCGTGGGTTGCCTCTTTGTTTTGTTGACTGTTTCCTTTGCTGTGCAGAAACTTTTGATCTTGATGAAGTCCCAAAAGTTCATTTTTGCTTTTGTTTCCTTCGCCTTTGGAGACATATCTTGAAAGAAGTTGCTGTGGCTGATATCGAAGAGGTTACTGCCTATGTTCTCCTCTAGGATTCTGATAGATTCCTGTCTCATGTTGAGGTCTTTTATCCATTTCGAGTTTATCTTTGTGTACGGTGTAAGAGAATGGTCAAGTTTCATTCTTCTACATATCGCTGTCCAGTTTTCCCAGCACCATTTATTGAAGAGACTGTCTTTTTTCCATTGAATATTTTTCCCTGTTTTGTCGAAGATTATTTCACCATAGAGTTGAGGGTCCATATCTGGGCTCTCCACTCTATTCCACTGGTCTATGTGTCTGTTTTTATGCCAGTACCACGCTGTCTTGGTGATCACAGCTTTGTAGTAAAGCTTGAAATCGGGTAACGTGATGCCGCCAGTTTTGTTTTTGTTTTTCAACATTTCCTTAGCAATTCGGGGTCTCTTCTGATTCCATACAAATTTTAGGATTATTTGCTCCAGCTCTTTGAAAAATACTGGTGGAATTTTGATCAGAATGGCATTAAAAGTATAGATTGCTCTAGGCAGTATAGACATTTTAACAATGTTTATTCTTCCAATCCAAGAGCATGGAATGGTCTTCCATCTTTTTGTGTCTTCTTCAATTTCTTTCATGAGTGTTCTGTAGTTCCTCGAGTACAGGTCCTTTACCTCTTTGGTTAGGTTTATTCCCAGGTATCTTATGGTTCTTGGTGCTATAGTAAATGGAATTGATTCTCTAATTTCCCTTTCTGTATTTTCATTGTTAGTGTATAAGAAGGCTACTGATTTCTGTACATTGACTTTGTATCCTGCCACTAAAAACCTGATCTTTAAATGATTTTTCTAATGATCTAACTTGTGATTGGTAGCTCACAACTAAAATGAAGGATGTCATCAATGGACAAGGAAATTAAAAAAAAGAATGGATTGTTTTAATTTAACATAATTATTTTTCTAAAACTAACAGCAATATTGTGAAGCCACTAATTTGCACAAACTATTTTTTATAATACTCTTAATTATTTGTAAACTCACTAGAGAAAAATGCACATATGTATTCAAGTATATTATTGGAACTTGCAATGGAAGTTTTAATTTGTATGGGCACATTTTAGTGAGGAACATGGAAAACTTCATAACTTACCCAACATCCAGTACGTAACATGTGATCGAAGTGGTATTCAGACTTGCATTTGCTACATTTCAAAGCTTAAGGTTTCCCATTCTAGACCAAATGACAAAGATTTAGCTTGCTCCAATGTGTAAAGTGATATTGACCTGTGTTCAGGACTGGCTTCATGGGCCTGGGAACCATGCAGTAATAAAAGGCCCTGTGCTTTGTTTAATTACTGCTACTGCCACCTTGAAATTTTACTGGCATTCGAATAGGTGACACTGCATTTTGGTTTGCATTGGGCCCAGCTAATTATGCAGCTGGTCCTGCTCCTGGAAAATATCTCAACTTTTAACACTCTTCATGTTTGAAGACACAATAAAATCAATCCTAATAAATAAACAAGATCATTTTGGACAATTTTGAGACTGATTTCTTCTCATGATTGGTAAAATAGCTTCATCTCTCAGATATCAGTTCTCTCTTTCCTATGAGAATGGTAGTCATTGACCTTGAATGTGCAGTACTCACTTGTGGCTGAGGTGCTCTTCACCAATGGTGATTCTTCTGGAGTTCTCCAAAGAAAGATATCCTGCTGGGAATGAATGCCCCTTCATTTGGGTTAGGCAAACTTCTTAGCAAACTGTAGGTCTTGGAGCAAAAGTAACTTCCTCTGGTTTACTGAAGGGATACTTTGACCCTTCTTTAAATTGATCTTCAAAATACTAAATCTGTGGATGTGGGTGGGGAGTAGGGAGAGAAAGAGAGTGAGATAGACAATAACACTGTGGATAGACTTTGTCTTCCACCTAGAAAGAAAATATTCTCTCATTGTGTTCCTATAGAACTTTATGTAAATCTTATTAATTTCTCTTAGCACCTTTTAGGAGTTGTTGTTTGTTTAAATGTGTTTGTCCCTTACTAGGCTCCTTCAGTAGTGAAATACAGTCTTGTTCATCTTTTTTTATTTTTGGATGCCTAAAATTTAGTAAAATTTTAATGAAATGTTTGAAGAAATGAAATGCCAAATTTCCCTTGTAGTCATATTTTGGCAATTGTATATCTCAATCGTAATTATGCAATTTTCAAGTGAGGGAAAACGTCCCCAAACTAAAACTTAATGAATCCCCCAAATGGATACATATGTGCTTCATTACCTAAAAGCAGTATTTCCAATTAGTTTCTACCTCTGGGTTTTATTTTCCCAATGTGTTTTAGCTAAAGAGAAAGTGAGCCGCTGATTAAACTAGTGTCCTAGCATAAGACAAAGTGAACCACTATTAACATAAATCTTTCTCCAATAGCATTTGACAAAATTCACTGCTAATTATTTAGCCAACTACAGATGTACTTGTCAAGTAGTGGGATCATAAAGATTCTTTTTGTCTTTTTCTTCATTTGATTATCTTTTTCCTGAAATATGGCAATATGGCATTTACATACTAACTATGAGCTTCTATTGATACTGTGCAACTCAGGATATGCTTTTTGTAGAAAAGAGCAGTTTCTTTTGCATTAAAAAATTATATATATATTTCAGGAATCATAAGGTCATACTAATTACTCAAAACCTAGTAACTGCTAATAAAGATTTAAAGCAGGTATAGAAATGCCAATATTACACCAATTACTTCAGAGTATAAAGTATGATAGAACAAGTCCCAACTTATTTATTTATTTATTTTTTAAGGTCATAACAGACACATGCTGAAGCCAGCTTACAAAGGCTAAGAAGAGCCAGTTGCGAACATCTCTTTTCAACTCTGCATTCTGTGAATCACATTGATAGACTGAAATCAGCTCTTGTGGGAATATGTTCACCAAGGTAATCATCAATCACTATAAAAAAAGGTCTTTTATTTTCCTGGAAAGCCAATGATTGGACATTTATCAGCAGACTGCTGATTTTAGTCCCGATTCCATAATAGGACTATTGTAAGAAGAGAAAATTACAGACTAAAATCACTCATGAACACAGGTGTAAATATCTTTAACAGAACTAATATAACTAAGCAAAAACAAACAAAACATGATTGTCATCCGAAGTCAATCAATGTGGCTCACTACCCTATCATAATAAGAAGGAAATCACATTACTTTATCACCAGATGCATAAAAGTCATACATAATTAAATTTAAGTTGGTAAAAATCTCAGCAATTTAGAAATAGAGTTAAACTTTTCAGTCTCACTAAGAGTAGCTGCCAAGAACCTAGAGCTAACTATATATGAATGAAATATCAAAAAATTTTCCCTTAAAGAAAGTTGGGAACAAAGCAAAGAAATATACTGCCAATACTTTTATTCGCCATAATATGGGAGGCCCTATCCAATTCAAAAAAGCAAGAAAAAAAAACCAAATCCATAGATTGGGAACTGTAAAGTATAATTATTTTTATGGACCAATGACAATTATATGTATAAAAAACTCAAAAGACTCTACAAAGAAACTATTAAAACTAATAAGTAAATTTATCAAGGTGATAGTATACAAATTAATATACACAAAATGATTTGTATTTCCATATACTAGAAACAAAAATTAGAAAATCTAATTTAAAAGATGCCATGTACAACAGCACCAAAACAATTATCACCAAAAATCAAATATCTAATAAAACAAGGTAATGAAAAATACCTAAAATCTCTGTTCTGGTAAATATGAAACCTACGTGACAGTAATAAAGACCTACATAGAAGACAGATAGACCATGTTCCCAGATTGGATGTTTTAATATTGTTAAAGTATAATTTCTCCTCAAATTGATCTGTGGGTTCAATGAAATTCCAAACAAAAATCCCAACTGTTGGGGTCCGTTATCAAAGGAATGAGACTGAGACAAAGTGAAAGTTATGCGAAGCTTTATTCTATGCCAAGCATTAGAAGTCAGACTGACCGATCAGGGCTGCCTCCGAAGAGAGCAGCCCCATCCCGATCTCACAGGCTGGTTTTATAGAGCATAACTGCAGACCTCAAGATACGTGGCTTCTATTGTTAGGGTGTTTACTCCCAGAATCGATACCCGGAACTGATACCAGGAACTACTGGGGCGCATTTATTCCTGGAATGAAGTCCTTGGGTGTAAACAACAATATGCCTACCTAGGCAATATGGAGTCACTCTGGCTAAGCAGGCCCTAATAGTTAAACAGGTTTTAACATTAAATTGGCCCTAACACCAACGAGTTATTTTTGTTTGTTTTTGTGGAAAATGCAGCATAGCCCGAAACCTCTAAGTCTTTATCTGTGTTTGACTTTTTACACTATTCACATGCTATTCATTAATACATTAAAGGTTAATTTTAAAAAATTCTCTATATAACCCCAATTTTCTTGCCATGTGGCAACTAGATAGTCCAGAAGAGAGCCTGCGATGTAAACTTGAGGAACATTGGCATTTAAGGGATAGACACAGGAGGAAGTCTAAGAGACTGAGAATAAATGAGAGGTGGGGAATCAACTCCAGATATTGGGTTATCTGGAAACCAATGAAAGGGAAGTGTTCAGGAATCAGCACCAAATGCCCAGAGCAGTCAAGTAAGGTAAGGTCTAAAAGTATCTTTTGCTTTTTCCACCATAAGAAAATGGTGGAAATGAAGGAGAATCACAGTGAACTGGGTTGTAAATAGGAGGTAAGGAAGTGGAGAAAGAGAATATTCAAGTTTATATATGAAAGAACAACAAAAGTTTTAGAGGTAGATATATGATTGAAGGGAATTTGAGGAAAATAAGAAATCCTATTTAAATACTGATAAAAAGTATCTTTGAGAGTAATTCCTAAACTTGACTATACATGAAAATCACCTGGAGAACTTTGAAAAATTCCTGTGTGTATGTGGGGGCAGAAGGCAGATGGGAAATTTCTATGCTATGAGCTTAAAATTGCTCTTAAGAAAAATCTATTAAAAAAAAAATCCAGAACCCAGGCTGTATCTTTGATGAATGAAATAAATTTCTGGAGATAGGTCCAAGCATCAATAGCTTCTTAAGCTCCCAAGTGATTCCAATGTGTAGATAAGTCTGAGAGCCACTGCACTATTCTAGTACTTCTCATACTTGAGTGACAAAATTACCTGAGAATTTTTTAAAACAGATAAGTCTAGAGTAGAACCTATGAATTTGTCTTGTTAAGAAACTCCCAGATTATACTGATGTTGCTGATTCAAAGACCACACTTTGAGTAACATTCTGCTCTAGAGAGGGAGATTGAAGATAAAGGAGAGAAAGGAGTAATTGAGTGGGTTGGATGATTTGAGAGGGTGAAAGCATTCAGAACACCAGTTGTTTGGTTGCCTTTTTGATGGGAAAAAAAAAGTAGGTGCCTCTTCTTTTGTGACCAGACCAAAACAAGAAAGTATGAATGTGAATTCAAATAAATTTGTTGATGGGAAAGTAGGGAGTTAAGGAAGATCTGCTTTGATAACTTCAAGCATTTTACGTTAGTACTAGTGGTGTAGGATGGTCACATGTACCTGATACATATATAGTCATGAAGTGACCATCTACAACAATTTCTGATGTTGTGTCCAAATTAAATTCCAGACAGTGACATCCAGGTTATATTGGTG
Organism: Meles meles; assembly: GCF_922984935.1. Classification (NCBI taxonomy): domain Eukaryota; kingdom Metazoa; phylum Chordata; class Mammalia; order Carnivora; family Mustelidae; genus Meles; species Meles meles. Next base: position 90,152,459 of record NC_060069.1, on the reverse strand, counting down.
TACGTAACTAGGACGTATTAACCCAAGAAGTGTGTGCAGTTATAACCATATTGATTCTAGCATTTGTTTTTCTCACATAAAAACCAAGAAAGCAGTGGTATACTACCAGTGTGTCCCATATCTGCACAAAAACAAAGGTGACACTTTTGCTTAGACAAAGGATAGTCATTCAGTAGACTCTTGGCTATAAATGTATGGAATCCACACTAGGCCAAACTAATCCAAAACCCAACTTCTCTAGTCATTTAGGAGTTTCAGTACTGATAATTGTCCCAAATTATCCTGAAAAATTTGCTCGTGGAACAGATGCCAACTGATCCAATTGCATAGCTAGGAATGATGATTCCTACACGATGGTTGTGGAACAGTTCTGAGCACACAGTCATTCAAAGATAGAAATGACCAGCAAAGTTGACATCTCAGATGCACATTCAAAGGCAATAAATATTGAAGTTCTTGGTAGAGATGGAAAGGTTCCCAGTGATGATTCCTGTGAGCTGACATAATTATTATGGTTTTATTAAGTCAATGATGCATTCTATAGGATATACCTGAAGACCTCCAGCCATGATGCTTGAAGATAGGGCCATTTGGATGATTCCAGTGATCCTCTAAAATGCTCAGTAGGCCTTCATAATCTTCTCAATTTGGTCCCTTCAGCAGGTCAGAGAAATCTAGCTGAAATTTATTCTAGTGCAAAAGTTTTTGAAGTCCCCCTCAGCAGTAGCAGTAGCTTCACCTGGGAACTTCTTAGAAATGCAAATTATTACCAAGACTTATGGAATCAGATACTTTGGGGTTGGGTGCAGCACTCTGAGTTTTAATAATCCCTCCAGATGATTCTGATGCATGCTAAAGTTTGAGGACCACTATTGTAATGAATGGCCAGAGGTTAACAACCAGGAGCACTGGGGTTTCCCAAAAATGGTAGCATTCACCTCTCCATGAATTATTATGGTAGATGACTTAGAAGATATTTTCTAGCATCATCTACTTTTCTCAGAAAGTGATAGGCTGTCATATCTACATACATAGTTGGTGAGACTAACAGGTAATATATTTTTATGCACAATAACATCTCATTTTGAAGTACATTTTTAAATTCCTGTCAGCTTGTTCTCACTCTATTGGACTGGTTCTGTAAGGCAATTAAATTTCTCATTTGCTCCCTACCAAATGTATTCACTGGTTGATAATTTTGTGAGTATATGCGAGTCCCACATATTTACATGTTCAACAATTGAGAAAAATGAGGCACCCAGTTAATGCTGCTTCTCAGCATTCAAAAAACAAATACAACAACAAACCCACTCTAGTTCACATAGCTGTCACTTTCAATAACTGATAGAAGTCAAATACTCTTTAAAGTATTAATAACAGGGGCGCCTGGGTGGCTCAGTGGGTTAAAGCCTCTGCCTTCGGCTCAGGTCATGATCCCAGGGTCCTGGGATCGAGCCCCGCATCGGGCTCTCTGCTCCGCAGGGGGCCTGCTTCCTCCTCTCTCTCTGCCTGCCTCTCTGCCTAGTTGTGATTTCTCTCTGTCAAATAAATAAAAATATAAAAAAAAATAAAGTATCAATAACAGTAACAACAATACTTAACTCAAATACCTCCTGGCTCAATAGCTTCCTACCAGGTATTAGCAGAATGTCCCTATTTTCCCAGCCACTCCTCATAATGTTATCGGGCCATGCCAGACAATACTCCATGTGTTTTTAGAAGCAGTCTTTCCCTGTTAGTTCCCGCAGTGTATGCTGTTCTCTGATTCTTGTGCTCTTGCTTCCATTTCTATCTCTAAAATCATCTGAGGAAATTTCAGCTATGCCATAACCTGTTATGGGAATGTCGATGTTCATACCAAGGACACTCACTGGGTGTAGGTGCTGTCAGAACTCCTAGTCCTCCCGGTGCTAGAAGAGCATCACATCATCTATAAAAGTAGAGCTAAACTTTGTCCCTCAAACAATTTCACCTGTGTCAGAATGCCCACATGGTATCTTCTTGAACAATTTTACCAGCTTCTGACCCCTAATGCCCAAATCATAAAGGATGAGACTGGAAAGAGACACTGTAGCTTATACTTATCTTCTTCTTTCTCCTATAACTATTTAATTGCATGAGATGCATTTGATAAATTGTGAGCTGAAGACAAGTTTATTTTTTCCAACATATCCTATCTAAATAGTTTAGAAACTTGTACTGGAGTGTGAGCATTGCAATCTTAATATTTTGTGCTTATACTTTGGAAGCCTGGCCAAAACAAAAAGCAGAAATATTCAGTTTTAACATCCTTTCAACAACTTCAGATAAAATTCTAAAAAAGTGCTTATATCTCTATAAATGGGGGAAACAAGCAAGATACCAGTTTGTAAACCGTGTATTAGTATTTCTTCATATACTAATGTTCCATTGTGGATATATCAATATCTGAACAATCAACATTCAGTTAAATGTGGCTGTAATAGTGCTATCTAATATATACTAAGTATTCTGTGTGTACCATGCATTATACTAAAGTGTTTAATTTTATGTTCCAAACTGTGCTTTAACTAGGTATTTTCACCACATATAAAATTTAGAGGGGCTGAGTACTTTGCCTGGGTGATGGCAAAGCATGATCCATCCAATCAGACCGACCTGGATGGAGAGGGAAAAGTAGACGTGTCTTCCACGGGTTGCAGGCAGATAAGTTTCCCAGATGGAACTGTGAATGAGACAAATAACTTGGAAGTGAAATTGCTCCATAAAATTTGGGAGTAAAAAATGTGAATTTTCTTCTTTAAATTGACTTGGTTCCAATTCTTTTCTCACCAGTGTAGTAAGAGATTCAGCCCTATGTATTTTTTTTTCCCCCTGAGGGTCTGTGGGTCATCCCACCACTAAAAGTTTGTGAAGACGCCCCGGGAATGTTACAAAGTATAGAAAATGGGAGGAGGGCAGGTGCCTGGGTGGCTCAGTCCATTAAATGGCTATCTTCAGCTCAGGTTATGATCCCAGGGTCCTGGGATAGAGCCCTGCATTGGGCTCCCTGCCCAGAGGGGAGTCTACTTCTCCCTCTCCCATTCCCTCTCCCCCTGCTCATCCTCTCTCTCTCTCTCTCTCTCTCTCAAATAAATAAATAAAATCCTAAAACAACAATAATAACAACAAAAAACTTGGGGAGAAGTTTGTAGACCAAGGTCCTTTGGTCCTCTGGAAGGCAGAGGAATATGGTGTTCTATATGTGACTCTCACAGGCCACAGCTGTTATCACAGATGTTACCCAATTAAACATCTTTTGGAGTACACGTGGGTCCATTTACCTCTGCATTACTGAGGGGGAGTACATGGCTCTTAAGATGAGCAACTTCTGACTCGTTCAAATTTTTGATTCCATCTTTCTAGAATGATCTGGGTAACATCTATTCTAAGCATGAGAGTTTGCAGACAAAAACCTGCTATTTTCTTCTTCAGACAGAGGTCCTTATCAAGAGGATAGAATTTATGTAGAACATGAAATAGCAAGCCCTTCTGACAAAGGCTGCTCTATCCAGACACTTTTGCAGAAGGAAAAATAACCTCTGAGTGGAAATAGGCCTCATTTTATTACATTTAACTGAGTCTTTATCTCTTTTGCTTCCCTTAAGACAGTATCTGTCTAGTTCTGGTGTTGGATGACCTGTTCTTTGGAACTTGTCTCCCATTGAAACCAACCATATCTAAGAGGCATCATAAATAGTTATTAGTTAATTATACAGTGAAATAGAATTGGAAAATAAAATCACATGTTAAAAGCTGTTTCATAGATAACACTGCCCTAGTCAATATGGGGTGTTAGAATACTATGGACTATAGAATACTATAAACAACAGAGATGTATTTCTCACAGTTTTGAGGCTGGAAAGTCAAACATAAAGATACTGCCAGATTAAGTATCTGGTGAGGGTTCACTTCCTGATTCAGAGTTGGCTGTTTTCTTGCAATAATTTTACATGTTGGAAGGACAGAGGAGCTCTCTGGGGCCTCTTGAGAAAGGGCACCAATGCCATTTGTGAGGATTCCACTCTCACGATCTAATCATATCCCAAAAGCCACCTCCAAATACTATCACACTGGGGATTAGGTTTCAACATATGAATTTGGGGGAACACAAACATTCAGTCTATAGCAAACATATCTCAAGAAAAATAATCTGTTAAATAATGTAATAGATTGTAAAAAATGTCCACAGCACTTTCCATTAAGGAGTGGGATTTCTTTCCACATCCCTTGAATGTGGATTTAGCCATGTGTTTTAATTTGGCGAATGGATGGGGTGCCTGGGTGGCTCAGTGGGTTAAAGCCTCTGCCTTTGGCTTGGGCCATGATCTCAGGGTCCTGGGATCGAGCCCCACATTGGGCTCTCTGCTCAGCAGGGAGCCTGCTTCCCCCTCTCTCTGCCTGCCTCTCTGTCTACTTGTGATCTCTGTCTGTCAAATAAATAAATAAAATCTTAAAAAAAATTGACCAATGGGATACTAGAAAACTTGTTGCAAGGAGAGTCTTGAAAAATGTGTGTGCATAAGAATGTGTTCTCTGGCTGTGTTCAAAACTCATCCATCATGTAAAGAAGCTAGATTAGCTATGAGTAAGTCTAGACACAGAAGCCTATCTTAAAAAGAAAAGTAGATGTGGCTTTTTCCAGTGGAATGGACTAAATCTTATACATGGAAAGCCACACATTTTTTAAGAGAGTAGGACAAGTACAGACTAAGAGATTGAGACAGTTTGAAATGAAAGGACACTTTTGTTTCCAAGTTTCTTGTAGGTGGACAACAGGCTGCAAATTCTACTCTGTTAAAAGCATGGCCATTTCATTTACAAAAAGAAAAGTGTCTCAGAAGACAGAGCCAAAATCTCAGAGGGCACAGCCATGGAGAATAATGAACTAGAAAATGAGAGCCATTGCCCAGAGGGCAGCATAGTCTGTCTCTGCCATAAGGGAACTGGTAACTCATACACACCTGAATGCTAAAATTGCTATTGACTGGTGAATGCTATGAGGATTACATTTGTTTATTGTGGCTATTTTGATCTTGGCTCACTACTGAATAGTAGGAGTATTTAGTTTTGAAATCTTTGAATCAAGACAAACTGAATCTGTGTATCCTCACCTAGATTTACAAAAGATGCAGAGCTTGTGATACTGGACTTGAGACTGATGCTACAATTGAAAGAGACCTTTGGGAGTCCTGAGAGAATTGAGAATATTTGGCATGTGGAGAGGATGAAATAATTGAAACCATTATTATTAATAGCCAAATTAATTGTGACATTATACAACATTCAATTGTAGGGGGGGGTGGAAATTAAAAAAAGACTATAGTATTTTGCAGTGACTCCCATAAAGAAGTTGAGTCTATTTTTCTATTCCTTGAATTTGGACTTGGCTATGTGACTAGCTTTGGCTAATGGGATGTTAGTAAGTATAACTGAAGCATAAGCTTGAAATGAGCTTGAACATTTAAGTTTGTTTTCTTGATGCTTTTGTAACATGGTTATGTGTAGAAGGTTTGGCTAGCCTTCTAGACAAAGAAAAATACGTAACTTGTTTCTCCTATTGCCTCTGACAACAGCTAGGCATATGAATGAGGCCATCTGGGATGATGCAGTCCCCAGCCAATCTGTTAACTGACTGCATATGCAAGAGTGTGAGCCAGGTCTTGACCTGGAGAACTGTACAGCAGAATCCTAGGGTAAATAAGATACCACTTTAAGTTCCTAAATTTTGGTGTGGTTTATTATGCAGAAAAAAATCATACAAATAATTTTAGTGAAATAAAACTTTATTTGAATATTCTCAGTGAAAGTTGTTTAATTTTGCTGAAAGCTTGCAAAATTTATGACCAGAGTTCAAAGTACATGTAATCCTAGAATGAAAATGAAAAATAAATGTGCTCCATGCAACATGTGCCCTCCCTATTACCTGTATCCCTATTACCTGTATTACCTATTACCTATAACCACCACCTGGTTCCCCCAACCTCCCACCCCGCCCCTTCAAAACCCTCAGGTTGTTTCTCAGAGTCCATAGTCTCTCATGGTTCACCTCCCCTTCCAATTTCCCTCAACTTCCTTCTCCTCTCCATCTCCCAATGTCCTCCATGTCATTTGTTATGCTCCACAAATAAGTGAAACCATATGATACATGACTCTCTCTGCTTGACTTATTTCACTCAGCACAATCACCTCCAGTCCCGTCCATGTTGCTACAAAAGTTGGGTATTCATCCTTTTTTTTTTTTTTTTTAATAAACATATAATGTATTTTTATCCCCAGGGGTACAGGTCTGTGAATCACCAGGTTTACACACTTCACAGCACTCACGATAGCACATACCCTCCCCAATGTCCATAACTCACTCCCCCTCTCCCAACCCCTCAATTTCTAATTTAATGTTATTTGCTCTGACACCAAGGTCCAAGTGATACCAATTCCTGAAATTTGTTGAGACTTGTTTCTTGGATCCATAATGAAAATAATTCTTTTAAAAACATTTGTTTGAGAACAACTTATATTATCTACTTGTTTATTGCAAAGTTCTACATGCATCCATTAAATCAATCTTGTTAATTTTTTTGTTCAAATTTTAAATAATTTTACTGAAGGTTCTGTCTCTTATACCAAGTAAAAATTGAAAGGGATGCATAAATTTCCCACTATGATAATGAATTTACCATTCTCTAACTATATAACATTTTTCTCTATATTTTGAGGTTGATCTTAAGTGCATGAAAATCAAGAATTATTATTTTCTTTTGAATAGAACTTTTATTGTTATTTACTTATCTTCTCCCTACTAAGTTTTTTGACTTAAAATAAAAAATTTTTTGGTATTAACTTAGTGTTAACTAGCTCTTGTGGTTAGTATTTTTCTGTTATACTTTAAGCCATCTTTTCTTACTTCTAATTTTTTGTCATTATTTTAGATTAATTTCCTATTAAGAGCTTATGGATAGTTTAAAAATCTAATTTTACCATTTTTTTAACTTGCAAGTTTCCCCCATTTACATTTATTGTGGTTATTGTAAAAAATCATATAGAATATATTTAATTGACATCTTGATATAACTGAATAGATGTTTTCTACCATTTTATTTTTTAAGGTTTATTTATTTGAGAGAGAGAGAGAAAAGACTAGTGGGGGGAGGGGCAGAGGGAAGGAATCTCAAGCAGACTTCCTGCCAAGCCCAGAGCCTGATGTGGGGCTCAGTCTCAGGACCCATGAAATGATGACCTGAGCTGAAACCAAGAATTGGGTGTTCAACTGACTGAGCCACTGAAGTACCCTTTTCTAACATTTTAATTTTCTATTTCTGTTCACCCAACTTTCTCTATGATTTTTTCTCCTTCCCCCGCCAATGACTTTTTAATTTGCTTACATTTTCTGTAATTTCATACTGTTTATAGAATGAAGGTAATTTCTTATGTTCATCTTTCCTCTAAGACCCAATTATAATCAAGAGCAATATTTTTCTTTTCAAAATGTCTACATATCTATAGTTTCCAAATTAAGAATGATTACTTTTTAAATGAAATGTACAAAAAGATATTTATGAAATTTTAAATTATAAGAAATAACTAAGTTACAATGAACAAGCCATTTTGTTCTAATTTTCAGCAATTTAGTACTGTTTTTCATCAACTCAAAGGATTTCAACTTCAGTGATCACATTTATAGGACACTCTAGTTTTTACATCCTTTGCAATGTGAACACTGAATCCGTGATATGATTTGGGGGGCTTAGAACTAGACCCAGAAAGGACAATTTGCAATTGATCTAGATGATTCTAGGAAAAATATTAGCAAAGGTGCAGTGGTAATCTCAGAAAATTCCCCTTTAAGCTAAATAGAATAAAAATAGACTCACAATGAGGAAACTTGCTCCAGGCATCAGTGCTTTTATCTTAACATCAAGATCAAACGGAAACTGGATTCCAAGTTTAATAGCACTGGTAGATAATTCCCTAATAAATCCAGCCCATCCTTTTGAAATCTTACCAATAACTACTTCTTCATCCAGAGACAATAACTGAAAGAAAAAAAATATACAATCTTAGATAAAATCTCTAAAATAAAAAAATGGGTATTCCTATATCAATTTTAGTATTAAATATGACCCATATAAGTTATAATCATGCTGATTGTATCCTGTAATAAATAGAATGTGCAATATAGACACATAATAGCTTGGAAAAACACCATAGACAATATCTACCTAAAAGGAGATTTTCAAAATGATTGTATACAACTGATGATATACCTTATCCCTGAATAACACAGGGGTTAGGAGTGCTGACACCCCTGAGCAGTTAAAAACCTGTGTATAGCTGTTGATTCCTCCAAAACTTAACTAAGAGCCTACTGTTGACCAGAATGTCTTACTGATAACATAAAGTCTGTTAATAGATATCTTATATGTTATATATATTATATACTGTATTTTTATAATAAAGCAAGCTAGAGAAAAAATGTTATTAAGAAAATCATAAGGAAAAGAAAATATCTTTATGGTGCTGCATATATATTTATTGGAAAAAATCTGTGTGCAAATGGACCTATGCAGTTCAAACCTGTGGTGTTCAAAGGCCAACTATATATGATATATATGGTATTTTATATATGATATCATATATAAATTATATTAATATATATGCTTAATAAATGTAATTTGCTTAAATTTGATCTGAAAATCAACTTTACAAATGAAAACCACTAGCTTTTCAGCTCTTTTATACAGTTAACTCTTAAGAGATTTTGAGACAGGTGCAGTCCCTCACCTGCGAAGTGGACGCCCTCAAAGGGACTAATGAGTCTCTGGAACGCCAGATGCGTGAAATGGAGGATAACTTTGCCGTCGAAGCTGCTAACTACCAAGACACTATTGGCCGCCTGCAGGATGAGATTCAGAACATGAAGGAAGAAATGGCCCGTCACCTTCGGGAATACCAGGACCTGCTGAATGTCAAGATGGCTCTCGACCTTGAGATTGCCACCTACAGGAAGCTGCTGGAAGGCGAGGAGAGCAGGATTGCTCTGCCTCTTCCAAACTTTTCTTCCCTGAACCTGAGGGAAACCAATCTGGATTCCCTCCCTCTGGTCGATACTCACTCAAAAAGGGCACTTCTGATCAAGACGGTTGAGACTAGAGATGGACAGGTTATCAATGAAACTTCTCAGCATCACGATGACCTTGAGTAAAGATGGCACAGAGTCGGTGCAGCGGTCACTACCAGCAAGAATAAAAACAGAAATCCGTATCTTAAAGAAACAGCTTTCAAGTGCCTTTCTGCAGTTTTTCAGGAGCGCAAGATAGATTTGGAATAGGAATAACCTCTAGTTCTTAAGAACCAACACTCTTAAAAGATTTAGGAAAAAGTTTACAACATAATCTAGTTTACCAAGAAAACTTGTGCTAGAATACTTTTTAAAAAGTATTTTTGAATACCATTAAAATAACTGCTTTTTTTCCAACAAGTATCTGACCAACTTGTTTCTGCTTCAATAAATCTTTGGAAAACTCAAAAAAAAAAAAAAAAAGATTTTAATTTTCTCTCTACTCATCTAAATTCCCTAGAGCATCTCATCTCATACCAACTATATTTATTTCTCAACATAAGGGATCCTCGTGTAAGTAGAAGACAGTAAATATATGATAATTCTACTGCTTATCTGGTAATGAATGCCATGAAGGAAAAGGTAGGGTGATGTAATGGAATACAGTAGGGAGATAATAGGCAGACTAAAAATATTAGGGGAGGTGATTTTAGAGGAACTCTCTTAGGCAAAGCACCATTTAAACTGAGATGTAGAGGATCAGTAGGAATTAATGGACACAGGAGTAGGCAGAGTGACAGCATCCTAGAGTCAGCAACAGGTCCTGGAAAAGGCCCTGAGTTGGGAGGAGCATAGCCGGAGCAAATGGAGGGTGGGAGCGAGTGGCAGAAGATGAGTGCAAAAAGAGAGGTGTGCAGAGATGGATCATACATAGCCTTGTAAGTAATGTTAAGGAATTTGGGTAAAGAAAAACATGGAAGAGCTTGGTGTAACTTTGTCAAAATTTCCTCTGTGTTTTCATACCTGAAAATACCATTCTCCTTCATCCATAGGAAAATATCTTTTATTTTACATTGCAGAGAAAATAGAAGCTACTGGACAGGAACTTGCTAAGCTTCCAGAAGCTAACCCTAGAAAGTTATCATATCTAGTAACATAAACAGTCAATTAACACTGTATTTTTTTATGTTATATGTACCATACAGTATATTTTTATAATAAAGTGAGAGAAAAGAAAATGTTAAGAAAGCATAAGAGAAAATACATTTACATTAGTGTATGCATATTTAGTGACAAAAATATACATATAAGTGGACCTGTGTGGTATTGTATTTTGTCAACACTCCCTACTTCTTTCCTCTTATGATGAATGGACTATTTCGGTGCCCATATGAGGCTTATTTCCTACATGTGCGTTAGGTCCTATACCAAGCAAGAGAGAGGATTCATCAAATATTTAACTTCTGCTGTTTCTCCACACTTTCCCTCCTGTTTGGTTCCTTTTCTTTAAAATCAAAACATGCTAAGGACATATCTTTCATAAAAATACCTTCCCATACCTGTGCCCCCTGCGGCCAGGGAAAGGAGTAGGGTAAAACAGTGAGGCAAGTCATATAAGTGTATAGTCAGTTTCTGGGGATTTTTTTTCTATTTTTAAAGATTTTATTTATTTATTTGGCAGAGAGAGATCACAAGCAGGCAGAGAGTCAGGCAGAGAGGGAGAAACAGGTTACCTGCTAAGCAGAGAGCCACATGTGGTACTTGATCCCAGGACCCTTACATCATGACCTGAGTTGAAGGTGGAGGCTTAACCCACTGAGCCACCCAGGCGCCCCGTCACTTTGTTTTAACTTAAATTTTTATTTATAAATTTTGTTCATAAAGGATTTGCATTAATTTTGATTTAAAAGGATTATATTCAAGTATCATTTACCTTAATTACTAAGTTTTTTGGTGCTTTCTTAAATTTTGTATTTGAGATGATGGGCTTATTTCCTCTACCATAGTTTACCTGTAACTAGCTACTCCTTTATGTCTTTCCTCTTCTTCATAACCAGAAGTATTGAAAGTATTGTCCACTTCCTGCCCAGGATGAATTTTTCACAGAATTGTGACCTTCCCTTCTTATTCTTAGAGCTTACCCAAGAATGCCCACTATAACATAACCTTGCTTCAAACTTAGAAGAAATAGGAAGTATTTCATGCACCTCAGAGAAAGTTCTGAAGATACTTGAATAAAGTTAAATTTATTATAATGTGAGATATGAAACAATGCACTGAAAGCATTTTATTTTTTGATGTCATTAATAATGAGCCAAGGTAGCTTTGGCTCCTAGAGTTTTATGCATAGACCACTCTGTTACATTGGTTTTCAACTTCAAATAAAGGCTAGAGTCCTGTGTGCTTTATTCAAGTTTTTCAACTAACCATATTATTGTTGTAATTCCTTTGCTTAAATATGTTTGCTTAATCACATATGCAGGTGCCAATCAGAATCAGTTTCACTAAACTGAATTAACATAATTTTAGAGAAGTAAAACATCAGGTAGACATCATTTCAGATATTAAAAAAACAAGCAAACTTGTCTTTAATAAAAGACTGAGAAACAGAACTTTTTTTCAAACCAAATGTCTTACCAAACCAAGACAATATTTTTTGCTGTTTAAGAATCCAGATTTAACTAAGTGTAGTGGGTTTTTTATTTTATTAACTGTATTTCGTATTTTTAGTAGTTAACTTCCCAAATTATTATCTGAATGTTGGCCATAATCTGAGAAATATATCAGTAAGCACATAAAAATCTAAGAAAATTGGGGGCACTTAGGTGGCTCAGTCAGTTAAGCATTTGTCTTTGGCTCAACTCATGATGGAGGATTGAGCTTCCCTCATCAGGCTCCCTGCTCACGGGGAGTCTGCTTCTCCCTCTCCTTCTGCCCCTTCCTCCTTTTGTGCTCTTTCCCTTTCTCTCAAATAAGTAAATAAAATATTTTTTAAAAAATTGAACAAAATTGTATCATAACAGTTTCAGAATTTTACAAAAATTAACATTAATATATTATTTATAATTAATGCCCAATTATGTCATTGTTCATTGCAATAAAGTTTATTTTTCTCTTCCAATGCTCCTTGAAGTATTAAATATGAAATTTGTTGTTTGATAATTATATACCTGAAATATAGCTTAAAAAGATGTTTTAAAAGCTGCATAAATATGTAGGGCTTAATGATGCAAGGAAACCATGTATTAGAAATTCAATTTAAAAAATAGTCAAATAGTTATAACATCATGATAGCATGTTTTTATATTATCTTAATTAAATTTGATAATGTATTGCAAAATAACCAAATAACTAATTTGAACATGATTATCTTAAAACATAACTACTCAGTAAAATTTAGATCCTGGAGACAGTTGGAAACTACAAATGGCCCTCTTATTTTCATTATATCCTTCTTATTCTCATTTTTTATTTTAAACATTGGCAAAAATGGGTGAAAGTATAGATATACATATCCAATTTTTCACCAGGAGGAGCCTCAGCTTGTAGCTACAAAAGATTGAGAAATGTAGTATTGATCAAAGGAGGTTTGTTTGATTTGTGAGCAATGAATTAGTTATGTGCTACCTCTTACCATATTTTACATAGATGAAGAGAACTTCCTGTGTTTAAAGCATGTCCTATATTTGGGCATGGATGTGGAAGTGAAAAATCCTCAGGATTTAGATACTGAGACCCTTGAGGTGAGACTTGATGCTACAGGTCACTCACTACATGAAATGTGGACAGGATACCGTCCATAAGACATGACTTAAAATACAGTCACACCCACAATTATTTTTATTACCAGTATGCCAAGAACTTTTGTCCCTCTATGCAATGTAAATATGATTTCACTGAAATACTTTGTTTATTGTGATTCAAAGCCCAGCTCAGAGATTGATTGCTTAAGTTATAGTATACCATACACATGATGGGTTACTATCCAGCCATTTGTAAGAATGGAAGAAGCCCTATACATACTGATATAATCTTCAAGTTATAGTGTATGTGTTAGAGAATTGTAGAAGTGGAGCACCTGAGGGTGTCTGGGTGGCTCAGTAGGTTAAGCTCTGTCTTTGACTCAGATCATAATCCCTAGGTCTGGGGATTGAGCCCCACATCATTGAGCCCCTGCTCAGCAAGGAGCCTCTTCTCCTCTTTCTCTGCCACTCCCCCAGCCTGTGCTTTCTGTGTGTGTGTGTGTGTGTGTGTGTGTATGTGTGTGTCAAATAAATAAAATCTTAAAAGAAAAAAAAAAAAGGAAAAGAAGAAGTAGTGGGGTACCTGGATGGCTCAGTTGGCTAAGATTCAAGGCTTGGTTTCAGCTCAGGACAAGATCTCCGAACTGTAAGATCAAGCCCAGAGTCAGGCTCCATGCCCAGCTTAAGATTCTCTCTCTCGCTCTTCCTCTGCCCGCCCCTCAAATTGTAGAAAAATATCTGCCACTTATGTTAAAAAGATACATGTATGCATTGCGAAAATACTCATAGAATAATTCTGGGAGAATATTTAAACTCATAAAAGTAGTTTCCTCTGAGGAGGAATAGAAGAGGAATATAGGAGGTCTAAGAAACAAGAGGTTGAGAGGCATTGTTTCCCTAGAATATTTTTCTTTTTTTCTCGCTCTTCTTTCTTTTCCCTTCTTTTCTTCCCTTTTCCCTTCCTTCCTTCTTTCCTTTCTTCCTTCCACCATATATAAGCATTATTCATTTAAAATATAAATGAAGATGCTAAGTCAAGAAGGTGGCAGTGGTGATGTAGTTCATGAATCTTCTCAAACCTCTCTGAAAAGAACAGAACAAGTATGATAGCTGAACAAAACCAAACCACTATCAAACTGTACCAAAAGTAGATGGAAGGGGCGCCTGGGTGGCTCAGTGGGTTAAGCCTCTGCCTTCGGCTCAGGTCATGATGTCAGGGTCCTGGAATCGAGCCCCGTATCAGGCTCTCTGCTCAGCGGGGAGCCTGCTTCCCCCCCTCTCTCTGCCTGCCTCTCTCCCTACTTGTGATCTCTCTCTCTCTGTCAAATAAATAAATAAAATCTTAAAAAAAAAAAGAATCACTACATTGGTTATTTACACAGATCAATATCACAGTGAGAAAATATAATGACTAATCCAAATGTTGCTCTAAGGAACAATCTAGATTTTTTCAAAGCTAGTTTTATAAATGTTTTTGAGAAACCTTATTGATAAAAGTACATTTTTAGTTCGTAGTTGTCAAAGACAAACATGATTACCCCAAAGAAAGATGAGCTTGAAACAATGGATGTAGAAGTAGGTATTATGTGCACATAAACAGTTTAAATACTTTGTGAAATGAATACAATGATTACAGAGTCAAGGTCATCTTCTAAGTTGAGACTGTTAGCCTTAAAGTTTAGAGTTCCTTTCTATCTTTTACTATTGCATTTTCTAGCTTCTTCTTGAATATCGGGAGGATGTGGGAGTGTGGGAGTGATACCTCACTAGGAGAGTTTAACTGCATGTCTGTAAACACTCTGAATCAACAAAGGGCTTTCAGGGCTGCCTACAGATATGTGTGGACAGAGAAAAGATAACAAACAATCTGAATTCTGGAGCATGAGAAATCTGAAAAGATGGGTGGCATAGAGATGTGAAACTGTAAATCAGAAAAGAAAACATGAACCGAGGGTCAGAATGCAATCATATGAGCAGTGTTAATGTTACTTCAAAGGAGGCAGGACCCTCTGGTGGATGTACAAAATTGGCCACACAATCAGGGGATTTGGTCTTATAAAGTGTGTAAAAGCTTTAGCTTCTGACTGCTTTTCACTTTATTACCATGGCTTATATCTTAAAATAATTAAAAAATAGCTTGGGCAACATTCAGATCCTACATGGTGTCATTATGAGTTGTTGCTCTGTCCCTGCATACATAACACTTAAGTAGGTTTTGAAATCATACCAGCATTTCTTTAAACCAAAAGATCTGGTAGCTAAGGAATTTCAGACAAAGAGAAATTGGGGTGGATTGATTAGATCTCCTCCTTTGCATGTAAGGGAGCAATAATTATGAAATATACACCCACTAAATAAGCTTAATAAGTGCGAAATACATGAAGACATACCCAACTCACTGGTACCTGCCAAACACTAGGGAATGGAATTACAGCTTTTTATTTATTAAGATAGAAAATATTAAAAAGTTTCTGCCATAGTTAAGGCTTCCTTAAGAAGAAGCATTTCACTGTCTATTAATTTAAATGTGAAGTTTTAACTTTTTTTTTTTTTTTTTTTTTTTACCATAAGAGAAGGCAGTGAAGGGGGTATACGTGATGGGGATTAAGGAATACACTTGTTCTGATGAGCACAGGGGATGTATGGAAGTGTTGAATCACGAATATTGTACACTTGAAACTAATACAACACTGTTAACTAAGTGGAAATAAAATGGAAAAAAAAGTAAGTGAAAAAATATTACCAGATAGTCTGCAAGGTGTATTTTTTGTTCTATTGTTAATATACTCAATATTTGGTTCATAAAAATTTTTAAAGACTTATTAATAAAATAATGTTTTAATTCATAGAGAAATATCTGTACTGTATTTTGAAGTAAAAAATTTAATGCAATTTTTATCCACATTCAAAATCGTATCTTCTTAGATTGGTATCATTATCTGTGACAAGTTTATAATTAAGCAATGAAAATGTAGATAAATTTTTAAAGAAGGAACATATATACTCCTTAGTTTTTTTTTTTTTCAAATATTTTATTTATTTGTTTGAGAAAGAGAGAGTGTGAGACAGAGAGAGCATGAACAGAGGAAGGGCAGAGGGAGAGGGAGAGGCAGGAGCAGGAGCCTGACTCTGAGGGTTCCATCCCAGGGCCCTGGGATCACTACCAAAACTCAAGGCAGATAGACGCTTAATAGAATAAGGCACCCAGGGGCCTCCTCCTTAGTTTTAAAGATTTGAAAAATGAGATGTGGCTAATGATTAATCATGTAAAAATGCCAAAGATAATTATTCAGAAACAGCATTATAGGAAATTAAGTCAGAATTGATTGAATAAACAAAATAGTAATTCAGTGCCATTAAGTTTGCAGGAGAACTGGAGACATCCTCCTAGTATTAGTGTGCACATGTCACATTTGCACACCAGGCTTCTAATACCTAAGCAGTTAGATGAACTGAAGATTCCTAAAGCCAATTTTTATTTAGATTCTGCAAAATCCAATTTCCTATTTATTTTTAATGGACTCACAGGAAATACATTTGTAAATCACAATGTTGTATTATTTACAATGTAAATTTAAAATCTCCATCAAAAGTTAAAATTAAATGTAAAAATCTTAATGTTAATGAATGTATAGTATTTTAATCTACAGTTGATATTTTTCCTATAACACAAATTATATTTTGAGATGATCAAATTCATATTATTTATATTCATATGAATATGTTCATATTCATATTATTACTGCTCAAATAAGTAAAGAAACACATTACTATACCTGAGTCAAATATTCCAGTCCAGGTGGACAGTTGGTTATTGTCCCTAGTGCTTGCATACATTGCATCATGGGTGGAAGATTACAAAAAGCCATAACCAAGATTATATAAATACTCAAGAGTGTGACAGATTGAAGAGATCTCTCTTTGTATCTATAAAATCTAACATGAAAGAAACAACCCGATTAGAGACAGGAATCAACTTCAATTTCAGGTTTATTTTTCTTTATTTTATTATTTTCAACTGAAATATTTAGAATTTTATTTATGGAGACTGCCTCTCAACTAAAACCAAAGAGGAACCTCAGGAATAAAGAAGCCCCAGCTAATACCAGTATCATAAACTGTGTTATACACTGTGTTATACACAGTGGCCCTTGATCTATTTAAATATGCTTGTCTTTAGGTTCAGAATCTTTTGACAATGACTAGATGGACACTTTCCCTCCAGTGTTGAGAACAATGTTATGGTGGACATAACATTTTGTTCTGGATAGAGATCAGATAAAAATTTTTATACTGGGGTGCCTGGGTGGCTCAGTGGGTTAAAGCCTCTGCCTTCAGCTCAGGTAATGATCCCAGGGTCCTGGGATCGAGCCTCACATTGGGCTCTGCTCAGCATGGAGCCTGCTTCCTCCTCTCTCTGCCTGCCTTCCTGTCTACTTGTGATCTCTGTTTGTCAAATAAATAAATAAAATCTTAAAAAAAAATTTTTTTATACTGAGGTTTGGGGAAATACCTATTTCTAGTGCCATGATTCTAACAAACTTAGAACAAATATATATGAGATCCAAGTTTTCTTTTCGGCCCTGATTAAAGTCTCATTATTCTCTGTATTTTCCTCAGTTTGTGTCAGAATTAAACTTATGAAATAAATGCACAAATCCATGCTTCCAACTCAAAGTTTAGGAGGATAATTCTAAGTGCTTATAAATATATTTAAGGTATTACAGAATTTATTACATTGTTTTGAGGCAAATATTGTAAGATTTACTCTCATTTAGGTACATTAAAATAAAAAAAAGAAACAAAAAAGTGATAGCAATATAAATGCAAGAGATAAGCATCAATTATGATGAGAGAAAGATGTGTTTTGGAAAAATACTTACCACAGAATGCAAGAGTGAGTTTTAAATAGATTGCATTCCAAATAATCAGAAGTGAGAGCTGAGATAAGAGAAATGAAAAAAGGATGGTGGCAAAAGAGAGGAAAATGCAAACTGAAGAGATTTTTTTCTCTTTAGTTTTGCTATTTACTTAAAATTTTGTGATTAAATTTTCAAGGAACTGCAAAATATTTTCCAAAGTGGACAGTACATTTTACATTACCTCTGGCAATGTATGAGCATTCTAATTTCTCAACATTCTTGCCAACACTTGTTATTATCTGTCTTTTTAATTATAGATACGCTAGTGGGTGTAAAGACATATCTCATTGTGGTTTTGGTTTACATTTCCCTAATGGCTAATTTTGAATAACAGTTTTTCATGTGTTATTGGCTACTTGTATATATTCTTTGGAGAACACTGTCTTCAAATCCTTTGCCCATTTTTACCTATGTTATTTGTTTTTTTGCTGGTGAATTATGAGAGATTTTATACATTTTGGGTTAAGTCCTATTTTAAGACTTGCAAATATTTTTCTCCTATTGTGTGGGTTGTCTTTCCACTTTCTTGATGTTCACTAAAACACAAAATTTAAAATTTTTGATGTAGTCCAATTATCTATTTTTGTTATTTTTGTTTGTGCTGTGTCATGTCTAAGAAACTATTCCTTAGTCCAAAGTCACAATGATTTTATTTCTCTGATTTTCCTAATGGTGTTAGTGTTTTAGTTCTTAAATTTAGATATTTGATTCCTTTCGAATTAATTTTTGAATATACTGTGAGTTAAGGTCCAGCTTTACTCTTGTGCATGTGGATATACAGTTGTTCCAGCACCATTTGTTGAAGAGATTGTGTTTTTTTCATTGACTTATTTTGGCACCCTTGTTGAAAATCAATTGTGCTTAAATGTAAGGGTATATTTCTGGACTTTCATTCTATTCATTGATGTATATGTCTTTCTTTCCTAAGTGCCGCAGTGTTTTTACTTTGTAAAAGTTTAAAAAGGGAGAAGAGAGAATCCTCCAACTTTATTTTTTTCAAAGATCATTTTGGATTATTTTTGTCCCTTGAGTTTCCACATAAATTTTGGAGTGACTTCATCAGTTTCTACAAAAAAAGCTGCTTGTGATTCTGTTAGAGATTAATTGAATCTGTAGATTACATTACGTTAGGAAATATTGCCATCTTAACAGTATTGAGACTTCTAATTCACAAAGATCTATGAAATTTCATTTATTTAGATTTCCTTACATTCTTTCAACAATATTTGCTAATTTTCAGAATTATATGCATCTTGTAAAATTTATTTCTAAGCATTTTTTCTTTTTGACACTATTATAAAATAATTATTTTCTTTTTATTATTTTGGAACAGTTCACTGCAAGTTTATAGAAATATAATTGATTTCATTTCATTTATTGTAAATATTGCAACTCTACTGAACTCATTTTTTAAAATTCTGATGTTTTAGTGGAGCCCTTTGGGTTTTCTATATAAGACTATGCCATCTCCAAATAGAAAAAAATTATTTTCCTTTTCCAATTTAGATTATTTTACCTAATTTTCTTGCTTAATTGATCTGGCAAGAGATTTTAATACAATGTTGAGTATATTTCATTTTATTGTGCTTTGTAGATAACACATTTTTTACAAATTGAATGTTTGTGGCAACCTTGCATCCAGCAAGTCTATCAATACCATTTTTCTAAGAACATTTGCTCACTTCATGTCTCTGTCACATTTTGGTAATTCTCACAATATTTCAAACTTTTTAAAACTATTATTACACTTATTATGGTGAAATGTGATTGGTGATCTTTAATGTGAGTGTTGTAATTGTTTTAGGGTGCTATAAACATTCATTGAGTAATGCTTTTTTGTGTTCTGATTGCTCCACCAACAAGCCATTCCCCCCTTTGTCTCCCTCTCTCTTGGTCTCCCTATTCTCTGATCCATAACAATATTGAAATTAGGACAATTAATAACCCTACACTGACCTCTAAGTGTTCAAGAGAAAGGAAATGTTGCATGTCTCTCACTTCAAATCAAAAGCCAGGAATGATTAAGTTTGGTGAAGAAGACATGTTGAAAACTAAGGCCAGAAGGTAGTCCTCTTGCACCAAATAGCCAAGTTGTGAATGCAAAAGAAAAGTTCTTGAAGGAAATTAAAAGTGCTATTCCAGTGAAAACATGAATAAAAAAATCAAAACAGCTTTTTTTCTGAAATGGAGAAAGCTTTAGTGGTCTAGATTGAAGATCAAACTAGCCACAAATATTCCCTTAAGCCAGAGCCTAATCCAGAGCAAGGTTCTAACTCTCCTTCATTCTAGGAAGGCTGAAAGAGGTAAGGAAGCCGCAGAAGGAAAACTTGAAGCTAAAGGGAAGAAGCTGTCTCCATAACTTAAGGTGAAATAAGTGCTGATGTAGACGCTGCAGCAAGTTATCCAGAAGATCTAGCTAAGATAATGAAAGTGACTGCACCAAACAAGAGGTTTTCAATGTAGATGAAACAACCTTGTATTGGAAGAGGTGCCGTCTAGAACGGATAGCTAGAGAGGAGAACCAATGCCTGGCTTCAAAGCTTCAAAAGATAGGATGATTCTCTTGTTAGGGGCTAATGCAGTTGGTGACTTTAAGTTGAAGCCAGTACTCATAAAGCATTCTGAAAATCTTAGGGCTCTTAAGAATTATGATAAATCTACTCTGTGCTCTATAAATAGAACAGTCAAGCCTGGATGACAGCATATCTGTTTACAACATAATTTACTGAATATTTTAAGCCAACTGTTGAGATATATAGTTCAGAAATATAGATTCCTTTCAAAATATTACTGCTATTGACAAGGCACCTGGTCACCCAAGAGCTCTGATGAAAGTGTACAGTAAAATTAATGTCATTTTCATGCTTCCTAACATAACATTCGTTCGGCAGCCCATGGATCAAGGAGTAATTTTCACTTTCAAGTCTTATTATTTAAGAACTAAACATTTTGTTGAGTTATAGCTCTTGTAGGCAGTGATACCTCTGATGGCTGTGGGAAAAGTAAACTGAAGACCTTCTGAGAAGGAATCACCATTTTAGATGCCATTAAGAACATTTGGGATTCATGGGAAGAAGTAAAAATATAAGCATAAACAAGAGTTTGGGAGAAGTTGATTCTATCCCTGATGAATGATTTTGAAGGGGTTCACAACTTCAGTGGAGGAAGTAATTGTGCTGTGAAAATAACACAAGAATAGAATTAGAAGTGGACCCTGAAGATGGGACTGAGTTGCTGCAATCTCATGATAAAACTTTTAACAGATGAGGAGGTGCCTCTTATGGATGAACAAAGGAAGTGATTTCTTGAAATGGGATCTTCTCGTGGTGAAGATGCTATGAAGATTGTTGAAATGAATAGAAAGGATTTAGAATCTTATATAAACTTATTTGATATAGCAACAATAGGGTTTGAATAGATTGAGTCTAATTTTGAAAAGTTCTACTGTGGGTAAAAAGCTGTAAATAGCATCACATACCATAGAGAAATTCACCTTTCATGAAAGAAAGAGTTGGTTGATGCAGCAAACTATTGTCTTATTTTAAGAAATCGCCACATCTAGTCATCCCAACCTTCAGCAAGCACCACTCCAATTACTGAGCAATTGTTAACATTGAGGCAAGACCATCCACCAGCAAAAAGATCATGACTCACTAGAAAGCTCAGAAAATTAGAACTTTTTGGCAATAAGTATTTTTAAATTTAGATACATCCATTGTTTTTTTAGATACAGTACGATTATACACTTAATAGACTATAGCATAGTGTAAAGAAAACTTTTATATGTACTGAGAAACAAACTTATTTGTCTTACTTTATTGTGACATTAGCTTTATTGTGGTCTTCTGAAACTAAACCTGCAATATCTCCAAGGTATGGAGAGTATACAGACTCTCCTTTCACCATTGAGTATTCTTGGCTCCCTTATCAAAAATTAGTTGATCTTATCTGGATTTATTTCTGGGATCACAATTATTTGTCTATGTGTCTTTTTTATGCCAGTACCAAACTGTTTTTTTTTTTTTTGAGGTATAATTGGCAAATTAACATGTAAGCCATTTAAAGTATACAATGTGATTATATATATGTGTGTGTGTGTGTGTGTGTGTGTGTGTGTGTGTGTGTATATATATATATATATATATATATATAAAGGATTTCCCCCTTTGAGTTAGTTAACAAATCCATCAGCCATATATTTACTTGCTTTTTAAAATGAAAACCCTTAAGTTCTATTCTTTTATAAAATTAAAATTATATAATGTTATCAACTATAGTCACACATTATACATTAGGTTCTCAAATTATTCATCTTTTAACAGAAAGTTGATACCCTTTTACCAAACTCTCTTTATTTTTCCTGACAATCACTATTTTGCTACCCTCTATGAGTTCAATTTTTTTTTTTTTTAAGATTCCACACACAAGAATACCATGCAATATTTGTATTTCTTTGTCTGGCTTATTTCACTTAGCATAACACCCTCTCTGTTTATGCGTGTTGTCACAAATGGAAGGATTTTCTTCATATTTAAGACTGAACAGTCTTTTGTATATATACATCATATTTTCTCGACCCATTCATTCATTGACAGATAATTATATTGCTTCTAAACCTTGACTGTTATGTATAATGCTGGAATTAATCTGGGAGTCTTCAAGATCATGGTTTCATTTCCTTTGCATATATACCCAAAAGGAAGATTGTTGGATCATATGGTAGTCCTATTTTTAATTTCTTGAGGAACTTCCATTCTGTTTTTTATACTGCTCGTACAAATTTACCTTCCCACCAAGAGCATTATCTGTTATTTCATAATACCTATTCTAACAGGTGTGAGGTAGTATCTCATTTTGGTTTTGATTTGTGTTTCCCTGATGATTAGTAATGTTGACCACATTTTCATGTATCTGTTGGCCATTTGTATTTCTTTGGAAAGAAAAATATCTAGTCAATTCCTCTGGCCTTCTTAAAATGGGATTTTCTTTCCTGCTATGGAGTTTTATGAGTTTGTTATATATTTTCATTTTTACCCTTTATCAAATGTGTGATTTTCAAATATTTTCTAGTTTCTATCATTCAGTAGGTTGCTTTTCATTTTGTTGATGGTTTCCTGTGCTGAGCAGAAGCTTTTTAGTTTCCCGTAGTCCCACTTGTTGATTTTTTCTTTTATTGCTTTTGCTTTTGTTGTCAAAGCCAAAAAATCATTTCCAAGACCAATGTCAAGAAGTTTAACCCTTTGTTTTCTTTTAGGATTTTATAGTTTCAGGTTTTACATTCAAGTCTTCCATCTGTTTTGAGTTGATTCTGTGAATGGTGTAGGGTAATGATTCAGTTTCATTCCTTTGCATGTGGCTACCAGTTTTTCTGGCACCATTTATTAAAAAACTATCGTTTCCCATTATACATTCTTGACTTATTTGTTGAAAATTAATTGACCAAATATGCATATATGGATTTATTTCTGAGCTCTCTATTCTGTTCCATCTATGTGTCTGTTTTTATTCCAATACCATATGGTTTTGTTTAGTATGGTTTTGTATATAGTTTGAAATCAGGATGCCTCCATTTTTGTTTTTCTCTCTTAGGATTGCTTTGGTTATTGGGGGTCTTTTATGGTTCAGTTTGGATTTTAGGATTTTGAAAAATTTGTTTTTGAAATTTGATAAGTGTTGCATTGAATATGTAGATGGTTTTTTGCATTATGGACATTTAACAATATTAATTCATCTGACCCAAGAACATGGGATATTTCAATTTATTTTGTCTTCCATCTCTTTCATCAATATCTTACAGTGTTCAGTGTAAAGGTTTTTCACCTCCTCAGTTAAATTTGTTCCTAAGTATTTTATTGTTCTTGCTGCCATTGTAAGTGAGATTGCTCTCTTAATTTCTCTTTCAGATAGTTCCTTGTTAGTCTATAGAAACAGAACTGATTTCTGTATGTTGATTTTATATTCTGCAACTTTACTGAATTTGTTGATTAGTTCTAACAGTTTTTTTATGGCAGTCTATAAAGTTTTCAATATTTAAGATTATGTCATCTACAGAGACAGTTTTACTTGTTTTTTTTTTTTCAGTATGAATGTCTTTTATTCCTTTTTCTTGCCTAACTACTGTATTATTAGTTCAAATATTATGTTGAATAGGACTGATGAAACTGGGCTCCCTTGTCTTAGTCCTGATCTTGAGGAAAAACTTTTAACTGTTCACTGTTGAGTACGATGTTAGCTGTGGGCTTGTCATATGTGGGTTTTAAAATGTTGAAAAATATTCCTTCTATACCCAATTAGTTGAGAGTTTTTATCATGAAAGTACATCAGATTTTGTCAGATGCTGTTTCTGCATCTATTGACATGATCATATGATTTTTCATTTTTATTTTACTAATGTGGTATATCACATTTATTGATTTGCACATGTTGAAACAACCTTGCATCTCTGGGATGATTTCCATTTGATTATATTAATATGTTGTTTCATTTGGTTTGCTATATCTTGTTGAAGATTTTTGCATCTATATTCATCTGGGATATTGACCCATAATTTTCTTCTTTTTGTAGTGTCCTTGGCCCGGTTTTGGTATCAAGATAATGTTGGCCCTATAAAATGATTTTTTCCTGCTTTTCAAATTTTTGGAAGTTTGAAGAGGATTGCCATTAAGTTTTTAAATGTTTGGCAGAGTTTACCAGTGAAACCATCTGATTCTGAATTTCTTTGTTGGAATTTGTTTGATTACTGATTCAGTCTCCTTACTAGAAATTGGCTAATTCAGATTTTCTATTTCATCATCATTCAGTGTCAGTAGGTGGCGTGTTTCTAGGAATTAATTCATTTTAGGTTCTCTGATAGTGTGTCATTGTTCCTGGTAGTCTCTTATGAGTCTCTGTATTTATGTGGTATCAATTATAATGTTTCCTTCATTTCTGATTTGATGTATTTGTCTTCACTCTTTTTTCTTCTTCTTCTTAATCTAGCTAAAGTTTTGTTGATTTGTTTATCCTTTCAAAAAATCAGCCCAGTTTTGTTGATATTTTCTATTGTTTTTCTGGTTTCTATTTTAGCCCTTATTTCTTTCTAATATTTGTTATTTCTTTTCTTCTTTTAACTTTGGGCTTGGTTTTGGTTTGTTCTATTTTTTTTTTTAAGTTAATTCCTTTATGTATACAGTGAAGATGTTTATTTGAGGTTTTTCTTTTTTTCTAATGTAGCTGTTTATTGCTATAAACTTCCTCGTAGGACGCTTTTGCTGTATCTCATGAATTTTAGTATGCTGTATTTAAAATTTCATTTATTTTAAGATTTTTTAAACTCTCTTATTTTTTTGACCTTTGGTTATAAAGGAGTGTTTTGTTTAATTTTCACGTATTTGTAAAACTTCTAGTTTTCCTCTTACTGATTTCTATTTTCATACTATTGTCATCAGAAAAGATATTTGATATAGTCTCAGTCTCCCTAAATTTGCTAAGAATTGTTTGTACCTGACATATAATCCATCTTGGAGGATGTTCCATGTGTACTTGCCAAGAATATGTATTCTGCTGCTGTTGGATGGAATGTTCTGTGTATGTTTGTTAGATCCATTTGATTATAGTTTTATTTATTTATTTATTTATTTATTTATTTATTAACAACCTAGATTTGAATTTTGGTTTTGGCCTTTACTAGGTGCACAGCCTTTACTAGGTGCACAACTTCATTTTTTAAATTTAATTTTCTTTTTTTAGTGTTCCAAGTTTCATTGTTTATGCACCCACCCAGTGCTCCATGCAATACATGCATGGCATCTTATTTTTTTCTATTTTATACTTCTCTCGCTATTTCCTTTGTGAATTGATGATGTTCCATAGCACTATGCTTTGATTCCCTTTCTTTATCTTTTGTATTTCTACTGTAGGTTTTTGCTTTGTTGTTACCAAGAGGCTTACATAAAACATCTTATAGCTATACCAGTCCATTTAGAACAGATAACTTAACTTCAATTGCATACAAACACTCCACACATCTCTCCCTCACATTTTATGTTTTTATATTGTGTATTCGTTAGCAAATTATAGTTATTTTTCATCCTATTGTCTTAACTTTTATACTTGAGTTAAATGATTAACATACTGTTACAGTATGAGAATATTGTGAATTTGATTATGTACTTATCTTTTCCAGTATGTTTTATATTTTCATAAGTTTTCATATTACTAATTAGTGTTCCTTCATTTCAGTTTGAAGAACTCCTTTCAACATTTCTTGTAAGGCAGGTCTACTGGTGATGAACTCCCTTAGCTTGTATTTTTTGAGAAAGTCTTTATTTATCCTTCCTTTTTGAAGGATGACTTTTCCAGATAAAATATTCCAGGTTGGCAGTTATTTTCCCCTGCATTTTGAATAGATCATCCCATTCTCTACTGGCTTGCAAAATTTCTGCTGAAAAAGATGCTGATGGCCTTATGAGGGATTCCTTTGTATGTGAGGGTTCTCTCTCTCTCTCTCTCTCTTTTTTTAAATAATTATCTTTAAAAAATTTAGACAGTTTTATTGTGGTGTGTCTTGGTGAAAATATTTGGAATTGAAATTTTGGTAGAACCTATGAACTTTATGAACCTTATGTCCTACTCTATCCTCAGATTTGGAAAGTTTTTGACCATTCTTACATTAAGCAAACACTGTGCACTCTTCTTCCTTTCTTATACTTCTGTCAGCCCAGTTAGGGATTCTGAGACTTTCTCAGACTTTCCTATGGATGTGCTTGCTTCACATTCCTTGTTCCTTCTTTGTGGTAATCCTTAAGGTTATGTGCTTTCTCTTGATGCTAGAGGCTATATACTGATAGCTTCCTATTTGCTTTCCCTAGGTCAGTGCTGAATGCTCAAGTTTGTGTGATTTTTTTGTGGTTCCACATAGGTGGGCCTGTTTTCTTTGTGCTCACTAGCTAACTGGAAAAGTTTGCTCTTGCCACTTTTGGGAGTATACACAGGGAGATATTCATGAGGAGGGGATGTGTGTGTGTGAGGCAGACAGAGTGTTGTGGGTGCCTGTGGGCCAGTTAGGAGGATCTGCCGGGGAGGCATCCCCAGTGGCTTGTGGATGGGTTATAGTTGGAATTTGTGACAGAGTTGGTAGGATCCACGTCCTTTAATGCCCTCACATAGCCCTAGGTGCAGTTGTCCAAGCTGCCTCCTCATTGTTCTACTCGGTATCAGGATTGAGAGAGAAGTGCATCTCTTTTGCACATATGGGGAAGCTGGGCACCCATCTATTCAACTTTCCCCTATGCAGAAATCATGAACCAAAATGGTATTTCTTGGCAGTGAGCTCTGCTGCCTTGGGGGAAGTGTAATATGGGTAAAGTGAAGCTATTTCTCTTAACCTCTTCAGTGTGTATAATCTCAGAGATTTGTCCTAAACCCAGGAACCCAGGCATCCTCTCCAAAAGGCAGCCAGCTTTTCACATATATCAGAAGAGCAGTAATAAAGCCTCTGCAAATTTTTAGATCCTTTTGCCTAAAGATGATAGTTTCCTAATGTAAGTTATAAAATCTCCATTAGCTAGGCCACAAAGAGGGCCAGAGGCCTAAAAAAGGGCAGAAGTCATTTATGGTGACTGAGAGTTGGAACACATCATTCTCTGGAAGCTCCATGTGACATGGCTACCTGGTAGGTGAATTAGAAGAGGCTTGATCCTCTATCTGGCCCACATCCACAGCCTCTCAAAGTTGTGAGGAAGAGATAAGATGCCCAAGCAGCCGTGGCAAAGAAACATTCCATTTAGAACTTTTTTTTTTTTTTTTAATATTTTTTATTTATTTGACAGAGAGAAATCACAACTAGGCAGAGAGGCAGGCAGAGAGAGAGGAGGAAGCAGGCTCCCTGCGGAGCAGAGAGCCCGATGCGGGGCTCGATCCCAGGACCCTGGGATCATGACCTGAGCCGAAGGCAGAGGCTTTAACCCACTGAGCCACCCAGGCGCCCCTCCATTTAGAACTTTGAAGTTAATTCATTCTATGAATACTTCCATGTGTATTTGGATATAAAGTTAATGATTCTCTGGCAGTCCTGGTCCCTACACTTCCAATATTGGTTTACTTTTTTGCACCTTGTGCAAGGGAATGTTCTTGAGAAGTCCCCCTTCATAAGACTTCATCCAAATTAATATATTGAGAACTTCCCCATTTTCTGAACCAGGAAGCTGCAAATGAGCAATCCCAGGACTATACTCTGTTGGCCCTAGTAAACTTGCATCATGGGTTGCAGAAAACAGATATAAATAAGTGATTAAAAGAAATATAGAGATATTATGTCTAACTTAAATTCTAGTATTTCCAGAATTTTGAGAGAGACGTGTTACCTCTTCACAAACTTCTTTATTCAAACGTGCCCTCTTAATTTCCTTTTCTTTTAGTCATTGAAAACAATAAGCTATGTTTCCTACTTATACAAAATTATAAGATATATAAAAACCTCAAAAATCAGAATTATTTAAGGGTTATATTCATACCATGAGTTGTATCTTAACTATCTTAAAAACATTAGAGTCTCAATTTTCTTACCTATAAACATATACTTTCATGTTTCATCTAATTATATAATTTTCCAGTTGTGCATATACTCTCAAATACTCCTTTTTGAACACTAAAGGAAATTCAAGTATTTCTCTTTTGGTATGTAGAAATCAATCTGAATTAAAATTATGAATTCACAATTTAAGATAGAACTTTAAGAAAACTAAAATTGGAAAACAAACTATAGAGTGTGTAAGTTGTTTAGTAAATAAGTACACACACATATGTAATTAGTATTGGAATCATATATCAAAACCTAAATTTAGGATGTCACAAATATGCATAGTAGTCTAGGAGAGGACTTCTTTCCTCAGTGCAGAAAACACCAGCTATATCCAGTGCAGGAATGGATAAAATTATTCTTAAAAAAAATTGTCTCTCAGAACATTTTTGGCAACATCTGAAAGTCATTAAAAAAAATTCTTACAGTGTAACATCATTTGAGTTGAGAATTGATAGTGCATTAACAATAAACATAATAGTGGGCACTTGGGTGGCTCAGTTGGTTAAGCAACTGCCTTCGGCTCAGGTCATGGTCCCAGAGCCCTGCGATCGAGTCCCACATCGGGCTCCCAGCTCCATGGGGAGTCTGCTTCTCCCTCTGACCTACCCTCTCATGCTCTCTCTCACTGTCTGTCTCTGTCTCTGTCTCAAAATAAATAAATAAAAATCTTTTAAAAAAACAATAAACATAATAGTAATGGTAGTAAACAATGTTTATCTAATCCTAATAAAAACCTTAAACCTTAAAATAAAAACCAATGTTTATCTAATCCTAACAAAAACCTTAAACCTTAAAATAAAAATCAATGTTTATCTAATCCTAATAAAAACCTTAAAAACCTTAATAAATTATTAACTTAATTATAGAAATAAGTCAAAGCTTAGAGTGGTTCCATTAAGATTTTCATCCAGGGCGCCTGGGTGGCTCAGTGGGTTAAGCCTCTGCCTTCAGCTCAGGTCATGATCTCAGGGTCCTGGGATCGAGCCCCATATCGGGCTCTCTGCTTGGCAGGGAGCCTGCTTCCTCCCCTCTCTGGCTGCTGCTCTGCCTACTTGTAATCTCTCTCTCTCTCTCTCTCTCTCTCTGTAAAAAAAAAAAAAAAAAGAAAAAAAAAAATAAAAGCCTTGCAAATTTAAAAAAAAAAAAAAAAAAAAAAAAAAAAGATTTTCATCCAAAATCACACAGTTAGAAAATTCAGGAACTGAAATCAAATCCTGATCATATTTTTATTTGATAAGGAAAATGCTATAGTTTTACCTATTTCTTACCTGCTCATTTCGTTGAATTTAATTATCTACCAGTTACTCTTAATTCCTTAAGGCTACATGAAGCCAGTTACTTAAAAGACTTAAATGAATAGAGTATGTCAACTAATCCTCTAAATATCAACTCCCATAAAACTGAAGAGGCATGGAGATGAACCTGGCACAATTTCTTCAATTGCAAATTTTATCAGTTCCATCCTTCACAGATGGAGACTTGTGACATATCCAATAATACAGAAGAGTGCTAGAAACCAAGCATAAAAAAGAGAGAGAGAGAAATACCGACTACTCCTTAAAATGGGTTTTACAGATCTTTGTCACTTTAAGACGTAGCCTTGAGTCTTGAATGGTGTCACCTGAGCTGGGAGCAGGCTCTGATCTTTTGGCAAAATTCCAGAAGATTTTGTTCCATAATTTGACCACGGGAGAAGACCTATGTCATTTTTTGTCTTTAGACACTATATACATTAACAAAGAGTGATAAGACTCAATTCTTTCTCTTAAGTATGTGGTTGTAATAATGTACATCAACTTTTCAGCAAGATAAGAAAATGTAATAAAATCAGTTATCAGTTTAAATCTGATCCTGTGGCTGGAAACATCCAGTTTTTCCTACTTCAAATCTAATTGCCTCCTACATTCATGAGAAACTTCATAAATATGCCAAGTAAGGTGAAACTAGAGTCAATACCCTGCATATGAGTACCTACTGCCACTCTTTTTTTTTTTTTTTTTAAGATTTTTATTTATTTATTTCACAGACAGAGATCACAAGTAGGCAGAGAAGCAGGCAGAGAGAGGAAGGAAAGCAGGCTCCCTGCTGAGCAGAGAGCCGGATGTGGGGCTCTATCCCAGGACCCTGAGACCATGACCCCAGCCGAAGGCAGAGGCTTTAACCCACTGGTGAGCCACCCAGGTGCCCCCCTACTGCCACTCTTAACAAGAGTGGCAGAGCAAGGTTTTTCAGTGTTATCCTGAGAACATTGGCACAAACTTATATAAACAAGACTCATTTACAAAATACAAGCTAACTCTGGTTTCGATTGGCGTTCTTCTTCCTTAAATTATTACTACAATGCAATTAATACTTATTAAAAATTCAACATCACATGGGGCGCCTGGGTGGCTCAGTGGGTTAAAGCCTCTGCCTTCGGCTCGGGTCATGATCCCAGGGTCCTGGGATCGAGCCCCGAATCGGGCTCTCTGCTCCGCAGGGAGCCTGCCTGCTTCCTCCTCTCTCTCTGCCTGCTTCTCTGCCTAGCTGTGATTTCTCTCTGTCAAATAAATAAAAATATTAAAAAAAAATTCAACATCACATAACCTAAAACACTTCATAATTATATTTTTTTCAAAAGGAGTAACACTTTTCGAGAAATAATCCCAGAAAGTCTCATACATACAAACACAAATCACATGTGAAAACAAGAAAAAGTGTTTTTTTTTCAGATTTATTTATTTATTTATTTATTTATTTATTTATTTGATAGACAGAGATCACAGAGAAGCAGGCAGAGAGAGAGGAGGAAGCAGGCTCCCCGCTGAGCAGAGAGCCTGATGCGGGGCTTGATCCCAGGACTCCGGGATCGTGACCTGAGTGGAAGGCAGAGGCTTTAACCCACTGAGCCACCCAGGCGTCCCAAGAAAAAAGTGTTTTTTATTTGTTGATTTTTTTTAAATTGGAGATGTACCAAGAAAGGGGAAAATGGGCATAAAGGAGGACATTTAGGGTACTCACTTGCTCTAAATGAGCAGTGAAGACCTATGAGATAAGGACAAGTTGATAAGTTAGTCATTTTGAGAAACTAAAAATCCCATGTTAATAAAATAATATATTTAAACCATTTTTTAAAAGATTTTAATTTATTTGGCAGAGAGAGTCAAATAAATAAAGCAGGGGGAGTGGCAGGCAGAGGAAAAGGGAGAAGCAGGCTCCCTGCTGAGCAGAGAGCCCAATGCTCCATTCCAGGACCCTAGGATCATGACCTGAGCCAAAGGCAGACGCTTACCTAACCAAGCCACCCAGGCGCCCCAATTTTGATTCATATTAAATGTTAAATATGTGTAGTAAAATGGAGGATAATCAATGAAAGAACACCTTTGCTTCAGGTACCTTGAAATAATATATTTGAAACACATTCTAACAATGGCAACTTAACAATGGTAGAAGTGTTAAATCAATGTTGGACATTCTAAATATGCGTACTTGCATAATCCCTTAATAAGTCTGACCTTTGGGGCTTGAACTCATGACCCTGAGATCAAGATCTGAGTTGACTAAGACACCTGGGTGCCCCATTTCTCACTTTTAATCATGAGAAAATGCTGATGTTTATAATAAGTTGTTGAGATACCTAAATTTTATTTATGGACTATTTACTTCTGAAAAGTAATGCATAGGTGTGACAACCCTATTGGTAAGTCAGTACAAATAGAGACCTTTGGACCTAATCAGGCCAGCCTGCAGGTGAGGATTTGGCCAGCAATGAGTTTGCTTGTTTGTTTTTAATTTGAGAAATATTGGGCTGGATTGCACTGCCAATTCCCCACTCCCCTACATTACCTTACTCTCTGATGTCTTACACCTGCAGCCCCATGAATTTATCTTACTTGCCCAGAACTAGCAGGCAATTAAATAATAAGAGGTTCAGTTGACTAGTCAATATGAGTCCTAAAACAAAGCTCTCAAAGTCATAAGCTCATGGACGCCTGGGTGCCTCAGTTGGTTGAGCATCTGCCTTCGGCTGGGGTCTTGATCCTGGAGTCCTGGGATGCAGCCCCGTATCGGGCTCTCTGCCCAAGAAGAGAGTCTGCTTCTCCCCTTCTCTCTGCCCATAACTCCTGCTCATTCTCTCTCTCAAAAATAAATAAAATCGTAAAAAAAAAGAAAAAAGAAAAATTCACAAGCTCAGTTGATGGAATGTTTACTCTTTACTCCTCATCTGGCATGAAGGCTTCTTTGTCCGCATGAAGAGTTCCTCTGCAGCAATTTCATTCTATTCACCCTAGATGCCTGAGTGTGGTCTGGCATGAGAAACAATGAACAAGAAAACAAATGGGAATCAGCAGAAGCTGTTTGAACAGTCAAGTCCCCAGGGTATATATTTTCTATTTTGAGTCACAGATTGAAAAATGAGTCAGTGAACATAGCTGATGCAAATCACATTTTTGTTCTTTTGTTTTTGGTGATGGATAAGTCAGTATTTATTAATTAATATTTGTCTTCTTTAGTTTCTTTTTTCTGCTTTACTGAGACATAGTTGGCAACATTGTGAAGTTAAACATGTGCAATGTGATCACTATATGTGTGTGTGTGTGTGTGTGTGTGTGTGTGTATGATTACAACAATATGGTTAGTCAACACATCCATCATCTTGATGAGGGAGCAGGAGGCTGGCTGAGGACAAAGCAAAAGCTGGCACCTTGCACCCCCTCTCCATCGCTCCCCTCTGTAATATGTGTAGCATTCCTCAGGCACCCCTGACTGCCATAAACAAATAGTTCCCCTTGGTTTACAAATGTCCTAGAGATCTACAAACAAAGAAGTTACCTTGTGCTATTGATAATTTCCAGAGGCAAATAACTCAGTTCCTCAAGTCCTCCCCTCCATACACAAAACTGAAGGAGGCTGAGGTAGAAGGAAATGTAAATAAAGTTAAATCTCTTCTGAACCTGAATCTCACTAACAAAGATGCTTAATAGCAGGATTGTGACATCCCACCAGGAATCTCCCAACTATCTGGATGTTAATAGCTTGCCAAAAGACAAAATTGATCAAGCCGGAAGACCTCCGGGTAGACCCCCCGGTATCCCTGAGGACCTCCGGGTCCTTCCCCCAACTGCAGGGTACATAACCTGCCATCCCTCATAAACCGGGGCAGCAGCTCTTTCTGCCCATGGGTCCTGTCTGCGTGCTTTAATAAACCACCATTTTGCACCACAGATGTCTCAAGAATTCTTTCTTGGTCATTGGGTCCGGACCTCGGCCCACCGAACCTCACCTAGGTTCTAGAACTTTATCATTAATGCACACAGATTTCCCCTCTTATAATGCCACTGTTAAATAATGTGGTGAGTGGGGCACCTGGGTGGCTCAGTGGATTAAGCCTCTGCCTTCGGCTCGGGTCATGATCCCGGGGTCCTGGGATCGAGCCCCACATCGGGCTCTCTGCTCAGCAGGGAGCCTGCTTCCCCCTCTCTCTCTCTGCCTGCCTCTCTGCCTACTTGTGATCTCTGTCTGTCAAATAAATAAATAAAATCTTAAAAAATGTGGTGGGTGCCCATTGCCAGGGTCAGAGAGAGTGAAGCTTATGTAGATTAGGGTGACTGAGACCTTACCCCAGTATGGCCCGATTCCCACTACAGTCTTAACACTTCTGCAGATATTCTGGGTTCTGCCTTCTTTCTTTCCTTGTTCTGCCTCACTCTCTGGCTAATGATTATCCATTTTCATGCATAATGAACTTAATATTAACTGAGTTTAATTAATTTAATAATCTAACAGTAAGTAAAATAGATAGCTGTCACTACTTTTACACAATAGCAGATTGTATAATCCGTATAGTACCATTTGCATTATTAATACTCTAAAACATTACTTATTTAATTTTTTAAAATAATTAATTTTTTACTTATTTAGGTTCTACTTTTATATGAGGTGTGATTATAAAATAAAAACTATTCTACAAGTCATAAAAAGCCATCATACATTAGGTCTATGCACCATATACTTCAGCCTCAAAACTTCTACTTTCCATCTTTTTTTAATAAAAAGCTGCAAAATCCAATGATTTAAAAATATACATTGTGTATCCTAAAATATTTTACATAAAATTGATAATGTTGGTATAGGTAACCTATTTAAATGACAACATTTGACAAACTTCTAGTTTATTTTGACTACCATTATTTCTTTCTTACCATGATTAACTTGCTTCCAAAATAAAACCAAGAAAAAAACCAAGATAAATAATAGGTACCTGGTAAACTACTGGAGACTAATTCATTTTAACAAGACATTAAATATCCTGCTGTGGCATGCTCTTCCCCATTGCCTGCTCTATGGCCCATGGTTAAAAGGTGGATATTCAAAGGGACCAAATCAAAATAATATTCAAGAGAAAATACGCTGTCAAGGAAATTTGAAGGGAATTACTGATATAAAAATATTGAGCATTTTTCCCACATATATATGGATCAGGAGAGGAGGATAAGAAACTGATAAAAAAAATAAAAAACCTGTGAAAATTGATTCCAGTAAAGGTAAGTAACAGAAACAAGGGAAGAGATAACAATTTATTGATACTGGAGTGCTTATTTTGTTATGCTCAAATAACGGGTCCGTGATTAAAGGAGCGAGACTGATACAAAGCAAAGGTCAAGCAAAGCTTTATTTTGCGCCAAGCATCAAGAATCAAACTGGCCTGTTAGGGCCACACCTCTTTTTTTTTTTAAAGATTTTATTTATTTATTTAACAGAGATCACAAGTAGGCAGAGAGGCAGGCAGAGAGAGAGGGAAGCAGGCTCCCTGCTGAGCAAAGAGTAGGGCCGCCCCTCTTACTGAGAGAGGGCAACCTCTCTCTGTTTTACAGACTAGCTTTTAAGGGCAAAGGCCATGTGGTCTGGCCTGGCCAGGCACAGGTGGCCAATGAGATTGTAACACACACAGGAAACTCCACAGTGATGATGCTAGGTGATGCTAGGTGACCAACTGAATTACAATTTACCCTAGTAGACATTAGAACCTGCCTTTTACACCTTGATTAGGATTGGCGCAAAAGAGGCTCCCAAAGAGGGGAGGCCCATACTCCTCGGTAGCTAGGGAGATAGTATGCAAACCCCCACTGATGGGATGTCTCCATCTGGTCTGACCCATCCTTTTATCTGTTTTGTTCCCTGAGGCTGGCTTCCGGGACAGGGGAGGGGAAGCAGAGACAGTTTAAGGGTTAAACAATGTTATTGTTTAACCTCAATGGAAGCCTCTGGCTAAAATATAGAAATATAAAATAGGTCCTTAGAATTAGGTATCTCTCACACTATACAAAAAAAAAAAAAAAGTTCCAAGTGGATTAATGACCTATGAAATATAAATCTGCCAAATGAAAACACCTCAAAAATGCAAACCATGAAAAACAATAGATAAATATGGCTATTTAAGTTTTTGCACAGGGGTGCCTGGGTGGCTCAGATGGTTAAGCATATGCCTTCAGCTCAGGTCATGATCTCAGGGTCCTGGGATCAAGCCCTGATGTCAGCTCTCTGCTCAGTGGGGAGTTTGCTTCTCCCTCTTCCCTGCTCCCCCACCCTCGCTCTCTCTCTCTGTCTCAGGTAAGTAAATAAAATCCTTAAAAAAATAAATCCCTGCACACAAAAAAAGACATCACATATACTGTGAAAGAAATGCCACAATCTGTGAGAAAATATTTGCAATGCATAGAACTTACAAAAGATTGGTAATCTGAAAAAGCAAATCTGTAAATCAATAGGAAAAAAGATAAGCAAACCAACAGAAAAAAAGAAAAAAAAAGATCCAAGTGTGTAAAAAGGTAATTCATATTAGAGGAAATGTGAACATTAAACAAACAAATAAAAATGTGTTCACTAGAAATCTCAGAAATGCAAATTAAAACAATGAGATTTCTTTTAAAAATATCAGTTGACAAAAACTGACAATATCAAGATGTGGTAGGTATGTGAAGCAATAGCAATATTCATACACTACTGTTGAAACAATAAATTAGTGTAACTGATTTGGAGAGCAATGTTACAATATCTCATAGTAATGAAGATGCTCATACTTTTAGAACTACCAATTCCAATAATAGGAATAGCTCCAGAGAACCTCTTCCATATGCATATAAGGAAATATGCATAGAAATATTGTGTTAAGATTGATGATAGAGAAAAGTTAATGCATTAGAATTCTCTAGAAAATGCGAATGAGGGAGAGAGATGGCAGAAGGAGAAGGGGATGGGGGGGGAGGAGAGATTGTAAGGAAACTGGCTCACATGATTGTAGACACTGGCAAGTCCAAAATCTGTACGGTAGGCCAACAGAGTGGACACCCAGGGAAAAAATGATGCTGCAGTCTGAGTTTGAAAGGAGTATTTGGCAGAATTCTCTTTTCTTTGAGGGCGGTCAATCATTTTTAGTTAAGGTCTTCAACGGATAAGATGTGGCCCACCAATGTTATGGAGGGTAACTGGCTTTAGTCAAAGTCTACTTTAAATGTTAATCTCATCTAAAAAATACCTTCACAGAATCATAATGTTTGACCAAATATCTGGGTACCTCAGCCTACTCAAGTTAACATAATATTAACTGTCAGCCCATCCAGAACAGGATAGGTAAACTCATGGTTATTATAGTCATAAAACAGAATACTATATATAACCATAAAAATGTGCAAACTAGAGATACACATATCAACATGGGCAAGGTACAAAAGAAAAAAGAGTGAATGAAAAATTTCAGTTGCTGAAGGTATATATAATATGATGCCATTTATATTGTTTTAAAGCACATGAAAAGTAATGCTCTGTGTTATTTATGGGTATTTATATGGAAATATGTATGTATAAATATATATGTATATACCTATCATAAATATCCATACACACAATGGGAAGAATAATGGCCCCACAAAAATATCCATATTCTAAACCCATGTTATGTTACATAGCAAGGGAGAATTAAGTTGCAGATAGAATTAAAGTTAGTTATCAAGTTAAGTTAAAATAGGGACTTTAGGGCGCCTGGGTGGCTCAGTGGGTTAAGCTGCTGCCTTCGGCTCAGGTCATGATCTCAGGGTCCTGGGATCAAGTCCCGCATTGGGCTCTCTGCTCAGCAGGGAGCCTGCTTCCCTCTCTCTCTGCCTGCCTCTCTGGCTACTTGTGATCTCTCTCTGTCAAATAAATAAATAAAATCTTTAAAAAAAAATAAAAATAAAAAAATAAAATAGGGACTTTATCCCTGATTATCCAGGATGGCCCAATGTTATCCCCAGTGTCCTTTAAATGTGGGAGAGAATGCAGAATGGAGTCAGAGATAGAAATGCTACAACGGAAGCATTTGCTAGTTTTAGAGATGGAAAGCTGTAAGTCAAGGAATATAGGTGGCCTGTGAAGATGGAAAAGGCAAGAAAAAGGATTGTACTCTGGTGCCTCCAGGAAGAACGAAACTCTCTCAGTATCTTGATTTTAATTTGGTATATTAATCTGCTTAGGGTACCATAAGAAAATACCACAGATTAGAAGGCTTAAACACAGAAATTTATTTTCTCACAGTCTGTAAGTTTGGAAGTTTAAGATCCAGATACCAGCATGACTGGTTTCAGATGAGAGCCCCCTTTCTGATTTTTAGATGCCCCTTTTGTATGTCCTTGCAAGGTCTTTCCTTGGTTTATGTGCATGAAGAGAGGACCCTAATCTTATCAGATCAGGGCCACATCCTTTATGCTCATTTAAACTTAATTAGCTCCTTAGAATGATTAAGTAACATAGGTTTTAGGGCTTCAACATATGAATTTTGTGGAAACACAAACATTTAATTAATGAGGCCTAGTAAGACTTATTTCAGACTTTTGACCTCCAGAACTATAAGATAGTGAATTGTATTATTTAGAGCCACTAAGTTTGTAGTAGTTTGTTATAGCAGCAATAATAGACTGATACAAACTTTGGGATCTAGAAATGGGGTACTACTGCAACAAATTCCTAAGAATGTAGAAATTGTTTTGGGATTTGGAAATGGGTAGAAGCTGGAAGAATTTTGAGGAGCATGATAGAAAAAGCCAAGGTTGCCTTAGACTGTTCACAGAAATACGGATTAAAGTGACCCTGCTGTCAGTACTCAGAAGGAAGTGAAGAACATGATAGAGAAAAGATGTACTATTTTAGAGAACTGATACCTCATCGTGAACAGATTGATGGTAGAAATATGGAGTATTGCTATTCAATCTACCCTTTGAATTTATCTGACTTCCTGGAGAATTCCTAAAATCCCTTTTACTTTATCATGTTATCCTTCTACTTTGTGCAATCTACTATTTCAGTGTTTCCACTATATTTTAAAATGTGGCATCAAATTTTTCAACATTATTAAAATTTTGTCTCAACAGAATGTTTTTTTCTCTACTGTCTTTTCCAGAAGTAAATATGCAGCGTTCCTTCAATTCTCATTGAAATTATAAACTGTGTACAAATGTCAAGACACTTGTTGCAATTCCTGGTGATTTTCTTATATAAATTTCTAACTTTTCATGTGTGATGATTTTTCACTTTATTAATTTTTCATGATAACATATTTTTCTAGTATTTGAACTTAAATGGGTTCTTCAGAGAGTATGTGGGTTTCTGTTTAATTCCTCCTCGCATGTCCTTGAAGAAGGAAAAAGTTGTTTAGTATATGTGCTGCCGAAGCGAGCACAGGAAAAAGTTGTTTAGATCAGTTGTAGTTTTACTTTGCTTAATCAGTGATCCTGGATCCTATGCAAAGAACAGGGAGAAGGAGTGGGAGAGCAGAGAGAAAATCAAAGTAAGATGTAGTTGTCACAGGAATAAGGCCAGCACCTCTGGCCTCATTTGGGGTTGGTTGTGGTACCTGACATCTAGCTTGGGTAGCCTTCCCTTTGTCCACCAAGCACAAGTAGAGCCACCAGAAAACAGCCATCCAAGTACCTTCACTTTACCTGGCATGCTGTCTATACCAACTGCAAAGTTAACACGAGTGTTTTGGTTACACCTCATTATTGGAATCTGGCATGGGGGAGTTGCCTGGGCTAATTAAAGGTGGTCATTTTCCCTGTAGCTCCCTTGCCATCCCAGTGTTCTCAACATTAGGAGCTAGTGGTGGTGGTGGAGTTCTGCTAAGGATGAACAGGAGTCTTTCCTCCACGTCCTTGTTTCCTAAACACACTTTTCCTTTGCATGAGTTAAATTGTAGGTTAGACATCTCCTCTCACTCGATCCAGTCTTGCCTACAAAATAGAGTACATTCCTTTAAGTTTCTGATGGGTAGACATGTTAGTTTACAGCACTGGTATGGATTTTAATAAAGAACATCATAGGCTTTTGCTCCTTTTAAAGGAGATCTGAAAGCAAAAAGGTGGTACATGTGTAATGTTCAGAATACCACCTAAATTGACTATTCACAGTTTGTTTAAAAATAAAAATCAAATATGCAAATATATCAATAATTTTTAAATCAGTTATTTGATTGTTGGTGTAAATAATCCAACAGACCATTACTGAAGTTTCTACTCAGATGAATATATATGTTCTATTTAACATCTGAGTGGTCTTGTAACTGTTATGCTCTATGAATGATAAAATGAATACAGGAGTTAACCATTGATTCCATTTGTAAATACTTACTTCAAAAATGATAACAGTGTTTCAGTTTTATAGAGTCTTTAAATGTGTTCTTCTTTACCACATACCTTTTTCCTTGGAAATCATTAAAACATCAATAATTTATTATCTTGTTAAATGAAAATCTTTTTATAGTAGATTAACTTAAAAAAGAAACTACATATACTGTAATTTGCTGAACAAAAATAAATACACATTTTATGTTCCTCGGTAATATAAATATTAAGTATTATTTTAACATAGTTGTAAAGGAAATTGAAATTATGTCGATTATTAACTTATGTGATTATATGGTATTTGCAAAGTAACATTAGTTTTTACACATGTGAAGTAAACTGAAACTATATTTAAGAAAATGTAACTTTTTATATTAAATTTAATAAGGCTTTAGTTAATTTTCTATAAAAATTGAAAATAAAAGAAATTACAGTTCAAAACAATTTACCATGGGAAGTTTCATGATTAAATGTAAAAATTCACATGTCCTTTCTCCAAAATACACAAAGAACATGTAAGAAATAAAAGAAAGTGCATAAAAACATTTATAAGTAAGTGATATAGAAAATAAACTCATAATTCCAAAAGTCATATATAACAGGAACTTCAGGTATCACAGTATAATTCACATACGCTATTAGTTATTTCAATAAAGAAAAAAAAAGTGAGCTTTTCTTTTACATAGTCCCAATCAATTCACAGACTTCAAAGTTTCTGAGATTTTCATTAATTCACTACCATGCTCCTTTTTATTCGTTGTTTCCACTCCTTTCAAAAAACATGAAGTCCTAGGTAAGAATAAAAATATGGAAATAAGTTTTCAGCAACAAAGCAGAGATCAGCATCTGGGAAAAGTTGATAGCTTTCCAATACAGTAGCAAGTACATCCTGTAATTCTGTTCATTTACTGATTGCCTACATGAATTTAATTTATTCTCTGGTAATGTTTCTAAATTTCACTTTTTCTCATGCCACTCAAAATATTTCTCTTTTTGATTTTTCTTTCTTAACTTTTTGTACTCCTTCTCTAGTAATACAACTTTTCTTAAGACTGGAATTCAAAGTACAATATTCAGATTTTTTTCAGGAGAATGACAGCCATCTTAGAGGTAGCATGCATCTTAGATTTTTTTGGCCCAGTTTTATTTCTCTTGCAAACTTGTCCACTGTGTTCCCCAACTTGTCTCACTGTATCAGTGTTTAACCAGACCCTCTTCCCTATGACTTTTATCAAATCCAATGGATTTTGTGTCACATCTATCATTTTCATTATCTGTTCACAAAGAAATAATTTAATCCTTGTCATCATTCACTTGCAACTGCAGTATGATAATTTTACCTCTCCTCAATTCATTTCTTACGTAGTCACCAGGATTCATCTTTCTGAGATTTGGATTTATGACTATTTTATTTATACCTGGTTTAAAACCAACTAATTAACTAAATAATTTTCAGTATCTTCACCACATATACAAGAAGTTGTCCAACCTTTAAAAGTCCTTTAGAAGAGGCCCAGTGTACACCATAGTCATTTCCTAATAACCCCACCACAACTCCCAACCCTGTTTTTCATCTATCCAAACACCTCAGACTGTCCTTTCTTCCTTTTACACATCATACCTTTGGTTATGGTGTGTGTATGTCTAGTCAAACAGTTTCCTAAGGTTACTTTTACTTTTCCCATGAAATAAACAGTGAAAACAGTTTTTAAACTGAATTGTGGTTATATTAAAACTTTATGTAGAAAATATTGGCCCTATCCCAGGTTAGATAGAATAGCAAAATAAAATCCCAATATCCACTTACCAAGCTTTAATAATTATTAACCTGACCAATCTTGGTTCATTAATCACTCCATCCCCTGGATCCCTCTGCCCTCACCTTCATTATTTAAAAGCAAATCTGTGATATCATACCATTTTATACTGAAACACTTCAGTGTGTGCCCCTAAAAATTTGTACTCTTTTGTTTTTATATAAGCCTAATATCACTAGCATATTTTTAAAAAATAATAATCTAGTAATATCATCAAATAGCCAGTTAGTGTTCAAATTTCCCTGAATTCCTTCTAAATGTCTTTTTATATTCATTTGTTCAAGTCAGTATCTAAATACGGTCTACAAACTGCATAAGTTGAGGTCTCTTAAGTTTCTCTTTATATTATTTTTTTATGTTTTTATTTTATGGACACTTATTTGTTGAAGCAACTGGATTCTTTTTCTGTATATCCTCTCACTTTTTAGTTTTTTGGGATTGCATCCCCATGTCAGTGTCTAAGATGTTCATCTAGTGGCTCCAAACCCTGCTTGTTTATTGGAGTCACCTGACAGTTCTAAACAGCTTGCAGGCCTGGTCCCACCTCCAGAAATTTTGACCACTATCTGCATGCAGTCTTGACATAGGGAGTTTGAAAGCTACCCAGGTATTTCTATTGAGCAGCTTGGCTTGAAAACTATTGCTCTGTCCCAGGAGCCCTTGATTTTGGCTGCATAGTCACCTGGAGAGCTATACAAACTTCTAATTCTGAGCCTTTAATTTAGTTAAATTGGGGTACAGCCTGATACTTGGGGTTTTTTAAAGTTCCCTAGCTGATTAAATGTGAAGATAAGTTCAGAATCACTGCACTATCCCACGTAATTCCTCTCAAATGGTAGTTCTATTTAATGGCTCAATGGGATGTTTACTCTTATTGCAGTTTGCACTCCTGTATAAGATGATTTAATTTAATAATGAAAGCTGGACGAAATCTTGTTTTACTGAGTCTATTCCATGAAGTCCAAATTCAAACTCTTTTTCACAGCACTGACTTCAATTTTTAAAGAAAAACCCCAAAGACCAGGGCCCCTCCTTAACACATGAGGTCCTTCTGTTACCATATGAAACTTCATAGACTCTCCAGAGAAACTAGTTACCTGCGAACCCAGAATACCAGAGAATAATGAAATTTCAGGGCTAGAATTAAATGGGCCCCTTGGAACAAAACCTATAAATTTCACAAGGTCATTTAAAAATGTACAGTTTACTCAGTCATTTCAGAATGATACTAGAGAAACCATCTAAACCCAAGATTAGCAGAATAGACTTACAATAAGGAAACATGCACCGAGCATCACAGCTTTCATTTTCACATCAAGGTCTAAAGGGAACTGGATACCAAAGTTATCAGCATCTGTAAATGCCTCTCTCACGAGACCAGTCCACTGCTTGGAAATCTTGCCAACCACATTTTCTTCATCAAGAGATTTAATCTAAAGTGAAAAAAAAAAATACATCCTTAAAGAATTCTAGAAAACTAGTAACAAACTAAAAGTTGAAAGAAAATGAAATACTCTATCAAAATTATCTGTAATACTTAACTATGAACATTATATCACTATTAAATGCATATAGACTCTTGTATCTACTTTTAGATGCATGAAAAAAGAAACCTGTTTGTTTGCTGCAGAGAACTTACATGAAAGTAGTTTTCCTTAAATATTTAACATTTTCTGTTCTACAATAAAGTAATAATAAATGAGTTGATCTAAAACAAAATTTAAGCAGAAAAAGGTACAAATATAAAATGTTTCTTTGGTGAAATTTCTAGAAGACCATCAGGTACTAAATGAGTCCCCCATGCTGTAAGAGAAGCACAGAGAATTTATATAAGCTGAGTGTTTAAATGTGATGGGAGGGTTGGGCCACCTGGTGGCTCAGTGGGTTAAAGCCGCTGCCTTTGGCTCAGGTCATGATCCCACGGTTCTGAGATCGAGCCCCGCATTGGGCTCTCTGCTCAGCGGGGAGCCTGCTCCCCCCCCCACCTCTCTGCCTGCTTCTCTGCCTACTTGTGATCTCTGTCTGTCAAATAAATAAATAAAAATCTTAAAAAATGTGATGGGAGGGTTCATTACCACCATCTGTAGAAAAATATGAAATGCAAAGAGCCTGGAGAAGACGACTGGCAGTTTTGAGTAAAGGAAAATAACCAATAAGTAACTTGATGGGATGCTGCAGGTCAAGTGTTGGGGTAAGACTGAACAGTGGGGTGGATAGACAGTGAACAAAAAGAAGAAGGGTGGATGATAAAAAGGGCTCCAAAGTAAAATTTTTCTAATTTTACAATTCTGCCTGAGGAAAGCCCAGGGCCATTAAAAAGAATTGAACATTTTGTGGCTGGACAAATGCACTCACCAAGTAGGTATGTGGGGGGATGAATATAACCCACACTTACCATGGTATTTGCATGTAGAGTTATGTCAAACCAGGAAAAGAAGTCCTTTTCAAATGTGCACAAGGTACCACAGGTGCTAGCAACACCCACTGAAGCCCTAGCTCAGGTTGAGAACAAGCAAAATAAATATGGGGAAACTAGGTGCCCTGGGTGGCTCAGTCAGTTAAGTGTCTGCCTTTGGCTCAGGCCATGATCCCAGGGGTCCTCAGATGGGAGTCCAGCATCAGGCTCCCTGCTCAGCGGGAAGTCTGCTTCTCTCTCTCCCTCTGTTGCTCCCCCTGCTTGTGCTGTCTCTCTCAGTCAAATAAATAAATAAAATCTTTAAAAAATGTGGGGAAACTAAAAACAGCTGACTCATTTTATTTTGGCTTGGGTTGATGGGTTCTTTACAAATCTGAAATAAACTTCTAA
This sequence comes from Meles meles, assembly GCF_922984935.1. Classification (NCBI taxonomy): domain Eukaryota; kingdom Metazoa; phylum Chordata; class Mammalia; order Carnivora; family Mustelidae; genus Meles; species Meles meles. The sequence continues at coordinate 90,107,904 of NC_060069.1, read as the reverse complement.
TGTGACTGTGATAGCATAGATTATTGTTCAACAAATACTCATGCACTACCATTCCCCACCAACTATAAGCCCAGAATATGTCCCTGTACACTGACAGAGTTGCCCATATGACTTGCTTGACTAATGGAATGTTAGTAGATGTGACATGAGCAAAGTCCTTAAACATGGTTAAGTTGTTGGCCCTGGCTCTTGCTCTCCAGCGATCAGCCACTAGAAACACAGGATCCAGGTAGATGCATTTGCTACAACTCCAGAATGAATATACCTGTAGTAGACCTGAGGGCAACTTACATTCCAAATCAGAGCCATCTAGCTGAGCCTCTGTATACTCTGAGACACAGCTGACCTGCATATTCATTAGCATGAGAATAAATACCTGTAGTTTTAAGCTACTGAGTTTTAGGGGTTATTTGTTATGCAACATTATTGTGGCTAAACAGATTAAAACAAATTCCTCTTGCATGCCTGTGTTTTTTGTTTGTTTGTTTTTAAAGATTTATTTATTTATTCGAAAGAGAGAGCGTGAGCAGGAGGGGTAGAGGGAGAGAGAATCTCAAGCAGACTCCACACTGAGCAGGGAGCCTGACATGGGGCTGGATCCCAGGACCCTGAGATCATGACCTGAGCTGAAACCAAGAGTCAGATACTTAACCGACTGCACCACCCAGATGCCTCTGCACTGAAAAAAAAAAAAAAAAAAAAAAAAAAAAAAAAAAAATATATATATATATATATATATATACATTATAACTGAAAAGTAAATAGGATTAGATAATTTTTAGCTAAATTCTAGGTAACCTTACCCAATGTCCATAACCCAACTACCCTCTCCCCCCACCCCCCGGCTCAACCCTCTCAACCCTCGGTCTATTTTGTAAGATTAAGAGTCTCTTATGGTTTGTCTCCCTCCTAATCCCATCTTATTTCATTTTTTCCTTCCCTACTCCCCTAACCCCCAACTCTGCCTCTCAAATTCCTCATATCAGAGAGATCATATAATTGTCTGTCTCTGATTGACTTCAAAATATGTACTATTATTAAACAGTTTTCATATAGAAAAACTGAGGCAAGAAGAGTTTAAATAATTTGTCTAAGTTCACATAGATAAGAAGTTGTGGGAAGGATTTCAAACCCAGGCACTCTGTTCCAGAGTCTGTTCTCATGACCATTGTGATAGCCTGCTTTAGACAGTTAGGTATCAGTTCTTAATAAAAATCTACAACAAGGGTCAGCAAACAATGATCAGTGGGCCAAATCTAGGCTACCCGCTTTTTTGTAAAAAAGTCATATTAGGACACAGTTATATGCTGTATTTATATATTGTCTGTAACTATCTTCATGATCTTCATGCTACAATGACAGACTTGAAGAGTTGCACACAATGACCATATGGCCCATAAAGTCTAAAATGTTTTCTATCTCATCTTAAAATTTTTTTTCTAATACCTGCACTAGGTAAAACAGGACTAGAAAAACAACATGAAAAATAATAGCCAATGTCTTTCTAAATTATGAAACATTGCTGCTACTTCAATTGAAGTCATCAACTTGGTAGGTATTCTCACAATTGGCATTACTATTCAGTTTTGCCACTAGAATAGACTAGAAAAGAAAATGAGCTAATTGGTAAATAAACATGAGAAGAGTTAAAATGATTTCACTTTGCTCTGTAATTTTTAAATAGAAAAATTAAGTATAAATAAGCAAAAATGTTTCTTCAGTTAAATACTTAGTCCAGTCAGGATTGGATAGAAGGTAAACAAATAAATAGCTTTTTTCAATAAGAGTAAGTACTAAACATATCTCTATTCCTTCTTAATAGTGAAAATACCTCTAAATTACTTAGGAAATTTTTTTTTTTAAAGATTTTATTTATTTATTTGACAGAGAGAGAGAGATCACAAGTAGGCAGAGAGGCAGGCAGAGAGAGAGGAGGAAGTAGGCTCCCTGCTGAGCAGAGAGCCCCATGCGGGGCTCGATCCCAGAACCCTGAGATCATGACCTGAGCTGAAGGCTGAGGCTTAACACACTGAGCCACCCAGGCGCCCCTACTTAGGAAATTTTTAACAAAAAAATAAGTTCTATATAAAGAAACCCATATGATCTTATGAAGCATATAAAATTAGATATGAATGAATAAAAAGACATAACACTTTTGGGATGAGACAGGTTTCGCCTCATAAAAATGTTAATTTTTAAAAATGGTATACAGATTTAATACAATACTAATAGGATTCTAACTTCTGAAAAATTGCCTTGATATTCACAGGAAAGGAAAAATCTGATAGCAGCAAAAAACACAATAAAGAAGAATAATAAGTGGCTCTTTGGCTATGACTAAATATAGAATACATAATTAAGTTGCCATAATTGAGTCATAAGGCACTTATGTTACTGTTGTAAGAACAGATAATTAGATCAATGAAACAAAAATCTAAAATAGATCCCATCATTTATGGGAATTTATTTATTTATTTATTTGACAGAGATCTCAAGTAGGGGGAGAGGCAGGCAGAGAGAGAGAGGAGGAAGCAGGCTTCCTGCTGAGCAGAGAGCCTGATGAGGGGCTTGATCCCAGGACATTGGGATCATGACCTCAGCCAAAGACAGAGGCTTTAACACACTGAGCCACCCAGGTACCCCATTTATGGGAATTTAATGTATAGTATTTCAATTCATTAAGGAATGAATACTTCACTTAATAAATTGTGATGACATATCTGTCTAGCCATCTGAACAAAAAAGATGTTTGATCCTATCTTCTACAAGCAAAATTCCTGGTAAGTTAAAGATTTAAATATAAAAAAGATTAAAAAAGGAGTAAATAAAATATAAAGTTGGGGGTAACTTCATAATCAAGACAGGAGAATGGCAAGATATTAAATATATACATGTGCCTATATATGATATATATATGTGTGTGTATACACACACACACACACACACACACATATGCATACATACACATACATAAATATATAAGTTCCACAAAGGGTAGATTTGTGGAAACTATTTGCAGATCAGAGGACAGAGTTGATATCTTCAACATACAAATTATATTTACATACAAATTACATTTATAAATTGACAAGATAAAAGTAAACAATCTAATAAAAATACAGACAATGGATATGAATATGCAATTCAAAGACCACAAACAAAAGTAGCCAGTAAACTTAGGGCAAATTGTTCATTAATTCCTAACAGTCAGGGAATTACATATTAGAGATAAGCTTCCCCCTTCCACTTGCTGATTTTAGATTTCCTTTTTAGGTTGAAGTTTGCAGTTCAAGGTGTATCTGGGTATTATTCCTTCTTCTTACTCAGAACTCCTTATACTTTTTGAATCTGAGAAACCATGGCATCAAATCTGCATGATTTTTATTCATTTATCTCTTTGAATATTATCTTGGCACATTCTCTGTATACTTTTTTTCTGTGACTCCTCTTTGGCACATGCAAGAGTAGTTTATTCTAGTTTTCACATTCCTTTAAATTTTTTTGGTCCTTTCAAATTTATCTTTTCCCACTCTCCCATTTATTTTCCTCATATAGATCATCCAGTTCATTATTTCCCTCTTCACCTGTATCTAATTTTCAGCTCCACCCTCCCAATGAGATTTCATCAATGAGTGTTCCTTATTTCTGGAATTCCTATTTGGTTTGTTTTCAGATCCTCCTGTCCTTTTTACAATAGTCTCATTTTCTCCTTATGACCTTTTTTTGTTTCTTCTTTAGCCTCTTTAATGTTTATTTAGATATTTCTTATATAATTGATTGCAGACTGTTCTATTATATGCAGTTTGTTGGTGGTGAATTAAGTCTTAGAACATTATGTAATTTTTTATCTTTTCATGTGAATATCAGCTTTTTCTATAGGAACAGAGAGTGTTTCGGTGATCAGTCTTTGGCAATCTCCTTCTAGTGTGCTTTTGCATTCAATTATGTCATCTGTATCACCACTCAGGATCAATTTCTATGTTATGAGGTTCCTCATCCATAAGAGTGGTATGAATTGACCTCAGATACATAGCGAGGACTATAATGTATTAGCAGTTTCATGGGTTTTTTTTCCTCCTACCAAAAGTCTTGGAAGGAAACAAATTCCTTTATTGCCTCCATGGGAAAAAAAGTCTGCTTGTCTTTCTTCTACTCACCCTTTGGAGAATCTCATGGCTTCAACTAACATCTATATGCTGAAAACATCCCAAACTTTTTTTCTACATACCAAAAATCCAACATAACTGAAATACAAATTATGAGGTTCTCACGAATTAACTTTCTTCTCCAAGATTGTTAACCTGGCTAATGGCATCATTATCCATTCAGCTGCTGCTGCCTTTTTTTTTTTTTTCTTGAGAGAGAGAGGGATTGAGAGATTGGGGGTGGGCAGGTGGTGGCAAAGGGAGATGGAGAGAGAGAATCTTAAGCAAGCTCCATCCCCAGGCTCTGTCAGTCTCACAACCCTGAAATCATGACCTAAGGCCAAATTAAGAGTTGGATGCTTAACCAACTGAGCCACCAGGTGCCCTCATTGAGCTTCTTAAACATCAGATATTATAACATGAATCAGAATCATCTCCAAATTTTCTTTCATGCTTAGCTGACATCAAAGCCACGAATCAGTTCCATTTGGTATACTTATGAAATGTCTCTGAATTAGTTCTCTCTTTAGAATGGCTCCTGCTCCTGCTGTGTTCAGGCCATTATCTCTTCTCTACTCTGTTTCCATACTGTTGATACTATGATGGAGTCCATGTTCCACTGTGGTTCCTTACTGATAATTCCTGCTTTCAAACTTTTCATTATACCTAGCCTAAAGAAAATGATTCAAGGGACTACATTCTCAATTCTCTCAAAGATGTTACCTAGTTAGAACCATTCTAGATGCACAGGAGACTAGTTAATTCATTACATATAATGGATGCTTTAAGGCATCCACTGAGAAGGGTTGCTGGGAGATTTCTAAATTCCTTAGCATTAAATATAAAAGTTTCACAATCCAATTTCACTTGTTGCACCAGTATTTTCACTTATTTTCTACAAATAAAGTCTATGTCAGCAAAAATTTTATTAATATTTCCTGAAAGAACAATTACCTCTCAGTCCTCTGGCTCTTTCATAGGAATGACAACCCCTACATAGAGAACTATTATTATACAAAAACTATAAGGTCTTTACACATGCTTAGCATATATCCCCTCAATCCCCCCCTTACACTATGTATATGCCTTTGTAAGAGTTTTTATAAAGTCTCTATTATATCACGTGTTTTCTTAGAAGTGCCTGTCTCTCTCATTTGACTCTGAAGTTACTGAGGGGAAGGAGTCATTTTTATACAACCAGGGTCTAACAAAGGACTTGAAAATCATATGATTAGAGAAACCAGGAAGATAATATAAAGAATGGAGCTGGAGAGTGGAAAACTGTAGAAGTCAGGGGACAGTGTCAGATTGCATACACCTTATAAGGCAGGCCTGCTCAGTTTTAGATTTTTGCCCCTTTTTATAGAAATGTTGGTCCACCTTAACATATTTTATGATTTTTCCAAGAGGATCACGGGATTAATATTAAGTTATAAAATCTCCCTATTTTTAAATATTTGCAACTAAATAATTCGGGCTACAAGACTAGGCCATCTATGGAAAAATTGCTGTAATGAAACTCTTTCATGTCGTAAATGCACAGATAAATTATGGTTTATGGTGATCAAATTTTTTTAAAAAACATTTTATTTATTTATTTGACAGACAGAGATCACAAGGAGACAGAGAGGCAGGCAGAGAGAGAAGAAGAAAAGTGGGTTCCCTGCTGAGAAGAGAGCCCGATGTGGGGCTCAATCCCAGGACCCTGGGATCATGACCTGAGCCAAAGGCAGAGCCTTTAACCCACTGAGCCAGGCGCCCCTACAGTGATCAATTTAACACAAGGATAAAGAGAGGCATAACTGGGAAGTATATGTTCCACTACCTTTCTTAAAACTCTCTTTGCGTTAGTTACAAACAGCTGTTTTTAGGAACTCAAAGATGTCAGAACTTCTGAAGAGGATCTAGAGCAATGGCAGCCTATATTTCAGATTAAGGAAGGATTCATATGCTTTGGCAATCAGACTTAGATGATGATGTTCACATTTTATTTTAAATGGATAATATATGGAGCATCCATATTGACACCACCATGTTCAAATGTTGGATGTTTTGCTTATACCTATTTGTTTATTTGACTACAAAGCTCTGCTTCTTTTTTTCCATTTAGTATAATCAACACTGATGCTTGATCACAGTATTAACCACCTTTCTGACCAAAGTTAAATACATAAGCACACTGTCTTCTTCTTGAAATATCAGGACACACGCATTTACTTTATTTGTAACATCCTCCCAAATTATATTACCCTTTATGCGGAAATCAAGACCTGTAAACATTATCACATCTCTTACCTCAAAATCAACATCTGCACAACAGCTGCACACAACACATGGACCAGTAATTTTTAGTACATCCTCTCTCCTCTCATTCTGAATTGTAAACCTGGGCAGGCACGGATGCCAGTTCTGAATAACATAACCTATAGGTACACCAGGAGGCGCATGGATTGCTATCTACAAAAGCAAAAGAATATATATAAATCATAGTAATTATAATGTCTAGTAATCACTCATTTATTGAATACTTTTGAAGTGTAAGACACTGTTTTAAGCACCACTTAATTTCTAACACACCCCTACAAGGTTGGTACTATTATCCATATTATAGAGAAAGTAACCGAGGCACAGAGAGGTGAATTAACTTGTATCAGATTCCCAACCTCAAAGAAGAAAAATGAGGTAAAAACTTGGGCAGGTTGCATGCATCGTTTCCACTCTTAAGCTTTGCTCCACTCGCCATTGTACATTTTTTATTCTCCATATTTATAAAAATGTCTCAATTGTTAAGGAACTCTTTTCTTAAACTTTTTAAAAAACAGTGTTTAAATGTAGGAACACAGCTCAGAACAGTGGGGCAATTTTAAATATAAGCAGCAATGGTGCCAAAATGGAAAGAAATGAAGCCTGGAACCTTCGCTCTGCTACTTAGCTAGGTGACCTTGAAAGTGCCTTAGTGTGATCTTTTTTACAATAGTGCATTATATGTTAATATACGCTTTATATTATAGAGCACATTCCATGAAAATCTTAGTGTTCCTCAGATATTCCTTAATGAATATTACTATATATAACCTAAATGATGTGGAAAATAAATAATTCAGCATGAACAACTTCAGTTATCTTTTTAAAATATGTACAGTATTAGATTTCAAATATTCATGTGTTTGCAACTGTGTCTCTCATGCTCGCACAGCTCCCTCTCTGGAATGACTGAGTGGCCCAAAGGGCTGGTTTCAGGCCAACGGAGATATATGCAAAAATCAACTTCCCTATAAACTCTCTGTGCCCCAGCATCTCCTCTGAGATCCACATTCTGTATTAGTGGGCTGCCAAGTAAATAAAATGGATACCTGGTCTTTATGGAGTTAAAGGTATTCATAACTACTGTATACCTCCTATGGGGGCTCAAATACATTCATAATTTTTATAGATACATAAACAGGCATTGAAATTTTTCAGAGAAGGCCCTTCTGTGAGGTTGGCCCACACTGTGAGATGAACACATATAAGATATTCTAGGATATTCTCTATGGTATCACTGTTTTGGCTTTGGCCAGACTCTTCGTGTTCATTGTAGGTAATGGATTTGACCAAGGTGCCCTACCTTCTCAGCTCTCCATGAAGATCAAGAAACCCTGTCTCTGAGATTTCTGATCTCAACCCCATGAGACACACTACTCATGGCCATCGGGCTAACTGTTCATTGTTTTTCACTGCCTTTCTTGGAAATTTTACTCTCAAGTATACACTAAGAGCTTATGGACCAATTTTCCTTTAAATCTCATTTGATTACATAATCCAATGAAAGGGTGAAAATTCTTGCTGAACTACTTTACAAATGACCCTGGTAATTGCTCACTGACCTCCTGAAGGCAGCAAGGGAAACAACAGCTGTCACACTTTAATGGTCTCTCCAAAGTTATAACTTCTCGGCCCATATTATCAAGAATTCTCATGGTAAATGGCCTAGAAGCCCCACAGCAATTTCGGGTACAGAAATCCGTATCCTCTGCTGCAAAGTAAATCCTCTGTCCAAAGCTGTTCTTAATTTCATATTTGTTATTAGTTTCAAAACCTGTTAAGACTACAAACATAAAAGGGGAAACATTATGACCATTATGCTAAAAGAATATTGAATCTATCCTAAGATACTATAATGTGTAGTTACGCCATTTTTAGATGATACTTCAAGTAACACAGGGAGAAAGAAAAGAAAAGGTGTTTGGAGATGATCTAGATGGAGGATAAATGGGAAAGGGAAAGAAGAAGGAAAAGGTTTTAAGGCATAGAGAAATTATGCGTCCCTATGTGAGACATGGAAAAGAAAACAACTCATATATCTTTCTAATTCCATAGACTCATGTCAGAAAGTCAGACTGCTGCTGAGGGATGGTGCAATGCTGTAGATGGTCTTAGTTGTGCTAGGTGTATGCAGAAAATATCCACTTGCTTGGTATAATTTCCATATATTCAGTTATGTAGGAGAATGTAGGATGGTTGCTATGTTTATACTCTGTGAAATATTCTATCGAACACATTTTTTTTATATGCAATACTCATGGCTTATGTTTTTGTACTGTGTGAGGGAAGGTAATGAGAAGACTTATTCTTAATGCATACACGTAGAAAGGGAAGGTGAAAATGGAAGATGAATTAGAACATTGCATTAGGCCCAGAGCACCCTTGTTTAACTCAGCAGTAGTTGTTCAGAAGTGGGAGATGGGTGCTAGACAATGGGAAGAGGTCCTTAGCAACCAAGGCTGCAACTCATAGGCTATCTAGACCACTGGCATCCTAAGTAAGCTCTGTACTCTAGAAGGGGGCTATCTCTTCACAGGGAGGCAGAGGTATGCTAAATGCTGATGCCCATGTGATAGCTTACCAATGGGGTTCCCATACTAAACCACACATTGCAAATGTCTCCTTGCTTAGAGCCAAAAGGAACAATTAATGGTCCCACTAGTATATAGTCCTTGTTAATATGGGTCATGGGATGTCAGAGTCACCAAAATAATGAATGACTAAAAGATAAATATGGGACAAAAAACACTCCCTAATGTCTATCTGACTTTTAGTCAGGTAGAGATGTCCTTCATAAATTCTATCACCATGACCTCCCTTAAGTACCTTTGCTCTGGCTCAAACAGGCTTGGGCTCTTTCTTTAAAAGAACCACCCTTGACCTTAACATCTGACAGTCACATGTTTTGTGAGAAAAAAAATTAAACTGATTCATAACATGGACTCTATTATCTAAGTGTTTCATTAAGTAGTTTAATCTCAAAATTCTTCAGCTGGTTTATCTATAAAATGAGGTCAATGGTTTTACACAATCTCTAAGTTACCTTCTAGTTACTCAAAAAATGAAGGTAGGCCTCCAGGCCTGCTGATCAGCATACTCCAACACTGCATTAGCTCTGTACCCAAGGTGACAATCCAAAGCCCACAGAACAAAGGTTTTATAGGGTTCATATGAATTCCAAAACATACTCATCCAAATTGAAGAAGTTTACTTGCTTTTTAAATATACTAAGGTAACTGAACTAGTGCATTTGGTTCTGTGTCAATATCAAGATCATCATAGGCTGGGAAGAAAACAGCTGAAGTCATTTCTAGAGAAAAGTGGGAGAAAAGTAAGTTTTGATCAGTTTCCTTCAAAGTCAGGGTCTGTAGCATGAGGACAGATGCTCAGAGTAATAGTATTTTACTAGAAATGAGCTACTGATAATTACCATAATTTCATTATCATGGAGACATTTATAAATAATCAGATTTAACTTTTCCACATCAGTGAAAGTGTTACATTTGTGGTTGCTGATATGCCCTTATCTGTATAAATATCTTGTTCTAAAAATATCATCAATACAATGAATACATACCTTCCAGAAGCTCAACTTGCTGATGAACCAGTATCTGATCTATCTATTACAGCAAAAACAAACAATTAAGCTATAAGTATATTGCCATGCTTTTACACCAACCAAATTAATATTAGTGCTTTTATATTTTAAGGAATGTATATAGTCAATTATCAGTATTTATCCATATTTAGTAATAGAATATCTTACTTCTAAACTTTTATACTTAAAAAAGTATAAAATTAAAGTTAGTATTATCTTTAACTGAAAAACAATCTATTGAATGTGTTCACTATTAATGTGGGCAAATTCAGGTCAAATAAAATTGACTCACACTAGAATCCCTCTAACAATTTTTTTTTTTTTAATTTCCTTCTTGAAAAGACTTAGGAAATATTAAGGCTCTATCCATTTGAAAAGTTTATTTCTGGATCTAAAAAAATTTTTTTCGAAGTGTGCTTGATACTATCTTTTGGAGCAGGTAATAACTTCCTCTATATATTCTGTAAGGCCTTGATTTTAAAAAGAATCTGTTCAAGGTATTTGTCAGAGAATGTATGAACTACTAAAAGTTCTTACAATACATGCTGCCCAAGTGCACTGTGGGAAATTAGTATAGAGAGTACAAGAGAGCCAATTCATTTGCTGAAAACTGGTTGGTTACCACAGGAATATATTCATTTGTTTATTGATCAGATCATAAAATTTCATATTCCTGCTCTACCTACCAGATTTCCAACACTGGGCAAATACTAACCCTCACATTGCTAGGATATGGTATCATGCAGTACACTAAAATCAGAATTTTTTTTTTTTCCTACTGGTGGCATTAATAAAATTGGTTCTTCCAAAGAACAAAGCATCTTAAAATACAGTTTTATTACTTATAATAAAAAGTATATCATGTTGTACACAAAGTATGAATTGTTTTTGGTATCACTTATTGACACTCAACACCAAATTTAGTTTAATGTTTATTTTCACCTTCCAGAAAGTTACTTGGTGCTGAGATTAAAGATACTGAGATCCAGCACCATGGTTCCAGAAGGAAGAAGCCATTCCTGCTTCTTTAGTGTTTTGGCTCTGAGTCAATTATATAACTTCTCTGGACCTCAGTTTCCTCTTCTGTAAAATGATGATAATTATAGCACCTATATATCATAAAGCTTCTAAAGGGATTAAATAAGTCAATACATGTGTTATACTTAGGAACAAAGTCTGGAAATTGTGCTTAATAAAAGTTTGTTACTGGCCATTACCACAGATTATATTCAAAAATCAAAGAAAACACAATTTCTTAACACATTTGCATTTTGCTTTAAAAGCAAGCTTCACTTGGAAGAAGTATCGTAACTTGTTGGTATAAAATGTTTTAACCATTTCAAACTTCTGTGAATTAGTCATTTCTTAATTTCATTAAGTAAACTATAAGTACGGTTTTATTTTTTATGAGTGTTTCATTTATTTGAAATTACCTGACTTAAATATTCCAATCCAGGTGGACAATCTATTGGAGGTGGTGGTGCTGGCATCCATGGTACCCCTGCAGGTCCGCCTGGCTGATTGTACACTGGCTGGTGTTGGACAGGAAAGCCTACCGGGCCAGCACCTGAATAACCAGCTGGTGGAATTGAGTAGCCACCTTGGGGGCCAGGGTAGCCAGCCTGGGGGCCAGGGTAGCCAGGTTGGGGGCCAGGGTAGCCAGCCTGGGGGCCAGGGTAGCCAGGTTGGGGGCCAGGGTAGCCAGGCTGGGGGCCAGGGTAGCCAGGCTGGGGGCCAGGGTAGCCAGGCTGGGGGCCAGGGTAGCCAGTGTGCTCTGAAGGTCCTGAAATATAAACAGATGAAATAATTTGTAACTGCACAGAAAATGAAACATGAATGGATGACTCAACTGAAATTTCAGCCCAGAAATCCTGTTTCTATGAAGCTTTAAGTTTGTATTTTTATCTTCTATCAATTTTTCAATGAGATATTTGTGGTTTCATATGCCCTCCCATAGGACTCGGGACTGTGAATAGAGTTGGCCCAAGCCTTATTCACTGTTCAAAACTCAGTTGAAAATAGTCTTGAAACCTAAGAAAATGATGAAAATCAACAACGATCTAGAGTCACCTACAAAAAGATTCTGGAATGCCTTAATAGAAAAGAGAGATGGCATTGTGTCAAAGACCCAATATAAAGGCTTTGAGTTAGCATTTCTAAAACCAAAGCACTTTATAGAAATATGATAATTCTGGAGTTGTAGGAAACAGTACCTCCCTTATGTAAAGAACTGCGGGTGGTTTTGCCCCCTCAGGGAATATCTGGCAAAGTCTGGAGACATTTTGGTTGTTTCAGCTAGAACAGAGGGTGATACTGGCATCTGGCAGACAGAGGCCAGTGATGACGCTAAATATTTCCTGAAATACCAGAACAGTACCCTGAAAATAAAGAATTGTAAATCCCAAAATATTATAGTGCTGCAGTTGAGAAACTCTGGTATAAAGGTAAAAACATGTTGTTACTTCCAGTGTTGTCCAGGTGCTTATCTGGGTTAACAATTGGCCTGAACTTTAAACCCACAGTACATTCCTATCCTAAGACCTCCTACATGAAAAAAAAAATCCATTATGGGGCGCCTGGGTGGCTCAGTGGGTTAAAGCCTCTGCCTTCAGCTCAGGTCATGATCCCAGGGTCCTGGGATCCAGCCCTGCTGGATCCCTGCTCTCCGCTCAGCGGGGAGCCTGCTTCCTCCTCTGTCTCTGCCTGCCTCTCTGCCTCCTTGTCAGTCAAGTAAGTAAATAAAAACCAAAAAAAAAAAAAAAAAAAGGTCCATTATGATAGGTTACAAATTTAAATTTCAAAATTCACTGCTCTCAGCACTCTAAAAAATACAATTTGAGCACCAAGGAAGGTAAAAAATTATAACAGGCAATTTATAAATACTTTTAAAAAATTTATTTATATAATTTATACTTTAAAAAATCAAAAAGATTTAGAAGATAGACTAAATCTCATATTAATACTTTTTAAATATAGTTTTTATAGTTTATTCCTTCTTAGAATAAATAAATATTTACACTGATTAACGAGAGTCAAAGGCAAGCTCCTTGAAAGAAGGGACCAGATCTTTATGACTATATATGCCAAAACAAAGTGTTGGGATGGGGAGAGAGAAAAGGAAGGAGTCAGGACATCCTCCCTGAGGACTGCCTTTCATCTGAGATCTAAAGGATGCAAAGGAGTTGAGTAGATCAGGGGCACAGGGAAAAAGGTTTCACAGAGAAGCCCTGGGATAGTAACACATCTGTAAAAAGGCATGTTGGCTTGAATAGCAGAGAGTCAGGCTTAAGAGACAGTCAAAGAGAAGGCAGGAGAGCCCCTCAGGTCTAGTGAACCAAATTAAGCATTCTGGTCTCTATCATAAAAGCAACAAGCACCAGCTTGCATATATCAGGAATTTGAAAGGCAACGTGGGGGAGATAAACCATAAGAGACTCTTAATCCCACAAAACAAACTGAGGGTTGGGGCAGGGGGAGGGAGAAGGTGGTTGGGTGATGGACACTGGGGATGATATGTACTATGGTGAGTGTGTGAAGTGTGTAGGCCTAATGAATCACAGACCTGTACCCCGGGGCTAATAATACATTAAATGTTAATTTAAAAAAAGCAACAAGCCAATGATGTACACATTGAATACAGTCCATAATATGAACAGATAAGCATTTTTAAAGATCACTGGCTACAGTGCAAAGATCAGACCACAGGCAAACGAAATGGGGATACATGAGTTAATAGGCTACATTACTAGCATTATTTCAATCTTCTCGAGACTCTTGGAGAGGATAGCTGATTATTTCCCAAATCAATGAATTAAGCATACAGAATTACCTGAAATTTGGGTAATATTTTCATTTGTATGAAGTCCAATTGATTTAACATATTATTAGTATTAATAGTCAACTAATATTAAATCACTTATTATTTGTAAATCTTTGTCCTAGGTATTTTACATATACTTTCATTCAATCTCCAAACAAAACTGAATTGGAAAATATTAGACCCAGTTTATAGAGAAGAACTGAGGCGTAGAGGTTTAACAACTTGTTTGAACCACCACACAACTATGAAGTATAGAAGCCAGAACCTGAAGCCTGAGACAGCCTTTCTATGTCTTTTCCCCACCTGCATAAGGGGGGTGATTAATAATAACCTTATAAGGTTGAGAATTAAATGAGTTACTCCACATTAAACACAGTGAGCTCTCAATTTTAAACCATCACTACATCATTGTCATATTAAGACCTGCACTATATGTGGCCTTAGGACTTGAGAAATAAAATTAAGCTATTTTTCTTACAAACTCTTGTCTGATTATAACTGAATTTAATTATGTATCACCTATTTTTAATTAGCTGTGGGGTGGATTAAATCATTCTCCAAATACCTTGGATACATACTGCAGCTTGCTAATAATTCTTTAAACAATCGCCATATAAGAATTTAGAGCAGTGGTTCTCAGCTCTGGCTGCACATTAGAATTACCCGGGGAACTAAAGAAATTACTAACCCTGGGTCCCACTACCTGAACTTCTGTTTTAATTTTCCTGGGATAGTTCACTGATAGAGTGTTTTTAAGAACTTCCATGTACGACTTAAGTGCAGGCACTCTTGAGAACTGTATCTTAGAGATTTTCTAGCTCCCATTCTAAAACTGCAAACATCTGGATGAGATCCAGGCCCTACTGGGAAATTTCTGGCTAGACAATTAAACAGGCCACTTAATTCCCAAGCAGATTTATTTGCTCAGAGTAGAAAACAAAATAGATACACCCTTCTGCCCAAACATGATCTCTTTTGATCCTAAATCCCCAGGATGATCTTTCAAGATGGTAGTAGTCAGACTACTTGCAAATTTGGGTGCACCATGATCTTTGCCATTTAGTAAAGTTCTAATAATTTTGATAGCTGTAACTGTCTAAATGAGAATCTCCGAAGTCTTCTATTTATTGGTTCAAAGGGAAAAATGTACTCCCTACTATGGAGTGATATGATTCAACTGCTTTTCTTAGATGCAAAGCATAATTCAAGATGTATACAAAAGCAAAGCTTTCATGTATGTTATGAGATGAAAATGAGAATTATCCCCATGCAGCTGCATTTTTATTACTTACAGCTTCCAGTTTTAAGTTCTTTTCTGTGACTCTCACTGTACACAATTACTCTCAACTAATATCTGACTCAAAAATACCCAAGGATAAATCTCCTAAATGTGATTACATGATGACAATTTTCAGAACAAATGAAGAATCAATTAAATCTCTCACTTAAAATGTGTATTTTGGGGTTTAATTTATGTGCAGACTTTATTTGCTAAATGTAACCTCTCTATTTTTTATTGACTCTATATCTTTACTATCCTGTATAAGTAAAAATTACTTTGATGATATTTATGATACTACATAGTCAAGCAAAATAATCAAGAACTAGGCTGCCAATTTCATTATTGCACTTTTAGTAAAAGACACTACTAAAATATACATACAGAGATAGACACATAGATACATACATGCTTTGGGGAGTATCAGTAATTGAAAAATATGGGGTTTTTATTCTTTTTTTTTTTAAAGATTTTATTTATTTATTTGACAGAGAGAGATCACAAGTAGGCAGAGAGGCAGGCAGAGAGAGTGAGAGGGAAGCAGGCTCCCTTCAGAGCAGAGGGCCTGACGTGGGACTCGATCCCAGGACCCTGAGATCATGACCTGAGCCGAAGGCAGCGGCTTAAACCACTGAGCCACCCAGGCACCCCATTATTCTTTTTTTTTTTTTTAAAGATTTTATTTATTTGACAGATAGAGATCACAAGTAGGCAGAGAGAGAGGAGGTGGCAGGCTCCCTGCTGAGCAGAGATCCCGATGCGATGGGGGGCTCCATCCCAGGACCCTGAGATCATGACCTGAGCCAAAGGCAGAGGCTTAACCCACTGAGCCACCCAGACGCCCCTGGGGTTTTTATTCTTTAAACAAGTGTCTTACCTTGGAATGCTGCTGAAGGATATTCAGGGGGATGTCCAGGTGGTAAATTTGTTCCTGGATAAGGAGCCCTCATTTGCCCATCTACAATTCAGGGAGAGGTAAAACATACACCTTCTTTAATAAAATATATGTCAGAAAGAAAAATATATTGTCCTTAGGTAATTTTCATTTATATGATCCTGTGCTGTACTAAAATTGATAAAGTGAATTCTTCACTTAACTACAACAAGCTATGCATGCTTTCAGACTTAATTTGCAGTAGAATCCTGTTTCAAACAAATTCCTTTTTTGATAAAATGAGATGGCTGAGTTGCTGGGGCTGAATTTCTGGTTCTCAAATACGCCTGATGAATGTTCACTTCCATATTTTGATTCCATTAGTAGTAGGAAAACAGTGTTTTAAAACCACATGCAGACAGTGAAGAAAGATGTAGGGATCATAATGGAAAGATTATGGATGATTTCAAAGATATCTAAATTACTGCTACAAGAATTATTTTTTAAATATGTAAAATAATGCATACATTTTAGTGTTTAAATATCCTTTTTACACTTACTCTGCAACTCCCCCAATAAGGTTGAACCATAGGAAATTCCTAATATTTGACTGACTATGACCTACGAAAATCATAACTGACTGAATTACAAAAAACTAACATATTAAACTATGTTGAGTATTTTTAATCATTCTTCGTATTTGTGTTTTCTAGTCATTTATTTAGTAGTGACCCCAATCAGACAAGAAATATTTGTTGAGCACCTCCTGTATGGCCGGAGTTGAGCTCTGAGGCGATACTGCCTCTGTCTTCATGCAACTTATGGTCTAGTGGACACTACACTTACACCATGTTTCATTATGGCTTGCTAACTATAAATTCAAAATAGTTTCTAACCAAATGATGAAGGCACAGCATTAATACAGAAGAAAAAGTAAGTCAAACTTTCAATCTGATATATTTCCTATATCCTTCTTTACCATAGGTCTTCAAAGACCACTCAACTCATATGGTTTCAGTAGGAAAGCTGGATTGTGAGCACCCTTCTCCATTCAATTGGCTTCATAATAACTTCAGTAGAATGGAGTCCATGGAGACTGTGCAAATTCAGGTAACAAAGAATCTTCTACTTCTATCAGGGCTTTTCCCTGAATGGATAGTGGAACATAACCCGATTTATTACAGATCTCTGAAATACCGCAGGTCTTTCCATCCCAACAATTCCCTTGTTTGTTGGCTTCAAGGGTTGGCCTACCTCCTAGTTCTCTAGCTCTCAAAGCCCTGCCCACAGCCCCCACTCCCAAGCTGAGTGAGATCACACTTACCAGATCTCAAGAAAACACACTACAAGCGTGACTAACAGATCTACTCTTGAATGATATGTCACATTTCGGCACCTCTTAATAGGTAACATTGTTTGAACGACAGTAAATACATATACATATCTAGGAGCAGAAATTCATATAAAGGAAAAACAAGCAAATGGGGAAGAGGTCAAGTAGACCAAAGGGAATATGACTGATGAATGGATTTCTGCATTTGGGAAATGGAACTTAAAATAATTTATAGATATCATAGGGCTGTCATGTTATCATAAAGAAATTTTATTTTTACTTCTATATATATTTACATATATACAGACATACATTTTATTCCTATTATGCACACTTAAACACACCACAATTACATATATGAAGATGATGAATTAAAAGGTAACTATGACCTTGGCCAAAAGAATGCTTCTAAAATGATCTAAAGCTCCTAATGCTGCAGCAGATATGGTAGTGTAATACTGTATCAATTTACATTTTAAAAGCCTTGAGTTTTGTAAGTAAAATTAAATTAATATAGCAAACATTAAGAGAAGAGAAGAAACTTCATGAAGGAAAGCTGAGGTTTCTAGTCCTACAGAGTTTTTAATAGATCTAGCAAGGTTGACATTGTGGTGAAAGATAAACATCTCTTTGGTAGCTAAACAAAAATAAACAGAATATAAATCTCACAAAACAGGATTTTGTTTTTCATACTTTCCCCCATGTGGGCTTTGATCCCATGACCCTGAGATCATGACCTGAGCTGAAATCCAGAGTTGGCTATTTAACTGACTGAGCCACCCAGGTGCCCCTAGAATTTCCTTGATAGTAAAAAGCCATAACATAATGATTGTTATTTATTTAAACCTGCCCACATGTGTCTGTTATGAAATATAGAGCAAGGATATATAAGAAGATTTTATTACAATAGACTGACATTAAATGTATTATCTGTTAATTTGAATTGAATAACGTTAATGCATATAAAATGCACATAAAAAGGCAAATACTGATCTAGATGGAAGATAGTGTAAATTATATAACATATTTCCCAGTAAGACTAAAATTCCTTAGGCTTATCTAAGGTTTTTTTTTTTTACATTTTTACAGGAAAAATTAATGGTAGTGGATATATGTGTACTTTATCTCTATGTCAAAACAATGAACTAGACTCTGGGTTCTAAAGCATAAACAAAACAAAGCAAATTATATCTTTTTAGAAACTGTATAAAACATTATGACAAAGAACATATTAACAACAGATTTAACATTTTAGGGGCGCCTGGGTGGCTCAGTGGGTTAAAGCCTCTACCTTCGGCTCAGGTCATGATCCCAGGGTTCTGGGATCGAGCCCCGCATCGGGCTCTCTGCTCAGCAGGGAGCCTGATTCCCTTCCTCTCTCTCTGGCTGCCTCTCTGCCTACCTGTGATCTCTGTCTGTCAAATTTAAAAAAAAAAAAAAAGATTTAACATTTTATAAAATGAAAGTAAACACCTAAATTACTTACTTTGTTTTTCCATGATTTAGAGAGTTCTGAAAAAGAAGACCTGGTATTATTACATTGTTTACAAATTTATAGATCAGATATGACAGTTGAAACAAGATATTCTGAAATTAAACATACACATAAGATATTCGTCTATTCATCTCAACTACGAGAATGGTCATTTGAACCCTTTGGTCTTGATCCCATTCCCCACTGATGCAGTTCTGAGTACAACTTAAGAAGTTGTGGGTCACCCCAGGATGGTGGACATTTTCTACAAACCTTCGTGGAGAGAGAGGGTCTTATAAGGCAGAAAGCCAAAAGGAAAAAACACTGTGATCTTAGGATCTCATAATGCATCCAAGTTAAACTCCAAAACTGGAGCCGTCCAATCTACACAAGAGTGTGTGATCTAGCACACAGCCTTAGGGTTGGGCTCTAAACATGCTTCACCAGGACAGGTTAGCTATCAGAATACACTACTGCAAGTATCTCTGGATTCCAAGTTCTGTGGATACTTTCTACCCAACTTGAATAGTAAATTTGAAAAGGCCTGATCCTTTGTTTTATGTTTCAAGATACACTTTTAGCCAGAGAACCCACTCTCAGGGGTTGTCATAGTTGTGGCATCACAACAATACAACCGAAATTTTGTGTTTGGCTATTTCTACAGAAAATAATAACAACAACAATAATAATAATACAACACAATGCACTCAGTACTTCTACCTTCCAGTTCCTTGATTCCTCCTGATCTCTCCACTTAAAATCCCAATCCCCTTTCTGCCTGCTAATTACAATTAACACATAAAGCAAAACCTCCTATCCAGAGATCCAAGGAAAGGAAAATAACAGACTCTAAAGCAGAACTTATTTGTCTGTATTTGTTCTTTTCTTTCCTACTTGGTTACACTATTTTGAGTCTTAAACTACAGATTTGTGAAAATGAGTCCCTGATGGCAAAACTACTACAGAACAAAATCTGGGTCCACACTATGCTGTAGGTTTTAGAATTTTTGCAATTTACACAGTATCTCAAGCATGAAAAATGGTATGTCATAAATTCAGGTTCAAAATGTTAAGTGACAAGTTGTACCTGTATGTGTGCCAGGTAGAATAAAGAACTTGTGGAATAAGGATGATACTCACCATGTCACCCTGACCACTCCTGTTTGCTTTTGATTTTCTCAAACTTAAGGGTCTATTAACAAGAGGTAATGTCACTCAGTTTTGGAAAAGACTAAGCTGAGTCCTGGGCGAATCACTTAATTAATTAACACAGTAACTTTTAAATAATGCCCCCACTACCCTTACTAAGAAACAAACCCTAGAAAAACTTCCAAGAAAAAGAACATCGTATTCATCCTGTACTAAAAGAAAAAAAAGTTTCTAAGGAAGTTATATATATTGTACCACTGGAACCTTAATCACCTCAGGACAAATATATAACTTCAAATTATAATCTGATTACTATACACTTCTTCCTGATCCTGTTAAATGAGAGCTTCTGAGATTAGTGCATCATATACTATAGTTATATAAGTGTATCTCTGGAAAATTATTCTAGCAGACACCGTAAGACCCACTACTGCTCTGGGCTATTTGAAAATTATAAACCTCTTCCATCAGGGAAGAGAAACAATGCAAGTGGCATCAGATGGGGCTCCACAACTCATATTATAGTGAAATCCTTGACCCATATCTTGGGGTCCTGAAATTTCTATCTTATTGCTTTAAAAAATAGTAATGTACAATCTGGAATCCAAGGGAAGCATCCCTAATTTGGAAGATCCTAAGACTACTAAGCTTATAAACTAGGCATATACTAGATTTGAATTATTTATTCATATTTGCTTCTTAATTGTTTAAGAACAAAGTAGTTAACATTTTTCTGAGTCCCAAGATGTGGATATATGTTCTGCATTATTTTAGCAAAATGTTACTGCTCTAAAGACAGTGACAGAATTCTATATCCCTAACTTCCTTTGAATCTGAGACCCAAAGGAAGTCTAAAACCAACCAGGCCATGGGTGGGGCTTGAGGAAGTGAGGCATTATAGACAGAGAACAGTGGAAGTCCTGTGGCTAGAAGGAACTTTACTCACTTAAGGAAATGAGAGCTTTGTGGATTACAGAAGAGAGGAAGAGGTCATCAGACATTAGGATAGAGAAGTGTATGGGGACAGTTAGTAGCCTTTAATATCTCTCTACCTGAATTCTATGCTCTCAAAGGCCAGAAGATGGCCTGTCTTGTACAGAACAAGGCACTTAACGGGTGCTTGTTGACTGAACAAGGTGTGTACAGTATTATTTCACTCCTTTTGGTCATAAGGAACAGCTCCCTTACAAATGTGAAGGGTGCTTAGTCTCTGATCCAGCCACTTATTTTACATGCCACTTTTCTATCCAACTGCAGAAATCTGCTCATTTCCCTTTTCATTTATTCTTCATTCCTTGCGTCTATTCAGTGTTCAAAGCCTCACAGTTGTCATAGTCTCGGGCATGCTATTAAGAGAAAGTTCTGCGGTTAAGAAAGTTCAACAATGAAAAAGGAAATCATGAATCCCTTGACAATTCCACTAAATGACACCTGTACTAATGTTTCTCACATTCCTAAACTAGGAGAAACAATGCCTGCCTGTTCCTGAAACTGGGAAGTAGACATTGTAGGACTTCCAGGAATAGCTGTATAAATAAAACTACATGGGAATCAGATAATAATCTTGGAGAAGCAGGGATTTTACTATTAAATATATTAAAAGCTAACCCTACTGAGTACTTGGGGGCAGTGCTAGACACAACTCCAACAGCTTTACACTAATATATATCACATTCCAACGCTTGTAACTCCTTTTGGATCTTTACACAATTTCAAAGACGAGGATGAAGATGAAGAAACTGATTCTGAGGCCACAGAAATTAAGTAGTAGAGTCAGGATCCAATCAGACAAGTGGATTCTAGAGCTAAAAGTTTTAGCCTCTAAGCTGCAAACCATCGCTTTCTTTACAATTGATCTGGTGTTCCAGAGTGGCTAGCACAGTTTGGGGGGGTCCATCCATACACCTAGTTAATACTTAGTGTTAAATGACAGCTAAGAGGGTCTATTAATCATCTCTTCTAATTCCACCAGTCCCCTCCCCCTCCCAGTAAGTGGCGGATACCCAGAGCTCAGGTTCTTGCCCGGTTCCTCAGCCCGGCGGAGAGGTGAACAGTACTAAACGGGCGCTGAGCCTACAAGAAGTCTCGGCAGGAAACATGTGAAGGGCCAGAGGGGTCCCACGCGAGTCGCCCTTCTGCTTCCGGGGTAGTTCCCTGGGCCCTCCGGGACCCTGACCGCCACTCACCCAGCCAGCACAAACCCAGCCCGCTAGCCCTCGTGCCCCGGCCCCCGCCAGTAGCCCCCCAGCGCACCGCACCCTGCCGGGAACGGGAGCATCTCCCGCGCTCGGTGCGTGCCCACCTGTGGCTGTTGTTGTGTTGATGCCGCCGCCAGGCGAAGTACTGGAACCTCCGAGCGACCTCGGTGCCGAGAAACTCTCCGGGTTTCGTTTCCTGGTTCCTACCTAGTCCTCGAGCGCCCGCGTGCCTGCGGGAGGGCGTGATTGCTGCGGGCGCCGGCTGCGCGGGCGATGTTGCCCCGCCTCCTCTCTTGTTCCCTACCGAGACTTCAAGGTTAGCTCTCTGGCGAAAGACGCTCAACAAAGAACTGGAGGTGGAGGCCAGCTAGGACTTAAAAGTCATTATCAGGGATGTGGCCGCCCTCAGGGTGGGGTCGTGGGCACTAAATTCTCGGAAACTTCCGTTTTTCTGGCTTTAACCTCCATCCCTTAGATTTCTATTGCTCTCAAAGCTTGAGTGAGAGCAGTGGTGGTTCGGAGTACAAATGAGGCGGGGTCAAGCTTGTTTTTCTTCGCGGTGATTTTTCTCTTTACCTCTCTTAGTCTTTGTCTCCCTGTTTCTCTGTCACTCTTCACTTTCTCATTCTGTCTCTGTCTTTCCCTCGCCTTCTCCCTCATTCTCCACCAAACGCTGTTAACAACTTTTAAAAGTCAAACTGACTAGACGTGCTTAGAATGTTCAATTTTTCTCACTGGACTGGCAAACACGCTCAATAAATATTTGTTAAAACGAACTGAAGGATTTATTGATTTTTTTTTTCCTTTAAAAATGTAACACAGGATCTTCCAACCAATAAAGCTGACTACGGAGAAAGCAAAATGTGCCTTCTGCAACTCCCCTTCCTTTTTCTTACTACGACACTGGCCACAGTGAAGAAACAGGTGAGAGGAAGGAAGAGGGGGGCGGAAGAGAGGAGAATAGAAAATGAAATTGAGAAAAGAAGTAAAAAGGGAGGAGGAGGAAACCAGCCACTTAGGTTTGAATCCCTTCTCATCTCTGTGACTGCAAATTAAATCCCTATGCCTCTTTTTTTAATATGTCAGATGAGGGTATATTAGTAGTAAAAAAAATATAATCATAAAATTAGAGTTAAAATATGTAAAAAGTTTAGAGTGATGCTTGCCATGGAGTAAGCACTCAATAAATATCATTATATATGCAAATGTTTATGTACCCTGTACAGTGTTTCTTTCCATAAAGAGGATTGTTTCACAAACAGTGTTCTCTGTTGCATTTTTTTTCTCCTTTAGGATGCATCTTAGAAATCTTACCTCTAATACAGAACGGTCTCATTGATCTAATCATCTGGATGTAGTTTGCTTCCTTTTTCATAATTAAAAATATTGCTGTAGTCATCATCTTTGCACATACCCTTGTGGTTACACTATAGAAAACCCATCATTCTATTCTGCCAATAAAGTATGAAAATGCTTGTGGTCATGGATACTCCAGGGATATTTATTTTTGTTTTCTATCCAGTTTCATACTCAAAATAAGCAAGCTTCTTTCTTGCTGTCCTCTTCATGGTAGTGTGTAGGATTTTAAAGTTTTGCATCTTGATTGTAGCTCTTTGTGATTCAGCGTTCTTATTTAAGCTATTTAAGGTTATTTTTAGCCAAAAGCATTGTACCGCTGAAGATCTTAAATGTATTCTTTCTAAAATTCTCCTCATTGCTCTAAGCTCTGTTTTCTTTTCTAGACTAAGTGCTATAGACATTATCTCCATGAGACTCACAGCCCCAAGGACAACTGACACAGCGGAAGCATCAGGAGAAGTTCCTGACATCTGAGTGTTTCAAGTTTTTTTGTATTAGGACAAAACTTTCTGTGTTGAAATATCAACCTTAGCAAAGATTTTTAGTTTTCCAATTATATTACCAAACACAAATTCTTTAGTTGTCAACATTGGGCCATACTATTTGGGAGAATGCTGGTGGCATTATCAACCTTTACCTCCAAAGTTCAATGACACAACAGAAAGCTTTTTTTTTTTTTTTTTTTCCTTTAAATGATGGACCAACCAAATGGAAGTGTTCCCCTTTGGTGTGGTGGGGGCTCTGCTTTATAGCATGACTGAAGGACCCAGGCTAATGGCAGCACTGGCATCTTTAGTATATGGCTTCTGAGATTTTTTTTCTGGGCTTTGACATTGAGTCTGCAGAGAGAAGAAAGGAGAAGTTGCTTATACCTGCGAGATCTTTATGGGCCAGGCCTGGAATTGACACATATAATTTCTGGTAACATTTCCTTGTTTAGAACTTAGTTGAACCGCCACACTGAAAGGAAAAACAAGCTGGGAAATGCTATCCGGTGTCTTCCCAGAAAGATAAGGAAATGAATCTGTTACTAAGCAAAAGGCTTTTGTATCATCTTCTACAGATTCTTACTAAAGATAAAAACAACCCAAAAGTTCCTCCTTAACAAACCACATTGCCAGATGTATGGTCACAGCTGTTTATAAAATCTTAAGTTCTGTTACCTTACTAACAATATTTTCTGAAATTTGTATTGAGACTCACTCCAAATGAGTTGGGTTTGATCATCAATACTCATATTTTTCCAGTCCCACTGAAAAGAGAAATGGGAATTTTAAAGGTAAAAATGTTTATGACCGAGTCTAACAAGATTTTCCAAGCAGCTCTTATAACAGGAAAATATAGAACATATAGAAAGGATATTTACCCAGAAATAAGAGTTCTGTAATGGTTTTTCTATACAAAAAGATGTTGCAGCTAGATTTTTAAAAGAGCAGTAGAAGATAGCCATGAGCATAAGGCTGGGACATATGCAAAGTGAGGTCATGGTGTCTTTCAGGAGTACAAGTTGTTAAGTATGCTACATTGCAAGAGGAGACAGGTTAGGGAGTTGAGCTCTTGATGCTGATGCAGAGACAATGACCCGTTCATCAAAATTTGTGTTTTCTTTTTCTTGGGATGGAATTGTTGCTGATAAGTGCTCAGCTAACATGTGGCCATGTGGCCATATGGCAGAATTGCAGCCAATAGCTGTGAGAAGAAACAGGTTTATTACTTCTAAGCCAAGGTTCTTAGGAAGTAGGTGAGCCTTCATCATGCTCTTTCCCTTCCATTGGCTTGATGCTAAAGACGATGAGACCCTGTGAAATGGTGGAGCCACAAAGCAGAAGGATCTCGTGACCCTGAAACACCACATGAATAAAAGCTTCCCACAGACTAGAAACTCCCACCTTGATAAGTATGGAAGAAAGAGCCTTGTATTGAGAGAGGTATTGAAATTGGTTAGAGCAGTTATGGTTATCTAAACTAATCAATCCTGGGGAAGGTAGGCAGGGACCACAGGTAAAAGCTCATACACTATGCTAAAGAGATTGGGTTTGATGTTGGAGAGTGGGTTGATAACATAATTTTAAGCATGAAAAGGACACTGTTAGGTTCTTGCTTTAGAAAAACTAGTGTGGATTTGTAGGATGGGAGGAACAAGGGTAGCATTTTAGTGACAATTCCAGACAAAATAATACAATACTGAAAAATATAGTGAGGTAGTGTTTAGTGAAATTAGAAAGGAGGGAATATATTCCAGGGATAGAAAGAAGGAAAAAAAAAAAAAAAGGAAGAATAGTTTGTGCTTGGTGAGATATTGGGTAGGGAAAGGGAAGAGAATTATTTTAAGAATGTTTTTGTGGTGCCTGGGTGGCACAGTTGGTTAAGTGTCTGACTCTTGGCTTCAGCTCACGTTGTGATCTCAGGGTTGTGAGATCGAGCCTCATGTCCACTTCTGTGCTTAGCATGGAGTCTGCTTAAGGCTCTCTCACCCTCTCTTGATGCCCTTCTCCTCAGCACTCCCTCTTTCTCAGATAAATAAATCTTTTTTTTAAGCAATAATATTTTAATCTTGAACAATTGAATGGACAGTAGTACACACATATAGATAGGTATCACAGAATGAGATTAGGATAGAGACCAGTTAAATTAGCTTAGTTTGAGATGCCTATGGGACAAAATGGAGACATCTGATACATGATTAAGATATCCCTACTTACCTGTGAAAGAAACAGAAATATGCACAGTAATCAAATTATTGAAACCGATAGACCCACACCATTGAAACTGCAGCGTGAGGAATGAATCAGGCATGGAGAATAAGTGACACCAATATTTAAAGAGCATGGACTTTTGATCCTTTTACTGACAAAAGAAAAAAAAAATGAAAGGGAAGACAAAGAGGGAAAACAGAAGGGTGGTATTCCAAAACTGAAGTGGAAGAGACTTTTAATGAGGAAATAGTCAAAGGCGTCACTAGCTGCAGGAAGGAAAAGAAGTTTCAGTTATGGTGGCCAAGTGCTATGTGTCAGTCACAAGATCATGCTTTTTGGTTTATACCCAATGACGAGAAAGAGTGCTTACACATATATTGTGGTTAAACACAATGTCTAATCTATTGTGCCTTCCACCTCCCCAGTTCTAGATGGAAAGGGAGGTCATTAAACCGAAAACATATCCCATCATTTTATGCCACCATCTGAAGCCTAGTTGGTGGATATAACCACAGTGGAAAGAAAATAGGATCTCACACCATAGTTCCAGGTCCCTCAAATGTAGTAGTTCTCATTCTTTTTCAGGCAGAAAACAGAGAGAGACAGAGACTGGTGTGGGTGGGGATCCCGTGTTTTCAGTGGGCAGAGTGAGCGTGCCCATGCGGCAGTATTCAGGTTGTCCTGGAAGGGTCACAGAGCTGAATCTTTTCACAAGTTTTACCACTTGTAGCTATGTTTTATCAGTTACCATCTGATAAGCTTACCTCTCTTAGTATTTCACTTTGCACACATCAGACAATTTTCACTTACTCAAAATCCAAACCAACAAAACAAAACAAAACAAAATGATTGAATTGAAGGCCCAAAGTTTCTACTTGTTTAGCCAATATCAAATGACTGTCTAAAAAGAGGACTTATTATCAGGTTTAAAAGGGAAAGCCAGAAAATCTAACCACAAAATAGGTTTTTTTGTTTTGTTTTGGCTTTCAGTTAAAGATTTAATAGTCTTCATAGAGTCTAACATTTAAAAGGCCATTACCATTCTTAGCAAGGGCAACTTCATTGGAATGGTAGAAGTGGAAACCATATCTCAGTGATTTGCAGAGTAAAATAGAACACAATAAAATATAAACAAGTTTAGGATTTAAAAAACAAAAATTACAATGACTGCTAACCATGCTTAAAAGTAATTGTGAGCAAATATCAAGATTATTAACTATGAGGATGTAATAAGAGACCTAAAGGAGAGTCAGGTTCATTGAACTAAACCTTTGTTAGTTGAAAGCATAAACTTTTTTGGAGGTATCAGGAGCAAAAACAAGAGAAGAGACATTTTTACGAAACTCTAGGAACAATTTGAAACCCTGTTAACTGAAGAACTTAATATTCAGATTATAAGCATTCATGCTTATGAAGTACAAATATTTGGTTATTGAGTCAGAGGCTGAACTTGCATGTCATACTTTTTTATGAGTGTCAAATGTAAACAAAACAAAGGAAGACATTACAAATAGAGACCCGCAGAAGGTCAACAATGCGTTCAACTCCTCAGTAAGTCATTATAGTAAGTCTATCCTATGTCAACCTGAGTTCGGCATATAGATTATATATTAAAAAGGTCAATGGGTAAAACCTCAATTACTTAATTACACTGCATCATGTTTGCCTTCTGCTTGGTATCTCATGTCACTTTACTGCTTATTTGTACCACCTACAATCAAGTTGCCAGTGGAATCAACATTGACAACAAGTAGTAACAAGGCAACCATGTATCATGGTTTTTGTTGGAGATTAGTTCTGCTTTCCCCACCTCAGTATTGGCGATGATTCAACATTTTAACTATATTTTAAAAAGAAGAACACTTTAAACTTGATCTTTCCAGCAATAATATGATGTTATGTCTTTTGTGGAAAAAAGAAGAAATTGTTTGTTATTTGATGTTCAGTGTAGGTTTGTAAATTCAGATGGTGAACTAAATTCAATTGCAAGGTAATGTTTTAAATTCATACCAGAGAAGGAATTACATTTATTTCTTTGGTCATATATTCATCTGTAAAGAGATAATAGTGAAGAAAATTTTTCGTAGACATGTGTGATAACTTAAATATAGTGATATTTTAAGGAATGCAATTGCACTTATTAGCCTGGTAAAGAGATTCCAAACCATTCCTTCATTGAGTATTAAATTTCTAATTCATTCTTTAGACTTACAGGGATAATGCACATTGGAGCATTAAGCAGTTGGGTTTAATCTGGGTTGTATAGGTGAGGAATTCAAACAAACGAGGATAGATGTTAGATTTTTAAAAGCTAATATTTGAAGGAAATCTTTTAAATGGAGTTAAGTATGCACTTATCCCCCTTTTCTTTCAAATAATTTTATGAAGCTAAATTATCAGGTAAATTTCAGGGTCAATGAGCTTGATAATTTTAATTCATCAATTAATACATCTTGCTGGAAAAGGATTGTATCAAATTTGCTTCCACCTAAACATTTGTTTGTATTTCTACTTACAGAATGAAATATTTTTTTAAAGAATAGATTTTCTAAGTTAAAACTGATATGCATAGAGTTATTAAGCTTTAAGTTAGATGCTAAAATATAATTTTAATGACATAAGATAGTTTCGATAGGGACACCTTGGTGGCTCACTTGGTTAAGCATCTGACCCTTGATTTTAGTTCAGGGTCCTAGGATGCAGCTCCATGTTGGGCTCTGTGTTCAGCAGGGAGTCTGCTTATACCTTTGCCCCCTCATGCTCTCTCTCCCTCAAATAAATAAATAAATAAAATCTTTAAAAAAATAAAGAAAAAAAAGTTTTGATAAATGTAGCATCCCTATATAATCATTTAAATAATTAATATAATCAGAAATTATTTCTTATAAACATATATACAAGACTTATTTTGTTATGCCAAATGTTGTTATAAGGCAGTGATAAAAGCACAAATGTTTTGAAAAGGAAAGTCGCAAACCATTTTATATGGTTGTCATATACATAAGAATATTACTTAACATAATATAAGGAAAAATTAAGATAACAACTTCCCAATGCTTTATGATCTTGTATTTACTTTTTTTAAAAAAAGATTTAATTTATTTATTTGAGACAGAGAGTGGGACAGAGTGAGCACAACCCCGGGGGAGGGGCAGAGGGAGAGGGAGAAGCAGACTCCCCACTGAGCTGGAAACCCCAGGTGGAGCTCCATCCCAGAGATCATGACCTGAGCTTAAGGCAGATGCTTAACCAACTGAACTATCCAGGTACCCTTTGTTTTTACTGTATTAACTGTCTTCAAACCTCGTGTAGGGGTAGGATGGAAAACCAGAAACATCATCTGTTGTGATTTAAGAGATGACATGCTTGGTGTTCAGAAAATGCTCATGAGGGATGTATGCAACAGTGACATGAAGAGAAAAATAGCAAGTGCCAAATCCAAGTGATGACTCTAGGGAGATTTATTATAAACCTAGGGTTTTTTTGACACGTCTTATTTATATGTTCTTAGAATTTTTGTATTCGAAGAGATGTTAGGCCCTTTGGGTCAGTCCATTTATTTGGAAAATGAAGAAACCAAAGTGCTAAAAGTTTAATTTGGCGAAGTAATATATAGAATTAATGGCATATGTATACGTAGCAAACCAATTCTACAGATTAATGTTTGCTTTAAAAAAATCTAGTTGTAAATAATATGA
Source organism: Meles meles (assembly GCF_922984935.1). Classification (NCBI taxonomy): domain Eukaryota; kingdom Metazoa; phylum Chordata; class Mammalia; order Carnivora; family Mustelidae; genus Meles; species Meles meles. Next base: position 90,077,977 of record NC_060069.1, on the reverse strand, counting down.
GTATTTTATAAAATATATAAAAACGTAAAAATTACTAATAAAAATCAAAGTATAAATAATATAGACATTTTATAAAATATATAAAAATATATAAATTACTAATAACCATCACATATTTAATGACCGCTATAACACAATGTATTTGTCTTCAGTCTTCTCTGCATGTGCAAGTAGTTTGTATTTATAATAAAATTAGACTCAGTTGATACAATTTAGTATGTCCCTTTCATTTAATATATAGTGATCCTTCAAAAATTTATGGAAGGGTTGCATAATATTTCATGTAATAATTGTACCATGATTTCTTTACTATTAATATATATAATGTTGTGAACAACCTCCTACATCAAACATGTGAGCTTCTAGAATGCTTTGAGTGTTATACTCCTAAATATGAAATTATTAGGTATCAGTGCTATTTGTCCTTGGTAATAAATATGTATACAAAATGGGTCTAGTCTGCATAGAGAAAAAATATTTGGGCATTTATTTTTGCATTATTTAGTTGTAGATACAGTGTAGGAGGAAATATGCACCACACAACTTTCTGTATTACAGCAGTTAATTGGGCAGTAACACTGGTTTCAGATAAAACATTACATGGCATAACCAGGGCCCATAATCAGTGGTTGTGTGATTGCAGGTTGCTGCTGTAACAAATTGCCACACATTTATCAGCTTAAAATAACATAACTTTGTCATCTCACAGTTCTGCAAGTTAGTAGTCTGGGTTGGCTTGTCTTAGTTCTCTGATTCGGGTCTCACAAAGTTCAATCAAATCTTTGTCAACTGGGTTCCTAATTGGAAATAATCCACTTTCAAGAAATCCATTCAAGTTGTTGGCAGAATCCACTGTGGTTGTAAGCAGATTTCAGTTTTCTTGTTGGCTGTCAGCTGGGGGCCTGCCCATGGGGGTCCCTAAACCTCAGAGCTAGCGACTGCCCATTGAATTCTTCTTTTGCTTGGAAACTTTCGGCCCTCCATCTCTTCTGTGCCTTTCTAACTGCCTCTTCTGTTTTCTTCCTGTGTTTTTTAGGCCTCATGTGATTACCTTGGACCCACTCAGATAATTCAGGAGACTATCCCTATCTTAAGGTTGGCTGATCAGTAACTTTAATAACTTTCACAGTAGTACCTAGACTCCTGTTTGATCGAGTAAGCGGAAGATGGAAAATTGGGGGGAAAATCTTTATAATTCTTTTTTTTTTAAGGTTTTATTTATTCATGTGAGAGAGAGAGAGAGAGAGAGAGGCAGAGGGAGTAGTAGTCTCCCCGTGGAGCAGGGAACCCCAGGTGGGGCTTGATCCCAGGACCCCAGGATCATGACTGGAGCAAAGGCAGACGCTTAACCAACTAATCCACCCAGTCATCCAAACTTTAGAATTCTATCCACTGCAGGACCTATTCTGATAGCTTGAGTCCCATGCAATGCCAGTTATACTTTTGATTTTAATTCCTGAATATAATCTAATGCTGATAGCAAGGAGTTATGTCAGAACCTTGGCTGTTAGACCTATTCCTCTACTCACTATTACTGGTTGAGGGAGCACCAGTTATTCCCTTGCATGACTGGGTATTGGTGTCCAAACCCTGCAGTTACAGCTATTTCATCCTGTGGACCAGTCCTGACTTCCCCTTGGCACTCTACCAGGGGTTCCCCGAGGCTGACTCCCTCTCTGAGGACAGCCTCTCAGGGATAAATCAAGTTAAACTTTACCATCTGTTGCGCCTATAAAAATAGTTTAAGCTTTGGGGTTTGGGAAAACGCTGCTTGTTTATTTGATACTTATCCTTGGGCTCATAGATAATAAAAAATATAGGTCTCTTTAGCTTCAAACAAGATAGCAATAGGTCTCAGTACGGTGTGCTATGGAAAGACCTATTTTTGATTAAAGTGAAAATTCAGAATCCATTCTTCAGAAAAGTTTGAGGCTTTAATAACCATAGAATTGGCTCTGGATGTGGGATACAGAGAGATTTCTGAAAAGTAAGAGTATTATCTCTTCCTCCTCCTCTCCCCTTCCTCCACTTCCTCCCCCCCCCTCCTCCTTCTTCTTTTTAACAGAGAGAGAAGTGCAGGAATGAGGGCAAGGGGCAGAGAGAGAATCTCAAGCAGACTCCCTGATGAGCACAGAGCCCAACTCAGGCTCCATCTCACAACCCTGCAATCATGACCTGAGCTGAAATCAAGAGTTGGACACTTAACTGACTTAGACCCCTAGGCACTCCTCTCCATTTATAAGTAGAGCTGAGCCATTCTTTGCAAATAATACTTCAAGGACTCTCTCACAAATTGTCTGGAATTATCCTTTGCAGAAGAGATGGATCATTTTATTCAAAAAAGAGTACTCATGACATGTGAAACGGAACACATAGATTCAGGAAACAGGTTCAGTTATCTTTGTCCTCTTCCCTTCCTCCATTCTTGGAAAATGCAAAAAACAACCATCCAGATTAGTTTCCTTTGGACAAGAGTAGCCTGTTTTTGTTTTTTTTTTTTTCCATGCATCCAAAACCAGTCACAAATATTACTTCTCATTTTAATGGCTATTTCCTAATAGGATATTTCTATTAGGAACAGGATATTCCATATTCTTTTCCTAATAGGATATTCAATTTCAACTTTTCCTCACTTGCATTCTCCATTTCTTTCTCTCCATCCTCTCTGCCTCTTCTTCTCTATTTTCCTTCTCCTTATTTTTTGTTTAAAATTCTTGAGATTTTTCTCCATTGATCTTTTATAGCCTAACCTAAGTTAAAACTTCTGCTACTGTCTTTTCAACTGCTGACATTTGCCTCACCATGTTCTTCCTTACAGTTTTCTATTCTTATTTTCTAGATTGTTTTTTATGTCTGAGAGGATATTAAATATGGGGTTTGGAGTCTACTTTTTTTCAGCGATGTATCTGTTTTTCCCACGTTTTGCTTTTCTTTTTGTTTGTTTTTCTCTCTCTTATCTGGGGCCTTCCTCAAGTATCTGGTGATATTTAGATAGCTCACTATCTGATGAGATAATTTAGATATCTCACTACACTGATGCTGGGGGAGGAAAAGAACAGATTTCAGCAGCAGGCCTTGTTGATCACTTTGCCTCACTGTATGATAAAGGAGTAGAAAGCTGCGTGTTTTTTTTTCTTTCAGGTGCCCCTCAAATCTAGTTTCTTTGGCCCTTCTGTTACTTTGACCCTTTGACAATTTTGTGACCGTCTGAATCTATTACAGTTTTCTTGCATCTGGATGAGAAAGAGTAATTAGAAACCTGAATTTATGTTCCATACAAGGGAGAGAGAGTCTGAGAGAGGAAGAAAGAAGGAAATGAAAGAGAAAAGTGCATTTGGATATCCTGTTAGGAGAGGACCACAAGTTGACCTTGTTCATTAGAAGAAGAAATAACCATCGCAACCAGGTTTGGATTCACTGACAGACTAGGATGCCTAATTCAGAGGGTAGTATCCTCTTCCACAGACAACAGTTCAAAGTTGCTAAGAACTAACTTCTATGTAGGTTCTGATCGTTGAAATCATAGCCAAACAAAGCCACCAAGAAAGACACCCTCAGTTACACAGCACTTCACCCTGAGCAGCTAACCACCACTGAATGAAATTCTTCCATTTTCTAGGATAGGTAAATATCTCTAGTATGAGCCTTTATCAGACATTTACCAGGTCCAAGGTTACTGAAACGTGGAAACAACCATAAATCCTCTCTCCAACATCTGGGTGGCACAGTTGGATTTTCAGAGAGCTGTCCACAAATGCCTTCGCACTGTCCTCATATTCCCAACAAACTTTGCTCTGAGTATAAGCAAAACACACGCTTCTCTTCTCCATTTGAAAGAACTATATCAGACTCCACTGCTTAACACAGATAACTGGAGAGTGAAAGAGATAATGATCTACATCTATAGATTTGTGGAAGGGCAACAAGTGAACTACTACTTCTATTAAGACTCCTGTTTCTGCTGCTACTATTTTTATAATGACTATTTCCACTACTTCTAACTGGTTTTAATAGGAGTCTAGAGGTTCATTTTTTTTGAAATTTTATTTTGAAAATTTATTTTGAAATTTTATTCATTTATTTTTGAGATTTTATTTATTTATTTATTTATTTATTTATTTATTTGACAAAGAGTGAGTGAGAGAGAGAGTATAACCAGGGGGAGCAGAGGGAGAGAGAGAATCAGGCTCCCCCCTGAGGAGAGAGCCTGATGTCGGGTTCAAGCATAGTTTCCTGGGATCATGATCTGAGCTGAAAGCAGAGCTAACCTATTGAGCCACCCAGGCGCCCAGGAATCCAGAGGTTCTATCTTAATTACATATAATAAAATTAGAAATGTCATCATTTTATCATATTACTGAGAGTAAAAAAATTATGGACCAAAGAGCTTTTCATGACAGTCTTGGTCCCTATTCAAATTCAAATTGTTTATTGCAAAATAGATTATGTTGGAGGCTATCTACATTTGGCTTTATGGCAGTTGTTAATAACGAACTGGAGAAGAGTTACCAAAAGTGGTATGACTCACTTTATTGAGGTCAGTGAAGATAACAAAGATAAGAAATGGAGGTGAGCGTTTGTACTTTTCTTTCCTTCTATTATTTACTTGTCAGAATAGGACTCTAGTCACATTACAGATTTTTTGTTGTCATTTAGAAATATCATCAAATTAGTGAGCGTATATTGATATAGGAAAGACTTTAGGGTTCAAAGCCTGTGGCTGAGAAAGAATTTCTTGAGAAGGTCTTTGGTGCAAGAAGGTGGTTTACTAAAGCACAGTGACAGGACGTATGGGCAGAAAGAGCTGCACTGGGATCGTGAAGAATGTGGCCCATTACACACTTTCAAGTTGGGAGGGAGCTAGGGATAGTGTAAGCCTCCCATGTATTTTGGAAATAAGGTTTCCAGGATCCTGAGGGGGCTAGCTACTGTTAGGAAAAGGCCATTTATTACTGTTTAGTAAAAACTCAGTCATGAGGTTCTTCAGATGTTATTGGCGGGTCATATGCTTGGAGGATGATTGCCAATATATATCTTAGGGGTAGAGGTAAAGGAAGTTCCCAAAGGAAGTTTTCTATGTTAAAGTAGACTTACAGGATCCTGGGGGTTGGGCTAAGATTGCCTTTTACCCTCAGTGAAGTTTTAATATTGAGGTAGCTGAGTTCCTAGAGGAATGTCACTCTGCCTGCTACAAGGACTTGTCAATGGGCTTTATGTAGTAAGGAAATTTAATCATTTTTCTTCTACCTTTGTTTCTTACATCACATATCATTTAGTCTTCTCCTATGACAGTGTACAATAACTGAATAGAAACAATATTCACTAGTTAAAATAGATTTTTTAAAAAAAGTGATATATTGAGGTGTGACTGAAATACAAAAAACTGTATATATTTGATGCATTTAGCTGGATGAGTTTGGGCGTAAGTGTACACCCATGAAGCTGTCACCACAATCAATGCCATAAACAAGTCCATCACTTCCAAAAGGTTCCTTCTGCCTTCTTTATCACTATTCTTTATAAGAACACATAATATAAGATCTACTGTCTTAGCAATTATTTAGTATACAATATAGTATTATTAACTATAGGCACTATAGTGCACAGTAGATCTTTATTCATCTTGCATAACTGAAACTTGTACCCTTTGCCTAATAACTTCCCATTTTCCCCTTTTCTGCCTCTGGCAACCATGATTCTATTCTCTGTTTCTGTGAGTTATATTTCTTTTTTTTTTAATTTTATTTATTTATTTGACAGACAGAGAGAGATCACATGTAGGCAGAGAGGGAGGCAGAGAGAGAGAGGAGGAAGCAGGCTCCCCACTGAGGAGAGAGCCCGATGCAGGGCTTGATCCCAGGACCCTGAAATCATGACCTGAGCTGAAGGCAGAGGCTTTAACCCACTGAGCCACCTAGGCACCCATGAGTTATACTTCTTTAGATTTCTCATAGAAATGGTATCACATAGTATTTATCCATCTGTGTCTGGTTTATTTCACTCACCATAATGCCCTGTAGGTTCATCCACACTGTCACTAGTAACAGGAACTCCTCTTTATGGCTGAATAATTTTCCATTGCATGCATAAACCACATTTTCTCTATCAATTTCATCCATCAGTGGACATCTAGGTTTCTTCCATGTCTTATCTATTGTGGTAAATACTGCATTGAACATGGGAGTACAGATATATCTTTGAGATCCTGATTTCAACTCCTTTGAGTATATTTCAGATATGGGCTTGCTGGGTCACATTTTATATATATATATGTGTACGTTTTTTTTTTTTTTTTCCTGAGGATATGACATACTGTTTTCCATTGTGGCTGCACCAATTTACATTTCCACCAACAGTGTACAAGGGTTCTATTCTCTCCACATCCTGCCTAACATTTCCTTTTTTTTTCTTCCCCTTTTTGATAGTAGCCATCTTGTTTGGTGTGAGGTGAAATCTCATTGTGCTTTTGATTTACATCTCCCTTATGGTTAGTGATGTTGAACATCTTTTCATGTATGTGTTGACCATTTGTATGTCCTCTGTGGAGAAATGTCTAATTAGTTTCTCTACTCATTTTTAAGTTGGATTTTTCCCTAGTGATTTGTATGTGTCCTTTATATATTTTGGATACATCTTATCAGATATATGTTTTGCAAATATTTTGTTCTATAGGCTGTCTTTTCATTTGTTGATAATTTCCTTTGCTGTACGGCAGCATTGTAGTTTGATGTAGTCCCACTTAAATAATTTGCTTTTGTTCTGTATGATTTCATATCTAAGAAATCACTCCTAAGACTAACCTCAAGAAGATTTTTCCCTAGGAGGGGAAAATCCCCTAGGAGGGTTTTTCTCTAGGAAGTTTGTGGTTTCAGCCTAATGTTTAACAATTTAACCAATTTTGACTTGATTTTTGTGGATGGTATAGGATAAAGGTCCAACTTCATTCTTTGACATATGGCTCTTCAGTTTTCCCAACATCATTTATTAAAGAGTCTGTCCTATCCCTTGATACCAGTGTCCATGGCTAGGTCTAAACTATCTTAGGATATTTTTAAGTCACCCTTAAAATTCACATTTTAATATTGTAAAAAGTAATCTATGTAATATTTTCCCTATAGATTTCAAAAATATTTAGATAGATCATCATAATTCTAACATTTCTAATAGGCATAATATCTGATAACTTCTTGTAAATGTTCTTTGGAGAATCCTGAGCCATTTACTCATTCATAGTATTTCTTAGATAATAAGAGATTTAATGGAGAGAATTTCTCTCTGGAATACTGGAAGAGTTGAGACTGTTCAAGGATATTCGAGTACTGATACTGGTCGACTCTACTACCCCAGATATGGCCTTGCTGGTATTGAATTTGGTCCAAAAATTGGGAGAGCTTGATATAGAGAGTCTCTTAAACATGAAAACCTAACGTATTTAAAATGAATTTGTTCTAAATGGCAATGTAAGCCCAAGTGTAAAAAAGTAGGATATCCTTATTAACCCTGCCATGATTCTATGTGAATGAAGAGCCTTAAGCAAGTAAATGCTGGGTACCAGAACGGGGGAAGAGACATTAAAAAATATGTGTCTCTATCATCTAGAAATGTCTTTTTCAATTCTGAACTTTTTTCCAACTTTTTGTTAGAGTATTCCAGTCTCCCACCCTGCTTTTGCTTTTTGTTCAGTATGAAATTAGTTTTTAAAGTTTTGTCCAAAGTTTCCTTCTCTTTGTTATAATTTGATGAATGTTTCATGTGTGCTTCAAAACAGTATTTATTCTTTATTTGTTGCACGTAGGCAACAGTTCTCAAAATATGGTCAAACTATTTATCACAAAGACGTTATTTGCCTTTTCCACTCTCTCTCATATGATTATACAGTGGAAATTTCCAGAGGTTTGTGATATGTGATGATAACATCACCACTCTGACAACTAATGGAATGTGAACTTGTACTTCTTTTTTTTTTTTTAACAGTTTCTGTTTTAATTTCTAATTCTGATAAATGTCAGTAAGTAAAACCCATGTAATCAAAAGCTCTTTGGAATCTTCATTGAATCTGGCTTCTATTGTTACATTTTCAGAGGCCTTAAATAGCTGCTCTATGTGCAATTCAGTTTTTTTTTTTTTTTTTTTTAAAGATTGTGTTTATTTACTTGACAGAGAGAGAGATCACAAGCAGGCAGAGAGGCAGGCAGAGAGAGAGGGGGAAGCAGGCTCCCTGCCGAGGCAGAGTCCCGATCCCAGAACTCTGGGATCATGACCTGAGCCGAAGGCGGAGGCTTTAACCCACTGAGCCACCTAGGTACCCCCTGTCCAATCCAGGTTTTATGGTGCTATTAAGCGGGAAAGACAGGATACATTGTAGTTAATCAATATTACCTGGACCTGGAACCCTTGTAGTTTTTTTATTCTATTCTTTTTTATGATATACTGAATATTGTATGTGTTCATATATATGAACATTATGAATCATGCATCATGTAATGTATTTAATCAGGATAAATTATAGGTATAGATAGGTTAAATATTTCACATTCGTGAGCAATTATACTTTGATAATTTTTTTAAACACTTGCCATATTTACTTCCAATCCTTTAAAAAATTATAAACTATTTCAAACATGGGAAAAATACAGAGAATAATATAATATGTATAATATGTAAAATATAATAATATGTAGATACATACATATTGAGGTGCCTATCAGCCTTCATTCTAGATCAGTGTGGAAATAAATGAAAAAGAAACTATAAAAAATAAGAGAAAAGATCAATGAAACTAAGACTTTGTTCTTTGAAAAGGTAAATAAAATTGACAAGCCTTTAGCTAGACTCAGCAAGAAAAAAAGAGAGAGGCTACCTGGCTCTGTAGTATGACATCAAGGTGGTTAGTTAACCTCTCTGTTCCTCTGTAATTTTTTCCCCCTTATTTTCTGAGATAAGATTAGATAAGCTTAGGGAAATAGGGAGATATGACCTATCAGTATACTCACATTTGAAGTATGATGAGGACATCACGATGCAGGATAAGCATACTTAGAGAATTTCTATCTTTTCTATATTTGTGTGTGTGTGTGTGTGTGTGTGTGTGTGTGTGTGTTGCATTTTCTTTCTTCATTCATTCTTCAACAGACACTTTGGTAGTTTCCATGTCTTGGCTTTGTGAATAATGCTGCAGTGAATATGAGGATGAAAATAGCTCTTTGAGATGGAGATTTCATTTCTTTTGGCATATACTCAGGAGAGGAATTTCTAGGTCATATGGCAGTTATATTTTTAATATTTTGAGCAATGTTTATAGCATTCGTTAGTGGCTATGCCAACTTAGGGTTCCTTTTCTCTACATCCTCACCAGCACTCCTCTTAATTTGTCTTTTTTATAATAGCCATTCTAACAGGTGTGAAGTAATAATCTCATTGTGGTTTTGATTTTATTTCCCTGATCATTAGTGATATTGAACTTTTTATGTACTAGTTGTCAGGTTGCATATCTTCTTTTGAAAAATGTATATCCAGGTCCTCTGACCATTTAAAATTTAACTACATAAGATACAGGTTAAGTCATTCCATTCACTACAATAACATTCCTGCTAGCTTGTGTAGTTACTAACATTCTTAGAAATATGGTAATTGTCTTTAAACACTCGTCTGTATGCTATACGAAATCATAACATTCATTCACTGAAATATCACTTTTTTAAGTATGTTAAGAAGCACACTTAGAAATATATGCAGTGAGAAGCACATCTGTGAACTGATATAACACTGTTCTCTAGGGCTGAGTATGAACCCTCAGACTCAGAATCATCTCTTCCTTGAGGTTTAACAATCCTCTGTGTGCATTCCAAAACAGTCAACACATCCATTCAATAAAGTTCCATTCCATTCAAGTTACCTTACTTACCAAGCAAGTAGTAGTACCATTATTTTTTCTTTTTAAAAATTTCTTTGTGTTTTCTTCTTAGTCCTTTCACCTATTTATCCCACTTCTATACCACCTGATTCTGGCAACCATCAGTCCATTTTCTGTATCTCTGAACTTGGTTTTCTGTTTGTTTTTGTTTGTTTGCTTGCTTTAGATTCCACAAAAGAGAGATCACACGCTATTTGTCTCTGTATGTCTGACTTACTTCACTTGCCATAATTCCCTTGAGGTCTGTCCTGGTTGCTGTGCATGGCAGGGTTTCATTCTTTTTATGGCTGAATAATATTCTCTGGTACACATATGTACCACAGTTTCTTTATTCATTCCTTCATTCACTGATGTTTGGTAGAATTTACCAGTGAAGCCATCCTGTCCTGGCCCTCTGTGTTTTGGGAGGTTTTGAGTACTGATTCAATCTCCTTTTGAGTAATTGGTCTGTTTAGATTTTCTATTTCATCATGTTTCGATCTTGGTAAGTTGTGTGTTTCTAGGTATTTACCCATTTCTTCTAGGTTGTTTAAGTTGTTGGGATATAATTGTTCACAATAGTCTCTTATGACCCTTTGTATTTCTGTGCTATCAGTTGTAAAGTCTTGTCTTTCATTTCCAGTTTTAAGTCCTCTCTCTTTTTTTCTTGCTGAGTCTAGCTAAAGGCTTGTCAATTTTATTTATCTTTTCAAAGAACCAACTCTTAGTTTCATTGATCTTTTCTCTTATTTTTTATAGTTTCTTTTTCATTTATTTCCACACTGATCTTTGTTATTTCTTTCCTTATACTAACATTGGGATGAATTTGTTCTTCTTTTTCTAGTTCTTGAGGTGTAAACTTACACTGTTTATTTGAGTTCTTTATTATTTCTGAATGTAGACATTTATTGCTATGAAATTCCCTTTTTGAACTGTTCTGCTGCATCCAATAAGTTTTTGGTATGTTTTATATTTTTTTCATCATATATAAGGTATGTTGTATTTCTATTTTCATTTGTTTCAAGGTTTTGTTTTTTTTTTAATTCCTCGTTTGATTTTTCCTTTGATCCATTGGTTGTTTGGTAGCATGTTGTTTAATGTTTACATATTTGTGAATTTTCCAATTTTCTTCTTGTAATTTATTCCTATTTCATACCATTGTGGTCTGAAATAATGCTTGTTTTGATTTCAGCCTTCTTAAATTCATTAATAGTTGTTTTGTGGTCTGACATATGCTCTGTCCTGGAGAATATTCCATTTTCTCTTGAGAAGAATGTTTATTCTGCTGCTTTTGGATGGAATATTCTGTAAAGGACTATTAATCTTTCTTAATGTAAAATTTCAATCCAACAGTTCCTTATTGATTTTCTGTCTTGACAGACTATCCATTGATGAAAGTGGGATATTGAAGTCCCCTACTATTATTATGTTGCTGTTTTTTCTTTTATGTCTTTTGACGTTTGTTTTATATATTTAGTTGCCTCTATGTTGTATGCATAAATATTTATAAGTGTTTTATCTTCTTTTAGGATTGACTCCTTTGTCGTTATATAATGACTTTCTTTGTCTCTTATTACAGTCTGTCTTAAAGTCTATTTTGTCTGATGTGGGCATAGACAAAAACTGGTGCCAGACATGTGTTCAAACTCCTTTCTGGGATGCTGGTGACTTGGAGTGAGGCAGAGGGAGAGAGCCTAAAGATAGTGCCTGCTGCCTCTCTATCAATGGAGACTGTTGCAGTTTGCCTCTTGGTGTGTGTTAAAACAGAAGCCTTGCTCCAAAGGCCCCCATAGCTATTGTGATAAACTAATAATCCTCTTTCATGGAAAGACTGGGCAAGATTCCATTTGTTTTCTCTGCATTGTACCCTGTGGAATTAGCCATGGTGAGTCACATGAACCCTTTAATATCTGTCTCTGAATTCGGTATGGCTTTGTGGGTCTCATGGCTGCAAGCCCTACAGGCTTTTATTTTTATTTTTATTGTTTAAATATTATTTAAGAGAGAGAGAGAAGCAGAGGAGAGGGAGAGAGAGTCTTAAGCAGACTCTGTGCTGGGCACAGAGCCAGACACAGGAATCACGACCTGAGCTAAAACCAAGAATTGAATGCTTAACTCACTATGCTACCTGGCACCCCTCCTACTGGCTTTTAAAGCTAGATGTTTTGGGAGTTCATCTCTCAGGTAGAAATATTAAAAGTTTGGTGCTAGATGTAGGGTTCAAACTCTTCACTCCTCAGGGAGAAGCTGGGAGTTGTGAGTTCTCTCTTGTTTTTTTTGTCCCGGCACTAAGAATGGGGTTTATGGTAGGATTGTGTCACGTCTCAGCCTCTCTTACTTGTTTCAGTGTGCGTGTGCGTGCATGCGTGCGCACGCGCGCGCGCGTGTGTGTGTCTCATTCATCTCAGGTGTAAGAGTTACTCAGTAATCTTCTGGATTTCTTTTAGAGGGAATTGTTCCATATATAGTTGTGGTTTTGTTGTGTTTGTAGGTGAAAGTGAATTTAGGAGGCTCTTATGTGGTCATCTTGAACCATAACCCCTCAGTCTTAACCTTTTCAAGGTATCCTCCAAATTTCCAGTGTTCTTAGAGTCTGGAATCTATTGGTATAGTGTTTATATGACCCAGGATAGAGGATTATGACCCACATAATGCCATAGCTATCACTTCTGTTATGACATTATATTTCTATCAATTCTTCTTCTTCTTTTTTAAAGATTTTACTTATTTGACAGAGAGAGAGATCACAAGTAGGCAGAGAGGCAGGCAGAGAGAGAGAGGGGGAAGCAGGCTCCCCACTGAGCAGAGAGCCTGATGTGGTGCTCGATCCCAGGACCCTGAGACCATGACCTGAGCTGAAGGCAGAGGCTTAACCCACTCAGCCACCCTGGTGCACCTCTATCAATTCTTCTTCTTCTTTTTTTAAAAAAATATTTTATTTATTTATTTGAGAGGTAGAGAGAGACAATGAAAGAGAGAAAGCACGAGAGGAGAGAGGTCAGCGGGAGAAGCAGACTTCCTGCTGAGCAGGGAGCCTGATGTGGGACTCGATCCCGGGACTCCAGGATCATGACCTGAGCTGAAGGCAGTGGCTCAACGAACTGAGGCACCCAGGTGCACCTATATCAGTTCTTCTTAATACAACTTTGGTTTTTTAATAGTTGTTCAAGTTTATATTTAAATAAGACCCTTATTATTCTATTATGTGAAATTACAGTACAATCTCCACTTTGAATTCTCGAAGATAATTTTTACTCAAGTCTGATACATTACATGTATCTGTTCAAAATTTTCATTTATCCCACAGTAAGAAAATATTTTTCAAAATTAATATGTACAAGGCACAGTGTTTTTTGTGTCATTGAGGATAGATACAAAAAAGATTCAAAGGCAGAGCTTCCCATGAAGGAACTTATAGTCTAGTAAATAATATGAATCATAAACAGAAGACAAATACCTAAAATGTACAGTACAATGTGCTAATTTGCATAATATTGTTGACATTATATCTTGACAGGAATAGAATGGAGAAAGCAAATCAGACTGAACAAAAATTAGAGAGCAATTTTGAGTCAGAAATGACTTTGGCATTCAAAAATGAAGAGCAATTGGACAGACAGAAATATGACAATGTGCCATGGTGAGGGAAGAGTATAAATAAATGTAGAGAAATAGAAGTACCCCAAGTATAGCTAAATCTGGATAAAGGACATCAGCCTAAGATTATGAAAAATTTAAATGTTTTCATTCTTTTTGCTTTAAAATTAAATTTGAAACATTTCATAATTGTGTTTTAACTTCTTAACAGTGACATTTCACTGCCTTCTCCCTTGTGAAGCTAATAGATGTGTAGTTTGTTTTGTTTTTGTTTTTATAATTGTCCACAATGATATAAAGTGCAGGAATCAAAGTCTGCCACCAGTGTGATGATTCTTGATGCCTTCCCTGACTTCACTACTGTCTCATTTACTACTGTTTGAGAAATCAAAATGTTCCATTCTGCAAAAAGATTAACATTTTGGCATCCCCTGGAAGCTACAACCAGTCATAAGCCAGTGAGTGATTCATGCATGCAGATGCTTTCTGCATTCATAAATGCACATAGTAAACCTATTCTATTAGAATGAGAAGATAGAACTATAACATATATATCAAAAATAGAAATATGTTTTATTTCCCACAATGGAGTCATAAGACTTTGTAGTATAGAATTTACTTGAGAGCCAATCACTATATCCCTTTGTTTATAATTATTTAATGCACAATTTTTATCCATTAAACCTTTTGCCTGGTATTTATTATTGTAAAAATGTACGTTAATTATAATAGAATACAATATAATAATGTTTTCACACATTTGACTCATGTAATAATTACATAGTTAATTCATTCATAATGATTATTAAAAGTAGGTAAAAAGAGAAATTATTATTTTTCTGTAGGCTACAAAATTTATAATATATTTGTTAGAATTTTTCATTTCTTCAGAAAGAGAAATATTAAAATCTAAGAAAAGAACTAGTGGTTTGTTAATTATTTATATGGATAATTCATATATATTTATAATTTTCTTCTTTTCTAATACTATAATATAATACAGAAAAAGAATTAAGCCTCTTTTTTTCTTTTGCAAAAACACAAATGTGGCTCCTAAGTCTTCTGCCAAATTGCACCCTGAATGGTACATTTATGAAGCATATGGAAACCAAAAATTTAACAAAGTTTCATATAACTTTGCTTACCCTTTCTCCTTGTGGCTAACGATGTATTTATTGCTGTTATTTACCTTCATATGAGAGTTGAAAGAGTTAATATTTAATATTTGCTAATTAAAACTGGCAGTAAATATTTTCTGGAAAAGGAACTACAATTCCTAGTTCAAATAGAAAAATTCAGATTTTCTTTAGATTATAATACAGGGGTCCCAGGAATATTATAATGTTACTTTCCAAGAATTTGAAAATTCATTTGTTTTCACAGCCTGCTATTCTTTAGTGGATATATTAATTTTCCTAATTCCTCAATATACACTGTTGTTTGGTTTTAGAACTCTCTTTTGTGTTCTGGCATGCATTTGTTTCCTCTTTGTTCAGCAATTTTTATATATCTTTGTTTTCCATTTTGTTATGTATCTGGTAGTCTTAAGTTTATTCATATTTAAGAAAGGAAGGTGGCTATCTGTTTTCATTTTTGTCTGCTTTTGTATGCTTGTTTCTCTGTTAGCTCTCTCTCTCACCTATTTAGGACTAGGATCAGAAGCTCAGAACTGAAATAATGCCTGTCACCCTCAGGGTGAGCAGATGGGGAAACTACGCTGAATGTTAAAATGAGGAAAGGTTCACTTTGTGGCACTGGAAGCCATCCAGCAATATTAGAAATCACATGCTTATGCAGTTAATTAAAATTATTCAAGTACTATTTTGGGATATCTGGAAATACAATTCTGGGCTGAAATGCTCAATGTACATTGGGGAAAGGGGTGGGTTAGAAGTGAAGTGCATGTGGGGCACCTGACTAGGATACTACTTCAATAGATAGACTTTCAATTAACTCCGTTTTTAAGGAGCTTCTACTCCTACCTTGCATGACCTTGCTCTTTGAACTAGGTACCTCCATGGGATATGGTCTTTTCTCCATTGTAGACTGTTCATGTGAACACTGCGCTGCCTTTTGCTTATTTTGTTTTCCCACCACTATCTTTATTTGTTGTAATTTTCTTAGACTCTTAGGAGAAAGAGGAGATAAGTTCTTATTTTTATTTGTTTTGAACTGAAAGAGACATTTTGAGACACTTGTTTTTTTAAAAAACAGTGTATTAATTATATGGAGAATGGATTGAAGGAAGGAAAGGCTGATGCTCCAAGGACATAAGTAAGTGGGTTTAGAAAAAAAATTAGTGATGGTAGAAATGGAGATGAAGAGAAGAGGTAAAAAGAAGATAGAATTTGTAGCATTGCATTTTAGCTTCTCCCTTTGTAGGACCAATTAGACATAATTTTTATTTAAACATTTATCTGACAGAGAGAGACAGCGAGAGAGGGAACACAAGCAGGGGAAGTGGGAGAGGGAGAAGCAGCCTTCCCGCCAAGTTGGGAGCCTGATGTGGGGCTTGATCCCAGAACCCTGGGATCAGGACCTGAGCTGAAGGCAGCCGCTTAATGACTGAGCCACCCAGGCGCCTATAGACATAATTTTTGTATAAAAACAATATGTAGAACTCCAGGCTACATATCTCTCCAGAATTATTTTCTAACTGTATGCAAAATTAGATTCTAAGTAATTAAAATTTGATCTACTGACTTTAAATAATACATTATATTTTCTGTAACCTAATATGGAGCCAAAATGTTTGGATTTACATGTAAAGGGTATGAAGCAAGTCACTGAAAAACAGGAAGTCATTTTCTAATTTTTCCACTATTTCTCATCTCCTTTCTACAATTTCATAAAATAATATCTGGGGCTCAACATTTTAATTCATATTAATCAAACATTTATGGTTTTGATTCTGGAAGAACTACCTCACTCTTAATAGAATAAGTTTATCACCCTATTTTTGGTGTATTATTTTTGGTGGATGATTCTATGGGCTTTGCTTACATTATTACTTTCCATAATGCTTCTGCAGAATAATAAGTCATACCTAACAGACCTGACATTGTCACCCTCTTCCAACCATCCTCAAGGTTGCTGATATTTGCTATTACTTCCAAGTTACTTCTGTTACATTAAAAAAAAACTCTTCATTCATTTTCTCTGTTTCCTATATTTTCATCATGCCCAAATGCACTAATTTAGGACCCTTAACAAAAATCATTTAATACTACCTTCTTTAAGACCTGATAATATTTGAAGAGGGAGATCCAAAGAAAAGAACTAAACACATCTTTTTTTTTTTTTTTTTTTTGTAACTCTGTAACATTGAGCATGCTCAATTACTGCTCACCTCAGAGAGATATTTTTTTCTCTTAATTTTTATAGACTCGTACTCTTTCTCCTGCTGGTCTCTAGGTAGCTCCACTCTGTCCATTATGGGTTCTTCTTTCCCTTTGTAGTTTTGAAGTGTGGTGTCTCAAGGTTTTCTTCCACTTTTAACACGCTTCTTCTCTTTATGCAATATAGTTTCTGTGGGTTAAAGTCATGCACTTATGGCTAGAGTCCCCAGATTTATTTATTTACTTTTTTAAGAGTTAAACACTTGAAGTTTAATCTTAGATGTGCGTATTATATAATGTTTCTATTTTATTTTATTCTATTTTATTTTTATTTCAGTATAGTTAACATAAAGTGTTATATTAGTATCAGGTGTACAATATAGTGATTTAACACTTCCATAAATCATCCAGTGCTCATCACAAGTGCACTCCTTAATCCCCATCACCTATTTCACCCATCCTCCCTCTCACCTCCGCTCTGATAACCATCAGTTTGTTCTCTGTCATTAAGCTTTGGCTTGTTGGTTTGTCGCTCTCTTTCTTTTTTCCTCTTGTTTGTTTGTTTTTTAAATTCCACATATGAATGAAATCATATGGTATTTGTCTTTCTTGTACTGACTGATTTCACTTAGCATTATACTCTAGCTTCATCTATGTCTTTGCAAATGGCAAGATTTCATTCCTTTTTAGGGCTGAATAATATCCCATTAGAAATACATACCACAACCTTTTTATACATTCATCTATCATTGGACACTTGAATTGCTTCCATAATTTTGCTATTGCATTTTCTCCAAGTTTTTCTTTAAATTCCAGTTAGTTAACATACAGTATAATGTTAGTTTCAGGTGTACAAATGAATGACTCATCACTTACATACAATATCCAGTGCTCATCACAAGTGCTCTTAATACCCATCACCTATTTAACCCATTCCTCCACTCCCCCTCTCCTTCAACAACCATCAGTTTGTTCTCAATAATTATGTTTCTTTGCCTCTCTCCCCATTGATTTGTTTTATTAAATTTCATACATGAGTGAAATTGTATGGTATTTGTCTTTCTCTGACTGACTGATTTTCCTTAGTATAATACTCTTTAGCTCACCCATGTTGTTGCAAATGGCAAGATTTCATTCTCTTTGATGGCTGAGTAATATTCCATTGTATATATGTCTATGCCTCATCTTCTTTATCCAGTCATCAGTCAGTAGACCCTTGGGCTGTTTCCATAATTTGTCTATTGTAGGTAATGCTGCCCTAAACATTGGGGTGCATGTATCCCTTTGAATCAACATTTTTGTATCCTTTGGGTAAATACATAGTTGTACAATTGCTAGATTATGGGGTAGTTCTATTTTTAACTTTTTGAGGAACCTCCATACTATTTTCCAGAGTGGCTGCACCAGTTTGCAATGGGCAGAAGACATGAATAGACATTTTTCTATAGACAACATATAGTTGGCTATTGTAAATAATGCTGCTATAAACATAGGTGTGCATGTATTCCTTTATTTATTTTATTTTATTTTTTAGTGTTCCAAGATTCATTGTTTATGCACCACACCCAGTGCTCCATGCAATACATGCTCTCCTTAATACCCACCACCAGGCTAACCCATTCTCCCACCCCCATCCCTTCCAAAACTCTCCGTTTGTTTCTCAAAGTCCATAGTCTCTCATGCTTTGTCTCCACCTCAGATTTCCCCCAATTCACTTTTCCTTTCCTTCTCCTAATGTCCTCCATGTTATTCCTTATGCTCCACAAGTAAGTGAAACCATATGATAATAGCTTGATTTATTTCACTTAGCATAATCTCTTCCAGTCCTGTCCATGTTGATACAAAAGTTGGGTATTCATCCTTTCTGGTGGAGGCGTAATATTCCATTGTATATATGGGTCATATCGTCTTTATCCATTCATCTGTTGAAGGGCACCTTGTCTCTTTCCACACTTTGGCAATTATGGCCATTGTTGCTATGAACATTGGGATACATATGGCCTTTCTTTTCACTACATCTTTATCTTTGGGGTAAATACCCAATAGCGCAATTGCAGGGTCATAGGGTAGCCTTATTTTTGCATGTATTCCTTTAAATTGATGTTTTTGTATTTTTTGGGTGGATACCCAGTAGTACAATTGCTGGATCATAGGGTAGTTCTATTTTTAAATTTTTGAGAAAAACTTTATACTGCTTTCCAGTTTTTTGAGAAAAACCTTATACTGTTTTCCAGAGTAGTTGCACCAGTTTCTATTCCCACAAACTGCAAGAGAGTTCCTTTTTTCTTCACATCCTCACCAATACTTGTTGTTCTTGTGTTTATGATTTTAGCCATTCTGATGGGTATGAGGTAATATCTTTGTAGTTTTGATTTGCATTTCCCTGATGGTGAGTGATGTTGAGCATCTTCTCATGTGTCTGTTGGTCATCTGGGTGTCTCTTCTTCCTCCTCCTCCTCCTTCTCCTTCTTCTACTCTCCCTCTTCTCTCCTCCCCCTGCCCCTCCTCTCTCCTCCCTCTCCTCCTTCTCTTCCTTCTTCTCTTGTTATATTAGAGCCCAACACTCCACTCTCAGCAATGGACAGATCATTGAAGCAGAAGGTCAACAAAGAAAGAAGATCTTTGAATGACACACTGGACCAGATGGACTTTATAGATATATACAAAACATTCCACCCTAAAACAACAGAATACTCATTGTTCTCAAATGCACTTGGAACTTTCTCCAGAATAGACCACACACTGGATCACAAATCAGGTTTTCACTGATACCAAAAAATTGAGATTATTCCCTGCATATTTTCAGAACACAACGCTTTGAAACTGGAACTCAATCACAAGAAAAAATTTGGAAAGAACCTCTGTGTCTTCTTTGAAGAAATGTCTTTTCATTTCTTCTTTCCATTTTTTAATTGAACCATTTGTTTTTGGGGTGTTGAGTTGCATAACTCCTCTCATTCCTCTCATTCTGCAGGTTCTCTTCTAGTTTTGTTGCTTATTTCCATCACTACACAGAAGCTTTTTATTTTGATGTAATCCCAATGGTTTATTTTTGTTTTTATTTCCCTTGCCACAAGAGACTTATCTAGAATGTTGCTATAACTGATGTCAGAGAGATTACTGCCTGTTCTCTCTTCTAGGAGTTTTATGGTTTCAGGTCTCACATTTAGGTCTTTAATCCATTTTGAGTTTATTTTTTTTGCATGGTGTAAGAAATGGTCCAGTTTCATTCTTTTGCATGTAACTGAACAGTTTTCTCAACACCATTTGTTGAAGAGACTATATTTTCCCATTAAATATTCTCCCCTGTTTTGTCAAAAATTAATCGACCATATACTTGGAATTATTTCTGGGTATTCTATTTTGTTCCATTGATCTGTGTGTCTATTTTTGTGCCAGTATCATACTGACTTCATGACTACAGCTTTGTAATATAAATTGAAGTCTGGAATTGTGATACCTCGGCTTTGCTTTTCTTTTTCAGTATTGCTTCGGCAATACTGTAGTTCCATGTAAATTTTAGGATTTTTTAATTTTAGCTCTGTGAAAAGTGCTTTTGGTATTTTGATAAGGATTTCATTAAACATGTAGATTTTTTTGGGTAGTATAGACATTTTAACAATATTTATTTGTATAATCTGTGAGCATAGAATGTTCTTCTAATACATTTGCAATGTCTTCAGTTTCTTTCATTAGTGTTTTATAGTTTTCAGAGTACAGTTCTTTCATCTCTTTGGTTAAGTTTATTCCTAGGTATCTTATGGCTTTTGGTACAATTGTAAATGGGATTGATTCCTTAATTTCTCTTTCTACTACTTCACTATTTGTATATAGAAATGTAACAGTTTCTGTATGTTGATTTTGTATTCTATGACTTTATTGAAATCGTTTTTATTGAATTTTTTGGTGGAGTCTTTTGCGTTTTCTGTATATAGTATCATGTCATCTGCAAGTAGTGTCAGTATTACTTCTTCCTTACCAATATGGATACCTTTTATTTCTGTGGCTAGGACTTCCAGTATGATGTTACATTAAAGTGATGAGAGTGAATATCTTTTTCTTAGGGGGAAGGCCCTCAGTTTTTTCCCACTGAGAATGATGTTCACTGTGGTTTTTCATATATGGTCTTTATTATGTTGAGGAATGCTCCCTCTAAATCTATTTTGATGAGGGCTTTTATCATGAATGCTGTAATTTGACAAATGCTTTTCTACAAATATTGAAATGATTTTATAGTTTTTATCCTTTCTCCTATTGATGTGATATATCATGTTGATTTTGATTTGCATATAGTAAAACACTCTTGCATCCCAGGAATAAATCCCACCCAATCATGATGAATGATTTCTTAATGTATTGTTGAGTTCTGTTTGCTAATATTTTGTTGAAAATTTTTGCAACTGTGTTCCTCAGAGATATTGGCCTGTAGTTCTCTTTTTTTGTGATGTCTTTATTTGGTTTGGTATCAGGGTGATATTGACCTCGTAGAATTAATTTGGAAGTTTTCCTTCTTTTATTTTTGGAATAGTTTGAGAAGAATAGGTATTAACTCGTCTTTAAATGTTTGTTAGAATTTGCTTCTGAAGCCATCTGGTCCTAGACTTGTGCTTGCTGGGAGTTCTTTGATTACTAATAATTTCCTTGCTGGTCATCAGTCTGTTCAGAGTTTCATTCTTCCTGCTTCAGTTTTAGAAGGTTTCTATGTCATTTATTTCTGCTCTAATCTTGATTATTTCCTTTCTTCTGCTGGTTTGGGTTTTGTTTGTTTTTATTTCTCTAGCTCCTTTAGGTGTATGATTAGGTTGTTTATTTGAGATTTTTCTTGTTCCTTGAGGTAGGCTGGTATTGCTATTATCTTCCCTCTTTGAACAACTTTTCTGCATCCCAAAGGTTTTAAACTGTTGTGTTTTCATTTTTGTTTGTTTCCATGTACTTTTTGATTTTTTTCTTTGACTTCTTGGTTGACCCATTCATTGTTGAGTAATATGTTGTTTAACTTCCATTTTTTGTGGTCTTTTCAGATTTTTTTTCTTGTGGTTTATTTCTAGTTTCATAGTGTTGAGGTCAGAAAAGATACATGACATGACTTTTTTTTTTTTTTTTAAATTTGTTGAGGCATGTTCAATGGCCTAATATGTGATATATTCTGGAAAATATTCCATATGCATTTGAAATTAATGTTCTAAATATATCCATTAAGTACATCTGACCCAGCATGTCATTCAAAGTCACTGTTTCCTTAATGATTTTCTGTTTGGATGATCGGTCTATCAATGTAAAGTCCCCTACTATTATTGTATTATGATCAATTAGTTTCTTTATGTTTGTTATTAAATGTTTTATGTATTTTGTGCTTCCATGTTGAGAGCATATATATTTACATTAGTATATCTTCTCGTTTGATTGTTCCCTTTATTATTATATAGTGTCTTCTTTGTCTCTTTTTACAGACTTTGTTTTAAAGTCTATTTTGTCCAATAAGTATTGCTATTCTGACATTTTTTTGCCATTAATTTGCATGATAAATGTTTCTTCATCCATTTACTTTCATGCTGCATGTATCTTGAGGTCTGAAATGAGTCTCTTATAGGCAGCATATAGATGGGTCTTCTCTTTTTTTAAAGATTTTGTTTATTTATTTGACACACACACAGAGAAAAAGAGATAGCGAGAGAGCATGAACAGGGGAAGGGGCAGAAAGAAGAGGGAGATAAAGATTTCCCACTAAGTTCAGAGTCTGATGTGGGGCTCAATCCCAGGACTCCGAAATCATGTCCTGAGCCAAAATCAGACACTTAAACAACTGAGTTACCTAACTGAGGACACCCAGGTGTCCCAGGTTTATTATTATTTTATTTTAATTCACTCTGTCACCCTAAGACTTTTGATTGGAGCATTTAATTCATTTACTTTCAAAGTAATTATTGATAGATATGTGTTTATTGCCATTTTGTTACTTGTTTTGTGGCTGTTTTTGTAGTTTTTCTCTGATCTTTTCTTTCTCTCTTTCATGGTTTGGTGGTTTTCTTTAGTGATGTGCTTGGATCTTTACTCATTATTTTTCACACATTTATTACTGTTTTTTGATTTGTGGTTACTATTCAGTTTATATATAACATCTTATGCATATACCAATCTATATTAAGCTGATGGTGACTTAATTTTGAACTCATTCTTTACTCCTCTCCCCTCCATGTTTCAGATATTTGGTTATCATATTTTACATCCTTTTATTTTGTGCTTCTTTTGACCAATTTTTATAGATATACTTAATTTTCTTTTGTTTTTGTGCTTCCTATTTTTCTTACTCTTACTTATGGCTTCTGTTTTCTATTCACAGAGTTCCCCTTAACATTTCTTGTAGATCTGGTTTAGTGATCATGAATTTTTTTCACATCTGTTTGCCTGGACTCTTATTCGCCTTCTATTCTGAATAATAGCCTTGCTGGATAGAGTATTCTTGGCTATAGATTTTTCCGTGTTACCACTCTGAATATATTGAGGCACTTCTTTCTGGCCTACAAAGTTTCTGCTGAAAAATTAGCTGATAACATTTTGGGGTTTCCTTTTTATATCTATCTTCTTTTCTCTTGTAACCTTTAACTTTTTAAAATCACAATTTGTTGCCATTTATTTATTTTTTATTTACTTATTTATTTTTGCTATTTTAGTTATGTGTCTTGGTGTGGACTTCCTTGGGTTGAATTTTTTGGGGGAACTCTGTGCCTCCTAAATCTGGATTTCTACTTCCCTCCCCAGATTCAAGAAGTTTTCAGCTATTATTTCCTCAAATATATTTTCTGCCCCTCTTTCTCTCTCTCTCTTTTTTTTTTCCTTCTGGGATCCCTATAATGTGAATGTTATTATGCTTGATGGGAGTCACTGAGTTCTCCATGTCTGTTCTCCTTATGCAGTATTTATTTCTCACCTGTTCATCTTGATTGCTTTCCATTACTCACCCTTCAGGTCTCTGATAGTTTCCTCCCCTTCCTGAAGCCTACTATTTATTCCATCCCTTTTGTTTTTAATTTCATTTATCAAGTTCTTCATCTCTGATATGTTATTTTTTTAATCTCTTTGCCAAGGGTCTCACTGATGCCCTCTAACCTTTTCTGAAGTCCAGTGAGTATCTTTATGATCATTACTTTAAATCTCTATCAAGTATATTACTTATTTCTGTTTCATTTAGATCTCCTGCTGTGAGTTTGTCTTGTTCTTTCATTTGGGACATATTTCTTTGTTTCATCATTTTTGTCTACCTCTCTTTGTCTATTTGTGTGTTAAGGAAGTCAGTTATATCTTCTGCTCTTGAACATAATGGCATTATGAAGAAGAGGTCTTGTAGTGTGCCCTGAAGTGCACTGCCCCCCATCCATCAGAACTTGGTGCTTTAGGGGAGTCTCCTATGTGTATTGTTTTCATTTGCTATTATGTCTGAGTCACTTTTCATTTCAGTCTAGGCACTTACATGGACTCTCTGCCGATTGTGGGCTGTGCTTGCTCTCTGTGATGTTAGTGAGACCCAGGCCAGATGGCTCTGAGGGGACATGGCTGCAGGAGAGCTCACGAGTGGGATGGTGGTATTAGCCAAATTTGCACTGAGTCACTAGTCCTCGGTTGGATCCCCTAAAGAATGGTGGTGCAAGGTGTGTGTGCAGAGTTAACAAAATTTGCACTGAGAATAAACACAGGGCCAGTAGAAGAATTCCTGTGTGGGGTGCATGGGTAGCAGGACAGTTAGCAAGTACCTGTGCCGTGACACCTCTCAGAAGGTGGCCCTGTGTTTATGCTTGGAGTGGAGGGAGAAAAATGGCACTTGCCAGCTCCTTTGTTCCTAGAGAATTCCCCAGTGTGCTCTGAAGTCAGATGTCCCTTCTGTTCCATAAGCTGTTGTTTTTACGTTGTCTCATTTTGGGCAGTTGTCTCTTTAAGGGTGGGGACCCAGCTATCATTTGTCTGGGTTCACCAGGGCTGAGTCAGCTGATTTTAAAACTCCAGGTTCCAAGTCCAACTGGTTATATAAACTCACAGAATTTAGTCCCTGTGGTTGTCAAGGCCAGAAGTTATGAGGATTCATTTTTCCCCTGTGGGCTCCCTGATGCTTTCCTCTCTTTATGACTGCAGTTCTCGCCCTCCTTTAGGCAGCTCCCACCCACCATTTCTGCCCCTCCTAACCTCTCTGAGGCTGCTTCTTCTCTACACTTAGTTGGAGAGTTTGTTCTGCCAGTCTTCGGATCACTCTCCCATTTGTTTACTCAGATGTGTGTGATACCTAATTATAAACATGGGACAAGGTGAGCTTAGAGCCCTTCTACTCTGCCATCTTCACAAATATCTTCAGGTCCCAAACTTAAACCTTTGAAATAGAGCTTTCTCCTGACAGACACCTGTCCATATTTTTCACTACAATGTTCCATAATCACCTCAAAACTCACCTCGAATCACCTCAAAACTAATCCAGTAAGAGATGAATTTCCTTCCTTAACTTCTCTTCGGTCTGCATTCTTATGTGGATGGAAAATAAACTAGTAATAAACAATATTATAATGTATACTAATAATAAATTAGATACAAAGTTATTTCAGAGTGTTAAGTTTTGTCCTATTTAGTAATTTGACCCAAAGATATTTATTTCTTTCCTATATCCGGAGCTCACATCATTGATGTCATCTCAAATCAGAATATTACTGAATTAGGTGGAAGGGAATATTAACAGCCTAGAATTAAAATATGTTGGACAGGATCATAGATCCTAGGAAATCTGATATATGTTTATAGGTTAGACATTATGACAAATAAATCAATAAAAAAATTGAAATAGATATGCATAAAAGATGGACTCATTTTGAACACAATTGAAAAGATTAGGAGTAAAAAAAGAAAAAAGTGAGTTATTCTTTTTCTTAATTTTAATTCTTAAATTTTCTGTTGTATAAATTTAAAAAAATCACTAATTTTCTCTTATGAGGCAAATCTGAATAATTTCCTTTAAAGTGAGTTGCACTTTAACTATTGTATGTGTGTGGGCAAGAGGTAATTATATGTATATATGCATGTAATGGGTTTTGTTCAAACATTTCCAAAATATATAAGGTAATAATTAATTACCTCATTATGCTGGTCCCAACCCTGAAATAATCACTATTAAAAATTTGTTTTCATACAGATGTAGGTCTATAAGATAGACCTCCATTCTGGCTGTCATGCTTTTTAAACATATAACTAAAAACATTTTGTATGACTTTTATGATTGCATACCTGTGCTTCTGCTATAGCAAATAAACTTTAAACTTTTGCACTTCTCTCTCTTTTGTCTCTTCACACACACACACCCACATGTAATTATTTTTTATTTTATAAAAAAGTGATCATAATTCTGCATACTTTTGCAAAGTAGCTTGCTTTTCCTTCACCTACTATAATGTAGATATTTTCTATCCTGTCTGTCCATATATCTATGTATTCTATCATCCAACAGACTTACAATTTAATTTTAAGAAGAGAGAATTCCATTCTATGTGCACATCATAACCTATTAATTCATCACTATTGAGCATTTTACATATTTATTAATAGTCTTTTAAGGTAAAATCTGATATGATAAAAACATCTGTGGACATGAAGTAAAGAAAGGCATTTACTTTTTTTACTTCTCATTTTCTATAATTTTAATATAGGGGAGTTTTACCTGGTCATCTCCAAAGTTATGCACAACTAAAGTCCTGTTTTCTTTTGAGGCCCAGCTCAGGTCATTCATATGTGTGGGATTGCTTTGAAATACTCTAAAGAATTCTACCAATATATAGCTGATATTACTACCATTATTATGATTTTGCAGTCACTCGGTGAATTGGGAACTTGAGTTAAGGACAATAGACTAGGGATCTGCTCAGGCATCCCAGAGAAACACAGCTGTACTCTAAAGGACTCAGACTAGTGGTAGGTTTATTATAATAAGTAAAGCACAGACAGATTACTGAAAATTTGAATGCCCCATTTGGGATTTGGACATAAAAATGAAGTATATACTATTTCGTTAGCTTTGAGTGGGAAGTTGTTTGCAACACTGGCTGTGTATTTGTACTACTGGGAAGATTTTTAATAAAGAATGCATTACCCAGAAGACATGCCTAGGGATTTTGGTCTAATTGGTCTGGAATGAGGCTGGGAATTGGTACTTAAAAATTTCTCTACACTGGTATTTTTAAAAATGTGATTTTTTACATTCAGACTGGATGGAAAAATCACCTTTATAAGATAAAGTTGGTTTCTTTATATTTTACATTGCATTTCCCCCACTTCTGTTCTTCTCCTTGCACCATTCTGGACAGAGTATTCATTATGACTTTTGTGTTCCTATCGCTTTATTATCTGAAAAGCCTATTTAAAAATGGTGGGGCATCCTTGATCAGACCTAGTCACCCCTGTGTGATATGGAATCACCAAAGCTTGAAGAAATTTGGTCTGTGTATGTGCCTCAACTTTGCCTATACATTTCCTGTGAAGATGATCAAGATGCAACATGCAAGTTCTCAAAGTGAGGAGATTCCCTATATGATTCTAAATAATTTTAGATTTTATGTAGTGATCATTTAGCTTTTAAATGAGGAATAGCAAATCAGAATTGAGAATCTACTTTCAATTTTATGCTTAATCTTCATGGTTGCCTTTATTTAACTATTTGATAAGAGAATGTTACTCAGTTTCCTTGGAAATATAGGAATATATGCATTCACTGAATTAATTGAAAATGTATTCAGTCTGTTCATCAAAAACAATAACTACTAAACCTTTGTGTTGCATGTAATGCATATATAAAACCATCTAGGATGCTTGGGTGTGCCTCAGTCAGATAAGCGTCTGCTTCTCAGGATGCTGGGTGGTATCAGCCTGGCTCCTTGCTTACTGGGAGTCAGTTTCTCCCTCTGCCCCTCCCCCTACTTCTACTCTCTCTCTCTCTTTCAAATAAATAAGTAAAATCTTTAAAAATAAATACATAAAAACCTGTCTATTTCTTGTTTAATAAGAAAAATGACATCAAATTTCACCCTTCTATATAAAAAAAAATCAGGTTTTTTTTTTTTTTTTTTTTACAGATTATAGAAAGAAGAAAGTGAATACGCAATAGAAATTTGACTTTCCATGTGTCCGCTGGTATAGCTAAGCAGAACTGATAATGTGAAGCGTTGCTGCCATCTGCAGCATGAAAGACTTATTAAAGGCATGTTCCCCAGAAGTATATAACTGGGTTTTGAACTGCTTATTTAAAAAGTAAGAACCGTTTACTTCCTCTATTAGTCTTTCTATGTATTTTCTAATGCTAGATTTATACATACTTAAAAATGTAATAATATATTTTAAAACACTCCAAGCATGTGTGAACTTGATATAGGTACCAAAATGAATACTGACATTATATATGATTATGCTGAAATTAATTTTGAACAAGCAATTAAATGATAGACTAAAATAGCCTTTATCATTCATTGATACCAGGAAATATTTTCTGAATCTTTTATGTTTCACAAAGTTTTATAGAAATTACTCCAATAAAATTTAAACTTTTTTTTCAGATAGTTTTTTTTTCCAGGTTTACCCATTACTTTCTTAATTGTTATATAGATTAGTAATACAGGTATCCACAAAAAGGATGCCAGAATTATACTGTCAGGGAATGAAAGATTTTAAGTTGTTGTGTAGATGTTGCTTTCCCAAACAGAGATAGCACGTAGTGTTGAAAATATTACCGAGGCCTTAGGGTGATGACAACATTTCTCTCCTAGGTTTCTAAATTCTCTTTCTCTGTATTAAAAAAATTGCTCTTTGCCATTTCTTGTCCACTCATATTCTCACCATAGAAGGTAGCAAAAAATTAATGGTGCTGTGAAACTTGCAAGTTACTTAAAATTCCTGAACATTAATTTCCAGACCTGTGCTTTTGTGCCTATAATAATCATTTTGTTGTGTTGTTGCACTGCAGTTAACTGAGAGCTGAGTGTTAGAAGTTGAGCATATTCTACAACATGCTCATTAATGTTAGCTTTTATATTTTCTTTTTTTAAAAAAAGAATTTATTTACTTATTTGACAGACAGAGATCACAAGTAGGCAGAGAGTTAGGCAGAGACAAAGAGGGAAGCAGGCTCCCTGCTGAGCAGAGAGCCGGACGTGGGGCTTGACCCCAGGACCCTGGGATCATGACCTGAGCTGAAGGCAGAGGCTTAACCCACTGACCCACCCAGGCGCCCATAGCTTTTATATTTTCATGAAACAAGTCATTTAATCATGTTTAGTTGTGTCCAAGAAAATAACAAATTTTCATATTTTAAATATCTTATATTTCTATTGTAATTGATCATTAAAACTTGATATTTATAATTAAGTGGAAAATGCCAAGGAAATGCATTTTCAATTATTTTGATAATGGTATTTGGCAGATAGTCATAAAATACTGACTCAGTCAACAAAACCTAGTGTGATTATCTCCTTTTCTTTGACAAGATTTTTACTTTATTTTTTCTCCTTAAAATAAGTCATAGGTTCCTTAAATTACACAAGTTAAATTACTTAAATCTGTGGTGCCTCAATTGAACCCCTGGACAGATGGATAAGCTATAATACATGTCACTAAGTACAATGATCATTTGTTTTTTGAACAAAAAAATCATAGCATAAGAAGTAAACAAAATCCATTTGCATTCAGCAAATTTTTATTAAAAAGTCCTCTTCTTTTAAGATAATCCACAGATTCCAGATGTTAGAAGAAAAAATAAATAAATGTTTATAAAATAAATAAAAGAAATAAAAGAAAAAAGAAATAAATGTTTATAAAATACATAAAATAAATAGAAGAAAAAATAAAACAATAAAAAATAAAAGTTTATATAAAGAAAAATTGCTAAACTTGAGAACTCAAAATATTATATACAATAGGTTCTTTCCCCCCTCATTTTAATAACCAAACTACAGCAGAATGTTACAATAAGAGTCAGTTGTGAAGTATTAATATTTTATATCATTCAATATGCTTTATCCTCATTTTGATACCAAACAACAAATCTAAATGTATATAAATAAACCTCAATGAATGAGAATTGTAGTGAACTGCTCTGTACACTGCTGGGCTATATTCTGATGCTTCCGATCACCTATCAAAACCTCTCTTTTGTAGGGAAATGTGGGTGATTTATCTAATGAGTTTTCATTTCCTTCCTCCAGGATGTATGGATAGGGAAGGATAATCAAGGTTTTTGTTTCTGTTTTGTTTTGTTTTTCTCCAGTACCTGTGGTTCACTCGGACTCAGTTTCTGAGTTCCGTCTAGCTTCTAAATAATTTTTAATGCCACCAAAATATGCTTTGGCCAAGTATAGACAAAACGCATCCAGGAGAAGCTATTCTTAGAATCATGATGTAGCACTACTATGGGAGGACAGTTGCAGCACAGCTGAGTGGGAAGGGGTGACCTCATTGCTCAGGAAGGGCCAGTCTCATTACATGCATCCTCAACTCATGGGGCCTCTTCATTCTTATTTTTTAAGATTTTATTTATTTATTTTAGACCTCGAGAGAGATTGAGGTGTGGGGGCAGAGGGATAGGGACAAGCACACTCTGTGCTGAGAGTGGAGCCTGATCGAAGACTCAATCCCATGACCCTGGGATCATGACCTGAGCCAAAATCAAGAGTTAGAGGCTTGGGGCGCCTGGGTGGCTCAGTGGGTTAAAAGCCTCTGCCTTCGGCTCAGGTCATGATTTCAGGGTCCTGGGATCGAGCCCCGCATCGGGCTCTCTGCTCCGCAGGGAGCCTGCTTCCTCCTCTCTCTCTGCCTGCCTCTCTGCCTAGTTGTTATTTCTCTCTGTTAAATAAATAAAATATTAAAAAAAAAAAAAAAGAGTTAGAGGCTTAACCAACTGAGCCACACAGGTGCCCCAGGGTTTCTTCATTTTTGATGATAATTACACTATTTCTAACTCCTTTGTGTTTGTGCTGTGGTCTTGGTGTAGCATTTTTTCTTTCTTTCTTAAGCAACTCTACACTGAACACGGGGCTCAAACTCACAACCACAAGATCAAGAGTCGCGCGCTCCTCTGACTGCACCAGCCAGGCCCCCTGCTCTTGGCTTGGGATGTTCTCCTGGGTGTTCACTTCCTGACTTTGACCCCACCTGCCCAGGGGGCACACACTCATCTCATACATTGTTATCCACTCTCTAAGAGCTCTAATCTCTCACCCTAAATGCATTAAGTGCTTCCTCTTTTTGTGCCTTGATGTACATTCTTTTATCATGGCACCTGTAACACTGTATTGTACCAGTTATGGTGAATGGTGTGGCCATTCCTTCAGCTTCCCACAACAGAGACTGGGGCTGGGCAGAAATGGGGACTTACCCTTGATTTGTTAATACTCCTTACATCTCATGTCCAATCAAGTGCCAGGTTTTGTTAATTCCTCTTCCACACCCTGCCTTGCAAGGCTTTGTATGATCTAGCCCCTGGCCACTCATACCTTAGTTGCACAGGCTACCTGGATTTCTCAAACTTGCCCTACAGGCTCTTGACTCTGAACCCTTGAACTCACTTTTCCTTCTGCCTGGAACTCTGTTTTTCCACATATTCTAATGAATTGCTGCTCTTTTCCCCTTTCTCTGCTCAAATGCAACAGTAACTCCATTTTTCTCTATTTCTTTATTCTGAATTACTTTTCTTCATGAAAAAACTGATTGTTCATCATAGCAATGAGTAACAATCAAAACCAGTATTAAACTTGTTTAATCAGTGATTGATTACAAAAGTGCACACATGTATGAAAAAAATTCAGTAACATTCCCTGCAATCTGCTTTTGAAAAATCAGGTAATCAGCCACAGCTTCAGTCCAGTGAACATTTTTGAGAGTCAACCAGTCAGAAATAGTCTTACTCTGGGAAACACATTTCTGTAGCTAAAGGTAACACTCCAGCTTCTATACCTCACACTTTTCCAAAACCCTGTGTAAGCTTTCTCCTTTGCTTGTAAGCTATGTATTATAAATTCAGCTCTCCCATGTTCAAGCAAGCAATAAATTCACCTTACTGTTTTAGATATTGAGTGATGGCCTCTATCAGTATTTACGATCACCTACAATTACATAGTATTTTTTGCTATCTGTTGGTTTATTGTCCATCTGTATTAGAATATAGGCTCCAAGAGGGCAGGCACTTTGTTGGCTGGAACTTCATGCTGGTGTCATGCCTAGTACATAATAACAACATCATAAATATTTGTTGAATGTATCTTTAGAGTAGGAATAATTGCCACTTAGCATAGTATCTCCACTCTCTAATATAGCACCTAGTATATAGAAGGAACTCTGTAAAATATTAGTTAATAAGTGAATGAATACACTCATTGATCATGCATGTTTTAAAATATTTTTAAGGGGTGTCCTTGAAGTAAACCAATAATTATTCAGATCTCTGTGGGTCTCTGTATATGTCTTATATACTCATCTCTTTCTTCAGAAATACACAAGCTGAAAACATGCCCACTGGCCTGTTTGACATATCCTTTTGGAAGACTTAAAGGAATGACCAAATCAGTATGTTTAAATCTGCTCTTTATGCCCAAACCAGATCCTCTTCTTGTTTTCTCTCTGTCAGTAAGTGGTGTAGGCTAGAAACCCCCTTTCTTCCTCAAATCAATTTCCTCCCAGTATCAAATAATGGTGATTTTTGTCCCCTAAATATATCTTGAATCTGCTCACTTCTTTCTGTTCACTTGAGTGCCACATGTCCTGACTACCAATAGCTGTCACCTAAACTACTTTAGTAACCTACTAATTGGTTCATGAGCATCCTTTCCTACACTCTCCCGGATCTAATGTTTAGTCAGTTAACTCTTCTTATGAACTTTCATCAGACGCTTTGCTGATGAGACAGAGTCTAGAATCTTTACCATGGCTTCCAGGCCCTATTCATCCTCTTCTTGTACCATATTCCACCCCATTACCTAAACTTCAGTCACTGGCCTTCTTCAAGTCACATGAGATTGTCATGTCCTCCTCCTCCCCCATCACAGAACTTTTGCAAATGTTAGGACCTAAGCCAAACACATTCTTCCTTCTACTCCACTTATTCTTTGTATATTAAATATCCATTACTCCCTCACAACCTGACCAAGTCAAATACCCCTGCCCTACTTAGCACCTTATCCATCTCCTGTAAATACTTATGTTTTAAGTCTAACCTTTGTGTGTGCCATTTTTGGATTAAAAATGATCTCTTTGAACTATAAACTCCACCAAAGAACGTGGTACTTTATTTTTGGCATATGGGAAGGGGTCGGTAGATACTTATTAACTTGAAAGAAAGGCATTTGAAGCTGGCCATGTCTTTCCTAGTATATCTCAGAATAAACAGGGTTGAGCCTGTGTTCTGAGAGGTTGGTGGGGTCAAGGGAAGGCTGTAAACCAGAAAACTGTGATGTACAGAGGACCCTCCTCATTCTAGAACGACATTTTTTTTTTCCTGAAAATGTTACTGAAGAGTGAAAGTCTTGCTAGTCTCTCATGGACTCATGTTTGGTGGGAAAAGAAAAAAGAAAAAGAGCACAGAAAACATACCACTTATGTAGAGATCAATTTCACCTTTAATGAGGAAGAGGATACAGGATGGATCTTAATTTGTTGCAGTGGGCAATTCAGGAGCAAAGTACTACAGCAGGTTTTTGTTATATAATGTATAATATAGCCAACTTTGAAATAAGTGCTATATTCTAAGAAGGATTTTTATCTTTAGGGAGTCTTGTTAGAAGTAAGCACTTTAAACTTTTTACTGATTTAGGATTCATTTCAATATTTTTTTAAATCTAAATGTTTGTCATGTTAAAATGCAGTATTTATAAGTAGTGTTTTCCTCCTATTTTGCCCCACCATGAGAATGTCGAATGCTGCTGTTCTGACATAAATTACAAAAATCTTTCAGTTTAGAAATAAAAAGTATAAGAAGCTATGAACGCAGGTTCATCTTTAAGGAGAGAACTTGGGGAGGGGGAAAGATAGGGTGCCAGGCAGGCTTCTACATACTGCCCGATTTTCCTTTGTTTTTACTGCATTTTGTTCCCCTACCAGGAATTCATATGAAGCATTGTAATAAGCCCTCAGAAAATGCTAGCTATTTTTCTCCATCTTATTAGTTAAGAAGCATCAGCTTTAAAAATGACACTTCCGGGCGCCTGGATGGCTCAGTGGGTTAAGCCTCTGCCTTCGGCTCAGGTCATGATCTCAGGGTCCTGGGATCGAGTCCCGTATCCGGCTCTCTGCTTGGCAGGGAGCCTGCTTCCTCCCCTCTCTCTGCCTGCCTCTCTGCCTACATGTGATCTTGCTCTGTCAAATAAATAAACAAAATCTTAAAAAAAAAAGACATTTCCTTAGGTGGTTATGAATAAGTCACACACACATTAGTAAAATAGATCAAGGGGAAGGAGAGGAATCACTGCAGTCACTGCTGCTCTCCAGAGTAACATATGGGAAACCTGAGAAGGTTGAGAAAGACTATAGGACAAATTTACAGATGCATAGCTAGCATGGAGCAAAGCTAGACTCAAGACAATGTCTATCACACACAGGACAGCCATTTGCTTCTGTGACTGTACTGTTCCAACACTCAGGTCCTACCCGTGACACTGAAAGAATGGATGGGACCACCAAGAGAAAGACTGGGCTTGAAGCATAATTATTTTTTTGGTGCCAGTGCTTATTAAACTATTCTGCTCTACTAGTAAACCTTTTACAGTTTGTTTCAGCATGCCAATGAAGGGCGCTCTCAGAAAAGGTGATTGTTTTCCTTTCCATCTCTACAACCTAGAGCCCTGACCCCAGGACTAAATTGCTATTTGCTGGCTGTCTTGGGAACTTAACAGACACATACAGTGTTGTTTCTAGATAAGACATTTCTAATTCCAAACAATTAACTTAGTAACAGATACTTGGAACACATTTCTGTAACCAGGTGGGGGATTGTGTGGAGTTTCTTTAAACATCTTTCTAAGTGGATAGAAATTTGGGTAGTATTTATATGACTCTAAATTAGAGTCCAAATGGCTACATGTTGCTTTGCTTAAAACAAGTCTGTTTCCTCATTTTGGAAAGGGAAAAACTATAATCATTCTTAAAAAGAAATTCTAAAAATTTCTTCTTGTGTGGGCTTTGGAATGAATAGATAACTAGATGTAGTTCTTTAGAGGACTACAAAAACGTTAAAGCAGAAGGCATTAATTAATTGAGTTGACTATATGCCCTAATTTCTGCATTTGCCTCATGTGTTAAGATTTTATTTGTTTGTTTTTGTTTGCTTATTTTTAAGTCACAGAATTGTGCATTTTTCAGAGCCTTACATCCCTTTCTTGACTGAATTCACTGTAAGTAGATAAAGGTCCTGCTCTGTATCACTGCCTTTGCTAACTGAGAAGTCTCTTTATATGCTTATTTAAATCTCCGGTGTGCATATGTGTTTACAGCATACTTTGGTGTAAATATTGGCTTCCTTTTGGAAATATTAGTTCCTTACCACTAGAACAAATTGATTTCGTCTATCTTCTTCCTCATCTTTAAGCATATTACTTATCTGACTTTCAGCTTTTCTGATATAAAGTAAAAATGTCTCACTACAATAAGATTAACAAAGTCAAAAGTTTGCTTATGAAAAAATATTTTAGAAATCCAGTCCTTTTGATTAGTAACCAGCCTTAGTACCAGCAAAACTTCAAAGTGCTCTCTAAACATTGAATTTTCATCAGTGATGCTGCAAGCCTTAGTTCTCATCTTTCATGCTTACCCACGCAATAACTTCAAAAGGATTAAAAAGAAGAATGACAATCTCTCAAAGCAACCCTGTTCTCCGCCCAGTAATCTTGTCGTTAGCTATCATGCATATACAACCAGATAATTGCTTCATTACATTATGCTTTAATAAATACAATAATTAATATTTGTTACCAAAAAAAGCAAATATGCAAACCATTTAGAAATGAAATCCAGAGCCCAAGGGATTTCTAGAAGAAAATGAAAAAGAGTTAGACAGCGTCAAATATAGACATCTTCAAAGGGAAAGAGATCATTTAAAGTTTACTTACTGAAATATGTTCTTGCATATTTTATTGTTTTTGTCATCTTGCTTCTTATAATCCAGCCAGTGAATGTTCAAAGAACATAAAATCCTACAAATAAATAAAGTGGATATGAGGACATTTACAGAAAGGCAACAATTAAGACCTGGAGTCGCACATGTAAGCTTTGATTATATAAAGCAATTATGTTTCCCAGAGGTGTTGCAGCAACATGCAATTTAGCAGTAGGAGGAAAATCAAAAAGTTCTAAGCTCAATGATACTTTCTAGTTTTCAGAATACAAGCTACTTGGAAATCTTATCTGAATCAGCAGGGTATCATCAGTCAAAATCTTGGGGGATCAAGACAGTGCAGGCTTTGCAGGGCATTGTGTCAGTGCAGGAAGTTTCAACAGACACTGACTTTTGAGCAAGTATTACATACATCATCATGGACTATGTGGTTAGTAACTAGGTAGTCATCTCAGAAGTACTGAAAATTGTAACGGGAGGATTTTGAGAAGGGGTAGTTAGAGCTATGGGTTGTGGAATGGTAACATCAAACTAGAGGAGACCAAACATTAGGTTAGTACTTGTGAATTTTGCTGTTTGGATCAGTGAATATTCTCCCATCAGTAGTTTTCCAAAGGTCTCTCTGTCAGCACAGGGTAACGAAATGGGGACAGCATTTAAAAATTAAAAATATAGGGGCGCCTGGGTGGCTCAGTGGGTTAAGCCGCTGCCTTCGGCTCAGGTCATGATCTCGGGGTCCTGGGATCGAGTCCCGCATCGGGCTCTCTGCTCAGCGGGGAGCCTGCTTCCCTCTCTCTCTCTGTGCCTGCCTCTCTATCTACTTGTGATCTCTCTCTGTCAAATAAATAAATAAAATCTTTAAAAAAAATTAAAAATATAATTCTTCCTATCAAATTGTATGTAGAAATAAGTAATTTATCTTGGAAATACATATGAGAAATTGTTTTAAAAGCTATATTGCACTCCCCCCCCAAAAAAAGGGAAAAAAGAAATATCTGGGAACATTCAATATTCTCAGTAAGTATACTTCTCCCTGAGACAATGGAGTTCAAAGTTTATTTTTTCGGTGCCTGGGCTGTTATCTGAATCAGAGCTTCTCCAATTTATAGTGCATAGCAAATTGTTGATAATACATTTTTACCATCAGCCTGTTAGATAATATAAGTAGGTAGGGCAGATTAAAGATGATCTGTTTTTTAACTATAAACATTAAGTGCAGAGCTTAATCAGAAAGGCCAAATTAAGGTGTCAGGGAAAAGAGCCGTGTGTGTGTGTGTGTGTGTGTGTGTGTGTGTGTGTGTGTGTGTATCTGTGTGCATGCATGTTTGGAGGGATTGGTGTTGCAGTGCTGAATGATCAAAAATGGGAAAGGTGGGGCACCTGGGTGGCTCAGTGGATTAAGCCGCTGCCTTCGGCTCAGGTCAAGATCTCAGGGTCCTGGGATCGAGCCCCACATCGGGCTCTCTGCTTAGCGGGGAGCCTGCTTCCCCCTCTCTCTTTGCCTACTTGTGATCTCTCTCTCTCTGTCAAATAAATAAATAAAATAAATAAATAAACTGTATTGGAGAGGCCATCCAACATGGTACCTCTCAGTTGACAGACCTTTAAAAAAAAAAAAAGAAAAAAAATAATAATAAAAATGGGAAAGGTGAGCAGGAAATGGAAAATTAAAAGCCCTGTCACGTGGATATAGAAGAGAAGAGGAATGGAAGAAATATTAGGTCACAGGCAAGACTGACTGGAACTGGTTAGATTTATAGATGCAAATGGGAATTGAGGGTAAGTGACTACTTAATAAGTATAAAAACCTAGCACTACACATATACGAATTCTACCCTCTACCAGTGATAGGGAACCAATAAGTTAAATTCCTGGAAAAATATATGTTCTGTATTAAACTCTAAGTATCTATCAGCAATGTCACTAGGGAATTATTTTTGGTTAATCTATTTCCCAAGTGTCTTTAGAAAAAACTGAGTAGATGGAGCCATTTTTTCCTCCACGACAGCACACATTAACATAACCTTAAGATTTAGGATCCTAAAACCCTGAGGAACAACAAAATATGAGAGAAAGAATATAGGTTTATTTTAAAATTCCATGACGTTTTGCAGAGCATTGACAATGATATGCAATGAGGGAGATATTAGAGGAAAAATCATGAACAGGAGATGGCCAAGCATTTGGCACAGGTATCACTTGAGTTCTGTTCTCCTATTACTAATATCCACACCAAGAAGAAAATATTTTTAATGGAGTTTTAAGTTAGAAAAAAAGGGACAAAGACATAATATCTTTGTAATAATGGACGCTGATACATATTAACTCACCCCACTGAATCCATGTGTCTATGTTCATATTGGAAGGGCAAGACAGCTGTACTTTTCACATTCTGAATGTCACTTAATTCATTGTTAAACAATGAAACAGTCCTGACTCAGGATAAATAATGTGCTATTTACATATTTTTCAGTGAAAGCGAAAATGAGTAAAAAAATCTAAATTGAAATTGAAAGAGAAGGGTAATTAAGGTTTTGAAGAAACGATGAGTAGGATGTAACAGGGCACCAGTTCTTGAGGGAGAGGGTGTCTGAGGGCCAGTGGAGAAGGGCTGCCTATTAGAAATGCCTGAATTCTGACTTCTGAAGACTTGGTTCCAAACTAGACTTCTATGCATAATCCTCCCTGGGGGTGATGCTGTGTAAAATGAGATTGCCTCCATACTGATTAACAAGAAAAGGGAAATAAATCACTCATACTCTCTAAGACCATACTTACAAAGAGAAAACAAGCACCTATCATCGCTGCTTTGACTGTTACATCTAGATCTGCAGGAACGTGAATTCCGAAGTTGTCAGCATTGGTGAAGACATCATTTACAAAACCTGACCAGTATTTCGAAATTTTCCCAATTGTAAGCTTTTCATTAATCGTCTTCACCTTTGAAAAGAAGAGATGTTAAATCTAAAAGTGAAATAAATGGTTTTAAGTATGTTTGCTTCAAGAGAGAGATGAATTATTTTATTTATTATCATCAGTGACAATTCCATGGCATTCATTCCTTTATATAAGCATAAAGTTTGTAGATTTAACTTTATAGTTCACTCTTCAGGAATATTGCTTTTCTGACAGTTGTCTAATTCATCCTAATTCCTTT
Source organism: Meles meles (assembly GCF_922984935.1). Lineage (NCBI taxonomy): Eukaryota > Metazoa > Chordata > Mammalia > Carnivora > Mustelidae > Meles > Meles meles. Next base: position 90,038,882 of record NC_060069.1, on the reverse strand, counting down.
TTTTTTTTTTTTTTGCTTTTTGTATGCAGATTGAGAATATAATAGCTATAAATAATTAAGGCCAGGCTACCACAAGATGGCAGCAGGTACATAGACTCAATTACATGGTCTAACCTTGAAGGTAATTCCATTACCTGAGGTCCAGATTTCAAACCTGAATTCTTCAATTATAAAAAAAAAAAAGAAACTATTTTTGCTAAAGATTCTAGATAAGATTTTTAGAAGAAACTTCTAGGTATAATTTGTAAACTTTTAAATTTTTATTGCTAAGATTTTATAACTACTAACATACTTAAATATTATCAGCCATTGCTTCATCTCATTTTTATATTATACTAAATATTTACCAGGTCATTCCTTTGTTACTAACTCCAAGTCCTATTTTTCACTAAAAAAGAAAAATTCTCTGGGCAAATATATCACACAGGAAATGCAGTTTGACATCAAAAATCTATAGTCCTTCTCAGCTAGAAGGCATCTACAATTAAACTTTATCAACTATTTTGGTTGGCCTGATTCTCATGCAAAGGCTGAAAGTGATTCGGTATAAATTTTCACTTTCTGTATGGCGAGAGAAGATAGAAAATAGAGAAAGTTACTTAGGACGTTCATTACTACAAATACTAAAACTTTAAAAAAATTTTTAAAAAATATTTGATTTATTTGTGAGCGAGAGAGGATGAGAGTGAGGGATAACAGGAGCACTGGGAAGGGCAGAGGGAGAGAGAGAAGCAGATTCTCCACTGAGCAGGGAGCCTGACATGGGCTCAGGCTCAATGTGGGGCTTGATCCCAGGACATTGGGATCAGGACCTGAGCAGAAGGCAGATGCTTAACTGACTGAGCCACCCATGCGTCCCAATACTAAAAATTTCAAGTCTTAATTATAAGGCAAATTTTTAATCCTTTAGTTTTTTTGTCTGTTTGTTTGTTTTTTAATTTGAGAGAGGGAGAGAGCACGGGGAGGGAAAGAGAAAGGGACAAGCAGACGCCCCACTGAATGAGGAGCCTATCCTTAATCTTAGGAGAGTCATGCCAAGTCCTTTTAGAGTGGAGTGGAGTTAGAACAGCTCACTTTGCGGAATTTACATCATATTCTGGGTGAACAGTGTTTCCTGAAGTCCCTCAGACTGAATGTCCTAGGTGGGATATACATGAATATGTAAAGAAAGAAGGAATGAATAGCAAATATACCCTTTAAATTCAATCTGCTTTGCCTAAAATGCATTTCTAGGAAAGGCACTTAAGATAGTTCATATTCTTACAACCAAATTTGCAGCTTCCTATTGTTTTTCTTAACATGGCATTTACACAAATATGTTTATGTAAGTGTAGATTATTTTACAAAGTGAAGTTAGCAGGTCTTCTGGCCATAGTTTCTAAATTAGTGATATTTTAATGGAAGGTGCTTTTTAGATGAGATCTGAATTGGGATATGTAACTACCAGAGCTACAGGAAAGAAGATATAATTTAGGGTGATTCTAAACTCTGTGTATTTGCTTTGTACCATGGGTGCTGTAATTCCACACACATCAAAAAGTTTCAGCATGTTTTTTAAAAAAATTCTTAATATCTCTGAAATTATGAGTTATTATTGACATGTAGAATATGGGCTTATTACATTATTTCACAAGTATATTATCTTCTAAATTTATTTCAGAGATATTTCAAGATTTGAATATCTTAAAATTGAATTATGTTGCCAAAAATCAGGACCTACGTGAAAACATCCTTCATTCTGTCATCCATACCTCAAAATCCACATCGCCAAAACAGCCACATGGTGCACAAGGACCAACAATCTTCAAAATATCTTCTTTGTTTGCATTTTGGATTGTGAATTTAGGCAGAAAGGGGTCCCACTTCTGTGCAACATAACCAACTGTAGTACCAGGAGGGGCTTGGATTTCTAACTGTAAGAAGAGATAATAATAAAATAAGATTTTTCTAGGGTTTTTGTATTTACTGCTAAACCATAACTTTTATGAAATTATTTTTGTATTCTACAGACTATTCTGAATATCTGCTACAAGGAAACACAGCAGTGGATTTTTTCCCATTATTTTATGGAAACAAAGAAATTCACTCTGTAGATATGCTTGGCATTATTCACTGAAGGTCCATGTCTTTAATTTTTCTTCCCTGAAGAGAACCTATCCCAGAATTGTCTTCTGACCCTGGACGCTGACTTCTTTGCCATTTTTGTTCTGAGCGTGGCAGTTGGTCAGGCACGGAAGCTGTTTCCCATGAGGTATTTCTAATCTACTCCTTCTCCTGTGTTGCCATAACACACATCTATTTTTACCCCTCACTTACCAATTATTAGCTATTCATGATTGTTTTCCCTTTAGGCTGTCAACTTCTAGCTTCTCTGTGTTCAATTAAAAACAAATGCTTCTTGTGAAGGTACCGTTTTACATACCAGTTTGATTTCTGTTCCACTTCTTCCAAAGCGTTATAGACTAACAATTGCATTTTCAGGCTTTACTTTAGTATTTTACCCCATTACCTTCATTTCCTTAATTTCTTTATTTTTCATCATATTGTACTTCAACATATTTATGTAGTCAAATCAAAGCCATTGTGAAATAAACTAGAGGTGGGTAAAAATAATGAAAATTGTTTGCTTTTAAATCAAACCAACTCTTATAATTTGTTTACCTTTTGTCTTTAAATTTATTAAGTTCATAGTCTTATGTGTATGCCTTTAGTGTTCTTGGATCACCCCAGGTGGTTTCAATGAGAGTGCTTAGAATTATGTAGATCTGACTGGTTAAATCACTAAGTTGTACAGCTGACGGTAATGTAACATTGTGAGTCAACTATACTTAAATTAAAAAAAAAAACACTGAAAAGAAAGAATTATACAGATTTGTTCTGGGGTCATTTTTAAAATAACTGGTTTGATTTTGACCACATTTTAAAAAATGATTAATGGGTATCAAGGTACATCTTTTCATTTATGTGACATTGGGCTACTATGACATAAAACATCAATTATCAGAAACTTTCAAAGAGATATATTATACTGACCATACCATCTTAGAGCATATTAAATCTTAAATATCCTCAGTAGGAGGATGAAGATTTGGACTCCATGTATGACTACCTTCTCCATTTTATCACTTAACCAGGCAACTGCCTATAAATAATTGGAGAATTAGCTTCAATATGTATTGCTAGAAACTTCCTCAATTAACCCCCATTCATATTAATATTTATTTCTCATCATGCCAAGTAGAGTACTTAAACATAGGTCGTCAATAGAGAAACTGTTTTTTTTTTTTTTTTTTTTTTTGAGAAACGAGTTTGAATAAGGACAGTGGATCAAGCCCCATTCATGATATTTCATGATGTGAAGTTACTTCCAATGCCTAAGCCCCGGTTTTCTCAGTTGCTAAATGTGGAGAGTAAGACGTATTCTTTCTAGCTCATACAGATGTTATGATATCAAAGAGATTAAGGTAAGTGAATGTTGCATATTGACTTAACTGCATTATGTCAATGAAAGTTATTATTGTAGATCTATTAGATAATGATGAAAATCCATTATATATTAAAATAATTAAATGATTCCCTTTAGAACAATAACACAGTCTTTGTTCCTGAGAGAAGTTTGTCATAAATGGATGAATGGGATGGGAGATTCTGTATGAAAAGTAATACCTAACCAAGAGAACACCTTGGAAGGGTTTAGTATTACTCAGCCCTTTCTGAAATTTGCTACAGTCAGAGAATGCAAAGGGTAGATTTGCTTCTTGGTGGCTCTCATAGATATTATAATTATGTGCCTAATAGAGAGATTCAAGAGGATGAGTCCTTTTACATGACACATTAGCTGTCTTTTCCCATTCACCAGAAGCCACTAGAGTTTTTGGTTGGAAAGAAAAGAAAACAAAACAAAACAAAAACAAGCTAGTGAATCACCAAATCCTTAAGTTATTCTGCTCCTAAAGGAGCAACCTACTAAATCAAACAATCCAAAGGTGAATTGCCACATGGCTCCAGATGGGTGCCATTTATTAAATAATTGTTAATCTTTTCAAACGTAGAAAAATAAAAGTACACGCCCAGCCCATGACTAACCTCTTGCAGGTAGCAAGGGCACCAGCAGCTGTTACACCTCAAAGGCCTGTTTACTGTCATCACCTCCTGACCTGAGTTATCCGTGATCTTCAGAGCGCAAGACCGCAGCGTGGAACAGAAGGTACGATTAAAGCAGATGCTTTCCTCCACTGCAAAGTAAATTCTTTGTCCCAGGCTGTTTTTAATCTCATATTTGTTGGAAGTCTCAGTGCCAAGTATCACTAAGGGAGGAAAAAATAATTCATCAAAACAATGCTATTACCTAGCATCAAATCTTTAAATAAGTAAAGAAAAGAAAACGGAGTCACTACTAATTATTAAGTATACGGTATCTTCTTCACGCAAATCTGCTTTCATGCTCCAAAATTTGAGGGCTTAGCTTTGGAAATCAAAGTACTGAGAACAAAGCCGTGCAATGATTAAATTTTGATTCCAGATATATGACCTACTTGGAACACATAGTGCCGCTTTTCAACTGAAGAAGCAAGTCTGAAAAGAACCGAATCCTGAAATAATCCTTCTATCATTGCTGTGGAATTTACTGGGACAACTTACAGCATAGTAATGGTTTTGTTTTGGGATCTATTTGGCTGTATATCTACAGCTGGGTGCCATCCTGCCATCTGCTTATTACAATTTTGACATATTTTAGATATGTATAGAATATTAAGAATAAAAAATACTCAAGCAATTTGTATTCGGTTAGTCATCATTGTAAATCGGTGTATTGTTAAATAACAAGCCATCTGATGAATCACTGATTCAATGATAAAACATTGGATTTCGTTCGATGGGTTTCTGTTATTTATTTATTTATTTATTTATTTTTGGCTTTGTTTCAAGTTTTTATTTAAATTCCAGTTAGTTAACATGCAGTGTAATATTAGTTCCAGGAGTAGAATGGGTTTTTGTTATTTAGTTTCAAGCTTGATTTCCATTTCTGAAATTACTAAAAAAAAAATTAACAAGCATGGAAATGATCAAACATCTTTCATTATTTTACAATAAAAATAATGTTAGATTCCTGATAATAATATTACTAAAGACTTGGAGAGTTTTATGCTTTTATGTTTATCTGTATCAGACTAACAATTTGCTTTCCAATATTTATTTTAAAAAGTAGACCTACTGATCTTTTTAATTTAATTTTATCAACATTTAACTTTATTGTTTATGACCTATTTAAATGTAACAAAATTTCTGAAGCCTAAAATATTTTTAACAGTTTTAATAAGTATAGAATATAATATACTTACTTCCAAGAAGCTCCACCTGCTGGTGTATAATTATCAGGTCTAACTGTAAAGAATGACATAAAGGAAATAAAAAGCATTACATCACACTTTGAAAACCTTTGGAGATATTACTATCAATCTATTTACCACATGAAATTCTGTAATTTTCATGTTCTCTACTCGGAAGTGGTTGAAAACAGCTCACATTTTATAATGAAAAGGTATCTTTTGTATTCAAGTAAAAATAAAAAAAAATTACAAGAGTTCTGAAAATTTCCAAGGCAGAATTGCCCAGAATAAGAATAAGAACTGTGGTTAACTCTGTGTTCTTTCTGTGATAAAGGGATAAAAGAATAACTGTTGGAAATAATACTTGAAGATTTTTAAACAGTCTCTAAATAATAATGCCTAAAAGTTTTTTAAACTCATTTTTTTAAGCAATGGTCTGAATGTGTGGCCTCCCCTCTCCACCCTGCCTAAATCCTCTTTCACTCTCAACTCATTCCTCACAGAAATAAAATGTCTTTGTTAAAGCTGAGAGAGATCCTTCTATAAATTGTTCTCACTCATACCTTCCTCTGGATGAGAAAAAAAACAACCACAAGAAATCCTATTGATGCCTACAAAATATCCATTTAAGCAGAATAAGTTTTGCCAGTAACAGCTGACATAATAAAATCTGCTTTATGTAATTAAAAATGAAGTTAGCTTACAGAGATAAAGTAACCATAGATAGTTAAGAAATGACTATATTTAAAAGCATACAATGCAAATATTTAAAGGAAATATTAAAATATGTTCTTGGAATGAATTTTATTTTTTGCTAAGGTAAATTCAGGAACCATGAAGACCATTGTCTTCTCCAACACTTCATGTTCTATTTTGCCTCTGAATTTCTTTAGTTTATTCTCCCTTAACATTAATAAACTCCCTGGTAACCATTTAATGAAATGTCATTAGTAATATTTGGTATTGATTGGGCATCACAAACCCAGAAAACCTGAAGTTACATTACTTCCTATATTCTCCTTGTATATCCTGAGGTGCAGGTAAAACTAATGCCTCATCCTCTATTTAAATCTTATTATTCTTAAATGAGCTCATGTAGCCTTTTTTTTTTAAGGTTCACAAAAAATATTTTCCATAAATAATTTATGATTTAAGAGGTTCTAAAACCTATTTTAACAATAATGGCAATTTTTGAATATTAGAATCAGTCTTTTGTAGTGTATTATTGTTACTTCTGTTCTCTTTTGAGGCAAATGGAGAGTTGAGAGAAGAGAAAAGTCACAAAGGATATCCACGATTATTTAGCGGTGGGTCCGTTAGAGGTAACTTAGGTATGGAGAAGAACTATGGGGGCAAGACTAAAATTTGAATCCAAGAACTTTAATGTTAGTGGCATCGATCGAGATTTTAGTCTTGAAATTTAGAGACTATCAATTGAGATCCACTGAACATTGGAAAGGAAAGTTGTACCCCTCTGCTTTTTAATAATAGCAGTTGTTTATTTAGTGGCTACCAGGAGGTAGTCACTGTGGTAGATATTTTGACATAGTGCCAAAATATCAAAATCCTCATAAAAACTCAGAGAGGTAGATATCATTACATTTTATCCATGAAGAAACAATCCCAGAGGGAGTAAGTAGTTGGCCCAGGATTGCAGAGCTTGTAAAATTGTTCGGCAGGGATTTAGACACAGATCTTACTGCCTGACACCCATTTTGATATGCTTTCTACTCTGTTGTTGTATTGGCATCACTAAACTAATCTTAGGAACTGGGATAAACAATTCTTAAGTGATACTGTGGAACTTCTGAGTACATTTCCTTCCTAGTTTGTCTACCCTTATACATGCCCCAATCTCTGTGATAATATTTGATTTGATCTATCTCTGTGAGCAAAGCCCCTGGATTTGAGTCTTGTTTTGTTCTTGTAGTTTCCTTTAAGTAGTCCTGGGCACTTCTAAACTATGGTCCAAAGGAGTCCTTTCCATCCTTGGCTATTAAATGATGGGCTAGGAATTGTTGGCAACTTTAGACAGGTTGGATCATATATTCAAGTATCAGGGCAAGTAAAGCACTAACGTATGAAAACCATAGAGTGAAAATCTGATGAAAACTTTGGATATATAGCTTAAGAATAAATTCTCATGTGTAATTTATCAGGTTTACAGGTATCCGTGATTCCATTAAATATACGTACTTCAAAATAAATTGGATCTACACATGTGTCTTTGTAGAATTTAACTCACTACTCCTACCTCCAGGTAGGTGACTAAATTCTAATAATTATCATTTGACACTAATAGGATAAAATGATATTGACTCTTATGAATATGTTAATCCAGAGAGAGCATCGCTAGTTTATTCTTAGGTTTAGCTCTATATGAATGGTGTAAATATACATACATACATACATACACACATATACATTCATATATATGTATATTGCATACATATTTACATATACATACATGTACATATATATACGTGTATATATGTATTTTTGTTTATATACATACCTGAAATTTTATTTTCAAATTGTTAATGGAAACAAGAATTTCATTAGTCATAGGATGGACTTGATTAAAGGAAAATAAATGAGTTTTTACATTTTAACTTTGTTTTATTAATTTAGAAGGGTTTTTTGTATATTTTGTATATTTTCCTGTTTATTGAAGGATGTACTATTTTCAAATATTCATGATTTTATTTCATTCTTATGGTTTTTAGATAAAATTTAACACAGAAAATTCATTTTTTATATATATATATATCTATATATCTTACAGACTTGTGGTATAAAACATTCAAAATGCTCATTTATCCTGTTATAAGTACACTGCTTTAAAGTAAGCAAGTGTTCTTTTAGGATAAGGTGAATAAATTACCCTTCCCTTTGAAATAAACTATTCACCAATTTGTGGCCTATTTTTATTTTCTGAAAAAGATTACCAAAGGTATATGTCTGGAAAATTGACTTCATTTTAGAACCGAAGCCAATGGGTTCATATCTCTATTTATGGAATGTAGAAAAGAAATGTATTCATGTCAAGCATCTGGCTCCGGGTGTGTCATCATTCATGGATGGAAGAAGAATATGTGATGACCATATGTGATCATCAAACCTCAGCCCTCTGGCCCTGGTATATCACTTTTATACTCGGCAAAACCTTGTCTGACAACATTCCCAAACAGCTTGCAGCAGTTAATCAACTCCAGTCAGCTATTACAGCTGATCCTTTCTGCAGATGGAAGACGGTAGGTTAGCTTTTCCAGCTCTTTTACATATCTCCCTGAGCTCTCCAGTCTCTGAAGGACATTTGTCTGCCAGTGGGTTTCTGGAGAAGGCATCTGCAATTATAAACATTTTCCCAGGAACATATGCTGCTTGCAGCTTAAACCCTATCAGGCATAACAGAAATCTCTTGTACCTTAAGGGAATTAACACCAGAGATTTGATTTTGATAAAGGAGATAGACTTTATAGTTTGAAAGAATGCCAAAGAAGCTGAAAATAGCAGCAGATGTGCTGACATCTCAATATTAGCGCATTTCTAACCTTTTGCAGGATAAAATGCAAAAGCAACAAATACATATATATATATATATGCATGTATATATATGGCTCTTTATGTGCCACATAATTCAGATGATGGTATTTCTTGATTGAATTATTATAAGGACTGAATCACTACTCACCCTCCAATGACTATATCTAATACTAATATAATCTTTTAAGCAAAGCAGCCTGGAGATGCAACAGTATCAAAGACAATGATGTTAACTTGGTAAATTGCTTTCCCTTGCCTTTATAGCTACCTTTTGAGATTCAGTTGAAGACACTGAGTTCTCAGATCATTACTGACGTCTCTCCTGTGTACTTAGATCCTTAACAACCTTTCTCTCCTCTACGCACCTGCACACATTACGATGGTGTGTTTATCTGGCTTTAGTACATAGCCTTGCACTTTTTGTCAACATTCTTCGCATGCCGATTAGGTTGCAGAATGTTTAGGTGAGAGGGCCTAGGTTTTATGCTTTTTATATGTCTTGATGATAGCAAGTACTCAATAAATATTCTTTAATTAAATAGCTGTAGGTGACTAGATGTGTCAGACAATTCCTTGAGGATACATTTGCTTATACCTTGAGCAATGAGCAGAAGGAGGATAAATGTGCTAAAGAGCTCCATCAAAAATGTTTAGTGTCATCACTCTGCCAAATAAATAAGGATAATAGAAGTGGGAATAAAAAAGAATACATTTGTTTCTAAATAATAGAGATAATTTTTTCATAATTTCATGATTTATTCTGCTTTTCTCATTTCAGTGAGTGATTTGTTGAAGTTCTTCAACTGTGGTTGAAAAGCAAGAAACCAAGTCTGTATTCATTTTAAGGGGCGAACATGTGTAGAAATAAAGAGATAAAAACACCTGGCTTAAATATTCTAGACCAGGAGGGAGACTGCCTGGTGGAGGGAGAGCTGGCTGCCACACTTGGTTCCCTGGGTTGGGAAGTGAGACCTGAAAATTGTGGCCAGGGTCTGGAGCTCCAGGAAGAAAGCCAGGCAAACCTCTACTTCTTTGGTTCTGCGCATCTGCAAGAGAATGAAAATCTCAGCCCATATTTAAATTTAGGCCATTTCATTGAGTTTTTCTCATAGTATTTGTTACTTCTGAATTCAGAGAGTCAATAATCTCCTGAATTTTCCCTACTCACTGTTTCCTTCACTTAACCCCTACGCCAGAGAAAAAGGAATGCGGAAGACAGCTGATGGAAGTTGTATGAAAATGTTGGCTAATTCGGGCAAAATGAATGATTCCACAAAAATATATTTTTGAAAGCAAGTTAAACTGTTCAAAGAGCTGAAAAATTATAAACTCCAAAAGGAAAATAAATGGTAAAAAGAACTAGATACTCTCTACTCATAAAAAGATAAACATAGATACCAGTTTTGAACCATAATTACCAGTTTCAAGGCCTATTCTCCCTTCCTCAAATACTATGAGGGTACCTTGTAATTGCCGAGAATATTTTGTCTCTTTTTATCAATCCTACTGCTGTGGCTAGGTTTAATTCAGTGGTCCTTACTCTTTAGGCTCTACCACAACCACCTGGAAGGCTTGTTAAAAGACAGATTCCGGGACCCCACTCCAGAGTTTCTGATTCAGGAGTTGGCAGGAGTGAGGCTTCAGAATTTGCATGTCTCTCAAGTTCCCAGATGAGCTAATGCTGCTGCTCTGACCGTATACTTTGAGAACTAATGAGTTAATTCTACATCCTAGGAGAACATTCAAACTAATTTACGAGCTTAAGGGCAGTATAATATCTAATGAAGCTCTGATTTCCCAGTATTTTGTATAAAAACATCCAAACACTTTTGACAGTGTGAATCCCTTTGTAGCTTACTTAATATTATAAACGAGAAAATATTTACAGAATTCTAAAATGTTTGGCTTTGATTTTAAATCACCTGTTTTCTATATTATTGCCAGGTAAAAATGTTCTAATTCCATTTATCTGCTAGATTAAAATGTAGATATTTGCTATTTATCCTGCATTAGTCTGGAAACTGTAGTATTATGCATAACATATAATAATGTGTGGAAAAATCTTTTAAAAAATCATAAATTACTGCCTTTCTACTATCACTTCTCTTTTTTCTTTTTGCATGATTGCCGTTTAGATTTCTCCCTCATTAGATGCCATTTTTTTTCAAAGACTATCAGAGTTTTTACCCCTCATCTTTATTAATCCATAAATGATTGGAGTTCTCACAGTTGCATTCATTTGGTTTGATAACACTATGCTGTCTTAGATTGAGCGTAGGTATGGGCCAAGATCTGTGATAGATATTTTCAAATATTAGAGGGTCCATTATGAAAACAAATAATTCACACTATTCTAAAGGCACATGGATAGGAAGGACAAGAAAAATGGTCTGCTATAAGGAGAAGTTTATAACAGCTGCACACAGATTTGAGTAAGTACTCTCATTGTACTTATACTAAAGTTGGAGTGACATCTATATAATTCACAGTAGATTAGAATGGTTTATCTCTCCCGAATTCATGTAAGTTGTGTGTATGTGGGAGTGTATTTTTCAGAATTTTTAAACCTCTAAAAAATAAATTTGAAGAAAGGACTGCGTTTCCTTTGGTGATAGTAAATTCCCCACTATTAAGAGAATTCAAGCATACCCTGAATGAGTTCTTGGAGAGGGATTTAAAAAAAAAAAAAGCCAAAACAAACTCGTGAAGGGACATGGGCATCCAAGTAATGGTCCTTTGGACATTGACATAAACCATTTGCAGTAATAATCAGCTCATTAAGTTTGTGTATACATGTAGTGTTAATGAGATACAGTTGCCAGGTGATTCATTTATTTATTTAACCTTCAGGTTATAGGAATGGATGAAGATAGGTGTTTAAGTTTGTATTGGTCTGTGACATTTAGAATTTGGACATGCTTTAGTGTTAAGACCATATGGAAAAAAACTTGTCATTTGGCCTCATTAAGATAGAGCTCCATATAGGGGCGCTTGGGTGGCTCAGTTGGTTAACCTGCTGTCTCTTCTGCATGTGCTATGATCTCAGGGTTTGGGATCAAACCCCACATTGGGGCTCTGTGCTCAGGAGGGAGTTTGCTTCAGGACTCTCTCTCTCTCCCTCTGCCTCCCTCCACCCTTGCTCTCTCTCTCTAAAATAAATAAGTAAATCTATAAGTAACTAGATAAATAAAATAGAGTTCCACACCAGTATTAGCAGTTTGCCTCCCCACAGGACCCATCCTGAACTTCTCACATCTGAGCAGACAAAAAGCACAGGGGCTCAAGTACCCCTCCTCTTGGAGAAGTGGAGAAGGTGCCCTGAGTGGAACCTCCATCAGCAAACTGGGGAGGCAGACTGTGTAACACCATGTCTAATTTGGGAGAGGACCCAAACGGCAAGGTGAACTGGAAATAGTAACACGGAACAAACCATCCATTCTTTAGCTTAGTGCCAAAAGCACAGTTGTCATTGACTTTCAGAAAAAAATAGAGGCCAATTTATGATCTAGAGAAAACCAGTTCATAATGATAAAATTTAGGATAGAAGTTCATCCTGGCTGTGAATGTATCTGACTGTTGACCAAAAAGGGGACTTTATGAGGTGCCAGAAATGTTCTATATCGTAATTTTGTTGGTGGTTACATAAGCGCATCCTTGTTTTAAAAAATCATGAACTTAAGTTTGATGCTCTTTATGCAGTGGACGGTATGCATGTTATCCTTCAAATAAAAAAAAACCACATACAGGGATCGATGTCTAATAATAGCTGGCAGAAGATCATTAGATTCTCTCTCGCCAATTGTGTCGTTAGAAAGATTAGCAAATTACTTCGGTTCTATCTTGTAAGCTATATCTGCTGTGACAAAATGCAGATTATTGAGTGTCTTACAAGTGGCTCTACATTCTAGATGCAGGTCTTTGGGTCTTTAGACCTCAAAGCAGGTCAAGAAGCAGTGATGCACTGGGGGCCCAGGGCAAATCGTGTCAAAAGTCTGACTGGAGTCTCAGCCAGAAACTCTTGTCACCATGGTGACATCACTTGCTTCCTTTTCTGAGATTTCAGTTCATATTGGAACAGCTTTTAAAGATGGCTTCTGTTCAATTTAGATCATCCTGGAAACTCTCGTCTTTCTCAAACGTAAAATTTGGGACCAACTTGTTCTTCAATTGTGTTTATTTATACTAAATCAAGGGACTTCAGACCATGCAAGTGTTTCTTCAGTTCTAATGGCATTCAGTATTCAGACTGTGCTCTGGTTTAGTGGTGCTGATTCAACTGCCCACAAAATGTGTGAAATATCCAATGACTCTGTATTCCCTGGGAAATAGTAATTGCCACTATCATTCATGAGCCAGAAGACTTTTTCATGATGTTATGAATAGGGTCCTGCAACATATTTGAAGAAAACTCTCTACCAAAATGTTTTAGGTAAATAATTGATGATAATCTGATTTGCCCTCTCAAACCAGATTTCTGATTCAAAAGGCAGCTTTGTTTTCATTTCCTTTAAATAGAATAGAGTCTCTAATAGATGTTTTGCCCACTTCATGTGCTAAATAATTTAAGTAGGTTGCAGGAGTATTAGTTTTCCACCTGAAGTTTTGCCTCTAAGTTTAGTGGTGAGTTTTTATCATTATTGAACATCACTGCTTTTTTTGGTAGATTAATCATATTTTGATCTTACTGTGCTTTCCAGTCACAAGTTTCTTCAAAGACTCAGACCACCAGTTAAAGAAGGAACGCCTTTGAATTTCTATCTGGCTTTGAATTTCTATCTACTCTTTTAAAAATGTATAACTAGCTTATAAATATTTCACATACTCTGCAACTCTTTACCTTACAGGCTACGGTTGTTGCTATAACTCTTATAAAGTGAAGAAGTGTTTCGGATTAAGTGTTGGTGTCAGTCTTAAATGAAAGAAAAGGCTTGTCAAGTTTTTTTTTTGTTCACTTTCAAATATAAAAATGAGGCACATGTCTTAAAATTCATGATTTTTTTGTTTCATGTCTGTAGTCTACAATTTGTTTCAGCTTTCTCTGTGATACTCAGGGACTGGTGTACATTAAATGTGGAAGGAAAATGAAAAGATTACCTCCTTTGTTCCATATGAAATAGCATCCCAAAGTGTGTTTTGATAAAGAAAGCAAATAAGCAGGGGCGCCTGGGTGGCTCAGTGGGTTAAAGCCTCTGCCTTCAGCTCCGGTCATGATCCCAGGGTCCTGGGATCGAGCCCCACATTGGGCTCTCTGCTCAGCAGGGAGCCTGCTTCCTCCTCTCTCTCTGCCTGCCTCTCTGCCTACTTGTGATCTCTGTCTATCAAGTAAATAAATAAAATCTTAAAAAAAGAAAGAAAGCAAATAAACATATGTACTTCTTTGAAAGCTTCATTAATTTAGTTTAGGATATTTTAAATTGGTGGACTCTATTATCCTATTTGTAATTAGGTTAAAAGTTTTCTGCCAATTATACTAATCATAATTCTTCATGCTACAACTTTTTATTACAGGCTAGAGTTTAATGGTTAGTTCTGATAATGGAATGAAACACATTATAATCTCATTTTTATAAATTTCACAAGTGTTTTTAGTGAGACTGAAACTTATTGCCATCAAAACCAACCATATCTCTCTTTTGAGAAGTTATTTAAAGTAAGACAGAACTAATATTTATGCAGTTTTAGGAATTTGAGGGAAAAACTCCCAGCTTCCTGTCCAACAAAGTCCCCAGTTAATCTGCTTACTTAGATTAGTTATTTTCTGTTTGCTTTTTTATATATTATTTACTGTCAAAGAATTTTGGGAGATTTTTTTCATAATTCAGTAATATTTACTTCTAGTCCATTAAATTTATTAGAATTTACCAACAACACATATTGAATTCTTTGTAAGTGGCTATATCACAACAAATGGGGAATTTAAAAATAGCAAACTGTACTTTTAACACTTTTTAACTTATGTGTGAAAAGTTTTCTTCAAATCCCTTTACACTTGGAGTATCAACCTGTCCTGTGTTTGGTATTAAATACTGCCCTTCTAAATTCTGCTATGCAGCTTTTCTTATTAATTCACTAGATTTATATTCATGATAACTAAAACATTGTTTATATCTTAACTTTTACATTCAATCAGATAGTTTCTTTTTTAATTTAATGGATCATTTTCCTTGAAGTTAAAAATTCCAGTCTTCAAAATCGATAAATGACAGGTTTCAAAGTGTCGACCTCACTGATTGTAAGATCCCTACAACTAAGTACTTTTAGTCATAAATAAGGAAAAATTTATTAGCTAACTATATTTACTCTTACCTTTAGAAGCCATGAAGATGTCTGAGTCACTTCTTCAAAGGCAGCCGGGTTAAAAGAAAAGGTTTTCTTGTTGCAGCAAGGAGAAAAAACACAGCATGCATAAAAACTTCAGAAGGTGTCTGTCTACTTCATGTCAGCTTACAAATAACAGAGGAAACGAGTGCCTTACTGTATCCAGAGTGATGTATTTTATCACTTCGGACAACAGGGGGAGACGAAGCTATCAGCAAAGGTAAACGCTACTCAAATCATCATACTCTCGGTGTCTGAAGGAACAATATGAAAATAATAAAAACAGGAAAGGAAAATATGCAATACTCATTTTAAGAGGCTTGTATTCATGTAGTTATTGTTTTTTTAATATTTCTTGGAATGAATATATATATATATGTATATATGCCCTTGCTTTCACTATTATATCAGAAATACTCTATTTTTCTAGTTTCTAGAAATCTCCTGGGCCAGAGTCTATGATACATTATTCCATCCTCTGTAAGTTTCTGACAGTTATAAACACAATATTTTATATTTTGAAAATGAACTTTAATATTATTTCTCTCTCAGGATTTCTTCACGTTCTCTCCCCCAAAAGCAAAGAAGCAAGAAGAGAATTATTCCTTATGATTTGTGTAATAAATAAATCTATAATTTCATTTTTAATTGAATTTGTTCAGCCAGAGGCATCTGAAAATACATACCTTCAATAACCTCACAAAGTTAATGGAAACATACAGGTGATATTTAACTACATTGTACACTGGAGGGGAAGAGAAAGCATTGTCACCTAAATGCAGGTGACCAGGTAGCCATGGAGATTTTGCTTCCAAGACAATTGCCCTGGATGGCATGATTTGCAAAGGTTGAACTTCCAAGATACGCTGCATTATAAGTAACACTGTCTGCTTCCAAAAATAGCTAAGTGACCTGCTAAGCCATAGAGCATGATGAAAAATTGTAGTCACCTCACAGCTTGTTGACAGCCAAAATTTATGTTCTTATTGGCAAAGAGATATTTCTTTTTATTGTTGTGGCTGTTTTGAAGTAATAACGTTTATGTAATTATTTGTTAAAGATTTATTGATTATTTGTAATTGTAATTATTTGTTACAATTATTTGTAATTATTTGTTAAAGATTTATTGATTTATTTGAGAGAGAGAGAGAGAGCAAGCACACTGTCAAGCAGACTCCCAGTTGAGAGGGGCTAGGTCTCAAGACCCAGGGATCATGACCTGAGAAAAAATTAAGAGTTGGAGGCTTAATTGACTGAGCCACTCAAGTGCCCCAATATGATTAGTATTTTAATTAAATTAAATTAATGTTTCCTAGATTTCTTACTATTTTTTAATGGGCATTTGAAGAAACATTATTCCAAAGCAACTAAGTTGTTTTAACACTATCAAACTTGGTATTTTAATTTATGGCCATAATGGACAAATTAAATTTGATTTTCCACAGAGCACCAATTTTGAAATGAGAATCTGAGTGAATTCAACATGTATTTTGGCCTGTACAGGCCAACCATCCATGTATGTGGATATGGCCATATGACTGACTCCTGGAATCTTTCAATATTTAACCTGCAAGGGAGAACTTCCAGGTCACTTAACCTGGTGTAGTGTAGGGACTGCCCATTTCTTTCTTCACTCTTTCTCTCTCTGTCCTCCCCAAAACAGCACAGACACTGTTTTTTCTTTCCAAAGGCCCAGCAGATACCAACCTGAGGTTTCCCCTTCCTTCCATTCCTTTCTGTTTCCCAGCCTTTCTCAAAGAGATGCTCACAAATCGTCCTGATGGACTTCTAGGACATTCGAGTGTCCTACTGTCCAATGCTCCTGTAGCCAGGTGGTGTTGCTCCAAGAGCTGGCTTCGGCTTCTCTCCTGCGGTCTTTGCTGCTGTCATTTCAATTCCAGCTGCGTGGGGCCCTCAATCCTCCTCCCCATCTCCTGGCACCTGTTGCCTCCGCGCAAGCGCCCGGACCTCCCTTCAGCACACAGAACCCACACACCCACCTCTCTGCTCTGTGTGCTCTGAAGCCCTGGACTGTTTCAAGCAGCATCAATACCAGTTTCCCGTTGCTATCAGGCCGCAGCTTTCTGGTCTGCTGGTTTGATGCCACGAAATATAGTCAGTACAAGGTGGGCGTGTCCAAGAGACATAACCCGGGGCTTGAAGACCACACAGTGGGATTCGTACAAAAAGGGAGACTTAAAAATGAGTATCAGAAAACGTAAGTCAATGGGTCTGCCCCTTCTTAGAACACAACCCTCTCCTGAGCCTTCGTTCTGCAGCTCTGCTGCTTGAACGTTCTCCTTTTCTCAGGATGTTCTGCCCCCTCCTGTCCTTGTCCCTTCTAAAAGAAGGGCCTCTATACCCACCCCCAACTTCAGCTCCAGCCAAAAGGAAATGGAAAAATATACAGTTATCCCCTACCCATGGCCTTTCTGCAGGACATATCACAGATCTTCCCAAAGATCTGTTTATTCAATATTACATCCTTGTTAAGTTTCCCCATTATTTATTTAATAGTTAGATACTTGATTCAAATTCTCATGTCTGAAGAGACTCACCAAAATACCGTCTCAGTGGAAAGGGAGAGACTACACATTATTTAAATCTATCTAGTGGCAGATAAGCTCCCTGTTATGACAAAAACAGGATTATGCTTCAGACAGCATCTGCTGGGGAAAGGATGGGGAATGGAGTAGCATATAAGCCTATAGGTCTGGGGCAGGACCAAGGACCAAGTACTGAGAATAATTAGGTATATTTCATGGTTATTTTTGTTTTACTGTGAAATTATGTATTCCTAAAAATTAAATATATACATATATAAACATATATATATGTACATACATACATAATCAAATATATATACACATACATATGGAATGAGAGGGAATTATTTTTTATTAATTTATATAAATATTACTGAAATATAATTCCAAAACATATTTTATTCACTTGAAGTTATGTTTTCTAAAATTCATTATAATACATGAAGTTACATTTGCTTTTAACCGCTCCCTGTTATTGCTTTTTATAGATGTTATGGATACACATTTTATTACATTTTATATTATTGCATTTTTGTCCATTGTCCTTTTAATGGGAATTTTGATTATTTCCATGATATAAGACAATGGTTTTTATGCACATGTATGGCAGTCTTTTGAAGGTATATATCAAGAAATGAAAATGCTGGCTTATGGAGTATGAAGATTCTAATTTTTACTAAGAATCATTGCAGAATTTACCAAGTACTAAGCAAATACTAAGAAATTACTAAGTATCACTGAAGATCATTGGAGAATTGACCTCCAGTGTGCTTGTACCAATTTACATTCCCAACAGTAATGGGTAAGTGCTCCCATTTCCACATAGCCCTTCTAACACTGGTGTGGTTAGTAGAGGGGGGAATTAACGAGGGACTCCAAAATATTGATTTATAAGAAGTCAGCATCCAGAAGTCTGAACTACATTTTAACTAAATAATGTGAACACTTTTTGTTGTATGTATTTGTATTTTCAGCTATTCCCATCATACCATATCATATAAGAATAATTAATAACAAATTTTATGAATAACTGGCTAGAACAATAACATTATTTTTTTTAAATATTTTATTTGTTTATTTGACAGAGATCACAAGTAGGCAGAGAGGCAGGCAGAGAGAGAGGGGGAAACAGGCTCTCCGCTGAGCAGAGCGCCCGATGCGGGGCTCGATCCCAGGACCCTGAGATCATGACCTGAGCTGAAGGCAGAGGCTTTAACCCACTGAGCCACCCAGGCGCCCCAAGAATAATAACATTATTAATGTAAACTTGCGGAATGTTCTTTTTCTTTTTTTTTTTTTTAATATTTTATTTATTTATTTGACAGAAAAAGATCACCAGTAGGCAGAGAGGCAGGCAGAGAGAGAGAGGGAGAAGCAGGCTCCCCGCCAAGCAGAGAGCCCGATGCGGGGCTCGATCCCAGGACCCTGAGATCATGACCTGAGCCGAAGGCAGCGGCTTAACCCACTGAGCCACCCAGGCGCCCCAGGAATGTTCTTTTTCTAGGAATGTGTACCTCCTACTTCTGTTGCCATTTATCCATACTTTGTGAATTTTCTATCAAAGTGCATTTCTTGGGGCACCTGAGTGGCTCAGTGGGTTAAGCCTCTGCCTTCAGTTCAGGTCATGATCTCAGGGTCCTGAGATCGAGCCCCACATCGGGCCCTCTGCTCAGCAGGGAGCCTGCTTCCTCCTCTCTCTCTGCCTGCCTCTCTGTCTACTTGTGATCTCTATCTGTCAAATAAATAAATAAAATCTTTAAAAAAAAGTGCATTTCTTTACAAACTTATTCAAATCTGTCCTTTTGAGGCAATGCTTTATTCATTCATCCAATAAACATGTATTAACTTCTTACTATGTGCGTAGCATTATAGAGTATACTCACCTGTACTGATATGGCCTCCACTGGGGCATTGTGTATGCCAGTGGAGTGTCACAATATAGGATTGCAATATTCTTTTTATTTTTTAAAACAAAGAGTAAGTTACAACCTCTTGAAAATAAAATGGTGTAACTTATCCTCTCTCTGAAAAGTGAAACTAACTGGAATCAATAATGCATCATTCAAAAGAGCAATTCCTTGTTTCATACACGTCTTATTTTCCTTTCCTCTGTTCCTTTAAAAAAGGAAAATAATACCAGAAAGATATTTTTTCTTAAATAATGAAAGGATAGTGAACTGGATCATGCCTCTTAGCTGTTAATAAAAGGTGGATTTCTTACCCCCACTCATTCTGCATATTTAAAAAGATATTGATCCAAAGGATTAGGAGAAAAGGGGAAGAATCCTGGATACAGAGAAGAGTTTGTGAAACTAAGATAAAGCTGGTTCTGGAGCAGATCTAGAGGGGTCCCCATTCACTGAGATGACATGGAAAAGACTCCTCATGTAGAGTCCTGTGCACGGATTCCATGGGACAAATGGCATCCCATAATCAGTGGATTGTAAAGCCCAAGGCAGAAGCAAAGGTTTAATTTGTGTATAAAAGTTCTTCCTGAATTTTCAGCCTTATATATTTTCTTCAGGTGGGACTAAGTTAAGCGGAATGGAGTTGTTTGAAGTATCCTGCGTTTTTTGTGCTTTGTCTTCAGGCATTTGCCTGATCTCTTATGCATAATGCAAACTTTTAATAGTCCATAATGGTTTTTTCCTTTAAAGAGTCTTAAAGTAGGGGGAATTCTGACAGCTTCTTTCATTCCAGGGTATATTACTGGAAAAAGAGATTGAAATTACAAGCAGAAAACTTGTACAAATATATGGCATATCCACAACTACTTATTTAGATGTCCTTCAGGAGGTATGTTTATGCGTGTATCTGAGAGAGAGAGAGAGGAAGTTGAAGAGCCAGAGCCAGAGAGAGACAGAAAGAGGGAGAGAGGGAGAGAGAGTGAGCGAAACTGAAGCTACAAAGCATATGGAGGAGAATTAAAATGTTAAAAACCTTCAGAGACCTCAGTGTTCCCCACCAACAGCTACTTCGTCGTTTTGAAAATCTCTTGATTTCTACCATTATTTTACATATACTTACCTTGTGCCTTGCTCCTTGTGGTCACTTTGTCCTCCCAACATCTGCCTGCATGTCAGCCATCACCAAAATCCCGCACCAAAGCCTTCGGTCGCTGCAGCTGACAGCCCAGCAGTGCTCTGCATACAGCCGCCTCCCCTGACAGCAGCCATAACACGCACAGCAAGTGCGGCTGCAGTTCAGTGTCAGCTGGAGCACAGCAGCTGGGTTCTGCAGCACATCTTCTTTGCATTCCCAGCCGTGAAAATAAGCTCCAGCAAGCCTGGATTCCCCCAAGAGCACTGTTCCCAAGAAACTGTGATAATGATTACAACAAATATCCATGAACCATATAGGCAAAGTCCATTAATTTTGCTCCATAGTGCATGTTCAGTGTTTCCTTTGCTGCTCTGCATAGACTAGATCATCCAGAGAATGTTCCCGCATTTAAATGCATGCTTTGCGAAGTGGTGGCTGAAAGAGTGGGGTGCGTTCCTTAGGACATGGAGAATGTTGCTTGGCTGAATGGGGGTGGAGAAGGAAGGCCGGTTTTTGTTAACTTGTGTCCCTTCTTTTTGTTGGTGGTGCCTAATGCAGGTCCTGACCTGTTGTGGGCATTTGTGGAATGTAAACTGCAGGAATGATGGAATCCAAGTCACCAAGAGCATTGTCTCTTGTTCGGACCATCTTCTTTCCGTTATTTTGTCTACAGGCAAATGTAGGAACTGTGAAGAGTGGATGAGAATTACGATTGTGCTCCTGACTTCAAGTTGTGATTTGAATAAGATTTATACAAGTAAGCTATGGTGTTTGGGGCATATCTAGAAATAACTCTGTGTCTGCCTAAGTAAAGTATATTTATGCTTTGCGTCATTTTGTTTTTTTCTTTTGAACTCTCCTTAGTCATGTTTTTCTCAGGTCACTAAGCAGATTCTACTGCAACAGAAATATATTTTGTCAATAGAAGTGTATTTTGAGCCACGTATGTAATTCAAACTTTTCTAGAAGCTACATTAGAATTTACAAGCAGGGGAAGTTAATTAAATAATATATTTTATTTAACTAGCTATTTCAAACATAAAATTTCAACATGTGGCATTCTCTAATTTCCAAGGGCTCAGTATCCACATGTGGCTAATGACTACTGTATTGGACATGAGACTCCTAGTGTATTTTTTCCAGCAAAAGACTTGGCTGTTGGCAGCTGAAAGGTTGTTTATCAATCTTATGTGTTTGTTTAAATATATATGAGCTTTAAAATAGTTTTGAACTTCAGTTTTTTAATTGATATATTTTAAAATAAAAGTAGCACATTGATATGGAAAACAAATTCAGGTTACACTGAAAATTATAAAGTAAAGGTTATCTTCTTTCCCACACCAGTTTGTTCTCCCCAAATAATTAGTGTGAACTCTTGTGTATGTATTTTCAGGTCAAAAAAATATGCTTATAATATGAGAATTTATCTATCACTATGACATCTTATACAAACAGATCTATACTGTGCACAGCTTCAATAGTAAACAGAGAAAAATAAATGTGATATCATTACATACTTCTTAGAATGACAAAAATTAAAAGAACTGACACTACCAAGTGATGCCAGACATGGAGCAATGTTAACTCTTTTATGAGTATGTGTTTTGCTACCATATGTTGGAAACAGTTTGACATTATTTAATATGTTTGAAGATTCACATATTCAATGCCCTAGCAATTCCATTTCTAGGTATATATCCCGAAGAAACACTTGCTCATCTACAGCATAAATATATGTAAGAATACCCACAGAAGCACCCATCGTTATAACCCCAAATTGGAAACAACCATTGGTTGGCAAACTGGTGCCTACCACAGAGGGCAAGAAGAGACCAAAGAAAGAGGCAGGCTGCTCCTGATTGGTAGGTGGTAGTTTGAATAAGCAGTGGAATTTACTTGCAAGGCTTGTCTTGGGCTACTGCAAGACGGGTAGATCCCTGCACCTTCCTGCCAGATTCTTAGGTGTATATAGAAGTCTTAACTGGATTTAGTCACCTATACCATCCAGAAGGTCTCAATACCTTACTCTCTCAAGGCTGTGTTGCTGGGGCAGTGTCTTGTGGGGAAGGCAAGCAGGATGCACATTCCAAGGACTAGGGAGGGATGAGGAACTTCTGTCAGGGACTAGCTTGAGGGTCACCCAGAGATTAAAGCCTGTTGGTGACCTCCTTTAACACAACGATAATGTTCACTCAAAAAAAATTGATAAATAGTTGCATACTTATACAATGAAATATTACACATAAAGTGAATAAACTACAGCTATTTGGATGTAATATGTGTATTTCTTTCAATCGTGACATTGAATGCTAGAAGAAAGTCACACAAAAAAAATGCTCACATAGGGTGATTCCATTTCTATAAAATTTGAAATAGGTTAAACCAAAGGCATACATAGGTACTAAAACTGTACTTAAAAAAATTACAGCAAATATCAGATTTGTAGTTACCTTTAGGGAGGAAAGAAAAATATGTGAATAGGCAGAGACCTACAAGAGGATCTTTAGGTCCTGGCAGCATGCTAATTTTTAACTGGTGTGGTGATTAGACTGGTGCTGGCACTCTAGAGAGGAAGCTGGTAGTATTTGATTATATACTAAAGTACATACTTCAGTGAAATTCTTCCACAGGTCCATAAAGGGACACTCATGACCGTGAAGAGTTGAAGGCAACTCAGGTGTCCATAACTGGGACAATGTATGAGCAAAACATGATAGATACCTGCTGTGGAATAGCATACAGCTGTTAGAAGTAATTTATTAGGCGTACACACATTAACTGATATACGTAGTGGCAAAAGTGTTTAATAAAAAAAAAAAAGAAAGAACAGAACAAAGTTTATTCAGTTGTTGGGGATCTACTGATACTGCTTTTCTTTTCTCAACGATTTTGGACCTTGGCTCTCTGTCACATTTTCCAATGCTATTTCTATCTTATATCTTGAAAAACAGAATACACACATAAATGATCCCCCCAATTTAATGCCTTTTTACCTTCCTCCAGTGATCTTGTTTCCTATTCTACCTCAGTCTACCTTAAAAGAAGATATATCTTTTACAGGTCTATCTTAGCTATTTTTGTAACTAGTAAGTGCAGTCCTTCCATAATGTCAAATTCATGTATCCTATCCTCTATTTCTGGCTCATTCTCTCCGGTACTTTCACTGAAACAAACTTTTGATACCCCAGTGCCTTCAATCCTACCCATCATTCATTCCCTTTGATGTCTTCATTCTCTTGTTCATCTAGCCTAAATTCCATGGAGAACTGTTATAAATACATCCGTGAATATACACATTTCTTATTTCATAATACCCACTTAGCCAAAAAAAAAAAAAAAATCCTGGTTAAGTCCAACTCTTCTTCTACTAAATACATACAAAGCACACAAAAAAATGATTATTAGTTTCACTTTTATATTTATGATCTCAAAATCAAGTGGCTCTCAATGTTGCCGGATTATCATTTCATTGACTCTCTTGGATGCCTATTTCATACCTTCTCTCAAACAAGCGTCAGTGCCTTTTATCCTGTCCTATTCTCAGCTTATAATTGTGCAGCCAAATTCACTAAGAAAATGGGAGCAATCAGAAGATGATTTTAGGGGCACGGGGGAACTTTCTTCCTCTTCTCTCTCTGCCTGCCTCTCTGCCTACTTGTGATCTCTCTCTGTGTGTCAAATAAATAAATAAATTTTTTTTGAAGATGATTTTAAAAAATTCCCACTACCATAGGTAGTCACCTGCCAACAACACCCGTGCACATAGTCTGTCTTCCTCCGTGTGGCCATACATAATTTAACCACATTGCTCCCTGCAAGTGTGCACTGCATCTCAGCCTCTCTTGCGGACTCAAGGACCCTTAACTCGTATTTTCCTCCTTTCTCTCTCTTATATCAAGTTTTTGTGCTTCACATTAGTCTACTAACTGCCATAATGACTTCCATATTAATTTTTTCTTTACTTGACCCACTTCTCTGCCAGCCATGGCTCATTTCTCTGTTTCTTTTCATAGCAAAACTCCTCAAAAAGAATTTCCGTATTTGCAGCCTGTGATATCTTACCTTCTGTGTCCTCCCAACCCACTCCATTCAGGCTTTGGCTTTAACCATTCCACGAATAACTACCTTTGTTAAGGTTAAAGATAATTTCTATATTCTTAAACCCAGTCATTAATTTTTGGTTTTCATTTTCTCCTTTTACTTGACCTACTGGCAATGCTTGACAGAGTTGATCATACCCTCCTCCTTTACACACTTTCCTTAAGAGGCTTTTTAGCTTTATCGTTTTTTTTTTTTTTTTTACTGATCACTCCTCAGGTCTGTTTTGCTGGTATACCTCCTGTTTCAAATGTCTTTTTTGGAGTACTCCAAACCTAAATCTTTAATCATTTTCCCCCACATATTCACCTTCTTGGTGACCTTGTCTAATCTCATGGCTTTAATCTTTTATACATGTGATTACTCCAAAATATATTTCTAGCTCAGGCTGTAAAACAACATCTCAGACTCAGGTTCAAACTGAACTCCTAATCTGCTTTACCCATCTAGTCCATGATAATCTTACCTCTCTAGTTATGCCAAATCTTGTGGGTCATTCTTGATTCCTCTCTTTACTTATACCTTCTATTTCATACAGGGAATTCTTTGACTTTTTCTTCAAAATATATCAAGAATCTAACCAGTTCTTATCAACACTACTTCTGTCTTAGTCCAGCCACGATAATCTTAGGACTGGATTATTGCGGTAGTCTCATAAATGGACCCTGTTTCTACCCTGGTCCCCAATAGTTAATTCTCAGTGCAACAGCAAGAATGACCCTTTGAAAACATAGGATCAGATCACTCTTCTCCTCAAACCTTGGAATGATCTAGAGAGACCCTGTACCATCTGATCTCTATTGTCACATCTGGTCCTCTTCCCTTTATTCACTCTAGTTTAGTCTATTTTAGTCTATTCATTTTAATCTATTTAGTCTATTCATTCTATTCACTCTATTTATTTTGTTATTTCTAGACCATACCTGGGATTCTTTTCCTTTAGTTTTGCTCAAAACATTCCTTCTAATTGGAATATTCTTCTGCGGATATTTGCAGGTTAACGCCCTCATCTCATTTACATGTTTGCCTAAATATCACTTTTTTTTTAAAAGATTTTATTTATTTATTTGACAGAGAGATCACAAGTAGGCAGAGAGGCAGGCAGAGAGAGAGGAGGAAGCAGGCTCCCAGCAGAGCAGAGAGCCCTATGCGGGGCTCGATCCCAAGACGCTGAGATCATGACCTGAGCCAAAGGCAGCGGCTTAATCCACTGAGCCACCCAGGCGCCCCCTAAATATCACTTTTAAACAAAGTCTTTACTAATCACCACATATGATATTCTTACACAACCGCCATCCCCCAGAAGTCCAGCAGTTTTTTTTTCCTTTCTTGGCTTGAAAATTATAGACTCTATTTCTATTCTTTAAAGCCTAACTTTACATATTGGTCATGGGTATATAATAAAGTATAAAGTTATTTTCCATAACTATGTATTTTAATAACATTTGGTCTTAGTTCTATATATAAAACGTTCAACGCTTAGCCCTTTACTATAGCTTCACTGTATCATGATTAGTGGCTACATGTGTCCTCATGTTGTGTTTTCAAAAAGGGCTCCTGGGATTGTGTTTTATGAATTCATGCATATTTGAAAATTTCTTTCTGTTGTCTTTACACTTGCTTGACAGATTGGCTGGGTATAACACTCACGAGTTATGTTTCATCTCCCCTTAGAACTTTGTAGACTCTGCTTCTATTTTTTTTTTTTTAATATTTATGTGGTTGTCCTAAGACAATAGGCATTTCCTGCTTTGTAAATCCTTTGCTCTCCTTGCCTACATGACTGAGGAATTCTTTCTTTAGCCTCGCAGTTCATGAAGTTGACTATCACATGTGAGATGGTTGTTTGTTTTGTCGCACTGCTGTAGGGAAGCATGTAATCGTTTGATCCTTGCATTCCTATACACTTTTATGTAAGGAAAATTTCTTTTAAGAACATTTTTTTTTCTGTTCCATTAGTTGTGGTCTCCACTTCAGACACAAGTATTCTCCTAGGTTTCTTCATTATCACTTGCTCTGATCTATTACCTTCTTTCTAATTGTTTTAAGCACTTTGTTTTCTCTGCATTCACATTATTGTCTCAAGGTTCTATTATCTTTCCTATTATATTCATTTTGCTATATAACTTCTTTTAATCTAGTTACCTGCGTTACCTGTTAGTTTCAGATGATTTCTGTGTTCTGTAATGCTGTTTCTGCTCCCTCAATTTGGTCCTTAGCTCTGCGTTTTCCTTTTATCAAGCTATTTTACCATTGTAAACTAAGTATATTGATATCTTGGATCTGTGTTTTCTTTAAATTCTTCTTTGGCAAAGCAGTTAGAGATTTTTCTTTCTTAGGTGACTTTTTCTTTAAAAGTTGATTTTTTGAAAATTTCCTTTTACTTAAACAACCATTTCTTCCTCTCTCTGCTTCCACCAGTGTCTTCTTTCCTTTCTCCCTTTCTTTCATCTCTCTCTCTCTCTCTCTTCCCCGCTTTATTCCCCCCCCTTTTTTTTTCGCCCTTTCAATAGCCTTCTGCAGTGCTAACATGCTTCTTTCTTTCATCCATCTCTGTCATGACCTTCTGATTCCTTTGATGCAGTGTGGATAAATCCTCCATGATTTTCCTTTCCAACCTGATATGAAATTCACAGAGCTTCAGTTCAACGTCTCACTATTTTGTAATCTGTTACTTTTATGAAGCATCTGATCATGAAAGTCAAGAGGAAAATTCAGTCTAGACTCTGTGATATCTTATTCAGAGGATTTGGTCTCTGGGCCCCTTTTCCCATTTTTGTGAAATATTTTGTAGCAAGTCTCAGTGTTCTAAGTTGCCATGTATCCTGTTTCTGTTCTGGGGTGGATAACCTTCCATACCAAGTAAAGTGGGATCCTACAGCCCTCCTTTGCTTCTGAGATGATTAGGCAGGTTAGTTCTCTTGTCACTTCCTACAGCCGCCATTGTCATATACTCCCCAAGCACTGAGGCAGAAATACAGTTGGAAACTTGCTTTTGCCCACACGACTTCCAGAATGATTAGTGTACTGCCTGTGGCCTTTAGAGTTTAAGGGATTGGGACACCGCATGGTAAAGGTGAATAAGAGACTGCAGTTAAGGTGTCTAGACACATGGCCTTTGGTGTAGCCATTTCATGAGGCTTCATTCCCCTTTCCCAGACAATCTGCCTTGCTTTTTAATTCTTTGTCTTTGACTGCTTTGCCTCCTGGCTGGACACAATTCTGGGAAATAGAATTCATTGTGTTTTTCTAATAAACATCCTTCTCGCTGGGGAAATCTAAATGAAGAGTCTTAGATATTTTTCTTATTTCTTATGAGACTCTGAAGTGGTAGGGAGGGGCTATGTAAACCTTTTGTTTACATTTTTTCTTACCCTACCTAAGCAACATTTCAATATGCCCTTCAAATTGGGAGAAAATATTTTAAAATCATGGGATTCAAGGCACAGAAAGAGATCTTAAAACCATAGTTTCCTAACCAGTTACCTTGGTAGTTTTCAATTTCTGTGTAATTTTTGATAGTAAGTACTAATATTTACTTGTCAAGAAGAATAACAAGTTGAAAATAAAATGTTATGAGTACATGCAACTAGTTACAGAGATATTCTCTGACTCTAAAAATCTTACTGCCCTTATAACTGTATTTCTATTATACTTTTTTTCCTGCTAAATCCCACAACATAATTCAGAGATGTCAAATATATTTATTTTAGTCTTTTGGGTCATTTATGATTTAAGTCAAATAGTATTTTTTATGCTAATTTTTAGAAGTTCTTTATAAACAATTTAACATATTTTGGCCAGTTAATTAGGAGCAGTGATTTTGATTTACAGTTTCATGCTGTTATAAATTGAGATATTCTGTTCAATTTTTTTATGAAGGAGCAAAGGGATGTTTCATTAAATTTCAAAGGCCTGTCTTGTGTCTGACCATCAATGTGCTATTATTACACTTAATGTCTTGTTCTTCATGAGGGAAATCTTTTTCTTTTTTAATCCCCTGTCACTTTCCAAATCATCATTTTTGAGAATCTACCAATCAAAGGAAATTGTGATTCTTTGAGCCTCTCAGCTGTACTCTTTGTTACCATGGAAACCAAGCCAAACTGTTACCATGGTAACCTTCCTGAAGCCGTGATTTCTCTCATTATCAGTTTTTCCTTAGATTAATAAATTCATTGGAAGTTTAACATAAATCATGCTGTATTTGTGTATCATTTAGGGCTCATTTTTAACTCTCACTTATTTTAAATTATATATAACTGAATGTATGGTTCATGATGGAGGAACAAGCACACTCAGGTGGCAATATTTTAAGCAATTGATTGAATGTCTGAGGAGAATTAATTTGACCTTGATGCTGAGAATATTTTCTCTTTAGTGGCATGTATTTAGTAGCTTAAGGTGATTTTCCCCCCTTACAACTTGGCTCTGCAGTATTATATGTCTTGATATTATAAACAGTATTTTTGGTTTTCAATTTGAATAATCCTACAGATAAAACACAGAGGACATGGTTATGGATCAATAACAGAAGGTAAATTATAGATTTCTTGGGAACATAAAAGCAATTGTATCTTTATATATTTAATGTGTGGTGAAAGAAAGTGTGATTTGATTAATATAATCTTTTTTTATTTTTTAATTTGACAGAGATCACAAGTAGGCAGAGAGGCAGGCGGGGTTGGGGGGGGGGGAAGCAGGCTCCCCCCTGAGCAGAGAGCCTGATGCAGGCCTCGATCTCAAGACCCTGAGATCATGACCTTGATCTGAAGGCAGAGGCTTTAACCCACTGAGCCACCCAGGCGCCCAGAAAGTGTGATTTGATTAAATAGCTAATTTGATATTGTTAGGAGTCAATTGCTACTGTTTAAATGGGTAATTCAGGAAACTGAATGAACATACTTCAGAATAATTTTATAAATATTTTCAGAGATTTATAATATTTAAATACTTGAATATTTAAAATAGTTAAAAAATATCTTCTGATATGCATCCAAAGGGAGAAAAATTAAATAGTTAAAAAGGAAAGGGGACCAGGATTGGAGGTTAGAATATAAAATTCATTATTTTAAACTTTTTTATGGTTTGATGTTTATGTTTTATATGCTGACCATTATAAATAAGGATCAAATCAAGATTTTTGTTGTTCTATAGTTTCAAGTGGTATTTTTCACGTAAAAAGGAATGTCTAAGAATTTTTATTTCTTTCTAAATTGAATACAAACATAAGCATGTGTGCTAGGTTTTCTAGGAGAGTCCTATTCCTCATAAAACTTCATCCCAGATTGTCCCTTTGTTTCCATTTCTTCTATGAGGGAGAAAGTATGAACTCATGTAATCAGTGGAACTAAGGCCCTGGATTTGGAGCATGACCACGTGGAAGGGCTAGCGCGTGCACTGCCTCTATGTGATTGAAGGTGGGACCCCTGGGAGTCTGAGCACCAGTAACAAACAGATGGCACCTTCAAAATAGAACCAGATCAGGAATTTTATTTACAAAAACATTATTTTTAAATTTGTGGCTTTGGGGACCCGAAGGCAAACACACTTCAGTTTACTAGTCAGCCCCCAAAGACCAGTGTGTGACTTACAGTAGGGACCTAGAAGGAGACAGTCCCGTGGGGTTGGGTGCGGGGAGAGGGATGAGACAAGCAGATAGCTGTTCTGACCTCACCCTCCCTGGACCTTCTCATCCCCTGCCTCTTCACTGGCCAGTGACAAGAAGCCAGAAGACATGAAAACTCTGTTTTGTAGAACAAGTAAGTTCTTTGCTCTGGGCAGAAAACAGAATAGGTATAAGTGGAGATGGGCAGAGAATGGATTTTTAGGAGAAAAAGGAAGATATCTGTCATGTAACTCCCATCTTCAGACCTTTTGTGATTTTGTTAGAATTGTGATTTTATTCAGTTATCTGTCAGAAAAATTTTTGCAATGAATATACAAATCTGCCATGTCTACAATGTGAATAGTCTTTTCTTACTCATGGCAACATTGTGTACTGAGCCACCGGCAAGGTGATGGGTTCCTGCCTTATGTTTGAGTAAGAATTCAGAATGAGGAACCTGACCAGATTCCATGCATGGTGTCTTTTATTTACAGTGCCACAATGATCAAGAAAAAGGAGTTATTCTGAATTCACATTTCATGGCATCACCAGGGTCACATAGATGGAATCCAGAAAGTGGAGCTCTCTCATCCATATGCTGTAGGTCCCCAACCTCACCATCTGAAAATTCTTTCAAAGACCATTTTCTTTCTCTTTCTTTCTTTTTCTTCCTTCCTTCCTTCCTTCCTTTCTTTTTCTTTTTCTTCTTCTTCTTCTTTTTTTTTTAAAGATTTAAAGATTTTATTTATTTATATGACAGAGATAGCATAAGTAGGCAGAGCGGCAGGCAGAGGGAGAGGGAGAAGCAGACTCCCCAGTGAGCAGGGAGCCACCCAGGCATCCTGCCCCCAGTTTTGTTTTTTTATGGTCATTGTTTCTAGAGTAAGAATCATTTTGTTGTGTTTCCCCAACCAGGGGTATAAATTTTCTATAGAAAATGGTCTTAGAGGGGTGCGTGGGTGGCTCAGTTAGTTAGGTGTCTGCCTTCAGTTCAGGTCATGACCCTAGGGTCCTGGGATTGAGCCTCACACGGCCTGGCTCCCTGTTCAGCAGGGAGTTGGCTTCTCTCTCTCCCTCTGCAGCTCCTTCTGCTCTTCCCCTGCTCTCTCTCTGTCAAATAAATAAAATCTTAAAAAAAAATTGGGGGCATTGCTAGGGTCCTGTTTCACTTGAAAGAGGGAATACTTGAAGGAAGAAAAAGGGAGGGAAGGAAATTCACATGCTTTTAACATCTTTTGCATTAGATGCTGTGGGACAGAATTAAGTATATATATTTTATTTAATTTAGTTAATCACAACAAACTGATAAGGCAAGTAATTTTTCCTTTATTTTAAAACTGCTGTGTGTGTTTTCTATAGAATTTGGTTCCAATCCTGTTCTATGACTGCTGTTCAGCTGAAGGCAATTTTGAGGCATAACATACTAGGAGAAGAGAGGAATGTGAGAAGGTAATGGACTACCTAGATCAATGCATTTCAATATGTGTCTTGGGAAATCCTCATGTCCCAAGAACAGGCCTCTGGGATTTCTGAGGTGTGAAGGGCAGGGTAAGATTTGGGGGCTTGAGTGAGGCCCAGTGGGGAGACGTCAGATGCCTTCTTTTCTTTCAAACAGAGAAATTTGATGTGATCTGCTTTCAAAAATTTTCTTTAAAAAAAAAAAAACTGGCCGAGAAATTCTAAAAAATTGTATGATAAGCATCTTAATATTCACTCAAAATCACCTCTAATATGTTAGTGACATAAACCTTTCAGACTATATTACAGTTAAGTAGAGATGAAGCAATACTCAGCTTGCTATTCACATAAAAAACAGTATTGCTTATTTTGCTCCACAGAGGTTCATTAACTCATTTTAAGCCAGACACTTCATTAAACAAACATGTGACCAGACACAAGCAGTTCTTTCAGAAAGTGAAAGTGAGAAACCCAGAGTAGAATGTGAGCTCCCAGGGCAAAGATTCTTGTCACATTCTTTCTTAAGACCTGCCCATTTGTCTGTTCTTTTGGGGCTCTCTTTTTGATTGCTGTTATACATTTATCAAGAGAACAGCTTTGAGGAATTTGTGGAATTAGTAAGCAACAATATTCTGTCCATTTGTTGTATGAGTACTGCATTTTGATGACAATGCTGAGTCTAGAAGGGATCTGTAATTTTGCCCAGGCACGTGGAGATGTGCATTCTATCTACTCAGTTACACGGACAGCCTTAAGTGACCCTGCCACCAAGACATCTCAAAAGAGTGAGGGAAAAAGAATTTGAAATAGATTTTTTCTCATATGATCATCCTTATTCCATGTGTTTCTTAATGGAAATGTCATTGACATATAACACTGTATAAGCTTGAAATGTACAAAGTGTTGATTTAGTACATTTATGGATTCCAGTATGATTACCTCCAAAGCTTTAAGGTAACATTCCCCATTACATCCCATAATTATTTCTCCTTTGTGATGGGGACCATTAAGATCTAATCTCTCAGTAACTTTGAAGATGATGCTACAGTATTGTTGACTCTAATGCACCATTGTGCACGAGCTCTCCAGGCTTCCTTAACTACCAGTTCCACGTTTGTACCTTTAAACAGCATCTGCTCAATTCTCTCACCCCCTACACTTTGCTAACCACAATCCTACTTTGTTTTTTGAGTTCATCTTTTTTAGATTCCACCTCTAAGTGAAATCATACAATATTCGCCCTCCTCTGATTTATTTCAGTTAGCATAATGGCTCAAGGTCCACCCAGTTTGTCCCAAATGGCAGGATTTTCACTTTTTATTTTTGTTTATAAGTAACATGGGTTTACCAAAGTAGGAGACCCTAGGGGCTCTCTCAGAAGGAGCGCTCCCTTTTGTTAGGGTGTCAGGAAAGGAGAGTAGATAATTTACTAGTTTAAACAAAGAAAAAAAGCTACATTTGAGAGTTTCCAGTTTTAAAAATTGTTATGTTTAGTTAGAAAAGGGGGAGCTGGATAACAAAAGTTTTCACCTAATTTATTCTCTGGCTGATTTAATCCATTTATATTTGCATACATTAGCATACAAGAGAACTCACTCAATGAAACCAATTATTTAAGTTGAGCCAAACAATAATGGCAAGGAAAGAATGGGGGAAAATTGTAGTAGATTTTAACTGTTTAAGTATTTATAGGTAAGGAAATTAAAGTGAGGGCATGTATGTTCTCTCTGTTTAATATTTCCCCTCATATTTTATATTCTTTATAACTAGGAAGAATCTGAGAACTGTTACATTGGCCTTTCTTTCAGAAGGCTAATTAAAGTAAAAAAAAAAAAAAAAAGGAATGCTAAATGCTCAGAGTTGTAAGGGGCCTCCAGGGTTTAGGTGCTTCATCTCCTTACCCTCAGGCACATTTCACAAGTAATTCAGGCAGATAAACCTAGAGGAAAGGTGATTCCACAAACCATTTCTAGTAATTTATTGTAATGTTTAATTGACCTGCCCTTACTGGCAGGAATTTCTTACATCTGTGTGAAATGCTTTGTGCAGGCACTTAAATATCACATGAAAGAAAATCTGAAGCAGTATTTGTTCCATTTACGTCTGGGTCAGTTACAACCAGAGCCTTTGTTGCCTTCATTGGAATAGAAGCTTCCTGAAATATGTCAATATTTGCCTTCTCCACTTCCTTGCCTACCCACTATCACCATTCTTTACTTACACAAGTGCAATCCGACTTCTGTTTCCTAATTCAAAGACCTGTCACTTCTCTGAAGTAACTGTTTCCAAGGTAACACATGACCCTCTGGTTTCCAAACCTAAAAATGCTTTGAAATTTACTCGTTTGACCTCTCTTGGCATTTGACTGGGTCGACAACTCCTTTATTTCAAAACATTTTCCTTCTTTGACTGGTTTTGCTTTTACATTTCTGGGGATTTTCTGTATTTATCTATCTTTTAATTTTAGTGTTACCTATGCTCCAGCCCATCCTTGATCTCTCTCTCTCTCTTTTTCCCTCACCCTATACTCTCTCCCTGAACAATTTTATCCACATGCTGGTTTTAGTCTCTATCAACTCCAAATCCATATTAGTTCATACCACTCTTCTGGTCTTTAGATTTATACAGCAAATTTTATAAAAGTGTACTGATCAGTCAAAAAGCTCTGATGTTACATAAATTGTACACATACACTATCACCACCACCTCAATGAAAAAATCAGTTTTCAACACAAAATCTCCATTATGTGCCATTCTATTGGCCAGTCTTCATGCTGGGCATAAGACTTAGAATCAAGTCAAATACACACATGGCCTCCAGAAGCCTAGGTCCAGAGACCCTGAGCTCTCTCTTGGGTTTTCCTGCTAAGGGCTGCTGTGCCATCTTGTCCTTCCACATCATGGCTCATTACCACATTGCGCCATATCTGTCTGTTTCCTCATGTACACCTCTCACTTACAGTGGCAAAAGGACAGGAACTCCTTCTGTCCTGTTTATGTTTCTTTCTAATTTAATGTTGACTTAAATGAATGGATTTTCCCAAATGCCATTTATCCACCAAAGTATATGAATTTGATGTAAAAAGAAAATTCTTATTTGCCTTCCAGAGTTTCATTTTCGTACTTGTGTAATTATTTTTCTAGAAGATCAAGAACATTCTATTTATTATTTTTTTTAATCAACCTTAAAAATATAACAGTCAGTTATTTTACTAGCAAAAGGAGTTTACTTAGGAACAGCAGAAGAATTGCAATTGGGAACAAGCAAGCTATGACAAACCATAGTCAAGTCTGAAGAGACAAAGGGAAGGACCGATTTTATTGTATTTTAGGAGGAAATGGGGAGGGTTATTTTGAACAAAAATTCACTGGAGAAGAACGAGGGTTTGAGGTTGTGGAGGTTTCTTGTTCGCTGTAAATGGTGGTTAATGTGTTGTTGCCAGGGCTGGGAGAGATCTTTCTTTTTCTTAAAGGCAGGAGATAAAATTACTGTGTGGAGAGTGTGCTTCCTTGTCAAGATAAGGATTATCTTCCCTCTTGGTTTTTATGCAGGCTGCAACTAGTGGTCTGTGTGTGAGAACGCCCCCTTCAGGACTTCTCCGCTCGATTTTAAATGAAGTTTCCTTTGCTCATTTTCCCACTTTCAAAGTATGCATTGATATTTATGAACATAATAGACTCATGTAAAATACAGGTGACTTTTAGTGAATGTATGGCTTCTGAGAGCAAAGAAATATATTTATAGAAATATAACCTCAGATGTTAAAGGACTACCAACTTAAGAAAGCATCTAGAATTTATTTTTTGGTACCATTCCAGCTAGGTTATGAAAGAAGCCACAATTTAATTGAATCTGTAAAAAATTCTTACCATGTATTTTTATTGAGCTTATTTTTGTAATAAAAAAAACTTCTTTACTGATATTAGCCTATGCATTACAGTGAAAAATCTTGATCATAATTTCTAAGATTTTTACTTCTGTTAAGGCAACTGTATTCCGTAAAGTCTTTGACATTGTGTACAAATGTTGGTATATGTACTTAACTAATTATGTAGAGTAGGCTCTGTAGCTTTTGTCAGAATCTCAGAGAGGTCTGTTTTTCCCCAAATGTTAAGAAACGCAATGACGTAGTCTTTGTTCTACATTATATCTGGAAATTATCAGTTAAGAAAAGAATTTTTTAGGGAAGATACCAAATGAATTCCTCAGGCCAAAAAACCCCATCTTTTTGTTTTTGAAATTTACACTACACAGAAACACAAGCTCTCTTGATGCTGACCCTGTAAGGGCATTTCTATTTGTATCTGAATAGATTCATTCCCAAAATTGGAGAGTAGCCCATGTTCCATTACCGTGTAGCCCACAACATGCTTGAGATTGCTAATTAGGGTGCAAATTGTGGTAGTATTTCTGGTGACCTGGACATGTGTTCAATAGAAACAGAAATGAGCCCCTCAACTCTTTTCACATAGGCCAGAAAACATCTGCCAGATGGTTATAGCTTTCAGTAACTATTAAACTGGATCACATTTGAACAAATGACTTAGATATATAATGTTGGAAAGCTTATTCTGAATTTTCTAACATATCCATGGAGATTAGTCTTAATGAAAAACTACATTCATCTACCTCATGTATTTGATTAGCCTAAAATGGATAATTCCCTCTCACTTTTGCCAAAGTCAGCCCAAAAATGCCTTTATCCACTCTCATATAATGTTAACAAAACATCTGGGAGATTTATTGAGATAAGGATATCTATTAGGACATCAAAATTAATTTCAATTCCCGGAGGTATCTTATTTTAATTAACAAAAGCATGATCCTGTTCTATTAATTAGCATGCTGAGGGAATAAGTTTGAGATGAATTTAATTCTAGCAAAGCATTTATCTTCTAAAATAATAAAAAGACCATTAACCATCTCAATCTAATTTGTTTTATACTTTTAATAACAGTCTTGAAATTCCTTCTAGAAGAGTAATATAACTAATATTCATTATTTTTAATTTAAAGCTTCATTTTGGGTGTGCATATTTTTATAAGCCTCATTATTATTGGTACCGTAGTTCTAACATCGAATCATTTAAAGATTATTAATGTGAGCACAAGTTCATTTAATATGTTATATTATTAAACTTTCTGTTGGGTGTAAAGCTCACATTTATTTCACTCCTAGTGTTTTTTCCTCACTAACTTATGAACGTATCTAAGGATGCCAGAGTGCAACTAGGAACAAGGCACATAGAATTTGTAAATAACTCCCTGTTCTGCCCAAACATATAATTTCTGTGTAGTCAGATATTTTACTCTAGATTCCCATTATTGACACATCCTTGTATTTTAAATACAGCTAAAACATTTTAGATAAAATTAAATTAACATATTAGATTAATAGTGCATCTGGCACCATATTAAGATTACTACTATAATGGAGCATGCTGAACAATTTCACACTTTGTCTCATGTCAAGTCACAAATGATAGCTTCAGGTGGTATAAGATTAGGGGAACTGGATTGTAAAACCCTAAATGGCCTCCTTTTGAAACTCCTCAAAGAACTTTTTCACTTACATATCCATTTTGTTGCAAACGGGCTTGTATTTGAAGCCATCACAGAATGGTTTTCAAATCGAACATTGGAAAATAGAGTGTGTGTACTAATATCAGAATACAAGAAAAAAACCCCAATATTTTACATTTGATTGCTGTTTTTCAATCTTTCCTACTTATAACCTAAAGCATAAAGAATCAGATAATAAATATTTTAGCCCTTATGGGCCAAGAGGCAAAATTGAGAATATTATGGAAGCCAGGATATAGCAAGTGAGAAAACAGAATTACATAAAGCTTATTGATGACACTCAAAACATAATAATTAAGACAATTTTTGCCAATACAAGTCTACTAATAAGAAGAATGGAATTTTTTTTTAGAAATAATACTTTACTTAATTGGGATTCAAATTAATGTTTCTTGTTATCAAAATTAATTGTAAGTGTTTATCTGTCAATGCGGATCTATAATAAGATGTTATGTATTTCAACTTTGAAAATGTTTTTTCACAGAGATAGGTCTGGCAAATATTGATATTAACCCATGAACATATGGAAGACACTTACAGAATCCTCTTAGATTCTTCTCTAGATATTGGCCTCTTAGCATGACATTGCATTGGATTATTCTTGCCCAGTTGAAGTTTGAGGGGAAGTGTCTCACAGAGCTAAGTCAACTTTGAGATATAGAAATTTCCTTTGAACTTGGACTATTAGAACTTCGTTTGAACTTGCAATGTGTATCTCCTGCAAAACTATGGTAATAAAGGTACTTCTTTTCATCTTACCTTCTGGCAATAAAGTATATAAAACAGCTTGACATTATTTGTGATTCAAACAATATTAGTTGTCATCAGAATGACTTCATGCAGTATAAGTTCTGTATGTAAGTACTATTATTAGTACTTATAATTTTGCCTTGTAATTTTAGGTCACATTAATGAAATATTATTAAGCCTATAGGAAAGAGTTGTTTCCAGCTCTGTTCAGCATTCAAAAGTAGTGGGGCTTTTTTTTAGAGATATTTTAGATATTTTATTTTTTTAAAGATTTTTAAAAAAAGATTTAAAAGATTTTTAAAGAGACATTAATTACTTTTTTATTTGAGGGAGAGCATGTAAGCTCACAAGAGCAGAGAGAAGGGCAGAGAGGGAGGAAGAGGGACAAGCCAGCTGCACACTGAGTGTAGATTGGTCACAGGGTTTGGTCTCTGGACCCTGAGAGCATGACGTGAGCCAATCAAGAGTCGGATGCTTAACCGACTGAGCCATCCAGGCCCCCTGAGGGTGGTTCTTCTTGATAATAAAAGTTTTAATCTTGGCTCTAAGCTCAAGAAAATCACAAGGAAATGTCACTTTTAAGCTATATAATTGCCCTGTGGTAGAGCAAGTCAGTGAGGCCAGTTTCTATTTTTGGCACACATTCATAGAATTGATGATGATCACATCCATGAAAGCCAATGAAGATCAGTGCTGACACTATCTTAGTGGCTTACCTAATATAAAGTCATTTATTCTTTATGTATTTATTCACAATGTCAGTGTGTAAGTTTGGGTGTACACCAGTGTGGGATTAGATGTGCAAGAAATGTACTGGAGAAAACCCGAGAGGCACAAATAGGAAGGGACTGGATTAGGTAGGGAGAGACTTCAGACTTTAATACAGTTTTCACTCCTGTCAGGGAGGAAAGGAATGAAGGGAAGTTTTACACTGCAGTGTGAAGAAAGTTTCAACCACCCAGTCAGGAGTACTTGAGCCAAACTCACCCATCAGGAAGAGACCCTTCCGTGTTCCGTCTTTGACTGGAAGCATCCTGCCACAGCAGATTTACTTCTTCATACTTATTTGGAGAGACTCGCCTCCATGGTTCTTCTGAGTCTGTCTTCCTAAGGGGAAACTTGAAAGAGTGAAATTTGCATGATGGACTAAGCCCCAGACACTGCAGTTGATCTTGGGCTACAACTGGTACTCACTCACCCCTTTCCTCCTACACAATCCACCCCTTTCCTCCTACACAATCCATTCTAAATCTCCCTGTCCTCCCCTATCACCTTAGCATATTTTGATTACTTATGTAGTGGTGTGATCCAAACTTCATTTCTGAGAGTCTGAATGCTCAATGATCATACCTTCCACGGGCCTGCATATATCTGGTCATTGGGGCAAGGGAGTACCAGGAATTGCTCAACTGGAAAACTTGAGTTTCACATGTTACTCTCTTCCCTATTATGTAAAAGCAACCTTACCTTCTCCTGTCATTCAGAGTCACTTACCCTGTTAGTATGGTAGCTTCCATTCTTGTCTGCTAGTCCCCAGACATAAGGGATTCTGGTGGACAAGGTGCCTTGTTGACACCTGTAGCTTATGATATAATGGTATTCTTGCCAAGTCCATTAGTAAGAGCATATTAGTTTTTGGGTTTCAGAATCTCTACTCCTGCACAGACTAGTTGTAGGGATGGAAAGCTCAAAATTTCCAATAGATCACTGGAAGTAAGAGTACATAGGGTGACTCTTGCTTTTGTGTTTTGGTTCTTGTCTATTTTTTATCATTGAAAACACATGCCATGTTAAGAGCTCTGATTTAATACATATGATACATACAAAAGGATGGCATTCTGTTCTTTCAGAGAATTGCTTCTGAACTGGTATTGAAGTTAAACTTTTAAAACTATTCCAGCATTCTGTGAGGTTGGCTGCTTCTAAATGGTTTGGTATGTGATATGATTATTGGATTCCATGGTACTGGGCTCATCCCATATCTCTTTCACTGCAAAGTAGGTCCCCTGGTCTAATTTCATGCCATATGAAATCTATAAATCCTAAGATATTGGTGCTTACTGAAACCATGCAGCAAGAATACCTAACCCATACCCAGAACAGGCATCTGTCTCTCTAGGAGAAATTGGACTGCTGGCCTTTCCAGTACTCCATATTGAGTACATTGGAAATGTACCTGCAAGTGGTCTATTGGTCTCTTCATGTAGGAGAGTTGTCTTGTTGTTAAGAACTGTGAAGAATCTATTTGAAAGCTGAACTAGCCTCCCATAATTTCACAGATTTTTAAAAAGACTTTTTAAAAGATTTTATTTATTTGGCAGAGAGAGAGAGAGAGCACAAGCAGGGGGAGCAGCTGGGAGAGGGAGATGGAGAAGCATGCTCCCCACTGAGCAAAGACCCCCCAACATGGGGCTGGATCCCAGGACCCTGGGATCATGACCTGAGCTGAAGGCAGACTGAGCTACCAGGCACCCCATAGTTTCATAGATTTTGGCTTAACCAACTGAGCCACCCAGGCCCCCATAGTTTCATAGATTTTGGTAGAAGACATGAGACTCTTGGATCAGGGACAATAGACAGTTTAATATGTACAGCTGTAATAGTAGTCAGAGTATCTTCATTTTTGTGTTGGCTTCCCCAGTCCTAATTCTAGAACAGGTTTGAAAGAAGAAGAAAACAGAGGCAGTGAGCTGAACTATAGGACAAACCCCCAGAACTTAGGGAACTGGGTTTTAGAAGATAGGATTTAGAGTGATTTAATGCCACCCAGCATATATGGTCAGGACTCAAAATAGACCAGTAGTAGTAGTAGTAGCAGTAGTAGTAGTAGTAGTAATAGTATAAAGGTTTACTTCATATACCAGGGATCCCAGTAAAATTTACTATTTGTTGCTAGAATATAAAAATGTAACTTAAATCTTTTTGTAGAAAGTGAATTTACACATTTTCACAAGACAAAAGAAGTCAAACAAAGAAAAAAAAACCAAAAAGGAAACAAACCATCCTCTGTAGATTATTCTTTATTATTCTAGATTATTCAAAATTAAGCCACTTGGATTAAAAAAAAGAAAGAAAGAAAAGATCCTGAGTTTTTGCCTGGAAACAGTACATATTTTCTTTTAAAATGTGTTAGAGCTTTTATTAAGTTCAGTATTTGGTAACTGGTGGTAAATCTGGTACTTACCATGACAGAGAACCTATATTTACTGATAATTTTATTTTGGAGGCTAAATGTAAATCCGCACAACTGCACAATGAAGATGACTATGTAAGTCAAGAAAAGAAATTCTGAGGAAAAAGGCAGTATCACTGTTTAATTTTGTAAGTTATAATTGCATTATTAGTTCTAATGTGTGGTACCATAGAAGAGCAAATGACGTTTCCAAAAAGCTTTACAGATTCTGAAAAAGTTAAATGACCTTCAGGATTCTCATTGACCATGAAACTGTTTCAGATTTCAGCCTTGTTTACATATAAAATTTACTTTGCATTTTTCTTAAATAATTTATAATCTATATGAGATTTTTTTTTTTTTAAGATTTATTTCTTTGACAGATAGAGATCACAAGTAGGCAGAGAGGCAGGCAGAGAGAGAGAGAGAGGAGGAAGCAGGCTCCCAGCCAAGCAGAGAGCCCGATGCGGGGCTCGATCCCAGGACCCTGGGATCATGACCTGAGCCGAATGCAGAGGCTTTAACCCGCTGAGCCACCCAGGTGCCCCGAGATTTTTAAACATACTGTAAATATGGTAAGTAAATAAAAAAGCACTGGGACCAGGCAATATAATATCAAAATTTTATTCTTGGAAACATATTTTGAAGTACCTTGCAA
This sequence comes from Meles meles, assembly GCF_922984935.1. Lineage (NCBI taxonomy): Eukaryota > Metazoa > Chordata > Mammalia > Carnivora > Mustelidae > Meles > Meles meles. The sequence goes on along the minus strand of NC_060069.1, from coordinate 89,996,773 downwards.
AATTTAGTTGGTCATATCAATCTGATCTCCTAGGAAATTATCTCAAATTATAGGCTCCAAGGTAAGCAAAGACCATACTTCATAAATAAAAATGATTTCCTAACAGAGCCCTGCTTTTGCAATTCATGCAATAGTTATCTTCCTGCACCCCTCTTCTTTAATTCATGCAGTCCTGGGTAAAACAAATGCCATTTCATGCCAGTCCTCTGCTTGAAACTTTTCTTTGGCTTATGTACACCCTTAAAAAACAAGAAACAAAAAACAAAACTCTAAAATTCTTACAAAGGCCTTTCAAGCCTTATGAGTTCTGTTTCTTGCTAGAGTATCCTCTAAAATCCAGCTACTATTTGTGGTAGAAAAAATAATGGCGGGAAATAACCAAATACCTTCCAATCAGAAACTGGTGTATTCACATAATGGAATACTATGGAGCTGTAGAATCTCTGTCTTTCTCTCTCTCTCTTTGCATGGTATGTATATGTATTATCTATGTATATATCATGTATATCACATAAATGTATGTGTATATCTAATATGTATTCATCTACCCATATAATCAGGATGGAACAAGGGGGAGGAGGTAGGATGGCCTCTAGACTACACTGAATATACTTTGTTCTATATCTCTGACTTTTCTACTATTTACATTATTTCAATAACTCTAATGCTAACTTAAATTGAAAAATTCAATCCCTAAAAAGTCAAATTCAAAATGCAATAAATGAATCTGTGTTATTTTTTGGTAGCACAACCACAGAATAGAAAGGTCATTCTTTCCTGATGATTTAGACTCTCCTTTAGCTTCTGTATCCCAGAATAGTTCAAAGTTTTCTACCGGATCCTTTCGAAATCAATTCATATCCCATCATCTGGGGATCTCCCTGGGTAGGTGTGGCCTAGAGGAACACACACATGTGCTTGCTCACACTCAAAATTCATATGCTCAGATGACCCCTGCTTGATTTCTTACGTTCACTGATCTCCAGTTGAGAGCTAGGCACAGGCTTCAGCACTGGTGAACTCTAGATCATGTTCTCCAGGTGGCTGGGGTGAATCCCTTCTGCTTGTTTTGTGGGTAAGAAACATATTTTTTCCCCTTCTCACAGGACTGGGAGATTGCATGGCCTTCTGGCTATTCTTTCCAAAAATCTAATCTCTCCCAGTCATTCCTGAATGTTCTCACCGCATCTTATATACCTTTGTATGGGTGATGGGCTGAGGTGTCCACCTATTTTGGGGATGTTGCTTAGCAAGCTCAGCATAACTTCTCTGACCCCCATTTTTTTTTTTTTGAGAGTTTTATTTATTTATTTTAAAAATTTATTTATTTGAGAGAGAGACAGTAAGAGAGAGCATGAGAAGGGAGAAGGTCGGAGGGAGAAGCAGATTCCCCATGGAACTGGGAGCCCGGTGTGGGACTGGATCCCAGGACTCCGGGATCATGACCTGAGCCCAAGGCAGTTGCTTAACCAACTGAGCCACCCAGGTGCCCTCTCTGACCCCCATTTTAAACACAAGCAGAATTATCCTTTTTTGTTGACAGCTTTGGAACTTCAACTGAAAGCAAAAGTTTAGGTGATATAAGCATAATGCTTGAATGGCTCTGGACACATTTCTATAACAGTCACTGAGACTAGACCACAGAACTTTGACAAACCACCAGACTGACAGCTTTGGGCTACTCAGCTACCTTTAAGAATAAATACATAATAGAGTACTTAATGCTATTTGGTGATAAAGACATGTTCTTTTTGCAAAATGTTAGTGAAAGATAAATATAAGTTTTATCAGAATGGCATGAAGAATTTACTTTTTGCTTGTGACGTTCCCACACACCCTAGAGTCAAGAAAATAGAAAGAGATAGAAAAGGCCTGATTTTGAATTAAACCGTTATGAGAAATAGATAATGTCTATAATGTTAACAAAAAGTCAAGAAATAGATGTGAAAGTCTACAAATTAAAGATACAAGTAAACTACCAAAAAAGAAAAAAAGGAAGTAAAAAATTGGAATTGATTCTCATGGGGGATTAAGAAATGATAATAGGAGAGTCCTCTGATAATATAGAGAAGAAAGTAGTTTAACTGGTAGTATAGGCTTCCTCCTCTCTTTCTAACAATCTGTATAGTTTTCTATTGTGAAATGTTAAATGTTAGCATCATCTTATTCTTAAATTTACGTAATGAAATAAACTTAAAACTATCAGGAAAAATAAATTAACCTATGCATCTGCTTTAAGTATAACCATGGTTGTGTAATAGGTAAATTTTGGATTAGAAATTCTAGTTAACTATTTATGAGCAAATATTATACGAAGAAATAGTAGATGCAATGGAGGTATAAAAAGGAGCTAAAAAAACTATGACCAGTGCTCATTACATGCAAATGCCAGAACTAGCTAGACCTCAAACACTTTATGGTGCCCTGCAAAACTGTTTACCACAAGTAGACACTTTTTTTTTTTTTGAGACAATGAGTGAGCGAGTGCAAGCAGTGGGTAGGAATAGGGAGGGACAGAAGGAGAAGGAGAGAGAGAATAATAAGCAGGCTCCACACCCAGGGCCGAGCCCAACACAGAGTTTGATCTCAAACCCTGAGATCATAACCTAAGCCAAAATCAAGAATTTGATGCTTAATCAACTGAGCCACCCAGGCAACCACTGAGAAGACTCTATGATCTTCATATATCCTCTTAATGACTCACCTTGCTTGATAGAATTTAGAGTGATGCACAATTAAGTTTAACTAGAAAGAATAATTGACATCTAAATTACTGGAAAAACAGTTGTCTACCGATATATACATACATTTGTGTATGTAGGATAGAAATAAATATATTTGCTACTTTGAAAGTTGAATTATTTCCTTCATGTCTACTCATCAAGTCAGGTGCATGTTTTTCTCTTTATACATTGTAAAAGCATATGCTCACGAGCTGAAGGCTACTTTTTATTGAGAAGCAAATCCTTTAAAGAGGAGTCCTTTTCTAAACAAAAACATGTTAAAAGGTATTGACTCAATATTGATGAGATGGCAGATACCAGGTAATTTCGGCTAGATGGCCTTTCTATTTAATGGGCGAGTTGAAATTGCAGTCAGCCTCCCAACATCTGTGCATTCTTCACACTCAGTGCAGCTGCTCTGCAGTTTGTCCAATTGTTTAAATTTAAGACGTCCAAGGCAATTATGAAAATCCAGCTTCTCTTGTCAGTGTTCAGGAGCTCAGGCATAAGCCACCCAGTGCATTGCATTTTCTTGGTGACAGTGACTGGTTTAGGAACAAAGGTGTAACCTAAGTGGCCCAGTGAACCCAATACAATGGGATTTTATTGTGTTCTTAGGGCAGAGGTGTTTCTCTTCCTCTTCAGCTGGTCATGGACAAAGAAATACTTGATTTTGACAGGTAGTGGTTACTCTCTTAAAACCGCAAGTTAAAAGCTGCTTTAGGTTCCATCTGTTGATGGCAGAATGTAGAGACCAAAGGAGTTGGTTCTTAATGACATAATAGAACAGACAGATTATTCAACCCTGGACTGCTCGCCATGTAGCATGCATCCTTTCTATTTGGGCCATTATAAATTGGCTTTTGGGATCTCTAATTAGGGTGGAAGTTTGGTTCTCTAATATGAAATAGCTGACATAGAACACTCAGCTAATATTGTTTTCTTGCTTCTTCCTTTCTGCTTTTCATCACTTTCATATAATACATTGAAAAGAACTATAAATATTCATAATTTAAAAATTAAAGGGAACTTTCATAATTGAGCCACCTAGTGGTTAGAAGCATGTGTTACAGAGACAAAAATTATGGATTTTGAGATTTCACAGCAATTTTATGAAATAACATTTAGGAGAAAATTTTATCTTTAGAATACGTAAATAATAGAAAATATATATATATTCTTGGTTTGCCTATGAATTCAAAGAAAATTACTAATAACGCAAATTTTCTTCATGAAATAAGTTTTTTTTTAGGAATAGTTTGCAACATCGGTGGTAAGTAGGAAATATAGTATTATTTCACAAATATATAATTGGTCCTCTATTATAATGTTTGAATCACTGTACCATATTTGTTCCATCAGTTTTTCTGGGATTACAGATTTTGGGATCATGAGCATAAATAGGCTCAGAGCACAAAAATCTTTATAAATAATTCAGCTTGTCTTCTTTTATCTTTGCTTTATAATTTCAACTATATGTGTGTATATATTACAAATATATATTTATATGTGTATATTTCACTGTGATGTTCACGGTAGCCTAAATTACTTGATATGTGGTAAATCATAACTATTTCATATCTAATGATTCCCTTAAAATGCAATACTACCCTCTTTAACCATTATTAACTTGTTATATAAATTGTCATTTAGTCTTAATTATACTTATTTTTTACATTCATTGTTTCCACTTCATGTTTGAGTGATAAAACATATATGTTTTTAAAGGTCCAAAATGCTGCTCTTGGTCAGTTTTGGGAATGTGGTGGTTGGTTTGCTCTTCTAATAGAAATGTTAATTAAAAAAAAAAATACTCTTTTTTTTGGCCTCTTTCTAATGACTCAGGTTACCCATCTTGGAAGGATTGTGTTTCTACTCTCTGAGCACAGAATACAAGAATGTTAATAAATTTCCCAGAGTATTGTATCTTTGATTTGGTTTATATGTTAATGAACAGGGAAGTTACCACCCATTATCATCTCACAGATCAGTGCAAGGACAACTAGTACATATGTTAGGGCACTTCGGAATATGTGTTGTTTAACTTCCATTGGGACTTGAGGGTACCTCCTTAGTAGAAAAGTGTATCACTTGCTTTTATCTTTATCACAGTATTTAATCAAATATTAGCTCTTGGTTCTTTTAAATGTTGTGGACCTAATTATTTATTATCAATAATATCATAGACAATTGAAGATTCTCTTAAAAACCACTCTGGGTCCAGCTGTCAGGAGAACTGGAATGTCTTATTTCCCCACTATAGGTGTTTCCACTAAAGCATAATCAGATTTCCTCCAGCCCTAGGGCTATTTGCAGTTTGGATGCCAGGAACAGCTGTGGAGTCCAGAAGGCTTTTCTAGGATTCTCCCACCAGGGAGGGGTTTCAGGGAGTAGTTGAGCAGGGTTATAGATTTGCAATAGATTAGGGAGCTAGGGCTGCTCTAAAATAATCTTCTATAATATGTAACTGTTTCAAGAAGAAAATTAACAAATCCTCACACACTGAAATTTAAATTTAATAGAACATTGTAAAAGTGAAATAAAGTATGTGTTGCATGTAAACCAGATTACATGTGGGAATTGACACACTCAGCCACAAAATAAAATTAATATCTCCCTACTTAAATAGAGACAGTAGGTAGAATTTTAGATAATATTTCCTTTACTACAGAGACAGTAAAGTAGTCCTATAAAAGTAATAAAGTGCTATAGAGGAAGTGGGCCTTTATTTACTTCCTATTTTATGCACTTTCTTTAAATCATGGGGATTTCCACTGTCAAAAATTCTTGCTTATTTGCATTTATATGGTGAAATGTTGCCATCATGTGGCCACTCCATCTATCACATCTTTCTCTTTCTCTGGGTTAGCCTGAGTTTTTGGCTATTTTTATGTGGTGCTTGAGTATTTGGAGGTAGGTATGGTGTCTGTTAGGGTCATTATTACAATGAAATGACAAATATTTAAGTCTATTAATTTAAAATAGACTTAAAATAAGTTTACTGTTATTCTCGCACAATGGGATTTTAATATGGATCTTATGAAGCTCTTAGAAGTCTCCTTTCTGTGGGCAGATTATTCAAGTTATGAATCTTAAATAGCTGTTTGGAAGTGTACTTTTAAGAGTCCAGATGACTTCCCCCACCCATTGCTTTGAATGTCACCACAATTTATCAAAATGTCCATTTATTTGTATATAATTCGGGAACTATTTCTAATGCATATCACATTTTAAACGATAGGGGGCATTATGATGTCATGTTTTTGGTTTGCTCTATGATGGTAAGTATTTTATTTCATAGTAAAAATCCTGGATTTCCTCTTGATAAGAATATATCTCTAAATCCAAAAACATATTTGTTTTATTTTGACAGTACTGGCAATGAATATGAGCCTCATTATATATCCTTGGGAGAAATAATTTCCTAAAAGAAAATACTATACCAGTTTATCACTTTTTCAGTAAATGCGTACATTTCTAAATTGCTATAAAAATTCAAACCAACTTATATTTAATCCAGATAAAATTGCTTTAAAACAAACTTTGCTTGCTTCCTTATTAAATTGAGAAATGTTGGCATTTTCAAGGGCTCCTAAATCAGTTTCATTATGTATTATCATAAATGAAAACTTTTTTTAGTTAAGGTATAAGTTTAAAAATTGTGGAACTAGGGGTGCCTGGGTGGTTCATTCGGTTAAGCATCTGCCTTCGGCTCAGGTCATGATGTCGGTCTTGGGATCAAGCTCCACATCAGGCTCTCTGCTCGGAAGGGAAATTTCTTTCCCTTCTCTCTCTGCCTGCCTCTGTGCCTACTTTTGATCTCTCTCTGTCAAATAAATAAATAAAATCTTAAAAAAAAATTGTGGAACTATGGGGATGCCTGGGTGATTCAGTCAGTTAAGTGTCTGCTTTTGACTCAGGTCGTGATTCCAGGACCCTGGGACTGATCTCTGAGTCTGCTCCTTGCTCAGCAAGGAGTCTGCTTCTCCCTCTCCCTCTGCCCTTCATTTCTACTCGTGTTCTCTCTCTCAAATAAATAAATAAAATCTTTAAAAAAAATTCATGAAACTATGTTCTTAGTATTACAGAAGTTTGAAATCTTTAGACAACTAGGGTGAAAATTGTTAGAACACAAATATTTAAAATTATCAACTTTATGAAGTTAATTAAGGAGTTCTTTAAATGCATAGCATTTGGGCATTTTATATTTTCAAGCTTTACATGGATTTAAGTTTCAGATAGGATATAGAATAAACCAGGATTTAGTAGGTTAAATATTTAAGCTTAAAACTGAAAGTTTTAGATGGAAGAAAATATATTTCCCAATGGGAAGCATCTCTTTCATGTTTCATGAAGCAGAGAGAAGGAAACTGAAGATAAGACAACTTCAAAGATCATTTCTGTATCCATCCAAAACTGTGTAATAGTTGTCAGTGTTTTTTAAATTTTTATTGAAATTATATATATGCATATATATGTGTGTGTATATACATATCTACACATATAAGTATTGCATTACTATATTCTCTTTATCTCTTTATAAAAACTTAAAACATTAAATAATAGTCTAATGTCAACTTTTAATTTGCTTTCCCAATCTCAGTTGGCTACATCAGATAAGTGTAACCATCGTTATGAATTTGTTGTATATACTGAATTTTTAGTTATTCTGGTAAAGGTCACTGTGATAACATGTATTTTTGCCTATTTCTGGGCATTAGAACCCATATTCAACCAAATCTTTTTGACTTTTTTTGAAATCACGTGCTCTTATCTTGAATTTAGCCATTGTGGGAGTATTTCAGCAAATTCAGCAAATTTCAACAAATTCAACAAATTCAACAAACACAAAGAGCCTGTCACCAGTACACCAATGAGTGTTTCTTACTTGGGACCACTATCAGTAACTATTGATTAGAACAGTATTCTTCTGCAGGGTTTTTCAACCCATTGCAGAACGTTTAGCATCTTCGACCCTAGCCTATTAAACACCATGATAGAAAACACTAGTCACAGAAACCACTAAAAATGCCCCCACATGTCTCCAAGAGTTCCCTAAAATATTTAACCCTTTGCAAACGACACCCACTGCTGCAGGGATGACTAAGCAATGTAAGGCAGTAGGTAATGAAAACTCTCCACTGGGAAACTTAGACACAGAAACAATGTAGCAGGTTAGGTTTAGAAAAAAATAAATTGGGACTGATTATAAACAGATTTCAATTATAGTCTACATTGTTTCAATTTTCTGTTATCTTGTTGGTCTGCTTACTGATAATAGGAGAATGTGGAGAGACCAAAAACCAGAAAGCCAATTAAGGAAGCTATCGTATATATATCTGTTGTTTTGCCGACCAATAGCATTCATTTTTCTTTCAATAACAGGACTTCAAGTGCCCTCCAGACTTCAGAAATGTGGTGCCCAAAATGATGGTCACTAGCTGCATAGGTCATTAAATACTCAAACTGAGGTTAATGCAAAGGAGGAAATTAATTCATAATTGAATTATATTGGAAGTGTAAAATATGCACTGAATTTTGAAAAGGTACTCTAAATTTAAAAAAAGATGGAAAATATTTTAATAATTTTTAAATTTTGATAAGATGGTAGAATAATGTTTTGGACATATTGGATTAGAGTATTTTGTATCATATTATTAATATACTGACTTCATCTATTTCTTTTTATTTTTTTAATGTGGATACTAGAAGATTTACAATTATATATGTAGTTTACATTATATTCCTATCAGACAGTGCTGCTCCAGAAAGAATCATCTACTTTACATTATGGGTCCATACATTGGACACATTTTTTTCAGTTTAGTTATTTTTTACTAATCTCTACACCCAAGTGGGGCTCATACTCACCACCCCAGAGATCAAGATTTGCATGCTCTTCCAGCTGAGCCGTACAAGCACCATAGTTCTGACATTTGATTCCTTCACAGCTTTGGTGCTAGGCAAATGATTTAGCCCTGGCCAGTGAGAAGACACTGTGTCCTATCTCTTTGGGGATGGTTACATGGCCCAATTTCAACAAGAGAGAGTGATTTTACAGGATTTTAGCTCAAACTTCTGGGAAAAACTAGTTTTCTTTTTATGAACTTGGAACTGTTGCTTCAAAGTGTAGAACTTGTAGAGGCCATATTACCACCTTGAAAAAACTGTCGTGTTCAATGTGAAGCCAACACTGGAGTGCAGAGCCAAGAATTAGAGAGAGATGGACTTCTATTAAAAGTAGGTTTACCTCAGGACTTCTTAGTTACTTTGGGCAGTAGAGTACTTTGGGCTCAAGACTGTTTGGATTTTCTGCTACTTAAAAAAAAAAATTATTTGTGAGAGAGAGAGGTTGGGAGTGTGGGAGTGGGGTCGGAGGAAGAAAGGGAGAGAGAGAGAATCTCAAGCAGATTCTGCTCTGAGCATGAGCCCAACACAGGCTTAATCTCATGATCCTGAGATCATGACCTGAGCTGAAACCAAAAGTCAGGCACTTAACTGACTGAAACACCCAGGTGCTCCAGGTTTTTTGCTACTTTAAAAACAAAAATTCCTTATAAGTAAGAGGCAGAAGATATTTAAAAGTTAGTGCTTAGGCAGTGGCAGCAGGAATGGAGAATGTCATATCTATGACACATTGCAGTGAATGTAGCCCTCATTTGACTTAAGAATTCAAGGAGTAGAGCTAGGGAGAAGTTAAGAGCATCAGCCTCATCAACTGATTCTATCAAGTAGTAAATGTAAGTTTTATTAGCATGTGAGATTGAACTTACTTTGAAATTTAGTCTTTTCTAGTGATATACTAAATTCAAATCCTCAGTAACCCGGTTGGCAGCATTTAGAAGTGACTCTTAGTTTACTATGTGACCTTTTATTTGGTCTTTATTTAAAATGCTAGTGTATAATTAGTGAGATTAGGAATTCTGAAATATATATTTTTCAGCTCCAGACTAGTGATACATAGATAGCAGTCAATATGCATGCAAGTGTTACAGCATTATATCATCATCCAACCACCCAATTCTGCTTTTCTTTTTTTATTTATTTATTTATTTTTTTTTTTAAAGATTTTTATTTATTTATTTGACAGAGAGAGATCACAAGTAGACAGAGAGGCAGGCAGAGAGAGAGAGGGAAGCAGGCTCGCTGCTGAGCAGAGAGCCTGATGCGGGACTCGATCCCAGGACCCTGAGATCATGACCTGAGCTGAAGACAGCGGCTTAACCCACTGAGCCATCCAGGCGCCCCCAATTCTGCTTTTCTTGTAAGAGAGACTCATACATTCATGGTTCAGTCACTGTGTGCGACTCTTACTGATGAGCTCAGAGTCTAGTGAAACATTTTTCTTTTTAGTCAAGTGCTTCTGATAGTCATAAACTTTAAGAAAGTGTTGTACTTTTATTTATGGTAAATCATATTTTTTTATATTCTAAGATTCAATTAAATCTCTATTCCTCAGTAATCTTGAAGTATTTCAGATTTTAATGGTTTATTAAACTCTAGATTTTTAAAATCTAATTTTTTAGATTATAAAGGTAACATGAAAAAAATTGAATAGCTGTGCTTTAGTTTCTATGTCTGTCCTCTGATTTGTTATGATATTGAAAGACTTTGCCACAGGGTTTTTCTTCCCTACCTGCCACCTTGATAGGCTATGACAGAGCTGATTACTGGGAAAAAAAAGGTAGAAAAAGTTGAAATATTTTTTATTTAATGAAAGTTAACTACAATAAAGTAAGCTTTCTTTTTATGATAGAAATTTCTCAAAGGGCCTCCAAAATAATAATAATAAAAAATAAGTTCCCAGGGATTTATTGGTTATATTCAATTCAGATGTAAGTGATTGAACAAGTACAGAGAGTTCAGTGCTCTTGACACCAACAAAAACATTACCTTGTGGAAGAAAGATAGGTCTTTCTAATTGTATAATAGTGGAAAGATACTTGCATAATTACAGGGCTCCACTGACAGCTGCTTACCATGTCCGCTATCATACACTGCAGGTGGTAATTTACCCATGTGCTTTCCCTTCATTTGAATGGAAAACAGTAGGGGGTGGACTTATGAATCCCATATAATTGTAGACATTTTAAGCAACTATCATTGAAGTTTTTTTCATTTTAATATTGTGTAAAAATATGACTTATTATTTTAAACTAGACTTCCCTATTCAACAGAATCTTTTAAATACCATGCCTACAATTTTTGTTTCCTTATTTTTTCTCTGAAATCATTACTTTTTGTTTTCATATTCCAAGGCATAAATGAAAGGTAACAACAGTGGGAACAAAATCTGGGTTAAGATATGGGTCTAATGAAAATGTTGGGTAAAATCTTGTCTTTTTTATTAACATTCCTAAATGTAGTAAGTACAGTAGCATAAATATATCAAATATACAGTAATAATATAGTAGCATAAACATATCAAATATACTCTGAGTTCAGAGGGCTTGAGTTTATAAAATTACCTTTAATAATCATTTTATTTGCAAATTTTTTCAAAAGTCATTTAATAATATCCATGTACATGGACGTTCCTGGCTCTAATCTCAACTAGCTAGAAGAGACCAAGACCAGGAAATAAACAAAATGGTTCCTGTACAACTATAATTTCTGGCTTAAGACTTCAAAGTCAAACGCGCACATGGTCTTCAGAAGGGGTCTTTCATTTTACTTTCTTTCTTTTTTATTTTTAAGATTTTATTTATTTATTTGAGAGAGCGAGAGAGGCATGCTTGCACATACATGTGAGGTGGGAGGGTGGGATGTGGAGCAGAGGGGGTGGGAGAAGGACAAGCTGACTCCCCACTGAGCCCTGAGCCTGATTGGAGCTCCATCCTAAGACCCCAAGACTATGATCTGAGCTGAAACCCAGAGGCTGCTGCTCAACTTTCTTACAAACAAACAAACATAAGCAAATAAATGAACAGCTTTATTTCCTAATACAGGGGCAATTAAAAACATCAGAGAAAAGACTAGATAGGAGAAAAAGTTTAATTTTGGTCACTTACAGACTCAAATCACATTTCAACTGCATTCTTTTGGCTTTCTTAAATTGCCAGGTTTGGAGTTAATCACCTCATTCTCTCAGCGACCAGACACATTTTTTTTTTTTTTTTAATAGAGCACTTGTAGCACGTGTGTGGGGTGGAGAGGGGCAGAGGAAGAGGGGGAGAGAGAATCTCAAGCATGGAGTCTGTTAGGGGTCTGTATTCCAGGACCTGAGATCATGACCTGATCAGAAATCAAGAGTCAGCCACTTAACCGACTGAGCCACCTGGGCAGCCTGCTCCCATTTTTAAAAATAAATTGACATCATGATGAGGGTTGATAGTAAACATATTTAATGACTAGTACAGATGTGGGGTGCCTCTCCCTTTGCCCCACCCCTGCTCATGCTCTCTAAAATAAATAAATCTTTAAAAACAAACACACATGCTGGCCAAGTGCTGAAGTATGGAGCTTATCTATGCTGACTGTTAATATCTTAGCTACTGGATCCTGTAGAATTCCAAGGTGTCCCAGAGCATTGGCTGCTGAGTTTACTAGGAAGCCCTCAGCAACAATGGCAGTGTTATTTGCCATACGATATGGAAGAATATATATCTTCAAAAACTAAAGGATGAATGGGTGCAGAACCTATTTCTAATTCACTTTAACAACCCCAGCTGGCAGAGAAAAGCACAAGTTGTTAGTAACCCAAATAAGTAGCCTTTGGGTTTAATGTGTTTTAAAACATTTTATCAGAAAATTTCACAATTTGGAGCCATATCAGTATGTATTTTACTAAAGTTCTGCCTCTATAATTCTCCTAAAGTAGGGGACATTGTGTGTCACCAATATCCACAGAGTGGAGAGAAGAGAACATAATAGTCCGAGGACTTGGACTTGGCATGGCCAAGCAAACTTTGGATCACCAGTTCCATTTACTTGTTCTTGCAGATAAACAGAGACGCCGAAGAGATGGAAATGTGCTGATGAAAGTAAAAAACAACAACAACAGTATTTTAACAGATGTGGTGTCCTGTTATGAATTAAATAAGACATTTTGAAATTTGGGGGGTTTTATTCTTTGCTTTTTGGATAATGCTTGCATTTTTGTCAAAATTCAGTTTTCTTTTCATTTACTTCTTGTCTTCCTGCCTGTTGGTGTGCTATTCAGCAGAAGAGATGGATGAAAGTATTTGGAAGAAAATAAGATGTGAGTGAGGCAAAAAACCTAGTTATATCAAAGCCTGCAGAATACCCAAATTATGGGTTTATTTTTACCTACTTTTCATGATCAGTACAGATAGTAGCCTCCAAATGGTAACAAGACACAAGTAATATCATGAAATGAATGAGAATTATTTTGCCTAATTTTTCAAGATACTGCATTGTACCATGAGACATGTTTTTAGATATTTAGAACTGAGTGTGAAATGGATATCTGAACATTTACATTTTAATTATAATCATGGTAGGTAAAGTCCTTTTCATTGTGTATTACATTAAGTTAATGAACTTGGTGAGCAGAACTTGAACTAATCATCAGTTTCACTCCAATTCATTATAAAAGGTAGGGCTCGTTAATTCAGATTTCTATTTTACTTTATTTAAAGGAAGAGCAAAAAGTTTACTTCCACTATCTGCTCAGCTTGTTTCTTCACCACATAAGTGGTCATCTCTAAGTTACAAACCACAATAAGCATGCAGTTTGGCATCTTATTATTTGCATTTTTTTAAAGATTTTATTTATTCGACAGAGATCACAAGCAGGCAGAGAGGCAGGTAAAGAGAGAGAGAGGAAAGGAAGCAGGCTCCCCGCTGAGCAGAGTGCCTGATGCGGGGGCTCAATCCCAGGACCCTGAGATCATGACCTGAGCAGAAGGCAGAGGCTATAGCCCACTGAGCCACCCAGGCGCCCCTGCATTTCTTTCTTTTTTTATTTTATTTTATTTTATTTATTTGACAGAGAGAAATCACAACTAGGCAGAGAGGCAGGCAGAGAGAGAGGAGGAAGCAGGCTCCCCGAGGAGCAGAGAGCCCGATGTGGGGCTCGATCCCAGAACCCTGGGATCTTGATCTGAGCCGAAGGCAGAGGCTTTAACCCACTGAGCCACCCAGGTGCCCCTGCATTTCTGATCTAATTCAGACCTGACTGCTCTTTACAAAATTATGGAAAGTTTCTCTTTCCCTCTGTTTCTTTCTCTTTGCTTCTTTCCTTCCATAGTCTCATTGAGGCATAATTGATATGTAATAATTCGCACATATTTAACATGCACGATTTGATGTTTTGACATACACAGGTATACAGACACACACACACTGAGGAAACTATCAGCAAAATCAAGACAGTGAACATACCCATCACCTGATAAAGTTTTCTTGTATCCCTTTGTCACCCTTCCCTCACACCCCTCCCCAACTCCCATCCCCAAGCAACCGCTGATCTACTATGAAAGTATTCTTTATTCTGATAGTTTAGTATTGTGGATTCTGATTTTTATAAGGATATCGGAATGTCCAGTTTAAGGTGTTTAGTGTACAGGTGGATCGGCTTTATACAGTAAGCAGAACAGCATGAATACACTTCAGCCAAATAGACATAAGCTAAACAAATCCAAAATAGAATAAATATACTGTTTTATACTGATAGGAGCCATTTGATAACTATGGAAAACTAATGTTTGTTTTGACTGTTTTATTGACTGTTTTCAAGTAACTATTCAGAAACAGATCCTGGCATCTTGTATTTTCCCAGGGTAAATAGACCATTGAGTAAAATCAAAATTCCCACACTTACACGAAGACAGGTATTTGTGGATCAGGGTGTAATGGATAGAAAAACCAAAGTAAATATTTACCCTCTGAAATTCGGGTCTGAAATTTGTTGTTATTTAATGTTAAGGAATTCCCATTAGGTGGTATGAACTAGTCTTCATTTCTTAACTTTTTTTTTGTCTCTTCTTCTCCTTACTCTCATTTTGGCCAGAGGCTGGGAAACAAGTACTTTATGATGTTATTATAGTCACTTCACGCTTTCTAGTGAAGAGACGAAAGGCTGAGCAGCCTATTTCTGTCTTAGGCATGGGAGTGAGGAAGAAAGAGTTTGTCAGTCTCTGTGTGTGTGTTTCTGAAGAAATATAATGAGAATAGAAATAGAATTCCATTGCTGGTGGTCTTATGTTTCTATATCAGTAAAGTAACAACACTTACAAAGTTGTGTTAAGGTGGAGAGGACATGCATAGAAGAATCCTGGTACATAATATGTAGTACTCGAATATGTTAGTTCTTGTTATTACATAAAAACCTTTATATTTTAAGGCTATTTGAATCAAAATGTATATATACCTCCCATCCCCAACCTACTTGCCCTTTAGAAAATGGTTATTGATTTTTGAACTCTGGAAGCTACAGCTGTATCTGGTCAAGAAAATCTCCTGGATTGGCAGGCTATTGAGTTAGCTGCCTGGAAACAGCCATGAGTGGGGTGACTTCTGATTAGAAGTGACATCTAAGACTTTTTAAAAATGAGTTTCTTCCCAGCCTGCTCATGTACTCCACTTTATTGTTTATAGAATTGCAAGCCCTTTTACCTAAAATAGCACAGACACTACATTTACTTTCTGCTGACAATTAATACAATTAAGAATAATTAAAAGTTCAGGCACGACTAATTCCCTCATAAAGTGTCCTTGAAGCGGATACATCTATGAGGGTTTAAAATGACACTAATCTCACACGGTGTGCTGGCAGTTCCCCATCCTTGAATTATTTGTCTTTTGTGAGGCGGTAAGGACAGAAATCGAGAGTTCCAGGACAGGCAAGTACATGATTTAGGATCTGACAAAAGTATTGTTCTGGTGGGGACAGGAAGGGGGGATTCCACCGGTCCTTCCCTATAGTAATTCACAAAGCCCTGATTTAAGGTAAAATCTTTGTACATAGCCAGCTAACAAGTTATGTGGTCTGACTTGTGGAGATGGAGGCTGCCCCCAAATCTGTCTCCAACCACCTGTCATGAAATCTGACTTTGGGATGAGTATTTTATTTCTTAGAATTGTCAGATTTAAAGATCAGATTTTAAGATTCTTCTTAATAGTACAGACATTTCTGAGAAGAGATAGGAACTCACATTTATGAGACAACTACTATCTGAGTTATGTTTGTATTCATTATTATAATTCTGCAAAATGCTGGCCCAATGCCCTAAAAGAGTTCAGTTACCAGGAAGGCTGACTTAGTGTCAGGTTGAGCAAATGTCGGCAGAGAATAGTGATGTCCTGTGTGTGTGTGTGTCAGGGAGTCCTTAGAGAATTCAAAATCAAACTTAGAGAGGCTTCCTCATTTTGCCCTGCATGTAACTGCTCAGAGGTTCTGTTTATTTGATCACTTTGAGGTCGCATGGGGTAGCATAACTTTGGACATAATCATGCTGATAAGGACATGTCTGTCAACCCAACGGAGAAGGTGAGAATTGAGGGGAGGCTGTGTATTTAGTCTAATGCTTGTGCAGAATTTGCCTTCTCTTCCACTGACCTTCACCCGTCTTCATTCAGTAAAGCTTCCCATCATGGCTTACTCTGTGATCTTCTCATTTCCTGCGTGCTTTAGGGGGGGAGGTCTGTGTGGAAATGTCCTGAGATATCAGACTGAAAGGAAGTCATGGATTCTGAACTAGCTATTTTAGTTCAAATATTACATTTTTCTTGTTTTTCTCTTGAGAATGTTTTCTTGATTTTCTGGCAGAATTCAAGATGAATAGAGAAAACAAACAAACCCTCAAGATTCTCTAAACAAGGGTTTCTCCTACTAAGATTTTAAAATATTTTCAAGTTTCTTCTCATCTGTTTTATGAATTTAGACATTCTAACCAGGTCAGAACATTCTTTTAAATGTTTTTTTTTTCTATTAACTTTTGATTACAGTAGTCCCTATCATGTTGGCTTGGTGGGAATATTTTAATAATTTAATACTGACTCTCAATAGGATTTCTGGTACAAAAGTCAAGGCACTGACCCAGAATCAGAATGAAGGTAACCTGGTCATAACTGTTAACATTGACCGTAGGCGGGGGTTTCATGTATTCTCTGTTACTGAGATGTTCGGTGACTGGAACAGGCCGAGTGTCATATTCTTAGTATGATGACTGAATATTCCATTTATTCTCTTTTAATCCAAAAAAAGTTAAAATTCAACTCCAAAGTCTATTCAGAAAAGCCCTTTAATGGAAGACTCTGCTCTGGAATGAAAATATTTATTAAGGAGCGTAAGTCACTGGATTACATAAAGTACAACAGGTTTTTAAAACAGCTTTCTTATGAGCAGCTCTTTCTGCCCACGGGTCCTGTCCCCGTGCTTTTATAAACCACCTTTTTGCACCAAAGATGTTTCAAGAATTCTTTCTTGGTCATCGGCTCCGGACGTCAGCCCACCGAACCTCACCTAGGTTCTAGAACTGTGCTTTTATAAACCACCATTTTGCACCAAAGATGTTTCAAGAATTCTTTCTTGGTCATCGGCTCCGGACGTCAGCCCACCGAACCTCATCTAGGTTCTTAGAACTTCATCAAAGGCATTGAGGATCAAAGGTGAGTGAATCAGGACTCCTACCTTCAAACAGCTGAAAGTCCAGCAGGTATGACAAGCACATACATACATAAATATATAATAATAAAAGATCTCTAATAGAAGCTTTATCAAATCATATGAAAACACAAACTGAGAAAAACTACTTTTTCCTGCGACGATCCGAAAAATACAGAAGCGAGATTTTGTGAAAGAGATGGAAAGAACTGACATCTTGAAGCTCCTCTAACGGACTGTGTACTTTATGCAGATTCTCTTATTAAATCCATTTTTCCATTGAGAAGACTAGGACTCAACTGAGCTCTTAATGCAAGTCTGCCTAGCTCTAAAGCTCATGCTCTTTCAGATGAGTAATGATGTGCCCAGGGAAAAACAGGGAGACACTACTCATGACTGAAGGAACAAAAGTGAACATGGACCCAGGAATTCTGCCACAAGTGAGAGGAGTGATTAACGCCATGTGACTAGAGCAGAGAAGGTGATGGGAATACTAGCTAAAAATACATTTGGGGAAAGTCAGTTGGTACTGGATTGAGAAGATGCGTTTTAATCATTAGCAAGTAATCTGACTTAAAATTCTGTAATCCCAGGGCACCTGGATGTCTCAGTTGATTAGCGCCTGCCTTCAGCTCAGGTCAGGATCCCTGGGTCCTGGGATCGAGCCCCACATTGGGCTCCCTGCTCGGCGGGAAACTTGTTTCTCTCTCTCCCACTCCCCCTGCTTGTGTTCCCTCTCTTGCTGTGTGTCTCTCTGTCAAATAAATAAATAAAATCTTAAAAAAAAAAGAACAAAAAAAACCCCAGCTTTCTTATGAAAGTAAGTTGGACTAGTACTGATATTTGGGATAGTGCATCCTAAGTTCATTCCCATTTGGAAATAAAGAAACAACTACTCTTTGAGGTATAGGTCTTTTGGTCATGAACTCATGGGATCTAAAGCCATATATCACTTCTAGACTAGAGAATTAAAACTGCACTAAGTTGAAATGGAATTTTCTCTAATAAGAGAAATTGTGAGCTAATTATGAGCTACTAAGCTCAGTGCCATAGAGTAACTTAAGAACGAAAAGCTTAAGAGAGCTCATAATTAAAATGATGATCTAAAAATTCTGATAGATAAGAAAATCTCCAACCTTGTTTTTTGTTTTCAGTTCTTGAACTCAGACACTATTTGCTTTCCTTCCATTTCCTTACCCGACCTCCAGGCCTGTTTTTCCAGGTGTGTTCGTGTATGAAGTGTGTTGACCTCTTATTATGTAGATAGTAGGCTAAAATAAAGTAACATGCATTCTCATTTAATCCTTACAGTCATCCTGTAATGTACAAGAGGGTTTGCTCCTTATTTTATTGGATGGAGAATTTTATGCAGATATTCTGATTTACCTCTGCAAGTGAGGAACAAAAAATTCAAATAGTCATATCTAAGTTTATCTTTTATGTGTCATCTATGTGGTAGTACATCTGGCATCAGGCGAATGACTGTAGCGCGGCTGGTTGTGGTGAGTACACAGCTGTACACCCCGGTCTCCCTGCAGGCAGGTGTGACCAGATGACTGAGCTCTGCTGTAGGTGGAGGAAGTATGAGAGGATGGATGGTGTGCCATTTTTAGGCCAAAGCTTTTAGGAAGTGGGTAATCTACACTCCATGTTCTTTTCCACTTTTTCCAACAGGGTGAAGATTACAACAAAGCCTTTCAAGATACTGGAGCCACAAGGCAGAAGAAGCCTTTGTTGCTAAGGAGAAAATCTGTCCACAGACCAAGGAGCTCCTGCAACACTTCCTCTTGTGTGTGACTCTGGTACTGTTTGAACTTACTTGTTAAGGCAGTAGTATTATAGTAATGTATGCTTATTTTCATTGTTTCCTTGCTTCCTTTCCCCAGACGTTATCACATATTCTGTTAGGACCTCTTAACTCTCTTCCTGTTGATGTAACATAGAAGATACAGGTTTCTATTTGTTATTAGAGTAGATGATGTTCTTATTATCTTTCTTCCACAAAACTTTCCATAAGTTTTGACACATGCTATTTATAATGATTATGAAATAATGCTACTTTATGGTTATCCCTACTTTGAAAAAAGAGGTGAAAAGTTTACTATGTCTTAACCATTTTGTTGAAAGGTTGCTGATAGCCTTTTCAGTACATATAATTAAGAATGCAAAATGAAGATTCAGACTAAGACACATATTTTGTAAAGATACCATATGTGTAAATGGTTAGTTTACTATTTGGTCATTTAAAGAAAATGTGGTGCTTTTCACCAGTTGCAAGCTATGAAATAAACACAATGTATGAGTAAATTGGGATTTTATTCCTTAAGTGACACTAGCTGTATGACCTTGACCAAGTCCCTTACTTTCAGTCAAACTTAGCTTCAAAAATATGGAAACATTGATAACACTTACTCAGTGTTATCTCTGTATCCAAAAATGGCCTTGGTGCTCTCCATGTATTAATTCATTTAATCTTTAGTACAACACTATGAGATAATACTACTTTGGCCCCATTTTACAAGAGGGAAACAGAAGAACATATATTAGAATTATTTGACAATAACCACTGAGCTAATTGGTAGCAAACTGGAGCTTTGAATTGTCAGTCTGTCTCCTGAGTAAATATTATTAATCAGTTTATTAGTGCTTTTCAAGCAGGAGTTCATCAGAATCATCTGGAAAGCTGTTATAAAACACAGATTTCTGGGTCTCACCCTCAGATTTTCTGATGTAGTAGGTCTAGGGTAGTACCTGAGAATTGCACTTCCGACTAGTTCCCAAGTGACGCTGCAGCTACGGACCCAGGTGCCACAGGGTGAGAAGCATTCTCAGAATTTTGTATTTAAAAACATAAGCGAAGGGTGAAGTTCCTGGGTGACTCAGTTAAGTGTCCCACTCTTGACTTCAGCTCAAGTCATGATCTCAGGGTCATGGGATTGAGCTCTGCGTCAGGCTCTGCACTGCGTGTGGAGCCTGCTCACGATTCTCTCTCTCCCTCTCCCTATGAGGCTCCCCCTTCTCTTAAAAAAAGACAACAAATGGTTGAAGGTCTATCAAAATGGTTTTTTGTCTTTTTCTTTAGAGTCATGAAATACTTTAAATGAATTATAAATGAAAGAAGAATTGTCTTATTTGAGCTAGAAAGTATAGTAATTATGTGATGAATCATTTTCTTGGCTGATTACCATTTGAATCACACTAGTATTTTACATTTTATGTTCATCTTTGGAAACACTTTAATTCTGGTTTATATGCAAATTTATGTGGTCAGTTTTTAGTACTTGACACCTTGTTCTATTTTTTAAAGTTTTCTTGGGGGAAAAAAAAAAAAACACTTTCCCCCCAACAGCTTATACTGTGTGGCTATCTGACAAATTCTGTTTATAGTCTTTGAATTAAATTTTGAATATCATGTTTAGTTTTCCTTGGATGTTCATTATAAAATCAAAGATGAATTTTTGAAGAGTTTAAAAGGAGATATAGAAAGTAGAGATAGAAAGCAATACCAAAAACATGTGAGAAAAAAACATGAAAAATAAATTAAGAGAATCTGTATAGAGGAACACATTTTAAAAATATAAATATACATAAATTTAAAAATTGGTCATATATGCATGTATACATATATATAGGTGTATATACACACATATATAGTGATTTAGTGCACAACATGCTTTCATGTATTGAAGCTGCCATGTAAATTGTAGAACATTTTATATTGGGTCTTTTTCATTAGTTCTATTATAAGTTTTAGTTTACTTTCCACTGAGAAACTTTGATCCCTATTGCCTTACGTTACAAATGAGTAACTCTGAATTGAAACTGATGAAATAGAGACATTAAAGCTTGTTGATTTTTCTAATGTTAAGAGTTTCTGTTTTAAGAATCCAAGAAGAACGTTCCTTAGGATCCTTTGTCTTCCAAAGCATCTGTGGCTTTGGAATCAGGCACAGGGAGAGAAATTCTCAAATAGGAGAAGGATGTGGGTTAGAATGGTCAAGAAAGAAAAAAAAAAGAATTAAAAAGTAAAATAAGTGAAAGGACCATGTCCTAATTAAAACCACTTTTCTATCTTTCAAAATCCCCCAAATGCACATAGATGAAAGCAGGGCTGCTTGTTTTATTAGTTGCCTAGCCAATCAATACCATCCTGGAAGCAACAACTGTATAAACACAAAGCCTCCAGCAAAGGCTTTGTAGAGCCACCTGCACTCTGATCTAAACTGAACCCGAGTGACATTTCAAACATTCTCATGAGAAGTTTTCTGCTTTCTCAGGATACGACATTCCACATTGCCCGTAAGTTTATTGAAGTATGTTCAGCAGCATTTTCTTATTCTGGTATGTCTAGTACAGTGTTTTCCAATCATAGCTGGAAAAAAGCTTCAGTCTTGATACTGAACATAGAAAGTTCAGCTAAAAGGCTGTACTCTTTTCAAAGAACATGTAAGGAATTGCGTCTGCCCTGATGATTACTATTGCATGTGTTCCTAATCAGTATCATTATTTTTTTAATTTTTTTCCACATTAAGATAGCAACTAACAAAGTTGTATTTTGTCATGACGTTTATCTTCTTGTGTACTACCAGAGTCAGGCAAAATAGGTACTATAGAAACTCAAACCGAAGTGTCCTTAAAATAATTAGTACAAACTTCCAGAGTATGTTCTTTGAGCAAATCTAAAGCATTATCTGCTTGTTATTGCCAAATAGCTTCGTGTGATTGGAACTTTTAGTTAAAATTTGTTTATAGTTTTAAAGATAAAAATAGTTAACACTTAATAACACTTTCTCTTTGCCAAATATTGTGGCAAGATTTTACTCATTGACTTACTTAAGTTTTATTATTTTATCATTACTTGTTTTACTATTTTTTATTACTTAAATTTTATTCATTGACTTACTTTGCTAACAGAGCAAAGTAAGTATTGTCATGATTTTATGAGGAAAGTTAGAAAAGTTAAGCAACCTTCCTCAAATCCTACCATCAATAGGTGTCTGAGCTAGAACTTGAATAGGATATTTTTACACTCACTGCTAATTTCAGTAGCTACACACTAACAGTTGAGTTTATGGTCTATTTATTGAATTTTGGTCTTTTTTACTTAAGATAAATTGTGTGGTAATTATCTATTTGTAGTACTTTAAAAAAATCCATAACCGTTAATTAAAATAAAATCAACTAAAAATAAAACTTAAAGGAAATCCAGCCATCAATTAAAATAAAATACAACAGTAATTGTATACATTTAAGCATTTTAATTGCCATAACTACCCTTATATTTGAGGCCACTAAGATTTCGTTATATATAAAATAAAATATCTCAATTAAAATACATTTTAGTTATTATCTTCATAAAACTTACAGTTTTACTTGTATATTAGTGAAGTGGGTATGCATTAAAGAAAATATTAGTTAATTGAATTTACTGGGTATCAGATTAATTCATTGATTGTTAATCCATTAGTGATGAATGAATTAACTGATTTATTAATTCACTTATAAGCATAGGAAACATGGCGATAAACATGATAGGTTCAAACCTCTCTTCTATAGAGTTTATATCCTAGCAGAGGACATATATGTGACAGCAACCAACTAGAGAAATAATTATTTAATTAAATTTGATGTTAACAGGTAGAAGTGCAGAAAGCTTAGAAAGCATTGACCCCAATACCTGACCTGGGGTGGAGAAGGGGTCTGGAAAACTTCTGAGGGAATGATAGTAAACTAAAATATGGATGATGAAGAGGATTTAGTTGGTAAAGGGAGAAAGATAAATTCTTAATTCTCTTCATAAATATGTACCTATATTATTATCATCATGAAAGGCCCAAGTTTTGTGGGAAAAACAGGAAGCTCATAATATTTGGGGGAAGGAGCTTCTTAAGAAAAAGACAAGAAGATTGTCCTTTTATGAAATTTTACAGAAATAAAAGACTTTATGACCACATGTGAAGGCCCTCCCCAGGGCCTCAAAAGGAGTCCATTGGTCCTTTTGAGGGGTGCTGAGGCTTAACCTTCATTTTCTTATGCTAATTTTACCTTAGGTGACTGTCCCATTTTATAGATGACGAAACATAAGGCAGTAAGTGACTACATCTGTATTCCAATACGGGTCTTTCTGTTTCCCAAAGAATTGTTTCTAACAACTCTATCATACTTTGTCAGACATTTCATTAGCAAAACCAGAAATTATATGAGAAGCTTAGGCATGGCAGTGGATATATTTTATACATTTCTTTGTTCACCTCAGCATAGCTCAAACAAATGGAGTAAAATATGTATGTTAAACTCAGTAAATTTTAAAAAGTTTGTGTCCTTGAATATAATACATTTTCTGTAACAATGAGAAATGGTAAAAAGGGCTCAGGGTGAGGGATGTACCAGGGAAGGGTGGGTGTTGGAAGAGGCCTTGAGAGAGGAATCTTGCCAGACAAACATGAACAGTTTCCTTGAATTCACAGAAACAAACACCCTCTTTCATCCTGAACAATTCTTTGGTACTGTGGATCCAGGAAGAATAACTAGAAAATTATCCTACCCTTTCTTTGGGAAGCTGGTGATGATCTGAAATAAGACAGATCATGAACCATGTGTAAATGAACTTCCTCACCTTCAGTCTACTTTAAAAACACTAAATAGGAATCTGTGTATGGTTAATGATATATCTGATTTATACATGAATATTTCAAGAAATTCTTTCAAACAGTACAGCGTACTTTTTACTTCTATCCAGTCTCCAATTCACTTTAACTATTTTCTGGTGACTGAACTTCTTTTAACTACGGGCAAGGGTTTCCATTTCACTTATTGAAAGAGAGGCTCAGAGTATCAATGCTAGAATGCTAATTAATAATGTATTTTAGCTAGAGCTCATTTACCTTAATCAGAGATAGTAGATTCTGTCTGGATTGAATCAATCTAGAAGAATGTTTCAAGGAAAAGGACCAAACTTGGCTGACCCTGAAGCTTGAAGCAGGACAGGAACTCAGAGAGATGAATGTGATACAATGAAATCTCACATTCCATGATTCACAATCATACCAGGAGTTTTTCATGGTAGTTTACATACTGTGTACACAAACATACTATGTGTAGATATTTTTGTCAAGCATGAAAATAGATGTGAGTTGTTAGGTTGAAAATCTTTTGAGTCTCACAAATATAGGTAGGCTGCTACAGGTTCTTTATGGAGTCTTCTCTCGCCTCCTCTTTTTAAAATTTTTATTTATTTTAAAGGCTTCATTTATTTACTTGACACAGAGAGAGAGAGTGAGTGGGAGGGAGAGGGAGAGAGAATCTGAAGCATACTCCGTGCTGAGCAGAGTCTACGTAGGGCTCAATGCCACAACCATGAGACCATGATCTGAGCAGAAACCAAGAATTGGGCACTTAATCAACTGAGCTACCCAGGTGCTCCCCTTTTCCCCCCTTTTAAAACAGTCCATCCTACTTAGATGAAACTTATCCCCAGATGATATATATGAAGAACAATCACCTTCATATTCAGTATGACCAGAAAATCTAACCCAAAATAAATAAAGATGAATCCACACTTACACAAGTGCTGGTAAATTTAAAGAACACCAAAGAAAATGGGAAGATTATAAAAAATCCCAGAGTGAAAAGAGAACTCACCTACAGAAGAATAGTAATTAGAATGAAGCATGATCTCTCAGCAGCAACTCTGGAAGCTAGAATACAGAAGAATATATCTTGAAAGAGCTGAGAGAAAATAACCATCAACCCCAATTTCTAGCAAAAACACCTTTCAAGATATTTTCAGAAAAATCAAATATTTCCAGAAAACCAAGATTTTTCAAAAAATATCAAGATATTTTCAGAAAAAAAAAAAAAAAAAAACCATTCACTACTGAAAGACTCTCATTTAAAAAAAAATTTCTAAGAGATATTTTTAGGAAGAAGAGATTGAGTTTACATGCAAAAAGGAATGGTGAATGAAGATAACTAAGACTGGCTGACAAAACAATAATGATTTCCATACATAATATATAATTATAACATAAATTAATGCCCTGTTTCCAAAAAGTTTTTCAGTTTATTAGACCTCCAATATATTGATGCTGATACTTTTTCACTGCTCTCTTCTTACTTCCATAGCTTAATCATTACAAATACTACTATGCAAATACTACTATGCATATACCCCTGTCTTTGGACTTCACTTATTTCTTTGCACTGTCGTAGCAAAGCCAGCATGTAATTTGACTCATCACCAACTCAATACCTGGATCTCTGCAGCTGAATTGTAGGAGAAAGACAAGGTACTATGCTGATTAAATTTGCTTTAAATTAATGACAAAAAACTCAAGTGAGACTTAAATATTGCCTGGCAATCATAGTTTATTTCTATTTTCTATTCCTCTACCTCTATTTTCTATTCCTCTAACACTGTTTTAGCTATTACTTATTTTTCTCTATCTCTTCACATCTTTACCATCACCAACTAGTCTCATTCCCTATTGCTGACATTGCTTCCAATTTCTTTCTTTTTTTTTTTTTTTAAAGATCTTATTTATTTATTTGACAGACAGAGATCATAGGTAGGCAGAGAGGCAGGCAGAGAGAGAGGAAGCGAAGCAGGATCCCGGATGAGCAGAGAGCCCAACGCGGGGCTCGATCCCAGAACCCTGGTACCGTGACCTGAGCCAAAGGCAGAGGCTTTAACCCGCTGAGCCACCCAGGTGCCACAGACATTGCTTCCGGTTTCACTGGGAAAATCAAAGTATTTTATTTTTTAAAATTAATTCATTATTTTAAAGATCTATTTATTTGAGAGACAGAGAGAGAGAAAGAGAGAGAGGGAAGAGTGGAGGGGGAGGGTCAGAGGGAGAGAAACTTAAGCCGACTCTGCACTGAGTGCAGAGCCGGATATGGGGCTCAGTCTCACGACCCTGAGATCATGACCAGAGCCGGAAACAAGTCGAGTGCTTAACCAACTGTGCCATAGGGAGACCACACAAATCAAAGTATTTTAAAGAAAAATCTGTACACATATGTTTCATCCACAAACTGTCTTCTCACTTAGTCCTATCAATGGACTCTCTATACTCCTATCTGAAACCTCTTCTCCTCTTGTGTGTTAGGTCCCATCCGCTCAAGCTACACAGGGACAGCATTCCAACTAAATTCTTTTCTCTCTGTCCTACATGATCAGTTTTTCTCTTAACTGTGTTGTCCGATTGCATAGAAACATTCTCTCTCACACACAAACAGAAAGGAAAGGAAAGAAAACAACAAAAAAGCAAATCCGGACTTTGTTTCTTCTACCAACAATCACCTCATTTCTTTGCTTCCATTCGCAGCCAGTTTTTCTAAAGAACTTTCTGTATTTCATTCTCCAGTTCTTATGCACACCTTTTTTTTTTTTTTGCTTTTAAAACAGAAAAATGCTCTTATTATATGTGTATAGCTTGATTATTTTTCACAAACTGAACACACTTATGAAAATAGCACCCAGGACATAATAATACCTGCACCCCAGAGGCTTTCTTTATGCTCCCTTTGAGAAACAGTTGCCCTAAATTGTCATTTTTCCTGACTTCTAACACCATAGAGTTACTGCATTTACTTTCATTTTTATTTAAAAATTTTTTTTAAGCCGAACTCTTTCCAGCTTTATTGAAGATATTTTTCATAAACAATTGTGGTATTTCAGGCAGGACATGAGCAGACAGTCATTGACAGTATATAACAACTTTCAAACTCCCTTCTTCAATGGGCTATCAAAATCAGAAAGCTACTATAAACCCCAGTGAAGTCTTCAGGTGATGCTCTGAACAGGGAAAGTTTAGAGTGAGGTTTGACAGTTAATGTTTGGCATATTGCTCAACAACTTTTCACAAGATGACCCTGACTTTCAGGAAATGAAATGAAAATGTCAGAACTATCAATCTGAAGATCCCATAAGCTACAAAAGGAGCTCTTTTGAGGGATGTCATCTCCATGGTGACACTGCAAAGTCCAGATTGCCTGACACACTGGGAACCATTTTTGGGAGTCAAGTTCCAGCAGGTCTCTGAGCTTAAGGGAGTCAAGTCTATGTTGAAGATAGAGGGAGAAGAGGATATAAAAAATGAATTTTAGTTTGTCCACACCCTAAGACATCTGTGCCAAAGTAGCTGACGTATGTCAAAATCAAGGAATCCCTCCTCCTGGGTACCAAGAGGAAGTTTCTCAAAACTAGAAGAGAAAGGTGTTTTTCCCCACCGTATCACTCTAGCTTCCGAGATACTGTTAGTGACATCTGCTCTTCCCCACAAACAACAATGAAGTGTCCTGTGTGCTAATGTCATAGCTTTAAAAAAAAAAAAAGGAAAACAAAATTCTGCATTAAAAAAATATATTTTATTTATTTATGAGAGAAGAAGAGAGAGAGCAATGGGGAGGAGCAGAGGGAGTGGTGCAAGGAGACTCCACACTGAGCACAGAACCCGAGGCGAGGCTCATCTCAGGACTCTGAGATCATGACGTGAGACAAAACCAAGAGTCTGGTGTCTACCTGACTGAGCCATGCAGGCACACCCAAATTCTGCAATTTTATTAGATTGATTAAAAAAATAGAATTTCTGACCTGTACAGTCACCAGAAGTACAGTTAACAAAAATGCACACACTTCATTTGGCATCTCCTACTTTTCTTTCTAAAAGTAGAGTTACTCTTTTGTATCTGCCTTTGCTTGCTTAAATTGTGACATATACATTTTAAAATCCACAAAGTGTCATTTAAATAAGATGCAATGCGACCCTTGTTGTTAGTCTTCCACCAAAAGCGTTCTCATCAAGTCATACATAATCCCACATTGCTCAATTCATTAGTCAAATATCACCATATCTGACCCTCTGATCTTTCTTTTATTTTGTATGTGTTCTTCTTCATTTTCCTGACAGAATACTTCTGTCTTGCAGTTTTCCTCCTTCCTTCTGTCTCTTTTTTGCTGGTTCCTTCTCTTCTCAATTTTCCCTCATTGTTGATGTGCCCCAGGGTTCATTTCTTGGTCTTCTTTTTCCTCTAACTCATTCACTTCCCTGTTGATTTCATGGTTCTAAAAAACATCAGAGTGATATTGACTCCCAGATTCATATCTCAGGCCCAGAGTTTTCCCCTGAAATCCAGATTTGTATATGCAGTGATGTACCCAACAGCTTCACTTGGATGCCCAATAGGTATACTAAACCCAATAGCTACAAAATTGAGTTCGATTTTTATTCTCCACAACCTGATTCACCTAAAATGTTCATTCTTCCAGGTGCTTAAAGTCAAATACTTGGAATTATCCTTGACTTTTTGTCTCACAACATATCTAAGCTGTCAGCAAATTTGTTCACCTTATAAAAAATATGTGGAAGAACACAGACTATTTCTTTTATTATTATTTTCTAATTAACATCCATTGTTATATTAATTTCAGGTGTACATTTAGTGATTCAACAATTCTATACATTACTCAGTGCTCATCACAATATTAAATCTCTTTCACCAATTTCACTCATTCCCTCACCTACCACCCCTCTGGTACCCATCAGTTTGTTTTCTATCTTAAAGGGTCTGTTTTTTGGTTTGTTTCTTTTTTTCTTTATTCTTTGTTTTGTTTCTTAAATTCCACATGTGAGTGAAATCATATGGTATTTATCTTTTTCTGATTTATTTCATTTAGTGTTACACCCTCTAGGTCCATCCATGTTGTCACAAAGAGCTTGATTTCATTTTTTATGGCTGAGTAATATTCATATATATATATATATATATATATATATATGCCTCATTTTCTTTATCCATTCATCTGCCCATGGGTACTTAGGCTGCTTCCATAATTTGGCTATTGTAAATAATGCTGCAATAAACATAGAGGGGCATTTATTCTTTCAAATTAGTGTTTTTTGTATTCTTTGGGTAAATACTCATTAGCAGAACCACTGGATCATAGGTAATTCTATTTTTAACTTTTTGAGGAACCTCCACTTGTTCTCCACAGTGGCTGCACCAGTTTGCATTGCCATCAATAGAGAACAAGGGTTCCTCTTTCTCCACATCTTCCCCAACACTTGTTGCTTCTTATATTTTAGACTTTAGTCTTACTGACAAGTGAGGTGACATTTCACTGTAGTTTTGATTTGTATTTCCCTGATGATCAGTGATGAACATTGTTTCATGTGTCTGTGGGCTATCTGCATGTCTTCTTTGGAGAAATGTCTGTTCGTGTCTTCTGTTCATTTTTTAACTCGGTTATTTGTTTATTTGGTATTGAGTTGTAGGAGTTCTTTACATATTTTGTATATTAACCCTTTATCAGATGTCATTTGCCAATACCTTCTCCTAAGAGAAGACAACCGAAAGGTTGTCTTTTAGTTTTATTGATTGTTTCCTTTGTTGTGCAGAAGTTTTTTTATTTTTATGTCGTCCGAAAATTTTGGCATATTTAGAAAAACACGGCTATAGCTGATGTCAGAGAAATTATTTCCTATTCTTTCTTCTAGGATTTTATGGATTCAGGTCTCATTTTTAGGCCTTTAAACAATTTAGGGTTTATTTTTGTGTGTGGTGTGAGAAACTGGTCCATTAAGGTTTTTGCACGTTGCTGTCCAGTTTTCCCAACACCATTTGTTGGAGAGACTATCTGTTCCCCACTACATATTCTTCCTCCTTTGTTAAAATATTAATTGACCATACAAGCTTTGGTTTATTTCTGAGCTCTCTATTCTGCTCATTGATCTAGGTGTCTATTTTTGTGCAAGTACCATACTATTTTGATTTCTACAGCTTTGTAGTAGATCTTGAAATCCGGGATTGTTATGCGTCCAGTTTTGTTCTTCTTTTTAAAGATTGCTTGGCTATTTCGGGTATTTTGTGATTTCATATAATTTTAGGGTTATTTGTTCTCGTTCTGTGAAAAGTGCTATTCAGTTTTTTTGATAGATATTGCATTAAATCTGTGGAATGCTTTGGGTAGTATGGTCCTTTTAACAATATTTGTTTTCCTAATCCATGAACATGGAATATCCATTTATTTGTGTTGTCTTCAACTTCCTTAATCAGTGTTTTATATATTTCAGAGTACAGGTCTTTCACATCTTTGGTTAAGTTTATCTTTAGATAGTTTATTATTTTTGGTGCAATTGTTAATGGGATTGTTTTCAAATTTCTCTTTCTGCTGGCTGCTTCAGAAATGCAAAGGGTTTCCGTATATTGACTTTGTATCCTGCAACCTTTTTTGATTACTGATTCAGTTTCGTTGCTGGCAATTAGTGTGCTCAGATTTTTTATGTCTTCTTAATTCAATTTTAGGAGATTATATGTTTTTAGGAATTTATCCATTTCTTTTGGGTTGTCCAATTTGTTGACATATAATTTTTATAGTTTTCTCTTATAATCTTTTCTATTTCTGTAGGGTTGGTTCTCCTCCTTGATTTCTGGTTTTGTTTGAGTCCTCTCTTTTTATCAGTCTGGCTAAAGGCTTATCAATTTTGTTAATCTTTTTAAAGAACTAGATGCTTGTTTCATTAATTTGTTCTATTGATTTTTAAAAAATTTCTAGTTTGTTATTTTTGCTCCAATCTTTATTATTTCCTTTGTTCTATTGGTTTTGAGTTTTTACGCTGCTGTTCTTTTTCTAGCTCCATCATGTTGTTTATATGAGATTTTTCTTGCTTCTTGAAGTAGGCTTATTTTGCTATAAACTTTCCTCTTTGAGCTGCTTTTGCTACATCCCAAAGATTTTGAACCATTGTGTTTTTGTTTTCATTTGTCTCCAGGCATTTAAAAAGTTTCCTCTTTGATTTCATGGTTGACCCTTTCATTGTTTAGTAGCATGTTATTAGGTGTTTACAAACTTGGGATTTTATATCTTTCTATTGAATTGACTCTTCAAATTTTAAAATGTCCCTTCTAATCTCCAATAATACTTTTGCCTTAAAGTCGTTTTCTGATATTTTATAGGCTTTTTTGGGGGGGGAGGTGTCAGCATATACATGGTATATATTTTCAAAACTTTACACTTAAAATTTCTGTGATTTTATTTTTAAAGTGTATCTCTTATAAGAAAAATAGTTATTTTTATAGACTTTTCTTGTGAGTAGCTCCTCCATTCACATTTTATGTAATTTCTTTTCTAATTGGGTTTAAATCTACTACTTACTATTTATTTTTCTTGTTTTTTTTCCCTCCTTCCTGTCCCTTTTTGAATAAAGCTTGTTTTTTAAAAAATTATGTCATTTCCCCTTCCATGTGCTTGTTAATCATATAATCTTTTATTCTTTCCTGTGATTTTTCTAGAGCTGCACTGTTCAATACAGTAAATGCTCGACACATGCAGCAATTTAAATTAAATAATTTTAAAATTTCAGTTCCTCCATCACACTTGCCACAATTCATGTGCTCAATAAGTCACATGTGGCTAATGACTGTAAAATAGGACAGCACAGATTATGAAGCACATCTATTATTGCAGAAGTTCTATTCAGTAGTGCTGCACTAGGGATTTCAGCATGCATTCTAGACTCATTACAGTTTACCTTAAATTAGTACTATTTCCATTTCCTGGATAATGCAAGAACGCTACAAAACTTTAACTCTATTTAACCCCTTCCTGCATTTGAGGTGTTATTCCATAAAGTTGAATTATTTCAATATTTTATCCCCATGTGACTTTGAATTTTAAAGTCAATGTTTATTTAGAGTTTCTCAAATATCTTTCCTGTTGTTTTTTATTCCTTTCTAGATAATTGTGCTATTTTTCTGGGATAATATCTTTTCCACTTGAAGAATTCTCACTAGTATTTCTTTTTTTTTCAAAACTGGTAATAACCATTTTCAGTTTATTTTTGACTGAAAAATATCTTTATTTTTTTTTTTCTGAGGGTTGGTGAAGTGTAACTTCTAATATGTCAATTATATTCTTATAGCACCTGAACTATTGCTATATTGTCTTCTGGTTTCCATTTTATCTATTGAAAATTGGTTGTCACTATTTTATTTTTTAAGAATCTGTTTTTATAGCTTTTCCCCCTCCCTTCTCTTTAATTTTCAGCACTTTTACTATAATATAATAATTACTATAATGCCACCCTTTGGTGGCATTTTTTGTAGATATTTTCCTGATGTTTGCAGATATCTTGAAGCTCAGGTGTGATGTCTATTTTCACAATTGGGAAATTCTCAGCCGTATTTTTTTTCAAATATATCTTTACTCCATTCTCTCTTTCCTCTTCTTTTGTGACTTCAATTAAATGTAATTCTATTTCCCATTTCCCATATATGCTTTCTTCTCTTTCTATTTCTAAATTTCTATCCTCTTTTCTTTCCATGCTTCATTCTACATGTTTTTCTACTGATATATCTCTAACATGACTAATCTGTTACTAAGTCCATTCATAGAAATTTTACTATTGATCTTTTTCTTTCAATTTTATAGTTTCAATGTAATATTTTTAATAGTAGTCTGTGTTGTGATAAAATTGGGCCTAAGGCCTAAATGTGTTCCCACCTTGCTTCTGCAAGTCAAGGAAAGGGGAAGGAGTTAGTGTGCCTAACAGAACTGCATTCTCTGACACTTTTTCTTTTCTCATTGAAGATGATAATCTCTATGTCTGGTAAAATGTGTTAACTAATATATTGAAATGTTGCTTGATGCTACTGGAGGGAGACATTAAAATAGCAATGAGTATTTTTTAATCTACTCTCAGTCTTCTAACATTCAACATTGGGAGCTGTATCACTACGGGCAATTACAAAAACTGCTTCTAACTGCCCAATTCTAAAGATATGACTGTCATTTCTGCTGCTTTGCCCAGACTAAATGACCTTAATTCAGAATATTCTGATGTTCTCCTGATGTTCCTAAGACTAGAGTTGTTCTTTTTTTAGAGTAAGATTTATTGAGGTATAATTTACATACAGTATAATTCGCTCATTTTAGTGTACAATTCTATGAGTTTTGACAAATGCACATCACTGTGTGACTGTCACTAAAATCAAGATATAGAATAGCTCCACCACATACAAAAATTCCTTCTGCTTATTTGTAGTCAAATTTTCTCTCAGCTCCAGCTCCTGGAAAACATTGACCTATTTTTTTGTCCTTATAGTTTTACCTTTTAGATAATGTCATAAAAATAGAATCATACATTATATAGACTTTTGAATCTGCTTCTTTCATTAAGCATAATGCATTTGATATTCATCTATGTTGCTGGGGTATTAGTAGTTTGTTCCTTTCAGCCTAGAGTTTAAATGATATAATCAGCAACTGTCTCTTATCGAACTCTTTGAAAGTTGATTTATAAGTTGGGAGTATATAAATACCTACTTTCAAATCCCTGAGCATAACATCTGTCTGTTTCATTGGAAATTCACAAGGAGAACAAAAATTTAGGAAAAGCAATAAATTAAACTAATTAAGCAACCCAAATTTGAAGAATCTAAATATGCTCATTCTATACCTTCTCAAGTTAAAAATAATGCCTTTATAGGTCTAGACTGTGAGTATACAATCTACAACAAGCATCTGGATCTGCCAGGAATATTTGTATTCTCTCCTGCTTTCAGGAAAAATTTAGGTTAGATGATTGAAAATTAAACATTTATCTGATTAATTGTTGTTTTAATAAATATAGAAGGACTTAAGCATTCATTATTCTTTATAAAGTATTGCTGTTATTTTATCCCTCAATCTCATATTGTCTGGTGATAAGAATATACAATCTCAGTCATATGACAGTATTTTATTAAATTTTAATTTGACCATACCTTTTAGTGTAATAAATAGACAGTAGAGTTTCAACTGTAATACCATGCATGTATCTTTTTTCCAATTGTGTTTTATTTTTATTGATCCCATCACATCAAGTATATGATATTGAGGTATGTTTCATCCCTACTAATTGTAACAGGGTTATTCAAATGCATTAACCAGACAGTGCCTGCACATTATATTTGAAGTGAAAAAACTGCATTGTCTTATGTTTTAATGGAATTTCAGAATTTTTTATGCTTTCTGTGTTGTGGAATTAATTATACGATTATAAAATTTTTTCTCCTTAGAAGCAAGATTTTATCATTTGAGTGAAGAACTCAAAGAGCTCAAGTAGAGAATGATAGGATATTTTAAAAGGAAATCTATATATAAGAATTTTCCTACCACGATGAGATATACCGAAAAACAAAACCCTTTGAGTGGTCCCATCACACAGTTGTTATCACACCATTTTGCAAAAGCATCTCTCCCTTTTGTCCCCTTGCTGACAAGCCTTGTATATTTTATTTGTATGCAAGTGAATGGCAGTTTATTGTGTCCCAGAGGACAGGGTATTAATGATCATTTGCTTCCTGCTGTGGGGCCTGTCATAATTTTGTAGGCAGAAGAGTGACAGAAGTAACGGCCAATCAGTATGCTAATACTGCCCGAGAATGGGTAGTTAGTCCATTTTAACCAAAGGGTTTTTTTGGCCAAATCCTTAGGTAATTTTCATTAAAAAATGCAATTTTTGATAGCATTGCAAATTGCTACATGGAGCCAGTTGAAGAAACCATATATTTCTTTTGTGTGGCAGTCCGACTTCTGTCTCAGCAGGTGCCTTCTAGGGAAAAAAAGAAAGACTTCTAATGTGAAAGCCCATTTTGGTCAGCAAGAATCAATCACTAAAACATTCAGCAATTTGTTATATCAATATCTTAACATGGAGAATTCTTTGCAGTATACAGAAATTAAATCTAGTCTCTGATAAGTAAATAAAAGGCAGAATCTTTAAAAAAAATTAGTTGAAAGCCAAATGTAAAAAATCCTGCAGATTTATACAGTGTGATGTCATTCATTTAACTCTTTATTCTTGTTTCTTCAATTTTAATGACATTTGTTTTTTTTAAAGGAAAAGATATGCCTAAAGATGTTTGCTTTCAATGATAGTATGTAAATATTCAAATATTTTAGTAGCCATTTTATAGCATACAACCTATAGTGAATGTACTGTTGACTAAGAAACCCTTTCTTAGAATGATTTCTGAGTGTTGGCACAGCACGTGAACACATGATTACAGAGGGGATTAGTGGATTAAGGTATAGACAGTTGGTGGCCTTAAGGCTACAGATAAAAGAGCTCCACTTTCTCTCCATGAAATCACATTTTATTTTTACCCACATACAAACAATGCCAGCTATGTAAACTAATAAAACAGAATTATTTTGAGACCACTATTTTCACTTAAATATGTTCATCATAGAAAACAAAACAATAATAAAAAACAATAACAATTTCACAGATGCATATATCTGCATGAAATACAAGGTAATATAATTTAACATCACAAATACGTTTGAGAAGCTCTGATTTACCCCTGGGGCTGGAGAAAGAATTTTTTTCTATATGTTAAGGTTTGAGCTTAGTTATTTCAAAATACAAACTTATTAGACTATGATGATGATCAATGCTATCACCAGAAAAATATGTTTATTATTTTTTAATAAAAATTAAGTAGATATTATATCAAATGCAATTTTACTTTTTGGAAAACAGAGAAACCTTGTTTGCTGCCTGCTGGTTTTTTTTTATATATGCAAATCTTTATACATTACAGAAAAACCTAGCTGCCTTCTACAATCCCATAAACGTTTTGCTGTTTTATGAGATGTTTGTAATAAATGTGATTGATGATTTTTTTTCACAATTGCCTATTAGAAATACACTATTTTGTGATTAAATACTTAGAGATAACTCAATTCCAAGTCATGAGATTACAGGCTATGAATTGACATGGATGCCAAAATACATGTTTAATCTAGTATTTAAATTTACTTGTATATTTATTTTAGATTGTATTTTTCCTAGTTTACAGAGATTTTGCATTTCAATCAATTGCAAACCTATCTAAAAAAATAGTGTGGCTTGGGGCAGGGAAATAGCTTTAAGCTGTGCACACATATAGTCACAAGGGTGAATAGCTATAATTATATTGGAGTGCATCCAAGAAATCAGCTATTCTGTTTACACTTACTGCTTCTTCAAATTTATGTGCACCTCCAGCAAACATACTGTAAATTGATTTTAATACTAAAAATTGTTGACCTTGGTATCATAGTTTATTGACTATTTTTCATGTTGTTGTTATCTTCCAAAAATTTAAAATTTAAGTAAACATTGATAATAATTTATTATAATGTCAAACTATAGCTTTCCTCTTTAAGAGTCAAAAAGCCCATTGACTTACTGTGGTAAAAGTCAACTCATGAAAACATAAAAATGAAGCCTTGTTCTAAAATCCTTTAAAATTAGAATGCTCTCCTGTGGACCACATTTAGAATGGACTGCTGAGGGGGTCTGTGGAGCTAGCCTGGAAGCAGAGTTGAGCCGCTGCCTAAGCATCCACTATAGGTTGGACTTATAAGAGAATGGGTAAAGACAAAATTTGAACTATTCTTGTTTTAGGTGATGGAAGAAGAAACGTCATATTTATCCAGGTATTTGCCAAAGTCCAATTTTACCATTTAGGCCTATGAAGCATTTCAAAGATGTTTTTTTCCTCCCTTTAATTTACCTGGAAAGAGAGGCATTATTCTCTCTTTCTGTGTTTAAGCCCAACAACAACTTCTGAATTTTCCTTGGGGTTACACTCCTTTGAATTTCATACATTTAGTATAACAAGGCAGGCCTAAAAATGTCTTCCGTCTTAGGTTTGTGATCCGACCCAGAAACCAAACTGGGAGCCCGAGGAAAGGAACATGGGGTAAGAAACAAGCCAGATGATGGTTTGGGCAGAAAGACTTCCGTGGCTCATCAAGATTCATCTTTCAACAGGTGCGGACACTGGGTTTGGACACCATAGCCATAATTAGTAATAATTTTTTTTCCAGTTTAAAAGGATATAGTTGATATATGACATAGTATATGTTTAAGGTATACGATGTGATGACTTGATATACATATATAGGAATGTTTACCACTATAAGGTTAGTTAACACCTCCTCTGCCTCACATAATTACCATTTTGTTATTGTCATTGTTATGGTGAGAACATGAAATCTTTATCCTCATAGCAACTTTCACACATACATTTCAGTATGGCAGTAATAAATTTTACTTCCCCATGGATTCAGCTGTTTTGCATAAAATTTTTTTTTTTTTGAGTCACTGAGCAGGAATGCCAGCAGCAGCAGCAGCCCAGATATTTGCAAAAGATTTCATGTTAACTATCTCTCCATTTCTCTTTACGTAACAGAAGATCATGCCCTTTGTTTCGTATTTACTAAGAGCATGTCCTTATCCACTATCATGGAAGAAGAGCTACCAGTCAGTTAATACGTCCTTCCCTCACCATAATCATTTATTCAAGATAATGTAATATTAGGGGTATCTACTTGGCTTGGATTTGAAGACTGTTCAGCCATTAATGAACTGAATAACTGGGGCAAGTTACTTAACCTCTTTTGGCATCAGTATCTTAATTTGCTACTCAGTAAAATAGTAGAATCTACATTGCAGGATTATTTTAAAGATTAAAGAAGCAAAAAAGCATATCTAGAATTTTAAACAAGATTTTTTACATATTATGTGCTATATAAACATTTGCTTTTAATAGTACTAAAATCCATTTATTCAGTCACTCATTTAGTCACTGAATCTATCCACCTTTCTACTGTATTATTAATTCATTCTGGCACTAAGCTAAGCTCTGCAGAGGGTTCTGTAATCCTCTGCAGTGCTTATGTCACTGAAGGTGGCTTATGTCACTGAAGAATCAGTTGTCTGATAGGAGAGGTAATACAAATGCCAATCTCTAACACATGATTAAAAGTGGTAGGTACTTAGACAATATTGTGGGCGTCTAGAGGAAGAAAAATAAACTACAATTTATTATGTCATAATGTCAGGCTCTATGCTAGGCACTTACATACATTACCTCATTAATCCACATCCTAGATGGGATGAAAAAAATTTTATCCTGCAAGTGATGATCAATGAGTCGAAAAGGACTGGTTGGTTTTGAATTTAAAGAGAAAGGAGAAAATCATTCCATTTTGAGAAGTGTGGATACACTGTAACACATAGGCCAGGACAGGGAAAAGACAAACAGCTCTGTTTGGTGAGAACAGAATTTGCAAGGAAAGAAATAGTGGCTGTGCCATCACCCAGAGGTTCTAGAATAATGTAAAGGAGACATTCCAATGTACCAGCAGTGTAAATTAGATTAGTATAATAGAAGACAGCAAATACCCCAAATAAAATAATACAGATATCTTTATACAATGTGTTTGATTATAAATATTTTCTGCCAAACTAAGTGTTGGGAAGGCAGTTAATAAATTTATCATTTTTATAAAAGTCTGATTTTTTAAAAAAAGTTTTTGTTGGGTTCTTGTTAGAAGACCATTATCTATGAATATTTCACATTTCTAATTTGAGAATAGTTGAACAAGGAGATATTCCAGATAGTAAAGTTTATAGACATCTGTCCTCCAGACATGGTTTAGGGTAGTAAAGATAGAAACATCTCTTCCACATCTCCAGAAAATATTTGCCAATATTACAGAGTGAAGATAACATTCCTCTTTCTCTGGGGGAGGGAGAGTTGAGAAAATCAATAGCAGCCCTATATATGATCAATTTCTTAATTTTTAAGTTTCCTCTTCTATAATCCCCCCCCTTGCATGTGCAAGTACCCTCTGGCCCCTAATACATTGTCCTTCAGGGATTGTAGCTTGGGAAACCAACACAAAATGTTGCTATGGCTGCTGCTTTTGCTTTCAGTAATAAGTGTTTGTGTCTGACCCATAGGTTTTATGTTTTCTGTATATAAAATATGTTAGCATGCCATACATTTATTTATATATATTACATATATATAACACATATATAGTATTTGTGTTATGTGTGTATGTATATTATATATATATATATATATATGAAAGTGACCTATTAGCTTATAAGTAGGGTACATTTTCAGACTCTTTACAGTTTCTGACCCGAACAGTTCTTGTGACAGAGACTGTATCACATATTATCTCGATCCGTTTCCTTCCCTCCCCAGCACTCAGCTAATCTGTGTTTTCTATCCCTTTCCATAGAGATGTGGCCTTGTAATGAAGTATTACCAGTGGAAGATACAGAAGAAATGGTATACCATTTCTGGGTTAAGAAAGTTAAGAACAAACAAGTTTTATCTATGCACTTTATCTTTTCCTTCCTGCAGACTCTGGAAACTTTGTTGAAGATGGAAGCATCTCAAGATGAAAGGGATCTGTGTCCTGACAGACCCTGTGGCGGGTACCATACCCCCTCTGACAACTATATTGGACTGTGGTATGATCAAACACTAAGTGTCAAGCTGCTAAAATCTTCTAATTGTTCGTTATAGAAGTTAATTTCCTTTGACTTTGAAGATTTGATTTTAAAAAATCTCATTGGTCTCCTTTGCAGAATACTAGAGAAAAATTCATTATTCTGTCACCTGGTAAGTAAAGAGAAAGGGCCACACATATACATTACTTTCATGTACCAAGTGCACTTTAGGGTAACTGAGTAGTTAATGAAGAAAAATTCCTCTTTTTAGATGTAATTTACTAATGTTAGATTTAGAATATTAAATGATATTAATGAGTTATAATTTATTTTTAGAGATATTATAATATATTTAAAAATAGTCCTAATGTAGGCTGTCTGTGTGACTCAGTAGGTTAACCATCTGCCTTTGGCTCACGTCATGATCCCAGCCCCACATTGGGAAGCAGAGAGTCTGCTTCTCCTTCTCCCTCTGCTTCTCATCCCCACTCATGCTCTCTATCTTTCTATCAAATCTTTTTTAAAAAAATAGTCCTTATGCTTAGCAATTAATATTGAAATGTTCATGGTTGGAAAAAAACAGCTTCTTTTAGTGAGCTAATTTTTCTATAAACTATAAATAAATACAAAACAAGAGTTCTCCAATAGGATAGTAAAGGGCTATATTAAACAAATTTTCTTTCTAAAGGTATATAAAAGCAAAACTGAAGAATTTCTTAAAATAAAATTTAGGAAACCATAACAAATAAAAATTTGAGTTTTAAAAATTAGAGTAACATGCAATTGAACATGCAAATGAAAAATGTAGAGAAAGAAGAAAAAATACAAAATGAAGCAGAAGACAGAGATTAAAATTAGAAAACAGGTAAAATGTAGAACAAATAAATTCAACTAGCTACTTGAAGTAACTGAAAAGACAAATTACTTGTTCACCCAAATAAAGATATAAACAGTGAAAAAAAAACAATTAAATAAAATTAGAAGAGAAGGCTAATAGCCATGAAAATAGGAAGCTAAAAGAGCAAAAAAAAACCAACAAAAAAAACCCCTTAAAACCCATAAGACCCTTGCGTATAAATACATCTAAAAAAGTTATACATACTGTATATATTATAAACATATATTTATTTCAGGAATGCAAGGTATTTCAATGTTCAGAAATATTGTTAAAAAAGAAAATTGGGGGCGCCTGGGTGGCTCAGTGGGTTCAAGCCTCTGCCTTCGGCTCAGGTCGTGAGGATCGAGCCCTGCATCAGGCTCTCTGCTTGGCAGGGAGCCTGCTTCCTCCTCTCTCTCTCTCTCTGCCTGCCTCTCTCCCTACTTGTGATCACTATCTGTCAAATAAATAAATAAAATCTTTAAAAAAATTGTAAATTATCAAAACTTACTTAGGGAGAAGATATTACCTATGAAAAGTTTAGAAAAGCAATTAAAGATTCTCAATTAAAAAAAATTAAAGTTACCAGGACCATATGGTATCAGATATGATCAACTCATTTACTGAAGCCATTATTACCTTTATACTGATGCTTGAGTAACTAGTAAAAACAAAACAAAACAAAACAAACCCACACCAAAACTATAGACCAGTCTCATTAATATAGGCACAAAAATTAAATAAATTTCTGGGAAATCAAGACTAAGTATGATAAAACAAATATACATTGCACACGTTAGTATTTAAATCAGGGAATGCAAAAATCTTAAATATTACTCAGCCATAAAAAAGAATGAAATCTTGCCATTTACAATATGTGGACAGAGCTAGAAAATTTTATACTCAACGAATAAGTCAGTCAGAGAAAGAAAATACTATATGATTTCACAAACATGGAATTTAAGAAACAGAAGAACTGAATAAGGAGGGGGGAAAGAGAGGCAAACCAAGAAACAGAATCTTAACTACAGAGAACAAACTGATGGTTACTGTAGAGAGGTTGGCAGGGTGGGGGGATGGGTTAGATAGGTTATGGGTATTAAGGAAGGTATTTGTAGTGATGAGCACTGGGTGTTATATGGAAGTGATGAATCACTGAATTTACACCTGAAACAAATATTACACTGTATGTTAACTAACTGGAATTTAAATAAAAACTTAAAAAAATAAATGTATGTGTGGAAGTATAAAAAAATCTTTATATATCAAGAAATCCTTCATACTAATCTGTAAAATCATTCAATCAATGAAGAAAAACCATATGATCATTATTGATATGTGTTAAAAAATTATTTGATAAGCTCAGAGGCTATTCCAAATTAAAATTGCTCATAAAATGGGCAAAAGAGGCCAGCAACCAAAATATCATAGAGACCCCTAAAGTCATCAACAGACATCATTGTAAATAATAGAATATTAAACCTATTTCTACTAAAACCAGAAACAACACACAAATGATTGCTTTCTCCCTTAATATTCTATATTGTTTAGTGGATTTAGTAAATACAATAAAATACGAAATTAAAATTGTAAATATTTGGATCTAGAAATAAATACCAGTGTACATGGATCCTTTATATGAGATAAAGCAGATATTTCAGTTTGGTGTGATACAGACGATTTATGCTCTAAATTGCAGTCATACAACTTACTATCCATCTAGCTTGAGAAACAAATCTAGACAGACTTAAATGTAAATATATAAATAAAATCAGAATTTTAGAAAAAATTTAGAAGACATCAAATAGGAACATGAAATGATTCTCTACCTCTCTGGGTAGCAAAAAAAAAATCTAAATTATAGTAATAAAGTCATATCACTTTATGCACTTCATATTGGGAAAATTAAATCAAGATAACACCTGCTGCTCATAGAGATGTAGTATTCTCGCACCTTGCTGATAGAAATATGAATTGTTGCAGCCCTCTAGAAAAATAAACAGATCTTTGTATTAAGCAATATGACCCTGGGGACTGTATACCAAACAAATTAAAATACACCATAAAAGTATTTTCTTACAAGCATGTCTTTTATAACATTTTTCTGGTAAAAAGTAGAAAAACAAGTGACTGTGCATGAAGGTAGTGGAGAAAGATTGAATAAAAGTTACTATAATAATGGCATGATATTCATACCGTGGTGTATCTACCATCTGTGTTACAGAGCATTTAAAAGAAGGCAGTAATTTCCATATTAAATGAGAAAAATATGAAATTGAGCAGTGGAAAAAATGTGATTAGAACATACATGACACATATACATATGTGTATATATATATATATATAATTTGCCTACCTATAGCCTGTTTATTATCTATCTCTATTATGTACCTATGTAACTTTATTTCATTATATGAACACCACATAAAGTATGAAAATATACACAGTAGGTTTTTAAAACTGGTTACCTAGACTTTAATTATCTTGGAAAATGAAGGGTAGAGAAGAGGTTAAAGGAACAGAATAAGAATAAGAATGAGGGGGAGAGGGAAGAGGAGATCTGATGTATATGGTGCTTACAAAGATCATGAATCAGTCATTACAATGTTAATAATGATTATCTTGAAGTTATGGGTGTTCAAATGATTTTTACTTCTTTAAATCTGTAGCTCCAGCTTTTTTGTAATGTGGGTATGTTCTTTTCATAATCGGGAATTCAGTGATTTTATTTATGGGGAAAGGGAAACACAACAATACTTAGCAAAAATCCTGTTTGAGAAATGTTTAGGAACACAAACTTTATCCTAAGATTGAGAATTGAAACTGAAAACCCAAAGAACCAGGGGTGGGTAACCCTCTCTAAACAATGACTGGAAGAAAAGTGCCAAGGTCCAGACTCATGGGACAGGTAGCTAGATAT
This sequence comes from Meles meles, assembly GCF_922984935.1. NCBI lineage: Eukaryota > Metazoa > Chordata > Mammalia > Carnivora > Mustelidae > Meles > Meles meles. The sequence goes on along the minus strand of NC_060069.1, from coordinate 89,953,395 downwards.
TTCCAGGAGAAAGGCACAAGATTATCAGATCTTGATGCCACTATACTTTACATAACTAAGATCTCATTATCATTAAGCATGCTAAACTTCCCATGTACATCATTCTGCACTGAAAAAATACACTGCAGGGTACATGGGTGGCTCAGTGAGTTAAAGCTCCAACTTTTGGTTTCATGTCAGGTCAGGATCTCAGGGTTGTGAGATGGAGTCCTGGCTCAGGCTCAGTAGGGTGTCTGCTTGATGATTCTCACTCTGCCCTCCCCCCACTGGCTTGTGTACACACTCTCTCTCAAATAAATATATCTTAAAAAAATAATCTTGCTTATGTTCACATATACCTACCTTAATGGGAGTTGTCTTTCTCCTTGTGTTTCTTTCTGGCATTTTAGTGGTAGTTAACCGTCTTGTGGTCTAGACAAAGTGAAATTGAAAAAAATCTGTTTCTTAGACTATCAAAGAAAGGAAGCTTAAATCCTAATGTGATGTTGAAATCATGAAGATAAATAATGTACTTGAGGGTGCTAGCTGTGTTGTCTCCAGTAATATTTTTACCTCTGAATTCACCTTCCACACTACAACGTAACACTGAACTTTGGAGAGGGCTAATTAATGTCTTTAATTACATCTCCAGTCCTCCAGAAATCAAAGGATTTCTCCTTTGAGCTCCATAAGTCTTGATCCAAAACTTTACATGGCATGTATTCTTGGATACTTCAAACTTCAGTGCACCAAAAACTCAAACAATGACCTCCCAGCTGGTGATCCTCTCCCAAGTCTTGGCTTTTTTCTAGGATTCCCACTTGCAGTAAATAGTATTACCAGTTGAACAAGCTGGGAACCTAGGAATTATCCTGGACACAATTTTTGTCACCCTCCCACACATTCAATTCATTAACAGTTCTTTTGATTTCTTCACTTAAACATCTCTCTAATTAATCTATTTCTACCCTATCAGCTCTTCCAACACAGCATATTCACCATCTTGGGTACTTAATCCTATCGCCATTCATTCTGATAATTTTTTTGTTTTCCTACTCTCCACCGCCAAGATTTATACTATGATCTTTGATTATACATTCTTTGTGGTTTCATGATTTTGAGCTACTACATTTTAAGATTCTAAATATAAGGCTCAAAAAAAAATAAAATAAATATAAGGCTCTTTCTTTTAAATAAACATGGGTTATATTTAATTTTTCTATAAATGTGGTTTGTATAGAGGCTCTATCCTGAAATAGATATGACAGTTGAGCAAATGTGATATCATATATAGGAACTATGAAATAATAGGAAATGATATTGAAGAAATATGTGCAAATGAATGGAAGCCATTTTCATTGGCTTGAAGTTTCCAGGCGAAGTTTCAGATATTAAATGTGGCTGCATATTTTGCAAAACCTAGTATGGGGGCTTGCACTTAGTGGGCACTCAGTCATACATAATGAATCGAATGTGTGATTTTAGGAAACCTTTGCCAAAAATTAACATTTACTATACAAGCATTACATGTTAAGCTAACTACTCTTGTCTCTTTTTATATCAGCAAAGGAATGAAATCAAATAAGGACCCTCATATATGAGGACTATAAATAACACATTGCTATAGCAATACATATTTTCTTCAAGATTAATTTAAATGTGAAAAAATTTGTTCCTACAAAAAATAAGTCAATTTAGACTTAACATATTAACTTGGGAAGACATCAGATCAAATTTACTAGGTTCATTAAGCTTAGGGAATTAAATTTCAGAAATCTGTATTTCTTCCTAATAGATTCCAAGAGTAATATTTAGCAGCCTGTCAAATATGTGCTTATTTATTATGTAAATTGACATTACAGATTAGAACAAGCAACTAGTTTTTTTTTTTTTTTTTTTAATTTTATTTATTTATTTGACAGAGAGAGAGATCTCAAGTAGGTAGAGAGTCAGGCAGAGAGAGAGAGAGGGGGAAGCAGGCTCCCTGCTGAACAGAGAGCCTGATGCGGGGCTCGATCCCAAGACCCTGAGATCATGACCTGAGCCTAGGGCAGAGGCTTTAACCCACTGAGCCACCCAGGTGCCCCGCAACTAGTTTTAAATAGTTTTTTTCAGACTCACCAAGTGTTTATAATCTAAAATTTTAATAAAGTTGTACAATACCAAGCATGAGTCCTCTTTAGCTTCAACTATACAAAAATCTCAGACTATCACGGAGTTACTCTAGTACCATTCCTGATTCACCAGCTGTGTCTTGATTGGGTGGATTGCCCCTGAATGGTATTACTTACAGTGAAGCTACAAATATTTATATAATATTGTTTCTTACATAAGAACACACGGTCAGTTTTTCTTTAGTTGCCTGGATTTTGTGACAGATGTAATGAATGCAGAGGAAATTGCACTTACTGGTATATTTCCAAGGAATATCTCAATACATATTAAAGCAACTCTGAGATTGCAAGTAATGAAAGTAGCATGCAGATGGAAATTTTATTTATGTTTAAAAATAAAGAGACACAGGTAATAAAGTTACAAAGGCTCTCATGTATGTCATGATAACTAGAGACCACAGTGAGATAATAGGATCCAATCACAACACTCAGATTGTTAGCCCTAGCTCTTTCAGTTCTCACTTCCTTTATAGGTAACTACGGTCTATACTGTGAAATGCTGAGTATGGAATGACTTTCCTACCTTCAAAAGAAGCAGTTTGACGTTAACTGACATTGTCTCCTTTTCACTCACTTTCTCTTTCTGTCTCTTGATTAGGCATTGCCTCTATCTAAAGTAATTAGATTTACTACCTATTAAATATAGACATATTGTCATTTACAACACCTGAGTCAATGCATTTCCAGCAACAATCAATCTGAAGACAACGTAATTTTAAAAACAGTAACAGATTTCATAAAAATCTGGCCAATCCGGCTATGTCATTTGGGACTGTTAAATGCAACTGTAGTTCAAAATAATAAACAAAACTTTTAGTCATTAGTGTTTTCAAGCATATCTATTCTCATCCAAGATTTTCTGGTTCCAGAGAGAATCTAATTATTATTTTTTATTATTCACTATTTGGGTGAAATCATCAACACAGTGAAGTAAATTGGTGTACAAAAGTTAGAAATGAAATGCATATGGAATGAAATATAATGACAAATTCTCTCAGTCTTTAAAACATTCAGCCTGGTAAGACTTTATCTTTTCTTGAAATCATTGTTTAGAAATGACTTCCCTTTAGCATGCAATTTAGCATGCGATTAAACATTGTCAGATTTAAAAACAAAGAATGAGACTCAGTGGAAAATGTTCAAATCAGTGGATGTGTGGGTTGTCAATAGTCAACCATGTCTTTTCTTGTGGCTTTGACAGATGCCCTAGATTGCCACAAGATTGGCTCTTCCCAACCCTTGGTAGGTACCAAGGAGTGCATGTGTCTCTCTGCCTCTCTCTCTCTCTCTCTGTGTGTGTAGGGAATAGTTTTAAAAACTTGGGATTTCTATGTAATAAGTCAATATTATCTTGGTCAGTGGAAATTTACACAGTAGGAAAAAAATCAGAATTTAGATATTACCTAAATTTTTATTCATTTTGGCTTGTTTCTGGCAGCTATCAGAATATTCTAGGACATGCTTTATCTCTGATCTTGGTCAGAAACAGGCATAGGTGCCCTCTTGTGAAACACAGAGTCACCACTGGAACACTCACATTACTTCATATATTTTTTTGGAGATAATGTGGCATAGTGGAAAAAGCACAATGCTGTACTAATGCTGAATTTGGATCCAAGCTCTATCTTTTCATACTGGTGTGGATTTAGATTTGTTATTTATCTCCTTGAATCAAAATTGCCTCCTCTATGACATGGAGATTGATGATCATTTTCTCCAGTCTTATAATAAGATTTAGTAATAATAAGCATATAGTGAAGAATCAATTATTTCCCTATTATATTTATTTCTTAGAAAGGAAAGGCCAATTTTTTGTGTGGATCTTGAATGGTAGTCACACTGGTTACAGGAATATTCCTACATATAACCTCCTCCTCCTCCTAGGATATTAAGAATCTTTTCTGACTTGAGCCCACCACCACTTTGGATTTCATTTATTATCTCTATCTATATCAGTATGAGTATGTATTCGTGTTTAACAACCATCAATCTTTTACTTTTTACTTAACTAGAGAAAAAAAGATACTGCTTCTTTAAATAGTGTAAGACACCTGATCATATATTGATATAACAGTTGAGCCTATCATAGATCTTAATATTTAAACTTTGAGAATATTTGCAAATTCAAATATATTTTATATCACTTCAAATACATCTATTAAATCAATTATTCTCAAATATTTTCTAGTTTGGATGAAACATACTATTTTTCCTCCCCTAAAATCACCTCAAAAGACTATTTTTGAGGGAAAAATGAGTGATAAAAGCTAGCCAATTCTAGTCCCAGGCCTGTGACTTACTCCCAGGAAAGATTAATCTTTTTGATTTTATTAGAGTTTCATGGACTTATAGCCCAGTCTTGGAATATGTGAAATGTGATAGCCAAGTAAACTTTTCTTCTCTCTTCCTTAGTACAGAACATGCATCCTCTACTTCTCTCCACTGTTTTATGCCACATTTCCTTTAGAAAACCTCATAGGATTTAGGCAGTCTTACAGGGACAACTTGATGAAACCACTTCCATCAAAATATTCTTCCAACAACCTGCATGTAACCAACATTTTTAAAAAATATTTTATTTATTTATTTGACAGACAGAGATCATAAGTAGTCAGAGAGGCAGGTCTCTTCCTCAGAGAGAGAGGAAGAAGCAGGCTCCCTGGTCAGCAGAGAGCCCGATGCGGGGCTCGATCCCAGGACCCTGAGATCATGACCCGAGCTGAAGGCAGAGGCTTTAACCCACTGAGCCACCCAGGCGCCCCTGTAACCAACATTTTCAGTGTTCTCTCATATTGTAATGGAATATATGTGCTTCCATCCCTACCTCTTCATTGAACCTGCTTTTATTAAGGCAACCAATAACTACCATATTGCTAAACCCAATGGTTATTTCCTTCTATCCTCACATTATCTGAACTTTCATAATCTTTGACATATTTTTTTCTAAGTTGTCCTCCATTATTCAGTCCTTAAATAAATACTGAAGTATCCTAATGTTCCATCCTGGGAAGTCCTCTTTTTAAATTCATTTTCTTAAGGAAATATCATATAGTTCTGGGACCTTGAAGTATTATTCATACTCAGATCATTCCAAATATGTAACCCCAACATCAATATAACTCTTGACCTCCAGACTTATATATACAACAGTCCATCCACGTCTTCACTGCAATGTCAGATGGGCAGCCTAAACCTAGCAAGTCCACAGAAGAACTTTGGATTCTGATTTCTCACCTAATCTTCCTCCTGATAGCTGTTGATGGAACCACATCCACCAATAGTTCATGCAAAATCCCCAGTCAGTGTTCATCTCCCTCTTTCTTTCCCTGTATACACAACTGTCTAGCAGGACACCAGTTACTGCTGTCTCTAAATATTTCATGATCTTCACCTCTACTTTATATTTCCAATGATATAACAATTACCCTGTCCTATGTTTCTGGCTTCCACTCTTTTCCGCTCCCAATTCATTACTTACAGAGCAGCCAGAGTCACCTTTTTAAAACATGAAGCAAATCATAACTGTACTACATAATACCTTCCAAGTGGTTTCCATTTGTACTTAAAAAATGAAAACCTTTTACTGTGTCTTGCTTTTCTAAGCTCAGTTATCCTTTCCTGTGTTATAGATAGGCCAAGCATCTTTTTTGTTTTTACTATTGTTGTTTCTAGAAAAAGACAAATGAATTCTAATATCAGATCACTTGGCCTGGTGAGTCTCTTTCTAATATTTGCATGACTGATTCATCTCATCACTGAAGATTCAACTCAAAGATCACCTCCTTTCCATAGTGAGGATTTCTATGAATATTGACTTAAAATACATTCCCCCTACATATAAACATCACTATCTATCACATAGTCTTTGTTTATTTTTTGAGGGGAATTTAGTAACAGCTGAAGTTAATTTTTTAATTTATTTGGGAGAAATATACTGAGGGATATGGTGGAAGACATGCTCTAAGGAAGGTGTAGGTCTCAACAGAAGGCACCAGTAGCTATTTCATAAATCACAAAATTTCTCAGGTAGTCCATAAAGCCCATGAAGAATCAAAATGGCCTTCCCTGACAATTCTTTTAGCCCATTTAAAGACACACAGACATCCTGACATTTCAGTCAATCTGCTTGTGCAAGGGGGTGAAAAGCAAACAAAACCAAACAAGACTATTCTATCCTCTGTGGTTTTTGTTTTATAAATACTATCTTTTCATTTTTTAAAAGATTTTATTTATTTATTTGACAAACAGAGATCACAAGTAGGCAGAGAGAGAGAGGGGTTGGGGGAAGCAGGCTCCCCACTGAGCAGAAAGCCCGATGTGGGGCTTGATCCCAGGATGTTGGGATCGTGACCTGAGCCGAAGGCAGAGGCTTTAACCCACTGAGCCACCCAGGTACCCTGAGTCTTTTCATTTATTAAGGGAGGAGATCTATAACAAGATTGATCTCCCTCACATACAAGTATAAACCCTAACTAAATGTTTCTGACTATTCTTTGACACATTTTTGGAGACATCCTACCAAAATTTGCATCCCTAAGTCTGTTCTCTAGGGCTGAACAAACTACACCGTTTGGCAGTCCTCTGATGAGTCTCATGTATAATGATCAAATTCTTTGGATCCTATGTATATAATATGGGTCTTGAGCAAGTCTGATTAATTTTTTTTGACCCAACCATTTTATACCTTCTGTTAGAAGCAGTAACCTTGGGAAATTTAATATTGTCCTCTGACCAGTAGGTTACTGTCATTAATGGAATCTGGTCTTGTTTGAGACAACTTTCTGTTGTCTGTAGTTGCTGACACCAATAAAGACAGAAGGAAAGAAAGGAGGTTTGGTGAAGATTCTCAGACAGCAGTGCAATTCCAGGAAAGCTTTATCATGCTGAAGGCCAGAGTCATCAATTAGAAGAGTCATGTGTCCAGTAGTAATGGACCAGCACCAATAGCCCTGCTGTGCTCAGACAAGCTGGAAGCAGCCTGTGGGAAGCATGACCTCTGTAATTGCTGCAGTAGACCCAAAGGAGCTCCTAGATGGTAATGAAAAATTCTCAGTCTTCTGGGTTTCTACCTATGGAATTTCTTTTATTGTCTGCTTCCTATATGAGTAATAAAAATTAAGAGCTACTTACTTTCCTTTCCTAACGAAAGTTAATTTTTTGACCATTTAACAGCTGTTCAGAATTCAAGTATTTCCCATCCTGACCTGGCTAATATTTCCCTGGACACCCCTGATATGGTATTATTTGTTAATATATCTAGGAATAGACTTGATGGGTCAAAAAATGTATATGTTTAGCTCTCATAGATAATTTTAAATAGTTTTATTAAGTAGTTTAACCAATTTGCACTCTCATCAGCAATGTATGAAACTTCCATTTTAACCCACATCTTTTTTTTTAAGATTTTATTTATTTATTTATTTATTTGACAGAGAGAGAAATTTCTATCCACAAAGTAATGTGCTGGATTTTAATTGGGATTGCACTGAATATACAGATAAGTTAGGAAGAACTGATATCTTGACAACATTGAGTCTTCCTATCCATAAACATGGAGAAAATCACCATTTATTTAGATCTTCTTGGATTTTGGTCATCAGATTTTTGTAGTTTTCCTCATACAGATTTTGTGCTTATTTTTAAGGTTTATGTCTATTTCATTTCTGGGGGTGCTAATGTAAATAGTATTGTTTTAAATTTCAAATTCTACTTATTCATTGCCAGTATGCAGGAAAGTGATTTGTATGTAAACCTTATATTCTGTAACCCTGGTATAATAACTGATTAGTTTCAAGAGTTTTTTGGGTCAGTTTTTTCAGATTTTCTACTTAGATAATGATGTCACCTGTAAACAAAAGCAGTTTTATTTCTTGTTTCTCAATGTACACCTTTTATTTGCTTTTGTTGTCTTATTGCATTAGCTAGAACTTCCAGTATGTTGGAAAGAAGTGGTAAAAGGGGACAACCTTACCTTGTTCCTCATCTTGTAGAAAAGCCTTGAGTTTCTCATCATTAAGAATGTTTGAATGAAAAAAAAAAAGAATGTTTCGATGTTAACTATAGGATTTTGTAGATACTCTTTATCAAATTGGGGAAATTCCCCTCTATTCCTAGTATACTGATAATTTTTATTATTAATGGGTATTAGAATTTTGTCAAATGCTCTTCCTGCATTTACTGATATGATCATGTAATTTTTCTTTTTTAGCTTGTTGATGTAATGGATTATAATGATTGATTTTTAAATGTTGGAATGTCTTTGAATACTTAGGATAAATTCCACTTGGTGATGGTGCACAATTCTTTTATACATGGTTGGGCTCAATTTGCTAACATTTTGTTGAGGATTTTAGCATCTGTGTTCACAAGAAATTGGTCTATAGTTTTCTTTTCTTGTAATGTCTTTGTCTGGTTTTGTTATTGCAGTAATAATGATGGCCTCATCAATGAGTTAGGAATATTACCTTTACTTTTACTTTCATTATTGCTTCCTAACATAATTCTATTGTTCAATTTTTGAGTGCAAAAGGATTTTGTATATTCATATCTTCTAGTTCATTTGACTTGTTAGGTTATTATTAGGTTATTATTAAGAGGTATCCTTCTTTATCTTTAATAAGCAAGGTCAATATCTGACTTTAAAGTTTGCTTTGGTATTACAGTAACTACATTTGTAGGTATGTGTGTGTTAAAATAGGTACGTCTTTGGGTCTGTTGTGTTTTGGGGGGCACCCCGTTAATTTTAAACCTTATTGTTTCATTTTATAAGTGTGTCTTATAATAGCTTATTTTTTTTACTATATTTAATTTATTTATTTTTTCAACGTAACAGTATTCATTGTTTTTGCACAACACCCAGTGCTCCATGCAAAACGTGCCCTCCCTATTACCCACCACCTATTCCCCCAACCTCCCACGCCTGACCCTTCAAAACCCTCAGGTTGTTTTTCAGAGTCCATAGTCTCTTATGGTTTGCCTCCCCTTCCAATTTTTTTTTTATAAACATATAATGTATTTTTATCCCCAGGGGTACAGGTCTGTGAATCACCAGGTTTACACACTTCACAGCACTCACGATAGCACATACCCTCCCCAATGTCCATAACCCCCTCCCCCTTTCCCAACCCCACCTCCCCCCAGCAACCCCCCGTTTGTTTTGTGAGGTTAAGAGTCATTTATGGTTTGTCTCCCTCCCAATCCCATCTTGTTTCATTTATTCTACTCCTATCCCCATAATCTCCCATGTTGCTTCTCCATGTCCTCAAATCAGGGAGATCATATAATAGTTGTCTTTCTCCGATTGACTTATTTCACTAAGCATGATACCCTCTAGTTCCATCCACGTCGTCGCAAATGGCAAGATTTCATTTCTTTTGATGGCTGCATAGTATTCCATTGTGTATATACACCACATCTTCTTTACCCATTCATCTGTTGATGGACATCTAGGTTCTTTCCATAGTTTGGCTGTTGTAGACATTGCTGCTATAAACATTCGGGTACACGTGCCCCTTCGGATCACTACGTTTGTATCTTTAGGGTAAATACCCAGTAGTGCAATTGCTGGGTCATAGGGTAGTTCTATTTTCAACATTTTGAGGAACCTCCATGCTGTTTTCCAGAGTGGTTGCACCAGCTTGCATTCCCACCAACAGTGTAGGAGGGTTCCCCTTTCTCTGCATCCTTGCCAGCATCTGTCATTTCCTGACTTGTTAATTTTAGCCATTCTGACTGGTGTGAGGTGATATCTGATTGTGGTTTTGATTTGTATTTCCCTGATGCCCAGTGATGTGGAGCATTTTTTCATGTGTCTGTTGGCCATCTGGATGTCTTCTTTGCAGAAATGTCTGTTCATGTCCTCTGCCCATTTCTTGATTGGATTGTTTGTTCTTTGGATGTTGAGTTTGCTGAGTTCCTTATAGATTTTGGATACTAGCCCTTTATCTGATATGTCGTTTGCAAATATCTTCTCCCATTCTGTCAGTTGTCTTTTGGTTTTGTTAACTGTTTCCTTTGCTGTGCAAAAGCTTTTGATCTTGATGAAATCCCAATAGTTCATTTTTGCCTTTGCTTCCCTTGCCTTTGCCGATGTTCCTAGGAAGATGTTGCTGCGGCTGAGGTCGAAGAGGTTGCTGCCTGTGTTCTCCTCAAGGATTTTGATGGATTCCTTTCTCACATTGAGGTGCTTCATCCATTTTGAGTCTATTTTCATGTGTGGTGTAAGGAAGTGGTCCAATTTCATTTTTCTGCATGTGGCTGTCCAATTTTCCCAGCACCATTTATTGAAGAGGCTGTCTTTTTTCCACTGGACATTCTTTCCTGCTTTGTCAAAGATTAGTTGACCATAGAGTTGAGGGTCTATTTCTGGGCTCTCTATTCTGTTCCATTGATCTATGTGTCTGTTTTTGTGCCAGTACCATGCTGTCTTGATGATGACAGCTTTGGAATAGAGCTTGAAGTCCGGAATTGTGATGCCACCAACTTTGGCTTTCTTTTTCAATATTCCTTTGGCTATTCGAGGTCTTTTCTGGTTCCATATAAATTTTAGGATTATTTGTTCCATTTCTTTGAAAAACATGGATGGTATTTTGATAGGGATTGCATTAAATGTGTAGATTGCTTTAGGTAGCATAGACATTTTCACAATATTTATTCTTCCAATCCAGGAGCATGGAACATTTTTCCATTTCTTTGTGTCTTCCTCACTTTCTTTCATGAGTACTTTATAATTTTCTGCGTATAGATTCTTAGCCTCTTTGGTTAGGTTTATTCCTAGGTATCTTATAGTTTTGGGTGTAATTGTAAATGGGATTGACTCCTTAATTTCTCTTTCTTCTGTCTTCTTGTTGGTGTACAGAAATGCAACTGATTTCTGTGCATTGATTTTATATCCTGACACTTTACTGAATTCCTGGACAAGTTCTAGTAGTTTTGGAGTGGAGTCTTTTGGGTTTTCCACATATAGTATCATATCATCTGCGAAGAGTGATAGTTTGACTTCTTCTTTGCCAATTTGGATGCCTTTAATTTCTTTTTGTTGTCTGATTGCTGAGGCTAGGACTTCTAGTACTATGTTGAATAGCAGTGGTGATAACGGACATCCCTGCCGTGTTCCTGACCTTAGCGGAAAAGCTTTCAGTTTTTCTCCATTGAGAATGATATTTGCGGTGGGTTTTTCATAGATGGCTTTGATAATATTGAGGTATGTGCCCTCTATCCCTACACTTTGAAGAGTTTTGATCAGGAAGGGATGCCGTACATTGTCAAATGCTTTTTCAGCATCTATTGAGAGTATCATATGGTTCTTGTTCTTTCTTTTATTAATGTGTTCTATCACATTGATTGATTTGCGGATGTTGAACCAACCCTGCAGCCCTGGAATAAATCCCACTTGGTCGTGGTGAATAATCCTTTTAATGTACTGTTGAATCCTATTGGCTAGTATTTTGGCGAGAATTTTTGCATCTGTGTTCATCAAGGATATTGGTCTGTAGTTCTCTTTTTTGGTGGGATCCTTGTCTGGTTTTGGGATCAAGGTGATGCTGGCCTCATAAAATGAGTTTGGAAGTTTTCCTTCCATTTCTATTTTTTGGAACAGTTTCAGGAGAATAGGAATTAGTTCTTCTTTAAATGTTGGGTAGAATTCCCCTGGGAAGCCGTCTGGCCCTGGACTTTTGTTTGTTTGGAGATTTTTGATGACTGTTTCAATCTCCTTACTGGTTATGGGCCTGTTCAGGTTTTCTATTTCTTCCTGGTTCAGTTGTGGTCGTTTATATGTCTATAGGAATGCATCCATTTCTTCCAGATTGTCAAATTTGTTGGTGTAGAGTTGCTCATAGTATGTTCTTATAATTGTCTGTATTTCTTTGGTGTTAGTTGTGATCTCTCCTCTTTCATTCATGATTTTATTTATTTGGGTCCTTTCTCTTTTCTTTTTGATGAGTCTGGCCAGGAGTTTATCAATGTTATTGATTCTTTCAAAGAACCAGCTCCTAGTTTCATATGATTTTTTTCTATTGTTTTTTTTGGTTTCTATTTCATTGATTTCTGCTCTGATCTTTATGATTTCTCTTCTCCTGCTGGGTTTAGCGTTTCTTTCTTGTTCTTTCTCCAGCTCCTTTACGTGTAGGTTTAGGTTGTGTACTTGAGACCTTTCTTGTTTCTTGAGAAAGGCTTGTACCGCTATATATTTTCCTCTCAGGACTGCCTTTGTTGTGTCCCACAGATTTTGAACCGTTGTGTTTTCATTATCATTTGTTTCCATAAATTTTTTCAATTCTTCTTTAATTTCCTGGTTGACCCATTCATTCTTTAGAAGGATGCTGTTTAGTCTCCATGTATTTGGGTTCTTTCCAAATTTCCTCTTGTGATTGAGTTCTAGCTTCAGAGCATTGTGGTCTGAAAATATGCAGGGAATGATCCTAATCTTTTGATACCGGTTGAGACCTGATTTGTGACCCAGGATGTGATCTATTCCATGTGCACTAGAGAAGAATGTGTATTCTGTTGCTTTGGGATGAAATGTTCTGAATATATCTGTGATGTCCATCTGGTCCAGTGTGTCATTTAAGGCCTTTATTTCCTTGTTGATCTTTTGCTTGGATGATCTATCCATTTCAGTGAGGGGAGTGTTCAAGTTCCCTACTATTATTGTATTATTATTGATGTGTTTCTTTGATTTTGTTATTAATTGGTTTATATAGTTGGCTGCTCCCACGTTAGGGGCATAGATATTTAAGATTGTTAGATCTTCTTGTTGGACAGACCCTTTGAGTAGTATATAGTGTCCTTCCTCATCTCTTATTATAGTCTTTGGCTTAAAATCTAATTGATCTGATATAAGGATTGCCACCCCAGCTTTCTTCTGATGCCCATTAGCATGGTAAATTGTTTTCCACCTCCTCACTTTAAATCTGGAGGTGTCTTCACGTCTAAAATGAGTTTCTTGTAGGCAACATATAGATGGGTTTTGTTTTTTTTATCCATTCTGATTCCCTGTGTCTTTTGATTGGGGCATTTAGCCCACTAACATTCAGGGTAACTATTGAGAGATATGAATTTAGTGCCATTATTAGCCTGTAAGATGACTGTTACTGTGTATTGTCTCTGTACCTTTCTGATCTACTACTTTTAGGCTCTCTCTTTGCTTAGAGGACCCCTTTCAATATTTCCTGGAGACCTGGTTTGGTGTTTGCAAATTCTTTCAGTTTTTGTTTGTCCTGGAAGCTTTTTATCTCTCCTTTTATTTTCAATGATAGCCTAGCTGGATAGAGTATTCTTGGCTGCATGTTTTTCTCATTTAGTGCTCTGAATATATCATGCCAGCTCTTTCTGGCCTGCCAGGTCTCTGTGGATAAGTCTGCTGCCAATCTAATATTTTTACCATTGTATGTTATAGACTTCTTTTCCCGGGCTGCTTTCAGGATTTTCTCTTTGTCACTAAGACTTGTAAATTTTACTATTAGATGACGGGGTGTGGACCTATTCTTGTTGACTTTGAGGGGGGTTCTCTGCATCTCCTGGATTTTGATGCTTGTTCCCTTTGCCATATTAGGGAAATTCTCTCCAATGATTCTCTCCAATAGACCTTCTGCTCCCCTCTCTGTTTCTTCTTCTTCTGGAATCCCAATTATTCTAATGTTGTTTCGTCTTATGGTGTCACTTATCTCTCGAAGTCTCCCCTCATGGTCCAGTAGCTGTTTGTCCCTCTTTTGCTCAGCTTCTTTATTCTCTGTCATTTGGTATTCTATATCACTAATTCTTTCTTCTGCCTCATTGATCCTAGCAGTGAGAGCCTCCATTTTTGATTGCACCTCATTAATAGCTTTTTTGATTTCTACTTGGTTAGATTTTAGTTCTTTTATTTCTCCAGAAAGGGCTTTTATATCTCCAGAGAGGGTTTCTCTAATATCTTCCATGCCTTTTTCGAGCCCGTCTAGAACATTCAGAATCGTCATTCTGAACTCTTGATCTGACATATTACCAATGTCTGTGTTGATTAGGTCCCTAGCCTTCGGTACTGTCTCTTGTTCTTTTGTTTGTGGTGATTTTTTCCGCCTTGTCATTTTGTCCAGATAAGAGGATATGAAGGATCAAATAAAATACTAAAAGGGTGGCCAAGACCCCAGAAATATGCGCTGTAACCAAATCAGAAGAGACCCCAAATTGTGGGGGGGGGGAGAAAGGGGATAAAAAGAGGTTCAGAAAAGAAAAGAAAAAAATTTTAAAAATAAAACAAATAAAGAAAAAATATAAAAAAGAAAGAAAATATATATATTTAGATAAACTAGTCAAAAAACGTTAAAAAAGAAAAGGGTAAAAGTTTTAAAAAATTTAGCAGAAGAAGAAAAAAGAAAAAAAGAAAAAAAATTGAAAAAAGAAAAAAAAAATTGAATTAGCCGCAAGACTAAAGAATCATGGGGAGAAAGCCATGAGTTCCGTGCTTTGCTTTCTCCTCCTCTGGAATTGCGCTGCTGTCTTAGGAATTGAACCTGCTTTCCTTGATAGATGAACTTCGTCCTGGCTGGATATTTTGTTGATCTTCTGGGGGAGGGGCCTGTTGTAGTGACTCTCAAGTGTCTTTGCCCGAGGCGGGATTGCACCGCCCTTACCAGGGGCTGGACTAAGTAATAGGCTTGGGTTCGCTTTTGGGAGCTTCTGTTCCCTGAACGCTTTCCGTAGAGTTCCAGAGGACGGGAATGAAAATGGAGGCCTCCCAGTCTCCGGCCTGGAGGAGCCGAGAGCCTGGGGCCCCACTCCTCAGTGTGCCCCCAGAGGACAGCACCCAGTCACTCCCGTATCCCCGGCCTCTAGCCGCGCTCCGAGCTCACCCAGCCCACGACCAGTTCAAGGTAACCCCGAGCTGAGAGTTCTCGGCTCTGTCTCTGTAGCCGGCTTCTCCGTTCTAATACCTGCGAGCTCTGTGACACTCTGACACCCCCGATCCTTCTGTGACCCTGCGGGAGCTGGGGCCACACTGACCATGCATGGGCTTCACCCTGGTTTAGCCTCTGGAGCAATGTCCCTTAGTGGAACAGACTTTTTTTTTTTTTTTTTTTTTTTTTTTAGATTTTTATTTGACAGAGAGAAATCAGAGAGAGGCAGGCAGAGAGAGAGGAAGGGAAGCAGGCTCTCCGCTGAGCAGAGAGCCCGATGTGGGACTCGATCCCAGGACCCTGAGATCATGACCTGAGCCGAAGGCAGCGGCTTAACCCACTGAGCCACCCAGGTGCCCCAGTGGAACAGACTTTTAAAAGTCCTGATTTTGTGCTCCGTTCCTCCGCCACTTGCCAGAGCCGGCCCCTCCCCCCGCGGTCTCTCTTCCCGTCGTTTTAGATTCACTTCTCCGCCAGTCCTACCTTTCAGAAAGTGGTTGATTTTCTGTTTCTAGAATTGCTGTTCTTCTTCTCTTCGATCTCCCGTTGGATTTGTAGGTGTTTGCAATGTTTAGGTAAGCTATCGAGCTGATCTCCTGCTACCTGATGTAGTCTCGGCCTGCTACTTCTCCGCCATCTTGACTCCTCATCTAATAGCTTTTTTTATATAGTTTTTTTTAAAGCTCAATCTGACAATCTTAGGCTTTTACTTGGAGATTTTACAATTAATGTAATTAGTTACATAGTTGAGCTTAATTATATCTACTGTATGATGATATTTTGTTTGACTTATATGTTCAATTTCTTTTGTTGTTTGCCTTCTTTAGAATTATGAAATATACATATATTATAATTTCATTTTTTACCTTCTATTAAATTACCAGTTACATATCATCTTTCTCCTCTTTTTGTAGTTATCTGTCCTAAGTTACAGCACATGTCCTTGTCTCATGAGCATATAAAACAAATTAGTATTTTTACTATTTCCTTATAGTGCTAGAGTTTAACAATCTTTTAAAACATTTTCTTCTCTTCCTATCTTTTGTGTTATTGTGTCATACATGTTATATAGTTTTGCACACCAGATCTTTATCTTTTAGTGCTTTGTAGTGTCAGAAGTTGGGAAAAATATTTAAATGGAGGCTGATCCCTACTCTTCCTTCCATGAAATGTCTTTATTTTTTTTAATTTTTTAAAGACTTGTTTATTTATTTGAGAGAGAGAGGGTGAGTGATGGTAGGGCAGATGGAAAGAATCCCAAGCAAACTCCCTCTGAGCATGGAGCTGGATGTGGGGCTCAGTGTGGGGCTAGACTTCACAACCCTGAGATCATGACCAGAGCCGAAATCAGGAATCAACCACCTAACTGACTGAGTCACTCAGGCACTCTGAAATGTCTTTATTCTTTTGTAAAGGTTGTAGGCTTTTGTTGCGACTTTGCCCATGATAAAGTCATTAAATGACTCATGGAGAACATCTGTCTTGTGCCAAGTTTCCAATTTATCACACTAGTGCTTTGAAATTATAAGTGCTTTGCTGGTTTTTTTTTATTCACCTTTAGATTATTTTGCTAATCACAGAACATTCCCACTAGAATTTTAATTCCTAGATTCATTAAAAGGCCTATTGAATCAGAGAACCTCTGACTGTAGACAGCTACCCAAGAACCTATTGATAATATGGACTTTGGGGAGGGTATGTGCTATGGTGAGTGCTGTGAAATGTGTAAGCCTGATGATTCACAGACCTGTATCTCTGCAGCAAATAATACATTATATGTTAATAAAAATAATTAAAAAAAAAAACCTATTGATAAACAAGATGACATCAATGCCAAATAGTTACTTAGCTTTTTCCCAAGACCTTCAGATCAAGCTCCCTGTTCAGAATACTGTAACTTTCCTTGTTCATATATTTTCTCTCACCTCTTGATATAATCTTTCTTTTGTAATAAACAGTTTAAATGACTAACCTGGTCCCTTTTGGCCTACATTTGGGTGAATATGAAATAGTCTATTGTTTTTCAAGATGTGTATAATTATCCTCACAATTCTTGCTGCCTTCTACTATTTAATATCTAGATGCTTTGATGTTATTACACAGTTATTACACAATGACAAACATCCAGCTGATATTACTTCAAAATGAAGACAAAGTCTCATAGCACAGTCCTTTTTGGAGTTGGAAGAAAATAGTTGCAAAATAGTACTGTTGTGGGAAATGGTATAAATCTAGGCTGAATAAAGCAGAAACATGTAAGGAAGCCAATAACAACCATCACACTGAGAAGAGGACATTATTTCTAACTCACAGGTAAAACTGCAAGGTTTATTGGGAAACTCATCAATAATTACAAGTGGATTTCCTGATAATTTAGCTTCTTCAAAGGCAAACTGTCCTTCTCAACAGCTTTCAGTCAATCAGCATATCCAAGAAAGAAAAAGACTATGGAATATAGTGTATAGAGTATCTGTAGATTTAGCTTTTATAAACACTATTTTTTTGTTTGGGAGACAATTTCTATATGATTAATCTTCTTCAGATATGAGTACATAAATATTGGTCATGTTCTAACTAATGTCTTAAAATTATTCTTTGAAATTTATTTAATTTTTGCCTTTCTTTATAGAATATAAACTGAGAGAACAGGAAACAAAACTGTCTTGTTGACTGTCCTACTGCTAGGGTGCAGTCATTCCTGATACATGCTCAGTAAATTTTTGTAAAGTAAATAAATGCAGATATGAATTAACAAGGAATATGATCCCAGAAAACTCACTTAAATTTTTCTGATATGAACAATCAGGCAGAGAATTGACTTGGTATTTTGTAATTGCTTTTCCACTCATGAAAACCATATATTTTATGATCCACAGACAGGAAATTTCAGTTTTTAAAGATTTTCAAATCCAAACTTTTCAGCACTCATATGAATATCATTTTCTCTCTGTACATTCAGGATTTAACTTACAAAAAATTAATTTAAAGACAATTTACAGAGACACATAGCTGGCTCAGTCAGTAGAGCATGGGACTCTTGATCTCAGAGTTGTGAGATTGAGCCCCACATTGGGTGGAAAGATTACTTAAAAATAAAATCTTAGGGGCGCCTGAGTGGCTCAGTGGGTTAAAGCCTCTGCTTTCGGCTTGGGTCATGATGTCAGGGTCCTGGGATCGAGCCCTGCATCAGGCTCTCTGCGTGGCAGGGAGCCTGCTTCTCCCTCTCTCTCTGCCTGCCTCTCTGCCTACTTGTGATCTCTGTCTCTCTGTCAAATAAAGAAATAAAATCTTTAAAAAAAATCTTAGGAAAAAAGACAATTTACATATAATAATATTTAATTATAAGCACCTTCCTAATGACTGACCATTGTAGTTCCTGACAATGGGAGATGCTAATGAATGTTATATTTTTATTGGTAAAAACTAACCACCACTTCCCCACTCCACCATGACTCCTCAGTTACTCAAGGGCCAAAACTTGCCCTTTTCCCCCAAAAAGAATAATTCATGAAGTCAAGTGCCCCAAATTTGAATATAACAAATATTTAATAGAAGTTTGCTTTTATAATTATTATAATTATTATGATATCTATTATAATAAGGAAATATGTAGACCCAGAATATGTTGGATGTTCTAACACAAAATTAGTAAAAGCCATATTTATGCATCTATATAATAGAGTTGATTGATAGAATTGCTTGAATATAACTAGTTCAGGAAAGAAAATCTACTGTTAATTGGTAACTTTTTAAACATAAATGCTTGCAGTTAAAGAATTGAAATCACTGTGTACTGGGGTAAAGCTCGAATGTCAGACCTGAAAGAGTTCTAGTATTCTGCAATGGAAATATACAACAATCAAAAATATAAACACAGCATCAGGAAGAGAAAAAAAGAAACCCAAACCCTCTAGGTTGGGCTGAGTAGAGATTATACTCATACTTCTAATTTAATGCGGATGAGATTTAGAATACAAAGTCATTGAAATAGGCTGGCATGTCTTCTGGGTTTTTTTTTTTAATGTGTTGTGGAAAAAATAGTTCTGAAACAATATAAATTCACATTAACAATTTAATTAAACTCTGCAATGCATTCCCCAATCTTATGCAGCTAAGAGATTTAGACTTCATGCAGAGGATGATCTATTAGTGTAAGTCTAAGTTTATAGACCTATGTGAAAAATATTAATAGCCAACTCATTTTCTCCTATGTATTTGTAGCTGTTAACTAGAAAAATATACATATGAAGCCAGATCAAATATATTTTACATTTCTTGTTTTGTATAATTTTTCTTTAATTAAGAAAATTCTAGTGGATATATTCATGATAACATTCTCAGGTTTTAAATTAAAGTCCTCACAATCAACATTTATCATAACAGTTTCCACATGAATGATAGTCTAACCCTTATGCAACCTTCATATTTTTTTTCTTAATAAGAGACCAGAATATCTTTCTCCTTATAAAAATCTTTATCTGGCCTGTGTTGGTCACAAAATATCTCCTCCCTTTTCTCTTTATTTCATGTTTCATAAAAAATTTGGAATTTATAGAATGAAAATGATTAAATGTGTAGGGATGACATTTTGGGGTAGACTGGCTCTATGAAAGAGCTATTCAGGAAGTAGTAAGTGATACAGTTTGGCATATGAAATGTGTCCACTCATTTTCATTCCTGTGGAAATTCATAATACCTGTGATAACAGGTCAACTAACAGAATCCTACTTCTTTGTGCAAATAATAGCTAAAGCCAAGAGTTTAGGTGCAGTTGATGCCACTGGGGTATTGCATGGGCCATTCTGACCATTCTCAAGGATTTCTACACTGATATTACATTAAATAGCCACTTGATAATTTTTATTGACTATGAATCTGATGTCTTTTTTTAGGCAATGTCCTTTGGGGGCATACAGTGTAGTAATGTGCTGCTAATGCAGGAGGACACAATATGCACGAGAAAACACTCACTTTACTAGATATATTGTGAGCAAAATCTCTGCAGAGTTTTCAAGCAGTGTTTAGAATTCTCTAAAAGTGGTCTGCACGTAAGAAACTGACCAACAAATGAATCCCTTGCTTGGAATTAGGTTGCTGGCATAAGTAACTGGATGAATGATGGTGCCGGTTACTGAAGTAAGAAAATAAGATGACAAGATTTGAAGAATAATATCATGAGTAAATTCTTGGACTTGTAGTATTTGTAGTGCATTTGAGACTTTCCTGAGATGTAAAGGAGGGAAGTGAATACATGTGCCTGAAACACAGGGGTGAGATGTATATTGAATATAACACTTTGACTGCAGTATAGAACATATTTGAAGTCATGGACGCTGTTAAATGTTAAAGAGAAAGAGCAAAGGGAGAACTGAGGAATTCCATCATTTATTTCTTTTTTATTTTTTTAAAGATTTTATTTATTTATTTGACAGAGAGAGATCACAAGTAGACAGAGAGGCAGGCAGAGAGAGAGAGGGAAGCAGGCTCGCTGCTGAGCAGAGAGCCCGATGCGGGACTCGATCCCAGGACACTGAGATCATGACCTGAGCCGAAGGCAGCGGCTTAACCCACTGAGCCACCCGGGCGCCCAGGAATTCCATCATTTAAAGAATCATTAAAGACATGGACATTAAAGACCAAGAACATGTAAGGAGACAGAAAAAGCCACCATAGAGGTGTAGAGAAAACAAGGAGTATATGGAGACACAAAAAATAAGAAGAGAGAGTGTTTCAAGCAGAAAAGAGGAATTAATTGTGTATAATGATGCTGAGAGTTCAAACAAGAAAAATAATGAACTGTGTCTATTGGATATAAAACAACAGTCTTAGCAAAGATTATTTCAGTAGATTGTAGGAGAAGAACGGAACCTAAAGGCACTGAGCAGTCAAAGCTGAGGACACTGGGGCAATAAATATAAGGAAAATCTAAAGGGTTTTTGCTAGAGATGTTTTGAGTTGGGCCTGGAATAGTACAAGGATTTAACACGTAATTTTTAAACTTGGAATCTTAAGCAGTAAATGCAGATGAGTAGTGTCCATATGAGAGGAGGGATTTTTAGTACACTCAAGAGACAGGTTGTCTTAAGTGTATGTTTCCTTTAAAAAGCAGAAGAGGTTGGAATAAAGAAGAAATAGAGGAATTGCTTTTTAGGCAATAAATCTTTGTACTTTAGTAGTGAGAGAAGAAAATTCAGATGCACACAGAGCAGTAGTTCTCAAGTTTTCCTGCAATATTTTCCCTCCCAAATAATTATAAAATCCAGGTAAAAATGAACAAGACCTAAACTAAAAAAAGTAATCTGGGAATATAGGAGAAGGAGTAGACTACTGAGATAGTAATAGATAGAATTTGATGATCAAGTGAATGAGAGCTGGAAATATTAAATAAACAGGAAGAGTTTATTTTGGCAAACATTGTACTCTGGCCTGGGTCACCCTAAGTCTTCAAATAGACACTGATGTTTAAATTCGGTGGTATGAAATGCAAGGTCATTTATAAAATGCTCCCTCTCCACTTTCCCCCTTATCCTCCATTATGCCTAGATTCTATGCTCTAGTTAGTTATACAGATGATTTTGCTATCCCTTGGGTATACCATGCTTTATCATGGTTTATTGTCATCTTTTAAATTACCTATGATTCCTCACCCTTATTCAATATTAAGAGTTCGCTCTCACATTCTAGTAGCCAATTACCTCTAGTACTTTATTTTTAATTGTTATAATTTCTTATAAGATGCATTTATAATTTCTTTTTTCTTCCATTCCTGCTTGCAGATATGCTCTCCTAATTTATTTACTTTGGGCATCTATCCCCAGCACTTAACAGAAAATAGCCACTCAGTAAAATTGTTTCTTAAACAAGTGAATAAGTAGATGAAGTCTGGATCCATAGATACTGTAAAAAGCACAGTTTCATACCATTTAAGGAAGGGCAAAGTCCTTCATCTTGTCTAAGTCAAAATTCTCAATGGACAAGTGAAAAATGGAAGCTAAAGTAGATGAAATACATTCATTAAGTCATACAGTAAATTTGTGATAAAGCAAGAAAACAAACTCCGTTCTCCTGCTTTCTAGGTTGATTCTTAAACTAGGATATCATACTACGCTTTATGTACCTTCCTTCACTGCAGTTAACAACCGATTGAAATATTTTTTCTTATACTATCAGGTTCTTGGATATTCCTAGAAGAATAGTCTATCTCTGAGGATGCTTTGGATCTCCGAGCCCAGTCCAAGTTTAGGAAGAAACTTTTGCCTTATTGACAGACAGAAAACAATTTTCTCGGATGTAGTTGTGTTTATACTTAAATTCCAAGTGCCCAGAAAACATAATCCTATTCATGATATTACTACTCTTTATTGAGCTTTTGCTACATGCTAAGCATTAGAATTACCCCTTTAAAAAGATCTCATTCATGTACTCTGCAATAGGCTGCCCATGAAAAGTAGTTAGAAATTTATTTTGTTGCAGCTATTTGATTTTTGTAATAGAACAAACTTCATGCTAGAATCAATCCCACTATTTTGGAGATACTAATTTTACCTATTTTGTTTTGGTCCACAATGCAATTAATCTGGACATAGGCAAACAAAGGACTGGCTATTGTTAAAGGCTGATAAATGATTTCTAGCATCCATCAACATAGATTTTAAACAAAAATTTATTGATTATCGAATCAGTCAGTGTTCTTTAGTTTAAATCAACAGAATCCAACTCTAGTCATTTAAGAAAAAAAATGTCATTGTAAGGTTTTTTGTTTTTCATAGAAGAAAAGATAAGTCAAAGAAGAATGTCTCTAAAAGGTTAGCAACCATGATGACTCCAGGTGTGGGAAGGTGGGGTGATGGGATGGTAATAATTGGCTCCTGAGTCAATTGTCACTGGAATAAATCATGTCCAGCCATTCTCTATCCTAGAATCACTTTGATTCTAGGAGAATCCATCATTTTGGCTTAGTTTGAGCTACATGCTCCAAAGGAGGACAAGGCTCTTCAATTGATAGTCTCAACAGCCCTTCTTGAAATAAGATACCAGTAATTCCTCAGAGTAAATAGTGAGCAGCTGTTATCACACCAAGGGATATGGATGTTGGCCAGGCACAAACAACTGTGGTGATAATGATAGTGATAATGACATTTCTTGTTAAACTTTCACAGTAACAGGTAACCATTCCTCCTGATAATGGAACCCCATTTATTTGGTTTATTAAGGAAAAGAAAGTCTTTATTAGAGAGTTCACTCATTCTATACAAACACTTTGGGCAGTCAACCGGTATCTTCTAATAATTACTTAACCTCTTATTACAGAGATATGTTAAACCTTGGGTTCACAAGCAATTCATACATTGTGTGTGTTAGGAGGAACAAATGTTAAACAAAGATGACACCAAAGTGAGGAAATTTCAAATTCTCCAAAGATAATGTTATTACATCATCTATAATCTGTAATTACAGACAAGTGGAAAGTATTCTGTAAAGTAACATCATAGGCAAGTGGTAGAAAATATTCATTGCTGTGGACAAAAAAATTTTCAGAAAATAAGTAGCTAAGTTTTCAAGAGAAGAAAAATCAAATAGTTTTGATTTAGAAACAAATAGGCTAGGTTTAATTGTAGGAGCCGTAGAGTTAGACCACCTGGGCCTGAAACCCACATCTACCCAGTTCCATCATTTTGCCTTCTGGCAGGTTACTGAGTTTCTCCATGTCTTTATTTATAAAACAAAACAACTTCCTTTATAGATTTTTTGAGGATTAAAATATAGTATATGTAAAACATTTGTAGAAGAGAACTTATCACAGAAGTGCTCAATAAATGAGAATTTTTATTTATAACTTAAACATCTGACATAAGTTTACCAAAGTCAGTACTGCTTCTGATCTGACAGCACTGTTAACGTAATAGACATACTCTACTACAGAAAGTGATCGCTGACTGAACAGGACACATTTTCAACTCTCACACCCCAGTGTCCAGTAGGTTTTCACGAATCTTAATCTCTTTCTCTCTCTCTCATCTCTCTATTTCTGTCTCCATCTATCTCTTTATAAAGCTGACATATAATGACTACATATCTAAAACTTTATCATTAAAAGTCTAATATTCATGTTGCTTTGATGTTTCTGTAGGCATTTCTCTTTCATTTTCAAGGAAATAAGTAGGAAATGAGAACGACTGTAACATTAAACTTCACTTAGAAAGTCATGTTTACTGCACTCATTAAGTCAGTATTCTGAAACTTTAAAAGGCATTTTCCAAAAAAGCTCTTCTTACTTTATACCTGGCAATTCTCACTTTTTCTTCCAGTTCTCACTTCTGAACATATACATTCACGTATCTATAAGGCTTTCTTTCTATGGTTCAGCCGTTCCCATTCATCCCAGCCCCAGTACTCTCTGAAGAGCCCCTTTCTACCTGGTCCCACAATATTAGGCACTTTTTACTTATCTTTTAATAGGCCCTATTACATTGTTTTGTAACAAGTTTTACAGACCTTTCTCCTCTGCTGGACTAAACTTCTTGGAGATTGGTATCATGACATATTCACTTTCTTATATCAGGTCCTCGCATTAAGCCTGGCACATGGTAGAAACTCAACCAAGGTTTGTTACATTAACACATAAATGAAAACTTTGGCAAAATAAGCAGCATTTTGAGACCAAGTCCCTACTCTATTTTCAACCAGGAACTGTGGAGGCAGTGTTTATTCTTCATTCTTCCAGTCTTTCCTTGCTCCTTAAATTACATTCTGACTTTTGGAATAACACGGCACCTTTCAAAGCAATGTATCTCATTCTTCGTTAAAGGAATTGGCTCAGGTTCTGTGAAAATTTCATTGCCCTATATAAATGTTTTAGGGACTTAGAAACAAAAAGATCCAGGCCTATGAAAAGTGTAATGAGTCCCAGTATAGTCATTTGTGATGGGGATTTAACTGCTTTGTTTGTGAGCTTCAGCTAAGGAAACAGATTACCTTCATCATGTGTTAATACCCCAGAGTCGATCTCAACTCTGCTCCACTATGGAAAGGCATCCTGGGGATGCTAGCAAGCACTTTAAAGCTTAATCCTGTAAACCTGTCAGCTGGGGAAAAAAAAAAAATTATTGCTGGTGCCCAACTTCCGCTCAACACTCTCTTTCCTTATACAGGACTTAAAACTAGTCAATAAATCATCATGGATGCATTTCAAAATGAAATCCCATTTCCATAATAAACAAAATACTTGCATAGAAAATATTGCCTACCAAATGTCTGAGAATCTAGGGAATAGCTGAGATATAATTAAAGAAAATAGTTTTAAAAGCTGTAACTCCTTAGATTAAATTGTTCTAAATTGTTACCAATGTCAGAACATTATTTTATTTATTTATTTATTTTTTTTTTTTTAAGATTTTATTTATTTGACAGAGAGAAACCACAGAGAGGCAGGCAGAGAGAGAGGAAGGGAAGCAGGCTCTCCGCTGAGCAGAGAGCCCGACGTGGGACTCGATCCCAGGACCCTGAGATCATAACCCGAGCCGAAGGCAGCGGCTTAACCCACTGAGCCACCCAGGTGCCCCCAGAACATTATTTAATTAATGTTACTTTAGGGGCGCCTGGGTGGCTCAGTGGATTAAGCCGCTGCCTTCAGCTCAGGTCATGATCTCAGGGTCCTGGGATCGAGCCCCGCATCGGGCTCTCTGCTCCGCAGGGAGCCTGCTTCCTCCTCTCTCTCTGCCTGCCTCTCTGCCTACTTGTGATCTCTCTCTCTGTCAAATAAATAAATAAAATCTTTTAAAAAAAAAATTAACGTTACTTTATCACCAAAACTTTCAGCGGACTTTTGTTTCCCATAAATTTTCACTTTGCTTTTTTTGAAATCTGTCACTGTTAACTGGCGTTATTCCTCTATAATCTTCAAAAATTGTGAGAGCTTTATTTAAATATTTTATAAATATCTTTCTCCTCCTCTCCTCTACCACCAACACACAGTACTAATACATTATAAAGACAGTAATCAGTGTATATTAAGAATTAAAGAAAATGCATATAATTTTCATATGTAAAATATAAGCCAATTTTTTAAAAAGATTTTATTCATTTATTTGACAGACAGAGATCACAGTAGGCAGAGAGGCAGGCAGAGAAGGGGAAGGGAAGCAGGCTCCCCGCTAAGCAGAGAGCCCAATGAGGAGCTTGATCCCAGGACCCTGGGCTCATGACCCAAGCTGAAGGCAGAGGCTTTAACCCACTGAGCCACCCAGGTGCCCCTAAGCCAAATATTAACTGTGAATGAAAACATGAAAAATTTTCTTTCATATTTATTCAACAAATGTTTCCTAAAAGATTTTCCTTGAACCAAAGCAATTTAATCTTCTTTTTCATATTATTCTCAGTGGTTATAAACCTAATTAGCTTCATATGCTTCACATCATTTGCATTGGAAATAGATTTAATCTTTTTTTTACTTTTTAAAATTTATTTATTTGAGACAGAGAGAGAGAGAGAGACAGAGACAGGGAGACAGAGCACAAAGAAAGGCAGAGGGAAAAGCAGATACCTCGCTGAGCAGGGAGCCAGATGCAGGACTTGATCCCAGGACCCTGAGATTATGACCTGACCTGAAAGCAGATGCTTAACTGAATAAGCTGCCCAGGGCCCCCTAAATTTAATCTTTTCTTAGCATCATTTTTGAAATCAAAATATAAACTCAAAAGGTGTGTGTTTGATTAGTGGATCAAGAACAATAAAAAGTAATCATAGTGATGTGATGTTAATTGATATCTGGGTGGTTCTATTCATAGTAACAATGGGAAATGATATCTCTGTGTCCTTTAGTGGTGACCAACACTTTGTCATATAAATTATTATAATGTCAATTAAACTGCTCTTTTTTAATAGCATAACTGTACATGAACAGAATACAAAGCCTGCTTTTTTTTTTTTTTTCTTTTTGAACAGGGAGGTAGCATTTATTTGGCCAAAACTTTCTCATCTTAAATTTTGAAGAAATGAGAAAGTTTTGAGGATTTCTTTTTTCTCAAAAGTCCTGGTTAGGGTCTATTTGCATTTAGATTGATGATTTTCTGAACAAGGTACCCATAAAGTTAAATGCACATAAAATTTTCTTGTCATAGAAATTGTATAAATATAATAGCATAGAGCGGTATTTTAGATATGGGTGTTGAGAAGGAACCTTGATTTGTCACTTTGTGTGTCAATATAGCTAGTGGAAACCTTGCTATATCAAATTTATCCAAAAGTAAAATAGAGTTGGCCATTAGCTAGCGATTTGTAATTCTATAAAGCAAATTTAGGCAATTTCAGCATGGGTGGAGAATAAAAACATTTCCAGTCAGAATTACTCAATTTAACTGCCTGCATAATTTCAATTCCCCAAGTAACACTCAATTTTAAACATTTTTTATAATTTTATAAGTTCTGCCTTAAATCTATTAACAATACATGGAGAAGGGCGCCTGGGTGGCTCAGTGGGTTAAGCCTCTGCTTTTGGCTCAGGTCATAATTTCAGAGTCCTGGGATCGAGGCCTGCATCAGGCTCTGCTTGGCAGGAAGCCTGCTTCCCCCACTCTCTCTCTGCCTGCCTTTCTGCTTACTTGTGACCTCTGTTTCTCTGTCAAATAAATAAATAAAAATCTTTAAAAAAAAAAGAATAGAAATAGAAATCCATTAGAAATAAAGAAATATATCTAAGAAGCTATTCAGTAAAAGATGCTGTTTATTTTGTCTAAATATTAATTGCAATTATAATTTGAGTCCCCATGTTCATGTATTTATTTATAACAATAAATAACAGGATGTTGCTAACTTTACATTTTATACCAGTATTATGGCATTGGTAATAATGTGATATAACAGCTACCATTTACTGAATATTTTTATGTTTCAGGTATTAGGATAAGCACTGAAGTACATTACTACATTTTGCCCTCCTCCAAAATCCAAAAAAACAGTCATTATCTCCAGTTTATGGATGACAAATCTGAAGTTACAAGCTAAGTAACTTGTCCAAGATTTCATTGTTAATCTGTGGGATTAATAATTAATAATGAAGTGGGATTTCAATAAAGGCCATTGTGTTGCCAAACTTATATTCTTTATAAAAATAATTTAAAATATTTTTAAAGTTGAAGTTACATTCAATTTTTATGACTAAACATACAAGTCAGAAAATATGGACCTGAATAAAGGTAACCACTATTAAAAGTTTCGTGTTCTTTACACATTTAAAATACATATAAACATATTTTTACTAAAAAGGGCTCATGTGATACTTGTGCTTTTGTCTTATTTCCACTTAAAATTATTTTGATTACCTTTTATTGAGAGTACTTTTAAATTACATTGTTCTTTCTCTTGGCAACCTAATACAATATTGCATAGATGGATCATGACTTAACTCATACCTAGTTCATTGACACTTAGGTTCCTTTCATGTTTTTCCTTCTATAAGGAATAATTGTGTGTATGTATGTCTGTATGCTTATTTGAGTATATCTGCCAGAAATTTATATTAGTGGTAAAGCTGGATCAAAGAATTATACATGCATTTATAAATACATGCATTTTCAAATACTTTGAATTTGCCCTCTAAAATGATTAAACAAATTAACACGCTCTCCAGAAGTTTTAAAATATTTCTAGTCTTTTTCCCCCATTTTTTATGTGTTATGTTAGTCATTATACAGTATATCATTTGTTTTTGATGTAGTGTTCAATGATTCATTATTTGCGTATAACAACCAGGGCTCATTACAACACATGCCCTCCTTAACACCCCTCATTGGACTATACCATCTGAAACCCTCCCCTCTGAAACTCTCGGATTATTTCCCAGAATCCATAGTCTTTCATGGTTCATCTCTCCCTTTGATTCCCCCCACTTCAGTTTTCCCTTCCTTTCTCTAATGTCCTCCATGCTATTCCTTATATTGCACTCTATGGTCAACTACTCTTCCACAAAGCAGGAAAAAATATCCAGTGGAAAAAAGACAGTCTTTTCAATAAATAGTGCTGGGAAAACTGGATGGCTATATACAAAAGAATGAAACTCGACCGTTCTCTGACACCATACGCAAAGATAAACTCAAAATGGATGAAAGACCTCAATGTGAGAAAGGAATCCATCAAAATCCTAGAGGAGAATATAGACAGTAACCTCTGTGACATCAGCCATAGCAACTTTTTTCATGACAAGTCTCCAAAGGCAAGGGAAACAAAAATTAAAATGGACTTTTGGGACTTCATTGGGATAAAAAGCTTCTGCACAGCAAAAGAAACAGTCAACAAAACAAAGAGGCAACCAACAGAATGGGAGAAGGTATTTGCAAATGACATTAAAGATAAAGGGCTGGTATCAAAAATCCATAATGAACTTCTCATACTCACACCCAAAAAAACTAATAATCAAGTCCAAAAATGGGTAGAAGGCATGAACAGACACTTCTCCAAAGAAGATATACAAATGGCTGAAAGACATGAAAAAATGTTCAACATCATTAGCCATCAGGGAAATTAAAATCAAAACCACATTGAGATACCACCTTACACCAGTTAGAAAGGTAAAAGTTAACAAGGCAGGAAACAACAAATGTTGGTGAGAATGTGAAGAAAGGGGAACCCTCTTACATTGTTGGTGGGAATGCAAGCTGGTACAGCTACTTTGGAAAACGGTATGGAGGTTCCTCAAAAAGTTAAAAAAAGAGTTACCTGGGGACCCAGCAATTACACTAACTGTGTATTTACCCCAAAGATACAGATGTAGTAAAAAGAAGCGTCACATGCACCCCAGTGTTCACAGCAGCAATGTCCATGATAGCCAAATTGTGGAAGGAGATGAGATGCCCTTCAACAAATAAATGGATAAAGAAGATGTGGTTCATATCTACAATGGAATATTATTCAACCATCAGAAAGGATGAATATCCACCATTTGCAGCAACATGGGTGGAACTGGAGGAGATTATGCTGAGTGAAGTAAGTCAGAGAAAAATTTCTAGTCTTGTACATTTTTTCTAATATTGTCTCTCTTTAGTCTTGCCAAAAGTGAAGAATATTTGTTTGAAATCTGGTATTGTAAATTACTAATAATTTCCTAATGTAGTTATTATTTAAGTTTCTGTATTTCCTTTCTGTATTGTTTAAGCTAGATTATTTATATTGTAATTTTAATTGATTTTGCTTTGCAAACATTATTTCTGTTTGGATATTAGTCCTTTGCTTTTCATGTGCATTGCAAGCATTCAACAAATTTTCTTCTCCCTTTGTAGGTAGTATTTTTTTTCTCTATGTAGAAATTTTGGGTAGTCCAACCTGTTTATATTTTCTCTTACAGCTCTTGTAGTCTGTGATAAAACTTAGAATGGTCTTATCTAGTCTAAGATTAAGATTTACCCCTCTTTTCCTCTGATACTTTTATGGTTTTATTTTCTTTTACATTTTGAATGTATTCATCTGGACTTTAGCAAGCTGTAGGCAGTGAGATTGTTCCTCAGTTTTATTAAAAAAAAAAAAGGCTAGTCAGTTGCCCCACCTCTGTAGATTTGGTAGTTCATCTTGTCACACTGACTTAAAATGTCACTTTTACCATTTCCAAAATTCCTGTATGAACTTTGAATTATTTTTATATTTATTGAGATATAATTGGCATAACATTATATTAGTGTCAGGTGTATAGCATAGTGATTCAGTATTTTTTTATGTTGTAAAATGATCTCTACAATATCTATCACAAGAGATACAATTTCTCTCTTGTGATGAGAAATTTTAAATTTGCTCTATTAGCAACTTCCAAATATGCAAAAGATTATCACTAACTATAGTCATCATGCTGTACTATACATATTTTGACTTACTTATTTTAAAATGGGAAGTTTGTACTTTTTGGCCCCCTTCTCCTATTTCACTCATCCTTCACCTCCTGCCTCTGGCAATCATTATATTCTTTATTTTAAGCTTTGTTGATCTGCCCAAATATCTCTATGCGAAGAGATATTTATTTTAAAATAATGGCATAATTAAACAACTTGATATGGGTACTGGTACTCTGGGCTGGGCATAAACAATTAGAAAAGATGCCAACCTACATTCCCACCAACAGTGTAAGAGGGTTCTCCTTTCTTCACACCCACCAACATCTGTTCTTCCCCATGTTATTAATTTTAGCCATCTTGACACTACCCTACATTCTAGCAATAGCACTACTAGATATTTACATGAAGGATGCAAAAGCATGTGCAGCCTGATGTTGGTAGCAGTGTTATCAACAATAGCCAAACTATTGAAAGAGCCTAAGTGTCCATCAACTGATGAATGGATAAAAATGTAATATATATATGTGTGTGTGTGTGTGTGTGTATGAATATTATATTACTCAGCCATCAAAAAGAATGGAATCTTGTCATTTTCAGTGATGTGTATGAAGCTAGAGTGTATTATACTCAGTGAAATAAGACAAACACCATATGATCTTATTCATATGTGGAATTTAGGAAACAAAACAGATGAACAGGTTGGAAGAGGAAAAAAGAGAGAGAGAGGGAGAGAGAGAAAAGCAAACCATAAGAGACTCTAAATGATAGAGAACAAACAGGGTTATTGATGGAGGGAGGAGATGGGTATAAAGAAGGGCACTTGTTATGATGAGCACTGGGTGTTGTATATAAGTGATGAATCACTAAATTCTCCTCCTGAAACTAATATTACACAATTACAATTACAATATTAACTAAGTAGAATTTAAATAAACATTTTGAAGAAAAAAATCCAATCTGATAAAAAAAAAATACCAGCTGTCTCTAACTGCTGAAGATATATGGATACCGCCTTCTTGAATCATTTGCTTATTAACAAAAATGCTATGTTTGAGTATAGTTTCCTTTAAACATAATGCAAAATAAATGTATCATTTGCTAAAAATATAATTTAAATATAATGGTATTTGTATTGCACTAAAAAATGACATAGGCTTGTGGTTCTCAGTAAGGATTGGAAAGAAGCTCCTCCTTCCCATACCCTAAGCTTGTCCCTATGTTCATCCCTCACTTCTCCATCCCCATCCCTGGCACAGGACCTCTAAGGCAACCTTGAGTGCATGCTTAGTTTTAAAAAGTATATTCAAATTAACAGGAGATGTTTCTTAACATTGAGATCATTTACAAATTGGCAGCATCGTAGAAGTCAATGAAGGTAAGACTGCTCCATTATTCAGAGTTTATAGAATTGATATGCTTCTGTCAAGCAAACATTTGAACTGTCCACATTGAAATTAAAAATAACAACATGCCTTGTTACTTTTGAAATTTAAATTTGCATTGATTTTGGTACTGATTTGTGAAAAGTCCAGATAACAGTGATAGAGGGTACAAGATTTTTATTTTTATACAAAGGAGACGTTAATTTAAAAATTTGAGAATTTCTGATTTAAATTAATATTTCTTCCTCACCAAGAGTAAAACAACCCCTTAGCTAAAACCTTACAAGAAAAATTCTGTTCTCTATTCCATCTGTTGATGGGCCTTTTGTCAGTTCTCTAAGTTCTCTGAGTCCATTTCATACTCTGCCTTCAAAGAAGCAAAATATTTTTATTTTTATTTACTTATTTTTAATATTTTATTTATTTGACAGAGAGAAATCACAACTAGGCAGAGAAGCAGGCAGAGAGAGGGAGAAGCAGGCTCCCTGCAGAGCAGAGAGCCCGATGTGGGGCTCGATCCCAGGACCCTGGGATCATGACCTGAGCTGAAGGCAGAGGCTTTAACCCACTGAGCCACCCAGGCACCCCAGAAGCACTGTATTTTTAAACAGGACAGGAAAAAATTAAGCTGTATTTCTAAAGATGCAGCTTTAGTAAGAGGAGTAGAAATAACCTATCTTTAGGCAAATATTTCTTATTTCTTGAAGAGGTTACTGCTTATATTCTCCTCTAGGATTTGATGAATTCCTGTCTCACATTGAGGCCTTTCATCCATTTTGAGTTTATCTTTGTGTATGGTATAAGAGAATGGTCAAGTTTCATCTTCTGTATATAGCTGTTCAATTTTCCCAGCACCATTTATTGAAGAGACTATCTTTTTTCCACTGGATATTTTTTTCCTGCTTTGTCAAAGACTATATGACCACAGAGTTGTGGGTCCATATCTGGGCTCTCTACTCTGTTCCATTGGTCTGTGTGTCTGTTTTTGTGCGGGTACCATACTGTCTTGGTGAGTACAACTTTGTAATATAGCTTGAAATCAGGCAACGTGATTCCCCCAGCTTTACTTTTCTTTTTCAGCATTTCCTTGGTGATTCAGGGTCTTTTCTTGTTCCATACAAATTTTAGGATTGTTTGTTCCAGCACTTTGAAAAATGCCGATGGTGTTTTGATTGGGATGACATTGAAAGTATAGATTGCTCTGGGCAGCATAGACATTTTAACAATGTTTATTCTTCCGGCCTATGAACATGGAATGTTATTCCATCTTTTTGTGTCTTTTCTTTCTTTTTTTCATGAGTGTTCTGAAGTTCCTCAAGTATAGATCCTTTACTTCTTTGGTTAGATTCATTCCAAGCTATCTTACGTTTTTTGGTCCTATTGTAAATGGAACTGATTCTCTAATCAGCCATAGCAACTTCTTTTAAAATCTCCAAACACATCTCCAAAAGCAAGGGAAACAAAAAGCAAAAATGAACTTTTGGGACTTCATCAAGATAAAAAGCCTCTGTACAGCAAAGTAAACAGTCAACAAAACAAAGAGGCAGCCCATGGAATGGGAGACAATATTTGCAAATGATACTACAGAGAGCTGATATCCAAGATCTATAAAGAACTTCTCAAACTCAACACCCAAAAAACATAATCAAGTCAAAAAACAGGCAGAAAACATGAAGACATACAAATGGCTAAAGACACATGAAAAAATATTCATCATCATTAGCCATCAGGGAAATTCAAATCAAAACCACATTGAGATACCAGTTAGAATGCCAAAAATTAACAAATCAGGAAACAACAAATGTTGGTGAAATAAGTCAAGTAGAGAAAGTCAATTATCATATGGTTTCACTTACTTGTGGAACATAAGGAATAATAACATGGAGGACATTAGAAGAAGGAAAGGAAAAGTGAAGGGGTGAAATTGGAGGGGGAGATGAGCCAAGAGTGACTGTGGACTCTGAGAAATAAACTGAGGGTTTTAGAGGGGAGGGGATTGGGGGATGGGCAGCCTGGTAGTGGGTATTAAGGAGAGCATGGATTGCATGGTGCACTGGGTGTAATACATAAATAATGAATCTTGGAACACTACATCAAAAACTAAAGATGTATTGTATGGTGACTAATATAACAATAAAAAAATAAACTCTTGGGGTGCCTGGGTGGCTCAGTGGGTTAAAGCCTCTGCTTTCGGCTCAGGTCATGATCTCAGGGTGCTGGGATCGAGCCCCGCATAGGGCTCTCTGCTTAGCAGGGAGCCTGCTTCCTCCTCTCTCTCTGCCTGCCTGTGATCTCTGTCAAATAAATAAATAAAATCTTAAAAAAAAATAAACTCTTATTTCTCCTTGTGGTGTGCTCTACCATGGGTTTGTTTGTCCTTGTCTTTTGTAGCCAACTGTGTAGTAATATTATTGTGTGAGCCCCTGGGGAAAGGGCCAAGGGTCCAGCGGCTTGCATTAGACCCAAGATCTAGAGTCAACCCAAATGAAAAGAGCCCTTGCCGCACACCTAGTGCCTTATTCTCCAGAACTCCACATAGCAATGTGAGGCTAAAGTCCATGTGTAGTGACATGTGGAATTTATCTGGCATATCCTTTTGTCTGTCTCCCTCCAGAACTGGTGGAGGGAAACAAGGGCCAGTTTGAGGACTTGGAGATGTAGTAAACTCAACTATGTATCTAATACATTGCCCCTTCTGTGACAGTAGTATCCAGTTGTTTTGTTTGTTTGTTTGTTTTTTGTTGTTTGTTGTTTGTTTTTGTTTTTCTGGGCACTGTCCCTTCCCAGGATCAACTTTTGTGCTTGGGGTAAACTGCACTTTATCTGCATTGCTTGGAAGAAAGCATCTGCTGACTATTTTGATGGATATGAATGTACAGAGTGTGGGGGAAGCACCAGTTTGGAATTACCTAAAACCATCTCTTGGAGCCTAGATATGAAGTCAGAGGAATAGTCCAAGAAATCAAAACAAAGCAGGTATAGTAGTTTAATTGAATTTGGGAATCAACCCATACGTAAAACCACATAGAGTTAAACTTTTCTAGTGAATAAATATTTCTTTTTAAATCCCCAGTTTGAGTGAGAATTCATGTACTTTTAAAAACTCCTAACCAATACAGGAGGTACAAGATTATTGCCAAATATATTGCCATTTCAACATGACTAGAAGATATATATATATTTTTCTTTTTGTCAACTTAGTATTTTCACAGATCAGGAATACTTAAGCTATTTCTTTTTTTTTTTTTTTCCCTTTTTATTTATTTTTTCAGCGTAACAGTATTCATTCTTTTTGCACAACACCCAGTGCTCCATGCAAAACGTGCCCTCCCCATCACCCACCACCTGTTCCCCCATCCTCCCACCCCTGACCCTTCAAAACCCTCAGGTTGTTTTTCAGAGTCCATAGTCTCTTATGGTTCGCCTCCCCTCCCCAATGTCCATAGCCCGCTCCCCCTCCCCCAATCCCACCTCCCCCCAGCAACCCCCAGATTGTTTTGTGAGATTAAGAGTCATTTATGGTTTGTCTCCCTCCCAATCCCATCTTGTTTCATTTATTCTTCTCCTATCCCCCTACCCCCCCATGTTGCTTCTCCATGTCCTCATATCAGGGAGATCATATGATAGTTGTCTTTCTCCGATTGACTTATTTCACTAAGCATGATACGCTCTAGTTCCATCCACGTCGTCGCAAATGGCAAGATTTCATTTCTTTTGATGGCTGCATAGTATTCCATTGTGTATATATACCACATCTTCTTGATCCATTCATCTGTTGATGGACATCTAGGTTCTTTCCATAGTCTGGCTATTGTAGACATTGCTGCTATAAACATTCGGGTACACGTGCCCCTTCGGATCACTATGTTTGTATCTTTAGGGTAAATACCCAGTAGTGCAATTGCTGGGTCATAGGGTAGTTCTATTTTCAACATTTTGAGGAACCTCCATGCTGTTTTCCAGAGTGGTTGGACCAGCTTGCATTCCCACCAACAGTGGAGGAGGGTTCCCCTTTCTCCACATCCTCTCCAGCATCTGTCATTTCCTGACTTGTTAATTTTAGCCATTCTGACTGGTGTGAGGTGATATCTCATTGTGGTTTTGATTTGTATTTCCCTGATGCCGAGTGACGTGGAGCACTTTTTCATGTGTCTGTTGGCCATCTGGATGTCTTCTTTGCAGAAATGTCTGTTCATGTCCTCTGCCCATTTCTTGATTGGATTGTTTGTTCTTTGGGTGTTGAGTTTGCTAAGTTCCTTATAGATTTTGGATACTAGCCCTTTATCTGATATGTCGTTTGCAAATATCTTCTCCCATTCTGTCAGCTGTCTTTTGGTTTTGTTAACTGTTTCCTTTGCTGTGCAAAAGCTTTTGATCTTGATGAAATCCCAATAGTTCATTTTCGCCCTTGCTTCCCTTGCCTTTGTCGTTGTTCCTAGGAAGATGTTGCTGCGGCTGAGGTCGAAGAGGTTGCTGCCTGCGTTCTCCTCAAGGATTTTGATGGATTCCTTTCTCACATTGAGGTCCTTCATCCATTTGGAGTCTATTTTCGTGTGTGGTGTAAGGAAGTGGTCCAATTTCATTTTTCTGCATGTGGCTGTCCAATTTTCCCAGCACCATTTATTGAAGAGGCTGTCTTTTTTCCATTGGACATTCTTTCCTGCTTTGTCGAAGATTAGTTGACCATAGAGTTGAGGGTCGATTTCTGGGCTCTCTATTCTGTTCCACTGGTCTATGTGTCTGTTTTTGTGCCAGTACCATGCTGTCTTGATGATGACAGCTTTGTAATAGAGCTTGAAGTCCGGAATTGTGATGCCACCAACTTTGACTTTGTTCTTCAATATTCCTTTGGCTATTCGAGGTCTTTTCTGGTTCCATATAAATTTTAGGATTATTTGTTCCATTTCTTTGAAAAAAATGGATGGTATTTTGATAGGGATTGCATTAAATGTGTAGATTGCTTTAGGTAGCATAGACATTTTCACAATATTTATTCTTCCAATCCAGGGGAGCATGGAACATTTTTCCATTTTTTTGTGTCTTCCTCAATTTCTTTCATGAGTACTTTATAATTTTCTGTGTATAGATTCTTAGTCTCTTTGGTTAGGTTTATTCCTAGGTATCTTATAGTTTTGGGTACAATTGTGAATGGGATTGACTCCTTAATTTCTCTTTCTTCTGTCTTGTTGTTGGTGTACAGAAATGCAACTGATTTCTGTGCATTGATTTTATATCCTGACACTTTACTGAATTCCTGTACAAGTTCTAGCAGTTTTGGCGTGGAGTCTTTTGGGTTTTCCACATATAGTATCATATCATCTGCGAAGAGTGATAGTTTGACTTCTTCTTTACCAATTTGGATGCCTTTAATTTCTTTTTGTTGTCTGATTGCTGAGGCTAGGACTTCTAATACTATGTTGAATAGCAGTGGTGATAATGGACATCCCTGCCGTGTTCCTGACCTTAATGGAAAAGCTTTCAGTTTTTCTCCATTGAGAATGATATTTGCGGTGGGTTTTTCATAGATGGCTTTGATAATATTGAGGTATGTGCCCTCTATCCCTACACTTTGAAGAGTTTTGATCAGGAAGGGATGCTGTACTTTGTCAAATGCTTTTTCAGCATCTATTGAGAGTATCATATGGTTCTTGTTCTTTCTCTTATTAATGTGTTCTATCACATTGATTGATTTGCGGATGTTGAACCAACCCTGCAGCCCTGGAATAAATCCCACTTGATCGTGGTGAATAATCCTTTTAATGTACTGTTGAATCCTATTGGCTAGTATTTTGGCGAGAATTTTTGCGTCTGTGTTCATCAAGGATATTGGTCTGTAGTTCTCTTTTTTGGTGGGATCCTTGTCTGGTTTTGGGATCAAGGTGATGCTGGCCTCATAGAATGAGTTTGGAAGTTTTCCTTCCCTTTCTATTTTTTGGAACAGTTTCAGGAGAATAGGAATGAGTTCTTCTTTAAATGTTTGGTAGAATTCCCCTGGGAAGCCGTCTGGCCCTGGGCTTTTGTTTGTTTGGAGATTTTTGATGACTGTTTCAATCTCCTTACTGGTTATGGGCCTGTTCAGGTTTTCTATTTCTTCCTGGTTCAGTTGTGGTAGTTTATATGTCTCTAGGAATGCATCCATTTCTTCCAGATTGGCCAATTTGTTGGCGTAGAGTTGCTCATAGTATGTTCTTATAATTGTCTGTATTTCTTTGGTGTTAGTTGTGATCTCTCCTCTTTCATTCATGATTTTATTGATTTGGGTCCTTTCTCTTTTCTTTTTGATGAGTCTGGCCAGGGGTTTATCAATCCTATTGATTCTTTCAAAGAACCAGCTCCTAGTTTCATTGATTTTTTCTATTGTTTTTTTTGGTTTCTATTTCATTGATTTCTGCTCTGATCTTTATGATTTCTCTTCTCCTGCTGGGTTTAGGGTTTCTTTCTTGTTCTTTCTCCAGCTCCTTTATGCGTAGGGTTAGGTTGTGTACTTGAGACCTTTCTTGTTTCTTGAGAAAGGCTTGTACCGCTATATATTTTCCTCTCAGGACTGCCTTTGCTGTGTCCCACAGATTTTGAACTGTTGTGTTTTCATTATCATTTGTTTCCATGAATTTTTTCAATTCTTCTTTAATTTCCTGGTTGACCCATTCATTCTTTAGAAGGATGCTGTTTAGTCTCCATGTATTTGGGTTCTTTCCAGCTTTCCTCTTGTGATTGAGTTCTAGCTTCAGAGCATTGTGGTCTGAAAATATGCAGGGAATAATCCTAATCTTTTGATACCGGTTGAGACCTGATTTGTGACCCAGGATGTGATCTCTTCTGGAGAAGGTTCCATGTGCACTAGAGAAGAATGTGTATTCTGTTGCTTTGGGATGAAATGTTCTGAATATATCTGTGATGTCCATCTGGTCCAGTGTGTCATTTAAGGCCTTTATTTCCTTGTTGATCTTTTGCTTGGATGATCTGTCCATTTCAGTGAGGGGAGTGTTAAAGTCCCCTACTATTATTGTATTATTATTGATGTGTTTCTTTGATTTTGTTATTAATTGGTTGATATAGTTGGCTGCTCCCACGTTAGGGGCATAGATATTTAAAATTGTTAGATCTTCTTGTTGGACAGACCCTTTGAGTAGGATATAGTGTCCTTCCTCATCTCTTATTATAGTCTTTGGCTTAAAATCTAATTGATCTGATATAAGGATTGCCACCCCAGCTTTCTTCTGATGCCCATTAGCATGGTAAATTGTTTTCCACCCCCTCACTTTAAATCTGGAGGTGTCTTCGCGTCTAAAATGAGTTTCTTGTAGGCAACATACTGATGGGTTTTGTTTTTTTATCCATTCTGATACCCTGTGTCTTTTGATTGGGGCATTTAGCCCATTAACATTCAGGGTAACTATTGAGAGATATGAATTTAGTGCCATTAGTAGCCTGTAAGGTGACTGTTACTGTATATTGTCTCTGTACCTTTCTGATCTACTACTTTTAGGCTCTCTCTTTGCTTAGAGGACCCCTTTCAATATTTCCTGGAGAGCTGGTTTGGTGTTTGCAAATTCTTTCAGTTTTTGTTTGTCCTGGAAGCTTTTGATCTCTCCTTCTATTTTCAATGATAGCCTAGCTGGATAGAGTATTCTTGGCTGCATGTTTTTCTCGTTGAGTGCTCTGAATATATCATGCCAGCTCTTTCTGGCCTGCCAGGTCTCTGTGGATAAGTCTGCCGCCAATCTAATATTTTTACCATTGTATGTTACTGATTTCTTTTCTCGGGCTGCTTTCAGGATTTTCTCTTTGTCACTAAGACTTGTAAATTTTACTATTAGGTGACGGGGTGTGGACCTATTCTTGTTGACTTTGAGGGGGGTTCTCTGCATCTCCTGGATTTTAATGCTTGTTCCCTTTGCCATATTAGGGAAATTCTCTCCAATGATTCTCTCCAATAGACCCTCTGCTCCCCTCTCTGTTTCTTCTTCTTCTGGAATCCCAATTATTCTAATGTTGTTTTGTCTTATGGTGTCACTTATCTCTCGAATTCTCCCCTCATGGTCCAGTAGCTGTTTGTCCCTCTTTTGCTCGGCTTCCTTATTCTCTGTCATTTGGTCTTCTATATCACTAATTCTTTCTTCTGCCTCATTGATCCTAGCAGTGAGAGCCTCCATTTTTGATTGCACCTCATTAATAGCTTTTTTGATTTCAACTTGGTTAGACTTTAGTTCTTTAATTTCTCCAGAAAGGGCTTTAATATCTCCAGAGAGGGTTTCTCTAATATCTTCCATGCCTTTTTCGAGCCCGGCTAGAATGTTCAGAATCGTCATTCTGAACTCTTGATCTGACATAGTACCAATGTCTGTGTTGATTAGGTCCCTAGCCTTCGGTACTGTCTCTTGTTCTTTTGTTTGTGGTGATTTTTTCCGCCTTGTCATTTTGTCCAGATAAGAGGATATGAAGGAGCAAATAAACTACTAATAGGGTGGCAAAGACCCCGGAAAAATGCGCTGTAACCAAATCAGAAGAGACCCCAAATTGTGGGGGGGGGGAAGGGGATAAAAAACAGGTTCTGAAAAAAAAAGAAAAAAAAAAAAAAGAAAAAAATTAAAAAAAATAAAACAAATAAAAAAATATAAAAAAGAAAGAAAAAATATATATATTTAGATGAACTAGTCAAAAAACGTTAAAAAAGAAAAGGGTAAAAGTTTTTAAAAAAATTTAGCAGAAGAAGAAAAAAGAAAAAAGAAAAAAAAATTGAAAAAAGAAAAAAAAATAAAAAATTGAAAAAAGAAAAAAAAATTGAAGTAGCCGCAAGACTAAAGAATCATGGGGAGAAAGCCATGAGTTCCGTGCTTTGCTTTCTCCTCCTCTGGAATTGCTCTGCTGTCTTAGGAATTGAATCTGCTTTCTCCTTGATAGATGAACTTCGTCCTGGCTGGATATTTTGTTGATCTTCTGGGGGAGGGGCCTGTTGTAGTGACTCTCAAGTGTCTTTGCCCGAGGCGGGATTGCACCGCCCTTACCGGCGGCCGGACTAAGTAATCGGCTCGGGTTCGCTTTTGGGAGCTTCTGTTCCCTGAACGCTTTCCGTAGAGTTCCGGAGGACGGGAATGAAAATGGCGGCCTCCCAGTCTCCGGCCCGGAGGAGCCGAGAGCCTGGGGCCCCACTCCTCAGTGCGCCCCCAGAGGACAGCACCCAATCACTCCCGTATCCCCAGCCTCTAGCCGCGCTCCGAGCTCACCCAGCCCGCGACCAGTTCAAGGTAACCCCGAGCTGAGAGTTCAGTCCTCGGCTCTGTCTCTGCAGCCGGTTTCTCCGTTCTAATACCTGCGAGCTCTCCGACACTCCGACACCCCCGATCCTTCTGTGACCTTGCGGGGCCTGGGGCCACGCTGGCCCCGCGTGGGCTTCACCCCGGTTTAGCCCCTGGAGCAATGTCCCTCAGTGGAACAGACTTTTAAAAGTCCTGATTTTGTGCTCCGTTCCTCCGCCGCTTGCTGGGAGCCGGCCCCTCCCCCCGCGGTCTCTCTTCCCGTCGTTTTAGATTCACTTCTCCGCCAGTCCTACCTTTCAGAAAGTGGTTGATTTTCTGTTTCTAGAGTTGCTGTTCTTCTTCTCTTCACTCTCCCGTTGGATTTGTAGGTGTTTGCTATGTTTAGATAAGCTATCGAGCTGATCTCCTGCTACCTGATGTAGTCTCAGGCTGCTACTTCTCCGCCATCTTGACTCACCGCCCTTAAGCTATTTCTTATCCCTGCTCTTTTATGATGAATTCAGTGTGTCTTGGGACCAGATCATTTATGTTAATTTTTTGAAATTTTGAGAATGCAACTATGACTATTTGTTTTAAGGCATTTCTAGACTTGAACATAATATTTATAGTGTAGAGCAATTTTGCTCTACCAAATGTCCATTCCCTGTTTATCTGGGAATGACTGTCTCTTCTCATTTGAGACTCTGTTCTTTCTCTTCTTAGATTTTGGACATTTTCAATCTCTGTGGCTACGTGACAGGAGAAATCTGGTGACTTTTGTAGGTTATTCCTTCTAGGAAGAAAGTGAGAAAAACTCCCTACTTTCAACTTAGAGGTCTGGATGCAAATTTAACTCTGGTCATTATTTAACCTTAGATGAGAGATGGAAGATAGAACAAAGTGAAGGCCACATGTTTACCACTGTGAGAGTTGTCTAGCAACATAGCAACATGTGAGTACAGATTCTGGCCTTTTAGAAGAGAATTTCGGAGAAAAGAAAAGAATAAATTGTATATTAAATGTAATCTGAAAAAATAAACCACCATACTGTGGAGTTACTGACAGGTTTGTATGTTCTAAATTGATCTTCCCCAATATTCCTGTAAGAATATGCAAGCTTTCTAAGCATATAACACAAAAATGTACACAGGTTATACCTCTCTGGAGATACCGTAGTCATGCAGTATTATAACACAACAAACAATGGTTTTATTTTCTAGGCGAAATTCTGAATCACTAATTGAGAGAGTCTTAATTATAAGTGACTTTTATTACTGGAATGCAATCCAATAAGTTATTCTATTATTAAATTCATTTGTTCGTGTAATCTATTTAACCTGGAAAATGGATTAAGTCAAAAGTGCCAATGTTTTTGACAAGGAACAGCTTTGTGATATGGAAAACTTCCCTCCCTCAGGCTGCATTTTCTTTAATTTTCTCTGTAAAATATCACAGCAGATTGCTAGAATCCATAGAAGTCCCTGCAAATAATCTGCATGATACTTGGATCTTTTGTACTATGAATAACACTGACCTTGAGGGAAGGGAATATTTTTTTTAACTTATATCTGCCACTGTATAAATTAGTTTGACAATAAGCATGCTGTGGTAGGCTGAATAATAACCCTCCACAGATATCCACTCCTTAACCCCTGGAATTAATGAATGCTACCTTATATACAAAAGAGATTTTGTGGATGTGATTTAGTTAAGGATCTTG
Organism: Meles meles; assembly: GCF_922984935.1. Taxonomy (NCBI): domain Eukaryota; kingdom Metazoa; phylum Chordata; class Mammalia; order Carnivora; family Mustelidae; genus Meles; species Meles meles. The sequence goes on along the minus strand of NC_060069.1, from coordinate 89,910,214 downwards.
AAATAGGAAATTATCCTTGTATTAGTTTGCTAAGGCTGCTGTAATGAAGTACCACAAGCTGGGTGGCTGAAACAACAGAAACGTATTGTCTCAGAGTTCTGGGGCTGGAAGTCCAAGATCACGGTATTGTTGTTTTCCTGCGAGGGCTGTGAGGGGCAATCAGTTCCATGTCTCTCCCCTAGCTTGTTTGCTGGCAGTCTTAGGTCTTCCTTGACCAATGGAAGTGTCACTCTGATTGCTGGCTTCATCTTTACATTTGTTCTCTCTGTGCGCCTTGTGTCTGTTTCTACATCCAAATTTCTCCTTTCTATTAGGACATCAGTCATAGCAAGTTAGGACTCACCCTAGTGATCTATCTTTATTAATTACACATATAGTGAATTGATTTCCAAATAAAGTCACATTCTGAGGTCTTGGTGGTTAGGACTCAACCAATATTTGAATTTGGGGGGCATAATTTAATTCACAACCATCCTGGACAATCCTAACAGGCTTGTCATAAGTATCATCATAAAGGTGCTTAGGAGATGGAGGTAAGTTCTGAAGTAGGAAGTGGGTGATGCGATGACGTGAGGAGGAAGTCACCACCTCAGAGAATGCTGGTGGTGTCCAGAAGCTAGAAAGGGTAAGAAACAGACTGACTCCCTAGAGTCTCCAGAAGGAAATGCGGCTTTGTCAACACCTTGACTTTTGTCCAGTGAAACCGATTTCAGACTTCTGGCCTCCAGAACTGTAACAGGAAAAAAATGTATTAAGCCATTAGATTTGTTGGCAATTTGTTATGGTAGCAATATGAAACTAATATACTTAATGAATTTTTGTTTAAAGTATTTTATTAATAATTTATAATTTAAAAATTTATCTTGTTTAGATAAATGGGCATTAATGAAGCTATCTTAGTACAACTTTACTTCCTGGGTGATACTATATGGTAAATAGTTTTCTTCTCAAAGAAAATGTTTATATTCCTGATATGATTTTTTCCTGTTTTTCCCAAGACTACGTTCACTCTATTCTAATATGAATGTGCTATTTTATAGTTATTTGAAAACCTCCTATACAGAAGCACCATGTTTCTTCGATTTAATGCTCTTCTTTGACATTGTATATTTATTTAATAAGACCAATTGGCCTTTGATTAGAGCTTTATATTTATCAAGAAACATGTTTTATTGTATCTATTTCTGTTTACAATTAATCTTAGCCAAAAGGCCAAGAAGTGAACTCTCTTTCGGTTAGTTAAAATATATATCTTTGAAAGAATTTATAATTTAGAAGTGGATATAGATAGAATTATGGGTCCAAGTAACCTGAAAAATAGATTATTTGTATCTATTTTATATCTAAGAGATGTGAGCTTCAGAAACCTTTCTATGTCATCAATGGCACATTTGATTATTAGTTAGCTATGGAAATTATATAAAAAGACTTCTGCTTTTTAATTTTTTTCCATTAGTGCAATTTCGTTCTCTTATAACTACAATATTTTCTTCCTGTACCTTCTCTATTATGACTTACTTTAGCAAAAAATGTACTAGAATGTCCGCTTTTTGGTATTTTCTTTGTAAGATATCACTTTATTTGTTTATAGCTAATAAAAATCTGCCCTCTAGTCATTTCTTGAAATGCCTTATTATATAGCAAAATGAAGTAGTGAAAAAATTGTGTTTGGGTTCTAAACAGAAAGATCAGTATTCAATTTCTTCTTTTTTTATTATTATTTTTTTTAATTAAAGATTTTATTTATTTATTTGACAGACAGAGATCACAAGTAGGCAGAGGGGCAGGCAGAGAGAGAGAGGAGGAAGCAGGCTCCCCGCAGAGCAGAGAGCCCGATGTGGGGCTCGATCCCAGGACCCTGGGATCATGACCTGAGCCGAAGGCAGAGGCTTTAACCCACTGAGCCACCCAGGCTCCCCTCTTCTTTTTTTTTTTTTAAGATTTTATTTATTCATTTGAGAAAGAGAGAGAGAGACAGTGCATGCACAAGCAGGGGGGAGAGGCAGCAGGAGAGGGAGAAGACTCCCTATGGAACGGGGAGCCTAGCACAGATCTCAATCCCAATTTTTATAGTTTTATCAAAATATAATTAAAATAATAAAATACACATATTTAAATTGTACAATTTGATAAATTTTGACACAGGTATACGTTTGTGAAACCAACAGCATAAAGATAATAATAAACATATTCAGCAATACCCCCCCAAAGTTTCATCATGCCCACCACTGTCCTTCCTCCTCTTTCTCACCCCCTCATCACAAAATAGATAATCTAAACCACTAAATAATCTGTTTCCTGTTATTAAAAATTACTTTTCATTTTCTAGAATGTTATGTGAATGGAAACATACAGTATATACTCTTTTTTGTCTCACTTCTTAGTGTAATTATTTTGAGATTCATCCATGTTATTGTATCATTAATCAATTCTTTTAAAAAGATTTTACTTATTTGAGAGAGAGAGAGAGAGAAAACACAGGCAGGCAGAGGGGCAGAGGGAGAGGGAGAAGCAGGCTCCCTGCTGAGCAAGGAGCCCCAGGTGGGACTGGATCCCAGAACCCCAGGATCATGACCTGAGCCTAAGGCAGATGCTTAACTGACTGAGCCACCCAGGCGCCCTAATCAATTTCTTTTTGTTGTTGAGCATATTACATTGCACTGATATACCAACATTTTTTAATCTATTCATTGTTGATGGAAATTTGGATGGTTTCCACTTTTTAGCTATTACAGATAAGACTGCTATGAACACTTAAGTGCAAATTTTTGAGTGGACATCTTTCATTTCGCTGAAATAACTAGAAGTGGAGTCGCGGTGTCACATGGTTGGTGTGTGTTTAACTTTTTTTTTTTCTTTTTAAGATTTTATTTGAGAGAGAGAAAGAGTAAGTGAATATGAGCAGAGGGGAGAGGCCTAGGGAGAGAGAGAAGCAGACTCCTTGCTAAGCAAGGAGCCCCATGAAGGGCTCCATCCCAGGACCCAGAGATCATGACCCAAGCCTGAGCCAATCAGGTGCCTCGTGTTTAACTTTTTAAGAAACTGCCAAACTGATTTGCGAAGTGATTGTATCATATTCCAACCAGCAGTATATGAGAGCTCCAGGTGTTGAATACTCACAGCAAAATTGGGTATGATCAGTGATTGATTTTTGTGTATGTGTGATGAACACGCGAGGGCGCTCACGTGCACTACAGCAGTGAGGGGGGGAGAGGGGCAGAAGGAGAAGAGAATTTTTTTTTAAAGATTTTATTTATTTATTATAGGGGGGAGAGCGTGCAAATACAAGCAGGGGGTGGGGCTGAGGAAAAGGGAGAAACAGGCTCCCCAGTGAGCTGGGAGCCCCATGCGGAGCTTGCTGGGAGCCTAAAGAAATCGCTTAACTGAGCCACGGAAGTGCCAGAACAAAGAGAATCTTAAACAGGCTACATACCCAGCACCTAGCCACTGCAGGGCTCAATATCAGGGCATTGAGATCATGACTTGAGATCGAGTCCAACACTTAACTGACTGGGCCACCATGTCTCCCTGGTCAGTGATTTTAATCCTACCCATTCTAGTGACTGTGGAATAGTATCTAATTTTGATTTTAATTTACATTTCCCTAATGATTAAAAATGTCAAATACCTTCTCATATGCTTATTTTTTTTTTTCCTTCAACATATTATCTTTGGTGAAGTGTCTATTCATGACTTTTGCCCTTTTTAAAATTAGATTGATTTTCTGATTTCGATTATCAGTAATGCTGACATCATATAACAAGTTGGAAAGTATTCCGTCTTCCTTAATTTTTTAGGAGAGTATGCATAATTTTGGTATTTCTTCCTTAAATACTTCGTAGAATTTACCAGTGTACCCACAGTTTCCTTTGCAAGAATGTTTTTTTAAATGATAAATTCAAATTGATTACTGCATACAGTTCAATTCATGTTATCTATTTCTTCTTTGGTGAGCACTAGTACTCTGTGTTTTTCTAGGAATTTAACCATTCATATCAACTGTCAAATTTGGCATACTTTTAAAAATAGTTTCCACATTGTATTTCAAGTATCTGTAGAATCCCCAGTGATGTTCTCTCATCCATGATATTGATACTTTGTGTTCTTCCCCTTTTATCTAGCTAGTCTGGCTAGAAGTTTATCAGTTTTATTGATATTCTCAAACAAGCGGCTTTTGATTTTACTTAATTTTCTCTATTGATTTTTATTTTCTTTCCTTGTTTTGTGGCCTTATACTAATTAATCCTTTCTACTTATTTGAGTTTCATTTCCTCATTCCTCCCCCACCGCCTAGTTTTTAAAGGTAGATTATGAGGTCATTGATTTAAGATTTTTTCTTTTGTAGTGAAGATATTTAATCCTATACATTTTCATTTAAATACTATTGTGTTCCTGGAATATAGCTTACTTGGTTATAATGTGTAATCGTTTTTATAATTGCTGAATTTGTTTTGTTAGTGTTTTATTAAGGATTTGTTGTGTCTATGTTCATAAGGGATATTGATCTATTGTTTTCTTACAGTGTCTTTCAAATTTGGCATCAGGGTAATGTGAGCATCTTAAAATGAGTTGGGAAGAAAATTTTGTGTAGAATTAGTATTTCTTCCATAAATTCACAAAGCAGACATGAGGGCGTAGACATTTGTCTGTGGGAAGATTTTTTCACTCCACACTCAGTTTCATGAACTGACATGGGGTTATCCAATTTATCTGTTTCTTGAGTGAGCTTTGTCAGATTGTGTCTTTCAGAAAATTTATTTGCATACAACTCTGTATAATATTCTCATATTATCCTTTAATGTCTTTAGGATTTGCAGTGACCCTCCCCTGCTTTTATTCCTGCAAATAGTTAATTTTGTCCTCTCTCCTTTTTTCTTGGTTAGTCTGGCTAGAGATTTATCAATTTTATTGATCTCTTCAAAGAGCCAACTTTGAATTTCACTGAGTTTTCTCTGTTTTTCGTTTGTTTACTATTTCATTGATTTCTGCTTGTATCTTTAATATTTCCTCTTGCTTTGGGCTTAATTTGCCCTCTTTTTCTAGCTGTGCATGTGTGTTTTAGGAGGAAGCTGAATTCATCGACTTAAGGCCTTTCTTATTTTCCAATATAAACACTGTTCTCTAAATTTCCCTCTAAGCCTGCTTGAGAGAGTTCTCTGGCCTCCGTGGGTGATAGCACACATGTGCTTTCTTCTTCTTCTTTTAAAAAAATTTTTATTCATTTAAAAATTTTTTTTTCAGTGTTCCAGAATTCATTGTTTATGCACCACATCCAGTGCTCCATGCAATAGTGCCCTCCATAATACCCACCACCAGGCTCACCCAACTCCCCCCCCCACCTGCCCCTTCAAAACCCTCAGATTGTTTTTCAGAGTCCCCAGTCTCTCGTGGTTCGTCTCCCACTCCGATTTCCCCCAACTCCCTTCTCTCCATCTCCACATGTGCTTTCTATCAGCGCGGTGGATGATTCCCACCCTTTCGGCTCCCCCCACGCCCCCCGCAGGTGGTTCTGCTCTCTCCGCAGCAGAGACCTTTCCCCGGGGAATGGTGGTGAGGGATTGTTGTCTGTTTCCCTGTTAAGGGTGTGGGCAGATGGGCATTCTTGTTTCCCACTTAAGTGCAGGCAGCTTTTATTTCTCAGCTTCCTTTCAGCGGTGATTTCCCTCTACCCAAAACAAAGGCGAGAGTCTTGCCTTTCCATGCCAAGGGGGCAGACAGCTTTGGCTTCTATCCCTCCATCAGATTTCAGTATATCTTTTCCTGAACGCTGGTGTTGAGCGTTCCTGCTTTTTCCGGCACAGCTGAAGGCTTTTGCTTTCGAAGGGAGCAGGTTCCAAGAAGTGGGCGGTGTTTTGTGTTGTCCAGGAGAGACAGATTCCCGAGGACTCCTGCTCTGCACCAAAAGCCCAGGGTTTAGAACCAGGGAAAAGTGATTTGACTGAATGCAGGGCTCCGCTTTTGTCTTGAATTCTAAGTGTCTATTACGGATTTGTGAAATTGTTACTTTTCTTTTTTATTCTCGTACGGTGGCCGCTTCTTCCGCCAGTGCTGTGTAAAAGGTAAAACAGTTTTTGCAATTGTACTTTCCCAGGAACACTTTGGAAATTCAGTTCATCTGGTTTCCATTTGACTTTAGTTCTCTGACTGGCTTAAAAACGTTATGATTTGGGGGATTACTTGGATTTTTCTGTATGCATGGCGTTATGTTCTCTTATGGGTTTGTGCATCTAAGCAGGAATAGGTGATATATTTGGTGCATCTATTAGGAAAAAAATAGTCTGCAAATCAATTTCTAATACGTATTTCGAGAAACTATAAGAAAAACAAATGTAATCTAAATAAACAAAATAAAATAAGAAAATAAGAAAAAATAAAATAGAAAATAAACATACAATTGAGATAATCAACCAAGTCAAAAGTGGTATTTTTGAAATCACTGAAAAAAAAAAAGAGTAACAAACCTCTGTTCAGAGAAGGAAAAAATAAAATATGCTAATATCAAAAATGAAAAAGGAAACAGTAGTACAGTTTCTGAAAGAATTTAAAAAGGTAATAAAATTGATATTATGAACAGACACTTGCTACTGAATTTCACAATATAAGTTAAACATACAATTCCCTTTAAAAGGAAAAGTCATCAAAACCAATACAAGAGGAAATAGAAAATCTGAGTAGTCTTATATGTACCAAATATATTGGATCCATAATTAAAGTCTTCACATATGTATACCTTCCCCTGCATAAAAAAAAAGGTCTAAATGATTTACTTATAAACTTATGAAACTTTTGTAAAATAGATAATATTAAAGAGAATGGTGAATAGAAAGGAAATTTCCTACCTTAGTTTGTGTATAGTCGTAATAACAAAACCTGGTCAAAATTTTAAAAAATCTATAAGCCAGTGACTTTCATAAACAAGGATGTGATGACTTAAAGCAAAACATTATCAAATTCATCAAAGAGTATATAAAAAGATGAGACTTCAAGAATAAGTTGGGGTTATCCAGGAAATCCAAGGTTGGTTTAACATTTTAATATCAACCAATGTAATTTCCCACAGTAACAAAATAAGGGATAAAACCATGTAATTTTTTCAATAGATGTAGAAATAGAACTTGATTAAATATAACACCTCTTTATGATAAAAAAATAACTTATTTGTAAGCTAAGAGTAAGCTTCAAATTACTTTAAAGATATCTATAAAAAGTATAGTATAGGGGTGCCTGGGTGGCTCAGTGGATTAAAGCCTCTTTGTTTGGCTCAGGTCATGATCCCAGAGTCCTGGGATCAAGCCCTGCATCAGGCTTTCTGCTCAGTGGGGAGCCTGCTTCCTCCTCTCTCTCTCTGCCTGCTTCTCTGCCTACTTGTGATCTCTGTCTGTCTGTCAAATAAACAAATAAAATCTTAAAAAAAAAGTATAGTATATAGCATACTAATTGGTTATAAACATTAAAACTTTTCCCTCAGAAGAGAGCAACACTCTTACACTATTGGTGGGAATGCAAACTGGTCAGCCACTCTGGAAAACAGCATGGAGTTTCCTCAAAAAGTTAAAAATAGAACTGCCTTATGACCCAGCAACTGCACTACTAGGTATTATCCAAAGGATATAAACATAGTGATCTAAAGGGACACGTGTTCCCAAATGTTGATAGCAGCAATGTCCACAACAGCCAAACTGTGGAAAGAGCCCAGCTGTCTGTTGACAGATGAATGGATAATGAAGATGTGGTATATAAATACATAATGGAATATTATTCAGCCATCAAAAAGAATGAAATCTTGCCATTTGCAATGATATGGATGGAACTAGAGGGTATTATGCTAAGCTAAATAAGTCAGTCAAGAGAGACAAATATCATATGATCTCATTCATATGTGGAATTTAAGAAATAAAACAGATGAACGTAGGGGAAGGGAAGGAAAAATAACATAAGATGAGAACAGAGGGATACAAATCATAAGAGACTTTTAACCATTGGAAACAAACTGAGGGTTGCTGGGGGTTGGGGTCTTGGGATGGTGTAACTGGGTGGTGGGCGTTAAGGAGGGCATATGATGTAGTGAGCAACAGGTGTTATATGCAACTGATGAATCACTAAATTCTTTCTCTGAAACAAATAATACAGTATATGTTAACTAAATTGAATTTAAAGTAAAAAAAAATTTCCCTCAGAGACTAGCACTAAGGCAAGGACAACCACACTTACCATGTTTATTCATCATTGTCCTAGATGTTATGTCATAACCATTACAGTAAGCTAGAAGAAAGATGTGAATCTTAGAATAGAAGAAATAAAGCTATTATTAACATACAGCATGATGTGAAGATTAGAAAAATTCTAAAGAATATATGAACATAAACCACTATAGTTAGGCAATGAATTTAGCCAAGAAATAAAATAATTAAAAACCAAACTGGGATATAGAATTTTTTAAAAATGAAACATTGATAATAGTATCCATCAAAATAAGCATGAGAATAAATCTAAGATAATAAAGAAGTGAAGGGCTATGTAGCCTGAATGAACTGGAAATCTCAGTAGTCATTTTTTCCTCAAATTATTTTACAGACCTCATAGGTAGATGCAAAGTAATTACAAAGTTGGGTGTCCATTTTATTCATGTACTTTATAACTTCATACTTTCATAAATTTACTTGTTACATAATTTTATATATCAAATATTTAATATGACTGGCAAAAATGAAGGATATAATGTATATACCTCTTATAGCAAGGACAAAGAATTTTAACATTAAAAAATTAATTTTATAAAATAAATTTATACAAATCAAAAAATAAGTGATGAACAGAACAATATGTCTTAAAACCTTAAAAGAAACAGGCATCTTAGTGGAAAAATACACAAATGGATTATACACACACACAAAAAAGTTGTCAATCTCACATTTAATTGAAAAGCATACAAAATAAAAAGTTCATGCAAAAACTAATTTTCCCTTAACAGAATGGCCAAAATTTTATATCTAATAGTTGTGTCTCTAGATACTCCCATTAAATATTGGTAATATTATAAGGTGGTAGAACTTTCTTGAGAGTAATAGGACAGTATCTTTCATAATTTAAAAGATAACTATCTTTGATGTAGAAATTTATTAACCAAACTGTTACTCTAACACCTAGAAACAATATTAAATAATTTGTGAAGTATCTGTTTTTTATAATAATTTTCAGTATAAGATGGCTGGAGATATAATTCCTTTACAATTACATCTATAAAACCAAGTTAGTATTGTGTTAAATGATGACATAGTGGAAGGTTTCCCCCTAAAATTAGAAACAAGTCAAAATCTACCAATTTAACCAAATTAGATACATGTGTACCTAAAAATATCTCATATGTAAATTTCATATATTTTATGTGGAAATTTACATATATATACAAATACATGTAGTCACTGAATGGAAATCTATAGCTTGGTTAATATATATCCTGTTCACTTTATGTTAAAGGGCACTAACCACTAATCACAAATACCAATAACAAAGGGATGCTTGATAAACAACTCTAATGATCTATTGGTAAACTTTGGTTTTAATGGAGGCCTGTGGACCATGAAAGAGAAAACAAAACATCCCCTGAGAAAGTAAATGCACTAAATATTGACATGAACTAAAACAAAACAAAACAAAACAAAACAAAAAAAGCAACAACCCAACAAATTAACAAACTTAAGAAATACAACTTCTCAATTATAATATATATTATTCATGTAGCCACAATAGAAAATATTTTTCTATTTATTTTCTAGAAATAATTTTATATTTCTTATTGTATTGGATATACCAGAAGAAATTACATGTAAACACTTTATGCTATTTATTAATTCAGTTCCTCAGCAGAATTCTCTGTCTTGATTATATGTATATAAATGACCATTGCTTGTAGTATGGTGGAAGTACATGCAATTTCTAAAATCATGAGGTAGTAAAGAGAAGCCAAAATAAAGAAAAGAAAAATAGCCCTTAAACTTACAGAAAACTTAAGTAACAATTTGCATGATGACAAGTTTATTAAGAAATGTCTTTTTTTTTTTTTAGACTTATTTATTTGAGAGATAGAGAAAGCGAAAGATAGCACTCTCATACAGGGTAGGGGCAGAGGGAGAGGAGAGAGAGAATCCCAAGCTTCCTCTGCACTGAGTCTGGAGCCCCACACGAGGCTCCATCTCACGACCTTGAGCTGAAATCAAGAGTCAGAGACTTAACCGACTGAGCCACCCAGGTGACCCCAAATATCAAGCTTTTTAACACCATCTCTTGAGAATGCTAGAACAACCACGTGAGACTCCTCAAAATGGAGTAAATCAATGACTGTGAATCCTCTCTCGTTACATCAGGAGTTTGCCACATAACTCTCCTAAATTTAGTTTTTTAATTTTCTGAAAGTATGGAATTACTGTTCTTAAAGATAACTTCAATGAACACAGTGATTGCTGCATCAAAATATACACACTTTTTAAATAAAATATCTTTATATTTATATATAAATATATAACGCAACTTTATAATATAACTTACATTGACAAAATCATGAATACACAGAGTAAATGTTTATTATATAATGATATACTCTGTGTATCTGCTTATTGATAATGATTTTATTTTTTAACAGCAGGATATTTAGAGCAGTGTTTGCCTCCTTGATTAAAAGCTATTTTTTTAAAATTGCAGGTCTATTGAGATATAATTGACATAAAACATTATGTAAGTTTAAAGTGTATATTGTGATGATATGATACACTTATATGCTGCAAAATGAATCCTACAGTAGTGTTAGTTAACACCTCACACACCATTTTTTTGTGGAAAGAACATTTAAGACCTATTCCTTTAGAATCTTTCAAGTATGTAATTCAGTATTATCAACTATAGTACATCAGTTGTACATTAGATCCCTAGAACTTATCATATAACTTGAACTTTGGACTCTTTGATGGATTTTCCCCCATTTCTTCTAACCCCTGGCAACCACCATTCTACTCTCTGTTTTCATTAGTTCTTCTTTTTAAGAATCCATTTATAAAGGATATCATACTGCATTTGTCTTTTTTTGTGTGACCTTTGTCACTTAGCCTAATGCCCTCAAGTTCTATCCATGTTGTAAAATGGCAAGATTTCCTCCTGTCTCTTGGCTAAATAAATATTCCATTGTGTGGATGTATGTATATACCATATATATTCACACACACACACACACACACACACACACCCCACATCTTTATCCACTCAACCGTAGTTAGGCACTTAGGTGTTTCCATATTGGGTATTACAAATAATGCTACATGGATGCAGGAGTGCAGTGATCTCTTTGTGATACTGATTTCATTTCCTTTAGATACATACCTAGAACTGAAATTAGTAGATCATACTGCAATTCAATTTAAATTTTTAAAGAACTCTCCACACTATTTTTTATTCTGGCTGTACCAATTTACATTCCAACAAATAGAACATAGAGATTTCCTTTTCTTCACATACTTGTTTGTTATCTCTCTCTCTTTTTGATAAAAGTCATTCTAATAGATGTGGAATTATATATTATTGTGGTTTTGATATTCATTTCCATGGTGATTAGTGACATTGAACATCTTTTCATATACTTGTTGGCCATTTGTCTGTCTTCTTTGGAAAATTTCTTCAGTTTCTTTGCTGATTTTTAATCATATTTTTGTTTTTTAACTATTCAGTAAATATCATATGAATTCTTTATATATTTTGAATATAACCCTTTATCAAATATATAATTTATTAATATCTTCTATTCATTAGGTTCTCTTTTCATTTTGTTAGTTGTTTCTTTTGCTATGCAGAAGGTTTTTAGTTTGATGTAGTCCATTTATTTATTTTTGCTTTTGTTGCCTGTGCTTTTAGTGTCATATCCAAGAAATTATTGCCAAGACAATGTCAAAGAGATTTCCTTTTGTTTTTTTCTAGGAGCTTCAGGTCCTATGTTTAAGTCTTTAATCCATTTTGAATTAATTTTTGTGAACGGTATAAGATAGGGGTCCAGCTTCATACTTCTGTGATTACCTAATTTTCTCAACACTATTTATTGAAGAAAGAATCTTTTCTCCATTGAGTATTTTTAGCTCCTTTTATCAAATGTTAGTTGTTTGTGCATGTGAGGGTTTATTTCTGGGCCCTTGATTCTGTTCCATTGACCTATATATCTATTTTTATGTTGTACTGTTTATAGCTATAGCTTTGTAATACAATTTGAAATTAGAAAGTATGATGCTCCCAGCTTCATTAATCATTTTATACTGCTTTGGCTATCTGGAGCTCTCAGTGGTTCCATAAAAATTTTGGGATTGTTTTTTCTATTTCTGTGAAAAGTGCTGCTGGACTTTTGATAGGAATTGCCTTGAACTTACAGATGGCTTTGAATAGTATGGACATGTTAACAATAATTCTTCTTCTAGTTCATAACATGGGATATCTTCCTATTCATTTTTGTCTTCATTTTCTTTCATAAGAGTCTTCTAGTTTTTAGTGTGTAGGTTTTTCCCTCCTTGGTTAAAATTTTAACTATTTTATTGTTTTAGATGCTATTGTGAATCAATTCATTTATTTCTTTTTCAAACATTTTGTTGTTAGTGTATAGAAATGCAAATGAATTGTGATGTTGATTTTGTATCCTTCAATTCTACTGAATTTATTGATTAGTTCTAACAGTTTTTTTGGTCGAATGTTTAGGATTTTTTATGTATAATATAAATCATATTATACCTTGTTCATTATATATATATAATACAATATATATATTAATATATTATATATATAATATAATATATGTAAATATATATTATACCTTGTTCATTAGAGACAACTTTACTTCTTATAAGTTTGGATGACTTTTATTTCCTTTTCTTGTCTAATTAGTGTGCTTATGATTTTTGGTACATGTTTAATAGTACATGTTGAATAGTAGCAGGAGTGGTCACCCTTGTTCTTGATCATTGCACCCCAGGAATGAATCCACTTGATCATGGTATATAAACCTTTTAAAATACTATTGAATTTAGTTTGCTAATATTTTTTATAAATTTTTTTGCATGTGTATTAACCAGGGATATTGGCTTATATTTGTTTTTTAGTGTCTTATCTAACTTTGGTACCAGGGTAATGTTGACCTTGTAAAGTAAATTTGGGAGTATTCCTTTCAATTTTTGGAAGAGTTTGAGGAATTAGTGTTAATTCTTTAATGTTTGGTAGACTTTACCAGGAAAGCCACTTGGTCTAGGGCTTTTTATCTGTTGGGACATTTTTGGTTATTAACTCAATATCAATTTTGGTTTGTTCTAGTTCTTCATGATTCAGTCTTGGTAGGTTCTATTTCTAGAAATTTGTGCATTTCTTCTGGGTTATCCAATTTGTTGGCATATAACTGTTCATGGTAGAACCTGGTAGTCCTTTTTTCAACTGCAGTGTCAGTTGTAGTGCCTCCTATTTCATTTCTAATTTTATGTAGTCTTTTTTGTTCTTAGTCAACCAACAAAAAGTTGTTTGTTAATTTTATTTATCTTTTCAAAGAGCTAGCTCGTAATTTCCTTCATTTTTCTACTGTTCTATGGTCTCCATTTATTTCTCCTCTGACCATTATCATTTCCCTCCTTTTACTAGATTTGGAATTGGTTTGATCTTCTTTTTCTAGTCCCTTGAAGGGTTAAGTGAGAGTGCTTATTTGAGATCTTTCTTTTTCCTTAATGTAGACACTTATCGCTATAAGCTTCTCAGTAAGAATTGCTTTTGCTGAATTATATAAGTTTTGGTATTATATTTCCATTTTTATTTGTTTCAGTATTTTTTTGAGACTTCCCCTTTGATCTCTTCTTGACCCACTTGTTAGTCAGGGCTGTTTTGTTTAATAAACAAATAAAAAAACAAATAAAATAAATAAAACAATATATAATAATATTAATAAAATAAAATAAATAAAACAAATAAACAAAAAAAACAAATAAAAAAATAAAACAAATAAATGTATTTGTTGATTTTTCAGTTTTCTTCTTGTTATTGATTTCTAGTCTCGCACCACTGTGTTCAGAAAAGCTACTTGGGGGGCGCCTGGGTGGCTCAGTGGATTAAATTCCGGTCATGATCTCGGGGTCCTGGGATCGAGCCCCGCATCGGGCTCTCTGCTCTGCGGGGAGCCTGCTTCCTCCTCTCTCTCTCCTGCCTCTCTGCCGACTTGTGATCTCTCTCTCTGTCAAATAAATAAATAAAATCTTTATAAAAAATAAAAAGAAAAGAAAAGCTACTTGGTATGACTTTAATCTTATTACATTTATTAAGACTTATTTTGTAACCCATTGTATGATCTATCTCTGAGACTGTTTCTTGTACATTTGAGAAGAGTGTGTATGTTGCTGCGTTTGGATACAATGTTCTGTACATAATGTTAGGTCTTTTTGTCCTAAAGTATAGTTCAAGTCCAGTGTTTTCTTATTTACTGTCTGGATGATCCATTGTTAGGAGTAGGATATTAAAGGTCCCTACTATTATTGTCAATTTCTTCCTTCAGATCTGTTAGTATTTGCTTATATATTTAGGTACCCTAATGTTGGATGCATATATATTTATGATTGTTATATTGTCTTGATGAATTGACAACTTTATTGTTATATAATAACCATCTTTGTTTACCATTTCTGGCTTAAAGCCCATTTTTTTCTGACATAAGTATAGTTAACCCTACTCCCTTTTGGTTTCCACTCGTTGGAACATCTTTTTCCATCACTTCATTTTGAGACTATGAGTGTTCTTAAATCTGAAGTGAGTGTCTTATACACAGCATTTATTTGGGTTTCATTTTTTTAATCCACCTAGGTATTCAATAACTCTTGATTGGATAATTGTCGTGCCCGCACGGCAACTGGCCAAAGAAAAGAAAGGGAAAGAAGAGTGGAAAAGGAGGGAGAGTCCCGGGAGGTAGGGGAATGCGAGAGGCACGCGAGGGACACCAGCCTGGTTGGCGCAAGTGACAAAGTTCTTTATTAAGCACATACTCTTATAGTCTCTGTTTCATAAGTGATTACCACAGCATATTTGCACATAGATGAGACATGTCTCAAGTACAGGATGTGCCAGTCATAATTATAGATAATGCAGTTGCAGAGTAAACCGCTAAATCTGCTTTCAGAATGACAGAAGAACATGGGAGAATAATCACAAGGCAAACCACAGAACTTCTGCAAGCCCAGGGGGTTAGTCACGAGTTTCCTCCGACCGAGGAACAGGGAGCCTTTGCTACCACCTGTTCAACTCGCTCTAGGAGAGCCGCTCACAACAGATAATTTAATTTATTTACATTAGAATAATTGCTATTGATAAGGACTTATTAACACCATTTTATTAATTATTCTGGCTGTTTTGTATTTCTTTTGTTCCATTCTTTCTCTCTAGCTGTCCTCCTTTGATAATTAATGATTTTTCATAATGGTATGCTTTAATTTTCTTCTCTTTATCTTTTATGTATTTAGTGTAGGTTTTTGCCATGTGGTTGCTGTGAAATTACATAAACAATTATGTATAAAAAATGGTCTATTTCAAGCTTACAACTTTGTTCACATGAAAAAACTCAGCTTTTAGGCTCCCACTTTTGTTTTTGATGTCATGTTTATCTCTTTCATGTTGTATATTCATTAGCAAATTATTTTAGTCACAGTTATTTTTAAATCTTTTGTCCCTTAACCTTTATACTACAGTTAGGTGGCTAATACACTACCATATTAGGGTATTAGAATATTCTGAATTTGACTATGTGCTTAATTCTATCAATGTATTATATATTTTTATATGTTTTCATGTTAATAATTACCATCCTTTTAGCTCAAAGAACTCCTTTTAGAAGCTCTTGCAAGGTAGATCTAGTGGGAATGAACTCCCTCAGCATTGTTTGTATGGTTTCATCTTTTTCTCTCATTTCTGAAAGACAAGTTTTCCAGATAGAGTATTCTTGGTTAACAGTTTTTTTTTTTCTCTCAGTATTTTGAATATATCATATTAACTCTGTACTGGCTTGTAAGATTTCCTAGGAAATCAAATTGTCTAATGGGGGTTCCATTGAACATTATAAATTTCTTGTCCCCGGCTATTTTTAAGGTTTTTTTCTTTGAGTTTTTATAGTTTTAATATGATGTATCTTAAGGAAGAGTTCTCTAAGTTGTATTTGTTTGGTGATCTATAAGTTTCATGAACTTAGATGTCCAAATCTCTCCCCCTATTTGAGAAGTTCTAGGTCATTATTCCTTTAAATAAGCTTTCTGTCTCCTTTCCCCTCTCTTCTGCTTCTCGGACCCAAATAATCAGCAGACTGTTGCTCTTGCTATAGATTATGCAGTCTTTCTTCATTCTTTTTCATTATTTCTTTGTTCTCCTTTTAATAATTCCAAAGATCTTGTCTTCTAATTCATAGAATCTTTCTTCTGTTTGATCCATTCTTCTGTTGATCTCCCTATTGTATTTTTCATTTCATTCACTATATTCTTCAGCTTCAGAATTTTTGTTTGGTTCTTATTCATCTAAGATTTCTACTTCTTAGTTAAAATCTCATTCTATTCCTGTATCATTTTCCTGATTTTGTTGAATAGTCTTCCTGTTTTTTTTTGTTTGTTTGTTTTTTTGTTTTGTTTTGTTTTTTTTTTTTTTTTTTTTTTGTAGCTCATGGAACTTCCCTGAAATAGTTACTCTGAATCTTTATGGGATAAACTGCAGATATTCATGTTTTTGCAGTTGCTTACTGAAAGAATGTGATCCTTGGTGGTGTCATGTTTCTTTGATTTTTCATGTCTCTTGAAGTCTTGTGTTGCTACTTCTGCATTTGAAGTAGCAGTCACTTCCTCCAATCTTTACTGACTGACTGGAGAGAAATGTCTTCTGTCAGCCCTCATAGTTATTCTGTAACATTCTCACATCTTCCTGGGATACACCTGATCCATGTTTCTTGCTCCCTCTTGTGGTAGAATTTTAAAATTTGCATTAACAAAAACAAAAACAATTCTTTAATGCACCCAGCTGGTGCTGACAAATCTCTCTCTCATTTTCCCGAGGGTGGAGCTAAAGCTGTGGTGTCTGTGTGGTGTCTTCTTGTCCTGGAGATTAGGACTCATCTTTTTTCATGTGCCCACCAGCCATTTTCCAAAACTCATTGTTATTGTCACTAGGAATACACTGAAGGCATCAGACACAAGGTTGAGGTATTTGAGTTGGGCAGCGTGCTGGTGGTGTCTATGGGCTAACTGTGAAAATTTGCTAGTGAAGTGTATCTAGCGATTGCAGTTAGGCTTTTTGATGGCATCTATGATACCATGTAGGCTCCATGTCCCTTTAATGCCCTGTGAGAGTCTTACCTGCTTCTTTTAGCTTCTTCCTACTCCCAAATTATGGAGCTCATGACTCAGTACTTTGGATGGGACAAGAGAGAAATGGGCTTGGATAGTTTCCTATACAGCTGAGGAGCTGGGCACTCACTCATATGCTCTTATTCTTCCCTTCAGGAGAAATCATTGGCTAAGAAGGTCTCTCTTAGCACTAAGCTGTGCTGTCTTGGCAGAAGGGTGATGTAAAGTTGAACTGTTTCTCTTCCCCAGTGCATCCTAACTTTTATATTTTTGCTGCAAAGTATGCTAAAACTTCTCTGCTAGAAACCTGGGCTTTTACAAAGGCTCTCTCATTTGAGGATGGTTGTCTAAGATAGTGTTCCCTAGATGCTGCCAGAATGCAGCCAAGTGGTGTTAGAGCCAGGACTGAGGTTGATATAACTAATACTCAATGCAGGGGTAGGCAAGACTCCTCCTGGGTACTTTGGCATATGGCATTAGATCTCATAAGGCACTTATGTCTGTGGATGGATGCCAAATTATTGTTGAAGGAGGATATGAACAAGGGACATCTTATTTAGCCATTTTGCTGACCTCACCCCTCAAGCCAGTTTTAGTTAGCTAAGTATTTGCTGAATATTTACTTTATCTCCACCAGGTTGACATTTTGTGATGGGATAGAGATTAAACAGGTTTATGTGTCATAGAGGCTACAGATCCCAAAGTCATAACAGAAATAGAGAACATTTATTCTTAATTTCAATACATGATAAAAATGTGGACCCCCAAATGGGTATTTGTAAATGTCTGCAATGCCATTTTATAAAAAAATTTTATTCATTTATTTGTCTGAGAGAGAGAGCACAAGAAGGGGTAGTGGCAGGCAGAAGGAGAAGCAGGCTCATTCCTGAGCAAGGAGCTCAGTGGAAGACTCGATCCCAGGACCCTGGAATCATGACCTGAGCTGAAGACAGACACTTAACCCACTGAGCCACCCATTCTTTGCCAGCATTTTTTATAGGTACAGAATTGATTGCATAGGTATTAAAATATTTGGATCACTTCAAGTAAGAAGGTTTATTATCTTAGGATTCTTTCTCCTTATGCTCATTACAGCATAAAGAAGGAAGGAGTTAACTGTAATATCAGAGATATAGGAATTTATATAGGAAATTAAATATTTATATAGGAAATTTATATAGGAAATTAATAAGAAGGCTTTTAAAAGTTAATTCTTGATGTAGTAAAACCATACCCATCCATACCTGCCAGTTAATATTACAAACAACGATAAAATTTATACATATATGCACATTTTCTCAGGTTTACTATGCAGGTTATTTCTAATGTACATGATAATGGCAGAATACTAGAGTGAAGGATCTGAGGATCTTCAGCTAACTAGGTATCACCAGATTACTCTCAAAATTGTGCCAATTTATACTCACCATAAATATAAGAGTTGTCCTTTTCCTACATTTTTGTAAATGTTTGATATTATCCTGTCGCTGCCAATCTGAAAGTGCGAAATGGTATCTCACTGTTACAATTTGTATTTATTAGATACAAATGAAGTTGAATATCTTTTGTTTTCTCTTGGCAGTTTTGGGCATGTCTCGTATCTCCTGATCAATTTTCTTTAAAAATAATTTAAAAATTATTACTGAGGTATAATTGACATACAGTGTTGTATTAGTTTCAGGAGTACAACATATTGATTTGACAATTTCATATGTTACTCATGCTAACTAATAAGTGTAGTTACCATATAGCGTTATTACAATATTTTTTATTATATTCTCTATGCTGTACTTTTTTCCTCTGGGACTTATTTTTTTTATAACCAGAAATCTGTATCTCTTACTCTCCGTCTATTTTACCCGTCCCTCTCCCCCACCCGCCCTCTGGCAACCACCAGTTTGTTCTCTGTATCCAAGAGTCTACTTTTTAGTTTGTGTATTTTTTTTTTTTTTTTAGATTCCACATATAAGTGAAATCATATAGTATTTGTTTTACTCTAACTTATTTCACTCAGCTACATACTCTCTAGGTCCATCCATCTTTTCATAATTGGCAATATTTCATTTTTTTTATGGATGAGTAATATTTTACTGTTTATATATACTGCATCTTCTTTATCCATTCATCTATTAATAGACACTTTGGTTGTCTCCAAATGTTGGTTATTGTAAATAAAGCCTCCATGAAGATAGGAGTGGATATATCTTTTTGAATTAGTGTTTTCATTTTAGGGGTGGGTAATTACATTACTGTATCATATGATGTTTCTACTTTTAATTTTTTGAGGCAACTCCGTACTGTTTTCCACAGTGATTGCACCAATTCACATTCCCACCAACAGGGCACAAGGTTTTCCTTTTCCTCACGTCTTCACCAACACTAGTTTTTTTGTTTTGTTTTGTTTTATTTTTATATTTATATATATTACATTTTATATTAGCCATTCTGACTGATAAGAGATGATGTCTAATTGTGATTTTGATTTTCATCATTTCCTTGATGATTAATGATGTTGAGCATTTTTTTATGTATCTCTTGGGGTTTATATATCTTCTTCAGAAAAATATCTATTCAGCTGTCTGATTTTCCTAACACCATTTATTGAAAAGACTGTCTTTTCTCCATTGTATATACTTGTTTCCTTTTTCATGGATTAATTGAGCATATAGGTGTGAGTTTATTTCTGGGGTCTCTGTCATGTTCTGTTAATCTATATTTCTGTTTTTGTGCCAGTACCATACTGTTTTGGTTACTACAGCTTTCTAGTATAGCTTTCAATTGGGGATTGTGATGTCTCCAGCTTTGCTTTTCTTTCTCAAGATTGCTTTGGCTATTTGAGGTCTTTTGTGGTTCCATAAAATTTTTAGTGTTATTGTTCTAGTTCTGTGATAGATGGTATTGGTATTTTGGTAAGGATTGCATTGAATATATAGATTGCTTTGGGTAGTATGGACATTTAACAATACCAGTTCTTCCAAGACACAAGCATGCTATGTTTTCTATTGTTTATGTTGTCTTCAATTTCTTTCATCAATGTCTTATTATTTTAAGAGTATAGGTCTTACAGCCCTTTGGTTAAATTTATTCTTGGGTATTTTATTCCTTTAATGTAATTGTAAATGGGATTATTTTCTTAATTTCACTTTCTGATAGTTCTTATTAGTATATAGAAACAACCAATTACTGTATATTAATTTTGTATCCTCCAACGTTACTGAATTCACTTATTCTAATTGTTTTTTGGTGGGATTTTAGGTTGTTTTTAATATATAGTGTTGTGTCATCTATAGATAGTGACAGTTTTACTTCTTCCTTGCCAATTTGGCTGACTTTTATTTATTTATTTATTTATTTAATTTTCTTGTCTGATTGCTGTGGCTAGGACTTCCAGTACTATGTTGAATAAAAGTGGTGGACAACCTTGTCTTATTCCTGACTTAGAGAAAATGCTTTTAGTTTTTCACTACTGATTATGATGTTAGCTTTAAATTTTTTCACATGTGGCCTTTTGTAAGTTGAGATGTTTCCTCTAAACCCACTTTGTTGAAAATGTTTATTATGGATGGATGTTGAATTTTGACAAATGCTTTTTCTGCATCTATTCAGATGATCATATAGTTTTTTTTTTTTTTTTTCAAATTTTTAAATTAACATATAATGCATTATTTGTTTCAGGGGCAGAGGTCTATGATTCATCAGTCTTACACAATTCACAGCACTCACCACAGCACATAGTTTTTATCCTTTCTCTTGTTAATGTGATGTACCACCTTAATTGATTTGTAAGTATTGAACTACCCTTACATTCCTGGAGTAAATCACACTTGATTATGGTGATTGAAACTTTTAATGTATTGTTGAATTGGGTTAGCTAATATTTTGTTGAGAATTTTTGTGTTTATGTTCATCAGAGACATTGGCCTGTAGTTTTCTTTTTTTCTTTTTTCTTTTTTTTGTAGTGTCTTTGTCTTGTTTTAGTATCAGGGTAATGCTGACTCCCTAGAATCAAGTTGGAAGTTTTCCCCTGTCTTCTATTTTTTTGTAATGGCTTGAGAAAAATAGGTATTAACTCTTCTTTATTTGTTTTAAAGACTTATTTATTTATTAGAGAGAGAGAGAGAGAGAGAGAGAGAGTAGGGTAAAAGGGCAGATAGAGAAGGACAGAGAATCTTAGGCAGACTCTGAGCTAAGCATCCAGCCTGACATGGGGCTTTATCCCACCACCCTGAGACCAGGACCTGAGCTGAAACCAAAAGGCAGACACTTAATTGACTGTGCCACCCATCTGCCCCTTAACCGTTCTTTAATATTTGGGAGAATTCACCTGTGATCCGTCTGATCCTAGACTTGTTTGTTGGGAAATTTTTGATTATTAATTCAATTTCACTACTAGTAATGGGCCTGTTCAGTTTTTTTTATCTTTTCGTGATTTAGTTTTAGAAAATTGTTTGTTTCTAGGAATTTTTCCATTTCTTCTAAATTTGCCAATTTGTTGGCATAAATTTTTTGTAGTAGTCTCATAATCCTTGGCATTTCTGTGGTGTAGATTGTTATTTCTTCTGAATTTTTGATTTTATTTGAGTCATTTTTTTATAAGTCTGGCTAAAAGTTTAAAAATTTTGCTTTTCTTTTCAAGGAACCAGCTCTTGATTTCATTGCTTTTTTTTTTTTTAATCTCCATTTTATGTGATATGAGGTTCTGCATGCACCTTCTATTATAGCTGAACCAAGGCAGCCTTTAACCTAGGTGGTTGGAAAGACTTACTTTGCCTGCTGTAGGTACACTGGCATGGTTTGCTCTCCACACTATTGAGAGGCCCAGCTGGGTACACCATGGATTCATTGGTGGTCAGGACCAGTACGTAATCTGTCTTCAGTTAGGTTTAGGTCCTGGCTGTGTGCTGGGTATGGCAGGGCAAGAGCTGCCATGTAGGAATGCCTGTTGAGGCAGGCTGGGTGGGTAGGGTGGGTCCACCAGAGAATGTTGGGGAGGAGCACACAGTGCTAGCAAGGTAGGTGGAGAGCCCTGGCTCCTGGCTATCTAGGATGGGGGAGGGGAAGAGAAATGGTGCCTTCTGGCATTTTTTTCCCAGAAAAATCTCCTGCAGATCCCTGCCCCTCCAGAGCATGTTCTAAGATTAATTAATAGATCTTCTTCATGTATATCCAAGGCACTTTTCAAATTGCTGCTTCTGTGCTGTGTCTCCTGCCAAGTTATTTAATATGGTGGCTCTTTAAGGGTAGAATCTTAGTTTCCTGTTGCCCTCAGTCACTTCTGGAATTAACCCTGCTAATTTTTAAAGCTCTCAGAGTTAAGCTCCACTGGTTTTCAAAGCCAGACATTCTGGGAACTGGTCTACCCAGTATGGGTGCCCAGGGCTGGGAATGACCAGAGCGGGAGTATGATCTTCTTGCTTTTCCATTTTTATGATGTCCCTCCTATTTGTGGTTAGTAACTCCAGAGGTTTGGTTCCCAACACACATCTCTACCCCTCCTACCTTTCTCAGTGTGGTCTTCTCACTAGGACTAGCTGTGGAAAATTTACTCTGCAAGTCTTCAGGTTATTTTCAGGCTTAGTTGCATAGATACATCTGTTGCCTTGATGTGTCTATGGGGTAATGTGAGCGCAGGATCCTCTTACTCTGTCATCTTCCAAGAGGTTCTCTTGGTTATTTTTCTATTAGGATATTTGTACTTTTATTATTGATTTAGTATAATTATTTATGAATTGAATTTCTGTAAAAAAAGACATCAGCTGTGTTATAAGACCATATAAAGATGATATATTATCTACTAGTTGCTTTCTCATTATTTATTCTATTTTTCTTTCTTACTATCAAACTTGATTTAAATAGAAGTGCAAATGAATTCCTCTGAAAAGCTGCTTCCTGATCTCATTGCAGTATGGACAATGATGAGACACAATGCTCCCTAATGAGATAGGAGTTTGCTGTGTAAAATTCTGGAAAAGCTAGAGGGTTCGGACTTAACTGGAATATATGTTTGACCTTCATCTTACTTACCCTTCCTGCCTGCAACATGGCTTAATTATAGGGGATGGTAGTGAAGGCACTACTATGACCAGGAAGGTGAAAAACATACCCTGAAGATAGAAGAGATCAAAAGTAAAGGAAATAAAGTGATAAAGGTTTTGTGGAGCAGCTGCATTATTTTCTAGACTGACAACGTTAACAATTCTTGCTGCAGAAAAATTTTCTAATGGATTAAAAACCCATTCCGTAATGTTGCTGTTACATGTAGCCTAACATAATTCCTAACTGATAAAGAGGCTATAAGAACTTTGATTTTTGTTTGGGACAGCAATAAATTCCTATACCACCATAAATTACTTCCTAAGAAAATTTTTGACATTTTACATCACATATTCAAATAAGATTTCTTCAGAAGAGAATAAGTTACTCTAAAGTATCTTAATATTGATGAAATGTGGGACTGTGTTCCTTCCAGTAAATGTTGCTAATTTTTTGTGGGAGGCGTATTTGGTATCTCTGATGGGAGGGGTAAACTCAAGGACAAGTCTACACAGGGGGCCAATGGTAGATTAGATCACAGGTGATAACCCAGCGTTGTCAGAGGTGGGGATGTTGCAGAAAAGGAAACAGGTAAAATTCCTGCTTTCTTGAAACTTAGGTTGCAGTTTTGGGAGACAGACTATAAGTAGACCTCTGATAAATGTGTAAAATAGGGAATGGTAAATTAAATGAAGAAAAATTGGGCAGAATAAGGGGACTGTGAGTGCTGAGTGTTTGGGGCTTTTCAGAGAGGTAGAGCTTCCTCCTAGAAAGACTTGTCAGTAAGGCTTTCCTGCTAACAGGATGGTTGAACATCTACATGAAGTGAGGGAATAAACCACTGAGAGCTATGTGGAAGAAGTGTTCCAGCAGAGGGATTACCAAGTGCAAAGATCCATAGGAATAGTGAGGAGCAAAGGAGGTACAAAGGAGAATGGGAGCAGATGAGGAGGAGAACAAATGGAGATCACTCCATGTTTGCTCTGTTAAAGACCCTTCATTATTTTGAAGCCTACAGAAATATATTTAAATATAAATACAGGGGCACCTGGGTGGCTCCGTGGGTTAAAGCCTCTGCCTTCAGCTCAGGTCATGATCCCAGGGTCCTGGGATCGTAGCCCCACATCGGGCTCTCTACTAGGCAGGGAGCCTGCTTCCCGTCCTCTCTCTGCCTACTTGTGATCTCTCTCTCTGTCAAATAAATAAATAAAATCTTAAAAAAAAAAAAAAATATATATATATATATATATATATATATATATATATATATAAATACAAGTATATAAGTTTATATATGTATCCAATGTGGCCTATAATATATAAATTGCATGAAGATAGCTTGCCTTTTACAGGGAAAAGTAAGCGTTCAATAAAGTTTTTTCTTGTCTGGCATACCAATATTCTTTGAGCTACATGTAAGTCAGCATTTGCAGTGTGACAGTGATAGGTTTTTTTTTTTTTTTTCCTTTAAGTGTCTCCTTTCTCTCTCTGAGTTTAAAGGAATGTATTCCCTGTCCCATCTCCACTGGGCAGATATGTGAGCTCATGACTTGGTGAGCAGAGTATGGCCATATCACAGCCCCACGTCTGCCCTCGATATTCACAACTGGCATGATCACACACAGTGGCTTCGGTAAGAACTCTGCCTTAATCATTTTATTTCTAGTCCCTACTATAATTTGAAGTTCTAAAATAATGGACATAGACTGAATTTATAGATGTATCAAGGTGTGATGTAAGTCTACTTATTTGAAGACTCATCAACTATGTGTCATCATTCTTGCTCTTACTTTTCCTGAGAGTATTTTTAAGAATGATGTGTGAACATCACCAGAGTGGTCATATAATTTTTTTCCATTCAAGTGTTTTTTTTTTCTTTTCCTCAAGAATGTGAATGAGGTTTTACACATCTTCCTGACTTCTTTGTGAGTGATATAATAAAAGGGGAAAACCAGTTGACAAAGCATTCTTTCTTTTCTCCTGTTTCTTCTCTTTAGTTCCAGAATCTCTCTCTCTCTCTTTTTTTTTAATCAGGTAGTTATTAACAGACACTGGTAATAGTTACACTAGCCCCTTCTTGAGACATCATTTAAATTTTAGTGCCACTTTTGAATTATACAAGCATTTTAAACTCAAGGAAGATGTAGAGATTATAAATTCCCATGATGTAAGGTTCTTCCTTTCACTATGATTAATACTTGTGTCAGGAAGGATGGAATAAAGAATATTTTGCATGCTGGAATTTTACAGTCACTCCCTGTACCCTGGGGGGTGGAAGTTTCAAGGAAGCTCAGATTCCTGTTCTCTTTATATATACATCAATTTTTTTTGGAAAAAAAAAAAAGTTCAATAGGTCCAAGGAAGAGATTACTGAGTCTGCTCGGTCCTGCTGGTGTATACCTGCTGAGATAGGGTAGAGGGTCACACAGCTATCCTTGCCATGCTACAAGGAGGAGGCCTGCTGTGGCTAAAGTATATGTTCTTATTAAATATATATCATAATGTACCTCTGTTGACATTGCTAAACTTCTACCATAAAAAAGTTGCATATAAACAACACAACTAAATTAATATTTCCATAGGAACCTAAGCATTAAAACTTGCTTAATATAATATTAACCTAAGAGATAGTTTTGTGTGTGTGTGTGTGTTTTCTTTTCTCAGGCACAAGTACACAGTGCATATACAATAGCGATCAGTGTTAAGTATTTGTAAAATCATGATAAACTACATCGAGAACCCTAAAGTTTTATGCTGTCAGTTGCATTGGCCAAACGTTGGTTTCCCTATTAAGATCAGCATAACCAAAATCTCACAGATTTTTGCCAATTTGTAGGAATGATCTTTATTCCTATAGAAATATTCAATTTTCTTGGAAGGAGAAACAGTAAGAACAACCTGTTTATATGCTGCGTATGTAACAAACCCAGAATGTACATTGTGAACTCTGTTGACTCAAATCTAACTTAGTAAGATTATCTATTTATAGAACAGAACCATTGAATGGTTGTTCATAATATGGGTAAATGAAAGTGAAAGTGTTAAATCTAAAAATTTTTAATGGAATTACTACGTAGCACAAAGTGTGACATTGACTTACTACACTAAATATTTCGGATTCTAGATTTGAGAAAATATATCCTAATGTAACTGCAAAGCTGTAAGGAACTATAATGCCAGTCATTGATATATAAAGAGGTGATATTCACCTATAAATTCATATCTAAATTTTAGTTTCTTTAGAGAAAAGTATTGAGACCATAAAAAGTCAAAGTTACCAGTAGCATAATGTGAGCAAGTTAATATTATCTCCACATTCTATGCTATTTAGGTCAGTCTTTTAAAAAAGTCCACCATTTACAATGACCATCATTAAGATTAAATCTTGCTTAGAAGGTGGGTTGTCCCTCCTTGGCACATTAGCCATTTACTTTTAAGATAAAGCTATTTTATTCCTTGTCATCACTTAGCCATAAAGATTGCAGGCAGGCAGAAGTTAGCAATGGCTGCTCCACAGGCCCACAGCAATACTTAGTAACAGATTTTCAAAGCAGTTCAAAGAGTCCAGTTTCCATCTGTGTTTGGTGAAGGGTGCACAAACCTTGAGGCCATCTGAAAACTCAGCTTCATCTCTAACACTTGGAATAACAAAGGTGTTATTTTTCAAAGCTGCATTCTTCCCTCCTGGGGTGGCTGTGCAGATTCAGTTCAGGGAAGGTGGGAAACTTCAGAGCAGGTATTCTCCTTCTAGACTTTGCTTCCTTCAGGGAGTTCCTTTGAGGGTGTCACAATGGTGGCCTCCTGAATATGGGTTATTGCCAATAGAGGCCAGGAGTTAATGAACCTTATAGACAAATCCCTTCTGATTTTCTGAGAAAAATATCCGTATAGAACCAGCATCTCCTTTCTTCCAGACTAGGAGTGCTATTTAATCAGAAGAAAGTAGAGGGTGCTCTCTGCCCACATTACACTGAGGAATGCAGCAGGAACATCAAAACTCCATTTCATTCAGTTGCATTTCTAAAACCAAGGCTGCAAATTGTTGGGAAAGAGATGGTTGAAAGTCCTTGTCTATGGTTTGCTAAGAATGAGTGTAAGATTTCAATGGAATAATTTTTTCTACTTTTGTTTAGTATCTCATGTATTAATTATCTGGCATACTTTTTGACATAATGTCTTTATAAAAGACTATCTAATATAAATTACATAAATACACAGTGGGACTATAATGGAAATATAGATATTTGTTTTTTGATATCTCTTTGTGATACATTTCTGTCATTCTCATTAAGATGGAAAAGTCAAAAATAATGTGAGCAGTTCGCTTACTCAGATGTGCTTTTTAATTTTTTGACTTTCTGAATTATTCTATGTCTCAAAAGCTTATCCAGAATTCTAAATTCCTTTTAGATAATTGATAATTCAGATAATACCATTATTTTTCCATTTATTCCAAATTCCAGTAGCTATATAGGTAGTTTTATTTGAGAATATATTATCTGAAAAATATGTATCTTTCATAAAAATCACTGATTGATATAACAGAAAGCATGCTTATAAGAACAAAATTTTTATTTTAAATGGTTGATAAAAAAACACACTTTGGTGTGAGAAAAATGAGATTTGGTGATGGAGGTAATAGACCTTATATGTCATTCTATCAAAATTTTCTTATTTTAAAAACTCCTTCCCAAATAAAAAGCCATTATAAATAAAATTGACTTATTTAGTAAATGAAATTTATTTTACTTAGTAAAATTAAATAAATAACAAAAATCCCAAGTTAAAAAAATGTACTTCTGGCCTTATATTGTAATGAAAAAAATTATTTTCATATGACAAAGCATTCTGTCTGAGGTTGAAAAACAGATTTTCTGTGACCACATTTCAAGAATAATTAAGATAGATAAAAACAAATGTATTAGTGTCAAACAGTGAGCCACTTTTGGGAAGGGTAAGGTAAAAAGGATTCAGCAAGACAGTACTGCTTTCAAGTTTCCTGTCACATCCCCGGTCATCCTGAAGGCAGGGTAGAAGCAGTAATAGTCCTAAGCTTGGAATGGCATAGAATAAGACTGTGACATGAAAGAGGATATTTGACCAATACACTGCTGCTGCTTTTGCATGTAAAACTTGCTTTCCTGTCTGAGTAATTCTTCAAGATCAGTGCCTGTTCAGAGAATACTAAAATGGAGTAGGAAACAAGGGCATAAGAGGAAGTCACAAACAGCTCATACATAAAAAGTGGCCACAATAACATAGTGAAAAGTAAAGTACGTAAGAGTTGTTGGGATATTGAGTATATAATCATCTTCAAAGCAGAACTGTGCCTTCCCTGAAAGCACTCATAGTTTAGTGAGGAAGCAAACATAAATTTAAAAAATAGTAGTGTTGGGGCGCCTGTGTGTCTCAGTGGGTTGAAGTCTCTGCCTTCGGCTCAGGTCATGATTTCAGGGTCCTGGGATGGAGCCCCATATGGGGCTCTCTGCTCAGCGGGGAGCCTGCTTCCCTTCCTCTCTGCCTGCCTCTCTGCCTACTTGTGATCTCTGTCTGTCAAATGAATAAATAAAATCTTAAAAAAAATAGTAGTGTTGAGTATAGTAATAATAGAAATACCAAGGATGATGCATAGGGTAAGGGCACTGATCGAAAGACATCTGGGGCAACGTAACTATAGAAAATGGATTGTTGTTTGAGACTCTGGTTTTTGAAGTTCAGTTTATGCTAAACTAGTTGATTTGAATATATTGTAATTTACCTATCTCCTAGATCTTTGTTTCCTCCCACATGTCGGAATCCTGTTTTCTTAAAACTATGATCTCTGCTCATAAATATTTTTTTACGCGGTCATTATGATAATTAAACACAAAAAGGTGGTGAAGAACTTGCTTTATTGTGGTGCCTGTGTGGCTCAGTTAGATGTCTGCTTTTGGCTCAGGGTCCTGGGATAGAGCCCCATGTTCTCCCTCTCCCTCTGCTGCTCCTCCTTTTTGTGCTCTCTTTCTTTATCAAAGGAATAAATAAAAAATCTTTTAAAAAAAGAATTCTCTTTATCAATCCTCTTAGATAACCAAAATCTATAACATTTTACTGGATGTGACTTTGGTGGGGGTACAGGTTATTGCTTATTTTGTCTCTATATGCGGAGCTCCTAGTAAAAAATTATGCATATATTCATGAATGAGCCTATACAGCAATTAATATTGGAATTTTAGGGCTGGAATTTTTATTAGCCTAATTTCAAAAAGATTCAGAAAAGTAAAGTGATGCCAAGAGAATGAAGCAAGGTGGCATCCAAGGTCACAGTGGGAGTCTGGGGAAGTAATTCACCTAAAACGTTAGGCTCAGAACTAACCAAGATTTAGGGTAGTAGGCACGCACAAATTTTCTTGGAATGAAGCTTTAACCCAAGGACATTGAACATAAGAAAGGTCAGTTGGGAGTTATTTTTGATCTTCGGCACCTTCTATCATGTTATGTAGGCAGTTCACAGGCAAACCTATTCATAAATATGGCCAGTTGATTTTCTTTCATTGATACATTCATCTTCTAATTATGTTTCTCAACCTTTGGGCATTTAGAGATAATGAGAGCATTTTATTTATCTCAGTGACTGGAGTAAGCTACTGGCATTTTGTAAATGGGAGGCAGGATTACTGCCTGTCCCCAAATTCTTAGGATATGCCCTGGAAGAATTATTCCACCCTCAAATGCCAATAGCATTTCTCCTAAGAAATCTTTTTTAAAAGTCTTTCTCACTTTTCTAGAAGAGTTTAATAATTTTTATTTTAGTTGTTCTATTTTTTAACATTACAATGCATATTTTATATCATAGTTCTATAAATATTATCCCAACACTAAATCTCTTGTATATTTTTTTTTATAAAACTCCATTTTTTAAAAAAGATTTTATTTATTTATTTGACAGACAGAGATCACAAGTAGGCAGAGAGGCAGGCAGAAAGAGAAGAAGGGAAGCATGCTCCCTGCTGAGCAGAGAGCCCCATGTGGGACTCCATCCCAGGACCCTGGGATCATGACCTGAACTGAAGGCAGAGGCTTTAACCCACTGAGCCACTCAGGTACCCCTAAAACTCCACTTTTATGCTTATGATTAGTTTTTGTCCCAACTTGCAAATATGCTACAAATTCATAATAGAAGTGTATAAAGAAGAAAATTAAAGGTAAAGGTAATTTTTCCTCCACAGCGGCACATTACCAACTTTTTAAGATTTATTTATTTTTAGAGAGGGGGGAAAGAGAGAGAGAGCATGAACAGGAGGAGGGGAGGAGGGAGAGAATCTTTCAAGCAGACTTCCTGCTGAGTAAGGAGCCTGACATAGGGCTTGATCCCATGACCCATGAGATCATGACCTCAACCAAAACCAAGAATCAGTCAGTCACTTAATCAACTAAGCCACCCAGGTGTGCCCACACTATTAACATTTTGATATTTCTCTTTTCAGCCTTGTATGTCTGTGTATATACGTATTGAAAAATGTCAAATTGCATCTATTGCTTATAATATGTTTTTGTTAACTATAAATCAGGAACATTTTTCTAAGCCACAAGACAGTTTTAATGAAATTATTTTAGATGGCTGCATAGCATTCTATCACATCAATATGCATTTTTTTCATGTTATAAATAATGTTGAGAAGTATGTCACTGTATCTAAGTCATTGAGCTCACCCTATGTTATATCCTGAGGATAAGTTCTAGAAGTACAATTTTCTAAGTCAATGATATTTCACAATGAGTTAATGGCAATCCTGGGTTGTTCTGCTTTCTCCTGGCCTTATACTAATTTAATTCCACATACTTTGGTTAGAGCACTTGATGTCAGTAACAAATTATGACCAAAATAAAATGATGAATAAATGACAGAAAGACAAAAAAAAAAAAAAAAAAAAGAGGAGAGGGAGAAAAAAGGAGGTAGGAGGAAAGGAAGGGGAGGGAAAGCGGGGGGGGGGTGAGACACAGAGATTGAGAAACAGAGGGTTCTTGTGATATTTAAATGTTTATTTTTTTCTTTGTAAGAGATCAATAGAAAAAAGTGTTCTGTTTTTATTTCTATTTGTGTCAATAATCTCTAATTTGTAATGCATATATTTATTTAAATTAACTCAAGTAGAAAGGAAGTGTATTTTTTTTAAGATTTATTTATTTACTTATTTGACAGATCACAAATAGGCAGAGAGGCAGGCAGAGGGAAAGGGGGAAACAGGCTCCCTATTAAGCAGAGAGCCTGATGCAGGACTCCATCTCAGGACCCTGAGATCATGACCCGAGCTGAAGGCAGAGGCTTAACCCACTGAGCCACCAGGTGCCCTGGAAGTGGTGTTTAAATGTGTGGAAGCATATCAATACTAAGAATTGAAGAGAGGGGAGTTGGAGATTTCAGGGCTGAGGCTTTGGGTCAGGCTGTTGGACTGCAGGTCCACTCATCTTTTCTTCTGTGGAGGAATCCAACTCAAGACAGATTGAGGAATTTGATAAAAGATCAGTGACAGAAGCAGAGTTACTATTGGCTTTTTGACTCATCATCATAAAGCAAAATTCTTGGTGACTGGTTGCTGACTTACTCATTCTTAGTTCTCAGGGACTGAGACATTAAAGACACACACACATAAACACAAATACTGCATAAATAAGTAAATGCATAAGGAAATTGGTAAATATATTATGTAAGAGGAAGCATTTAGAGACCAGATGTGCACATCTAATACATTAATGATATTTACTGAGCTGTCAAGTTTATTGTATGTAAGAGTAATTGGGTCATTCTTTGAGTCAAAGAAAGACTCTTCTTCATAGCTGTTTTAGAAAATGACCATTAATGCCAACTATAACAATTATGATAGAAAAGGGTAAATTTTTATGTATGGTGACTCCAGATAGTCTTGGAAATAATTCCAACTAGTGCTAGAATCTTATGAATTTATAGTTAGAGAATGAATGACTGTTCTAAAGGGATATTGTGTAGTAAAAAAAGATCACTGGTTTATAAATCTTTTCCACTAAATTACTTTGTGACACAGGATTAGTTCTTCATTCTTTTTCTGGATTTAAATTTTCTCAGTACTTAAATAAGCAGATTATAAAAGAAATCCTTCCAATTCTAAAAATCCCACAGATCTACCATTAAAAATAATCTGTGATTAGAAATGATAACATGTGAACAAGTTAGATTCTTTATTCTTTCTCTTTAAGAACCTTATCCCCTGAAGTTCTTCAAAAAGTGTCTCTACCGGAAGAAACTGAATTTCTGGTAACTAAAGAGTCTAGATTTCTAGTATCATCTAGCTTCCATATGAAGGAATTAAGAGATTACTGAAATACTCTATTCTGGGTTCACCTCTTTGTAATTCTCTCTATTGACAGAGACAGGTAAGTCTCGTTAAAATACCATGTATTGGGGCACCTGGATGGCTCAGTGGTTGAATCCTCTGCCTTCGGCTCAGGTCATGATCCCCGAGTCCTGGGATTGAGCCCCACATCGGGCTTTCTGCTCAGCGGGGAGCCTGCTTCCTTCTCTCTCTCTCTGCCTGCCTCTCTGCCTACTTGTGGTCTCTGTCTGTCAAATAAATAGATAAAATCTTAAAAAAAAATACCATGTATTGCTCTGTATTTCCCAGCATCTGTTGAAATTGGGTGTGACCATGTGATCGTTTTCTGGCAAAAAGGTAGGTAAGTGGAAATGATGAGTTACTTCTGTTCCTGTTAGAGACTATGTTTCTCCTTGACCTTTCTTTTCCCTGCCAAGGAAACATAGGAGGCCACATGGTAGGGTGGCAAACTTCAATTTACCATGGAAGTTGGCCTGGATCTCTGTGTCCTCAGAGGGAGAACAATCCCTATTTACCCACAATGAACTTTGGTTGAGTGACAAAAAAACTAGCTGTGATGAAACAATTGAGATTTAATAGTATATTTTATCACAGTGTAATTTAGCTCATCTTTACTCATATATCCTTTATATTATGGCTTTCCTGTCATATCACTCTTTAGAAAATTGATAAATTTATCAAGATCATAAAATGTATATAGGTAGACTTGTATTAAAAATGTTAGTGATTTTTTTATAGTTGCTTAGTTTTATTCTATTAATCACACATTTGGGGAAAATGAATAGATAGAAGTCTCTGGGACTTTTACTTGACTCAAAACCTGATTGCTTGCTAACCACCCAGAGCACTCAGAAAGTTACAACTGGTTTATGGAATAGGACTTTTAAAAAATATAATGTCATCTTAAGAAAAGAGCAACTGTAGTTAAGTATAAACTTTTCAGATTTTTTTTGGTTGAAATAATATCGCAACAGTTTGTTAGGAGGAACTTAGACATGCTGATATATTAAGAGTATTTTCAGTAGAAAGTGGAAATATTTAAATTCCAACTCAATACTTTCTAATTGTATAATATTAAAAATAGCCCTATGAGATCATTCCAACTGTGTACCTGACATATCTTCACGTGGGTATCTTAAAGTTGGAGTTTTTGGAAATCTACCCCTTCATCTTACATTTTTCATTTCCTCTGTGTCCAAACCTATTCTCTTCTTTTATCAGGTAGTAAAAGTTATTATTTACAGAGTCTACCTAGCTAGAACCTTCTTAGTCTTCCTAAATTCATTTCTTTCCTTTGTTCCATAAATAAAATTGGTCCCAAAGTTCTGTTGATCCTACTCCATAATCTCTTGACTAATCCTTTGAGTTAAAGCTGTTATTATTTCTTACTTGGGTTGTGGAAACAGGTCATTTTGTTTCTCCTACTGCATCCATTCTGTGCATTTCTGCCAGGATGTTCACATCATCACATTTTTTTCTCTGCTTAAAGCTCTTCTAGATATTGCCTTTTTTTTTTTTTAAGATTTTTTAATTTGACAGACAGAGATCACAAGTAGGCAGAGAGGCAGCAGAGAGAGAGAGAGGGAAGCAGGCTCCCCGCTGAGCAGAGAGCCCCATGCAGGGCTTGATCCCAGGACCTTGAGATCATGACCTAAGTCGAAGGCAGAGGCTTTAACCCACTGAGCCACCCACGTGCCCCAGATATTGCCTTTTGGGTAAGGACTCTGCAGTCTTAGAATGATCAATGTCTTATAATCTATGTAGTTAGCCTTTGATTCCTGCCCGGTTGTCAGTCCCACTCCACTTTGGCTTTGTGCTCATCTGATAATGTGTGCTTGATCACACCTCTAGGCTTTGTCCCTCTCCTCTGCATAGATAATATTCACTCCTCTGCTTCGCAGACGTTACCCCCTTCCTTCAAGCTTCCTGCTCACTACAACTCTGCTGTGTTACCACAGGTTCCTTTTGACACTGTAGGTTCCTTTCTTTCCTAAACTCTCAGGGTATGTTTCCTATACTCCATAATATCACTGAAATTTTTAAAGTTAACTTTTATTACCTTCTCTTTTTTATTTTAACTTCTTTTTTATTATAACTTCTGAAAAGGAGGTAATAAATATCATTCATCCTTACACCCTTCAGACCAATCAATAAGAAGCCTTTTCAGAAGAAACAAAATAAAATGTATTCGGTTATACACATTTTTAATAAACAGGTGTTGCTGGTTGCTATAGCAGGAGATGACAACTAGGAAACTCAGCTGAGGGAGGAGAGATTTACTTTTGGGGATAGATACTTTCATGTGATTTTGACTAGAAATTGTGATAAGAAAGATTCTGAAAAATCTGTTGGCATTTAAGGATGTAATAGTGGTTGGGTATATGTTCAAATAATTTCCAGTAATACAGAAGTCATGTGGAATTTGAGAATTAACTCAGATATCTTATGCAAGGATACATTTTATACTACAAAAATAAGCTTCTTGATATTAGTTTCTTGAGCAAGTACAGGAAATCCTGAAGCCATAAACTTCTAATAGCCATCAAAATTCAGTGACTTTATTATTCTGTCCACACTGTAATCTCTTTGCTGATTTGGTAAAGGCCCTGATGTCAAATGCATTCTGTAAAATGCATTCTGTCTCTTAATAAGAATTTGTTTGAAAAATTCTTAATCATGAGGAAGCAGGGCAGAAGACATGTCCTCTAATTCAAGCCAAGAGCTGATCTGAGAACACAAGTTCAATAATATCATGTTGGAATAGAAAAAGGATACTTTAATTATTTAAACATTTTTAATGAGTGCTTTTTTTTTGCTATCTGGAAATCAATTTTTTTTATATCAAATTAACCAATGGCATTCAATTTTTAAAAAGAGATAAACCTGCTACTTCAAAGAAAAACACAGCTGACATTTGACAATAATCTTATGTGTAATATGATCCATGCTTGAGGCCAATTTATTACCCACTTTTCTCCAATTTAATTTTAATTCGCATTCAGGGGATTTTTACTTAATGCCACCTTTAGTAAATTATTTAATTCTTCTTCTCTACACTAGGCAATTATTTTTGTTCTTTTAATAATACATTCATTAAAAGAGAAGTGGAAGAAAAATGGAGAGTCCTTATTGTTTTAATACTTTATAATTTTAAAGCATGAAGATATTCTAATTTATGGAATTAAATGTGAAAGGATAGGTAATAACCTTGATGAGATATAATATTAATATTAATCAAAAAAATTTTTTAAGATAGGGAGAGAGGGGGGAAGGGCAGAGGGAGATGGAGAGACAATCTTAAGAAGGCTCCATGTACATTGCTGAGCCAAATAAGGATTTGATCTCACAACTCTGAGATCATGACCTGAGCTGAAATCAAGAGTTGGATGTTTAACTGACTGAGTCATCCAGATACCCCAATATGAATTTAACTTTTATTTAAAATATTAATTTTTCAAATTTAGTAGGCTTTCTTTTGTTGACAATATGCTGATAATATGACTGATGGATTTACAAAAAAAATTCATATAAATAAATCAAATAATCCTTGAAAATTGATGGCACATGTGAAATCACCAGAAGGAGGTAGGTAATTATGCTAGCCCAATCCTAATGATTATTTCAAAGAGTTAAAGTCTAAGCCTATTTCTACTCCTTAAATACAATAAGGTCATTTGAATTACATGAGACGGAAAGAAATGACCATGATTTTTCCTGTACAGTTGTTGAGAGGGATCTCTCAGAAAATTTTGAGAAAATGATATTAGAAGCTCTGCAAAATCAACACATTTTGAAGAAATTTAAGATAAAAAATGGAACTTGTTAATTTTTTTTTTAAGATTTTGTTTATTTGTCAGAGAGAGAGTGTGAGAGAGAGCACAAGCAGGGGGAGTGGCAGGCAGAGGAGGAAGGAAGTTCCTCACTGAGTAAGGAGCCCAACTCAGGACTCAGTCTGAGGACCTTGGGATCATGAGCTGAGCTGAGCTGAAAGCAGGTGCTAAACTGACTGAGCCACCTAGGTGTTCCTGGAATTTGTTTTAGATGTGTTATCTGATGCAGATATGATGCAGTGACAGCAGGTAGTAGTTATATGAAAGTGTAATTGCATATATTTGCTCCTTGAAGTCCTAAATCTTAAGTAGATTCTGGAGATTTTATTTTGGATTCTTCTGTTCATTGTTACTTACTCCTGCAAAGACTATGTTAGGTAAAGAGAGGACAAGGAGATGAGTGGGAACAGATGAGAGGGAAGGAGAAGAGGGGAAGTTCCACAGTGTACTTATTTGCCCTCATGTAATTTCAATGTGATGTCCTGTGTGTCTAACCAAATCATGGAATTTGTTGATAATTTTATATAGCTGGCACTAACCTAGCCCCCATAAAATTTATAAATGGCTTAAAATGACTCTTGTAAAGAAGGTAACACAAATAATGCAAATAAAAACAACCAAGAAAATGGAGGGACAGTGCTTTTATTTCTATACAAGTTCTTTCAGCTATATTCATGCTGAAACAATGATGGTGATGGAAGGTGAGCAAACACAAGCTTACATCTTTATCAGGACTCTTTGGAACATGGATTTATATCCACTATTATAAACACTGAACCTCATCTCTTGCATACATATTATGTTGTACATAATGTGCAATGATACATATATCATTTTCATCTATTACCACCATTAACTACCAAACATAGAAATAAACTAAATTTAGAACCTGACATTGAAAGTTATTTATCCATAAATATTAAACAATGCTTTTAAAAAACATGAAGCATATATAATTAAACAACTCATAAGAAAAAATACAATTAGAGCTCATGCAATATTTATTTTAAAAAGATTTTTGTGGTTAGCAAATAAAATAATACATTAACAATAGATAATAATATATTAATATATTATAATTAGTATGTCAATAGATTGTACAATATTAATTTATAATAATTATATGAATATATATCATATTAATATATACTATTATAAATTAAGTAAACTCACAGGATAAAAAATTAATATACAGAAATCTGTTATGTTTTTATACACTCATAATGAATTAACAGAGAAATTAAGAAAATAAACCCATGTACAATTGTACCAAAAATAATAAAATACCTAAGAATAAAGTTAACCAAGGAGGTGAAAGACCTGTACTTCAAGAACTATAAAACATCAATGAAAGAAATTCAAGATAACACAAACAAATGGAAAGATATTCCATGCTTATGGGTTAGAAGAACAATTACCACTAAAGTGTCCAAACTGCCCAAAGCGAATTTAATACAATCCCTATTAAAATACCAACATTTTTCATAGAACTTGAACAAATAATTCTAAAATTTGTATAGAACTGCAAAAGACCTTAAATAGCTAAAGTAGTCTTGAGAAAGTACAAAGCAAGATGTATTACAATTCCAGATTTCAAGATATACTATAAATTTGTAGCAATCAAAATAGTATGGTATTAGCACCAAAATAGACACATGGATCAATAGAACAAAAAGGAAAGTCCAGAGATAAATCCAAGCTTACATTGTCAATTAATATACAGCAAAGGAGGCAATAATGTACAATGAGGAAAAGACAGTCTCTTCAACAAATGGTTTTGGGAAAACTGAAGAGCTATATGCAAAAAAGTGAAAATTTCTTATATCGTACACAAAAATACTCAAAATGGATTAAGTACCCAAATGTGAAACTTGAAACCATAAAATTCCTAAAAGAAAACTCGTAGTAATTTCTTTGATGTCGTCTATAGACATTTTTCTGGATATGTCCCCTTAGGCAAGGGGAACAAAAGCAAAAATAAACTACATCAAAATAAAATCTTTAGCACAGTGAAGGAGATTTAAACAACATTAAAAGACAACCAAGTGAGTAGGAGAAGATATTACCAAATGATGTATCTGACAAGGCGTTAATATTCAAAGAATTTATACAATTGAGCACTAAAAAACCAAAAATAATTCAGTTAAAAAATGGGCATAGAAAAAAATATAGGCATGGGGCATGAACAGACATTTTTCCAAAGAAAATATGCAGATGGCCAAAAGACACATGAAAAGATGCTCAACATCACTCATCATCAGGGAAGTTTAAATTAAAACTACCACAAGATATATCTTTACATCTATCAGAATGGCTAAAAGCAAAAATAAAAGAAACAACAAGTGTTGACGAGGATGGTGGATAAAAAGAAAGCCTCGTGCTTTGTTCATAGGAATGCAGATTGGTGCAGCTACTGTGGAAAACAGTTTGAAAGTTCTCCAGAAGATTAAAAAAAGAATTACCATCTTATCTAGTAATTGCACTACTGGTATTTACCCAAAGAATACAAAGACACTAATATGAAAAGACCTATGACTCCTATGTTTACTGTAGCATTACTTAAAATGGCCAAGGTATGGAAGCAGCCCAGGTGTCCTCCTATAGGTGAATGGATGAAGATGTGGTATATATACCACATCTTCATATATATACACACACATACATACACACAGGACTATTGTTCAGCTATAAAGTAAGAATGAAATCTTGCCATTTACAAGAACATGGATCGAACTAGAGAGTATAATGCTAAGCAAAACAAGTCAATCAGAGAAAGACAAATACCATATGATTTCACTCATATTTGGAATTTAAAAAACAAAACAAATTAAAAAAAAGAACAACAGAAAAACGGACTCTTAAACACAGAGAACAAGATGGTGGTTGTCAGAGGGAACATGGATAGGATGGGTGGAATAGACAAAGGAAATTAAAAACATATTTACTGTGATGAGTACTGAGAAATGTATAGAATTGAATCATTTATATTGCACATCTGTAACTTACACAACACTGTATGTTAATTATA
The DNA here is from genome assembly GCF_922984935.1 of Meles meles. Lineage (NCBI taxonomy): Eukaryota > Metazoa > Chordata > Mammalia > Carnivora > Mustelidae > Meles > Meles meles. Next base: position 89,870,604 of record NC_060069.1, on the reverse strand, counting down.
TATAAGTATATATGAAGATATATATACCAATATATGTTAATAACAATATATTGAGAAATATTTCATTGTCAGGTTACCTTGCATTTTTGTATATTTTATAACATAAGTAATATTTTCATGAAGTAATATGTAATAGATGAATAAAATAATAATTATATATATTGGGCTGGTGTTCAAAGTCTTTTATTGCTAAGGATTCAAATATATTTGGAATTTAAAAAAATTATTTAAATTCCAGATAGTTAACATACAGTGTAATATTTGTTTCAGGTGTACAATACAGTGCTTCAACACTTCCATATATCAGTTGGTGGTCAGCACAAGTGTACTCCTTAGTCCCCATCACCTATTTAACCCATCCCCCACCCACTGCCCTTCTGAGAACCACTAGTTTGTTACTTTAGTTATGAGTCTGTTTCTTGGTTTGTCTCTCTCTCTCTCTTTTCCCTTTGCTCATTTGTTTTATATATATACCACAATTTCTTTATCCATTCATCAGTCAATGGACACTTGGGCTGTTTCTGTAATTTGGCTATTGTAGTTAATACTACTGTACACATGTATCTCTTTGAAGTAGGGTTTTGATCCTTTGGTTAAATACCTAGTAGTCCAATTGCTGGATGGTAGGGTAGTTCTATTTTTAACTCTTTGAGGAACCTCTATACTTTATTCCACCGTGGCTGTGCTAGTTTATATTCCCACCAACAGTGCAAGAAGATTCCTCTTTCTCCAGATGCTCACCAACAATTGTTTCTTGTGTTGTTGATTTTAGCCATTTGGACATGTGTGGGGTGATATCTCATTGTAGTTTTGATTTGAATTTCCCTGATAATAAGTGATGTTGAGCATCTTTTCATGTGTCCATTGGCCATCTGCATGTCTTCTTTGGAAAAATATCTTTTCATGTCTTCTGCCCATTTTTTAAATTGGATTAGTCATTCTTTTGGTGTTGAGTTTTATAAGTTCTTTTTATGTTTTGGATACTAACCTTTTTATCAGATGTCCATTAGCAATTATCCATTTGCAAATATCTTTCCTATTCCATAGGTTCTTTTTAGTTTTGTTGGTTGTTTCCTTCACTGTGCAGAAGCTTTTTGTTTTGATGTAGTACCAATAGTTTATTTTGCTTTTGTTTCCCTTGCCTCAGGAGACCTATCTAGATACAAGTTGCTATAGTTATTGTGAAAGAAATTACTGCCTGTATTCTTTTCCTGGATTTTTATGATTTCATGTCTCAAATTTAGGTCTTTAATCCATTTTGAATTTGTTTTTATGTATGGTGTAAGAAAGTGGTCTGATTTCCATCTTTTGCCTATTGCTGTCCAGTTTTCCCAATACCATTTGTTGAAAAGACAATCTTTTGCCCTTTGGATATTGTTTCCTACTTTGTAAAAAATTAATTGACCATATACTTGGGTATATTTCTGGGTTTTCTATTCTGTTCTACTGATCTAGTGTCTGTCTTTGTTCCAGTGTCATAGCGTTTTGATTACTATAGCTTTGTAATATAACTTGAAGCCTGGAATTGCAATGCCTCCAGCTTTGCTTTTCTTTTCAAGATTGCTTTGACTTTGGGGTCTTTTGTGGTTTCATACAAATTTTAGAATTGTTTTTTCTTCCTCTACAAAAAATGTTGGTAGTATCTTAAAAGGGATTGCATTAAGTATATAGATTTCTTTGGGTAATATTTACATTTTAACAATATTTTTCTAACCCATGAGGATAGAGTATCTTTCCATTTCTTTCTGTTGTCTTCAATTTATCAGTGTTTTAAAATTTTTAGAGCACAGGTCTTTCACCACTTTAGGTAGGTTTATTCCTAGGTATCTAATGGTTTGGGGTGCAATTATGTAGGGGATTGATTCCTTAATTTCTCTTTCTGCTGCTTCATTATTTTTTTTTAAAGATTTTATTTATTTATTTGACAGTGAGAGAGATCACAACTAGGCAGAGAGGCAGGCAGAGAGAGAGGAGGAAGCAGGCTCCCTGCGGAGCCGAGAGCCCGATGCGGGGCTTGATTCCAGGACCCTGAGATCATGACCTGAGCGGAAGGCAGTGGCTTAATCCACTGAGCCACCCAGGCGCCCCCTGCTGCTTCATTATTGATGTATAGAATGCAACGGGTTTCTGTACATTGATTTTATATCCTGGACTTTACTGAATTCATTTCCCAGTTCTAGTAGTTTTTTGGTGGAGTCTTTAGGGTTTTCTATTTATAGTATCATGTCATCTGCAAATAGTGAAAGTTTTACTTCTTCCTTGGCAATTTGGATGCCTTATTTGTTTTTGCTATCTGATTGCTATATCTAGGACTTGTAGTACTATGTTGAATAAAAGTGGTGACAGTGGACATCCCGGTTTTATTCCTGACTATAGAGGAAACACTTTCATTTTTTCGCCATTTAGGATGATACCAGCTATGGGCTTTTTATACATGGCCTTTTTTATGTTGGGGTATGTTCCCTCTAGACCTGTTTTGTTGAGGGTTTTCATCATGAATGCTTGTTGTACTTTGTCAATGTTCCTTCTGCATCTACTGAAATGGTCATAGGTCATTACCCTTCTATTAATGTATTGTATCACATTGATTTGTGAATATTTAACCACCCTTGCAACCCAGGAATAAATCCCCCTTGACATGGCGAATGATTTTTTTTTTAAATGTATTGTTGAATTTGGTTTGCTAGTATTTTGTTGAGGATTTTTTTTTTTTTTTATATCTAGGATCATGAGAGATATTGGTCTGCAGTTCTCTTTTATTGTGGTGACTATCTGGATTTGGTGTTAGGATAATGCTGGACTTACAGAACAAGTTTGGAAGTTTTCCTTCCTTATCTTTTTTTTGAATATTTTGAGAAGAATAGGTATTAACTCTTTAAATGTTTGGTATAGTTTACCTGTGAAGGAGTTATATCTTGGACTTTTGTTTGTTGGGATTTTTTAAATTATTAATTTCTTTGCTGGTTAACAGTCTATTCAAGTTTTCTATTTCTTGCTGTTTCAAATTCATCTAGTGTCTGTCATATAAATTTGATAATTTATATGCTTCTAGGAATTTATTTATATTTATTTATTTCTTCTAGGTTGTCCAATTTGTTGGCATATAGTTTTTCATAATATTCTTTCATAATTGCTTGTATTTCTTTGGTGTTTGTTGTTATTTCTCCTTTCTCTTATGTGGTTTTATTTATTTGGATCCTTTCTCTTTACTTTTTTGTAAAAAAAAGGGCCAGGGGTTTATCAATTTTATTTAATTTTTTTCAAAGAACCAGCTCCTGGTTTAATTGATTTGTTCTATTGTTGTAGTTTTTAAAAAATTTTGCTATCATTTCTTTCTGTTGTAATATTTATTATTTCCTTTCATTTGCTGGCTTTAGGTTTCATTTGTTGTTGTTATTGTTGTTGTTATTTTTCTCTAGCTCCTTTAGGTGTAAGGTTAGGTTGTTTACTTGAGATATTTCTTGCTTCTTGAGGTAGGCCTGTATTGCTATATACTTCACCCTTAGGACTGCTTTTGCTGTATCATAAAGGTTTTGGACCATTCTGTTTTCATTTTCATTTGTTTCCATGTATTTTTTTTATTCTTTAATTTCCTATTTGACCCATTCATTGTTTAATAGCATGTTTTTTTAACCTCCATGTATTTGTGTTCTTTCCAAATGTTTTCTGTGGTTGACCTCTAGTTTCATAGTGTTGTGGTCATGAAAGGTACATTGTATGACTTCAATCTTGTATATCTTTTTTTTTTTTTAAGATTTTATTTATTTATCTGACAGAGATCACAACTAGGCAGAGAGGCAGGCAGAGAGAAGGGGAAACAGACTCCCTGCTGAGCAGAGAGTCCAAGGTGGGGCTCGATCTCAGGAACCTGAGATCATGACCTGAGCTGAAGGCAGAGGCTTAACACACTGAGTCACCCAGGCCCCCCTCAATCTTGTATATCTTGAAGCCTGTTTTGTAGCCTAATATGTGATCTCTTCTGGAGAATGTTCCATGTGCACTTGAAAAGAATATGTATTCTGTTTTAGGATGCAATGTTCTGAATATATCTGTTAAATCCATTTGGTCCAATGTGTCATTCAAAGCCACTGTTTCTTTGTTGATTTTCTGTTTAGATGATCTGCCCACTATGTAAGTGGGGTGTTAATGTCCCCTATTGTTATTGTATTATTATTATTATTATTGATTAGATCCGTTAAGTTTGTTATTGTTTTATGTATTTGGGTGCTCCCATTGTGGATACATAAATATTTACAATTGTTATATCTTCTTGTTGGATTGTCCCTTTTATTATTATACAGTCCCTTCTTTGTCTTTTGTTATAGTCTTTGTTTTAAAGTCCAGTTTTGTCCAATATAAGTATTGCTACTCTGGCTTTCTTTTGACAGACATTTGCATGATAAGTAGTTCTCCATCCCCTTGCTTTCAATCTGCATGTGTTTAGGTCAGAGATGAGTCTCTTGTAGGCAGCATATAGATGGGTTGCTACTGCCATCTGACACCCCATGTCTTTTGCTTGGATTGGTTAGTCCATTTACGTTCAAAGTAATTATTGATAGATATGTATTGGTTGCTATTTTGTTACTTGTTTCATGATTGTTTCTGGATGTTTTCTCTGATTCTTTCTCTCTTTCATGTTTTGCTGATTTTCTTTAGTGATATATTTGGATTTCTTTCTCTTTATTATTTGCATGTTTATTAATGGTTTTGTACATATGGTTACCATTAGGTTTATATACAAACTCTTCTGCATATAGCAGTCCATATTACATTTGATGATTGTTTAAATTTGAACCGATTCTTTACTCGTCTCCTCCCCATATTTTAGGTACATATTATTATATTTTATATCTTTTTGTGAGTTCCTTGACTAATGTTTTACAGAAATATTCATTTTCACTGCCTTCATGTTTCCTGCTTTTATACTGTCACTTTTGGTCTCTCCTTTCCACTCAGAGTCTCCTTTAATAATTATTGCAGGACTGTTTTGTGTTCATGAACTCCTCTAATTTTGTTTGTCTAGGAAACTCTTTATTTTTCCTTCTATTCTGAATGGTAACCTTGCAGGATAAAGCATTCTTGGCTGCAGACTTTTCCTATTCAGCACATTGAGTATATCATTCCACTCCCTTCCAGCTTGCCAAGTTTCTGTGGAAAGATCTGCTGCTAGCCTTACAGGTCTTCCCTTGTAAATTAGGGACTTCTTTTGTTTTGATGCTTTTAGGATTTTTCTTTATCACCATATTTTAGAAATTTAACTATAGTATGTCTTGGTGTGGGCCTGCTTTTGTTGAATTTGTTGGAAGTTCTCTGTGCCTCCTGGATCTGGATATGTTTCCTTCCCCAGATTAGGAAAGTTTTCAGTTATAATTTCCTCAAATAAATTTTCTTCCCCCTTTTCTCTTTGTTCTTCTTCTGGGACTCATGTAATATTAATATGATTATGTTTGATGGAATCACTGAGTTCCTTAAGTCTGTTCTCATGTTGGATAATTCTTCTTTCTTTTGTTCAACTTTATTCTTCCCATTACTTTGTCTTTTAGGTCACTAATTCATTCCTCTGCTTCTTCCAGCCTGCTGTTTATTGCATCAAGCATGTTTCTAATCTTGTTTATTGCACTCTTCATCTCTGATCAATTCTTTTTCACTTATTTTATCTTTGTGGTAAAGGGTATCACTGATGTCTTCCATTCTGTTATCAAGTACAGTATCCTTATGAATGTTGCTTTAAATTCTGCGTCAGACATGTTTCTTATATCTGTTTTGCTTAGATCTCTGACTGTGACCTTATCTTGTTCTTTTGTTTGGGTTAAGTTCCTCTGTTCTCTCATTTTGTATAAGTCTCTGCCTGCTACTCTGTGTAAGAAAAGCCAGCTATGCTTTCTGTTCCTGAAAGTAATGGCCTTTTGAAGAAGAGGCCATGTAGTGCCCAGGGCCTGACACTTCAGGGAGTACTTTCAGTATGTGCTATATGTACCCTGCTGCTGTATCCTGGCTATACCTACCCTTCAGGCCAGTCATCTGCAAAGGCTGTCCTTGCCTGCCATGGATGGTCTTTGGTTCCTGGCCTGAATGTGGTGAATTTTAACTGGGTGTGCTCTGGTCTCGTTGTGAAATGAGACCTATCACCACCTCCACTGGAACTGAGGCCCTGCAAAACTTTGTGTTCAGGAAACATAGTATGGGGAGGGGTTTGTGCTGCTCTTCTGGAGGAGGAGTCTGCCATAATGCAACAGATTCGAGAATGACTGGAAGCTCAGTTCCACTAGAACACAATGCAGTGGAGATTAGTGTAAGCAAGTTATGCAACCAGTATTCATGTTGTGCTACTTCCTGCAGCTGACTCAGTGTTTATGCTGAGGGATGGTGGAGGGAAATGGTGTCAGCCAGTTCCTATTTCCCTGGAGAGTTGTTTCCCTGAAGGCTGCCTGTCAGGGGTATGTTCCAAGAAGAGCAAATAATCTTCCCACCGTGTGCCCCAGGATATTTTCAGATAGCTATTTCCATACTGTATTCCCCCAAGTTGTTTGCCTGCCTTTATTCCAACAGCAGCACAATGCCTTCTAGGCTCTATCCAGCCAAGGCTGCTGACTTTTACAACTCCAGGTTTTAAGCCCCACTGTTTGCAAGAACTCACGAAATTCACCCCCTCTCATTTTTCAAGTCATTGGCTATGGGGAAACATTCTCTTTGTACATTCCCTTATGTGCTCCCCTCTCTCTGTCTCTCTCACCTTTCTCCACAACAACAGCTGCCTTCCTTCTTCAGCAGGTAGGATCTGGTTCTCCCTCAAATTGTGTTCTGTATTGCCTTCCTTATTTGAAATGGCTTCTTCTCTCCCTTTTGTTGCAAAATTCTGTCAGTCTTCAGGTCAATTTCTGGGGTATTTAAGATGACTTATAGTTACCTAATTGTATTTGTAGGACGAGGTGTGCCTAGGGTCCTCCTACTCTACCACTATCTTCCAATCTCTTCCCTGGAGTCTTCTATTAAAAGACAAACATTGTAATTTATGGGCCCATTAGTAGAAGGAACTGCAAGAATGGAGAAAATATATAACAGTGCCAAGGTAAATGGCAAAGCCAGAGTTCAAATTCAGGTCTCTGAATTCTGAGGCTAGACCATTAGTCATTAACATCAACATCATCTAGAGTCCAGACTCTTAGATTGCTTTCTGGACCATGCATATGCTCTTCCCAGCCTCTACAGCTTTTCTTGTGAGGCTAGAAACTGTATTCAGTTGACCAGCCACACATAGAACTTCACAGTGTCATGTTTTCATTTCTGGACTTAAACATGCCATTACTTGTGCCTGAGGCTCTTGTCATATCTCATCTTCCATCCCCTTGTCTTCTGGACAATTCCTTATACATTGTTCAGGACTCAACTTCAATGTCACATTTTTTGTCTTTCAACCCAAGTGTCACTTTATCAAAGCAACCTTAATCTTGTGTCTCTCTAACACCCTTAAAAAAACATACCCCCTCATTGAGATTGAGTACAAATTCTGTAATCCCTGGGCCTGGCTAATTTTCACATTGTATAGAAAGTACAGAACTATATGGAAGTCATCCACTTTTTTTTTTTTTTTTTTAGCTATACTTCCAGTGCTTTGGAATTGTATATCTTTTTTCATTATGCCATTTGTGGGATATAGTAAATGTCCGTATTTACTATATCTTCAATAAGTTCATATGGAATGGGGAAAGCAGGAAGCAATATGAGACTATTCTAGTGGATTTCCACACGCCTACAAGACCTCTGTCACCATCATTACTTCAGCTTACCTGAAGGTGTGTTAACTTATATGGAAATAGACCAGCACTAACGACCCCTGAAATCAAAGGCAGTGACTGACTATAATCAAAAAGTCTACTATTACTGATAGAAGATCTTGCGCACAAATGAGATTTCTTCCTGGCCCAAATTAGACAAAAAACAGTGCTAGGAAATAACAGAACTTGGAGAAAACGGAGTCTAATTAGAGTAAATGTAATGTTTAGGCAATTTCTCTGTTTCCAGGAAAAGTGGGATGAGCAATAGAGGCTGTGGAGTCTGAAAATCACATCCTCTGTTTTCCTTGCACACAAGGGCCTCGGGTTGCATCCTAGAGGAGGTGTCAGAGCACCAGATATACTTCAGTCATATTTCTGTGTTTGCTATGAATTTGGAAGAAGTGTTAATGTCCCCTCAAAATCAGGGTAGATAGAGGTGACTTGGAGATAAGAGCTACTCAGTAGGGCAAAGAGGCATGCAACAGTTAGATGTTAGGACAATCATTTATATGGAATTTCCATATCAGCTGGCTTTGGAGGTTCTACCTACACATTAGAAGCTAGACAGGGAAAAGGTAAAGAAAGCACCTACAAGTGGAAGAAGTTTGAATCTTGGAAGAGAGTGACTAATAAATGAATTTTACCCTAAACCCAGAAACAACTGAATTGGACTGAGTGCTTGTTATTCACCAGAATATATGTTTGAAACCTACTTGAAATGGGGGCATGTGAATACACACTACCTCCTTGCTCTTGTAGATTTACTTGTCAGTTGTAATATAAAGCTTTTGTCAATGAGACAACCCAACTATCTCTGACATGGAGCCATTATCACCACATCATTTAAAAACAAAACAAATAAACAAGATGGGATTGGGAGGGAGACAAACCATAAATGACTCTTAATCTCACAAAACAAACTGGGGGTTGCTGGGGGGAGGTGGGATTGGGAGAGGGGGAGGGGGCTATGGACATTGGGGAGGTGAGGCGAACCATAAGAGACTATGGACTCTGAAAAACAACCTGAGGGTTTTGAAGGGTCAGGGGTGGGAGGTTGGGGGAACAGGTGGTGGGTAATAGGGAGGGCACGTTTTGCATGGAGCACTGGGTGTTGTGCAAAAACAATGAATACTGTTATGCTGAAAAAAATAAATAAAATGGGGGAAAAAAAAAGAAAAAAAAAAAGAAAAAAAAAAACCAAAACAAATAAACAAAAATCCAAGTCATTATTGAAGAAATTGATTTCCAAGTCCTTGGATTTGTAAACAGCTGATAAGTTAGAATTTCTCAGTGTTCATTAAACATAAATTATTCCAGCTTTTAAAGTTACTGGTATATAGTTGATAATAAACTTTTTGAGAAATTTTTTGTGACTTCAAATAATGTTTCATTTAATGTTTTGGGTGATGGAGTGGAGGATTGTTTCTCAACCTACATATAATTCTACTCATACCAAAAATATATTTGGGACAGAGAAATACTTTTTAACATTAAAGTAGGTTACCCACAGGTTAAAACAATATAAAAATTGAAATGGTTAGTCTATTTCCATCTTCAACCAGCTGGTTCTATAGAAGCAACATGGAAATAATTAAAATGTACCTTAAAAGTATGCAATGAGCTTCATAAAGGTTTTACTTCATTTTGATTTTCAAACTTAGAAGTCTAATATTGATCCTTTTGAAGCCTGTAAGTGAAGATTAAAGCACTCTAACATGCTATCTACAGGTGTGCCATAGTGAGTTATGATCCTTGCATAATCCATAGAATGAAAAATCTACAGTAAGTAACAAACTGTTAATCAGTGCAGTGGCACAGAAGATCAATCTTTGATTCTTATATTCACAAACCCTGTTTATTTGGTCACATTAGAGAACAGGCTGGGGTATTGGAATGGATTCTTAGAAATGATGGATGTAATTGTCACAACTGCCAAGGTCAATGTATAATGTTCATAAAAGAGCCAACCCAATTCAAGTACCTTCCATTTATCATTCATGCAATCTGACCCCCAGTTCTCTTTATAATAACATACAAAGGAGGAACAACTGCTGTGTTCATTCCAATGGAATCTTACGCACTTTTCACTATCATTCAGATCACAGCCTTTCTCAGACTGGGATCATTTGTACATAACTTTTCCTTTCTCTGAGGATGTTGGAACTATTAGTTGAAATATGGATTTAATAAAGAAAAGCTGATTAATGAATCTGTATGTGATTTCTGTGTTGCTAGTAGAATGTTTTGAAATTCAGAATCTTTCTGATTTATCATCTACTTACTCTTAGAATACATTCTCAACTTTGATATTGACAATATTTTGTTGAACATTTTTCCAACACCGGTATTTTACAAATGGGGTTTTCTTATGAAATTTGCAAGTGTTAAGGTGTTGAGTGTATTTAAATATAAAAAGGTATCTAGTATATATTACAGATATTGTCAGTTGAGAAAAAAATATGAGGGGTTTTCACTTACTTTGCTTGAATAACTGGTCTATTATGAATGAAATCATGAACATTCTATCATAGATGCTTTAATTTAAAATTATAATTTTATTAATTTTATGATTTTGTCAAACCAGCTGTTTGAAATTCCTGACTCTAGGAGCTTCTTGGTCTTTAGCTTTATGTGTTTTAATACTTTAATAAAAGTGGCTTCATGCTTGTTAGCACTAGAATATAAGCTCCAGGAGGGTAAGTTTTATTCTCCACTACATCTGAGATTCTTGGAAGAATGAGTACATTGTAGAGGATTGGTAATTGTTTATTGGGAAAAAAAAAGAAGGAAGAAAGAAAAAGAGGAAAAAAGGAAGAAAAGTAAAATGTACATTTATTTAAAAATATTTACATATTAAAGTGATTTGAGGGTTTATCTAAATTACAAGTAATTTATTATGAGATTCTTACCAGTGAGACTACATTACTTAACATTTCTAAAAATGAAAACTATTATCTAAATTAGAATAGATATTTATCACTAAAAAGAAGAAATAAAATATCAGTTAACATGTACAAAAGAAGCAATCACAACTAAAATGATATAACACTGAAAATATCTTAGTGGTTCTCTTTTTCACTGAGGATAAATATATTCTTAAAATTAATTAAAAAAAGAGCTCTCCAAACCCAAATCCTAAATAAAATTATTATTAAGTGGTCTAGAATGTATACTCACATGGAAACATTACAAACATTCCACAGGTAGTCTCAATGTTAAGATGGGCCTGACACTATGAGATATCCAGAAAAATATAGCTCTGCATATGCAGTTCTAACATGCAAAAAGATAAATGAGAAATAACAATTGTGTGGTGATTGCTTTTTTTGGCCAATAGAGACAACATAAAACTGAAGATAAGAGCAACAAGTTCAAAAATTTTGCATTAATAAGTAATTGAAATGGGGGAAAAAGGGATTCATGATTTTGATGGATTTTTCTTTCTTCCCTCCTCCAGAAGAGAACAAATGCCCTGCTTTATTGACTGACATGATCAGAACGAGATGTAACAGCTCTGATTTGTATTACTGACTTTCAGTTTCCTCATTTATGAAACAGAGTTTAAAATCTTTTTGAAGGCTAAATGAGAATATTTGATATCTCTGTGTTTACTGTTAAGTGCTACCCAAATGTTAGTCATTACTCTTACAGTTATTTCTAGCATGTGCATATCACATGGTTAATCTGAATTCTCACAATAGAAACCTAAAAAAAATATCCGTTCAGCTCAATTTTTATTTCACAACTGGTTTTAGTCATTATTATTTATAATATGCTTTTTGAGTGGCATTTATACAATAAAAGGCTAAAAGGTAGAAAATTGAAATATGAGATTACAGTCTCAATAATTTCCTTATTGGGAATGTTATTAAAAAGGCTAAATTATATTCATCTCAAAAGATATTCTTAGAACTTTTAAAATGCTGCACTTCTATTTGAAATCACTGTAAAACTCCTGCTTGTTATAATTAGCTTTTGTTGTAAAGCCTGAAGATACAGTGATGTTTCCATAGCACAAAATAGTAAAAAATAGGATTTTTGGTGCCATTTACTCTTATGAGAAATAATCATAAAATTTTAAAAATATATTTTATGTGAAATTATTTTTATCATTTCATTTTAGGCATGAGGTATTTAGTTATTTAGTTATTCTCATGTTCCTTTTATTCCTCTATGATAAATCACTGACTTACATTCATACCACAGTTATCGTTCAGTTTTATTTTGTCTGTTTCAAAAGAATCAGAAAATAGAGTCATATTTATGCTTGTATTTTTCACCAACCTTATCTCATATAATGATGCATATATTACTGTAGAAGTCAGACATCTGAATCCAAAGAGAGATGGAGAATAGGAGGAAGAAAGTAAGCTTCAAAGTCTATCTGTTCCCTGACACCACATTAAGAACTCATCACTCATGTGAAATCAAAGAACAATCACACTCAATTCCATGTCAGACCCCTACTGCAATATGAGACTTTAAGAAAAGAAAGTTAAGATAACCGCTTCAAGCAAATAAAAATGTTTCACTATAATTAACATTCGCAATGACTTTGACTATACTAAGAAATATAAACAAAATCCAAGTTTTGTATATATAAATAAAATATTTGTGTTTATATTAATAACAACATCCAAACAATGAAGAAACAAAAAGTATCATAAAATGAGATACAAGAATTTCTCAGTCTCAAGAAATAATACCAGTGAGACTATTAATTTTATGAAAACCGTAATTCTTTATGTAACTATTATGTGGTAATTTTTAAATATTTTACATTTGCCATGATTCACAAACCGAAGGTCATCCTTAAACATTGATTTTTAACAATAGTGTCATTCTACTTGAAACCTCTTTAGATTACATTTTTTAGATTGCATATTTTAATAGAACTTTAGAAATATATTTAACGGACTAACTTGTGCTTTGGGTGAAATTATGCTTCTGTATCCATAATGATATTCAGTTTAGCATTCTCCTCACAATATAGAACTGCTACAATACAAGTTTTATCCTTTTCCTCACCACAAACAGTGTGATGTAGTTTTGTTATATCTGTATATTATGTACCTCCAAACAGCAAAGTTCAAATAGATGGGGAAAGAGTATGTTTTTCAAAATTCTTGGGAAAGGAATGGTAAGGTACAAGAATGATTTCTTACTTTTCTAATGTTAGGCCAATAGATTTGGATGCATTTAAATATACATACATGGTTGCAGACTATAAAAATTTGCAAATGTGTGTATATTTATATAATGTTACCCAAATCATATATACTGTATTATCTTTTTATTAATTCACAATTTTACATTTGAGGAATCTGGTGAGGGACTATCTTATCTGTGTTCAACTTGATATAAAGCCAAGAAAATCTCTGTCAATTTTCCTTTTAATTACTCCAATGATGTTAACTGCTGATGGCTTTATTCTCCCCATCGCCATTGGCAACCTGAAAGGCAATTCTCACTCTAACTCAGCTCCCAGGGTGCCATCCACAAGAGACTGTCACCTTGCTGTGGATTGTGACCTCTGACCCCACCACTTTCTTCCTGTAACAGTACTACCTTTGCACATTTAATGAACTTTGTACACAGTTAAAAAGATGTCAGCACAGAGAAATGTTGGTTCCTGCTGTGAAAAATTCCATTGTTTCTATAAATCTCATTGACCTTTCACATTAAAGAAGATAAGAAAAAAAATCAATAAGGTTATTTAGTAGCCAGTCCAGTGCAATCTTCAGTATTAATATGCTAAACATATTGCTTTCAAGGCATTGACACCTAAACACTGCAAGAAGTATCAAAATTACTTCTCATTAATAACCATTATATTAATCACTCTTGCCCAGAACTAGAATCTGACTGCGAAATCCCCTGGTGGAAATTGCTATAATCGTTCAAACTACAGGAATGAATATTTTTCAGCATAATTACTGCTGTCGTCTTATTGAAAAATATCCCATTAGATGGCAGCTTTTAGTTACGTAAATCGTGTTGATTAATTTTTAATTTCCATCATTTATAAGACATTGCACAAGTAAAGATCTTTGATAATTTAAATGGTTAGCTGAGCAATTATTAAAATAACTTAGAGCAATTCAAACATTCATTTACTTACTACAAGTGCCATACATCATTAACTCCTGATTAAAGTTTGGGAAATTGCAAGTGCTGAATTGATCACTAAGATATGTATTTCAGGGTGTTTTGTAAAAATATTCATGCCATGTAGCATGCCTCAGCTGTAATGATAAAGCTCTAGCATAAATGTTTCAAAGCAAGGGAATCTGAATTACACTGGCAATATGGCATCCCAGCCGTGTGCTCAAATACATATTTATGCCTCTAGGCAGACAATTTAAATGGTCTTTAACATTACAATTTTTAGTCACCCCAGTACCTCTTTTATTTAAAACAAACAAAAAGTTTCAGTACTTATGAGTGAAGAATGAGTCCTCAGTCTTAGTTGTGCATTTTGTTTTTTATTGACTTCTTTGAGTCTTTTATTAACTGTGAATTCTTAGATAACTTCTAGTTTATTTAGCTGTAAATTGGGAAAATAACTGTACTTAGCTTGTAAAGCTGTGCTACGGCTAACACGACTCAAGGAATGTCGTGAGCTTTAATAGTATATGGGATATATTAAGCAATAAATAATTGATCCTCATAGTATTTCATAGTGTAAGCCCTTGAATATATGGCCAGTATACAAAGATAAATATTTTTGTGTACAAAAATAAATGTCCTTGATCCTTAATATCTCTCCATATTGGTCTTCATAAATTAAAAACAAAGACAAAAACACCCATGTTCTTGGATTTCAGCTGAGTTGACTGCCAATTCTTTTTTTTTTAAAGATTTTATTTATTTATTTGACAGTCATAGATCACAAGTAGGCAGAGAGGCAGGCAGAGAGAGGGGGGAAGCAGGCTCCCCATGGAGCAGAGAGCTGGATGCGGGGCTCGATCCTAGGACCCCGGGATCATGACCTGAGCCAAAGGGAGAGTCTTTAACCCACTGAGCCACCCAGGCGCCCCTGGCCTGCCAATTCTTCTGGTTTAAGTAAACAGAGTAAGATTGAAAAGTAGATGAGTAGATAGAAGAAACAGCATGTTGTCACAGTTAATAAGTGATTACACCCAAGTCCCATTGGAACTACCTGAAGGAAAAATTAATTCTAATATATTGCAATATTACAAAATCTAAAATATACATTTTGAGGTGTTTTCTCCACATAGACAGTTGAACAGTTTAGGGGGAATTGGCAGGGGACACAATTTTTACCACATTTTATTTCCAAAAGTTAGGATAAATTTGTTAAAAAATAAAATTTTATATATAAATCTTTATATACAAATATTCAAAAACATTTCTGTAACATAAATTCTGACAAAGGTCAAGAAGTTGTTTTCATAGTTTTTTATCTCAAAATATTCATAGTTCAGTTGGAGAATACAATTTAGACTAATAGTTGCAATGTACAGTAACAATGCTAAAATATATCTAAAATTCATATCTTAAGTGGATAGGAAGGAGATTCTTAACTGGATTTAGAGGGGTTTTAGAAACCTTCTTAAAGTAGGGATAATTGAGTGGGTATTGAAGGTTAAGAATTTGCTAGAACAGTGTTTGAGAGAAAAGTGTTACAGGGAAAAGAAACATGGTGTATAAATGAGTAGAGTACTAGGAGGACATATGATCCCATCTGCCCAGTCCTTGGAAGATTCTAGGTGTTTAATAAGAATTTGTTGAATGAATCAGTGAGTGAACATATCAAAGAATGAAAGAAAGTGGTAGAAAAGTCCTGGAAGAGATTTTTTTTTTTTTAATATTCTATAAGGATAAGGTAAAGACCGTTGTCTTTATAATTTTGCCTGTCTTTCTCTACATTTTTGTGCCCACCCCCCATTTCTCAAGCCCTATTTTACTCTTGATTCTTTCACAAATGTTCTGCATAAGTGCTTCCCTAGTTCATTCTTTTTTTAATCCCCTGATGTTAAATTCATTTCCGATATTTCTTTGTGTGTGGTCTTGAACCCAAATGCCCAGATGTAGCCTTCAGCTCTCCCTGGCCCTGCTCTGTATTTCAGAGCTGTGAGGTGTGGTTCCTTGGCTCTCATATAAATTGCTTCCTGGTGGAGTTCAGTCAAGGGATGACACTGGGGCAGATTAGAGGACAAGCAGATGAGAGAAACCAGAGTGTGCCTCCACTTTGTCTTTTGCATGGGTCATGCCTCCATGTGGTTCCATATCCTGCCAGAGAAGTTCACTATGTTTCTATCTTCCATGTGTTGACCTTAACCCAGGCTCCAATAGTACCATTTCCTCCAGTTGTCTCCTTTGAAGGATTCTGAGATTAGTTTTAGAGATTTAGATACAAAATACTTTTTATTGAGTTCGATTATTATGTGTAAGATGAAACCGAAGATAAGAAATATTAAATTACTTCCCCAAAGTTTTATATATTAATAGATATTAAAATAGACTAGAAAGAGCTCTTTGATTTCTCATGCAGACTTCCTTCCACAATACTACAGTGTCACTTCATTGAATACATTTGACAAAGAAATTACACATTACAACTAATGTGAGAAGATGAAAAAACAAAGGGAAGAAGGAACAAAAGAAACATTGTGTCAGAAACAAATACTTTTGACTTCACATAATAGGAAACCAACCATAGATTAAACAAACAGGGATTTCTTTTTCTTAAATATGAACCAATCAGAGGTAGGCAGTTACTGTCTTTGTCTCAGTTGGTCCATTATATGGTGGTAACATCTCAGTGATTCTATTGCTGTTTTCTCCATGGAACATCCAGTTCCAGATATTATGTCCATGCTTAATGAAGAAAGAAAATAAGGGCTCGCTAAATCAAATATATCTCCTTTTAACTTGAAAGCAAGTTTTCCTAGTCTTCTGAGGGGGCTTCATCTAGGTCTTATTAGTCAGACATGTGACATAGGACCACAGTTACAGTGGAGGCTGGGGAATTAAATATTTAGATTTTTTTAGTCTTCTTAATAGAGGTTGCAACTAAAAGGAAAGCTGAGAGTGAGTTATGAGTTAGGAGGCAGCAGAGAAAAGAGAAAGGGAACCATTTAATCACAGATAAATGAGCAAATGCCAGCTTTGAGAGAAGTAAATTGTGTAGTTGAAAAAACTTTGTATTAAGAAAAAACTTGGCTATTTCCTGGTCTGGAACAAATTAAGTTGGAAGTGTTGGACAAAACACAGGTTTGCAGAGGTAATTTCATTTATGGAAACTGAGGCTCGAGAAGGTGGACGAATTGTCCTAAGTTAATACACCTGGTAACTGACATGCCAATTTTCAGGATTAACTTTGTTTTAACTCTAGTGCCTTCAAACTTTCTACTATCCCATGTAGTCATGATGAGGTTTGTTAGCTACTACCAAAGAATTCCGTAAGTTTATTGTGTATACAACCAATTCATACACTTTTTATTATCCACCCCACCCCGCATAGGTTCACAATGACTTTTGTACTTCGAAGCTGCTTTCTACCTTAAAAAAAAAAAAGATTTCATTTCTATGAACTGTTTATAGAAAGCAAAATAATAATAGTTTAGTGTTCCCTAAGACCCAGATTTTTTAGGAACAATATTGAGTTGTGCACAACACAGAAAATAGATTTTAATAATAGGACGAATCTCAAGATAATCTAATAATAACAGAGTCTGGGTTCACACTTTGGTTCATTTTTGCCCTCAAGAGATATTTTTGGACTAAATTGATATAGTTTATGCCTTCTAGGTATACTATACATAATTAATTCTGTTGATTCCTAATAAGATCTGCAATGAAGCATCATAGTAGATATAACTAATATTTTGCTCATTCTGCTTAGTTGAATGTTACATACATAACCCCTTTTTATTCAAATTTATATTCCCTACAGCATTTAGTCTGGTATCTTACACAGAAGAGAGGCTTACTTACAATTCTTTAACGGATTCTTTACAAACCCAGGCTGATATTTTGCCTGTTCATTACATTATTATGGAAAGTTGTTTCTCCTGTTCTTGCTTAAAATGCCTGAATGGAAGTACATTGGCTTCTCTGTAGGTTTTCAGTTTGGGACACTTTCATATGGAACTCTCCTCACTCAACTTCCTTCTTTTGGAGTTGGTTCTGTACTTGGGTAGTCTTTCTTCCATAAGATACTGTGGCTTAAAGACAAGTGAATCTGTTTCTTCACATGTTTAATATTAAATGAAGACATTGGTCTACATGTTCTCGAGGCTAATGCAGTTTTAGTATTTGGAATTTACATGATTTTTTGGTTGACCATTAGTTATCTCTTTTAACTATTTCCTACATGATTAGTTTCCAGATTCTGTATTTTGGTCATCCTTCAACAAAGTCTACTTCAGCTTGGAGAAGTGTCTTGAAGAAGGGTACTCCAAATGAAGACCTACAATAATAATAAACCATGCAAATAATAATAGCTAATATTACTAATGTCTTGTATGCCAAAATTTTGTATACATCCTTTTGTTTATCTTTATAATGACTGTTTGAAGCAACTATTCTTATTGTCATCATGTCATGATGGTAAACTGACTCTTGGAGATCTTGAAGTTACCATAAGCTGTCCAAAGCTCAGGATCAATGGATCCTCTTCTATGTGGGTTGACTTTTATTATCTTCCTGTAGTTTTATTTAAAAAGTTGTTAACACAAGCTTTCTTCCTCTGTGTTAATGGCCTCATTTTTCTCTAATGACCAAACATTTAAACAATATTTTAAAAGTTTGCATTTTTAAAACATTGCATTTTAAAAACGTACATATTAACATTATTTCAGTGAAATGTTATCATTTTACTGACTCATAATCTAATTTCTGAAAATAAAATATGTGTCAATAATACCATCTAATAACCTTAAGTGAGATTTTTTTTACAGATAACAATCTATATGTTAATAGGCTATAATAGCATATTAAGCCATTTAAGCACATTTTCCCCCTAAACATTGAGCATCTTTATAAGATTTAAGTTGGGTATTTAATATCTATCCAGTAATTCAGTACTCATATTTTTATCATATTCCCAGAATTAAATGAAGCAGATAAACATTCCTATATCTGTGAAAGTAAATATTTATTCAGTCCACTTCCAATGCTTAAAACATTTGTCACAGTACTTAGATGAGAAAGCAAGAGACACATTTTCACACAGTTGATTTATTTGAAAAGTTATACATATTGCATAAATCATCTGATTTAGTTTTATAGAAAGCAAAATGATAACACACATGAGAGGAACAGAATTGCTGGGAAAATCCTTTTCAACTCTGTCCCTCACACACACCAGATGCTGGTATCCTTTGGATAGAGTCCTGAATATGGAAATAATTTATACAGAGAAGTGTGGACCAATCATATTCTACATTCACTCCTCCAAATCCTCTAGGCTGATAGATCTTAATGAGGCACAAAGCTCACCACCAATGTTGTTTCACCATAAAGAGTTAAAAGGTATAACCCTGATATTAGCTATTCCCTGGTGAAGTAGTTACAAAGGGGAGATCAACATTGAGTCCTGTTCTGGACCCTTCCCCCATACTGCAGAGAGAGTAGTGGAGCCGGGAAGAAAATGAACTCATACTTGAAAATAACTAAACCCTTATGGGGAAAACCTCTTCAAAAGGAAGATATCAAACTGAAGAATTTATGTTACCTGTCATAGAATTATTGGAACAGGTTGGACAAGGATTTCAGTTAAGTCTAATATCTACAGGCATTAAGGGAAGATAATAGATAAATAAGATTATTTTCACCATTCACCCAATACGCATTGATTTCTATAGCTTTGAGTTCACCCAAAACAAAGAAACAGCAAAATATTTGCCACTAAAGGTGGAGGCAGTCTACTCTAATCACCAAAATAGAAAATGAAATTTTATGTCCTTGTTTGTTCATTTTTGAACCCTTGTTTTTTGACCACGTGGTGCAGCCACGAAGTAAACCAGAGCAATGTTTCCTCCCAGGGAACTGGTAAAATAACAGTAAGATAGGGTCAAGTGTCAACAGGCAACTCCATAGGTTGTCCTGTGTGATATAAACATAAACCTATTTACATATGTATTTTTCCAAGGAATAGACACACATAATTTTAAAAGAAAATGGGAATGCAAGCTGGTCCAACCACTCTGGAAAACAGCATGGAGGTTCCTCAAAATGTTGAAAATAGAACTACCCTATGACCCAGCAATTGCACTACTGGGTATTTACCCTAAAGATACAAACATAGTGATCCGAAGGGGCACGTGTACCCGAATGTTTATAGCAGCAATGTCTACAATAGCCAGACTATGGAAAGAACCTAGATGTCCATCAACAGATGAATGGATCAAGAAGATGTGGTATATATACACAATGGAATACTATGCAGCCATCAAAAGAAATGAAATCTTGCCATTTGCGACGACGTGGATGGAACTAGAGTGTATCATGCTTAGTGAAATAAGTCAATCGGAGAAAGACAACTATCATATGATCTCCCTGATATGAGGACATGGAGAAGCAACATGGGGGGTTAGGGGGATAGGAGAAGAATAAATGAAACAAGATGGGATTGGGAGGGAGACAAACCATAAATGACTCTTAATCTCACAAAACAAACTGGGGGTTGCTGGGGGGAGGTGGGATTGGGAGAGGGGGAGCGGGCTATGGACATTGGGGAGGGGAGGCGAACCATGAGAGACTATGGACTCTGAAAAACAACCTGAGGGTTTTGAAGGGTCAGGGGTGGGAGGTTGGGGGAACAGGTGGTGGGTGATGGGGAGGGCACGTTTTGCATGGAGCACTGGGTGTTGTGCAAAAAGAATGAATACTGTTACGCTGAAAAAATTAATAAAAAGGGAAAAAAAAATAAAAAAGAAAAAAAAAAAAAGAAAATTCTATAGGAGTATTAAAGTTTAATGCAGCTATTTCCTGCATGGCTCTTCCTTTCTCCCTGTTACCTTCCTATAGAAATGACTTATAAATATTCAGCAGTTACTTTTGATTCCTGTGAAATATAGATTCCATGAGGGCAGAGATTTTCTGGGTCTTGATCTAGCATGCTGGAATCTTTCTTCAAATGTCTGGCTATCCTGTTTGTTTTTCGTATTTAAGAAGGATATAATAAAACACTGACTGAAATCTGGCATGGGACAGGGCTCCATAAAGATTGGAGAATTTTGGGGGTCTCTGGGTGGCTCAGTCAGTTAAGTGGCTGCCTTTGCCCCAGTCCATGATCCTAGCATCCTGGGATTGAGCCCCACGCTGGGCTCCCTGCTCAGTGAGGAGGCTGCTTCTCCCTCCCCCTGCTCTTGTGCTGTTGCTTGTTTGCTCTCCCCACCGCACCCCCACCAAAAGACTATAGAATTTTAACCCTCAGTGTTTGAGAGTCAGGTGTTTTTATTGAGATGCAATTGATGTATAATGTATTAATTTATAGTGTACAATATAAGTTTATATATGCATACTTAACAAAGTGATTGTCACAGTTTAGTTAAAATGAACATAGTTTTTTTTTCCTCACATAGTTTGTTTGTTTTTTTTCCATGGTGGGGAATTTTAAGATTTATGCACTTAGTAACTTTCAAATATATACTATAGTTTTGTTAACTACAGTCATGCTGCATAGTAGATCATCAGAATTTATAACTGTAAGTATAACTTGTAACTATAACTTATAACTTTAAGTACATTTTGACAACATTCAAATGAAATGGCAAGATTTCATTCTTATTGTGGCTGAATAATATTCCATCACACACACACACACACACATACATGTATATGTATGTATATACATACATACATGCATACATACATATACATACATGGTTTCGGTGTCCTGGCTATTATAAATAATACTGTAATAAACATGTGGGTACAGATGACTCTTTTAGATAGTGATTTCATTTCCTTTAAATATATACCCAGAAGTGGGATTGCTGAGAATGTAAATTGGCGCAGCTACTACGGAAAACAGTATGGAGGTTCCTCAAAAACTTAAAAATGGACCTTGCATAGATCAAATCGACTTGTAAGCTGTAATTTTCTGAAATGAAAGAGGTGTAAGATTTATCCTTTAGATGGTGGTGGAGGTGCAAACATGTGCAAGGCATTTAATTGAATAGACTCGAACCATTCTGTCATTTGCTTTGGTGAAAAATGGGGAAGACACATGCTTGACTGCAGATGTTCTCTTAGAGTACAGAAAAAAGTGGATGGCTCATTCCTGTTCCCAGGCAAATCTATTTCCAGTCTGGAGGCTTTTGGGGATTCTGCAGGTTTTAGCTTCTTCCTTGGCTGGATTCCCTTCAGACATTTTCTAGGCCATGGTTTAGGCTGTCCTGTGGATGGCTGTCATCATTTGTTTTAGGACATTCAGTTTTTTTGTCATTAGGAGTGTATGTATTTTCTTATTATTGTTAACTATCCTTTATGGTATTAATGTAGGTCTTAGAAGAGAAAACAGAGAGAAAAACAGGGAGTGGGTCTGTCACTTTCATATGTAGTTTTCATGAAAATTTCCCTGTGTGGCTCAGTGTTCTGGTTCTTACATCCCTGGGAGCTGCCATTTTAAGAGACCATACTCTCAGAACCATCAGTTTAGGTTACTTCAATTCCTAATAAGCAAGGGGAGGAATTAATGGTTCTTTACAGGACTCTCTCAAACAGTGTAAAATAAAATGTTGTCAACAATTAGCAGTTGTGTTTACTAGGGCTTAATGTGCAAGGCAGAGGAGCTGGAAAGGAGCAGACTCCTGAAGTATAATGTCCAGCTCAAGCAGCTGATGCTTTATGTGTCAGCCTCTGGGCATCACTGAAGATTTGAACATAGAGCTGACCATTTGAGCATGGTCCCATTTTACCATTCTACTACATGTATAAACCAAAACAAAAAACAATTAAAAGTAAAGTGGGAATGTGAAAATGAGGTTTCAGATGACAGAGATGTAATAGATAATACAACATATTTCATTTCCTAACTCATTGGAAAAGAAAAAGGACTTGAGGTTCTTCAAAAAATAAAAAAAAAAGTGATACATAATAAAGCTACAGAGAGAAAAAGCAAAGGCCAAGGAATGGAGCAAAGAAATGTACAATTCACTGTGGTCATTTTTGGTGGGGCTCCAAGCAGTTGGTAAACAAAAGAAGGCACAGTCAACTTTGGAGCCTTTGCAATGGGCAAGAAAGTAGTTTGGTAGTTACTTAGGAATGCAAGTTACTTAGGGAGTCTATATTTTTTATTTTTTATGAACCTTAATTTTACATTTCTCTGATGTCAATAAATTTCACATCTGTAAATCAATAATTCTGAATGAAATGCAGTAAGGTTTGGAAGAAAGAAAACAGATTTGGGAGTGAGATAAATTTGGTTTTGGTACTGCCAAAGTGTTAACCTTTCTATCAGAAGGAAACTCTCAAAATCCTAATTTTTCATCTTTCCCTTGAAGGGGTTATTTAATTGTATGTTGTGCACCTGAGGAGCAGGGTTCAGTAAAGGCAGGCTAATTTTTCAAAAGCTCAACTATACCACCAGTGCCATCACTTCCCTACTACCCTCCACAGCCTCACATACACACACACATGTAGTTTTTCTGTTTTGCTCAAAATGTGTATTCTTTTTCCTTAAGTTTGATTATAGAAGCCCATTTTAGATTGATGGGTTAAAGATACACAGAAGGATTCTTTGAGTCTTCTTGCTGAGAAGTTGGGTAGTCTTGATTTTTGTGTTCCCAAATACCAACAACGCAGCATACCATTTCCATGTGTCATATTTAACAATCCTGTTACAAAGTAAAACAATTGGAAAATAGGAAAAAATACGAACGTCAGTAGAAACTGTTCACTTTTATAAGTACAGGTGATCTGAACACATTGGCTTGATTTATATGTGCAGGTATTGCTTCTACAGAATGGACTAACGACCGTTTCAAGGCACCCTTGAAAATAATTATTCCCATGTCCTCTTTCTGCCCTTTTTTCTCCTTGGTGGTCCTCAGACATTCTTTTTCTTTAATAGCACCAGAAGTAGTAGGGGGTAAGAAGAAGGGGTAGACAAGGCAATTTTGTGTACAGTTATAGATATGGCCTTTTGTAGTTTAATTTTTGAAACTGCAGCCTTTACTTCTTTGAATCTATTTACACAGATGTTGGGGAAGACGGCTTGTAACCATCTACCACTGGCCTTGTGGTCACCTTTGCCTTAAAGCAATCTCTGGGAGGTACATTAAAAATGATTGTATTAGACACCCATTTCTAAGATACCATGTTTTTATTCCACGTTGTCCTTTTGGAATGTAATCTAACCCATATTCTTTAGGCGAGGCATGTTTACTTAGTATTATATGATTAGTTCATTTGGAGACCTACGGTTTTCTCATGCTAATATGAGTAGTCTATACAATATACATGGGGCAAGCTAACACATATCTCTTATGTTACTTAAACGAATATCTTAAAAATGTTGGAACTGAATTTTGACATGTAATGTCAGTGATTAACACTAAAATGATAATAAATCTTAACCTGATTTTTAGGTTTCAAATTTTGATATTAAGGAAAATGTCTTCAGAAGGTCATATTGAACAAAACACTAATTGAAATATAAGAAATATATGAAAGTATATCAGAGCTCAGCAATATTATTAAAATTAGCAAGAGATTTTGTTCTAACTTTTCAACCTTTTGTTGTATGAGCTACCATAAGAGACATTATAAGGAAGCAATGAAACATACTTTAATCTTGTTTTTTAAATTTTGCTTTCAAAAAAAAATCTTTAAAAAAAAATTTTGCTTTCTTATTTGTTATTGTTGTTAATATGCCATTAAATGAGTAGTAGTTCCTTCCTGGTTCTTCCTTTTAGGAATGATTTCTGTTCCCTCAGATTTTGCAGGTGCACACGTCCTGCTGCTATGCCAAATGCCTTATCCCAGCAGGAGTTTTTACCTGGCCAGGTGTCATGGCTGCCAAGCTGAGGGAAGAAATCTAAGTTGACCGGTCAGGGAGATGTGTGCAGCGTGGTTTCCACCCACCAAATCCGAGATGTTACATATATGATGGTGCCAAAGAGCCTGCAATAATGACTAGGCAGTTTCTCTACTTTAGCAAACACTGATCTTGCTCACTAACTGGTCATATGGACCTCCCGCTGCTAAGCCTAATAACTGCAGCTCAGATGCCTACATCTTTTCTCACCTTTTTACCAGGAAGGAAGCATTGTCTTTGATTGTCCATCAGGTCTAATCCTTTCTCAGCATGATACTTGTTAGCATAATTGCAGAGAAAGAACCAAAAAAATGCATTAGGAGTTGTTCCTTTTTAAAAGATATATGTAATTTGGATGAAAAAGGCACTGTATGTATTTCTCTAATTCTAATAGTTAAGGTTTCTTTCATTATCATATTTTTCAACCTTTATATTTTCATTATTTGTATGTAATTAGAAACCCTACTCTACTCTAAGAAAACTTGACAATAATGTCGATTAACATTATTATAATCCAGAGAAGTTTCTGGCTAATACTTTTAAAGATTCTTAGCTCCAGGAGAACATGAATTGTGAAAAATTCCAGTAACTTTGGATCACCTTTGGTCATACAATTGTTCATGACTTGTGGAAAAATGGAAAGAGATTAGTTTTGAGTTCTTTCCAAAAGTTATGAAATCACTAAAATCCTTTTTATTCAATCTTCAAAGAATAAACATCTGAGATAGCACACCTGTCCATTAAGGGAATATGCTACCAGCACAGAGTAAAATAAAATGAATAGCAAATATATGCTTGGATGAGTATAAATTCTATTTACTAGAATAATTACATACTTGAATTTTTATTTTTATTGTAAAAAATGTTTAAAGTTTATTTACTTAAGTAATCTCTATACCCAATGTGGGCCTTGAACTCATGACCCTGAGATCTTTGACTGAGCCAGCTGGGCACCACAATACATAAGATTTAAAAAAAAAAAAAAGAAAAGACTTCAAAACTTATTACTAATAAATATGGCATCCTTGTTTAAAGAAAATATAACTTAAAAAATTTAATATCAGTGTTCAAGGTATTAAACAAATGCTGATGAAGAAGACTATAGGATTGGAGAATCAAAATATATTACACATTTATCCATGTATTTTATTATTTCTTTGGCAACCTATGATGCCATTTAGTTTTTATGTTTTTGCACAAAGTTCAGAAACCGGCACAATGTTGGAAAATGACAGAAGTTTTCTGAGGCTTTGTTTGACCCAACTTGTGAGTAAAGAAAAAAAAAAAATTTAAAGGCTGAAATTAGGGGCTAGGACAAATCTTGACAAATGTCGAAAACATAATGAAGATTCCTAGAATGTTACTGACGTGAGAAGTTCCTATTTCTTTTTCACATTCTAATAAAAATGTGGTAATATGTTTAGGTAATTTTATTCCTGCCAGTTTTGTTGCTGTTATTTTTTAACAGTATTGCTTGGCTTTTGATGTTTGAAGACACCATTATGGTAATAGTTTAAAACAATTCTTGTTCTGAAGAGGAGAAACCTTGATGCATACATCATTTTGTTAGTTTTGCACATGGTTTATCATTTAACATGGTGGCCATGATACCAGGCAGAGTAAAAATTCCAGGCAGGTTCTCATTTAATCATATCATTTTAACATAAAAAAAAAAATCACACTTATCCCAAGTTAAGTAAGTTTTGTCAAAATTGAAATATAGAATTTAAGCTTAGATTTCATAAATTATCATTTTCATTAATGGTAGAAAACAATTAGAAATTGAATAGTTTTTTTTTTCTTTTTTTTTTCCATTTTATTTATTTTTTCAGCGTAACAGTATTCATTCTTTTTGCACAACACCCAGTGCTCCATGCAAAACGTGCCCTCCCCATTACCCACCACCTGTTCCCCCAACCTCCCACCCTTGACCCTTCAAAACCCTCAAGTTGCCCCAACCTCCCACCCCTGACCCTTCAAAACCCTCAGGTTGTTTTTCAGAGTCCATAGTCTCTTATGGTTCGCCTCCCCTCCCCAATGTCCATAGCCCGCTCCCCCTCTCCCAATCCCACCTCCCCCCAGGAACCCCCAGTTTGTTTTGTGAGATTAAGAGTCATTTATGGTTTGTCTCCCTCCCAATCCCATCTTGTTTCATTTATTCTTCTCCTATCCTGAATAGTTTTTAACTGAGGGTTGCTGGGGGGAGGGGAGCAGGGAGAGGGTGGTTGGATTATGGACATTGGGGAGGGTATGTGCTATGGTGAGTGCTGTGAAGTGTGTAAACCTGGCAATTCACAGACCTGTGCCCCTGGGGCTAATAATACATTATATGTTTATAAAAAATTTTTAAAAATTATAAAAGAATAAAGATAATCATCTCAAATATTTTGTAATTAAGAAAAAATAAATTGAATAGTTTTTATTTCCCTCATTTCAAATATGTTTTATGATGGAACATTGATTTGGAATATTGGGGGATTTATACCCAAAAGCCTGGATTGAATTATTATCTTTAGTCTTACTTTTCTGCTCAGTGTATTGTAGTCTGTGATATCATTTGCTTAATTTTAGTTAACCAGTTTCATTTCCCCAAATACTTTAAGGTATCTCTGATAGGCTTATCCATGACTTCACTGGGGGATCTGGTGCTGGACCAGTGTCCACTTGTCTGCATGTCATTTATTTCTATGCTTAAACCAGCTCCACTCAGATAACTACTGCACGGATCCTCCCCATCTAAGTACACAAGACTGGGATCTAACGTTTAAGATATTTTAATGAGAGGGTTGACAGGGTGGATAACAACCAATCAGACATTGAAGAATGAGTCCTTCTTGTTTAGCTTTCTTGTAATTATTTTGTAGTTTGCCTTATCACAACTGGGAAGAAAGTAGCCCCTTTGACTCTAGATGAAACCATCTCACAAGACCACAAGGCCCAAGTTCCTATTCATTATTGACCTTGCATGAGTTCTTCATGTTTGACCTTCCATAAATAAACATTACAGAACTCATGCATGCTTACAGTCATAATAAACAATAATAATTTTTAGAGATAAATCCACACTTAAATGAAACATTTCAGCATCACCTGGGTGGCTCAGTTGGTTAAGCATTTAACTGTTGATTTTGGTTCAGGTCATGATCTCAGCACTGTGTGATAGAGCCTGGTGTCAGGCTCTGCTCATTGGGAAGTCTGCTTGAGATTCTCTCCCGTTCCCTCTGCCACAGCTCCCCCCCGTGCTTTCTCTCTCTCTAAAATAAATAATAGATCTTTTTTTTTTTTTTAAAGAAACATTTTAAAACAGGAAACAATTTATCAAAATGCTGCACTGGTCTTAATCAGACAAAATTTGATGTTGTTATGCCGAGTACTTTTCCCTGAGGCCCATTGGCCTGGATATCTGCAGTCTAGATTTTTTTTTTTTTTAACCATCTTCTAACCCAATATACCACTAAGGCTAGATTTTCCAAGATAGAAAGTTTCACTGAAGGGAAAATTCCTTTAAAAGAGAACCCCTCCTTAGGCTTTGAAATTAGTTTTACTAAGGTTAATAATCCCAAGGCCAATCATTAGGGTTCAAGTTCAAATTTTGGTGCTATCTTCTCCAGAACAGTGGATCTATTTAGGCAGATTTCTTCAAGTTTGTGATCTATTGGCATAGAAACTAGTCCTAAAGTATGAGTGGTAGATGTGTTTCTCCTTTCTATTACAATCATGGAATCATGGAACTAATTTAGGGGGTCCTGACCTTGTCTTTATTGTGAGAATAAATGCTTCTTTCTCTTTCCTTGTCTGTATATACCCAGATGACATCAGATTAAATATTTAAGGATATTTAATCCATATTAGATTTTACAAAATTTCCTTCTCTGCTGCAGTATGTCAACTTGCTTAAGTCACGTTCAGATATTTGGTTGAACATTATTCTAGATGTTTCTGTGAAAGTACAGTTTAGATTTAAAGAAAGCATTAAATCACGAAATTTTGAGCTAAGTAGACTACCTTCCATTATGTTGCGTGGGCCTTATCCAATCAGTTGAAGGTCTTAACAGAAAAAGCTGACCTTCCCAAGAAAAGAGGGAATTCTGCCAGCAGACTGTTTTTGGACTCAAAGTGCAGCACTTCTCTGAATTTCCAACCTACTGGTCTAGCTTGCAGATTTTGGACTTGGCAAACCACAATTGTGTGAGATACACACACACACACACACACACACACACACGTATCTGTATATGTATATATATACAAATATATATATATTTATATATATATATACAAATATATATATATTTATATATATATATACAAATATATTTATATATTATATACAAATATATACATACAAATATGTATATATATATATTTGTATATATATACATATATATCTACATACCTATATATCTATATATCTACATATATATATCTAAATAATGTGTATATATCTACACACAGATTCATAAGTATCTAAATATATGTATATACACACATACATGCATACATATATGTACACGTATACATATATACACACATTCTCTTGGTTTTGATTCTCTAGGGAACCCTGATTAATACAACTGCCAAAGCTTTTATTATTTCTACTCTTAAAGATCCCTTGATAGTCTCTCCTACTCCCAGCTTTATCAAGATATAACTGGCACAAAATATTGTATAAGTTTAAGGTGTACAAATATGATGATTTGATACACATATATGTTGTAAAATGATTATGAAAATATGGTTAGTTAACATATCAAACACCTCATAACTACCATCTATTTTGGTGGGGGGTGGAGTGAAACATTTAAGATCTAGTCTTTTAGCAACTTTCAAGTAAGGATTACAATATTGTTAACTATAATCACTATCCTGTACATTAGATCCTAAGAACTTATTCATCTTGAAACTGGAAGTTTATGCCTTTTGTTCCAATCTCCCTATTTCCCACACCCCTAGCCTCTGAAAATCCCCATTCTATTCTGTTTCTATGAGTTCAACTTTTTTTTTTAAGTTACACACATGAGAAAAGACAGCATTTGTCTTTCTCTGTCTGACTTACTTCACTTAGCAAAATATCCTTAAGATCCACCTATATTGGGGCGCCTGGGTGGCTAAGTGGGTTAAGCCTCTGCCGTCGGCTCAGGTCATGATCTCTGGGTCCTGGGATTGAGCCCTGCATCAGGCTCTCTGTTCAGCAAGTAGCCTGCTTCCCCCTCTCTCTCAGCCTGCCTCTCTGCTTACTTGTGATCTCTCTCTCTGTCAAATAAATAAAATTAAAAAAAAAAAAAAGATCCATCTATATTGTCACGAATGTCAGGATTTCCTTATTATTGTGGGTGAATAGTATTTCCAATGTGTGTATGTATTCGTGTGCATGCATCCATGGTGTGTGTGTATGTGTGGGTGTACATACCACATTTTCTTTATCAGGAAATTACCTTTGGTAGACGTTTGGGTTGTCCATCTGCTGGACACTTACATTGTTTCCATGTCTTATCTATTGTAAATAATGCTGCAATGAATATTGGGGTGCAAATATCTATTTGAGATAGTGATTTCATTTCCTTCAGATATATACCAGAAATAGAATTCTGGATCATACTACTTTTAATTTTTTGAGGGATCTCTGTACTCTTTTTCCATTGTGGCTGTACAGTTTACATTCCCATATCATTTCTACTCTTCATCTGAGATCTTAGTCACCTGTGGAAAATCTTTGTAACTCTTTCAGTAGGCAAATTCTCTCTGTTCCATATTCCAATCCTACCTTTTTCAATTTGTATTAAGATAGAGGAGAGAAAAAAAGGAGAAAGGAAAGATAAATTTAATTGTAACTGGCAAAGGGGCACCTGGGTGGCTCAGTGGATTAAGCCGCTGCCTTCGGCTCGGGTCATGATCTCAGGGTCCTGGGATCGAGCCCCGCATCGGGCTCTCTGCTCCGCAGGGAGCCTGCTTCCTCCTCTCTCTCTGCCTGCTTCTCTGCCTACTTGTGATCTCTGCCTGTTAAATAAATAAAATCTTTAAAAAAAAAAAATTGTAACTGGCAAGAACCTAAGCTTAGTGTTAGTAAAATTCTCAACTGTTTTAAGGTAGATCCATGCAAAACCCTTATTTCTTCTTTCTAATGAACTGAGTCTTATTTTCTCTAAAGTCTCAAAAAATATATCAATATGGCATAATTAGCTTTTTAACTTGTCTTATGTAATTTATTAAAGAAAAAATGAAATGATTCTATGTATTATTTATACTAAGAAATCAATTATTTTCAGTTTACCTTTTTTTATTTTATTTTAATGCTTAACATTCTATTTAACATCAATGTAAACAGACAAATATTTAGAACTTGAAAATAAAAAGAAGAATATTTCTTAAAAAATGAAAATTTAGCCAGTATCTATCTTTCACAACAAAGCTGACCATTTTAACTGAGTACATTTGATTACAAAGAAAGTATATGTATATAAAAATCATGTTGCTCACATTGTACATCCATACTCCAGTGATATCCCAGGGATGTTAGTAAAAATATTATCCATTGAGTGATAGCGACAACTTTAATGCAAATAGTACACTAGAGAATTTTTAGAACAGAGCACACATACACATTGAACGGTCTTCTCATTGCACTGTTTCTTTTGCATGTGTGTATGTCTACGTGATTTTTAGATATTTATAGAATTTAGGTAAGGGCCAAGCAATTGAAGGTAAGCAGAATTTCTTTGAAACAAACAAGAAAAGAACTTTTAAATGAATTTTCAGTTAAACAGGAAAACTAGATGAAGATTTCTCCAATTTCAGCAAAAAGATGTAGAACACTTTTCAGGCAGAAAGTGCTCTCTCCTGAGTGACCCAGTGTTGGCCTTTACTGCAGGAATAGATTTGTTTTGGTAGACTGCTGTAGCCAGCTACCTGCAGAGAGAAGGGAATCCTAGTAGAGAGAACTCTTAATACAGTAGTTAAATATTCTTTCATTTGGGTGAAGCTTTCCCATATGGTATTCTCTTATTTTCAGCATAATTTATAGACTTTTAATTTTAAAATGCTTTATTTCACAGTAAGTAAAAATAATTTTGATCAACATGAGAATTGTATATCGTTTGTGAAAAGTTTTAACCTATTCAAATATAACAAGTCCACTCTGGAATGGCTGAGAACAATATGTAAAATGAATGAGAAAAGAAAATAGAGCAGAGTGTACCAGATGTTTTTCATGTGTTCGGTGTACATATATCTTTCTTTTTTAGCTTTTAGTTGCAGATTGAGTGCAATGTACATCATTTTATTCACAATAGATGGCTATGTATCATCTATTCACATATGGATATCATCTCTCTCAAGATTTATTGAAATAAAAAGATAGGAAAACACAACATGGTATATAGGCTGAATTCTCTATAAGCAAATGTGAATTATGTAGTTAGATGTTCTCTTCAAGGGATTTCTTATCACTGTCTCACTGGGTAGTGTAAGGATTAATTAGTTAAAGTTTGAAGGCTCTTTGAAGCTAGAAAACACTATGCAAGTGCTAAGCATTATCATGGTAACTCGAAAGTGAGGCACAGTGATTTGCAACCTCATCAGCTCTTTGAAATGTGTGTCTAGCCTGATTCACAGTTTTCTCTTACAGTGTTTCATGGATTGGAAAGTTCTTATTAGATTTTGAAGATGAAACATGTTCTATTGAAATCACACTAATCGGCACAATCTTTTTTTCCATGTATTTAGTAAATTCATGTTTCTCAAAATGAAAGGAAATTTTAGATGATTCTGAAGATAGTTTTATAAAGCACGGTTTTGACATCCATTATAACTCTTGTATTATCATTAGATTGACTAAGCTGTAGTTCTGTTAATTAGTGCAACCAAAGTCTAGTTCATTTGCATGAAGACAGCTATTTCCATCTTTTATGGGAAAGACTTTAAAAGAGGCAAGCATTCACTGTTTCCAAAATCTTATATAGATTTTATTGGCATATTTCAATCATTTCTCACTGTAATAATGCCAATTCTGAAGTATTATTTATTATATTTTTAAGAAGAGGCTTTAAGTAGTTAAATACAGTAATTATTCTGCATACATCTTTCACTTTCCTTCTACTCTGTGATTGTATATGGTAATGTGTCAAGAACAGTGATATGCTGATTATATGTTTTATTTCATATTTCATATTTAGAAAAAGTTTTTCTTTGATGAAGTACCACATTTGCCAGTTTTCCTTTTTTGAACCCCTTGGAAATGGCAATGAAGTTAGGGAATTTTTTTTTTTAAAGATTTTATTTTATTTATTTGACAAAGAGAGAGAGATCACAAGTAGGCAGAGAGGCAGGCAGAGAGGTAGGAGGAAGCAGGCTCCCTGCGGAGCAGAGAGCCCGACACGGGGCTCGATCCCAGGACCCTGAGATCATGACCTGAGCCGAAGGCAGCAGCTTAATCCACTGAGCCACCCAGGCGCCCCAAGTTGTGGAATTTTTTTAAGCGAAGTAGATTTGTAACAAGATGATTCCAAGTTAAACTTGATATTGTTCTTTATGAAATTATTTTGTTTTTTTAAAACATAAAATACAAATAGTATAATAAATATCTATTTAACTCCACCCTGAAATAGCTGTTAATGCATACCTTGTGCTTTTTGCATTACATTCAGTTGCAGTTGTAGTATTGTCTTCTTAGATCCATTACTTTGCCGTGTCTTGTGGTGCCATTATTATGAACCTTAGGTTTAACTTTACCTTCATGCTTTCATGGTTTCATTGGAATATATAGGTTTATGAATAATACTAGTATTTTCCGAGTTTTTAATGTATGTGAATATTTTTATGAGGCATGTATCATTGCATTATTTTTTTCCCATGTAATATTCTTGTTGAGAGCTATGCATATCCTGTAGATCCCAGTCTGCTATATTCTGTCTTGTTCCATAATGTGTTTACCTAAATGTTGTGATAAAAAACCTCCTTCTTGCTTCCAGGTATACATGTATAAGAATTTCTGATGAATATGTAGAAAAGGAATAGCTAGATTGCAGGGTATACATGATTTCAGTTTGGGGGAGATCAAACACCCTCATTTGTTCCCAGGAGTGCTATTTAACTACTCTTGTCCACACATCCTGATGTGTGGCTTAGCATCTCTCCTGGATTTTTCTTTTTCAAATGAAGTATTATCACAAATTGCATTGATAAAAACTAATGTGGGTTTGTTAAATGTCCACGATGTGTAATTCTTGCAGCTTTTGTCACAGCTGTATTAGAATACTAGGCAAAGGGGCACCTGGGTGGCTCAGTGGGTTAAAGCCTCTGCCTTCGGCTCGGGTCATGATCCTAGGGTCCTGGGATCGAGCCCCACATCTGGGTCTCTGCTCGGCAGGGAGCCTGTTTCCTCCTCTCTCTGCCTGCCTCTCTGCCTACTTGTGATCTCTGTCTGTCAAATAAAATCTTAAAAAAAAAAAAAAAGAATTTTAGGCAAAGAACATGTTAACAGAGTTCTAAGCTTAATAGGGGGTTAAATGTGAAAATTGGCTCTATTTTTCTGATCCATTTCAACTAAAACATAGCTAATGCCTCATTTTCTAGGACAACGTGCAGAATTCTGAATGATAAAACAATGTGTACTGAGTCATTGGGTCCGTATACTGGCTGGGGACAACTAAACTCCTTCCAATCTTGCATGATGGTGGTGGAAATATTGGACAGAATTTTTTATGCCATCTGCTTAACTGAAACTACCAGGCAACTGTATGGTGGGGTTTAGGGCAAATAAAGGAATTAGAGGGTTGGGTATGTGAATAAGGTTCAGGGAATGGAAGCTGAGCATACAGAGAGTGGTTAATTGATCTTGTAGCGGTTTTGTCATCCTTAAACACCTACAACTGTTTGTTTATTGGGTTGGTTGGTAATGACTACTTATTTTGAAATAATGTTTCACCAGTGAGTTAAAACAATAAAAGTGCATGTTTAGTTGAACATTGAATACTGGATTTCTCTTTCAAGAAAGTGTATGGCAACCATAAACTTTGTACAATGCATCTGTTGGTCTTTTCTAGCAGTTCTTGGGCTCTAGGGCTGTAAAGTTGAGTAGTCTCTGAAGTTCAAAAGATAAAAAGCTAGGGGGAAAATGGTTATTTTAAAAGTTAATGGTTACATTAAGAAAACTGCCTGAAGATGCCATTTTCACTGGCTTAATATGTGAACTAGAGAAATTGTTCATCGAGAAGCATGGTTTTTCATTTAGATCAAATTGCTGTTTTCTGAAACAAATCATGTTCATTTTTTATTCCAAATCTTTTTTTCACTTATGAAATATGCAGCAATGCTGTTAATACATTACCTCCATTAGCAGCAGAGGAAGTTCACAAGCAGTTGAATGTTGTCAGTTAGGTATTTCACACAGAAAACCAAATCAAAAAATGCTTCAATTGAACATCCAATTTATGGAAACAAAATAAAGCTTTGGAAGTTTATTCTGCTAGAAATGAAACATTTGACAGTATTCTAAATGTTTTAAAAATTCATTCAGTGGCTGCATAGTATTCCATTGTGCTACGGTGAGTGCTGTGAAGTGTGTAAACCTGGCGATTCACAGACCTGTATCCCTGGGCGTAAAAATACATGATATGTTTATAAAAAAATAAATAAATAAATAAATAATTTAAAAATTCATTCAATAAAAGTAAGCATGGGTGATAACTCTTGGTGAGAACATGAATTATCTTTGGAAAAGACTGGATAATTTTATAAAAAGTCAATGATAAACTGCACTAAAAGAAATACAATTTTCCAGAAAAGAATAAAAGATAATTACTGTTAACACACCACTTTAAGTATAACAAATATGTTCCAGAATAATTATTCTACTTGCTATTTTTTTTTCAAGATTTTATTTATTTATTTGACAGACAGAGATCACAAGTAGGCAGAGAGGCAGGCAGAGAGAGAATGAGAGGAGGAAGCAGGCTCACTGCAGAGCAGAGAGCCCAATGCAGAACTCGATTCCAGGACCCTGAGATCATGACCTGAGCTGAAGGTAGAGGCTTTAACCCACTGAGCCACCCAGGCACCCCTCTACTTGCTATTTTTAATGTTTAAATAAGTAAGTTATTTTTATTTTGCTTCAAGGTATCCAATTATGATTTCAAATCTTTGAAAAGTTTTATTTTTAA
The DNA here is from genome assembly GCF_922984935.1 of Meles meles. Taxonomy (NCBI): domain Eukaryota; kingdom Metazoa; phylum Chordata; class Mammalia; order Carnivora; family Mustelidae; genus Meles; species Meles meles. Next base: position 89,834,659 of record NC_060069.1, on the reverse strand, counting down.
AAAAATTTTTGAAGAGAGTTACTTATAAGACCATCAATGTAATAAAAACAATTTGTCAGTCAGTAAATGTAAAAACAAATATTAAATATCACATAATTTTATTTATCTCAGTATACTGTTTTATTCTAAAAACCTCACAGTTTGACAGTATATTTTTATAGTCACCCTAGTTTCACTGGACATCACTAAATTACTCTATGGATTGATGCAACAAATTTATTCCTTAGTATCAGTTGGTATTGTCCTAAAATTGCCATAATGATAGCAACTTTCCTTCAATAATGAAGGAAAGGTGGAACTTAGTGTGGTTTTGAGTTGTATCTTCCTAATTCTTAATGAGTTTCAATATCTTGTCATTTTTTATTGGTCATTAGAATTTTCTCTTTTTATTTGTCTACCTCCTTTTTCCTATTAGGTTAAATTGTCTTATTTTCTTGTGGATTTTTAAGAAGTTTTTTTTTTATATTTGGGAGATACTATTATTTTTTCCATATATATTTTTAATAATGGAGTCTCATCTGGAGTTTCATGGGCACCCAAGGTAAATTTTGGAACACATGATCTGAAGGTTTTCAAAAAGCCAACTCAGAAGTTATTCTGGGACTATAATGGTAACGTCAAATGAATTAAAGTATTTTGCCATTTCAACAAAATGTATTTAAAGATATTCATTAAAAAGCTATAAAGCAATTAATGCTGTCATAAAAATGCTTTTAAATGGCTGTTTCAACAAAATCCCCTGTCCTCATAGAAAGAACCTACTTATTAAATGTTGATTACTTATCTCCTGGATGATCTACTAAATATTTTACAATTGCCTTTTGGTATTAAATAACCCCTTAGTGTGTTTGTTAAAAACCCAGGTTCTCCAAGTCCTATTTCACATCACTGAGCCAGACTTTCCAAAGAAAATTCATCAAACTCTTGATTTTTAGAAAGACCTAAGTCATTTTTACCTTTGAGAAAGTTTGGGAAACTCTACTCTGACACAAATAGCAAAAACAATGGAAAACAAGTTGAGTCAGAAAGAAATACCTTATCCTCTTGCCATCCTGCTCCTTCCCTAATCATCTGCCTTCATTTTCTTTCTCAATCTCGGTAAATAATGCTCCAGGCATCCAGCATTTCACAAGAGTCAGAAATCTGTTGGTTTGCAATTTAGCAAAGAGTAAGAAAGCTATTTCTGAACATTTTCCTTGAGAACATAAAATTTCTGGCTACAGACTCATGTGCCAGTTAATGCTTATTTCTTGCTATAAAATAGCAGTATTTAACTAAAAGGTTTTGTCACTGTGGCCAAATAACCTCTGTAAATATTCCACTGCAACTAAGATTATATTGAAAATTTGGAGAATGACATTTTGCATTCCAGATATTCAAGGGCTGCAAAAAAGCAGCTTGAGATAAAAGAAGCTATAATGAGAAGGGTTTTTAGTCTTATTAACTTCTAAATTGTTTTGTGTTGAAGTAGATGTACAGGTATTGGATGAACAGGTAGGTCACTGAAGGATAACTGTGGTTAGAGTTGTGAAAGCTTTGGGGAGATTGCACAAGGTAAGATCTCCACAGGAAATTTAGACCTTGGCTCAGCTGGGAGATTTTGAAGACAAGGATATTTCTGATTCTTCATTGATTCTCGAGCAGGCTCTTAAGGGGAGATAGCACAATATTGTGAGAAAAGACCAATTTTGCAGTCAGATAACAGACTTTGAGAAAGTGAGCTGTTTTAAGTCTCAAATTTAAGGTTTGGGAAATGGGTTAAAAGTATCTACTACCAGAGAGGGTGGTTATAAAAATTATATAATAAAATAATGGCAATTGATTATATTTGCCCTATACTTGTCCTTAAAACAAAGACCCCATTTAACTTAGTTACTCTGTTTAGCTTAGTATGGGCATCTTTAGGAAACACCTTCCTGCTGATGAAGAAAAGAATAGTTATTCTGGCAAAATAGGGTACTTAGTCCAACATTGACTTTTCAGGACTCCAGCTGTTCTGTAAGGAAATTGACATGACTTGCAAAAAAAGTGGATAATTGTGGGTTATTTAGGAGATGGTCATCATTTACTATGCCTGTACAATTCTCAGAGGGGACATACAGTTTGCACCGAAGAGTAAGATGAAAAGGAGGAAGAGTCACTGGGAAAACCTTGCCTCAAGGATGAATCCTCTAAATTTCTAGTGTGAAATACTGGGTGTCTGGTGCTGCTAACTTCTGAGCTAGAGGAGTACCATAGGAGGACACATGCTTTGTGGGCAAGGTAAAAGGACGTGTGCTGATATGTAGACATGCCAAGTAGAAAGTTTTACATGTCCCATCTGGCAATCAGAGCAAAGATCCAGCCTGGAATGTAACTTTGTTAGTGGTTAACAGAGACAGTGTTTAAAGCTCCAAGAATGTATACACCTAGGAAGGGAATCAAAGAGAATCCATCATTAAGACCTAGCAATTCCAACATCTAGAGATTTGGTAGATGAGCCAACAAAATACAAATAAAGTTCATGTTAAAATAAATGGAAAATGATATCACTAAGAGATACTAAGATAGCCTATTAGCTAGCAAATTGAGAGCCTAATTTATAGATTATCTTTGATCAGGTATCCAAACGTAAAACAATGAAACCCCTTACATGCTTGAAGTAAATATATAAAATGAAATTATTTTTAATGTCATATTTTATAAGCCAAAATTAAATAATTATCATAAATTCTATTAGCAGACGTGTTCTATTATTTCCTTCCTTCTCTATTTGTATGTCCTATAAATTCCCTGTACAGGGACTTCTCCTAACCCAATTAAAGTTTTATTTAGTATTCCCTGTCTGCTTTTAATATGTGCAACACCATATTCCACAGCAGAGAGGAAATGCAGAATTTGAGATGTTAAATTTAAAACACCTTTGCTTTTTAGGGTTGGGCTTCTGAAATGTGTTTTACTTAGGGATTCTCATCAGATCTTGATTTTTCAGGTTTCTGTGATTGCTTCTCCAAAATAATCAGTGTCTGAAGGTGATGACTACAATAAAATTAAAATTATGCAGGCTTTTGAGAAAATTATGTATAAGAGAATTCTAAGCTCTTAAATTTGAGTCCTTAATAGCATTGTTTTCATCTAAGTGAGTTCTCCACTCACTTTCTTGAGAATTTCAATCCTTTTCTTCCCCTCAAACAAGATAATACAACTAAGAACATTGTTAAGCTTGAGATTCTTATCCATAAAATTAAAGACTGCAGAAAAAATTTAAAAATTCAATTGTTCCATGAATTCTCCATATGGAATTTTGTCAGAATGTAACTATGAAGTGGTTAAATTTTACCTGAATGTCTTTGCCCCCTTTCTTCCTTGTGTACCTTTTCCTTTCCCTGGGCACCTGTAGTGCCTGAGTGTGGTCCACCGTCAATAATATATAGATTAACTTAGGGAGAGGCATTGTTTCTAGTATATAAAGATTTCTGGGTTATATTATTCTCCATATTTATTTAGGCTGTCTTGTATTTCTTTTAATAAAGTCTCATGATTTTCCTTGAAAGACATGTATAATTTTCCCTAGGTTTATTCCGGTATATCTGATAATTTTGTTCTTCTTAATAGTATCAATTAAAATTTACACTACTTCTTGGTGTAAACAATTACAATTTTATTTGTCTATTAATCTTGTTCAAATTCACTGAACTCTTATTCATGCTAGTAACTTATTTTCACTTTTTTTCCTGTGTAAGTAATCATATCTTCTGCAAATATTTTGTTTCATCCTTTCCTTTTATATAACTTTTTACAAAATCTTTTTTTAATGTTATATTATATTTATTAGGAATTCCAAAACAGTGTTGCATAGAAATGCTGATACTGGGAATCTTTGTTTTGTTTTGCTTTTTAAAATAAAAAGTTCTTAAAGCTTCATCATTAGGGTGTGGTGTTTTGTGTGAGATAGTAGTAGGAACATCATATGGTAAGGAAATTCTCATGTAATCTTAACTTGCTAAGGTTACTTATTTGATTTCATTGTAACACAAAGGGGTGTTGAGTTTTATCAAAGGCTTTTTTCCTGCATCGAATGAAATGGCAACATTACTTTTTCTCTAATGTAATAAAAGTATACGATTAAATTTTGTAAAGTATGCTTATCTTAAAACTGTTCCTCCGTTGGCTGTGGAGAGGAGCACCTTAAAGAAGAACTATGTGTATTTTGTTTATTGCATTTAGTTTGATACTGGTATGTTTTAGATACCGATTCCAACTCTTTAATGGTTCTAAGTTTGATTTTCCCATTTCTTACGAGTTACTTTTGGGCAATTTTTTTTAATTGTTCATTTCAACGTTTATAATTCATCACTCTTGATTGTTCATAGTGTATTTTTAAGATATATAAAAAATCTCATGATTGTCTCTTTTGTCATTCATTCCTAAATTTGCCTTTGTATTTTATTTTCATTTTTCTTCTGTATGTTTGCCTGAGAAGCATCTCTTTCATTAGCCTTTTCAAAGAAGCAGCTCTGATTCTCTTGATTCTCTCTATTCTTTGTTTTCCATTTCTGTAATTTTAGTTCCTCTATGTATTATTTCCTTCTTTCTGCTTTCTTTGTGCTTACTCTATTATTATTTTCATATATTTTTGAAGGGGAAGATAAATAGCTCATGAATTTTCAGTCCTTTTTTTCCCTTCTAATATATTCCCTTAAAGCCTCCAAGTGGACTCTTTTCTGGCTCATCTGTAGGGTGTAAGTTAAGCTAAAGAGTGGTTTTTTTTTGTTTGTTTGTTTTTTTTTGTTTGTCCCATGTCTCTAAATATTTTCCAGTGTTCTTCTTGGTTCTAGGTTTAGTCTGGCATTCTGTTTAGGTACAGTTTGGTGTTAGTTTGTTGTTAACTTAATCTGCTTATCACTTACTGTGCTTTTGAGACTGAATATTAATATATTTTATCTATCCTCATTTCTCAGTGAGTGCTTCCTTGAGCCTTATCACCTCTTTTCTCTATTTACCTCTTCTGGAATTCCCATTTAACTGATGTTAGACTTGTCATTCTCTCAACAATTACTTCAATAAATCATTTTAACTGTTTCCTTTGCTGTGCAAAAGCTTTTGATCTTGATGAAATCCCAATAGTTCATTTTTGCCCTTGCTTCCCTTGCCTTTGCCAATGTTCCTAGGAAGATGTTGCTGCGGCTGAGTTCGAAGAGGTTGCTGCCTGCGTTCTCCTCAAGGATTTGGATGGATTCCTTTCTCACATTGAGGTCCTTCATCCATTTTGAGTCTATTTTTGTGTGTGGTGTAAGGAAGTGGTCCAATTTCATTTTTCTGCATGTGGCTGTCCAATTTTCCCAGCACCATTTATTGAAGAGGCTGTCTTTTTTCCACTGGACATTCTTTCCTGCTTTGTCGAAGATGAGTTGACCATAGAGTTGAGGGTCGATTTCTGGGCTCTCTATTCTGTTCCATTGATCTATGTGTCTGTTTTTGTGCCAGTACCATGCTGTCTTGATGATGACAGCTTTGTAATAGAGCTTAAAGTCCAGAATTGTGATGCCACCAACTTTGGCTTTCTTTTTCACTATTCCTTTGGCTATTCGAGGTCTTTTCTGGTTCCATATAAATTTTAGGATTATTTGTTCCATTTCTTTGAAAAACATGGATGGTATTTTGATAGGGATTGCATTAAATGTGTAGATTGCTTTAAGTAGCATAGACATTTTCACAATATTTATTCTTCCAATCCAGGAGCCTGGAACATTTTTCCATTTCTTTGTGTCTTCCTCAATTTCTTTCATGAGTACTTTATAGTTTTCTGCGTATAGATTCTTAATCTCTTTGGTTAGGTTTATTCCTAGGTATCTTATAATTTTGGGTGCAATTGTAAATGGGATTGACTCCTTAATTTCTCTTTCTTCTGTCTTGTTGTTGGTGTACAGAAATGCAACTGATTTCTGTGCATTGATTTTATATCCTGATACTTTACTGAATTCCTGGACAAGTTCTATCAGTTTTGGCGTGGAGTCTTTTGGGTTTTCCACATATAGTATCATATCATCTGCGAAGAGTGATAGTTTGACTTCTTCTTTGCCAATTTGGAGACCTTTAATTTCTTTTTGTTGTCTGATTGCTGAGGCTAGGACTTCTAGTACTATGTTGAATAGCAGTGGTGATAATGGACATCCCTGCCGTGTTCCTGACCTTAGCACAAAGGAAACAGTTAACAAAACCAAAAGACAACTGACAGAATGGGAGAAGATATTTGCAAACGACATATCAGATAAAGGGCTAGTATCCAAAATGTATAAGGAACTTAGCAAACTCAACACCCAAAGAACAAACAATCCAATCAAGAAATGGGCAGAGGACATGAACAGACATTTCTGCAAAGAAGACATCCAGATGGCCAACAGACACATGAAAAAGTGCTCCACGTCACTCGGCATCAGGGAAATACAAATCAAAACCACAATGAGATATCACCTCACACCAGTCAGAATGGCTAAAATTAACAAGTCAGGAAATGACAGATGCTGGCGAGGATGCGGAGAAAGGGGAACCCTCCTCCACTGTTGGTGGGAATGCAAGCTGGTACAACCACTCTGGAAGACAGCATGGAGGTTCCTCAAAATGTTGAAAATAGAACTACCCTATGACCCAGCAATTGCACTACTGGGTATTTACCCTAAAGATACAAACATAGTGATCCGAAGGGGCACGTGTACCCGAATGTTTATAGCAGCAATGTCTACAATAGCCAAACTATGGAAAGAACCTAGATGTCCATCAACAGATGAATGGATAAAGAAGAGGTGGTATATATCCACAATGGAATACTATGCAGCCATCAAAAGAAATGAAATCTTGCCATTTGCGACGACGTGGATGGAACTAGAGCGTATCATGCTTAGTGAAATAAGTCAATCGGAGAAAGACAACTATCATATGATCTCCCTGATATGAGGACATGGAGAAGCAACATGGGGGGTTAGGGGGATAGGAGAAGAATAAATGAAACAAGATGGGATTGGGAGGGAGACAAATCATAAATGACTCTTAATCTCACAAAACAAACTGGGGGTTGCTGGGGGGAGGTGGGGTTGGGAGAGGGGGAGGGGGCTATGGACATTGGGGAGGGGAGGTGAACCATAAGAGACTATGGACTCTGAAAAACAACCTGAGGGTTTTGAAGGGTCAGGGGTGGGAGGTTGGGGGAACAGGTGGTGGGTAATAGGGAGGGCACGTTTTGCATGGAGCACTGGGTGTTGTGCAAAAACAATGAATACTGTTACGCTGAAAAAAATAAATAAAATGAAAAAAAAAGAATAAATGTTCTAGTATCTGAAGTCTAAAAAAAAACAATGAATACTGTTACGCTGAAAAAAATAAATAAATTTAATACTGGAAAAAAAAAGAAATCATTTTAATTCTAATTTCTTGTCATCTTTCAGTTTATCATTCCATCATCAAATACTTGCTATTGTAGTAGGCTGACCACCATTTGTTTGAATTTCCTCATAATGGATTTGTATGTATCATGAAATCTAAACTATCATCAATTATATAACATTCTTTTTATATTCTTAATAAAAATAAAGCCAGCTACTGATTTCCGATATCTAAAAGTGTGAAAAATGCCTCTAAATATGAGTAAGTATGAGAAAGACACATCCTTTTGTGTTTTGTATGTCCTGAATAGTGAATTCCCCTTTAGCAAGGATTTGTGTGCGTGTGTGTGTGTGTGTGTGTGTGTGTGTGTGTGTGTGTGCGATGGTCATCTGTGTGGCTACTTTGTGGGAGCATTTGTCCAGAGTGGTTTTCATGCCCTTAAACCAAAATCCCTCGGAACAGTGCTGACTAGAGACTAATTTTTACATGAATTTCTGTACTTGAAATTTCCTGGATCATGTAGGTGATATAAATTTGATCTTAAAATCACAAGACCGAAACCTACTCCTTGGAATTCTCAGGGACTGTATTTTCTTTTTCTCCTGACGAATCAAATGCAGAGATAAACAGAACCACATGCAATCTCACTTCCTGCAGATCCCAAGGTCTCTCCTGTCCCATGTGGACCTTGAAATTTATGCCTGTTAATTCTCCAAGGCAACAAACCTCCCTACTTCCCAGAGCAAACCTCAGATCAGTTCTTCATTCTTAGGTCTTCTCATAGGTTCCTCTTTAAGTCCAGGTTCCCGAGGACTTTCTTTTAGTATCAGTGAGTTCAGTACTCTTTTAAATATTGTCCTTTAACCTATCATTTGTAATTGATTATAATATAAATTTGTAGATTGCCTAGCTGTGCAATACCAGCTAAGCGTTTATTTTATAGTGGATACCAATCAGGATACATAAACCTATGTACGTAATCTACTGCTATATATATTTTATTATATGTAAAATATATATGTATTATATATAAAATATATGTATGTATTATATATAATATATGTATATATAAAATAAATATATGTGTGTGTGTGTATGTACATATATATTAAAGCAGTCTCCATGCTCACCACAGAGCCCAGCACAGGGCTTGAACTCACAACCCTAAGATCATGACCTCAGCCCAAACCAAGAGTTGGATGCTCAACAGACTGAGCTACAAAGGCGCTCCTAAATTTTCTCAACTGCTATTGGTGTATTTTAATGCCTTTAACATTACTCAAAAATTCACAATGATTTTCTTTTTCCATTTGGATCCATTTTCATCTGTTTCCATTTCCGTTTCTTCTCTGAGTTTTGTTTTTAGTTTTTATTTCCCATCTTCTTTCCTTTGAGCCATTGCTACCGATCTTTCATTTGTTTCAATGAGGCCATCTTTCTTTAATGTTTTAGATTTTAACATGAAATATTTGCTGTCTTTTATCTGTTTCATGATATAATTCTTCTTTTCTGCATTTTTATGTTGTTGTTTATATTATTGATATTCTTCTCTTTTCTTCTGTCATATCCTTACAGAGCTTCTTTGTTGGTTACTTTCTGCTAAGTACTAATCTTTCATTGGTTTATTCTTCTGGGGTGATCTGTGCTGTGATAAATGGTGTAGGGAAGTGGCCGGGAGAATGAGCTGGGAGAGAACACTTCCTCTTCTATACTCAGAACTTGGAGTTTGTTTTTTCCTTAGGTTATAAGAATGTTTGCAGGGACTATCAAAGAAGTCCCAGGTCTTAAATCTTTCTGTGGACTAGGTTCTCTCTAGTAATTGGAGAAATATAAAGTTCTTTTATATCAGTAATTATATGAATTACTTCTCCCCATATTGATTTTCCTAAAAAACAACAACTGTTTCCTGCAAACATGACAGCGCTGAACTATTTCTCATGTAGTCCCAATCCTGTGCTACTGTGCTAAATCCCACAAGACATAAAACATGTCATGCAGGGATGACTGAGTGGCTCAGCCGGTTAGGCATCTGCCTTCAGCTCAGGTCATGATCCCAGGGTCCTGGGATGGAGTCCCACATCGGGCTTTTTGCTCATCAGGACTAGAGACTTGAGCAGTGAATCTCTTCTCCTCTGCTTCTTCCTCTGCTTTTGTCTGCAGCTCCCCTGCTTGTGTTCATTCTCTCTCTCTCTCTCTCTCTGACAGATAAATGAATAAATAAAATCTTAAAAAAAATTAAAAAAACAAAACTATGTTATACATTCCACCTAGCATACCAAGACCTGGATGTTCTGGGGAAGGAGATGTTCTTTATATAACTCAAAGAATGCTGCTTTTTTTTTTTAAACTAACATATAACGTATTATTTGCCCCAGGGGTACAGCCCTGTGAATTGTCAGTCTTACACACTTCACAGCACTCACCATAGCACATACCCTCCCCAATGTCCATCACCCAGCCACCCCATCCCTCCAACCCACCTCCCCTCCAGCAACCCTCAGACCCTTAATCCTGAGATTAAGAGTCAAAATAAGTCAATCAGAGAAAGACAATTATCATATGATCTCACTGGTATGAGGAATTTAAGAAACAAAACAGAGGATCATAGGGGAAGGGAGGGAAAAATGAAACAAGATGAAACCAGAGAAGGAGAATGATGCTTTCTTGAGAAGTAATTTGCCCTCCATTTGATGTCTGCAAGTGTGTAACTGAGCACTGCTCTGAATGTGTATTTTCGCCACCTCTGGTAGCCTTATCTCACAGCCTATGGTCCAGGATCAGTGCAGGGGCAAGCCGTGGCTTACCTAGCACTCCTCACCTACTGTAACACATACAAACTAAGTAACAACAGAGGGCTGACTATGCAAACCCAGCTTTATGACATGCCCTTTAGCATCTTATGTATGTCCAAACCATTATGAGGTTTAAGGAAAGCATTCAAGTTTAGCCCTCAGAGATTTCTTAGTGGCCCTGTTAAGACATTTTTTACTTCTGTTGGAAAATGATTTTACTTTCTCTTGGTGATTCTTATTCTAGATATGTTTATTTTTTCTAGATAAAAGAACAAGATTGAAATATTTTTATAAATCCTTACATGGAAATAAGCCTCTAAATCACTTAAAAATATATATGTAAGGTCATATGTTGGCTCCTTTTTATTATAAACATAACTTGTTCTATTGAATTTTGCTTTTTTTGATACTTTGCAGATATTACATTTTTATAAATTGAAAAACAACTTCTGGTATCCTGCATCAAAAAAGTCTATTAATGCATTTTTCTAATGATATTCACTCACTTTGTGTACATTTTGGTAATTCTCACAGTATTTCAAAATTTTTCATTATTATTATATTTGTTATGGTGACCTGTGATCTGTGATCTTTGATGTTGCTATTAAAACTGTTTGGGGCATCACTCACTGTGTCCATGTAAGATGGTGGACTTAGTCCACAAATGTTCATGTTCTGACGCTCCACCAGCTGGCCTACACCCTGTCTCTCACCCTATCCTGGGGCCTCCCTATTCCCTGAGACACAAAACTATTCCATTTAAGCCAATTAATTAATAATCCTACAATGGCCTCTTAGTCCTTATGTAAAAGGAAGAGTTACACCATTCTCATTTTAAGTCAGAAGCTAGAAATCATTAATCTTAGTGAGGAAGGCATGTTAAATGCTGAAAATAGGCTAAAAGGTAGGACTTCTATGCCAACAGTTAGCTGAGTTGTGAATATAAAGGAAAATTTCTTGAAGGAAATGGAAAGTGCTTACGCCCAAGTTTACTCCAGAAAATGGTCCTAACTCTCGTCAGTTCTATGAAGGTTGAGAGAGGTGAGGAAATGGCAGAAGAAAAGTTTGAAGCTAGCAGATGTCAGTTTATGAGGTTTAAGGAAAGCAGCCATCTCCATAATAAAAAGTGCAACAAGAAGCAGTAAACGCTGATGTAGAAGTTGCAGCAAGTTATCCAGAAGGTCTTTAAGCTGAGGTGATGAACAAAGGTACCTACACTAAGCAATATATTTTCAATGTACAGGAAACAGCATTCTTGTGGAAGATGCTGTTATCTAGGGCTTTCACAGCTAGAGCGGAAAAGTCATTGCCTGGCTGGCAAAGGACAACAGTCAAAGAACAGACTCTCTTGTTAGGGACTAAGAAAGTTGGTGACTTTAAGTTGAAGCCAGTGGTCACTGACCATTCAGAAAATCCTAGGCTTTTTAAGAATTCTGCCAGATCTATGCGGCTTGTGCTCCAAAATGGAACTACAAAGCCTGGTTAACAGTATATTTGTTTACATAATGGTTTACTCACATCTTAAGTCCCTACTGAGATTCACTGCTCAGAAAAAAAGATTCATTTCTAAGTGTTACCGGTCATGGACAATGTGCCTGATCACCCAAGAATGCTGATGAAGATGTATAATGAAGTTAATGGTGTTTTCATACCTGTTAACACAGCATCCATTCTGCGGCTCTTGGACCAAGGAGTAATTTTCACTTTAAGTCTTATTATTTAAGAAATAACATTTCATATTTATCATAGGTAGTGATTCCTCTTGGGGATCTGGACAAAGGAAATCAAAAACCTTCTGGAAATTCACCATTCTAGATGCCATTAAGAACATCTGTGACTCATGGGAAGAGGTAAAAATATTAACATGAACAGGAGTTTGGAAGAAGTTGATTTCAACTCTCACGGAGGACTTTGAGGGGTTCAAGGCTTCACTGGAGGAAGTGACTGCAGGTGTGGTAGAAATAGCAAGAGAACTGCAATTAGAAGAGGAACCTGAAGATGGGACTGAATTGTTGCCACCTTATGGTAAAACATTAAGGGGTGAGGAGTTCCTTCTTATGAATGAGCAAAGAAAATGATTCCTTGAGATGGGATCTCCTCCTGGTGAAGATGCTATGAAAATTGTTAAAATGACAAAAAGGATTTAAAATTTTACATGAATTTACTTGATAAAGCAGTGGCAGGGTTTGAGAAGATTGACTCACAATTTTGAAAGAAATGTTACCGTAGGTAAAATGCTATCAAACGACATCGCATGTTATAGAGAAGACATTCACAAGAGGAGGAGTGAGTTGATGTGGTAAACCTCACTGTTGTCTTATTTTAAGAAATTACCACAGCCACCCCAGCCTTCAATAGCCAGCACAATGATTAGTCAAACCAGCAAGACCCTTGATAAACAAAAATATTACAACTCTTTGAAAACTGGGATGATATTTGCATTTTTAATTTAATTTGAGTATTTTTAAAATTTTTTAATTTATTTCTTATTTTTTTATAAACATATAATGTATTTTTATCCCCAGGGGTACAGGTCTTTGAATCGCCAGGTTTACACACATCACAGCACTCACCATAGCACATACCCTCCCCAATGTCCATAATCCCCCTCCCCCTCTCACAACCCTCCATACCCCCAGCAACCCTCAGTTTGTTTTGTGAGAGTAAGAGTCACTTATGGTTTGTCTCCCTCCCAATCCCATCTTGTTTCATTTATTCTCCTCCTATCCCCCTAACCCCCCATGTTGCTTCTCCATGTCCTCATATCAGGGAGATCATATGATAGTTGTCTTTCTCCGATTGACTTATTTCACTAAGCATGATATCCACGTGGATTGGTTGTTCTTTGGGTGTTGAGTTTGCTAAGTTCCTTATAGATTTTGGACAGTAGCCCTTTATCTGATATGTCGTTTGCAAATATCTTCTCCCATTCTGTCAGTTGTCTTTTGGTTTTGTTAACAATTTCCTTTGCTGTGCAAAAGCTTTTGATCTTGATGAAATCCCAATAGTTCATTTTTGCCCTTGCTTCCCTTGCCTTTGCCGATGTTCCTAGGAAGATGTTGCTGCGGCTGAGGTCGAAGAGGTTGCTGCCTGTGTTCTCCTCAAGGATTTTGATGGACTCCTTTCTCACACTGAGGTCCTTCATCCATTTTGAGTCTATTTTCGTGTGTGGTGTAAGGAAGTGGTCCAATTTCATTTTTCTGCATGTGGCTGTCCAATTTTCCCAGCACCATTTATTGAAGAGGCTGTCTTTTTTCCATTGGCCATTCTTTCCTGCTTTGTCGAAGATGAGTTGACCATAGAGTTGAGGGTCTATTTCTGGGCTCTCTATTCTGTTCCATTGATCTATGTGTCTGTTTTTGTGTCAGTACCATGCTGTCTTGATGATGACAGCTTTTTAATAGAGCTTGAAGTCTGGAATTGTGATGCCACCAACTTTGGCTTTCTTTTTCACTATTCCTTTGGCTATTCGAGGTCTCTTTTCTGGTTCCATATACATTTTAGGATTACTTGTTCCATTTCCTTGAAAACAATGGATGGTATTTTGATAGGGATTGCATTCCATCTACACATTGAATGCTTTAGGTAGCATAGACATTTTCACAATATTTATTCTTCCAATCCAGGAGCATGGAACATTTTTCCATTTCTTTATGTCTTCCTCAATTTCTTTCATGAGTACTTTATAGTTTTCTGCATATAGATTCTTAGCCTCTTTGGTTAGGTTTATTCCTAGGTATCTTATAGTTTTGGGTGCAATTGTAAATGGGATTGACTCCTTAATTTCTCTTTCTTCTGTCTTGTTGGTGTACAGAAATGCAACTGATTTCTGTGCATTGATTTTATATCCTGACACTTTACTGAATTCCTGGACAAGTTCTAGCAGTTTTGGTGTGGAGTCTTTTGGGTTTTCCACATATAGTATCATATTATCTGCAAAGAGTGATAGTTTGACTTCTTCTTTGCCGATTTGGATGCATTTTATTTCTTTTTGTTGTCTGATTGCTGAGGCTAGAACTTCTAGTACTATGTTGAATAGCAGTGGTGACGATGGAAAGCTGTGCTGTGTTCCTGACCTTAACGGAAAAGCTTTCAGTTTTTCTCCATTGAGAATGATATTTGCGGTGGGTTTTTCATAGATGGCTTTGATAATATTGAGGTATGTGCCCTCTATCCCTACACTTTGAAGAGTTTTGATCAGGAAGGAATGCTGTACATTTTCAAATGCTTTTTCAGCATCTATTGAGAGTATCATATGGTTCTTGTTCTTTTATTTATTAATGTGTTGTATCACATTGATTGATTTGCGGATGTTGAACCAACCCTGCAGCACTGGAATAAATCCCACTTGGTCGTGGTGAATAATCCTTTTAATGTATTGTTGAATCCTATTGGCTAGTATTTTGGCGAGAATTTTTGCATCTGTGTTCATCAAGGATATTGGTCTGTAGTTCTCTTTTTTGGCGGGATCCTTGTCTGGTTTTGGGATCAAGGTGATGCTGGCCTCATAAAATGAGTTTGGAAGTTTTCCTTCCATTTCTATTTTTTGGAACAGTTTCAGGAGAATAGGAATTAGTTCTTCTTTAAATGTTTGGTAGAATTGCCCTGGGAAGCCGTCTGGCCCTGGGCTTTTGTTTGTTTGGAGATTTTTGATGACTGTTTCAATCTCCTTACTGGTTATGGGCCTGTTCAGGTTTTCTATTTCTTCCTGGTTCAGTTGTGGTAGTTTATATGTCTCTAGGAATGCATCCATTTCTTCCAGATTGTCAAATTTGTTGGCGTAGAGTTGCTCATAGTATGTTCTTATAATTGTCTGTATTTCTTTGGTGTTAGTTGTGATCTCTCCTCTTTCATTCATGATTTTATTTATTTGGGTCCTTTTTCTTTTCTTTTTGATAAGTCTGGCCAGGGGTTTATCAATCTTATTGGTTCTTTCAAAGAACCAGCTCCTAGTTCCGTTGATTTGTTCTATTGTTTTTTTGGTTTCTATTTCATTGATTTCTGCTCTGATCTTTATGATTTCTCTTCTCCTGCTGGGTTTAGGGTTTCTTTCTTGTTCTCTCTCCAGCTCCTTTAGGTGTAGGGTTAGATTGTGTACTTGAGACCTTTCTTGTTTCTTGAGAAAGGCTTGTACTGCTATATATTTTCCTCTCAGGACTGTCTTTGTTGCATCCCACAGATTTTGAATCATTGTGTTGTCATTATCATGTTTCCACGAATTTTTTCAATTCTTTAATTTCCTGGTTGACACATTCATTCTTTAGAAGGGTGCTGTTTAGTCTCCATGTATTTGGGTTCTTTCCAAATTTCCTCTTGTGACTGAGTTCTAGCTTCAAGCATTGTGGTCTGAAAATATGCAGGGAATGATCCTAATCTTTTGATACTGGTTCAGACCCAATTTAGGACCCAGGATGTGATCTATTCTGGAGAAGGTTCCATGTGCACTAGAGAAGAATGTGTATTCTGTTGCTTTGGGATGAAATGTTCTGAATATATCTGTGATGTCCATCTGGTCCAGTGTGTCATTTAAGGCCTTTATTTCCTTGTTGATCTTTTGCTTGGATGATCTATCCATTTCAGTGAGGGGAGTGTTCAAGTTCCCTACTATTATTGTATTATTATTGATGTGTTTCTTTGATTTTGTTATTAATTGGTTTATATAGTTGGCTGCTCCCACGTTAGGGGCATAGATATTTAAAATTGTTAGATCTTCTTGTTGGACAGACCCTTTGAGTAGTATATAGTGTCCTTCCTCATCTCTTATTATAGTCTTTGGCTTAAAATCTAATTGATCTGATATAAGGATTGCCACCCCAGCTTTCTTCTGATGCCCATTAGCATGGTAAATTGTTTTCCACCCCCTCACTTTAAATCTGGAGGTGTCTTTGCGTCTAAAATGAGTTTCTTGTAGGCAACATATAGATGGGTTTTGTTTTTTTATCCATTCTGATTCCCTGTGTCTTTTGATTGGGGCATTTAGCCCACTAACATTCAGGGTAACTATTGAGAGATATGAATTTAGTGCCATTATTAGCCTGTAAGATGACTGTTACTGTGTATTGTCTCTGTACCTTTCTGATCTACTACTTTTAGGCTCTCTCTTTGCTTAGAGGACCCCTTTCAATATTTCCTGGAGACCTGGTTTGGTGTTTGCAAATTCTTTCAGTTTTTTTTGTCCTGGAAGCTTTTTATCTCTCCTTCTATTTTCAATGGTAGCCTAGCTGGATAGAGTATTCTTGGCTGCATGTTTTTCTCGTTTAGTGCTCTGAATATATCATGCCAGCTCTTCCTGGCCTGCCAGGTCTCTGTGGATAAGTCTGCTGCCAATGTAATATTTTTACCATTGTATGTTATAGACTTTTTTTCCCGGGCTGCTTTCAGGATTTTCTCTTTGTCACTAAGACTTGTAAATTTTACTATTAGGTGACGGGGTGTGGACCTATTCTTGTTGACTTTGAGGGGGGTTCTCTGCATCTCCTGGATTTTGATGCTTGTTCCCTTTGCCATATTAGGGAAATTCTCTCCAATGATTCTCTCCAATAGACCTTCTGCTCCCCTCTCTGTTTCTTCTTCTTCTGGAATCCCAATTATTCTAATGTTGTTTCGCTTTATGGTGTCACTTATCTCTCGAATCCTCCCCTTGTGGTCCAGTAGCTGTTTGTCCCTCTTTTGCTCAACTTCTTTATTCTCTGTCATTTGGTCTTCTATATCAGTAATTCTTTCTTCTGCCTCATTTATCCTAGCCGTGAGAGCCTCCAGTTTTGATTGCACCTCATTAATAGCTTTTTTTGTTTCAACTTGGTTAGATTTTAGTTCTTTTATTTCTCCAGAAAGGGCTTTTATATCTCCAGAGAGGGTTTCTCTAATATCTTTCATGCCTTTTTCGAGCCCAGCTAGAACCTTCAGAATCGTCATTCTGAACTCTAGATCTGACATATTACCAATGTCTGTGTTGATTAGGTCCCTAGCCTTCGGTACTGCCTCTTGTTCTTTTCTTTGTGTTGAATTTTTCCGCCTTGTCATTTTGTCCAGATAAGAGGATATGAAGGAGCAAATAAAATACTAAAAGGGTGGCAAAGACCCCAGAAAAATGCACTTTAACCAAATCAGCAGAGACCCGAAATCGTGGGGGGGAGAAAGGGGATAAAAAGAGGTTCAGAGAAAAAAAAAGAAAAAAATTTAAAAAAGAAAGCAAATAAAGAAAAAAATATAAAAAAGAAAGAAAAAAAATATATATTAGATAAACTAGTCAAACAACGTTAAAAAAGAAAAAGGTAAAAGTTTTAAAAAATTTAGCAGAAGAAGAAAAAAGAAAGAAAAAAAATTGGAAAAAAAATCGAATTAACTGCAAGATGAAAGAATCATGTGGAGAAAGTCATGAGTTCTGTGCTTTGCTTTCTCCTCCTCTGGAATTCCGCTGCTGTCCTAGCTATTGAACCTACTTTCCTTGGTAGATGAACTTAGTCCCGGCTGGAATTTTTTTGATCTTCTGGTGGAGGGGCCTGTTGTAGTGACTCTCAAGTGTCTTTGCCCTAGGCGGAATTGCACCGCCCTTACCGGGGGCTGGACTAAGTAAACTGCTCGGGTTTGCTTTTGGGAGCTTCTGTTCCCTGAACACTTTCCGTAGAGTTCTGGAGGACGGGAATGAAAATGGCGGCCTCCTAGTCTCCGGCCCAGAGAAGGCGAGAGCCCAGGGCCCCACTCCTCAATGCGCTCCCAGAGAACAGCGCCCAATCACTCCCGTATCCCTGGCCTCCAACCACGCTCCGAGCTCCCCCAGCCTGTGACGGGTTCAAGGTAACCCTGATCTGAGAGCTCAGTCCTTGGCTCTGTCTCTGTAGCCAGCTTCCCCGTTCTAATACCTGCTAGCTCTGTGACACTCCGACACCCCCGATCCTTCTGTAACCCTGCAGGACCTGGGCCATGCTGACCCCGCGTGGGCTTCACCCCGGTTTAGCCTCTGGAGCAATGTCCCTTAGTGGAACAGACTTTTAAAAGTCCTGATTTTGTGCTCCGTTGCTCCGCCGCTTGCCGGGAGCTGGCCCCTCCCCCCACGGTCTATCTTCCCGTCGTTTTAGATTCACTTCTCCGGCAGTCCTACCTTTCAGAAAGTGGTTGATTTTCTGTTTCTCGAATTGCTGTTCTTCTTCTCTTCGATCTCCTGTTGAATTTGTAGGTGTTTGCAATGTTTAGATAAGCTATCTAACTGATCTCCTGCTACCTGATGTAGTCTCAACCTGCTACTTCTCTGCCATCTTGACTCCTCCCCTAATTTGAGTATTTTTAAATTGAGGTATGTACATTATTTTTATACATGATGCTATTGCATATTTAATAGACTATAGTGTAAACATAATATTTATATGAACTTGGAAACCAAAAAATTCATTTGATTCACTTTATTGTGATATTTGCTTTACTACAATAGTCTGAAACCAAACCTATAACATATTTGAGCTTTGCCTGTATTTTTTCATTAAATTAATAGATAACACCTGTGTTCTTTCACATCTCATGTGTGGGCATGGAGTGTGACGCTAAAAATTAAAACAAATTACTTTCTTTACAAAACTATCCATTTATTGACAAATAGTTTCATTTATTTATTTTTTTGTGTGAAAATAAGATAATTTCAAAATACCTTTAAACCAATGTTACCTCCTTTTAAACTTAGTTAAGCAGCTGTTCCTTGCTTGATGGTCCTTAATCCTACACACTGTCATTTTCTCAGAGAAAATTAGTAATAGAATATCAGCTTTAGCAACTCAGAATTTTTAATGTGCTACCTCTGCTTGATCTCAAAGTCTTAACTCATTTCATTGGTAAACTTTACTGTCTTTGGTTCAGCTAAGTCCTTCAGAATTTCAAAACAAAGTGGTTAGCTTCTGGTTTCCAGTGCAGCATGTAAGGAGCTTAGAAGTTACCATCCCATTGTAACAATAAGTAAAAATCTGTACAGGCTGAAAAATCAACAACCCTCCTTAGACCCATCAGTGAAGGGAGGTCAGAGGGTAAGACATGGTCCGGGTCCTAAACATTGGAGTGGCAGATGGGTACAGAGAAGGACAATTTACCAGAGCAGCAATGCATAAGCAGAAACTTCAGTAGGACCTAGTATCTGGACAGGAAAAGCCAATGTGATAAATGGCAAATTGCTGAAGGCTCACTGTGAAGAAGTCTGAGACCTAGAAACTGCAAGGGGATGCAGTCCAGGGGGAATCCTCATGCTTTTGTGAGCTTTAACTCTTGCGGCTTGGCCAGGTCCATGGAGTGAAGACCAGAGAAAAATTCCCTCATGGCCCCCAGCAGTGAGAGGGGAAAAGGAAACATTTTAAAATACACTAGAGTATCCTGTTCTTTTTTTTTTTGTTTGTTTGTTAATTTTTTATTTCTTAATTAAAATTTAAAAATTTTTTTATTAACATTAAATGTATTATTACCCCCAGGTTAGAGTATCCTGTTCTTTTTAAGAAGGCCTGCCCACATAGGGAAGCCATTTTACCAGACTAACCTGCTGCTGGAGCTATATCAACACTTAATCTGCCTAGGGGAAGGGAAACACCTAATTCCAGCTGCCTCTCCCCCTCCTTTCCCACCTTGGGTTGGGGAGGAGGGCTGAGAAGTACTAGTGAAGTTTTGGTCCAAGGGTATAGGGTCACCTATAGACTGAGACCCAACTGTAGGACCAGAGAATGCTATCCTTCCCTGACACCTTACCACTGCATTACCAAAGACCTATTTACTGCAGTTACTTTCACCCTGTACAATATGTCTACCTTTTAACAAAAAATTACCATATAGACTGAAAAGACAAAAAACAGAAACAGTTTGATGGGATTAAACAAGGAGGACTGGAATCAAATATGGCAGGAATGTTGGAATAATCAGACCCGGAATTAAATAAAACAAAAGGAAAGGAAGCTATCATTACTATGCTAAGGGCTTTAATGGAAAGAGCGGACAACAGGCAAGAACAGATAGATAATATAAGCAGAGAGATGGAAATTCTAAAAAAGAATTAAAAAGGAATGCTGGAGGATCAGTAGTGTTACAGGAGCAAAGAATGCTTTTGATGGGCTTGGTTGAGGTCAAGTCACTGAACTTGATGATATGACAATAGAAACTTAAAAAACTGGAAAGAAAAACTAAAAAAAAAAACAAACCAAAAAATGCCAGAATATCCAAGAACTTTGGGGCCATTATAAAAGGTGTAATGTACATGTAAGGGGGAATATCAGAAAGAGAGGAAAAAGTGAAAGACACAGAAACAATATTTGAAGAAATAATGATGGACTTTCCCCCAAATTAATGTCAGACACCAGCCCACAGGTCCAGGAAGCTCAGACAATAAGCAGGATAAATGCAAAAGCAAACAAAAACAAACAAACAAACAAAAAAACCAAAAGCAAAAAATCTGACCAAACAAACAAAAAACCACGCTAGGAAAATCATATTCAAACTTTAGAAAATCAAAGATTAAAAAAGCGAAGTACCGGGTGGCTCAGTTGGTTAAGTATCCAACCAACTCTTGGTTTTGACTCAGGTCATGATTAGGGTCATGAGATTCAGTCTTGACTCTGGCTTGTACTGAGCATGAATTCTGCTTGAGATTCTCTCTCTCCCTCTCCTTTTTGCCCCTACCCCTGCTCAGGTGCTCTCTCTCTTTCTCTCTCTCTGTCAAATAAATAAATGGATCTTTAAAATGAAACAAAACCAAAAAAAAAAAAAAAAAACAACCCAAAACTGAAATATCCCAGAGGAATAAAGCACCCTACCTGTCTATAGAGAAGCAAAGATAAGAATTACATCTCAAGTCTCCTCAGCAGGCTTGCAAACAAGAAGAATATAGAGTGAAATGTCTAAAGTGTTGAGAATCTTGTATGCTGCAGAATTATCCTTCAAAAGTGAAAGAAAAATACTTTCTCAGACAAACAAAAACCGAGGGAATTTGTTGTCCATAGGCAATGCCTTGTAAGAAGTGTTAAAAGAAGATCCTTGGAAAGAATGAAGATAATATAGGTTGGAAACTAGGATCTACATAAAGAAAGAGAGGCCATTAGAAAATGAATAGGTGAAGAAAGAATGAAAATTTTTATTTTTCTTGCTCTTAATTGACTTAGTAAATAACCCTTTGTTGGAAATAATAATAGCTACAATGTATATGATTAGATGTATAATATATATTATAACCAAATGCATTTTGTGTATGTGTACACACACACCCCACACAGGTGTATAAATGAAATGAATGACAGCAATAATAGAAAGAATGGGTTCCTTGATATTTACCCAAATGAATTTAAAACTTATGCCCACACAAAAATAGCATCTCTTTGTAATTGCTAAAACTTGGAAGCAACCAAGCTATCCTGGAAGAGAATACATAAACTATGATACATCCAGATAATGGAATGTTACTCAGCACTAAAGAGAAAAGAGCTACCAAGCTATGAAAAGACACAGAGGAAACTTAAATGCATATTACTAAGTGAAAAAAGCTGATCTGCAAGGGTTATATACTACGTGATTTCAACTATATGACATTCCTGTAAAGGCAAAACTTATGGAGACAGTAAGAGGGTCTGTGATTGCCAGGAATTAGGACAAGACTGGGATGAATAAGTAGAATACAGAGGTTTTTTAGGGTGGTGAAACTATTCTGTGTGATACTATAGATTCATGTCACTACATTTTTTTAAAATACCCATAGAACATACAACACCAAGAGTGAACCTAATGGAAACTATGGACTTTGGGTGATAATGTTGTGTCATTGTAGGTTTATAAGTTATAACAAGGGTACCACTGTGGTAAGGGAAGTTGATATTGTGGAGGATATTGTGTGGGTGTGGGGACAAGGGATATATGCAATCTCTCTATACTTCTTACTTTTACTGTGAACCTAAAACTTCTCTAAAACACAAAATCTATTAATAAAAGACCAAAGTGATTTAATATGCTAATTATCATTTGTGTCTTCTGGAGAAGAACTCCCACTCGGGGTGCTGTAGATTATCTCATTTCAAAGCTTTAAGTTTCAAATCAAAGAGAAACTTAAAGGGGCGCCTGGGTAGCTCAGTGGGTTAAAACCTCTGCCTTCAGCTCTGGTCTTGATCTCAGGGTCCTGGAATGGAGCCCCGCATCAGGCTCTCTGCTCTACGGGAAGCCTGCTTCCTCCTCTCTCTTTCTGCCTGCCTTCCGCCTACTTGTAATCTCTGTCTGTCAAATAAATAAATAAAACCTTAAAAACAAAAAAGAGGAACTTAAACTAGACTGAATACATAACTGCTTCCTCTTGACCACTTCACACAGGGTCCAATCAGGAACATTTAAAGCCCTTAGTTTGTGTCAGAATAAGCACAAGGCACGATACAATTGGGCTGCTATTCTAAACCAAAAGGAAGAGCCAAGGGCCTACAAAAATCTGAGATAACTGAAAGCTTGCCAGAAGCACAAACTCTGTTCCTGTATTACTCCATTAAATTGGAAACCTAACCCTGGTACCAGGAAGGATGCATAAAATAGAAATGGAGCTCTGTTTTCCAGGCACTGTCCAGTTTCTGATTTCTGTGGACACACCCAGACCCAATAGACCCATTCCAGACAGTCTGGAATAATTGACCATGTTCCTGAAGCTTCTGAAATATGGTTCACTTTTCTGTTTATGGCTTTATTTCTTCAGTGCCCTGTAGAGAGTGTTATAATTCACTCTCAGCCTTTTAATTTACTATTTTTAGAATCCATTCTTTTTTCTAAAACTCTGTGTTAGGAGAGACCACTGTGGCTGGCATCTCTTTTTGTCTGGTATCAAGGTTGATGTTGGACCATCAATCTTCTGTCTTTATAATCATATGTAACCTAGGATTCAAACCCAGTTATTCATGAAAAACTTGCGAACAATCCCATCTACATTCACCTCTTCTTCTCATTCTGTTAGTTGACACCCTCATCCTCTAAGCATTTTCTAAATGGACCTTGTCATCCACCTCCCCACTCCTGATGGGAAGCTTCTCCTTCGACCACATATGTGAGACTTTTTTTTAACTGCAGAGATAGATCTAATCGGAACTTCCTAAAGCTTTAGTAAATACAACTCAGTGCATGACTTAGGTACCTCTAAAGCAACTTCAATTATTGCCAGAATAAGTCCTAGGAAGATGTAAGAGGAGGAGTGCTGTTCTAAAGGCACCATTACTTTGCTTCGTTTTTAGAAAAGTTTTTTTTTTTTCTTTTTTTTTTGAGGGGTGGGTATAGTAGAAGGGAATACCTAGGTCTTCAGTTACAGTTGGAATAAAACAAATGAATGCCATTTCAACCTACAGTTATAAGAAGTCTTGAAGACCATGTACACTGACTTTAAACCACTGCGTCTATTGTACCACTCTTCCCTTAGATAACTTAGTCTTTTAACCCACAGAACACTCCTCTGTGAGATGGGTCCCTGCACTCTGTGAGTGGCTTTAGAAAGATTGGTGGTTTTACATCAGCAGTTACAGTAACTAGAGAAGAATTATTGCTTCCTTAACTTTGTGGCTCGGTCCGTCGACAGAAAAAATAGCTTAAAAAAATCAAAGCCAGATGGCTCTGGAGGAAATGCCTCTAATGCTTCGGCTGTTGTTAAGACACCCTGGGAGGAGCTCTTTTATGGCTGGTCACCATGGTCCTGCTTTACTGGCCCATCTGTTCCCTAGATCTTGTGTAAGAGCACTTGTGCCCTTGGTTAAGTTTAACTGAGTAGCAAAGTACCTTGTTCTGACTCCACAGTGCCTAATAAAAAAGTAACTGTTGGGACATAAATGAGGAAAGAACAGACAAGGCAATATGTTGAATATGCTCATAGACTAATAAGACCTCAGCTAAAACAGAAGGGAAACATTTAAGACAAATTGATACATCATTTTTAAATCAGCAGAACTTTCTCCTATTCTTTGCAAGAAGTGGCCTGGTGATAATTGGGAAACCTAGAAAAGCTGTGAAAATTCATTTTCTTCCCTGGTAATCTGCAGGAAGTCATCCTTTATAATTTTATGCAACCTTTTGCATGACGGTGACGATCTGTATATGATCCACAAGTTACTTAGTTTCTATAAGGAATTATTGAAATGGATGGCACTGTTCAGAAGGGATCACATCTGGTAAATCTAGTGGCACTTTGGTAAACCGCTCTCTACAGTAAGGGAAAACCCAGATTTGTGGGCTCTGTAGAGTTTCATGATGTGATCTGTGGCCTGTGTAAACTACCAATGATTT
The DNA here is from genome assembly GCF_922984935.1 of Meles meles. Lineage (NCBI taxonomy): Eukaryota > Metazoa > Chordata > Mammalia > Carnivora > Mustelidae > Meles > Meles meles. The sequence continues at coordinate 89,810,258 of NC_060069.1, read as the reverse complement.
AAAAATAAGCTTGCAAAATTCTTGTGTATTTAAAATTCAGCTCTCTAAGCCTCAATTTAGCAAGCTCCAGCTCACCTCTGGACATGTTGCAAATAACCGGCAAAGTCATGGTTTTTAACAGGTGTGTTTTGAGATGGAATGAGTTTCTTGCAAAGTCATGATGCCAAGGAACCCTAATATAAACAATAAGCATGACATTCCTTAGAATGGTCTTGCACGCGCACACACACACACAGGCATTTGGTTCAAAGGCTTTTTATTGCTTTTTACAAACTAGTAAGAACATTGTTGGATTATGTTGCACAGGAATTTTCCTTTACAATTTCAGTATTTAGGATAGCTTAAAAGACTTGTGGCAAAATTGGAGCATGGGGGTGATGATCAGTTTCAGTCAACAGCAAAGGTAAAAATGCATTGAGTATTCCTAATATATAGTGATAAAGATTATACTAGGAAACTAGGTAAACTCACTGCTTAAATTGTTCTATGTTTCTCTGAATTCAGCTGCTGATCTTATTGGCAAAGTTTTTACTTGCAATGAAATTTAAGAATAATGAATAGATACCTATGCACATATGAGCGGTTGACATCTGAATGCCAAAAAGAATGCAAGAGTTGGTGAAAGAAGCAATCTATAAAGTATGTGTAAGTTTTCAGATTCTTTAGAATGAAGCAGAGGGGTTTACAGAGATTATTGGTAAATTAAATTGATACATTAAAAAAACCACAATTTTTTAAATACTGCTATCCTGTTGTCTTGACCAGTCCAGTACCTGTTTTCCAGGAATGTAACCCTTACATTAAAAATGACTAAAAATGACTCTTAATCTCACAAAACAAACTGGGGGTTGCTGGGGGGAGGTGGGGTTGGGAGAGGGGGAGGGGGTTATGGACATTGGGGAGGGTATGTGCTATCGTGAGTGCTGTGAAGTGTGTAAACCTGGCGATTCACAGACCTGTACCCCTGGGGATAAAAATACATTACATGTTTATAAAAAAAAAAATTGGAAGGGGAGGCTAACCATAAGAGACTATGGACTCTGAAAAACAACCTGAGGGTTTTAAAGGGTCAGGGGTGGGAGGTTGGGGAACAGGTGGTGGGTAATAGGGAGGGCACGTTTTGCATGGAGCACTGGGTGTTGTGCCAAAACAATGAAAACTGTTATGCTGAAAAAATAAATAAATTTAAAAAAATGACTAAAAAGATATATTTGTTGTTTTCATAATCAGTAGGTAGATTTGAGTTACTCACATTAATTCTCATCGTTTTGTGTTTTAAGAAGAAGGGTTTGTTTTATTATGTGAAGGGATAGCATTTAATGAGAAACATTCCAGAAAAATAAAACAGGAGTAGTTTGAGGATTTTGATGTGAAGCCAGCGTAAAGCAACAGAACTACATTTTGGCATAAATCAGTTTGAGAAATTGTTATGAGATTTTATAAATGGAATATTGAAACATTTTGCATTTTGATAAACTTATATATATGTGTGTGTGTGTATATATATATATATACATATATATACATATATATATACACATATATACATATATATATGTGTATATATATACATATATATATACATATATATATGCATATATATATACATATATATACATATATATATATGTGTATATATATATATGTATATATATAGTTTTTTCTTTTCATTAAGTCAGTGAAATTACTCTTATTTTAAAATAGTGAGTGGTTGCCTGGGTTGAAATTCCAGTTCCTCAGAACAGTTTTGTTTTGTTTTATTTTTGAACTTATTTGTATTTCATTTACCACATCTGTAAACACATGATAAATACTATTAAAATAATAGTACCTACTCCATATGGTTGTTATGAAGATTAAATGAGTTGATGTACATATTTTAACAAAAGTGGTATCATACTAAAAATCATCTACCCAAATTTGCTCTTCTGACTTAGTAATATAGTTCATTCATTTTACCTGTCAGCCTGAATCTTTGTAAACACTTCCCAATAATATGTCTTTGACATAAATTTTTCCAACATTGTCTGTTAACACGATGCTGAAATGATTACTGTAACTTGGTTTACGTATTTTATACTTCAAGTTCTGAGCTGATAGTTACTTATATACCTAGAACCAGCAGTTAATCTACACACCTTTTGAAAATAGTATAATAGCATTTTAATTAAAAATGTAAGGTTTAAAATATATTTTCTTTTACCAAGAAGTGGGTTACTACTATTTCAACCGTATTTATCTGGATGTGTTTGGGAGAGTTAAATACACAATGTCTGGAATGCAGTATGCTGTCAGGTTTTCCTTGTTTCATGGAAACATGGTCTATACTATTTTATTTATGCCATTTAACCCATGGGTATATAAATGGAATAAGTGAAATTGGTATCTATCTCAAATAGCCTTTACCCTTGCTCATGGTAATGCTAAGGGGGTAGAACCCTCCTCCCTCACAATCTTACAAATCTACTTTGTTCCTAACAAACTAAGCCAGAGCTTTAGAACTACTATGACTCTTGCAAGGCCCTCTAATTTAGGATTCTTGAAGCCCTGGTTTTTATCTTTTCTATGAATTACTGAGTCAATTACCTGGTGAGAAGTCCTCTATTTAGTGGCAATATGTGCTGAGTGATTCTATAAAGTAAAACTAATAAACCTCCTAGGATAAAAAGTATTAGGAAAAAGATTGCCAAAAGGGTCCATTTTTAGCAAGGGTAAAAGAAACTAACATGTGCATGTGTTGAAGGCATACATACAGAACCTCTTTGTGGTTTCACAGGAAAAGGTGGCAACCCAACCTCAGCATGATAGCAATTATGTATAAAGAATAATGCATTCTCAACTTCAGTGTGATAGTGTTTATATTTTTAGGTACAGTGTGATTTTTAACTTTGTTGGGTTGGTAATTAAAATTAAGATAGGAGCATGAATAATTCATGATGAATGAAAATGGCTTATATAAAAAATGATACTACTAGTCAGGTATTTAGGAATTAAAAAATTGTTCTTTCCTTTCAGAAATTCATTACCTCCAATGAAAAATGTCAAAGAGTACACTTTTTAGAGCAAAAGTAAATCTGTCTCCTGAATCATTTTAGTGTGGTTGAAATTTATTGATTCATTTATTTCTAGGGTCTCCTGACAGGGAAACCATTGAAGCACAAATCAAAATGAAATCCTAAAATAATTTTATTCATGTCAACATTAAAAAGAATTTTGGAAATGTCTGTCATTCTTTCTATGTCCATTAGTCAATTTTAACTTGGGATAATTTTATATTTCATTTTAAGATTAAAGAATCTTTTGATCAAATTTTAAATCTTGATTAACAGTAAGGTTAACCATTTAGAGTAAGAACAGCTCAATTTAAGGTATTATTTTTTAGTTGAAAAGTCAAATCTAAAGCAGAAGATACACTGTCTGGCCTCATCCTTTTATAGTTAACCTCGTGAAAGATCACAGAACATTATAGGCAAATTCAGGATTCTTCCCTCGTGTTCTAATTCTATTTGTCAGGTTTTCCTTCAAAACCTCAGTGCCTCACTGAAATTCACATTTGAATGGGGCACATTTCTCACTATGAGAAACAAGAACTTACCTGTAGCCTCAAGAAAACATTAATCACAAAATTTTATTCAGTGCCCTTGTACTACATTATGCTACTAATCCTGCTAAGCATAGTTTAGTGTCTGAAATCCTCTTGAATGAGGCCTTTGTTAATAATTTTCCATGGTAACTTACTTGATCTCGGATCTGGGAAATATATTCCTCTCATTTGGGATATTTAATTCTTTAAATCTATGATGTGTTGATTAATTCCTGGCTCTTTAGTTACAATGAGCTATATATAACATCTCAACAAAATTAGTAAAGGCTGAAGAAGTTTCTCTGGCCTGCATTTCCTGTGTCATTATTTAAAGGACACTAAACCTACTTGTAAAAATGAGACTATAATAATAACACTATTAAATATATAAACTTTAATTTTCTGGGCCATTATTAAGAGGAGTTCTAAAAGGCACTAGACAGATTAGACTGCCATGTGTATCTTATTAAAAGAGGAAGAATTTTAGAATCAGAAGACAAATTAAGGTCGAAGTTTGTCATATGGTATTAGGTATGATATTATAGATTGATTCTTTTAACAATTGTTTTTGGTCATTGAAATATAAAATTTTCCATAAGTAGATAATAAATTAATTTTACAATAAGAAGAAAATCTTAACAGATCTAATTACCTTGCATTTAACAACAACAAAAAAACACTGTACTAATTATGTTGATCAACTTTTCCAGTAGTTTAGATTTTATTGGAATTACAATACTAGACAACAAATTAGCCCTAGATAGTTTTATTTAAACAAATTATATATCATATATAATGTATATTCTCACATGTGAAAGAGGTGGTGTTACAAATTATTTGCAGATTAGTTGTTTGGAAACAATACTACATTTTCTCATAAAAATAATGTCACAAGTAGTACTAATACACATAGTAGTCTTTTTAATTATACAATTTCAAAATACAAGACCAATGAAACTTTATAGCCAAAGTATGATTCACTCTGACCCTAAATAAGTAAGGAGAGGGTAGAAGGAGTGCAGGAGGGCAGTTGGAGGTGAGACCTGGCAACTGAATACCTCTAAAGTCAGAACCAAAGAAAAGCTCCCAGGGTGTGGATCCGGAAGAAAGGAAATGTGTGCAAGTCACTTACAAATGTGTGCAGAGAAAGGTTGCTTGACTGTAGGAACACGAAATTAGTGATATTTCTATTGTTTAGCAAATACTCACCATTTCCACGACAGAACTATGTTTCCCAGCTCCTTGAATGGTCAGGATCCAATAGGATATTATAACATCAGGCACAGACAGGGACTTGAAATGGACTTGGCAATCAGATGTGCCCTCTTGCCCTCTTTTCTTTCTTCATGAGAAAAAACTTGGTTAGCTGTTGGCTTAAAGAGCCAACTGAGAGAAAACTGAGCAAACTGAGAGAAAACCAACTCCAGTTCAGGGGAGCCAAACCACAGCTGATCTACTGATACATAATGCATATTTGCATATCATTTGGGCCTTACATGTCCCATTTAGAGCAGCTTAGCCAATTCTTCACTGTGGTTGAACTGCTCCCAGTGTAGACATGAGAGTAAATCCTGTCTTTGTATGGAAAAAAATTGGTTTCCTGGATGAGATAGAAGTGACAACAGACAGATCCTGTCATTGATGCTTTATCACTCTGCCTTTGTGACTCTTATCAGTGTTTATTACTTTGGTTGGGTAGTTCTTAACTCTTTGAATGGGCAAGAGACCTTGGGGAATATGTTGCTTCATCTTTTCGCTAGCATATAATGTGATTTGCTTAAGTATTATAGGAAGATAGAGGTTTCATCTATCCACTACTGTGAGGAAAGGGGAGATAGGGAGAGGGACAGAAGGAGATACAAATAGAAGAAACAGACACAGGAAAATAAATGATTAGAGTTAAGGAATCTTCAAAAAAAAAAAAAGGGATTGTTTCTGCATCTTAAATCCATTAAAATTTAATGATGCGGGGAAGAGAAGTTAGTCACATCTTTAGCAAAGTAAAAAGAATGCTGAGAGCTCTGGAATCCTGGTGCCCACTGGAGAATAGGGGACAAGACAGTAAGAATAGGAAATAGATTAGAGCATGTGTGGAGTAAGCCAGGGGCAGAGGGCTGTGGAGGTGAAGAGTTGCGGAGAGATACTAGTGGTGGTGAAAGTTTAACATAGAAACGTAGATGAGGCATTTGAAATTAGGCACTTATTCGATCCATGTGCAATTTTTAGAGAGGGAACTGAAATCTGATTTTATATTTTTTTAGAAACAAACTCTGATTTTAATGTGGAAAAGAGATAGAGGTGGGGAGAACATAGAGACAGACCAGTTAGGGAGAGAAGAGATTATTATATTATTTCAGGCGACACATGGCACTTTTGAACCCTAGTAGGGATTGTGAGGATGGGGGAGAAGGATGAATTTGAGACACTCTGGAAAGCACTACAAATGTCACCTGATTATCTGGTTCCTTTCTGTGGCCCTCAATCCAGTATTGATATCCAGAGCCAGATTTTGCAATCCATTACTACATGGAATGGAAAAGGAAAATGTGGTAATCAAACCTGAGCAAAACTCAAGTTAACTTTTTATTTTATAATCAAATGTAGTGCTGATTCCACTAGACCTTACTTAACTTACAAACTACTTTTAAGACCATTAGCACTTTAATGATTGATGAACAAATAGATGCCAGTTACCACAAACTGGATTCATACATTGATTAAGTTCAGAGAGAAGTCTTACTTGAAAGTAGTATTATTAATTAACTACAAATATATTTGAGAGAAAAACAAATTACCTCTTTAAAAAATGTAAAACTGAGTAATGCACACCATTTTCTATTTTCATCCAGATTGCTTTTTAAACTAATTTTTCAATATTGAAGCTAATTTAATGTACAAAGTTATATTATTATTCATCAATAAATAGATGTGGAAGATATACCTCGGAAGAAGGAAAAGGCTACATCCCACCAAGTAGAGTTCTGAGAGTGTTTTATTTTTGCATTGTTAATCATATGCAAATATGTATTAGAACTGTTGATACATTCATCTTCATAATGTCTTTTCAGCTTGTTAAAATGAAGTTTAAGAAGCTCCTGGAGGAGTAATAGGCTGCATATAATGGACTAGGGAGTGAAAAGTTTGGTTCTATATGCTTAATTAGTTTCTAATTTCTCTGTAATCTCATCATGAGTCTCTAACAGAAAATAATATTGACCATACATATGGTACAAGTGGGTGCTGGCATTTTAGATCATTCTCAAGGGGGCTCACTAAATTATTTACTAAGCCTAATGCATTACTGATTGAAATTAAATTTCACCTCCAGTGTAATTTTAAATTTGATGAGTAAATAGTACCTTATGAACATCATAGGCTTTTGTAAGAAGTAAGTGAAATGAGGTGCCCAGCATAATGTGTTGAAGAGATAAGGGGATACGTTGCCTTGTTTCATTTAAAGAATAAGGGTTTATATCATATTCTATATCAGGGAAAGAGGGAAGAAAAAACTACTTTTCACCCTTAGGTAAATACAAACAAAGCAAGTAAACAATGAGAACAACAAAAAAAGGAATCATTCTTTCTAGCTCTCATCCCCAAATTAAACCAAATCTTGAGCTTTCTTGTAAAGTACTGACACCCTACCAAAAATAATTTTATCCTGACCTTTGCAAAGTGATGCTGCAAATCTTTATCTTTATTCATAGGATAATCTTGTCAGGAAGTTCTGACTTTCACTCAAAAAAAAAATTACTGATTTTCTACTGTGAACACTCACTACAAATATGATAAATACCTAGTCTATTTTTTTTAACATTTTAACTAATTTTGCTAAAATATGTACTCCAACAAAAACTTTTCTGCAAATGAGCTTATTTTCTTTTCTAAATACTTTGGTCTTTAAGTCTATCTTTGACATCCGGTTTCTAGTAAGGGCTTAGTAAACTGTTGTTCTTATGATGTTGTTACTATTATGGCAGACCTGTTCATAGACATAAATAGATCCACATATGCTCTCTATGACCAACTTTTACACTGTGACTGTTCTGGTGACCTCGGCAAAACTGAGACATTCAATTATCCTTGCTATGTGAAGTAGTAAAGTATGTTTCCCTAACGTTTCACTGAACATGGTATTCTTATGGAGATAATGTGATCATATAAAACCATACCCAGCTGACAGTTTGGGGAAAAATTCCTGAAAGTCTATATTTCTGGCTATCGTTTAATACATTTTTACTACACCAACTACTATGTATAAAGAAAACGTAGAGTTTATGTCCACTGGTCTTAATGGACTGCCCCTATAGGGGACTGTGTAGACCCCTCCCAATAGAAAGACCCTCTGGCCTGGGCACATTGTTCCTGTACACTGACCACTTTAAATGGTTTGAAGCTTCTAAACCAATTTGGTCAGATGACCCATACTGAATTTTCCAAATAAGACACAATGACTGACATATATAAGTGACCCAAAAACTGACAGTTCTGAAAAATGAACTGATCCCGGACATAAAGAATGTGTCCCCAGCAGCCCAGGGGAGCCTGGCTTGCCCACACCTTTGCACAGATAAACATAACCAAGTTGAGATATCAAAAAGTTTCTAGGGCTATCTTCCATCTTTTATGTATATAAAATGCTTACCTATGTTTTCTCAAAGTTCAACTGGCCATGTTTTCACATACTCAGTCACAATGACCACTCAAACATCTTGTGATCTAATGAAAATTCTTTCAATTTATCAATGTCTCTGGCTAATGAAGACTAGGTATTATTTGTTTTTAAAATTATAATGTATTTCTTAGTGCTCTTAATCTTTTTTTAAAGATCTATTTATATATTTGAGAGAGAGAGCAAGAGTGAAAATGAGCAGGGGGAGGGGCAGAGGAAGAGGAAGAGGGAGAGAGAGACTCTCCAGCAGACTCCCTGCGGACTGTGGAGCCCTAGGCAGGGAGCAGTCTCATGACCCTGAGATCATGACCTGAGCTGAAATCAAGAGTCAGACTTAGCCACCCAGGCACCCCATTAGATATCTTAATCTTTTAAAAATTAATCAGCAAATGTTTATAATGCGTAAGATTAAGGTGTCTCCTCTTCAGAACTTCATATAGAGCAAACTGTGTGTAAGAAGTACATTTGTTTCTAAGTGTCTCACAGAGACGAGCTGGGATGGCATCTATGTATACTTTCTATAACTTCTATTTAGTAACAAAGAATACATGCTACCCTATTAATAATTTTTTCAATGAACAAATTATTGTGTCTGAGATGAACGAAATTGTGCTTGTGATGAATTATTTGAATAAATAATATTCATCACTCTTAATATTAACAATTAAGATTTGTGAGAATGATATATGTTATACTGAATGCTGCTAATTTGCTAAATATTATAGGTTGTCTTATTTATTATTTTGCTGAAGAGTAGTTTGTTGAATATGTACTGCACATTAGGAATGTGAGGATCAATCTGTTGATGCTAAATACATGTAAATTGTCCTCTCTGACATGGACTATATAATCAATTTTGAAAACTAAGCCACACCAGAGAATGAAATAGGTGATACACATCACAACAATACTGTATTACAATGATTTGTACCATATCAAAGTGTACTTTTAATAGTCCTTTGAAGTCTAAATTTATCTTAAACTGTCATTCAATTCTCTTAGTAATTGAGCACTCTCATAATTTTTATCCTATGTTCTATTATTTTCCGTATTACTTTGCAACTCAATATTTTATACTCCTCCACATGATTTTATTTATGGCTGATGAAGTAAAGTCATATAAGGAAATGATGGAGAACAGCATCCTGAAAGGAGACTAGAACTCTAACCAGTTGCAAAAAAAGGTCTTGACTATCAGGCACAGGAGCTTAGAATTGATTTGATGAACACCTCAGATCCTCTGGATTTTCTCCTCCATTCCTCCCCCCCCCCCCCCCCCCCCCCCGTGAGAGCTCTTTCTATGTTTTCAGGGCTCAGGACCTTGGTTATCTGCGTACCTTGGTTCAGAGGCCATCCTGAAATTGAAAAAGAGGTTTAGTCCAGCAGTTAGTAGATGGAATACGAATAAGAAAACAAGGGCTATTTCTTATCATCCACGTTCATGAAACTAATTGGAACACTTTCGTTTAAGAAATTCTCTTCTTTCCTTAGGCCAAAATTAAGCTTTAAGGTTTAGAAGTAAGCAGAAAAACCAAGCATCACCTCTCCTCTTGCTATAAATGAAAGAAAACAAACTTTGTAGCCAGGACAGCAGGAACCTGGCTTTGTAAAATTGCAATCAAAGCTGGTCTGTTGATCAGCCAGCAATAAATCTCAAGTGGTAATCTGGGAGCATGCCACCACCACGATGCTTTCAATTCTAGTTAGCAAATACCCCCTTCTAAGATGAAATCTGTCTCCTATGAGTAGCCATCAGGGCCATAAGGTCGATAAACCCAAATGAAAGTGTATTTTCTTGCCCAAATATTGTTATAAATTAAGCACATTTTAGAAATGAATATGTTTAATTTTTCTTATTTTTTGACCAGATACAAAAAGTTATAGACTCATGACCATAGGCATTCTGGGAGATATGTACCAATATAAAATGTGTCATGATGTGCTGTTCATTTTTTCAAAGAGAAAATGAATATGCAATTACAAAACCATACAATGAAATCTTCAGAGGTATAAAGATACACAGAGACATATTACTAAACCTGGCAAGGATATAAACAAATGACAAAAAATGTGAAGAAAAATCACAGACTGTAGTATAATAAGGTTTACATTCTTTTATCCTTGTAAAAAAATCAGCTAGTTACTTGTGAGTATCTGAAACTGTGATAATAATTCCTTCAAAACATGATATTTTAAATTTTTTCCTCACGTTTTCATAGAAACTTAGTTTAGCTAGAATTAAACTTAGCTGAAGAAAACTTTGTTTCAGGTGAAAATTTATTTAGCTAATACCACTTTGGAATTTTAGGGAAAGGTTTTTTTAAAATTGTAATTTGTTTATTCGTTCAGATTAAAAAAATTAGTGAAAATTTTGAGTAATGACTTAATTCCTGTGGAGAAAAGCAAACAGCTCAGTATATATCATGTCTAAAATATCTTTCTCTTCCTTCTCAAAGAAATAAAATAAGATCATGACAATCAAAGAATCTTAAAATGTACTCCTTGAGAAGTATATAAAATTTAGGGAAAATAACTAGATTTCTATATGAAGAGAAAGTTATGAGTTTTATAGTCTATATTATATATCAGAAACTCAGTGAAAAAGTGGTCTTTAGGATTTTTACCTTTCCTTTTATGTGATAGAGTTTAAAAAGATGAAAGGCAAGCTTTTGTGTTTACATCTGGAGTATAAAAGCGGCTCAGTATGAGAAAAGGACATTCCATGAAATACTATGTCAGAAACATTCTCAGTCAGAATTCCAGAAATAGCAAGATGTTAAATAGATAATTAAAATGTCTTCAAGGTTTAAACCATAGGGACTTAGGGTTTTAATCATGCAGTGTATATTCATCAGAAGTTTTTGCTTTTATCTTGATCAGATTTTGATGCTGTCTTTGGAGGAAGAAAGACCAAGCTCTGTGCTTCTGAAATTCTTTGGTTTGATGGGATCTGATATTAGCATGCTTACCTCAAAATAGCTATCATTTTATTAGATGGCTGGCAGCCATCAGCAATGCTGTCTTGCAGAAACATAATGGGCTTTTCCATTTCTGATGAAATTGGAAAGCTGTGGGAACTTCTGTGTCATGGCATAGGAATTGTGTTACCCACAGTGTAAGATTTTTATTTTCAGGGAAGGAAGCAAACAGAATGTTGGAACTAATCATAGCTTTGATGTAAATAGGTTTTATTCCAAATAATTAAAAAAAAATGTAATGCAAATATAAGAGCATTGGGTTTGGCAGCAAGATGTTTACTGGGTAAAAAAGTAATACCCAAGTTTGTCTTAGAACATTTTTATCATCAAAGATGTACAGCTTAGGAATTTACCCATTCCTGTCTCTCAGTGTGTGCCATTATTATTATTTTTTTTCTTTTTCACTCCCTGAAAAAGGGACCATAAGTATATTTGATAAATGTGGGCCTAAAAATTAACATACAAGAAAGTTTATACATTGACATATATCTATTAATTTCACATTAAAATATGTCTCCATAAAGTAATATTTAAGACTTAATATGAAATACAATAGCATGTACCATTGATAGTTAAAAAGATTACAAGCTCATTAAATATTTTTCCATACCAGTTCTCACATCAGTCCTTTTATCACATTAAACAAAAGGCATAGATGTGAGTTGATTATTGTATTCCTTAATATCTTAGATTAAAAACAAATCAGAATTGTCTTCAATTGCAGTGAATGAACACATTGTAAATGATATTTATTTATTTCCTTTTTGGTAATAATAGTAGAATAGTCCTTTGCATTCTTGGTAATGAAAAGGAGATTAAAATGATAAAACAAGGTGTTTGAAGTAATTGAAACTTTCAAAACTCTCTTCTATGTATTTTACATAGAATAAAGAAATTACTTGTGTCACTTGTTTGTTGCATTGTCTGAGAAAATGATAGGGGTTGATTTAGAAATCCTATCAATGAAAATGTTCTTATTCACAAAAGAGTTTTAAGTAGTAAAACTGCAGATGCTGTTTATACTTTAGTTTAATTGCTTGAAAACACATGCAGGTGGAGAAAATACTAACTGGTACATATTACACAGGGTGATTGTTTGGTGATAAAGCAAAACGCCCTTCCCTTGTAAAGAGAATTTGTAGAGTAGTATCAACTAAGTGAAGAAAATATAATTGGTCCTTTTAAAACATCATTCACAAATGGAAACTGATTTCTAATTTTAATAATAGGGAGTCAAGTATAAAACTTTCTAGAAGTCATGTTTTAGAATATAGAAATCTATTTGTGTATATATTATATAAATTATACTATAGAAATATATAGTATATAAAATATAGTATAGGTAGAATGGAACTTTTGCTGAGTATTAGTTTAAATTTTTTCAAATGTCTTAAAATGTCTAAATACAGTAAGCAACTGAGTCTTCTATTGGCAATATTATCTTTGAGGTTTTGTTTTTAATCTTGTAAGTAACATAGCTGAGCCAGCGTGAACTTTAGATTTTGTTTACAGATATTATTAAAACCGAGATTTTCAGTGGTCACACCAAAAATATCAGGCTAGAAAGAAGGGTTTAAAGGTAGTTATTAAATGTGTAAAACAAGAATAAAATCCAGTGTAGAGAAATAAAAAATTAGAAAAGGCCATCAGACAAAAAGAATAATTCTTTTCAGTATTTACTGGCTAGATATTTCCAGGATCAAATGGACAATTTCATTGTCGGGAATATGCCAAAGTCAGGACATTTTCCTCAGGTTTGTGACTGCAAAACACCTCTACCTAAAGCAGATATTGTAATGCTACGGTTCCTAGCACACACAGAGGCACCTTGCCTCTTGCCTTTATTCTGTAAGGACCAAGTCTTTGAATTTCATCTAATATCAGATAATGCCCATTAGTTTATCTATTTCCATCCAAAATTCCTAGAATTGTTTTAAGCGCCTTACAAAATCTCTCTCAGCATGAAGTCAGCCTTAATTTTTCTAAAAAATATTTTGGACTTAATTCGGAAATCTTTGAGAAAAACAATAATGTGAGATTTTATCTGAAAGAAATGCTGGAATTAAATAGTCTAATGCAAAATCAGTTTAAATAAATATGTTATTGTGTTTCAATTTCATTGAATTATTGGTCTCAGATGTTCAAGAGTACCAAAACATATTTAAAGCCTGAGGCTGTTTTTATGCACATACAAACGCACACTTCTGAAACATTCAGTTGAATAAAATAACATTGGCAATACTTTTAAAATTACAAGCCAGATATTTATCTGAATTTGCCTTTTATTTAAAATAATTGCTGAACTAAACTTTTTATATTTTAGCAAAGTGTCATTCGTGTATAAATAAACCATACAATATGTTTTTGAGAAGTTTTATTCCAATAAAATCCCAGGTAATAGCAATTTACCTATAATATTAAACATATTATATTTTAGTTAATGTTAATGAAAAAAGGAATTGGTTTATTATCCATCAACTCTTCTACACCAAATTGGGAATTTTAAATAACTAAGCTTGAATATTTAAGGCACAAACTCATTCATATCAATCAGACATAATTTTTATTTTGCCTTTTTGAGAAATGATCTAAATACTCAATCATTTAGGAATGAAGATTATAATTAAAACAGTATGTGATTTGATGTTAATCAGAAATTATATGATATACAGTAGCAGCTAAAAAGATTCAAATGACTTCCAAATAACAGAAGTAAAGCTGAGAACAGTCTTTTAATAAAGGCCATTTTGCCTGGTAGGAAAAGATTGTTAGTTGTAAAAAGAAACCTTTTAAACTAATATGATGAGGTGCATGTAAAAATTAATATTATGCTCTAATGTTCTCTCTAGTGAGTAGCCTAGGTTGATTTATTCATTTAGGTAATTATGTTCAGCAATATTAGTAATTCACTGTTAAATTGAATTTGAAGAACGCACAGTAAATTGAAACTGTAGTCATATTTCTTTCTCACCGTGTAACAAACAGAGATGTATTGATGTAAGTTCTGAGTGTACTACATAAGTTAAATTCCCTAGACTGCAATTTGATCACAAAGCTTTAGACATTTACTTGAGCTATATTAGGCAGCTGCCATTGGATGGCAGTAAAATTCTACATCAATCACTTTAAGCAAAGTGAAGCTGGGAAAATAATGGGATTTTCCTTTTATTATTTAACAGCAGAATGCTGATTTAAAAGGCAAAGCTCAGGGGGTTGTGTATATTGTAGCAATACCAACTAATTTTTTTAAACTGTTTTCTTTTCTTCTCCTCTCCATTTAAAAGGAGATGCAATTCTAAGAGAATCCTTTTTAGTATTTTAATCACTCCAAGAGATCATAGTCTTCCTTGTCTTTTATATAATAAAAAATTCATGTTATATTTTAAAAAGAAGTTAATAAAGGAAATTAACTAATTTATATGGTTTGAAACTTTTGTACATTCTCAATGCCCAAGTCCACTTTTTTATCTGATTATGAAACACGCTTGCATTTTTGTTTCATTCAGTCCTTGAAAGGCTAACTTATTTACAGAGCTGTAAACACGATAATGCTTTTAAGCACTACAAACAGAGAACAAAATTTAAAATCATATAATAAACATTGCTAAAGGTGGTATTACAGAAGAGATTTTTTTCTTCCAAGGAGACTTTAAATGCTGGGCTTACACACTACTAAAATTAGTCAATATTTTCCCCCTTGAGATTTTAAAAAGTGTTGAATATTTCTGACTTCATATTAATGTATGCTTATCTAGGAAAGATGGACAGAAGACAAATCTAAAAAGAAAAACTTTGTCATCTTACATCTGTTGTGTTTATCACGTGAAATTAACAGGAATGAATATGGCAGAACAAACAAAATGAGACATATCCTAGATGCTATATATCACATAAAGAAATGTGTGTTCTTCTGTCCCTTCTTTCATTTAGATTTTTATTTGGTTAGAAGTTGGTAAGATCGATTACAATTTATTTGGCAATAAAATGAACCAATTGTTTTCAGAAAATATTCAGGGTGGTCTGACACAATCAGAAGGCTATTAATCAGGATTTCCTGGGACAAACCACAGACTTCCTTGCTATTTATCCTCTCCCTCACTTTATGTTTAAAGTCTATTAAAAGTTTATAGTCTTCCAAAGATCATATTAGGCATTAAAATTCAGGCATCTCATTCTTGCTACAAAGATTGTTAGAAGAAAAGAAAATAAATGGGTTATCACGGATCCATTCTCATCACGAGGAGTGTAAAAAGCATGCACAGTGGAACAATATTCATTTATTTTTACGACAGCGCTTGAGAAGAGAAAAAAAGGAAGTGAAATAAAACTAGGGATATGTAGTATTATTATTTCCATGCACAGCAAGTTAGGAAGGCTGGAATGAAATATCTTACCATGCCAAGAAGAGTATATTTAACTTTGTGTGTGAGTGTGTGTTTTAGGGCGTGATTTTTGCAGGTCTCGGTTTATTGAGTTAATGAGCTTATTTCTGATGCAAAAAAAAAAAAAAAAAGAAAAAGAAAAAAACAACCCATTTAACGTGTATTTAAATTGATATTTGGCAATATTTTGAAACTTTACCCAACAGAATTTCTGTCAGAGTAGAGAAGACATTTACATATTTTTCTACATATGCCATTCTCAAAAAGACATTGTTGACAAAATACATACAAATGAATCACAAATATACATAGTTTTTAAAAAGATCAATTTTGAAAATTTAGATATTTTCCATTTATATGTAGCGTTAAAACGAAAACATTTTCTCCAGGCATGTACAAGATTGAGGCTTGAATCTTAATCTCTATTTGGTCATGTATGGGCTATTCATTCAAAAAAATGAGCTGATTTTACTCTAAAATTTAGGAAAGCATTTGCAAGTACATAAACTGAATTTCTTTGTCTTGAAGTAGTACCTATCCAAATCTGTTTGATTATTTACATTCATTTAGAAAGAGAGTGATAATGCTCAAATGTATTCTCATAACCAGGGCATGTTGCAAACACTTTCATAAAATTAATGATTAAATTATTGAAAACATCTGTTAATAGTCCATAGCTATTATAGGAAAATTGCTGCAAATCTTTGAAGAAAGTACGTGGCTTTATCTTGTTCACTTTTAAAAATAGAGCTTTTTATATTAAGTGTCGGAGTGGATATACAAAATGAGGTATCTTAGAATCCATGATGTCTACTCAAGAATTCACAGTGTAATTTTTACTCTTCTGATGCGTAAGCATTGAGTCAGTGTTATCAAGTCTGTGCTTAAGCATAGTATTACATTCTGGAGATGAACTCCTTGGGTTTCAGTATTGGTTCTGACACTGACTAGCTGGGTGACCTTGGGGAGTTTACTTGATCTCTCTGTGCCTTCATTTTTCTTTCTCTTTAAAATACATGGGGTAATATTGCTTATCTCTCAGGTTTGTTGTAATGAGTAGATGAAGAAAAAATGATGCAATTATTATTTAGAACAGTGATGATATGGTATAAATATTGTAATTATTACTATTATGTGCCATGAAAAAATAGATAAAAGACCCAGAGTCCTGCTTTCAAGAAGCTCAAAACTAGCTTAGGAGATAATTGGATGTTTTTGAGGGTTAGCACATACTAGGCACTAGAGATACAAAGATGTGCAATTCAAGGTGCTCAGAGCCACAGGTGGGAGACTTAACTGTGTGACGCAGTAAGTGAAGCGATAGAGCTATGCTCTAGCTAGCAAAGGGCACACAGACTGGGAAATCAATCTAACCCACAGGTTGCACAGGTGACGAAGGTTGGGCTATAGGGGACAAGTTCCATAAGAAGCCAGACATTTAACTAGGTCTTTAAGACTATGAGTCAGTCAAGAGGAGAGGAATTTGCGAACTCTAAGCAAAGGCTCATCTTAGGTAAAGGCATCAAACAGAGGAAAATATTAACTGTTTGATATGCTCTAAGTAATTCAACCATGATATAGGCAGTAGATGCATATGAAAAATTAAAAATAATTCTCCCTAAACAGATTTAAAAGAAGGAAGTAACACCTTTCATATATATGAACTTACACCTGAGCAGATTTTCACTCCTGTCATTTAATTTGACATGCAGATCATCTAATGAGGAATTTAGGACAGGGCTTCTCTCACAGATTACATCTATATTTTAAATCTGGAAATACAAACAACAGAATGTTAAATGATGTCCAATTCTTTCAGCTAAAAAAAAAATGCACCTGGATTAAAAATCACCTTCTAATGAAAATAATACTTCAACAATTCTCCCCTAAATCACCAAATTACCAATATAGATGTGTAATTTTTAAAAAATCATTATTAATTATATCATAATATGTAGTAAGAAATATTTATTTGGTTTTCATCCCCATTCTGATTACAAAGCTCCTAAAATTCTTGGATTTTCCTTACCAGCGAGAACAGGAAGGGATCTTTTTTTTTTTTAAATGTCAATGAAGTAAGCTTGGGGAAGCACCTGAGGATTGGTTGCCTGGAGAACCAAGCCTGATGTTTGAAGGTTGGACCTTTTAGTCCCACCTCCTCTCTCCCCTAGCTCCAGGAAGGAGGGAGGGATTGGAGGTTGAGTTCACCAAGGGCCAATGATTTAATCAGTCATATCTAAGTGACAAATCCTCTCTAAAACCCCCAAAGAACAGGTTTGGAGAACATCTGGGTTTATAAATACGTGGAGGTTTGGGGAGAATACTGTGATTGGGAAGAGTGTGGAAGCTCTATACCCTTCCCCCATACCTTGCCATATGCATCTTTTCCATCTGGCTGTTCTGAGTTACATCTTTTTCTAATAAACCAATGGTCAAGTAAATAAAACGTTTTGGTATTCTGTGAGCCACTTAAACAAATTAATCAAACCCAAGAAGGGGCTATTAGAACCTCTAGTAGCTGGCTGATCAAAAGCTTAGGTGACTTGGGACTCCTGAGTGGCTCATTTGGTTAAGCGTCTGCCTTTGGCTCTGGTCATGATTCTAGGGTCCTGGGGTCAAGACTCAAATGTCCTGGGAACAAGACCCACAACCAGCTCCTTGCCCCATGGGGAGTCTGCTTCCCCCTCTCCCTCTGCCTGCTGCTCCCACTTCTTATGCTCTCTCAGTCTGTCTGTCAAATAAATAAATAAAATCTTTAATAAGAAAAAAAAAACTTAGGTGACAAGTGGAACTTGTGATTGGCCTCTGAAGTGGAAGAGGCAGGGGAGTTTTATAGGACTGCGCCTTTAACCTGTGGGATCTGATGTTTCTCAGGGTAGTATCAGAATAGAGTTGAATTGTAGGGACACCTAACTGGTTGGAGAATTGCCTGGAGGTGTGGGAAAAAAAACCACACACATGGGAATTTGGTGTCAGAGCTCTATATTAGTATAATGAAAAGAAGCAAAATTTATATTAACAACTTTATTAACAGGTTGCAAAGTAGGTGGAAATTGGTTAAAAATGTCAGCTTGCATACAAATTCATGTAAAATTAAATTATTAAAATTAAAAATATGTACTTAATAAAACATGTTTTAAAGAATGATAAACCTAAAGCAAATATATACTTAGTTTCTCTTTCTCAAATATATATATATATAGTAAACCAGAAATTATGAGAAATTCTTATAAGATAACAGATAACTAGAATTAGTTAAAAAAAAAAACAAAAGCCAGAACTGAATAAACCACAGCAAAGGATATATGCAAGAAAAACTTTCTAAAAAGCCATAATACAATTATATTTTGGTTGAAGAAATGCACTATTCAAATTAGAACCTTGATAGAAAGTAAGAACAGATCATCAAAAACACTGACCTTTTGAGAAAAAAAATACTGTGAAAGGGACCAAATGAGTAAAATAGGAAATAGCTCCCCATGAACAGAGTTTTTAGGAAAAATAAAAATTTTTAAAATAAATATATGCAATAACCTTTGAGGGAGGAAGGAAGGCAATAAAATAAAACATTCATTTAACATCAGTAAGAAGAATAAGCTATAAAATGAGGGAAGAAACTGATCATCAAAACATAAAATTTTAATTATGGAAAAAAGTAGCCAAAGTGTCAAACCAGGAGATGAAACTAGTGAACAGAAAGATTGTGCTAAGAAATTAGAACCATGCAGGACAGAATGCCTCTCTGATATCCAAACTTCAGAGACCTTACCATTTTGTCTGGTGTTTATGTAGTAAAAATGTGTATTTACTTACCCCAAACTAAATATTTCAATGACAATATTTCTTATTACAAATTACAATATTTCAACAAAGCAATGCAGGGAAGATTTTGAGTTATTATTTGGCAACTGGTCAAAATCATATGCAAACATTTTAAAGAATATACAATGTCACAAAGGGAATGAATACTTAAAAAGGTTACTAAAAATTAATTTTAGCCTCTGGGTTTGTATTTTTATGCAGAACAATTTTTAAAGGAATAGAATCTGGATATTAAGATGGAAAATATACCCCAACTTGCAAAAAAATCATGAAGAGAGGGATGAAGACATGTTGACAGATTTAGAACTCCAGTATGGACTGAGTTATATTCCACAAGGCAGGAATAGTAAATGAGAGAAGAAACGTGCTGTAGAGTTGAAGGAAGACATGTTTTCACATTGAAAACCACCACCAAGATACAATTTTAAAAAAAGAAGACCTTAACTCTAGGGAACAAACTGAGGGTTGCTGGATGGGAGGTGGGTGGGTAGAAGGGGTAACTGGGTGACAGGCATTAAGGAAGTCAGATGATGTGATGAACACTGGGTGTTATACACAACGAATCAATTATTGAACTCTGCATCTGAAACTAATGATGTACTGTATGTTGGCTAATTGAATTAAAAAAAAAAAAGCAAAAACCAGAGAAGTTGATTCAATGTGGTAAATTTTCAGAACAAAGACAATGATGGTTTAAGTATTAAAAAATAGTTCTGCAGAATAGAAGAAGAAAGCAAGGAAGTACACATGTGCATGTGCACATGCGCATTTAAGTGTGTGTGCACACACATACAAATGCAGGCTCTCTACAGAGGCTCAGGGGTCAAAGTAGCATCAGATGTCCCTCAGCAAAACTGAGTTGAGGGAGCGATGAAGTAGTATCATCAATATTCTGAGGGAAAATTATTTTAAACCTATATTCTTTTCCAATATCTATTTACATCCATCTATTTATCTCTGTCTGCTTGTTTGTCTACCTATCTACCTGTATATAAGAAACAGTTTTTAAAATGTATCCTGTGGCAAATTATTTTCAAAAAAAGTCCAGAGCAATATGTCTGGTGCAGTATTTTGTTGCAAGACCTCAACTTTCCCTTCAAGAAGTGCAGTCTCTTCCCCATGACTTTGAACCTGGAAAGTACATTTCAACTGTAATGATACAATAAAGCAGAGATTACAGTAACATTGATCATATAACTTTTAAAACGCCGTAGAAAACATACACCATTGACAAAAAGCACCAAATTTGGAAAAAATATTTGAAACATTAATGAAACAAATATTTGTCATGCATAATTTGTCTAAAAGCTTTTAAAAATTAAAAGAAAAATTACAATTACATTTTAAATATTAGTCAAAATTTGAGTATGACTAAGTCACAGAATAAGAAATACACATGGGTAATAAAATGCAAAAAAAAAAAAACACCACACTTGTCTCACTCAATGTCAGGAATATGTAAACTAACATGGCAATGAATGTCACTTTTCAGACTTCTGACCTCGAACTGTGAAGAAGTGAAATTTAATCTAAGACCTGAGGAGTACGAAATTGCCAGTATGAACAGTAAAAGGAAAAGACTTCCAGGTATGTGAAAAGGTAAGGGGAAAGGCCTTGAACCAGGAAAGAATTTGACACACCTGAGGAACTGTAACTTCAGATTAGTGAGTGGGTTTGAGAGATGAGACCAGCATGAGGCAGGTACCAGGTTGAGAAAGGACTGGAGGTTGTGATAATGCATGTACTTTCTTCTGTATATTCCGTGAAGGTCTTTAAAATGGAGGATTGACTTGATGTGTTGTTTTTGACTTGACTTGATGTGTCATTTTAAAAGTAGAAAATGTTACAAAGAATAAATTGAAAAGGACAAGAAGGAAAAGAGATTAAGCTTTTGGAAGTTATGTCAGTGGATGAATCAGAACATAATGGTGACTTGATTTACAGTGAAGATGAAGAGCATACACTGAGTAGAGATACTCTGGAAGTCAAATTAGTAGGACTTGATGGATATGATGTGAAGTGTTAGGGAAGGTAGAAATCAAGAATAAATCTTGGAGTTTTTGTCCTGTATGGTTGAGAATTGTAGGAGGTTTGGAAATGTTCAGTAGTGAATGTCACTTTGTTAATAGATGACTTAGTTGGGAATTGATGTTAGATCTTCTTGACTTCAAAGTACTTGATCTTAACCACTGCACTACTGCTGAAAAATTGTCCCCACTGTGTCTCAGGCTTTCTTAATAAAAAAGGAAAAACACTAAAGCACTAAGATTTTGTTTAGCTTTGTGATTCTCTGAGATACTTAAAACTTTCACCCTATTTTTGGGTCTGCATATCTAAGAAGCATGAAGTAGATCACTTGTATAGCCAAATTAAATTACCCGGTTGTGAAAAATTTAGTACACGCAGAGTCAAGAGACAATAGGGTGAATTAGAAAGTACCTGGATTTGGAGAGACAAATACCTATTTTTGGGTCTTGGCACTATTATTTTCTAGTATGTGTCATTGGATAAGTCATTGAACTTTTCTGAAACTCAGATTTTTCATAGATAAAATGTAAATGTCAATACCCATATCATCGTTATAAATATGAAAACCATGTTATTTTGACTATGGAATTAAAAAGTGAAAATGTTTAATGCCTTTTTTCTCAGGAGTCTAAGTTACAAAACAACTGCTATAACATTTCAAAAATAAA
Source organism: Meles meles (assembly GCF_922984935.1). Lineage (NCBI taxonomy): Eukaryota > Metazoa > Chordata > Mammalia > Carnivora > Mustelidae > Meles > Meles meles. The sequence goes on along the minus strand of NC_060069.1, from coordinate 89,788,125 downwards.
TAGATATATTTAAAATAAAACTTTTATCTTCTTTTATTAAATATAGCCAGTAATAGCAATTTGACTGATATTCACACATTTCATTTTGCATACAAAACATTTCCAAACATTAAGGTCACTTTTTCTAAAAGTGAGATTGCTACACACACACACACACACACACACACACACACACACACACACATGATACATGTACATTCTATAGCTTAGTTTTAGGACCTAACAATATATTTTAGATTTCCTTCCAAGACAATACATATGTCAACTTCATTTGTGTTGATAAATACATACTAATCAATGTTGCATATGTACCAAGGAAGCAATGGATGTAATTTAATCATTCCAATTTGGGAGATAGTTCAGATTGTTTTAAGTCTTTTCTCTTACCAACAGTGCTATAATAAATACCATACCAACATTTATCTTTGAATCCTGGTAATTTTATTTCTATTTGATAAATGCTAAGAAATGAGAAAAATAGGTCAAATACTATACACATTTTAAGTACTAATTAAAGTATTTAAACACTAAATTAAATGCTAAAATAACAGTAACGTGCATACCACAGAAAGGCTGAGTAGAACTGTGTGGGGTAGCTCACTTCAGCAACTCTCAGGTTTTCAGTTTTTAAATTGTTTTTTTTTTTAAGATTTTATTTATTTATGTGACAGACAGAGATCATAGGTAGGCAGAGAGGCAGCCAGAGAGAGAGGAAGGGAAGCAGGCTCCCCGCCGAGCAGAGCGCCCGATGCGGGGCTCGATCCCAAGACCCTGGGATCATGACCTGAGCCGAGAGCAGAGGCTTTAACCCACTGAGCCACCCAGGTGCCCCGGGTTTTCAGTTTTTATGGAAAGACCTTGTTCTGTGAGTGGTGGTAGAAGAACCGCATCAGGGCACTTAGAGAAGAATAACACTTTTTATCTATTCCATATCCCTGGCAATTGATAAGCAGGAAATGTGAAGACTTTGCCTGTAGGAGAATCCCTGGCAGTTTTACTTAGCCATTGGAAGCCAAACAAGAAAATCAGACAAAGTCACAAAAAGAAAGTCCAATTCCACCCTCCTAAAAAAAAAAAACAACAAACAAAATAGGTGGGAAGACTTGAAAAGTACTGAACAGATTTACAAGAAATGCACTGAGATAGTTTTCCGATAGGAAGTTTAGAAGACAGGTATCTTGGTTGAAGGCATGGAGGAAAAAATAAATAGAAAAATTTCAGACATCACCACAATAAAACTTCTTTTTGATCTGATATTTTTATTTTTTTTCCTCATATGGCTTTTACTCATGACCCAGTATATTGTTAAATTCCTAAAATTTTGGATGCTGCTTCTTCTAAACTGCTCCTGCCAATATTTCTATCTGTGAAATATCTGGTCTAGTACAGATTTTGAGACTCTTAAAGTATAAATGATTTATGTAATATTCAGTGGTATTGAGATTTTGTTTGATTATCAGCACTTGTTCACAAATGGGAACAAAATGTGAAACATAGTATTTATGCAGCTATCTTAATGAAAAAAAAAATGTATGCACTTGACTTTGAACTTTGTTGCTTCTGAGCCAGAGTAAAATTAAATGAATGGTATTCAAGACATTTGATCTTTATAATATCTGCCTTATATAAAGTATATAGATTTTAATTGAAGCATATCCCCATAATCTGTACTACTGAGAAAAACTTGGAGAAACACAGATGAGAAAATAACAGGATGCAATGTAAGGTTTTATTTTTTAAAAGTTAGGTGAATTATCTATCATATATCACTATCTATCTATGGAACATTGAACATCAATGGTTGGACATTATCCTCATTCCAGCTTCCTTTGTGGATCTCTAAAAGATATGTTTATGAAAAATAAGACTATTCAAAATATTATCTAATTAAGTAGCATGTCATTTTAGAAATGAAACACACAAGTATGGGTTTTGTAATAATCAAAAGTACCCATCTGAAGTTATATCCAGTGTCTTTAAGACCCAGGAGTAATAGGAATCCTATCTGAGGCAACTTTCACTATATCTACCATTTTGTTTACTGATCTGTAGTTCTCAATTTCTTGATTTTCTTGACTACATATTTATTGCTCTTGGAATTTGTCCTAGGTTTATGTTCAACCAACCTCTGGGAATCTCCATAAAGTTTATAGACTCTTGTCTTACTATTCCAAATCCAGGATAGTGCTTAGGTGTCTTGAAGTCTCCTCTCCCTTATTTTCTCGCCCCTCTTGTTGCTAGCACTACCTGGTATAGGCACTCTCCCCAGGACCTTGAATTTATGTTCCCTTCCTGCCCTATCTGACTTCTACCAGGGGATTTACAAATGCATTTGACAGTAGTGTCAATAACATCTTCTTTAAAGAAGCTGAACTCTTACATTCAAAATAAGGAAAATTTTATGGGGCTTTTATAATGTAAAGCCATAAAAATATCTTTTGAGTGTCTAATAATACATAGCAGATAACAGAGTGCTATTTTATGATCAAAAATACCAAAAAGTGGGAGGGAGACAAACCATAAATGACTCTTAATCTCACAAAACAAACTGGGGGTTGCTGAGGGGAGGTGGGATTGGGAGAGGGGGAGCGGGCTATGGACATTGGGGAGGGGAGGCGAACCATAAGAGACTATGGACTCTGAAAAACAACCTGAGGGTTTTGAAGGGTCAGGGGTGGGAGGTTGGGGGAACAGGTGGTGGGTGATGGGGAGGGCACGTTTTGCATGGAGCACTGGGTGTTGTGCAAAAAGAATGAATACTGTTACGCTGAAAAAATTAATAAAAAGGGAAAAAAAATACCAAAAAGTTTTCATAAATTAGCTATCATATTCAATAATTATTGAATATATAACAATACATAGTATAAATATGTAACTAATATACAATATTATAAATATTATATAATTTCATTATTCAAGCTTTTCTACATTGCCTTCAGATTGTGTTCAGGAAGTCATTAATTAATATAATTTGATTGAAAGCAATCTGATACACTTCTCTATATCATAACAACAAAATATTTTTAACTGTTTTTATAGGATTGCATGCCAGTAATGGATCTTAAGAAGTTGCCACTAGATTTGTAATAAATTGTGGCATGCTATCCTGAGTCTCAAAGTTTTGAACCATCCCAAATGGCAAGTTCATTTTCTTTTCTAAAAATTTTTCTACCAAAATAGTTGATTTCAGATCTTTTCTATGTGTATTGCAAAGGTGAAATTTGATCCTGAACTTTTGAGGAGGTTTTAAGTATTTTCCACCACTGATGAAGTTTGTAATAAAATAGAAATAATCCTTTTCCTTGCACAATGTCATATTATCAGATGTAATGGGAAGATCCCCTTTGATATTTTTAGATCACAATTTTGATGATGAGTATAAATTTTGTCAGATATGTGCATAAGTCTTATATCTCAGTTCATATAGCTTGTTTTCAGTTTTATTTTATAAAAATCTCTGAATTTTGGAAAAAATTAACAAAATGCTTGAGGTCAGAAATGTCTGCTGTATATCCAGTATAGTGGTTATTTGAAATGAAGTCTTAACAGATTAAACTTTTGGGAGTTGGGAATTTTCAGAGAAAACACAATATATAAAACAGTAAATGGTAACGTGCTCTTAACCTTTAAGTCAAATGAGACATCGCACTAATAAGGAACAGGTAAACACATATCTCTCATTAGAAAACTATCTTATCTAATGAAATGCCAAAAGAGGTCTTTTCTGCACAATCTCTGAGAGAAAAACAAGTGATTATTGCCTTTTATATTGATGTAGAAATCAAGAATAGTAGAACTAAGAGTAAAAATAATTCACCTTTTTATTAAAAAAAACAAACAAGCAAAACCCCAAGCAAACATCAAAACCCAAAACCCTGACTACATTGGGTTTTTCATCTGCAGAAGTGGGCTGAGATGTCCAGATGGTAGGACTGGACTAAATATTACACAAAAGATACTGATTCTTCATGACAGCATTGCCAGGATGGTGCTGAAATGTGACGATGTAAACAGAAGGAGTACCTCTTTCCAGTCTGCTCTTCCTCTCCTCTCCTCCAACCTCATCTAGCCTGACATTTGACAGTTGGCAGATACCTCATCCAAAGAAGCAGAGCCAAATATTTGATTTGAATAATCACATAGAAACTGTCTTTGGACATTGGGGAGGGGAGGCGAACCATAAGAGACTATGGACTCTGAAAAACAACCTGAGGGTTTTGAAGGGTCAGGGGTGGGAGGTTGGGGGAACAGGTGGTGGGTGATGGGGAGGGCACGTTTTGCATGGAGCACTGGGTATTGTGCAAAAAGAATGAATACTGTTACGCTGAAAAAATAAATAAATAAATAAAAAGGGGGAAAAAAAAAAAAAAAAAAAAAAAGAAACTGTCTTACTTTAATGGCCATGACCAACTTGTTTGCCTTTTCCATTTGTTGGATTATGTGAAAATATTTATTACAAACAATCAGAACTTTGGATGGGTTATTAGGTTCTGAATGGAGGGAATCAGGAATTCCTTTTTGGGACTTTCTCAGAGATGTAGATTATAACAGCAAGTTTCAGTTAAAAGAAAAGTGCCTTGTAGAGAATTTAACTTCGAGATTTGTTGCCCTGTTTGCGGTTTAAACTTTTGGACAGTCTCTAGAAATTTTCAGAGATGTCAATTTGAAAAAGTTTGACAATAGACAAGGCTGTAATTTTTATGTGGCTCTTGTTCATTACACTCTTTTGTGTGTTTGCTATTGGACATAGTAGGCTTATGATTTATGGTGAAATAACTTAACACTACATATTTGGGCCAAATCATATCAATTTTAGGATGACAGGAAGACAGGAAGTGCTAAGTACTTTTTGATTAAAACCAGAAGAAGGGGCACCAACAAAGCCCAGGAGCAAACACCCTGACTATATCAGTATCTGTGCTCCTGCAAAATTTTCACTTATTTATTCAACATCATTTTTGTTTAGCACATACATTGTGTTCTTCCCTGTGGATACAGCAGAGAATTAGGGGTCAGTTTTACTCCTTAAAAGACTTATAGTAAAGGGGAAACATTGGAGACCACCTCTGGTTTCATTTCCTTATAACAACAACAACAACAAAAATCAAAGCTGAAATTAAAAAATATAACATTTACACTTGTCTACAAATTATCCAATATGTAGGTATAAATCCAATACAAATTTGCAAGACTTCTTACAAAAAAGTGCAAATTGTTACTGAGATAAATTAAGAAAAATTAAATAGTAAGAGAGATATAACATATTCTTAGATTGGAAAAGTCAATATTTTAAGACTTATATTTTTCACAAATTTATTTACAGATTTATCATACATCCAGTAAAAATATCTTTACTTATCTTCATTTCCAGTTATTCTACTCTTTGATATCTATTCCAGAAACCCTGTATACAGGTCTTAGGGGAAGAACTGTGAAGATATTTATCAGAACAATATTTGTGATAGTGAGGATCTCGAGTAACCAAGATGACAATTACTAAGGGAATGAATAAGTAAAAATAGATGAATTCTTTAGAAAAATAATTTGCTTCATTTAGAAATAGTGAATTACAAATATATTCAACAACATGGATAGATGTTAAAACCAAATGCTAGGAGAAAAATTAAGAAACAGAATGAATTCTATTGAATGAATCTATAGCACAATACAATTTATGTACATTTGAAGAACTTATACAAAACAGTATGTATTTCTCAAAAACATATACCTGATGTATTAGAGTGGGTGCCTATTTTGGTAATAAGAATAGGGACAGACTTAGACAAGAATACACAAATAAATAAAAATAAAACAACAAAAGAGTTTTACATCAATTGATGGTAATCACGTCCACCATGAATGTATCTAAGTCAACTTAGATGAGTGTATCTAAGTCAACTCTGTTCTTTAAATATATGTAAATAAAGCATAAATTATTGAATAGCTGGAGGGAGTCATCAGTTAAGTCCACTTATCCTGAAAAACTGAGAAACATCAGAGGGGGAAATGTCCTTGGGATTTGACATCATGGACTTCTTTAGTGACCTCAACAAGAATAATTTCAGTAGGAGTAAGGGCATAAGTCAGAGTAGATGGTCACTAAAGGTAAACAGGAAGTGAAAAAGTGGTAATGCAGAATCTTTCATATGTATATAAAGTTGTAGGGAAATTCCCTGGGAGGCTCACAGGTGACATGAAGAATGTCTCAAATATGTATGATGCCAGACTCCTTACCCTAGGGCTAATGTTCCAAAAAACCTATATTTTAGAAAACGTGAAATTGATTGAATTCAATTTCAAACATGTAGGGCCAGATAAATATGACCTTTCCCAAATTTCATTACAGAAATTACTACTTAAACCTACATATATTTAATCCTCTGATTTGTTTTCATAAACTGAGATCCAGGACTAAAAAAAAAAATTGAAAGAAAAAATAGCTTTTAACTGTTTGATGAAATGTATTACTTCAAGCACATTTTGGGGAAGTTTTTTGAGAGGGGAATAAATAATAATTACAAAAAGGAGTCATGGACTCTGTTAGTTTCTTACTGCTGCTTTAACAAGTTACCACAAAATTAATATATTAAATAATACAAATTTATTGTCTTATAGTCCTAGAGATCAGAAATCTTAAAATCAAGGTGTTGCTCCTTGAGCTGCACTCCTTCTGGAAGATCTAGGGAAGATCCATTTCCTTACCTTTTCTTTTCCTCTTTCCCTCCCTCCTTTTTTCTCTCCCTTCCTCTCTCTTCATCTCTCTCATCTCTGCTTCCACTGTTATGTTGCCTTTACTAATTCTGACTTCCCTGCCTTCCTTTCTTAAGGCCCCTTGTGCTTACATTGTCCCTGCCCTCACCGATATTCCCAGAAAACCTTAAATTTTAAGATCTTTAATTTAGTCATATCTTAATGTTCCTTTTATTATGTAAGGTAACATATTTACAAATTTTGAGGATTAAAACGTAGACATCTTGGGGTCCACTAGTCTACCAATCATAGATTCTAAAACTCTCTATTGATTTTTATTTTCACCTCTTTCAGACTCCGTTCATTTATCCATTAAATGAGGGATAGTAAGTTTTATATTGCGTTCTCTATTTATGAGTTAAAATAGTATAAAAATTATCTTGAGATACTATGTTATTTACCCAGGAGAGTAGAGAAGATGTTCTCTATCTGTTCCACCTACTCATCAATAGCACTATCTATGATTATACAGAGATTACAAGATTTTAAAATGTCTTATTTTCTTTTAATATTGTTTATCTTTTCTTTCTTATTAGCATTTTCCTCCAAACTAATAACAAATGAAATGCTAACAAATTAATATTTTAGTTTTGGGCAGAAACAAAGAAGAAAAACAAAAAGGAAGAGAGAGGAGAATGGAGGGGTGAGAATGTACTGAGAACCTATTGGCACAATTGTTCCAGGCATACTACAGCCACAGCCTAATTTCATTTAATTCTCACAGTAACTGAACACTGCCATTTCCATTTTACAGTTTAGAAAACAGGCTTGTAAAAGTCACATAACTTGCCTAGGTCACAAATATAAATAGTTGGGTTAAAAGCTCAATTTTTTTAACTCCAAAGTCCATTATCTTTCCATGTCACGGCAGTACATGCTTTGTGTTAAACATGTTGTATTAGTTTCCTAGGGTGCCCATAATATATTACTACAAACTTTGTGGGTCAAAACAATTGAAATATATTTTCTCACAGTTCTGGAGGCCAGAGGTCTGAAGGTCAAGTTGTTGGTAGGGCCGTGCTCCCTCTGGACACACTCTAGGATGAAGTCCTCCCTTACCTCTTCCTGGTAGCTCCAGGAATTAGTTGAGGATTACTTAATTCCAGTCTTTGTATCCATCTTCACGTGGCCTTCTCCTCTGTGTCTCTGTTCTCTTTCTCTCTCAGTTTTTAAACCACTTCATTAAGGTATGATTCACATGTAAAGAACTGTACATATTTACCATATAAACTCAGTTTGGGGATACGTATTCACCCATAAAACTATCACCAGCATCAAGGTCATGGACATATCCATTACCTCCCATTACTTCTGGCTCCCTTGATGATGATGTTGATGACAATGGTGACTGATGATGATGATAAGTGTGTAGTAAAAACATTTAACATAAGAGCTACCCTCTTAGAAAATTTTAAGTATACAATACAGTATTGGTAGCTATAGGCACAATACCATAGCATAGTAGATCTCTAGAACTTCTTTATCTTTCACACCTGAAATTATATCTTTTGACCATCACCCCTCCATTTCCCTGCCTACCAGCCCCTATCAATAGCCCTTCTACTCTCTATTTCTATGAGTTTAACAATTTTGGATTCCACCTGTAAGTGAAATTGTATAATATTTGTCTTTCTGTACCTAGCATAGTATTTGTGTCTTTTCTTATAAGGGCTCAGTATTTTTTTTATAAGACTCTGTGTCCTCGCTTATAAGAAGATGTTATTGTATTTAGGGCCCACTATAATCTAGGACAATCTCATATTAAAATCTTTCATCTTCAAAAACTCTTTTTTTCTGAATAAAGTCACATTCACAGGTTTTAAAGCATGGACATATATTTTGGGGGAAGAGCCTCACCATTCAATCCACTACACATATGTTTATGAATTAAGCACATTTAAATTGAGACCATCATATATGAAAAGATGTCCGACTTTACTAATTATCAGGGAAATAAAACTCAAAACCATAATGAGATATCACCTTACACCTGTCAAAATGGCTAGAACCAAAAAATACAAGATATAGCAATGTTGGGGGGGTAGAAAAAGGAAACTGTGTGCACTGTTGGTGGGAATGAAAATTGGTACAGGCATTGTAGAATACAATATGGAGTTTCCTCAAAAAAATTAAAAATAGAATTACCATATGATCTGGCAATTCCAACTGGATATTTACCCAAAGAATATGAAAACTAATTTGAAAAGACATATGCACCCCTATGTTCATTGCAACATTGTAAACCATTATTTACGATAGCCAAGATATAGAAGAAACCCAAGTATCCATCCATAGACAAATGGACAAAGAAGATGTAATATGTGACGAGCACTAAGTAATATTCAGGACTGTTGAATCATCATATTGTACACTTGAAACTAATATAATAGTGTACATTAATTATACTTCAGTAAAATTTAAAAATGAATTGAGGTCATATTGAAAGAAAAGACTCCTCTTTGTCTTTATGGCATTGTGTGTTTTGCAGCATGTCTGAACACAGTAGGTATTTAATAATTATTGCAAGAATTGGAATAGCATTTGTAACCAATAATTAAAGTTTTTGTAGAATTTTGTTAAATAATGAAGTTAAACTAATTTTTTTAAAGTTAAGCAAATCAGTAGAACACCATGGTCTCACAGTATTTAAAATGAGAATCTGGAGTCTACTTACATAATAATTAATTGTCCCTGTTAGCAAAATTCTAATTGTATGAAAAAGAAATGGGCCTCTGTAAGATGTGAAATATGTGAACATAGTAAAAAATTGTCTCTAACTATTGGGAATCACAGATAAATATTGCTTTAGAAAGCCCATTTTAAAATTAGCTCAATTTACCACCATGGTCAATTACATAGCCAAATACATTCTTGATGGGACTTGTCTAATGGGCCATCATTCTTTCAAGAACAAAATTGTTTCCTATTCCTGTGATTTGATAATAAGTAATAAACATGTACTATATCAATTTACAAAGTCAATTACATAATCAAGGAGAGTGCCAACAGCAATAACCAAAATACTCTGTACTGTATTTACTTTCATATTCTCCACCTTCCCTAAGGCACCAGGCCTGGCATTTTTCCTACTTTCCCAATTTTCTTTGCATAATTTTCCACTTGGTGGACTGCCATTGTCAACAGCAACACTCTTCAACTTCTGGAGGTTTGGTAAGAGCAGTTGAAGAGATGAGAACTGTATTTAATTAAATCCTGGTTGCCGAATGTAAATACAAAAGTGCTTAATTATTCAACATTGCTAGTGAGGAAAGTCACGCAAGCGGCTCTAGCAGAAATTTGGTATCTCATGAGCTTTGAGATATAATCCTGAAAAAATATCAATTTCCTCTATATCCCCTTTCAATTACAAAAATACTTTTAAAATAACACAGATGAAAGTAGGCATAACTCATAAAAATACCATGTTAATTCCAGCTGCTGAAAAAGATGCGTGTAGAGATAGATAATGTGAGCTCATGTAGGATATGCTTCATGAAAACATCTGTAGGCTTTGTGATTCATGTATACTTAAGGTAAATCCATAAGTAAAAGCAAAAGAAGAAAGGGGAGACTAATTTGAATTCCAGGGCAAGAGACGACTTCATTTTAAAACTTGATCTTATGTTTCTTTCAAACTTGTTTTAGTTTTTAGTATCTCACTTAAATATTAGAGTTTCAAAGCATTTGAACTTAATTAGTTGTATAAATTTAATGTGATTTTAATTACTACCCTAATTCTTAGAGTGTTTATGAGTAAATACGAGTCTAACATCCCTCAGAAAGAATTACTACCAAGTTATTCGTTAAATGTAAGCACAGACATATTAAGCATCTACTATAGTCTCATAGTTCTATTCTTTAAATATGCATACCAGTATTCAGGGGATAGAATTCTTTGGGTAAATTTCACAGTTTACACAGTATTGTATATAAACTCTTTGTTTCTTTTATTGATTATTTAGTTTTTACTGACAACATTACTGATAACATTTGGATAAGGTGACATTTTAAATTTTACTAGAATAGCTAATCAGAAATAGATTAGATTTTATACAGATGTGGATATCCCCAGATGTGAATATAGGAAAAACTTAGTTTTGTCTCCGGGTATTTATTCACCATATAAATCTACTAGCACATTCTTATCTGTTATGTAAATAAGATGTGGAATTCCAATAGTGTATCAGTGTTCTACAGCAGATGGTACACTGAGATTTACCACACCATTACATTTAATGGGTTTGAATTCATTTGGATTTCTTGATGTTCTCTCTGTCCTTCTCATAGCAGCAATGTTGCCAATGTTCTGATTATATATGATTTGAGAGAGTGCTTAAAGAAGAAAAACTCCTTTATCTTAGAAATATGAGTATTTTATGTCAAAGTTTAAAGTGTATATGTATTGCATTTCAGAGGATTTATATGCCCTGTGAGAAAAGGATGGTTAATGAATATTCAACAAAGTACTTGCAGTCATTACACTCAAAGATATTTTGTAAAATGGAAATACTCAATTAACTATTGTAGTGCTAGTAGGGAGTATTCATTTGAAAAACAAAAAAGAAATTTTCATCCTAGATCATTGTGGATGAAGTAAAAAAAAAAGTTTAATATAAGAGAATACAGACTCTGGAAGACATGCATCTTAGCTGTATTAAGTAAAGATTTTCATGAACTGTTTCTGTTAACAAAAATTTATATAGTTCTTGGCTCATGAATTACTGTAGATTAATAAATAATATCCCTAAAAGTGTTTGATCTGTGAAGGGTCAGACCTCAGTGATAATTGAAAATGGCAGCATGAGCCCTACGGGCTTTTTGTCTCTGAACGCTCTCTATTTAGGAGCAGAATGAGTGTTGGTGTAGCTTTAATCAGTTTCACAAATTACTGTGGATGAACACAAAGTGGAACAAGAATAAAGGACCAGAATTATGGCTATGACCTGGCATTTGCAAATCAGTACGTCTCAAAGGGTGGCCAGTAAAATAGCAGCACCAAAATCCCTCTAAATTGGAGATGCCCAGGCCTAATCTCACACTCACTACATCAAAATCTGGGGTGGGGAGGTGGGCACAGGTGGATCTGGGTATCAAAACATTTTTGCAAACTCTGCAATGATTGTCATTGCATATATACTATGATATATGTTGCAGGTCAACCCTCAAGTCCAGTACTCTAAAGCAGATTCTCTGGGTTCGACCCAGGCTCCTGTGCTCACTTAGTTCTGTGACCCAGAACTTATCCTCTCTGTTCTAGCTTCCTTAATGACCAATGGGGTCAATGTACCGATGTCACGGGATTGTTATGAGGATTAAATGAGTTAATATTTGTAAAGTAATTATTACTTGCATATAATAAGTACTAACAAAATAGGAATTTGTAAAAGGAAAATGAAAATAGTGCACGTTTATTGGAGATGCCAGATCATAGTTAACACACAAGTTTTCTTTTAGCAAGAGAAAAACAAAACTCCCCAGAAAGTATCCAAGTATGGAACATTGCACTATTATTCCATGTTTGAAATTAATAGAAACCAAAATTGCCCTCTGTATTCTTTTCGCTTTATTATTACAACTTTGTAATGAATATTTTTACTATTGTCAGAATCAGCCAGTAGTCAGACACTGAATAAAACATCCTTTTCATCTTTTTCGGTCATGCTGAATACTAACTCTGGTGACATACAAACCCTCATGAATGGTGCACATGTTTTTCATTAGAATAGGATGAGGCTTAAATACAGTATCTCGGTAGATGTATGAGCCATGCTATTTCCAGCAAATCACTGCAGTAATATAGCACAGCAGTCATCTTCAAGTGACACTGCAGATACAATATTCCAGACACTTTGTTTTCAGTTCATTTGTGGGACATTGGGCTCATTTGGCAGCAGTACTGAAGTCACATTCATTTATAGGCACTTCAGAGGCATTCACACAACATCCCCTAATTGCATTACAATGGCCTGCCATTGCCATGTGTTTATTGATTTTTACTTCTTAGAAGCCTTTTCTATTGTTATCTGTAAACTTAGATTTACAGTCCTTCATCTACATTTAGAACAAGAAAAGCAGAGTGCTAAAGACGGATAGGAGGACGGCCTGATTATATTTCAGTTGTCTAATAGCGGGCTGTTTACTTAGTGAGAGCTAATTCCAGAAATGAATCACGATTTTTAATATATCATCACATCCCCATCGTTTTACTCATTCTAATATCAAGATCTGGACTTTTACATATATCCCATCAGAATCAGTAGTCAGGGTCTTCTATACTGAAAGCAGTATGTCTGGGCATTCATAATTGTACTTGCAGCATTATTCACACGAGCTTCCAGGAAGTCTAATTACTTCTTCAAATTGGCCTGAAAAGCACTTAGACAGTGGGGCTTTCCATTGGCCCAGAAGTCATTTGATCTCCTTATGACTTCCCTGAGCTAGCATCAGCCATTTCAGATTGGCTCTGGCTGTGAAACAGGCAATGGTGCATCTGTTTTTTGGTTTGTTTTTTAATGGGAAAAACACTTTCCAAGAAGGCAAACTTCATATCCTTACTTATGTAAGAGTTATGTGTAACCTTTTAAAATACAAAAATGAGAGGACCCCTAAAAAAATAGTTCATCTGAATCTAATATGAAAACTAGAAAATATACCCAGGTCAATTTTAATGTATAGTCTGCTTATTTTGATGTGTGTATATGCTTATGTATGTGTTTATCTGTGTGTGTGTGTGTGTGTGTGTGTATGTGTAAAAGAAAAACTATAAACTTCGTTCAGGCTGATTTTAATACTCTAAATATAAATCTTAACAATAATTTGGAAAGTTTTCAAATTATATGTTTTAAGTAGTGATTAGGCTGAAATTTATGCTGTGTGACATGATCTTTGCCTTCCTGGAGTTTAGTAAGTACACCCATCCACATTTTAAAAAAAAAATTAGTAGATCGACATTTTAATATCCTTATGAAATATGAAACTTCCAACAGTTGCTGGGAAAAGTCTTCAAAAAATCATAAGATGAAATTAAAACTAACATATTCTTATGTAATTGAAAATGGTACAGTAATAAAATCTGAGAGTCATTTACAAAAATTATTTTTACCACTCTCCAGTATCATAATTTAAAAAATACCAGTTAATCATAAAATTTAGGGAAGACAATCAAAGAAGGGTTTTTATCAGCAGTCAAAGCTATCTTAATTGGGATTTCATATAATGAACTTGAATATCTTTTCAAGTACTTTGAAGTTATCTCTGAATTAATTAGTAATAATAAATCAATTCTATTACTGCATATAATTGTTTTCTTTATTTTTGATAATATAAAATTAGTAAATGCAGAAAATTTTAGATTATTTGTTTTAGTATTATATGGAATCTGGAATTGATCATGTATTTATTTATGTCATAACATTTGAAGTACTTCTAGATATTTAAATAATCACAACCCAGCTCCTATATAAATTTGTACATTCACATATAACTCATGAAAGTGTTTCAGTTTTAATTACGTGAAGTTCATGATAAACCTCAAAATATATAACATTAATTATAACTCAGTTAAGATCAGCATAAAAGTATTTTTCCAATATTTATGACAGGGAAAGCAAAATATTTAATTTAATATTTGACATAGGAATTTTATATATACAAGCCTTCTATCACTTGCAACCATCTTTGACTTTTTCATATAGTTTATATCTCACATGTAATAAAATTCAAAATCATGTCAATACCACTTAATTTATTTAACAAATACTTGTTAAACACCTATTATATTCCAATTAATCTAAAATGCTAAGACTAATAAAAATATAGTAGTAAGTATAATAACAATAATCCAAATAGGTATGATCCTTACCATTATATGACTTACAGTTTACCAGCTGTCAAAGAAATAATTTGCCTAATGTGCTGTAAAAAAAAGTTATAATGATCTATAATAAAAGGACCTCATCTAGTCCAACAAATTCGAGAAAAGCTTCCTTAAAGAAATTATTTTTCAGCTCATATCAGAAGAATGAATTAGAGTTAATAAGGAACAATGAAGGAAATCATTCAGTATGGGTAAAAAGTCATTATGGGTCAGCACAGAGAATGAGGAGAGAAATAGTATGAGGTGAGACAGGAATTAGTCAGGGAGAGACTCAAAGAACAGGGGTTTTTTAGAGTACTCTAGCTGCAAAGTATGACTAGGGGCAGGCAAGAGTGGTTGCAGAAAATGTCAAGATTTCACTCTTTTTCTATGGCTAAGTAATACTCCATTGTATATTTGTGATAACACAGATGGACCTAGAATGTATTAATGTATTGTGCTAAGTGACAAAAGTCAGACAGAGAAAGACAAATACCATATGACTTCACTTATATATGGCATCTAAAAAACAAAGCAAACGAATAAACAAACAAAAAAAGCAGAAACAGACCTATAAATATGGAGAACAGAATGATGGTGGCCAAAGGGAAATGGGGGGAGGATGGGAAAAATGGGTAAGGGGAATGGGAGGTACAGACTTCTAGTTATGGAATGAATAAGTCATGGAGATAAAAAGTACACCGTAGGGAATATAGTTAATGGTATTGTAAAGCATATGGTAATAGATGGTAGTTACACTTGTGGTATAGAGTTGTCAAATAACTATGTTGTCCACCTGAAACTAAAATAGTGTTGTGTGTCAGCTGTACGTTCAGAACAAAAGTAGTTGCCAGAAGAACAAGGAGGAGACTTCTGCAGTAGTACACGCAGAAGATTATTACTTGAAGTAAGATATTGAGGGCAGGTGGCGCCTGGATGGCTCAGTGGGTAAGCCTCTGCCTTTGGCTCAGGTCATGATCTCAGGGTGCTGGGATCAAGCCCTGCATCAGGATCTCTGCTAGTGGGGAGCCTGCCCTCCTCTCTCTCTCTGCCTGCCTCTCTGCCTACTTGTGATCTCTCTCTGTCAAATAAATAAATAAAATCTGAAAGAAAAAAAAAGATATTGAGTAAAATATTGTGTAAAAAAAAAAGATACTGAGGGCAGTAAAAATGGAGGTGTGAATAAAACTGAGAGAGTCTTATAAGAATCAGTCAAAATTACTTGGTAGAATTAGATGTAGGGAATGAAGAAAAACGAAATGATTCCTAGATTTCTAGCATACCCAGTTGATTGATACGGCTGCAATGCATTGATATTGGGAAGAAAATGGTATGAGAATATGGCACAAAACTTATAAAATAGATTCTTATTCCTTTTAGTTGTAAAAAATAATCATTGGAATAGGAAGAGTAAGAAACACAAGAGAAGGAGAGGATGAGGCAAGTAGATCCTGGTTTTCCTTTCTTTTGGAGTTTTAGTCTAGTGAAGGGAGGTACATTAAAAAGAAAATGAGGGGTGGGGATGCCTGGGTGGCCCAGTCAGTTAAGCATTCGGCTCTTGATTTTGGCTCAGGTCTGATCTCAGGGTTGTGAGATGGAGCCCGGAGTCTGACTCCACGCTCAGTGCAAAGTATGCTTGTGTTTCTATTTCTCTCTGCCCCTCCATCCCAGTCTCCTTCAGTTTCTCTCTCTCAAGTAAATAAATCTTTAAATAAAGAAAAAGAGAGAGAGAAAGAAAAAAGAAAAGGATACTTGGTTCCACATAAGATTTAGAATTTGGGGACACTTCCTTTACCGTTAGCTTCTCCTTTTCCCCTGTTCTTTCCCCCAAATCCTACCCCTCCATGACCTTGGAGAATAGCTCCGTGGAAAGCAAGCTTGGAATCTCAGTGTTGTTAAGGAAAGGTAAGATTAATCCTTAACTAACACTGCACCTAGTTCCTGTCTTGTATGGGGGGAATCCAGTCTCTCATGGGGGACACAGTGTACAGTGAGCAATCAGAGCCTTCCAAGGGCCCTGAAGAGGCTAAAGAGAGAACATCTTGGTCATGGTCTCAACAGAAGGTAGAGGGGAGCATTAGAGAGACTTCTGTCACCTATGAATGCAAAGAAGACTGGGTTACCTGGGGATAAAAATCCGGCTCTCACAAAGCCCAGATGGGTACACTGAAACAGACATTACACTGGCGCCAAAAATTGCAACAAGGTGAACACTCACTAGGCAAGGCTGAGTACATGTGAGGAGAGAGGTGGCTAAAGTAGTCAGAAAATGCCACAATGATGAACACCAACAGCAGAAACAGAGAAATTTTCTCTGCTAGTACAAAGTCGTTTTCATATATCAGATGCCATCCTGGGTAGGAAAAGGAAAAGAGAAGTAAAACAAGAAAATTGAGCATTTTGCTTAAGTTGATTATTTCCATTATTGCGTTGAGCTATTTGATTTACTGAGATTCAGGTGACTCAAGAGAATGGAAAAGTAACTTACAGACATAATAAAGGAGCTACTTTATTTTATTCATCTGAGAATAGTACAAGTACGTGTAAAGCTTTGTATTTAAATATGGAATAGTATTGAATTAAAGATGATGACAGGAAAATGCCATGGACATATCTCACATCTTTTAATGTGTCTCACTTCATTTGGACTCAGTCTCCAAGAATAAAGCTAGAGGTACTATATGACGTGTGAGGTAACACTCATTGCCACTGTCAGAGACAGAATTCTGAGTTGATTTAGCATTAGTTTGATATAAACTGGTATCCCATTTAGTATGTCTTTATGAGAAGTTTTCAGAATTGAAGATACAAAGAAATAATAAGGTTATAATCTATTCTATGGATCCCTTCTTTGTCATGATTGATTTTACCTTGGACCTAGGTCTAATCTCCAGCCCTTAATGGCTATAGCCAGACACTACATCATTGGAATTACATGTATTTTATGATTAAGTTTATGATCTTTTTTATTAGAATAGTATTTAAAAGTGGAAGAGAACATTTTTGCTCAAAATTTTACTTCCAAGAGACATGTTGATGAATTCTTTCCATTATTTCCACATCCATCTAAAAGTATGTATGTACGTACTATCTGATTGAGTGGATGATTTCTAGGTCCAGAAGTACAATCAGAAAAAGGATCGTCTCAAAATTCCTGAGCCTCTACAATTAACTCATGGAATGCCATAGAAACATACAAGCTTTGACAGCTCTCATTCTTCTGATACATATTAGGGAAGGGAAAAAAGGTCCATAGTGTTACTGAATGTTTGTGTCCCCTCAAAATATGTATGTTGAAGCCCTAACTCCTAATGGGGTAATAATAATAGGAGGTAGGGTTTGGGGGAGGTAATTACATTTAGATGAGGTTATGAGGGTAGGGTCCCCGTGATGGGATTAGTGTCCTTATAAGAAGAGGAAGTGACGGGGCACCTGGGTGGCTCAGTGGTTAAAGCCTCTGCCTTCGGCTCAGGTCATGATCCCAGGGTCCTGGGATCGAGCCCCACATCGGGCTCTCTGCTCAGCGGGGAGTCTGCTTCCTCCTCTCTCTCTCTCTCTCTGCCTGCCTCTCTGCCTACTTGTGATCTCTGCCTGTCAAATAAATAAATAAAATCTTTAAAAAAAAAAAAAAGAAGAGGAAGTGACTTGGGCTTTGTATATCTCACCACCAAGTGAGGACACAAAGAGAAGGTGACTGTAAGTCAAGAAGAGAGCCTTTGCTAAGAAATTGACCAAGTTGGCATTTGGATCTTGGTCTTTCCAGCCTACAGAACTCTAAGAAATTTTTTATTGTTTAAGATTAAAATTTAAGAAATGTCTATTGTTTAAACCCTCCAGTCTGTGGTATTTGTTATAATAGCTTGGACTGACTAATCCTGGCCTTTTTTACTAATGGCACAGAGGGTGAGCAGAGGGAGCTGCATGCTTATTTGTTCTTGTTTGACTGAAGAAGGAGCTGTATTTATATCAGCAGGTCTAGGCACAAAAGTGGTGTCTTGAGCCCAGGGGTCAGTACAGACTCTTTTGTTTTTTATTATTATAGAAAGAGGATCCTAGGGTCTTCCTTTTGATGAAGACAGCCGGATTTATTTCTTACACCAGTCAAGAGTGGCAGACCACATGAAATGGCTCCTTGATCACATCCCAGGTGGTCCTATAGTCCAGGAGCTGTGAATCTCATAACAACAGCAATTCTAAAACAAAGCAAAAAGCCAATCAGCATTTTCACATGTCTAAATTTGTGCTGGTCTTTACATTTAACTGGTTATATAGTAACCAAATTGCTAAATCAATTTAAAATTGAAGATTCCCGGGCTTGAAATTCTTTAGTTGAGTGTCTACTGACTAAAAACTTTGCCTTATAACATTACATTTGCTTGAAGCATCCCGGGCCCCAGAGAAAAAGATTTGGTATAGCTAATCATAACTAGGAAAACATGCAGATTAAAAAGATATGAATATTATAAATTAAAATAGGAAATAGAATTTTGTGTTTCCTTTTTACTTTATACTGTGAATCATTTCATAAGCCAGAGAAATTTCCTCAATAAACTATTATTGAGTAGTTGCTAAATATTTCGTCTTCCTGTTGTGCTATGAAGTCCCTATTTTGGGGTATACTGTTGACCCTTGAACAACACAGGTTTGAACTATATGGGTTCACTTGTGAATTTTTTTCAATAAATACAGTACAATACTATAATGTATTTTCTCTTCCTTATGATTTCCTTAATTAGATTTTCTTCTCTTTAGTTTTACTGTCAGAATACAGTGTATAATACATGCAACATAAATATGTGTTAATTGACTGTTTATGTTATCAATGGTGTCCAGTTAACAGTAGGCTATTGGTAGTTAAGTTTTGGAGGAATCAAAGTTATATGTGGTTCTTTGTGCAGGAGGTTGGCACTCCAACCCCACATTGTACAAATCAACTATATAGGCTAATTTCAACTTTTATATGTTATAGATACTTATATATGAGTACATTTAAAGCATATTTATTGTAAATACATAAATATTCTTTTTCATATTGGAATTTCTAGGCAGTATTTTTTAAATATTTTGTTTATTTATTTGACAGACAGAGATTACAAGTAGGCAGAGAGCCAGGCAGAGAGAAAGGAAGGGAAGCAGACTCCCTGCTGAGCAGAGATCCTGATGTGGGGTTCGATCCCATGACCCTGGGACCATGACCTGAGCCAAAGACAGAGGCTTTAACCCACTGAGCCATCCAGGTGCCCCTAGACAGTTTTTTTTTTTTTTTAAAGATTTTATTTATTTATTTGACAGACCGAGATCACAAGTAGGCAAAGAGGCAGGCAGAGAGAGGATGAAGCAGGCTCCCTGTGGAGCAGAGAGCCCGATGTGGGGCTCGATCCCAGGACCCTGGAATCATGACCTGAGCCGAAGGCAAAGGCTTTAAACCTGAGCCACCCAGGTGACCCTAGGCAATTTTGAACATATATCCCTGTCGTAGTCTCTATTTTTATAATACAGATTCCCAAACATAGAGGACTTTTTTTTTTTTTAAGATTTTATTTATTTATTTGAGAGAGAGTGTGTGTGCATGAGCATGGGGAGAGGCAATGGGAGAGAGAGAAGCAGGCTCCACAGTGAGCAGGAAGCCCTATGTGGAGTTCCGTCCCAGGACCCCAGGATCAACCTGAGCCATCCATGTACCCCGAGGACTGTTTTTTTTAATGAGACTTTTTTTAAGTTCTTAAAACCTAAATATAACTGGTTGTAGAAAATTAAATTGTTTTTATTCCTTTTATTTCTAATAGTAATACCCTCTTATTCTTTATTCTCAGTATTCCTGTTGTAAAATTTTATTAACTATAATTTGGAACTTGAAACACCACAATTGTATCATACATTCTATGGTATTGTGTATTCTTTTCAAATGCAATATCATTAGATAAAAAGTATACTGCATAAACAAGTTCCTTTAATATGTTACTTTATTTATTTAAATTTTCCAGACTAGAGTAAAACTGGTGATGTTTAAGAGAGAGTTATTAAACTCTCTCTTAAAAGGAAAAGTTTGACCTATCGATGAAAACATTTGCTAAGGTTTTAATCCCTGTTAGTTTGAGATGAAAATAAGTTACACTCTTATCAATGCGAAGTATAAATAAGTGAACAGAATCTTATTTTACATGGTCCCATATTTCTTCTGGCCATTATAGGCTTGCTTTAGTCCACTTCATAAACTATGATTTCATAATAATGTTCAAATATATGTATTAAAGAATTACTGTACATTATTAAGCAACTATATGAACACAGAGGTTGAGAAAAGGATTAACTGTAACCATTTTAAATAGAATAATCCATGGTATCACCATTTTCTATGTTCTAATTAAATGCTACTCTGGTCTTGATAAAAGAAAAGCTCAAATATAAAATATTTTGAAGTTAATTAACTGCAGGAGTTTCCTAGAAAGGAATCATTTTATTCCTTTTGCTTTTAGTGAGACTAAATTGTCTCACACTTGCCTAAGACTGCACACTTAGTGGGTGTGTGCAGTCTTAGGCAAGTGTGAGACAATTTAGTTGTGGTTGTATTTGACTAGATTTATTTCATATGCATTTTTACTCTATAAAGACATTTTATGTATATTAACTGGATACCCATTTCTAAACATTTCTAATCTTTCTTCATTTTGTGCTGTCTGCTCATCAATAGTCATGGTTTTGAATAGGGCAGCAGGCTGTTTCCCTGAAAATGTGAATATATCATTTCAAAAGATGTGTTCCCTACCTCACCTATGATAAATAATGTTTTGCACCAATGAAGTCAATGCATTTTCCATTTCATTGTGAGTAGAAAATTATTTCAATGTTTACTTTTTGACTGGAAAATACCAATTTGATGACTATATATTTGTATTTGTTCATAAACTAAGGGGGAAAATAGGTTCTTTTGAAATAATGATAATTGCAGGTAACAGTCAGGGCCAGCCATTGTTTAAAAGACTTTACTGAGGATGCATTCTATATTCACCGTCTGAGAGGCTGTTCTCCTTATTTAGATTCTGTAGTTTAGGAAATGAGGCCACAAGAGGCTGAGCTGCGTGGTTAAAGTCCCATAACGATGAGAGTCAAGTTGGAGATTTTAAGCCAGACTCTTCGTCACCATGTTCCATGTTTACCATCCTCAGTACTGAGGGAGTATTTCACCCTGTCAGCTCAGTCACCAGTCCGTAGCATTTGTATCTCTTCAATACCCCTCTCCTCAATAGCTGCACTGTATTTTGTGCTCTAATTTAGACCATCATCAGCTTTCACCTTGATTTCTGCATAATAGCTTCAGTATTGTCAATTTCCAATCCCTCGCATATACAAATATCAGAAGAACTTTCATAATAAAAAATACTCCAAAACAACAACAACAAAAACAAAACAAAACAAAACAAAACAAAAGCTAAGAGGAGAAGAGAACTTCCTCAACCTAACAAATAGCATCTATGGAACAACAAACAATTGCCATCAAGCTTAATGCTGAAAAAAAGGAGCAGCAAGTTTACAAGTTTATTCTTGCTACTTCTATTCAATCTTTTACTGAAAGTCTAGTTGGAGAGATTGGCAAGAAAAAGAGAGGAAATCCATACTGGAAAGGAAAAAAAAATAAAAATATCTATTTGCAGATGACATGATCTCATCTGTAGAAAATGCTAAGGAAAGCACTAAAAAAACTATTCACTAATAAACGAGCTCAGCAGGGTTTCAAGATTCCGAGACGAATGCAGAAAATCCATTGCATTTTTTTCCTTTGTGATAAAATCTTTTAAGATCTATTCCCTTAGCAACTTTCATATGTCATACAGTTTTAACTCTAGTTACTATGCTGTATGTATATCCCTCATTACTTGTTTATTTTCTAGCTGGAAGTTTAACTTCCTTCACCTATTTTGCCCCTTGACCCCTACCCCTCTAATCTTCAGCAGCCACCCGTCTCTTCTCTTTATCTACAAGGTCAGTTTTTTGTTGTTGTTGTTGTTATTTGGCTTCTTTTAGACCACATATAAGCAAGATCATACAGTATTTGTCTTTCTCTGTTTCACTTACTTCGCTTAGCTTAATGCCCTCAAGCTCCCTCTATGTCGTCCTAAAGGGTAAAATTTCCTCCTTTTTTTCCTTCCTTCCTTCCTGCATTCCTACCTTCTTTTTTTTTTTTTTCTTTAGGTATAATTAACATGTAACATTATATTAGTTTCAGGTGTAATGATGCATTATTTACATATATTGTAAAATAATCACTACAATAAATCTAGTTAACATCCTTCACCACACATAGTTACAAAAACTTTTTTTTCTTGTGATGAGTACTTTTAAAATTTATTCTCTGAGATTTGCTTCTTTTTATGGTTGAATAATATTCCATTTCTTTATGCATATATTTAGGTTGCTTTTATCATCTTAGCTATTGTAAATAGTGCTGCAATAAACATGGGGGTGCATATATATTTTTTAGTTGGTGTTTTCATTTTCTTTGGATAAATACTCAGAAGCGGAATTGCAGAATCATATGGTAGTTTTGCTTTTAATTTTTTGAGGGAGCTGTGCTGTTCACATGACTGCACCAATTTACATTCCTATGAAGAGAGCACAAGTGTTCTTTTTTCTCCACATCCTTGCCAATACCTGTTATTTCTTTTTGATAATAGTCATTTTAACAGGTGTGAGATGATATGTAATTGTGGTTTTGATTTGTATTTCCCTGATGATTTGTGATGTTAAGCATCCTTTCATGTATCTATTGGCCATTTGTGTGTCTTCAGAAAAATGTTCAGATCCTCTGCTCATTTTTAATTGGATTTTTTTTACTCTTAAGTTGTATGAGTTCTTTATATTTTATGGGTATTAACTCCTAATAAGATATATGATTTGTGAATATTTTGTCCCATTCAGTAGTTTGCTTTTTCATTTTCTTGATGGTTCCCTTTGTTGTGCAGAAGCTTTCTAGTTTGGTGTAGTCTTACTTATTTTGGTTTTGTTGCCTTTGTTTTTGGTGTTAAAAAAAAAAAATCATTGCCAAAACTGATGTCAAGGGGCTTATTGCCTGTTTTCTTCTAGGAGTTTTATGGTTTCAGGTCTTACATTCAGTTCTTTAATTCATTTTGAGGCCATTGCATTTCTTTTTTAAAGTTTTTTTTTTTTTTTAAGATTTATTTATTTATTTGAGAGAGAGAGAGAGCACACAAGTGGAAGAGATAGAGAAAAAGGGAGATAGAATCTGAAGCAGGGTCCACACTGAACATGGAGCCTAAGGTAGGGCTTGATACCAAGACCTTGAGATCACGACCCTGAGATCAGGACCTGAGCTGAAACCAAGAATCAGATATTTAACCAATGGTGCCACCCAGGTGCACTGAGGCCATTGCATTTCTACACACTTATAATAAACAATCCAAAAATGACATTGAGAAATAATTTCATTAATAATGCCACCAAAAAATAAAAATGCTGAGGAAAAATTTAACAAAGGTGCAAAATCTATAATGTGAGAACTACAAATCATTGTAGATACAAAAAAATAAATTTTGCATTTTAAATTGATAAATGATAAGATATATGCATTACATCTAAGTTAAGCCAATAAATATATGAAAGAATATCTTCTCAAAATGCTCCCTTGTCAAAATTCTCCAAGAGTTCTCTCTGGTCTGCAAATTGAAGTCAAAATGCCATTGCCTAAACTGAATGCTCTCTGATCTGGCCTTTCTGTTTTGTTTCTTTTTGGGTCCTTTCATGCTGCATTAAAATTAGTTATGCCTGTTACTCATATATGTCACATATTTTCTCCCCTTCATGCCTTCTCTATCCAAGAGATACTTTTATCTTCATCTTCTTATCTAAATTTTTCCAAACTTTCAGTTCCATCTCCTAAGATATCTCATCTCTGAAAAATGTGACTCTCTTTTGCCATACCAAATCACTCTCTCTCCTCTGAAACTTTGTTACCAAAGTACCTCCACACCTTTTCCAGAGCACTGGCCACTTTCTGTTTTTTAGCAGGGTTGAATCAACCTGGTACAAATTCTTTGTGAGCAGGGTCCCTGTATAATGTATTTTTTTTTTACCCACCCCACAATGGCATGCATGAAGTTGGACTCAATAAATATCTTAAATGAGGCAATTATTTACTGAAGAAAGGCAAAGAAGATTAATAAATGGAATAGTAACATCTGATCCAATGAATGGATGAAACTCACTTTCCAAACATTTAAATCAGATTTCGTGGCTGTATTTTCAAGGTTCTTGCAAATAATAAAGTCCACTGTGATTATTTTAGACAGAAAAGGAATTTTTTAAAGTACATTATCTTGGGGTACCTGGGTGGCTCAGTTGGTTAAGCATCTGGCTCTTGGTTTTGAGTCAGGTCATGATCTCATGGATCGTGGGATCAAACCTATGTCAGGGTCTGTATCTAGTGTGTAATCTGCTTGAGATTCTTTCTCTCTCCTTCTGCCCATACCCCATATATAAATACCTAAATAAATAAATGAATGAGATCTTGGGGGAAAAAAGTACATTATCTCACAGGGTCCTTAAAAGGGCCCACAGGCCTCAGTCTTTAACTTTCTTGTCAGAAACAAAACCCAAGCATAGTGTAGAATTAGAGGTAGAGAAAACACCCCTGTCGCCAGCTGCTCAGCACTTATGAGAGTCAAGATTGGATTGCAAAACTATTAATATCATCATTCCCTGAAGAAGAGGACTCAAGTCTGAGCTACAGTTTGCAAAATTAATATGTGTACTTTTTTGGCATCCAGTGTGAATATTTCTCCTTTCAGAATCTATTGCTTGTGAAAACCAAGTATGTTTAGCAAGGCATGAAACAGCTATCGTTGTTCATCAGTGGTCAGAACACATTCAAGCATGAATTTAAAGGCGTCATAGACCTTATATTTATTGTTCTGAATAAACATTAGTCTCATGAAGAATGGAATACTGGAGGTTGAAGGCCTACAATTACCTACCAGCTAGGTACACTGTCATTAGCCATGATGAAACCATCTCTGGGTTTCCATGTCAGCGCACATTGCCCAACTTACAAGGTAATACTCTACATAAATGAGAATTCAACCTCCATGTCTTTATAGGCCCCAACATTCACTCAACCAGACTGATAACATGCTGAAGTGTCTTTGGGTTTCAATGCTGATTTCGCAAAGGGGTGGACTAAGATGGACACCAATTCAAGTTAAAGATGAGTGCATTGGACTTCAAACAATATGACTTGTCAGTCATTAAAGGAGGACACAAATGGTGTGACAAGGATAACCTTCAGAAGAAGGAACCAAAGTATTTGATTTTAATATCATCAGTCTTAGAAAATATCATCAATCTTAGAAATATTTAGTTATGGCATACTATGTAGTTATTACATTACATACTATGTAACTCACTACACTAAACCAGTTCAGATGGATATTCCAGCCGTTTATTCAAAAGTGTGAAAGAGTTCTGGACAGCCTCTTCAATAAATGGTGCTGGGAAAATTGGACAGCCACATGCAGAAAAATGAAATTGGACCACTTCCTTACACCACACATGAAAATAGACTCAAAATGGGTGAAGGACCTCAATGTGAGAAAGGAATCCATCCAAATCCTTGAGGAGAACGCAGGCAGCAACCTCTTTGTCCTCAGCCTCAGCAACGTCTTCCTAGGAACAATGGCAAAGGCAAGGGAAGCAAGGGCAAAAATGGACTATTGGGATTTCATCAAGATCAAAAGCTTTTGCACAGCAAAGGAAACAGTTAACAAAACCAAAAGACAACTGACAGAATGGGAGAAGATATTTGCAAACGACATATCAGATAAGGGGCTATTATCCAAAATTTATAAGGAACTTAGCAAACTCAACTCAACTCACCAGTCTCTCGTGGTTCATCTTACAAAACAAACTGGGGGTTGCTGGGGGGAGGTGGGGTAGGGAGAGGGGGAGGGGGTTATGGACATTGGGGAGGGTATGTGCTATTGTGAGTTCTGTGAAGTGTGTAAACCTGGTGATTCACAGACCTGTACCCCTGGGGATAAAAATACATTATATGTTTATAAAAAAAAAAAATGGAAGGGGAGGTGAACCATAAGAGACTATGGACTCTGAAAAACAACCTGAGGGTTTTGAAGGGGCGGGGGTGGGAGGTTGGGGGAACCAGGTGGTGGGTAATAGGGAGGGCACGTATTGCATGGAGCACTGGGTGTTGTGCAAAAACAATGAATACTGTTATGCTGAAAAAAATAAATAAATTTAATAAAAAAGAAAAAAAAAGTGTAAAAGAACAAAAATGCCAAAAGCTGGAAATAGTAAAGCCTGAGCATGGTGAAAGAGATATTGTGGATGTGCCTGTCGGTCATGTGTCTACCTTCAACTCAGGTCATGATCCAGGCATCCTAGGGATGGAGACTTGCGTTGGACTCCCTGCGCAGTGGGGAGTCTGCTTCTCCCTCCCACTGCTCTTGCATTCTTGTGCTCTCTCTCTCTTTCCCCTCTCTCAAATAAGGAAATAAAATCTAAAAAAAAAAAAAAAAGTGACATTGTGGGTAAATCATCTAACCTCTCCTGAGCCTCATTTTCCTCAACTCTGAAATAGAGAGACTATGAAATGAACCATATAGTTGATTGTTGTGGAGACTAAATCAAATAAGATATATTTAAAGGATTTAAGAGAGTGCCTGGTTCATAGTAGACAATAAATAATTGGGGTCTATAATTATTTACTTTAAGCATAACATCCATCAAATTACTTAATATTTGTAATTGCCTTTATTTTTTATGAATTAGTTTTCTATGCCCTTCTCCAGAAATAGCACACATTGTGCTCAGCATTTAATAGGTGGAAAAACTCAGAGAAAATTGAGTTAAGTGATTCAACCAAGAGGAGTAGGAAAGGCATGACAATTCTGTTTTGCCCTTTCTATTAATGATAGTGGGAGAGTGGTGGCATACACAAAAGATGGAAACAGTCAAATTATAATTGACATAGAGATAAATTGCCAGGGTAAAAGAGGATAAGCTAATTTTTAATGTCAATATGTGAAAGAAATGTTAGTCGTCCCTCATATCTCCTCATATCACTTTTTATGCAATACAATTTTTTGCTAAACACACAGAAATACTTTGTATCACATCTTTGCCTAAAGTTCAGTATAACCAAGTGATAAAGGTCTGGCTAACGGAATAGATTAGAAGTATATGCCACTTCCGGACAATGCTTTTAAAAGGTGTGAGACTGCATTCCATTTCCCATCTTATTCATCTGGCTGGCTAGAATATGGCCATGACAGCAGAAGCTAGAATAGACTTTTTGGACCATGAAATGAAAGTTACTGTTCAGGTTGGCAGGACACTGAAACAGAAGGATCCTAGACCCCTAACAACTTCGAGGATTAAGCCACCACACAGCTTAAATCTGTATATGAAAGAAAAATAGAGTTCTATCTTATTGAGAATATAGCTAATTTGGGTAACATTAGTTAAAATGATATTTTAATTAATACAGTACAATTCACTTATTCCACTATTACTAATATTGTGTGTCTAACCTTTATTACAGTATTATAAAGTGTTATCATTACAGATTATCAGACATCAACCAGACCCATCTTCTCACCTCATCCCATATTTTATCAAATGAAGAAACTAAGCCCCAAAGTAACAAATTTTGGATTTCAAATAAATTTCCTATTGCAATTTAATGTGATTTCACCTGAACCATGCTTAGGTTTTTGTTTTTGCTTTGCTCCTCCATTTTGTAAAGATAAAAAGCATATAATTTCAATAATATGAATGTCATATCTATATCACTTATTATACCTATAGTACTCATCTAAGCATTTAATTTTTAAACAATTAAAAATATGGATATCTATGAAAAAACATTCATTTAAAAATATTTATATTCATATAAAAATATTCATTTAAAACAGTCTGTATTTTATGATCCACTTTTTGCTTAAAACTATGTATACGCACGTGTGTGGCTCAGTCAGTTAAGCATCTGACTCTTCGTCTTAATTCAGGTCTTGATCTCAGGCTTGTGTATTTGAACCCTGTGTTGAGCTCCACACTGGTTCTGGAGCCTACTTAAAAAAGAAATTGCTAAAATAAGAAAATACATATATGGATATACATATATATATTTATGTGTTTATATTTATACAGGTATATATATTTAAAAATTTATTTATATATACAAAGTATATGAATATAAACATATTTATATGAATATGTTATATAGATAATATATTTATATAAATATAAATTACATAAAATATATAATATATAAATATATACTTATTTAAAAATTATTATAGAAGCATACACTTACCAGTAATGCTTTTTGTGTGAATAATTAAAGATGATAAGGGAAGAACTTTGGCTTTTTTCTTTATATATTTCTGTATTAATTTAATTTCTCAATGGAAATTTGAAACTTTTATAATCTATCTTTATAAAACTTGCCTTATCAATTTTATATGGCTCCATCAAAAATAGCAATAAATCTCCAAAATTTGGGGACATAAATGCAATTAAATACATTTTAATTATCAAAATCTGTCATTAACTTTTATCTAGTTAAAATGTAGCTGTAAAATGTAAAATGAAGCAAATAAACTCTTCATACAGAGAACTAAAGCAATAATGAAAACCCAGTAGGGATTACTCCATATACGAGACCAAGTGTAAGAATAGCCCAGGTGTTTATACAGAGGTGCTGTTTTCTTCACTGTAAATGGGACCAAGAAAAAAATGGGAGAAGGGGCAAAGAGAAAGGAGGAGGAGGAGAATTTTAAAAAAAAAAAAAAAAGGAGAAAGAGGAAGAAGGAAAGAAAAGGAGAAGGCAAAAAACTAGTGACAAAAAATAAAATACAATCAGATTTTCACTAACTTCATATAGAGATGAGAGTAAAAAGGTGAATCTAACCTCACAAGTCAATGTCTCAATTATTTAGTTAGGGAACAAAATGACTATATGTGCTATAATTAAAGAGTTAATTAATCATAAACTTTTATAAAGTATGGAACATTTCTAACATTACTAACATAATAGCATTTTAGCATTAGAGCTAGAATATATTCAGCAATTTTAATTTCCTTTAAAGAAAATCCTCCAAATACAAAACAATTAGATGTTTTGACTACTCTCCAGTTATCTGTCAATATTTTATGAGAATTAAAGAAATCATGAAGCAAAAACTATTAAAAACTAATTTTTTACAATGTACAAAATTTATAATGTACTGTGCAAAAGACACAGATAAAAGAAAAACCTAGAAAATTAACCTATATATACCATAGTTTGTACATTCATTGAGAGCAGGTAATATGACTTATCTTTCAGTTAAATTGGGCATGGGAGACTGTGAAGAAATTAACAATCCATGTATTATTCATAAAATAAATATGTTTATACATTTTGAAAGAAAAAAAGAGCAAAGTTTTTTTTTTAATATATTTATTTTTATTTGTTTATTTACAGCATAACAGTGTTCATTGTTTTGGCATCACACCCAGTGCTCCATGCAGTACGTGCCCTCCCTATTACCCACCACCTGGTTCCTCAACCTCCCACCCCCCCCCAAGAGCAAAGTTTTTAATCAATATGAAAAAATAAAATTTAAATAACCAGTTATGTTTATAATTAAAAAATTAATACCTGCATATTCTGCTTTTCAAATAAGATTGTGGCAAATGAATATGGTAAATGAATAAACAGAAATAAAAGGCAGAGGCGTAATGCATTTTCTTAATGAATAAATATTATTAGAGAATAAGGAGAGCCTCTGTCTCAGTATGGTATTTTTCTTTGTTTAAATTTCAGTTCTGTTGAATCATGCAGGGAACAAAGGTAAAATTAGGATTTGATTTTTAATTTTTTTAGGTGTGGAGAGAGGATATAGGCACAGAAAAACACTGGTATAAAACACCATAGAAACTTGCACTGAGGAAGCCAAATTATAACTGAGCAATTAAAATCATTAACCTCCAATCCAACCCAACATATGTAAAATCTATTGTTTCAAGATTCAGACTGTGAATCTAGAACCCATATGAAGCAATGGTTAATTAAAAGAACATATAGAAATGAATAGTTTCTGCCATACAACAAAACAACTTTCTAAGTAGGTAATTGAGCTATAGCAGAAAAACAGAGGTTTAATTCTGAATAATGGACAATTAAATGAAAATTACAATGCAAGCCGAGTTACAAAATTCTATTAAATCTGGTTCCTTGTGAGTTTATCTTTATGTATATTTCAGTTGAATAATATAATTGGTATTTTAATAACATTTTTCTGTTTTGTCCTAGAGGAAGAAAAGAGGAAAAAGGAAATAATGAAGAAATGGCCATTGCTCAGTCATTTTTCTACCAGCTTTAACTGAAAAAAACCGCTTTGATAGGATTCACTACAAGGTACCAACAACATCAGGTGACTATTGTCCTTTATTACGGCTTCTGTCTCCCTATATAAGAGTAATCAATCCTTGTACCATTTTAGTGTAAATTTAGTTCTTAGTAAAAATTCCATAAATGTGCTTCCACATGTGTTTGTAATAGATGAGAAACAGACATTTGATTGTAGTTGACCCTTGAACAATGTAGTGGTTAGGGTTGCCAACCCCTACATAGTGAGAAGTCCTTGCTTAACTCTTGACTCCCCCCAAAACTTGACTACAAATAGCCTACTGTTGAGAAGAAGGGTTACCAATAACATAAACAGTTGATTAATGCATATTTTGTGGGTATATGTATTATAGGCAATATTCTAAAAATCAAGTAAACTAGAGAAAAGAACATGTTAGTAAGAAAATTCTAAGGAAGAGAAAATACATTTGTAATGCTGTGCTGTACTCATTGAAAAAGATCTGCATTTAAGTGGTCCTGCACAGTTCAGACCCCTGTTGTTCAAAGGTCAGCTGTAACTGTCATTTATTAAGAGTATGTTCGAGTTTGTGTAACAGAGATAACAGATGTTTTATGTAAAAGAAAGCACAATGGAGAATGGAAATATTGCAAAATAAGTAGCAATAAAATGGGTTAAGTAACCAGATAATAAGATGTTAGTTTGAAATATAGTTAAAGTCTAAGGTTTTTCTTTTTTTAATACATGTCATTTATAGTCTTTTTTTGAAAACTCATCCTTAGGTAAAAAGTTCACAGGATTTTGCGGGTTTTGTGCGATAATTCCGTATTATGGACTTTATAATATTTTGAAAAGTGTAAACAATCTAGCACATAAGGAAATGCCAGCTTTATGATGGCTCCTTGCACATCAACATATATACATTAATTCATTAATTCCTTCCTTATTGAGTATCTACTAAGCTCCAGACACTATTTTGTTCTAGGGATAAATGGTGAACAAGGAAAGTACCCACTCTCTTGTACCGTGTGTTTTCTATCCTATTGAGAAATGATAAAACAAACATACTAGTGAGCAAAATAGTTTGAAATTGTCTTAAGTACTATGAGGGATATAATCAAGGTCCTGTGCTAGCAACAAATGTCTGGAGGCAATGAGTATTTATTTCCAAAATTTTCTGTAAGAAGCTCAGAGAATTCCCTTTGGAGAGGTGACTTTTAAGCTGAGACCTAAAAGATAAGAAGCTGGGTCTGCAAAGATCCAGAAAAGAGAATGAGAAAAAAAGACTTTGAATGGGGCACTAGCTTCCTTGATATAATGCATGTGTTTGGGGTGAGTGACCAAGAAGGAGAGCATTGAAATGAGGTTGGAAGGTGGAGGGGAGGGGGGATACGAGGCCCTCAGGTTATAGTAGAAAAGTTTGTATTTTATTCCAAGTGAAAAGAAAAATCTCTGAGGGGTTTTAAGCAATTTTTGACACAAGTAGTAATATTATTTGTCCTAATTAAACACTAGTTCCTAGATTCCTGAAACTCCAGTATCAAGATCCTAACCTATATGACTCAAATCACAGGTATTTAATATCCAAAGTGCAGAGAAGGCACAAGAAATTATGTCAGAAGAGAGTTTGAAGTAGACTGAAGGGAAAGGGTCATGAGAGTTCCTTATGATCCAATGAAGTCTGGGAAGAAAGACAGACACCAAGGTGGAGAAAAAAGCAGAGTGTGACAAAAGGGTCATAGCTTTCACCAGCTATTGTGAAATCCCAGTCAGAGGTGTGGAGTTAATTGAGGGGAAAGACAAATCAGAAGGGGTTTTGCCCACTTCTATTTTGAACTCTGAAAAGACAACCTCTACACTGTGGTATTTATAGTAACATGGGTCAGACATGGCACAGAAAAAAAATGAAGACTTGGCAGCATTAAGCAGACAGAGTATCTGAGAAAATGGCAGAATTAAGCAAGCGGGTATCTGAAAAAAATGCTCAGAGCTTCCCTTGTTTTGTGGGGCATGGTTAGGACTCAGAAGTGCCCGCATGCACCATGGAGGAGATGGAAGGTAGCTGAGCCCAGAGTTTGGAGGCCGACCTATAGCTTCCCTTACAAGAGGTGATCATGGTGCAGAAGCCAGAGCACAAATAACCTAATCGGGCACCACATGGGAGTGGGGAAGGTATGTTTTTGAAACTAAGAGGAGAGGACCATCAAGACCTGAAGTATCTAAGAGAACAAGTCCCGAGTTTATGCTGTACCTCAGAACACAGTGCAAGGATCCTGAGGATGGACCAGCCATCCTACAGCTGACACCTGGGAGGATCTAGAGAGCCCAGAGATCAGCCCAGGAGTCCCAGGTCTTTTCTCCACCTCTGCAAAGGCAGGAGGTCCCCTTCTGTCCCTTCTTTATGTTCCCATTTGCCATTTTGACACTTGCATGTGGCAGTTGGGGCACAAAGCACTTTCCGGGAAACACATTTAATCCATACTCTGAGATACTACTAATTAGCCAGTTAAAATTTCCACCCTAAACTCTGTCCCTATTTGGCAGGGTCAGGGCTTGTGATAAAGATGAGATTTGTTAGATAGTCAAGAACCCTCAATTACTCTGTACGTTGGCACGTCCTAAGTATAAATGTTTTATTTAAAATAAATTTTTAATATTTATTATTTAAAATATTTAAATAAATATTTAAAATAAATTTTTTAAAGGCGCAGCACTACCTCAGTTCTCCAATTCAATAATTATGCCATTTATTTCGGTTCACTGACAATATATAATTAGTATACACGTAAAAACGTGTGTTTACTAAGATATGTGTACTGCTATTAAAGAAATTCTCCGAAATGAAAAGTATTGTGAGCCTGGGTAAGAAATCCTATGTTCTGTGGCTGACACTGTCACTGCCTCCAACTGGCTCTCTAACCTGGGGCTAGTCATTTAATGTCTCTGGCATTAATTTTCTCTGAAAAATGAGGAGACTGGACTAAATCATTGCTAAGGTCAATTTTGATTTCTGATGTCCATCATGTGAGTGCTAAAATGAGGCCTGCTGAGATGATGGTGGTTAGATTTGCATTAATCAAGAAACAATGATAATAAGTGTAGAACCATTTCATGAGTCCAGGCCATTTGCCTGGCACGAAGTAAGTCATTTTACATGGGTGATTTCTAATCATCTAAATAAACCCATGAGGAAATAGAGGTTCAGAGAGGCTATAATTGGCTCCATGCTACAGAGTTGGTAAGTGGCAGAGCCAGGCTTGAAACCAGTGTTTTCTCTGAAATTTTTGAGTTAGATATTGTGGTACTTATAATCCATCTCCTCAAGGGTTGGTTTTGAAGATTCCACCTTTTAGGCATTGTTAAAATTCTATTCTTCAAGTTCCTTGTGTTATGAAGCTATTTTTATAACATCAACTCCTGAAGAACTCACTTATTCATTTGGCCCTATTTTCAAGGTCTCTACATATGCTTTTAATCACCTGTAAATATCTCTTGTGTACCCACAACCAAACTATATATGTTCTGAGGGAATGTCAAGGACCTGGATTAAGGAATGTGCAGGAAGTGTGTGGTACCAGCAGGCCTGGAATTCAGGGGAGGAGAGTGAAATGCCAAAGGTGCAAAAGCCCAGGAAGCACTCACGTCCAGGGTCATGCCAGTGCAAGGTCACCTCTCCCCAGTCTTGGCTCTGGGAAGCACAGAGCAGCTGGTGGATAGGTAGCTCACTGGGACCATTTGAAGTTCAGCAAGATTAGCTCTCAGTAGTGATGCCTACTGAAGTCTGGCTGCCCAGGGAGACCCTATGTATTGCCTGGAGAATCAAACTCGTGGAAACAGAACTGGTGTCTAGAAAGAGCAGAGATAAGCCAGGACAGGCAGACCTTCCCTTCCCTTATAATAGAATATCCTTATAATAGAACAGCGGGTCACGAGGAACATATCCTTATAAAAGAACAGTGGGCCACCAGGAAAGCTGAAACAGGAGTATCTGTGCAGATATCTTTTGGTGCAATCATTCCTTCCATCTAGACCTTGACAATGCCGTGTTCTAAATTGGCAGGTTTCTGAAGCAACTCCTAGGAGTTGCTTCAGGCTTTTACCTGTATGTATTAGTCTTCTAGGGCTGTCATAGCAAAACAGGCACAGACTATGGGGCTTAAACAGCAGAAATTTTTTTCTCACAGTCCTGGAGAAGAAGTCCAAGGTCAAGGTGTTAGCATGTTTGGTTTCTTGTGAGGCTTCTGTCCTTGGCTTGTAAATGGCCACCTTCTTGCTGTGTCTTCACTCCCTTTCCTTTGTGCACAGGCACCCTTGGTGTCCCATTGGGTGGCCAAATTTCCTCTTCCTATAAAGACATCAGTCAGATTGGATTAGGACCCACCCAGGAGCCTCATTTTAACTTAATCACTTCTTTAATGGTTCTATCTCCAAATACAGCCACATTCTGAGGTAGTAGGGGTTAGGGTTTCAACATGTGGATTTGTGGAGGACACAACTCAGCCCATAATATCATGGATCTAGAGAATTGCAAGCTCTTACAAAGACAAATATTCCACAGTGGTTAGCAAAATGCCATGCACATTAATAGATAATAAATATTTATCTCTTCATCCTTCAAAATTCACTTACAACATCTAGGCAAACAAACTTTTCTTGAATCAATATAATTGACTGAATAAATGAATTTAAGTTTAATATCTTGGGTGGTCACCATCACACTCTCTTAAATTTAAGAGAGATGTTGCTGAGATGCAAATTGAGAAATTAGCCATTCTTTTGTACTAAAAAGTTAATATTTTAAATAACTGAACTTAATGCTACAATTAAGGAAACAATTCTATATAGAAACATCTGTCTCTTTTTAGTAAATATATAGAAATGAATATTTTTCTCTTCTTTATCATTACCTTTAATCTGACCTACTTCATATACCCAGATATAAACTGACTGCTTTTTACCTTTAATCCTATATTAAAACTAAATCATCTTGGGACTGACTTTCTAGTTTCAGATTATCTTGAAGTAAAAACATCATATTTAGTTTAGTTGCCAAACAGGTCTTACATCATGCATATATACTTTAAATATTTATTTAAGCCATTGTGCTAATAATGATAGTTTTGTTGTATTTTTATTTGTTTGTTGTATTTCCCACATTATACATGTCTTCAGTCAAAAGATCAGCACCTTTCCTCTTATCACTTCTGTTTTAAGACCTTCTGGTTTCTCTTTTTCACATAGTCAAAAAAGGAAAAGAAGAAAATAATTTTGTAGATTTTCTTATTTTACACATTACAGTATACCACCAACATTCTTGTCAAGATTCTGTCTAATCAGATGATTAATTTCCACTTGACTCTTTAAAAATAAAATAGCTCATCGCTCATGAATTATTACTAGCAAAAATCACTGACTTGTTTTAACTTAAAATTTAAATTGAATAGTTCGCTCTCAACAATATGCCAGCAGCAGTGGAGCTCAGAGTGTAAGGAAAAGCTCTCAAAACATCTGTTTTTGGTGAAGTCATATTTTTACTTTTTAAGTTTATTTTAATATGATTTTTTACTTGCAAAATTTAGAGCAGATTATAAATTAGGAGATGAAGCAGTATTTTCTTATATTAAATAGAATTTTTTCCCGAGTTTTCCATATGATTAATTTAAAATAGCACTTAATTCCAAGTTTAAAAGACCACAAAAGACATAAATTCATGGATTATAATAATTATTCCTACCACTCATTTTACAGATAAAGAAACTGAAGCTGAGATAGTGTAGGCAAGTTGTATACAGAAGAATGATCTGAAAGGGCTTTGATTTTTAGGTTCAGAAATTGTTGGAGAAAAGTGTTCCAGACAGGACCATTGAGGACAAAATAACTGTGCTTGCCGGGAATCATGCGTGCTCCGAAAATACTCATGAGGGGGAGTGTTGAGTTACTAGTGGTTGGTTTGAAAGCTAATGGGCAATTGAATTTAGTGTATAGGGAGAAGAGTGTCAGTTAAGAAATGGCGTGGTGAAAGTTCAATATGACTTATTTGCATAGTTTGTGATAATGCTGGCTGACAAAATGGACTAATGATGGGAGAAATCTGGCCAAGGCCACCTGTGAGAACATAACTACATTGGATGCATCTGTGAATTAAATGGGATCTGGGATACTACGGTGATGATAATGTGGTGAAGAAAAGCAGTAGGAATCACATCAGGTATTCATATATTAAGTTCTAAAGATAGCCTCATGACATTGAAATCGGTCATGTCAAAATTTCAAAAAGAAAAATAGTCTATAATTTAAAAAAAGTAAGAAAAATTTGTCATCAAAGAGAAAAAGATAGTTAAAGATGAAAACATCTAAGATTGGTTCTTAATTATGTTTTTGAAGAATAGATGAACTAACTCCACATTCATATTTTCCCCAGGAATTATTGTTCCCAATAGCTTAAAAAATAATGAAAGATGGTAGCTTCTTTTTTTTTTTAAGATTTTATTTATTTATTTGACAGAGATCACAAGTAGGTGGAGAGGCAGGCAGAGAGAGAGGAGGAAGCAGGCTCCCCGCGGAGCAGAGAGCTGGATGCAGGGCTGGATCCCAGGACCCTGAAATCATGACTAAGCTAAAGGCAGAGGCTTAACCCACTGAGCTCCAAGATGGTAACTTCTTTAAAAAAAAAAAACAAAACCTAATATGTATTTCAGTTGGCCATGTGAGAAGACTTTACATGCATCTTGCCCTTTGTACTTTCTGTGCATAGCAGCTCTGTTCAGAGATCTTATATTTTATAGACCCGAGAAGGTGGTCTACATGGCAGCACATATTTGCAGTGATGAGGCCAGGGGGAAAAAAACCTGTTTGCTTTCACACATCCTTTGTGACAGAAGTCATTTGACAACATGGAAAAAACACCCTTTTCTTTCTTCCCAGTGGTGTTTATGGGAAGGAGGCTGCATATTGTTTCACAGTATGCATTTGCAAGTTCTTTGGATGCTAAGCATTCCACCCCAGACTACTCAGAGCTGGTGGGAAAGCTTTGAGTCAAGTCACTTGAAGTGGGAAAACAACTCTGATGTATTGCCCCTCTTCTCTCTGTTTTCCTCAGTTGCTCAGCCCCCTACAGTGTTTTCAACCCCAGAAGTGTGAAGAGCAAAGCACCGCAGAAATATCACCAAGGGTAGGATATGTCTAATCTAAATTCGTTCATATGCATTTAGTCATTAATTGTATAACACTTTCTAAAGATGGAGTATATCACAATTAAAGGCTGAACAACTTCATGAAAAAGAACTAACTTAACTGGGGTTGAGGAAATAAATTCTTTTCAGTTGCTTCTCAGTCATGAGATTTGGTGGTTTAACTGAATAAGAAATATCCAAGGTTCATTACTTCACCCTTCTTTTAGTAAATAATTTTGCTTACGGAAATTAGAATTGAAAGTCTAAGAATTATTTGATAATTGTCTATAGTGGGTTGAATTACGTTCCCTCAAGAGGCTACGTTAAAGTCCTAAACCCTGGTCCCTGTGAATGTGACCTTACTTGGAAGTAGGGTCTTGAAGATATAATCAAGTTAAAATAAGATCAGACTAGGCCCTAAATTGGATGGCTAGAAATTTTGTAAGGGAAGGAAGATTTGAAGACAGAAAGACACACATAAAGGAAAGAGAACATGTGAAATCAGAGGTAGATATTGGAGTGATGCAGCTACAAGCCAAGGAATGGCAGTGATTGCCAGCAACCACCAGAAGCTAGGGAGAGGCAAGGAAGAATTCTTTTTTAGAACTTTCAGAAAGAGCATGGGCCTAGCAACACCTTAATTTTTAGAGTTTTAGCTTCCAGACAAGTGAGAGAGTACGTTCCTGTTGTTTTAAGCCATCTAGTTTGTAGAAAATTTTTACAGCAAGAATCTATACATGCTTCAAACTATAATTTTTCCCTGATTATAAATTATCTACTCATTGTTATAAATTTTTTTAAGTTTCTCCTCATTAAAAAGAAAAAAAAAGAATCAGCTCCCAATTTTTTATACAGAGAATATTGATATATCTTAAAAAACTTCTAGTAACCTTGGAGACTTCTAAACAGAATATGCAAATTTAAAGGGAAAGAAATGTTCATAATTTTAATGAATCAATGT
Source organism: Meles meles (assembly GCF_922984935.1). NCBI lineage: Eukaryota > Metazoa > Chordata > Mammalia > Carnivora > Mustelidae > Meles > Meles meles. The sequence continues at coordinate 89,749,005 of NC_060069.1, read as the reverse complement.
CAATTGTGTGAAAATAAACATCTTCCTTCCCACCTGTAGGCTGGCCTTGGCCTCTTTTTGCAGGTGTCCCATGATTAAATCACGTGGTCTGTTACCATTCTGTAAGTCTCGGGGAGAGAGACTGATGATGGTGGTGGTGGTGGTAATTGCTAGAAACAAGATAATTCGTATCTTAAATTATTTGTTTGATAAGAATTTGTTAAAATGTACTGCTATGTAGTATAATTGTATAGATTTTTCTTTTAGATAAAAGTATTGTAAATTTCCCTTTCCTTTTGTCTTGGCTTGGGTTCTCTAGAAAACATTGCCTGAGGTAAAAGAGTCTGTGTGAGGTTTTCCTGGAGGGAGATACGAGATATAGGGAAAAGTATGGAAGGAGGTACATTTATTATAGCTTTTTTTTTTTTTTTAAGTCAAGTTGGCCACTTGTTTAAGCAATTCTGGAGTTCATACTTTATGATAAAGACCCACCTCTCTACATTGGGGAGGGTATGTGCTATGGTGAGTCACAGACCTATACCCCTGGGGCTAATAATAAATTATATGTTTATAACAAATTTTTAGAAAAATATTAAAGAATAAAAAGACATGCCTCTCTATCCACAACAGCTGACAGGAATATGGCCTTTCACCTCCTTGACTGGAATAATCTGAGCCTCCCTATAGGTCACCACTTCTCCCCAAGTGTACCCAAGCAGAGAGCTTAATCTCTCACACTCCACATAATCTATGTCCCCAGTGAGATCAGGGATTTTCCTGGCTTCCCACATCATGTTGCTACCCTATCTGAAATTTGTGAACCTTACTCTTTGATTCTCGTGATTTTCTGTACACTCCCACTCCTGTCAACAATTATAATGACTTCAACATTCACATGAAAGATACCCCAAATATATGGACTCTCTGTTCCTCAACCTTCTAGTTTCCAAAGACCTTGGACACTCGAGGTTAGCTATCACTTTCCACTGTTTTTATTTTAACCTTTTATCTTACCAATACTTGAAACTACCAACCCTCTAAATCTCACAAGCGAAGGGCCAAATCTAGAAGACACTCATGTTCAAGCTGTTTCCCAGAAAGCTATCATATTTGAGCTGTGATAGAAACAAAACAGCAACAACAAAAAACCTGTGATATAAAGAGGTGATGTGGCAATGAATTGAGGGCATCCTCTAGCCAATAGCAAACAAGGAACTGAGGCTCTCAGTCTAACAAACTGCAAAGAATTAAACCCTGCCCATGACCATGGGAGTGATCTGGGAAGCAGATCTTTCCTCGGTTGAACCTTGAAATGACTAAAATCCTGGATAACACCCTGACTGCAAACTTGTAAGAAGCCCTGAGCCGGAGGTACTCAGCTAAGTGTGTCCAGATTCCTGACCCACAGAAACTGTGAGATAATGGAAGTTGGTTTTTAAGCCATTAAGCTTTGGTACAATTTGTTATTCAGCAATGGATTAAAAAAAAAGCCATTATCTGTGGCCAAAAAAGAAAGTCATCTGTTTCTCTGGAAACTGACATGAATGCTGGGAACTAATGTTTTGCAATTTGGTAATCGTTAAGTGAGAAGTAACAATAGAATGTCTAAGAAAAAGAAGAAAAAAAGCTGAAGGGAGGAACAGACACCCCATGAGACACCCCATAAATGCATCCAAATTTCTGCCTTCCCATAAAAGTGCCGTTGTTGCCATTGTTACTTATGATCAGCTCCTAAGAACTTACTGTTCTAGTCAAACAGCACAAAGTAGATAGAAGGAGTCTAATGCATTCTTTGAGTCCTCCTTCCAGATTATGTGAACAATTTAGTAATACGTATTTCTTCCTGTTCCCTTCTCAGACAATTTTATTGGTAACCTTTCCATCTTATCATCCTACTCCTATTAATAGAATGTGGTGGGATAGGATTTTCCAAATTTTCCTTCACCACCCTTTTTTCCTGCTGCTGTTTCCATGGGCTATGAAAATAACACTAACAGAGTGATTATAGCATAAAAGTTCAATCTTACACAGTCATGGGCCATTCAAGAACAGGTTACTATCATTTTTACTTTGTCCTTCTATGGCTGATCTCTATTGTTTCCATACAGACAATTCAGACATGTGAAGTCTCTGTTCTAACTTCACCTTAAGATTGGTGATTGTATTTTGTATTTTGAGGACTTACATTTCACAATGGTATAGCTAAACCTCTTCAGACTCCAGTCTGCTTGTCTCAGCATAAGTATTGTACCAGTTCAGTCAGTGGCATCTATAAAACTTTGGTCTAATGTAAGGATTAACAACACGGGTGATTTACTTAGTCTCTTAGTGTCTCAGTTTACTGATCTGTCAAATAGGGACAATAATTATCTCTACTTCATGGTCGTTGTGAGGATTAAATGTGTTGAATACTTAAATCACTTAGAACAGCATCTAGCACATAGGCAGTTCTAGATGTCAGCGGTATATGCCAAATGTAAACCTTCCAGAAATAGGAAAATCTCACTTTTGTAAACAATCTTGAAAAGGTTCTCAAACATAGTATTTCACCTTACTCTGGCAAAAAGCATTGAAGAAGAAATGGCAGAGGGTATTTTATATTATAGTATTTGCATTTTGCAGATGAAAAAGCAGAGGTTTAAAAAATAAATAAATACCAAGCATCAATCTTATTTGATCTTATGTATCAGGGTAAGATTAAAATCAAGGTTTCTTGTGAAAATTTTTCCAAAACTTCATCTGCCTCTTCTAGAGAAGTGCATAGGTGCCAACATAGGGTCTCATGATGTTGGTTGAGGATTCAGTGGGTGTTGATTTTCTGCCTTTCTCCAGCACATGGCCAGCCTCAGGCTTTCACTGAAGAACAAGGTGGGGGATGTGATGGGAATTTGGCAATGAGTTGAGGTGAATATATGTAGGAGTCTTGCCACGCATGATATATGGATACCCCTTTGGATGATCATTATCTAGTAGCTCCAGCTTGGGATGAGGAAGTACTCCTTTTTTCCCCTTCATTTGTTTAGATATTATTATTTTTATTTTTTTCAAAATCAAACAGTAATGTAGTAATTTGTGGCCATTGTTCAAGACTGTTGGGATGATGATTCTCCTCAGGACAGCACTTCTTAGTCTTTCCTGGGAGTGCAGTTTTGTCTTTGTGTTTAAGAATAAGAAAATGTCTAATCTCACCACTTGATAGAATGAAATAAAACCAGATTATAAAGCATGATGTACACCTCATATTCTAGGGTATTTGAATGGTGTTTCTTACTTTCACATAAGCAAATAGATTGTTTTCAGCTGTATGAGAATACAATAACACAAAAGAAAGTACACGTGCTAATAGAAGTGAGCCGATCATGTACTAACCAGGGAATTAAATCTCTCTCTCTCTCTTTTGTTTTTTACCTCACTCCCATTTAATGCCTCACTGCCAAGAGTTGTGGATGTCACACATAAAATATCAGAAGAATATAATGAAAAATAAATCCAGAAGTCTGTTTTTATGTCTGGATTTAGTATCTTTTTATATTTTACTTTTTTATTTTTATAGGAATTTACTGTCAGCAAAGAGCTATCAGGTCCTAGTGTTTATCTATAGTCCTGGTGAAAGCTCCGCCTGTCTACTTCTGGCTTGTGAGAGTTTCTTTCCTTTGGGGTGGTGGCTGGTGCCAGAATGAGAGGAAATATCATGCCCTCCGAGAGTCAAGAGCAGCTGGCGCAATTGCCCTGGTGTTTATGGGATATTATAGGCATAAAGGCACATTTGGAACTGGTTGGGGAAAGAACTTAATGCTTCTTTCTTTTATCTTTATAATCCACTTTCCTAGCAAGGATTATCCTACCGTTCATACTAAATTTAGCAAATGCAGATTAAAAAAAAAAAAAAAGCTAGACTGCCACAAGGTACTGTGAGAAAGCAATGTATGTGCCGAGTAGATAAACTGGCTTTTATCAAATGAAACAATAAAGACACAAAGAAACTTGTTTAAATTGTTTTTTGTTTTTTGTTTTTTTTTGAACAATGAAAGCCATTTTTGTGAGAATTAACCAGAGGGAGTTGTACATCTGGAAAGCGGTGAACACATAGTTTCTGTTTGGGAGAAAACTGGCATTATTGCCAAAAAAATTATACATCCACAGTATGATCCAAATTTGTCAAGCTGGGGGTATCATAGAGAGGAATTTGCTACCAGAAATTTGCATTAGATGGCGTTTTCACTATTTATTTTCGATGACATCTTCCTTCGTTTTTGGCAGAATTTTTCTAGTGTTTATTTTGTGAAGAGCTACAGAAAGGAGCTTAATATAATAAAATAAGTGATGTATCAACATGGCAAAATTAAGGTCCTAGGGTCATAATGATGACTTCTCTTTTATTTCCCTATACAAGTCAGGTCTCAGGCCAAATTTTGCAAATCACAGAAATTATTCCTTAATACTTTGTTGTCTGCTTTTTATACTGTCTCATTTCCCATTATTCCTTCTAATTATTTTCTTTTTCTTGATTATACAAGGTAGGCCAGTTTGGGTGCTTATTCTCCACCCTTCTAACAAACATCAGTACCTCAGGTGTTCACATCTGCTTTATTCACTTACAAATAATTAACGCAACAAACATTTGAGCAACTGTGGTCCACTTTTGGGTGGGAAGGCACTGGGAATACAAAGGTGAATCCATGTTAAGTCAGCATGGCAGAGTGAACTTCTGCATCAAATACATAAAAATACTATAGAGATAAAAACTATTAAATATCATATGGTTGAGATCAAGTAATAAAAATGTTAAGAAAGTTGTCAGTTGCTGCCAATGAGGCAGGAACGCAGTCAGTGCAGAGCTGAAATCAAGGTAGGCGTATGGTTTCCCAACAGATATTTAAATTGATGAGATTGGACCATGGATTTTGATGCCCAAGTAAGGATTCAAGATGAAGCCTTCATGCCCAAAAGGCATGAAGCTTTCAAACACACTTAAGAACCAAAAGGCATACTCTGCTGTGTATCCCGGAATATGGCATGGGAGCTTCCCATCTATCCACAGCTCTGGTGGAAGAAAGCCACCTGGAAGGAACAGACACCGAAGCCTACCCACAGGCAGCTAGGAGATCGAATTTTTCTCAAGGTTGTGAAAGTGAATTTTGCCCCTCTCAGTGGTAAAAATCATGTGTATGCTTACATCTGTAAAACAGGTTTTCCCTGGAAAGACAATACCTACTGGAAATAATCAAACCACCAGAAATTGCCAACCACAGCATAAAGTCAACATCTATGGAAAAGTCAGCAGGTGGAACAGAGATAAGGCAACTGGAATTCAGTCTTAACAGTTGAGAGCCACTCTGCTCAGTGGGGAGCCTGCTTCCCTTCCTCTCTCTCTGCCTGCCTCTCTGCCTTCTTGTGATCTCTCTCTCTCTGTCCAATCAATAAATACAATAGTTGAGAGCCAATGTGTTAATAGGAACAATATCTTCATATTTGTTACACCATTTTCATTTTTCTCTCAAAATATATAAAGAGTTTGAATTCTTGTTCCTACTTATATCTATCTGTCGGCTTGTCCTGCCCTTCAGTTGAAAAATTTTGGTTGCATTCTGGAATTTGAAGGGAGATTTAATTTGCTTGCTTACTCATTCCCTCAACAAAAATTTGTTGGGAGCTATGTTGTACCAAGTACTGTGCAGCGTGCTAAAGGTACAGATTGAAGGTGAAGCTGCTAGTGTGGCTAAGAAGACAATGTCTAGTTGACAGAGACTAGACAGCAGGAGGTTCTAACTCAGCGTGATAAACAGATGACATAAATAAGTAACGCAGTACACACTGCTCTGCTGTCAATTCTCTACAACCATGGACAAGTGTTGGGTTTTCCCTGGTTAAATTTTTAAATTGAATATATATTTTAAAAAATCCTATAGGCATATGAAATCTGAATGAACATTTGCCTTAACAGCAATTGCAAATCAGATTTGCCTCAAATGCCTGCTCTATAACCAAAATTCCAAAAGATTTGGTGATATCTAGAGAATTCTCGGGGAAGAAAATGACTTGACCCTAAATTCCATACATCTAAGTTTTTGATCACATGAGAAATTAACTGAAAGACAACCATAGGCACTCAGAAACTATACTACTATGTTATCCAATAAAAACAGTTAATGAAAAGCATGTGGCAGTTAAACCAGAGATAAACTGCAATAAGGAAAAGGAAGTTTGGTTATAAAAGGATGTAACTGGGGCACCTAGTGGCTCTGTTGGTTGAACAGTGGACTCATGATCTCAGTTCAGGTCTTGATCTCAGAATTGTGAGTTCAAGCCTTGCCTTATTCGCCACACTGGCCATAAAGCCTACTTAAGAAAAAAAAAAAAAAAAAGTAACTCCAAAGCAGGTATAACTCCAAAATAAAAGCAAGTGTTAAAAAGTATTCTTGAAGAGGAAAACACATTCTTTAAAAATAATTCAACAATAATAATCAAGGATCTTTGGCTCTATGGTAGCACCATAATGGTTAGTAAAATGAAGCACCTATGAAAGCTGACAAAAAGAAAGTGATTGTCTTTTCTTAACTACAATTGGTATAATGTGAATCTGTGTTCAACATAAGAACTATTCTGGAGCACCCGGGTGGCTCAGTTGGTTAAGCCTCTGCCTTCAGCTCAGGTCATGATCTCACGGTCCTGGGATCCAGTCTTGCATTGAGCTCCACTCAGCAGAGAGTCTGCTTTTCCCTCTACTTCTGTGCGCTTCCTCTTTCTCTCTCTCTCTCTCTCAAAAACAAACAAAAAACTTTAGAAAAGTATAAGAAATATTGTGGCGGCATTAGTGACAAGGGCCACGGAAGCAGAATTGCATTGAACAGTCTTAAGTTCTCCTTTTTTTAGTGAGCCTTGCCAATTTGCAAATGAGGATATTGCATCTACAAATTTCAGATTTAAATTTAATTACTGAGTTTCTATAGAACAAAAACTGCCTGAACAACTTCCCTGAAATTGATCTCTTCCATAATAAAATGTATATTATTTTTTTAAAGGGTAGTCTGTGATTTAAATTCTTGTTCACATCAAAACCATCAGTGTTCATTCATTCCTTTTCCTATCTTTTCTGTGTGCTTTACTAAAAAGTACCAAAGATTTCTGCAAGCAATACCAACAGGTTCATCAAATATGGAATAAGATAATAGAAAGCATGAATGACCTAAAAGAGACAAATGATTCGAAATAAGTTGTCAGGGTTTTTTTCACCATATAACACTGAGAAAGATTAGAAAACACTTGCCAGTGTATTCATTAGAAAAGTTGAAAGACTGAAAAAAGTCAAGTTCATAAGAGAATTCTAATAGAACTCTATGATAATGCGGTTCTGGGGAAAAATCTCATCAGTAGAAAATATACTAAGTCAAAATATTAGTTAATTATGAACTAAAATTCAGAAGTTGGAAGGGCAGCAGTTAAAAAATAATAAAATTTTGGGCTCCTGGGTGGCTCAGTGGTTTAAGCCGCTGCCTTTGGCTCAGGTCATGATCTCAGGGTCCTGGGATCGAGTCCCGCATCCGGCTCTCTGCTCGGCAGGGAGCCTGCTTCCCTCTCACTCTCTCTGCCTGCCTCTCTGCCTACCTGTGATCTCTCTCTGTCAAATAAATAAATATAATCTTTATAAAAAAAGTTATAAAAAAATAATAAAATTTTAAGGGTCACCTTGGTGGCTCAGTCAGGTTAAGCATCTGACTCATGATCTTGGCTCAGGTCTTTATCTCAAGGCTGTGAGTTCAAGTCCTATGTTGGGCTCCATGCTGGGCATGGAACCTGCTTAAAAAGTAAAAATCTAAAAAAGCAAATAAAATTTCCTCATCTTATAGAAAAGGGAACTCAACCACTACTGTGACTTGTGATAATATAATTAGAGAATGATCTGTGTTTTAAAATTGTTAATGAATACTCTAGGAGAATTAAAGCAGACTATTTACTCTTTAAATCACCAAAGAAGTAAAAATAAACATAAAAAGGGAAGAACATAAGGTAAAAAAATATTAACAAAATAAAAGTGACTGGAAAATCTGAAAACAAAAAGAATGAATACTACACTTTTCAACATGACAGTGAAACACCTAAAAATAATTTCTACCACAATCTACCAAATTTATCCTAAATACATACTTTTATCATAAGTGTTTTTGGAATTCATAGAGCAGGATACTTTTCTGGCCCATAAATGTTATTATATAGAGGTCTTTAGGAGGTAATTAGCTCATTATATTAAAAAGAAAGAAAAAAGTGACAACGTAATGGGTTATTACATTCAAATTAAACTCATCGTATTTCATTATAATTTAACTTGCATTGTGCAGTGATTCAGTTTCATCTTTTGTATTTGGATTCATTATATTATTTATCATAATCAAATGATATTTATTAAATTTTTAAGAAGCTGTCATTATAAAAACATATTGAATTAATGCCCATGTGTAGACATTTAACAGCTAATACAAAATATCTTTTTGTCAATGAGTGCAGATTTCCCTTTTCAGCTAAAAATAAAAATGAGATGTGCTACAGAGGAAAGACATCAACTTCCAAACCAGGATGAGAGCTCTGGAAATTGAATATTTTTCAATATGTGTAAGGGAGGAGTTTGCTTTCAATTTATGGAAGCCAAATCATGGAAATCAGTTGAAATAAGGTTGTTATATGGCCACTGTTTTCTTAATTATACCTTTTGAGTGTCATGTTCCCTCTTGCTGTAGGATCTTTGCACATGCTGCTGCCTCTGCCTAGGACCCTCTTCTCTCCCTACTTCTTCAACCCCTGCCCTTTCTTCAGATCTCACCTCAATTAATTAATTCTAAAGGGGTTTTCTTTGAGCTTCTTAAGAAGATTGATTTCCTCCTTTATGCTTTCATCATATCATTTCATTTATTTAATGAATATTTACCATATTTCATTGGAACTAAGACACTGGTGATGGCAAGATATACCTTACGTTATGTGTTATCACTTAGAAAGACAATGTGATGCCAATTAAACTATGACACAGTGTTTCATACTCAGAATTTTTATTTTACCCTTGTAGAAAGAGCTCTTTCAGAAATAGTTAGACCGGGTGCCTGGGTGGCTCAATGGGTTAAGCCACTGCCTTCGGCTCAGGTCATGATCTCAGGGTCCTGGGATCGAGCCCCACATCGGGCTCTCTGTTCAGCGGGGAGCCTGCTTCCGCCTCTGTCTCTCTCCCTGCCTCTCTGCCTACTTGTGATCTCTCTCTGCGAAATAAATAAATAAAATCTTTAGAAATAGTTAGACCTACTTTTACCATATTTCCCTCTTGCACATACATAAAAAAGAACTTTAAAATGAAATAAATATATTCCTAAAATGTTCACATTAAGAATTCAACTTTCAGTTCCTTTTCAAGTCAGAAAGATCAATACCCATGTGTTTCCACATGCTGTTGTCTTTTAAGCCATCAGAAGCATTGTTGGTTCAGTGCTCCAAGATTTAAGTCATTGGCTTTTAAAAGTTTGCTCCATGTTTCTACTTCACTGGAAGACTTGCATAGGTAATTTATTGATTTTACCAGAAGGTTTCAAAATAAGTTTTTCTGATATTATCAGGACTCATTCTTTCCTCACATGGACCTGAAAAAATGTCTAATCAAGCAACCAAAAATAAACATGTCCAAGCATGTTTAGATAATAACTGTCACACCCTCAGTTAGTAAATATGGCATCATCAATGATAAGGATAGCCTGATTCCCAAAATATGAAGCTACATAATTTACATTGATGAAATGTGCTATGTATGCTAATGTTCCAGGCACTCTATGAATATTAATTCTTCTCACCATCGTGACAATCCTATGTGTGTACAATGAATAGTTCCTTTTCAATAAAGAAGAAACAAGCATAGAGGTTAGGTAACTTCCTCAACAGTCAGAAAGTGACCGAAATTTGTACAGTACTGTGTATCTTCTATAAGTTGAAACAAAGTTGTAACTTACATTCCCTGTTTGAAAAATGAATTCTTGGGGTGTCTGGGTGGTTCAGTCAGGTCATGATCCTGGGTTCTGGGATCAGGCCCCACATCAGGCTCCCTGCTCTCTCTCCCCCTCCTGCTCCCTCTGCTGTACTCTCTCTCTCTCTGTGTCAAATAAATAAATAAAATCTTTTTTTTTAAGATTTTATTTATTTATTTGAGAGAGAGAGAGAGAATGAGAGAGAGAGCATGAGAGGAGAGAGGTCAGTGGGAGAAACAGACTCTGTGATGAACAGAGAGCCCGATGTGGGACATGATCCCAGACTCCAGGATCATGACCTGAGCAGAAGGCAGTTGCTTAACCAACTGAGCCACCCAGGAGCCCCAAAATAATAAAATCTTAAAAAAAAGAAAAGAAAATTAATTCTTTTTACTACTAGATTGTGAACTCTATGAGGGCATATTGTTCTATTGAAACCTCAGGGGATATCACAGTGTTTGATACAAACTGAAAGCTCAAGAGAGATACTTGTTATAGACTGAGGATGGTTATCCTTCCCTGCACTTCTCTAACCTCAGCATCTTTCCTTTCCTTCTTTTAAATTTGACTTTTGTAATCTAGCATTATCTGAAAAAAAAAAGAATACATTTCCTCCTACGTAGTATGATTTGAGGAAAGTCAAGAGATTTTTCACTTGAGATGATCTTCTTAAGTGATCAATGAAAGCCAACTATTAGTGATCTACACCTTTGTGTATGATGAAAAATGTTTGACATTTTTTTCTCTTAGAGTCCTCTTTTTAAAATATAAGTATGTGTGGTAAGTGTGATAGATTACATGATATTGTGTGAATTGCTAAGCTTGTCTCTCCTATTGATAAGCAGAGAAAGATGGGTTTAATATGAGGACTCAAGATGTCTTCTATGGGAATCAGTGAATTCAGAGCATCTGGAAGGATTAAATGCAAATCTAAAATACATACACACACCAAACCAAACCAAACTAAACAAAAAACAACATCCAAACACCTCAAATCTCACCCAACCCAGATGGTTTTAACTTCTATTGAAATATACAGTATACACAAAGAAAAATGTGCCATTTATAAGTGTAGCCTATGGGTTTTTACAAAGTAAACACACATTAACAAAACAGAACATTATCAACATTCTAAAATGCCTAGTCACTATACCTTCAAGAACAAAACTTCCTGACTTCTTTCATCATTGATTACTTTTGCCCGTGTTCACACCTTATATACACAGAATCCTGATGTATTCTCTTGTGTATGGCTTTTTCACTCAATTTGTGTTTGTGAGATTCACGCATATTTTTATGTGTCATCATAGTCCATTCATTCTCATTGCTGTATTGTATTCCACTGGATAAACACAGCATGACTTATTTATCCATTTTATTATTGATAGGTGTTTGCATATTTTCCAGTTCGGGATTATTATAAATAATACTGTTAGGAAACTTGTATATGCCTTTGATAAAAATAGATATTAATTTATTCTGGGTATATACGTAGTAGAATTTTGGGGCTATGTGGTATATAAAATGTCAGCTTCAGTAGATAAGCCAAATGTTTTCTGAAGAGGTTGCACTGGGACACCTGGGTGGTTCAGTCAGCTGGGTGTTCAACTCAGTTTAGCTCTGGGTTGTGAGATCAAGCCCCACAGTCAGAGCATCATGGTAGGCTCTCTGCCTCCTGCTCAGCAGAGTCTGCTTGAAATTCTTTCTCTCCCTTTCCTTCTGCCCTTCTCCCTGCTCTCTCTCACTCTCTCTCAAATAAGTAGTAAAATCTTTAACAACATCATGAAGAGTTTTCACTATCCACCTTTTCTTGTTTTCCCTCCTCTTCCTTCTTCCTTTTCTTCTTTTTGGTGATAGGGAGGGCCCATCCTGTTTGTCATGCCGTATCTAGAAGGATTTCATGGCACATCAAGTCCTTCGTTCAATATGTAGATGCTGAGAATGTGCCACATTCTCAGTAGCAAATTTTAGGCTTCTGGATTGAAAGAATGCTTGCATATCCTTCTCCCATTCAGTCACCATAGAATCACTGTAAATTAACTGGTAGAGGTATTATTATTCTTTTATATTTTTGGATTATGAAGGCCAGGGAAACCAAATGCCTTACTCTTCACAGCTGATAAAGGCAGTACTTGAACATGGACCCAAGAGCTCTGACAACATATCCTATGATAATTCTAGTTTGTCATGTCACCTCATCTTAAGGATATGACGTATTTTCTTCTATCAATCTAGTTGTCATTTGTGAGAGGGTTGAGATACTTAGGAAATCATTTTAGTAATCAAATGTACTCCATTGTGACATCAGAGAAGTAACTTCTCCTTATGGCCTTCTATCATCTCACCAGTGGATTGCTGGGTGCAGGCACAGTTTGGGGGTAAGGAGGTCAGTTCTCCTTCAGCATGTCCTGAAGTAACCCAGAGGTGAAAGAAAGCCTGACTTTTCCAGTAAGGCAGGTAAAGGCATTCCCTTCGAGGCAGAGGAGACAGGGAGACAAAGCCAGCATTATCTAGCCTGAGCAGCTCTGTTGTTTCTGAGAACTCCTTATTTCACAGATTCTATTTTTTTCCTCCCTAACCTAACTTTTTAAATCAGTAACTATTTTATCATCTAAAACAAAAGAAGCTTTGACTAATAAAATTAAGTCTTGATAGAAAGATACTCCACTAAGATGGATTGTAAGAGGGAAAAGATAGAAAATAAATGGGAATAAAATGTACTTTTGCTCAAATGTTGACACAAGATAGAAATATGATATCAAATATTACTGCATAGATAGATAAAAAATCCCCAGTTACAAAGCATTTTTCCTAAAGACAAAAATCAAGCCAAATTGCACTTTTTATGATATCCATACATTTATATCCATGATCCTAGATTTATTCAGGGTCCTGAATGACATGCTTTAATTGTACGCAAAAGTACAAAAAAAAATCTTTTGTTTCTTTATTTACCTCTGTTATAAAATGTCTTGGCAGACTTAGCCATTAACATTTTCTGCTTTCTCAAGAAAAAGATAATTTACCCACTTAAAGATATTAGGCTCCTGTGTATTGTTTTTCTCCATTTGGTATCCCTGATTCCCCCTCTGAACACTCGAGTGCTTGCAATCAGGGCACAATGACACTCCCTAATAACAACTGAACCACCGCACCCGTCATAATGCTGTGCGGCTCCCGCATTCACTAGCACGGAGCCCCAGCTCTGTGGAAAGCACCCCAGAGCAGAGGCCGGCTTCTCTCCGCAGCTGCGTCTGCTTCCCTTCTCCCCCTGGAGCAACCGCTATGAAATGTAACTCCTGCTGAGCACATGGAGCCCCAAACTTGAGCCTTTTTCTCCTGATAGTCTCAGATCCTAAAATTCTCCTTGAACTCAAATACTCAGACTCCAGCGGCCATTGGAACAATACCGGTGCTCAGAAGAAGTACTGCTCTTATTTTCATTAAGGGTATTTTTCCACTGACATTAATAGATACAAGAGGTTAGTGTGACTTTGCTGGGCAGAAAAATCTATTTTGATTTTTCTAATAGATGGTATCCTTTAAAAAAAAAAAAAAGGGTCATATGAATGCAAAGATTGTCCATACTGGAGGAGTTTTGACACTTCGTCAGTTGTTTTATTTTATAGTGCCCTGTCTTCATCCTCAAGGTAAAGCATGTCATGTTCTATTTTTATTGCATATGAATTAAAAATATTTGGCTGTTGAAGATCAAGAGATGGCATGATCCTCTTGAAGTAATGAAGAATTTGTGAAGCAAATCACAAATCAGAATTTTTAAACTAAATTAAATCACAAGATAGGATGGAATTTCTTCTTAGAAATAACAGAATCATCAGATTTCTCTTGGCTATTTTGAGTCTTGGGGGGAAGATCATATTCAGCATTGATGAGACTGAATTGTGGCTGGGCTCCCTTTCCACTATAATTTCTTAGTCCATTTAAAATTGCAACAATATAAATAGGACATGGGGAAAGGATGATTTTTAAAAAGAAATCCATCCTTTTTCTCTCCCGTCAGTACTTCTAACATTTTATTAGCCTAACATCATTCACATCTGCTTATAGTGTCCCATTTTTCTCAAGCACTATCTGACCGAGTCGATCATCTCATGTAAAAACCCTCTGAAAACAGTAATCATCCCATGTACCACCCAGCAGCAACCAATGCTGCAGCAAAGCTTGCAGTAAATATCTATTGAATAAATGAATGATTAAAAGCATGATTTATAGGATTTTCCACATGCTTCGACTAGAATTTTACCCTAGGAATGCCTATGATTTTAATGACAAAATGTAGTTATGTATAATTTCAGTCATTTTTAAAAGAGTGAGTTTCACTTGTTCCTTGGCTATGGCCGGTACCCACTAAAGATTGACAGATGTGTACACTGAGGTAAAAATCATCACTGATTTACCTCTGATCTTCTCACCTCCTCTTTCACTAACCAGACAGGTAAGCTATGAACTGGGCTCTGTTCCTCACCATGCCATGCTGAACTAGGGCTGAGCTACTGTTGGCTGGGTTTTGTTCTGTAAGAGCTATTAGTCCAGGGAGGAAACGGAAGTAAAATATTTCAGACACTTCCTATGCTTTCCTTTAAGCCCTTTCAAATTCCTTTTACCATGGTCTTTTTGTGATACCTGTCACCATGACCAGACTTTCTGGAAACAGCCCCTTTAGCCTAAAATACAAGTGTTCAGGAGTCCCTGTCTTCTGGGCTACATATCCAATATCACTGAGATTTTTTTCTCAGGCATTACCAACGTGCTGTATGTGTTTGTTTGCCTCCCTCCCGTTTAGTAGTAGAAATTACATATAAAGCTCAGTGTTTATATGAACTTCATCATTACCTCTCAAAGGGTTTGAAGGATCAGCTAACTAACATATAGAGGGACCAGGGATACCTTCAGGGCAAGACATAATATTAATTATTGGCATGTACTTCCCATCTCCTTTGTAATAATACCATCTCTGCTGCCTGACAAGCACCTCTACTAGAGCCTGGAGGAGTTCTCATTCTGCAAGCAGGAATTCAGCCCAAATTACCACCTAAAGTCAGAAAAGTATTACAGCAACAGAGGGGTCTTTGTGTGTGCAGAGTCTCCTGCATGTGGCTGGTTGGCATGGCCAGTCAGTTGTGGGATACCTGTGGGCACCAGCCAGGTAAGGCCACAGACCAATGAGGAGACCTCGTCCCACCTCTGCAGATGGGTACAGTAGGGATCTGAGAGGCACAGGGGGTTTGAAGCGTGTTGGGTAAGGCAGTGTCAGTGAAGATAATGGTCCTTCACAGATAATCCAGCCAGGCAGCTCAAGCCAACAACGCATTTTATATCTTTCATTTTTACAAGGCACTGGTGAGATCTCACACACACACACACACACACACACACACACACACACACACACACCCCCCATGCTGGCAAAACAGAGAAGTGACTATACAAAGCTGCAAAACAGCAACTGTTTTTTTTTTTTCCCTCAGAAATAGGGAAGCAAAGGTTTAAATCACTGCAAGCAAGCTTGCTACTTCCTCTTTTTTGTTTGTTTGTTTTCAGTTCAGTTTTGGCCCAAATATCCATGGCAGAGGAAAATGAGATGGAGAGCACGAGTCAGACTCTCTCTCGTTAGCTGCTTCTAAATCCTCTCAGCCCTACAGGAACCCTGATCTGTGTATTCTGAAAATGGCAAGAGATACGTATTGTA
The DNA here is from genome assembly GCF_922984935.1 of Meles meles. Taxonomy (NCBI): domain Eukaryota; kingdom Metazoa; phylum Chordata; class Mammalia; order Carnivora; family Mustelidae; genus Meles; species Meles meles. The sequence goes on along the minus strand of NC_060069.1, from coordinate 89,733,318 downwards.
TATTCAAATAATATAGCAGTAAAACCAGGATTCAAGGGTTGTTAATCTCAAACATATTATGGGATTGCAGAGCAACTAAGGTACTGAGTGTCTCCATTTTAATTACCAGGATTGGCAGAGGAATCCAATTATGTTGCTGTGTCCCCAACATAACCCTTTCTGTCTTTGTTTGCTGCTCAGCTATTCTGAGCATGTTTTGATCACCTTTATTTGTTTGTTGTGTTTTATCTTCTAGTATGCAAGCCTCCTGCTCTAATTTGAGAGATATTTTTGGAGGTTTTTGTTCTCATCGAAAGAGCTGCTCATCTTCCTCTTGTAAGCATGAAATGTTTCACATTAAGAATATTTTTTTCTTTTATCATTCCCTGGTGGAATTGAGGCAATGAGGATGACTGGCTTCCCATATGTGCCAGACCATTGTTTGGATCTGATGGTTACAGGCACAAATTAGTCTTACTCAGAGCTCTGACATCACTGGAAATTTCAGTCTAGGAGTACATTTTTATTCCGTATGAATTCTTAGTGCAATGCTAAGAAAGGATCCTTAGACTTTCTGCTTTTGAACATCTTTTCACACCCTAGGACTGAATAGAAATAAAATGTTTAATTCAAATGATCACTTTTCATTGATAGTTGGGGCAAAACATTATCTGCATGGATAATGAACTGCACTTTTATGGTAAAAATTAAATTAGTCACCAAGTTCTTTCCATCCTACCTTCTGTTTTCACTGAAATCCAACCTTTCATTTCCACTCCTGTTGCCAATATCTGCTTTAGCCTTCATTGCACTTCCACAATATTATTTCAATAATTTTCTAACTGATCTCTCTGTTTCCAATCTGTCCTTGCTCTTTCCCTGACTCCCATTTTTTCCTCCAAAGCACAAGCATGGCCAGCTCATTTTTCTGCTCAAAAATTTTACAAGGTATCCTGCTATCTATAAAATATCACTCACTCCCCTCATCTGACGTTCAAAATCTTCTCTGGCATGGCACTAATCTAACCTTTTTAGCTGGACTCTATTTCCTCATATCAACACTTCCACCAAACTCCATTATCAACTCTGTCTCAACAGGTAACATGTTTGCCTAACACTGACCTGCTGTTTTACTTGTGCTCTATTATTAGGCAAAAATAAGTTTTACCTCCATTTTCTTATATTCACCAGATCTTATTCTTCAGGATTAAGCCCAATTATTACTTATTGGGGCAGTTTTTACCATAATACTTCTTTGTAACCTATTTTGGGCTTGTTTTATTTTCCTTATGTTCATAGTGATCTCCTCCAGCATATTGTAAACTCCTTGAACATAAAGGTTATGTTTTATACATTGCTGTATAACCCCCATTGCCTTGGTACTCTGGCATTCCTATAGGTACTCATTCATTCTTCCACCAAATATTCATTGAGCTCCTATTTAGTATCAAGTGTTGTGCTGCATGCTAGGGATGTAATAATGAACATAACACACAAAACTTCCTGTGCTCATGGAATATATATCCCATTGGAGGAGAAAAGATAAGAAATAAAGGAAGTTAGTAAATATGTAGAACTGGGGAAGAAAATAAAACTGTGAAAAAGGTGGGGAAATGTCATTGTACATAGGGTAACAGAGGGGAAGGTGACATTTGGAAAAGTAAGAAAGCTAAAGAAAGTATAAGATAAGGTCATGGGATACCTGGGGGGAAGAGATTTGCAGGCTGATACAACAGCAAGTGCAAAGGCCCTGTGAAGGAGTTGCTGAAGGTGAAAGAGAAAGGGGGAGATTAGTACCAGGTGAAATGGAATTATAGGGTAGATGCAATGGACAGTGATGAGCAGTCATACAGTAACTTGGAGTTAATTGTAAGGAACCTAGCTTTAATTAAAATATTATGGCAGATTATTGTCAGATTTAGGCTGGAAAAGAAAATGGTGTGAATATAATTTAAAGTATCACATCAGTCTCTGAAACTGTAATGGATTGAAGGGGGCCAAGGATGGAAGCAGAGGGAAGAGTTAGAATATTATGACAACTTGAGCTTGAGTAAGTGGGTGTGGTACATTCTGGGTATAACTGTATAGGATCTCTATTAACTCCTCTTTCTAACTAATGGCATAAATGCCAAAATAAATAAAGAAATAGATAAATAAGCTACATATACACTCCGTGGTCTTAGAAAAGATTCTAACCCTCATCTTTGTCTTTTATGATGATGCTCTGAATGACAAAGTTAACTAAACATTATATAATGTGATCTAATCAAAATGAGATGAAGAAGGAGGGGAGGGCAGGGGGAAGGAGAAAAACAAAAAGATCCTCTCTGACTCTTGTTGCACTGACCCACAACTGCCACTTGCCCAGTTGATAGTAGTTGATAACAGAAAATATGTCATAGCAAGTTGTTACAGCTTCTTTGATGAATCGTTTTCCAGATATCTTTTTTTCATGCAGATGCTTCCTAAAAGAAAAAATTAGATTATTTTAATTCTATTCTTTTTTTCCATTTAAGATAGGGGATACTTTATTCAAACTCACCAGAGAAATGGTCAACTTGAGTCTACAACAAAGCATCATGTTTTGTTTTTCGTTTTGGTTTTTTTTTTTTGCTTTTTGCTTTTTTTTACTAATTTAAACTCAATTTAGTTAATATATACTGTATTATTAGTTTCAGAGATAGAGTTCAGTGATTCTTCAGTTCCATACAACACTCAGTGCTCATTACATCACCCAATCACCCAATTACCCCATCCCCCCACTGAAATCCCTTCCAGCTTAGGTAGATATAACAAAAAATCATGTTTTAAAGCATAGGTCAGTAATTGTTTGTGAGAGTATACACTGTTACATACAGATTAGCTGGTCAGAGCACAACATTTCAATGTTTAAAACAGAGTAAGCTTCCCTGTAAAAGCAGCACCTTTGTGACATGGTTTTTTTTTTTTTTTTTTTTTGGCAGAGGGGAAGCTGTTTGATTAATTGATTGACTGATTGATTTAGTTCAGTTAGCCAACATATAGTACATCATAGTTTTTAATGTAGTGTTCAATGATTCATTATTTGTGATAAAGATGCAGTTCATTTATACAATGGAATATTATCTAGCTGTCAGAAAAGATGAATACGTATGATTTGCACCGATGTGGATGGAACTGGAGGGGATTATTCTCAGTGAAATAAGTCAAGCAGAGAAAGGCAATCAACATATGTTTCACTCATATGTGGACTATAAGGAATAGCACAGATGACCATATGGGAAGGGAGGGAAAACTGGGAAAAAATCAGAGAGGGAGACAAACCTTTGTGACATCTTTAACTTTAGCAGTCCTTTCCTTCTTCACCTTCTCCTTCAACAGAAACCACACTAACCTCCTTATAATCCTTCTTCAGAGAAGACTTGTCTTCACAGGCCTCAGAAAACTCTCCTTCCTCCATGGCCTCATCCACATACCAGTGAACAAAGGCATGCTTGGCATCCATCAGGTCAAACTTGTGGTCCAGACAAGCCTAGGCCTCAGCAATAGCTATAGTGCCACTCAGCATACACACAGTTCACTGTACTCTGGCCAGGTCTCTACCAGGTAGCACACTGGAAGACTAGGAACCAGAGCGAAGTTTGAAACCAGAGGGGCACCTGTCCACAAAGTGGATGGTACACTGGTCCTGATGGTGGCAATGGCAATGTTGACATCTTTTGGAACCATGTGTCTATGGTACCACAGGCAACAAGCTGTGTATTTACCCTGGCTAAGGGCACATTTCACCATCTGGTTGACTGTCTCAAAGCACACACTAGTGGTCTCTGCTACAGAAAGCTGTTCATGGTAGGCTTTCTCAGCAGAGATGACAGTAGCATATATGACCACAGGAAAGTGGATGTGGGGACAGAACACCCAGTGGTCTGGAATTCTGTCAGATCAACATTCAGGGCTCCATCAATTCTTAGGGAAGCAGTGATGGAGCACACAATTTGACCTATCAACCTATTCAGGTTAGTGTAGGTTAAGCGTTCGATATTAAGGTTTCTACAACAGATGGCATAGATGGCCTTATTGTCTACCATAAAGGCACAATTTGAGTGCTCCATGGTGGTGTTGGTAGGGAGGATGGATCTGTAGGGCTTAGCTACAGCTGTGGAAACCTGCGGGGCTGGATAAATGGAGAACTTCACCTTGGACTTTTTGCCATAATCGACAGAGAGAGGTGATGAGAAGGTCAGTGATCTCCTTGTCAATCGTGTAGTGTCCTTGGCACAGTTATTAGCAATATCTTTCTTGCCTATGATGAGATGCTCAGGGTGGAAAAGCCAGAAGTAGGTGCCATTGTGAACTTCATCAATTACTATGGGTGCCATGTCTCCAAATACTGCCCTGGGCACATGTTTGCCAGCACCCATCTCACTAAAGAAGGTGTTGAAGGAGACATCTCCTTCCCCAGTGGTCTTGTCACTTGGCATCTGACCATTGGGCTGGATGCCATGTTCCAGGCAATAGAGCTCCCAGCAGGCATTGTCAGTCTGGACACCAGACTGGCCAGCATGGATGGAGATGCATTCATGCATGGTTGCTGCTTTGTGGCTGCCAAGCAGATGGTGGAGAAGAAGAGGAAAGCTTGTTGCCTCTTACAGTGTGACTCTCAAGTGGTGTTATAAGAGAACCTCTTAATTCTATTCTTAAAATTCAGCTATTTTGTTTAGTCTGCAGATATAAAAATTCTCTTTTCTTGGCTTTTCTATCAATTCTCTCATATGTGAATCAATAAAAATATAAGATTTAATAAGTACCTTCAAGGCATAGTTCTATGAATGTAAGGCAAAGTCTCACAGATTACAATGCTGTTGGGAAGACAAATTACTACATGCATTCTGAATAGGGTAGTGGTGTTCTGAATAGGGTAGTGGCTCAATACTAGTGACTGAAGAAAAAAAAATAATGTATAGCCAACTGATTGTGTCTCATAAGCAGAAAAAATAAAAACATACTAGCAGTTCTGTACAAGGACCATCCATCCATTGGTGTTGATGTATTAGAGAGATTTTATTAAAGAATAAATGGAAATAAGGTAGAATGAAAAGGACAAGAATTCCAGGTGTAAAGAGTATATAAATAAAATCATGGGAGAGTGTTTGGGCAGTAAATTATATAAAATGGATCAAATAAGTTGGAATGGAATAAAAATAAGACTGTCCACAAGGCTTATGCTCTAATAACAAGAGATTTAAAATACCCAAGTGAGTAAAGATGGGCTCTGGCCAATGCACAATGAATAGTTGCTAAAAGATTTTTAGGAGGTATAAAAGGGAAAGAAAAATTTGAAACTATAAAAACTTCATTTAATAAAGCTCAAACATCTAATAATACATTATATGTTTATAAAAACATTATGAAAGAAAGGAAGCCAGGTACAAAAAATAGAAAGAGTTTTTAGCCCCCACATAACTTAAACAATGATAATTTTGAGACATCTCTAAAAACCCATCTCTCATCTTAAATAATAGGTTTGCACTTCTTTGCAAACCTTTACACTGGTATTCCATAAACCATAAAGGAATAGAATTCTGGATGAATCACTTTTCTATTTCTAGGTCACAAAGCCAGTATTTAATTTGGGTTAAATAGTGGGTTGGTCATTTCACAGCCTGTAAGGAAAAGCACAACAACATTTAGAAGGGGACAGGGACTTTTCCTGTTATAACCTTGGCTAAAGTCACATTGTTTGTGCTATTGGTTGCTAATCCAAATGCCACAATCCAAAGAGAGGTACAGCATACATCACAATGGGACTGATGAAACTAACCCAGCAGCCAATACTCACCGGAAAACTATATAGATTAAGGCTAAAGGTGTATTAGTGAGGACAGGTTTTCTTTAGATGAAGGAATTTGTAAGAATAAGAATAACTGTGAGGATTTCCCTCTCCTCCTTGTAGGTACCCCTTAAAGCGAATTAGAAATCTCTAAAAATCCTTGAAGAGATTAGGAGAAGTTGGGGTCAAGGAGGAGAAATTAACTTCTTACTCCCTGATTGCATGTTCCTGAGCTCAGAAACCCAGGGCCTTGCTATCAGGGTGAAGACAATTGACATTTTAGGAGAGCTTGACCTGTTGCCTTTGGCAGCCAAGAAACAGCAACTTGACTCCCACATTGAAAGTTTTGAAGTTGGGAGGAGCCTCGAGGTCCCCCTACACAAATGAGGTAAAGAGAAGAGAAGTCATAGTAGAAGCAAGCTGAGGGGGTTTACGTTCCTTTGAGTCAAGTGAAAACTGTGGAACACAGCTAGGCTGAAGTGTTATTGAAAGTACTGCCCCTCCCTCACCAAAAAAAAAAAAAAAAGGATACTTGCCATAGTGAGGACTTCATGTGTAATCTGCCAGAGGCACTAGCTGAGAATGAAATCAAAAGGTCAGCTCAGGATTGCCACATTTTTGCCAGAGAACATATAATAGTGGAGGTCACCATGGGGTGGGCAGAGAGGAGTGTTCATAAAGAATCCAATAACATGCTTCATAAAAGTACAAGTGTTTGGACGTATGCCATGACAGAGGGCAATAACTAACCAGTGAGCCAAGAAAGGATAGCCAATAATTCCACCTACTAAAAAGACCTTTTATCTCCTTGAAGCCTTCTTCACTACGCTTTAGTTCCTGGAAGAACAAAGAGGATGAGTAGAAAGAGAGGAAGTGCAAGGTGAAGGCAGGGGTGGATTTACCTTGAAGCTAATGAAACGCAAACTTCACAGTCACTCATTGCACAGATCTCCTTGGGATGCTATGTACCACATTTTGTATTATTAATTTGTAGTATTTTTTGTAAAGGGGTGCTCCTCCCTAAGTTTTAAATGCTTTAGTTTCCGCAAAACCTGGATAAAAGAAGAGATAATACATGTCCTTTTCCTTGATACTACTTGCCTGGCCATGTGTTAGAATAGATTGGGGCTAGTAGTTAAATGGAAAGAGAATTGATGTTTTTGCATGGGTTGTGCTGAAGTTTTTAATATCTGAAATTAAGACACCTCTAATATCTGAAAGTCACTGTAAATTCATGGGAAAAGCTTGAGTTGCCATCAAAAGGCAGGGGGAGGGAGATCAGAAAGCAAGTTGGAAGGTTGTTGAGTACAGGGAAAGATAAGCTCTTTCCTGGTGCATGTTAGCAAGTTTAATCGATCGAATATTTATATTTTGTTGAGAAAAGGAAATATGGACAGTTTTATGGTGATATTTAAATGTAATTGGGAAGGAAGGCAATTGAACTCCTTCCTTCCTGTTCGCATGTTTCACATTGGGACAAAATTTTTATCCTTAGCGCCAAGATTCTAGAGAGATTCAAGGGAAGATGGCTTATGTGCTATGTGTGCACACACACATACAGACATAATGCACACACATAAACATATATGTATATAGAAAGAGAGAAAGAGCATGCATGTGGGCAAGAGGTGGGAAGGGAGGAGCAGAGGGAGAAGGAGAGAGAGAATCTTAAGCAGTTTCCACATTCAGTGAGGAGCACTATGCAGGGCTGGATCTCAAGACCCTGAGATCTCAAGACCCTTAGTCTCAAGACTAAGCTAAAATCAAGAGGCAGGTGCTTAAATGCCTGAGCTATCCAGGCTGCCCCCCACACAAGTATTTCTACCCAACATCTGTCTAGTAAATCTGTAGCAAATTTATGGGAAAATTACTCTAAAATTCCCAGCCTCATGCTGGTCTCATGCCCAAAGAAATCACTAAAAATGTGAGAATTTTACATTTTTGCCTCATGTTTACACTAATGTAAATGAAACATTTGCACTTAGATAAATGACATATTTTGTTACCTCAGGGGAAAAAATGGTCATTTTGCCTAAGAAACTTTTCTACTATGTACAAGTAGATATTGTTGACATGTTTATCATCTGACAATAAATAGCTTCATTTAGTTTACAGTAAATGGAAAGAACAGAAGTGTTCTCTAAGGAAGGGAAAACAAAGCAACAGGTTGTTATACTTGTAGTAATAAAATTTAATATGTAAAGTGCAAAAAAAAAAAACCTCTGAGCTAAAATTAAATCAGATAGTGAAACTTCAGATTTTCATGAAACCCCCATTTCATGGGGCTGTAATGTTGTTGTGTTCTTATTTATCTGAATATCCATGCACATATTATAATTTGCCCCCCACTAGTTATAATCAGCTCAGTCTTTTTGTAAGATATGTCATTTTTTCTTCTTAGAACATTGTGCCCTCAAGTCACATTTGTTATACTTCTGGTCCCATCATAAACCCTTTGGAATACAGAGTGCAATTGAATTGAGTTTCCATTTGGATTTCTTCCAGAGCTATTGCTTTGAGAGCAGCATATGAAATAACAAAATTGGCATGGACTGGTTTAACTCCGTGGCTAACTCTGTTTTTTCCGTTGATGATAAGTGTGTGGCATAGTTGAAAATGTAATCTACAATATCGTTCTTTTATGCAAGCAGATTACATTATATATAATTTAGCATTTATCTTTAGTTATATTCGGAGGCTTCACACATTTCAGTAAACATCTCTTTTATAGTTTTTGATAGATAATTGATAACAATAGAGTATTGAAAATAGAGAAGCAGAAATGATAGCACTCTCATTCACTAGCTACATATAATAGTCAACCTTGGGTTTTTCTTTTTTATAGTGCAAGCAGTTTTCTGGCAAAGGCAGTAACATGATTTGGGAAATCGAGATTCTCTTTGAATTGCTATGATATCAAATAAGGGTAAGTATCCTGGAATTAACATCACTTAAGGAAGACAGAGGATGTTAGGTAGCATCAGAGTACTTCTGAGACGAACGTGTCAGGATACTGTTGGTATCAAGATATCTTGTCTTGCTTTAACTTACTAAAACATCATTCTAGAAGCACATTTCTAAAAAATGTCAGTATTTGGTAAGAACAGATACTGATGATATATGATGTTCAAAAAAATTTACAAAACATTTTTATTCCCATAATGTGAATGTCATTGTAGGTGCCCTATATATCTAGATTTAAGTGAAATTGCCTCAATTGTTTTTTTCACATCACAGGCTGTTGGATCCTGAACTCCTGAGTATCTTAAAACTACATCTAATTCCCCATTTCTTGATTATGTTACGTGTAAAATGTATTGTTTCACTTGTAACAATAAAGGAAAAACAACAGGTGGATATCATGATGAGAACCTGATGACTGGTAGACTATATAAAGGCAATTCTTCAATTTCAATTTTGTCAAGAGACAAATATTTCATTAGTTTACATTTTTAAAGTATGTGAAACTTATTAATAGCTACTAAGTGTCAATAGTGTCAATTTGAAGTGCTAATAATTTATTAATATTTAAAAAATTAAAAATCTTCTAAAATTGAATACAGATAGTTAAGCCTCAGGTTATTTGAGGAAAAAAAGAGAACACAGTGTTTGATTAAGCTGAACCCTCCCCTTCTTGTGAATAAGCTGATATTCAAGTAGTAAATAACAACTAATCCATTAGCTGAAATTCTGATCCTAAATCCTCTGAGATTCTGTCCAAACACTGTTTCCCCATATTATGACCAACAGGATTCCATGAGGCTGAGTCTGCTTTTACTGTACCTGTATCCTCGTCGATTTTATTTATACTTTTCTCCTTTCAACAGTATAACACTGAGAATGACAACCTTTGTTCTAAGTACTGAGTAAAATTTAATTTTTAAAATGAGCAAAAGATTTAAACAGGCACTTCATAAAGAAAGATATATGAATTCCCAATAAGTGCATGAAAAGGTACTCAACATCATTAGTTATCAGGAAAATGTTAGAAGTGTAATGAGATATCCAGTGAAATAACTAAGACTGAAAATTGTTAGCAAGAATATGGAAAAACTAAAACTCTTGTACATTGCTGTTGAAATAGAAACATTTACAACCACTTTGGAAATTGCTCAGGTATTTCCTCAAAAAATTAAACACATATTTATCTCTCCTATCATCTTAAAGTTCCATTTGGAATTCTGAGGCCAGGTAAATAAACGAGTCTCAAAGTTCTTTTAAACTATTATTCAAAGTCACCATCCAAAATGTAAATCTCTCAAATAAGTTATAATTTTTAATTTTATTATATTTTATTTCTCAAATAAGTTATATTTTTAGTGATTTGATTATGATTTGCCTCACTGTGGCTTTCTTTGTGAATGAATCTTTTTTTTTTCCATTTTATTTATTTTTTCAGCGTAACAGTATTCATTGTTTTTGCACAACACCCAGTGCTCCATGAAAAATGTGCCCTCCCCATTACCCACCACCTGTTCCCCCAACCTCCCACCCCTGACCCTTCAAAACGCTCAGGTTGTTTTTCAGAGTCCATAGTCTCTTATGGTTCGCCTCCCCTTCCAAATATTTTTTTTTTTTTTAAAGAAACATATAATGAATTTTTATACCCAGGGGTACAGGTCTGTGAATCGCCAGGTTTACACACTTCACAGCACTCACGATAGCAAATACCCTCCCCAATGTCCATAGCCCCCTCCCCCTCTCCCAACCCCACCTCCCCCCAGCAACCCCCAGTTTGTTTTGTGAGATTAAGAGTCATTTATGGTTTGTCTCCCTCCCAATCCCATCTTGTTTCATTTATTTTTCTCCTATCCCCCTAACCCCCCATGTTGCTTCTCCATGTCCTCATATCAGGGAGATCATATGATAGTTGTCTTTCTCCGATTGACTTATTTCACTAAGCATGATACACTCTAGTTCCATCCACGTCGTCGCAAATGGCAAGATTTCATTTCTTTTGATGGCTGCATAGTATTCCATTGTGGATATATACCACCTCTTCTTTATCCATTCATCTGTTGATGGACATCTAGGTTCTTTCCATAGTTTGGCTATTGTAGACATTGCTGCTATAAACATTCGGGTACACGTGCCCCTTCGGATCACTATGTTTGTATCTTTAGGGTAAATACCCAGTAGTGCAATTGCTGGGTCATAGGGTAGTTCTATTTTCAACATTTTGAGGAACCTCCATGCTGTTTTCCAGAGTGGTTGGACCAGCTTGCATTCCCACCAACAGTGGAGGAGGGTTCCCCTTTCTCCGCATCCTCGCCAGCATCTGTCATTTCCTGACTTGTTAATTTTAGCCATTCTGACTGGTGTGAGGTGATATCTCATTGTGGTTTTGATTTGTATTTCCCTGATGCTGAGTGACGTGGAGCACTTTTTCATGTGTCTGTTGGCCATCTGGATGTCTTCTTTGCAGAAATGTCTGTTCATGTCCTCTGCCCATTTCTTGATTGGATTGTTTGTTCTTTGGCTGTTGAGTTTGCTAAGTTCCTTATAGAATTTGGATACTAGCCCTTTATCTGATATGTCATTTGCAAATATCTTCTCCCATTCTGTCAGTTGTCTTTTGGTTTTGTTAACTGTTTCCTTTGCTGTGCAAAGGCTTTTGATCTTGATGAAATCCCAATAGTTCATTTTTGCCCTTGCTTCCCTTGCCTTTGCCGTTGTTCCTAGGAAGATGTTGCTGCGGCTGAGGTCGAAGAGGTTGCTGCCTGCATTCTCCTCAAGGATTTTGATGGATTCCTTTCTCACATTGAGGTCCTTCATCCATTTTGAGTCTATTTTCGTGTGTGGTGTAAGGAAGTGGTCCAATTTCATTTTTCTGCATGTGGCTGTCCAATTTTCCCAGCACCATTTATTGAAGAGGCTGTCTTTTTTCCATTGGACATTCTTTCCTGCTTTGTCGAAGATGAGTTGTCCATAGAGTTGAGGGTCGATTTCTGGGCTCTCTATTCTGTTCCACTGATCTATGTGTCTGTTTTTGTGCCAGTACCATGCTGTCTTGATGATGACAGCTTTGGAATAGAGCTTGAAGTCCGGAATTGTGATGCCACCAACTTTGGCTTTCTTTTTCAATATTCCTTTGGCTATTCGAGGTCTTTTCTGGTTCCATATAAATTTGAGGATTATTTGTTCCATTTCTTTGAAAAAAATGGATGGTATTTTGATAGGGATTGCATTAAATGTGTAGATTGCTTTAGGTAGCATAGACATTTTCACAATATTTATTCTTCCAATCCAGGAGCATGGAACATTTTTCCATTTCTTTGTGTCTTCCTCAATTTCTTTCATGAGTACTTTATAATTTTCTGTGTATAGATTCTTAGCCTCTTTGGTTAGGTTTATTCCTAGGTATCTTATAGTTTTGGGTACAATTGTAAATGGGATTGACTCCTTAATTTCTCTTTCTTCTGTCTTGTTGTTGGTGTACAGAAATGCAACTGATTTCTGTGCATTGATTTTATATCCTGACACTTTACTGAATTCCTGTACAAGTTCTAGCAGTTTTGGAGTGGAGTCTTTTGGGTTTTCCACATATAGTATCATATCATCTGCGAAGAGTGATAGTTTGACTTCTTCTTTACCAATTTGGATGCCTTTAATTTCTTTTTGTTGTCTGATTGCTGAGGCTAGGATTTCTAGTACTATGTTGAATAGCAGTGGTGATAATGGACATCCCTGCCGTGTTCCTGACCTTAGCGGAAAAGCTTTCAGTTTTTCTCCATTGAGAATATTTGCGGTGGGTTTTTCATAGATGGCTTTGATAATATTGAGGTATGGGCCCTCTATCCCTACACTTTGAAGAGTTTTGATCAGGAAGGGATGCTGTACTTTGTCAAATGCTTTTTCAGCATCTATTGAGAGTATCATATGGTTCTTGTTCTTTCTTTTATTAATGTGTTGTATCACATTGATTGATTTGCGGATGTTGAACCAACCCTGCAGCTCTGGAATAAATCCCACTTGATCGTGGTGAATAATCCTTTTAATGTACTGTTGAATCCTATTGGCTAGTATTTTGGCGAGAATTTTTGCGGGATATTGGTCTGTAGTTCTCTTTTTTGGTGGGATCCTTGTCTGGTTTTGGGATCAAGGTGATGCTGGCCTCATAAAATGAGTTTGGAAGTTTTCCTTCCATTTCTATTTTTTGGAACAGTTTCAGGAGAATAGGAATTAGTTCTTCTTTAAATGTTTGGTAGAATTGCCCTGGGAAGCCGTCTGGCCCTGGGCTTTTGTTTGTTTGGAGATTTTTGATGACTGTTTCAATCTCCTTACTGGTTATGGGCCTGTTCAGATTTTCTATTTCTTCCTGGTTCAGTTGTGGTAGTTTATATGTCTCTAGGAATGCATCCATTTCTTCCAGATTGTCAAATTTGTTGGCGTAGAGTTGCTCATAGTATGTTCTTATAATTGTCTGTATTTCTTTGGTGTTAGTTGTGATCTCTCGTCTTTGATTCATGATTTTATTGATTTGGGTCCTTTCTCTTTTCTTTTTGATGAGTCTGGCCAGGGGTTTATCAATCTTATTGATTCTTTCAAAGAACCAGCTCCTAGTTTCATTGATTTTTTCTATTGTTTTTTTGGTTTCTATTTCATTGCTTTCTGCTCTGATCTTTATGATTTCTCTTCTCCTGCTGGGTTTAGGGTTTCTTTCTCCAGCTCCTTTAGGTGTAGGGTTAGGTTGTGTACTTGAGACCTTTCTTGTTTCTTGAAAGGCTTGTACCGCTATATATATTCCTCTCAGGACTGCCTTTGCTGTGTCCCACAGATTTTGAACTGTTGTGTTTTCATTATCATTTGTTTCCATGAATTTTTTCAATTCTTCTTTAATTTCCTGGTTGACCCATTCATTCTTTAGAAGGATGCTGTTTAGTCTCCATGTATTTGGGTTCTTTCCAGCTTTCCTCTTGTGATTGAGTTCTAGCTTCAGAGCATTGTGGTCTGAAAATATGCAGGGAATGATCCTAATCTTTTGATACCGATTGAGACCTGATTTGTGACCCAGGATGTGATCTATTCTGGAGAAGGTTCCATGTGCACTAGAGAAGAATGTGTATTCTGTTGCTTTGGGATGAAATGTTCTGAATATATCTGTGATGTCCATCTGGTCCAGTGTGTCATTTAAGGCCTTTATTTCCTTGTTGATCTTTAGCTTGGATGATCTGTCCATTTCAGTGAGGGGAGTGTTAAAGTCCCCTACTATTATTGTATTATTATTGATGTGTTTCTTTGATTTTGTTATTAATTGGTTGATATAGTTGGCTGCTCCCATGTTAGGGGCATAGATATTTAAAATTGTTAGATCTTCTTGTTGGACAGACCCTTTGAGTAGGATATAGTGTCCTTCCTCATCTCTTATTATAATCTTTGGCTTAAAATCTAATTGATCTGATATAAGGATTGCCACCCCAGCTTTCTTCTGATGTCCATTAGCATGGTAAATTGTTTTCCACCCCCTCACTTTAAATCTGGAGGTGTCTTCGCGTCTAAAATGAGTTTCTTGTAGGCAACATACTGATGGGTTTTGTTTTTTTATCCATTCTGATACCCTGTGTCTTTTGATTGGGGCATTTAGCCCATTAACATTCAGGGTAGCTATTGAGAGATATGAATTTAGTGCCATTATTAGTCTGTAAGGTGACTGTTACTGTATATTGTCTCTGTACCTTTCTGATCTACTACTTTTAGGCTCTCTCTTTGCTTAGAGGACCCCTTTCAATATTTCCTGTAGAGCTGGTTTGGTGTTTGCAAATTCTTTCAGTTTTTGTTTGTCCTGGAAGCTTTTGATCTCTCCTTCTATTTTCAATGATAGCCTAGCTGGATAGAGTATTCTTGGCTGCATGTTTTTCTCGTTTAGTGCTCTGAATATATCATGCCAGCTCTTCCTGGCCTGCCAGGTCTCTGTGGATAAGTCTGCTGCCAATCTAATATTTTTACCATTGTATGTTATAGACTTCTTTTCCCGGGCTGTTTTCAGGATTTTCTCTTTGTCACTAAGACTTGTAAATTTTACTATTAGGTGACGGGGTGTGGACCCATTCTTGTTGACTTTGAGGGGGGTTCTCTGCATCTCCTGGATTTTGATGCTTGTTCCCTTTGCCATATTAGGGAAATTCTCTCCAATGATTCTCTCCAATAGACCTTCTGCTCCCCTCTCTCTTTCTTCTTCTTCTGGAATCCCAATTATTCTAATGTTGTTTCATCTTATGGTGTCACTTATCTCTCGAATTCTCCCCTCATGGTCCAGTAGCTGTTTGTCCCTCTTTTGCTCGGCTTCTTTATTCTCTGTCATTTGGTCTTCTATATCACTAATTCTTTCTTCTGCCTCATTTATCCTAGCAGTGAGAGCCTCCATTTTTGATTGCACCTCATTAATAGCTTTTTTGATTTCAACTTGGTTAGATTTTAATTCTTTAATTTCTCCAGAAATGGCTTTAATATCTCCAGAGAGGGTTTCTCTAATATCTTCCATGCCTTTTTCAAGCCCGGCTAGAATGTTCAGAATCGTCATTCTGAACTCTTGATCTGACATATTACCAATGTCTGTGTTGATTAGGTCCCTAGCCTCCGGTACTGTCTCTTGTTCTTTTGTTTGTGGTGATTTTTTCCGCCTTGTCATTTTGTCCAGATAAGAGGATATGAAGGAGCAAATAAACTACTAAAAGGGTGGCAAAGACCCCAGAAAAATGCGCTGTAACCAAATCAGAAGAGACCCCTAATTGTGGGGGGGAGAAAGGGGATAAAAACAGGTTCTTTCAGAAAGTGGTTGATTTTCTGTTTCTAGAGTTGCTGTTCTTCTTCTCTTCGCTCTCCTGTTGGATTTGTAGGTATTTGCAATGTTTAGATAAGCTATCGAGCTGATCTCCTGCTACCTGATGTAGTCTCAGGCTGCTACTTCTCCGCCATCTTGACTCCTCCCCGAATCTTTTTTTTTTAAAGATTTTATTTATTCATTTGATAGAGATCACAATTAGGCAGAGAGGCAGGCAGAGAGAGAGGAAGGGAAGCAGGCTTCCCACTGAGCAGAGAGCCGGATGTGAGGCTCGATCCCAGGACCCTGAGATCATGACCTGAGCCGAAGGCAGAGGCTTTAACTGCTGAGCCACCCAGGTGCCCTTCTTTGTGAATGAATCTTAACATATATTTAAACCAAATATGAATATTAGAAATGGATAATAAGCTTAAATATAAAAACTGTAACAATAAGCCTTCTAAAACAAAACATTGGAGAATATTTTCATGACTATGGAGCAGCATAGCACAAAATTGCTTAACCATAAAAGAAAAAAATGAAACTATTTTTATAAAAATTAGAATTTTTGCTCATTAGGATTCACCATTAAGAATGTTAAAACGCACAACAGAATGGCAGAATATATTTGCAATGCATTATCTCAACAAAAGACATCTCCAGGGTATACACACACACACACACACACACACACACACACACACTTTCTACCCACTGATATTATAAAGACAAATAGAGATACAAGCAAAATACTTGAACAGGAACTTTATTAGAAAATCAGAATTGCCAATAAATATATAAAAAGAAGTTTGACTTTATCAGGGATGGGCCCATTAATATGACAATGTGATACAATTTCACAAGTACCATAATGGCAAATTAAGAAGACTGATAACTTCAAGAGCTGACATATAATCTATTATTATATATAAATAAATATGTATATTTATGCAATTCCAATACAGCATAAATATTTATCAGATATATGAGCATAAAACTAGGATCTTCATAGAGCAATATTTGTAACAATCAATAACTAGAAAGAATCCAAATGTCTGTCAACAATTAAAAGGATAAATGCACTGTGGCATGAAATCCTATACAACAATAAGAATGAACTACTATTACATGCAACAATATGGCTAAATTTTACAAAGGTTCTGTTGAGCTAAAGAAGCCAAATTAAAAAAAAAAAGTTATGATTCTACTTTTATAAAATTCTAAATAAAAAGTAATTGATTGTGATAGAAATCCAAATAATTTTCTCATCTTTGAAACCAAGCCAATGACTGGGAAGAAGTAGGAGGCAGCTTCCAAATTATAGATTATATTTACATTTATTGTTTGGGAGGAAATTACAGGGGTATGTTTACTTGGTAAAATTTTATCAAACAGACAGTTGTAAGTTAGATCTTTTTTTGTGTACATACAGAAAAAGTCAACTTTTTAAAATGCTTTTCAGTACTACAACCAACAGATGCCCCAAAATCTGATACGAAAAGCTTCTATGCTTTTCTTACACAAGAGTGGCCTAGATCTACATTCAAAGCCTTTTCACCTTACTTTAAATACAATGCATACCAAACTGCCTTTTCTTGATTTCAAAACAATAGTAGATAAGGTAGGGTGGGATTATTGTTTACTTAAAGAAGATGTACTGTCAACAGAAGGATAAGTCAATGAACCTAAGAAAACCAAGCACATTAGCACTCAAATTGTATGGAAATCTGGAGTTATAAATTCTCAGCAGCTCCTAAAGTAGCTTACCATATTGTAAGATAATAGAGTAACAAATATTCAGCATGGTAATTTTCAATCAACAATAAAAGTTTAAATTATTCATTCAATAAATTAATTTAACTACATTTTATATTAACTCTTATATGAGTACCTGGCATGGGAAGCATATATGAAAATATCTGGCATGGTAAATTACAGTGCCTGTAATGGGCAAGTTCTTTGCTTTCATGGAACTTGTACTATATAGTCAGAAAAACAAAATAAAAATAGGCAAACAAATACATAAGGTCATTTCAGATAATGATAAATACTAGGAAGAACTAGAAAGATGAGATCAGAGATGTGACATTTGGTCTGATATATGAATGAAAGGTAATGTTTGTGTAAAAGCCATGAAGTAGAAATAACCTAGATGTGTTCAATGACAGAGAGCATACAAGTATGGATGAAATATGGTAACCATTGGTGGCTGGGGTGGGGAACTGGGGGTTGCTGAAGATAGGGAAAGAGGTGATGTCAAAGGAGGAGGCAAGATCCAGATCATGTAAAGTTTAAAGTCATGTTTTATTTTATGTATGAATTTAAATTTCCAAGGAGTCTTGAGCAGGAATGATGCAAAATAATCTGATACACACACACACACACACACACACACACACACACACACATATATTTTAAAGTTAATTGATGTAGAGAATGGGCTGTTGTGAGTAAAAGGGAACATGGTACCAATGATGTGTCTTTTGAACTCTTTTGATTTGTGACATAGAGAAATAAGAAATAGTGTTTATAAATATAAATGGTAGAGATGATAAGTTGTATGGCTAATTATATATATCCTTAGATATGCTGATAAGTCATATCTTTGGTATGATATATTCCCCGAGTATATAAGCACATAAGATGAGCACATAAGCATGTTTTTAAGACAAATGGACCCTAGACAGGTAAAGACATATTTATTTTTATAATTGTGATTTATTTTTTTAGAGGAAGAGTTACCATGAGAGGGCAGAATTTGAAAATTTAACTAGGAATCAAACTTAGAGCATTTTTCAATAATTTTAACTACAAACTGAGCATTTACTAAACTTTATGAGGTTTGCTGCTCTACAGTTAAGAAAATCACTAGCTTTCTAGGTATTAAATATTTGGTTTCTGATCATAGAGCTGCTATTAAGTGTGAGATTTGAAAGATTAAATGATCATTCAGGATATTTTTAACTCAAATACTCTATGATCATCATCATTAATTTAAATGACTCTTTCAGATAGAACTAAAGAGCACAATTAACTGTATTATCCTGTGTTGTGTAGAAAGATTGTTACTCAGTGCTAATACATAATAGAAACTATCTCTTAAAGGTCATTACGGTATTAACTTTTAAAAGTATTTTGGGACTTCACTTCTGGAAAGATGGAATAGACAGACCTCGTTTCTTCCACTAAGTACAACTAATAACCCTGGAATTATATGGAAAATAGCCATAAAAAGACTCTGAAACATTAGAGAAGAAAGCAGACCAACTATGACTTGGGAACCCAAGGAAAGATAGCATGGTGAGTTATATTTTTGCCTCATGTATCCTAGCTGAAGTTGGCTGCCCAGAAATGCTAATGGTTGTAGACATTAAAAAGTCCTTACAAAAGGACTTTTAGCCTAAGAAACAGGAAAGGGGGCAGCCTAGCAAGAAAGAAGTTTCACACAAGAATCAATATATAATTCATCCTGCCCTTTTAACTATGAAGGGCTAATATACAGAAATGTGTGTGTGTTCACAGACATATATTCAGAGCCCTCAAAATCAGCAATAATGAAATTTCCATGCAACCATAGATAATTAAATAATAGTGAACCTTCCATTTTGAATATCTAAGATGGCTATGCCATTCAGGAAATCAACTAATCTAGGACTTTCGTTCTTTTAATTGTTCCTGTTCCCAATTCAAATTAAATTATGGTAATAGTTTATATGATTATGAATGAAGTACTTATTTTCCTCTGGCAAGGAATTTTAAAAACATAATAACAGTAACGTTGGGGCATGTGGGTGGCTCAGTGGGTTAAGCCTCTGCCTTCAGCTTGGGTCATGATCGATCTCAGAGTCCTGGGATCGAGCCCCGCATCAGGCTCTCTGCTTGGCAGGGGGCCTGCTTCCCCCGCCTCTCTGCCTGTCTCTATGCCTACTTGTGATCTCTCTCTGTCAAATAAATAAATAAAATCTTTAGAAAAAATAATAACAGTAGTGTAGTCATCTCAAACTTTTTCAAATAATAAACCTGGAGTATAGCTATTTATAAGAAAAGCTGAATATTATAGGTCTTTAGAATAAAAATAAAAGAAATATATTTAAAATGCTTTAATTGTAAAGTTTCAAAGTGTCCTTGGACTTTTTATAAAGATCTCTATTAAAAATTACTATATCCTAATGTGATCAAAAGCCTTTCCTGGAAAGATCCCACAAGTAGATTATTGGTCATATCACAACATTTAGTATTTTGCAATCATGTTAGTTAATTTACTAAAATCATGTTCTAGAACAGCTTTCAGTTCTTTGCAAACAATTCTTCAATTTGATTTGCTCTCTACTCATATATATGAAGGAGGAAATTTTAAAATAGGTAAAAAATTCAAAGAATTACTGGATAAATTATTTTTAAAATCAGAAAGCTCTCCTACCCTTGGTTTTCTCTTCTTTGCTGGTCTTCACAAACCCTTTTTAAGCCTCTTCTACTGGTCTTCTAGAGCTATACTTAACTTCTAAAGAACTTATGTTTCTGTCTATGGGTTATGTTGTTTGCTTACTTACTATTATCTCTAATAGTTTTTAATTTCTGGGACAGAGAGAATAAAGAAATAGAAAAATCTTATCCAGAGTAATAACATTATAAATCTTTAAATTCAAAAGACCATCTTGGTTAACCTCTATCTTCATTAAGTTAGAAGACACTGTCCATTTTACAGGTTAGGTGATAAAAACTAAGAGATGTTAAAGTGATGCTCAACAACACTGCATCATACATATTAAGAACTTAAATATTAGTTGAATGGTGTTTGAGTGCTTATTACTAATAAGTAATAGTGGAGAATATCATCTAGCTTCTCTCTATCAACCCTTATATCACCACTAACTGTATTGTTGATTACATTAAATTTAAAGAACTCAGGTGCCTGTGTGGTGCAGTTCATTGAACATGAACTCTGTTTCAGCTCAGGTCTGATCTCAGGGTCATGGGATGGGGCTCCCTGTTGGTCTCTGTGCTCAGTGCAGAGTCTGCTTGAGTTTCTCTTTCCCTCTGCCCCTACCTGACCCCCACCCCTAAAATAAATAAATAAATAAATAAATAAATAAATAAACAAACAAACATATGATGAAAACTTTTAAAGAACTCATAAAGCTATTAAATTCTATGTTCAAGGATTGAAATTTATTAAAATTCTAATTTTCCCTTTTTTTTTTCTCCACCCCAATCTGTTGGCAATTTAATGTGAGGGTAAGGAGAAAAATCATAACCTGTGGGAACCAGGAAACCATTCACTTAAGATACCTTATTTAGTCACTTAATTATATGATATTTAATCCAGACCTTTCCTTCAAATGTCATATTTGCATTCTTCTGGAAATTATATGTTTTTCAAGCAAATATGGGATGTTTTATATTTCTACACCTTGCTATATCCATTTACATGAGCTTATTAGCTTAAAATCATATTAGCCTTATAAAACTTTATTTTTGTTGGTTAACATACACATTTTACACTTAAGAACAGGTGTAAACTCTGACATCTGGGACATCCAGCAGAAAAGAATGTCCCTGAGGCACTTACACAAGAAGATATCAATACACATTCACACAATGACATTTCAGACAGATAAGTGCCCTTATATCAGGGAACCAAATAAGAAAAATAGAAAGCATGAGCAAAGAGCACATGACATAAAATGAAATACATATGTAGGGATTGACCATCATTTGCAGGGGTTAGAGCCCTATTCCAAAGTGAAACTGAAGTTCATTTTAAAATGGAAGTTTTAACATTTAACAGCTAAGCACATAAAAAGGAATTCATAACAGAAAAACCTACATCAATTGAAGTGACCTTTCTCAGAGATATCTTTTACAGATTTTCCTTCTGACTGTCTCTTTTCTTCTTTGCTCTACTCCAGACATTTTTCAATAGAGACCCTTTTCTTTCTTTCCTTATGGATAACCCATATTTTAACATCTTTAGTCTTATGAATCAGGTTCCATTGTGGAAAACTTTAAGATGATATTTCTATCCTGGTGTTTGATGATTTGGGGAATTCCAGAAACCTCCGTATTGTATCAGATTTCTTCTGTCAGGAAGTTTGTTCAAATTATGATAGTAGGGGAAAAAAACAGCAGAGAAACCTATCACAGATGATATACATTAAGCTCTTCAAAAATATGTATGTCATTTTTCTTTTATTTTGTCCCAGCCATGTGAAAGGCTAAGGGACCCCATTTGCTAACTCCAACTTCTTGAGCTTAAAGTCAGGTAACAAGAAGGAAGACACAAATTTGGTATTGGAATATTCTTTGGATAATTGGGTATAGCCTCATTGTTATAACAAATTTGATTAATGTTCACTGAGGAATGGATTAAATAAATATTTTAGAAATATTTAATTCTACATTTTTAAAATCTTAGTCAAAACCTGAATTTGCATGGCAGCTAAGACCTACAGAGGAAAAGCTTTGAAAATTTATGAAACTAGTTATTCCAATATGGAAATTTTGATCAAGTTGCATTTTACCACCATAAGCTTAAAGGAGACAGTTTTTGGAAAAGAATGCAAAAAAAAAAAAAAAAATCATGCTTGGGACATTTTATGACCAGGATTTCTGGAACCTCCTCCACTTCTCTCATTTAGATATACAGTCAGATGGTGGGAAATTTAGGCATCTGTGCAGAGTGAAGACTGACTCCTAGCCAGGATTCAGGGAGTATCAAAGGAAGACTTTATAAGTTTCTTATAGCCCTAATGCTGTCACTTAGGAATGATAGCATTTTATGGTTTATAAACACCTTTTTAAAAACCATGTCACATTCAGACTCAGGTTACAGTTTCTTACTGGATCAATATCCTATATATGTACTTTTTTTTACAGAATATGTAAAAAGGACAAGACATCACTCATGTATAGTAGTTCTGAAAATATGTTAGAATGACCAGTATGGGCGTGTGCAATTATTTGTTTGTTGTGCACAGAATTAGGAGTGACTGAGTCTGAATAACATGACCAAAATTCACAGCAAAAGATGAAATTCATAGAGAATAGATCATTGCAATAAATCAAAATGGTGCACTTGGTAATTCAGTCTCTAAACAGGTTTTGAGAATGGCCAACATGGTTACTTTGGGGAATCATACTAATTCTTTCCAGGAAACACAGTTACTCTGGTACCCCGCCATTTAAAATCTTAAGAAGCAGTGCTCTCTTTGTTCCTCTGTTAGAAATGTCCATTGGTCTTAAATGTAAATGATGGCACACCAGGGGCAAACAAAATAATCAATTTGAAGCCCATTCACCATTTTATTTAAAATAATGAAGAAAATAACCTGTTCTTGAATATAATTTATCACTTTAATATATGTCCATATATGGTGATGGGATCTTAGCTTGAAAGATCAAGTTGAATTCACCCTAGGATTCAGATCTATTTCAGCAAGTCTAGTGAGTCTGTTTAAATGACTACCAGGGTCTGTTTGTGTAAGACTAAAGAACTTTCTTGGGAAGAACAAGTATCTTCTTCAATAAAGAGAGTTAGTACATACAAATGTACTTTAAGTTTTGAGAAAAGATAGAGAATTTGGGTACCGATCAGATGTAATGTGTTTCCTTGCTTCCTTTAAAGAAATACAGCAGAGACAAGAGTACAATAGACATATATGAAACAGAGCTAGTTTCTTAAAATCTCTGTGAAACATGAAGAGAACAGAGCAACTGTATCCTAATAGTCTGTATAGCAGAGTGTAGTGTCTTCCATAATTTAGGTAATTATTGATCTCTGTAGTCATGTTAGTTGAATCAGTAAACCATTCTAGCCTCTGTGTAGAATGAAGGGAAAGAAAAGAACACTATCAGGGCTGGAACATCAGAGCATTAGAAGAAAGACATACTCATAGCAGCTGGACTAGAAGACATGGAGAGACTAGAAGACTAGCAGACTAGAAGAAATGAAGGACTCCCTGGGGTATCTAAGAAGAATATGTAAGAGGAAACCATATTCTCTGTGTGTGAGCTGAATGGACTGCTTTTGTCTATCCCCATGAGGACAGCTTAAAGTCTGTTAGAGAAATCTGAGGAAACTGAGGCTTCTGAAATTTTATACACAGAGACAAAAACAGAAATACTGTTTTATTACCCTTATTAGGCTATTATCTTGACTCCTAGACTGGTTTATTTTTGAGAAATATGAGTTACAAATACATGTTGTTTGGAGAATTTTTTTCTCCTTTAGATTATTTTTATAATGATCTCATCTTGGAAAAGTTGAAGTAAAGTCAGCTTGAGTAAGTTTTTGATAGAATGTACTATTTTGATCAGATGACTTAGATAATTTAGTATTGTCAGTAAAAGCTGGCTGGAAATAGAAGTCTGCTTCAAGATTCATTAAACTTTGTCTTCCTAACCAATGTATGATCATTAATGACTAAGTCTTGCCTGTATGAGTGTATCTTAGACAAATATACAAAAAATGCCTGCATTTACCCTGGGTGACATAATCAGGGGGAGTTTCAGTGAAAGAACTTTCCCAGTCACAGCATGGGAAACCTCATGTTTGTCCATATGATGCTATACAACTGCATATGAGCCCTCTAACTTTCCTCTTGTACAAGACAGTGAAGTCAGGGACCCAGAGGTGCAGAATCAAAGTCAAGGTTACTGCTAACTGATGCCATATTTTTTTATTGTTTACTTCCATTCTGAGGTAAAAACACTTTGGGTACAGAGTTGGTAGATTGGGAACCAAGAAGCTGGAGAGGAAGACATAGATGTCTTATGCCATGTGTTTCCTTGCCTTCTCTTAGTGGTCTGTGTTAGTTTTGTTGTTTGTTTCTTCTCTTCATTGTTTTAACATATCGGGGGAAGGAATATCTGATACTGAATACTCAAGGGATGTGGTATATATTGGTGCCTTAGAGAGGATCAATTGTCTAAATTCCTCTAATTTAAAGGAGTCATCTAAAATATATATGTAGTACCCTCTTCTCTCTCTCTCAAACACACACACACACACACACACACACATTTTCATATTAAATGTATTTGGGGACAAAACCAGACATACAGCCATTTTTATTCCCTATTTTGATAACTTTGCATTTTGTTTTGTTATTATATTCTTTGGGGGAAAGGCAGTATGAGTAACTTAGCCCTGATCTGGAAACATCAACAGTCCCATTTCAACCAAGTTTTCGATTATTAGATCAATACCATGAACTCATGCTCATAATCAGAAAAATGATTATGTTATTCATGGAAGTAAAATAATCCCAAGTGTTGTCTCTGTTGATGTTTTGTTTTTCTTGCATGATTATGTATCTAGTATCTGTATGATATGATGTTCCCAATAGAAATAACTGGGGAGAAAATTAAAATCACAATCTTAGAAGAACTTTAGTTTTTGGTCTTCCTAAAAATAATGTTCTTTCCTCCTCACAGATATGGGATGCCAAGTATCTCCATAACAACATTTAAATATTAAATAGAAATACAAATGACCAAACCTGATTAAAAACCATGCTAACTTACCAAGATCAGAAATCAATGTTCATAAACAGTATTTCACCTTCTTCTGTTTCATGATAAAGAAACAGTACCCCTGTTTTAACCACAAACCATTTTCAAATGAGTACCTTTAGCTAAGCTGTCAATTGGGTAAAAATCATCCCAAGTTTAGGGAAAGTACCTCACCAGTATTATATTCAATTAATTCATGTATTGTATTATTTCATTGTCGAAATGAAATACACCACATTTTGAAGTTTTAAAATACAGCCAGTTTTTAAAATATATCCAACACCTGTATTAAAACTATGATTTAGTGAATGTTTAATTACTTTCTAATCAGTTCTCTATCAATAAAATTTGTTTTGTCCTTAACATTAAAAGCAGGTTTCCCCCAAACCTCTCTCCTCTATCCAAAAGGGATAATAAAAGTAAACCAAAAAACCCTACAACCCATTCTCACACACAAAATTCCCTTTTTAAAGTAGGGAAGGAAACATTTACAAACAGGTATAATTGGCATAGAAACTTAACATGTTTTCAATTTGTTAATTCAGTGGAAAGAAAAGGTCACATTTTAATGCATGCTCTGAAACTTTTTTTTTCTGGTTTCTTTTAAATGAGTAAAGGGAGAGATAATTGAGACTGGGGAATATAATGTGCTAAGAAGTGCTCATGTAAAGAACACACTGCCTTTGAGATTCTAGAAGTCTTTCACCGAGCTGAAATATCATGGGAGATTCAGGATGGTAGGATTCATTCAGTTTCATTCCCATTGTGAAATAATTCTGATTAAATATAGTTTTATTATCTCTTAATAAAGTTTTAACTTCTTCTACAGCGTGTAAGTTTAAATTTAATCTGAACTAAATTCTTCACCTTGGAAAAGAACAAGTTCATTTTTTGTGAAAGATAATTTATTCACCAACAACCATGCAAACATTCTTTCTTTCCCTCATAGAAAGCATATTCATTAGCAGACAGGTTTATTTATTTTTTAATTTTGGTTAGATTCACACAAGTGCATTGGGTGAAAATTGATTTTTATTTCCCTTTTGTTAAACTGGTAATCTTCTGTACTTTCTATGTAAGGATCAAATGTGTGACTTCTGCATGTGAATAACATCCTGGCAGCACTCTCTTAAGTATATTTTGCACAAAAACCACCAAAAAATTGTTCTTTATATTACTGTCATATCACTCCTTCTGTAACAACAATTGACACTGAGAGTATAAATGAGAAAAATCAAATACATAGGGGACAATTCTGAACCACCAACTTTTTGAGGGTTAGAAATTGTGTTTTAAACAATGAATTTTGGGGGTGCCTGGGTGGCTCAGTGGGTTAAAGCCTCTGCCTTTCGCTCAGGTCATGATCCCAGAGTCCTGGGATCGAGCCCCGCATAGATCTCTCTGCTTGGCAGAGAGCCTGCTTCCTCCTCTCTCTCTCTCTGCCTGCCTCTCTCCCTACTTGTGATCTCTAACTGTCAAATAAATAAATAAAATCTTTTAAAAAAAATAAACAGGGCGCCTGGGTGGCTCAGTGGGTTAAAGCCTCTGCCTTCAGCTCAGGTCATGATCCCAGGGTCCTGGGATCAAGCCCCGCATCGGGCTCTCTGCTTAGCGGGGAGCCTGCTTCCTCCTCTCTCTCTCTGCCTGCCTCTCTGCCTACTTGTAATCTCTATCTGTCAAATAAATAAATCTTAAAAAAAAAAATAAATAAATAAACAATGAATTTTGGAACACTGAAAAAAATATTAAAAAAATCATGTTTTAGTTAATCATTTATTTAGTTCATTATACTTTATTTTTAGAGTTACACATTTATACAGATATATTTTAAAATAGGAATATATATTATATATAAACAATAGAAATAATTAAAAATGCAAAACCTCTTCAGTCTGTAGCAATCTGGTACTATGCTGATATAATGTATAGGAATAAATCTAGAGGGTTGCAGCTAAAAAACTATGTGTGTGTGCCCAACATACAAACAAACTTCCTATTTGGCAGGTATAACAAGAGAGGTAGGAAGTAGGGCTCTGTCTTCTGTTACAGAAGACAATGAGGGGAAGTGATCATATAGAAAGCAGAGTGACAGGATGTGTCCTCAGCTAATCAGACACTTGTTCCCAGGGGTTCAACTTTGAGAAAGTGAAAAAAACAGTGCAGGATACAGTAGAAATTATTTTTGGCAGATATAATGGAGTACCACAAGTGCTAATGTCCGAGATAACAGAGAGTTCCAAACCATGGAGTGTTAATTGTCAAGTGTTAGGGTCTTGGCCTTTCTGCCTGAGCCTGGTTTTTCAGCCTTCCTTTTTATTCCATGATGCATGTTTCCAAGAAATTCCTTCATTGCTTAGGTACCCAAAATGATTTCTCTTTAGGTACCCAAAATGGTACTCTTAAGTACCCAAAATGGTTACATCCAAGAATCCCACTCATATAGTGCTTCACCTTCATATGCATTGGAAGGAACCCATGATAATTTGGGCTTGGCATGACAAATACAGAGCTCAAGTAAATAAGTTATCCTTTTGAAATTAGAACCCACGAGAGGAAATGTAGTTAACATTATTCATGAAAACATTTGTTAGTTATTTAGTATGAGATGTGAAATTGCTGATATTTGATTATTTTTGGCATTCAATGGTGATTTCATATGGTTCAACCTAACAACAAGAATATCTTACTGAGTTGAATACACCCTTCTATGACATACTTTGTTCTTGAGTCATAGAGTAACGGATTTTGTCCACCTTCATATTCTTATCTGCCAGAAGTTACTGGATTTCTGTGATTACCTACAAAGTATCAGAATATTACCTGGGGTCCGGTTGGAGGCTTTCATGATTAGAAAGGAGATAAATTTTGACCACAGTTTGTTTAGAAAGAATTATGAGGTGGTTTATTTTGAAAAAAATATGTATTATATATAACTCACATATTGAATACACCTTCCCATGAGATCAGATTATGGCATTAACTAGCATATTCTCTTTAAAGAGACTCCTAGGAATATCTGATATAAAAAATGGAACAACTCAAAACAAAATAATTGGAAAGCACTCAATTATTATTAATATTTAAAATCAAAATGGCCAATATTTATTGGATACCTACTATGTTTTAGGCACTATATTATGCTCTTTATATGGGTTATCTCATTTAATCCTCACAGCAAGCCTATCAGAGATATTTTATCATTATTCATTATGCTGATTTAACAAATGAAGTATGAAATCTTAGATCAAATAATCGCCTAAAGATGTCAGAATAAAAAGGGACATGGTTAAGATAGTAACATAAGATTGTCTGACTCTAAAAACCCATGATTACAAACACTATTAACCTTAATTTAGCAGACTACCTGGATATTACTACTAATTACCAGATAAAAAGCAAACATTAAGTACATTGTGTCCAACAAGATAGAAATACTTTGGTTTTCTTTTAATCCTTTAACAATGGTGCTTCTCTGTCAGGAAAACTATTGTTGCATCCTCTGTGCCTTTCATTGTCTTTTATACTGTTAAAGAAAAATAATTATTCTGATGCTTGTTAAAGATGGTAACAGTGGAGTTTTATGATTGGGGAGAGGGGAGGTTGCACTCAACTCTGAATGCAGCATGGACAAATGGGAATTTATAGCCAAGGAACAGGACTGTGGATGGAAATTACTAAGAGGGATGGGGATTCCTGCTAAAGGAAACTCAACAGGATTCTTGCTGAAGGCATGCAATCGGGATTAGATAATAAGGGTGGAGAGTTCTGACTAAACCTATTTAGCAGGATTTTGGGGCAATGCAAAGACTGACATAGAAAGTCCACAGGTCAAGGCCCAGTCCAGAAAATGGCTCAGAGAAGCTTGACTGAAGTTTGATCAGGGAATTTCTGTCAGTTTCTCTGATTCAAGGAAAGAAGAAACATCTTTCTTCCTTCAGACAATAGAAGTCCATTTTCTCTTTCAGTTGCCTTGCGCTCATTAAGGACCTGTTGAACAATCTGTTGAGACTTAGTAGTAGAGAGTATTTGTTGAATGCTACAGGCAGTCAGACATTTAATTAGGACAGTTGCTATGAAAATAAAAAGAAAAACAAAGATTAATTGTTAAAAACCCAGTTTCTGAATCCAGAGGACCATCAGTTGAGAAGATTTCTAGATATTGAGCTTGATGTGTCCTCGGATGGTGGAATGAGAACAGGGTCTTCTGGAAGACTTATCCTTGACCATCCAGCCATGCCACATTGCCAGCATCTGCTAAATGCAGGCAAAACTGCCTATGCATTTAACTTTATTACTAGTTCATATGCTTCACTTTTGAGAGGGCAGAGATAGAAAGAGACAGAGACATTTCCTTAAGTAAACTTCTATTCTGTTCTAAGTAAGTACATGTCAATTGCTCTGTAGCTCCTAAGCCTCTGGTTTCTGCCTTTCAGTCCACATAGCCCAACAGACCAAGAGGATACTGAAAACATTCCATTTAAAAATTCCACTTAGGCTTTTGTTACTTAAACCAATGCCTGCCCACCTTGAAAGAACTAAACCAATTTAAGACGAGGTTATGTTTGCTAACTTCTAGCCTAGGCTGCTGGTGATTTTTATAGAGTTTAATAATGCACAGTCCAGGAAAGGTTAGGACAAGGGAAAATATTTTATGACAACACGAGTTCCTTCTGTTTCTGTGGTCTTTATGCCAAGTGTTCAAAAGTTCAGCATCTTCAGTTTCCATTCATATCCACAACTTTGAAATTCAAATTTGCAGCCACAAAACAGTAGGCATTTTCCCTGAAGATATTTATATTTGTCTGGTAGATTAATTGCTCTCAAAAGGATATTAAACAAAATATTTCTGTATATATAGACATATACAATTTATCATCTTTATCACTATACAACATCATTGCTGATTAAGAACTGGGATAAGAAAGTATTGCCTCAGAGCTCCTGGGTGGCTCAGTCAATTAAGTGTCTCCCTTCAGCTCAGGTTATGATCCCAGGGTCCTGGGATCAAGCCCCACATTGGGCTCCCCTGTTAGTGGGAGCCTTCTTCTCCCTCTCCAGCCTGCTTGTGCTCTCTCTCTCTGTCAAATAAATAAATAAAATCTTAAAAAAAAAAAAAAAAAAAGGAAGAAGGAAAGTATTGCCTCCATCATAATCTATGATCATTAGGAAATTCCAAACCTGTGCTAGCTATTTGATGGAGCAAGAAAAGTATAAAGGAGTAAAAAGGAAGAATGTTAAAATGTACCTTTTAACTTATTCCTATTATTCACCTGAGTGACACAATATAAGCTCTGAAAAATACATTTTAAGAGAGGTTTCCAGGATAGACAATAACAATCTACTCTGATGCAAATTAGTGTTCTCATTCATTAGCTCTTGAAAGCATCTCCAAACATAAAAAATATTCTCTTGTAGGATGATTGTTTTGGTATTATCTTAATTTCCTTCTTTGTGTATGAGAAGTATTGAGGGTGAATAATAATGAAAGCATACTGTGCACAACAGTTCAAGTGGCTGTTTAAAACGTTACTTTTTGTTTCATCAGAAATTCCTCAAGATGTTAAGAATAGAGCCACCCCACCACCCAGCAATTGCACTGCTAGGTATTTACCCCAAAGATACAGACATAGTAAAAAGAAGGGGCATGTTCACCCCAGTGTTCATAGCAGCATCATCCACAATAGCCAAACTGTGGAATGAGCCAAGATGCCCTTCAGCAGATGCATGGATAAAGAAGATGTGGTTCCTATAAACAACGGAATATTTTTCAGCCATCAGAAAGGATGAATACCCACCATTTGCATCAAGTTGGATGAAACTGGAGGGGATTATGTTAAGGAAGTAGCCATGCAAAGAAAGACAATTATATGGTTTCACTCATATGTGGAACAAAGCAATAGCATGGAAGACTATAGACAAAGGGAGGAAAATGCAAAGTGGGGAAAAATCAGAGAGGAAGAACCAGGAGAGACTAGGGACCGGGAGAAACAGTCTTGGGGTTTCAGAGGGGAGGAGGTTAGAGGGAGGGAGTAACAGGGTGATGAGTATTGAGGAGGGCACATGATCTGATGAGCACTGGGTGTTATACTTAACTAATGAATCATTGAACACTGCATCAAAAACTAATTTTGTACTAAACGGTGGCTAACTGAACATAATAAAAAAAATTAAAAAAAGAAATAATCAATTTCACAATCTTTTCTTTTCTTGTCTTTTATTTTTTTTCTTTCTTTTCCCCTTCCCTTCCCATCTCCTTCCTTCTTTTTTCCCTCCCTCCCTCCCTCCCTTCCTCTCTCTTTCTTTCTTTCTTTCTTTCTTGCTTGCTTGCTTTCTCTCTTTCTTTTCATTCTTTCCATTCTTACTTGCAATATAAACATTTTACATTTCAGGTCATACTTAACCAAGTTTCTTCTCTTCAGTGTGTGTGCCTGAACATGGTCTGGGGGTGTTTTTGTGTGTATTTGTGAGCATATTAGAGATAGAAGGGGTCAGATAAGAACACAAACAGG
This sequence comes from Meles meles, assembly GCF_922984935.1. Classification (NCBI taxonomy): domain Eukaryota; kingdom Metazoa; phylum Chordata; class Mammalia; order Carnivora; family Mustelidae; genus Meles; species Meles meles. The sequence goes on along the minus strand of NC_060069.1, from coordinate 89,701,748 downwards.
AAAAGACAATTTGCTGTGCTTCCACATTTTAACAATCTTCATTCTCAAAGATTTCTCCTAATTCAGGAGACAATAGCTATGCAAGAAATTAAGTTTATTCTTCCGTTTAACATTCATTGAATACATATATGTGTCAAGTATTTGGAATGATGCATAAGTGAAAAAAAATAGTTGAAAATAAATTTTGCGGGGCCCCTGGGTGGCTCAGTGGGTTAAAGCCTCTGCCTTCAGCTCAGGTCATGGTCCCACGGTCCTGGGATCGAGCCCCGCATCGGGCTCTCTGCTCAGTGGGAAGCCTGCTTCCCTTCCTCTCTCTCTGCCTGCCTCTCTGCCTAATTGTGATCTCTATCAAATGAATAAATAAAATCTTTAAATAAATAAATAAATAAAGTTTGCCCTCATTAAATTTATATTCTTATGGGAAAGGCAATAAATAATAAACAGTAGAATTTTAGTATGTTTAAATATATGTCATGCTGAGAAAAAACTCAGATGGTGAATGGCATCTATAGTATTGACAGGTAGTAAGGATAGGCCTAATTGAGAAGACAACATTGAACAAATACTTAAAGGAGTGAGAGGGTTACCCTTATAGATATGGTAGAGGAAGATAGTTCCAGGCAGAATAAATGGCTAGAGCAGGTTGAACTGGGAGTAGGCATAGTATATCTAAAAATAGCAGGACAGTCAGTATAGCTAATAAAGAGTAAACCAAGAGAAGGCTTATAGGAGTTGGGGTCAGAGAAATAGATCTTGTAATCTCTTACAAGAAATTTGGTTTTCTTATTGAGGTATAATTGATGAATAACATTATATTAATTTCAGGTGTATAGCATGATTCCGTATTTGTTTACACTGCAAAATGATCACCATAATAAATCTAGTTACCATCTGTCACCATATAAAGTTATAATTTTTTTTCTTGTGGTAATAACTTTTTTATTTAAGTGTGGTTGACATACAATATATATATATATTATATATATATAATATATATATATAATATATATAATATATATATATTATATATATATAATAATATATTAATTTCAGATATACAACATAGTGATTCACCATTTATTTTTTTTTTTCATTGAAGTAGTAGTTAGTAAAAGTTTATTGTGCACATACCAAAGAGACAGTTTGCAAAATGAGAGCACTTAAACCAAAATATGAAATAAGGCTCAGGGGTATATTGTTAAAAAGCAGCTTATGTAGTGAGAAAGCAGTGATTGTTTATTCTTCACAGCAATTGGTTATAATATGGTGATTCAACATTTATATACATAACAAAGTGATCATCTTGATAAATTTCTTTCCTATATGTCACCATACAAAGCTGTTACATATTTTTAACTATATTCCCTATGCTATACATTATAGTTCCTTATTTATCCCATAACTGGAAATTTTTAACTTTAATCCTCTTCCCCTATTTTGCCCATCTTCTTATCCCCCTCGCTTTGGCAACCACCAGATTGTTCTCTGCATCTATGAGTCCATTTCCGTTTTGGTTTTATTGTTCATTTGTTTGGTTTTTTTTAAAGATTTTATTTATTTGATAGACAGAGATCACAAGCAGGCAGAGAGAGGAGGAAGCAGGCTCCCCATTGAGCAGAGCGCCCGATGCGGGGCTCGATCCCAGGACCCTGGGATCATGACCTGAGCCGAAGGCAGAGGCTCTAACCCACTGAGCCACCCAGGCACCCCATTTGCTTGGTTTTTAAGAGCACAGTGAAATCATGCAGTATTTGTCTTTCTCTGTCTGACAATTTCACTTAGCATAACACGCTCCAGATCCATCCATGTTGTTGCAAATGGCAAGATTTCATTGTTTTATATTCCATTGTGTGTGTATGTATTTATATACTTCTCTGTGTGTGTGTGTCTGCGTGTCTGCTACATCCTCTTTATCCATCCACCTATTAATGAAATCTTATGTTGCTTCTATATTTTGGTTCTTTTGAAGGATGCTGCAATGAATATTGGGGTGCATATATTTTTTGAATTAGTGTTTTTGTTTCCTTCAAATAAATACTTAGAACTGCTGGATTGGATGGTAGTTTTATTTATTTTTAATTTTCTATGGAAACATCATACTATTTTCCAGAGTGACTGCACCATTTTGTGTCCCCACTAACAGTACACAGGGGTTTCCTTTTCTCCACTCTTACCAACAGTAATTATTCCTTGTCTTTTTGATAATAGCCATTCAAATAGGCATGAGTTGATATCTCATTGTTTTTATTTTGCATTTCCCTGATCACTAGTGTTTTTGAGCATTGTTCATGTGTTTGTTGGCCATTTGTATGTCCTCTTTTTGGAAAACTATCTATATGGTCCTCTGCCTATTTTTTAGTTTGCCGTTGTTTTTGTATTTAGTTGTGTGAGTTTTTTTTATATTTTGAATATTAACCTCTTACTGGTTATATTATTTGCAAATATCTTCTCCCATTCAGCAGGTTGCTTTTTAATTTTGTTGATGGTTTCCTTTGCTATGCAAAAAGTTTTTAGTTTGATATAGTCCCATTTGTTTATTTTTGCTTTTTTTGCCCTTGCTTGTGGAGACAGATCCATGTATATATATTGCTCAAATTGATGTACCAGAGCTTATTGCCTTTGTTTTATTCTAGATTTTTAATAATTTCCAATCTTATATTTAAGTCCTTAATTCATTTTGACTTCTACTTTTGTATGTGTATAAGAAAATGATCCAGTTTTATTCTTTTGCATGTAGTTTTCCAGATTTCCTAACACAGTTTATTGAAGAGACTATTTTTTCCCATTGTATTGTGTATTTTGCCTCCTCTGTCAGAGATTAATTAATCTTATAAACATGGGCTTATTTCTGGACTCTGTATTCTGTTCCATTGATCTACATGCCTGTTTTTGTGCCAGTACCATACTGTTTTGATTACTATAGCTTTGTAATATAGTTTGAAATATAGAAGTGTGGTACTTCCAGCTTTGTTCTTCTTTCTCAAGATTTCTTCAGCTACTCAGGGTCTTGTGTGGTGTTATACAAATTTTAGGATTATTTGTTCTAGTTCTGTGAAAAATGTCATTGGTATTTTGATTGGGCTTGTACTGAATCTATAGATTGCTTTGGATAGTGTGAACATTTTAACAATATTAATTCTTCTAATCTGTGAGCATGGTATATCTTTCCATTTGTGTCATCATCAATTTCTCTCATGTTTATAATGTTTATATTTGTCTGGTGGAGTAAATGCTCTCAAAAGGACTTTATTCTGTATGTATAGACACAATATAATGTATCACCTTTATCATGTTTACAACATCATTGTTAATTAAGAACTGTGTTAAGAATGTATTGCCTCTATCATAATCTTTGGTCATTAGGAAATTCCAAACCTGTATTAGCTCTTTGATGGGGCAGGAACAGTATGGCAAAGAAGTATAAAGGAAAAATGTTAAAATGTACCATTAAACTTCTTCCTCTTGTTCACCTGAATGCCTCAATATAAACTCTGAAAATTATATTTTAATAAAGATTTCTAGGGTACAGAAAGACAATCCACTCTGATGCAAATTAGTGGTCTCATTCATTAGCTGTTGAAAGCATCTCATATGCTAATGTTTTACTGAGGATTTTTGCATCCATGACCAATTTATTTAATAATTGGAAGTTTGTACCTTTGCCTCTCTTCACCCATTGTGCCCACCCCTCCAACAATCTTCGTACTCTGACACCCAATTCTGATCTCTGTAATTATGAGTTTTGCTTTGTTTTTGTTTTGTTTTGTTTTTAGATTCCACATATAAGTGAAATCATATAGTATTTGTCTTTCTCTGACTTATTTCACTTAGTATAAAGTTCTCAAGATCCATCCAGGTTATTGCAAATGGCAATATATTATTCTTTTTAACAATGGAGTAATATTTCATTATATATATCTTCTTTATCCATTCATCCATTGATGGACATTTAGGTTGCTTTCATATCTTGTCTGGTGAATTAATGCTGCAATAAACATAGGAGTGCATGTGTCTCCTTGCATGTGTCAAATTAGTGTTTTTGTTTCCTTTCGATAAATATCCAGAAGTGGCATTGTTGGTTCATTGGTAGTTATGTTTTTAATTTTTTGAGAAATCTCCATACTGTTTTCCATAGTGGCTACACCATTTTACATTTCAACCAACAGTGCATGAGGGTTTCTTTTTTTCTACATTCTCACTGTTTTTTCTTGTCCTTTTTACAATAGCTATACTAACAAGCTTATGGTTTTGATTTTTATTTCTCTGATGATAAAATGATGTTAGTGATGCTGAGTGTCTTTTCACATACCTGTTGGACATCTGTATGCCTTCATTGGAAAAATGACTATTCAAATCCTCTACTCATTTTTTAATTGGATTGGCTTTTTTTTTTTTTGCTATTGACTTGTATAAGTGTCTTACGTATTTTAGATATTAACCCCCTATTGGATATATGATTTGCAAATACTTAATCTCATTCAGTAGGTTGCCTTATGTTTTGTTAATGTTTCCCTTTGCCATGTGGAAGCTTTTAAATTTGATATAGTTTCAATTGTTTATTTTTGCTTCTGTTGTCTTTGTTTTTAGAGTCAGACCAGGGAATTTGGATTTTTATTTGAATATAAGCGAGCCCCTGAAAGATTTTGAGAAGAGAACATTTGACCCCTCACTAACATTTTGAAAGTGGCACTTGATTTGCAGTATCAGGAATCATGATAGAAAGGTAGATTATTTAGAAGACTATTGGAGTAAATCAGGTGAAAGATGATCATGGTGATAGCAAAAGTTGTAAATGAGCATTTTGAAAATAGAAAAAATAGATTTTCCTAATGGATTTGATAGGGAATGTGAATAAAAGAGAAATTTGTAATGATACTAACATTGTGGAATAGTGGATTTTTTATCAACTGAAATCAGAAAGATTGTGGGAGGGAAGCAAGTGTGTGAGGAAAGTTCAGAAATTCATTTTTGGAGACAACTAGTTTGAGGTTTCTATTAGCCATCCAAATGGAGATGCCCAGTGGGCAGTTGCATATATGAATGTACAGATTTAAATTGAAGAGTTGTTAAATCTGGATGAGATCACAGGGGATGTGACTCTACATAGAATAGGATGAATCACTGTGATCTGGGGCAACTTTAAGAGGTGGGGAGAAGGGGTGCCTGGGTGGCTCAGTGGGTTAAGCCTCTGCCTTTAGCTCAGGTCATGGTCTCAGGGTCCTGAGATCGAGCCCCACATCTGCCTCTCTGCTCAGCAGGGAGCCTGCTTCCCCCGCTCTCTCTGCCTGCCTCTCTGCCTACTTGTGATCTCACTCTGTCAGATAAATAAAATATTAAAAAAAAAAAGAGGTGGGGAGAAAAAAATGATCCAGTTACAAAACTAGAAATCACTTTCATATTTCCAAATAGAGATATAATATGGGAATAATTATATAAAGAAACAGAAAGAACAAAAAAGGAAGACAGCACTGTATCCCAAAAGTTATGTACCACAGAAAAATGTTACGTTTCCATAATAGCAAGAGATTGTTTGAGCTACTTTACCCTCTGCAGCTGCTTCAGAAGCTCCATCATCTGTTTGATATTACCCATAAGGAGCTCACATTCGAAACAACAGTCAATGCCAAAACTCCAAAACTTGAAAAATCCTACAATAACCTTCAGTGGTCCAGAGTCACCCATCACTGCCACTAACTCAGCTACATTCAGAACTGTGGCACAAATGCTAGAACCACCTGTACTTATGCAGGAGCCTACAGTCATTCACGTACTGCTGCCAGAAAAAAAAACAGTTTCTACCTGACAGTCTTTCATCTGTGCGAGGTGTCTGTTAGCAGCAAACAGCCAGAACCTCGTTGGCAAGACAGTATGTGAAATGTCATGTTCAGTCTTCAGCCTGACTCTACAAAAGAGAGTATAGAAGAAAGAAGAGGAGGATGGGGTCAAGTGCAAATAATAATGTCTATTAAATCCCAACACTTTGGCTACTCAGCATCCATACACTTTCTTTACATATTTAAACTTCTGAATAGTAATAATAATGCAGCAGCTACTTTTTTAGAGTAAACCTTTTTTATTTAATTTTTAATTTTTTTATTAACATATAATGTATTATTAGCCCCAGGGGTACAGGTCTGTGAATTACCAGATTTACACACTTCACAGCACTCACCATAGCACATACCCTCCCCAGTGTCCATAACCCCACCACCCTCTCCCCACCCCCCTCCCCCCAGAAACCCTCAGTTTGTTTTGTGAGAGTAAGAGCCTCTTTTGGTTTGTTTCCCTCCCGATCCCATCTTGTTTCATTTTTTCCTTCCCTACTCCCCAATCCCTCCACATTGCCTCTCAAATTCTTCATATCAGGGAGAGCATATAATTGTCTTTCTCTGATTGACTTATTTCACTCAGCATAATACCCTCTAGTTCCAACCACCATCCACGTCATTGCACAAGGAAAGATTACATTTCTTTTGGTGGCTGCATAGTATTCCATTGTATATTTATACCACATCTTCTTTATCCATTCATCTGTTAATGGACATTTAGGCTCTTTCCATAGTTTGGCTATTGTGGACATTGCTGCTATAAACATTTGGGTGCATGTGCCCCTTCAGATCACTACATTTGTATCTTTAGGGTAAATATCCAGTAGTGTGATTGCTGGGTCATAGGTAGCTCTATTTTCAACTTTTTGAGGAACCTCCATGCTGTTTTCCAGAGTGGTTGCACCAGCTTGCATTCCCACCAACAGTGTAGGAGGGTTCCCCTTTCTCTGTATCCTTGCCAACATCTGTCATTTTCTGACTTGTTAATTTTAGTCATTCTGACTGGTGTGAGGTGGTATCTCATTGTGGTTTTGAGTTGTATTTCCCTGATGCCCAGTGATGTGGAGCACTTTTTCATGTGTCTATTGGCCATCTGGATGTCTTCTTTGCAGAAATGTCTGTTCATGTCCTCTTCCCATTGCTTGATTGGATTATTTGTTCTTTGGGTGTTGAGTTTGATAGGTTCTTTATGGATTTTGGATACTAGCCCTTTATCTGATATGTTGTTTGCAAATATCTTCTCCCATTCTGTCAGCTGTCTTTTGGTTTTGTTGACTGTTTCCTTTGCTGTGCAAAAGCTTTTGATCTTGATGAAGTCCCAATAGTTCATTTTTTCCCTTGCTTCCCTTGCCTTTGGTGATGTTTCTAGGAAGAAGTTGTTGCGTCTGAGGTTGACGAGGTTACTGCCTGTGTTCTCCTCAAGGATTTGGATGGATTCCTTTCTCACATTGAGGTCCTTCATCCATTTTGAGTCTATTTTTGTGTGTGGTGTAAGGAAATGGTCCAGTTTCATTCTTCTGCATGTGGCTGTCCAATTTTCCCAACACCATTTGTTGAAGAGACTTTTTTCCACTGGACATTCTTTCCTGCTTTGTGGAAGATTAGTTGACCATAGAGTTGAGGATCTATTTCTGGGCTCTCTATTCTGTTCCATTGATCTATGTGTCTGTTTTTGTGCCAGTACCATACTGTGTTGATTATGACAGCTTTGTAATAGAGCTTGAAGTCTGGAATTGTGATGCCACCAGCTTTGGCTTTCTTTTTCAACATTCCTCTGGCTATTTGAGGTCTTTTCTGGTTCCATATCAATTTTAGGATTATTTGTTCTATTTCTTTGAAAAAAAAATGGATGGGGTTTTGATAGGGATTGCATTAAATGTGTAGATTGTTTTAGCATGGACATTTTCACAATATTTATTCTTCCAATCCATGAGCATGGAACGTTTTTCCATTTCTTTGTGCCTTCCTCAATTTCTTTCATGAGTACTTTATAGTTTTCCGAGTACAGATTCTTTGCCTCTTTGGTTAGGTTTATTCCTAGGGATGTTATGGTTTTGGGTGCAATTGTACATGGGATTGACTCCATAATTTCTCTTTCTTCTGTCTTGTTGTTGGTGTACAGAAATGCAACTGATTTCTGTGCATTGATTTTATATCCTGACACTTTACTGAATTCCTGTACAAGTTCTGGCAGATTTGGAGTGGAGTCTTTTGGGTTTTCCACATAAAGTATCATATCATCTGCAAAAAGTGATAGTTTGACTGCTTCTTTGATGATTTGGATGCATTTAATTTCTTTTTGTTGTCTGATTGCTGAGGCTAGGACTTCTGATTGCTGTGTTAAATAGCAGTGATGATAATGGACATCCCTGCCATGTTACCGACCTTAGCGGAAAAGCTCTCAGTTTTTTTCCATTGAGAATGATATTTGCTGTGGATTTTTCATAGATGGCTTTGATGATATTGAGGTATGTGCCCTCTACCCCTACACTTTGAAGAGTTTTGATCGGGAAGAGATGCTGTACTTTGTCAAATGCTTTTTCAGCATCTATTGATATCATATGGTTCTTGTTCTTTCTTTTATTAATGTATTGTATCACATTGATTTATTTGCGGATGTTGAACCAACCTTGCAGTCCAGGAATAAATCCCACTTGGTCCTGGTGAATAATCCTTTTAATGTACTGTTGGATCCTATTTGCTAGTATTTTGGTGAGAATTTTGCATTTGTATTCATCAAGGATATTGGTCTGTAATTCCCCTTTTTGATGGGATCTTTGTCTGGTTTGGGGATTAAGGTAATGGTGGCCTCATAAAGTGAGTTTGGAAGTGCAGCAGCTATTTTTTTTTTAACTAATGTGACCCAACTATCCCTCATATAAATGATGGCGCTTTCATTCCCCCACCTCAAAAAAGTAGGAAAATAGTCTTAGTGATTGTAACTATTTTTGGAGAATGTTCTCTTCTAGTTCAATTACAGTTTTATCCTCAACATTCTTTATTTAAAATAATAGAAAAGGAGGAAAAAGATAACTGATCACATGACAGTGTTTGACATTTATGATTTCTTTCTTCCACTATTCATTCCTTTAAACTCACCTGGCCAGGATTTTCCATAGTAGGATGGCCCAACAACCTGAACATTTATTTATTTCTCAAGGTCTGACTCTAAGTAAATTTCCCTTTATTGTTTACATGTACTTTTCTATTAACTTTTACCACTGAATACTGAAATACTAAGAGAGATGCCAAATAATTCATTGGGTCCTATACGAAGCTCTCTCTCCCTTTGATAGCTATCCTCTATTATAATACAGTAGATTACCTTCTTTGTCTATAAGAGTGATAAGTCCCAAATACATGGGTAGCTATCACAATTTCCATTTTCAAAAATCATTTTTTGTCCCTTGTTGAAATTATCTCTCCCTTTTGCACTAAGATTTTTGAACTAGCAGAGTCCAGAGGTTTCAGATAGGAAGCAAAAAAATTAGGAAGTGAGTTATTAAGTTTATAAGAGAAAGGACATTCTCACTCCCATCTATTAATTTCTAGATCTGTATTACTGGCCATAAAAGACTGTTGGTTCAAAGCATGTATTGTACTTTTTATGAAAAGGCACAAAATTGCAAGACTTTGTTATTCAACTGTCACTGAATCTTCAGTAAATTATTTCATGTTCCATTGTTCTACAAAGCCATTTGCTTCTCATAGGGTATATTATAACAGCAATGAATATCATGGTATGAACCCATTTTTTAAAAATATTTTTGTAATAAATAAATTTCTTAGTTAGAAACAACATTATCTGGAATGTAGTGGTGGAAAATAAAACCTTTAGTAAGTCCATAAATGGTAGTGTTAAGAAAAATAAAGCAGATAAGAAAATTTAAAAAAATAAGTAGAACAAATACCCATCTCTCCAAGAACCTTTCCATGTTGGAAGTATCCAGTGTAGTCACTTTGTCATCAGATGGACAGATGGTCACCAAAATAAGGTGCCATATCTTGAACTCAGTTTTGGCCTTTGCTAATAGTAAGCTGGGTACTCATTAGTGGCAATTGCTAGAGAGAAGTTTTGTTAAATTGGAATATTTTTTGCTGAGCCATTTATAACATCTTTTTATGAAGCCATGGTTATGCTGTATATGAATTCTTTGGTCTTTTACTGGAATAATTGGGGAAAGAAAGATTAGGTGGCATTCATAAAATAGATCATCATCTCCATCCAAAGAGTCTTCTCTGAAGTGAGTGTTCTTTTGTGAGTAATATCACAAAATATGAATATCCTAATATGCTGTGCTTTTTCCAAAACGTATTCACATGCTTTGTTCTTTTTCTCTAATTTTTCCATCTTATTTGTTTAAGTCTTTTACCATCTATCCAGAGAGAAATAATAAGGAGTATAATTTAGAAAAATGTGCTTTATTTTCCCACAAATAATTTTTGATAACCTGTGTCTGGCACTCTTCTGGCTGTTGGTGATATTATGGTGACTAAAACAGCAAGGGAATCAAACGGTGAATAATGCTGAGTAAAGGGGATCTTGTTACCAAGGAGCTTACAGTTTACACTAATTACACAGATTACACTAATCAAATAATTGCACAAAAATATAATTCCAAACTCTCATGAGTCCAATGGAGGAAAAGTTCATGGAATTATAGAAGCATACAGCAGATCTAGAATAGTGGGTCAAGGACAGTTTTCCTCAAAGTGGTATTTGAGCTGAGATATAAAGCTGTGCTCTGCATGAGTTAATTAAGAAAAAGTTTGAGGGGGGATATATTTCTAGACAGAGGCATGTATAAAGGCCCTGATGTGTTTCAAGCATCTGAAAGAAGGCCAAGTTACCTGGCGTGCATAGACTAAGAGGAAGAGTGGTTTGAGATGATGCTGGAAATGTGAGATGCGAGAACCAGCTTATGCAGTACTTTGAAGAATAGATGAAGAATTGGGGTCTTCAAAAACAACAAAGGAAAACCTTTGAAGAAGCAACAGAGATATAATGAGATTTAAAGCAATACCTCTGGCTTTTATATAGAGAAAAGATTAAAAGGAGATAAGAGAGAGAAAGGAAGAAATCATCAGTGGCTGAAATATCACTATTAGTGATGCAATTCTGCTATATTTAGACTAAGTGGGCTTTGGGGCGTTGGCTTTGGAAGTCAACTGCCATATACTGAATATATGGAAAAACAGTTCTTCATTCTATCTCACAACTCAGGTACGTAGGGACCTCTGTTTCTGAAATAGTAGTCACTGTTCCGTATAACTCCTCTCTGCCCACAGCTTATTCAATAGCTACGTGACAGAGAAGGCTGCAAAACACCCATGATATGGGAAAGGCCTTCCTAAAGTCATGATGGTAAAAAACAAAACAAAACAAAAAAAAACCTTTAAAGGTACCAGCCCTAAGGAGCTCTGAACTTCCTATACAGAGGTAGGGTGGCTAAGAAAGGCATGGACTTTAGTGAAAGAGTAATTTAATTTAGAATATCAGATTCATCCCTTGTTAACAATATGACTTTGTGTAAATTGTTTAATCTCTCTAAGACCTAGTTTCCTTAGTTTGAAGTAATTGTTTGAATTAAAAGGTGTATAATAACACCGAGTGCAAAGAATCCTCACAAGGTTTAACAAGATATGATGGGCATTTAATATCTAGCATAGTATGAAACTTATAGAAAACAACCTGTTTGTTTACTTTCTTTGATAAAATACATGTTTACTCTCTTTGATAAAATAATCTGAAAGTCTAGTGACAGAAACTTCGGGTCTATTAAATATTACTTCCATAAGAAGATATCATTACAATTTATTGTGTATCTTTTGTCCATAATTATATTCCATTTTCATGCAATTTCTATTGCTCAAATTATATCATAAACAGAACAAAGCAGGAACTAGATCTTTTCATTCTCCTAATTAAAGTTAAAACATCTAGGATATGGGAATTATACTGGACGATAGCTCAGTGAATACTGGTTAATTCATACATTTAAAAAAATGGAAAGCACTTCATCTAGAAAAATGGCTTTATTACTGTTAAATTTAGAAGTCTTTAAATTACAAGATTTTTCTCCACCAAATAGCCAGCAATGCCTTTATTGTCTTTTTTATCAAAGAGAGGAAAAAAACAACAACAGTAATTTAGAGTCTTATAAAAGTCAAAGTCTATGGGAAATGTCTCATAAAATTGTCCTTTATTTCTTGTCTTCTGAAATATTTGCCATTTGTATCTTCCATTGTGTTTGCCATGTAAAATTGTTGCCATTTTACACTGAAGAAAACTGAGGGGATTCAGAGAAGTTCAAGTCTGTAGCCCAATGACATTCAACCAGTAACTGAGAGTCAGAATTCCATGAAGGACCCAACCGCTCATGTTCTCTCCTTTTTACCCAGCTGCTTTCCAAGTCCAGTATCACCAGTTTCTGAATTCTCTCTCTCTAAGGCTGACTCAGTTCTCCTGGGGGATCAGAACATGAGAAGGTATGCGAACTACTTCTAAGTCAATGGTTTCTTAATGTCATGAAGTCTTCAGCAGAATTCAATAGCTAACAAGAACTTAATACAAAAATAGTATATGTAAATTCTGAAAGTAAGCAAACATTACTAATTCTGTTTTACTTCTTTCTCATTTCAAGAGAAATTGCTCTCATGAGGAACTACTAGAAAGTACTTAAGTGTGGAATCTAAATATCTGCTAGCCAAGAAGTAGTAATAATGTATATGACAGGCATGTTTCCCTTGGCTGTTGTTTAAAACCACATATGACTTTGTTATGTGGAATATACTAAGAGCAGACTCCTTTTTTTGTCTATATAGTTCCCATGGGAAAATATGACATTTATCCAGATGTTTAGCCAAAACCAGTCAAATTAATCTGTATACAAAGAAAACAAAGAGGTTTAAATCAAAAATTACTTGGAATCCAGTTTGGAAGAGAGCTTGCCTATACAATTTTGATGACATTCTGAGACTTGATTAAAATATCATTCCTTGCAACTTATAAATTTTAATGATGATTGGTAACATTTCAAAATCTGTTTATATACATGACTACAACTGTGTGGATGGGTGTTTTTTTTTAAATTGTGAAATGAAAACTGCTTAAAGATATTGTTTATATAAATATTAAATTCAGAAAATGAAACTTCAGGAGGTATAAAACAGAGACTGAAGTATTGATTTTAAAGTGTCTTCGTGAACTCTGCTCTCAGTACCCAAAACTTACAATATCCAAATGATAATGATCCTTGGTTCTCCATGCTCAATGAGAATTCCTTGCTCAGGGACCACTGGCCAGAGAAATGATTCATGTTTCCACAAAAGCTTCTCTCTCATCTTTAGTGACAAACTTAATGAGTTTGTATAATCAGGAAAATTTTAAACATAGGATTTTTATGCTTAGCATAAGCACATACAAACATACAACACTCACACACACACAAATGAGAATTATTACATATTAAAGTAAATTATTTTTCATCAGGAAAACTTTTCCTAGGCAACTTTGCTTCATAAAAGGAATCATCTTAGGAAACTTTACTATAATATTAAGTAAATTGTTAACTTTTAACTTACAAAAAATTATAAAGTTTAAAAATCATTGCACTCTTGCTTTGCAATGGTCTGTTCAGGATGGTTTTTCAAATAAATGTTTTATAAGTAGGAAAAAGTCTATTTTTTAAATTCATGTAGTACAATAATTCTTTGTAGAGGAAAAAATACACTACCCCAGCAAATCAATCTCTGTTTCTTGTATAGAAGATAATCTGTTTGTAGATGACACCTTAACGCTGTCCATTTTGATGCACAGTGGGTGAACACAGTTACCAGAAACTATTCTCTCCCCTGGCATTCTTTTGGTGGCCCAGTAGATAGACTGTGACATCACTGGTAGAGCTGTGAACATAATGTAAAGGTCATCTCTAGTATTAAACTGAGGTCAGGGAAGATTGTGAGCACTATGAGACATCCTTAAAGTGCTTTATACACACCAGGCCATAGAATGCATTTACAAACGTGTTTTCATTGTACTTCTAGTCAGTGATAGAATTAACCGGATTTGTACTTTGATGTAAAGTTAAGAGAAATCTCTTAGTACTGCTTACCCTTTTAAAGCACACACAAAGTGTCTGTATTTTTTTGTTGTTGTTGTTAGGAAAGATGCAGAATATTTTGTGTAATTTCAATGTGCTTACGTTAAAATAGAAATTATATATAAGGTGATTTAAGCCCATGTTTTTCATAGGCATTGCTCTAAACTCTTGGTTCTATAGAAGTATAGAATAGAATGAATTGCTTCTGAATGGAAGAGGCAAATGGAGTTAAGTGACAAAATATAAAGTGTAAATTGATTTTTGAGCAAAAAAAAAAATGGTAGGACAAAGTTATTATCTCTTATAATGTAAAGTTTTTGATCCAAGTTCCAAACATTATCACTAGGATGTCTTTTTTCTCCATCTCTCTGCTCTGTTTCCTCAAATAAACACTTCTCTCCTTGGGAGTAATTCCAACCCTTCAAGGCTCTTCTTCAAGGCTCAAGTAAATAGTTTGTTTCCAGCCAAAATCCTGGATTAGTTCTGATCGGCTCTGACTGAGTCATGGGCTTATTTACGAACAATTTTTATGGCAGGGAAGGATTAAGAGGGTGGCAGGTAGGGCTTCCCCACAATGAACTCAGGGCATGTTACCCAAAAAAAGGACTCAATGGCAGGCCACCAAACAGACAATAATTTTTCTTTACATCCAAAACAACTTTGATGGGTCCAAAAATTAAAAGATGCCTCTGCAGGTTTATCAAATGAAGACTAGATGGTGGATCAGAATAGCTAGAATACAGGAAGAAGTTTATATGAAACTGTAAGGAAAGTAAGACTAAATTCAGAGTGTGACAAAAATTTCATGAGCCAATGAGTTCCGATTTTAGTTCTGTAACCTGTAAGGAATCAAAATTAATAATTTGGGGGACAAATTCTCAATGAAGATTGCATTTTAAGAGAACTAATATGATAGTGATTTATATCATGGGATGGTGGGATAATACAGTTAGGTTAGGATTCTGCTAACATAATTCAGTAATGAAATTCAAAGAACCTACCAAATTTGAGTTTGTCAAAGTTTTTTTTTTTTAATGTCCTTACTAATAAATTCAAACTACATTGAAGCTTTTGATGTTGGTTTAAAACTGTTAGGAGAGTTTAAAGTAGATTCTCTCGTTTTTATTTGGATACTGACTCCAACTATTTCAACAGATTCTAAACAATTCAAACTACTTAAGAACTAATTCAAAATTGTTTCCATATTGAAACTGAGTAATCATAACTATTTGGAGGTTTTTAAACTACTGTTTTCTTTTTTTTGTTTTTTTTTTTTTTTGTTTTCTTACTACTTTTAATAATGTTAAACCACTTGGGGACAATGCCAAAAACAAAACAAAAAAAAAACAAACCCAAAACCAACCACCTTTCCTGCCATGTGATCATTATTTGTTTCCTTTGCCGTGAGTCTCCCAGTCTCTTCTTAGTTCTTTTTTTTTTTTTCCATTTTATTTATTTTTTCAGTGTAACAGTATTCATTCTTTTTGCACAACACCCAGTGCTCCATGCAAAACGTGCCCTCCCCATTACCCACCACCTGTTCCCCCAACCTCCCACCCCTGACCCTTCAAAACCCTCAGGTTGCCCCAACCTCCCACCCCTGACCCTTCAAAACCCTCAGGTTGTTTTTCAGAGTCCATCGTCTCTTATGGTTCGCCTCTGTTTTCTTAAATATTCATTTTCTGGGAATTAAATTAGAGGTCTTTTGGAACACACCAATAAAAAATTATTGAAAATTTGACAATTGGAGTCTGCATGGATGAAAAATTAGAACAAGCTGTGAGAACTACAGAGCCTACCCAGTGCCACCTTTTCTGCACCCTGAAAACCAGTCTTACTTTGGAAAGAAGACACTTAACAACACTTTTCCTCTCTTAAAAGAATGGAGAGAAAATTCAGTCTTGTGCCCGTCTCTTAGAATCTGTTTTCCATTTTCTAGTATGAAGTTTGTACCTCCATTTTTCCTTCCCCCGTGGAAGACAGGTGACACTTGTTCTCCACTCATGCTTCTGCCATTTCCTTGGATCTGGTTCCCTGACCATCAATCAAACTCTTTCTTGAAATGAACTCTTTTGTGGAAACAGCTCAGTTCAAGCGTCCCAGAGGCTACTGAACCTCACTTTTTCTGATATTTCCAGTCTGTGTCTAACCATAGAACACAAAAATTTTTACTCTGAAGAAGCAGAGGCTGAGAACTGAGTCAAGAACTTTCTTTAAATGTGAGGTAAATTATTTCATGTGGATAATATAGTTCTCAAAATTGGATGGTCAGGGATAATGCAGCCATATTTCAGGAATGATCTTCCAGATTCCTGGTGCCTAGTCTCTTTAAGCCTCAGATTTCTTGTCCATAGAATGAAATCAGTAAAATTTCTACTTCACAAGGTGGTTGTGAGGATAATATGGTAAGACATTCAGTTGATGTGCCCAGACTGGTATCTTGCACATATTATTCTCAAAAAATACTAGTTCTAATAAGAAAGGGAGCTAAGCATAAACACTTGATATACTGGACCAATTATGTGTGTGCAGAAGGACAGTGGTGGGAGAGTCCTAAAAGGTATGGGATTTTAAATAATTTATTAAAGTGAAAGGAGTAAAGTATCTTTGCAATTTTGTTTTATAATGTCATATTAGAAAAAAAAGATTGCAGAAGATAGGAAAATCAAGTGTGACCCTGAGGAATGCTAACATATTTGATGGGCTTGGGAAAACTTCAGGAAAATAATGTGCCATTTAGCATGTTTTTAAGTATATATCCAGAGTAGAAACCTATAATACAGGCAAAGAAATCAACTAAAGGAAATTGGAGGTTCCAAATAAACAAGCAAGTAACAGGAGAAATATTCATTCCGTGAACATTGCCTCCAGTAGTTGTGAACACTTCCTGAAACACACAGGTTTAAAAGGCTAAATTTAAAAAAAAAAGGGGCGCCTGGGTGGCTCAGTGGGTTAAAGCCTCTGCCTTTCGCTCAGGTCATGATCCCAGCTTCCTGGGATCGAGCCCCGCATCGGGCTCTCTGCTTGGCAGGGAGCCTGCTTCCTCCTCTCTCTCTCTCTGCCTGCCTCTCTCCCTACTTGTGATCTCTATCTGTCAAATACATAAATAAAATCTTTAAAAAAAAAAAAAGCCTATTTAGGAAAGGCCTGAGGAAGAAAATATTAATGTATTTATGTAAAAATCTTAGTTTGGGGACACCTGGGTGGTGCAGTCAGTTGGGTGACTGGTTTCAGTCACGTCATGATCTCTTGGTTTCAGGTCAGGTCATGATCTCTGGACCATGAGATTGGCCCTGAGTTGTGTTCTATACTCAGAACAGAGTCTGCTTGGGGTTCTCTCTCCTTCTCCCTCTGCCCCTCCCACTTGTGCACTCTCTCTCTCTCTCTCTCTCTCTAAAGATAGATAAATCTTTTTTTTAAAAAACCCTTAGTTTTAAAAACTGGGTTTATACTGGGGCAGATTGGAAAATTCAGGCACTAGAATTCAACTACTTTTTCTTTTTTTTTTTTATTTATTTTTTTCAGCATGACAGTATTCATTGTTTTTTTTTTTCCATTTTATTTATTTTTTCAGTGTAACAGTATTCATTCTTTTTGCACAACACCCAGTGCTCCATGCAAAACGTGCCCTCCCTATTACCCACCACCTGTTCCCCCAACCTCCCACCCCTGACCCTTCAAAACCCTCAGGTTGTTTTTCAGAGTCCGTAGTCTCTTATGGTTCGCCTCCCCTTCCAAATTTTTTTTTTTTTTTTAATAAACATGTAATGTATTTTTATCCCCAGGGGTACAGGTCTGTGAATCGCCAGGTTTACACACTTCACAGCACTCACGATAGCACTTACCCTCCCCATAGCCCCCTCCCCCTCTCCCAACCCCACCTCCCCCCAGCAACCCCTAGTTTGTTTTGTGAGATTAAGAGTCATTTATGGTTTGTCTCCCTCCCAATCCCATCTCAACTACTTTTTCTTACGATTTAAAATATAAAATATTTAAAAACCCGTTTTATAATTATACATTCAAGTTCATTCTTTTGTGACTTAAATAATCACTTCTTCATTAAAGAAACTATCACCTGTATTAGAAGTTTTCATTAGCATTTTTTGTTAAAATAAATTTCACACATATCTGTCTACCATACTAAGTCCTTTTGCTTGGTAGTGTACCAGGTTAGGAGATTTCAGAAGAATACATAAAGTGTCATTTAAGCTCAAGGGCAGACTCCTAGCTGCTTCCAGTCCCTACCTCTCCCCTTTTCTGAAGAGCACTAGCACATGGGCAACCAGAGGCATACCCCCGTAAATACTAACACATGCCACGGAGAATTCTTATCCCTTTGATTTTGTTTCAGTTCTCTTAAAAGCTACAAGTTAAAAGGTAGATTAAAATAACTGGCAAACAACTCCCTGAGTGTGTATAACCTATCAATTATTGTAAGCTTAATCAGAATTTTAGAAGAAATAAGAGTTTTGAATGGAAGGTGGAAAAGAAAATTATTTCATAGTATGACAAATAATAAAAATTTCCACTAACTGAAATTTTACATTGTTCTAGGTCTAGACATATTTATACTTTGTCAACCTTACCCAATCTTAAGATACCCAGATTTTGCCAGGTTACACATGAGGCAATAAGGTTCTGTGCAATTAACTAACTTGCTCAAAGATAGACATTAGTAAGGTGAGGTACCAAACTTTGAATTCCATTCTTTCTTTTTTTTTTTTTTAAGATTTGTTTATTTATTTGTCAGAGAGAGAGAGAGAGAGAGATCACAAGTAGGCAGAGCAGCAGGCAGAGGCAGAGAGAGAAGCAGGCTCCCCGCTGAGAAAGGAGCCTGATGCAGAACTCGATCCCAGGACCTCGGAATCATGACCTGAGCCGAAGGCAGCTGCTTAGCTGACTAAGCCACCCAGGCATCCCTCTTTTTTTAAAATAATGTTTTTTTGAAGACTATTTTACATATCATAAAAAATCATATGTTAAGTGTATAGCTCAATGATTTTTGTATTTTACTTTACTGAATGATGCAACCACAACCATAAATTAGTTTTAGTACATTTTTACCTCCTCATGATTCCTCATGGCCATTTACATTTTTTAAATTTTTTAATTTTTAATTGAAGTATAGTTGACATAGAAAATATTAGATTCAGGTGTTCAATACAATGATTCAACAATTATATACATTATAATATACCATGATAAGTGCAGCTACTGTCTGTCACTTTACAAATTTATCGTATTATTGATTATATTTCCTATGCTGTACTTTTCATCCCCATGAATTATTTATTTTATAACTGAAAGTTTGTGTCTCTTAATCCCTTTCAACTACTTCACCCATCCCTCCATTCTCCCACTTCTGGTACCACCAGTTTGTTCTCTATCTTTGAGTCTGTTTCTCTTTTTTGTTTGTTTATTCATTCATTTTGTTTTTAGATTCCACATATAAATATAATCATATGGTATTTATCTTTCTCTGACTTATTACACAACATAAGACCTTCTAGGTCTATATATGTTGCTGCAGATAGCAAGATTTCATTCTCTTTTATGGAATAAGTAATTTTGTTTATTCATTTATCTATCTATCTATAGACACTTGGATTTCTTTCATATCCTGGCTATTGTAAATAATGATGCAATAAACAGAGGGGTGCATATATCTTTTCAAATTTGTGTTTTTGTTTTGGGTGGGTAAAAACCCAGTAGTAAAATTACTGGATTATATGATACTTTTATTTTTAGGTTTTAAGAAATATTGACATTTTTTTCCATAGTGGCTACACCAATTTACCTTCTCACCAACAGAGCCCAAGTGTTCTGTTTTGTCTACATGCTAAATAACACCTGTTATTTCTTGTTTTTGATTCTAGCCATTCTTACAGAGGTAAAGTAATATCTCATTTTGGTTTTGATTTGCATTTCCCTGATGATTAGTATTGCTGAACATCATTTCCTGTTTCTGTTGGCCAACTATATGTCTTCTTTAGAAAATCTCTACTCAGGTCCTCTGCCCATTTTTTGGTTGGATTGTCTTGGTATTGAGCCGGATGAGTTCTTTATATATTTCAGATATTAACCCATTATTAGATATAGCATTTACAAATATCTTCACCCATTCAGTATGTTCCTTTTTTGTTTTGTTGATGATTTCCTTCCTTGTACAAAAGCTTTTTATTATAATGTAGTTCCAATTGTTTATTTTTGCTTTTGTTCTCCTTGTCTGGGGAGACAGATGTACCCAGTCTATTATAGAGTCATATTGAGCAATAAGGTGAAGAGCTGTGTTGTAAATTTTCTGACATGGCCATCTTACCTGTGCCATCAATCAACATAAGGGTAGAGTCAACTTAGATTTAGTAGGTGGGGCTAATTCTTTCAAGGTAGTTTATTAAAAAATTATTTGTTTTATTTGAAAGGGAGAGAGCATACATGCATGAATAAGGGAAGGGAAAGAGCAAAAGAATTTCTAGGCAGATTCTCCACTGAGCAAGAAGTCCGTCTTGGGGCTTGATCCCATGACACAGGAGATCTTGACCTGAGCCAAAACAAAGAGTCTGATGCCCAACCAAACCACCAAAACACCCCAACAAGTTTGTCTATTTTAAAAACATTTTAAAGTCTTAAACATAGTTCCTTGATTTATTATAAATAACAAGGAAATCTGTCACATTTATCCCGAAGACAGTGGCTTTCAAGCTTGGTCATACCTACCTTGGTCCTGCCCCCCAAAATCCTGGTTTAATTGATCTGGGGTCCGATTTTGACATCAATGTTTAAAAGGTCCCTAGATAATTCTAATATTCATACAGTACCGATAACCACTATTTTAAGATCTGGATTAAGAACTATAGAAAGAAGATAATAATGGGGATGGTTGTAGGTAAAAGGAAGTAACTAAGTTTACAGGTCTAAGTGTTCTCCTTATTTATAGCCTAGAATCTAATGTATTTTACGTACTAAATTATGTAACCACATACCCAAGTTTAATTTCTGATAGTAACTTCTATTATTTTTAAAACTTTCAATGATTCAATCATGTCAGACAAAATATCTCAGAATATATTTACTGAATCAATCAATATTTCAAACATCATCACACAATATTTTATTCTTTAGTTATCTAAGGAGAAGTGAAGAGATAATAGGAATTTCAAAACACATAGTTTCCTATATATTTTTGATTTATTTAATGTTTCTTAGTTTTAAAATAAGAGTATATTTTTAAATTCATAACTAAAACATTGTGTTAATGCTTTCATTATTTTTAAGTGTGAAGAATGTAGAAGGAATATTTTATAATGACTGTTTTTTTAATCTCTTTCATTTCTTTCTCATCCAGTGTAAGCCTGAGGTTTCTATACTTTTCAGCAAATATAAATATATATATAGATAACTGTTTACTGCTAAAAATGAGTTATATTCTTGGATAGTAGTCTTTTCAGGAAATATCTGTTTGTTTTTTGTCTAACTCTACATTGCATTTGAATCTTATTATTTAAAAGTATGTATGTCCTCTAATGGAAAAATAATTTCAAGATGGTTATAAGAAAATAGTTTGATTATAAGACCTACTCCTTTTGCTCCACAAAGTTGACTTGTCTTGGTTCTTCAAATAGATATAATGCGGGCCTTTCCCTAAACTTCCCCAGAGCAATTATGAATACTTTTTTTATGCTGTGCACTGGCAAAGGTGAACTAACCATGGGCTGGTTCTAACAAAACACTATTCATGAGCATCCAGACTTGCAACCAGTCTTACAACAAAACTTACAACCAGTCTTAAGGGTTTGTGAGAGTCATGTGATAAATGGAATTCAAAATAAGTTAATCTCATGATCAGCACTCTGTGGACCACACTACACTCTGAGGATATTTCCATATTTGTTTTGTTCATGGTTTGAATCGATATCATATCTTTGGAGAATTGCTACACTGGCTTCCAGGTACTGGGAACAAGGGCTACTATAGTAGGAAGTAAAAGCAAAAACGACTGGGCCTGGCTTTTTCTATTAAAGATGTAAGTCAAATACTGTAACACGCTTCTGAGAGTATTGAAGTGATTATAATTACCATTACAGCCTTAAAAAATTGAGGTTTGCTGAGTCCTATCACATTTCTGATGATAATTCTGGCTAATTAAAATAACTGGTGGTATGTGAAGAAAGATGGTGGATTTTTTAACTTGATCAGGTTATGACTCATGTTACTGCTGTTCCTTATGGGGGCGCCTAACTACAGAAAATGAAAGTGTCTCTGCTACTTTGTGTGCATTGAACTGGTAAGCACATCTTACTCCTTCCCATGTACAGAAAATCAGAAAAACATTTTAAGGGGTCAGCAGTACAAATAAAATATTCTACCTCAAAGATAGAAAACATTTCGGCTAAATTCTTCAACTATCACATTGTTCCACAGAACATTATGCTGATCCATTATATTGATGATATCTTCATAATGTGATTTAAAGAGCAGGAAGTAGTAAGTGAATGTAATGTATTGGAAATAAACTCAGAAAAAAATGGCAAAGACCATATCATAGATTTTCCGGGGTTCATTGTCATTGAACATGTTGAATAATCTCTTCTTCCTATTCATTCTTTTCTTCTTCCTACTGCTCTTTGTGTCCTAATCTAGGTTAGTTACCTGGATTCTGATGGCAACATACCCTATCTATAGGTGTCCTCCTCCAAATCCTTTGCCAAGTGATCTAAGATTGAGTCGTGCTCAGAAGAAGCATGCAACCCAGCTGGTCTAGACCACAGCCTGAACAACTCTGCCACTAATTCTTTTGATCTAATGAGCCAAGGCTGCTAAAAGCATCTTGAGGTCCTAGATGGATCATATGGAAAACCCTGATAGAGCATTCACAGCAAAGATCACCAGGATTTTGGAAGTAGGTCATATCCTTTTCAGCAAGTTATTATTTCTTATTTGAGAAATAGTGAGAGTCATGTGATAAATGGAATTCTGATTGGACAGAGCTCTGGTTAGACAGAGCTTTGGAGGTCAGCTGACCAACTGACCTGAGCTGTCCATCTTGAAATAGGTACTATGCAATCTGCTCAGACATAAAGCAGAGGTCCTTGCCTGAATAGTTCTGGAAAGTCTAGATAAGTCCTTCAGGGAACTGCTTGCACTCCCAGCGTATCTTTTCTTTTCTTTTTATTTTATTTATTTTTGTAAGAGAAAGAGAGCACAAACATGAACTGGAAGGAGGGGCAGAGGGAGAAGAAGGCTCCCCACTGAGCAGGGAGCCTGATGCTGACTGAGCCACCTAGATGCCCCCAGTGTATCTTTTCTTACCATAACACTGCCTTTCCTTAATCAGTACCAAAGATGGGGACCTCAGGTGGTGATTCCCTTCAGTTTGGAAATAAGGAAACTGGAGAGTAGATTATAGCTAGCTCTGAACAAAGTGTGGTCACCTGCTGAAAGTGACAGTCATGATATCACACCCCTATTCAGGGAGGGGGCTGGAGAGCATAGGAAAGAGTGCTTCTTAGTGGGCAGCAGAACTTGAAGCAATATATTTCACTGTTATGGTTGAGATGATTGACCTTGACTCTCAGGACTAAATGGAGTAAGTGTAAGAAATTCCTCTTAAGGACAGGATAGTTCTATCTTCTCAAGAAGTAAGAAATATGGTATCCCTATACTGGCAGGGTCCACTAAAACTCTGGACCTTTAGGAATAATAACTTGAATCACTCTAATAGGTAAAAACCTCTAAAAAGCAGATACTGAACAAGGAGAATATGCAATAGCTAGTGGAAGAATTGAATCAGAAATACCAGATCTGCCCTTCTGGCAATTTTCATCAATTTGGAATATAGTATATTCCTTGCTTCCTGAACATATGATATTTAAAATTCTCTATTTTTTTTTATTTTTCTCTTCTCTTATACATATGATGTGTTGAATGGCAGCTATATGCATAACTTTCCTAGTTAGGTTGCATAATCTCATGAGAAAACCATGACAAAACTAGAGGAAAATACATTACTCAGAGATACTGGACCAAAAATAATAGTAACATCATTTTTGCAAGTAGAAACTGGACATGACTTTGGGTTGTCTCCCATTAGCAGGGAAAGAAAGCCCATTTGAGGTCATGGGAGAGAATTGTGTTCAGAGAGCCATTTTTTTTTTTTTTTTAAGAATGTGTGACTTTTTTTTTTTTTTTTAAGATTCTTATTTATTAGAGTGAGAGAGAGAAAGAGAGAGAGGTGGTGTCCACAAGCAGAGGGGAGAAAGCAGGCTCTCTGCTGAGCAGAAAGCCAGACGCGGGGCTTCATCCCAGGACGCCTGGATCATGACCTCAGCCAAAATCAGATGCTTAACCAACTGAGCTACCCAGGCAACCCAAAAGACCATTTTTAAAATCACATGTTTAGAAGAAAATAATTTTGGAGAAGAGGATTTAATAAGCTATTCCTTTTATTTTTCCTGAATACTTTTCTTTCCCCACTTTTTTTTTTTTGCTTCCCTTGGACCACTAAGGTGAGTTTTATTCCATAATAGATTATTTCTCCTTGAAAGTTTAGGATTGATCAATGACATACTGGATGGGGGAAGACATGAAGATTTGAGTAATCTAATGGTGACAAACAAGATAGAACTTGATAAGAGGAGAGATCTGTGTGCTCATGTTACTTTTGCTTGGATTTTGTGAGCTATCCCAGTGTCCTTCCAATCTATCTCTCCTCCCCTCTCTTACTCCCATCTCCTTCACTCTCCTTTAAGTTTCTCAAAGTTATTTTCTGTTTCTTGCAACCAAAGTGTCTTAACTTATACAGAAATGAAGTTACAAGCAATAGATTCTTAGACAATGTAGGTGTTCGGAATTGGTTATTGGATAAAACAAAAAACATTGAAACATGTACAAAGAAAAGAAAGTAGCAGTCAATGGACAAGAATCTTTATAGAACCACCTGTAGTGGCTGGCTGGGACCCAGAGCTCCTGAAGAGGAAGTTGAGAAACGGGTGGTTTTTGCTATAAATCCATTCAGAGGATGAGGAATGGGAGGCCCACTGAGTAGAATGGCTAAATCTGACAGGCCTAGTAATGGAATTGGAGAGGGAAAAGCTTAGGCCATACATGCTTCAAAATACAGGATGAAACTCATGATCATTCTGTAAGTGTGCAGAGAAGTCCCTTACTGCTGGTGGTTATGCAGCTGAGCATCCTGAAAACTAATTCCAAAAACACATTTCTGAATTACAGTATTAGTGGAATTCACAAATTCTCCAGGTCATTTATGTGAAAGTGAAGACATTGACTAAGAGTGGTGATCTCATTATAAAGTCATAGTAAGATATTGGTATCCAAATTCCTGGGTTCAAAATCTTGTCTCTGTCTACTACAAATAACTGTGAGATCCTGAATAAGTTACTTAAATTATATCTCTTACTTTTCTAGAGGAATACTAGATATTATTACCAAAATTATTTAGTACATGGATGTTATTTTGAAGATTGAATTAGATAATCCACCTAAAAACACTTAACACAATGCCTGGTACATAGACAGTATTCAATACATTTTCACTATTGATTCAAGTGAAACTTCTAGTAATTTTTAAATAGCTATAAAGAATTTATAATTAAACATTATAAATTTATCAGATGACTAATAGAAACTCTTCATGTTTCAAGAAATTAAAAGTGTGTTTCTTATAATCAGGGAGCTTCCAATTATTCTGGAAGGGTGAAATAAAGTGTGAAAATTTAAATGACAGTGTAGGAGATAAAAGAAGAAATAGGTCAGTGTATTGAGACAAAAAGTCACAAGGTTTAACAAGATCAGTGCCAGAAGAATGCTCTTGTTTAAAAAAAGTGTTATATTTTTCTTAAATATCTTATTTTGTCTATTTGGACTTTATTTGGCTTATTGTATAAAACGAGTTTAATTCATTGTCTTATTTTTGTTCGTGTTCTTATAGCAGGGATCAGTCAAACCTAAATAGTTGTTGTAGAACTTCACACTTTGGATTTTGACATTCACTTTCAATTTCCTAAGACAACAACTGAATCTTAAAAATCTGTAAGACAATACAGTAATCCAAGTGGAAAATGCTTTGAAAACTCTTTGTAGTTGGCAATAAGGCTTTATTAATGATAACTGTTCTCACATGATGGATGTACTTGCCATAATACCTATGGGCTTATACTGTTACTATTAGTATTTCCTTGAGCAATTCCCTAAGTGATCATGTATAATTTAATACACCTAGTCTCTCCAAACATGCTGTCTTGTGGATTTTTCAGTAGCGTATCTTAATGAGAAAAGTGTCCTTAAGTCAAACGTAAATTACTTTTTTGAAAATAATTTAACTACAGATAGAGCACACTTAAAAGAATATGATCTTGCAATGCATTTGTTTAAAAAATATTAATTGAATCATGTTTCCCCTTGATTTACATTATTACATTAGAGATGTGTTCTTATGGGAAGAAACTTGTCCCAAGATAAATAAATATCACAACTTAGAAATGTAGAGTATTTTAGGACACATATTCGGGGAAAACATTTTGCTAAGATAATACATAAAACTTATTTGTAAAATGTTCTACACCACTATACTCTATTCACATAGTTCTTGTCAGAAGCAATTAAATAAGACTCTAAATGCTATAAATTCTGTATACTGTGAACTATCTTTATGATCATCTTCTTCACCAATAAGGTAGCTGGTCTGTAGTTTGCCTTGCTTGCTCCACAGATGATCACATGATCACCTGGTACATAATGATGCTCAAAATCATTTCCATTTCTCTCTTTCTTCTAAATTGTTCTATTACTTGTTGGTCGATTTTTTCATGTATTGAAGATCACATTTATTGTGCCTAATTTTTCCGCTGATACCTACCCTCCAACAATATCTTAGTTTTCTATTTATTCCTTAAATTTAGTTTGTATCATAGCAGGCGAGTCCATCCTTCAATAATGATTAGAGAGAAGGAGTTTGTCATTGATCCTGGAGATTTCAAAAGCTAAGAAAACATCACCACTCTGGTTCTAAAACAGGAAAAGTGACAGGGAAATGTTGAACAGACATCTTTTTGTTTTTACTATGGTTTATCTCATGATTCTAATTCAATACTCAAAGTTAGATTCTCTTGGTACTACACCTACATGACAGTGATTGCTAAAATGTACACTTAGCTCTTGTGTTTCCTTAAACCCACCCACAAAGCGTGTCTCCTTTCTACTCTGTCTTTCCCACTCTGCCTCCATGACTTAAATTCTAGTGAACTTTTATCTCCCTGAACTGTATGTCCTAACAATCTAATAAAACTACACATAACACCAATCATTTAATAAGACTGATGATCATCAAGCCAGTAGTCTTTTCACCCAACTGACCCTCCCAACTACTAATGAATTATATTCTTGAATATAACTTAATCATCTTCCTGCAAAAAAAAAAAATCTCTTCTTTGTTTATGGAAAGAAATTCAAATTTTTAAGCCTACAATCTGATCTTACTTTTCAACCATGCCCCATTTCTCCTTGACATGCCAATCAAATCAGAGCATTTACTCTTCCTTATCACAGCATCCAGCCACTCCTATCTTTGTTCCTTTGTTTGTGTCGGGCCTGGCCATGCTCCCTCTGTCTTCAGACTGATGATTTCCAATTCGTCAATAGGAGCTTTTCCTTTATCTTCCTTCTTTGAATACCAGAATATTTTATTTTTAATGCTTATGTGCACTGTTTATTTGTCTTGGGTTATTTGAGGTTTAGAATTTTCACTGGTGAAATGAAGAGATTAAATATAGATAATCTCTGAGGCTTCTTTTTTTTTTGTATTTTGCTTTTTTTCTAAACATATATCACTTTATTTTTTTTTCTTTTCAGCATAACAGTGCTCATTGTTTTTGCACCACACCCAGTGCTCCACGCAACACGTGCCCTTACTAATACCCACCACCTTACTCTCCAAACCTCCCACCCCTTCTAGACCCTCAGGTTGTTTTTCAGAGTCCATAGTCTCTCATGGTTTACCTCCCCTTCCAATTTCCCTCAACTCCCTTCTCCTCTCCATCTCCCCATGTCCTCCATGTTATTTGTTATGCTCCACAAATAAGTGAAACCATATGATAATTGACTCTCTCTGCTTGACTTATTTCACTCAGCATAATCTCTTCCAGTCCCGTCCATGTTGCTACAAAAGTTGGGTATTCATCTTTTCTGATAGAGGCATAATACTCCATAGTGTATATGGACCACATCTTCCTTCGTCCGTCGAAGGGCATCTTGGTTCTTAAGTTTCTGTTGCAGGTGCTCAAAATATCCTAACAAAATGAATATTTCTGTTGATGAAAATATTACACCAAATGTTCTGTTTGAAAGATATTTATCAATTCTTTTTTTTCACTATTGCTTTAAAACTTGAAAAGGTCGCTAGATAAAGATGTCCTTAGTCTTCCAAGACACCATGATTTCTCATTTTCCATTATATAGGACAGTAAGCAAGAAGTAAAAGTTTAATAACTCTTTTTTGAAAAAGTGAGTTCTCATCTGGGGAGTATTTTATCCTTAAGTCAATATTCTACTTAGGTTATAGCAGTAAATATTTAGTAAACACAAAATATTTAGAAAACACAGAGTGGAAAATGTTGTACCAGAAAATAGTTCACACATCTTTGGGAAGTTGGTTTCCTTTAGGTTTGATACAAAGGCTTCAGACTATCCAGAAGGGGTCATTCAGAACTTACAAACTATTAAGCACAGTTGGTTTGAACTGAGGATTCTCTTTATAAATAACTTTTCAACTACAGTTCCAAAGCTCAGAGAAAGAGGCTGTTTATGGTCAATTTATGAGGAGTTTTAATTTTAATTAAATTCTGATATTTTGAAGCCTTTTTAAATATATATATTTTGACATTACTTGACGGATTTCAGATTACAACAGGATCTATAGGCAAGAAAGGTTAGCAGATGAATTTCTGTCATATTTACAGCTGTTTAGAAAGAAGATGAATCTGTGTCCTTCATTCATGTATTCACTCAACAAACAAATATCACTGAACACATACTATGTGCCAAGCACTATTTGGGACAGGGTGTCACAGCAGCAAACAAGTAGGAAAAATCCTTGCTTCATGGAGTTTACGTTCTAGTAGGAGGAGACAAACACAATTAGTAAATAAACTACAAACTAGGTCAGAAAGTGATATGTACTATATGAAGGAGAAAGAGGCAGATCTGTGTAATAATGAAAGCATTATTTTATTTTATTTTATTTTTTATTTTTATTTAAATTAAATTAGCCAACATATAGTATCTCATTAGTTTCAGATGTAGGGTTCAGTAAGTTATCATTTGCGTGTAACACCCAGTGTTCATCACATCACATGCCCTCCTTAATGACCATCATCCAATTACCCCATTCACCCCACCCACTTCTCCTCCAGCAACCCTCAATTTGTTTCCTATAGTTTAAAGACTCTCATAGTTTTTCTCCCTCTCTGATGACTTCCCATTCAGTTATCCCTTCCTTCCCCTATGATCCTCTCCACTGTTTCTTATATTCCACATGTGAGTGACACCATACAATAATTGTCTTTCTCTGTTTAACTTATTTCTTATTTCGCTTAGCATAATAGCCTCCAGTTCCATCCATGTCGATGTAAATGGTTTCTTTTCCTTTCTGATGGCTGAGTAATATACCATTATGTATGTATGTGTATATATATATATATATATATATATATATATATATATACACCACATCTTCTTTATCCATTCATCTGTCATTGGACATCTCACCTCTTTCCATAATTTGGCTATTGTGGACATTGCTGCTAGGAACATTGGGGTACAGGTGTCCCTTTGAATCACTACATTTCTATCTCTGGGGTAAATACCTAATAGTGCAATTGCTGGATCATAGGACAGCTCTATTTTTAACATCTGGAGGAACCTCCATACTGTTTTCTAGAGTGGCTGTACCAGATTGGATTCCCACCAACAGTGTAAGAGGGCTCCCCTTTCTCCACATCCTTGCCAACATTTGTTTTTCCTGTTTCGTTAATTTTAGCCATTCTGACTGGCGTGAAGTGGTATCTTATTGTAGTTTTGATCTGTATTCCTCTGATGCCAAGTTTTGTGGAGCATTTTTTCATGTGTCTGTTGGCCATTTGTATATCTTCTTTGGAGAAAAGTCTGTTCATGTCTTCTGCCCATTTCTTGACTGGATTCTTTGTTTGGGGGGTATTGAGTTTGGTAAGTACTTTATAGATCTTGGATGCTAACCCTTTATCTGATAGGTCATTTGCAAATATCTTCTCCCATTCCATAGGTTGTCTTTTAGTTTTGTTCACTGTTTTCTTTGCTCTGCAGAAGCTTTTTATCTTGATGAAGTCTCAATGGTTTGTTTTTGCTTTTGTTTCCCTTGCCTGTGAAGATATATCTAGCAAGAAGTTGCTATGGCCGAGGCCAAAGAGGTTGCTGCCTGTGTTCTCCTCTAGCATTCTGATGGATTCCTGTCTCTCATTTGGGTCTTCCATCCATTTTGAGTTTATCTTTTTGTATGGTATAAGAAAATGGTTCAGTTTCATTTATTTTCCACTGGATGTTCTTTCCTGCTTTGTTGAATATTAGTTGACCATAGAGCTGAGGGTCCATTTCTGGGTTCTCAATTCTGTTTCATGGATCTATGTGTCTGTTTTTGTGCCAGTACCTTACTGTGTTGATGATTACAGCTTTGTAATAGAGCTTGAAGTCTGGAATTTTGATGTTGCAAGCTTTTTCTTTTTCAACATTCCTCTGGCTATTTGGATTCTTTTCTGGTTCCATGTACATTTTAGGATTATCTGTTTCAGTTCTGTGGAACAGTGTCAATGGTATTTTGATAGGGATTGCATTAAATGTAGCATAGACATATAACAATATTTATTCTTCCAATCCATGAGCATAGAATATTTTCCCATTTCTTTGTGTCTTCCTCAGTTTCTTTAATAAATGTTCTGTAGTTTTTAGAGTACAGATCCTTTACCTCTTTGGTTAGGTTTATTCCTAGGTGTCTTATGGTTTGGTGCAATTGTAAATGGGATCAATTCCTTAATGTCTCTTTCTTCTGTCTCATTGTTAGTGTATAGAAATGCAACTGATTTCTGTGTATTGATTTTATATCCTGCCATGTTAATGAATTGCTGTATGAGCAATTCAGCAATTTGGGATGGAGGCTTTTGGGTTTTCCACATAAAGTACCATGTCATCTGATGAAAGAATAATTTTAGATAAGATAATCAGAGAAGCCCTCATTGGTGCTGTGACTTGAGCAAAGCACCCAGATGCATAACATTTTCTGGGTATTGTTGAAATGACAGGGAACTCTAGAAAAGGGACTGCCTGTGTCCCTTACGTATTTCCTCTTGGCTTGTTGAATTCTGCTCTGTGGGGAAGTGGGGTGTACAATTCAGCACAAAGGGGAGTAGGAATGGCATCTCTAGAAGAACAGACGCTGGGTAGAGGAGTCCACTTTCCATGTTTAGGAGTAGTCCTAGGGCACAGATTTGAAGAAGGAGAGAGAGGGACATATCTGGAGAAAAAACATTCTAAGTGGAAGGAACTACAGAGAGTTCTGAGACAAACTTGAAAAATTAAGACAGAGTAAGTTGTGGATGGGTGGGGGGAGATGAGGTCAGAGTGAGCAGCAGAATTCTACAAGGGCATTACAAGGACAGGCTTTTAATCAGGTTGAATTGTAGGAGAGATGTTGTTAGAGGACTTCAAACAAAAGATTTCCATGATAACTTTGATATTTTAGAAGAATCATGGCAAATAGCAGAAGGGAAAAAAGAAGAGCTAGCAGAGATCCTTAAATAAATAATTTACTAAGATTTTCACAGAAGGTATCACCTCTGGATACCAACTGTTATTCGTGTAAATAGATCCATGATCTAGGAAGAAGGGCCAAGTAGATGCATGGTTTTGGAAAAGCTTCTTCATCTTGATCTCACTATGCTTTTTTGTCCTTACTAAGTTAACCTGTTAGGCTAAATGGCCAAATATTATAACTGGGGAAAACTTATTGAAAATGTACCCTAAGAAACTTATTGAATTATTGTGATTTTTAAGCTCATTTTCAACATTTTCCATTTAATTTTAGGTGTTAGGCAACTCTGATAATCATAAATTACATTTACCAAAAGTTGAACAGTCCATTCTGACATTAATGAAATTATTGTGCTACTTTAAATAGAGCAAATTATGCTTGCCTATTGTGGATGGATATATATCTTTTTTGCTTTCTCTGTGCATAATAAATAAAGTTCATTAATAAAATCATAACATAAGCAGCTATTGGGAGAAAAACTGTGCATAATTCACTTGAAGCAAGAATGGTATACAGCATATATCACTTTTCTATTAAAAATAGATTAATTGGAGATATCTGAATGCTTACAACTTCTGTATTCCTGTGATATTATTATGTTTATAAGCATCTTACAGCAGAGTATGTGAATTTGTGATCATAGAAGAACTCATAAAAGAAAATACATACACTTGAACATTTGATCAATTCTACAAATTAATCTTGCAAACACGAAAGTAACATTTTTAACTAGAGTAAATTGAAAAAAAAAGATTAATGTAATGGTTTATTTAGCACAGTTATAAGAAGTAACATCATCAGCACAATCAGAAATGCAATCTAGATGTTGGGAGCATTCTTGGAATAAACTTTGGAAGAGTGTATCTTTCATTTTCTCTTCTGAGTGCCTACTCCACACCATCTCAGTGGCTCTGTTTGGCTACCTCTTTTAAGCACGTTACTGTTCAGTAACTCACACATGAATAGCAACTTCAGAAGAGAGCCCTATTCATTGAACAAGTTGGTGAATAAAATTTGGAGAAAATTAAGGCTCTCAAGTACTGATCAACATTTCCCTTGGCATCCTATTAGTCTCATGCTGTAACTGCTTGACAATAAGACTACGCAATTATCTTACAATTACAGCTTCAAGATTTTAACCTGAATGGGTTTGTTGGGTCCCACTTCCATTATTTTTGCCATATGTCATACTAATGAATGTTTTGTTGTAGTCTTTCTTAGCCAAGTCTTTCTCATGAGACTGTGAAGTCAAAACAGTAATATCTAATCTACTGTATAATGAGAAAGATATACTAATCGGTTGGTAGTTTCTTTTCTCGCTTTCTTTTTTCTTTTTCATGATTGACTGGCTATTAGACCTTTCTTGTTGATGTTAATTAGACTGGATTTTTAAAGATGAAATGGAAAGAAAAGGAAAGGAAATCTTAAAAAGAGGAGGGAAAAGTGAGTGGAGAAAGAGAGAAATAGTTGGGAAGGCAAAATACTGTATGAGAAACATAACTATGATAAAAATAACCTCTCAGGACATGCTTCCCATTTCATTTGTCAGTCTAATCAGGTTATTAAAATCTTATATTTTGCAAAAGAAAATGTATTTTCAGTCACTTCTAGAACAAAAATGCAAATGGGAAAATCATTTCCTATTTTTTTTTTGATTTTTTTTAATTTTTATTTATTTGACAGAGAGAGAGATCACAAGTAGGCAGAGAGAGAGGAGGAAGCAGGCTCCCTGCGGAGCAGAGAGCCCAACGCGGGGCTTGATCTCAGGACCCTGAGATCATGACCTGAGCCGAAGGCAGCGGCCCAATCCACTGAGCCACCCAGGCGCCCCTCATTTCCTATTTTTAAGCATTTGTCTCAGACCATTTCAGTCATCCTGTTTCAAACCATATTCACCACTAGAATTTCAAAATTCTGAATTAGAGTTTGTATTTTGAACTATAAAATGGGTTTACATATTAGAGTTTCCTA
This sequence comes from Meles meles, assembly GCF_922984935.1. NCBI lineage: Eukaryota > Metazoa > Chordata > Mammalia > Carnivora > Mustelidae > Meles > Meles meles. The sequence continues at coordinate 89,667,996 of NC_060069.1, read as the reverse complement.
ATTTTGTATCTAACCAGTGTAATTTTATCATGAAAATCTTTTATGTGTATCTATCTCCATACCCCATACTTCATTCATTCATTCACCTATTCAGGCATTTAATCTACCAGAAATGTTGCATATTTTATACTGTATGCATGTTTAAATTTGGTTTGATTTAACATTAAATTCTAGAAGTTTCATTTCTGGCTAAGTATTTTCAACATTGAGGAACATTTACTGAGATGGGAGAGAGTTTATTCAGAATAAATGATAAATGACAGAATAAATGATAAGATAGATGACAGAATAGATACTAAAAACCATTTTGTTTGTTTTAGAGTGTTGCAGAGACATTTCCTAATGTATCAAAACATGCTATAACATAAAAAAAATTAAACAATCAGTGGAAGCAGAATCCAGTATACGTAAAAACTTTACAACAATAAAGGAAGTATCACAATTTAATGGGAGAAGGATTGACTCTTCTAAACATACTGTTGGGAAAACCTGCCACACGCTGAGAGTACAAAAGTCAGCTTGGATCTTCATCTTTGACTCCACATAAAAAAGTCCAATTGGATAATGAGTTTGAGGGGGGAGAATAAAAAAAAGAAAATCAATAAATAACACAAGGGCTTGTAGAAAAGCTAGATGTTGATATCAATATCAGGATTAAAATAATATTTCTAAAAATAGGAAAAAATAACAAAGGAAAAGATAGACTATATAAAATTTAAAATAGCATGCAAATTAAAAGGCATGATGACAAATATATTCACAATATGCATGTCAGAATGTTGAATAACTTTACTTCATAACAAGAGCTTATACATGAATAAGGAGTATATATATGCATCTCAATAAAGGAAAAGTGGAGGGTAAAGAGAAACATACTAATAAATGTAAAATTTGGTAGTAAATAAATTCACAAGTGTATTTAATTACATTGTTCAAAGATAGTTGTGATTATGGCAGCACTGTCAAAGATGTGCTCTTATAGCTTTTCTGGAGAATAGTCTGATGTCATGTAACAGGGAAGTGAAAGATAGTTGTACTTTTGATCTTAAAATTTCACTACTAAGCTACTAATGTATCCTAATAAAATCATTAAAGATGCTTAAAATGGTTTATATTCAAGGATGATCAAAACAGCTTTCCTTGGGACTCTTGGGTGACTCAGTCAGTTAAGAGACTGACTCTTCATTTCAGTTGAGGTCATGATCTTGGGGTTGTGAGATGGAGCCCAGGGCTCAGGCCCAGTGTGGAGACTGCTTAACATTCTCTCTCTCCCTCTGCCCCTCATCCCCCCTCACGTACACACAAGTGTGCTCTCTCTCAAAACAAACAAACAAAAACCAAAAAACAAAACAAAACAAAAAAGCAGCTTTCCTTTAATAATATGAAAGTGAAAACAATCCTTCTTTCTAAATATATGGCTATAATAACATAATGAATGCTATATCACTATAGTTGGAAATGCTGCCATAGATATCATAGTTTCTGTAAATATTCCATGATATGGGTAAATGTTAATTGGTATAATTTGAGGGAAAAGAATAGAATCTACTCATAAGGAGTATTTTTTTTTAGTTCTTCATAAATAAGTAGATAGATAAAGAGCTGGAACAAAATAAAAATGCTAACAGTTACCATTTCATGATGAAGGCATTATAGCTGCTTCTTATTTTTAAATTTTTAATTTAAATTTTAATTTTTACTTCTGATTTTAATTTATACTTCTCTAAACTTATTTATAATTGTGTATTACAGTAATAATTTTAAAAGATAAATATTTTAAATAAAAATGTGTCACCCTCCTTCTGTCCTCTTCTGCCTCCACATCCCAGAAGGACTCTGTGAAATCTACTAACACTGAACAAGCAGAATTGAAAATGAATGCATTTGAACCTGGGAGAGCTTGCTTCTTTCCTCAGACCACAATTTCCTCCTACTTCCTCTTTCTTCTTCACCTTGACAATCTGTGAACATATCTGGCCCCTGAACAAGATCCAAGAGCCTTCAAGAGCATGAAACTCTCTCCTTCCACACTTCCCTAGCTGCCCCGCCACCATGTCACCCTGTCACAATATGAAATCATTATAGTAGCAAAGAGGTCCTTTTAAAATTTAAGTCAGATTAAAACCTCCGTTCAAACCTTCTGATGGTGTCCTTTCACTCAGAGTAAAAGCTAAAATTCTTACAATGCCTCTGTAATATGACACACCATTACTACTTCCCAACTTCTAATACTTTCCCTCTTGGTCCCCCTACTCCAACTCCTCTGTCTCTCTGCAGATCTTGAAACTGTCCCATGTTCACACCACAGAGCCTTAACACTGTTCCTTTTGCAAAGAGCACTTGCTGAATCCACCCCATTTAAAATTACTACTCTCTGCACCTTGGGATACCGGCCTAGAATTTTCCTTTTTTGTGTGTTGTCTTTGTTTTTGATATCAGAGTTACGATGACTTTGTAGAATGAGTTTGGAAGCATTCCTTCCTCTTCAAATTTTTGGAATAGTCTGAAAAGAATAGGTATTAGTTCTTCTTCAAATGTTTGGTAGAATTCACTTGTGTCATCATCTGGTTCTGGACTTTTGTTCATTGAGTATTTTTTGATTACTGATTCAAATTCACTGCTACTAGTCAGGATATTCAGATTTTTTATTTTGTCATGATTAAGTCTTACAAGATTGTATATTTCCAGGAATTTATCCATTTCTTCTAGGTTGTCCAATTCATTAACATATAATTATTTATAGTAGTCATTTATGATCCTTTGTGTATCTGTGGTATTCTTGGTAATATCTTCTATTTTCTTTCTGATTTGCTAATTTGAGCTCCTCTTTTTTCTTGATGAGTCTGGCTAAAGGTTTATTAGTTTTGTTTATCTTTTCAAAGAATCAGCTCTTGATTTCTAAGTCAAGTTACTATCTGTTACCACACATAGCTTTTACAGTATTGTTGACTGTATTCCCTATGCTGTACATTACATCCTCCTGTCTTTTATAACTGAAAGTTTGTACCTCTTGGTTCCTCTTCACCTATTACTTCCATCCCCCTCCTCCCCTCTGGCAACCATCAGTTTGTTCTCTGTATTTATGAGTCTATTTCTATTTTATTTTGCCTTATTTGTTCATTTTGTTTTGCTTTTTAGACCCCATTTGTAAGTGAAATCATAAGGTATTTGCCTTTTTCTGTCTAACTTATTTCACTCAGCATAAGGTATTCAGCATCCACTCATGACTTAAATGGCAAGATTTCATTCTTTTTTTAGGGCTGAATAATATTTCTCTCTCTCTCTGTGTGTGTGTGTGTGTGTGTGTGTGTGTGTGTACTCCACATTTACATTACCCATTCATCTATTGATGGTCACTTGAGTTGTTTCTGTATCTTAGGTATCGTAAATAATGCTGCAACGAACATAGATATGCATATGTCTTTTCCATTTAGTGTTTTCATTTTTTTTCAGATAAATATCTAAAGGTAGTATTGTTGGATCATATGGTAGTCTATTTTTTTTTAAGATTTTATTTATTTATTTGACAGAGAGAGAGCAGAAGCAGGGGGAACAGCAGAGGCAGAGTGAGAAGCAGGTTCTCCGCTGAGCAGGGAGCCCGATGCAGGACTTGATCCCAGGGCCCTGGGATCATGAACTGAGCCCAGGGCAGATGCTTAACTGACTAAGCCAGCCAGGCACCCCTATTTTTAATTTTTTAAGGAGTCTCTGTGCTGTCCTCTGTAGTGGCTGCACCTATTTATACTTCAGTTTAAACAAATTATAATCCCTTACTTCTCCGAGTCCCTTTTATTCTGCTTTATTTTTCTCACTAGCACTGACTACATAATAAACTTCAGAGTTTATTTATATATTGTATTTTTGTATGACTTTTCCCATTGAAACAAAAGTTAAATGAAGCCTAGAATTTTTGTTTCTTCTTTCTATTAGTGCCTATAACAGTGTTTGGCTTGAGGTAAGGCCTCAAGATAAATGTATTGACTGAATGAAAGTTTATAGTCCCCAGCTCCTAGCACAGAGTCTGGCACACAGACACAGTATGTACTGAATAAAGGTGTTTAATCAAATATATGAAGTGTTTAACTTCATATAAGTGGTTTTTCTTTATCAGTTTACAACTTGTTTCTAACTCCTGCTCTCCCAAAAACTGTACTACAATGAGAGCTAAATCTCCGCATTTAACTTGTGATACCAAACCTTATTTAGATATAGTAAGTTCTGTTTGTTTCCTCAGTTGAAAAGTAAAATTTAGGATGAAAGAAACAGGCAATTTTTTGGTAACTATTTAAACTAAAAATCCTCCACCCCCGCCCCTTGTTTTTTTGTTTTTTGGGGGGGGGGTTTTTGGGTAAAACACTAGCAGAGATTTTTTATCTCAACAACTATCTCTCTCATATGTTTTTGTGGTTGTTTTTCATTTATAAAATGAATATACGATACCCACATTTCCTTAATAATTTATTTCCAAGAGAGTTTCCCTCCCCCACTTAAGATACTGTCATTAAATTAGAAAAGTTGGATGACAGGGACTCCTGGTTGGCTCAGTCTGTTAAGCATCTGCCTTCGGCTTAGGTCATGATCCCAGAGTCCTGGGATCAAGTCCCACATCGGGCTTCTAGCTGCAGGGGGAGCCTGCTTCTCCTTCTGCCTGCCTCTTCCCCTGCTTGTGCTCTTGCTCTGTCTCTCTTTCTCTGACAAATAAATAAATAAAATGTTAAAAAAAAAAAAAGAAAAGTTGGATGACAAATAAAAGTACCAAAGTTAAAACTGATTATTTAAATTAAGAATAGGCAGTCTTTATGCAATAGGAAAAGACTAAACTGGTCAAGGCTCTTAAATCTTTCTGCAAATCAGAGTAAATAACTCATATACTACCATAACTCATATACTCGCAAGGCTCAGATTTGCTTTAGTTTCAACAAGACAGTAAAACATAATAGGAACAGAATAAAGAAGTGCAATCAGGAATTATCTAATGTTAGATGCTTGAGTACTGTCTGGGCCCACACCTTAATGCTATAAAAGGCAACGAGTTGTATTTAGATGCTTGGGGCTCTGAAAGCTGGTGGAATCTTCCTAATACTATTGGCCATCACATTTCAGGGAACATCCATAAGGTAATACATGTTGGCTGTTAGCAGCACACTAAAGGGAAAACAACTTTGAAAGGAGTCTGAATTAATCACCTTTCAAATCTTCTTCTTTTTTTTAATATTGTTTATTTATTTGACAGTGAGAGAGGTCACAAGTAGGCAGAGAAGCAGGCAGAGAGAGAGGGAGAAACAGGCTCCCCACTGAGCAGAGAGCCCAATGCGGGGCTTGATCCCAGGACCCTGAGATCATGACCTGAGCCGAAGGAAACAATCCAATCAAGAAATGGGCAGAGGTCATGAACAGACATTTCTGCAAAGAAGACATCCAGATGGCCAACAGACACATGAAAAAGTGCTCCACGTCACTCGGCATCAGGGAAATACAAATCAAAACCACAATGAGATATCACCTCACACCAGTCAGAATGGCTAAAATTAACAAGTCAGGAAATGACAGATGCTGGCGAGGATGCGGAGAAAGGGGAACCCTCCTACACTGTTGGTGGGAATGCAAGCTGGTGCAACCACTCTGGAAGACAGCATGGAGGTCCCTCAAAATGTTGAAAATAGAACTACCCTATGACCCAGCAATTGCACTACCGGGTATTTACCCTAAAGATACAAACGCAGTGATCCGAAGGGGCATGTGTACCCGAATGTTTATAGCAGCAATGTCTACAATAGCCAAACTATGGAAAGAACCTAGATGTCCATCAACAGATGAATGGATAAAGAAGAGGTGGTATATATACACAATGGAATACTATCCAGCCATCAAAAGAAATGAAATCTTGCCATTTGCGACGACGTGGATGGAACTAGAGGGTATCATGCTTAGTGAAATAAGTCAATCGGAGAAAGACACCTATCATATGATCTCCCTGATATGAGGACGTGGAGATGCAACATGTGGGGTTAGGGGGATAGGAGAAGAATAAATGAAACAAGATGGGATTGGGAGGGAGACAAACCATAAATGACTCTTAACCTCACAAAACAAACGGGGGGTTGCTGAGGAGAGGTGGGGTTGGGAGGGGGGGGAGGGGGTTATGGACATTGGGGAGGGTATGTGTTATCGTGAGTGCTGTGAAGTGTGTAAACCTAGCGATTCACAGACCTGTACCCCTGGGGATAAAAACACATTATATGTTTATAAAAAAAAAAAAATTGGAAGGGGAGGGGAACCATAAGAGACTATGGACTCTGAAAAACAACCTGAGGGTTTTGAAGGGTCGGGGGTGGGAGGTTGGGGGAACAGGTGGTGGGTAATAGGGAGGGCACGTATTGCATGGAGCACTGGGTATTGTGCAAAAACAATGAATACTGTTAAGCTGAAAAAATAAATAAATTAAAAAATGCATTTGAAAAAAAAAAAAAAACAAAAACCACTGAGCCACCCAGGTGCCCCCCACCTTTCAAATCTTAAACCTGTTTTCATCCCTGTAGGTTGGTGTAATCTCATCAGCACTGTCTTCATTTTATTCCAAAGAAGACTGGAATTAATTTTAAGCTCATAGAAGCAGAAAACAGGTCCCCTTATACTCCATCTAGCAGAGATACTCCAACCCAAACCCTATAGGCAAACTAATCAGGATAAAGGGCTTGTCTAACATATAGAAATTCAAATTCCCCAAGAGTTGGCAAAGGACAGTTATAACAATATGCCCTAATATGATCTATTCATATCATAGAACCACTTTTTTTTTTTAAAGATTTTTATTTATTTATTTGACAGAGAGATCACAAGTAGGCATAGAGGCAGGCAGAGAGAGAGAGAGAGAGGGAAGCAGGCTCCCTGAGCAGAGAGCCCCATGCGGGACTCGATCCTAGGACCCTGAGATCATGACCCGAGCTGAAGGCAGTGGCTTAACCCACTGAGCCACCCAGGTGCCCCATAGATCCACTTTTTTAAAATGACTCTGTTCTGTAGAATGCTGCTTTAACATGATTGCTACACAGGATTAAGAAATGCTGAGAAGACTCTCCTGCCCTTCCCCCTGCTCATGTGTGCTCTCAATCTCTCTTTCAAATAAATAAATAAAATCTTTAAAAAATTTTAATTATAAAAAGGAATTCTGGAAAAATAAAATTATATAATTATAAGGAGACCAACCTATTTACCTGAGACGATTATTCTGACACATTTAGCTTATTTCTGTTCACAGAAAGAACAGTCCAGTTTCAAAATAACTACAACTTGAGTTTTATCCTGGCTAAAATTCACTGAAAATATATGTTGCCTGGTCATGTAATGGGTTATTTTGTGAAAATAATCTGTATGGCTGAGTTGTGCTTTCACTGTCAAATAATAGAAAAAAACCAACTTATTGTTTATCTCATGCTTTGGTATAATTGTGTAATTATTTAAAGCTGCACAATACTGTCCTTGCATAAAAACACCGGACAATTCCAGGAAAAAAAATCTGTAAGAATAAGATATTTAAAATAGATGCGTGGAAGAACTTCTAAAATTACCTTAATAGAGTTTATTTACATCAGTGAATTTCTACCTACCTATTGCCTGTTCTCAGAAATACCATATTAGCTTGCTATTTAAACCTAAAAGTAGACTCATCAGAACCAACAGTAATTTTTTTTCTTTCTTAATATAAAAGGTTTTTAAACTACCTATGTCTGTGTATTTGTCAGAGGCAAACGATGTGACCTATAATTCACTGGACTATAAAATAAATAAATAAATAAATAAATCCATCCATCCATGATCCCCAAGACAATAGAAAGTTGAACATCTGGAGAAAATCTAATACCCAAAGATAGATTATACAATGTGGTAACAGGTGGTGCTAAGAACTATTAAGCTGATTTTAATAAAAAAGGCAAGTATCTCCAATTCCATTTCTTCTAATAAAATCTTTAAAGCAGGTGCTAGGGTATAGCAGAATTAGCTTCCTTAGTGTTAAGTATGAAAGCGCTTCCTCTTTTTTTCTTTTTAGAATCTTTAAGATGACATTGGTTTCATTAAAATATCATTGTATACTGTGTTTTTGTTTTTGTCATTCAAGAGAAATGTAAATAATACCTTCTCAAAGTAGCTAAGTATCTGAAACAACTGTCTACATGCTGACAGATTAAATGGATGCAAATAAACCAGTCTAAAAATGTAAGATTTATCTTTCCTTTTAAAGGCGTTAACATTTTGTTGAACTAAATCCAAATAATGAAGGTATCTTAGGAAAACAGCCTTTAAAAATCAAAGGAAAATCCTGGTTTTCAGAGTAAGTATCCATTTTATCTTAGACTTCAGTTTCTCAAGCCTCACTTTTCTCAGATCCAAACTAAAAACAGAGACAGGTTGGTCTCTTCAAAAAAAAAAAAAAAAAAAAAAAAAAATCATATGGCATAATTCTAAAACTTAAGGTAATTTTCTTAAAAACTAAATTCTTAGCTTTCTCATCTTTGGACCCATGATAGACAAGTAATACAAGATTAAAACAAGTAGGCAGCATCTGACTCCAGCTGGATTGACAAGTCAATAAGTGGAGGTCAAGTTTTCATTACCTAAAACAATGAAAACTCTGAGCTTAATAAACCCTGAAATATTGTCTAGGTACTTAAATGCTGTGACTGCTCATATTCTTTAAGATTTTAGTACTTAGAAGCTGTTATTGATAAACTGATTTTTTGTATATTTATATTTGTGTTTATATGTTTGCATATATATGTATGTATGCATACATAACTTTTAAAAAAATATAGGATGACTATGTATATTAACATATTGTTACTTTCAATAAATGTAAATAGTCTTAACCTCCCCATTAAATGAAAAATATTTTTCAGATTGGCTAATAAGCAAAATCCTGCTCTCTGATGTGTATAAGAAACACAGCTGACGTTTTTCATTAAATTTTTCATCCATGCTATGCCAAGCATAGACTATGGGCAGCACCAATAGAAATCTGCCATTCCTGATCTATTTTGCAGCTTTCCACACTGATGTGGAAACCTTTGGTGACTCATGGAGTCTGAATTTTTTCATTTATTAAAAAAAATCATATTTCAATATTTTTTCTGAGATTTACATATCAACTACTTCTGTTAGAATTTGAAGCCAAAGATACATCATATAAATAATTTAATTTCATATCTGAAACAGGGCATTTCTCAAATTATTTTTAAATGATTATGTGTTTTTTTCTTCCAGAAGTCCATTAAGCCCAGTAGTCTAATTTATACATTACCTAGTTTTAGATTATTTGACTTGCATCGATTACATGCCAGTAAAATTATCAATGTAGAGTTTTATTTATTTCCTTACCTCTATGTGTGGTTCTTAATATGTGTTACAATTCGAGCTTCAAGAAATACTGCTTGTCACCCTGCTAAATTTTCTCCATCTTTATTTCTGAAAGACGACACACACCTGCTTCATTCACCATATAGCAATTTCTATCAATTTCCTCACGAAACCAAAAAGGAATTTTACACATATATGTGTAAATGTAAAATTCAGAAACAGTGTAGCCCTCCGGTTCTAAGATATTTTAAAGAGACAGGTTCACAGTAATTTAAGGGTAGTTCTGCCGCTTGTGTTTTCAAATCTCCAAATAATTCTCTCAAAAGCAAACCATTATGCTTCTGATCGTCATTCCATTCTTCTAATATAGCCTCTCACCTCACAGCCTGAGAATCTCACAGTGAGAATGAGAAAGTTACTATTCAATGAAGATGATTAGAGAAACCCTGTGAATTCTTTAAGAGTGAATAAGACAGCAAGCATTTGGTGGTGCTTAAAAGAACACTGCTGAGATGCAAGACAAGAATGGGGCCCTGAAAATATTTCAAGATGCAGCCCCTTTGCTTTAGAATTAGTGTTTCCTTGTCATTCCAGAAAAGTGGTTATAGTCTATGCTAATACAATAAAATATTGGAATATCATATCCGTTTTTATAACCGGAAGGAATCTCCTCCTCTTCTATTCTCACCGTTTTTCCATCAATCCTGAACCAAACAAGGAAAAAGTATGGTTTCTACCTTCAAGGAGCATAGAATCTAGCAGAGAAAACATATAATCAATTGAAAGAAACTGCCATGATACGGTACAAGGTCAAAAAGAAACAAAATCTCATGTGAGCCCAGAGAGCAAGTCACCACGAACGGGGACCAGAGGGGAGAGCTGGACCCAGGTGATCAGGGAAAAGATTCTAGGTGAAGACCCAGGGGCAGAAGAGAGTATAGGCATTCTCGGAATTGAAAGAAATTAATTATGTTTTCACTAAAGTGTAAATTAAGTTCTGCTCCCTCTCTACCCAAATTCATTTTGTTTTCTTCCTGGATGTTCACCAACACAGTATTTACCGGGGTTTTATTCTTAAATTTAGGTGTGTTCATGTGACTCTTTCCCACTAATAGCATGTGAGCACAAATAATGAGTAACACTTTTGAGCCAGGGCCTACCCCCTCTTTCCCTTTGTCAGCTAAATACAAAAAATTTTAAGTCCCTGGAGGAGGCAAAGCCACAAGATGGGAAGAACCAAGGCTCCTGGGGTACTGTTAGAAGAGCCTGCCAACAGGAATTCCTCAGTGGACTATGCTAAACAAGAAATACACAGCCATTGTGTTGCGCCATTACGCATTTGACCTACCCCAACTAACATAGGGGCTAAACAGCAGGGGGTCTGTGCAGGCCAGGTTAGAGTTTCATCCTTATCTTAAGGAACAATAGGGAACCACTGAGGGCTTTCAACAAGGAAGTGTCAAGATCACAAAACCAGTCATCTTTAATTAGCTCTATAATGAAGGAGTAGTCATTGTTTCTAATATTTTAGGCAATTTCCCTCAGATTCCTGCTCTTCTCACATGACAAATAATACATAGTGTGAATACTCAAAGTTTTAGCAAATTCCAGTCTTACACAGATAATAATCATAAATATCTGGAGCTTAAGAGGACATAACATTTTATTTTCTCAAAATCCCTTATTGCACAGAAAAGGAAGAACAATAAAGATGAGGCACTTACCCCAAGGTCACCCGGGGATGTTAAGAGAGAGTGGAAGGTCAAGGACTAAGCCAAGTTCTCTTGATCTCACTCCAAGTCTCTTTCCACTATGCCTGCCTTTTAATTCCTTGAGCCCCGTTGCTTACAACAGAACCAGTTACTCTGTGGGAAATCAATCACAGGGATTAACCACTGAAAATTATAATTTTGGCAATATCATTTTGATTTTAAACTTGGAATCATTTGCATGTAAATTTTAGAAATACAATGAATTGTTTCTTTTGCCTTTTTTTAACTGATATCTTATTGAACTGAAATAAATGAAATATTTTAACACCTACATCTCCTTACAGGAAACATCTCCATCAGTTACAGAGAAATATTTTGAGTACTATTTCCACCTTTGTTTTACAATTTTATGTCTTTATAATCTGAAAGTCCTTATGTATTCTTTTCTGAATTCTTTCTGGCCTTGAAGGTAATTACCACAGTGCCTAAGCCGCAAGTTAAGCTGCTAGTAGACCATCTATCTGATGAAGCTGAATTGACTGAGATTGGCATTTTGCTTATGGTGTCAAATATTAAAAGATAAAGAGCCCTATGTTGAGTTGCTTTTTAATTTTCCAATGCTAACTAAAAGCCCATGGTGGCTAGTGGTGAAAAATGATAGAAATATATCCACCAGTATGAGAGAGTTGCATCCGTAAAAATGAAGGAACATTAGAGTAACTGACAGACCAGGAAATAAGAAACTATGATATAGCACATAATGGCACATATTAAGAAAGTAGAACCCAGTATGGACATTTTTCTGTATTGATATTAATTGGTATCAATATAGATCTAAGAAATGGAAAATCATTTTAGTCCCTAATGGCAAACTAGAAATTAGTGGAAATAATTTAAGTTAAAACTAGCCAATAAAACACGTGCTTTTAGTTCTATATCCTGTAATCCCATAAACACAAAGACATAATAAATAGAATAATCAAGTGGGGAGTGATGATATGATGATTTAAGTGAATGATCACTATTTGAAGAGATAGGGATTTTTCTAATTATATCATATATATGTATACACATTCATATTTTATATACATATATAAAATATATATACACATATTTTATATATTTACACATATTTTATATATGTATATATACATATATATTATTTATATATGTATATATAAATTATATATTTATATATTATTTATATATGTATATAATATATATGTATATGTATATATAATTTATATATATACATATATAAATAATATATAAGTACATATATAATATATATATAAATATTATATATATAAAATATATGTACATATATATACATATATATATGTATATACATATATATGTATATATATACATATATATGTATATGTATATATATAAAATATATGTACATATATTTTATATATGTATTTTAATTTTATATATATAATGTATATATATATGTATTTAATATATATATATGTATTTAATTATATATATATAAACATATATATAATCAGTATTAGGTAGAAGAATACAATGGTTTTCCTTCTACAAGGATTAAAATAAATGACATTATGCTACAAGGTATGGTTACTAATTACTTGCTTATTTCATAAGAAAAAAGATAATTTGCCAGACCTCTTATCTGAAATTTCAGCACTTTTTGTTCAAGCTGTATGAACATGCTCTTCATTTAACAACAATAAATAAAAGGTAGTTAACTAAAAAAAGAAAAAGAAAAAGAAGAAGAAATACTTCAAGCGTATTATTTCATGGTGGCCCTGGAGAGCATTGGACAGAAAGTTCAGGATAATCTATAAAAAGCAGGGTGAAGGGAGGGAGGTGGTGAAAGGGGCCAAGGGGCTATGGGGCCATGTGAATCCATGTGGAAAGATGATCAGTGCTAGAGAAGGTTAAATTCTCAGTCCCTGAAGTCTTGCTGTTGTGGCTACAGCCCAAGAAAGTTAATGAAAGAAAGGAGCACTGACAACTCCTGCTGCTTCGACAGGAGCTTACCACCTCATTACTGGCCAGATTCTTACAACCAAAAGAAAAGAATACTCCTGCCAAGGAAAAGAGTAAGAGCTAGAGCGAGAGAGTCATCCAAGCAAGGCATTGCTGATATTGGGCGAAGATCAAAGTAATATCAAACAAAAGGAACTGGACAAGAAATAGCTGAGCCAAGAGCTATGACCACAGACTAGACGACTATCCAAACTCCAGGCAGGAGAGACGGAAAAGACAAGTTAAATCCCTTAGTCCTCCCTGCTGAACGGGAAAAAGTAAATGAAGTGACACCATCTGCTCACTTTCCCAGAAGAGAGAGTTTCAACTCCTCATGGTTAGCAATGCAAACATTTTCAAAAGCATTACTCTAATTACAAATGATTAGAAATGATTCCTAGAAGTAAGGACTTAACTCACAGTGTGCCTGACTAATGACCGTTTTCGGCACAACCCACTGCACTTTGAGCTGACTTTGAAAGCACTGGCTAGAGATAGTTTCTGAGGTTTTAAAATGATCCTCTTAGAGATAATAGGATGCTTTGCTTTGCTTTTTTCTAAATTTCTCTAAGCATACAAATGAATGGCTTTTTTTTTTTTCCCCTAAAGTGCAATAGGAAATCACAGAGTTCTTTCAGGAGCAGCAGTTGTTGTTATTATTTAAGTTGTTGGTATATGTGGGTGGTTTTGTGTTTGTGTACATGACAGAGTGCTGGGGTGGGGGGAGGGTGGGAGGGAAGTACATATCAACAAAAATTAAATATTTAAACTTGAATTCATAGGAATACTATTCATGGAGCTATATTCCTTATTATAGATTTTAATTCCAGTATCATCTCTGTAAATTATTACTACACCACCCCATTAAAAGTGGACCATAACAAGTGTCAGTGGTGAATTGGAGCAACTGGAACTCTAACACATTGCTAGTGGATGTAAATTTGGAAAGCTGTTTGGTAGTACAGGCACACCTCAGAGATACTGCTGGTTCTGTGTCAGACTACTGCAAAAAAGTGAATATCCCAATAAAGCAAGGCAAATTGATTTTTTTGGTTTTCCAGTGCATATGAAAGCTATATTTATACTATATGTAGTCTATTAAGTGTGAAATAGCATTATGTCTAAAAAATGTACATACCTTAATTTAAAAATACTGATAAAAAATGCTAGCTATCATCTGAGCTTTCAGGAAGCCATCATCTTTTGGCTGGTGTAGCTCCTTGCCTTGATGTTGATCCTGCTAACTGATCAGGGTGCTGGTTGCTTAAGATTGGGGTGGCGGTGGCTTTATCTTAAAATAAGACAACAATGAATTTTGCCCAACCACTGACTCTTTTATGAATAATTGCTCTGTAGCATGTGATTATGTTTTATAACATTTTACCCATAGTAGATTTCTTTCAGTATCAAAGTCACTCCTCTCAAATCTTGCTACTGCATTGTCAACTGTTTTTGTAACATACTCAATCCTTTGTATTAATTTCCTCAATCTTCATAACATCTTCACCAGGGGTAGTTTCCATCTCAAGAAGCCACTCTCTTTGTCCATCCATAAAAAGCAATTCCTCTTCTGTTGAAGTTTGATCATGAGAGGGCAGCAACTTAGTCCCATCTTCAGGCTCCACTTCCCATTCTAGTTCTTTTGCTATTTACACCACATCTGCAGTTACTTCCTCCATTAAAGTCTTGAACCTCTCAAAGTCATCCATGAGGTTTGGAACCAACTTCTTCCAAAGTCCTGTCAATATTTATATTTTGACCTCTTCCTATGAATTAAAAATGGTTTTAATGGCATCTAGAATGGTGAATCCTTTCCAGAAAGTTTGCAGTCCAGAAAGTTTGCAGTTTACTCTGCCAGATCCATCAGAGGAATCACTCTCTATCTTACAAAACATATTTCTTAAATACTAAAACTTGAAGGTAGAAATTATTCTATGATTCCTGGTCGTGCAATGGATGTTGTCGTACATCTCCAACAGAACTCTTGGTGACCAGGTACAGTGTCAATGAACAGTAATATTTTGAAAGAAATATTTTACTTTTTCCTGGACAATAGATCTCTTGCCATATTAACCATGTTGTAAATAAATGTGCTGTCATTCAGGCTTTGTTTTTCCATTTATAGAGAACAGGCATAGTAGATTTGACTTAATTCTTAATTAAGGGCCCTAAGATTTTTGGAAGAGTGAATAAGCATTGGCTTCAACTTAAGATCACTAGCTGCCTTAGCCCCTAACAAGAAAATCAGCCTGTCCTTTGAAATTTTGATGCCAGCCACTGACTTTTCCTCTCTAGCTGTAAAAGTTCTAGATAGTATCTCCTTCCAGTAGAAGGCTGTTTCACCTACCTTGAAAATCTGTTGTTTAATGTAGTCACCTTGGCAGATGTTCAAGCACAGATAATTTCTGAATATCTACATTATGAACATTACAGATTATCCATGTTTTCTTTTTCTTCAACCACCTAGAAGATGACTCACACTTTTAACACTGAAAACTAAATCTTTTCTTTTATAAATTATCTGTTACCATCTGCTCTCCTATCTGTAAGTTCCACAAAGGCAAATATATGTATGTTTGCTCAATATTATTTTTTCAGAGCTAGGTATTACCTGAACACAGCAGAAGGTCAATGGATATTTGTTGTGCATAAATAAATAAATAAAATAAATGCAGACAAAATTGATTTTAAATAACTCAAAAGAGCACCAGATAAGAGAAACTTCAAGAGTACCTAATCTGCTAAGTAAATTGTAACTTACACAGTCAAGGGCAGGAAAAGGGGCATTTCAGGGTTGTGGAAGCTCTTGTTTATTCATCTGAAACCACATATCAAATTCAATTAAGAAAACTTAAGATGTGAATATACAATGGCTATTTTACGATAATAGAGTTAGATGAGATTTTTTTGGTATTTTTAGCTAGTTTTTGAACAATCTACAGTAAGGTTTATTATTTTATAATCATAAAAGGGTGAAAATAAGGAAATCCAAACACTTATTTTAATAAATATTTAATTATTGCCTAGTATATGTGAAGCATTACTCTGGTTCCAACATGTAAATATATTAAACAAATGAACAAGAATGGTATGCCATTCAGAGGTCAGAGTTATGGAGAAGACAGACATGAAAATAAACCATTATGATCAGCATATGAGGGTTACAATAGGTGTATTTGTTCAGCATTTGAGAGAAAGCATTGAACTATACATATGTGTACCAGGGAAGAAAGACCTTCTACAGAGTAGAAGACCTGTAGATTGTTTTCATGGTAAGATTTAAAGGAATTATTAAATGAAACACATTATGTTTGATAATGATGGTGTTTAAACCACTCCATTAATTTTTTTAGTAAAATTATTACAGTTTGAGAAAAACAACCTGATGAATAACCTAACCATTTACAATTTAAAGAAACAAACACAGTCATGAAGGAAGCAAAAGAATAGGTAAAGGAAAGTGTTTCTAAATGAAGGAGGAAAGGAGTTTCCTTTCTGTCCAGGAAACATCAACATCAGATGAAAATGAATGAGTTTTTATAAGTCAGTAGTTGCAAAATTTTGTCATTTAGGAAAGTGATAAAAGTAATTTTTCCTTAGTTATTAATGCTATGATAGAACAATCTGATAATTCCATAAACTTAGAAGCACTACATGAAACTAAAATGTAAATGTTGTGGGGCACCTGGGTGCTCAGTGGGTTAAAGCCTCTGCCTTTGGCTCAGGTCATGATCCCAGGGTCCTGGGATCAAGCCCCGCATTGGGCTCTCTGCTCCGCAGGGAGCCTGCTTCCCTTTCTCTCTGTCTCTGCCTGCCTCTCTGCCTACTTGTGACCTCTGTCTGTCAAATAAATAAATTTAAAAAATAAAAATAAAATGTAAATGTTGCATTGTTCATTTAAAAAAAGATCAAAAACAAAAGTTAAAAAGCAAAGAGAAGTAGAAAGAGCCCTGGAAAATAAAAGCCATTATGTTACCTTTAATTTGCCCTGCTTTTATAGATGCATGTTTTTGAAAATCCCACAATAGTAGATTAGTAAAGACAAATATTTTTTCTTCCTTTTCAGAAGCTGTGAAGTCACTAGGAGCGTCACACGAACACACTCACACACACAGAGGCACACACACAAAAGGAGACTAAGTGAGAAGAATAGAAAACGTCAATGTTTGAATCCTACACTATAGTCATTTCAATGCCCACATGAAATACAAATATTTTAAAAATATCCAGCCTGGGGTGGGGCTTTTTGAACATTTGACTGGTTAATGAATTAGGTGACTTTTGATTTCAGGTAGTGCTCACCATTTTAGGTGCTTAAATAGGAAAAACTTTTGTTTTGAGGGTGATTTTTATGTAAGTCATTTTCTGAGCTTTGCAGAAGTCCCAAACAGTGAAACAAATGCATTAGAATGGTATCTTCACTGCTCATCTGATTAAAAAATACTGTTTAATATACACGATGGAGTATTATGCCTCCATCAGAAAGGATGAATACCCAACTTTTGTAGCAACATGGATGGGACTGGAAGAGATTATGCTGAGGGAAATAAGTCAAGCAGAGAGAGTCAAGTATCATATGGTTTCACTTATTTGTGGAGCATAACAAAGAACATGGAGGACATGGGGAGATGGAGAGGAGAAGGGAGTGGTGGGAAATTGGAAGGGGAGATGAACCATGAGAGACTATGGACTCTGAAAAACAACCTGAGGGTTTTGAAGGGGTGGGGGGTGGGAGGTTGGGGAACCAGGTGGAGGGTAATAGAGAGGGCACATATTGCATGGAGCACTGGGTGTGGTGCAAAAACAATGAGTACTGTTATGCTTAAAATAAATAAATAAATTGTTAAAATAATGTTTAATATCATTTATTATTAAAAAAAAGCATGATGATCCAATATAAAAGTGCCATCTAGTAATTTTGCCCAAAGAATCAATTGTTGAATTGTGTCAGGTGTTATTTCTCAGAATATCTTGAAGGATAAAAGTTAATAAGCCATGAGTTGGAAACTTGATCTTTATAAGCCTAAGACTTTGGAGATTAAAGTGTCTTTAATGATAGTGAGTGTTTTGGAAGGCTTACGTTCTCTAGATTTATTTGGAAGTCATTGGACATTTTTTTTTTTTTACCATCTGGGCCATCAAGACATCTGAAATAATAAAGAACAACTCATAAAAGTCATTTTGCACAAAATAACTTGTATTTGAAGTGATGTTCATCATAACAAGCTTGCTTCAGGACTAGCCCTTGTTCTCCAGGTGGCTTCTAAGTATAATGGTATATTCTTCACATTCAGTTTGCCCTCAACTGGGACTGGCAATGGTAACTTTCTAGGTATTAATGCAGTGTAAGAGATGGATTTGGGACAGCGTACGTAGTCTGAAGATGCAGTATAATTTACCTAAAACTTGAAAACAGATATATTTTTACATCTCATCTGGATGAGAGGTATATATATGTATAGTTAGTTAATTAGTTAATTAGTTATATTAGAGGAATTTTTAATTTTTTTCATGATAAAAAATGTAATTAGAATCAGGGATAGGGTGAAGAGCTTTTAAGGGTGATGAACTGCATAATTATATACACATTGTATATAACTTAAAATAGAAGAAAACAGTGTGAATAATATAAAAAAATAACATTCTCTGTCCATCGTGAGGGTAAAGATAGTATAATATGAAGATTTGAGGCCATTCTTCCAGATTCAAATATAAATTAATCTGGCCTATCAGATATACTACCAAAATGATTTTTATTGAAACTTTATGTGATTTTCAGATGAATCAGATTCCTCCACTCTCCTACTGATAATAGATTTTCCAAGATGCACTTAATGATCTGAAACCCATGGAAGAATGCTTATGGCATCCTGCTACAAAGGGGAAAATAATCTACCATGAACTCTTATTTTAGTTGTTTATCAGGAGAGGATCACTAGACTTCTACTCTTCAAAATTTCATGAAGAACAGGTGCTTGTTATCTAACCTGATATTACCCTAGTTCCCTCTCTCACCCCCTTAAAAGAATGTATCAGAGGCCTGGATAGAATTATATGGCCAAAATGGATCTTAGAAAATCAAGGTTTCAAGTAAGTTAGGTTTGGAAAATATCTGCCACATCTTTTCAGAGTGGATTGAAAAAATCAGCATTCAATAAGACTGAAAATGGAAGATTTAGGAGCAAAGCATTAAGACCTGTGCCAGAACTGTAATTTCTTTAAAAGAGAAAATGAATTAGCTGTTGCATCCCAGATGGATGAACATAAGGCAAACTAATCTCTAGCCAGTGAGCAAATCTTGAGGGAAGGCCCTCTCCCACCCTGTCCCATGCCTCAGGAGAACCCTCTGTCCAGCTCTATACTCAGCAGGGCCTCACCTGCCCTCTACCTTTCTCCTGCTCTAGGTTCCATCAGTTCTAAGAGGACTACAAAAAGCAATTATAAGGTATGGTCATTTATTAGCTAGGACAAATTTCTAGTTCCTTTAAAGTAAGTTTTAACATTATGTACATAATTTTAAACATTATGTGCTGTGGATTTTTTAAATATCAGCTACAGAGTAAGTTTTATTATTTCTGAATTAGAATAGTAATGATAATCATAACTGTAGCCATAATCATAATATATAGCTTCTTATTGTAATTTCTCTGATGTAACCTCTTCATACTAACCTCAGGTTCCATTTATAATGAACCTATTTTGTGTCAGATGTGAGGATAGAGAGAATAGTGAGAATGTAAGCTGTAGTCTCATAGAGTTTATATACTAGAGGAAGAGACAGAAAACATAAGTAAATGGATAAAGATCTGGTGACACAATCTATAAAGGCAATATAACTGGGTGATGTCTTTTAGCACAGAGAGCAATTGGGTTGAAGAGGAATGGTTCCTACTTTAGTATGGATCATTTAGATTTCTCTGGGATGCAGAAATGAGGTGATTTCTGAACGATGATGGGGAAGCCAGTCATGGGCTGATCTGGCTAAGGTGGGGCCCAGCAAAAGGAAGTTCATGAAGAAACACTAGACAGTTTATGCTTTGGGTGTCCTAGGGGTAGACAGGTGGCCACTGAGGGCAGAGAGCACAGGAGAACCTGGTATGAGATTAAATCAAAGAGATAGGAAGGTCACAGCAAGATGATGCAGAGCTTTTAGGTCTGAAATTAAAAATGAGCTAAAGTTACATACTGAAGGATTCTATATTCATGTATGACAAGATCTAACTTTTCTCCCTGAATGCATGTGCAGAATGGATTGCAAAGGGAGCCCATATTTGGAGGTGAGGGCAATTTGGAGGCGAGGTGTTGAGTATTGGAAACTTGTACTGAGTTGAGGGCAGTAGTGGAAACGGATGCGGTGCCTCCTAGACAAAGAGCCAGTAAGACTTAATGACCAATTGGATATAGGAGCTGAAGTGCCTCAAGACTTCCGAGATCTTTATGTAGTAACTATTACACAGATAGATGTTGATGTGCTCAATCTTTTATGTACATGCTTTCTGTATTTCTCTACTTAACCCTGGGCAAAAGGTAGAATTAATTTGCTCTTGCAATTAATAAAACAAAGGAAAATGTGAATATTTTAATAACATGAAAATCTTTTCAAGTTGTGGTTAGAAATTGTGTTTTGGTGGGGCGCCTGGGTGGCTCAGTGGGTTAAAGCCTCTGCCTTTGGCTCGGGTCGTGATCCCAGGACCAGGTCCTGGGATCGGGCCCCGCATCGGGCTCTCTGCTCCGCGGGGAGCCTGCTTCCTCCTCTCTCTCTGCCTGCCTCTCTGCCTAGTTGTGATTTCTCTCTGTCAAATAAATAAAATATTAAAAAAAAAAAAGAAAGAAATTGTGTTTTGGTGTCTGGGCATCACCTCTGGAAAAACAAGAGGACATGATTAGCAAAACAGAGAGCAGGATTTTTAAGTAGAGGGATCAAAAATCTTCCATTTTTAAGATATAAAGTGGTAGGGTAAAAAAAGTTAGAGAATAAAAGAATTATTTGTTCCTAATAAGCACATTTATTCAAATCAATATCAAGAAATAATCAATAAAAAGAGTACAAGCAAGGTGAACAGCAAAGGGTAACTAGCAACAATAAGAGAGAGCACCCCAGGAATTTCAATGATCTAGGATAAACACAAAACACTGAAGAAACATTTTTCTGTAAGAACATAGTTTTTTTCAGGATCTTTCAAATAATGGCTTATATACAAAGAAGGAGAAAAGGGATAGCAATTTAAGTGTAGAGTGGACACAGGCCCCTGGGGGTGGGTACTGTGGGGATGAAAGAATCAGGGAAAGAAAATCTCCCTCTCAGATTCAATCTATTTCTTCACTTGGGAATTAAAGGGGGAAATGCTTAGAAAACCGGTGTGAATCTCGCTTGGGTCTTTGTGATTAATACTTCAGTAAGATGACTACCCTACTAGGTTTAACCTCTTTCTCCTTAACTTTAAAAACTACTAGAAGATATTTGTTGGGGAATTTTAATTAAAACTTCAATAGATCCAGGGTGCCTGGGTCATTCAGTCCGTTAAGCCTCTGGCTCTGGGTTTTAGCTCAGGTCATGATCTCAAGGCCAGGACATCCAGCCTTGAGTCCTGCTCCCTGTGGAGCCTGGAGCCTTCTTAAGATTCTCTCTCTCCCTCTGCCCTCCCCCACCACATGGGCATACATGCTCTCTCTTTCTAAACAAACAAACAAACAAAAACAAAAAAGCTTCCACAGATCCTAGGACATCTTGCCACTTTTTTGTCAAATGTTGATTGTAGGATGACGATGTTAAACAAGGGATGAGAGATGGATATAACACAGCCAAGAAACACACAGGAGCTACATTTTTGAAAAAATGATGTTTTTAATTAAGTGGTTTATAAATTTTTATTAATTCTTGTAATAGTATAAAATATTAAGGAGTATTGATTTTAGAGATGAATTTTATACAACTAATTTTAGTATCTATAGACTTTTTTTTATTTGAGTAAACTCAATTTCTCTAAACAACAAAGAGGAGAAAAACCACTCCACCCCTCTAAAACACACACACAGTGAATAGTTCTAGGTGGCATTTTAAAATTTAACATAGAATTAGCCATATAATAACTTTTAATTTGTGCTTATGTAAGTTTAAAATTTAAACATTATTCCTTGGATGGAGATATTGGTGATTTTTAATATGTGATCTTCCATATCTATTTATAATTTCAAGGGAAATATTTTAGCAAGAAATTAAATTCAAAAAAATCTATTTATAAAAATCATACAAAGAATTCAGGGCTCATGTTCCAATATAAACTATAAACAGTTTGTCATTACAAAGTCTACTTTACTGAATCTCAACTCTTATTCTCCATCTTTTACTAGCTAAATAAATGACATATTTAGTAATGTCTGTAGCAACCATATTCTCATGATTTCAAGAAACCAAGTACAACAATACATAACATGTCAAAGTAATAGAGTAATAAAAAATTGGTAGAAAAAACATATCTATTCTGGGAACGTTAGAATAAGAAGATAAGAGACTCTTGTGTGCATTTTTATGGAAAGGTACAAGGTGAATAAAATGCCTTTAGGTGCCCTGGATTAAAATCAAGAGAACAAATCATCTACATACAAGAGACAAAAACAAGTATGCATCCTAAAATAAACTTAAATCCCATTATAAAAAAGTCTTCATTTTCTCTGTCCATTGTTATTTATTATACACCCTTTTCTTATACACTCTTTTTTACACACTTTATAAATACTAACTTTGAAGTGAGAGAAAAATTATGGGACTAGTTAGCTATGACAAGATAGGGAATTTGGAAAGTTTTAATTTGAAGAGAGAAATAGCAAAGAAAAGTGTTTTGAGAATAAGTGGTCATCTTGCAAACTCATTTTAGAGATACTAGGTACTCATCAGTAGAGTTTTTGCTACCATTAGAACCATTATCAGTGACGGTAAAGCTTATCGGGATTTCTGTAAAGGAACACAGTTGAGATTTGTTCCTAGCAAAATGCAGTATGCTCTTTGAAAGGTAGGGGTCCTTCCAAAGGGGATTATTTCTTGCCAAAAGGCTCATTTGTCTGAGCTTTCCCTCCTCCCAGGCTCCTCAGCAACTTCCCCCTTCGTTTGGCACCATGCAGGATCATCATGTGACTTTTTGGACTGGCTGACTGAGTTCATTGAACATAAAGCCTTGGCAGTGGCAATTATCCTGGCAGTGGTAGAAGCCAGGAAACATATACCAGTAAATGGATCTCATTTTAATCACTGTACATAGGGTTTACTTGATTTATCCCATATCATACCAAGTTCCAATGTGGCAGCAATGCTCTGCCCTCGGTTGCCATGTTCAACAAAAGCACAGGTTTGTTCAGGTTGAACTTTGGTTATACTGCCAATAAATAGTTTTCGATGATTATCCTTCTAAAATTTTTTCTGTCATTTTTGTTCCTTTCTAAAGTTCAAAGATGAGGTTAGACAGGTTCAACTTTGTTTATTTTCAGAAACTATAAAATAATATCAATGTTTCTGTTTGAACCATAAGCTACTCTTTAACAGAGTTCTAAAATAGAGGTTAAAAAAAATCATTATTCTGAAATAGATTAGTAGAATTTTTTGCTCCTTTTCCTGTAGTCTAAAGTTTTTGTCCCTCCATTAATCTTGCTTTGATCATAGGACCGCATATTCTTTCTTTAATTGGGTTAATAAGTTTAAAGTGCTTCAAGTTGTGCTAAGAACATAATATACACTCGAGAACTGTTAGCTTTTGCTATGATTTTAACTACTCGTTGTTAGTTTACATATTTAGTATTTGTCTCACACTTAGACTCTGATCTATTTGCAGTCACTTGCCCTGCTGATCTGTATTCTCAGTGCCTGCCAAATATGCTGTGCTCAATCATGTTTGTCACCCTGTAGCAAATCAGCACCATCGTCGTCGTCATCATCATGAAAAACACTGCACTATTACTGCTATGCCACTGAGATTCACACTTACTAAGGTGGAAAAGAAATAGGAGGAACAGGCCAACCATAAGAGACTATGGACTCTGAAAAACAACCTGAGGGTTTTGAAGGGTCAGGGGTGGGAGGTTGGGGGAACAGGTGGTGGGTAATGGGGAGGGCACGTTTTGCATGGAGCACTGGGTGTTGTGCAAAAAGAATGAATACTGTTACGCTGAAAAAAATAAATAAAATGGAAAAAAAATAAAAAAAAAAAAAAAGAAATAGGAGGAACAAAGACAAAAAACGGCTTAAGAACCCTACAACTTTGCAGACTGATCAGAGAAAGAGTGGTAAGCAAATAATTGCATATTATGTTGTGGGTCCTAATTAAATGTCTTTAACTAATTTTCAATTTATTCTGGAAGTAGCCATAACAAGTTTCACAGGCTCTGAATACTTTTTAGAAGCATAGAGACCAGAAAATTAATCTTTATTAAAAATCTACTCTATGAAAAAAAAAAAATCTACTCCATGCCTGATACTATAAACAATGATTTATAATGTTCATCCCTATACTATGTCAGATAGAAGTTACTATTCCTTTTTAAATGTTTGAAAATTGTTGCTCGAATCTTTTATTAAGTTCCTTGGTGTTTGAGTTAGTAAATGCCCGAGCAAGGATTCGAAAAAGGAAGGTCATATTAACACTTAACATACTGTGGTGGCTAGGCTACAGTCCACAGTCATTCAATAAAACATTAATCTATGTGTTGCTGTGAAGGTATTTTGTAAATAAGATGAAGGACGATAGGCACTTAATTTTAAGACTGTTATAAATAATATGGATGTGCTCAATTCAGTTAGCTGAGAGGTCTTCAAATCAGAGCTGATGCTCCTGTAAAGAAGAAATTCCACATGTGGAAGATGCTTCTCATTGTGCCTAAGTTCCAGCTAGATTTTCCTGATGGCCTACCCTGTAGTTTCAGACTTGTTTATCTAGCCCCCTTAACCACATCAGCCAAGTCTTTATAATAAATCTCCTGATATACACCTCCCCTTGGATCTACTTTTCTGGTTGAACACTGGTTGCCTGGAAGTATGACACAGCTGTAACGAATACCTAAATATGTGAAAGTGGGCAATAGGAAAAAGCTAGAATTTTGAGGAACATATTTTTTTAAAGTAGATTGCCTTGAACATACCATTAGTAGAAATATGTGTGTTAATAACTCCACTATTAATGATTCTGAAGGAAAGGAGGACCATAAAAGAGAAAATCTAAATTACATTAGAAAATGGCTAAATTCTGATGAGCAAACTCTTAGCAGATGTCTGAATGTTAAAGGCACTGTTGGTGAGAGTTCAAGCGGAAAGGAGAAATATAACATTAGAAACTAAAGAAAGGAGGAAGTC
Organism: Meles meles; assembly: GCF_922984935.1. NCBI lineage: Eukaryota > Metazoa > Chordata > Mammalia > Carnivora > Mustelidae > Meles > Meles meles. The sequence goes on along the minus strand of NC_060069.1, from coordinate 89,642,595 downwards.
TTGCTATGTAGTAGCAGAAACCTTTGCACAATTATGTTCTGAAGTTATGTGGATGGGAGAATTTGACATTTAGTTGAGGAAATCTCTAAGCAAAGTGTGGAAATTGTGGCTTTGTTTCTTCTTGCCGCTTATGGTAAGATGCAAAAAGAAAGGAAAAAATTGAGAAAGAACTGTTAAATACAGAGAAGCTAAAACTTGACAATTTCGGAAAATATCAACTTATCCCCAAATGCAAAAGACCCTGTAATTAAGAGATTCCCCATAAGAAAAGCAAGCTCTAATGAAAAAAATCAAGAGTCTAGCTATACACACTTTAGCTAATACCTCAGGAAGATTTTAAAAAGTCAGATTATTTAATAATGTGAATGTTCTTTGAAGAGAGCACATGATGTGTGTGACTCATATATTCCCTCAGTCAGTGAGGCGGGGATAAGATTATCTAGGAAAGATCTGTGGAGGAGATTCTCATGTACTGGAGTGAATCTCCAGGACATATACAGAAAACTCATAAAGTTATTGAGAATGTTATTCCAGGAGAAATTCTGCTAGTTCGGACTGAAAGGAATAGAGAAAAGACAAAATAAAAGAAGGCTTTTGATCCCCAAAATTTTCCAGGAAAAGAATAGGCTGATAAAACTCACCAGTAAACATATGTTGTCATTCATAAAAAAGTAAAGATGACTCACAAGCAGGAGCCTCAAGGCAAAAGGATGGAACCTCAAGCTCAGATTATAGAGCCCGGGGTCCAGAAGATGGAACTATTATTCCCAGACTTGAAAAGTGTTTGCCTGGCTGAGTTTTGATACTGGTTGAGATTAATGATTGTTTTTTCCCTTACATTTTCTCCCATTATGAGAAGGAATGTCTACAACTGTTATCTTATTCCAGTCCCACTATTGCATTTTGGGAGCAGATAACTTGTTTTTTAGTTTCACAGATCCACAAATGGAGAGGAATTTTACACCAGGATGCATTATACTTAACGTAATTTAGATTATTTCAATGATATTAGTTTTGGGACTTTCATGCTGATGAGATTTTGGACTTTGAGTTGATGTTATAATGGGTTGAGATATTGTGGACCTTCCAAGGAATAGGATGAATATATTTTGTATGTAGGATGGATTTGAATCTTTAGGGTACAAAAGGTAAGCTGGGATAAGCAAAATAATAGCTCTCCAAATATGTCCACATCTTAATCTGTGGAAGATATGAATATGGTATCTTACATAGCAAAGTGGACATTGCAGATCTAATTAAATGAAGGACCTGCTGATGAATAGATTATTTTAGATTATCTGGGTGGGCCCATTATAATCACATGGGTCCTTAACAGTAGAAAAGACAGGGAGAATAGAGTCACAGAGATGTGACTATGGAAGAGGGTGGAATGATGCCATGTGAGTGATATGAAGACTCAACTCACCTTTGCTACTGTGAAGATAGTAGGAAAGGGTCTTTACGTTAAGGAATGCAAGCAACCTCCAGACCTTGAAAAAGGCAATGAAACAGAACCTAACCAGAGAGTACAGGAAAGAATGTTATTCTGCTTAAAAATCTTTATTTTATCCTGTTGAGACAGTCTTAGACTTCTGACCTATAGAACTGTAAGATAATAAACTCGTGTTGTTTCAATGTGGTGAGAGTCTGTATTGATCTGTGGTTCTTGGTTAATGGTTTGGTTTGAGAGAATATTCAGGTACTTGAGAAGGGACACATTCGCAATTTGATAACCTCTGGAGAGAGGTATGTGAATAGATTCTTAGAAGAAGCAAGGAATATGAAGATATTTATGTCTCATGTGAATGCTCACCAAAGGTTAACCTCAACAAAGGAAGATTTTATTAAACAATTGGTAAGGATGGCTCTGAAATGAGTCTGTTTCTCCAGCCATTCCTCTTATTGTCCAATGCGTTTGTGAGCAAGTGGCCAGGGTTGCAGGGATGGAGATTATGCATGGGCTCAGCAGCATAAACTTCACTCACCAGTGTTGACCTGGCTACAATCACTATCAGGTGCTCAGTCAGCCAGAATCAGACAAACACTGAGTCTCCGGTGTGACACCAGTTTCCCAGGGTGATCAGCCAGCTGGTGACAGGTTGATTACATCGGGCCATGTCCATCATGGAAGAGGCAGCACTTTGTTCTTATTAAAATAGACACTAAAATGGCACCTGGGTGGCTCAGTGGGTTAAGCCTCTGCCTTCAGCTCAGGCCATGATCTCAGGATCCTGGGATCAAGCCCCACATTGGTTCTTTGCTCAGTGGGGAACTTGCTTTCCCCCTCTCTCTGCCTGCCTCTCTGCCTACTTGTGGTCTCTCTCTCTCTCTCTCTCTCTCTGTCCAATAAATTAAAAAAAAATAGACACTAAATATTGATTTACCTTCTGTGAACACAATGCTCCTGCCAAAAGTACCATTCATAGACTTAAAGAATACCTTATTCATATCACTGCATATATCTTTGCTCTGATTAAGGAATTCACTTCACAGCAAATAAAGTACATCAACAGGCTTTTCCTCATGGAACTCACTAGTCTTACCATGCTCCTCATCATCCTGAAGCAGCTGGCTTACCAGAATAATGGAATGGCTTGTGAAGACTCACTTACGGTGCCAGCTAGGTGGTAATACCTTGAGGTCTTGGAAAAGCTCTGGAATACTGCACATGCTCTTAATTAGCATCCACTATATGATGCTTTCTCCCATCAGCAAGATTCACACATTCAGGATCAGGAATAGAAGGGCACCACTTACTATTTCCCATAGTGATCCACTAGCAAAAATATTGCTTCCTGTCCCCACGACTATGCTTTGTCTCAATTCCCAAGGGAAAATTGCTTCTACCAGAAGATATAACAATGATTTTATTGAACTGAAAATTGAGACTGTCAGAGAGCCAATTTGCATTGGCTCACACCTCTGAATTGACAGGCAAAGAAGCAGTTACTGCGCTAGCTAGGGTGTAGCGTAAACTGGTTTGATACTACAAAGTGGAGTTAAGGAAGAATATGTATGGAATATGGAGATTTCTTATGGTGTCTTTAAGTATCACTATATCCTGTGATTAAAGTTAATAGAAAACTATGATGACCACCTCAGGAAGGACCACTAATGGCTTAAACCCTTCAGGAATGAACATTTTAAGTAATAGCACCAAGTAAAAACTGTGACCTCCAGTAGGCAAAAGAAATATGGAATGGATAATGGAAGAAGGTAATTATAAATACTACCTGTGACCAACTGGTCGCTATAGAAACAAAAATTATAATTATTTCTTTTGATGGCTGCATAATCTTGCCATTTGCGACGACGTGGATGGAACTAGAGCATATCATGCTTAGTGAAATAAGTCAATCGGAGAAAGACAACTATCATATGATCTCCCTGATATGAGGACATGGAGAAGCAACATGGGGGGGTAGGGGGATAGGAGAAGAATAAATGAAACAAGATGGGATTGGGAGGGAGAAAAACCATAAATGACTCTTAATCTCACAAAACAAACTGGGGGTTGCTGGGGGGAGGTGGGATTGGGAGAGGGGGAGCGGGCTATGGACATTGGGGAGGGGAGGCGAACCATAAGAGACTATGGACTCTGAAAAACAACCTGAGGGTTTTGAAGGGTCAGGGCTGGGAGGTTGGGAGAACAGGTGGTGGGTAATGGGGAGGGCACGTTTTGCATGGAGCACTGGGTGTTGTGCAAAAAGAATGAATACTGTTACGCTGAAAAAATAAATAAAATGGAAAAAAAATTATAATTATTATGAATATTTCTTCCTTATTTTATTATGAATATTGGGATATATATTAACCAATCTTTTTTTCTTTCTTCCCTATAGTATAACTTTATCATCTAAAATAAAATGCATTAACAACAATTAACTATCTTACAGTATTTAAACTGCAGGATATCAAGGGAAGAGAGTAAACATCACCCAAGAACTTTTCATTCTCTTCTAAGGAAAGGATTAGTTTGGTTTAGGTTGAACCCAAGATAGTTGTATTATGTTCAGTAAAAATATGATGTTGTTGTTGCTTTTATTTGGATATTAAATAAGATTTAAGATGTGTTCCAAAGAGATAGATGTTTTGACAAGGGGTGGACCATGATGGTCTTTTTCATGTGTCCACTTGGCTAGTCTACTGTCCCTCCTTAGTCAGTAAATACTAATCTAAGTATTGCAATGAAGGTATGTTGCAAATGTGTGTAAAGTCCATAATCAGTCAAGACTGGACATTTGGGAAGGATTAAGTAAAGCTACAAAGCTGGGTATTTTCTGTAAATGGAGAAATTACATGGGATTTTTGAAATGCAATTTAAAGGCAGGGCTGAAAGGCAAGCTGAAGTACCTTGAGTGATTCCTTTCAACCCTGAGTTAGTACTTCATGAGTAAATGTAATGTTCTTTTGAATAAGGGAAATAGAGAATGGCTAATGTATGTCATAGGGTATAATGATTGATTAAAAAATCAGTTGAGGTCAGAGAAAGAAGAGTGACATGGATAAATCAGAAGGAGTGGTTTGGGATTTCAGTAGTAGATGCATGGAATTAAAAACAAGATTTTTTTTTTTTATTTCTTTATTTTCAGCGTTAACAGTGTTCATTGTTTTTGCACCACACCCAGTGCTCCATGCAGTATGTGCCCTCCCTATTACCCACCACCTGGTACCTTAACCTCCCACCCACCCCCCCGCCCCTTCAAAACCGTCTAATTGTTTTTCAGAGTCCATAGTCTCTCATGGTTCATCTCCCCTTCCAGTTTCCCTCAACTCCCTCTCTTCTCCATCTCCCTATTTCCACCGTGTTCTTTGTTATGCTCCACAAATAAGTGAGACCATATGATACTTGACTCTCTCTGCTTGACTTATTTCGCTCAGCATAATCTCTTCCAGTCCCGTCCATGTTGCTACAAAAGTTGGGTATTCATCCTTTCTGATGGAGGCATAATACTCCATTGTGTATATGGACCACATCTTCCTTATCCATTCGTCTGTTGAAGGGCATCTTGGTTCTTTCCACAGTTTGGCGACCGTGGCCATTGCTGCAATAAACATTGGGGTACAGATGGCTCTTGTTTTCACTACATCTGTATCTTTGGGGTAAATACCCAGCAGTGCAATTGCAGGGTCATAGGGAATCTCTATTCTTAATTTCTTCAGGAATCTCCACACTGTTCTCCAAAGTGGCAGCACCAACTTGCATTCCCACCAACAGTGTAAGAGGGTTCCCCTTTCTCCACATCCTCTCCAACACACGTTGTTCCCTGTCTTGCTAATTTTGGCCATTCTAACTGGTGTGAGGTGGTATCTCAATGTGGTTTTAATTTGAATCTCCCTGATGGCTAGTGATGATGAACATTTTTTCATGTGTCTGATAGCCATTTGTATGTCTTCATTGGAGAAGTGTCTGTTCATATCTTCTGCCCATTTTTTGATATGATTATCTGTTTTGTGTGTGTTGAGTTTGAGGAGTTCTTTATAGATCCTGGATATCAACCTTTTGTCTGTACTGTCATTTGCAAATATCTTCTCCCATTCCGTGGGTTGCCTCTTTGTTTTGTTGACTGTTTCCTTTGCTGTGCAGAAGCTTTTGATCTTGATGAAGTCCCAAAAGTTCATTTTCGCTTTTGTTTCCTTTGCCTTTGGAGACATATCTTGAAAGAAGATGCTGTGGCTGATATCGAAGAGGTTATTGCCTATGTTCTCCTCTAGGATTCTGATGGATTCCTGTCTCAATTGAGGTCTTTTATCCATTTCGAGTTTATCTTTGTGTACGGTGTAAGAGAATGGGCGAGTTTCATTCTTCTACATATCGCTGTCCAGTTTTTCCAGCACCATTTATTGAAGAGACTGTCTTTTTTCCATTGAATATTTTTTCCTGTTTTGTTGAAGATTATTTCACCATAGAGTTGAGGGTCCATATCTGGGCTCTCCACTCTGTTCCACTGGTCAATAAAAGCAAGATTTTGCTTGGAACTGATGCTGATATAGAGCATGAAGAATAAATACTAAAGGATAGAATCCTGAGGAATAAGTAATGGAAAGCATTGGGCTGGCTGGATTAAAACCTGTGCATAGGAACACCAGGGTGTCTCAGTCAGTTAAGCATCCGACGCTTGATTTCTGCTCAGGTCATGATCTCAGGGTGGTGAGATTGAGGCCCACAGTTGGCTCCATGCTGAGCCTGGAGCCTGCTTTAGTCTCTTTCTCCCTCTCCCTCTGCCCTACCAACCCTACCCCCTGCTCACACTCACTTGTGCTAGTTCTCTCTTTCTCTCAAAAACAGAACAAAACAAAAACCCAAACACCTGTGTATAGAATAGTAGTACCGGCAATGTGGAGATTAAAGAAAATGGCATTGAAAAGGTATCTGTAACATAACCAGTACTCTACAAAGAGCTGTGAACTATAGTTACCATAATGAAATCCATATCTTAACATTTTATTGCTGCAAACAAACAATAACTACAACAACAACAACAACAACAACAAACACAACAAACAACAAAAACTACTCTCATCCTGTTATTTTAAAAATAAGGGAAGACTCCCAGAGTGGAAGCCATTGTTAGTGTTACAGAGCCAGTTCAAAGCAGCAGAACTAATAGAATTTGTGTTTGTTTCTTTTCTGTTTATCTTAGTGCCAAGGTAATTCCCCACACTCCTAGTTTGAGAAATAACATGTTGTGCAGTTGTTAACAAACATGGAGTGTTGTTGGCTCTCGACCCTGAAGAACTGGCTTTAAATCCTGAATCTGATACTAGTAAGTGGTGTGACATTAGTCAAATGGTAACTTGAGCTTCCCCATCTCTAAAATGAGGGTGACAACAACTTTGTCTATCTCACAGGAATGTTGTAGAGTATAAATGAGTGTGTTCATTTAAAATATTTAGACTAGTGCTGGACACATGGAAAGACCTAAGTAGATATTAGCTATTATTATTATATAAACTGTACTATAAAATTATCATGGATAAATTTTGGATTTTTAAGTCACAAAAATTATGTATGAAGCATCTAGTGATGAATTTAAAGTACTATCCTAACCTCTACAGAGCTAATATGAAAGTAGATAAACAAGAAGGGGAAGAAAAGGCCAGCATCAAATCTTTCTTCATTACACTGAATTAAAGATTATGGTAGAGTATCCATTTAGAAAGTCAAATACAACAGGTGGTTTTTTTAGAAAAATTAATAATGAGCTGCCATTTAAAAAGCTACCAAACACTGGGTGTGATGCCAAAACAATGAACACTGTTATGCTGTAAATAAGCAAATAAAAATAAATAAATTAATTAAAAAAAAAAAAAAAAAAGCTACCAAACAAAAGGATTTGGTCAGCAGAAGTAGAAGCTAAAGTCACTTAAAGTTTCATCTTCAATGACAGTTTGAGAAAAAATACAAAATACATCTTAGGAGTTCTTTCTGTGATGGGGATGGTTATGAGGGAATTCCCAAGCAGAAACTCAGGTTAAGTGGTCAGAAAGGGAGAGGAGCAAAACAGCTCTATCTCTTGGGGTAGCTGGAGGAATACTTAATAAGCCCTTGAGCTGCTGATGGATTGAAAGAATCACAGCAGGAGAACAGTTTCGACCTCACAAAGTAGAAAGAGGCAGGGAGTGGGAGACATAGCATAATATTCAACTACTCAAATGAAGAGTCATTAGGCTTAAATAGACCAATAAGGGCCAATGGAACCAAGATGAAACCTCTCAGTGGCATCGCTGACTTTTTGAGAGCAACTCAAAGTTAAATGTACTTAAAATGCTAAGCTCTGTGACAGGATCTTTCTCTGGATACAGTTCCGTGAAAATGGCTTTTTGAATGGGTGGAGCAACTGGCTAACCCTAACTGAACAAGACTCCATATGTTTTTGGTGTAGGAGCTGCATCAGTGAATCACAAAATGAGGTTAAGGAATTAACCGTTTATAGTGCTGGGTACTAAGAATTTTTGTATCTGGCTACATAACATATTTCCTTTCCACAGGAGGTAGTTATGACAAATTAGAAGTCTGAAAATTTTCTGATGGTGTAAAGGCCCAGCTGTCACTGGGGAGATAGTGATCAGATTTCATAGCTGCGTGGTCCCGTGGCGCCACGGAGAGCTCCATATGGTCACCCAAATGTTCCAGCTAAATCCACTGAAAATTTCCAGTCTGACTTTTACTTGTAAAGAATAAAACTCTTCTTGTATGAATTTATCACTATATGCCTACCAAGAGAAAAAGTCTTGTTAACTGGTTACATTTTAAAAAATGGGAAAAAATAATACTTTTAAGAACAACTTTGTACAGCTGTTATGCCGTCCTCATGATAAACGGATAATGACACACTCTTGGGAATGCCACAGAATTTATATCAATTGTAACATAACCTCAGAAAGGTGTACTTTTTAATGGATGTATAGTGAATAATTAAAATCTGTGGAAATACCTACTTCTGTGATAAAAAACAATTTTATACACCACGGTTCTCTCATTCTCCCAGAAAATCACCTCTGCTAAATTGCTAATGTAATTACTAAGTGCTGGGACACTTGTATGCATGTCAAAGATGTCAGCTTAAGTCTTACCCAATAACAAATGACAAATGCATAATTTATTGAGTCTTAAATGGCTATGTCCTTGGATATATTCCATATAAGTAATTCGCTTAGAAATACATCTGGCTCATGAAGGTAACAACTGTTTTAAAGAGCTCTATGTTTTAAAGTTAAAGGAAAGTACAGTAATTTAATTTGTTACACTTCTATACTGAATCAAGACAAGTTTTAAGTTATGGAATTCTATTTTGGGAGTGATAGTATAAATAATATAATAAAAATCTTTTACTAAAATTTCTAAATATTAAATATATAATCAACGAGTCAAAGATTACCATAAGGAATTGTTTCATTTTTACCAAACACATCTAATATATCAAATTTTAATGGTATGCCTCAGATTCTACTAGGCTAAATATTTGTTGTTAATGAAATGTAAATGCAAGTATTTGACATATATTATTAAATATACAAAATTGGAAATAGTAATAAGAGTACTTCAAATATTTAATATTTTAATTAAGATTTTTTTGCTATTAATTCCTAATCATATATAGCCTGCATAGCTATTAGCATTTCTTGTGGTGGTTCTAAGTTCATACAAAATATTAAAAATATTATATTTCATTAATGATTTTATGCTTTATGTTTCTTTGATAGAAGCAAACTTTGTTATTTAAAATACACTTCAAATTTTATTGTTGGTGTACAAAGAAAGGCATTGTGGAGAATATACATTTTAAAACCCTGTCACAAACAGCCAGGCACCTTTAACTTTACATTTCACCTTGCAGCACACACAAAATGTTTAATTATTTGAGGATTAATGGAGGTAGTTTATAATTAAGCTGAAGTATGAACTGATGTCATCATCTCAGTATGATGATATACATTTTTATGCCAAAGCACCTGTTGTTTTGGAAGGAAGCAGCTGATATCATTATCTGCGCAGCCAGATAGCCCTGTTTCCTGCTGCTTAAAAAATTATCCTAAGGGTTACCTAAGTTGGAGTAATTCAGCATTTACGTTTTCATACCCAGAAGAGGACAGAATGGAGAAAATTACTCCTCCCGCTCTCAAAGGGAAAGTGAAAGGCACACTGGGAAAGAGGAAGAAGAGGGAGGAGAGGAAGAGAGCTTGAGTTAATGTGGCCAAAGAAGACTGCCACTCATCCCTGAGATGGACTTCTTAATCGTTCTAAGAGCATATGGAGTTTGCAGAAAAACTGAACAATGAAAGCACCTCATTAATTTTATTAATGTAAATGGAATGTTGCATTGTTGGGGAAAGTAGAGAGGAAAAGATACATAGCTTTAACACAGAATATAATGTTACCATGTTTCTAAATATTAATGTAAATATCTCATAAATATCTCTATTTCCAAATTTATATATACAGAATCAATTGACTATTGCCAAGATTCAAGCGACCCAAATTCTCATTTTCCCTTGTCCCATTAGAGTTCTTTAGCCTGCATGACTTTTTGGTTTTACTGACTGGCTGGTTGGTCTTTTGTTATGGTTAGGGATGAAGGTGAAGACCTATGCAATATAAACATATCTGCTGTGTAAACATGTCAGTTAAGTACTCAACTTGCCCTATCACTGGCCTCATCCAATGGGTTAAAATTAGGAAGAAAATCCCAAATTCCTCAGCATGAGACAATTCTGCAGTGATCCACACTGACAAAATGATATTTCGAATATAATCTTGCTCCCATGGTCTTCCATAAAAAGTTATTGCCTACTCGGCATTCTCTTTTATCAAACATAATTTCTTCCCAACTTAATTCTTCTTTCTCATTGGGACTCAAAGCCTTAACCAAGACTACCCACCTGCCACATTTCCTTCTGTATTATCTCCGCCCCCGCCCCTCTCCACAATCTATCTGCCATAATACCTACAGAAACTGATTATTATTTTCCCAAATATTATAACTATTGTTTATTTAGCTATATTCATTCCTATAAAACTTTCATGAGGCAGATATTATTCTCATTGTCATCTTAAGATTGGAGTTGAAAAAATTGAACTTCAGAAAGTAGCTTGCCCATGGTTGTATAGTTAGTAAGTGGTAGAATGGATACTCAACCTTAGCTTGCCATATTCAAAGCATGTGGTCTTATTTCCTATATTATTTCCTTTCCAGTTTAACTTTTTCCTCACATACTCTTTCCATTCCCTTCCTTAACTGAACTCGATATGTCTCTGAAGACAATTCCTTACAAACTTTGTGTTAGGATATACTCACTCTTCTCACTTGTTTTATTAGTTGGGGTTATTACTTCTAGCTGCCTAATAAACTATTGAAATTATATATATATTACATATATATATAATGTGCATGTAACTTACTCTTTTCACTTGTTCTATTAGTTGGGATTATTACTTCTAGCTGCCTAATAAACTATTGAAATTATATATATATATAATATATATAATTATTTATACATATAATAATATAATGAAATTTTATATATAATATATATAATTCAGACCTTTTTGGAATAAATGTTTGGGACTATATATATATATATCTAAAACGTGCATGTTATGTATATATATAACATGCATGTAACACATGCACACATTTGTGTACAGCTGCTAGAGCACTCAGTTCTGGAAGTGCCTATGGGGGTGTCATTGATATTTATCAATATTTATCACTTCCTTTTCCCACTACTCATTCCATTTTACCTTGCTCTCAGATCAGTGAGGCAGGATTCTTTACAATTAGAATAGTCCCAAACATTTATTCCAAAAGGGTCTGAATTCTTAATGGTATTATCTTTATTGGAATGGTACTTATTAGCAGCCAAGAATCCTATGAATTCCAAATATAGTATTTTTTACTCTTGTTTTTAGCGGAAACCCAATTTTCTCTTGTTAACTTGGAAAAGTCACCCCTATGGATACTATAATCTCTTTACTGCCTTCACTATAACCTCTTCCAGTCATGCCTCTGAAAACAATCAGGTAACAGTTTTAACTTCCAGTTTAATGGGCCTATTTATGTGTCCTATAGTGAATATTTGGACAAGGTTGCAGGAACTGAAAGAAAAATGTCTGTATAATAAGTTATATATAATAGTGAGAGAGACCCTTCTAACTTCTACTTCTTGGATTCAGGACCTATGAATGCTGGCTATGAGAGAACTAGCATCACGTAACTGTGGTTGATTCAAAGTATATACTACATGCCGTAGAAAAACATTTCAACTTCACCTGGTCTTCTGTCAAATATCATAACTATTTTTAGTAGGCTATCCAACTTTCTTTTAAGCCTGCTGCTTCTGAGTGATGAAGTTTGTGATTAGATCAGAGAAATCCCTGGGTATGAACGGCTGTTGCATTTTTCTGGTAGCAAAATATGTTATTTGTTAAGAAACAAAACAATGTTATATAAGATAACATCATGATGCATATAGAATTCTCTGTCCATAGGTGGCAGTACAGACAGAAGCATGGTGGGTATGGAAGACAAATTCATCTCAAGTGTCAATGTTTAATTCAGCAATCCCATTTCTAAGTGTATACCCAAAATAATTGAAATCAGGATCTCAAAGAGATATCTCACTTTCAGCATTATTCCCAATAGCCAACATGTAGAAACAATCCACATGTCTGCTGATAGATAAATGGATAAATAAAATGCAGTTTATACCTAAAATGGAATATTATACAGCCTTTAAAAAAAGGAAACTGCTATCATAAATTGTTGTATGAATGAACCTCAAGGACATTATGGAAAAAAAAAAAAGAATGGATGTTTAAACCAATGAGGAAAAATTACTTTCACAGTGGAAGAGGTCCAATGTTATCTATCTGCCACTCATGGACCAACCAATACCACTACAGTATGGTGCTATACTGAGCATTCACTATTGCCATCTATGGTTCAGAAATTGGACATTTACCAGAGAAAATAAGGGCATCAACAATGATGAGGAAAAGTCCATGTTGTTGAGATCATACAGAGCCTACATGTCTGCTAATATGGCTATTTTTAATCGTTAAAAAACAAACAAGCAAACTCAGGATGGATGCAAGATTAGGCCTCCAGTCTTATAGTGGGACATTTTCCCCACATGATTAGTGAGATTCACCTCTGCAGTAAATGTCCTTAGAGGGACCACACATGGAACATACATGCCAATTTGGCAATTTGTTCATATAACTCCTCTCAACCTGCTTGCCATCAGTCTTCCAATCTTCTTCTTTTCAAGTGCCTGATCAGTGAGGACAAATATTAATCATTGTCATGAAGGAGAGGAGAACTTCCCTCAAGCCATCCCTGTCAAAGTCATGAACAACAAAACAGATGGTCTAAAGTCTTAAATACGAGAAGGTTGATGTTTCCCACCATCCTCCAGGATCAACTCCGACTGGAACAGCAGTGTGGCACTAGTTCATGTGCCACAGGCAGAGCCTGTATATTTTGCAAATTCTCTGTAAACTGAGACTGACATTTCTGCCTCCAGTAACTGGTCATAAGAAGCCCACATGAGACCACAGTGTGATGACTGGAGGAGCAGGAATGCAGCATAAGTAGGTGTCATGCAATTATAAGTCATCTTTTCATGCTATTTACTTGTGCCGTCAGGATCTGCTCAAGCCAACTTTTACATGCCAGTTCCATTATATGCTGGACTGCTGCTCCTCATGTCCAACTTTAGCCTAAGAAATGTTTCAAGTTGTACATTCAAGTTAATTTATAATTCTACAATGTTTGCCATTGGATTTTGGGGCCTAATCCTCAATCATGTCTCTCTGCTACTACAGAAGATAATATAATTTTGATGTTTCCATAACATCTCTTTGGTTCTCTAACTATGATATGAACGAAGAACTCAAAGCTCTCAGTCTATAATTTTCTTTCTGTAAGTTCATCAAAGCTGTCAAATCAGCCATTCTGGGGACAATGCTTGAAATCATTATTACTCCCATAATGGTATGATAGCAGCCATAGTTACCTGTTTTCCCAGGGCCTTGCCTTTGACTGGCACTTATTTCCATGAAATCATGGGCTCACTTAAGTAATTTAAGCCACTGCATGCCAGGTATTAGTAGTATCCTATTTTCCCACCTGCAAGGAGGTCATTGTTACATTTGTACTCACACAGAGAAGGAACCCAACCCTATAAACCCATCTTGAAAGCCTGACACTTGGAATAACTACTAATAACAAGAAGTTTGTCAGTCAAGGTATAATCAGGAAAATAAAACCATTCAGAGTTATAAACAGAAAGAATTTAACTCAGTAAAATGGTTACAAAGGTGACAGAAAAGGCTGAAAATAAAATCAGGGAATGATGGGGCAATCCAGAGGTAAAGAAGAGCAAAAACCGCTACCTGCCCTTGGCTGAAGTGTCAGAGAGATCAGAAGGCATTACTGGAATCCAGTGGCCCAGGAAAATTCAAAGAATCTGAATTGGAAAGACCTAGAACCAAATAAGAGACATGACAACTGCCTCTATGCCATCCTATGCAAAATCAGAGGGAAATAGCACACAACATCTGCTTTCTACAGGTCTTATAATCTTTGGTAGAACCTCCCTCTAACCAAACCCCAATAGAAAAGAAGTAATCCATGAGACTAGGGAATGAAACCTGCAGAGATCAGCCCATTTGTGATTCAGCGGAGCAAGATAAGGGCAGGGAGTGTATCTGGAGGTAAATAGGCACAGGGCCAAAGCGTATCATTTTTTTAGACACAGTTAAACTGTGAGATCAATACATGAGGTAAAAATCTGGTATAGTAAATATTTATCTTAAAAATTCCTTAAGAACACCATAGCAAAGGGCCTTTAACCACAAGAGGCATCTCAGCCTGGAGAGAGGCTCATACCATAATGATTCATAGGAGAACAGAGACCAACCACAGAAAATCAGATTTCTGTGTCCTCTTCTCTCCACACTGAGGTGTATGTACATTAAATGAAATAGCAGAGACAATAGTTGAAGTAGAGAAAGTTGAATGTGCATATCTTATGACTCCATAATTCTTTACACAATTGTATTAGTAAGACTTAGAATCAATAATAAAAGCCCTGAATTTAAAAAAAAAAAAAATTGTTCAACCCACTCCATATGCAGCAAATGTGTGAGGCCAAAGATGTGGATCTAGTTGTTCAGCCAGGAGAACTTCGGGAGAACAGGCCAGGCATGTTCATTTTACCCAGAAAGAAAGTTGTAATCTTCAGAGTAGAGGGAGAAGGGCAGGGATAGGGTTGGCTTTAGAATGGAGTTTATCTCTGGTTGATCTCTTGAGAGACAGGGAGGAAATTAAATCTGAGAGAGCAGTTTCTTCTAATTCTGTAAAACATCAGGATCACAAACTTTTTAGGCTTGAATCCTATCTTTTTTTTTTTAAAGATTTTTTAATTTATTTATTTGACAAACAGAGATCACAAGTAGGCAGAGAGACAGGCAGAGAGAGAGGAGCAAGCAGGCTCCCCGCAGAGCAGAGAGCCCAATGTGGGGCTCGATCCCAGGACTCCGGGATCATGACCTGAGCCGGAGGCAGAGGCTTTAACCCACTGAGCCACCCAAGCGCCCCAGGCTTGAATCCTATCTTAAAAATATAACACAAGGGGCGCCTGGGTGGCTCAGTGGGTTAAAGCCTCTGCCTCCGGCTCAGGTCATGATCCCAGCGTCCTGGGACCGAGCCCCACATCGGGCTCTCTGCTCCGCAGGGAGCCTGCTTCCTCCTCTCTCTCTGCCTGCCTCTCTGCCTACTTGTGGTCTCTGTCTGTCAAATAAATAAATAAAAATCTATATATATATATATATATATATATATATATATATATATATATATATATAACACAAACGAGAGCAAGCTGTTAGAATGGGTCAATGATTGCCCCCAAACTTGGACACCATGAGCACAGGAGCACCAAGGATGCCAAGAAGAGCATTAGTAGGACAGCGAGAATGAACACCATGCTGGCAAAACAATAACCTTCCATAGCAAGAGATTTTGATGCCTAGGAGAGCAGCAGCAGTAAGAATTCCCAGAGAGATATGGGAAGGGTAAGTATATTGCAGAGTGTTAAGGTGCTGCTTTTTATAGATGAGGACCACAGTCAATCAAAGTTGCATTTTTTGTAGTTTGTTTCATATGTATTCATAGGTTTATGAGACCTAGAGAAATGTGGGTTTCAGGTACATAGATTTAGTAGGCCCAGATGATGATATTCATATTGGGCAAAATTTGAATAAGAAATTCCCTTGGAGAATTCTTCCTTAATGAATCTATTTCCATCTGGGTACCATATAAATTATAAAAGCATTTTCTGAAATTCTATTTTTCATCCTTTCTTTATTTTTCTAATTTTTGTCATGGCTTATAACAAAGTACACATTAGGATAACATGGAAAGCTTCTTTATAATATTAATGACTTATTAATACTACAACACCCTAACCTGTGTCCCTCATATGACCCAAGGAGAGTCAAACTCCTCAGAATGTAAATCATTTTGCAAGACAATTATCCTGGATTCTACAGAGGATCCAGTATAATGAAGAATAGAAAGAGAGAGAGAATCTTCTAGATTGGGACAAACTAAAGCCATAAAGTAGTTCCTTTATAAGGAAACTTCATCGGATCTTATATAGAAAAAAATAATATATGTTTTTAATATTTCATCAAATATAGTACATCTTTTTTTTTTTAAATGTCAAGATGCTCCCTTTTTAATGTGTGGATCAGTCATGTAAATTAAAGGGGAATTTAGGAATATTTTTAAAGAAATAACAATTTTAGGTAGGCAATTGTAAGGAAGATAACAATCATACATGCCAAGGCTACATGATTCTTCCACAGGCCCCATGGGGAGATATTGATGCCCTGGTTGAGCAAAAATTCTTCGCCAGTACATATGTCATAGCTACAGGTGTCATTCCCCATTACATTGACTCCTGGGCAGAAGTTCTGTCCCAGAACTTCATTATGCTGCAAAGCCGCATAGCCATATCGAGGAATGCTGAAGTACTGAAGCCAGGAGAGCCAAGATGCAACGGTTCTGAGATTTACCAACAGCCCTGAAAATATCATCATAAACACAAAGGAGATGGTCATGAGAAGTGTCGCTATGGATACCACACTCTGGCCTGCTGCTATGGCCAGTGCCATAGAACTGGCTGAATAAGCCACCATCATAAGGGTGAACATCATGATGAAGAAGGCCTCCACAACTGGTTTCAAGCCTAACAAGAAGTATATTATACAAGTAAATATAATACTTGGTAACATCCTCATGGGTAGTAAATCAGATAACAGTTTTCCAAAGAAATAAGATGACACTCTGTAGTATCCACTGATATACTCATGTATAAAGAGCTTCTTCTCGACCACAAAGAGCTCCACAGCTGACACACTGCTGAAACACTGGTTGGTCGTCAGGAAGAAGAGCACCCCTGACCTATTCTGGATTCCTGTAGGATCATTTTTTAGATCATAGAAAATGGCACCTATAACCAATCCCAGGATGACTGTTACAATTATCTGAGCTATAGAGGCCTGGGGATTGCCAAGTAAGTTTTGAATGAACGCTTGGAAATCCATCTGAGTTGATGACAGAAGGGGGTGGCATAGGCGATCTCCTTTAAGGATGAGCTCTTCCTTTTCTGACCCTTTAGGAGTTCATCTAACTCATCTTTCGTTTTTCTGTGGAAGTCAGAGTTGGCATAAAACGCAGCTATTTTTTCTATGAGTGGAGTACCTCTCTTGGAAGGCTCTTCAGTCTCCTTGACTTCATCCTCTTGGTCCTCTCTGTTCAGTTTCACAGCAGAGGAATCTCCATTAATGACATCCAGGAAGAAGTCTGCAGGGTTATTATAAGGCTCACACTGGTAACCTACTGACGCAAAGTAACCCAAGGCCTCCTGGGCAGGCCCGTGGAACATTAGTTTTCCTGAGGCCAACAAGGTGAGGCTATCAAACAGCTTGAAGATAGAATAGCGAGGCTGATGAATGGAGAAGATGATCGTTCGTCCCTGTTCAGACATCTTGATATTTGTTAGTATTTCCTTCTCAACTGTTTTTCGACCAAAAAGAAAGCCACTCTTCACTTTCACTCGATAGTAAATGTTATGAAAACTTAACACAGCTACTTCAGTAAAGGTCTTCTGGTTGTTGGAGGTCATCTTGGAGAGGTCATGGGTGTTTCTTCGTGGCATTGGGATAAAAACTTGGTCATTTTCGGAAGACATCGGGAGAGTTTCCGCCTTTTCAGCTTAACAGAGGTTCAGTTCCACCGAGGTCTTCGATCTCAGAGTCCGTGTGTCCCGAATATAGTACATCTTTGAAAGGAATAAGGATGCTATTAACAATTGCACCAAGACAACAGACAAAAAGAGGGATTTCCCTAGACAAAGAAGGATACACTCTTTCCTAGTTATAAAGGACATTTTTCAGAGAATTTATCAGGTAAATATGAGGCTGATCTATGCATTGAAAGATGTTATTGAATTAAGCTAATTTTTCTTAACAAGATGGGATCGGGAGGGAGACAAACCATAAGAGACTCTTTTTTTTTTTTCTAAGATATTATTTATTTATTGACAGAGAGAGAGATCACAATTAGGTAGAGAGACAGGCAGAGAGAGAGGCGAAGCAGGCTCACTGCTGAGCAGAGAGCCCGATGCGGGACTCGATCCCAGAACCCTGAGATCATGACCTGAGCCAAAGGCAGAGGCTTAACCCACTGAGCCACCCAGGCGCCCCAACCATAAGAGACTCTTAATCTCACAAAACAAACTGAGGGTGGCTGGGGGTGAGGGGGCAGGGGGGTAGGGAGAGGGTGGTGGAATTATAGACATTGGGGAGGGTATGTGCTACGGTGAGTGCTGTGAAGTGTGTAAACCTGGTGATTCACAGACCTGTACCCCTAGGGCTAATAATACATTATATATTTATTAAAAAATTATAAAAAAAAGTTAATTTTTCTTAGAGGTGATGGTGTCATGGGTGTATAAGAGAATGTCATTATTCTTGGAAGATATATGTATACTGAAGTATTTAGAAATAAAGTGTCATGATGCATTCAGCCTTCTTTTGGATGATTTGACAAAGGGGTGTGTGTGTGTGTAAAAAAGAGATGGAGCTAGTATAATAAAGAAGGTAAATTATATATATTTATATGTAATATATATACATATATTTTATGCACACACATATAATCATGCTGTTCTAACTTTTCCATGGGTTGGAATTCTTACCCCCATTCTTAGCTCCTTCAAACAAGTCAACTAGTGAAAAAATAAATAATAAACATTACAACATGTGCTTAGGTTAGGTGTTGCTCAGGTCATGATCTCAGGGTCCTGTGAGCCCCACTTCAGGCTCCCTGCTCAGGGAGGTGTCTGCTTCTCCCGCTCCCTCTGCCGCTCTGCCTGCTTGTTGTGCTCTCTTGTGTGATCTTTCTCTCTATCAAATAAAAAAATAAATAATCTTTTAAAGAGGGGGGGCACCTGGGTGACTCAATCAGTCAGAATATAGGCAGGAAAGTTCCTCCGCCGCTTGCCGGGAGCCAGCCCCTCCCCTGTGGTCTATCTTCCCGTCTTTTTAGATTCACTTCTCTGCCAGTCCTACCTTTCAGAAAGTGGTTGATTTTCTGTTTCTAGAGTTGCTGTTCTTCTTCTCTTCGATCTCCCGTTGGATTTGTAGTTGTTTGCAATGTTTAGATAAGCTATCGAGCTGATCTCCTGCTACCTGATGTAGTCTCAGCCTGCTACTTCTCCGCCATCTTGACTCCTCACATTGGGGAGGGTATGTGCTATCATGAGTGCTGTGAAGTGTGTAAACCTGGCGATTCAGACCTGTACCCCTGGGGATAAAAATACATTATATGTCTATAAAAAAAAAAAATTTGGAAGGGGAGGCGAACCATAAGAGACTATGGACTCTGAAAAACAACCTGAGGGTTTTGAAAGGTCGGGGGTGGGAGGTTGGGGGAACAGGTGGTGGGTAATAGGGAGGGCACGTTTTGCATGGAGCACTGGGTGTTGTGCAAAAACAATGAATACTGTTATGCTGAAAAAATAAATAAAATGGTAAAAAAAAAAAAAAAGAATATAGGCAGGAAAAATAAGCAACAGAAAACACTGATTCCTAGCTCCCAACTGCCCTCCCAGTGATTCAGGTTTAATTGGTGTGGGATGAGATCAGGATCAATGATCCCAGGACCCTGGGATCATGACCTGAGCCGAAGGCAGCAGCTCAACCAACTGAGCCACCCAGGCGTCCCTATGTTAAAGGTTCTTAAGCAGGCTTGAAAACCATTAGCTTTGATGACTAATTATGTGTTGGTAACTTTTAGGTCATACTTACCGCTCTCCCGTTTTGTACTACTGTTTCGTAGTTCTAACTGATGGACATCTTCATATCTAGACTGGTCCTTACAGTGCCTCAAGAAACAGTTTTCATCTTTCTCTACTATCCTCTCTTTCAAAGAGTTTCTATTGTTTTTTGTGTATTTACTCATGGTACCTACCTTCTCCCAAGAACTGAAGCTAAAATGCAGTGAGTCATTTTTTTCCTGTCTTCCCATCAAATCAGAATCAGTGTTGCCAGCCCCTCCTCCCCACTGCCATCTTCATGACTATTATGAAAGAATTTACTCTCTCTCTTACTGTATCTTTGGAAGAGTCTCATTATTGGTCTCTTATTTCTATTACATACCCTTCTCCAATCATAAGCACAGCAACTGAGCATCCAAAACCAATCATTAAAAATAAAAAAACTTTTAATTATTCATGTTAAGCTACTAAATGAGATGAAAATTTTATTTTCTGACTTTTTAAATTCTCCACTGTTTTTTCACAACTTACAACTCCAGGCTTGTGAGGCCTGGGTGGCTCAGTCAGTCAAGTGACCGGCTCAATTTCTGCTCAGGCCTTGATATCAGGGTCTTGAGATCCAGCACCCATCAGGCCTTGCACTGGGCATAGATCCTGCTTAAGATTCTCTCTCTCTCTCCCTCTACCCCTCACCCCCCCCCCAGATAAAGAAACAAAACAAAACAAAAAAACTCCAGGTTTATTCCACATAACACTATATGCCTACCTTATATTTGCGTGAAAATTCAGACCTACCTTTTCACGATCTGTACCATATTGAAATTATTCCTTGTACATTAATGCCCTTATCTACAACTTATTCTTCAAGGACAAGTACAGCCTTCCTATAAAAACCCCTATCCCCTTTTGATGAGTCCCCAGAGGATTTTATTTATATCAAACCTACTTTCTCACCTCTAATATTTGGAAACTGAGGTCTATTTTTTTGCCCCCTTAATTAGGCTTCACACCCAGCCTGGAGCCCAACACAGGGCTTGAACTCATGACCATGAGATCGAGACCTGAGCTGAGATTGAGTCAGACTCTTAACCGACTGAGCCACTCAGCTGCCCCAAACTGAAGTCTTGCATAAGGAGAACCCTTACATAGATTTCCTCACTCCACCCTTTCTTGTATCTCTATTCCTACTTTCATGTACTAATCCCTGCTCAGGGAAATGGTGTGTTAATTCACATATTTGCAGTTCCCAAGCTGATTTTTATTTTCCAGACTTCTTTAGCTGATCTTTCTAATACCAGCAAGGTACTAACTTGGAGAGAACTACCAAAATGAACCTTTAGTTGTGTATGTTCCCAGGTAGTTATTCCACATGTACCTCATGTGGTCTGGTAGCCTTGTAAAATTTTGCCTCTTATAGTCATTTTCAGTTTTTTGTTATAGTTATGCAATATCCCCTTCCAATATACTATAATCTTATTAAAGAAGTATCTTATCCATTTCTATAACCTTTGCAATACTTAAAAATTTGTATACATTTGTTGTTCAATAAATGTATACTGACCTGAACTGAACAAGTGTTTTTAGTGTTCTACACAAATCATTTTAATGTGTGTTAAAAAAACCCCACAAAATGATTGTGATTATTTCTATTATTCTTTTTCACAATAAAGCAAAATATTTTCATTTGAAATTATATTTGGTGGGTTACAGCTGAATTCTGCACCAGTATATTAAACTCTGGATCATGGGAAGAGTAAGAATGGTAGAAAATGTTGGGAAGGCAGAATAAGAGGTTTGTAGAAACTGACTAGTAAATGAGAAATAATACTTTTTTTATTAGATTAAACTAGCTTGAAACTGATATTTATTAAAATTTAAATTGATGAATGCTTGAAAACAGTACACAGAGACCTGTAATTCCATCTTGCAATTCTAATGATAGTGAAGAACTAAACAAAATGTTCTGTCATTTTTTATACCACTATAACCTTTGGATGAAATTACAGTCTTATACCAAAGTGCATTTGAAAAAGAATATCCCTGCCCACATTAAATGCACTATATGGAAAAACATTACTTATAATGAATATCTGAATAACATAATTATGTAAACACCTGCTAAGTACAAATGTGTTATTGTGTTTCAATCCCTAATGCTGTGATTGTTTAAAATATAAAGAAAAAGGAGAAAGAGAAAGGTTCTACTGCTTTAACTCAAAGGAAAAACAGATAAGTAATTCTCTGTAACATTTTGAGGCCATGAAATATGCTACGTTGTTTCTTTTGGCAGCACAATTATTCTTAACATTTGACACTTCCGCCCAAAATAAGAACTATTTTTCTTCTCTATCTTCTGGCCATATTTATTATTTCATTGAACAATTATACAGAACCCAAAATGCAAGGTATAAAGGTACAAAATAGGAAAAAATAAGATGTCGCCAGAAAATGAAAGAAGAGATAAAGAGAAAATCAATGATTAAAAATATCCTTATCTCAATCATATCTCATGATATAGAAGATAGTTTTAAAAATAAACAGAAATTTCTATTGTAGAAGTGAACAGAAGTAAAATTATTTTACCTGAAAGAATTCGTCAGAACTAGGATAGAATTAAAGGAATTTTAACAGAAATTGGGCAGGAAATATTAAAATTATTCCAAAAATGAATTACTATTTTTACGTAAACAAAATACCAGAATACATTTTATTAAATTATTCATTTAATAAAATATATATACAAATATATATATACAATATACTTGTGTGTATTGTATATATATATATATACGATATACTTGTGTATATTGTGTATATATATACAAATATACTTGTGTATATTTACTATTTAATCAATTTTCTTTGGAAGATTTTCCCTGATAAGTTTTATACATATGTATTTTAAAATAATAAATTCTTGAATCATGTAGTATTTCCTTCATAATTAAAATGGATTTTTTCCATAGTTGCAGGTAAATATTTTTATCCTTCATGCAAATAATAACACAATTAATAACACAATTTCTTTTTTCCTTTACTACTTAGATAAGTTTTATTTGTTTTCATAGATAGCATTTTTTCATTGCTTCTTTCAAATCACTATTCCTTTATGATATACTTTTGATATTGTAGAGGATTCCTTAAAAAATATTTTCTTAAATAATTTCCATCATCTTTTCTTCCATTTTTCCACTCAACTGTAATTAGACCTTATTTGTATATATACATCTACAATGTGAAATAAAATTTCCCTTTTAATCTCTTCTGAAAACTCTAATTTTGTCTTACTCAACATCCCACCATCAGTCCCAAAATATATTTCTGATTCCAGGCTCATCAAGTTTCTTAAAACATATATTTTGAATTCTGGGCTATCTACAAAGTTAATAGATATTGAGGGACGTAGCTTTTGTATTTACAGATACATACAGTCCAGAGTCAGTCATATCATTCATTCACATCCTTAACATCCTACTGGTCAATAATTGTGTTAGCTCAACTGAAAAAATATGCAGACTCCAACCATTTCTTAACATCTTTATCATGACCTCCCAGTACATAATTTCTCACCTAAATTATTATCAGTCTCCTAACTGGTTTTTCTCTTCTACTCTTGCCACCCACCTGCCCTAAACCGTTGCCCAACTCCTGTGTCCTATTGCTAATCTACTGTCAAAATTCTCTCCATTCCTACCAATTCACTCAGGATGAAAGTCAAAGCCTTAGGAACTGCCTAAACACTGGGCATGATCTGATCCCTACTGACTAAACACTGGGCATGATCTGACATCATTCCTTACCAATCTTCCCCTCACTGTAGTCTACTTCGGTTACACTGGATTCCCTGCTTTTCCTGTAGCATGCCAGACTTGCTCCCCCCTCAACATTTCTGTATCTAAAGGAGTAACCAAAGTATCTTCTCATCAGGCCCAACAGGACATTATAAGTGTCACTACAGTCACCTTTGTGTCACATTTGTTCAAATCTGTATTGAGTTCCTACTTTGCCAACCAATGTGTTAAGTTTACAAAATACAAGTGTCAAAAAAAAAAAAAAGTCTCTTTCCCAAAGGAGCAGTCTAACAGAGGTGATAAATGCTATAATTGAGATGAATACAGGGAGCTATCAACCCAGAAGAAGATGGACCAGTACATATTGTAGATAATAAAGCTTCCCAAAAGAGTTTGGCCTCAGAGGAGTAGCAAGGGTTATGAAAGCTAAGAAGAAATTCAGAGGGAATTTCAGGCAGAAGGCATAGACACAGAATTAGTAGAGGATGTAATTTATTTGGAGAAGTGCAAGTTAAGTTCCTCTTCAATTTACAGTAGGGCTTTTTGTTATTGTTTTAACTTTTTTTAGTGGCTGCCCTAGAGTTTGCAAAATACATTTATAACTAATCCATGTCAACTTTCAAATAATACTATACAACTTCAGAGACAGTATAAATACCTTATAAAACAAAGTGATCCTAATTCTTTCCTTCCACTTCTATTTTTTTAAATTTTTAAATTTTTTATAAACATACAATGTATTATTAGCCCCAGGAGTACAGTGTGTGAATCGCCAGGTTTACACACTTCACAGCACTCACCATAGCACAAACTCCCCCAGTGTCCATAACCCCACCACCCTCTCCCTACCCCCCTCCCCCCGGCCACCCTCAGTTTGTTTTGTAAGATTAAGGGTCTTTTATGGTTTGTCTCCCTCCTGATCCCATCTTGTATCATTTATTCTTTTCTTACCCCCACACCCCCCATGTTGCATCTCCGCTTCCTCATATCAGGGAGATCATATGATAGTTGTCTTTCTCCTACTGACTTATTTCGCTAAGCATAATACCCTCTAATTCCATCCATGTCGATGCAAATGGCAAGATTTCATTTCTTTTGATGGATGCATAGTATTCCATTGTGTGTGTGTGTGTGTGTGTGTGTGTGTGTGTGTGTGTGTGTGTGTGTGTATACAACCTCTTCTTTATCCACTCATCTGTTGATGGACATCTAGGTTCTTTCCATAGTTTGGCTGTTGTGGACATTGCTGCTATAAACATTCCAGTGCACGTACCCCTTCAGATCATTACGTTTGTATCTTTATGGTAAATACCCAGTAGTGCAATTGCTGGGTCATAAGGTAGCTCTATTTTCAACTTTTTGAGGTATCTCCATGCTGTTTTCCAGATCCACTTCTATTTTTAACACCGTCATTCATTTCACTTAGATCTAAGCATACATAGCATATATATATATATACATATATACAGATACATAATCAATGAATATACATTATCAAATACATTGTTGTTATTGTTATCTTGAACAGTTACCTGCTACATTAAGAATAAAAAAAATTTATTTTTCATTTTATCTACCCTATCCTCCAGTGATCATCTTTTTTGAATGTAGATCAGAGTATAAATATTTTTGAATATTTTCAAAATATTTCAAAATAAAAAATCTACATTTTGAATGTAGATCAGAGTATAAATATACTCTGAAGGAAATATAAATTTCCTTCTCTTTGAGGAACTTCTGGGGATGCCTGGTTGTCTCAGCTAGGTAAGCATTTGCCTTTGGCTCAGGTCATGATCCCAGGAGCCTGCAACAGGCTCCTTCCTTAGCCTGGAGCCTGCTTTTCCCTCTGCCTGTTCTCCCTCTGCCTGCGGTTCCCCCTGCTTGTGCTTGCAGGGGGAAATTAAAAAAAAAAAATTTAAAAAATTAAATTAAATTAAATTAAATTAAAAAAAAATCTTAAAAAAACAAAACAAAAAACAACTCTTCTGTTAACATATCTTGCAATGCAGGTCTGCTGACAACAAAGTCCCTCAATTTTTGTTTGTCTGAGAAAGTTTTTATTTCTCCTTCACTTTTGAAAGATAATTTTGCAGGATACAAAAGTTGAGGGTTTTTTTTCTCTTTCAATGCTGTAAATATATTAATTCACCCTATTCTTGCATCATTTCTCAGGAGAAATTGCATATAACACTTGTTTTTGTTCCTCTTGGATAAGATGCTTCCCCCCCTTTTTTATTTTAAGATTTTATTTATTTATTTCGAAGAGAGAGAATGAGAGAGAGAGGCCACGAGAGGGTGGGGGTAAAAAGGAGAAGCAGACTCCCCATGGAGCAGGGAGTCTGATGTGGAACTCGATCCCGGAACTCCAGGATCATGACCTGAGCTAAAGGCAGTCACCCAACTAACTGAGCCACGCAGGCACCCTTTCCTTTCCTTCTTTTAGGATTTTTTCTTCGTCTTTAATTTGAAAATGACATGTCTAGGTCTCGGTTTTGGGGACATATATCCTACATGGTGTTCTCTCATTATTTATAGGTCTGTGGGCTGCTGTCTGACTTTAATTTGGGGAAGTTCTCTGTTGTTATTGTTTCAAATATTTCATCTATTCCTTCCTCTCTTTCTTGTCCTTGTAGTATTCCCATTGCACATATGTTATGCCTTTCGTAGTTGTCCCACTGTCTGGGTTTTGGTTTTGTTTGTTTGTTTTGTTTTTTGGGGTCTTCTTTACTTTTTCTTTCTTTTTTTTTTTTTTCCTTTTTCCAAGGATTCTATTGATCTAGCTCAGGATTCTTTCCTCAGCTGTGTTTAGCCTACTTATAAGCCCATAGAAGGCATTCTTCATTTCTCACAGTGTTTTTGATTTCTAACGTTTTGTTTGTTTGTTTCTTAGGATATTTTCATCTCTCTGCTTACATTGTCCATCTGATTTGCATGCTACCTAGTTTATCCATTAGGGCCCTTACTATATTAATCATAGTCATTTTAAATTTTGAATCTAATAATTCCAACATCCCAGCCATGCCTGGTTCCAATGCTTGCTCTGTCTCATCAAATTATATTTTGCCTTTTGATAGGCCCTGCAATGTTTTGTGATAGCTGGGCATCATGTAAAAGGTAAAAGAAACTGCTATAAATAAGCCTTTGGTAAGGTGCTACTGACCGTCAGGGGTGAAAAGCATTTTGTAGTCCTCTAATTAGTCTTCAGTGTTTTAGTGAGCTATGCCTCTTGACTAAACTTCACGTGTTCCTTGGTTTTTTCCTTCTCCCTTAGGTGACTTAAGATGGCTAGAGTGGGCTGGAGTTACGTATTTTATTTCTCTCACACGGAAGCCTAGAGCCCGCTGGATTTGAGTATTTCCCTCCCAAGCCATTTAGGCTTTGGTAACACTTTATTAGGATTGTCTCTTAGCAACTAGTTTGCCCTGAGGGCAGGCCTTGGTGAAAACAGTGCTCTGTTGTATTTCAAAAGGTTCCTTTTCCTCTGCCTCTGAAGGAAGAGAAAGAGATTTTTTCATCAATATTTCCTGTGGAATCTGGTCAGACTCTTGTAGGTAAATCTTACATTATTAATGCTCTCCTATGACCGAGTCTTCTTGGAGTTTTAGACCCAGAATTGTCCTCACTAAGCCTCCAGTATTTCATTAATTATGGTTCTGTTTTTCCTGCCTAGGAAATGGTTCAAGGACATTTCCACTCTTGAGTCTCTGACCTGGTAAGTTGTGATTCTCTATATTTTTTTTTGTCTCTTTTCCAGTCTTGGAGAGAGCACTTTGTTCTGTGCCCTCTCCTCTCTTATGGATCCAAAAAGTACTGTTACTCTTTACTTTTTTTTTTTTTAAATTTCTTTATTTGAGAGAGAGAGAGAAAGAGAGAGAGAGCACAAGCAGGGCAGAAGGAGAGAGAGAAGCAGGTTCCCGCTGAGCTGGGGGTCCGATATTGAGCTCGATCCCAGGAAACTGGATCATGACTTGAGCCAAAGGCAGACGCTTAATGACTGAGCCCCACAGGCACCCCACGTATTGTTACTTTTTAACCTGTTCAGCTTTTTACTTGCTAGGTCAGAGTGGTTACTGTCAAGGTCTTTACATAAAGAACCAGAAACCAAAATCTTTTTAAATAAGAATGTTGTGTAGTCTTTTTAAATAAGTATTTTTATGCTATTATGCTATTAAGTATATACTTGGTGTAAAGTATACGAATGTAAAGTATATAGAATTATTAAGATAAAAATCTGTGCGTAATTCCACCAAGGAAGGTGAACCATGTAAGGTTTGCAAATATGTATTTCTGATATTTTAGAGATTCATACGTGTCTACAGCTAGGATCACAGTTCACAAACATCTTTACATCCTCCACTATTACTTACTATTTATTACATGTCCATAGCCCAATGTTTTTAGGAAGATTTTGAAAACATTGCTTAATGTCTATATAATGTCTTGTTTGAGTCCATAATTTATTCAACCATTTTCCTGTTATTGGTGATTGAAGCCATTTTAAAGTTTTTACCAATATAATTATTCAGTAATAAATATCCCTAAGGGTGAGACTTAACTGCTTTATTTTTTGTTTGTTTAACACTTTATGTGTTTATTTGACAGAGAGAACACAAGCAGGGGGAGTGGCAGAGGGAAAGGGTCGGGGAGAGGGAAAAGCAGGCCCCCAGCTGAGCAGGGAGGATCCTGGGATCAAGCCCCCAGCAGAAGGCAGACGCTAACCAACTGAGCTCCCCAGGCCTCCCAGTAAGACTTCATTTGATTGTTTTGTTAAGATGTTTTCTTAGAATCAAACTGTTGGGGCAACAGATTGAAACTTTACAAGTCCCTTCATGAATTTTTACTAAATATCTTTACAGAAAAGCTGTGGCAATTTACCCTCCCACCTGAAGAATTATAGAGAGGCTTTTTCAACCCATTGAAGAAAGAGGCCACTTAATATCTAAAAGAAAAAGGAGCTGCCTTTATTGCTTGCTTATGTATGGGAAAGATGTACTAATAAGGGGCACCTGGGTGCCTCAGTGGGTTAAGCCTCTGCCCTCGGCTCAGGTCATGATCTCAGGGTCCTGGGATCAAGCCCCACATCGGGCTCTCTGCTCCGCAGGGAGCCTGCTTCCTCCTCTCTCTCTGCCTGCCTCTCCACCTACTTGTGATCTCTGGCTGTCAAATAAATAAATAAAATCTTAAAAAAAAAAATGTACTAATAAGTCCACAGTGTGTCAGAACTGTCTTATGTATATGGCTTTGAGAAGTGTGAAGTTAAGGAAATATAAGAATTTCAAAAATGAGAGGGTTAGGAAATTCATGATTTTCACGTGTCACAGGTGTGAGGCTAAGGTTAACTGGTTAACTTTTAAAGCTGTGGCACTGTCACCTGTTGTTGGACTTCAAAGAGGCATGGATCTGATACAAAATGTCACTGAGCTGCTGAGAGGAGTTTAACCCTGTTCAGCTTTGTTACTTGGCCACTATTGAGGATTATGATCAAAGAACTACCAGTTTTTTATTATTTGGATTACTGATGAGGTTGAATTTTCTTTATCTGTCTGTGTCTATTATCCCTTTTCCATGTCTTCTTTGTTAATCTGTTTGGGTCCATTTATGCAAAATGTTCTTTTGATTAATTTGTGTGACTGCTTTTAAGATTTATGAAAAAAGTTTTGGCTAGCATATAAAAAGAAAACATTTTTCAGTTTATTATTTGCTTTTCAAATTTTAATAAAGTGAAGAATCTCTGTTTACTTTATGGATTTACCCAAATTGTTGTTGTTGTTGTCATTGTGTACAGTTGTTTCAGGTGTACAACTTAATAATTTGACAAGTTTATACATTATGCTATGTTAACCACAAATGTAGCTACCATCTGTCGTCTTAAATTCCTCTTACATTATCACTGGCTATATTCTTTATGTTGTGCTGTGACTTAATCACTCTATAACTGCTAGACTATATCTCCCTCACCTCTTCACCCATTTTGCCTAACCTCTCATCCCCCACCCTTCTGGCAACAATCAGTTGTTCTCAGTATTTACAGGTTTGATTCTGCTTTTTGTTTGTTTATTCATTTGTAGGTTTTTTTGGTTTTGGTTTTTGGGTTTTTCTTTTGTTTGGATTCCACATATGAGTGGAATCATATGGTATTTGTCTTTCTCTAAGTTTTTTTTTTTTTTTTTTACTTAGCATGATACCCTCCAGCTCCATCCATGTTGTCTCAAATGTCATGATCTCACTCTTTTTTATGGCTTTGTAATAATCTGTTTATATACACTACTTTTTCTTTATCTATTCATCTATTAATGGATACTTAGTTTCCTTCCATATCTTGGCTATTGTAATAATGCTGCAATAAATACAGATGTGCATATATCTTTTTGAAGTAGTGTTTTTGGTTTTTCTGGGTAAATATCCAGTAGTGGAATTACTGGATCATTTATATTTCTATTTTTAATTTTTTGAGAAACCTCCATACTGTTTTCCACAGTGACTGCACCAATTTATATTCCCACCAACATTGCACAAGAGTTCTTTTTTCTTCACATCCTTGCCAGTGTTTGTTGTTTCTTATGCTTGTTATTTTAGCCATTCTAACGGGTGTGAAGTGATATCTCTTTATGATTTTCATTTTCATTTACCTGATGATGAATGATATTGAGCATTTTTCATGAGTCTGTTGGTCATTTGTATGTCTTCTGTGGAAAAATTTCTATTCAGGTCCTTTGCCTATTTTTTGAATTGGATTTTTTTTTATTCGTTATTTTTTTTCTGTGTTGACTTGAATAAGTTATTTATATATTTTGGATATTAACCCTTATTTTATATATCCTTTGAAAATATCTCCTCCCATTCTGTTAGTCACCTCATTTTGTTGATGGTTTCCTTTGCTGTGTAGAATCTTTTTATTTTGATGTAGTCCCAATAATTTATTTTTGCTTTTACTTCCCTTGCCTTGGAGACATAAGTAGAAAAATTTTGCTATGGCTAACATCAGAGGATTTACTGCCTGTGTTCTCTTCTAGGATATTTATGAATTCAGGTCTCACATGTAGGTCTTTAATCCATTTTGAGTTAATTTTGTGTGTGGTGTAAGAAAGTGGTCCAGTTTCATTATTTCACATGTAGTTATTCAGTTTTCCCAGCACCATTTATTGAAGAGACTGTCTTTTCCCCATTGTAGATTATTGCTTCATTTATCATTTATTAATTGACCATATGAGGGTTTATTTCTGGACTTTCCCTTTTGTTCTGTTGATCTATGTGTCTATTTTTGTGTCAGTACTATATTGTTTTGATTACTACAGCTTTGTAATGTGTCTTGAAATCTGGTATTGCATCATGTCTAATTCTTCTTTTTCAAGATTGTTTTGACTACTTGGAGTCTTATGTAGTTCCATACAAATTTTAGTATTCTATTTCTGTGAAAAATGTTATTAGTATTTTGATAGGGATTGCACTAAATCTGTAGGTTTCTTTGGGTAACATGGACATTTTAATGATATTGAGTCTTCCAATCCATGAACATGAAAAATCTTTCCATTTGTTTGTGTTGTCTTTAATTTCTTTCATCAGTGTTTTATATAGTTTCTGGAGTACAGGTCTTTCACCTCTTTTTTTTTTTTAAGATTTTATTTATTTATTTGACAGACAGAGATCACAAGCAGGTAGAGAGGCAGGCAGAGAGAGAGAGAGAGAGAGGAGGAAGCAGGCTCCCCGCTGAGCAGAGAGCCCGAGGTCTTTCACCTCTTTGGTTAAGTTTATTCCTAGCCATTCTATTCTTTTTGGTACAATTATGAATGATATTATCTTTAAATGTCTCTTTTTGCTACTTAGTAGTATACAGAAACACCACTGATTTCTGGGTATTGTACCTGCCATTCTACTGAATTTATTTATTACTTCTGGTAATTTTTTGGTGGAATTCTTAGGATTTATGTCATCTGCAAATAGTGACAGTTTAACTTTTTCTTTACCAATTTGGATGTTTCATTTATTTTTCTTGTCTGATTGCTGTAGCTAGGACTTCCAGTACTATGTTGAATGGAAGTGGTGAGAGTGGAGACTTGTTTTTAGGCCTAATATGTGATCTATTCTGGACAATGTTCTATAAGCACTTGAAAAAAATCTATACTCTGTTGTTTTTGGATGGAATATTCTGTGTAGATTGGTTATGTCCTTCTGATCCAATGTGTCATTCAAGGACATTGTTTTTCTTAGATTATCCAGACAAAAGATTACAATCTACTGATGTGTATGGGGTGTTAAAGTCCCTTACTATTATTATAATACCATTAATTACTCTTTGCATCCATTAATATTTGCTTTATGTACTTAGGTTTTCCAGTGTTGGGTGTGTAGATGTTTATGATTGTTTTATCCTCTTAGATTGATCTCTTTATCATTATATAATGGCTTTTTTGGTCTCTTGTTAGTCTTTGTTTAAAGTCTGTTTTGTCTGATGTAAGTATGGTTACCTTTGCTTTTGTGTGTGTGTGTGTTTCCATTTGCATAGTGTATGTTTTTTCTAGCCCTTCACTTCCAGTCTGCATGGGTCTTTAGGTCCAAGGTGAGTCTCTTGTAACAGCATACAGATGGGTCCTTCCCTAACCCCCCAAGAGAGATAGAGAATGAGCATGAGAAGGGGAGGGAGAAAGAGAGAGACTGAGTCTCAAACAGGCTCCAACACAGGGATGAAGTTTGACTCAGGGCTTGCTCTCCTGACACTGATATCATGAGATCATAACCTGAGCAGAAATCAACTTGGATGCTTTAACTGACAGAGCCACCCAGGAGCCTCAAGATGGGTCCTTTTTTCAAAAATCCATCTGCCACCTGTGTCCTTTGATTGGAACATTTAGGCCATTTACATTTAAAGTAATTATCGATCGCTGAGTACTTATTTTCATTTTCCTATTTTCTGATTTGTAGTTCTTCATTTCTTCTTCTATTGCTCTTTCTTTGTGATTGATGAGTTTCAATAGTGCGGTGTTTAGATTTATTCCTCTTTATTTGTGTATCTATCATAGGTTTTGTTTTTGTGGCTACCATGAAGTTCATATATAACATCCTAGGTAAATAGCAATCTATATTAATTTGATTATTTAAATTCAAACACATTCTAAAAATAGAAAAAAAAGTCACTTATTTTTCCTTTTCCCCTTTTCCTCTCTTTTTACTCCCTCCTCCATGTTTTATGTATATGTTGTCATATTTTACATCTTTTATTCATAATTTTTTATGTTTAAAGCCATTTCTTTTCCACTTAAAGAAGTCCTTTAACATTTCTTGTAAGGTTGGTTTAGTGGTGATAAACTCCTTTATATTTTGTTTGTCTGGGAAACTCTTAATCTTTCTTCCAAATTTGAATGATAACCTTGCTGTGTAGACAATTTTTGGTTGTAGGGCTTTTTTTTTTTCCCTTTTAGCACTTTGAATATATCATGCCACTCTCTTATAATCTGCAAAGTTTCTGCTGAAAAATTAGCTGACAGCCTGATAAATTTTCCTCTATGGGTAACTCGTTCTCTCTTGTAGCTTTAAGTTTTTCTCTTTATCTTTAACCTTTGATATTTTAATTATTATGTATCATGAGCAGACCTCTTTGGGTTAATCTTGTTTGGAACTCTCTGTTCTTGTGTTTAGATGTCTATCTCCTCTAGATTAGAGAGGTTTTCAATTATTATTTCTTCAAATACGATTTCTATACCCTTCTCTCTTCTTCTGGAACCTCTATAATGTGAATGTTTGTTTACTTGATATTGTCCAAGAGATCTCTTAATCTATCCTCATTTTTAAATTCTTTTCTCTTTTTGATGTTCAGCTTGTATGATTTCCTTTACCCTATCTTCCAGATCACTGATACACTGTTCTTTCTCCTCTAATCTACTGTTGATTCTCTGGAGTCTGTGTTTTATTTCAGTTATAGTATTCTTCAACTGTGGTTCTTTTCAATATTTTCTGTCTCCTTTTTGAATGTCTTACTGAGTTCTTCCACTTTTTTCTCTAGCTTCTCTAGCTTAATAAGTATCTTTATTATCATTACTTTAAATTCTTTATCAAACATTTTGGTTATCTCTATTTCATTTAGCTCCTTCTCTGAGGTTCTTCTTATTCTCTCTTTTGGAGCATATTTCTCTGTTTCCATTTTTCTTGACTTTCTGTATTTATATGGATATGGCAGAATATCTAAGTCTCCTATACTTGAAGGAATGGTTTTGTGTATGGTGTCACCTATGCAGACTGTGTGTGCTCGTTGAATGCTGTGTGGCTGGAAATATGGCTGTATATGCTAGTTACTTTTATAGCCATGGATTTTTACAGAAAGAAGAAAGAATAATAATAAAATAAAATAAAATATAAAATAACAAAACCATAAAACCTCAAAAAAAGAAGAAAAAAGGAAAAAAGAAAGTCCCCAAAGAACAAAAATAAAAACAAGACTAGACAAATTAGAAAAAAATAAGATAAGATAAATTCTTTCATTTAAAAAAATAAAAATTAAAACATAGTTGATTTTTCTTTTCTTTTTTCTTTTTTTTTTTTTTTTAATTTTTTTTTTAATTCTCCAGCACCACAGGGGATACAGGAAATGGTATAGGCTTATGGACCTTGGGCCCACTGAGGTCACAAGCTCACTGTGATCTGCAACCTATTTCTGTCTGTGCTTTTAAGGTGGAGGGAAAGAGAGCGTTCCTGCAGCTCCTTAGCTTTTTTAAATACCAGCTTTTCTTTCTCTGTCTCAGATGACCAGGGCTGGCATGGGCTTGTGGAACCTGAGCTTGCTTAGGTAGCAAGCTCATTGTGACAATCAGACCCACTCATTATGGTGTCCAGACCCTGCACCAGTCTAAGCTTTCAGGATTAATGGAAATATAAACCATATTGTTCTCTAGCCCCTCTGATCTGGAGAGCTTTCCCACAGCTCTTCACTGCTTAGCAGAGTTCTAGTGTCACCTCTTTTACATGCTAGTTTCTCTTTTAAACTGTGGCTTTTTATTTCAGTGCCCAAGGACAGAAAAATCTGTTCAGTACTTTCCCTCCCCACTGCGTTCACAGTGTCAGGGGTGGAAGTTCTCTTTGTTACCATGTCTCCATCTCTCTTGCTGTTCTCTTGTCTTTCTATCTTTGGTTGTTCAGAAGCTGTTCAATCAACCCTCTGTTCTTCTTCATGGAGAGTCATTCTATAAATAGGTGTAATTTGGTGCATTATACATAAAAGCTAAGTTCAGGGTCTTCCTGTGTCACCATTTTGGACTGGAACCAAGGTGTACCTAACCTTTTTATTCCTACCACCACCACCACATCTCAGGCCTTCATTTTCTCACACTTAAATTACTGAATTGGGCTATCAGCCAGTCTCCCAACACTAATCCCCTTTCTTCCTAGCATTCCTATTCCCATAGTTTATATCCCTAATTCACTGCTTTTATCAAGTGACTTTTCCTCCATGAAAACCTCAGTGCCTCCTTATGGTTGAAAACAAAATCCTAAGACACTATAGAATCCTTTCACATGCATATCCCACTCATAACTTGATTAAACACAAATACTGGACTCTAAATAGCCTAAAGTTTGTCCTTCAGCATCCATTCAATTCTTCTTTCTTCTTCCTCTTGCCTTTAGTTAATGCCTGTCTTATGCAAATTATCCAAGGAATGTGAAAACAAACAAAACCTGCAAATATGCAGAGCAAAGTTGGGAAGCTTTAGAGGTAAACAGAAAGTCCCCCAGAATGTACTGAGAACTACGATGAACCTGAGATAGTGGGGAAGAACATTCTCACAAGTGATAATGCTTGAGCTGAAACCTGAATGCCAATGAGAACCAGCTGCAAAGGCCCCAAATGTAGAGAATATACAAAACTAAGAGTTCTAAATAGTTCTGTATAAAGCGTGATGGTAGGAGATGGGGCTGGAGGGAACACATGGGCATATTGTAGATCCATGACAAGAAAAAAAAAGTGTGAAGATTCCTTCATATTAATTGACCTGAATGTCTGGATGATAGAATGGGAGGTAGGAAGGCAGGAGGAAAAAAATCATTGTGACCAGGATGACTCCTAGTTTCCCAATATAGACAATATGGTAGATTCTGGATTTGTAGACCAGGAATAGGTTTGATGAGAAACAGGTTTGATGTGGGAGAGTAGATTCATATGAAGATATATTGAGTTTGCACTGCCTAGCAGAAATACAAATTTAGAAGTTCAATTGAATTTTTTCTATTCTGTTGTTACCTACATTAGTCCCTCTACCTACAGTGAGTGCCCCCTTGTCTCTCCCAACTGATCAAATCCCACCCAATCTATAGCCTAAGTCCCAGTCAATTGCCAAAAAAAAAAAAAAAAAAATCTTTATCTACATGAACTCAAACATTTAACAAAAAAATTTAAATGCTTCTTGTCCAAATAGTGTTATCTTTCAGTAAAGTTGCTCTGCCTTATATGGCCCCACATGAGAGAGGTTGACACATTGTACAGGCAAATTCTTTTGTCTGTTTTGAGTTCAATTCCACAGCAACTAGTAAAACTTATTGGAAAGATAAAGGCAAGTTGGGGATAGATTTGAGGGAAGAATTATGCTTTAGTGGAAATATCCACTTATTACTGTGAATTATTTAACCCAGTCATTGTGAAGGATAGCAAAAACTCACTAGAGAAGTAGAGAAGTGGCTTCCCAGTAAAGGGCCACAGGTTGTATTGCATTTTGTATAGAGGGTATGCCAGGGCATAATGTATCTTAATAGATGGAGTCCTAGGCTGTGACCATTGACATGTTCTGTGCATTAGTGAATTATTGATTTTTATTTGTAAGAGAAGAGTGCTTTCTTAGAGATTAATAAATATTGAAATCTATAGCTCTCAGGTTTGAATAATACCAAAGCTCCCTTCCTTTTCTGTCTTCCAACATAATAAAACTTTAATATAAATTGGGTTTTTCAAAAAAATTGCAATAATAGAGAACAACACATATTATATGCTAACATAGAGGATATATAGTAATGGCCAAGGAGTGTGCACTATGCTTGTAGCTGATGAATCATAAGCACTGAATACTATTTTGTTATTTCCTATATCTGACAAAATATTCTAATATTTTAATGATATTTATATATCAGCTGTCCTTGCCAAATAAAATGAAACAGACTTGAACAAAGATAACAAAGACATATATTCTCTTCCTAAATCAAATAACATCTTTTCAGAGACCATTCTTAGTAATAAAAAAGAAGTGTGAATGAACAGATTTTCTACATACTTAGTACAGTGAGAAAAGAATTGTGCTGCCTGTCTAATTTTTATAGTTCTTTGAATTAAAAATCATGTGGGGTTATGTTTAAAAGGAGCCAATTCATGTAGTATAGGTTAGCAATTCTAAAATTACTATCTGTGGCTTTTAGAATGGAGCATATGAGTAAATACATTGAGAATGATGAAAGCTGTATTTGTTGGTGAAAGGAATTAGGAATTTGAAAAGGACAAAGACCAGAATAAACACTGTAAAATCGATTAAATAGGAGGTAGTAGTATAAATGCATAGTTTTTAATGTAGAGATAGAGAGGGGCACCTGGGTAGCTCAGTCAGTTAAATGTCTGCCTTCAGCTTAGGTCAGGATCCCTGGGTCCTGGGATCAAGCCCTGTATCAGCCTCCCTGCTCAGTGGGGAGTCTGGTTCTCCCTCTCCCTCTGACTCTCTCCACTGCTCATGCTCTCGTTCTCTCTCTCTGAAATTAACAAGTAAAAAATTTAAAAAGATATATAGAAATATAGAAATGAAGATATAGCTAGAGATAAGAAGATACAGATGTATTTTGAAGATCTTCCTACTGAGAGGGACAAAGAAGTAAAGCTACCCCTGTAGCAATGAGCAAACCTAACTCTCAGATACTGGATTCTGTATACTATAGCTTACTATAAGAAGCTGGGGTTTCTTAGAGAAATGACTGAATATAGGGGTATGGAAGAGAAAGGAAAAGATGAGTTTGGAGCATCTTGTTGTAAAGTAAAGCAAGGAATTGCTAAATAAAGTAATGAGAATATATCAAAAGGATGATGAAGACAGCTTAATGTGGCTCTCACTGGACAAATTTGAGATGGTTTCCTAAAAATGAATAGGAATAATAGAACATTCATGACATAAAATAAGAATTTACATGATCCCATATTAATACAAATAAGTAAACAAGTATATAAATGGAAAAGAGTAATGAAGTTACAAAATCAACTCTCATTTGCAACTATCATAGAAATTATTCATTTAGCCACAAATATATAATTGCTAAAACTGGTGAGAGAAGTTTGGTGAGGATATTTATTACTGCAAGGTATTCTGTGAGTTAGTTGTTACTCAAAAAGGAAATATAATTATTTTATAGTGGATGTATCTCTCAAAACTAATCAAGTAATCAAAGTTAACATCGCCAATAAAAGGAAAAACCAACACTAGAAAACTCCTGACATGATAAACTAGAAAAGACACAGCATTGCTTCCATGGTCTTTGCTGCCAAATATACATAACCTGAATGAAACCATAGTGAAACATCAGACAAACCCAAATAGAAGGACTTTCTAAATGGAGAGAGTATGATGATTGATAGAATATAACATACTATTCATATTCAACCAAATGGTTACTGAAATATGTTCAGATAGCAGAGGTGATATGAAACAATGAATTTAATATTAAAATATGAAATCATGAAACAATGAAAACCATGATCTTGCTTGAGCAGGGCACTCCTACTCAAAACTTTATTGACAAGATTAGGATGAAAGTGGCTTGTATGTTATGTTATTTGAGTGAAATAACTGTGTGTCCGCTATATTCTCCAAAATGTGTGAAAGGGAAGATACATTAATTTCTGATAACTTTGTAGTACAATATGATATAATGCAGGGAAAAGAAAATCAATGGTAGAAGCAAAATATACATAAATTTCTGGAATCTATTCTTTAAGGATATACTTCAAACTGACATTTTAAAATTGAATGGGTCCTTAGAAAGTCTCTAATAATCCTAATCCATCATTTACAAATAAACTGAATCCAGATAGAGTGACTTATCTGAGATCATCGGGATAATGAGATGGCAGCCTGGGATCTTGATCATATAATTAACTATTTGGAATCTTTGATCTGCCTTTTTTCTGTTTGTTTAAAAATTAAAATAACTATTTCACCTTAGTGACTTTCCAATAAAGAAGAAAAGAAATGTATCTAAAAACCTGTGATGGCTAGAACCAAGGCATGACTATGTACTCAATATTATTTTTAATAAGAGTAAGAATATTATTAGTAATAATATTCTTATTACTAATATTATTACAGAGTAACTTCTTTCTTAATTATGCTCTAAAACTGGTATTTCACTTATTTCTAAGGACAAAGAGAATCTCATATGTGATTTTGACTAGCTGACTGATTTCCATGTCCAGAATGATTGTAAAATTTTTTTATCATTGTTCAGATATGTGGCATGAGTATTTCACATATCATGGGGAAAAATATACTAGCTTTTAGTTTCTATTCAGTGTATCTAAGAATGATCTTCCTATCATAAAAGGTGTAGAAACATTTAAAATAAAATAGATTATAGTGGTAAACCATACTCAAATTTATCATTCATACCAACAGCTTCTGAATATTAGGTATTCCATTCAGGAAAGTACTAGAGTGAGTGACAGCTGCAGGCATTTGAGAACTAATGGTCCTGTCATTAACCAGAGAGACCTTTCTAATGTAAAATCATGAAAGGTTAAACAAAATCCTTATCATGGTAAAAATAGCTTCCCTAAATCTTAGCAATTATTAATGTTACAAATGTGCTTCACATAAAGCAAAGATTTTCCTTTTTTTCAGCTTTATTGAGGTATGTTGACAAAATTGTAAGATATTTCAAATGTATATCATGGTAATTAGATATACATGTACCTTTGGATTCCACCATATGGATAATTAATACATCTATCACATATTTACCTTTTTAATTTTTTTGGTAATATTTAAGTTCTACTTTCTTAGCAAATTTCAATTATACGATAGAGTGTTATCAACTACAGTTACCATGTTTTACATTAGTACTCAGAGTCTGTTTACGCTGAAAATATGTACCCTTTGACTAAACTCTCCCAATTTCCCCTAATCCCCAGGCCCTGGAAACCACTTTTCTTCTCTATGTCTCTAGGAGTAGAACTTTTTTTTTCCTTTTAGATTCCACATAAAAGTGATACAGTACAGTATTTGTCTTTCTCTGTCTGGCTTATTTCATACAGTGTAATGCTCTCAAGGTCCATCCAAGTTGTTGCTAATGGCAGGAATTCTTTCTTCTCGTGGCCACATAATATTCTGTTGTATATACAAACCACATTTTCTTTATCTCTTCGTTTGTTGAGGGACCCTTAGATTGTTTCAATATCTTGACTATTGTGATTAATACTATAAGATACATAGAGGTGCAGATATCTCTTCAAGATACTGGTTTCGTTTCCTTTGAATATATCAGAAGTGAAATTGCTGGGTAATATGGTAGTTCTATTTTTTTTTTTTTTTTTTTTTTTTTACTTTTTAGAGGATATTTCATATTGTTTCTCATTTGGCTGTCTCAATTTACATTCACACCAGTGGTGTACTAGCACTTCCTTTTTCTACATCTTTACCAAAACTTATCTCTTATATTTTTGATGATGCTCATTCTCCCAGGTCTGAGGTGGTATCTCATCATAGTTTTAATTTGCCCAATTTTTTTTTTAAATAATAGTGCTTGTTCTTTTACTATTGGGTTCAGTGTGCTCTTAATATATATTGAATATTAGCTCCTTCTCAAAAAAATATTTGCAAATATTTTCTACCCTTCTATAGGTTGCTGTTACATCAACATTTTATTAATGATTTCTTTTGCTGTGCAAAGTGTTTTAGTGTGATGTAGTCCTGAGTTCTGATTTTTGCTTTTATTGTCTTTCCTTTTGGTGTCAAATAAAAATAAACAGTTGCTGAGACTGATGTCAAAGAGGATACTTACTATGTACTTCTAGTTTTATGGTGTCAGGTCTTATGCCAGTCTTTAATCCATTTTGAGTCAATATTTGCATATGGTGGATGATAGTGATCCAGTTTCATTTTTTTTTCTTGCAGATGGCTGTAGAATTTCCCTAGTTCCATTTATTGAAGATACTATCCTTTACTCATTGTATGTTCTTGGCTCCTTTGTCATAAATTAAATGACCATATATACATGGGTTTATTTCTGAACTCTTCCATTGACCTATATGCCTACTTTTATGCCAATACCATACTGTTTTGATTGCTATAGCTTTGTGATATTGTTTGAAATCAGGAGGTTTAATGCCTCTAGCTTTGTTCTTTCTCCAGAATGCTTTGACTATCCAGAGTCTTTTTGTGGTTCCTCACAAATGAGAGGATTGCTTTTTCTATTTCTATTTCTGTGAAAAATGCCACTGAAATTTTGATAGGAATTCTGTTGAATCTGTAGATTGCTTTGGGTAGAATAGACATTTTTATAATATGAATTTTTCTAATTTATTAACATGGAATATCTTTCTACTAGTTTCTATTTTCTTCAGTTTCTTTCATCAGGGTTTTATAGTTTTCAAAGTACATGTCTTTCATCTCCTCGGTTAAGGTTATTCCAGGTATTCTTTTTGATGCAATTCTAATTGGGATTATTTTTCTAATAGTTATTAATATATAGAAACATAACTGATTTGGTATATTGATTTCTATACACTGCAACTTTACTGATTTCACTTATTCTAACAGGTTTTTGGTGGAGTCTTTAAAATTTTCTCTATATGATATGCCATCTGCAAATAGAGACAGTTTTATTTCTTCTTTTTTGATTTGTATGCTCTATTTGTTTTTCTTACCTTATTGCTCTGGCTAGGACTTTCAATACCAATGTGAATAAAAGTGGTAAGAATGAATATCCTTGTGTCATTCGTGAGCTTAG
Organism: Meles meles; assembly: GCF_922984935.1. Taxonomy (NCBI): domain Eukaryota; kingdom Metazoa; phylum Chordata; class Mammalia; order Carnivora; family Mustelidae; genus Meles; species Meles meles. The sequence continues at coordinate 89,600,995 of NC_060069.1, read as the reverse complement.
AGGAAAAAAAAAACTTTCAATTTTTCATCTTTTTAAAAAAGACTTACTTATCTGTCAGAGGAGAGAGAGAGAGTGAGCATGAACAGGGGGAGCAGCAGGCTGAGGGAGAAGCAGGCTCCAAGCTGAGCAAGGATTCTGATGTGGGACTCAATCCCAGGACCCTGGGATCATGATCTGAGCTGAAGGCAGATGCTTAATAGTTGAGCCACCCAGGCAACCCATTTTTTTCATCTTTGAGTATGTTGTTAGCTGTGGGCTTGCAAATAAGCACATGGAAAAATTCTGAAGATCGTTAGTAATTAAGGAAATGAAAACCAAAAGCATCATGTGATATCATTATACACAGTGAAATGGTTAAAATTTTAAAAATGGGCAAAAATAAATTTTGACAAGGTTATGGAGTGACTACAATTCTCATTTATTGATGATGGGATTGAAAAACACAAGAGCCATTTTTAAAACAGCTTAGAAGTTTCATAAAAAGTAAACATACAGGGGGAGGAGTCAAGGTGGTGGAGAAGTAGCAGGCTGAGACTACATCAGGTAGCAGGAGATCAACTCGATAGCTTATCTAAACATGGCAAACACCTACAAATCCAACAGGAGATGGAAGAGAAGAAGAACAGCAATTCTAGAAACAGAAAATCAACCACTTTCTGAAAGGTAGGACTGGTGGAGAAGTGAATACAAAACGACGGGAAGAAAGACCGTGGGGGGAGGGGCTGGCTCCCGGCAAGCGGCGGAGCAACAGAGCACAAAATCAGGACTTTTAAAAGTCTGTTCCACTGAGGGACATTGCTCCAGAGGCTAAACCAGGGTGAAGCTCATGCGGGGTCAGTGTAGCCCCAGATCCCGCAGAGTCACAGAAGGATCGGGGGTGTCAGAGTGTCACAGAGCTCGCAGGTATTAGAATGGGGAAGCTGGCTACAGAGACAGAGCCGAGGACTGAGCTCTCAGCTCAGGGTTACCTTGAACCAGTCGCAGGCGGGGTGAGCTCGGAGCACAGCTGGAGGCCGGGGATACGGGAGCGATTGGGCGCTGTTCTCTGGGGGCACACTGAGGAGTGGGGCCCCGGGCTCAAGTCTCCTCCAGGCCAGAGACTAGGAGACCACCATTTTCATTCTGGTCCTCCGGAACTCTACGGAAAGCGTTCAGGGAACAAAAGCTCCCGAAAGCGAACCTGAGCGGATTACTTAGTCTGGCCCCCAGTAAGGGTAGTGCAATTCTGCCTGGGGCAAAGACACTCGAGAGTCACTACAACAGGCCCCTGCGCAAGAAGATCAACAAAAAATCCAGCCAGGATTAAGTTCATCTACCAAGGAAAGCAGGTTCAATAGCTAGGACAGCAGCGGAATTCCAGAGGAGGAGAAAGCAACGCATGGAACTCATGGCTTTCTCCCTATGATTCTTTAGTCTTCTGGTTCATTTAATTTTTTTTTCAATTTTTTTTCTTTCCTCTTTCTTCTTCTGCTAATTTTTTAAAAACTTTTACCCTTTTCTTTTTTAACGTTTTTTAACTAGTTTATCTAATATATATATTTTTTCTTTCTTTTTATATTTTTTCTTTATTTCTTTTTTTTTTTTTAACTTTTGTCCTTTTTTTTTCCTGAATCTCTATCCCCTTTCTCCCCACCCACAATTTGGGGTCTCTTCTGATTTGGTTAAAGCGAATTTTTCTGGGGTCTTTGCCACCCTTTTAGTATTTCGCTTGCTCCTTCATATACTCTTATCTGGACAAAATGACAAGGCGGAAAAATTCACCACAAAAAAAAAAAAAGAACAAGAGGCAGTACCAAAGGCTAGGGACCTAATCAATACAGACATTGGTAATATGTCAGATCTAGAGTTCAGAATGACGATTCTGAAGGTTCTAGCCGGGCTCGAAAAAGGCATGGAAGATATTAGAGAAACCCTCTCTGGAGATATAAAAGCCCTCTCTGGAGAAATAAAAGAACTGAAATCTAACCAAGTTGAAATAAAAAAAGCTCTTAATGAGGTGCAATCAAAAATGGAGGCTTTCACTGTTAGGATAAATTAGGCAGAAGAAAGAATTAGTGATATAGAAGACCAAAGGACAGAGAATAAAGAAGCCGAGCAAAAGAGGGACAAACAGCTACTGGACCACGAAGGGAGAATTCGAGAGATAAGTGACACCATAAAGTGAAACAACATTAGAATAATTGGGATTCCAGAAGAAGAAGAAACAAAGAGGGGAGCAGAAGGTATATTGGAGAGAATTATTGGAGAGAATATCCCTATTATGGGAAAGGGAACAAGCATCAAAATCCAGGAGGTGCAGAGAACCCCCCTCAAAATCAACAAGAATAGGTCCACACCCCGTCACCTAATAGTAAAATTTACAAGTCTTAGTGACAAAGAGAAAATCCTGAAAGCAGCCTGGGAAAAGAAGTCGGTAACATACAATGGTAAAAATATTAGATTGGCAGCAGACTTATCCACAGAGACCTGGCAGGCCAGAAAGAGCTGGCATGATATATTCAGAGCACTCAACGAGAAAAACATGCAGCCAAGAATCCTATATCCAGCTAGGCTATCATTGAAAATAGAAGGAGAGATCAAAAGCTTCCAGGACAAAAAAAACTGAAAGAATTTGCAAACACCAAACAAGCTCTACAGGAAATAATGAAAGGGGTCCTCTAAGCAAAGAGAGAGCCTAAAAGTAGTAGATCAGAAAGGTACAGTGACAATATATAGTAACAGTCACCTTACAGGCAATATAATGGCACTAAATTCATATCTCTCAATAGTTACCCTGAATGTTAATGAGCTAAATGCCCCAATTAAAAGACACAGGGTATCAGAATGGATAAAAAAACAAAACCCATCTATATGTTGCCTACAAGAAACTCATTTTAGATGCAAAGATGCCTACAGATTTAAAGTGAGGGAGTTGAAAAAAATTTACCATGCTAATGGGCATCAGAGGAAAGCTGGGCTGGCAATCCTTATATCAGATCAATTAGATTTTAAGCCAAAGACTATAACAAGAGATGAGGAAGGACACTATATCCTACTCAAAGGGTCTGTCCAACAAGAAGATCTAACAATCTTAAATATCTATGCCCCTAACGTGGGAGCAGCCAACTATATAAACAAATTCATAGCAAAATCAAAGAAACACATCAATAATAATACAGTAATTTTTGAGGGGACTTTAACACTCCCCTCACTGAAATGGACAGATCATCCAAGCAAAAGATCAACAAGGAAATAAAGGCCTTAAATGACACACTGGACCAGATGGACATCACAGATAGATTCAGAACATTTCATCCCAAAGCAACAGAATTCACATTCTGCTCTAGTGCACATGGAACATTCTCCAGAATAGATCACATCCTGGTTCCTAAAACAGGTCTCAACCAGTATCAAAAGATTGGGATCATTCCCTGCATATTTTCAGACCACAATGCTCTGAAGCTAGAACTCAATCATAAGAGGAAAGCTGGAAAGAACCCAAATACATGGAGACTAAACAGCATCCTTCTAAAGAATGAATGGGTCAACCAGGAAATTAAAGAAGAATTGAAAAAATTCATGGAAACAAATATAATGAAAACACAACGGCTCAATATCTGTGGGACGCAACAAAGGCAGTCCTGAGAGGAAAATATATAGCGGTACAAGCCTTTCTCAAGAAACAAGAAAGGTCTGAAGTACACAACCTAACCCTACACCTAAAGGAGCTGGAGAAAGAACAAGAAAGAAACCCTAAACCCAGCAGGAGAAGAGAAATCACAAAGTTCAGAGCAGAAATCAATGAAATAGAAACCAAAAAAAAAAAAAAAACCAATAGAACAAATCAACAAAACTAGGAGCTGGTTCTTTGAAATAATTAATAAGATTGATAAACCCCTGGCCAGAGTTATCAAAAAGAAAGGAGAAAGGACCCAAAGAAATAAAATCATGAATGAAAGAGGAGAGATCACAACTAACACCAAGGAAATACAGACAATTAGAAGAACATACTATGCGCAACTCTACGCCAACAAATTTGACAATCTAGAAGAAATGGATGCATTCCTAGAGACATATAAACTACCACAACCTAACCAGGAAGATATAGAAAACCTGAACAGGCCCATAACCAGTAAGGAGATTGAAACAGTCATCAAAAGTCTCCAAACAAACAAAAGCCCAGGGCCAGACAGCTTCCCAGGGGAATTCTACCAAACATTTAAAGAAGAATTCCTGTTCTCCTGAAACTGTTCCAAAAAATAGAAATAGAAGGAAAACTTCCAAACTCATTTTATGAGGCCAGCATCACCTTGATCCCCAAACCAGACAAGGAGCCCACCAAAAAAGAGAACTACAGACCAATATCCTTGATGAACACAGATGCAAAAATTCTCACCAAAATACTAGCCAATAGGATTCAACAGTACATTAAAAGGATTATTCATTCACCACGACCAAGTGGGATTTATTCCAGGGCTGCAAGTTTGGTTCAACATCCACAAATCAATCAATGTGATACAACACATTGATAAAAGAAAGAACAAGAACCATATGATACACTCAATAGATGCTGTAAAAGCATTTGACAAAGTACAGCATCCCTTCCTGATGAAAACGCTTCAAAGTGTAGGGATAGAGGGCACATACCTCAATATTATCAAAGCCATCTATGAAAAACCCACTGCAAATATCATTCTCAATGGAGAAAAACTGAAAGCTTTTCCGTTAAGGTCAGGAACACGGCAGGGATGTCCATTATCACCACTGCTATTCAACGTAGTACTAGAAGTCCTAGCCTCAGCAATCAGACAACAAAAAGAAATTAAAGGCATCCAAATCAGCAAAGAAGAAGTCAAACTATCACTCTTCACAGATGATATGATAATATATGTTGAAAACCTAAAAGACTCCACTCCAAAACTGCTAGAACTTGTACAGGAATTCAGTAAAGTGTCTGGATATAAAATCAATGCACAGAAATCAGTTGCATTTCTTTACACATACAACAAGACAGAAGAAAGAGAAATTAAGCACTCAATCCCATTTAGAATTGCACCCAAAACTATAAGATACCTAGGAATAAACCTAACCAAAGAGGCTAAGAATTTATGCAGAAAACTATAACGTACTCACGAAAGAAATTGAGGAAGACACAGAGAAATGGAAAAATGTTCCATGCTCCTGGATTGGAAGAATAAATATTGTGAAAATGTCTATGCTACCTAAAGCAATCTACACATTTAATGCAATCCCTATCAAAATACCACCCATTTTTTTCAAAGAAATGGAACAAATAATCCTAAAATTTATATGGAACCAGAAAAGACCTCGAATAGCTAAAGGAATATTGAAAAAGAAAGCTAATGTTGGTGGCATCACAATTCCGGACTTCAAGCTCTATTCCAAATCTGTCATCATCAAGACAGCATGGTACTGGCACAAAAACAGACACATAGATCAATGGAACAGAATAGAGAGCCCAGAAATAGACCCTCAACTCTATGGTCAACTCATCTTCGACAAAGCAGGAAAGAATGTCCAATGGAAAAAAGACAGCCTCTTCAATAAATGGTGCTGGGAAAATTGGATAGCCACATGCAGAAAAATGAAATTGGACCACTTCCTTACACCACACACGAAAATAGACTCAAAATGGATGAAGGACCTCAATGTGAGAAAGGAATCCATCAAAATCCTTGAGGAGAATGCAGGCAGCAACCTCTTCGACCTCAGCCGTAGCAACATCTTCCTAGGAACAACAGCAAAGGCGAGGGAAGTAAGGGCAAAAATGAACTATTGGGATTTCATCAAGATCAAAAGCTTTTGCACAGTGAAGGAAATTGTTAACAAAACCAAAAGCCAACTGACAGAATGGGAGAAGATATTTGCAAACGACATATCAGATAAAGGGCTAGTGTCCAATATCTATAAGGAACTTAGCAAACTCAACAGCCAAAGAACAAACAATCCAATCAAGAAATGGGCAGAGGACATGAACAGACATTTCTGCAAAGAAGACATCCAGATGGCCAAAAGACACATAAAAAAGTGCTCCACATCATTCGGCATCAGGGAAATACAAATCAAAACCACAATGAGATATCACCTCACACCAGTCAGAATGGCTAAAATTAACAAATCAGGAAATGACAGATGCTGGCGAGGATGCGGAGAAAGGGGAACCCTCCTCCACTGTTGGTGGGAATGCAAGCTGGTGCAACCACTCTGGAAAACAGCACAGAGTTTCCTCAAAATGTTGAAAATAGAACTACCCTATGACCCAGCAATTGCACTACTGGGTATTTACCCTAAAGATACAAACGTAGTGATCCTAAGGGGCATGTGCACCCAACTGTTTATAGCAGCAATGTCTACAAGAGCCAAGCTATGGAAAGAACCTAGATGTCCATCAACAGATGAATGGATACAGAAGATGTGGTATATATACACAATGGAATACTATGCAGCCATCAAAAGAAATGAAATCTTGCCATTTGCGATGACGTTGATGGAACTAGAGGATATCATGCTTAGTGAAATAAGTCAATCGGAGAAAGACAACTATCATATGATCTCCCTGATATGAGGACGTGGAGATGTCAAAACCACAATGAGATATCACCTCACACCAGTCAGAATGGCTAAAATTAACAAGTCAGGAAATGACAGATGCTGGAGAGGATGTGGAGAAAGGGGAACCCTCCTCCACTGTTGGTGGGAATGCAAGCTGGTGCAACCACTCTGGAAAACAGCATGGAGGTTCCTCAAAATGTTGAAAATAGAACTACCCTATGACCCAGCAATTGCACTACTGGGTATTTACCCTAAAGATACAAACATAGTGATCCGAAGGGGCACGTGTACCCGAATGTTTATAGCAGCAATGTCTACAATAGCCAAGCTATGGAAAGAACCTAGATGTCCATCAACAGATGAATGGATACAGAAGATGTGGTATATATACACAATGGAATACTATGCAGCCATCAAAAGAAATGAAATCTTGCCATTTGCGACGACGTGGATGGAACTAGAGCGTATCATGCTTAGTGAAATAAGTCAATCGGAGAAAGACAACTATCATATGATCTCCCTGATATGAGGACATGGAGAAGCAACATGGGGGGGTAGGGGGATAGGAGAAGAATAAATGAAACAAGATGGGATTGGGAGGGAGACAAACCATAAATGACTCTTAAGCTCACAAAACAAACTGGGGGTTGCTGGGGGGAGGTGGGATTGGGAGAGGGAGAGCGGGCTATGGACATTGGGGAGGGGAGGCGAACCATAAGTGACTATGGACTCTGAAAAACAACCTGAGGGTTTTGAAGGGTCAGGGGTGGGAGGTTGGGGGAACAGGTGGTGGGTAATGGGGAGGGCACGTTTTGCATGGAGCACTGGGTGTTGTGCAAAAAGAATGAATACTGTTACGCTGAAAAAATAAATAAAATGGAAAAAAAAATGAGGACGTGGAGATGCAACATGGGGGGTTAAGGGGATAGGAGAAGAAAAAATGAAACAAGATGGGATTGGGAGGGAGACAAACCATAAGTGACTCTTACTCTCATAAAACAAACTGAGGGTTGCTGGGGGGAGTGTGTTTTGGGAGAGGGGGAGTGGGGTTATGGACATTGGGGAGAGTATATGCTATGGTGAGTGCTGTGAAGTGTGTAAACCTGGCGATTCACAGACCTGTACCCCTGGGGATAAAAATACATTATATGTTTATAAAGAAATAAGAAATAAATAAAAAACTTTAAAAATAAATAAAATTAAAAGGGAAAAAAGAAGTAAACCTGCATCTGCCATGTGACCAATCAATTAACATCCTAGGTATTTATCCAAGAAAAATAAAAGCATACATCACAAAAAGACATATTCAAATTTTCTTAACATGTTTGCTTATAATCTCAAAAGCTTTTTACAATTCTGCCATTTGTAGCAGCATGGATGAACCTTGAAAACAGTATGCCAAGTTAAATAAGCCTGTCACAGAAGGACAAATATAGCATGTTTCCACTTATTTGAGGAATCTAAAAACAGTCGAGTCATAGAAAGAGTTGAATGGTGGTTGCCAGGGTCTTTGGGGTGAGGGAAATAGGGAGTTGTTTTAAATGGCTATAAAGTTTCAGTTATGCAAGATGAATAAGGTCTGTAAATCTGCTGTACAATACCATAACAATACCATACTGTACACTTAAAAATGTGTTAAAGGGCTGGATTTCACATTAAATGTTTTTATCACAATAGTAATAAATATTGGTAACAACTTAAAGCCCATCAACTGGTAAATGGTTAAACTGTAATACATGCATACTATAAAATCTTTCCCAGCCATAAAAAGAAACACTGGTGAAACACTGTAATAACATGGATGAATCTCAAAAACATCTTTCTAAATGAAAGAAACCAAACATAAAAAAATTCCATTTATATAAAAATTTTTTAAAATGCTGAACTATAGTGACAGAAAGTTTATGATTGGTTTTCAGTGGCTAGGGGTCAAGGAAGGGGACTGATCTCAAAGTGACACATTGGAACTTTTTTAGATGACAGAGATCTTCAATATCACAGTTATGTTAGGAATTACATGACTGTGCACACTTCTCAAAACTTGTCAGTTTAAACTCCAATTAACCTCACTTAAAAAATATCTAAGGTATCATAGAAATAATTTAAGTACTTCTGAAATGATGCATGGAATTTCTTCATATAGTTAAAAACCTAAATACATAGTAATGTATCTTGCCAGCTGTACACCAAAATCCATTCTTTCCTCGTAACATAATAGTTGAGTTACAACTGGACATGATTGCCCACCTAGGGACTTCTTTTTCCAATCTCATTCTGCTAACTGTGTTCAAGTGGTCAGGTTCTATCAAAAGCAAGTGAATGGAAAGCGTATTAGCAATCTCTGTTTTAAATGAGAGAAGCTCTGACCCTTGGCTTTCACTCTTTTTCTTCTACTCTCTAAAATGGAAATGATCAGCCTGATCTTGGAGGTCATCTGTGTAAGATGTCACTGTTACTGCCAGCCTCTGGGGCATAGAGCTGTGAATTCACTGACAACACCCACTTTGGACTGCTCTTGAATGAGAAATTACTTCTTTGTCATTAAGTAGCCTATCTTACCCTAACTAAAACACTTCTCTTAACTAAAATTTCTCTTTCCTCTGGGAATATTCCCATGAAATATTTTACATGAATCAAATAATTTATAGAACAATGTGTACTACAAGCTACCATCTATTTGAAAGTACTGCTAATATTTGGGGGAAATCAAATGACTGGGAGCCAGGGGCAGAAGAAAGAACTTCATTATATGCCATTGTGGAATAACATTCATGGAAAATACTTGTATTTTTTTTTTTTTTTGGTACTATGTGAATATGCAATCAGTAAAAGAAAAGAAAAGTAGAGCTTAAATTAGAAAACAATAAAATGCAAAAAGTAAATATCTTGACATACCGTTTCTATCCTGTTCAATTGCGGAGGCTCTGTAGATGTGCCATACACACCAAGACATATCATGAACTGAGAAGAATTATAGAACAAATGTATGTAAATCATGTTGCAGAGTGTTTAAAACATAGTAGGATTTGTATGTAGTACAAGTAAGAGGTTATAGAGCATTCACTCACCGCAGGATTCTCTTTTAGTGTTTATAATGTCAAATTTGACCCTAAATTTTTCTCTTTAGGATATTTAACAGAATGCTACATTAGTTTCAGGTGTACAGAAGAGTGATGGCAACAAGTTTATACATTGTTATGTTCACCACAAATGTGGTCATCATCTGCCTCCATATGGTGCTATTACAATACCATTGACTGTAACTCCTTCTACAGTGCCTTCTATTCCTATGACATTCATTCTATAACTGGAAGCCTCTAGCCCTACCCTCCTTCACCCATTTTGCCCTTCTCCCCAACCTCTACCTCTGGCAACCATCAGTTATCTGTATTCATAGGTCCTATTTTGCATTTTGTTTGTTTACTGATTCTTTTTTCTTTTTTAAGACTCCAAATATAAATGAAATGATATGGTATTTGATTTTCTCAAACTGAGTTATTTCACTTAGCATAGTACCCTCTAGATCGATTCTTGTTGTCACAAATGGGAAGATATCCTCCTCTTTTTATGGCATATAATATTCTATTGAGTATGCATATGTGCTTATGTGTGTATATGTATATACATACATACCTACACACATCTCATCTTTCTTATTCATTTGTCTATGAATAGATATTTAGGTTGCTTCCAGATATTGGCTGTTGTAAATAATGCTGCAAGAAGTAGGTGCATATATCTTTTCAAATTAGCGTTTTTCTTTTCTTTGGGTAAATACTTAGTAATGGATTTTTTGGGTTGTGTGGTATTTTTATTTTTAATTTTTTTGGAAAATCCCCCATACTGCTTTCTGCAGTGGCTATATTAATTTACATACCTACCAACAATGTACAAGGAGTTTTATTTTCTCCTCATCCATGCCAACCCTTTGTATTTCTTCTTTTTGATTCTAGATATTCTGACAGGTGGAAGGTAATATCTTACTGTGGTTTTGATTTGCATTTCCCTGATGATTAATGATGATAAGCACCTTTTCATGTGTCTTGTTGGCCATCTGTATATCTTCTTTAGAAAAATGGCTACTTATGCTGACTGCCCATTTTTTAATTAGTTTTTTTTTTTTTGGTGTTGTTGTATAAGTTCTTTATATATTTTGGATTTTAACACTTTATTGGGCATATCATTTGCAAATATCTCCTCTCATTCAGTAAGTGGCCTTGTCATTTTGATGACTGTTTAATTCACTATGCAAGAGCTTTGTACTATGATATATTCCCAATTGTTTATTTTTGCTTTTGTTTCCCTTTCCTTAGGAGACGTATCTAGAAAAATGTTGTTATGGCTGATGTCAGAGAATTTACTGCCTGTGTTCTCTTCTTGGATTTTTATGGTTTCAGGTCTCACATCTAGGTCTTTATCCATTTGGACTCTATTTTTGTGTACAGCATTAGAGAGTGTTTCAGTTTAATTTTTTCATATGCTGCTGTCCAGTTTCCCCAGCACCATTTATTGAAGAGATTCTCTCCCCATTGTATATTCTTGCCTCCATTTGTCATGAATTAATTGACCATATAGATGTAGATTTCTTTCTGGACTCTCTGTTCTGTTCCACTAATCTATAGATCTGTTTTGTGCCAGTGCTATACCGTTTTGATGACTACGGCTTTTTTTTTTTTTTTAGTTTTTTTATTTAAATTCTGGTTAGTTAACATATAGTATAGTATTGGTCTCAGGAGTAGAATTTAGTTATTCTTCAATCTTACAATCTTGGAGTTGTGATACCTCCACCTTCATTTTTCTTTCTTGATTGCTTTGTGTATTCTGGGTCTTCTATGGTAGAATTGTTTCTTCAAGTTCTGTGTAAAATGCTGTTGGTATTTTGATAGGGATTACATTAAATCTATAGATTGCTTTGGGTAGTATGGACATTTTAACATCTATCCAATACTTGCTAATCTACCACAAGTTTGGGTCCTTTGAAAGAAAGAGGGTCTAGCTAGAACTTAATAGATATATTTTGTTTACCATGTGTATCTATTTTAGTCTTACCTCATATTAAAAAAATTGATACCAGTCCTTGAGTCCTAAAACTGATTTTTATATGTTTACTTAAGTAAAAATTTGGGTCAATTAAATAAAACTTCTAAGTAAATCTTAGTAAATATTAGTATAAGTTATTCTGAATTAGGGCAAAAAATAATCACAAAAGGGCACATGAAATTTTGTATAAATTTGTATTCTTAAAAAATTTCCCTCTCACATGAAAGCTTTCTAAACCACTCTTGCATGAAATTATCTTTCTGTGTACTATTAAATTTCCTGCCTATATTTCTCCTTTATTTAATCAATTCTTTTCCCCCCAGTTTTATTGATAAATAATTGACCTATATCACTGTATATATTTAAGACAGATGTATGATGATTTTATTTACATATTATGAAATGATTACCACAATAGATTCAGCTAATATCCATCTTATATATTATATAGTCAATAGGAAAGAAATAAAAAAGGAAAATGCTTTCTTTTTGTGATAACTCCTAGAATTTACTCTCTTAATAACTTTCCTATATATCATATAGCAGTATTACCTATAGTCATCATGTTTTACATTATGTTACTGGAACTTATTCATCTTATAACTGGAAGTTTGCAGCTTTTGGGCACCTTCCTTCAATTTCCAACCCCCCGCCCTCTGTCTCTAGTAACTGCAAGCCTCATCTCTATTTCTGAGTTATTATTATTTTTTTTAGATTCCACATATACCTGGAATCATAAAATATCTGTCTTTCTCTGTTTGACTTATTTCACTTAGTAGAATGCCTTCAAGACCCATCCATGTTTTCACAAATGGTAATCTTTTCACTTTTTATTGCTGAATAATATTCAGTTGTATATACAAACAATGCTTCTTTATACCTTCATCTTTTGATGGACGCTTAGGTTGTTTCCATGTCTTTGTGATTATAAATAATGCTACTTTCAATAAGCGAGTGTGCAGATGTCTTTAAGTCAGGATTTTTGATTCCCAGAAGTGAAATTGCTAGATCATTTGTTAATCCCATTTTTAACTTTTTAAAGCACCTTCATCTTGCTTTCTATAGTGACTTTACCAACCTGCAATCCTACCAACAGTTCACAAGGGTTCCCTTCCCCCAGCATTGTTATTTTAGTGAACACGACATGATATCTCATTGTGGTTTAAATTTTCATATTCTAATGACTAGTAATGTTGAGTGTCTTTCATATACCTGTTGGCCGTTTGTATAGAAAATGCATTTTGTCTTTTTGATATTGAGTTGTATGTGTTCTTTATATATTTTGGATATTAAACTCTTATCAGATATTTGGTTTGCAAATTTTTTTTTCCATTCTGTAAATTCTCTTTTCATTTTATTGATGGTTTCTTTTGCTGCATAGATTTTAGTTTGATGTTGTTCCACTTGTTTTTTTGTTTCTTGTGTTTTGAGTATTAGATCAAAAAAATCATTACCAATATCCATATCATTAATAAATCATCACCAAAATCATTATCAATATCCATATCCATATCAAGAAGCTTTATTCCTCTTTTCTTCCAGGAGTTTCATAGTTTCAGGACCTACATTTAGGTTTTTAATTCATTTTGGAAAAAAAAAATGGGGAGTAGTATAAGAGATGGGTCCAGTTTTATTCTTTTATATGTTATCCCAGTACCAGTTATTAAAATGACTGTTTTTTCTCCATTGACTATCTTGGCTCTCTTGTCAAATATTAGTTGAATATGCTTGGGTTCATTTCTGTTCTGTCAGTTTAATGTCTGTTTTTATGCCATACTATACTGTTTTGAGGAACAAAACTTTATAGTGTAATTTGGAATCAAGAAATGAGATGCTTCCTGGTTTGTTCTTTCTCAGGATTTCTTTGGGTATTTAGGGTATTTTGTGGTTCCATGAGACTTTAGGAGTGTTTTTTCTACTTCTGTAAAAAAAAAAAAATGACACTGGTTTTGATAGGGATTGCATTGAGTACATATATGACTTTTGTAGAATTGACATTTTAACAGTATTTTTCCAATCTATGAATACAGGATAACTTTCCATTTATTTGTGTGTTCTACAGTGTTTTTCATGAATATCATAATTTTGAAGGTAGAGATATTTCACTTAGTTAAATTTGCTTCATGTTTTGTTGTTTTTGATGCTATTATAAATGTGATCAATTTCCTTTTCAGAAAATTCATTGTTAGTGTATAGAAATTCTACAGATTTTATATGTTACTTTTGTATCCTGAAACTTTACTGAATTCATTGATTAAATCTAATAGTGTTTTGGTTGAATCTTTAGGATTTTATACATATAAAATCATGTCATCTACAGAATAGAGAAAATTTTATTTCTTTCTTTCCAATTCTGATACCATTTTTCCTCTTGCTGATTGCTCTAGGTAAGACTATAATACCATGTTGAGTATGAGGAGTGGTGAGTGTGGGTACTGTGGTCTTGCTCCTTCCTGATTGGAGGGAAAAAGCTTTCAAGTTTTTACCATTGAATATGATATTAGCTTATCATATATGACCCATTATTATGTTGAGATATATTCCTTCTGTGCTTAACTGTTCAGAATTTTTATCATGAACCAATGGTGAATTTTCTCAGATGCATTTTCTGCATCTATGGGGCTGATCACAAGATTCTTTTCTTTCATTCCATTAGTGTGATATATCACATCATTTGATTTACATATGTTGAACCATCTTTGCATCCTTGGAATAAATCCCACTTGATGATCATGGTGAATGGTTTTTTTAATGTACAGCTAAATTTGATTTGCTTGTATTTTATTGAGAGTTTTTACATTTGTATGCATCAGTAGAATTAGCCTGTAGTTTTCTTTTTTAGTAGTGTCTTTTTTCTGGTTTTGGTATCAAGATAATGCTGGCCTCATAAAATTAGTTTGGAAGTGTTTCTTCCTCTTTCATTTTCAAGGGGAGGCAGGTAGAGAGTTTGTGAAGGATTGGTGTTAATTCTTCTTTAAGTGTTTGGTAATATTCACAAGTGAAGCTATGTAGTCCTGTGATTTTCCTCACTGGGAGATTTTTGATTACTGGTTCAATCTCCTTACTAGTAATTGGTCTATTTGGATTTTGTTTCTTTCTATTCAGTCTTAAAAGGTTCTGTATTTCTAGAAATTTTGCATTTCTTCCATGTTATCCAATTTCTTGGCATGTAATTGCTTATATAGTCTCTTGTGATCTTCTGTATTTCTGTGGTTTCAGTTGTGTACTTTCTCATTTCTAATTTTGTTATTTGGATCCTTTCTTTTTTTCTCTAGGTTTGTCTAAGGGTTGGTCAATTTCATTTATCATTTCAAAGATCCTGGATGCCTGGGTGGCTTGGTCAGTTAAGTGTTTGCCTTCAGTTCGGGTCATGATCACAGAGACCTGGCATTGAGTCCTGCATCAGGCTCCTTGGTCAGTGGGGAACCTGCTTCTCCCTCTGCCTGCTGCTTCCCCCTGTTCATAGTCTCTTTCTCTACTTTCTGACAAATAAATAAGTAAAACCTTTAAAAAAAATCAAATTCTTAGATTGACTAATCTTTTTAATTGTTATTTTGTTGTTGTTATTCTCCATTTCACTTATTTGTATTCTTTATTATTTCCTTCTACTAAGTTTGGACTCAGTGTGTTCTTTTTCTAGTTGTTTAAGTTGTGCTGTTTATATGGTTGTTTCTGGCTTCTTAATGCAGTTGTTCATTGCTATGAACTTTCTTCTTAGTAATTTTTTTATTGCTGTATCTAAAAATTCTAATATGTGTGTTCCCATCTTTATTTGTCTCAAGAAACCTTATTTCCACTAAGGCTTGTTTTGTGACCCATCACTGGTGTATCCTAGAAAATGTTCCATGTGCCCTTGAGAAAATGTGTATTCTGTTGTTGGGGAGAATGTTCTATATATGTCCATTAGGTCCATTTCATCCATTGTGTTGTTCAAATCCACTGTTTCTTTTGTGATTCTCTCCAGATGATCTGATAACGAGGGATAGATTTTTAAATCCCCCCAACTCCTTTTGTATTACTGTTTGTCTTTTTAGCTCTATTAGTTTTTGCTTTGTATATTTATGTGCTACAATGTTGGGTGCATAAATAAACATTTGCAGTTGTTATAGCTTCTTGATATTTTGACTTCTTTATCATTATATAGTAAGTTTTCTCTTTTGTTCCATTTATTTAAAGTATTTTGTCTGAAAACTACCCCTGTTTATGTTTTGTTTGCTTGTCACTATTTGCTTGAAATGTCTTTTCGATTTCCTCACTTTCGGTCTATGTGGATCTTTAAGACTAAAGTAAGTAACTTACAGGCAGAATTTTGTTGAATTTTTATCCATTCAGCCATTCTATGCCTTTTCCAGGAAAATTTAATCTGTTTACATTTAAAGTAATTATTGACATGTAAGAAATTACTATTGCCATTTTGTTCATTGTTTTCTGGTTGTTGTATAGATTTGTTGTTCCTTTTTTCTTATCCTGCTGTCTTTTTTGTTTGTGTTTTGATGTATTTAATAATCAATATCTTTTGACTTCATTATCATGTTCTTTTGTATAATTATCACACAATTTTCCCTAGTGGTTGCCATGAGCTTTACATACAATATCTTAAACTTACAATACTCTGTCTTAAACTGATAACTTCAATAAAATTTATAAACTTCATACTTTTTTCCCCATAATGTTTTGGGTTATTGCTACTAGAATTTATATGTTTTTCTAATAACAGATTATTGTACTTCTGGTTATTTTCACTACATTTTTTTTAACTTTTAAACTAAATATATTTTATTATTGTTTTTGTTTCAAATTCTTATTTAAATTCTAATTAGTTAACATATAGTATAATATTGGCTTCAAGAATAGAATTTGGTGATTCATCACTTACCTATCATACCAAGTGCGCTCCTTAATACCCATCACCCACCTAGCCCATCCCCCACTCCTTCCCTCCATCAACTTTCAATCCTTTCTCTATAGTTAAAGTCTCTTATGGTTTTATTCCCCCCCCTTTTTTTTTTCTTACGGTTCTCTTCCCTTTTTTTTTCTTCTCATATGCTCATTTGTTTTGTTTCTTAAATTCCACATGTGAGTGAAATCATATGATATTTGTCTTTCTCTGACTTATTTCACTCAGCATAATATACTCTAGCTCCATCCATATTGTTACGGATGGCAAGATTTCATTCCTTTTGATTGCTGAGGAATATTCCTCTGTGTGTGCGTATGTGTGTGGGTGTGTGTGGGTGTGTGTACACAAATTTTTTTCTGAAGATTTATTTATTTATCTGAGAGAGAGCATGTGAGAGGGAGAAGAGGCAAAGGGAAAGGAAAAAAATCTCAGAATCTCCACTGAGCAGGGTGCTCCACATGGGGCTCAATTCCACAACCCTGAGATCATGACATGAGACAAAATGAAGAGTTGACCCCTTAACAGACTGAGCCACCCAGGCACCCCTATACCACATTTCCTTGATCCGTTCATCAGTCGATGTGCATTTGGGCTCATTCCGTAGTTTGGGTATTGTTGATAATGCTGCCGTAAACAATTTAGTGTGTGTGCCTCTTCAAATCTGTCTTTGTATACTTTGGATAAATACCTAGTGGTGCAATTGCTGGGTCATAAGGTAGTTCTGTTTTTAACTTTTTGAGGAAACTCCATCCTGTTTTCCAGAATGCTGCACCAGTTTGCATTCCCACCAATAGTGTAAGAGGGTTCCCCTTTCTTCACATCCTCACCAACATCTATTGTCTCCTGTGTTGTTAATTTTAGCCATTTTGACAGGTGTTTTTTGTGGTTTTGATTTGTATTTCCCTAATAATGAGTGGTGTTGAGCATTTTTTCACATGCCTGTTAGCCATCTGGATATTTTCTTTGGAAAAATTTCTATTCAAGTCTTCTGCCCATTTCTTAACTAGACTATGTATTTTTGGGGTGTTGAGTTTGGTAAGTTCTTTGTAGATCTTGGATATGAGCCCTTTATCAGACATGCCATTTGTAAATATCTTCTCCAATTTTATAGGCTGCCTTTTAGTTTTGTTTGTTTTCTTTGCTGTGCTGAAGTTTTTTATTTGATTAAGTCCCAATAGTTTTTTTGCTTTTGTTTCTCTTGCCTCTGGTGATATGTCTAGTAAGAAGTTGCTATGGCCAAAGTAAAAAATATTTCTGCCTGTGCTCTCCTCTAGGATTATGATGGTTTCCTGTCTCACATTTAGGTCTTTCACCCATTTTTAATTGATTTTTTTGTATGGTGTAAGAAAATGGTCCAGTTTCATTCTTCTGCATGTGGCTGTCCAGTTGTCCCAACACCATTTGTTGAATTTACTGTCTTTTTTCCCATTGGATATTCTTTCTAGCGTTGTTGAAGATTAGTTGGCCATATAGTTGTGGGTCCATTTCTGGATTTTCTATTATATTCCATTGACCTATGTGTCTGTTTTTGTGCCAGTACCATCTTGTCTTGATGACTATGGCTTTATAACATAGCTTGAAGTCTGAAATAATGATGCTTCCATCTTTGCTTTTCTTTTTCATGATAATTTTGACTACTCAGTGTTTTGTTTTGTTTTTTGTTCTATATAAATTTTTGGATTATTTGTTCTAGCTCAGTGAAAATTGCTCGTGATATTTTGATAGGGATTTCTTTAAATGTGCACATTGTTTTGGGTAGTATAGACATTGTAACAGTGTGTTTTCCAATCTATGAGCATGGAATATTTTTTCATTTCTTTGTGTCCTCTTCAATTACTTTCATAAGTGTTCTATAGTTTTCAGCATACAGATCTTTTACCTTTTGGGTTGGGTTTATTCCTAGGTATCTTGTGGTTTTTGGTGCAATTATAAATGGGATTGATTCCTTGATTTCTTTTTCTGCTGTTTCATTATTAGTGTATAGAAAAGCAACAGATTTCTATACGTTGATTTTATATCCTACAACTTTGCTGAATTCATGTATCATCCACCAAAATATGATGTGAGATCATGGAGCCCAATAGTCAAGAAAGAATTCTTGAGATGTCTTCAGTGCAAAATGTGTGGTTTTATTATGCCACAGGGACAGAACCCATGGGCAGAAAGAAATGTGGGGAGTGACTGATTAGATATTTTTAAATTTGGGAGATTGGGAGGGTAGAGATAACCTAAGTATCTAAAGGAGTTCTGCGTGTTAAAGAAGAGTTATAGGATCCTGGGTGTCTAGCTATTGTCAAGATATGGTTGTTTTAGTCTCTAGAAAAACAGCATTAGGCAACTATAAGTTCCTTTAGAGCTGTCACACATATCCCACCTCTAAGGCGAGGGTGGGTGTTGCAGGTATTGGCTTGTGCTTTGCCCTCAACTTGGCTTTTGCTCCCTCATCATTACTATTGTGGTGATATTACTCCCCATTTAAATCTTGTGTTTTCTTGTGTTGCCTTTAGACAGTCTTACTTTGGTATTTTATTTATTTACTCATTCAGTATTTATTGAAGAACTACTATATGTATGCATTGTGTTAGGAGTGATGCACAGTTGTGAACATAGATTTTACATTGTTGAAAAATAAAATTATGGAGGATGACTTTGTGATATAAATATAAATAAAGTATATAAATAAATATAAATATAAATATAAATATAAATATAAATATTTATTTATATATAAATATAAATAAATAAATAAATTCCCTCAGGTATACAGAGGGAAATGAAATCTCAAAGAATAATGTTAAAATGGCATACCCAGGGGCACCTGGGTGGCTCAGTGGGTTAAAGCCTCTGCCTTTGGCTCAGGTCATGATCCCAGGGTCCTGGGATTGAGCCCCACATGGGGCTCTCTGCTCTGCAGGGAGCCTGCTTCCTCCTCTCTCTCTGCCTGCCTCTCTGCCTAGTTGTGATTTCTCTCTGTCAAATAAAAGAAAAAAAAAATGGCATACCCAGTTGTTACCACTCTGCTCACCATAATCTGATTCTGCTAGCCATGCAGCATTCAGTCCATCTGCATGAAACTCTTCTTTGCACAAATAAATACCTAGGGGAATATGCATTCTAGCTGAAAAGACACACAATAAAGTAGAGATAGAGTAAATCATATATTTTGTTATATATATTTAAAAAAGAACCATATGGCAGGATACTAGAAATCAGGAATATAAGCAAAAGAAATGAGATGGGTTGAATTTTAGATAGAGTGATCTAATTTACCTAAGGCTTTAGAATTTATGTCAAGTCAGATTTGTATCTTTTTTATCATCCAAATGATGTGTATCCACCCTTTTTCCAGTTACATCCTTAACAGTATGAAAGATGAAGTAGTTTGCTGAATTTGGGGAGAGATTTCAGCATTCTCTAAAAAATTTTCGCATCTAAAATGTAAGTACTGAATATTTTAAGTACAGAAATTAGGGCATTACAAAGTCATTGGTCCTTGAAGTACTTACTGAAAGTTTGACTCATTGCCATTTACTGGCTCCTTTTCACCACCAGTTCACTAGTACTCAAGACTAAAGTATATCTTCCTTAAACTTTAGCTGTATGCATGCTGTCCCTAGGTGACCTTGCTTAAGGCCACTGCCTCACACATAATACATGACAATGATTGATTGACTTCCCATATATTAACATATTTTTTCCTTACAGGTATTGGTAAGTTTTAGGTTAATGGTATCATGAGATTTTTTTTTTCCATTTTATTTATTTTTTCAGCGTAACAGTATTCATTCTTTTTGCACAACACCCAGTGCTCCATGCAAAACGTGCCCTCCCCATTACCCACCACCTGTTCCCCCAACCTCCCACCCCTGACCCTTCAAAACCCTCAGGTTGTTTTTCAGAGTCCATAGTCTCTTATGGTTCGCCTCCCCTTCCAATTTTTTTTTTTTTAATAAACATATAATGTATTTTTACCCCCAGGGGTACAGGTCTGTGAATCGCCAGGTTTACACACTTCACAGCACTCACGGGGGAGGGGGCTATCATGAGATATTTTAAACATCAGTTTTCTATAGGCTTATTTATGTACTCTTGGGGCAATTAAATGATTCTAATTTCCTTTCTGTTCCTTCCTTCCTTTCCTTCTCTCTCTCTCATCCTTCCTTCTTTTTCCCTATCTTTTCCATCCTTTTGTCACTTTCTTCTCCAAGTCAAAAAGTTGTTTCTTCCCCATATGATCCATTCAGAAGTCTAAGTGATATAAAATATTATCTTTTTTATATGTTATCAAATCCAAGAGAATAAGAAATATAAGAATCCCAGTAACTGTATGACTTATTCAAATCTCTTTGTTCAACAATATCTCTTTAAATTTTTTAATTAAAATTCATCCCTTTTTCTTGAGCCATATATCAAATCCAGATACTTTTCTTTAGCCTTGCTATTCTCTTGAAATTAAGACTCTAATAACCTGATGTCTACATATCCTAAAACTGCACATTGCAGTCAAATGGACACTGTAGTCTGTTAGGTCCCCCAATAATGGGTCCGTGAATCAAAGGAGTGAGACTGATACAAAGCGAAGGTCAAGCAAAGCTTTATTTCGTTCCAGGCATCGGGAATCAAACTGACCAGTTAGGGCCGTCTCTTACAAAGAGGCAACCCCTCCCTGCCTTACAGACTATATATAGAGCAAAGGCCATGTGGTTGAGCCTGGTCACGTGAGATTGTAACACACAGAGAAAGCTGCACAGTCATGCTAAGATCATACACGGGTGGCCAATTGAATTACAGTTCATCCCAGAGTAGCTATTTGAACTAGCCTATCACCTTGGTCAGAATTGGCGCTCAAAAGGCGGGGCCCGCACTCCTTGGTAGCTAGGGAGACAGTATGCATGCCCCACTGATTGGATGTCTCCACCTGGCCTGACTTATCCCTGCATCTGGGCTCTGTTATCTCTACCTGACCTACCTTTGTATTTGGGCTCTGTTATCTCTACCTGACCTGACCCACCCTTGTATTTGGGCTGTTATCTGGGACTAGTCGACCATATTTTACTGGTTTCCTGGACTTGCTTTTAAGTAGTTTCCCCTGGGTGGGGGGGTGCAGGGTCAGTTTAAGTTTTACTGCATAAACAACAAAATCACTGTTTAACTGGATGGAATCGCTCTAGCTAAATAGGCCCTTACATAGTCCTCCTACCTAGCAGATAGTGCTATGGCATTGACCCCTTTCTATTGTCTGTTGAATGGCAATTTTGTTCTTCCATGGCTATTTGGCATAAGCATGTAAAAAATCATTACAAAGGATGTATGTATAATCAAGGAACTATCAAAATTCCTGTGTCTTTTAGATTAGTTTGGAGGAAACATAAACCCTGAAAACCAAGCAGCAGTTAGCAGTAAAACAGAGAGCATATAAGTCTCCTATGTAAATAGGTCTTGAACAATTATCATGAATACAAAGCAATTTAATTTGAATTTCAATACAATTACTGTTTATAAATATATATTTTAGTTATATATTAATAAGGAACAGATTCTTTTAATATCAAAAAGAATACACCATTTAATTTTGATTTTCAATGAAATTTAAGAAAACACAAGTTTACAAATCTGATCTTTAGGGCATTAAAAAATGGATTTCTATGAATATAATAAAACAGAAGTTCATGGCAAAGTTCTCAAGCATAATAAAATCTTTTGGACTTTTCTATAATAAAAATGAGTACTATATCATTTATAGTCATTGACCGTAGCTCTTCTTTTGTTTCTTAATTTTCCTGAAAGTTAAATCAAAGCTCTTTGTCTTCTATGACACAGATTTTTCCTTTAACAGACAAAACTTTGAGAAATCTGGGTATGATTGGACACCATAATTTTCCTATTAGTTACAGATGATTAAATTATATTTTTTGAGTATGAACTTCTGCATGCAAAATAAATTTAAATGTGTATACAATTATCTGTAATCTGGACATGAAGTACATGTTGTTTATGAAATTATTTGCTCACCCACATGAAGATTTTTTTGTAGGGTAACTGACTCCAATTAGAGTTCACAAATTGCTGTTATTCAAACTTAACCAGTTTTTAAAGCAAAACAGAAAAAAAATGTTTTTCTGTTCTTCTTTAAAAAAAAATTCAAGGTTTTTACATCTGTTTGCTCTCACCGTAACTTTTAAAGACTTGATTTAATGAGCAATTAAGAGAAATTTTACTCATTTATAGAAATTATGTTAGCTTAGAAAGCATGATGTGTTTTTCACAGTTCTCTGTCATTCTTTACCTTTCCTAACAAAAAGATTCCCAGCCAACTAGTAATGGGTTTCTTTTAACACTAATATTTCAACTTTTTGGCTGTTCTAAGTTTTTCTAGTGATAATATCATTTAAAATGTAATTGTTGCACTCAAATATTTATTTTATTTCCTTGAACTATTAAGTTTTCATGAGATGCTCATAGAATCTTTTATTTCATGGACCATAAATAAACCCCCAAACCACCACTTCAGCACATTTCTAATTGTAATGCACCGTGTAATGTTATAGGCCATTATACAGATGTTTTCTGTTATTGTTAGGTGGCAGACAGTGACATTGAAATGTGTGCTTGCAATACAGAGATAGTGTGAACCCAATCATGAGTCTTAATGTAATAGTTTAACTCCATAAACCCAAATTTATTTAGCATGTTTGCCCTTCAAGTAAGCTGTTATATTTGAATTCTTAGGAATAACAACCCAAGCCCTGATTTCCCTGAATTAAATACAAATAAGAGGATAAGAATGGTTCTCTGATTCATACTTCACTGGGTATCTTTTCATAAGAGATCTGACCACTGGTATCAAGCATACTGTTGTTGTGAAAAGTTCTTAAGTTACATTAGGTTTAAAATAAAACAGCGCCACCCTCCCTATCTCTAAAATAAGACTAGAATCTGAGGTGGGGTTTTTTTTTTTTAAATTTCTGTATATGGTTCTGGTTATCTTTAAGTGGAATGAATGAACCCTGAGTACAGATGGAGGTATCCCCAATCAAAATGCATAATGTACCATCTTATTTCAAAACTAACCTTTTCCTTGGAAGAAAAAAAAAAAACCCTAGTGTTAGATGTTAATAATCCATGAGTCAATGGCTAGAGAATGAACCATGCTCATTTTAAGGTCATGACATACTGGGTATTAACTTCCAGTCAAAAGTAAAAGGTTTCAAAGGAAAGAAATAGGGAACACTAAGATGTCTAAGTACAGTCCATGTCAAGTTTTTTTTTTTTTTCATCTCTATCTCTATCTCTATCAATGATGAATTGATAATGTTTTTGTGGGGTTACTAAGTACCAGGTATTATACTGAGGACTTTCTGGGTATTATTTCCCTGAATCCTCAAAACAACACAATGAGGTAGCAACTAACACTCATCAAACACTCAAATAAGTGCTTTATTTTAATTATTTTATTTAATCCTCAAAACAAATACATAATAGTATTATTACTTTCATTCTACTAAAGAGAAAAACAGAATGATTATATAATTTATAAAGATCTTTGTAGGAGTTTTCTCTTGCCAAATAACAAACTACTACAAACTTAGTGCCCTGTACCAAACACCGATTTGTTAGCTCATAGTTCTGTAGGTGAGAAGCCTGAGGACCAGGCTGCCAGGTTGTCTGCTTGGGATGTCACAAGGCTAAAATCAAGGTGCCAAGGATTTTCTTTCTTTCTATACATTACATCTCCATGATGTATCTATTTTTAACCGCGAGTTTCTACATTTTGACGATTGTAATTCATTTCACCAACCCACATCCTCTACCTCTGGCAAACAGGTTCTCTGCATTTATGGATTTTTCTTTCTTTCTTCTCTCTCTCTCTCTCCTTTTTTTTTTTTTTTTTTGGATTTCACATATAAGTGAAATCATACAGCATCTGTCTTTCTCTGACTTACTTCATTTAGCATAATGTCCTCAGGATCCATCCATGTTATTGCAAATGATAAGATTTCCTTTTGATTTATGGCTGAATAATATTTCTGTGTGTGTGTATACACATACATATGCAAGTGTATATGTATATATGCATGTGTATTCATATAATACATGTGTCCATTCATCCATCAGTGAACACCTAGGTTATTTTCATGCCTTGGCTATTATAATTAATGCTACAAGGAACATGGGGGTGCAGATGTCTTTTCAAGGAAGTATTTTTATTTCCTTCAGATAAATACCCAAAAGTGGAATTGCTGGATCATAGGGTAGTTCTATTTTAAAATTTTTGAGAATGCTCCATGCTAGTTTTTTTTTTTAAGATTTTATTTATTTATTTGACAGAGAGAGATCACAAGTAGAGAGAGAGGCAGGCAGAGAGAGAGAGGGAAGCAGGCTCCCTGCTGAGCAGAGAGCCCGATGCGGGCCTCGATCCCAGGACCCAGAGATCATGACCTGAGCCGAAGGCAGTGGCTTAACCCACTGAGCCACCCAGGCGCCCCTCCATGCTGTTTTTTATAGTGGCTGCCACTTTTTACACTCCCTTCAACAGTGCACAAGAGCTTCCCTTTCTCCACATCCTTGCCAACATTTATTACTCGTATTTTAGAGAATAACCATTTTAACAGGTGTGAAGTGATTTGCATTTCCCTAATTAGTGATGAGCACCTTTTCATGAATGTGTTGGCCATATGTATGTCTTCTTTGGAAAAATTTTCTATTTAGATTCTCTGGGGCACCTGGGTGGCTCAGTGGATTAAGCCTCTGCCTTCAGCTCAGGTCATGGTCTCGGGGTCCTGGCATTGAGCCCCGCATCGGACTCTCTGCTCAGCGGGGAGCCTGCTTCCCCTCCCCACCACCGCCTGTCTCTCTGCCTACTTGTGATCTCTCTCTCTGTATCTTAAAAAACAGATTCTCTATTTTTTTTACTGTGTTACGTTAATCACCATAAAATAAATTAGTTTTTGATGCAGTATTCCAAGATTCATTTTTTATGTACAACACCCAGTGCTCCATGTGATACATGCCTTCCTTAATACCCACCACAAGGCTCACCCATCTCTCTACCTGCCTCCCCTCTAAAACCGTCAATATGTTTCTTGGAGTCCACAGTCTCTCATGGTTCATCTCCCCCTCCGAGTTCCACCAATTCACTTTTTCTTTCCTTCTCCTAATTCCCTCCATGTTATTCTTTATGTTCCACAAGTAACTGAAGCCATACAATAATTGACTTTCTCTACTTATTTCACTCAGAATAATCTCCTCCAGTCCCATCCATGTTGATACAAAAGTTGGTTATTCATCCTTTCTGATGGCTGAGTAATATTCCATTGTATATATGGACCACATCTTCTTTATCCATTTGTCTGTTGAAGGGCATCTTGGCTCTTTCCACAGATTTGGCTATTGTGGACATTGCTACTATGAACACTGGGGTACAGATAGCCCTTCTTTTCACGACATCTGTATTTTTGGGATAAATACCCAGTAATGCAATTGCTGGGTCATAGGGTATCTTTATCTCTAATTTTTTGAGGATTCTCTGCACTGTTTTCCAGAGTGTCTGCACCAACTTACATTCCCACCAATGATATTAAGAGGGTTCCCCTTTCTCCACATCGTTTCCAACATTTGTTGTTTACTGCCTTATTAATCTTTGCCATTCTAACTGGTGTAAGGTGGTATCTCAGTGTGGTTTTGATTTGAATTTCCCTGGTGGCTAATGATGATGAACGTTTTTTCACATGTCTGCTACCCATTTGTATGTCTTCATTAGGGAAGTGTCTGTTCATTCCTTCTGCCCATTTTTTGACATGATTTTCTGTTTTTTGGGTATTGAATTTGAGAAGTTCTTTATAGATCTTGGATAACAGCCCTTTGTCTATAGTGTCATTTACGAATATCTTCTCCCATTCTGTGGGTTGCCTATTTGTTTGTTGACTGTTTCCTTTGCTGTGCAGAAGCTTTTTATCTTGATGAAGTCCCAAATGTTCATTTTTGCTTTTGTTTCTTTGCCTTTGGAGACGTGTCCTGAAAGAAGTTGCTGTGCCCAATGTCAAAGAGGTTACTGCCTATTTCTCCTCTAGGATTTGGATGGATTACTGTCTCACATTGAGGTCTTTCATCCATTTTGAGTTTATCTTTGTGTATGGTGTAAGAGAATGGTCGAGTTTCATTCTTCTATACACAGCTGTCCGATTTATCCAGCACCATTTATTGAAGAGGCTGTCTTTTTTCCGCTGAATATTTTTTCCAGCTTTGTCAAAGATTATTTGACCATAGAGTTGGGGGTCCATATCTGGGCTTTCTAATCTGTTCCATTGGTCTATGTGTCTATTTTTGTGCCAATACCATGCTGTCTTGGTGATCACAGCTTTGTAATAAAGCTTGAAATTAGGCAATGTGGTGACCCCAGCTTTGTTTCAGTACTTTGAAAAATGACACTGGTATTTTGATTGGGGTGGCAATGAAAGTATAGATGGCTCTGTGCAGCATAGACATTTTAACACTGTTTATTCCTCTGATCCATAAGTATGGAATGTTTTTCCATCTTTTTGTGTTTTCTTCAATTTCTTTCATGAGTGTTCTGTAGTTCCTCAAGTATAGATCCCTTACCTCTTTGGTGAGGTTTATTCCAAGGTATCTTATGGTTTTTGGTGCTATTGTAAATGGGATCAATTCTCTAATTGCCCTTTCTACAGTTTCATTGATCACAGGACCCTGAGATCACAACATGAGCTGAAGGCAGAGGCTTAACCCAATGAGGCACCCAGGCGCCCCTACTGTTGGAATTTTGATTGGGATTACTTTGAATGTGAGGATTGCTTTGTGTAGTATGGATATATGAGCAATATTCTTCCAATACATGAAAACAGGATATCCATTTATTTGTCTCACTTTCAGTTGTTTCCATCAGTATCTTATAGTTTTCAGTACACAAGCTTTTTATCTCCTTGGTTAACTTTATTTCTAGGTATTTTATTATTTTTAATCCTATTTTAAATGAGATTGATTTTTAATTGTCTGAGAGTTCATTATTAGTATATAGAAATGCAACTGATTTTTATTTATTGATTTTTTTTTTTTTGGCATCTTGCAACTTTATAGGATTCTTGGCCAATTCTATCAGTAGTTTGGTGGAGTCTTTAACATTTTTTGTATATAATAGGTCATCTGCAGATAGGGGGAGTTTTACTTCTTCTTTTTTGATTTGGATATCTTCTATTTGTTTTGTTGTTTCATTGGCCATATTGCTCTAACTACAACATCCAGTACTATGGTGAAAATAAGTGGTGAGAGTGGACATCTTGTCTTTTTAATCATCTTGGAGAAAACTTTTCAGCTTTTCACCATTGCGTATGATGTAATCTGGGGTTTGTCATATGGATTTTATCATGTTGAGGTATGTTTCCTTTGTTGAAAGTTTTAATCTTAAATCAGTGTTGAATTTTGTCAAATGCTTTTTCTACATCTGTCAGGATGGGTATATTTTTATATTTACTGTGCTGTATCATAATGATTTGTGGATGTTGAACCATCTTTGCCTCCCTGGAATGTATGATCCTTTGAATAATAATAATGTACAACCTTTAAATATATTGTTGAATTTGGCTTACTAATATTTTGTTGAGATTATTTGCATCCATGTTCATCAAGGATTATTTGCATCCATGTTCATCAAGGATATTGGCCTATAATTTTCTTGTAATATGCTTTTTTGGTCTTGGTATCAAGGTAATGCTGGTCTTGTAAAGTGAGTTTGGATGTGTTCTCAATTCTATTTTTTAGAAGAGTTGAGAAGAATTAATATTAATTCATTTTTAAATGTTTGGTAGAATTCACCAGTGGAAACCACCTGGTCTGGGACCTCCTTTATTGGGAAGGTTTTAATTACCAGTTTAAACTCTTTACTAGCAAATGGTCTGTTTAGATAGTCTGTTTCTTCCTGATTCTATTTGGCAAGGTTGTATGTTATTAGGAGCTTAGACATTTCTTCCAGGTTGCCTGATTTTTTGGTATACAACAGTTTATTGTTTAGTATCTTATTCTTTTGTATTTCTGTAGTACCAAACTGTAATGTCTCCTCTCATTTCTAATTTTTTAAAAATATAAGACCTTTTTTCTTGATGAATCAGGCTAATTTGTCTGTTTCATTCATGTTTTTAAAAATAGTACTTACTTTCATTTATCTTTTCTATTATCTTTTTAGTCCCTATTTCTTTTATTTCTGCTCTGATCTTTACTTCTTTATTTCTAGTAACTTGGTGTTCCATTTGTTCTTCTTTTTCTACTTCCTTGAAGTGTAAAGTTCTATTATTTGAGATCTTATTTTTCTTTATGTTGGGATTTAACACAATGAACTCCCCTTAGAGAAGCAATTATGCTGCATCCCATGAGCTTTGGTATCGCATGTTCCTATTTTCATTTATCTCAAGGTATTTTTTGATTTCTCTTCTTATTTCTTCTCATCACTTAACAGCATGTTGTTTAATCTTTATATATTTGTGATTTTTCTAGTTTTCTTGGAATTAATTTTCAGTTTCATACCATTGTGATTTGAAAAGACATTTGATACATGTATTCTTTTGCTTTTGGGGTGGGATATTCTGTTTATGTCTGTTAAGTCTATGTAGTCTACTGTATAGTTTATGTTTCTTATTGATTTTCCTGTCTGGATGATATTTAGACATTGATGAAAGTGGGGTATTAAATTCTCCTGCTATTATTGTACTGTTTATTGCCCACCCCTTAGCTCTATTAATATTTACCCTATATTTAATGCTTCTGAAAATTTTATTTTTTTAAATTTAAATTACAGTATAGATAGCATACAGTGTTAAATTAGTTTCAGGTGTACAATATAGTGATTCAGCAATTTCATATATTACTCAGTGCTCAGCAAGGTAAGTATATTCTTAATCTCTCTATGGAGAGCAGATACACACACACACACACACACACACACACACACACACACACATCTTCTTCACCCATTCCTCTACTGATGGACACTTGGCTTGCTTCCATAATTTGGCTATTGTAAATAAAGCTGCAATAAACATGAAGGTGCCTATATCTTTTCAAATTAGTGTTTTCATACTCTTTGGATAAATATCCAGTAGTGTGATTGCTGTATCATATGGCAGTTCTAGTTTTCATTTCTTGAGCAACCTCTACATTGTTTCCACAGTGGCTATACCAATTTGCATTCTTATCAACAGTGCAGAAGGGTTCCTTTTTCTCCACATCTTTACCAACACTTGTTTCTTGAATTTTTTATTTTAGCTATTCTAACAGGTGTGTGGTGATACCTCATAGTGTGTGGGTTTTTGGGTTTTTTTAACCTTTGTCAGCTCTGTCTTTAATGTTACTTTTATATATTGTGTCTAATCGGTAAGATTTTGTTTAAAGAAAGGCTCAGCAGTTGTTAATTTTGAAAAAAAAAGGGTGTTAGACACTTGTAGCAGTAATACTGTGTGAATTTTAGTAAAGAATATGTATATGTGTGCACAAAAGTATAGTTTTTGAGAAATAATTTACATAAAGTTTAATATAAAGCTCTTACATGTAGTTTTTTCCATTTTATTTCTTTTCAGTGTTCATGTAGTTTGATGAGTTTTAACAAAAGTATACACTCACATGATGCAAATCTTGTTAAAGAACATTTTCATTGCTCCAAAAATGTCCCTCTAATCCTTCTCCCGTCAATCTTTTACTTTTATGTAGAAGCAATCACTGTTCCACTTTCTACCACCATATTTTAGTTTTTCCTATTTTAGAACATCATATAAATGGAATCATTACATTTGTGTCTTCTTTGGCTCACCTGTTTTTGATGTTTATACCTGTTTTGCAAGTTAGCATTTATTCCTTTCTATTGATAAGTCATATTTCATTGTATGATATGGCATGGAATGTTTATCCTTTCTCTAGTTGATGATCAATATTTAGGATATTTTATCAGTTTTTGGCTATTATGAATTAAGTGGCTATCCATATTTTGTGTACAAGTTTTTTCAGTCTTTTCCCCTTGGGTCAACCTATGAGTGGAATTTTAAGATCTTAAGATAGGCTAATGCTCAATTTATTTTTTAAAAACTACCAGCTTTCTAAAAGAATTAATGTCATTTTATGCTCCCAACAGCAGTATTTGAAATTTTTGTCTCCATATCCTCCCCAAACTTGCTAAGGTCAATCTTACTAATTTCAGTCGATCTAGGGTATGCAGTGGTGTCTCCTTGTGATTTCAATTTGCATTTTCCTGATGCGTCCTAAAAAGATGTGCATTTCCATGTGCCTATTAACCATTTCTGTATCTTTTGTGTATGTGAAGTATCTAAGTCTTTTACCCTTGTTTTAAAAAAAAATTTATTATTGAATTTTGGGGCTTCACATATTTTGGATAGAAGTGCCTTATCAAACATATTTTAGGAATACTTTATCCAGTTTATGACTAACTCATTTTTTAACACTTTTGATGTCATGAGCAGAAGTTTTTAATTTTAACAAAGAATGGTTTATAATTTCCTCTTTATAGTCATTGCTTTCTATGTCTTATCTAAAACTCGCTTGGTCCAGCCCTGTTTTTGGTTTGTAATTTATCATTTTTTAGAAGTTTTTCATGGTGTAGTGGTCAAGGTTACTTTTAAATGAATATCTACTTATTCTATTTGTTGAAAATGTGTCTAATATGTCATTTGTCTAATTTTGGACCTCTATTCTGTTCCATTGATTTTTTTTATTACTTGTAGCAATATAAAAAATACTAAATTTTAGTTAAGTGCTTGTATGTATTGATTTTCAAGATAGCATATAAATTTAGTTTGTTTTCATAAAATATTTTAAATCAGCTTATAATATCTATAAAATAGACTACTACAATTTTTAATAGCATTGAGAAAAATCTACAGTGAAGCATTTCAAACAGAAATGAAATTTAACAATATTGAATTTTCCAAACTCTAAATACACTCTAACTCTTCATTCATTAGTTTCTAAATTTCTCTAACTTTTCTTCATTTTAGTTTTCAGCATAGATATTTTGGGCATATTTTGTTATTTATATGAGATATGTAGATATAGATGTAGATATCTATACATATGTAGATATAGATGTAGATATCTATACATATATATCCCTAATAATCTCAACTATTTCTATGTTATTATAAATGATGTTGATTTATAAATTTCTATTTATTTTTTGCTAGTATATACGTATGCAGTTTTATTTTGTTTTGTTTTGTTTTAATCTTGACCTTGTATCCTGTGATCTTGGTAAATTCATTTATTACTTCTAATAGTTGTGGTTTCCTTACTATATTTTTTTCCTGCTTGTTTCAATCATTTACTGGGAGAACATGGTTTAAATCTCTGAATCTTTGTGAATTTGTCTATTCTTTAATTCTATCAGTTTTTCCTTACTGAATTTGGAAGTTGTGTTACTTGATTCATGTGTATTTAAGATTGTGTTCTTGATGAATGAGCCTATTTTTGTTACGAAATATCCTTCTTTATCACTGATAATTTTTCCTCAAGTCTGCTTTTTTGCCACTTATAACTCCATTTTATTTTTTCTATTGGCTTTTTGGCTGTATCTCTTAGTTATTTCAGTAGTTGCTCTAAGGATTAAAATATTCATGTAAAATATATAAAGGTCTTCTTAGAATTAATGCAAGGCTTAAGGTAAGAACCTTAAAACAATGTTTTTATTTATCCCCTCTCATCTTTTGTGATATAGTTGCTGTATTTTACATCTATAAGTGTTATAAACCCCTCCCTACAATATTATTGTTTTTCTTTAAGGTCAGTTTAAAAAAAAATTAAGTAATGGGGGAGTACATTTTGTGATTACCTATGTTTCCAATTCTGGCTCTGTTTATTCCTAGAGGTTTGATTTTTCATCAGCTATCACTTCAGCCTAAAGAACTTCATACCATTTTTTTTTTTTAACTTGACAGAGAGAGAGATCACAAGTAGGCAAAGAGGCAGGCAGAGAGAGAGGAGGAAGCAGGCTCCCTGCTGAGCAGAGAGCCCGATGCGGGGCTCGATCCCAGGACCCTGAGATCATGACCTGAGCCGAAGGCAGCGGCTTAATCCACTAAGCCACCCAGGCGCCCCTAGAACTTCATACCATTTTTATTGGAGCACATTTTGCTGGTGAAAATTCTCAGATTTTGTCTGAAATTTTCTTTTATCTTCATTTTGAAGGAAACTTTTGTTGTATATAAAATCTAAGGGTGATACTTTCTTTTCTCCGTTAGGTTCATTATGTCATTTTCGTGTTATCTTTCTGGCTTGCATTGTTTTTAATGTTAAGTCAGTTGTATTTTAATCAGTTCTCCAATACATAGTTTCTTTTTTTACATTTTAAGATTTTTTTAATCTTTGGTTTTCAGCCTTTCTCTAAAATGTTCTTGGGACTCCTGGGTGGCTCAGTTGGTTAAGCAGCTGCCTTCAGCTCAGGTCATGATCCCAGTATCCTGGGATCAAGTCCCACATCTGGCTCCTTGCTCAGCAGGGAGCCTGCTTCTCCCTCTGCCTCTGCCTACCACTCTGTCTGCCTGTGCTCACTCTCTCTCTCTCTCTCTCAAACAAATAAATAAATAAAATCTTTTAAAAATAAAATAAAATGTTCTTGTGTATGTGTGTGTGCATGTGCACACAACCATTTTGATTGGGGTCTGTTTAGCTTCGTGGGTCTGAAGCTTAATAATTTTTATCAAATTTTTAAAATTTTAGGCATTTCTTAAAGTATTTTCATACCCCTTTCTCCTCTGATTCTGAAACTTTAATTGCATGTATTTTAGGCTGCTTGATATTTTCTAACATCTTATTAAACCTGTATTGATCTTTTAAATTCTATAAAACTACAAAGTACTCATGAAAGAAATTGAGGAAGACACAAAGAAATGGAAAAATGTTCCATGCTCCTGGATTGGAAGAATAAATATTGTGAAAATGTCTATGCTACCTAAAGCAATCTACACATTTAATGCAATCCCTATCAAAATACCACCCATTTTTTTCAAAGAAATGGAACAAATGATCCTAAAATTTATATGGAACCAGAAAGGACCTCGAATAGCCAAAGGAATATTGAAAAAGAAAGCCAAAGTTGGTGGCATCACCATTCCTGACTTCAAGCTCTATTCCAAAGCTGTCATCATCAAGACAGCATGGTACTGGCACAAAAACAGACACATAGATCAATGGAACAGAATAGAGAGCCCAGAAATAGACCCTCAACTCTATGGTCAACTCATCTTCGACAAAGCAGGAAAGAATGTCCAATGGAAAAAAGACAGCCTCTTCAATAAATGGTGCTGGGAAAATTGGACAGCCACATGCAGAAAAATGAAATTGGACCACTTTCTTACACCACACACGAAAATAGACTCAAAATGGATGAAGGACCTCAATGTGAGAAAGGAATCCATCCAAATCCTTGAGAACACAGGCAGCAACCTCTTTGACCTCAGCCGCAGCAAAATCTTCCTAGGAATATCGGCAAAGGCAAGGGAAGCAAGGGCAAAAATGAGCTATTGGGATTTCATCAAGATCAAAAGCTTTTGCACAGCAAAGGAAACAGTTAACAAAACCAAAAGACAACTGACAGAATGGGAGAAGATATTTGCAAACGACATATCAGATAAAGGTCTAGTGTCCAAAATCTATAAGGAACTTAGCAAACTCAACAGCCAAAGAACAAACAATCCAATCAAGAAATGGGCAGAGGACATGAACAGACATTTCTGCAAAGAAGACATCCAGATGGCCAACAGACACATGAAAAAGTGCTCCACATCACTCGGCATCAGGGAAATACAAATCAAAACCACAATGAGATATCACCTCACACCAGTCAGAATGGCTAAATTTAACAAGTCAGGAAATGACAGATGCTGGCGAGGATGCGGAGAAAGGGGAACCCTCCTCCACTGTTGGTGGGAATGCAAGCTGGTGCAACCACTCTGGAAGACAGCATGGAGGTTCCTCAAAATGTTGAAAATAGAACTACCCTATGACCCAGCAATTGCACTACTGGGTATTTACCCTAAAGATACAAACATAGTGATCCGAAGGGGCACGTGTACCCGAATGTTTATAGCAGCAATGTCTACAATAGCCAAACTATGGAAAGAACCTAGATGTCCATCAACAGATGAATGGATACAGAAGATGTGGTATATATACACAATGGAATACTATGCAGCCAGTTTGGGAAATTTCTATTGCCTGGTCTTCATATTCAATGACATTTCCTTGTGTGAACACTTTACTAAAAGTCCATCATGTTATTTATTTATTTTTTTGCACTGTATTTTGTTTCTTTTCTTTTCCTGCTGAGAAACCCCATCTGGTCACTCACTACAACTTTTCTTCTTAAATTGTGAACATAGTTGTAATAGCTATTTTAAAGTCTTTGTCAGCTATTTCCAACATCTTTGTCATCTACTTGTTTCTATAATGTGTTCTAACTTCTTACACTTCATATTTGTTGGTTTTTTAAATTTTTAGTAATTTTTGTCCTATTCTGAACATTATAGATCTTGACTTGTTGAAATATGGAGATTGTCTTAAGGAATGTGAGGGTTTTTTTTTTTTTTTTTAAGAGTTGTTCTGGTAGACACTGATTTGCTGATATATCATGTTTACTGTGCCCATTTTTGTCTTAAGTTGGTTTTAAGTTTTTATTTAAATTCCAATGAGTTAACATATAGTGGAATATTAGTTTCAGGTACACAATT
The DNA here is from genome assembly GCF_922984935.1 of Meles meles. Classification (NCBI taxonomy): domain Eukaryota; kingdom Metazoa; phylum Chordata; class Mammalia; order Carnivora; family Mustelidae; genus Meles; species Meles meles. The sequence continues at coordinate 89,565,769 of NC_060069.1, read as the reverse complement.
TAGTGACAACACTTCCATACAACACCTAATGCCCATCATAACAAATGTGCTCCTTAATTCTCATCACCTGTTGCACCCATTCCCCCACCCATCTGCCCTCTAGTAACCGTCAGTTTGTTCTCTACAGTTGGCTGTTTCTTGGTTTGCCCCTCACCTTTCCTTTTATTTAAACTTACAGTCATAAACTCTAGAGTTGTTGTTACACTTGGGCTAGAGTAGCCCTAATTTCAATTCATGGCCTTTCGGAGAAATCAGGTGTACATTCAGAATGTTTAGCAAGACCTCTTCACTCTGGTTTGTCAGAACTTCAACATTTCTCAGCACAGGGTGATCTGTGGAATCTCTATTCAGCTCAAAACCCACCAGTGACTATTCTTTTTAGTCTCTCATTTCCCTTCTAATAGCAGTCACATGTCTTCCATGTTCCCTGTCTTCACTTCTCTCTTCTCCAATAGCCACAACCTTATATAGGCCTATAGGCCTACCCCTTTTTATTCAGCCTTCTCTACTGGTACCTTCCCAAGATTTAAACATATGTAAGTCTGTCTTCACTGGAAAACAACACTAAATGTTACTGATCCATATGGAATGCCTGCTATTTGTTTTCTCTTTCCCCCTTTTGTAGCACAGATTTTTGAGTTTTCTTTATAGTCTTCAGTCACTCCACACACAACTCATTGATTTATTGCTCTCTGGGTATTGCTCCAAATTTATTTCTTACATTTGTCTCTTCCACTCATCCTTTAAGCATCACCATATAGGTTTTTTTTTTTTCCAGTTCCCCAAGCATGTATTATGTCTCCTTGTCTCTTAGCTTCTCATGTGCTGTTCTCTTTCTAGAACACTCTCCACACTATCTAACTCCATCCATTGTGTAATAGAAACTGTTTCTACCAAGACCATCATTGATTGGTAAATCCAGTGTTCCTTTCTCAGTTTTTTCTGTAGCATTCGATGGTGTTGAAATACTTTCTTGCTCTGGGCCTGTGAGTCAGTGTCCTCTTGATTCTCATCTCACCTCCTACACTAATTGTGTTTCTTTCATGGCCCCCTCTACTTACTTATGTTAGTGGTGTTACAGGTTTGAACTGAATCCAGAAACAATGTTATCATCTCTCAGCTTCCACTGCCATCTCTATAGTAATTTCAGCTCCTTTCCAATTCCATAAGTCTCTCCAGATTTCAGAACCATATACCCAAATGCCTACTGGACACTTGCACTATGTTTATAGCTACCTCAAGCTCACCAGATCCAAAACTAAACTCCTCATTTGTCCATGGATGCAATTTTCCTATTGTCCCCCATCTAGGTGAATGTCCCAGTCATCTTCCCAGTTACCTAATTTAGAATCCTGGGCATAATCCAGAACCTGGTCCTACCCTTCTCTATAGTTAATCAATGATTAAAATGGTCAATTCTTCAACCATTATATATTAGAATTCTGTTCCTTTTTCTTCCTCTCCATCATTTCTTTAATCAAAGTTATTGTTACCTCCTAACTAGGGAATACTAGTATAAGTAAAATTTCTCTTCTGCCTGATTCAGCCCATCCATACATAATGCTGCCTCAAAGACCCTCTATAAGTGCAAGCTTGCATCTGCCTCAGCCTAAAAACTTTCTAAGGTCCCTCTTTGTGTTAAGTAAAAGTTCAAACTCCTTTTCATGCTAACAAGGCTTCTATGGTCTAATCCCTGTTTGTTGTTCCTGGTTTACTTGTCCTATTTGTCTCTTCCACTAATCCTGTATGCATGTCATATGGAACCTTTTTTCAGTTTTCCAAGCATCTACTACGCCTGCTTGTCTAGGCCTTCTCATGTACTGTTCCCTCCTTTTAGGATACTCTCCCACTATTCATTACCATTGGGTTAATCCTCGTGTATATTTTAGATCTTTTTGTATGCTAATTTTCTATGGAAATTTTCTGTAATCCCCTGACTGATCTGGAGGTTTTGTCCCATGTATTTCTATTACACCCTGAAATTTCCCTGTAAAGTTACTGTATTATCTCTCTATGAATAATAAATAATATGAATATGGTTGCCCATGTCTTTCTTGTCATTGTGTCTCCAGTGCCAGGCACATTGCATGGCATATAAATAAATGCTCAAATGTGAATGAATGAATATATGCATTTAAAATTCCTCAGAAAATGAGGTGCCTGGTTGGCTCAGTCAGTGGAACATGCAGCTCTTGATCTCAGGGTTGTGAGTTCGAACCCCACACTGGATGTAGAGATTGCTTAAAAATAAAACCTTAAAAAATTCCTCAGAAAACCATTTTTAAGTACCTTCTTTACATTGCCTCTCTTTCTGGCCTTCTCATCTCCACACAGCTCCATATGTTATGTTACCCATGCACTTTCGGTTTTCCAAATAGATTATATACTCTGCTAACTCTATGCCTTTGCATATCCCAATCCTTCTCTCTAGAATACCCCCATATATTCTCTTCTCCTAGATAGTTCATCTGAGCCTTTGACACTTCAAAACACCAACTCTTTCAGAAATTCATTGACATGTCATCCTCTGGGCTCCCAACATCTGTAGGAGTATTTTTCTTATACCAATTTCATCACTACACCAATAGGATTTTTCTCTTTAAAACTAGGGGAAATATTTCACTATATCTTGTCATCAAATATTAAGCAGAGGAGCTAGTAAATACTAAGAACTAATTACTACTTACTGGATGAAAGAGGAAAAGAACAATCATAGTCACACATATGCTGTTGCAGTGGTCTAATGAGAGTAGATAAATTTGGCCATGAACTGAAAGTGCCTGAAAGTCAATTCTCAGGGAGTAATTAAATCAAATAAAAACTATATATCAATGTCTTTTACATGCCATGTACATTAAGAGCAAATTTTGTACCATTTCTTCATAATCAATAAAAATAACTATTTATATTTTAGAAATGAATGGTAAAACATAACCCCTGAGAAATCTTACCTGATTGAATAAACCAAATAAACTCGCTAACTTAATTTTCTGAGCAGAAATTTTGCTGCCAACTATATTTCATTAGAAGAAATAGAAGGCTGAAGGTTTCATTTATTCAACTACTTACCTGTTCCTCAGCATGAACTCAAAGTTAGCCAATTAAAAAATAAAAAACTATCTGATTTTGGTTTCATTTTTAAACATTTCAGCATTTCCATTTTTAAGATAATATTTTGACAATAATACTTGCATTCCCTAAAAACAGAACTAAAATATATACAACACATACATGAAAAAAGATTTTTATACTTTTAATATAAAAACTAAGGAGGCTTACCAATTCAGATAAATAATTATTACATGAGTTCTTAGAGAAATAGAAGAGAACCAAGATTTTTTTTTAATGCAAAAGGGCACTTCTTATTTGTTATTTACCTGAAGCACTCAATGTGTCTTTGTCATGATTAATTTTTAAGACATATATCATGTAACACAGTCCAGTTTTAAGCCTACAATGTCTCAAAATTGAAGAGAAAAAAAATAACCTATGAAATTCTTGTGATATCTTTATATACAAGTTCAAGAATCATTAAGTAGCTGTCACTCTCTCTTCTCTAGCCTCAATTACTCTGCTCTGGATTTACTTACTCCACTCCATATAATGAGCCCCCAGAGCACATTTCGTTGCAGGGGAAAGCACACATTCTTCACTTGAGGTCAGTGGGATGTGGTTAATTTGAAATCACTTAAACTATTATATCTGTCAAGTGCAGTTATTTCATTTTCAATTCACATCAGTGTTTTAGTATGCATGTTGGTTACTGGGTCAAACTGGCAGATTAACTCAGGAGAATTCGGTTGCAATGTTCTTCATCACTGTCATTTATATGCAGGCCACTACTGAAAGTTAATACCTGCCCATTAAAATCGATTGCCAAAGATATCACACTTAATGTAAACAATAATGTATAGATCAGAAAATAGTGCTAAATTAGAGATTATGGTTTAAGTTCCTATAGTATGGGGGCATTCAGTTATGGAAAATATTTCAGGAAAATTGGACTTTGGAAGCAACAAAATGCTAAAAGAGACATTCAGAATGCTCTAAGAGACCTGACAATAGTCTGGTAGGGCTTTTTGAGTTCTCGTTATTATAGTCTGTTATTCTTCATTATAGCCAGGATTTCAAATAGTGTGTTTATAGTGTGTGATATAGTGTGTGCGTGTAGAGGAAGAATATCAAGCCATTTAAAGGCAAAATTATTTAGAAGTGAATAGTACATTGGAATAAACAGTCTAGGTTAGACTTGAAGAAGCGAAAGGGTACTGAAACACTAGCACAGTCTATCCCATAATTAAATAGCCAGGCATTAATAAAAAGTAATAGAGTTAAAATGAGCATTTGGGTAATATACTACCACAATATCCTAGGTACTACATTAGCAAATTTTATTTTTACCATATGTAGGCCTGCTTTTATCATTTTATAATACTGCCAACAATACTGAACATTTGAAAGTCTATGACTTTCTTGGAAGTTTTAAAATAAGGTAAAGCCCTGAATAATAGTTATCTGAGTTGAAAAGTTTAAAAAAATTTAAAAAAAATAATAAAAACTGATGAGATTCCAAAATTTTTCATTTCCTCAAGAAGGAAGAACTATCTACTCCACAAATAGTGCTTTGAAGTTATACCTCTTTTACAGAAGTTGTAGGACAGACGGAAATAGATCATCACCTTTATTCACAGACATCCAGAAAACTATAATAAACATCTGTGCAAAGCTGGAACACAAATACACACACCACATAGCCCGAGAAGACCTAGAGATGTATAGAAGCAACCCACATGAAACCTTCTGACTTGGCAGAAACTTCAAAAGCTGGAGCTTTGAAACACTATATAATACTGCATCAAGGATGAGGGAGCAAGAAAGTATGGCTGGTAGGAAGTCATGAGATTTTTTTTCTATCTGGAGAGTATAAGTCCATTCCTATCCCATTCCCATGTCACTTCCCTGAAATTTCAGAAATATCCAGCTTCTTGCTTGTGAGTTTTGATCTATTATATGTATCTCTTTAAAAGTCATATATTTCTAATGTAGTAAGTAAAGCACAAACTGTTATGCCATAAAAATTGGCTTTAAATGAAACATATTAACAACCCCCCCAAAAAAACCCCTTGAAACCTTTTAATTAAGTTTTTTTTAAAGATTTTTATTTATTTATTTGACAGACAGAGATCACAAGTAGGCAGAGAGGCAGGCAGAGAGAGAGGAAGGGAAGCAGCCTCTCTGCTGAGCAGAGAGCACGATGCGGGGCTCGATCCCAGGACCCTGGGATCATGACCTGAGCCCAAGGCAGAGGCTTTAACCCACTGAGCCACCCAGGTGCCCCAAAACCTTTTAGTTAAGTTTTTAAACACTTTATGTTCTACCTGTGTGTTCTTTGGGGGAATATATTGTTTTTAATACCGACTTATCTTGTTAACTAAAAGTTGAGAGAAGCAATTGTAATTTTGCTTTTCTTTTTTTTTTCCCAAAAATGCAGTATTTTATTTTTACCACAGTTATACAATATACAGAAATATAGAGGAACAGAAGCACCCCCAAACCTATTAAACTATACCACAGAGATGCAATCAACAAAATCCTATCCTAATGGAAGGATATTCTATAGGACAAAAACCTGGTTTCATAAAAAATAAATTGTAAAAAAAAAAAAAGTAGAGTCTGTAGAGGAATCTATACGTTAATATCTCTTAAAAACCATATCAACCAAGCACAGTGTAAGCACAGTATTTGAAACCTAATTGCAATAAGCTGTAAAAAAATTAATGACATTTATAGGCAATTGGGATTTGAACACTTACCGGATACTTGGGTTTTTTTTGTTTGTTTGTTTAATGTTAATTTGTTTTTTTTTCCATTTTATTTATTTTCTCAGCGTAACAGTATTCATTCTTTTTGCACAACACCCAGTGCTCCATGCAAAACGTGCCCTCCCCATTACCCACCACCTGTTCCCCCAACCTCCCACCCCTGACCCTTCAAAACCCTCAGGTTGCCCCAACCTCCCACCCCTGACCCTTCAAAACCCTCAGGTTGTTTTTCAGAGTCCATAGTCTCTTACGGTTCGCCTCCCCTCCCCAATGTCCATAGCCCGCTCCCCCTCTCCCAATCCCACCTCCCCCCAGCAACCCCCAGTTTGTTTTGTGAGATTAAGAGTCATTTATGGTTTGTCTCCCTCCCAATCCCATCTTGTTTCATTTATTCTTCTTCTATCCCCCTACCCCCCCATGTTGCTTCTCCATGTCCTCACATCAGGGAGATCGTATATATACACAATGGAATACTATGCAGCCATCAAAAGAAATGAAATCTTGCCATTTGCGACGACGTGGATGGAACTAGAGCGTATCATGCTTAGTAAAATAAGTCAATCGGAGAAAGACAACTAATTTTGCTTTTCTTGATGTCTTTCTAGACCCTTTGATACTGAAGATTACATTCTGGTGGCTAATTGAAAAGTGTATACTTACAGAAGAGAAAAAAGTACTAAAGTAAATGTTTTTCAAAATATCTTGGCCCTATAGTTAATGATCAGGTTGCTAGGTTAAAAGTGGTTAACTGAAAAAATTTTAAGTCAGCATAGCTCTATTTGAGAATCCCTAACGTGAGTTTCTGTTTGCATTTGTTTCTGTGGAAACTCATTCAGTAAGATGATAATTGGTATAACACTACTAAAAGATTTCATAGTCAAGTTTGAGAAGTACAAGATTAAACTGTTAAACTGCTTTTTTTTGTTTGGTATAATTTTACTGTGTTGATGTGGATATGATCATTAAACACTTTTTTTGCAGGAGCCACAAGAACATAATCTGGGGCATTCTACACCTACATCTAATAGCACTGCTGAATCTGAGGGTTATCCCAAGTTGTTATCTCTGGCCCAGTCTTTCTCAAGTAATGTTATTCATCAGAATCATCTGCAAGGCTTTACATAAAAATGCTGGGAACACATCCCTGATTTATTGAACGGGAGTAACAGGGGTAGGGTAGGGTCTTTAATCATATCGTTTTCACAAGCTCCACAAATCACTACTGAAGAAACACTGCTATGAATATTACTATTACTTTTTGCTACAATTTCCATCTTCACTTATGTCTGTATATCCATCTAATGTTGTCTATATTTTGCAGCTCAAGAATCTTCCCTTACAAGCCAAATTAAAATAACAATATTCTAGATGAAAATATATAGTAACTGTTTAAGCAGACTATTCATAACACTAGATATGCTAATAGTATAGCAATCTATGAAAGTTGAAACTGTAATAAGAGAACTTTAAATAATATGGAAGAAAAATAATTTCTCTAACAACTCAAGGCTTTCCTTTTTAAAAATCCAGCCAAATGCTTATCATCTTTAAAACCTGTTTCCACAAAACTGTGAACACTTATCAGACCTAAATTTAGTTATATATTTTGTTTAACATAATTGCATTTGTCTATCACTTTAGAATTTTTTTTTTTCCATTGATCTCCCTGATAGAATTTTTTTTTTAAAGTCACAGAACCTCATAGGAGGGATGTTAGTGATAATTTACTATAACTTCCCAACACATGCTCAAATGTTCTCTAAAAGACTTTGTACTCTTGGTTTTGTTTTTTTTTTTTTAAGATTTTATTTATTTATTTGACAGACAAAGATCACAAGTAGGCAGAGAAGCAGGCAGAGAGAGAGGGGGGAAGCAGGCTCCCTGCCAAGCAGAGAGCCTGATGCGGGGCTCGATCTCAGGACCCTGAGATCATGACCTGAGCTGAAGGCAGAGGCTTTAACCACTGAGCCACCCAGGTGCCCCTGTACTCTTGGTTTTATAAGTCTCATTGTGAATGTTTTTCTTGTTTCTATCTCTCAGACATTATAAAAAAACACTCATTTCTTTTCTAGCTGTATTAGATGCAGTTAATGAATGTTGTTGACTGACAAACAAATGAGTTGGTCTTCCATAAAATTTACTGTTTAGTCTACATTAAATTATTTTCCATTATCAAAATGAATAGGCTTTAAGTGCTTCACTTAAAAATGAGTAATAAAATGACCAGTAAATAAGTCATGATTTTATTATCTACTTGTTAATAGCTAAGGCTCTTGGTTGCCAATGATAGCACTCTAGCTCAAACTACTTTAATCAAAAATGGAATGCATTTCTTTTTAAATGAAAAAAGCAGGCTAAGGCAGCCATTGGCAGAATTACACCCAAGTACCCAAAGACATCAGTAGTATTTCTCTCTGCTACTCTCAGCCCTGTTTTTCTGGAATTGGCATTTTTCTCACTGGGTTTCCTGACGGTATCAAAAATGGCTAAGGAACAGCTTTAAGATTCTATTTTAAATACTCAGCTAATCCAAATGCAAAATATCTTCTGCCCAAAATGTCTGACAAATTCTGGAGTGGAATCTTATTGGCTCAGCTTCAGTTGCAGACCCACCCCTGAGCCAATTATTATAGTTTTTATTGGTAGAATATTCTGATTGACCAGATGATTATGCCCAGATCTGTCCCCAATCCCACTGAAAGTGACCAGTGAGTGATAGATCATTTTTCAGAGGAAATAAGGGATGTTGTTACCAAAATAGGAGGAAGAAATGCTAAGTAGATGAAAATAAGTGTTTTTTGAGATCTGGGATCAACTTATTATACTCTGCCAACTTTGGCCTGTGTTCTCTATGAAATATTATTTATTTAGTTGATGAGATCAGATTTCATTGATAGCAGTTAATACTTTGAAAAACGCAATTATTTTCACAGAGGGAAAATATGATGATATATTCTTTATGTCATATGATTATATTTTAAGAGTTAATAATTCTAATTCTAAAAGACATGGGAGCTAACCATTTGATTAACACCTAAAGTTTCAATTCATGTACCAATTCATTAATCATAAGCATTTGCATGTTGTGCATGGGAGATGCATAATAGGTGTGATCATAGTCATAAGAATAAAATTTAGAAAAACATAGTGTATTTACATAAAAAATTAAAACCGATTGTTCAAGTACTAAAATGCAAAATGCTATCTTTTTGTGGCTTCTATTCTGACACTTAGCATGTGGATATTTTTCTTCCAAAATAATCAGTTAAAGCAAAAAAAAAAAATTATTAGGACAAGTCATGTCAATACTACCTTTAAAAAAAGTGCTAAAATATTATAACTGTGGAAAAGGAGTTAAAAACAGAACAAAATGTACTCTTAGAAAGTTAAAGTCAAAATAATGTCCTTCATAGTATATTCACAATGATGGATTTTACTTATTCCATTAACTTTCCCATTCTTTTAAGACCCTTTGAAACTACCTTTTGGGAAGAGCTCTCAAGACCAGTTTATAAGCCACTTCAGAAAGTATCTGTTATTATTATCACATCACATATCTTCTTCATAATTAATTAAAACAATTTAAATCCACAACTTCCTCAACAGATTTGACTTAAAGTGACTCCCAGTTAATTCCTATAATCATATATATCCCCAAAGATAAAGACTTGTCATGGTAGAAGACATTCAAAGAATCACATTAAGTCAGTTCCAAATAAAATATTTTTCTTATACAAAATTATCAAAAAATATTTTGGGTAATTACAACAGCTTTAGAATAGGTGGCCAACCTTCAAGAAGGACAAAACAGGTGAAAAACTTCCATCTGAGAAACGTCATTACTTTATGGTCACTCTTAATATTTACATATTTACTGTGCATTATAAAAGTAAATTTAACTATGTAGGTAAGACATAGTTCATTTTTTAGAGTTGAAAGACCATATTAAAGTTGAGGTCTAAAAAGAAGGGATGGGGCACCTGTGTGTGGTGGAGTCAGTTGAGCATCAGACTTTTGGTTCCAGCTAGCGTCAGGGTCTTGGGGTGTGGGATAGAGCCTTGCATCAGGCTCCATGTTCAGCAGGGAGGGAGTCAGTTTGAGAGTCTCTCTCTCCCTCTTCCTGTCTCTCCCCCTGTTCACTCGCTCACTCACTCTCAAATAAGTAAATCTGAAAAAAATAATAAATAAAAAATAAAAGAGGGACTAATATGAATTCATTTTAAGATAAATGTCCTTTATGAGATAATTTTTAATATGCATAAATATTTTAGCTATTTGTCATTAAATCTTAAATTTTATAATACTTTTTAAACTCCTATCACAATGTTTTACCATCTCTAACACGTGTTTCTTTAGCTGAAAAGCAGAACAATTTCAAAATCATAACTTTCAGTGAAATCAGTCAGCTGATAAAATGGCAGGCTCATGCTTCTGCTAGGATTAGTGTGCTGATGAAGCCAAGTTCACAGGTTTGATCCCTAAGTGGGCCAATTTACTTTGCTGCAGGCAGTCTCTTAGACCCTGGCCTGACATCCTGCAAATGGGAACCATCAGTCATAAGGAGAAGCTGGGAAAAAAAGTGGGGGTGGACTAGAGCCAACTCATCCCCACTGTAGGAAAACAACTTCATATCCAGGCCAGCTGATGGCTATGTGGTAGCATTTCTCCTGTAAATAAAAGAGGGAGCTATCTTCCAAATGATAGTGAATTGGCAGAGGTCAGAGTGTAAATATGATCTCCAGAAATATACTTTAAGATAAAGTATGTCAACAATTACTGAACTAGTAATTAATTGTTGGTTTGATGAGGGTTGAACCAAGTATGCTAGAAGGTTTATAGAGACCCCAAATGAATTTATTTATAATGTATTCATTACTAACTTCCAAAAAACATTGGCTGCTGCTCAAACAAAAGAGAAAATGTAGCTACTATGTGAGTAATTATGTTAATAGACTGGATAAAACAAAAACCATCAAAGCATTATGTGTCAAAGTTTTATTTAACTCATTAATGAGGGAACTAGCGAGATTAAAAGGTAATTCCAAATAAAATTTAAGAACTGAAATTTTTTTAGTAGGAAAAATATGAAAGCTGGATTGAGTACCAGATTAGATATAAAATGGTTAAAATCCTACAGGGCTATAAAACTATCATACCTTACCAGTTTACAGAACTGTAAAATGGCCCTAATCAGTTGTGCAAACAAAGCTATATTCCCTTAGAGCATATTAGAAACAGCTGGGAAGTTTTAAAAACACTGATAACGAGATCTTACCCCCCAATAGTCTGACTTAATTGGAAACTGGGTAAGGCCTGAGCAGCAAGATTATTAAAGCCTTCCCAGCTGATTCTAATGTGCAACCATGTCTGAGAACCACTGCCCAAGCAAGTGATAATGGCCTTTCACAAGAGCTTTCAACAATTTGCCCTTCCACCTTGCTACTCACAATGTGTAGCATTGTCCGGCAGCGCTGCCATCCCCGAGAGCTGTTAATTCAGTTTGGGGGTTCCCATTTCAGAATGTGGAGTCGATCTACATTTAAAAAATATCACCAGGTAATTCAGGTTCACATTAAACTTTGAGAAGTACCTTCTAACATATTGAAAGGACTTGCAATTACTTTTTTTTCCTTATTTCTAAGCTTTAGGAAAATTTTCCTAACACCTAAACTGCTACATATCTACCAAACATCCCCAAATAGCACTTTAACACTAATGACATTTGTGAAGAAGGAAGTCAACTCTAAGCTGAGAAATCTGCCCTAGATCAGTCAATGGTCCTACTACCCGGGATCCTCAGCTACCAGGGGCACCTGGGATAATAGACTTAGGAGTATTTTAGAAGAATAGAAGGGTGTTTAAGGGATCTTAGGGTTAAGCATTATTCTTTATGTACTGCCTTTACTAAGGGCTGCTGGAAAATGGAAAAGGGGTTGTCAGACATGAGTCAGTCCTTTTTTTTTTTAAAGATTTTATTTATTTACTTGACAGAAAGAGGTCACAAGTAGGCAGAGAGGCAGGCAGAGAGAGAGAGAGGGAAGCAGGCCCCCTGCTGAGCAGAGAGCCCGATGCGGGACTCGATCCCAGAACCCTGAGATCATGACCTGAGCCGAAGGCAGCGGCTTAACCCACTGAGCCACCCAGGCGCCCCGAGCCAGCCCTTTTTAACCACTAGCTAATCATGTAACAAGTGGGATATACTAGCTATGGAGAAAAAAAAAAAGGTGAATGCCTAACTACAACAAAATACAAACTTTTCGGTGAAAATGTTTAAACAACTTACTCAGCATCAAGTTCCTAAAATTTTGAGGGTCAGTGTATCAATGCAGACTTACTGTTAATTATATTTTGTAAAAGGCTGACAAGAGAGTTTACTATGCCCTAAATTTTCATACTCAAGTATTGATCATGCAAAAAAACCCACCCCTCTATATAGCTAATGACATGAAAACATGAATAATGTTCTAAAGTGGAAATTTCCAGAAATGAGTTTTTCACTTTGTTATTCACTTATTCACAAAGTATGATAACTATATTCAATCTGCAAAGTCTTACCAATTAAACAAGTTTTTGATTCATGTATTTATTATATATTTATTGAGTACTGAGTACTTTTCTATGTTTACAGTTGTGAACAAAAAACATGGTCCCCATCTTTATGGAGCTTACAGTCCAGTGTAGGAACCAGGGTAGTAAACAAATGAATAAAATACAAATTTTTTTTATTTTAAAAAAAAGCTTGGTAGGTATTATAAAAGAACAGGGTCATTTAAATGAAAATTATTTACCCAATGTGTAAATAAATTTATTACCTGTAGCTTCACAAGTCTTCACAAATAAGTTCTCAAATCATAAAAATTTTAATCATAAAATATATAAATTAGTAGCTATACATTTCACTAAGGCTGACAAATGTACTTGACTCTCCTTAACTCCTCCAATGACACAAAACATCCAAAAGTTCTGACAATGCTTCTCTGACCTTCTTTTTCTTCACTATGGCAAATATTGATAGTTTTCTCTGAGCAGCTGAATGTGTGATGTGTCTTCCAAAGACCTAAAAAAAATCACGGAGACTTTAGTTAGAGCAGAGATGAAATGTAAATACTGATTCAGGTACCTTAAATCCTCTCTGGAACAGTAATGGAAATTATATATATTTATACACACACTTAGATAATCTCCAATTTCAAAGATGCTGCTTTGGTGTATTTCATTAAACCCAGTAGAAAACTACAAATAATATCACAAGTGAAAGCGTATAAAGCCCCTGCGTGATAAGGTTATCTGAATTTTTTGTTTTGGTTTTCTTTTCTCTTTCCTCCATGGCTATATAAATGTGGTTGCTTTCCCCAGATAATATCTTTAGACTTATCATGCTTAATTTGTCATGATTATAACTGCTATCATTTGCATTATTTATCCAGACTGCCTCCTCTTCCCTTAACTCATTCATTAACTTTCATTATTACTGGTTCCTCTATCCCCTTACCTCTAAGCTTCCCCTGAAGTCTGTTTCCTTCGCTCTTTATTTTCTCAGGTGGTCAGTTTGAGACACACTTTTCAAGTTGTGATTTTCAGAACACATAGACGTAAACTTCTATTCTCCTTCCTCCAAGGAGCCCAGGAAGAGAAAAATATGGCAGATAATTCAACAATGAATGTACCTACACGTAATCAATAAGGAACTGCATCAAATGTTTTTCTACATTGTCATCCCCTATTTTCCCCCAGTTTTATTGAGATATACTTGACATATAACATTGCATGAGATTTAGTTGTACAACATGGTGCTTCATATACTTATATATTGTAAAATGATTAGTATACTCAGTTTAGTCATCATCACACACTGTTAAAACTTTTTCCCTGTAATGAGAACTTTGAAATCTCTACGACTAACAACTTCCAAATACACAATGCAGCACTAGTAACTTTAGTCACCATACTGTACATTACCTTTCAATGACTTTTTTTTTAAGATTTTATTTATTTATTTGTCAGAGAGAGAGAGAGCAGAAGCATGGAGAGCTGTAGGCAGAACAGGCAGAGCAGGCAGAGGGAGAAGCAGGCTCCCTGATGAGCAAGGAGCCCAATGTGGGACTTGATCCCCAGACCCTGGGATCATGACTTGAGCTGAAGGCAGATGCTTAACCAACTGAGCCACCCAGGCGTCCCACCTTTAAATGACTTCTTTATTTTATAAGTGGAAGTTTGTACTTTTTCATGCCATTCACCCATTTCTCCCACACACCAAATCTAACAACCATTTATCTATTCTCTGCATCTATGAAATTCTTTTTTAGTTTCTACATATAAGCAAGATCATATATTTGTCTTTCTCTGACTTATTCCACTTACCATAAGGTCCACTCATACTGGATTTCCTACCTTTTTATGGCTGAATAGTATTTCAGTGTATGTGTGTATACACAAAATGTATGTACAAATTTCCTAATCCATTCATCTGTCAGTGGTCACATAGGTTATACCCATGGCTTAGCTATGGTAAATAATGCTGTAATGAACATGCAGGGGCATACATTTTTTCAAGATAGTGATTTCATTGCCTTTGGATATATACCCGGAAGCAAAATTGCCAAATCAAATCTAGTTCCATTTTTTAATTTTTGGGGAACCTCCACACTGTTTTCCATAGTGATTGCAACAATTAACATTCCCAACAGTGTATAAAGTTTTCCCTCTTCTCTACAGCTTAGCTAACATTTGTTATATATTTTCTTTCTGAAGATAACCATCCTAATGGAAATGAGGTAATATTTTACTGTGGTTTTCATTTATATTTTCCTGATGATTAGTTGTGACCTGTTGGCCATTTGTAGGTTTTCTTTGAAAAAATGTCTATATAGGCCCTTTACCTATTTTTAACAAATTGGGGTTTTTGCTGTTGAGTTGTATGTGTTCTTTATATTTTTTAGATATCAACCCGTATGAGATACAAAATATGCAATTATTTTCTTCCATTCTGTAGGTTGCCTTTTCTTTCACTGATTCATGTGCTGTGCATAAGCTTTTGACTTTGATGTATTTTCATTCGTTAAAAGTTTTTCTTTCAGTTGTTTTTGCTGTGCTTTTGATATCATGCCTCCAAATAGTGCCAAAACTTATGTCAATGAACTTCTTTCCTATGTTTTCTTCTGAAAGTTTTATGCTATCAGGTCTTATGTTTAAGTTTTTGATCCTTTTAAAGTTAATTTTTGTGAGTGGTATGCGATAGGGTTCCAATTTTGTTGTTCAGTGTGTGTTTCTCCAGTTTCTCAGCACCACTTATTGAAGAGCTAGCCTCTCTCCATTAGATATTCTTGGCTCCCTTTTCAAATATTAGTTAACTATATATACCAGGTTTTGATTCCAGGCTCTCTTTTTTGTTCCATTGGTCAATGCATCTATTTTTGTGTTATCATACTGTTTTTATTACTTGGCTTTGCAGTATAGTTTGAAATCTGGAAGTGTGATAGCTCCAACTTTGTTCTTTTCTTTTGGGATTGCTTTGGCAACTTGGGGTCTTTTGTAGTTCCACACAAATTTTAGGATTATTTCTTCAATTTCTGTGAAGAATGTCTAGTTTTTGATGTGGATTCCATTGACTCTATAGATGGCGTTAGGTAGTATGGACATTTAATATTTTTCCAACGTGTGTGTCTTTGATTTGTCTACCACTCTGTTTTATAATTTTCATTGTATAGATCTTTTACTTCCTTGGTTAAATTTATCCCAAGTATTTTATTGCTTTTGATTCTATTGTGAATGAAATGATTTTTCTTTTTTAGATGTGTCATTGTTAGTGCAAATGAAAGCAATTGATTTTTCTATGCATATTTTAGCCACTCAACTAAAATTGATTAACGGTTTTTTTCTTTGTGCTCTTGTAGATACAAGATTCTATCTTCAGGAAAAAACCCTAACAATTTTAATTCATTCTTTCCTATTGGTTAGCCTTTTATTTCTTTGTCTTGCCTAATTGTTCTAGCTTGACTTCCAATAATATATTGAATAGGACTGGTGAGAATGAGCATCTTTTCCTTGTTCTCAATCTTAGGGAGAACACTTTGAATTGATCTCCATTAAGTATAATGTTAACAGTTAGTTTGTTGTATATGCCCTTCATTAAGTTTAGGTGGGTTTCTTCTATACCCAATCTGTTAGGGGCTTTTATCATGAAGATGTTTTATCTTATCAAAGGTTTTTCTGCATCTATTAAAACAAATCATGCAATTTTAGTCTTTCATTTTATTGATATAATGTAGTACATGTACTGATGTTCGTATGTTGAACCATTCTTGCATCCTAAAGATCAATCCCATTTAGTCATGGTATAAAATCCTTCTACTGTGTTCTTGAATTTGTTAGCTTACTAAATCAATCAGTTTACTAATATTTTGTTGAGAAATTTTACATATATCTTCATCAGGAATATTGGTCTATGATTTTCTTTTCTTGTGGTATTCTTATCTGGTTTTCTTATCTGGCCTCATAGAATGAGTGTGGAAATACTTCCTCCACCTCAATATTTTGGAAAAGTTTGAGGAGTATTGGTGTTAATTATTCTTAAATATTTGGTAGGATTCTCCAAGGAAACCATCTGGTCCTTGAGTTTCCTATTGCAACTTTCTTGATTACTAATTCAATCTCTCTCTCTCTTTTTTTTTTTAAAGATTTATTTATTTATTTATTTGACATACAGAGATCACAAGTAGGCAGAGAGGCAGGCAGAGAGAGAGGAAGGGAAGCAGGCTCCCTGCTGAGCAGAGAGCCTGTTGCAGGGCTGGATCCCAGGACCCTGGGATCATGACCTGAGCCAAAGGCAGAGGCTTTAACCCACTGAGCCACCCAGGCGCCCCTAATTCAATCTCTTTATGCCTTATTTCTCTGTTCAGATTTTCTTTTTCTGCCTGATTCAGTCTTGGTAAATTGTGTGTTCCTAAAAATGTATCCATTTCTTTTAGGTTATGTAATTTGTTGGCGTTTAACTGTTCATAGTAGTCTCATGATTTTATGTCTTTCTTTAGTGTCAGATATATTGTTTCCAGTTTTATTTTTAAGTTTGAGGTTTTTTTTTCTTAATCTAGCTAAAGATTTGTCCATTTTGCTTATCTTTTCTATTCTTTTTTTCTGATCTCTATTTTATTTGTTTCTACTCTCATCTTTAATATTTCCTTACTCTTCATAACTTAGAGCTTTACATTTTCTTATTTTCTAGTTCTTTGAGGTGTAAACTGAGATTGTTTATTTGATCAAACTTATTATATGCATTTATTACTATAAACTTTCAGAACTGCTTTTGCTGCATCCCACAATATTTAATATTGTGTTTTTATGTTCATATGTTTCTGGATCAGTTACTCCCATTTTTATTTCTTCTAAACAACCACTGAGTCAAAGAAGTGTGGTGTTTAGTTTCCACGTGTTTCTAGATCTTCTCACTTCCCTCTTGTTGATTTCTAGTTTCATACCATTGTGATCTGAAAAGACGGTTGGTATGATTTCAGTCTTCACAAATGTGTTAAGATTTGTTTTGTGGTCTATCATATGATCTATCCTGGAAAATATTCCATGTACACTTGAAGAATGTGTATTCTGCTGGTTTGGGATGGAATATTCTGTAAATGTCTTTTAGGTCTATTTGGTCTAATTCTATTTTGTCCTGATATATAAAGTCCTATATTACCTTATCTGATTTTCTGTCTGGGTGATCTGTGCATTGTTGAAAGCAGGGCATCAAATTCACCATTACTGCACTGTATTATCTATTTCACCCTACAGGTCTGTTAATGTTTTGTATATTTAGTAATCATATGTATTGGGTACATAAATACTTACAAATGTTATATCCTCTTGTTGGACCCCTTTATCCTTATAGAATGATTTGTTAGTGAAGTCTTTGACTTAAAGTCTATTTGTTTGGTTATAACTACTTTCTGCTTTCTTTTGGTTTCCTTTTGCATGGAATATCTTCATTTCTTTATTTTTCCATCTGTGTGTGTGTCCTTAAAGCTGAAGTGAATCTCTTTCCGGTGGCAGTTGTTCTTGTTTTTTTATCCATTCAGCCACTCTTTTTATTGTAGAATTTCATCCATTTACATTTAAAGTAATTATTGACAGGTATGGTAGGTACTTACTATTGTCATTTTGTTAATTGTTTTCTGGCTATTCTACAGTTCCTTTGGTTCTTTTTCTCTTGCTCTCTTCCTCTGAGATCTTATTATTTTCTGTTGTAGTATGCTTAGAATTCTTTAATTTTGTCTTTTGTATATCTATTATAGGGTTGACCTTGCAATTATCATAAAGCTTATATTAAATATATGTTTATAACAGTCTATTTTAAATTGACAGCAACTTACATTTAAGCATATAAAGCTCTCTGTTTATATCCATTAACAAATGATTGTAGGTATAGTTCGACTTTTGTCTTTCACTTTCATAATAGGTTTATAAGTTATGTACATAACACTGTTACAACATTAGAATATTCTTAATTGTATATTTACCTTTACCAATAAGATTTATACCTTTATGTTTTCCTGTTACCAACTAGTGTCCTTTTTATTTAGGTTGAATAACTTCCTTTATCATTTCTTTTAAGTCCAGTCTAGTGGTGATGAACTCCTTTAGATTTTGCTTGTCTGGAAAACTTTTCATATTTCCTTCAATTCTGAAGGACAATTTTACCAGGTAGAGTATTCTCAGTTGGAAAAGTTTTTGTTTTGTTTTGTTTTTCCTTAGCACTTTGAATATATTGCACCACTCCTTCTGGTCTTCAAATCCTCTTCTAAAACATCTGCCGACAATCTTGTACTGGTTCCCTTATAAATAGTTATTTTTCCCTTGTTGCTTTTAAGATTCTCTCCTTCTCTTTAACTTTTGACAATTTAATTTTAATGTATCCTAGTGTGAGTTTTTGAATTTATCTTATTTGGAACTCCCTGGGATTCCTGGATCTGGATTTTCTTTTTTGCCCTCAGGTTAAGGAAGTTGTCAACCATTATTTCTTCAAATAAGTGTTTTGCCCTTTCCTTTCTGTCTGCTCCTTCTGGGTCTCCTACAATGTGAAAATTGGTCTGCTTGATGAGGCCCCATAACTCTGTTAAGCTATTTTCACTGTATTTTTTTTTCTTTTTGCTTCTCTTTGTTCTTTCTTTGTGTTCATTGATCTTTTCTTCCACTTTATCTAGTCTGCTCTTGAACCCCTCTACTGAATTTTTCAGTTCAGTTATTGTATTCCTCTATGATTTTTGTTTGATACATTCTTATATTTTCAGTCTTTTTGTTGAAATTTTCAATTTGTTCATGTATTGTCCTTTCGATATTGGTGAGCATCTTTTTTTTTTTAAGTCAGAAAACAAAAGTTTTATTCCTAAAGCTCTGCCATATTTCTAGCAGGTGCATCCTATGGTCACTTGCCATGAACCAGGTTGTATGCATAGGCAGCAGGGTCTGGCCATCAGCAGAAAAGGCCAGAAAGGTACTCTGGGATGGCTCTGCCTTGCTGATGGTACTGATAACTTCTTGCTTTAGTTCACCTACAATGATGTTGCCTTCCAAGTCCCAGATCTTGATGCTGGGGCCTGTGGCAGCACAGAGCCAGTATCATTTAGGACTGAAGCACAGGGCATTGATGATGTCCCCACACTCAAGTGTATAAAGGTGATTGCCTTCATTAAGATCCCACAGCATGCATGGCCTTGCCATCCTTCCCTCCAGAAGGACAGAGGGATCTATCTGGAGAGAAAATCAAGTGTTCAGGTTGCCTATGTGGCTGATATGATTGTCTTCAGCTTGTAGTTTGCCACATTCGATACTTTGACCAGCTTGTCCCAGCCAAAGGAGACAATCATGGCATTCTGCTATTGGGTTAAAACCAGACACAGGATACCTACTCTGATGGTATATTTGCATACACCTAGAGTATTCCACAGCTGATAGTTTTATCTCAGGAGCCAGAAACAATTTGCCAGTTGTCAGAGAAGGTCACACAGAGCACATCTTTGGTATGTCCCATAAATCTGTGTGTGGTGGTACCCATTGTGAGATCCCAAAGATGAAGGTGAAGGGTTCCATCCCAGGAGCCCAGGAGGGCAAAGTGGCCATCTGAAGAGATGACAATGTCACTAACAAAGTGGAAATGACCCCAAAAGCAAGGGTTCCAGATCCATGCTTAAACTTCTTTCCCAAAGATAGTAGTGACCAATTTTGATGTGAGTTTTTTCCCTCCACCTGATGTGCCAGGGTCACTCAATTTCTGGATTTCTTTCAGAATGGATTCCATACATGGCTGTATATTTGGTGTGTATGTAGGAAGAGGTGAGGTCAGGAACCTCCTATGTTGCCATCTTAAACCAGACTCCCTGCTCTGAGCAACTTGAAGATGGAAATCTTTTCTTATTGATTGGGACTTGAGAGGTACAATAAGTCACAGCTCTCTTTCTTCTCTTACTAAACTTTTCCATCTACTTCATCTTTCTCCTTGTCACTGTAGGTAAATAGGTCATACTCCTCTCCATAGGTAATATCTTCCTTCATTCACAAAGGCCCATTTCTTTCTCTCCTGCTCAAAAGCAAAGGTAGGAACAGTGTTTATGAGATGAATTTTTCTTATTCAGATGGATAGAACAAAGAAGAAATAATGTATGACTTTTCTCAGGAAAGTTCCCTTTAGATGATACAAGAGATGAAGAGTCTGGGATATTAAAGGTAGATGGACTGTAGTGAGAATTCAAACTATAGAAATGTTTAATTCACTCGTGAGATTGAAGCCAAAGGCCAAGAATGAATTCTTAAGACATCCTTGGTGCAAAAAAGTGGTTTTATTAAAGTACAGGGACAAGACCCACAGGCAAAAAGAGCTGCAATGGGATCAAGAGGAGTGGCCCATCATCTACGTTCAAGTTGGGAGGGAGTTTAGGTTTCTAAGGAATTTTGGAAGCAAAGGTTTCTAGAATCTTGAGGGGGCTAACTATTGTTGGGAAAAGTCACTCATTACCACCTAATAAAACCTTAATCATGAGACCCTTCCGTTGTATATTGGTGGGTCATATACTTGGGGGATGACTGCCAACATGTATCTTGGGGGTTAGAGATAAAGAAAGTATACAAAGGAATTTTTATACATTAAAGTAGACTTACAGGATCATATGGATTGGGCTAAGATTAGCTTTTGCTTAGCAAATATTAACATCAACCATCTGAGTTCCTGGAGGAATGTCACTTTGCCTGTTTCAAGGACTTGTCAATGGGCTGTAGGCAAAAAACAATAAATTTTTCTTTTGCCTTTGTTTCCCATATCAACTTTTATATTGACAGGCTCTGGTCATACAGTATACAACATAGTTCCTGCTTTCATTAAGCTTACAGTCCAATGGGATGAACAGAGTGAACAACAGCAATAACAATTTCATATTTATAATGTTGGAAGAGAAATAAGAACATGTCATGATGGACAGTAATGAGGCAGAGCTACTCAGTAGTGTGGTTCAGAAAACACTCCCATTTTAGCAAGGCACTGTGCCCTAGATTAAAACAGCAACTTGCCCTTCCCTTACAAATTCACTGAGATTCCAGTATTTCCTCTGAAATATTCATTTCCAAATCCTTAAAACCAAAGCAAAACTCATCAGACCTTTCAAAGCCTGTTTTTTTCCTACTTCAGTTTTACATTGAGGGTATGCCAGGTCCTTTTAGTTAATAGGCTATAAACCCCAGTGTCCTAATATGCAAATAAGGCCAGGTCTGTAATTTTAGTCTTTTTAAACATATTCTCTCCTCAGACCTACACAAATATTTTGACCCAGGGTCTCCCAACAGTGGCAGTTTTGACATTTTGAGTTAGATAACTCTCTACGGTAGGGCTGTCCTGGACACTGTAGGGTTTTTAGCAGCATCCCTGGCAACTATGAGTAAGATGCCAGGAGCATCTGCCCCCAAGTTGTATCAACCAAAAACATCTCCAGACAGGAAAAGTGTACCCGGGGGCATGAGATGAAAGACTCACCCCCAGCCACCACCACCTTTCCCAAGTTGAGAATCACTGATTTGACAGTTTTGCTTCTCTGTTTCTGGGTAGAAATTCAATGTTAACTAGAGACTTAAACTACAAAGGACAGGCTTTTCCTGAGTTGTCTATGGAGTACAGAGTTTAAGACCTCATAGTAATTAATATCCAACTTTTGGCGTTTATGAAAACTATAGCCTCATTAAAAAAAAGTTTAAACATTGTAAAACTAACCATTGGGCAAGTGTTTAAACACATCTGGGGGCACATTCTTATTTTTTTTAAATTTTATGTAGTTAATAGTGCAGTATTGGTTTCTGGAGTAGAATTCAGTGATTCCTCGCTTATATACAACACCCAGTGCTCATCACAAGTGCCCTCTGAAGGCACATTCTCCTCTTGACAGGGGACACTTGTCTCTCACCAGGACAGTCTGGCATCTTGACTTCTCTGTTTAATTTCCCTAAGCTGCTGCAACTCTGCTGTTTCAACAATAGAACATTCTATCTGTGTTTCTTACCACAAGTCAGTGGGGAAGATCATTCTCCTGGCTGTCTGTGTTACTCAGTCTTCAGGTCTGTACACTTTTAATTCAAATGGATGAAGCTGGAATTTTTAAAAAGGGAAACTGAAAGATAGGTACAGAGCATAGCCTGTGATTACTCCCATTAGGAATGTAACTTTCCACCTAAGCCAAGGAGCTGAGAGAATTCCTTCTCATCTCTGCTTGAGCCAAGAATTTATTAATTAATTTGCATATAATACTTAATTAATGAACGGTCTCTTCACAGACTGTCTCAGCAACACTTATCAAGCTGCAATTTCTACAAACTGCCAGTTAAGATCCTCAAAAACTACCACTTAGAGTATTTTGACAAGATTTTTTAGATCAGGGATTTATAATAAAGAGTATTAATGAATATTGAAATTATATAATTCTCAGTTTCAATTGTTTTCATAAAACATTTGCCCTATTTCCTGTTTAAAATATTTTACATGTGGATTGTTAAATGGTATCATTGTTTTTCAAAACTTTTTGGGTATTTCAATAAAGTTAGCTTACATCAACCTTCTGTCCAACAATTCTATTCCTACAAAATGCAAACACACATCCACAAAAGGCTTATACAATAATGTTTGTAGCAGTCCTATTCAGAATAAGCTAAAGCTGGAAACAACCCAAATGCCCATTAGAAAAATGATAAACTGGGTGCCTGGGTGGCTCAGATGGTTAAGCGTCTGCCTTCAGTTCGGGTCATGATCCTGGGGTCCTGGGATCAAGTCCCACATCGGGCTCCCTGCTCCTTGGGGAGCCTGCTTCTGCCTCTGCCTCTTTCTCTATCTCTGATGAATAAATAAATAAAATTAAAAAAAAAACAAAAACGTTAAACCAGTCCTGTTCTATTCACACAAAGGAACACTACCTAATAGTCAATAGGAACAAAGGACCGTAAGTGCAACAAAATGTAATCACGCATATTGCAGACATTATGACAAGGAAAAGCAAAACATCTACAGTGAGAGAAGTCAGAAAATTGTTACATGTAGTTGGGGGTGGAAATAGATCAGGAAGGGCCATAAGAGGATTTGGGGTCTAATGGAAATATTCTATTATCTTATTTGATGATAGTATAAAAGTTTATATAAATGATCAAACCCATTGAGCAACCAAAAATTGTTTTACTGAGTATAAATCACAAACTATAAAAATGCAAAAATGTATTACCTATTAATTTTAGAAAAGAAAAAGAGAAAAAATATTCATAATCCTACTATTTGAATATTCCTTTATATTTATTATTCTTCCATATCTCCTTAACCTGTAATCATAGAAGTTTTATAGGGATTGATTCCCAAACACCTCTTCTTTTCTATTTTCACTCGTTCTCTGTGATTTCATCTGGTGTCATGGCTCTTAGTATTATCTGTATAATTAATGGTTCTCCAGTTCTGACATCTACATGGATATCTAATGGACATTTTAAACTTAATATATCTAATATTAAGATCTTGATTTTGCCACCAAACCTTCTCTCATCTTACAGCTTTTCCCATGTCCGTGAAAAAGGAAACCCATTCCTCCAGTGGCTCAAACCTAAACTCAAAGTATGTTTTACTTATTCCTTTCACTTATATCCCCATATTCAGGAATCCAACCACTTCTCATTCCTTCAACTGCTACCACTCTATTTTGAGCCACCAAAATTTCTAGTCTGGATGATTCTAAGCCTTAAACTAGTCTCATTGCCTTTATCCCTTCTTCTCTACAGTCTGTTCTCCACACAGCAGTTATGAAGATACTCTTAAAATACAAGTCAGAACCAGTTACTCATTTGTTGAAAATCCTGCAATGGCTTCCACCTCATTCAGGGCGCTGTGCTCAAAAAGGCTTTAGATTTGCCCACCCCAACCTCCACTTACTTCTTAGTTCCCATCTACTTTCACTGTCATCCTCAATCCTCTCCTTCAACTGTGCTGCCCTTTTTCTTGTTCCTGAGACACACCAGGTATAAATGCACTTCATATCCAGGGTCTTTGTGCCTGGAAACCATCCCCGAGATGTCTGCAGTATTCCTCTCTTCATCTCCTGTAGGTCTTAAGTTAAATGTTATTTTCTCTGTGAGGCCTTCCTCAGATACCTCTCCCTACCAACACCCCAATATTGAGTTTGGCCGTGTAATTTATTTTCTAACTGGCACAATTAGAAAGTGAAAAGGAACATTATTGATAATTATGCTGATACAACAGTCATAAACCAGGACTGTTCCCCTTCCTGCCTTATTTTTTTACTTTAGCCTTTATTTGGTTAATTGTGTGATTTTCCTCCTCTAGAATGCAGGCTCCTTTAGGGCACTAATTTTGTGCTTAGGCACATAATAAATGTTCAATAAATATTTGTTAAATAAATGCATTTTAAAATCAATATAAATGATTCGGCAATTTTTTTTTTGTTTATGTTATCAAATCCCCCACTTTCTCCTATTAAGGTAAATGTCATTCATACTCTGAAAATTTTTGTTTTCAAAAAGTCTTAAATGGACAGATTCATTAGTGGAGGCAAACTCAAAAGTAAGTTAGGGTGATACACAACAATTAGAACAAAAAAGCATGTACTTTTTGTAAACAAATCTCAGTGTGGAGTTTTTTCAGTTAAAGAAAAAATCCATGGCAAAAAAGAAAGTTTACCAGTTTTTCTGGTTGTTATTTTTTAGTAAAGTTTCACATGGGTAGAAGGATCTAAAGCTTCTTTATCAATTGAAGAAAGCTTACTATTGCCAATTTGTGATGAAAATGAAATATTAAGGAAATAGTTATTGGGTATCTATTAAGTGGAAATCAAAGATTGGGTAGTAGGACAACAGAGACATGATGAGGTAGTAAGGCAATGAGGAAAAAAAAATCTGTACTTGCCCCTGCCTTAATCTCTTCTAAGTCTCTGAACAGTGTGTTCCCCAGCTCATCCAGCTCGCTTCTCTCACAGCACTGCCCACTAGGGAACACTGATGTTCCAGCTACAGGAACAGAATATGGAAATGCCTTATTCTTCTACTTCAGCACTACCACAACTAGTTAGGAGATTCAAAATTAATTTATATTTAATCAGAAATCTTAAATTGTAATAAGGTAAAAATAAAGGCAAACAATAGAGAACAAAGGATTAATTTGTAAAATGGAATGTTGTTAAGTGGGTGCCGCTTGAAAAGCTATCTCCCAGATGCCTACATTAGTGAATTGCACCACTATCCACCCTGATCCTCAACAGAAATGGGAAAGGGCCTCAATTCTATTATCTGCCTCACTTTCTCTTACTGAATTGCTTTCTCCTACACACCACTCATTGGTTAGGAACTGTTTAAGTCTTTCTGAAACCCATCTTTTCTTCTCCATTTCCACTATTTTTTCTGTGTGTGTGTGTGTGTGTGTGTGTGTGTTGAATGCTTTAAGCTCCCATCATATCCTAACTAACCTACTGTAATAGTCTGCTTCCAGTCTCATTTTGTCATCCCACCTGCTCCTCTTGACAGTATATGACCACAGTGAACTTTCCCAAAGGCAAATCTGATCTTGTTACCCTCACACTGAAATTCTTCAAGAATCCCTCTGGAGTCTTTAGATTAAAGTCAACAAGTCCTTAACCTGCCCTCAAGGCCCTTCATAATGTTTGTCCTTGCCAGCTCCCCAGGGTTTCCCAGCCTTCTCTACAAATTCATAAATATTTATGTTTGGGAGCTTTTTATAAAGAGCCTGTGCAAAGTACAGGGAGAGCACACACAAGGTGGTCAGGAAGGCATCACGGAGAAGACTCTGTGGGGGTGGAGATAGATGCTTTCCAAATAGGCGATGGGGAGAAGAGCATTCCTAGGGGAGGGAGCAGGATGGAGAGGATTCGCAAGACCTAGTGAAGAAACAGGATTTAGTTCAGTTCTAACTGTTCTGTTCAGTTCTGTAACCCTCAGAGCTGAGGGTTACAATACAATGTGTTGGAAGGAGAATATCCTGAAGTAAGGAAAGAGGTTCAAATGTAAAATTTCATAAATGTTTGTATGTCAAGGTAAGGAATTTGAAGTTGAAATATGGAGAGGTAACTTCATTCTACTTAAAATACTGCAGGCTGGTTAAAAAGAGAGATGGAAAAACACAAGAGTTAGGGAAATCATCTCTGAAAAGAAATCATTTTATGGTTGATCACAATAAAATGTTGTTGACTATAAAATATTGGACATTCCGACAATGGAATATGATTCAGTGCTAAAAAGAAATGAGCTATTGAGTGATGAAAAGATATGAAGTAACCTTAAATGTATACAAAGTAAACTTAAATTACTAAGTGAAAGAAACCAGTCTGAAAGAGTACATGCTATGATACCAACTATGGTTGATCCTTGAACAATGAGGGGGGTTAGGAGCAGCAAACTTCTGCACAGCTGGAAATCCATGTATAACTTTTGAGTCCCTAAAAACTTAACTACTGGTAGTCTACTGTTGACCAGAGACTTACTAATAAGTCTATTAATACATATTTTGTGTAATATGTATTATATACTACATTCTTAAAATAAACTAATGAAAACATTCGGAGAATCATAAGAGAAAATAAATTTACTATATTTATCAAAAAAATCCATGTATGGGGTGCCTGGGTGGCTCACTTGGTTAAGCCTCTGCCTTCAGCTCAGGTCATGATCCTGGGGTCCTCGGATCAAGCCCTGAGTTGGGTTGCCTGCTCAGTGGGGAGTCTGCTTCTCCCTCTCCTTCTTGCTCATGCTCTCTCTATCTCCATCTCTCTCTCTCAAATAAATAAATCAATTTTTAAAAATCCATGTATCAGTGGACCTGCAGAGTTCAAACCCATGTGTTTCAAGGGTCAACTATATTTGACATTATAGAAAATGTAAAATTATGGAGACAATGAAAAGGTCAGTAGTTGTTGGGATAAGGGGAAGGAATAACGAGGTAGAGCATGAAAGATATTTTTAGGGCAATGAAAATACTATGATATTATGATGGATACATATTATATATTTGTCCAAAACCATAGGATGTACAAACCAAGAGTGAGGCCTAATATAAATTATGGGCTTTGAGTGATTTTGATGTATTGATTTAGATTCATCAATTATAACCAATATAACCCAGTGATGTGGTAATGCAGGAGGCTATGTTTATGTGTGGCATCAAGACAGGTGGGGGAAAAGCTCTGTACCTTCCTCCAATTTTGTTAATCTAAAACTTTTTTCTTTTAATAAGGTCTTTAAAAATTAAAAAATGTAAAGAAATTTTTAAAAAATCCGTATCATATGTTTGGCCTTTCTCTTACTTCTCACTTCACTGTAAGAAATTATTACAGCACTGAAGTGGTATTACCAAAATGTAAGTCAGATCATGTTACTTCCTGCCTTAAAGCTTCCATAGCTTCTCAGGGTATTTGGAATAAAATTGAATAATCTTACCTTGCCTTCAAAAACTCTAAGTGATCTTGCTCCAGACTTCCACTCTAACACTGCATGTCTTCCCTTCTTTGCCATGATCGTTATGACATGAGTCATATGACCTCTCTTCTGTTTCTCACTCTCACCAATGTCAATCCTTCTGTAGGATCCTTCCCCCTGAATTTCTAGTCATCTTGATTTTTATATGCAACTCTTGTTTTTGTTGTTTTTTGTTTTCCTTGTTTGTTTTATTTCAGAGAAAGAGAGAGAGTGAGGGAAGGAGCAGTGGGAGAGAGAGAATTTTGCACAGACTCCCAGCTGAACATGTAGCCTGGTGCTGGGCTCAATCTCACAATCCTGAGATCATGACCCAAGCGAAATCAAGAGTCTGACACCTACTAAACTACCCTGAGGCACCCCCATCCATCTCCCATTTATCATTCGGATTTTAGCTCAGTCATAATTACCTTAATCTTTTATATACTTGCTTATTATCTCTCATACTAGTATATAAATTCCTTGAAAAAGACCTTTTCTTTCTTTACTATCCTAATGCTGTCACCCAGAGTAATTTCTTCCACACAGTACGTGCTCAATGAGTCTTGCATAAATGAAAGAGAAGGTAAAATCCCTCTTTTACAAAAGAAAACAAAATTGATATTAAAGTAACTTTTATCGTGTTTTTATACATGATGTGATTATGTACATATATTTGCAATGCCCTTCCTTGTAGTGAATTAGTGAAAATGAAAAACTGAGCAGCAACCAAACAGAAATAAAAATGTAAAAAATGTGAAATAAATCATAAAAATATAGGTAGCCATGCATGTAAAATATTTAACGGGTGAAGTTTGCCTCTTCCTGCTCCTGCAAACCAAACAGTTGTAAGGAGAATAAAATGAGGAGCAGGAAGAGCTCATCCTTGATCCCATCTGGAGAGCTAGTACAAAGAGAGACTTAGAAGAAAGGGGACGAAAACATGCTGGGGTCACAGAAGGAAACTGAGTTGAAAGGAGGGAAAAAATCTGCATTCCGAGTCATTTGGAACAGAGAAGGAAGGGAGACATTATCTGAAGACTGTGTTCACCAGAGGCAAACAAGCTGAAAAAGAAATCGACATCTGTGAAAGTCTCGTGTGCCCCAGATCTGAGGGGGCAGATGAAGATTGTTTATGTAGCACAAGAAGGTATTGGGAGAAGGAAGGAACAGGCTCACATGGAAACATATGCTTGCTGAAGCTACTTGAAAAATAAAGCATGCAGTGGAGAGAGAGAAACATCTGTGTTGCACACGGACAGACCACCAGTAGTGAAGCAGGCTTAAGGTAGAAGGGAAAGGCGTACACAAACAAGATCGGACATTATGTCTTGTCAAAATGACATGTAAAGGCACTGGGTCTGCATCTCATTCTCTGGTGAGTTAATGGGAACTCAGCCATCTGGGGAAATCAAGGATGAGTAAACTGCTGCTTTGGTGTTCTCACAGTTTTGCAGAAATGACAAAGCATTCACAAGTTTTTCCAGGGCTACTTTTTTTATTTTTTTCTACTAGGGGGAAAAAAGTAGCTTTAGAATACAGTTTATTTTTTTTTTCCTTTGGGAAACATATTTAAAGCTTTTATTCCAAATCTACTGCAGCAATAGAAGCAGCTGGATTTCTCATCCTTTGACCAGAGTTTCAGCACATATTAGCTTTAGAAAGCATACTTTACATTAGTCTATGATTGTAGGAATTCTGTATAACATTAAACACATATATTTAAGAATTAAGTTTTATGAGTATTTCAACTTAAATTCTTAAGGATACATTTTAAAAACTACTTAGTTACTGAAACTATAATGAATTATTTGCTGAAGTATAGAAATTAAAATCTCTACTATCTTCTTTATAATAACTTTTATTGGTAAAATGAAAAGTTAAAAACTGAAAATCAAGTCAAATGACAACTGGCAATTAGAGTATGTAAAGCTCAAACTAGAATTTCATCATGTTATAATTTATGACCTACAGATACATATTTCTATGTAAGTTTCTAAAAAATATATAGCTACATTCATCTACACACAAATAGAGTAGAGGTTTATATACAGATAAAGTCTTTCTTTATAAATACCAACTTATTTCTAAAATGTAGGGTCTCAGATGAACAATGATGCCAAAAGTAAGAGGCAAGGGGAGAAAAAAAAAACCTTCAGGTATGTTGCATCTGATATCCACTTTGGGATTCCTGAAACTATTTAGGAAAATTACATAAAATATGTAGAAAACATAAAAATCTAAAGAAAGAAAACTATAAAAATTATAGAAACATTTTGCAGCGTTTTGATAGTATAGGAATTAAAATCAAAGAGCTAAACACTATCAACAATCAAACAATAAAGAGTAAATATGGGTTAAACCGTGTAGAGTAAGTACAAAAGTAAATGTGAGGTAAGTATAGATTAAGTGTGATTGCAAAAATAAAACTGAAAAAAATCAATACGTTATAATGTACTGATAATAAGCCAGGTCCAAGGAAAATTACAAAAGTTAAATCAGCGATGAATCCTTGGAATTCTTTGTACTCCTCTCTCTAAACCAGTGCCCACCACCCAGTCCTCCACTAGGCTGAAATGTATGTGATTCACACAACTTTTCCTTCTCTTCCCTGACTCATAGGAATATTGCCACTGTATGTTAGTTCAGCATTCCTTGATTTCTGCCATGGAAGGAAAGACGACCTAACATTTATTGAGAGCTTACTAAATCTCTAGTTTTTAATGCATGATCTTATTTAATTCTTACAACAACCCTGTACAGTTTTATCATTCCTACTTTTAAAAACATAGAAACTGAGACTCAAACATAACAGTGATTAAAAAGGCTGAATTAAGAAACAGAGCTATTACTCTAAAAGTCATGCTATTTCTCAAACTATATTCCATCTCTTATTAATTATTCCTGACTGGATTATTAATGTCTGATAATGGCATTATGCCATGACTCTGAATTATCATAGTAAATTGTCAACAATTTTTAAAAAAGAGACTTGTTTTTCATCGCTGTGACGATTCAAATGATACATGCTTATAAGAATTTCTAAAATATAGAATATGAAGACAAGCAATGATTGTCACTTTAACCAAATCACCCAGAGGGGAAAACTACTGTTATCATTTTAGAACAATGATTTTTAGCTTTATGCACCACATGTGTTTGGTGTGCCCCTACTCCCTATCTTGTCTACACAAAGAACTGGCACTTGGAAGAGTTCCAAACAGAATGATAGTCCTTTGAGAAAGATCGCTTTGATCAAGTTCTTTATTCTAAAGTCCCACTGGCTGATTCCCTTTAATGGTAGGCCTTCCATCAGCAAATGATCCAATTCTAATGTTCAAATCAAGGGAAATTGGAGATCAACTTTTAGAATAGCCAAGTAAAAATCTCTGAACTGCTCATTCTCTCTCACACACACAAAAGACAAAAATAAGGACACAATAAAAGCAAACATTTCCAGAACTCTCCAAATTAACCGAAACTACTGAGCTGTATTGTAAGGCCTGAAATAGTGTAAGGTACCTGGAATTTGAGCCATGAGCTCCTCTGCTCTTGCCAGACTTGCTTCTCACTTTGCCCAACGAGGAAGGTTTCCTGCCCAGGTAATTCCCCCATCAGCTGCACCAGCTGCACTCCACCTCCCAGCCAGCCAGAAAAATTACTCAAACTTGTCATATCCTCCTGAGAGAAACAAGCCCCCACCCCACTCCTATTATAAAGCCTATCTCCCACAGCCCTTTCTGGTTCACTCTGTTTCCAAGTACAACCTCTTTGTGACCATGCATGGCATGCAGTGTCCTCTTCCCATAGCCTGTGACTAATAAACTGCTGTCCATCTCCTCTGTCCAATGTTGGATGTTGTATTCAGCCAGCTTATACTATTTAGGATAACGGAGTCCTCCTCCAGCAATGGGGTGGATAGAAATGATCAGAACAAGAAGAAACAAAATCATCTATACAAGAGAAACTATTTTGAACTTCTGTAGACAGGGGAGTTCTGTGATGTTTAAAGTTGGGGCTCTTTCCATCCCCCTACTCTTCATACCCTAGTTGTGCAATTGCCTTGAAAAGCCAAGTCTTATAGCCAGTTGACAGGAGTGAACAGTTGGAGCTCTGTAAGAAACACCACCTCCAAAATACAGTCAATATAATATATATATATATATATATTTTTTATTTAACTCATATTTCAGCTTAACCAAGGCAGGGAGGGAAGAAGTACTATCCCTAGGTCGTTACTGAAACCATTTCAATCTGCTAGGAACACTGCAACTACCTATTATTTCAGCTGGAGTAAAAAAGCCTGACCAGGAATTTAAAAGGAACTCTTCAAAACAAAATGGCTGTTGGGAAATTTGAAAAGCTCCAGCATATTTCTGAACATCTAAAAGATGGTGTGAGCATGCACAAAGCCCTGGAAAGACCTGGTTAAGAAGAAATTTCCATTAATTTCCGGCTAAACATAAGGCCCTGAGTAAGTAGGAAGTGAAAGTTAAGACTATCTTATAAATATCCTGAAGTTTGAAAGCATGCCTTCTCACACAGATCCCCTTGGCAAAGATAGAGGATGTACAGAGAGGTAGTTGATAATATCTTCTCATCAAATATTGCATGGTTAACTACTAAATTATACTGAATTGGAGGGGACCAATAGGAAGTCAGGCTTAAAAATTTAAATAAGAATTATTTAAAATTAAAGGGGCACCTGGGTGGCTCAGTGGGTTAAAGCCTCTGCCTTCGGCTCAGGTCATGATCTCAGGGTCCTGGGATCGAGCCCCACATGGCTCTCTGCTCCACAGGGAGCCTGCTTCCTCCTCTCTCTCTGCTTGCCTCTCTGCCTAGTTGTGATTTCTCTCTGCCAAATAAATAAAATATTTAAAAAAAAAAGAATTATTTAAAATTAAAATATATACTTTTTTAATGTTTTAATAGTTTGTTTCTTTTTTTTATTTTTTTTCCCATTTTATTTATTTTTTTCAGCATAACAGTATTCATTCTTTTTGCACAACACCCAGTGCTCCATGCAAAACGTGCCCTCCCTAATACTGTTTTAAATTTTAGAAAATCCAGCAGAGAATTCAGTGATTGCATAAGGCAGGAAATATGGAATCTATTGAATTAGTCCAGGTAAATCTCTGAACAAATGCACAGCAATGAGATAAACAACAATGGTAACAAAATTTCAGTAACAGCAAAATCTGGGTGAGAGGAACTTGATACCAAAGTTCTTAGAATGTATTATCTAAAATGCCCAGGTTTCAACAACAACAACAACAACAAATTACGAGACATGCCCAAAAAAGTTTAAAAATGAAAAATAAAATAAGAACTGTGCAACATAAAAAGGCAAAAAGGAGCCTGAAAATGTCCCTTAGAAGACTCAAATTTTAGTACAAAAAGATTTTAAATCAGCTTTTATGTTTAAAGAATGAAGATAATGAAAGAAATAAAAATATAGCAGCCTACAAAGAATATGAAAGAGAGATCAACAATTTTTTTAAAAAACTAAATAGAAATAATTCTGCAGTTGAAAGGCACAATAACTAAAAATAACAATTTAGTAGAGGGACTCAAAAATCAGAGTCTAACTGGCAGAAGAAAAAATTAAAAACTTGATAGTTCAAGAGAATTTATCCAGTGTGAGGAGCAGAAAGAGAAGAGCAAAAAATTGGAACAGGGCCTCAGAGACCTATGAGATACCAATAAGCATTCCAATGTACACATAATGAGAGGGTCATGAGAAGGAAAGGAGAAAGAACAGAAAAGGTATTTGAAAAAATATTGGTCAAAAACTTCCCAAACTTGATGAAAAATATTAAGCTCATCTGAGAAGCTCAATGAACTCCAGGTAAAATAAAATCAAAAAGTCATACCTAAACATATCATAGTCCTATGGAGAAGAGTCAAAGATGAAGACAAAATCTTGAAAGAAACAAAAGAATAACAACCTGTAAGAACCACTTCTCTATAAGATTAAAAGCTGACTTCTTAATAGAAACCATGGAGTCCAGAAAGCAATGGGATAACATATTCAAAATGTTAAAAAATAGTCTGCAAATGAATTCTATATCCATCAAAACTATTCTTCAACAAATGAAGGAGAAATTAGGACATTGCCAGAAAAGAAAAAAAAAAAAAAAGAGGGGAAAAAAAACCCTAAAAGAATCTGTCAGTAGTAATTCTGACTTATAATAAATATCGAAGAGAACTCTTCAGACTAAAAGGATACTAGACAATAACTTGAAGCCACATGAAGAAATAAAAAGCACCCATAAACATACCTACGTAGGTAAATATAAAAGACAGAATGCACGTCATTTTGTTTGTAACTTTCCTACTAATTTAAAGGCAAACACATAGAGCAATAATTATAAAATTGTGTTGGTTATAGTGTACCAAATGTAATTTATATAAATATAGTACAGAGAAAGTGGAAGAATGGATCTTTATTGGGACACAATATTTGTATGCTATTAAAATTAAGTTGATATCAATGTAAATGGGATTAAGATATTAATTGTTATCTCCAGGACAACCACAAAACCAAAACATTCAAAAAAATAAAATATAGGGAAATTAAAATGGTACACCAGAAAGTATCTATTTAACACAAAAGAAGGCAGTAATTAGGGAATAGAGGAACCAAGAAGACATAAGACATATAGAAAAGGAATTGTAGATTTAAATCCTACTTTATCCATAATTGCATTAAATGTAAATGGAGTATCATTACAATCAAAAGGCAAGGACTAGAAGATGGATTAAATACTCACCTACCAGGATGCCTGGGTGGCTCAGTGGGTTAAAGCCTCTGCCTTCGGCTCAGGTCATGATCCCAGGGTCCTGGGATCGAGCCCCACATTGGGCTCTCTGCTCGGTGGGGAGCCTGCCTCCCCCCCTCTCTCTCCCTGCCTCCTGGTCCACTTATGATTTCTGTCTGCCAAATAAATAAATAAAATCTTAAAAAAAAATCACCTACCTATTTGCTGTCTACAAAAGATGCCTAAAATTAAAGGCGCAAGTAAAATTGTAGAAAGAATTAATATAAAAGCATTAATCAAAAAATAGCTTGGGGGGCTATATTAATATCAGACAAAATAGACCTAAGACAAAAATTGTTTCTAGAGTTATAGATTTTATAATGACAAAATGATTGATTCACCAGGAAGACACAAGCATGTATATGTACCTAAGAGCAGAGCCCTAAAATATATGAAGGAAAAACTGACAAAATTAAAGGGAGTTATAAACAATGATACAGTAATTGTTGGAGACATCAATACTCTACTTTGACAAATTGATAGGAGTTGCACCAAGGGCAATTTCATTTCTTAATTAAAGGCACCTAAATTGATGCACTTTCCCATATCAGAAACCAAGCATTTTTGAAACTTTTTTTTTTTTTTACATTGCCTTCAATATCTATCCTCACTAAATCTCAATATGTAATTGAGAAATGGGTGAAAATCCACTGGCTTTTTCTCTCCACCACCAGTTGCTGCCACCTTGGTCAAAACCACCATCATCTCTCCTTAGACTAGTCTAATAGATATGCATCCTAATATCTCTCATTTCCATCTTTCTCCCTTTCAGCTCATTTTTCAAACAGCATCAGTTGTCATATATATTCAATGTTTGTTAAATGTCACTGCCTTTCAAGCAACCCGTATAAGATTTCCATTATGTTTGAAATAAAATCCAATTTCTTGTCCTTGGCCTATAAAGCTCTTGTTATTATCTGGGCCTGCCTAAGTCTCCAACTAATTGTGCATTCTTAAATCTCCATTCTCTTACCACATGGCCTCTTTTCTCTTACCACATGGCCCACCAATCTCTTTTTCAATTTTACTATGGAGCCTGCTATTCCTTCCACCTTGAATCCTTCAGGACTCAGCTCAGATATGTCCTTCCCCAGAAAGGATTTTGTTGATCCCCCAATTCAAACCACATCTCCTTACCACTCTCTTTCATTAGGCACTATACATTTTGATTACATATTTATTAGTGGTGTTATTCAAAAGATTCTTTGAAAACTGAACCAAACCTTTAACAGCTGATACTTATTTTCTTCAACCATTTAACCTAAGGAAAAATATATACAGAAAATTTTAATTTGAAGCTCAAAAATAATTATAAAGTGTGAAATGTTCCCTGTGACTTCTTCAGACTAATCTGCTGTGAACGATTTCTTTTCTGAGGTAAACTGTGAGGAGAGAGGGAAAGATGTATAAATCTCTTCAGTTTCATGTAGCTGCAGAAAATATGTTTTATGGTTAAATTCTTCCTGGATGTCTTTTTTCCTAGGATCAAAAATTCTTTTCATCTCTGGTTATTCCATCTCACTCACTGTCAACATGCATAATCCTTGGTATTCTAGAATTTTATAAAGGTCATTTGAATATGCTTTAATCGGGCTTTAAACACATACTCTTTCATGGTCATCATTATTAATAACAGCCAATGGTATCATGGTTTATGGTTATTTTAAACAAACTCTGAGACATGTTAAGCAATATGGAGGTGAGAAACATTGAGTGCATGCAACTTCTTAGGTTTAAAATGCATAAGTATAAAATTAGTTAACATTTTTTGGGAATATAGGTTCTTTTTTTATTTTTGAAGGTAGAAACATACGTTCTTTATTTTTTAGTCTAAATTTTATCATAAAAATGCATAGAAACTAGTAGGAAAATCTTTCAATAGTTACTTACCTGTTTGTATGTGCTATTATCATTGATTGTGTACTTTTTAAATGTTTTTAAATTTCTTTTCAGCGTAACAGAATTCATTGTTTATGCACCACACCCAGTGTTCCATGCAATACATGCACTCCATAATACCCACCACTTGGCTCCCCCAATCTCCAACCCGCCACCCCTTCAAAACCCTCAGATTGTTTTTCAGAGTCCATAGTCTCTCATGGTTCATCTCCCCTTCCAATTTCCCTCAACTCCCTTCTCCTCTCCATCTCCCTATGTCCTCCATGTTATTTATTATGATCCATAAATAAGTGAAACCATATGACAATTGACTCTCTCTGCTTGCTAATTTCACTCAGCATAATCTCTTCCAGTCCCGTCCATGTTGCTACAAAAGTTGGGTATTCATCCTTTCTGATGGACGCATAATATTCCATAGTGTATATGGACCACATCTTCCTTACCCATTCATCTGTTGAAGGGCATCATGGTTCTTTCCACAGTTTGGCGACCATGGCCATTGCTGCTATAAATATTGGGGTACAGCTGGCCCTTCTTTTCACTACATCTGTATCTTTGGGGTACATAACCAGTAGTCCAATTGCAGGGTCATAGGGAAGCTCTATTTTTTTTTTTAAAGATTTTATTTATTTACTTGACAGAGAGAGATACAAGTAGGCAGAGAGGCAGGCAGAGAGAGTGAGAGGGAAGCAGGCTCCCTGCCGAGCAGAGAGCCCGATGCGGGACTCGATCCCAGGACCCTGAGATCATGGCCCGGGGAAGCTCTATTTTTAGTTTCTTAAGGAATCTCCACACTGTTCTCCAAAGTGGCTCCACCAACTTGCATTCCCACCAACCGTGTAAGTGGGTGGAAGGAACTCAAACACCTGGAAGCTAAAGACCACCTTGCATAAGAAAGATTGGATCATCCAGGAGAAAGAAGAACTTAAACAATTCTTGGAAACCAATGAGAATGAAGACACTTCAGCCCAAAACCTATGGGATATAGCAAAGGCGGTCCTAAGGGGGAAATTCATAACCATCCAAGACTCCCTCAAAAATATTGAAAAATCCAGAATACACCATCTGTCTCTACACCTTAAAGAACTGGAGAATCAACAACAAATTAAGCCAACTCCACACACAAGAAGGGAAATAATCAAGATTAGAACAGAGATCAATGAGATAGAAACTAGAGATACAGTAGAACATATCAATAAAACTAGAAACTGGTTTTTGAAAGAATCAATAAAATTAATAAAACACTGGCCACACTAATCCAAAAGAAAAGAGAAAGCTTAAATTAATAAAATTATGAATGAAAAGGGAGAGATCACAACTAACACCAAGGAAATAGAAACAATCACCAGAAGTTATTATCAACAGTTATATGCCAATAAATTAAGCAACCTAGATGAAATGGGTGCATTCCTGGAAAACTATAAACTCCCAAAATTGAACCAGGAAGAAACTGACAACCTGAATAGACCAATATCTAGTAACGAGATTGAAGCAGTGATCAAAAACCTCCCCAAAAACAAGAGCCCAGGACCTGACGGATTCCCTGGGGAATTCTACCAAACATTCAAAAAAGAAATAATACCTATTCTCCTGAAGCTGTTTCAAAAAATTGAAGCAGAAGGAAAACTTCCAGACTCTTTTTATGAAGGCTACATTACACTGATCCCCAAAACAGGCAAAGACCACACCAAAAAGGAGAATTTCAGACCAATATCATTGATGAATATGGATGCTAAGATTCTCAACAAGATCCTAGCAAATAGGATCCAACAGCACATTAAAAAGATTATCCAGGGGCGCCTGGGTGTCTCAGTGGGTTAGGCCGCTGCCTTCGGCTCGGGTCATGATCTCAGGGTCCAGGGATCGAGTCCCATGTCTCTGCTGAGCAGAGAGCCCGCTTCCCTTCTTCTCTCTGCCTGCCTCTCTTGTGATTTCTCTCTGTCAAATAAATAAATAAAATCTTAAAAAAAAAAAAAAGATTATCCACCATGACCAGGTGGGATTCATCCCTGGGTTACAAGGATGGTTCAACATTTGCAAATCAATCAATGTGATAGAACAAATCAATAAGAGAAGAGAGAAGAACCACATGGTCCTGTCAATCGATGCAGAAAAAGCATTTGATAAAATCCAGCATCCATTCCTGATTAAAATGCTTTGAAGTATAGGGATAGATGGAACATTCCTGAACTTCATAAAATCCATCTATGAAAAACCCACAGCAAATATCATCCTTAATGGGAAAAAGCTCACAGCCTTCCCGTTGAGATCAGGAACACGACAAGGATGCCCACTCTCACCACTCCTGTTCAACATAGTATTAGAAGTTCTAGGAACAGCAATCAGACAACAAAGAGAAATAAAAGGTATCCAAATTGGCAATGAAAAAGTCAAATTCTCTCTCTTCACAGATGACATGATTCTTTATATGGAAAACCCAAAAGACTCCACTCCCAAACTAGAACTCATACAGCAATTCAGTAATGTGGCAGTATACAAAGTCAATGTACAGAATCAGTTGCTTTCTTATACACTAAAAATGAAAATACAGAAAGGGAAATTAGAGAATTGATTCTATTTACTATAGCACCAAGAACCCTAAGATACCTGGGAATAAACCTAACCAAAGAGGTAAAGGATCTGTACTCGAGGAACTACAGAACACTCATGAAAGAAATTGAAGAAGGCACAAAAAGATGGAAGACCGTTCCATGCTCTTGGATCAGAAGAATAAACATTGTTAAAATGTCTATACTGCCTAGAGCAATCTATACTTTTAATGCCATTCCGATCAAAATTCCACCGGTATTTTTCAAAGAGCTGGAGCAAATAATCCTAAAATTTGTATGGAATCAGAAGAGACCCTGAATAGCTAAGGAAATGTTGAAAAAGGGAATATAGCTTCTCTGCTTAAAATATTGATAAGATTAAGAACATTGTTTCCTGGTTCTCAGGAAGGGAGATTCAAACTATTTCAGATATTTTGATAAAATGTTAACAGTCTCCTTAATTCCTACTATTTAGAGATTATGGTGACTTCACTCCTTTTCCTTTAAAAGTGGTTGATCAAATTGAGAAAGCTTGGCTAAGAAGAAGTATATTGCATTTGTTCACACTTCTTCAACATTTGGTGCCATTAGTGTAACAAATGTTTCTGAACTGACATAAACATATGACACTGTGCCCAGAAGTAATTTATGAGAAATTAATCATTTGCCTCAAAATTCTTTTGGGAGGGAAAAGCTCTGATTAATTTTCACTATCAGTGTTTAAAGGGTATACTTTAACTTTTAAATTAATAAGATAATCCTATTTATATTGTATAAGAATTTCATTTATATAATTTGCAACCATAAAACAAATTAGTCTGCTTTTGACAGAAAATGCTTTTCTATACATATAGAGATAATCATACATGTATGCACATGTCTAATGCATTAACAAGGTATTATTAAAATAAGTAGGTGACTAGAGACTGAATATTCAGGAAGCTACCATTTCTTGATTTGGTTCCTCTGCTCTGTTATTCCTAAGCCCTAAGTTTCAAGTTCAACTTCCTTACTAATGAAAACCAGTTGCTGTGATAATATTTAACTCTTAAGTATACCATTTTTCCAAGGAAAACATTAAAATTGGCCTCAGATGTATGCTCACTCATAACATAAAGATTTAAATGACTCTCTTCTTTTTTTTTTTAAGATTTTATTTATTTATCTGACAGAGATCACAAGTAGGCAGAGAGGCAGGCAGAGAAAGGGGGAGGGAAGCAGGCTCCCTGCTGAGCAGAGCCCCTCCCCCCCCCCTTGTGGGGCTTGATCCCAGGACGCTAAGATCATGACCTGAGCTGAAGGCAGAGGCTTAACCCACTGAGCCACCAAGGGGCCCCTAAATGAATCTCTTCTAGGAACATAAGGACCATCCCAACTTTTCCTGGACATAGCACAGATTTTTAAATTTTCACATTCTAGTTGGCTTGAGTGGAGTGACTCATTCTATTTTCTAGTGGTAACTATAGACAAGGAAACCTCTAGAGAGAACTCACAAATGCCTACTTCACTAGGATAGCAAAGAAACCGTAAATAAAAAATACAGAGGGAAAGAAATCCCTAAAAACAGCTTGTAAATCTTAAAGGGCCTTTGAATGGGAATGATTTATTTCAGTGCTGTTACCCTTAAGTGTTTGAATTATAATTACTTTGTTATTTTGTGTTACTCTGAGCCTTCATGAAGACAGGTCCTGAGCCACTACCTCCCAAAATGCTTTTTATTATTGTGAATAGTTTGAAGCATTTGTTTTACCCTTTTGAGTCTTCCTTTGTTTAATAAGTAGAAGGCATATTTATTTGGCATATATATATATATATATACATATATACATATATATGTATGTATATATATACATACATATATATGTATATATGTATATATATATATATAAAATTAATTTGCCAGTTCCTTGCATCACCTTGACTCATATGTCAAGATGATGCAAGGAACTGGCAAATTAACCTATCAGAGATTTAGAGCAGATACCAAGGGAATCCGTATTTTTGACAGAGAAAACTCCAGAATTTTATATGGAATAATCTAAGGGGCAATAGTCTATAATAGTGACAAAAAAGCATTGTGTTTAATTGCATTGCATATTTATTTGGAATGGCTTGAATCTTAGTTGCTTAACAAGCACTATTTTTAAGTTGGAATTTGTCTTTATTTGGTGACTTAGTGGACTTTCATTATATTTCATATAATGAAAGACTCTAATGTTTTCATTTTGTATAAAGAAGAGGATCCTGGGTGGGTGCATGGGTGGCTCAGTCGGTTAAGTGTCTGACTCGATTTCAGCTCAGGTCATGGTCTTGGGGTCCTGAGATCAAGCCTCTCATGGGGCTCCATGCTGAGAAGGGAGTCTACTACTCCCTCTCCCTCTGTCCCAACACCCACTTGTGCTTGCTCTCTCTCCCTCTTTCTCTCTCTCTCTCAAATAAATAAATAAAATCTTAAAGAAAAAAAAAGATCAGAGGAGACACTGGGACATTAAGGTTAGCCAAAGATAAAGTGCCTTAACTTGTTAAATCAGAATATCTACCCAGAAGTCATAGTACAAAAACTTATATGTGACTGAGAATTTGAATCTTAAAGATACTAAGTTTCGTTCCTGCCATCCATATGCCATCTGCATATCATACACAAAGGCACTACATAGAAGTCACATTCCATCGTGTCCGTAACTATAGTCATTTTGCCAATCCTAGTGCATTAATATATCCTTGTGGTCAACATATATTCATTTGATTAGTAGTTATTTAGGACCTGCTAGTGGCTTACTTCATTTTTTGAATCTTATACATTATGTGTTTGTTTGCTGAGCTGTATAGAGAAATTGAAAAAAAAATAAAGCTCTTTTGCTTCAAGGGAGAGGACTAGTCTAGGTTAGTCTACAAGGCATTCTGAAAATATTTAAGGTGTGCATTAAGTAGAGTATCATACCGGTCTTTCCTGTGTGGAATATAGCACAAGTTCTCA
Source organism: Meles meles (assembly GCF_922984935.1). Taxonomy (NCBI): domain Eukaryota; kingdom Metazoa; phylum Chordata; class Mammalia; order Carnivora; family Mustelidae; genus Meles; species Meles meles. The sequence continues at coordinate 89,523,726 of NC_060069.1, read as the reverse complement.
TCTGGTGACCCATAAAATACTCTTCTGTCTCTTAGACCTCTTAAGTTTCTTCGATACTCTTCTATATTCTACTCCCCTAGCAGCACAGCCAAACAGGACTTCTTGATGATTCCTGCAATGTCTTACAGTATTCTACTTCTTACCTCTGTTCTAGTAATTTCCTCAATCTAGAATTCTCTTATTATTTACATTATTCCTGTCATGTTGTTCATATTGTATCTTTTGAAATCCTATTTGCAAAGAGCTTTAAATGCCACATCCTTCCTAATTTTTTTTTTTTTTTTTTTTTTTTTTTTTTGCTTTCTCCTCAGTTGGACATAATTGGCAAATTAGATCACTTCCCACTTTGTGTTGGGAAAGCCACTCTGTGCCTTTCTGTTTGGTGATATAGAACACTTCCTATCCTGTATTACAGTTGTTTTTATTCTTGGCTTTTCTACTTTATTGAGTTGTAATCTCTTTGAGTACAAAGCCACTGATGCTCCATAAATGTTTGTTTAATTGAAAGCTAATTTGTCATAGTCATAGTTCCCTGCGTTCCATACACATAGATAATCACTGATAAAAGCAACTGATGTCATGATATAGTATAAAGCAACATCACCACCACCTGGAAACTTGTTAGAAATGAGAGACTATGGACTCTGAAAAACAACCAGAGGGTTTTGAAGGGGCAGGGGGTGGGAGGTTGAGGAACCAGGTGGTGGGTATTAGGGAGGGCACGTACTGCATGAAGCACTGGGTGTGGTGCAAAAACAATGAACACTGTTACGGAAAATAAATTAAAAAATTAAAAAAATTAAAAAAAAAGAAATTAAACTTCTGTTTTAATTTTCTAGTGTAAAAAAAATAATAAAGTAAATCTTTAAAAAAATGAAAAAAAAAAAGAAATTAGTATCTCAGGACCCACCCACTGAGGAATCTGCATTTTTAAAAGATCCCAGGTGATTTATATGCAGCTTAAAGTTTGAGAAACACTATATAAAGTTCATGTATTTTACAATCAAAAAGTCTGCACATGACATGAGTTTAGTCTTTACCATTTATTAACTAATGTTCATTAGACCCGAAGGCTCACTGTTTTCAGTCCTGGGTTACTGATGGAAATAGAGGAAACCAGGATTTGTATAGTATCAAGAAAGGAGAATTCATTTCTGCAAAGATACCAACATTACAATGAGGCAAAAATGAAGAATCATTCAATATCAGATATTGTTCAGAATCATGTTCAGAATCATTATGTTTATCTCCATGCAATGTGAAAAAGATATCAATCAGGGTAGTTCTCAAAATTATATATAGGAATTATGGAAGTCTGTAAGAAGAGGTCTATAAATGAGGAAGATATTTTTCATTAAAAAGAAGAAGATATTGAGGGGAAAAAACTGCCAAAAAGAAGAAGAATTAAAAGATTACTGAAATAGTAGAGTGAAATTTATATGGGTCTGAACAAAGGAAGTATCAGTAGGAGTAAAATGAGGAAATGGATTTTAAAAATTTTGAGGAATGATTATCATTGGATTGTGGAGATTCATTAGATCTGAGAGGGTTGTGGGGAATTTAAAAATGACTGCACTGTGGAATATTAGGGAGCATTAACTGAGAGAACAAATACAAAAGTAAAAAAAGAGAGAGAGAGAAAAGGATAAGGGGAGAAGTGATGCAGAGCATGCATTTCACCCCCTAAGCCCTCACTGCCCACCAATGCCCACTGCCTTCTTGCATAATATTTGACCATTAACTTGGAAAAAGTTGATGCTGAGGGTTAAAGTTTTTAGAGAATTTCCATTTGATGACCAGTGAAAGGAGAAAACAAGGTTAGGTACTTGAAAGCAGGGGCATGAAATGTTAATAAGAAAGGCAACATAGTTAATACCTCTTTGGCATCTCCCTAAAAAATGTTATCATTGACTAGTCCTACCTGTGCATGAAGAAGTGTTAAGATTGTCTCAATTTTTTTATCCTTGATCCTTGTTATTGTTAAAACCACCTTAACAAAATAAAACTGAAATATGCAGCATGAGAACTTTCTCTTTATCCTTTCTACTTACCTATTTGGAACAGGTGTGGTCGGTAAAATATTGCAATGAAAAAAGTCCATGCTTAGGGTCTAATGGAACCTAACAAATATATAAATGAATATATAAGTGAATTTCTTGCAAAGGAAGCATTTTTACTGGGGAAAATATTATTTTAGATATTTATATACATTACATATAAGGTAGTGAACAATCAAAAGAAAAAAATCACACATTGTAAACTAATATTTTTCAACCAATTTCTTCAATATATTCAAAACTTTTGTAGATACTTTATAATCCACTTTCATTAAGGATTTTTTAAAGCTGAAACCATAAGAAATTTAGAATCTTTATACAATTTTAAAAATCAAATATGACTTTGTTATTCTAGGTAGCTCATTTACCTACAAAAAGCAATTTTTTCTGAGGTATCATTTGTAAAATGAACTTCATGGTCCATTTAAATTTGGTAGGGATAGATAGTTTTGGTTAATTTGAGGGTAAAATAACAAATTCAAAAACTTTGTTGTCAAATACATACATAATTTCACATCTATTCTTGACTCTAACTCATAGAAAACAGGGCTTTGAGAAAATGTATTTTAGGAACTGGTATAGTCTATCACTGTAAAATTCATTTCTATAATTGTGCAGTCTTGCTTGCATTACTTGTTAATTAGCTTTAATTATACTTTCAGCCAATTACTCAAAATCTGACCTTTTCTAACAAAAGTCAGGCAAGAAGAATGTAGGTGAGGCACAGGAACTAAACTGTACACAATAAACAAGTTGGCAATATTAACTTATTTTTTGCTTACCTACTCAATACTTGAGCAACCATTACTAGTTACAATTTCTTTTCTGTTTTTATGAAATCCATTACATTTAGCACAGAATTCTCTCACAAAATAGAATGTAAAACTGTTATTTAACCTTTACAAGGTAAGCAACTTAAATGGACTTTTGATTATCTGGAATGAATATTGATAGCTATCATGTAATCAAGTCTTCATTTACTACCATATATTTGAGAAAAAAATGTATTCTATAAACAAAACTTTGAGCTATATTATTTGAGGGAAATATATCTTTTAATTAATTTTAATGTGCTACTGTTTTTCAGAAAAAAATTACTAGCTTATATTACTTTCTAAAATATATACATTTTAAATAAATTTAGCACAAACCACTTAATAGGACATGGACAGGTGACAACATTAATGCTTTGTCCTTATCCTCTGCAGTAGGTAAACCATCCACATTCTGTAGCTACTTGTTCCTAAATTTATCCTCACAAGACTGAAGAATAAAAAATTCTATAAATTGGTATATTTTGTGGAGATTTAAAAAACACATCTGTTAAATGGTACATCAGAGAAAACGGAAGTGCGTGTGATATTTATATGAAATAACCTTTATTTTTAACTGAACGCAAGTGTTAAAAAAATTAAAATCATCAATCAACACTACAGTGTATGTCCTTCCAGGGTTTGACATGACTAGCTGTGGTTAATATATATTGTCAGTTTTATTTCATGGTTTTACACTAAAAATTATACCCAGAGGTTTTCAGTATTATTTTCAAATCCTTCATAAAACTATTTTAATGGTTTTCTAAAATTCCAATCTATTTTAACTATTAATAACTTAATCATAAGTGATTTTGATGTTCTTAAGAAATATATTCATGTATTTAGAATCTACAAGTTCTTTACTGTAATATTTCCTGGTCAAGTCTATTTGCTTTTTTGCAGAACACATAAAGGGGAAATTCTCAAGGTCTAAATGACACATGGTTGCATATTTATAAATATGGTCTTCAGAGCATTGGAAGCAAATTAAATGAAATTCTGTCTGCATTTTGGATAATTTTAATAATTGTTTAGTACCTCTATAGATCTGGCCAGTTTGTTGATATGGGAAATGAACAGCATTAGGTAGAATTTGGTATTTTTAATAAAATTAGCATATGGCTTTTCTTAAAACATCCAAGAGAATATGGAAAAGAATAGGGAAAACTTTGCCTATCCACCCCAAATTCTCCTTGATTTTAACCTAGGCTTTCAGAACTCTACCTTTGATGTTCTTTCTTCCCTCCTAAATTTCAAGTCCATTGAATTAGGGACCATGTCTTAATATTCTGGGATTCTGTAATTTCTAGCACAATTTTTTCTATGTATGACTTCAGTTTTTAATGGTGATGATAGTGAAAACAAAGGAAAGAATAGTAAACCTCAACATATGATCAATCAGCAAGTATTAGTTTCGACTGGGCATTTGGTAGCATAAAAGCTCTCTTTGAAGCTCTCCATGCTGTCTACATAATATGCTTACCAGTGCATGCACCATGCAGAGCACTGAACTCATAAACAACTCTTTAGCACACCCTCCCCTATTTGCTCATCAGTTGAGTTGTAGGTTTAATAAAGGTCAGTTACATTTGGACCCAACATGTTCATTTCATTGAGCTTGTTACTGAACTTACATAATTTAATTAAATATTTTTTAACCCAGTAGAATATAAATGAGAGAGACATACAGTTCTTATTTCCATGAAGGTTAAATACTTCGGAAAGGCTAGATAAAGTCCAATGGCTGAAGTAAATGTTGATTTAGATCTACTCAAGACAACCATAAAAGGCTAGAGGAAAAAAAAATTTAATCCAGAAGAACCCTGAATTTAGATTACTTCAAATGTGTTTTAAATTCTTGTTCTAGTTCAAAGATAATGAAACCAGAAATTATAGATAATTCAAATGGGTTGAGATTTATTCAAGAAAAATGTTGGGAATCTCCAATTAACATGCATTCTATAAACAAGAACAACTTTCCACACATTTTTAGTATATCTTAAAATATGTTTAAGATATGAATATTATATATATATTTAAGATATGAGTATATTTGCTATGATTTTGTGTTTTTTAAAATTTTAAAAAGTAGGCTAAAATGAATAAAATGGCCTAAATTTTAAAGCAGGGTATAAATTGATGTCTCAGTTTTGACACAAACTAGCAGAAGAAATTTGAGGTATATACTACTCTTCTCTAAGCCAAATTCCTCTCATCAGTAAGACATAAGAATTAGAGTAGAAAACCTCCAGGTTTTTTTGGAGGGAGGGGATTAGAGGGAGACTGTGATTACATAGGCAGTAAGTTTCAACATACTATGAGAGAGAGGAAGAAAACCAGATAAACCAAAATGATTTAAGTATTAAAATAACATATGAAGGGGCGCCTGGGTGGCTCAGTTTTTTAAGCCTCTGCCTTCGGCTCAGGTCATGATCTCAGGGTCCTGGGATCGAGACCTGTGTCGGGCTCTCTGCTCAGTGGGGAGCCTGTTTCTCCCTCTCTCTGCCTGCCTCTCTGCCTACTTGTGACCTCTCTCTCTGTCAAATAAAATATTAAGAAAAAAGATTAAAAAAATAAATAACAGTTCAAGGTAACCCCGAGCTGAGATCATATGATCTCCCTGATATGAGGACATGGAGAAGCAACATGGGGGGGTAGGGGGATAGGAGAAGAATAAATGAAACCAGATGGGATTGGGAGGGAGACAAACCATAAATGATTCTTAATCTCACAAAACAAACTGGGGGTTGCTGGGGGGAGGTGGGATTGGGAGAGGGGGAGAGGGCTATGGACATTGGGGAGGGGAGGCGAACCATAAGAGACTATGGACTCTGAAAAACAACCTGAGGGTTTTGAAGGGTCAGGGGTGGGAGGTTGGGGCAACCTGAGGGTTTTGAAGGGTCAGGGGTGGGAGGTTGGGGGAACAGGTGGTGGGTAATGGGGAGGGCACGTTTTGCATGGAGCACTGGGTGTTGTGCAAAAAGAATGAATACTGTTACGCTGAAAAAATAAATAAAAAAAATAAAAATAAATAACATATGAAATCCTCCCCTCCACTATCCATTCTTTTCTTGTTTTTTTTAATAATTGGGCACCAAGTTTTAGCAGGAAACATGACTGCCCAGGCTGTTTCCCAGGCTCCCCTGCAAATGAGTATGGCTAAGTTTTTATTAATGGTATATTAGTAGAAGTTATATATACAATTTCTGGGGCAAAGAAAGTAATGTACTCTTAAAACACTTGGACATGGCTCTTCTCCTCTCATGAACCAGCATTGACTATATAAATCATAGAGGTGCCCTAGAAGGTGGTGAAGCACCAGTATGGAAGAGACTTGGTTCTTTGGATGACTTTATGGGCTAGGTGCTTCTTTCTCAAACTACCCAACTATCTCAAGAGATTTATGCCAATATAAGTAAACATAGAACTTTTTTGTATTTTGCACAGTAGCTTAGAGCATAACATGTATTTATCTAATCATGGGTTTTCTTCTTTCATCAAAATAATGATTTATTTTTTTTTCAGGTAGGATTAATTTCTATTTATAATCTCCATTTTAAGCTTTGGTTGATAGCACAAAATCAGTGTAATTTAAAAATTTATGTGTATCTCTCCCCAAATATATTTTAATCTCCTTGATGCCATACTCTTGCTTCCTAGAATCTCCCCTCCCAAGCGTATATCTCAATAATGACAACCCTACCCATAAGTTTTTAAATATGGGGATAGAAAATGGACTTGTTATCATATGGTTCCACTTATTTGTGGAGCATAACAAAGAACATGGGGGACATGGGGAGATGGAGAGGAGAAGGGAGTTGAGGGAAAATGGAAGGAGAGATGAACCATGAGAGACTATGGACTCTGAAAAACAACCTGAGGGTTTTGAAGGGGCAGGGGGTGGGAAGTTGGGGAACCAGGTGGTGGGTAATAGAGAGGGCACGTATTGCATGGAACACTGGGTGTGGTGCAAAAACAATGAATACTGTTACACTGAAAATAAATAAATTTAAAAAAAAGAAAAAGAAATAAATGATTCAGTGAGTACATAAGACAAATGAAAATAAACAGGAAGGAAATTGGTTGCCTTAAAAAAAAAAAAAAAGAAAATGGACTTGAGTAGTTCAAATCTCAGCTGTTATTCTTAAAACAAATGACTTTGGCCTAATCTTTACAAATAAAATGCTAACTGCATGTAAGCTACTCATAAATGCTATTTCCAAGAGTACACTATAAAATTTATAGATTATTGAAAAGCTAGGCAAAAAAATTTTTGTAATTCATCACAATTTTTTTAATGTGTTTGCTGTTCTTTCTTCATTGAGATCCCTATAAGCTAGCTGGAAAGAATTTTAATGGTGTTATGGAATTTTACCTTTTCTTGTTTTCTATATGCTTTTTGCCTCAATTAGGTAAAAATACACCAAAAAAAGACAGTTTGGATAAATAATCACAAGTATATCTAATCTCCAAAATAAGTTTCAAGGGCACCTGGGTGGTTCAGTGGGTTAAAGCCTCTGCCTTCGGCTCAGGTCATGATCTCAGGATCCTGGGATCAAGTCCTGCATCGGGCTCTCTGCTGGGCGGGGAGCCTGCTTCCTCCTCTCTCTCTGCCTGTTTCTCTGCCTACTTGTGATCTGTCAAATAAATAAATAAAATCTTTAAAAAAAAAAAAAAGAAAAACTTCAAAATAAGTTTCAAAATTTTTCCATAGTTTCATATTGTCGTATTTCACTTTTGAAAACTCAAGATCCAAAAGCGGTGATGTAGGAAGACCCTGAACTTACCTCCACAGGCACACAAAATATGTGGAACAATTCCTCTTGAAGAGCTGAGGGCTGAATGATCAGCTTTTGCATGACAAAAACTAGAGGGACTGCATAGAATATGGCAGGAGAAGGGGAAAAAGGTAATGAAGGGAAACCCCATCCCAATAATATGAAAACTTCAGTGGGGAGGAGCAGTACAGAGGAACCAGGAGCAGATTTATCTACCCTGGGGCACATAAAAAAAACCCATGGTATCAAAGGCAACTAGAGGTGCACCCCATGAGGCACCATGTTGGGCTGAGCTCTACCTCTCCCATTCCCCTCCCCACTTGTGTGTACTCTCTCAAATAAATAAGCAAAATAATGAAAATAAAGTTTAAAAATTAAAGGGCAACTAGAATATAAAAGAATTAGTCCTCTACCAAATGGAGGAACCTCTCTCTGGGGTGAAGGGGCAGGCAAGTGCCATTGTTGATGATCACCTACCACCTAACTGAGTCTGGGTTCCTAGCTCAAACTAGCCCTGGGCACCCTGGAGCACAGAAAAAAAGTTGCAGCTTTAAAAAGCAACTAGAATATAAAGGAACCCGTCCTAGAATTCTGCTGAAGGGCAGAGGAGTTGCTGGATCCCTCTCTAGGTATGGAGGGGCATAGGAATGCCACTGTTTACATTTCCCTTCTACCTTGATGGTGCAGAGGGGAGCAAGGTCTGAAGTCTGAGGCTGGCCAGCCATCTTAGTGAGATTCAAGTCCCTGGCAGTCAACAGTCCCAGCCTTCCCATTAAGGCAGCCGCAGCACAGTGTATACTGGGACACCCCTGCACAGTATCACCTACAACTCCAGTCATCTTACCAAGGCAACACAGACACAAAGCATCCAGAAGGCCCTAGACTCACACCCACTTTTCTTCCAGGTAACTCACCAGCATACAGTCTGTGCAGAGAACCCTGGGAACCCTGGGACCTCCCAGGCCACACTTGCTTCAGCTATCTACCATGGAAATCCCTGCACAGAGTGCCTTAAAACCACTTAGGTCACTCAGTTCTAGCCTTTTTTCCTGGGTGTCCCCTGCATGGAATATCCTTGGACACCCCAGCTTACACTTTGTTTTGACAGGGCACTTTCTGTATAGAGTGCCCTGGGAACTGGCCAGCCCACTCTCACTTCAGTTTCAGCCATCCCATGAAGGCAGCCCTAACTTGGAGTGCTCCAGATCCTCCCACCTATGCCCACTTATAGCTCCAACCAACTAGCCAAAACTGCTGGGCACAAATTCACATAAGGAACTTAACTATGCAAGGCCATTTCTTCTAGGAGAAGTAGCTGCTCTGCCTAATTTATAGACACAAACACAGAAAGTCAAACAAAGTGAGAAGATGGAGAAATATGCTCCAAATGAGCAAATAAGGAAAAAAAAAAAAACCTCAGAAATAAACCTAAACAAAACAGATAAACAATCTACCCAATAGAGCATTTGAAGTAATGGTCATAAAGATGCTCACCAGACTGAAGAGTGGATAAACTCAGTGAGAACTTCAACAAAGAGATTAAAAAAAGAACCAGAGTTGAAAAGCAAAATAACTGAAATGACATATGCACTAGGGAATCAATGGCAAATTAAAGGATACAGAAGAATAGATCCATAATCTAGAAAATAAAATAATGGAAAGCACTTAAGCTGAACAGCAAAAAGAAAGATTAATAAATAGTGAGGCTAGATGAAAGGATCTCTGGGCTAATATTAAGTGTACTAATATCACATTGTAAGGGTCCCATAAGAAGAAGAAACAAAGAAGAAAATTTATTTAAAGAAATAATAGCTGAGAATTTCCCTAACCTGAAGAAGAAAACAGACAACCACGTCCTGGAATCAGTCAGCCCCATACAAAATGAACTCAAAGAGGTCCCCCAAGACACATAATAATTAAAATGTCAAAGATTAAAGATAAAGAGACAATCTTAAAAGCACCAAGGGAGATGCAACTAGTTACATACAAGGGAAACCCCATAAAGCTATCAGCTGATTTTTCAGCAAAGACTTTATAGGCTGAAAGAGAGTGGCACGACTTATTCAAAGTGCTAAAGGAAAAAAAATATAATCAAGAATATCCCACATGACAAGATTATCATTCAGAATTGAAGGGGAGCTAAAGATTTCCCATATAAACAAAAGTTAAAGGAGTTCATCACCACTAAATTGACCTTAAAAAAAATGTTTAAGTGACTTCTTTAAGTGGAAAAGAAAATGTTATAATAAGAAGAAAATTATGACATGAAAAAAATTTATAAGCAAAAGCAAACACAATAAATTCAGTAGATCAATCATTTTTTAAAAATATTTTATTTATTTATTTGACAGAGAGAGAGGTCACAAGTAGGCAGAGAGGCAGGCAGAGAGAGAGAGAGAGAAACAGGCTCCCCACTGAGCAGAGAGTCCAATGCGGGGCTCAATCCCAGGACCCTGAGACCATGACCTGAGCTGAAGGCAGAGACCCAAACCACTGAGCCACCCAGGCGCCCCTAGATCAATCATTTTTAAAGTTAGTATGAAGTTTAAAAGACAAAAGAATTCACAATATGATGTAAAATATGACGTGTACATAAATCAGAGGGGGGACTTTAGATGAAATTCTTTTAGAATGTCTTTGAACTTAATTCAGTACAACTTAATATACACTGTTTTGTACTTAGGATATTATATATGACCCTCATGGTAACCACAAATTTAAAACCTATGACAGATACACACAAAAATAAAGAGAAATAATCGAAGCATAACTAAAGAAAGCTATCAATCACAATGCAAGTGAGTAAGAATCAGAACTACAAAAACCAGGTAACAATTAACAAAATGGCAATAAGTACATACCTATTAACAATTACTTTAAATGGCCTAAATGCTTCACTCATAAGCCACTGAGTGACTGAATGGATTAAAAAAAACAATAACAACAAAAAGACCAATCTACATACTACCTCTAATAGATGCATTTTGGGCCTATACACACATAAAGATGGAAAGTTAAGGGATATAAAAATATATTCTATGTAAATTATAGTGGAAAAAAGTCATGGCAGCAAAACTTATGTCAGATAAAATGACTTAAAGATTTTAATAAGAGACCAAAAAAGAGCATTACATAATGATAAAGGAGGTCAGTCAAACAGGAAGATATAACAACTGTAAATATCTATGCACACAACAATGGAACACCTAAATACACAAAGCAACTTTAAACAGACATAAAGGGGGAAATTAATAGTAATACAGTAATAGAAGGACTTTAACACCCCCACTTACACCAATAGAGACAGAATCCAGGAGTAAATCAGTAAGGAAACAGTGGCTTTGAATAATACATTAGACCAGATAGACTGCATAGATATATACAGAACATTCCATCCAAAAACAGCAGAATACACCTTCTTTTCAAGTGCACATGGAACATTTTCCAGGATAGACCACATGTTAGGCCACCAAAAAAAACCTCTCAGTAAGATTAAGATGATTGAAATCATATCAAGAATCTTTTCTGACCACAAGAAAATCTTTCTGACCACAACAGTATGAAACTAGAAAAATTGGGGAAAAAAGCCCACAAATATGTAGTATTAAAAACATACTACTAAATGAAGAAGTCAAAGAGGAAATTTAAAAAAAAAAAATACATGGACTCCAGAAAACAAATTGAGAGTTTTAGAAGGGATGGGTGAGCCTGGTGATGGGTATTAAGGAGGGCACAGATTGCATGGAGCACTGGGTGTTATGGGGAAACAAACCATGAAACATTACGTGTATGTATACATGTGTGTATGTATACATGTATGGATGGATAGATCCATACATGCATCCATACATCTATTATGGATCTATACAGCACATCCATATCCACTACATGGATGTGCTGTATGGTGACTAATATAACACAATTTAAAAAAAACACATGGAGAAAAATGAAAATGAAAACACAACAATCTAAAATCTTGGAGGTGCAGTGAAAAAAGTTGTAAGAGGAAAGTTTACAGAGAAGCCTATCTCCAAGAAACAAGAAGAATCTCAAATGAAAAACCTGACTTTTAATCTATGGATACCAGAAAAAGAGCAAAATCTAAGGTTAGTAGAAGGAAATAATAAAGATCAGACAAGAAATATCAAAACAGAAATAAGTAAAATAGAGACTTAAAAACAATAGAAAAGATCAATGAAACCAAATGCTGGTTCTTTGAAAAGATAAAAAAAAAAAATTGATAAACCTTTAGCCAGACTCACTAAAAAAAAAAAAAAAAAGAAAGAAAGAAAGAAAGAAAAAAGAGAGAGGACTCAAAATCAGAAAGGAAAGAAGAGAAGTAACAATGAACATCACAAAAATACCAAGGATTATACAAGACTACTACCAGAAAGTATATGCCAACAAATTGGACAACAACCTAAAATAAAAGGATAAATTTCTGGAAATATACAATCTTCCAAAACAGAATCAGGAAGAAATAGGATATCTGAACAAAGCAACTACTATTAAGAAAATTGAATTCGTAATCAAAAAACTCCCAACAAACAAATGCCCAGGACAAAATGGATTCATAGGTAAATTCTACCAAACTTTTAAAGAAGAGTTAACAACTCTTCTCTTCAAACCATTCTAAAAAATAGAAGAGAAAGTAAGCCTTCCAGATTCATTCTATGAAGCCGGCATTAACCTGATACTGAAGCCAGACAAAGATGCCACACAGGATGAGAAAACTATGGACCAATATGCCTGGTGAACATATATGCAAAAATTTTCAACGAAGTATTAGCAAACCAAATTCAATAAAACATTAAAAGTATCATTGACCATGATAAAGTGGGATTTATGCCAGGTATGCAGGATGGTTCCACATCTGCAAATCAAGCACTATGATAACATCATATATAACAAAGTAAAATAAATAAGAAATAAATAAATAAATCATGTCAATACATGCAGGAAAAGACATTTGACAAAATTCAACATTTATTCATGATAAAACCTCTTAACAAAGTGGATTTACAGGGAATATACTTCAATGAAAGCCATATACAACAAACCCATAACTAAAATCATAGTTGATGGTGAAAAATTGAAAACTTTTCCCTCAATATCAAGAACAAGATAAAGATATCTATTCTCACAATTTTTATTTAACATAGTACTGGAAATCCTAGCTACAGCAATGAAATAAGAAAAAAGTAATAAAAAGCATCTAAATTGGCAAGGAAAAACTGTGTTTTTGGCAAGGAAATGGAAATTAAATAATTGGCAAGGAAAATTGTCACTATTTGCAAATCACATGAATATATATATGGGTATATTAATACATATATATACAACACATATATACATATATACATACACATATATATGTATTTGTGTGTAAATGTAAGTTGATTCATCTGATATGGAAAAGAGTATAGAGATTCCTCAAAATATTAAAGAAATAACATATGATCCAGTAAAATTACTGGATTTTTACTTAAAAAAATGAAAACACTAGGTTGAAAATATATATGCACCCCTATGTTTATTGCAGGATTATTTACAATAGTTAAAATATGGAAGCAACCAAAGTGTACATTGATAGATGTGTGGATAAAGGTGTGATTCATATATACAATGGACTATTAATCAGCCACAAAAAGAGAGTGAAACCTTGCCATTTACAACATGGATGGAACTGGAGAGTACTATACTAAGTGAAATAAGTCAGAGAAAAATAAAATACCATATGATTACACTTACATGTAGGATCTAAAATACATACACACATGAAAATGAACAATGACAATAGACTCATATATACCAAGAATAAACTGGTGGTTTGCAGAGGGGAGGGCATTGGGAGGAAGGGAAAAATAGGTGGAGGGGATTAAAAGGTATAAACTTTGGTTATAAAATAAGTTACAAGAATGAAAATTACAGCACGGGGAATTTAGCCAATAAGAATTTAATAACATTGTATGGTAATAGATGGTAACTACACTTAATCTGGTGAGCATAATTTAATGTATAGAATTGTTGAATTGCTATGTTATACACCTGACACTAATATGATGTGTATGTCAAGTAGTCTTCAATTTAAAACAAAGTCATAGGGGAAAAAAATAGGATCAATTTAAAATTACATTATAAAGCTACAGTAGTCAAAACAGTATTTCACTAGACTACAGACACTTTGGCCGATGGAATAGAGAGACCAGAAATATACCCATGAATACAAAACCAACTAATCTTTGACAAAGGTGCCAAGAATACACAATGGAAAAGGATAGCTTCATCAGTAAATGGTGCTGGGGGTATTAGATATCTATAAGCAAAAGAACAAAATTGAACCCTTATGCCATACAAAAAAATCAACTCAAAATGGATTAAAGACTTAAATGTAAGACCTGAATCTGTAAAATTCCTAAAAGAAATCATACGTGGAAAACTCCTTGATATTGGTCTTGGCATTGATTTTTTGGATTTGATACCAAAAGCACAAGTAACAAAAGCAAAAATAAGTAAGATTGCTGAAAAGTTTCTGCACAGCAAAAAAGGGAAACAAAATGTAAAGGCAACCTAGGCAATGGGAGAAAATATTTGCAGACCATATATCAGGTAAGGGTTAATAACTAGAATATATGAGGAACACATACAACTCAATAACAAAATAACTCAATTGAAAAATGGGCAAAGTACTTGAATAGGCTTTTTTCCAAAGAAGCCACATGGATAACAAACATGTATATAAAAATATACTCAACATGTATCATCATTTCAAAAACTATAATGAGACATCATCTTTCACCTGTTAGGGTAGCTCATAATCAATAAAACAAAAGGTAACAAGTGTTGTCAAGGATATGGAAAAAAGTGAACCCTTGAACATTATTGGTAGGAATATAAATCGGTATAGCCATCATGAAAAACACTACTGGAGGTTTCTCTAAATTTGAGAGTAGAACTACCATATGATCTAACAATTCCCCCACTCTGGATATATTTTAAAAAGAGATGAAATCAGCATCTCAAAAAGATACCTATAATCCCATATTTATTGTAGCATTATTCACAATAGGTCAGATATGGAAACAACCTAAATGTTGACAAATTAATGGATTTTTTAAAAATTATGATACACACACACACAAACACAATGGAATATTATCCAACCTTTAAAAAGAAGGAAATTCTGCCATTTTTGACAAATTGGATGACACTGAAGTACATTATGCTAATTAAAACTAGCCAAACATTGACAAATACTGCATGATTTCACACATTTCTGGATTTAAAAAACCAAAAAAAAACAGAAAAACCTTGAACTCCTAGCAACAGAGAGAAGATTGGTAGTTATTTGGGCTTGGGAGGGGTGGAAGTGGCTAAAAAGATGTAGGTCAAAGGGGACAAACTTTCAGTTATAAAATAATTTCTTGATCCTAATGTATAGAATGGCGACTAATAATGTATTATATACTTGAAATTTGCCAAAAAATTAGATATTAAATGTTTTCATCTCTCATACACATACGCACACACACATAGCTGATCGATATGTTAATCAGCTTAATTGTGGTAATCATGTCACAAGGTATATCAAAATATGGTATGTAATCTAAATATATATAACTTTTGTCAGTTATACTTCAATAAGTTACAGAAAAGAAAAAGAAAATGCTATACCATAATGCTGTTGCTTATTTGGTATGTAGTCTATACTTTTAAGACATTTGGATTAATAGAAAATTATTTCCAGTTCTGTATACTAGTTGAAGTTTTAACCTTTAAAAAAATTAATTTAATGTGATGCTTTATCATATTGAAAAATACATTTGATAGCATCTCCTTGAAATTTATTGTAATGAATGAATATAAAAGTTTATATTGAATAATTCCCAACTTTATCAATACTCCTTTATTTGTCATTCTAATATTGGTGTGTGAGGAAAAAGATATTCATAGTCACTAGTGGGAATATACATCATCACCACATTTTGTAAAGAAATTTGTCAATAAGACAAAAAAAAAGAAGCAAGAGGCTTACAAATTTGCACTCTATAATCTAGTCAGTCATTCTATTTTTGGAAACCTATTCTAAGGAAATAATGACAGATGTGGACAAGATTGAAGCAAATAGCTGTTTATAGCAGCATATTTAAGCAGCAAAACTTAAAATAACCCAAGTATTCCAAAGTGAAAGATTGGTTAAATAAATTCCACATGTAAATGAAATAATTAAAATTACATTTTATGAAAAACTCAATGTTTTGATAACTGCTTATGATAGACTGTTAAGTGAGAATCTTTTTAGAACAAAGAATTTTACGTATCTGAATTATGGAATATAATAACTAAGTGAAAATATAATGAATGATTTTTACTTCCTTTTTTATGCTTTCCTTTATTCTTTAATTTTTATTGGGAATTATCATGTTTATGATTTAAAGAAAATTATTCTTTTAAGAAATACAACTCTGATCTCTACTTTGATCTTAAATTTCACTGTCTATACAATACTCAGCATAGCTGCTTTTTAGGGAAAGATCTCTAGCATGCTACAAAAGGTTACACATAATACTCTAAAAGATGGTTGCTATTTTTATGCCATTGTTTTATTTCTTTTCCACTTAAGGCAGTATTCTCATAGTGGGATTTATCTTCTCTCTTATCCTCTACTGATTAAGGATCCTCCTCCTTTCGTTTTAAGTGACTGGTAGCCTCCAGGTTTTTCCCACACTTTGTTTGCACAAGGCTCTGTGCCCTATTGCTCATGTTAAAGTAGAAAGAAGAAACATCTGGGTTTTGAAAAAAGCAAATATTGTAAGAACAAAGGCAGGAGAGATGGATTTTATTTTAGTACAGACTATTGTTCAGTCATATTACTTTCTTTTGTCACGTAAACACACATGGCAAACAAAACATGCTGAGAGAGTTTCTCTCTCAGAAAAGTGTCTATATAAGGACAAAATTAAAAAGGAAAGTTGAGATAATCATCCAGAAATTTGCTTCTTTAAACATGCTATAAAGAATAAAATTTTTTAAAAATCTATAATTAGGAGCATAGCACTAGTTATTCAGAATAGGGTCTATATCAGCACTTCCAATAGAACTCTTTGTGATGATGGAAATGTTCTATATCTGCATTGTCCAATACCAGTCACTAGCCACATGTGGTTACTTAGCACTTGAAATGAAGCTGATGTGACTGAAGAACTGAGTTTGTTAATTTATGTGTTTCAATGAATTTAAATTTTGTCACAATCTACCTTGTATTTATGAGCTACCCTATTGAACAATGTAGGTCTATTCAAGTTTAGCCTGAATTCAGGATAAACTTGTGTGGGTTCAGTATCCCTATTTTGCTATAACTTATTATCTATTTTTAAAAAGAATTTTATAATAAAAATTTTTAATAATTTATAGGATTTTTCAAGGGATTATAGCTATTATTATTGCCAAACTTATACTGAGAAAATCCAACACAATCTTTAAAATAAAATGAAGTCCTATTAAAATACAGTTGAGTACCAAAATACCTGCATAATCAAAGCAAAATGTGAAAGTGAAAATTCTGTTTGGGAAATGCTTAAAAATAGTAAAAGAAAAAGAAGAATGTTTATGTCCCTGCTAAATCTTAGGAATTAAATAGGATTGAATTATAATTTTTTAAATTACAAAATACAACAAACAAATTATACAAATTATACAAATGTATTACATTGTATTTATGGGACACTTATAGATATTTTAAATAACTGCATTATTACTAGATAAAGTTATGCCACTGCCATATATAAAGATGTTTTGAATATACAGGAAAGTAAATAAACTCTGTATCCAAATTAAGTATCATCCTGTATGTTTCCTTTATTATTTTACCTACTTTTGCTATGATATTTTCCTGCATAGTTGGACAATATTATTAAAAACTCTTGATAAACATGTGAAATGACCATGTAGTATTCCACTGAGTGGTTGTGCAATATTTGCTTAACCAATTCTCTTGTAGGTGTTTAAGCTATTTCTGATATTTTATGTTAAAATAAAGCTAGGATAAACATTCACCAATTTTTAAAATCATGGTTTGTTATTATCAACAGTAAATACGGTTTTTGCTCTTAGAGAAAAATATAATGGTCCTATTCTGAAAGAACTTTCTCTAGAATTGCAATAACAATTTCTAGACAAAAGGGAGAAACGGAGGGATGTTCACAAAATTTGTTTGATATCTAAAATTTTGACTTTACTTATTGCCAACATACCACCGTAAAGTCACCTTTAGTTTTTCCTCTATAAATTCCATGAAATTATATCACACAAAGAAACACTTGCATTTGCTCCTTTTGGTCACAGACAGTAGCAGTTTATCTTTGCAACCTATTAGAAAAACAAACTTCCATACACATAGGCAGGTGCTGTTCTGAAATCCCTCAGTGATACATGTTTCTTGTCACCAGAGAAAGCACAGAAAGGAATCCTCCATGCCTTTTGGTCTTGAATCAGCTGATGAAACCTATCCATATGGCCTTGTAAGTTCACTCTCATCTAACTTCCAAATGTCCACCTCTTTTGGACTTTAAACCTATTCTTCATATTAAGTAACAGACACTTTGGAGATATTGAAGTTATTTGCAATTTAGAAAGCCAGTAGATTTAC
The DNA here is from genome assembly GCF_922984935.1 of Meles meles. Taxonomy (NCBI): domain Eukaryota; kingdom Metazoa; phylum Chordata; class Mammalia; order Carnivora; family Mustelidae; genus Meles; species Meles meles. The sequence goes on along the minus strand of NC_060069.1, from coordinate 89,505,428 downwards.
AGTTTCTCAGACTTAGGGTTTTCAATTAGTGAAAATGAAGATAAGCGGGTCCATGATTGGTCTTGTCCCCAGAGGATTTAGTAAGCTCTCTAAGGTAAACCATATAGTTCAACAATAAAATAACAGTATTAATACAAAGTGTTTTCAAGATGAGTCAGACAAACATCTGGAACGAAAAACTCTATGCCACATTGATCAGATGTAGAGGGAAGATGAAAAAGCAAGAGTTTGCTTTTTTACATTTCACACATTTTATATCAAAATTTACCAGATATTGAACAATTCTGATATTAAATTAATACCAGTAGAGCTACATGTTCTTTATTCATACCTTTCTTCCAATTAATAATATGAAGAATTCCACATATTTTTGCTTAGCTACAATTTTTTCATCATTTAGGAGGTGTTGAATTCAATTTTAGGGCTAAAACAAAAGCTTAAATGGTGTGCTTTCTGTTCTGTGAATCGCAGACACTGCTTTACTGATACAACACCCAAGATTCTAAGCTGACATCAAAGCAAAAAAAAAAAAAAAAAAATCATCTGAAATGACAGCAGCAGCTGCAGCATCCGCCTCTAAATTAGGCTGTGTTTCAAAGTCTGGACTCAACTGCTAAGCAGTATAAAGACCCAGGAGGAAGGCTGCCCAGAAAAGACTGAGCCTTCCGACCTAACACATCAAAGTAACACATGCTAGGAAGAGCAATAAACGCATGTGGCCCACATTCACGTGCTGCCTAATTGCACTGGGCTCAGGAAACCAAGACAAACCTTCAGCTGATTCCTGGTTTAAGAGAGGATTTGAGATCTTTTCTACGCAGAAAGCTGACACAAATTGGTTGCAGATTACAGTCTGACTCTGCAATGTAGCATCCCATAATTTCAAAAGATGGCCATTTCAGTGTCATATGGCATCTTCAAAACACTGACTTCTTAATGTAGTAACATATAAACTAACCATTAGGTATAAATAAAAGTTAAAAAATAAGCTTCATAAACGAAGAAAGCCTTAATTTGTACATTCAGGGATAGATGCTTTGAGGAAAGGCTCTTTCATTTATTTTGCATATAAATTACCAATTTCGAGGGCATTTACCTTCTAAATCATAAGCTATTTAGCAAGAACTAAGAGTAGTAATATCTATTAAGAGAGGAGAGAAATAGAGGTTTTAGAAGTAATTTTTAGTAGAAATGCCTACTGTCATAAGGTTTGCATTAAGGCATCGTTACTATATATAGAGACAATATATATATTTAGTAGCACAATTTGCAATTAGATATAACACAACACACATAAGAAAAGCTTAATATATTAGAACTCTGAATTCTATTATTCTGTGTTCATAGCTTTATGCTCTTTACTGTATTTTACAGCACAATGCCCTATTATTGTACAAAATACTTGTCTGTATGTGTGAATTACTGAAGTTAACTTACACAATTACCTGAGGAGACTTTAATTATAATTAGTGGAAGGCTGATAATTAATCCTATTAAGTGAAATATGCATGAATTTTCACTGAACATATGCATTGGGAAAAAACCTCAGAACTATGCTGGGTGACTATAAGTAGAAGAGAATGGAGGGGAAAAATGTAATACTAAAATTCAAAAAAATTTTGTCTGTGTTTAGCTAAATAAACATGAATGCAAGGCTTTGGGAGTCAGAAAAGTAGGATTAATTTCCTTAGAGCTCAAGTGATAAACATCATAAAATAAATTCTGCAAGAATATATTGTATCGTATATTAAGAGTCTATCCCCAGAATGCTGATGAAAGTCCAGTTTCATTGACATTAATAGACTCTGAATTTACATGTCTACCACATACAATAGGTTGAGTCGCTTTATTTCACTTCTTGGAAAATATCAGCATTAAGTACTTCGCAGAAGGGCAGGTCATGTCATGGATCATTCTTCATCATGGTGGTGGGAATTTGGGGAATAAAAAAATCATTCCGAACAATTCATGCAATGGTCTCTCGTATCAATATCTCGTGCTAATGTGGCTCTCAGGGGAAAGAGAAAACCCTGTTATCTTTGTGACAATTCTGGTTGCTGTGCTTCTGTGGACATTCTCACATTCCTTAATCTCACAATACTGTCCCACTACATAAGGTATGAAGTAACTTCAATGAATGACCTTTGTCAGGATGTAAAACTAGTAGTATGACCAAATCACAAAGAGACCATAGTGCATGTCCAAAAAGATTGGAGTGGATTTGTCCCTTTGGGACATCTCCCTGATCTACATCTATCCCAAGATGGAGATGAGCAAAGGTGGATCCTAACATTATGGAAAAGCTGCCAAGGAAGAGATCAGGAAGAACCAAATCTAATAGAACTTTAAGTATACACCGATGAGTACCAGTTCTCCTATTTGATATATGCCAATTTCAGTTCTGAATTGTGTCTTTCTCTCTGAGAGGTGCTTATTTTATCTTATCTGAAATGTGCTAAATGTGCATTAGTCTGTATGTGTGAGGCCAAGTTTGGAAGGGTATCAGTTCAGTCTACAGGCTTGAGTGTTTATGGATGCACAGGTCAGTGGCACTGTCCCTTTGCTTATGACACCTGCCTTTTAGCTTCTCTAGTAGCAGTTCTCTGCTCAAGGCATGGTGACTCTGATGGAACTTACGAAGTCTATGTCGATAAGTGATTGTACCCTTAGCACAATCTCTTCTAACTAAATGGAAATCTTTGAGGTCAGATTGAAAACCTTTTCAAAATAGTTATAACTATCATATGTACATACCTTACCATTCACAAAATTTGTTTCACATACATTCTTGCTAATCCTCACCAACAAGTGATAAGACATTTTTTTAATGCCCAATTACAGGTAAAGAAACTTGGGCTCAGAACAAGAATAAAGAGAAAGATTTCCTAAGTCATACAGCTAGAAAATGGTAATAGCCAGGACAGCTGCATCCCTGAGACCTTCTGCTTCTTATTCCTTTACAGTTTCTACATCACTCACAGCCATCTTCTGTTTTCAGTGTATTGGAGAGCCTATCATTGGGGGGGTTAAACAGAAAAGCAATAACTTTTTCAATGCTTCCTCTTTAAAGTTATACTGAAAATCACTTTTAAAAAGTCCTTAGTCTGGGCTTATTTGAACTATTTTGTTATGACCATAAATAAAATTATAGTTTTTATTTATGCCTTATCAGTTCTTGCTATTTCAAAAATATGTCACAACATGCTTAGCTTACCATAAAGTAAGACATACTAGAATATTACATATGGGGCTGGCTACCTAAATTATTTTCATTTCTGTTATATAAAAACATCAATACATAGATGATCTCTCTTTTTTACAGGATGCTGATTCTATGTATTCTTAAATTAGGCAAAGTTTTTAATCAGATACCACTATTATTGGGATTTTTTTGTAGTATTACGCATCATAAAATAGAATCACATCTACTTTAGATAGGGTGACTATGACCTGCTTTAACTAAGGCAATTGCCTGAGAAGAAAAAAGTTCCTTCATCAATAGCTCAATATATTGACTTCTCCTTCTATGCATTTAAAAGTATTTACAGCATACTTACTATGGATACACACACACCCACACACACACACACCCACACACACACACCTGTGTGTGTGTGTGTGTTATATACACCATCTTGAAGCAGTCTATAAACATAAAAATAAAATTTGGTAAGTGCTATGAAGCAAAGCATATAATAAAAGATGTAAAAATTAGACTAAACCTACTTGAAGAAATGCATTAAAATTAGTAGGAGATAGCCAGCTGAAAAGTTGGTGGACTAATATTCCATGGTGAAGAACCAGAATCAATTTTTATGTATTCCTATTCAAAGAGGTATTTTAGTTACTCAAGATTCAAAAACAATAATTAAGTGTCTATTATATGCCAAGTTACATTCTTGGGACTAATGTAACAACAACAACAAAAAAAAGGTTTTTCTCCTGCAGCTCACACTCCAGTAGGGGAAACACTAAACATAAAAGAGAGAAGGGGGGAGGGGTGGGGAGAGGAAGAAGAGAGGGAGATTATAATTTGGGGATAGGGAAAAACATATTGTTATTGTTTTTAAAGAAACAATACTGCAACATGTCATACACAGTAACTGAGGTTAGGAGGAGGATGACTTTAGGTTTTCTGGCAGCAAATGCTTCTCTGAGAAGGTGATATTTTTAAGTTTTTATTTAAAATCCAGCTAACATACAATGAAATATTGGTTTCAGGTATACAATTTAGTGATACAACAATCACATACTGGATGATATTTTAACTGAGTTTTTTGGCTGACAAGAATGGGCCAGCCAAGTAAAGATCTGAGGGAAAAAGAACAACTTGAGGACCCTTAGAAGAAAATGAACTTCACATATTTTGGCAACAAATACTTAAAAGCCAGTATGGCTGAAACAGAGTAGAGAGGAGAGCAAATTTAGAAGAACTTATTAAGGGGAGGCTTACGGCCATAATATGGAGTTTATACCTCAGGGAGTCTCAAGACCTCTTGTGAGCAAGAGTGAGAGAACCTGAATAGGTGGACACAATCTTGAGGGACATTGTAGATTAAAGAATTTAAATTTTAGTGCCATAAGGAATCATTGAAGGGTATCAAGAAAATGTGTGGCATATGTATTCAATTCATTATTTTAGCTGGTGAAGGGTTGGTGTGGGGAACCAGAAGAGAAGGAGAGTGAGCAGTCAGAAGGACACAGCAGGAGCTCTAAAGGAAGTAATAGTACTGTAAGCAAAATTATAATGGTGGAGATGGAAAACAATGAACAGACTAAAGATCCTATGGTACTTTCAAAAGCCACTAGTGTCTGACATAAAGATTCAAATATGCATTATTTCAAAGAATATTATATTAAGGGTACCATATGTACAAAAAGCAATTTCAAATAGTGCACTAAAAAATAAATCTTATAAATATTTCCTTTCTCTTAACTTTAATATTATCTCTCAGGAATATGCTAAATTGGTTTGTGTCTTTATTAAAACTTTATGCTTAAGAAGACTTTGCCATCATCTTATAAACCCCTGAAAGTAAAAGTTTACATTGAAAAGCTCATATACATCTCTAACTACATCAACTTTAACATCACCTTAATTAAATTGAGATGTCTTTATTTTTTTCCTGCTGTTTTAATGAGAATATATTCTATTCTCTAAAATACAATAAAAAATATGAATACAAATTCATTATAAAACCTTGGGTTTTGAAAAAAAAGGTATACTTTGATAATATCAATTGTTTTAGAAAATAAAGCTTTTGTGAAGGAATGTGCAACACAGCTATTTACATTCTTACCAGATGTAAGATTATCAAATCAAAATGCTGTTTACATTACTTCAGCAAAGAATAGCAATTGATTCTGTCAGGACCTAATTGAAATATCTACTACATGTCACAATATTCCTTTCCCCCTCTACCAACTGGTGAAGCTAAAATAAATATCGGGCAAAATTCCAGTTTTCCTATAGAACTCCTACAGATTAATCCTTTAGTATTGATTCTCATGAACATTTCTTCTGTTTTGCTTTCTTACTACAAACATACACCCAAAAGGCATCTTCCATCAGTAGAAGCAAGACCAACATCTCATGATATTTTATGAGATAGTAGTGGTTACAATCACCCATATGCTAAACACAGAAGGGTCAACATGTGTAGAAGCCATTAGAGAGTAGTGGTAGAAGACAGAGCACAAATCTAGAATCAGACATACTTTGGTATTTTTGTGTCCGGCTAGAGGTCCCAAAGCTAAGGTTGATTTAGGAAACTTCAGGAAGTCCCCAGAGGTTTAAGTCACAAGGAGATAAATTTAGGATATTAGTCAACTTCTTCATTAAACCACCACTTTCTGCTCACATACACTTTGCTTCCCAATGGACTTTTTTTTTTTTACATGAAAAGGACATAGTCCCTACCATCTAAAAGAATTTCACATTAGCGAAAGATTTGGAAAAATAATAATTGAAATGTATAAAGTATCTTTATACTTTATACTTTGATACTTTGATCTTTACAACCCTACTGATACAATAATCACAAAAGTCCCCTAATTGCACAATAAATATACCACCAATATTCTCACAGAGCTAAAAAGCCACACATATGGAACTATCATGAATAGGGACCAAATGTAGAGAATGATCTCTGAGAAACAACGTACATACACTAGATTTTGTTCCAGATGCTTGAGCAAGATGAGGTTTACCCACTAATTAAGTGGGATATTTCCCCCAATTAGTTACAGAGTCATACACAATATCTCTAAATTGTTCAGAACAAAACAACTTCTTGTCAGAAAGTTAAAGTAGAACTATGCAGTTTCTACTTCCAAGATTTGGTTTTGCAACTTTTTAGGGGTTTTTTTGTTTTTTGGTTTTTAAAAAGATTTTATTTATTTATTTGTCAGAGAAACAGATGGCAGAGTGGCAGGCAGAGGCAGAGAGAGAAGCAGGCTCCCACTGAGCAAGTAGCCCGGTGCCGGACTCCATCCCAGGACTAGGATCACAACCTGAGCTGAAGGCAGTGGCTTAACACACTGAGCCACTCAGGCACCCCTGGTTTTGCAACTTTCAACAGTAAATTGTGAGGTAAAAGGACCCACACTAGATTAGGTCATTTGAAAAATACTGTTTTATTTAGTTCTCTTTATTGTTTAGCCTACCTAACTCTGGCACTGTTTTACATGGTATATCTGTGGAGGCCCTTTCCCCTGCTGGAATTTGCTATCTTATTTTCTCTCTCTCATAACACTAACAACACTGGAATTCTATCAAAATAAGTCTTGAGGGTTTGGGAACCAATATCATTGCCATAAAAAAAAAAGAGAGAGAAAAGAAAAAAAAACAATTATATTTGGAAATGTTGAATACATAACCTTTCTTTCTCTACATAATAATGAAACTGACCAATTTACCATGTTAAAGGGAAAGTCTATGATCCATGATTGATAACTCCTTGCTATCTAAGTACTGGGGGTTTTTTAATTATTTTTTTGTTTTTAAAACTGTCTACTATTTGCAACCCTTCCCTAACAGCCTAATTGACCTGTCAGTTTGATTTTATATATTTTTAAAAATTAAAGCTGCTTCATTAACTGTTTTTTTTTTTCTTAATTCATTTTTAGTTGTCTGTTGAAAGAGGTAACTGATATGGTCATGGCCATATCCCATGGGAATGGCTAGAAAGAATGTCCTTAAAGCTTTGGAGGTGGTTTTATCAGAGAAGGATACTCACATCAGAAGCAGTTACAAGGAATGTATGATGCTCACATACATGTGCATATTATTTACAAGGATTTTAATCTTTCACCAGTGAGCAGGTGATGGGTATGAGTAATGTTTCTAAATCCCTATGTATCACAATGGAAACATGAATTATCTTTTTATTATAGTGTCCCAGAAAGCAAAGGACCTCTTAGATCATGTGTTACATCCCTTGCAAAATCAGGATTAGTTCCAAGAGAATGTCTTCCAGGGCTTGTTCAAAGTTCAGGTTTCTTTGTGCTCGCTTCGGCAGCACATATACAAAGTTCAGGTTTCTTTGACAGTGAACATTTCTTCCTTTCCTGTAATGTCACACTACCTTTGGCTAAGTAACATTTCTAAAAGTCATTTTTATTTGGATTTGATCATTTCCATCTTACTAGTTTTATGTATTCATAAGTAGAACTCATACCCATTAATTTCTAAAGAACTGTATTTTTATTTAGAAGACCTTAAACACAATTAATATAAATAATTCAAACTATCTATCAAAAGCCCATACATAGTTATAAAACATCTCCGTATCTCCATCTTAAATGACATTAGCCAAACAATGGTATTGTTTGTCATTCTTCAGAGCAAACAATAATTTTGATGAAAACTGTAAATCAAGAGCCCACTTATCCTCTAAAATGCTCACATCTTTGGATAGCAATTCTATTTCTAAGGAAATAACACAAGGGAAGGATGAGCATATACATAGGAGGCTTTCTTGGGGGAAATTGGAAACAACCTAAAGTGTCTAGCAATGTGGGAATAATTATTTACACTCACTTTCCATTTAATAAAGTCTTATGCAAGTTCTGGCCTGTTGTTGTTTTGCTGTCAATAACAAATCCTGTGTATAGTATACACTCAAATATATTGGTTGAATGAATGAATGATGAAGCCATGAGCATTAAAATTTGGAACACTATGTAATTAAATGGCAAAAATACTTCTGTTGCAAAGTACAAAGTTTAGCAGAAAAATAAATACAGAAATACATTATAATTTTGCTACTATGAAAAAATACATGGGCAGATAGAAATTAATGAATATACCAATAACTAAAGATTATTTTTATAAATTTTTGTTTATAAAAATTACTTTACAAAGTTTCTGTCCTACTTTCCTTCTATAAAGAGAACCAAAACCAGATGGGACTATGGCTTGTGCATTTGACCCCACATTGACAGCTCAGTCTGAGGGTCATCTCTTTCTCCTCTCCAAGTACAAAGCTTTACCGACTGCTCCACTCGCCTGCCACTTCCTCTATACTTTTCCCCTCTTGTGTCCATCTTTTCTGCCTCTCCCAGCATTTTCAATAACAAGAGCAAACATATTGATTACGTCAAGCCGAGGGGCTCTACCTGTAGCTAGAATAGAACTCATGCTACGGCTGTGCTTCCCAAGGAAGAGAAAAGTGTGGGGTTTTTTTTAACCTCTTGTAACATATCTCATTTCTGAATACAAGTCCACAGTGAAAAACTGTGAAGCCAAAATCATAATTTTTGAAAATTAAGAAGATGTTATAGAACGGTTAACTACATAAGATTGAGACAATGAGTAGCATAATTTGTGACCACTTTAAAACATTTAAAAAGTCAAATGAAGACTAAGTTGATCCATAAAAATGGACACTAAATTTGGGGCAAGTTGGAAAATAAGTATTCAATTATTGACAAATATTCTTATAAAGAAAACACATTTTTCCCCTCATCCAGGCCACACGAGTACTTCATTGGTGTAGAATATTATCCCATAAAAATGTATTAAAATTATACTATATTCTTGAAGCACACATAATTCAGCATAAGAATTATTCATGATGAGGAGGGAACAGCCTATGCAAAGTAGTGGAAAGGACTGAGGGTGGAAATAAAGTTGGTACAGCATGAAGACACTTGTGGTGAGAGAATCTCACAGCATATATAATACTCTTGCAGTTTTAGCACTTCTTTCTGTGGTTATATGTTTAGAATAGAAGCTTTATCAGAGCAGGAACCAGGCACCTCAGCACATAGCACATTGCCTGACATATTTTGAATTTCACCAACCCTAAGACTCCATAAAGAATAAATTGAGACCTTATTTTAGGTACACATACGGAGAACAAAATGCTGTTAAAGGTAGAATTATTGCATGCTATCCTATGTAAAACTAATCTCAGATTCATAAATGTTAAAATGTGGGAAAAGGTGTCCCTTAAAATTGCACTATGGCAGTAGGAATCCCATAGAAGTGTTAAATGAGCCACACACCATACATGTCCTCATAGAAATCCTAGACTTCTATTTTGCTGTTTTCTTTGGTGACTAACAGCAAAGCTAAGATATACAGAGTGATCTATACACTCAAAGACCACTGGAATTATTCAAGTTTAAAGGTGAGAAAAAAGAGAGAAACCAGTTCATACTCTTATTCATTAAAAGTGAAACTGAGACAGATGGAAGTGAGCTGACTTGTTCCAGGGTCCAATTCTGTGACATCATGTGGCAACTATAAAAGTCTAAGACAATAAAGCTTGTTTTTAATATTTTAATCTATACGTTCTAGCAGTTAAAAAATCCCTATATCAAAATGATACTTTACATTGGCGATTAATGACTAAAACAAATTTCTAATACTCTACAAAACAACAGTACTATCAACTCTTAAATACACTAGTTTAGCAGCAATTCTATGTAACTATCATTTGCATATTACCTTTCTCTACAGGCAAGTCCTTTGTAAAATCTTTTTATGAACATGAGACAGGATAGGATGCTATTTCTACTATTCCAGAAGTGGCTATAACTGAAGAATCGTTTCATAAAAAATGAATTTCCTTGGTATTCCTCCCTCTAAATACTCATTAAACTTAACATCATTGTACTTATTCACGTTTCATCTGTTTCGAAACTCAGCCTTTAAAATGACTGTTTTGATTTATTATATAACTATAGTCTATAGGTTTATCTCCATTATTTCCTCTGCTGACAGAACTGACCATAGCAATAAATTAAGCAGATGTGTTCCCTAAGCTGTTTGCAGTGATGTAAAGACTCTTGCCTTGGGAAGGAAGACTCAGGCACAGCTGTGGGAAACCCAAAGTCACCTAAATAAGTTTCACAAGTCTAAAACCACAGATTCCATTGAGATGAGACTTCAGCCTTTGGGTTTCATTTGGTGTATCATGTTCACATAGTTTTAAAATAAGTAGCCAACTCTGGGGAACTCACCAGTGTAGTAAGTTCTCTAGGACTTAATATTGCTCCATCTGTTGTTAATTCTACGTGATAGGAAGAATTTACCTATAAAGCTACTCCAGAGTAACTGGGACTAGGGGCAAGTCATTTTATGCTACCGTAGTGCTTTCGGCCAAGTGAAGATTGTTTGAAATGAATATCAAGAGTTGTGTGAGAGGAAGCATGCCAAATATAGGGTGACATATTGCTTCTAAACTCTTCTCTCATTCCCTTACACCCTCTTGAGATATCTGCATCCCTACAATAAAGTATGGGGCTCCAGAAAAATTGTCACTTCATATGCCATTAGCATATGAAACATTAGAAATATATATATTTCTATATATATATATAGATATATATAGATACATATAGAAATAGAAACATTAGAAACATAAGAAACATTAGAGTTTCTTCTTTTCCCCAATAAATACATCTCAGACTTGGCAGCTGCCTTAGTGACGCTCCTTAGATATCTTTCAAAACATACTCCTCCACTGCTGAGATCTCTGAGCTTGTGCTTTTCTTTCCTTCCCCGCTACCCTCTCTTCCCCTTGTCCTATCCCGCCTTCCTTCCCCTCTTCATTCCTCTTCTCCAATACAAGTGCTCCCTTAGGTGCACTTGCTCACAAGTATGCTCTCAATCTCAAGTTTATTTTGCCCACTGACTATTTCTAACAAGAAATATGCAACATCTATAAAAGAGAAAGGGGTGACAAATTCAATTTGGGTGACAATTTTAAGGTCCTCTCTGATACTTTGGAAAGGCGAGGATGCCTGACCTAAGCACACTCCCAAATTAATGACTTTTGTTCTATCCTATTCCATAATCAAAACTACTACTCTTTCATAATGTGATTTTCTGTAAAGGTGGCCTGTTTTAAATGCTTTTCCAATTACAAGATTATTTAACTGTTCACTAATCCATATTTAATTTCCAAAATATGATAATCTGAATTTTTTCTTATGGTGGGAGGTAGGGATCTAACTTTTTAAATTTGGTTCTCATATGTTTATTCTCACATAAAATTTCAGTCATTTTGTCAAATTACAAAAATGGTCTCATTGAAAATTTACTTGGAAATACCTTAAATTTGGATATTAATTTAGACAGGACTAGCATCTTAATTTTATTGAAACTTCTCAACCATAAATTTCTTCATCTTTTTATAGTCATAAAAGGTTGATACAAGTTTATTTCTAGATGTTTTTTGCTAAAAGAGATGGGATACTTTTGTCACTCTATTTTATATTTGATTGTTGACAATCTATAGGAAAGCTATATAAAGAATACACTATGGATTTATATTAGACACTAGAGAAGGAAGATGGAGAAGAATATGGAGGAAGAGGTGGAAGAGGAAGTGCAAGTTTGAGTTGCTCGCTATTTGGATAAAACTGGGTAAAACTGTCAGGTAAATCAGTAATAACATCACAGTGTGAAAAAGTATGAGACAGAGGGTATGATGGTGAACTCCATCTGTCATAGCCAACCATTCACCCTCTTGCTGTCTACACAGGTTCTTATTCCCTGAAATAATTCACCTAAATCTTCCATATGATAGAATGGACTTATTCTAGCTGTTAAATATCATTTTTCTTGTCATAGAGAGGCTAATATTGCCCAATATTACATCATTGAATTACTAGGAACCTACTGTGTACCTGACATTTTAGTAGGCAACGGGTATACAATGGAGAAAAAAAATAAATACAATTCATTCATAAGTACAGGTATTCATATATATGAATATATATATATATATATATATGGTCAGATGTAAAATAGTGTTTTTGAAAACAACATTGCATGGGTGTTTGCACATGAGTGGTTACACACACACACACAAATACACACATGCTACTATAAAGAAAATATATATAAGAAACAAAATCATCTAAACTTCAAAACCTAGAACTACATATTAACTATGTTGTACAACAGGCTGAACAATGCCCTCCCCAAAAGCTGTCCGCATCTTATCCCCCAGAACCTGTAAATATGTTACTTTGGATGACAAAAGGGACTGAGCAATGTGATTAAGCTGTGAATTTGGGAACTAGGAAATTGCCCTGGATTACATGTGCAGACCCAAAGCAATCACACAGGAGGGTCACAGTCAGGCAGAAGGCAATATGATGACAGAAGTAGAGGGTCAGAGTGACACACAGAAGGGATCACAAATCAAGGAATGCAATTGGCAACCAGAAACTATAAAAGGCAAGAAAATGAAACCTCCCTGAGAGCCTCCAAAAGGAACACAGTCTTGTCAACCCATTTTAGACTTCAATCCTCCAAGACTGTAGAATAATTTGTTTTCAGCCACTAAATCTGTTACAACAGCAATAGGAAGGTAATACAGCTGGCAAATCCAAACTCTTCAGTATAGCATTCACAGCTTTCTTTCCAATGGTCCCAATGCAGCCCTCCCATGGCAGCCTGATTTGGCCCATCTAATACAGCAGGATCATCAGCACCACCTTCTTCTTGCCTTCTGCATCTTTTCTTTCTCCAATTCTGGTGATAACCCATCTCCTTCTCTATATAATTCATGGCAAAGGCCTACTCAAAAAGTAATCTCTAAGTTCCTTTTATTTTACTGGTTCAAATCTCTCTCATTACAAGGGTATCCAAAACAGCACTTTAGCGTTTTTAACTCAATATTGTGCTTTGTAATTGTTCTTAAATCATCTAAAGTATCCATGTGTTGCCCCATCAGATTATACCCTTCAGAAAAATAGGGGAGATATGTGCTTTGGGTTTTTAATCATCCTGGCTGAGCTTGCCAACTTTCTCACATTATGACATACACAGAAAATAATATAATTTAATACAATATATTTGAGAAGTGTATGTGATTATTCCTGTCCAGATTTCTAGTACCTGCCCTTCTGAAGGCCAGGTCAAAACCTGGAAGTTGGGAAAATTCCTAGGTATTTAGTACTGTGCTGCTCATTTAATTGGGGTTCAGTTCATGCTTGCAAACTCTTCTCATTAACCAAGAACAATAAAGCCATTGAAGTTTCTAAAAGCAGATATAATAGCTGTCTTTTAAAAAATAGAAATACATTATACTTTTATAAAACTGAGATTTATAAAGCATTTTTAGAGACTACTTCATTTAACCATCACAACAACTCTGTGAAAAGAAAGGGTATTTTTTTAAATGAAGAAGCTAAGACTTAGAGGGACAGATTACTTACCAATAAGTAATGAAATAACAGGACCAAGACTAGAAACTGGCACCCTCACTCCATGTACATGACTTTTCCCCTATGATTATTTTAAAGGTCCTCAAAGCTAATAATGATGTTTCTAAAATCCAGATTAAAATGTAAGTGAGCTCATTCTTTAAGTTTCAAATAAAAACTTAAAATCTTATATCTTAAGATCTGGGCTTTTTTATTTTTAAGATTTATTTTCTGTTCTAACCAAACAGTCCATAAGTAGTACCAGAAATTAACAAAATGCCATGTTTTATCATCTTTATCACTTAGGAGAAAGACCCAAGAGGCCTCACACTATTAAATACAAAAGTTTTAAGTTTTACAGTTAACTTGCTGAGGCAGCAAACTCTAGGCCCATTGGGGAAGTGTTACAAGGTATTTGAAGATAAGAGAATGACTCAAATAGAAAAAACAGATGCATTATGAAAAATGCTTAGGGGTCTGCATGGCTAGAGGATAAAGAAGACATATAGTTCTCTGCCCTTGAGGAATATGAACAGCTAAATTCTTTTATTCTTATATCACCTATTGAAGCCAGCAAGTTCCTCCAGGAGGAATCAATAAGACAGCTGCATACTTAGAATGGATAACAGTAAGCTATCTATTATTCCTCTTTTCAGACATAAAACTTAAAAAATGTAATTTGTTCATATGGGAGAGTGCATGGTAATGTGGTTACCTACCATAAGCAACATGCAAACCTACTTAAAAGGATAGCATTATCATTCTGGGTCCTCCCCAGGATCCAGAAAAAGAAGCACTAATTCATCATGCACTTTTTAAATTCTGTCACTTAATGATTGTTAATTTAATGTGAGAATTCCTTTAAATGAATGATTCTCCAGGAAGCATATGTGCATAAAGGTTAGCTGTGTACCAAATAGTAGGAAGTTTCATTTTTGGTGTTCTTTTGCTCATTCCACCAAGCCTCATTGAAGCAAGCTCTGTATCCCTTTCATTTCATGCTTGTTTTTGTAAGTGGTTATTTTTAAATGGAAAAGGCTCGTTGGAGCAATAAGAACATAGCAATGCCATTACTATGGACTCTGGAGGTAAACATCTAGCTGTGTCTCTTATTAGCTGTGTGACATTAGGCAGGTTATTTAGCTACTCTTAAATCTCAGATTCTTGTCTGTGAAATGGGTGATTAAATAAGAAAAATGTACCCAACAGGGATTGCAGTAAGTTTCTAAATCAAAGTGATCAGCACAGTATCTAGAACCCCTCCATCTCCCTCAGTCAGGGTTTCTCCGAATTAATGTCAGAAAACACTTCCATCTCCTCACATTTTCCAAACCAGTACAAAACCTTAGTGTTTCCAGATATAAAAACTACATTTTGGGCCCAGAAATTCAGTCGCCTTAAAAAAATTATTGTTAGATAAACAACTGTTTATTGAAATTTTATCTTTTTTGGAATTTTACATTTTTTAAATAGTAGTAATTAAAAGACATGTAAAAATAAGAATCTTGGGTTTCATTTATTAACACAGAGCAAAATGTATTTTTGTGCTTTCACTTATTCAGTGGCAAAGTAGAATAAAATGTTGTAAAATGGTATCTAGATAATAATATTCATATACAACATGCATTTTTTATTCCTTCCTTTTAAAACTGAATCATTAATCCTTAAAACAAGACAACAGAATTCAAAAATGTCAACAAAAAATAGCCCTTCCTTATTTATAAAGGACTTTTCATGAGTTAGGCATCATGTATTATTTAATCCTCACAAAGCTCCTATGAAATGGTTACAGTTGGGGTGCCTGGGTGGCTCAGCTGGTTAAGTGTATGCCTTCAGTTCAGGTCACAATCCCAGAGTCCTGGAAAGAAATGGTTACTATTACCTTTTCTATAGATGGAAGGAGATAATTCACTGGATGTCTCACACTTTGGAAATGGCCTACCCCAAATCCAAACCCTGTTCTAATTGCAAAGCACTAATTCTTTAGGCTCTATTGCAACACTTGTCTCTTATCTTACGTGTGATTTTAAAGCTTAAGATGAAGATCATCCAAAGTCATAAAGAACAGTAGAAAATTAAAAAGTACACTCAACTCTATTCTACCTCCTCCAACAACCTTCTCATGAAGGTGGAGTCAGAAACCCAGTTCTGCCCTCCTGATATCACTGTGACCCTGAGCAAATCACTCCAGCAATTTGAGCATCAATTTTCTGGTGAGACAAATGAGAACAGTGACTTACTTGTGTAGGCTGAGATGAAGACTAGAGGAAGCTGTGTAGAGCCTGGCATATGATAGATGTTCAATAAACAGGTGCTATTATAATTAGCATTACAGTCCCTGGCTCAAAGAGCTTTTCTGGGTTCAGCCTATTTTATATCTATATATAATTCTGGAGAATACCTCCAATTATTTGGTAGAAAATCATATATAGAACTTTTAAATGTTTATAAGGAGACAAAACTTTATGAATATATATCTTTTAAGATATGTACTTACTGACATTTATTCATAGTAATGTTATAGTATTATTACAGGCAAGAAAAATTTCTAACAGCATTTTGAGAAAATAGTGTAGATCTTATGGGACAACCAGCAAAGGCACGTAGATATATAAGGGGAAAAGTTATTTTCCAGCCAGTTGGCAGATGCCTTCATTCTGTTTCCTACCATTATAAAGAACAAAAGCTACATTTCTAGCTACATTTCTACATTGAAGCAGAAAAACTGCAACTAGATATAAGGCAACAGTCTTGAGCTAGGAAGAAAAGCAAGGGAAAGAGAATAGCAAAAATAAGAACTTAAGTTGGAATCGACAAAACAAAACACACTGCTTATAATACAAAGCTGGAACCAGCTAATGTAAGCACATTTTTAAGATGTGGTGAAAGTCTATCTTCAATGTTTTAAACCTGGAAAGTGAATGTCTTATGAAGGCTCATGATATTTGGGACTCAGGCATCCCTCACTAGCTGTTTTCAAAATATATAGGGCTAAAACAGTAAAAAGGGATGATCTTCCTAATCCTCATCCTTTTTGGATCTTTCCTTTCCCATTCATACCTAGCAATAAATATAGAATTGATTTGTAAATTGTATCTAGGTATGAATATACATGCCTATATATTTACTAATTCAAAAACAAATAAGCACTTTGGAAAAATATCTATTACCCTAATACACTCATAAATATCTCAAATATTATTAACAACTAGAAATAGAGTTTTTAAAATAATCATCCAAATAAAGAAATATTTTTAAAACTATCACAAATCAACCAGAAAATCTACTTTCTAAAGTTTAGTAAATGAACATATGGTCTTTTTCCTACAGCAAAAATATTTGGTGTGTGAAATTTATTTATATTAAAATCTTCAAGTTATTTCATTATTTTTTTAAGTTTATTTTCTTGAAATTAGATCCAATAGGAGTTTCCTTGGGCTGCCATTAGAGGGCATAAAAGAATAATTGTGGAGACCAAAATCATATAGCCCCCAAAATTAAGCCTGAAAAAAAAAAGCACTACCACTTAATTTTGGTTTCAAAAGAGGAATTCATAAAATAAAATGAATACAAATAGTTTACATGTAAGGATCTTTGATGAAAGCAGCCATCTATAAGGAAATTAAGGTGCTAATACTTGTTTTACATATAAAAGATAGAAGCAAACAACTAAAGTTGAAAGAAGTTTAGTTTGATAATCTTAAAATTAGTCCTTATCCATTAGCAGTTCTCAGGGTACATGGTCAAAAAATGAGAGAGAAAAAAAGAGGGGGTGGTCAAGAAGGGAGAAAGAAGCACAGAGAGAATGAGAGGTAAAATCTGATCTCAAATTTTGATTCATGATATGTTTAAAAAAAAGTATCACAGGAAAAAAAAACCAGGGCTATATAACTCTTTGAAAAGCAGAGGATCAATTTTATGGCTTTAGGGTCCATCCTCACGTAACTGGCCTTACTCTGGTTTACCTATACAACTTTCTTCTTACCTAAGGGCATGACAACAAAAATTCAAAAGAGAAATGGATTTCAGACATGGGGAAAATATACCAAATCTTCCTATTCTTTACATCACTTAGTGTTTTAAAGGATTTTAAATGTATGCTCCATTTATAAATCCCATCCTTAAAACTTGCAGGATAAATAGATCCACATCCAATTAAGAGCCCAACTTTTCACGCCCTCCCCCAATAAATGTTCATCAAGCTGGTACCAACCTAGTCAATGTATTTTTAACTCAAGGGGAAAAATTTATAGCTTATATTTCAGATCACTATAAAACCCTCTTTTATATTGGCTGTCTCCTTTGTAGCAATCACTTTTACCTTTACTGAATTCCAGGATAAATTTATGACATCAATCCCTTTCTTTAATTTACAAAATAGTAAAATCCCAAGATCACCTTCAAACAGAAGGAACACATCCTCAATATGTTTCTATCACACTATGAAGACGGTTAAGACTCCCTATAGGGCACTTAGACTTAAATCCTATAAATTTCCTGCTTATATTTTCAAACAGGGGAAACCAGGGATACATATGAGAACATAAACCCACCTTTTGGTGATGGTTCTGTATTAGTCTATATTGCTAAAGGGTATAAAAAGGGCCATAAAGGAATTGGAATTATAGTGAACAGGATCTCAGACTCCACATTCTATTTGTAAACAAAAACTTCTGTAAAGTGCACAGAGACGGATGAGGAAAAATATTTTTCCATTCTATGATATGGGAGGGAGGAACCACTTACCTCATAAAACCCATTCTGATTGACCAACAAATCAATAGGACAGTTTCACACATATAAATGAAATAGGTAGCAAACAGTGTCTACATATGCTAAACACATATTTCATTACTTATTTCCATTACTTATTTTAATTCATTACTTAATTTCACTTTTATTTCATACTCCATTTAATATATGGACAAAACTCATATAGAAAAAAAAAAAACACCTAACTTTTGTAATTTACCCTTTGTCTCCATCAAATTCCATCATGAAAAAATTTAAGATATATTTTTGCTGATATTTCCTGTCTCTAAGAAGTTCAGAATACAGGACTATGTAGCTATGAAAAGTTGGGTGTTTCCTTCACCTGGATTGAAAAAAACAAAAAACAAAAAACCCAACATGGTTTCCTTTCTGATTATTCAAGTACAATCTCATCTTAAAGTCACCAAATCATGTGCTCTTTTTTCTCATAGCTATTGTCATCAAGTATTACAATTGTATTTTTACTAATGTGTCTCCTCCGCAAGACTATAAGTTATTTAATGGTAGAAACTATATTATAAAAATAGAAGCTGGTACAAGAAAGTCCCTTGGTATATGTTTGGTGTATATATCTGATTAAGGGAAGTCTCAACACCAGATAAAAATACCTTTAAGTCTATAATTTATAACTATATTTATTTGTTCTATTTGACAAAATTTTTAGGCATCTTTCATGCACCAGAAACTATAGGCAGTGGGAACATAGCGATAAATAAGATGATCAAAAATGTTCCCTGCCTTTATGGAACTTACCTTCTTTGGAGGTAGCCAATAAGAAAAAAAGCGGATTGGGAGAGGGGGAGCGGGCTATGGACATTGGGGAGGGGAGGCGAACCATAAGAGACTATGGACTCTGAAAAACAACCTGAGGGTTTTGAAGGGTCAGGGGTGGGAGGTTGGGGGAACAGGTGGTGGGTAATGGGGAGGGCACGTTTTGCATGGAGCACTGGGTGTTGTGCAAAAAGAATGAATACTGTTACGCTGAAAAAATAAATAAAATGGAAAAAAAAATAAGAAAATAGTAAGAGAATAAATACCAGAAATACAAAAGGAAACTAACATACATAGGAATAGAGAGGAGCTCCTACCTACCTACCTACACACACACACACACACACACACACACACAGCAAAACTTCTTTTTGAGGAACAGGAGAAAGTTAGAAAGCTAAGAGTAACCTACAGTTTCATAACTGTGGTGAAAGTTCTAAATTAATTTTGTGTTCGGTCTTGACATCTGCAACCAGGAGATGGTTGCATGATCGACCTAACCTCAAGGGCTTCTCCCCATTCTTCTGTGTATAATACCTCTTAGCCAAACAATCCTCCTTATCAGTTGGATCAAAAATGCTGTTCCTGGTGGTGGGTGATGGGGAGGGCACGTTTTGCATGGAGCACTGGGTGTTGTGCAAAAAGAATGAATAAAATGGAAAAAAAAAATGAATTTAACCCAAAAAAAAAAAAAAATGCTGTTCCTGCTCATCCCTGAATAATTGGTGTCAGTTCCTTGCCAGCCCTCAGAATTACTCAATGTAGCCAAGCATAGCTTCCCACAGGAACCAGGAGTCACCTCACCCTCTTAATACTACAAAGCCTGCTTCCCACAGCTCCTGCTTCTTCACTTTGCTCCTGAGGGGCCCACCATGTAGCCATGTGTGGTGTGTGATGTCCTCCTCCCTCAGGCTATGTGTTTATGTGACTAATAAATTGCTGTCAATTTCATCTATCTTGTCTTGAATGTATTGTGTTTGGCCATCCCCATAACCATAGGGTGGAAATCCTTCCTCACCAATAGTGTGAATAGGAGACAATCAAAACAAAGTTTTTCCATTTCCAGCTCAAATTCATGTTGAGAAAGACAGGTGCATTTCCATGCAAAGTATATAAGCCTTGGACTCAGAAATCCTTAGACAAATCTTCACTTTCTTTAAGCCTCACTTAGTTTCCTGAATCAATAAAATGAAGATGGTCTTAATACTTACTAGTAAGTTTATTTCAAGTAAAATAGTGTTTGAAAAGTTTTGGAGCACATTGCAGATACGCAAAACATATTTGCCTTTCTTACACAATGCTTTTAGTGGTTTAGTGTATTTGGATACAGAACTGGTTCTCCAATATCCCCGACACGGCTCAAATGGCTTCCTATGATTATGCCTTTGTAGGCACCTTTCCCCTTTCACACTAAATTTCTTCTTCCCATTTAAAACCATCCAGCTTTTGCCAGGATGAAGTATTCTTTCAACTGTATTAATAGCCATAAACCACAATAGACATTTGCTACTCTAGTTCACTAGCACCTATTGCTGCTTTTTTTCCTGTGAGTTCATGTTGTCTCCCCAACCAAAAGTAAATTCCTTAACTGCTTTGCATCTACAGGGTCTTGCACATAGGTAAATAATAAATTGTAAATAAAGTCACTAAACTTTCCTCTTACCTCTCTCCCCTTTTCTGCTTATTCTAGAATAAAAGTCCTGGTGAGTCTTGGTTTGATTTTCCATCAGCACAAAGGTTAAATATATAATAAGGACATATTTCATAGTGGAAATAGATCTTAAAAGATCCTAAAGTTTTAACATGAGGATTAAATATATTGAAGGTTCATTTTTATTTTAACACTTTGGACTTTCAAGGTATTTATGTTTGTATATGTGCTGCCAAAGCGAGCACTAAGTTATTTATGTTTGAATAGAAAATTCAAGTTTATAGAAGTGACTAGCAAAATACATTAAAAACCATTATTTACTCTTTATAGGCAGGTTCTCAACCACCAAATCCTTTTTTTTTTTTAAGATTTTATTTATTTACTTGACAGACAGAAATCACAAGCAGGCAGAGAGTCAGGCAGAGAGAGAGGAAGGGAAGCAGGCTCCCTGCTAAGCAGAGAGCCCAATGCAGGGCTCGATCCCAGGACCCTGAGATCATGACCTGAGCCAAAGGCAGAGGCTTAACCCACTGAGCCACCCAGGCGCCCCTCCTTTTTTTTTTTTTTTTCCAGTATCCAAAAACATGAAGCTTTACAGCTCCTTCAGGCACTGCATAACCCTATAGCAAAAGGATCAACTTTTGAGATGGGTGACTGACTGGATGGATTGAAAAGACTTCCTAAAATGCCTCCAAAGCTATCACTAAAATAAATGAATGAATCAGTCTTATCAATGATGTGCACACTGTCAACTACTCAGCTGTCATTATAAAGTCTGTTATTTATCATTTATTCCACAAAATAAAATATCTGACCTATAATTGAAATTATATTCCTATTTATAAACACTTGTATATGAGCCCATTTTAGATCCTGAGTATATCTAAGCAGCTAAAAAAAAAAAAAAATGCCTTTAGATTACCAAACAGGCAACTTGTTAGCCTGTAGGCATATTCTAGTTGGATGTCATAATGTTTTAAATATTTGAATTTTAATGCTTTCAGAGAGAGCAAATACTCTCACATTTCCTAAGAACTTGCTAGCCTCTCCTGTCTTACACCTGGCTCACTTCCAGTCTCTGTGTACATCAGCCTATCCACCCATAGGGTTTTTGGGTCTGTAGAAATGGACAGTTACTAGAAAAATAATGCTGAAAAAGAAAGTCAGATATCCTGGCTGCTAATCATTCCTCTAACTACCTGTGTGACCTTGGAGAAGTCATCTTATTTTCTTATTTTCAGTAATGACAACATGAAAAAAAGGCTCAACCATTGAGCCTGTGATTTACAGCATCACATCCACTGTAAATCCACATTACATTCTCTATGATTTATTTGTGGTAACCACAACATGCTTATCACAAAAACAAACAAAAAAATGAAATAAATTAGGCATTTAAACACTAATTAAGCATTTATACTGCATTTTAATAAGTCTTTGGTAATGTCTATTCATCAGAAAGAAGGTTTTGGCATACCTCCCAATAACTTTATTATATTTTAACCATTTAAAATCTGTCACCAAAATTTTTGAAATTACTACAGTATTTAAAACTTCCCTTTTCACTCATTCATTTACATGTGGCAGTAATTCCTTGTAAAAGAATAAAACTACTAGGGTTTTCTTTTTAAAAAGAGATGAAGGGGCATGTAGGTGGCTCAGTCAGTTAAGCATCCAACTCCTGATTTCAGGTCATGATCTCAAAATCACCATGACATCGAGCCTCAAGTCAATTCCACGCTAATGGAGCCTACTTGGGATTCTCTCTCCCCCTCTCCCTCTGCCCCTTTCCCTGCTCACATACAAGTGTGCAGTCTTTCTTTCTCTCTCTCTCTCTCTCAAAAAAAGAAAAAAATCAATAATGTGCCATGTTTTTATATAATGGGAGAGCATCTTATTTGAAATTGTAATGTGACTTTGACCTCCACAGTACACATTTTATGTTTTTTTTTTTTCAGCACTAAAACCTTTAAATGAGAATATTAGGATTGCTTTCAAGTTTTTAACAACATTTTTTAAGTTTTTTTTTAACTTGTCGTTAAATTTTTGAGATTTCTACAAGCAGTTTACAGAGTCTTAGTGGCATCCTTAGCATCAGTTTGTATAGTGGGGACTCTTCTGCAGGTGCTCAGTAAATGCCAAGTCACAATAATAGAATACATTGCTGGAAGGTAGCAGATAAATCATGGGAAAGACAGGCTTGGAACACCTCCTCAAAATACCACTGATATAATTTTCTATATTCTTTCTTAGGCACTCTTTTATCATTCAAAACCAATTTCTACAGTAATTGTAAGTATATTATAATTCTAGCCACTCTCTACTTGATATAATAAATGGGTTGGAAATTTTCAGATTAAAAGTCATTTTTATATTCCTAATTTAAAGATTTAGCCAGGATTCTTTTTTTTTTTTAAGATTTTATTTATTTATTTGACAGAGAGAGAGATCACAAATAGGCAGAGAGGCAGGCAGAGAGAGAGGGGAAAGCAGGCTCCCTGACACGGGGCCTGATGTGGGGCTTGATCTCAGGACCCTGAGATCATGACCTGAGCCAAAGGCAGAGGCTTAACCCACTGAGCCACCCAGGCACCCCCATTTAGCCAGGATTCTAAAAAGAACTTCAATATATACTTATGGTAAAATGTAAAGTATTCTGACAACTTCAAACACAATTTTCTTTTAAATTCAGAATATGAAATTCAATATGAAAACACTGAAGATCTAAATTGTTTATTGCAGTCATTCAAGACATAATTGTCAACATAATCTTCATTGGATTTTATGATAAAAACTATTAGAAAACATTCTATATTAGAAAACAATCTTTATATTCTATTAAATTTATACTTTATGATTAAAAAACAATTTTTATATTTATATTTATAAATGCCTCACCTCTATAGAAGAGAGTGGGTCACAACTGTTATGCAGAACTCTTATTCTGGGAAGGTTTTGAATACTTGCAATAACACAGATAAAAATCCTGTTACTTTCCTTACTTTCTTTCTATTTTGTGACTTATACCCAAGTCATGTTAAAGTATTAAAATATGTTAAAATGCAAATATTTAGGAAAGCCCATTATTGCAGGGGAATAAAGGTATTCTAGTAGTGTTTTTCTCCAATGACTATTCTATTACTTATCAACTAATAGGAATATTTCTTTCATAAATTAAAGAGACACTCATTGTGCTATACAAAAAAATTTACTTCATGATTATCTTGTTTAACACCTGCTGATCACAATGAGAGTACTCGCTTCTAATTAATTTATTTCACCATCCAGTGCTCAGTAAAGCATACAACAGGAGCCAATCCAATATTTATTTGGGAAACAGACCCTGTGGTGGTAACATTCCAAGAGAAATGCTTACTACAGGATTATAAAAAGACCTCCTTCAACATGTTGATGGAACAGAAGAGTGAGAAGACTAAAGATCTGGGAAGACAGCAAACCTTTCTTTGAGCTAAAATATAAAATAACTCTAAAAGAACAACAATTGGGGCATTCGGTGCCTCAGTCAGTTAAGCATCTGGCTCTTAATTTTGGCTTAGGGTTGAGGGATCAAGCCCCACATTGGGCTCCACACTCAGCATGGAGTCTGCTTGAGATTCTCTCTCTCCCTTCCAAAGTTTCCTCCTAAATCAATGTATGTCAAAGGCAAAAGTAATTATGGGTTATTCCAATTCTGATAAATATTGTATCCTTGACAAAGAAGATTCTCAGTTTGGAGTAAGGAAGTGAAATATAAAGGAAGTTATGTTTAAAAGTCCTGACTTTGAATAGGAAATGCCAGTGTGAATTTATCTATGCAGTACTGTATAGTGTGTGTTTTGGGGGGGGTGGTGGAGGGAGAGAGAAGTCCTAGCTCTCTCCACTGAAGAAGTCTAGAAACAATGACTAAACAAGCTTCCCTAATGCCCAGATAATAATAGTGGTGAAATATTACTTACCATGAAAAGAAACTAGTACTTCTTAGAGAAAGAGGTTTATTCAGGTTTAGGATAAAGATGAACCTGAAGGAACACTGTTACATTGAACAAAGAAGAAATAATCAAAACTATCAGGACAATGTGAAGGGAACTCAGGTGCCAAATTCAAGAGGCTCCCACTTGCCAATTTGAGCTTCATAAAAAATAATCTCAAAATAAAAATGTTTTAGTCTATGAGTTTATAATGATATTTTAAAAATACTAATTGGTAAGTGTGCTTGGGTGGTGCAGTTAAGTCTGTTAAGCATTGGACTCTTGGTTTAGGCTCAGGTGATGATCTCAAGATTGTGAGATCAAGACTTGTATCAGGCTCAGCACTCAGCATGGAGTCAACTTAAGATTCTCCCTTCTACTCTGCCCCTTCCCCCCAACACTCCACACTTTCAAATGAATGAATGAATGAATGAATGAATGAATATCAATTAATTAAATATTTTTAAAAATACTAATAGGTAATCTGAGAGTAATAGGAAGTCGACTCATCTTAAAAAATGGTAAAAGGGAAAGAATCAAATATTTATCCAGACTTTCTTGTATGAAATGTTTTACTCAGTACCAGATAAGGGGACATCTCTATTTTTATCCACCTAACATTTGAAAGAGAAATCCTAGAACTAGACTATCTCTGTTTGCAACTCCCTAAGAATTAATAGATCTAAGCACTGAGCATCAAGCATACCTCACATCAGGCAAAGAGAAAAACGGCATTAAGCTCCTGCTCATGAATAAACCTGAGTTTAAATGCTTCTGGATCCAGCCTCTGAATCCAGCTACCAAGTTTCATGGAAGATGGAGGACAGAATGAAGTAGTTCAAAATGAGCCTCCCCAAAATGTGCCACCTTGGCATCTGCATTACTTTGAGCTAAAGTCATTAAAGGCCCAAAGACTTTGAGCTTTCAACTGCCCCTTAACCGATTAAAAGAATGTAGATAAAAGGGTCTGGTCTAGGGGCGCCTGGGTGGCTCAGTGGGTTAAGCCTCTGCCTTCAGCTCAGGTCACGGTCTCAGGGTCCTAGGATCGAGCCCTACTTTGGGCTCTCTGCTTGGTAGGGAGCCTGCTGCCCTCTCTCTCTCTCTGCCTGCCTCTTTGCCTACTTGTGATCTCTCTCTGTGTCAAATAAATAAATAAAATCTTTAAAACTAGGAAGAAAACTATCACCAGAGATAATGACAAAGAATATGGGATAGGTGTCATAAACTGAAGTGGGAAGCTGACAGGGCCTGGAGATCAAATTCCCTTCTGTGTCCCATTGTCTTTTGACAGCATTGAAAATGTTCACCAAACATTTATCTTCCCATCTTCCTCCCCTTCAGAGTCTGAGACCCCATCTTCTCCTTAACTCAAGATGGCACTTAAGCCTCAATAGCTTGACTGCCTATGGGTATCATTAATTTTTCTCCTATTAATTTGACTTACATCAATGTAACTAATAAATCATCCAAAGGAACCTAAAAGTGAAGAAGGAATAAGTTTTCGTTTCCTACAAGGACCATTTTTGAATTGTACGTCAATGTTCCCCCAGGATCTTCAACACATGAATTGGAAAGAACAAACAAGTGAAAGGGCAAAAAGAAAAAATAAAAGGATGAAGGAAGAAACTAGATTAAAAGAGGCTTCATTTAAAAAAAAACAATTTTTTAGTTGTGCAAGACTATAGACTATAGACTCAGGGATGAACACTTCAGTGATAAAACTGTAAAGATGTGATAAGTATACAACTCAAAATGGTAGTTGCTTTTGGAAGAGGGAGAGGGTTATGCTGGGAGTAGCAATGGAGAGCTCCTGAGGTGGGGAAGAAAGCTCTATTTCTTGACCTGAGTGGAGATAAGGTGATATAGCCTTAAGAGAATCTATGAAGCCATACATTTGTGTGCTTTCTGTATCTGAGCTTTATTTATAACAAAAACTGTTTAAGAAAAGTTTTGTTGAGGGGCATCTGGGTGGCTCAGTGGGTTAAGCCACTGTCTTCGGCTCGGGTCATGATCTCGGGGTCCTGGGATCAAGCCCCACATTGGTTCTCTGCTCGGCAGGGAGCCTGCTTCCCCTCTTCCTCTCTGCTCTGCCTCTCTGCCTGCTTGTAATCTCTCTCTGTCAAATAAATAAATAAAATCTTTAAAAAAAAAAAAAGAAAAGTTTTGTTGAATAATAGTTTATAGTTTGATATAGTAGTAAAACAATAAGAATTTTACTTCTCTTAAAGGGAGCAAATAATTCATCATGATGTAATAGGTAAAATGAAGTTCAAATTTTACAAACATTATTATTTGAGAGAGAGCAAAAGAGTGGGAGGAGGAACAGAGGGTGAGGTTCAGAATATCAGGCAGGCTTCCTGTTCAGCAGCCAGTCTGACACAGGACTTGATCTCATGACCCTGAGATCATGACCTGAGCCAAAATCAAGAGTCAGGCACTCAACTGACTGAGTCACTCAGGCACCCTGAAGTGACTTTGTAGAAATTATCTATAAAATTAAATGGTATCTACAAAATCTAATGTTGCTATAGAGACTGGTTAGTCATAATCATTTAACAAAAATGTTGTGTTCTTTGCCTACTTGGGAGCTCTTTTTGAATTATATGAGGCTGTTAATACTTTTTAGTACTTACTGAAATAAATGATCAGCCCTCAAATAGAATATGGACCATTTAAAATATCTTAATAATTTTATATGAATTAAGGAGGGCAAGCACTTTAACAGTTGAAAAGCACAATGCATGGGTTAATATATAAGAACCTTCTTTTGCCTGAGTCAAACTTTTTTTTAATTTTTTTAAAATATTTTATTTATTTATTTGACAGAGAGAGAGAGATCACAAGTAGGCAGAGAGGCAGGCAGAGAGAGAGGGGGAAGCAGGCTCCCTGCCAAGCAGAGAGCCCAATGTGGGGCTCGATCCCAGGACCTTGAGATCATGACTTGAGCCGAAGGCAGAGGCTTTAACCCACTGAGCCACCCAAGTGCCCCCCCCCTTTTTTAATATTTTTAAGTCACATATTGGAGCAGGATGCCTGGATGGCTTGGTTGGTTAAGTGTCTGCTCAGGTCATGATTCCAGGGTCCTGGTATCGAGTCCCTCTTTGGGTTCCTTGCTCAGTGGGGAGCCTATTTCTCCCTCTGCTCCTTACCCACACCCACTTTTCTCTTTCCCTCTCTCTGACAAATAATTAAATAAAATGTATTTTTTTAAGTCACATATGGGAGCATCTAACTAAACTAAAGATAAAATTTAGTTTCTGAACTAACCTGTGAGAACCAGAGAATGATGGCAATACCTATTGCAAACTCTGGTTAAAAAAAAAAATTAAGTGATACTTGTTTAACTTGAAACAGTTAAATCACAGTTTTTGAAATATTGTAAATTGTTCAAAGCATAATAGACCTTGAAAATATATATCGTATTGTTCAAATGTAACAAATGTTAACATCTGCAGCAAAATGACATATTGCACTTCTAGGCTGTTTAAAGAGAATAAATACCAGTCAGTTTTCTGAACTTGACCTCATATGGAGTTTAATTATTTTAAGCTTTACATTGATATAAACTAAATAAGCAAAGTGTTTCCTTTTAAAAGCACAACTGTGGTAGCATTTGGCAAGCACATTTGAAGAAAATAGAGCTTACACCTCAGATAAAACAGACAACTTTAAGCCCATCAGGTTTTTCTAGCTAGAAGACCTAACAGGGAAAAATTAAAAACATAAAAGACAGAGCCCCTGTCTTTATGTGTCATAAAAGACACATAACATTTGTACAGCTTAAAGCATTATTGGTTTGCTTTATACCCAAATGTTTATAATAAAGGTAACACTATATGTAATTTATGGTACATAGTTTATATGTTATGTATATATAAATAAATTTGGGATACTGCTTTGAGAATTGCAAGGTGATGCTGTAATCTATTCTGGGGACAATGACATTTGCATTCTAGGACTTTAATAATTTAAGTTTAAAAGGAGTCATTAGTTATTTTGCTTATCATCAACCTATCATTTCAAAACTTTGACCTCAAACTTGTTGCAAAGACTTTATGGCTTTCAGTTTTCTCACCATCTCTACATACTTCTAGATATCCTCACCTTATCTATTTATCTAATGTTCTTTAATGATTTTTGTCATTTTTCTGCTTAACAACCTAAATTCTTGAATTTAGATATCAAACTTTTTACTCATTCTTTCACACATGCATTCAACAAACATCCCAGTGTTTCAGGGACTGAGTCTAAGCACTGAAATAGAGATATAAAAATTAGACATAGGCCCTATTTAAATGGCCAAAAGGGGCACCTGGGTGGTGCAGTTTGTTAAGCTTCTGACTCTTGGTTTCAGTTCAGGTCATGACCTCAGGGTCCTGGGATCCAGCTCTGTGTTGGGCTGTGAGCTCGGGGGGGAGTCTGCTTGAGGATTCTTTCTCTCACTCTCCCTTTCCCCTTCCCCCCACTTGTGTATACACACACACACTCACAGAGTGGAATATTAATCAGTCAGTCATCAAAAAGAGCAAAACCTTGCCATTTGCAACAATGTGGATAGAGCTAGAGTGTATTAGCCCAGGTAAAATAAATCAGTCAGAGAAAGAAAAATACCATATGATCTCACTCATATGTGGAATTTAAGAAAGAAAACAGATGAACATATGGGAAGGAAGAAAAGAAAAGAGGAAAGAAGGAACAAACCATAAGTCACTCTTAACAATAGATAACTGAGGGAAGGAGGTGGGTGGATGGGCATGATGAGTAGTAAAGAGGGCACCTGTTGTGATGAGCACTGGGTGTTGTATATAAGTGATGAATCACTGAATTTTATTCCAGAAAGCAATATTGCACTAACAATTTTTTAAGTCAAAGGATAATTATAGAATTGTTAGCATTGGTTGAAGATTAACTGTGGAGGTATAATATAAGTTTTGAACAATGTGTGGGTGTAAGTGTTCACTGTAATAGCGAATACAGGAGGAAACCATATTAGAAAGAGCATGAGCTCAGTTTTGAACACATGAATTTGCAGTGCCTATGGAATACCCAAGGGATAATTAGTCCAAGAGAAGACTGGACAATAATGATGTGAAAAAATATTCTGTTAATTATGGCCATTATATTAAAAATATCAATTTTGTGGGGCACCTGGGTTGCTCAGTTGTTAAGCGTCTGCCTTCAGCTCAGGTCATGATCCCAGGG
The DNA here is from genome assembly GCF_922984935.1 of Meles meles. Lineage (NCBI taxonomy): Eukaryota > Metazoa > Chordata > Mammalia > Carnivora > Mustelidae > Meles > Meles meles. The sequence goes on along the minus strand of NC_060069.1, from coordinate 89,475,395 downwards.
TCCTGGGATTGAGCCCCACATTGGGCTCTCTGCTCCGTGGGAAGCCTGCCTCTCCTTCTCCCACTCTACCTGCTTCTGTCCCCTCTCTTACTGTGTCTCTGTCAAATAAATAAACAAAATATTTTTTAAAAAAGACAAATGTTAATGTTAATTTATTTTTTTAGTATGATCATTTCTTTAGAGAATCAAGTTGCTAAGTCAATATAGGAGACAGCAATAGACACAAGACAGTACTGAAGAAGTCCTCAGAGTAGGGCTATAAAAAGTCAGAGAAATGAACCTGGCCCTGGAGTTAGAAAATGGCTTTGTTATCAGTCAAAGTGATTAGGGAGCCACTATAAACTCTGGAATGAGAAACATGAAACCATTCTCATGCAAAAACACATGGCAAAACTTGGAGTGTTATCAATATCCACTCCTGTTCACACACTGGGTGAATTCTGGTGCTTGAACAGTGAGACTGCATGATTTCTGAGAAATCATTGTAAGGCATAATCTCACAGTTATAGTGTTGAACATATATATTCTATGACAGTGTCAGGGTCTGATTATTTGTAGCAAGACTTGTGTTTGGGTCTGACATTACCTTATCTTAGTGTACTTTCATACTCTAGAGCATAGGCCATCTGGAGCTCTCCACAAATGAAGAATAAAAGGTGACAGATAAATAGGGAATGGTTACATTGAGTTTTCTTCCTTGAAGTATATACCCCAATGATTTGACTTCTTTTTCTCCAGCATATGAAACAAAACACAATGGTCTAAAATTAGTTGACTAAATAGGTTGTACTTAATGTTAAAATGGCCACAATGCATCTTTTTCTGGAAAATGCTTTTGTTCTTCTCTCAGTGCTTAATCAAATAGGATGGGAACTTTCAATTTTAGTTAAGATAGAATAAGTACACTCCACCCTGTCACTCCCTCTGAGTGCAGCTATAAAATCTAAACAGGATGCATGGAACATCAATTTTAGGATTCTGAAAAATAAATAGTACCAGACACATTGCAAAAGAAGACCGGAACTAGAGGTACTTTCAAACTAGCAATGAATTTACCTTATTTCCTACTGGTATCTAAGAGTCTAAACTTAACACAATTTGAAACATGAAAAGAATATTGCCAGAGTTGGGGAAGAGGCTGCAAAAGGCTAATTCTAGTGCAAGGAACAAGAAAGGCATCTCTTAATGCTCAGAAAGGGTGAGGAAAGTTTCTCATATCTTGATCTTTTCCTCTTTTCCCCATTCTCTGGCATGTAAGAAGTGGTGGCAATGACAGTGGTGAAAATGGAGGTCTGCAGTAGTCTAAAACTCTGATGGCAGGAAAGAACTTCCTTTATTACCTGAGGAATGCAAATAGGTGCACTTCCTTCTTTTTCTTTTCTGTCATACTAAGACACAGGAACAGTCATGAAAAATGTACAGCAGAGCAGGGTAAATAAAGTACCAGCTTTCTAATGACAGAACCAAAAAAAAAAAAAAAAAAAAAGAAGTCCCAAAGAAACATAAGGCTATGGACAAGATGGAACTTGGTAAAGGGGAACCCCAGTTCTCCAAGGGAAGAGCCTCCAAAAAGCTTTTTATAAGTTTGGCTTATCCCTAAGCTATATATGTCTGGATCTAATGCCATTCAGGGCACCAATTACTTTGAACTGTGAACATATAGATTACTGCTCAGGTTCCAGATTGGTCAATGGATGACACACATGAAAAATAAATCTAAATAACACTATAAAATCCTTAAAAACATAACTTAAAACCATTAGCTACAGAGATGGGTGTCACTTGCGGCTTAAACTCAACCAAGTTAATAGTGTACAAAACAAAAATGTTAACATTTTATGTTGTATTTAAACAAGCCTAAAATATAATAACATTATTCAAGATGTCCAGGATATAATAAAAAAAATTAGTTGACATAAAAAAGGCAGAAAAATAACTTGCTTGAAAAAATTCAATCAATAAATACCACCCCATAGATGAACCAGATGTTAAAATAATGTAACACTCTAAATGAGCTATTATACTGTGAGAGGAATGAACACTCTTTAAACAAATGGAAAGAAAGTCTCAGCCAAGAAGGAAAGATATAAAGAAAAAAACAAAAGAAAATTTTAGAATTGAAAAATACAGCAACATATAAAATACCAACTTGATGAGTTAAAATAGAGATGGATATGACAGAGGAAAGAATCTGTGAACTTTGAAAATAGATCAGTAGAAAGTATTAAATTTGAACTACAAAGATAATAAGAGTAGAATAAAGCAGCAGCATCTCAGGGACTATGGAACCTTACCAAAAAGTAAAACATCTGTGTTACTGAAATCTCAGAAAGAGAAAAGACAGAGCACAAGCAGAATTTTGAAGAAATAGTGACTGAAAGCCTCTTAAATTTAAGAAAAGACAAAACTAAAAAAAAAAGGAAAAAGAAAAGGATAAAGCTAGAGATTCAAGAGTCTTAGCATATCCCAACAAGATAAACACCCTCCCCCAAAAAAACCAAATCTGTGTTCATATATATCAGAATGAAACTGCTGAAAACTAAAGGCAAAGAAAAATCTTGAATTCAATTAAAGAAAGCAACATAATGATAGGGGAATAAGTATTCAAGTGACTTCAGAGTTCACTTCAGAAATGGTTGTGACCAGAAGGAAGTAAAATAATGGCTTTAACATGCTGAAAGAAAAGAACTGTCAACCCAGTATTCCATACCCAGCAAAAATAGCCTTCAGGAATAAATGAAAAATAGAGATTTTGCTGCCATATGACCTGATCAAAAAAATGTTAAAAAAATTTTTTTCAGGCATAAGTGAAATGATTCCAGAAAAGATTTTTGTAACATCAAAAATAAAGTGAAAACCAATGACATATATCAGGCAAATAGGCTATTCTTCTGTTGAGTTCTTTAAAATATGAGTGAAAGTTAAAAACAATAACACAAATTATAGCGTTGTCTAAAGAAGTATTTAATGTATGTGGATGTAATATATAAAACAAGCCCAATGTAAAAGTGATGAAGATAAGGGCCTTTATCTTTATTAAGGTTTCTATATTCCATCTAAAATATGGAAATACTCAGGGTGCCTGGGTGGCTCAGTGGGTTAAAGCCTCTGCCTTCAGCTTGGGTCATGATCCCAGGGTCGTGGGATCAAGCCCTGCATCGCGCTCTCTGCTTAGTGAGGAGCCTGCTTCCTCCTCTCCTTTCTCTGCCTACTTGTGATTTCTGTCTGTCAAATAAACAAATAAAATCTTTTTAAAAAATAAATAAATAAAAATAAATAAATAAATAAAATATGGAAATACTCATTCTTAGACAGTGAAAAGTATGTATATTGTAATCCTTACAGTATCCACTAAAAAGCATGAAGAAACATAGTCAAAATATGATGTTTAAATGAAATAATAAAAAATGTTTAAATAAACCTAAGGAAGCAAAGAGGGGATAAAAATTTCCAATAAATGAAACTACATTAAAGACACATTGTTAGAGTACATGTAAATGTAAGAGGGACATTGAAAGAATGATTATTTAAAATTATCAACTCTATGCTCTCTATAAGAAATTTACTTCAAGTGTAAAGATAGAGGTAAGTTTAAAGGACAAGGAAGAGAGAAGATATACCATGCATTCCTTACACACAAAATAAAGGATAATGTTTTAAAAAATATCAGGTAAAGTTCACCTTTCAACAGAGAAAATTACTGAGGATAAATATTAACATTACAAAATGACAAGAATCGATTCACTAAGATGACATAGCAATCCTAAAAGTGAATATACATGAAAACAGAACTTCAAAATAATAAACCAAAACTGCCAAATAAAATACACAACTACAATTAGAGAGTTCATGACTCCTCTGTCAGTAATTAATTAGCAAGGACACATAACAAAACACATCTACCAACTGGCTCTAAATTATGTTTATGGAACACACAACCCAACAAAAGTAGAATAAACATTTGTTTCAATGGCATGTGGAATATTCACCAAGACAAATAATATCCTAGGTCAATAAAACAAATCTTAATAGATTTAAAGGAATTTAAATAAGACAAAAAATGTTCTCTGAATATAATGAAAATAGTCTGGAAATCAATAACAGAAAGATAACAAAGCATCTTTAAATATTTGGAAATTAAATAGCACACTACTAAAAAAATCAATGGATCAAAGAGAAATTAGAATGCATTTTGAATGGAACAAAGACAAAAATACACAAAAATTTGTGAGATGCAACTAAAGCAGTCCTTAAAGGGAAATATATAGCATCAAGCTTTTAAATTAGAAAAACAAAAGGTTTCAAATCAATAATCTAAGCTTTCATGTTAAGAAAAAAGAACAAATTAAAAAAAAGAAAATAGAACAAATAAACCCAAAGCTAGGATAAATAAGGAAATAATAAATATAAGAACAGAAATGAGTGAAATTGAAAACAACGGAAAATATAAATGAAACCAAAATCTGTTTTTTTTTTAAGAGGGGAAAAATGATAAACTTCTAGCAAGGTTGACAACGAAAAAGAGAGAGAGGGAGAAGATATGAGTTAGTATTTAAATGTGGTACCCTACTAAGAAGAGAACGAAAACACTAACCTCTCAGTTTAGAGCTAAAAAGTACAGATCACCTTACTTAAGAAAAAAAATATTTGGAAGTCTTTTCTTGGGTTCTCAGTGGTCACCTAAGGATGCAACCATGTGCCCTGGGATTAAAGTACAAAGTAGATCTTCCTTTTTCTAAATTTGATGCTCCCAAAGGCCTCTGGAAACATAACTGGGCAAGGATAAGACTTATTTATATAAAGAGTCCCAGGACTTTAAGGGAAAAGTCTAGGCTAGCACCACCATTTAAGGTTAGATAGATTGTGACCTGCAATATAGCACCAGCTGGAGAAGGGGTAGGTTGGAGCTGAAATCCATCATATGTTTATTCAGCCTTCCAGGAGCTGTCTATACCCAGAGGACAAAGAGACTTCATCCTAATTCTCACAAGGGTGTCACTGAATCACCAAACCATGAGAAACTGCCTTTGTAAATGCACACCAAGTCACCACACGGACTAAGAATGTCTCTGACAGCCAAACAGGCCAAAGTCAAGGGTCTAAGAGTCAAATGGGAACCCTGATTGGGTGCAGCCTGAAACTTATGTTAGAAGTTACACCACCAGACCTAGCTACAATAGCATAGGAGATATGACTCAATAAACTATGGCCAAGTATACAACCATGGTCTAAGAACATGGTATCTTCTGAATCCAAACATGAACCCTGCTATAAGTAGACAGTGACTTAGACCTGAAGTATCAGAAGAGTGTCTCTCAGAACTCAGAAGTTTGCATTGAAAGAGCAGGACAGTGTGGAAGCAACAAGAAATACATAACTTAAGAGAATCCAAATCCCTGTGGCATAGAAGAAAACTGGCAACCACACTCTTCGAACTGGGTTTACCCTTTAGGATTCTTAAACTTTTTAGAAATGGAGTAGAAGTATGAGGAGTCAAGTACTTACTGATAATAGAATGATTAATTGAAAAAAAATAGAAAAATGACATGTTATATCTAAAACCATACATGATCTGGTCTCCATTGGCCCTCTTAGTTTATATTCTCCTAACAATTGCTCACTTGTTTCAGCCACACTGACCTCCTTGCCATTCCTCAAACATAAGAGGCACACAATTCAACCTCAGAGTCTTTGAACTTATTTCCCTTCTGCCAGGAACACTCCTTCCCCAAGATCTCCATGGTTCACCCTTTTATCTCTCAGATTTTTCCTTCATCTTTTCAGTGAAAACTTCCTTGATAGTCTAATATAAAAATTGGATTGAAACCTTCCTTCCATTGAAAATGCCACCCCACCCTTATTCTAGAGACTCCTTATCTCGCATTCTTGCTTTATTTTTCTCTTTACACTCACCCCTTAATAGTAAAAAGCTATATTTACATTTTTATTGCATGTCTTACACTAGAATATAAGCTATTTGATGGCAGCAATTCTTATATTTTGTTTAGTGTTCTATCCCCAATATGAAGTTTACAGAGCACTTTCAAACAAACACTAAAATTTAACTAATATTTCATACACTGAGTATGTCTTTATTTTTCTTTCTAGAAACATGAATGGCTGTGGAATATTGTGGCCCTTGAGATTTTATTTTGTTTTCTGTAACTAAAGTATTATAAATCTAAGACTGATTATGGTTAAACCGCTAAATTTTCAATACCACCAGTTATTCAAAGCCCAAAGACATGCAGGAGAATAGTTAATTGTTCCTGTGCACATGGGAGAGCTGTGGTAGAAATTTAAAGACAACTGGACTACACAAGGCCTTAAGGCCTAGAGCACAAAGAAATACCACTGGGAGCAAGGATCAGGAGAAGTGATGACCACCTTAGTGGTTTCCAACTAGGTTTATAACGTTACAGCTAATAGCTAACATCTGTTGGGTATCTGATATTTGTCAGGAGGCATGGTTCAAATCCCTTAAACTATATTAACTCATTTAAGATACATAACAGGCCTTTGAGATGGATACCATCATTAGTCCCATTTTACAGATGGAACTGTGACATGCAGAGAGATAAAATAATTTGCCCAAAAGCTAGACATCTAGTGAGGCACCGAACCAAGTTTGGAAACCAGACAGTCAAAGCCTACACTCTTAATCAATACGCTGTACTTTACAAACAGATTAGGATAATCCAAAACAAATTCCTGTCAGCACTTTTATCTTCCTGTAAGAAATTTATGATTAACTTGGGCTATAAAACAGCTCTAATATTAAATAAGAGTTGGTGATATTATACTTAGAAGTAGGGAAGTCAGGTGTCTGTATGACTTAGTTAAGTGTCCGACTGTTGATTTCTGCTCAGGTCATGGTCTCACTGTTCAAGATGGAGTCCCATGTCAGGCTCCATGCTCATCAGGGAGTCTGCTTGAGATTTTCTACCTCTCCCTCTCTCCTCCTGCCCCTTCCTGCTCACTTGAGCATGTGAGTGATCTCTCTCCCTCAAATTAAAAAAAAAAAAATCTTTAAAAAAAAAAAGGAAGTCACTCAGTTTACTAGTTAGAAAAATAAGTGCAAAAAAATATATTTCTAAGGGGCTATTCACTGGACTATTTGTTTGGTACACTGGGGAAGCAGCTATTTTGTATGTATGTTTTTTCTTTTCCTATAAGACAAATGAAAGGCAATGTCCACCAACTCAGAAAATCAAACTTTGATTTGTTCCTTGGTCTTCTTTGTGCCATGCTGATTTTAGATTGTTATAATGTTTATGGATTCCTAAAAACTATCTTTTAATGACTAGTTGAAATGTGTTGATTTAAACACATTTAGGAAATGTGTTGATTTAAACAAATCTACTTTATGTTTTTCCAATTACTTCATCCCAAACACCGATTATAATTTCCAAGAAAGCATAAAATATTTTTACTCAATGATGTTCTTATCTCCTTTGTTCTTTATTATGTGTTCCCTTCAAGTAAAAATAGTGTTATCTTTCTACTAGCTTTCTATCAAATAGGACTTAAAAAGAGTATGAGTACTTTCTTTTACATTTTTCCCCATTTTCATATGCATTTGTTTTTCTTTTTAATCATTTGATTCTAACTACACCATTTCTCATTTCATCTTACAATTATGTCTCTATTGATTGAGATTTTCTCTTATACTGAATATAAAAAAGAATGACTATTACTGAACATACACTTATGTGAAATCAACTCATACTACTAAATCCAATTAATTGTACTATAGAGATCTATAAATATAAAACAGATGTTTTAGAAAATGGCTGATAAAGTATATTCCTTTTGAATATTGGAAAATCTAACACTAAATAGGTTATAAAATAATAGATGAGGTTACATTGGCAATAATTTGAAATAAATTATATGACCAGGACACTTAACCTTCATATAACTTTCATTCATGAGGTTTTGAGATTACCTTTATAAACAAATTAAGTAAATTACTGATTTTGATATGAATAATGAGAGGAAAATATTCTAAAATTACTGCAGATCCATCACTGGGAAGAGTCTTTACCTTTTGAACATGTTACCTTTATTAGTAGAAATAAATTATGCTAGCTTAATGTTCATCCTCTACTTAGCTCCCCTCTTTGTACCCAAACACATTTTCTGTGAATGTTGATTTAAGGTAGAGTACACACTGGGGTTATCAAATAAGCCAAAGCTAATTGATCCACACAGGGCTTGATCTTATGACCCTGGCCTCATTAACACCCTGTACTCAACAACTAACTTAATCAAGCAGAGACAAGTGATTCATCAATCAAACGGCACGTTATTGAATACCAACACATATCAAGCACTCAGCCAGAAGTTGCAGTGAAAACAAATAAAAAAGATAAAACACAGTCTCTGCCCTACAGGTGCTTACAATCAATTTGGGGATATTAATTACAGGTACAGAGCAATAGAAATTTAAACACAAAACAATAATAACAACTAAGGCAATGATTAGGGAAGAAAAGTTATGGAGGAAGTCAGAGAAAAAATATCACACTAGATATGCTAGTGAGTTTTTGAGTTTCATGACTAAAAATGTGACATGGTGGTATGTACCATTTTAGAAGACAAATCTCATGATGGTTCATATGCTAGAGTGGAATATGGGCAATAATTTGAAGTAAATGCAGCAACTCAGGGATGAAGCTAGTTGTGTGGAGGAGAAATGATGATAGATCTAAGAAGTCTTACTAAGAAAGAATGAGAAACTAGATGTGAAAACAAATAAAATCTAAGAATTTGGTGAGAAAGAATTTTCTAGATTTTAAAAAAATGTTCCTGGTTTAGTATCAGAGGCTGAAATAAAAAAGTTGGTGAGTGGAAGCATTTGGAAAGACAACACAAGGATAATTGAATTTTAAACATCAATTAAACATGTAATAATAACCTACAGTCAGAAAATATATACATACTGAGATTGAAAATAACAGAGGAATATTCAAATTGTGTATTTAAGTTGAGAGTAATAATGGAACATTCCACCTTAGTAGGCTTTTGGGCACATGAAAACAGAACCTAGTAGGGAAGGCAGAAATGTGCATATATACTAGGTTTGCCATAAGTCTACTGAATTAAATGGTATGGATATTACATTTAAGGCAAGTTTTGCTAAATATTCAAGTAACAAATACTTGTAGGGAGTAAAAAGAAAGCAAGAGACCTACAGCTCTTTCAGGAACCTAGTATAACCTTAATAACTCTGGAAAATGACAGTAAAAGAAAGAAAACTCAAAGACTAATTTCATTTATTATAAATGCAAAATTCTTAAATATTAGTAAAATTTGCACGTATTTAAGACATGTACAGCATTGTGATATGGCACTCCATATATATCCCAGAAAAGTGAAAATGATTTACATTAGAAAACTTGTATAATATAATCTACCATATTACAAATTTAAAGAAAACAACATGCGTATCTCAGTAAATACAGAAAAACATTCTGCATCACCCAACACATATTCATAACTAAAATAAAGGAAAATCTATTTAACCTAACAAATAATATCTACCAAAATCTCATAGCAAATATGATATTTAATGGTAAAAATTGAGATGTAATCTTTCACAAATAAGAAAAAGGCAAGGATTCCTCCTATATCTACTTACATTTGATATTTTTTTTTCATTTTATTTATTTTTTCAGTGTAACAGTATTCATTCTTTTTGCACAACACCCAGTGCTCCATGCAAAACGTGCCCTCCCCATTACCCACCACCTGTTCCCCCAACCTCCCACCCCTGACCCTTCAAAACCCTCAGGTTGTTTTTCAGACATAGTCTCTTATGGTTCGCCTTCCCTCCCCAATGTCCATAGCCCGCTCCCCCTCTCCCAATCCCACCTCCCCCCAGCAACCCCCAGTTTGTTTTGTGAGATTAAGAGTCATTTATGGTTTGTCTCCCTCCCAATGAAATGATACATTTGATATTTGAATAGAAATTCCATCCAGTGCAATAAGACAAAAAAAAAATCAGATAAAGAATTAGCATAAAAAAATTCCCTTATGTACACAGGAATTTATAATTTGAAATACCATAATTTATACCATATATTATTCATTTATTTAGTTATTCTATCATCTATAAAGGCAGCTAAAATATATTAGACACCCAATAAATAGATGTTGGATAAATTAATGAATGAAATGTATAACCAATTATTACGACTAATAATAGAGCCCAGCAAGTTCATCAAACTGAAAATATACAAAAATCAAAAGGATTTTTTTTTAGTTTTTGATACAATGTTCAGTGATTCATTAGTTGCATATAATACCCAGTGTTCATCAGATCACATGTCCTCCTTATTGCCCATCACTGAGTTACCTCCCCCTGCCCAACTCCCTTTCCACAAAAAAAAGTCAAAAGGATTTTTACATGCCAGAAACAACCATGAAAAAAATATAATCAATAATGGCAAAAAATAAATATGAGGTATTCAGTAACTAATGTTATAAAGTTACTTGTACAAAGAAAACTTTTACATGACATTTATAATAAGAAATTACAATTAATATTATAATTATATATTATTATAAAGAAATAATCTACTTCCACAATTATAAAGTAAATGCAATTTCAGTCAATGTAGGATTTTGACTTAACCAAGATGGTCCTAACACTTAAACAAAAGATTATATAGGGTTTGGTCATAAAAAGCTAGCTTCAGCCAGTCTGCCTATGTTCAAAAAATGACTTAACCACCTGTGACCTGGGATAAAAGGAAGTGATAATTAAACACTTCCTGGGTATCCTTTTCTGGCAATAAAAATACTGTCTCTGAACAAATTGTGGGGGCAATTTTTGGTTCTTTAACATTGCTTACAAAAACTAACTTTTATTAAATGTTTTTGTGCTCTAACTACTGGGGAGTAGAGATGGCAGCAGTGAGCATTACATATATAAGATAAACATGATAACTTGGGTATAAGTGCTTAACCTGATTTATACTTTAGAAAAATCACTCTACTGCTTGCCCTCAGAAGAATGGCAAGTGTACAGAAAGACCACTCAGGAGGCCATTTCAGTGATTCGGGCAAGAGTTTGAAGAGTTTAAATTATAGTCACAAAAGCAGTGCAAACTTGTCACATTGATAGATACTTGTCACATGTATATATGTGTGTTATAGTCAACAAGGCTTATTAATTGATTAGATGTGTGGAGTTTGAGGAAAAGAGAGCAGTACACCAAATATTTGGACCTGAACTACTAAATAGGCGTTGATGCCATTGGCTCAAATGAGAAACACTGATTTGGGAAATGGAGAAGATAGAAGAGATGAAGGATAGATATGGTGTACTGTTTTTGGCTAATTCAATTTGAGATATCTATTAGAAATCCAATGGACATATTCGGTAAGGTACTGGATACACATTTTGAGATCAGTAGAAAAGACACAGCTGAAAACAAAAATTAGGAGCCATTCCATATATAATATAGGAGGTACTATTGGTTGGATTCCTTGGAATCCTCTTTACTAGCTCAGTTGAGAGTTTCTATTCTCAAGCTGCTGTAGGCACTTCACCAATTACAAGAAACAAAATTGAATTGGTAATCAAACAATTGCCAAAACACAAAAGTCCAGGACCAGATGGATTCACAAGTGAATTCTACCAAACATTTAAAGAATAGTTAATACTTATTCTCCTCAAACTATTCCAAAAGATAGAAGAGGAAGGAAAGCTTCCAAATATATTACAAAAGGCCAACATTACTCACTACTAAAACCAAACTAAGACATCACCAAAAAAAGAAAATTACAGGTCAATATCTCTGATGAACACAGATGCAAAATCCCTCAACAAAATATTAGCAAACTGCATAAAACATTAAAAAGATCATTCACCACAATCACATGGGATTTATTCAATCAGTATCATACACAATGTCAGCAAAACAAAGGATAAAAATCATATGGTCATCTCAACAGGTGCAGAAAAGCACTTGACAAAATTCAACATCCGTTCATTATAAAAGCTCTCAGCAAAATGGGGTTAAAGGGAACATACCTCAAGAAAGTAAATACTATATATAAAAACCTCACAGCTAACACCATCCCCAATGATGAAAAATGTAAACCAATCTATTTAAGTAAGAACAAAACAAGGATGTCCACTCCCATCACTTTTATTCCACATAGTACTATAAATCCCAGCCACAGCAATCAGACAAGAAAAAGAAATAAGAGGCATCTATATTGGCAAAGAATAAGTTAAACTGTCACTATGTGCAGATGACATGATACTACACATAAAAAAGCCTAATAATTCCACCAAAAAACTACTAGAAGAAATAAATTCAGTAAAGTGAAGTCATTTTGATATTTGTTTTTCTCTATCATTACATCCACTAGATCTGTACATGCTGTTGCATATGGCAAGCTCTCATTCTTTTTTATGATTGAGTAATAGTCCAGTATGTATACACCACAGATAGACACATACCCTACATCTTCTTTATCCACTGATTGATGGATATGTGGGTTGCTTCTATACCTTGGCTATTGTAAATTATGCTGCAAAAAACACAGAGGTGTATATATGTTTTGAATTAGTGCCTTCATTTTCCTTGGGCAAATAGCTAGTAGTGGAATTACTAGATAATATAGTAATTCTACTTTAAATTTTTTAAGGAATCTCCATATTGTTTTCCACAGTGGCTGCATCAATTTGCACCACCACCAACAGTGCACATGGGTTCCTCCACATCCTCATCAATACTTGTTATTTCTTGTCTCTTTGATCCTAGCCTTTCTAATAGGTGTGAAATTGTATCCCATTGTGGTTTTGACTTTCATTTACCTGATGATTAGTGATGTTGAGCATACTTCCATGTGTCTGCTGGCCACCTGTATATCATCTTTGGAGAAATGTCTATTCAGGTCCTCTAGCTGTTTTTTAATCAAATTATTTTGTTTTTGGTTTTATTTATATATTTTGGTGTTGAGTTGTGTAAGTTCTTTACATATTTTGGATATTGATCCCATATTTGATATATTATTTGCAAATATCTTCTAACATTTAGTAGTTTGCCTTGCCATTTTGTTGATGGTTCCTTTCACTGTGCAAAAAGGTTTTATTTTGTTGTAGTCCCAGTAGTTCATTTTGCTTTTGTATCCTTTGCTTAGGAGACATATCTAGAAAAATGTTTTTATGGTCAATGTCAAAGAAATTACTGCCTGTATTTTCTTTTAGGATTTTATGGTTTCCAGTTTTATATTTAGGTCCTTTATCCTTTTTGAGTTAATTTATGTATAATGGTGTTATAAAGTGGTCTGGTTTCATTCTTTTGCATGTAGCTGTCCAATTTTCCCAACATCATTTGTTGAAGAGACTCCTTTTTCCCTACTGTATACTCTTGCCTCCTTTGTCATAGACTGACCATATATGTCTAGTTCTGGGCTCTTTATCCTATCTCATTTATTTATGTGTCTATTTGGGGGCCAGTTATCATAATATTTTGATTACTACAGCCTTGTAATATAACTTGAAATCTGGAATTGTAATATCTCCAGGTTTGTTCTTCTTCCTCAAGACTGCTTTGGGTATTCCAAGTTTTTTTTTTGTGGTTCCATACAAATTTTAAATTATTTTTTCTAGTCCTGTCAAAAAATGTTATTGGTATTTTTATAAGGATTGCATTAAATCTTTAGATTGCTTTGAGTAATATTGACATTTTAACAATATTCTTCCAATCCATAAGCAAGACAAAACTTTCCATTTGTTGCTATCATCTTTAATTTCTTTTACCAATGTTCTATAGTTTTAGAGTAGAGGTCTTTCACTTCTTTAGTTAAGTTTATTCCTAGGTATTTTATTCTTTCTTATGCAGAAAGAATAAAATTTTCTTAATTTCTATTTCTGCTGCCTTATTATTAGTAAATTGAAATACAACCAATTTCTGTATATTAATTTTGCATCCTGAGACTTTACTGAATTTATCAGTTCTAGTAGTTTCTTGGTGGGGTCTTTAGGGTTTTCTGCATATGGTATCACATTATCCATGAATAATGAAAGGTTTACTCCTTTCTTACCAATATGGGTGCCTTGTATTTCTTTTGGTTGCCTGATTGCTACAGCTAGATCTTCCAATATTATGTTGAATAACAGTGGTAAGAGTGAATAGCTTTGTCTTATTCCTGATCTTAGAGGAAATAATCTGTTTTCATCATTGAGTATAATGTTAGCTGTGGGGGTTTCATCTGGTCTTTATTACACTGATGTTTGTTCCCTCTATACCTATTTGAGAGTTTTTAACATGAATGGATGTTGTATGGAAGTTAAAGCCCAAAAGCAGTAAAATCTATTATATGTACAGAAGTCAGTCAAGAGTTTTACAAAATAAAAGGATGTAAAATATGACAATGTATATATAAAACATTTAATGCTCCTAGAATAGGTTCAAACTTGGAAGAAATTGCTGGGGCTGATGTCGAAGAGGTTGCTGCCCATGATCTCCTCAAGGATTTTCATAGATTCCTGGCCCATATTTAGGTCTTTCATCCATTTGGATTCTATTTTTGTGTGTGGTGTAAGGAAATTGTCCATTTTCAATCTTCTACCTGTGGCTGTCTAATTTTCCCAACACCACTTGTTGAAGAGGCTGTCTTTTTTTCCATTGGACATTCTTTTCTGCTTTGTGAAAGATTAATTGACAATAGAATTGAGGGTCAATTTCTGGGCTCTCTATTCTATTCCATTGATCTATATGTCTGTTTTTGTCCCATACCATACTGTCTTGATGATTACAGCTTTGTAATAGAGCTTGAAGTCTGGAATTGTGATGCTGCCAACTTTAGTTTTCTTTTTCAACATTTCTCTGGCTGTTCAGATTCTTTTCTGGTTCCATACAATTTTTAGGATTATTTGTTCCATTTCTTTGAAAAAAGTTGATGGCATTTTGATAGAAATTGCATTAAATATGTAGATTTCTCTAGGTAGCATTGACATTTTCCCAGTATTTGTTCTTCCAATCCATGAGCATGGAAACTTTCTCCATTTTTTTGTGTCTCCCTCAATTTCTCTCATGAGTATTTTATAGTTTTCTGAGTACAGATTCTTTGCCTCTTTGGTTAGATTTATTCCTAGGTATCTTATGGTTTTGGGTGCCGTTGTAAATGAGGTTGACTCCTTAATTTCTCTGTCTTATTGTTGGCATATAGAAATGCAACTGATTTCTGTGCATTGATTTCATATCCTGACACTTTACTGAATTCCTGTACAAGTTCTAGCAGTTTTGGGGTGGAGTATTTTGGGTTTTCTACATAAAGTATCATATCATCTGCAAAGAGTAAGAGATTGACTTCTTCTTTGCCAATTCAGATACCTTTAATTTATTTTTGTTGTCTGATTGCTGAGGCTAGGATTTCTAATATTACATTGAATAGCAGTGCTGATAGTGGACATCCCTGCTGTGTTCCTGACCTTAGGGGAAAAGCTCTTAGTTTTTCCCCATTAAGAATGATATTCACTGTGGATTTTTCATAGACGGCTTTTATAACATTGAGGTATGTACCCTCTATCCCTCCACTGTGAAGAGTTTTAATCAAGAAAGGGTGCTGCACTTTGTCAAATGCTTTTTCTGCATCTATTGAGAGTATCATATGGTTCTTCTTTCTTTTATCAATGTCTTGTATGACATTGATTGATTTACAGATGTTGAACCAACCTTGCAGCCCAGGAATAAATCTCACTTGGAAGTTGTGAATAATCCTTTTGATGTACTGTTAGGTCCTATTGGCTAGTATTTTGGTAACAATTTTTGCATCCATGTACATCAGGGATATCACCAAAGGCAAGGGAAGCAAGGGCAAAAATGAGCTATTGGGACCTCATCAAGATAAAAAGCTTTTGCACAGCAAAGGAAACAGTCAACAAAAGCAAAAGACAGCTGACAGAATGGGAGAAGATATTTGCAGATGGCATATTAGATAAAGGGCTAGTATCCAAAATTTATAAAGAACTTAACAAACTCAACACCCAAAGAATAAATAATCCAATCAAGAAATGGGCAGAAGACATGAACAGACATATCTGCAAGGACATCCAAATGGCCGACAATGAAAAAGTGCTCCACATCACTGGGCATCAGGGAAATACAAATCAAAACCACAATGAGATACTACCTCACACCAGTCAGAATATCTAAAATTAACAAGTCAAGAAATGGCAGATGTTGAAGAGGATGTGGAGAAAGGGGAACCCACCTACACTGTTGGTGGGAATGCAAGCTGGTGCAGCCATTCTTGAAAACAGTATGGAGGTTCCTAAAAAGTTGAAAATAGAGATACCCTATGACCCAGCAATTGCACTACTGGGTATTTGCCCTAAAGATACAAATGTAGTGACCTGAAAAGGCATATGCTCCCTAATGTTTATTGCAGCAATGTCCACAATAGCCAAACTCTGAAAAGAGCCTATATGTCTATCAACAGATGAATGGACAAAGAAATGTGTTGTATATATATATATATATGCATGCAATGGAATATTATGCAGCCATCAAAAAATTAATCTTGCCATTTTCAATGATGTGGATGGAACTAGAGGGTATTACGCTATGTCAACCAGAGAAAGACAATTATATGATTTGACCGATATGAGGAATTTGAGAAAGAAGACAGGATTATAGGGGAAGGGAGGGAAAAATGAAACAAGACAACACCAGAGAGGGAAACAAACCATAAGAGACTCTTAAACTCAGGAAACAACTGAAGGGTGCTCAAGTGGAGGGGGGCTGAAGGGATGGGGTGGTTGGGTGATGAAAACTGGAGAGGGTATGTGCTGTGGTGAGCACTGTGAATTGTGTAAGATGGATGAATCACAGACCTGTACACCTGAAACAAATAGTACATTATATGTTAAAAAAAATTATAAAAAAGAATAGGTTCAAACTTAAGCAACCATCAACTGACTTTAATTGCTATATTCGTAAGATGTTATATATGCACATTATGGTACTGACAAATCAAAAATCTGTAAGAGATGCACAAAAAATAAAGAGAAAGGACTGAGGCAGCTGGTAGCTCAGTCAGTTAAGCATCTGCCTTTGGCCCAGTTCATGATCCCAGTGTCCTGTGATGGTGCCCCACATCAAGGACCTCACCTCTCTCAGCATGAAGTCTGATTCTCCCTCTCCCTCTACCCCTCAGCTCCTGCTCGCTCTCAAAAATAAATAAAATCTTTAAAAAACAGAGGGTTTTGGAGGGGAGGGGAGGTGGGGGGTTGGGTGAGCCCGGTGGTGGGTATTAAGGAGGGCATGTATTGCATGGAGCACTGGGTGTGGTGCATAAACAATGAATTTTGGAACACACACACACACAAAAATTAAATAAATAAATAAAATAAAAAGAAAGGAATCCAAGCACAATACTAAGGAAAACCATGAAAAAAAAAAAACTATAAAGGAAGAGAGCAAGGGAAGAAAGGACAAAGAAAAACTACAAAAGCAACCATAAAACAAGTAAAATGGCAATAAGTACATACCTATTAATAATTACTCTAAGTGTAAATGAACTAAAAGATACAATCAAAAGACATAAGGTGACCAAATGGGTAAAAAAAAAAAAAATCAAGATCCATTTATATGCTACCTACAAGAGACTCACTTCAGACCTAACACATGCAGATTAAAGCAAAGGAATGGAAAACATTCACCATGGAAATGGAAGCGAAAAGAACGCCAGGGTAGCAATACTTATATAAGACAAAATAGACATTAAAACAAAGACTCTAACAATAGATGAAAAAGAACACTGCATAATAATAAAGGGAACAACCCAGCAAGAGGGTATAACAGTTATAAATATCTATACACCTAATGTGTATATATACGTGAAGTACATACTAACAGACTAAAGGGAGAAGTTGACAGTAATTTAGTAATAGCAGGTGACTTTATACCCTACTTACAGCAGTGGAGAAATAATCCAAATAGGAAATCAATAGGGAAACAGTGGCTTTGAATGACACATCAGACCAGAAGGACTTAACAGATACACACAAAACATTACATCTAAAAACAGCAGAATATATGCTTTTAAAGTGAACATGAATCATCCTCCAGAATAAATCACATATTAGGCTATAGAACAAGTCTCAACAAGTTCAAAAACATTGAAGTCATATCATGCATCTTTCCTGACCACATGCTATGGAACTAGAAATCAATCACGAGAAAAAAATCAGAAAAGAATGCAAATACATGGAGATTAAATAACATGCTACTAAATAATGAATGGGTCAACCAAGAAATCAAAGAAGAAAAAAAAAATACATGGAGGCAAATGAAACAAAAAACAACAATCCAAAATCTTTAGGTTACAACAAAAACTCTTCTAAGAGGTAAGATTATAGCAATATGGGTCTACCTCAAGAAACAAGAAAATCTCAAATACAACTGGGGGGGAAAAAGAATAACAAACTGCAAAGGCAGTGGAAGAAAGAAAAGAATAATAATTAAAGCAGAAATAACTGAAATGGAGGGAGTGAGGTAAAAAGGGAGGGAGAGAAGAAGGAAGGAAGGGAGGGAGGAAGGAAAGAAAGAGAAGAAAGAGAGAAAACGAAAGAAAGAAGAAAGAAAGAAAAGAGAAAAGAAAAAAGAAAGGAGAAAAGAAAAGAAAAGAAAGAAAAGTAAGAGGCCAGAAGTTGGTTCCTTGAAAAGATAAATAAAATTAACAAAACTTCAGCCAGACTCATCAATAAAAAGAGAAAGATGACTCAAATAAGCAAAATTATAAAGGAGAAATAATAACCAGCACCATAGAAATAGAAAGAATTATGAGAATATTATGAAAAACTGTATGCCAACAAATTAGACAATCTAGAAGAAATGGATAAATTCCTAGAAACCTATAACATTCCAGAAATGAATCGGGAAGAAATAGAAAATTTGAAGAGACATTATAGGCAATGAAATCTAATCATCAAACATAAAACTCCCAAAAAACTAAAGTTTAGGGATAACAAATGAATTCTATCAAACATTTAAAGAAGAACTGATACATATTCTTGTCAAACTATTCAAAAAAATAGAAAAGAAAGCATCCAAATTCATTCTGCAAAGCCAGAATTATCCTAATATCAAAACTAAAGAAACACCAGATAGAAAGAAAACTATAGGCCAGTGTCTCTGGTGAACAGAGGTGTAAATATCTTCAAGTATTAGCCAACTGAATCCAATAATACATTTAAAAAAAATCATTCACCACCATCAAGTGGGATTTATTCCAGGAACTCAAGGGGGGTAGTTTATATTTGCAAATCAATCAACATGATTCAGCACATTAAGAAAAGAAAGGATAAAAACCATATGATCATGTCCATAGATGTAGAAAATACATTTGCAAAATAAAACTCAAGTTTTATTTAACATTGCTCAGACCGGTATTATCCAAGGTATAAGTGAATAACTTTGAAGTTTGAAGGGAAAATGGAAATATTAATATGAAAGAGATAGAATGACAAATGTTTAAGAGAGAATGTTATAAACACCAGTCCTCATGAATTAGGAGGGAGAACAAAGGCATGTGGTCTATAAAGCTGAGAGGTGGTGAGGCATGGAGAGCAGATGCAAGCTGTGTATCATTTCACATTCCTTTGCAGCTTCAGAGAAAAAGAGGAGGAGATATGAAAGGATTGGTATGTCACGTGACTAAACATCCCCCTAAATGCCAATGGTTAAGAGCAGAAAAATCCACATAATGCTTTGGAATAAGAAGAAAGCACTTTAATAGCAGATTCAAGTTCAGAGGATACATATTAATTCTGAGAGATTGTATAAGAAAGAGAAGGCTTGACAGGAACCGACATTGGTTTTGTGAGTTGAAAATTACCTGGAAGACAAGATACAGAAAAGCTTTGTAAATCAGAACTAGAATTCTTCTGCTCTTGAAATTATAGGTCATGGAAATATTTGATTTAACCAGACTCTAATGGTGCCAGCCTGTCAGGCTGAAGATTACTTACATGAGTTGCTTACAATGAAAAATAATAACCCTATTAAATTTAAGAAGGTTTAAAATGCATTTCCTTTTGATGGGATTAAGAAAGTCCTAATATTTAGAAAAAGGAAATTAATATTAATTTTCTGGGGGACAGACTTGTTTTAAATATATTTAAATAACAAAAGAACTACTTTTATCTTTACCTAAGAATTTAGGAAAGTGAATGGAGTGTGAAAAAATTGTTTTTAGTATTTGCAAGCATTTGATAAATTTTAAAGGGTTGCTGTTTCCTGTTCTTTATTAATGTACTTAGAATATAATATTAAACATAACAAAAAAAAAGAAAAGCAAGAATGCCTATTGCCTTTGCAAAAGTCTAAATTTACCATGTTTTCATACATCAGTATTTCATTAGAAATTCTAATAAATTTTTGTTGTTTACGTTATGTCTGTGTATAGTGAAATAAAAAGATGCTAGAAAATTGTATGCGTTATGAGGATTAAAAATGTCAATGCTTCTTAACCATATGTTTCCTATCTCCCAATACTGTCTGCCTACATCAACTGTTAATAACAGAACAGAGAAGACAGATACTGAGGAACTGAATTCAGAGTAATCAATGTGAATAGTGCTTTTAGCTCAACATGATAATAATCTATTACCTGTCTCTGTTATTCATGTTAGCAAGAAGATTTTTGTTTTCCAAATTTACACATCTGAGTAATCAAATGCAAACTTTTTTCAATCGAGAAATGCTTGTTCCTGAATGACAACTTTACAGAGTATCAGAGCATAATGTAGTCATCTAGAAGGGACTTATAAATTACAATTATTAAGCCCTATAGCAGTGCTTGTCTTACCTTTTTTGACAAGAATGCCCCAAAACAGAGAAAAGAGTCAATGTCTGCCCTAACCTCAAAATTTCTTTGAAGTCTCAAATATTATTTTTCAAATGCAAACTTGTTTTATACTCTTTCCATAACACATCTTAGTTAATATAATTAATATGTTTATTTCCGTGGAGTAACATAAATGCTCCTAGAAAATGTGCCATTTTACACTACAGTTTCTAGTACCCAAGGGGTAAAGCTAGAAGACACACTACAATGTGAAGATAGACCCACATAAGACCTAATTTACTTTATAAATAATTTATATACCTGTAGCACAGATTATCCGGGTATAATATTTCACTGAAGCTTTATGGATTTTTCTATAATGAAAAACTTTAGATGATTATACCAAGTAAACGAAACTTCATCTAAGAACAGGCAGGTCAGGGGGGAGGGAGACATTCTTTAAATTAAACAACAAATGACATTTCTTTTACATGCTAAAGCTATTAAATCAAAGCTGTGTAAACTGCTAAAAGAAGATGACCAGGAAGCATTAGAAAATGAGAATAATGTGCTGCAATCAAATATGGGTCCTAATCTCTTGCAATGAAATGATCATGCAGGGCTCCCTCTGTTGGCTCCTCTGTGGTCTATGTACATTTCATAATGAAGGCCAAGCACCCTTCCAATATTAAAGATGTGCAAAGATTCATTAGAAAATGTTTTAAATTATCAAAGCAGATTTTCACCCCAAATTGATGGTTAAGGTCATTAATCAACTGAGACTCTCTTTATAGAGGTACTAAATAGATATAACGGGAGGCAAATATGCATTGTTTTTAATAAGACAAAAAAGACCTTATATTCCTGGCTAATGAAAATGAGGCGTGTATTGTGTATATTGGGCATTTATCTTATCTGAACAAAGAATTTTTAAGTAATACAATATCTGATTTTAAAAATTTTTCTTTCCTGTTTGTGAGGTATTTACTTGTGATTAAAGTCTAGTTAAACAAGAGGTCTTAAACAGAGGTTGATGACAAGCATTGTTCAGTGCTCTCTATGGCATTCCCTCCTTCAGATTTCTTTCCTTTCTCTACCCTGCTTCCCCCCACCCCAACATTTTCAACTGCACTTTCTCCTCTTCCTCCCTGCCTTCTACTGCTACTCCATCTTCATTTCTGACCCTGCTAAGTCTTAGGCTCTTGGTTCTGCAAGAAAAAGATGGCATTAGCAATATTCATTTCAATTTTTCCTATCAGTTCACAAATCTCTCCTTTAACAGTGTCTGTTTCTTTAATCCTTATATAGAACATTCAATTCTAACCATAACAGTTGCTTTTTACCCCCTTTTATCTAAAATCTGGGGGGAAATTTTGTTCCAATATATAGCCCAGTAAATGCTAGTCACATTCTATTCCAGGTATAGCTTGGATGAATGGAAACTCATAGAACTTGGCCTCCATAGTGGAGAGTTACTCTCCAGAGACCTAGAAAAAAACTAAAGGACCTAATAAAGGACTGTCATGGATACCACCCTATTTTCGTTTCTACTGTTTGCTTCCTCATTTTAATTAGGCAAAAGTAATGAGCCCTTTGTTTTGCAGAATTGCTCTAAAAACTTCTTCTACAGAAGTCCTTCTGGCAAAGTAGCACGTGTTAATTCTACATATTCCAAATTCAACCAGCTCTCAGTAGAAATGGGTTGCAAGTAGGTCTTTATCTCCTATTAAGTATTCAGTTCCTGTTTCCTATCACCTACAGTAACACATAGGCAATCCTGAAGGCCTTCCACAGCAAAAATCCTATACTGAAATAATCATGTTGAGAGTAGGAAAATGAAGTCTAAATCTCTTTATTCCCACATAATCTTTCGTACTGTTTGAGGATCATATTTTGAGTTAGAGAACAGGTGACAACATCCTCTAGATATCTATTTTTTTTTTAACTGCTAGGTTAAATGAACTCCCATTCTAAATTCCAAATTTATACACCTGACTCAGTTTAAAAATTCTAAAAATTTTATTAAGTGCTATCTAAAGGCTCAAGACATCTGCCTTTATTTTTTCTCCACAGTGTTTAGCTAAGGCACATGACATGTTAAGCTATTTAAAACAGTGAAATCTCACAGCTATTTTATTTTAAATTATTTTTCCTCCCTTATTCATTTGTAGCTCAAGGATTGCAATGTTTTTAATGATAGATTGCTATTCTGATTTATGTCATCGGGTGCTTTGGACTTAAACTATGTGATTCCACACATTTTACTTTGTACTCTTCTGACTGCTGTTATTAAGAACTAACGTTCTCAGGAAATTTTCCATTGTAGCTTAGAGCCAATCATTACAGTTGACAGCATCCAAGGCCTCAAATGATAATGTCAAAAGTGAATTACAGCTTTCAAAATAAATTATTATTGGGCTACACTACATTGTGGAAGCAGTATACTTTTCAATCAAGAGTAGTTACTTTCAATCACATCTTTTTGAAAGACTTCCATGATATTAACTTTCCAAATATTTTTTAGGAATTTCAGAGCTTCTAGGTTTTTACCATCCCTTTTCAAATACCACTGAACTACATATAAAACTAATAAAAAGAATAGTCTAAAAGCTACATTACTCTGGATTATGGTTATAGCATTATATTTAATATTCATTAGTCTCTCAGTTATTTTTTCTTAAGTTTTGACTCTTGGGCATTACTGTATTAGCCTTTTTTTAGTAGGTACCAACTGGATCATTGGGAGCTCAATAAACAGCATTAGAAGAGCTGCAACAAAAATATTATTCTTCCTTTTTACCCTGGTGATTGTAGAATCTTTCGCTTGTATTGTTTTAGAGAATTGGGATGCTTCAAGATAATCACCAATAAATGGGAAGCAAAACACAAGTCAGAATAAAATTAAAGGAGTTTTTGTATTAGATATCAGAGTCTCAAAAATCTCTTCAAATCTTGGATTTTAATCTCCAGCTGGACAGGTTGATTTCACTATCAGTTTGTGACCACTATCCTCAAATCGATACTACATACTACTCAGGCAATCTTACAAATTTGCTTTTCTCTTCTTCATACCTACAATTTTGCACCTTCCTTTTTTTTTTTTCTGGAATGTCCAGCTTTTCTTCATCCTCTAATACTCAACAGGTGATCTTGCAACATTCTTAATCAAGAAAATAAAAGCTATTAACATAATAGTTTTCATCTCTTCAGCATACAAATCCAGTTGAATTTTCACCATTTCTCTCCTGCTATCTAATTAAAATTGAAAGTGCCTATAACCTGAACCGTTGCCCCTGATGTTTTTGTAGAAACCTCCTTATGTCAGTCAGCCCCTCCTGGAGATTTTCAATTTCTACTCCTCTACCATAACTTTGTGTCCTTGCCATTAGCCTCCATTACTAGACCTCATTAAACAATAATAACAAAACCTCTATGGCCACTCTCTGGCTCTTTTCCTACCTCTTTTTGAACCTTAAAAAAACCAAAGGGTTTTCTGAAAGAAGTCTGGGAAGATAACAGAGTAGGAGGACCCTAAACTTACCTTGTCACACCAATACAGGTAGCTAATACATCAGTATAAATAACCTAGAAAACTACCCAAAGTCTAGCAGAAAAAAACTCTATAACTAAAAGTAGAGGAGAGGCCACTTCATAGAGTGTAGGAAGAGTGGGGAGATAAAAAGACCCTGGCTTTCTGTGTCCAGAAAGGAACTGGGGGCCCAGAGAAAGGCAAGAACCAGACTCTTTGGCTCAAGAACCAGCCCACCCAGGGAAAATGAGTCCATACAACATTTGGCTTTGAAAGCAAGAGGGGTTAAATTTCATGGGTTCTTAAAACCAGAGGGACTTAAAGCCTGGAATTTTAAAAATCACCTGACTCAGCTCTGTGAGAATCCTGAATGAATTAGGAAGCTGAGTTCCTGCCCTGAAACAGACTACTGCAAACATCCTGTGAAGATCCAACTTAGAAGCTGCAGTTTGAAAAATACTTGAGGCTTATGGGAGGGAGTTCTTTACTCATCTCAGACTGTGTCCTGGAAAGGCAGGAATTGTAGGAGACCCCCTCCAGGAACAAAGAAGCTGGCAGATGCCATTTCTGTCCCTTATCCCACAGCATAAACACACAGCCACCTGCAGGAACTAGCACAGTACCAATGCTCATTTACCTTTCTTACACCAGCCCCTTCCCCACACACATACTTCACTGAATCCACCCTTTCCAGTCATGCTTGCCTCAATTCCTACCTTGTGGGTTCCTTCCCCTAGAAGACCAGCATAAACTTCAACAACATTTCATCTCCCAACCCACATATTTTGCAGGACTTTAGTCCAAGGGGTGGCAACTGGTCATCTACCAGGAGGATGCACACACCTTGTTAAAATGGCACCCCATGGCCATGTGCTATTTGCAGAAAAGCCTCACCAGCCTGTCTCTGCAACAGTTGTTTGTCTCCTGTGGAGGAGGGCCAGTGCCACCTTATTAAAAGTCAACACTACTTTCAAAAGCAGGAGACACAGCGGACTTTCCTAACACAAAAAACAGACACAGAGAGTTAGATGAAATGAGGAGACAGAGGACTATGTCCCAGGTGAAAGAACAGGACAAAAGCCACAGCAAAAAACCTAAGCAAAACAGATACAGTTAATATGTCTGATAGAGAATTTAAAGAAATGATCATAAAGATACTCACTGGATTTGAGAAAAGGGTGGAGGACATCAGTGAGACCCTTGACAAAGAGATAGAAAGGAACCAATCAGAGATTAAGAACAGAGTACTTGAAAGTTTAAATACACTTGATGGAATAAATAGCAGGCTAGAAGAAGCAGAGGAACAAATTAACAATCTGGAAAACAGAGTAATGGAAAGTAATAAGGCTAAGCAGGTGAGTGAAAAAATATGTGAAATGAGAATAGACTTAGGAAACTCAGTGACTTGATCTAGCATAATAACATTAACATTATAGGTACAAGAAGGCATAAAAGGAGGAAGAAAATTTATTTTAAGAAATAATTGCAGAAAACTTCTCTAATCTGGAGAAGGAAACAGATATCCAAAAACATGCTGCCTATAAGAGGTTTATTTCATTTCATATAAAGCCATATGCAGATTTAAAGTGAGGGGATGGAGAAACATTTATCAAAAAATAGTATTTAGACAAAATGGACTTTAAAACAAAGAATGTAACAAAAGATAAAGAAGGACACTATATAATAAAAAGGCAACCCAACAAGAAAATATAACAAATACTTATTCATCAACAGAGCAGCACCCAATACATAAAACAGTAACAAGCATCAAAGAGCTAATTTGTAGTAATACAACAATACTAGGGGACTTTAACAGCCCTACTTACAACAATGGACAGATCATCTAAAGCGAAAATAAATAAGAAAATGGTGGCTTTGAATGACACACTGGACCAGATGGATTTAATAGATATATTCAGAATATTCCATCCTAAAATAGCAGAATACACATTCTTTAACGATTCTAAACAAATTCAGAAAGACAAAAGTTATATGTGCATCTTTTCTGATCACAATGCTATGAAACTAGAAATCAACCACAAGAAAAAATCTGGAAAGTGCACAAATACATGGAAGTTAAATAACATGCTACTAAACAATGAATGGGTCAACCAAGAGATCAAATAAGGAATAAAAAAATTACATGGGGACAGAATAAAATGAAAACACAACAGCCCAAAATCTTTGGGATGCAGCAAAAGTGGTTGTAATAGGAAAGTTTATACAACTACAGGCACTACAAGCCTACCTCAAGAAGCAAGAAAAATTTGGGGGCACCTGAGTGGCTCAGTCAATTAAGCACCCAATTCTTGATTTTGGCTCAGGTCATGATATCAGAGTTATGAAATAGAACCCGAGGTCAGGCTCCTTGCTGGGCATGGAGCCTGCTTAAGATTCTCTCTCTCTGTTTCTTTACCCCTTCACCCCACTCACTTTCACTTCTCACTTAAAAAAAAAAAAAAGGCAAGAAAAATTTCAAACTACCTAAGCTTGTAAGAGCCTAGAAAAAGAACAAATAAAACTCAAACCTAGCAGAAGGAATAAAATAGTAAACATTAGAGCAGGAATAAATGATATAGAAACTAAAAAAGAAAAAGGACTCAAAATCAGCAATGAAGAAAAATAACAACTGAACGACTGACACTACAGAAATATAAAGGATTATGAGAATATTTTGAAAAATTATAGCCAACAAACTGGACAACCTAGAAGAATTGAATAAATTCCTAGAAATATATAACCTACCAAAACTGAAGCAGGAAGAAATAAAAGTTGAACAAATGGATTACCAGTAATAAAACTGAATTGGTAATCAAAAAACTCCCAACAAGCAAAAATCCAGGACCAGGTG
The DNA here is from genome assembly GCF_922984935.1 of Meles meles. NCBI lineage: Eukaryota > Metazoa > Chordata > Mammalia > Carnivora > Mustelidae > Meles > Meles meles. The sequence goes on along the minus strand of NC_060069.1, from coordinate 89,448,198 downwards.
GCTTCGCAGAAAAAATTTACAAACATTTAATGAGTTAATATCTATTCTTCTCAAACTATTCCAGAAATTAGAAGAGGAAGGAAAACTTCCAAATTTAGTCCATGAAGCCAACATAACCCTGATACTAAAACCAGATAAAGACACCACCAAATAAGAGAACTACTAGCCTATATCTCTGATGATCATAGATGCAAAGTTCCTCAATAAAATACTAGCAAACCAAATCCAACAATACATTAAAAAAATCATTTGCCACTATCAAGTGGGATTTATTCCTGGGATTCAAGCATGTTTCAATATTCCAGTCAATGTGATACATTATATCAATAAGAATAAAAACCATATGATCATTTCAAGAGATATAGAAAAAGAATTTGACAAAGCACAACATCCATCCATGATAACAATCCTCAACAAAGTAGGTTTAGAGGCAACATATCTGAACATAATAAAGTCCTTATATGAAAAATCCCTAGCTAATGTCATACTCAATGGGAAAAAAACCAGAACTTTTTCCTTAAGATCAAGAAAAGACAAGGATGTTCACTCTCAACACTTTTATTCAAATTAGTATTGTGAGTCCTAGCTATGATAATTTGACAAGAAAAGAAATAAAAGACACCCAAAACAGTACAGAAGTAAAACTTTCACTGTGTGAAGATAACATACTATATCTCTATCTATATATATCTAGAGAGAGAGACAGAGAGAGATGTGGACAGAAAGACAGAACACCCAAAAGACTCCACCAAAAAACTATTAGAACTGATAAGTGAAATCAGTAAAGTCACAGGATACAAAATCAATGTACAGAAATCTGCCATAACAAATTACTACAAACTGGGTAGCTAGAAATGACAAATTTATCTTTTCACAGTTCAGGGGTCCAAGAGTCCAAATTCAAGATTTGGCACAAGATTGGTTCCTTTTGGAGGCTCTGAGGGAGAAACCACCCCTTGTATCTCTCCTGGCTACTGGTGGCTCAGCAAGTTTTGGCATTCCTTGGCTTATACCTGCATTACTTCAATCTCTGCCTCTGCTTTCACATTACTTCCCTCTCTTTGCGTCTGCAATCTCTTCTGATAAGGATTCCAGTCATTGTATTTAATCCTGGATAATCTTACCTTAACTTGATTGTATGTATATAGACTCTATACCTAAATAAGGTCACAGGAGGTTCAGACTTGAACATATCTCTTTGGAGAACACGATTCAACTCACCACAACTTCTTAACGGCATTCAACAAATCTGAACTTACTCTTGAATCCTACTTCCCTTTCTTGGCTTCTGAAACACTAAATTTCTTCTAGAACATCTGATTTTCTTCCTGAGTACTCCTTAGTTTCATTTAAGTGTTCATTTTTTTCTACCCAACATCCACATTTTAAAGATCTTCAGAGTTCTACTCTGAGCCATCTTCTCTTCTCCTTCTGTATTCACTTTCTAGGAAAACTTTTCCCCAAATTTGAAAAGATCTCAAATTTGTAGCTCTTCTTTCCAACTGCCTACATAGCTTCTCTATTCAATAACTTATATTTCTAAGACTATGTATTTAAAACTAATGCCTGGTTTTCTACCCAAATTTCTTCCACTTCATATCTTTGATTTCTCAGTAAATTAAATGTCCATTTACTCCAGGTTGTTTTGTTTGAATGCCAGAAATCTGAGAGTAAATGCTTTTTCTCTTCTCCTTAGCACCTTTCCCAATCCATCACAACCAGCTGCCAAGACATGTTGCCTCAACTTTTAATGTATATTTCAGTTCCATTCATTTTCCCTGGCACCACCTTAATCCAAACCACAAGAATTTATTTGGAAGACTGACAAGTCTTGCTAACTAATTTCAATTTCTGCATTCTTATCACCTTCCAATTAATTTTTTCCATAACAGTAAGTAAACTGTAAGTAAACACTATTTAAACTTTGAAATAAAGAATCACAGCATTTTACTGTGCAAAAGCTTTTGATCTTGATGAAACAGTTAACAAAACCAAAAGACAGCTGACAGAATGGGAGAAGATATTCGCAAACGACATATCAGATAAAGGGCTAGTATCCAAAATCTATAAGGAACTTAGCAAACTCAACACCCAAAGAACAAACAATCCAATCAAGAAATGGGCAGAGGACATGAACAGACATTTCTGCAAAGAAGACATCCAGATGGCCAACAGACACATGAAAAAGTGCTCCACGTCACTCGGCATCAGGGAAATACAAATCAAAACCACAATGAGATATCACCTCACACCAGTCAGAATGGCTAAAATTAACAAGTCAGGAAATGACAGATGCTGGAGAGGATGTGGAGAAAGGGGAACCCTCCTCCACTGTTGGTGGGAATGCAAGCTGGTGCAACCACTGTGGAAAACAGCATGGAGGTTCCTCAAAATGTTGAAAATAGAACTACCCTATGACCCAGCAATTGCACTACTGGGTATTTACCCTAAAGATACAAACATAGTGATCCGAAGGGGCACGTGTACCCGAATGTTTATAGCAGCAATGTCTACAATAGCCAGACTATGGAAAGAACCTAGATGTCCATCAACAGATGAATGGATCAAGAAGATGTGGTATATATACACAATGGAATACTATGCAGCCATCAAAAGAAATGAAATCTTGCCATTTGCGACGACGTGGATGGAACTAGAGCGTATCATGCTTAGTGAAATAAGTCAATCGGAGAAAGACAACTATCATATGATCTCCCTGATATGAGGACATGGAGAAGCAACATGGGGGGGTAGGGGGATAGGAGAAGAATAAATGAAACAAGATGGGATTGGGAGGGAGACAAACCATAAATGACTCTTAATCTCACAAAACAAACTGGGGGTTGCTGGGGGGAGGTGGGATTGGGAGAGGGGGTGCGGGCTATGGACATTGGGGAGGGGAGGCGAACCATAAGAGACTATGGACTCTGAAAAACAACCTGAGGGTTTTGAAGGGTCAGGGGTGGGAGGTTGGGGGAACAGGTGGTGGGTGATGGGGAGGGCACGTTTTGCATGGAGCACTGGGTGTTGTGCAAAAAGAATGAATACTGTTACGCTGAAAAAAAAATAAATAAATAAAAAGGGCAAAAAGCACAATAAAAAAAAAAAAAAAAAAAAAAAAAAAAGAATCACAGCATTTTAGAATCTTGGTTCAAAAACTTTTCAATAGTTTTCCATTGCATTTGGAATAAAATTCCAGTTCTTTTTCATGATCTCCATGAATTGGCCTTGCCAATTTCTCCATCTTCATTTCTCACCAGTTTCCACAACTTGCTCAATGTATACTGAATTTCTTTTAATTTCTCAAAAACGCAGGTTATATCAGATCCTTCAACACATCACTCCTATGCACTGGAAAATTCTTTTTGTACATTCTTAATCTGCCAATTTTCTGTTATATCCTCAAGCTTTGAATTAAATGTCACCTATTTAGTGAAGTGTTTTTTAATCACAGAACCACTACCTTGATGGAATAACTTACTCGACCCTACCATTAATTAACTTGAGCATGCTTACCTTATTAGAGTCTTATCTGTTCTCATTTTTAAAAAATGACTTATTTGGACAAAGTGGCTTCCCAAATTTTGTTGTAGCTTTAAAACTCTGCCATTCTATGATCCTATGAATTCTATGAAATTTTAAGAGATAATCAACCATTTTCCTACTTTATCTGGGTATAGTGAAAATTTGAGGTACAGACCTTCTCAAAATAGTACATTCAGTAGTTTTTTCTGACTATGAGGATAAGGATATGGGTATAATATATTAACTGTTGGTCTTCATTCATAAGGCTGGATCTAAGAAAATTCAAAATCTGTGCCTTACAAAAATTGCCCTATTCTTCACTATTTTATCTCACCCATTTGCAACCACAAATCCCAGATACCCTGTATTCTCTTTCATCCTCAAACTAGAGTCATCAGATAATTTCATAAAACTTGGATCTTTCTGAGAAGTTCATCATTGTCAGATATCTTACACCCCAAAACACATTTTCCCTTAGAATTATATTCTCCTAAGATTTCATTCAATCATAAATCTAAATTTCCTCTTTCTAAATAGAAAATCAACTAACACAATGTATTAATCTGTGCTGGATTGATAGGCTACAAAAGTAATGTGTTACTCTTTCCAAACAGGATATTTCTATTAGATGAATATATATTTGCTCATATTCAATTTCAACAATAAGCAATATTAATTTAAATGCCAAAAATATATCATACCATTTATTAAATATTGCTAAAATTTAGTCATTTATATTTTATTTCTATTTTATACACAAATATGCAATGTTTCAATGACTTGTATTTTATAATTCCTTACATACTTATTCATACTAAAAAAACATGCTCTATTAGTGACAAACTCTAAACATTTAAGGAGTTCTGTAAAATCTTTTTCTTCCATTTTGGTTCAAAAAATAAATTTCACTTTTAGTAATGACTAAAATCAACAACTTTCTACTACGTTGTGTCATGTTTCTAATAGCATAGATTTAAAAAGAAGGAGATTATTGCTAAATAAAAAGATAAAGTAGGACATTAGTATATCTCCCTTTAAGAAGACATTTCTTAGCAGTTTTCAGTTTTTGCCTCTAACACATACAATTTAAAATAAATACATTTTATCTTAATTTCTTATTTGAATCTTCTTTTAAATTCTAGTTACCAATGACATCTAATTAACTATTACATAAAACTTTTCTTTAAGAAATATTTTTCATGCATTATGTCCATTGGTTTGTCAACATGATTAAGATATATATATATTACAAAAAAGCAAAAAAAATCTATATGGTTGCTATATGTGAGCAAAGAAATTGATTAGACATTCTTCTTTATTTAAGAGATATATCAGTACATAGAGCTACAGTCTGCCCTCATTTAGTCGTTTCATTTGTAGTGCTCCATATTACATGAGAGCACATCCATTTGAATCCCTTTAATATTCATGATCCTCTCACCAGTCTGAGCAAAAGAGCTAAAGCATTTGATAGCAATCTGAAGAACTTGATTAACAATGTACTAATCATCAGTACCATTGACCTGATTCAAAAATGTTTTCAATTCATCCATCACTTTTATAACCAAAGATGATTGCATTACTTTACCATTTTTTTATTTAAATAAAACCCCATGAGCTGAAAATATCAAACTATTTCTACTAAATGCACCTTGCAACAATTTAATTTATTTTTATACTAAATTCTGAAGTGACCTATAATAAACAATTAGTACTTGAATGTAGAAAACCAGAGCACAAGTGATCTGCTGTAAAAATCAATTCACTCTGACTTCACATCACTAAATGTTAAATTGTGCCAAAGAATTAATTTTGCAATGAATTGTTATTGTTGTTACAAAAAAATCCAACTGAGGGATATTACTAAGAGCAATTATACATATATCAAAATGCACTGAATGTAGAATGTGAACTATAATTATCCCCCAAATTGCTTATCATTCAAATGTAAATTTTAAGAATTCTATTTTTATAGCCATAACTTATTTTATTTAAAATTTTCAAGATCTTATTTTTAATGCATCCTAAAAATATACTACTGGCATGGTAAATTTAATAATTCAAAAGTATAAACATACACTAGTGTATCATTTTTGGATTCAACTATTAATTATCAATATTAAGTTAATATAAGGTGATACAGTGATCTAGAAGTGGAACAAATTACCTTTTGTGCCAAAGTATCACTGAGCACTGGGTCTATTAGTGAGATTGTGCAGTATCATGTATTTAAAAAAAAAAATAGCACTATGAAATTGAATACATCTGAGAAAAATAGCAATATCATTCTCCAGATAGATTGAATATATTTTCACACTTATAGGTCCAAAAGGATAATTTGGCTATCATCTATGCACACATTCTTCCATTTCTTTCAAATATCAAACTATAATTTTAGATATGCATTAGCACACCTGTTGCAAAATGTACTTTAAATCATGATTTTGTATTAGTTCAACATTTTTATTCTCTACTTCTTTTCCCCTAAAGTTTGAACATAGAACAGTTTCGATATCATTTAGTATATTTAGAGTTTCATTTTTAGATCATTATTTAAGATGTCAAACCACTGAGAAGAGTATTATAATAGATTTCAACTTGTTTAAATTTGCAATCTAGCTTTCAAGGTGAGAATCTAATTTCATGTTTTTCTTTAAATTCCAGTTAGTTCGTATACAATGTAATATTAGTTTCAGGTTTAGAATTTAGTGATTCATCATTTAGATACAACATCCTGTGCTCATTACATGTGCCCTCCTTAAAACCCATCATCCATCTGGCCCATCTTCCCACCCATCTCTCCTCCAGTAACCTTCAGTTTGTTCTTTATAGTTAAGAGATTGTTTTCTGGCTTACCTCTTCACCCACCCCACCCCACCACCGTGTTCATTTGTTTTGTTTCTTAAATTCTACATATGAGTGAGATGATACAGTACCTGTCTTTCTCTGGCTGACTTACTTTGCTTAGCATAATACTCTCTAGCTCCATTCACATTATTGCAAATGGCAAGATTTCAATCTTTTTTATGGCTGAGTATGATGTGACTATCCCGTCTTCTTTATCCATTCATAGGTCAATGGACATTTGGGTTCTTATAAAACTCAACACCCAATATAAAATAATCTAGTTTAAAAATGGGCAGAAGACATGAGCAGACATTTTTCCAAAAAAAGACACACAGATGGGTAGCAGACACATGAAAAGATGTTCAACATCACTCATCATCAGGGAAATACAAATCAAAACTACAATGAACTATCACCTCCCACCTGTTGGAATGGCTAAAATTAACAACACAGGAAACAAAAGATGTTGATGATGATGCAGAGAAAGAGGAAACCTCTTACACTGTTAGTGGAAATACAAACTTGTTCAGCCACTCTGGAAAACAGTATGGAGATTCCTCAAAGAGTTAAAAATAGAACTACCCTGTAATCCAGCAATTGTACTACTAGGTATTTACCCAAAGGATACAAAAATACTCATCCTAAAGGACACATACATCCCAATGTTTATAGCAGCATTACCAATAATAGCCACAATACAGAAAGAATCTAATTTTTCAAATACATTATTTTATTGATTCTTTGGCCAAGTCTACATGTAGTTACATGTAAGTGAGTAGAATGAAATATTTAGTGAAAGAGATAATGGCTCTATACTTATCAAGGCATGGCATTTCTGGGAATCATCCCATTTGAATCTATGTGGATTGATCTTAAGAAATCAAATAAACAACAACAACAAAAGAAATCAAATAAACCACATTCAAATGATTGCTGCTAAGGTTTTTTTTCTCTCCATTTCCAACCCAGTTATCTAAAATAAAAGTCTCATGAAAAAACTTTTCTACTCAGTTGATTTTAGCTTACCAATAACATCAATTATTTCCAATTTATAATTAGGATGAGTCATTAATTCTAAGGGCTTTTTTTAACTACAAAACTTCAGTAACAAATATTAAACTTCAGTGGTTATGAAGCAAGAGCTCTTAAATTATCAGAATGCAAATATATCCTAAAAAAATGACTAGTCTTTCTGAGACTAAGTTTTCTGATATAACTGGAGCTGTCACACATAATTTTCAAAATTTCTTAAAACTGTGAGTTCTAGCTTGCATGGAGTTTCCCAGACAAAACACTGTCCTTCTGTAAACAGCAAAATGAAAATAATGAAAGCATTAGTACTATAATCTTTTAAATATTAAATCAAAGTGGGTAACTGGATATTTCAGATTAATCTATTATTAATCTATTATATTATATATATTTCTGTTATATATAATAATATATAATAATTTAATATATAATTAAATATAATGTAAATATGTAACATATATAAAATATAAATAATATTTTATATTTATTTACATTTATATTTATATAAATATAAATAATAAAATTATATATATATAATAAATAATATAAATATAATATTAAGTAATAAATATAAATATATAGTAAATCTGTTATTAATCTATGAATCTAGTCATAGTTCTTCTTACTTTCCACATTGTTTTATCTAAACAAGTATCAAAGAAATATATGAGGGGGCACCTGGGTGGCTCAATGGGTTAAAGCCTCTGCCTTCAGCTCAGGTCATGATCCCGGGGTCCTAGGATCGAGCCCCACATCGGGCTCCCTTCTCAGTGGGGAGCCTGCTTCCCTTCCTCTCTCTGCCTGCCTCTCTGCCTACTTGTGATTTCTGGCTGTCAAATAAATAAATAAAATCTTTAGGGAAAAAAAAGTCCGTTTCTTGGTTTAAAAAAATATATATATATATGAAAAATTATGTAAATAACTCAATAAAGTTTTAACATTGCCCTATGATTAGACTATGTGATTTTTGCTCTTTGTAAATGGTGATACTGAATAAAATATTCTGATAAAAGTTTTCCTTTTATATGAGTGAATTTGGAAAATGAAGATCAACAATTTTGTGAAAGACTTTTAAATAATGAAAATGGCTCATCTATCTAAGCCTTCTTGCATTTCTCAAAACTGTTTTTCCATGACAGACAATTGCCTTGGGGATGATGAACTGAAATGTAAATTTGGGGTAAGAGCATGGTATAAAATGTCTCCAAGTACTATTTGCAAAAATCTCACAAAGAGGCTGCCATTGTATTGCTCTCTTGGTCAAAAGACTTATGGCACTAACCACATGGAATAGAAAACAAAAATTCTAGATGAATAAAAAAAAAGAAAGAAAAGATAATTTTAGGGAAAAAAAGAAAGAAAAGATAGTTTTAGTTGAATCTTCCATTCTTAATGAAAAAGAAGTTGGTCAAGGCTCAAATGGAAAGTTGGGTTCCAAAAAGTAAATCACTATTCCTCCTCCTTTTGCTTTTGCTTTTACTTCCATAATATTTGGAAGCAGAGATACACACAAAGTACACATATGTATATGTAAATGAGCACTAATGAAAAGACTAGCATTTTTCTTTTATGTAAAAAGCCTAATATAATATATATATATATATATATATATATATATATATAAATATATATATATATATATAATAACATAGCCTAATGCTGGACAGGAACTGATATCACATGCATATCAGTTACGTCTTGAAAGTTCATTATGGTCCCAGTAGTTAAGAAAAAAAAAACAGTTGAAAATAAGATTTGAGCAAACTAAACCAAGCCATTAAAAAATACTCAAAGGTTCATATGAGCCAAGAGCAGATATTGGCACAGAATGAAATATAAGTTGATCTCTATGGAGGGGAGGGTAGTATACCTAGCAACTCCTATACTTCTTGTCTTGGAACTTTTTTATGTAAGTCTCTTTGGATATAAATTCAAATTATTAATCTGATGAGGTATATGCTCTTGGAGCAAACTGACAACAGGTATTCCAGAACTCTGAGCTGAACCAGAAGAACATTGGACATGTTTTTCACAGGAGGTTGAACAGCTTTCTTGCTTGCCACCTGTACTTGAATAGGTGATAGCTATATTACCCTTAAAAGTATGATTAATAGAGTCCATTTCTGATAGCTGAAACAACCTTCTTTAAGTTGAAATTTTTAGTTTTGAACAGCTTTGGGGGCATTCAAGTAAATACAGCATAAGAGTTTGTAATTAGGCTGACATTTCTAGACACAATTAACTTGCAGATTCAAATACTTGATTTACATATATAAATATCATCATGCACTGACAATTCATAATCTTCCTTTGGAAAATGTAACTCTATCATAAGTCATTCTCTGGTGGATATTCATTTAGTTCTCCATATGGCTACACACACATACACACACACACACACACAACACACACACATATACACACACACATTTGTGACATTCAGATCTTCCCTTAATCACTAAAAAATATTGCTAAGCAGTAGGTTCTCTGACCTAGCAGTCTTGCAAATCTTGTATGACTTTAAGATATTAACTCTTCAAATACCTGATTGTTAACAAAATTTATTAAATTTTATTTTATAGATTCTTTTTACATGTTTCCTAATATTGTTTTATTTCTTCACAAAATACATATTCTTCAGTAGTTTAAGTTAGATCTTTTAAAATCTGAGTATTAGGAAGTCACTTGTAAATGAACAGAGAAGTGATTTTCATAATGGCACTTAAAAAATGAAGATGTTGAAGCAAGCTTCATGGTCATTATTTAAATCCTAGAATATAAATTTATTTCATGACATACATATTTGTCAGGGAAATACACATGATGCTCTATGCATGACTTTGCCAATCGTCTGACATTATTTACAGTTACATTTGCATTTACCTCTGTTGTTAAATGTCCAAAATATATATGGCAACATCCTATCTGGAAAGTAAATGAGTCAGAGAAGAGTGATGAAGAGAACCATCAAATAAAATATAAAAATAAGACCCCAATTCCATATGGATGGGTTGAATCATATACTCAGTCACTGACACATATACACACACACAAAAAGGCATGCATCTCTTTAGAGCGCTATTGTGTCTAAACCATTTATTTTACATTATTTTTAAAAAGTGTTGCTTAAATGGTAGTATTTTGTACTGTAAAATGTTTAGATTGAATAGATTTAATTTTAGGTCCAGTCAAATGTGTAGTTGTCAAGCATTTAATGCTGAAATATGTTGCCTTAAGAAATGTTATTTCAGAGCTGTTTGCCTTTTAAATTCTAACACTCTGTATATCTATTTGTCTAGCCGCCATCAAGGAGACATTGTAGCTGGAGGCGTTGGTAGGAAGACGACTGAAGGGCTGCATCCTGTAAAACCCTCAAGTAGGAATTATTGCCTTTCTTGCTTCAGTTCTCAGCTGTATTATGTCACCAAATCACATCACAGTGTAATCAAAGATGAATAAAATATTTTTTTTCTTTACCTTAAATGCTTTCTCTGTCAATTACAATCAAAGGACATGATTTCAGGTCTGTCAGTTTGTGAGGCTCTTTCCTACTGATGACTAAAGCTGTAATCTGCTAAATATAAAATGAATCAGAAAAGTCTTAGAATGATTTTGCTATTAAGAAAAATGTGTTTTTTTTTCCTCCCACAGAGGACAGAAAAGTAATTGGTCTTTAAAGAATGAAATCAAAGATTTTTTTTTTTTTTTAGATGACCACTTTTCTTCTTTTTGTGCTTTCCTCTTCCTGCCTTAATTCTAAATCTCCAGTCACAACACTGGTTTGTTTTTTTCTGAGAAAATATACAAAGTACTCTAACAAAAACTGTAGAGCTCTTTGTAAATACTTTATCAGTCCATTGTTTTCATATGTCCAAACTTTCTTGCCATATTACTGCCAATTAGGTACCCCATAATATTAGCAGTAATTCTGCTGTAACTCCAACTTCTAGGCAGGTTTCTGGCTTGATTACATTATTAACCGTAATCAAAAACATTTTCCCAGAATGATTTTAGCTTGGTAGTAGGGATTGCTTCCTTTGATCTTCCTAGCGTTATTTTACGATAGGTTGCTCCTCATTTACACTACAAATGCTGGCAAAAATGAAAGTGGTATCTCTGCTAGCAATGCCTGATAAAGTATAATAACTGGTTCAGCAGCTTCTGTCAGCTGCTTTCATCGATGAAAATCAGGTTGTTTATAATGGGGGAGAAATGCTTAGAATGTAAATGCTTGCCATCATGAGAAGCTACATAGAACTTGTCAGGAACTTCTGTCTCTTTCCTCAATTAAATTTTTCTTTCTAAATTGAATATAGCATATATTTGTGAAATTAAGACACCTTCCCTGTGTGTTACACCAAATACCACTCTTGGTGCTCATATCCAGAATTACCATTCGGAAGTAAGAATATACATGCAATGTATACATATCTTAATTCATTATCCCTAGAAGGTCTCATTCCCCCCTACCCAGCTCCATCCTTCTCCTTTATCTCCCATTACCATTTATTCATCAAAATGAGAAATACATAGAAACATCTTAAAACAACATATCAACACAGCTGTTTCTTCAGGGTGGGACAGAAGAAATCACAGACACCTGTTATCCAGTATTTTCCTGTCAGCATACACACACACACACACACACACACACACACACAGCAGGATAACCAGACTGAGAAAAAAGTATGGAATCAAGTACTGCATATAACCTGGTAATAAATACAAGCATTTAGTGTCATATCTCGTTCCAGATGTCAGTAAATTCAAATCATTTGAAACAATATATCATACACTGAGAAATAAACCCAAGTGTTTTCCAAGTACCTTGGGAAGTGAGGGTTTCCCGACGCATTACAAAAGAAACCTCTGAAAGAGGGAGTCAAAGAACAAAATCCTGCTTGTGATTTTGTCACTGGCTATGTGATCTTGAAATTAACTAAAAAAAATCATTTTTCGTGTATACATACCCCCAGAGCACAATGAGAATCAGACCAGTTAGCAACCCTGCTAGTTACAAAAGCTAAAGAAATCATATAACATTAGAGCCACAGAAACCTTATGACACCTGGTGTGACCCCTTGCTCTCATTTCACAAATGAAGAAAGGATGAATGTGCCTGATACAAGGCAGAAGAAAGCTGTTGTGAAGCAGGCCTAGATCAAGGATTCTGTGAAGCAAAACGACTGTCTGAAAAAGTGTAGTATCAAGCTTCACACCTAAATAAAGGTGTGTAGAAAAATGAACATGACTTTTTTTAATGAATTTTAAGTACACAATTAACATCTATACAGTACTGGAAAACAAAGCATTTCACACAAGGCTAACCTCCCTTTAACTACCAACCCAAATTTTAGTCTCCTTTTTCAACTCAACCCCATCCAAAACAAAGAAAAAAATGCTGCATCAAAATACTTTGTTTCCTTCCAGATTTTGTGCGTGCATGTGTGTGTGTGTGTGTGTGTGTGTACACCCACTGGGTAAAAATAACTTTACTATTTGGAAGGGGATCTGAGTATGATCTCAAACTCTGAGCATCCTAACAATGGATTAAAACCCAACATTGTTTCTAGAGCCTGATGATAACCAAAGAACACACCACCTTGGCAGGAAACCTTTGATAATTGTACAAACAAAGGTTGTCTTCATGCATTTGCACTTGCTGTTCTCTACATTACTGAATTCAAACCCTTTCTTCAGTATTTTTATGGGACTTTGAAAAAATTATTTAAGCTTAGAACAAGTATCCTTATCCATACCTACTGAAGGTAATATTATCTACTCCCTTTAGTTCTTTTTAGAATTAAATAAAATTGAATACCTACGACAGTGCTCAGAACATAGTATTTACTTGTAATATCGCTTGTATCTTATAATAAATTATCTTCTTTTCCTGTGGAAATGGTTACTGGAAGGATAAAGAAACAGTTCCTGATTTTATCCTCATCATTTTACACAATCTCTGTAACATACAGACAGGTACTCAAAAACTTTTGAGTTCGCTGCCCAGATGAACAGGGGGAGTAGATGTACGTGAGCCTAGTCAAGGGGGAGAATTAGCAGTTGTTTGGTAAATTTGATCAATTTATACATAATATACATAAGGAACCCTAAATATTACTTTACTTTCTCCTCATTTTATCAATATTTCCAAAGCCAAAACTTTGGCTTTTGCTATACTGATATACATACTATGTATATCAGTGCTTCTCAAACTTTCTTTCACCATATGAAAATAATATTCATTCAACTCTCCTGACATCACTCACCAGGCTGCTTGAGAGAAGAAGTAAAGAAAGAGAGAATTACTACTGTCCCAACTGCACTCAGGTTTCCTGTGAGCTGAGGTGGTCACTGGTAATCCATCATGGCACACCAGTCTCACAAATGGGGCAAGAGCCTCTGACTATTTTTATTTGCCTAATATTACTTATTAAAATAACTTTAAATACTATTTCTAATTAACCTTAAGTTCTAATATCTATGCTGTCACCAATATTATGATCTTTTGTTGTTGTTGTTAGTAGAAAGTAACCTTAAAAATCTTGATGGCTTAAAAACAACATGGATTTATTCCTCACCCATGTCTCATATACTTTGCAGACTGGAATGTTCTACAGAGCTTCTGTTTCATGTTGTCCTCATTCAGAGGCTGAAATTGAAGGAGGTTCTTACATTTGGAACGTGCCTGGTCACTGTGTTGGTGGGAAGACACCATAGTGGATTGCATGTTGGTTATTAAAGACTTCTGCTCCAAGTTTATTGGACTGAGAGGTCTAATGGCCATGATGAACATCAAAGCCATGAGGAAATGGAAAGGCAGTCCTGTATTTCTGACAGGAGGAGACTGAAATACTGACAAACAGCCCTAATGACTAGTCTTCATTTCTTTTTGTTTTTCTTCTTAAAATATGGAGACCTTACCATAATGGGGTATACATAAATGATTACATGTCAAAAATAAGAAAATCAGTTATTTTATAAAAGATAATAATAACACTACTTCAGTCTTTATGTACAGAGACAGAAAAATACCATCTCAACTTTGCCACGAGCTCCGTGGCTATTATTTGTAATGTCAATATTTTATTTCGATTAGCAACTATCATTCACAAACTCTAAATTTTCAAAATTCTAAATGTCTTCAGAATAATGATTCATGAAAGCATACACCCGTTTTCTAAAGATACTATAATTCCTTTAGTTGAGAGTAGCCTTGCACAAGCAAAAGCATGGTGTTGCTCCAGTGCATTTCATTGAGCTACAACGTATCTCACAGTGAAAGATGCAGCTGCCCTACGGTCCCATGGCGGGCATAGCACAATCACGGCCTTTTCCCCACTTTCACCATGATACTGCCAGAGTCATCTGGTGATGCCACTTTGCAGAAGCAGTACACTATATTAAGTAACTATCTAGTTCAAGCCAGAGTACTCTGACTGGTTAATAAAGTGTTGAACAGGTCACCTGACAACGCCATATAAGTTAGAGGTAAACAAATAGATGCAATACCAGTTTACTTGAAGGAAAATCTACTGTTAGTAGAAATGAGTCAGGGTGGTATCCGGAATTTTTTTTAAGTATCCAAATAAGGGCTGGCACAGCATCACATAGCAAAATATCCAGATATTTTATTGAATGTTTTGCTTTTCATTTAGATGTTTTAATGTTTCCCTGTCGCGTTCCGTGGAAATTACATAAAAATAGCACATTCTCTATCCCACATACAGTGTCTGCACTGACAGGTGGCAGGTGGAAAGGCCACCTAAAAGGAATGTGCCCCTATATTTCTAAATGCCCTGTGGCATACCTTGATGATACACAGTATGATACAAGAAATGTGCCCTAAATCTTCAATATGGCAACTGATTTCCATTCTATACACAAAGCAGACATGAAGCATGGAGACCTGATGGAACATGCATCCTTCAACCTGGTAAATGCAGCTAGATTAACCAAAATATTTTAAAACAGCCAATAATTTTAAAAGCATTGCTTGCCATTGCATAATTATTTAATAAACCATATAACATACAACTGTTATTCAGTCACAGAGGCCCTCTTCACACTGCACCATATGGCTAATGGCTTCGATCGCACATCACACCATACTGAGAATTCCTTCTCATCATACTGTATTGGCTACAGACTCAGTTTGTGGCTAATGTGTGTGTTACCCTTTCACTGCATGTTTATTTTATGAGATGGTGGCGTCTGTTTTGGTGTTGATTCTAAGATGATAAACTACTATTTTTAAAACTGAACTAGAAAATTACCTCAATATTAATTTTCCAAGATGGATTTTAAATATAATTTGTATCTTTTCCCCAGTTGTAACTCTAAATTCTGGCTTTTTGCATTTGTTAAGTGTCAATAATGGAAGACTACATTTATTATAGTGTCATTGGTAGATGTAAAAATCTAAATTAAATTATCTATGGGCATCATTTGGGAACATTTAGCTGGTAGATTTCTTCTCTGTATCTACTGCAGGGCAATAGCAAGTCTCTGGGAGTCCCAAATAATTTAATTCCAGAGACTGTCTTCCACATCCAGGCTTCAAGAGCACCTTAGTGAGCCTCTCATAGCAGCCCCTTACTGAATATCAGCACATGTCTGTATATCCCAGATGTATTGTTTTCTAAATGAACACTAATAGAGTAATACATATTTTTGTTTTCAAAACAGAATAAGGAAAAATGTGAGATTGAAATGTTACAGAGTTAAAAAGAAAGAAATGTTGCAAAAGTAACATCAATTTTCAAAAATAATACCAAATATTTGGTCAACTTATTCAGATTTAACAAGCATCTGAAATGATTTTTTTTTTTTTAACTTTGCAGACCAGATGTTTTGGCACTGGTCTTATATTCTAAAATGATGTAGATGGGAGCAACGAAATTATCCCTGGGTCTAAGTAGACTAGTTATCTTATCTGAACAAAAAACTGAAAGTAAAAACACATGAGTAGCATCACTCTCACTTTGCCTGGAAATAAAAGGAAATGCGAGAAAATACATTTTGTTTCATTTTGGGTTTTTTAAAAGATATAATTGCAATTTCACATTAAGAAAGCCCATTTCTGATTGACAAATTTTCTGTTTCTAAACATGAGGAATGTTGCAAGTTAGGAAAAAAATGTTTACCCTCTTCGAATTTAATCAAATTTGTTGATGGCAGAAATTAGCATGACTGGTGCTTAGCAGAAAATCAAGATGATTACTCCTAACATACCCCAGCTTTAAAGAACCCAATGTGTTCATTTTGTATTTCAGCCAACATAATTTTATAACAGTTTGGCTTCTACTATATTTCAAGGATGAGCAGAATAAATGAATAAATTTTCCTTGCTTGAAGAAGAATCACTTTAACGATAATCATTTAAACTGCTTTAGTTTGAGAAATAAGCTTCATATTTATAAAAAGTCATATATAAAACCAGGAATTAGATGGACAAAGGCCTATCAAATTAGAAAGCAAAATAATGCCAGTATAATTTTCTTATACTCAACAGAGCACTCTTATTTTGTTGGGCCATCTAATTGCTGGGTAAAATCACATGTATTTGTATGTTGTTTTATGGTCAATCCTAAAACTCAAATGGATCCAATTTTATAAGCAGGACTCCAAATGAATCTTGGTTCACTTTCAGTTATAATATCCCAGAAAGCCTTTGGAATTAATAGCTCTGTAGATTTTAAACTGTATTTTAAAAAGAATAAAAATTACAAATGGTGTTAGTATCATCCCACCATGTAACCACCAATTAAAGCACTTATTTCTTTCATAACTAATTCACCCTATTTCTACGTGACTCCTGCTACAATAGATATGTAGTCTAAATAATATATTTTCAAATAAAACCAGCTTTGTTAGATAGAGCATGCTCTACCTAATTCATAAATGGGCATGATCCTCTATTTTTATGAAGATTTGCTGCTTCCTTTTCATCCAGCTATTTTTTTCTTTCTTTTTTTTTTTTTTTAAAGATTTTATTTATTTATTTGACAGAGAGAGAGATCACAAGTAGGCAGAGAGAGAGGAGGAAGCAGGCTCCCTGCGGAGCAGAGAGCCCGATGCGGGGCTCGATCCCAGGACCCTGAGATCATGACCTGAGCTGAAGGCAGTGGCTTAATCCACTGAGCCACCCAGGCGCCCCAATTTTTTTCTTTCTTTCTTTCTAAGTAGCCAATGATGGGAAACAAAATGTTTTTCTTTTTCAACATTTCCTTGCCTACTCAGGGTCTTTTCTGGTTCTATACGCATTTTAGGGTTGTTTGCTCCAACACTTTGAAAAAATGCCAGTGGTATTTTGATTGGGCTGGCATTGAAAGTATAGATTGCTCTGGGCAGTGAAGACAGTTTAATAATGTTTATTCTTCTGATCCATGAGCATGGAATGTTTTTCCATATTTTGGGGTCTTCTTCAATTTCTTTCATGAGTGGTCTGTAGTTCTTAGAGTACAGATCCTTTATCTCTTTGGTTGGGTTTATTCCAAGGTATCTTATGGCTTTTAGTGCTTTGTAAATGAACCAATTCTCTAATTTCTCTTTCTACAGTTACATTGTTAACGTATAAGAAAGCAAATAATTTTTGTGCATTGATTTTGTATCCTGCCATATTACTGAGTTGTTACCTGAGTTCTAGTAATTTGGGGATGGTGTCTTTTGAGTTTTTTCACATAAAGTATCATGTCATCTGCAAAGAGAGAGTTTTGGCTTCTTTGCCAATTTGAATACCTTTTATTTCTTTTTGTTGTCTGATTGCCATTGCTAGGACTTCTAGTACTATGTTAAACAATAGTGCCGAGCGTGGGCATTCCCTGTCGTGTTCCTGATCTCAAAGGGAAGGCTGTCAGCTTTTTCCCATTGAGGATGATATTCACTGTGGGTTTTTCATAGATATTTTATGAAGTTGAGGAATGTTCCCTCTATACTCTGAAGAGTTTTAACCAGGAAAGGATGCTGTCAAATGCTTTTTCTGCATCAACTGAGAGGACCATGTAGTTCTTCTTTCTTATTAATGTGTTCTATCACATTGATTAATTTGTGAATGTTGAACCACCCCTGTATCCCTGGGATAAATCCCACCTGGTTGTGGTAGATAATCCTTTTAATGTACTGTCAGATCCTATTAGGATCTTGTTGAGAATTTTGGTATTTGAATTCATCAGGGATATTGGTCTGAAATTCTCCTTTTTGATGGGGGTCTTTACCTGGTTTTGGGATCAAGATAATGATGGCCTCATAGAAAGAATCTGGAAGTTTTCCTTCTGTTACTATTTTTTGAAACAACTTCAGGAGAACAGGTATTATTTCTTCTTTGAATGTTTGGCAGAATTCCCCAGGGAATCCATCAGGTCCTGGACTCCTGTGGTTTGGGAGGTTTTTGATCACTGCTTCAATCTTGTTACTGATTTTTGGTCCATTCAAGTTGTCAATTTTTTTCCTGTTTCAGTCTTGGAAGTTTATAGGTTTCTAAGAATGTGTTCATTTCTTCAAGGTTGCTTAATTTATTGGCATATAGCTGTTGATAACAATTTCTGATTATTGTTTCTATTTCCTTGGTGTTAGTCATGATTTCTCCTTTTTCATTCATAATTTTATTAATCTGCGTGTTTTCTCTTTTTTTTGGATACATCTGGCCAATGGTTTATCAATCTTATTAAAGAACTTCTCAAACTCAACACCTCCCCAAAAAAACAAATAATCAACTCAAAAAATGGGCAGAAGGCATGAGCAGACACTTCTCAAAAGAAAACATACAAATGGCTAAAAGACACATAAAAAAATGTTCATCATCATTAGCTATAAGGGAAATTCAAATCAAAACCACACTGAGATACCACCTTACACCACTTAGAATGACAAAAATTGATAAGGCAAGAAACAACAAATATTGGAGAGGGTGGAGAAAGGCGAATCCTCTTATACTGTTGGTGGGAATGCAAGTTGGTGTAGCCACTTGGGAACAGTATGGAGATTCCTCAAAAAATTAAAAATAGAACTACCCTATGACCTGGCAATTACACTACTGAGTATTTACCTTAAAGATACAGGTATAGTGTAAAGAAGGGCCATATACTCCCCAGTGTTCATAGCAGCAATGTTCACAATGGCCAAACTGTGGAAAGAGCAGAGATGCTCTTCAACAGTCAAATGGATAAAGATGTGCTCCATATATACAACAGAATATTACTCGGCCATCAGAAAGGATGAATACCCAGCATTTGTATCAACATTGGTGAGACTGGATGAGATTATACTAAGTGAAATAAGTCAAATAGAGAAAGTCAATTACCATACGGTTCCACTTGTTGTGGAACATAAGGAATAGCGTGGAGGACATTAGGAGAAGAAAGGTAAAAATGAAGGGGGGGGGATCGGAGGGTGAGATGAACCATGAGTCCATGAGAGACTATGGACTTTGAGAAACAAACTAAGGGTTTTTAGAGGGGAAGGGGTTGGCCTGGTGATGGGTATTAAGGAGGGAATTTATTGGATGCAGCACTAGGTGTTATACACAAATAATGAATCTTGGAACACTACATCAAAAACTAATGATGTATGGTGAATAACACAACATAATAAAAAAAATTGAATAAATATGTAATAAATTCAAGTCAAAATTTTAAAAAAATGTTTAAGGGTTGTCTTTATGAGATGTCAATGTCTTCCCTGGTTCTTTGCTTGAAGTAATGAAGGAAGTCTGGTTTTTCTCTCCTCTCCTTCTCCAAGCAACAAGAGAACTTGCAAAAATCACATAAGAACACATAAAAGAAAGGTTTGGGGGGACTTGTCATCAGGGATGATCTGTTTGCTCTAACTTTGCTTTACAGAGACTAAAGATGAAATTTCTGCTATGAATAGAGAAGGACCCCACCTGATTTAAGTACCATGAGTCTGTACCACCGGGTTACTGCCTAAAATTAGGGCTGGCTTCTTGGCACCATATAATTTCATTATGCCCGATCATATAGAGATACTGGGTGTGCAAGGGCACCAGGATGCCCATACTAAATCAGTTGTTTCAATGCACCTAATAGTACCCTAGTGCCCAGGAAGCATTAATTCACTTCACATGAGCGAACAGTCTACTTCCAGATAGCAGTTTATCCACCCAGGCTCACCATAAGATTGGCACTTCCACAAAGGGTCCTGCCTTTGATGTGCCATTTTCATAGTCATTGCTTTATGGTTCAGTACATTGATATCAAGATCTGTTTTTTCTTTTAACTAGATATAAAATTAGACTCATTTCAGTGAGAAAATCCATTCATTTGTAACATGGGGCAAATTTATAACTATTCGGTTGCTTCTGATTCTTCTCCACGGTTCCCCAGGCATTTCCAGTAAATGACACCTGGGGAAAGAATAGGTCCAACATGCTAAACTCTCCACTGACTACTGTACACAAACTCACACAAAGAAAAAGCTACTGAGCTTTAATTGATTGTTAATAAGTTTTTTTAATTGACCTTCTCTAGTTTGGTGTATTCTGTGTTATCTTTTGCTTGTTCTATCCAGAGGCCATGCTGTGATATTGCCTCAGTGAACCAAAGACAGGGAAATACACAGTCTGGATATGTGTAAACTAAAACAGTTGGCATTTCTCTCTCCTGATAGTTTTTGTTCTTTGTAAAGCTACTAAAAAATGTTTGAAAAAGACTCTGGGAAAAGCAAAGTTAGAATAAGAAAACTTACTACTACCGATTATCTTACCTACCCATATTTCTTCACCTATTCATGTAATTAAAATATTTTATTTCTACATTTTAGCAATGCTTATATTCATATAAATGCTTCTCAATGATAATTTGAATAAACAACTGGTTTTTAATTTTTTGTTAATGTTTTAGAGAAAATTAGATTTTTTAAGGAGCAGACATCCAAGCCAACAGGTTAAAACAATGTAAACACACAAATTCAGCAGTGGGCTTTAAGCTTAGAAAGATGACATTTTCTGCCCACTTCAGTTAGAGAAAATATTTTGTATAATCGAGTATTCTGCCAGGTAATGTACAATGTTTTGTATTTGAGTTTGCACCATATCTTATTTACTTGTATATAGCTGTGAGTATATCTAAAGCAAACCTTCTTTCTTTGGGAGATCTATTTGCAATGACAATATGAAATAAGGAAAATGCAAAATCTGTCAGAGATAGCGAAGATACCCAACTGTGAGAAATGTGAGAATGAAAATATATGAGGTGTGACAATAAAGTAATAAAGCTAATTTTCTTGTGTGGTTCATAAACTAGCTCTAAAGTCAATTCCATGAGTGAAGTTCCAAAAATGCTCTGAGAAGTGGCAACCCTATGGAAATCAGTTTATCAGCTTCCTAAGTTTAGTGCTAAAGGTGCAGCACACATTTAGGTGTTATCATTTCTGTATATTTGTAAAAACATATATGCCCTTAGAAGTCTTCTCTTCTGGGGTGCCTGGGTGGCTCAGTGGGTTAAACCCTCTGCCTTCAGCTCAGGTCATGATCTCAGGGTCCTGGGATCGAGCCCCGCATCGGGCTCTCTGCTTGGCAGGGAGCCTGCTTCCTCCTCTCTCTCTGCCTGCCTCTCTGCCTACATGTGGTCTCTGTCTGTCAAATAAATAAAATCTTTAAAAAAAAAAAAGAAGTCTTCTCTTCTTATGTCCTTTGGATCTAATTGTTTTTCTGAAACCTCATGATTAACTCAGTATAAAGTTCTTTAAAATACTTAACAAAATTTTAAAGCTCCAAATATTCTCCACACAATCATTCGTGTTGTGTATAGCATGGTATAGTCTAGTGAGGTGAGGTTGCATAAAAGGCTATACTTGTTTTATTTATCTCAACTGAATTAGCAGGAGTATGAATAGTCATTTTCTGTGAAACATTTTAAGCAACATGAGAAGGAAATGTAATAGGATCCATCTAGAAGTATCAATGAACCACGGAAAATCCCAATATGCAATAAGGTTTCCAGAAAAGAACTACAGAAGAGGAAAAAGAAAATAACATTCCATTTCCTGATTGCCATTTGTATTCCAAAGTGGCTTCAAATGAATTGTGTATTAAAAATGCTACATATTATTTCACAGCTCTGTTGAATTTCAAGAGCTAAATCTTAAAATTTAATTGATTCTGATCTAAGAAAGGAGGTATATATTGTACTTTTTATCAGAAGCAGAAGCTGGGCCTTATTCGATTCTCTTTACATTTGATAAAATTATTTTATGAAATTATTTCTACACCTAAAAATAAATATTTCCCCCAAAAGAATTTTGCTGATAGTCTCATTCACAAAGTATCCTTAAATCCAGAAGAGCATCAGATAGTTTAGAAAACAAGAAAGAGCTTTTGCTTACATCTAATTTCTGTAAAAAAAAAAAAAAAATCCTTTCCTGGTCATTGCCAATGTCATTTAAGGACCAGAACTGACTATGTCAAGGTCAGTGTGTTTGATGCATCATGTCAGAGATGGAAGAAACATTTCAAGTTATAAACCCCTAGTTTTCAAGTAAGAAAATCCAGACCCAGAGAAATAAAGTGATTCACTCCACATCCCACAAGTTAGTGCCAGAGTATGAATTAAAATCCAACATTATAAGCACCCTGTGACCAAGCATGGTCTATTCTGCTTATGTGAACTAGTCACATTTATCAAAGTCCAGCTCCTCCTCTCTGGAAGGAGCGGTTGGTTATGACCAGCCTTCTGGCCATTGATCAATCTATTTATTACAAAGTGATTTGGCTGTGGTCCCCACAGGTACTGGCATACGGCCTGAAATTGTGTTACCAAAATCCAGCCTACCATGTTTGACTCTGCATTGAGATGCTTGATAAAGTGAGTGAAGATGAGGTGAAATTCATCACACCCTATGTGTGATGATGATTCATTTCATGCACCAAGTTGGCTGAGCCATGGTGCCCAAATT
The DNA here is from genome assembly GCF_922984935.1 of Meles meles. Classification (NCBI taxonomy): domain Eukaryota; kingdom Metazoa; phylum Chordata; class Mammalia; order Carnivora; family Mustelidae; genus Meles; species Meles meles. Next base: position 89,424,882 of record NC_060069.1, on the reverse strand, counting down.
TTTGGTCAAACATTATTCTGGATGTTTCTCTGAAGGTGTTTTATTGGATAAGATTAATATTTAAGTCAGTGGATTTTGAGTAAAGCAGATTACCCTTCCTAATGTCAGTGGGTCTCATCCAATCAGTTGTGACCTTAATAGAACGAAGACTGACCACCCCCTCAAAGGAAGAAATTCTGCCAGCAGACTGCCTTTGGACCTGAACTACAATTTTTTCCTGATTTTCAAGACTACCAGTCTGCCACATCAGATCTGGACTCACCATGCCTTTTACAGCAGTGTGAACTAGTTCCTAAATGTAAATCTATATATCCACATATAAATACCCTTTGGTCCTGTTTCTTTGGAAAACTCTAATATTCTCTCACCAGTCTAGGTGGAAGAGGGCCTTTTTTCTAACCCTCATAAAGGTAATGTATGGACTACCGAAAGGCCTATCTCTCCTTAACTGTCATTTATTTTTTACCCAATAACCAACAGTAAACTAAACACTCAGGATTTATTCAATGTAGTTCCTTAGAACGGGTTTTTAAAATTTTTTTTAAAGATTTTATTTATTTATTTGACAGAGAGAGAGATCACAAGTAGGCAGAGAGGCAGGCAGAGAGAGAGGAGGAAGCAGGCTCCCTGCAGAGCAGAGAGCCCGATGCGGGGCTCGATTCCAGGACCCTGAGATCATGACCTGAGCCGAAGGCAGCGGCTTAATCCACTGAGCCACCCAGGCGCCCATGGATTTTTTTAAAATATTAAAGTAAGCCTGAAACATACCCTTGAAAGGTGCCCTGAACACTCAGAATCACCTAAGATACAACCAGATTAGAAAAGAAGAATGAGAACATAACATCAGATGGTAAATCCTTCCTTGTAGGCCCCAACTCCCTGTTCCATTCTTGGACTTTGACCTATGGCTGCTTCCTCTCCTCTCACCCTGGCCTCTCTTGTCGCAGATTGCTCTGTTCCCTGATACCTAGGGTATGAACCCTATATAGATAATTCTCTTTGTTGTTCTATCCCTGGAATGTATTCTATTTCTAAGCAGCTCAGTTAAAAGAGCTGAGCAGAAAGGTCTCAGTTTCTTCTCTTGACAAATTTAGACTCTGGGGCATTGGAATTTGATATTTATTAACTCATATCATCCTAGCCTACTTTCTATAATTGTTCCTAAATAAATTATTAACATTAATTGATTAGTAATTGACACATGTTCCAGTTCCATAAAACTAAAGTATAATTAGAGTTAAGTAGTATCTTGAATTATTTGCTTTTTCTGCTTTGCAGCATATTTGATATAAAATATTTTCCTATCAAAAATTATACAGGGGTGCCTGGGTGGCTCAGTGGATTAAGCTGCTGCCTTCGGCTCAGGTCATGATCTCAGGGTCCTGGGATCGAGCCCCACATCGGGCTCTCTGCTCTGCAGGGAGCCTGCTTCCTCCTCTCTCTCTGCCTGCCTCTCTGCCTACTTGTGATCTCTCTCTCTGTCAAATAAATAAAATAAAATAAAATTTAAAAAAATTATACATATCAAAATTATTTTAACTCAGTAAAAAGGAGGTAGTTATATTCTATTAATCAGTGTGATAAAAGGTGAACTTCACAAGTATAATTACGATAAAAATTCTAATGAGAAATTCCAAGGGAAAAGATAAATGTTAAGGCATTTACTGGCAGAAGGCAGGCTAGAATATGTAATACTGTACATGAATTTGGGGGAAAAGTAAATTTTAGCCAAGAAACCAAACCACATTCAATTTTTTATCACTTTTTTGTTTTCTATATATCATGAATATAAAAATATTCTCACAGATGTGTGTGTGTGTGTGTGTGTATTTATTTATAAATTTTAAAAGTCTTTCCAAGATATTATATATAGTAAGATCTGGGTATGGCTTGATTTACTGGTAGAGGAGCTGTTGGAAAAAGGAAGAAGGGAGAGATTTTTTTGTTTCACCAAACACTTCCCTAGTTAAAGACATAGATTACCTACATTTAGTGGAACACTACCAGCTCTTCCTCCTTTCTGAAACCTTTCCAAACTGCTTGGTCCCTAGACTTTTGACTGCAGTACAATTCAAGGTTATCTACTATCTTAGTTTGAGGCTCACCCTTTACATTACTGTTACATTGCTATGCACATGATCTTATCATATCACTAAATTCTAAACTTTTTCAGGGAAGGAATTGTATTTTTAAGAATTCTTTGTAGGTGTGCCTGGGTGGCTCAGTTGGTTAAGCATCCAACTCTTGATTTCAGCTCATGTCAGGATCTCAGGGTTGTGAGATCAAGCCCTGCATCAGGCTCTACATTGGGCATTTGCTATTAGCCTGCTTAAGATTCTATCACTTTTCCCTCCACCTCTCCACTCTCTCAGATTCTCATGCTCTCTCTTTTTCTCTTTCTCAAATAAATAAATAAAATCTTAAAAAAATTTTTTTTTGATGGCGAGGAGAAGTGAGTTGGGGAAATCGGAGGGGGAGACAAACCATGAGAGACTGTGGACTCTGAGAAACAAACTGAGGGTTTTGGAGGGGGTGGGGGGTTGGGTGGGGGGTGGGGGGTTGGGTGGGCCTGGTGGTGAGAATTAAGAAGGGCACATATTGCCTGAAGCACTGGGTATGTTGCATAAACAATGAATTTTGGAATACACACAAAAAAATTAAATTTAATTTAAAAAAAGAATTTTTTACATCTTGCACATAGCACCTTCTAGTTGAACTATCAATAGCTGAATGTTTTTGGGGGGGGGCAATATTGGCCTTATGATATCAACTTTTTGTTTTGAAAAGTAATGTAGACAATGAGTAATTTAAATTGGATTTGGTAAAGCTAACAAAGAATCCATACTTGGTATTCCATAATGACTTAAGCTTGCAAATTGAGGATCATGATAACAAATCCAATAAGCGGATATCATCTCTATTCACCCTCCTCATGCCTCTTTGGTAGCAAGAAATTAGAGCTGTTACAGATCAAACTTAGAAGAAACTAGCAATAGTAAACAGGTATTTTTTTTTTAACTTCTGTCAGCCAGCAGTACATATTCAGTTTGAATGTTTATCTTAATGACTTTCACTTTGTAATAACTTTCTAACATTTCACAATCAGTTCTCTGTAGGTAGTCTTCAGCTGCCGCCCTCAGGTCTTGAATCTTCATTTAAAGTAGCTTTTCTATTAGTTGCATTTCTATACACTAACAATGAGACAGAAGAAAGAGAAATTAAGGAATTGATCCCATTTACAATTGTACCAAGAACCATAAAATACCTAGGAATAAACCTAACCAAAGAAGGAAAGTTTCTGTACCTTAAAAACTATAGAACACTTATGAAAGAAATTGAGAGGGGCACCTGGGTGGCTCGGTCATTAAGCACCCACCTTCAGCTCAGGTCATGATCCCAGAGTCCCAGGATCAAGCCCCACAGTGGGCTCTCTGCTCAGCAGGAAACCTGCTTCTCCCTCCCCCACTCCCCCTACTTGTGTTTCCTCTCTTACTGTGTCTCTCTCTGTCAAATAATAAATAACAACAACAACAACAAAAATCTTTGGTGCATCTGGTTGGCTCAGTGGGTTAAGCCTCTGCCTTTGGCTCAGGTCATGACTCAGGGTCCTGGAATTAAGCCCTATATCAGACTCTCTGCTCAGCAGGGGGCCTGCTTCTCCCCACCACCCCCCTGTCTGCCTCTTTGTCTACTTGTGATCTCTCTCTGTCAAAATAAATATATAAAATCGAAAGAAAGAAAGAAAGAAAGAAAGAAAGAAAGAAAGAAAGAGAAATTGAGGAAGACACAAAGAAATGGAAAAATATTCCATGCTCAGGGATTAGAAGAATAAATACTGTTAAAATGTTCATGCTACCCAGGGTAATCGACATAGTCAGTGCAATCTCTATCAAAATACCACTGACATTTTTCACAGAGTTGGAACAAATAATCCTAAAATTTGTATGGAACCAGAAAAGAACTCTAACAGCTAGAGGAATGTTGAAAAAGAAAACCAAAGCTGGAGCATCACAATGCCAGACTTCAAGCTCTATTACAAAGCTGTAATCATCAAGACAGTATGGTACTGGTACAAAAATGGACACATAGATCCAAGGAACACAATAGAGAACCCAGAAATGGACTTTCAACTCTGGGCAATTATTCTTCAACAAAGCAGGAAAGAATATCCAATGGAAGAAGGATAGTTTCTTTGACAAATGGTGTTGAGAAAATTGGGCAGCCACATGTAGAAAAACGAAACTGGACCATTTTCTTATACCATATTCAAAGATAAACTCAAAAATGAATGAAAGACCTAAATGTGAGACAGGAATCCACCAAAATCCTAGAGGAGACACAAGCAGCAACCTCTGTGACCTCAGCCACAGCTACTTCTTGCTAGACATGTCTCCAAAGGCAAGTTAAAACAAAGGCAAAAATGAACTATTGAGATTTGAACTATGGGGATCAAAATAAAAAGCTTCTGCACAGTGAAGGAAACAGTCAACAAAACTAAAAGGCCTACAGAATGTGAGAAGATGTTTGCAAAACACCTATTAGAGAAGGGGCTAGTATCCAAGATCTATAAAGAACATATCAAACTCGAGATCCAAAAAAGAATCCAGTCAAAAAATGGGCAGAAGACATGAATAGACATTTCTGCAAAGAAGACATCCAAATGACCAACAGACACATAAAAAATGTTCCACCTCACTTGGCATCAGGAAAATACAAATCAAAACTACAATGAGATACTACCTCACACCAGTCAGAATGGCTAAAATTATCGAGTCAGGAAACAACAAATGTTGACAAGGATGCAGAGAAAGGACAACCCTCACACTGTTGGTGGGAATGCAAGTTAGTAGAGCCACTCTGAAAACCAGTATGGAGTTTCCTCAAGAAGTTAAAAATAGAGATACCCTACAACCCAGCAATTGTACCCCAAGTATTTACTCCAAAGATACAAATGTAGTGATTCGAAAGAACATCTGCACCTCAATGTTTATAGCAGCAATATCCACAATAGCCAAACTATGGAAAGAGCCCACATGTCCATCAACAGATGAATGGATAAAGAAATGTGAGATACACACACACACACACACACACACACATACATACAATAGAACATTACTCAGCCATTTAAAAAATGAATACTTACCATTTATATTGAAGTGGGTAAAACTGGAGTGTATTCTGCTGAGCAAAATAAGTCAGTCAGAGAAAGGCAATTATTGTATGGTTTCACTCATATGTGGAATAGAAGAAACAGTGCAGAGGATCATAGGAGAAGGGAGGGAAAACTGAATGGGATGTCATCAGCGAGGGAGAAAAACCATGAGAAACTCTTAACTACGGGAAACAAACTGAGAGTTGCTGGAGGAGAAATGGTTAGAGGGATGGGGTAATTGGGTAATGGGCATTAAAGAGGGCATGTGATATGATGAACACTGGGTGTTACAAGCAATAGATGAATTAACGAACTCCACATCTGAAACTAATGATGTACTATATGTTGGCTAATTGAATTCAAATTTTTAAAAAATGAGCTTTTCTACATCTTCATTTTATAAAAAAAAAAAAAAACAAAAAAACAATTGACCATAAAATGACTCACTCTCATTCAAAAATTTTTTGATACAGGGGCGCCTAGGTGGCTCAGTGGGTTAAAGCCTCTGCCTTTGGCTCAGGTCATGATCCCAGGGTCCTGGGACCGAGCCCCATATTGGGCTCTCTGCTCTGCGGAGAGTCTTCTTCCTCCTCTATTTCTGCCTGCCTCTCTGCCTACTTGTGATCTCTCTCTGTCAAATAGATAAATAAAATCTTAAAAAATATATTTTGATACAAACTTTTGAAATTTAAGTTGCTGTTTGGTTCCCATAAGATTTGTTAGATTTATATTCCTCATCTATAAGTCTTAATCAGGGTAGAAAGGATTATTCTCCTGATTCACTTATAATTCATTCATGTATTTATTTTTGAAAATATTTATTGAACATAAGCTATGTTCCAAGTACCATGGTAGCTTTGAGGAGATACCTATAAACAAGTCAGTTAGCCTGATAGGGCTATGAATAAAAGTGAAAAATTTGATACATAGAGATACATCAGCTTTGAAGCCTTATAAAAAGAAATCTTCTGGGGTGTCTGGTGGCTCAGTCAATTAAGTGTCTGCCTTCAGCTAAGGTCATGATCCCAGGGTCCTGGGATCAAGTCCTACATTGGTCTCCTTGTTCAGCAGGGAGTCTGCTTCTCCCTCTGCCTGCCACTCCCCATGCTTGTGTTCTCTCTCTCGCTCTCTCTCTCCCCCTCCACCCTGAAAAATAAATAAAATCTTAAAAGAAAAAAAAGTAACCTTCTAAGGCCATAACATATGCAAAATAATTAAATGAGATACTTAGAATTAAATTAACACAATAGTTTTAATGAACATGAAAGCTCAATGGAATGGACATTAGAGATAGAGATTTTGAAGTTCCTTTCAGGAAAAAATACCTAGCTATAGTACTTCATGACAGAACCAGTACTAAAACTGTTCTTTTCTGATAGCTTCCATTACTTGATTAAATGGAACAAGTATAAAGCCTAGAATAGTATCTACTCAAACCCAGTTCAGTCATACACATTTTATTTCTCTCTTTTCTAACTCCTTTCCTGATATTCCAGTGCTCTGCCTTGACTGAAAAGAATAAACCACAGACAAGACAAAGAAGGAAACTAAGAGCAGTATTATTATTACCTGTGGCTCAAATCAACAAAAACTTGTCCCAAAAGTCCTGCATGATTTAGATATTTCTTTTACTTGATTTACTTGATTTATTTTCCCCCTTATATTTGTTGAAAGAGTAAACATGTTGGCATCTTTCAAAGAAGAAATTTCAACCATAAAAGAAAAAAAATTGAGAAGAAAAGAGTTACACTTGCCTCTCTGAATCATATATTTCAAACAATTCTAGGAAATAGTCTCCCCAGCATTGCTCAAGAAAATTATTAACGAAGTTTAAATAAAGACTGCTGCTATTCACTGCTGCTAACCAGAGAGTGACTCCTCACAAATCACAAGTCCACATCTATAGAAAGACCCCTGTCCATTGAAGGTCCCCAAATTGCCTCTCAAAATAAGCTTTCCGAATTTCTGGATTTTAAGTCATAACATTTTAACCCACACCTGACTTAAGGCAAATCTGTTATCCTGGCTTTACATGAGGCAGTAAGACACAACAAAACAGAAGTTGATTTGATGTGTACAGATTCACAATCTATGGTTTATCTAACAACAGAAATCTAAATGTATGCCTCCTTAAAATTCCATTAAGTGTAACCGAAACCTAGGTCAGAAGCCTGTTTTTAAGAGGATATAATTACATTTATAACTTAAAAGGAAGTTGCAAACTCTTTGGAACCTCTAAGTTAATAATTTTGTTGACAAAATGGTATAAGTGGTTTTTATTTACAGGTACTTTTTTATTGTGATAAAAGTACCTAAAATTGTTAAGATGGCAAATTTTACGTTAAATATATAGTAGTGTTAACTATATGTATGTTGTTGTGCATCAGATAACCAGAACTTTTTCATTTTACAAAACTGAAACACTATATCCATGGAACAACTTCCTTTCCCCCTCCTCCAATCCCTGGAAACACTTTATTTTCTGTTTCTAAGGATCTGAATACTTTAGATACTACCTATAGATGCAGGTGTAATCACATAATTGTTTTGTTTTTGTAGACAGGCTTATTTCATTTAGCGTAATGTCAAGGTTCATCCATGTTGTAGTATATGACAAAATTTCCTTCTTTTTTAAAGCTGAATAATATTGTGACATTAGCACACATCTGTAATACACATCTGACATTAACAGACATGCGCGTGCACACACACACACACACACACACACACACTTTCTTCATCCATTCAACTGTACAGACATTTAGGTCGCTTCCACCTTTTGGCTATTGTGAATAATGTTACAATAAACAATGAACATGGCTGTGCAAATATCTCTTCATGACCCTGTTTTTAATTCTTTTTTTTTTTAAGATTTTATTTATTTATTTGACAGAGAGAGATCACAAGTAGGCAGAGAGGCAAGCAGAGAGAGTGAGAGGGAAGCAGGCTCCCCGCCGAGCAGAGAGCCCGATGTGGGACTCGATCCCAGGACCCTGAGATCATGACCTGAGCTGAAGGCAGCGGCTTAAACCACTGAGCCACCCAGGTGCCCCGTCAATTCTTGTGGATATATACCCAGAAGTGGATTTGCTGGATCGCATGGTAATGCTTTTTTTTTTTTTTTAAGATTTTCAGAAACTTGCATAGAATTTTTCAGTGACTGCATATTTCACATCCCCATCAACAGTGTACAAAGGGCTGCAAATTTCTCCACATCCTCAGCATCATTTATTATCTTTTTTAAATAGTGGTCCTAACATTCTAACAGTTGTGAGGTGACATACTATAATTTTGATTTGCATTTCCGTGGTTATTAGTGATGTTGGGCATCTTTTCATATGCTTGTCAGTTGTTTGTGTATCTATTTTGGAAAATGTCTATTCAAGGTTTTTGTCCATTTTTAACCAAGTTACTTTTTTGCGTTTAGTTTGAGGGGTTGTTTATACATTTTTAACATAAACCCCTTATTAAATATATTTTCCTTTTTTTCTCATTCTGTAGGTTACATTTTCACTCTGTTGATTGTTTCTGGTTGTGCATAAATTTGAAATTTGATGTAGTCTCATTCATGAATCTTCACTTTTCTTGCCTGGAAATTTGTTGTCATAGCTAAGAAATCATTGCAAAATCCTCTATCATGAAGATTTTCCCCTATGTTTTCTTTTTGAAGATTTATAGTTCCAGGTCTTACAATTAGGTCTTTAATCATTTTGAGTTAATTTTTGTATATGGCATAAAGCAGGGGTCAAACATCATTTTTCTTGCATGTAAGTTATTTTACCAGCATCATTTTAGAAACTCCAAGGTGTAACTTTGCACTTTTATCAAAGATCCATTTACCTGAATATGTAAAGGTTTATTTCTGGGCTCTCTAGTTTGTTCCACTAGTCTGTATGTCTGTCTTTGTTCTCTATTCTGTTCCATTGGTCTATAGGTCTGTCTTTGCACTAATCACAGATTAGTTTGATTATTGTAGCTTTGTAATAAGTTTTGAAATCAGGAAGTGCCAGGCTTCCAGCTTTGTTTTTCTTACTCAAAACTGTTTTGGCTATTCAGGGTCCCTTGAGATTCCGTATGAATTTACTTTTCTATTTACACACACACACAGGCCATTGTGATTTTGAGGCTGCATTGAATCTATAAATGGCTTTGGGTATTATGAATTTTTTTTAAAACAGGCAAAAGATTTTAACCAGAAGATGACAAACAGGCACATGAAAATAAGCCCGACATCATTAGTCTTTAAGAAAATACAAATTGAAAACCATGATAAGATACCCCTACACATCTAAGAGAATGGCTATATTCTTGAGGGCTGACATTATCAACAGTTACTGAAGAAGAAAAACTGAAAGCTTTCCACAAGGCTGGTGGATATGTAAAACAGTACAGCCACTTCAGAAGAGTCCAGCAATTTTTAAAACAGCTAGATATAAACTTACCATATATGAGTCACCAACTCTACTTCTAGGTATTAGCATAAGAGAAATGAAAGCATGTGTCCATACAAAGACTTGCACATGAATGTGACAGAAGCATTATTCATAAAAGCCCTAAACTGAAAAAATCCAAATGTCTACCCACTGTGGAATAGATAAAATATACTCATACAATGAAATACTATTAAACAATAAAAAGTAACCAACCCCAATATATTCCATAACAACAAGGAACCTCAAAAAAAAAAAAAAAAATCTAGGAACATTTTTGTGTCTGGATACAAGATTGAGCCAGTCACATTTTTTTTATCTAAACAATATCAAGGAACCTCAAAACATCAAAAATATGATGTTAAGTGAAAGAATTCTAACACAAAAGACCACAAATTTATGAAATTCTCAGAAAAGACAAATCTATATACATGGATAGTGCATACTAATTGACTAGGGCTGGGTACAAGGACTGATCACAAAGGTCCCTATGGGAACTTTTTAGAGTGATCCAAATATTCTAAGATTGGACTGTGGTGATGGTTGCAGAATTCTATGAGCTGGTGAAAATTATTAAATTTTACACTTATGGGTAAATCTTATGACATGTAAATGAATTTTTTTTTTTTTACTTTTTTCTTTGTTTGTAGCAGCAATGTCCACAATAGCCAAACTATGGAAAGAACCCAGATCTTCATCAACAGATAAATGGATAAAGTAAATAATAAGTCGGGAACCCTCCTACACTGTTGGTGGGAATGCAAGCTGGTGCAACCACTCTGGAAAACAGAATGGAGGTTCCTCAAAATGTTGAAAATAGAACTACCCTATGACCCAGCAGTTGCACTACTGGGTATTTACCCTAAAGATACAAACATAGTGATCCGAAGGGGCACGTGTACCCGAATGTTTATAGCAGCAATGTCTACAATAGCCAAACTATGGAAAGAACCTAGATGTCCATCAACAGATGAATGGATAAAGAAGATGTGGTATATATACACAATGGAATACTATGCAGCCATCAAAAGAAATGAAATCTTGCCATTTGCGACGACGTGGATGGAACTAGTGGGTATCACGCTTAGTGAAATAAGTCAATCGGAGAAAGAAACTATCATATGATCTCCCTGATATGAGGACATGGAGAAGCAACATGGGGGGGTAGGGGGATAGGAGAAGAATAAATGAAACAAGATGGGATTGTGAGGGAGACAAACCATAAATGACTCTTAATCTCACAAAACAAACTGGGGGTTGCTGGGTGGGGTTGGGAGACGGGGAGGGGGTTATGGACATTGGGGAGGGTATGTGCTATGGTGAGTGCTGTGAAGTGTGTAAACCTGGCGATTCACAGACCTGTACCCCTGGGGATAAAAATACATTATATGTTTATAAAAAAAATAAAAAATTGGAAGGGGAGGCAAACCATGAGAGACTATGGACTCTGAAAAACAACCTGAGGGTTTTGAAGGGGCGGGGGTGGGAGGTTGGGGGAACCAGGTGGTGGGTAATAGGGAGGGCACGTATTGCATGGAGCACTGGGTGTTGTGCAAAACCAATGAATACTGTTACGCTGAAAAAAATAAATAAATTAAAAATAAAAAAATTTTAAAAAAAGTAAATAATAAGTCGATCGGAGAAAGATAATTATCATGTGATCTCACTGATATGTGGAATTTAATAAACAAGGCAGAGGATCATAGGGGAAGACAGGAAAAAATGAAGCAAGAGAGGGAGACAAACCATAATAAACTCTTAATCTCAGGAAACAAACTGAGGGTTGGTGGAGGGGAGGTTGGTGGGGATGGGATGGCTAGATGACAGATATTGGGGAGGGTATGTGTTGTGATTAGCACTGTGTATTGTGTAAGACTGATGAATAACAGACCTGTATTCCTGACGGAAATAATACATTATAGTTAATAATAAAAAATAATAATGATAAAATAAAAAATATTTTAATATTGTCTTCCACTCCATAAAAGCAGGATGGAGTTCTTTCCATTTTCTTTTAGTCATCTTTAGTTTCAGAAATATTTTACAATTTTCAGTGTACAAGTTTCTCACATCTTGATTAAGTTTATTTCTATATATTTCATTATTTTTGATGCTATTGTAAATAGGATTATTTTAATTTTCTTTTCAGACTGTTTATTGTTAATGTATAAACACAACTGACTTTTGCAAGTTGATTTTGTGTCCAGTAATTTAGTTGAATTTGTTTATTCATTCTAAAAGTTTTTTATGTGTAATTTATAGAGATTTTACATACAATAGCATGCCATCTGTAAATAGATTATTTTACTTATTCCTTTCCAACTTAAATGCTTTTTATTTATTTTTCTTGCCTGATTGCTCTGGCTTATACTTCTAATATGCTGAAGAGAAGTGGTAAGAGTGGGACTCTTTGCTTTTCTTTTTTTTATTTTAGAGGGACAGATTTCAGTTTCTAACCAGTGAATATGATGTCAGCTGTAGGCTTCCTATATATGATTTTTGTTTTGTTGATGAAATTTCTCTGTTCCTAATTTATTGAATGATTTTATAGGTACACCTCAATTCATTGTGTTTCACTTTATAACACTTCACAAATACTGCATTTTTTATAACCTGAAGATCTGTAGACACCCTGCATTGAGCAAATCTATCAGTGCCATTTTTCTACAGCATTTACTCACTTTGTGTCTGTCACATTTTGGTAATTCTCACAATATTTCAAATCATTTATGATTATTATATCTGTTATGGTGATCTGTGAACAGTGCCTTTGATGTTACTATTATAACTGTTTTGGGTCACCATGATCTACCCATATAATATAATGAACTTAATTAATAAAAATTGTGTTTTGACTGCTCTATTAACCAGACATTCCTCCATCTTTTTTTTTCCCTTTTTATTAATTTTTTCAGCGTAACAGTATTCATTCTTTTTGCACAACACCCAGTGCTCCATGCAAAACGTGCCCTCCCCATCACCCACCACCTGTTCCCCCAACCTCCCACCCCTGACCCTTCAAAACCCTCAGGTTGTTTTTCAGAGTCCATAGTCTCTTATGGTTCGCCTCCCCTCCCCAATGTCCATAGCCCACTCCCCCTCTCCCAATCCCACCTCCCCCCAGCAACCCCCAGTTTGTTTTGTGAGATTAAGATAAATGAAACAAGATGGGATTGGGAGGGAGACAAACCATAAATGACTCTTAATCTCACAAGACATTCCTCCATCTTTCCTCTTCAGGTCTCTCTATTCCTTGAAACACAACAATATTGAAATTAAGCCCATTAATAATTCTACAGTTGCTTGTAAGTATTTAAGTGAAAGGAAAATTCATATCTCTCACTTTAAATCAAAAGCTAGAAATGATTAAAGTTACTGAGGAAGGCATTTTAAACCTTAGATAGGCCAAAAGTGAGGCTACTCACACAAGTTAGCCAAAGCGTAAATGCAAAGGAAAAATTTCTGAAGGAAATTAAAAGTGCCATTCCAGTGACCACACAAATGATGAGAAGGAGAAGTAGCCTTATTGTTGATTTGGAAAACATTTTAGTGTCTGGATACAAGATTAAACCAGTCATTTTTTTTTAAGCTAAAGCATAATCTGGAACAAGACCCTAACTCTCTTCAGTTCTATGAAGGCAGAGAGTGGGGAAGCTGCAGAAGAAGTTTGAAGCTAGAATAGGTTGGTTCATGAGGTTTAAGGACAGAAGCCATCTTCATAACATAAAAGTGTAAGATGAAGCAAAAAGTGCTGATATAGAAGCTGCAGCAAGTTATCCAGGAGATCTAGTTAAGATAATAAATGTGGCCACACTAAATGACAGATTTTCAATGTAGACAAAAGAGACTTTTATTAGAAGATGCCACCTAGGACTTTCACAGCTAGAGAAGTCAATGACTGGCACCCAAACTTGAGAAGACAGGCTGACTCTCTTGTTAGGGGCTAAAGCAAATGGTGACTTTAAGTGGAAGCCAATGCTCATTTACCATTCTGAAAACCCCAGGGCCCTTAAGAATTATGCTAAATCTACTCTGCCTCTGCTCTATAGATGGAACAACAAAGCCTAGATGACAGCACATCTGTTTACAATATGGTTTACTGAATATCTTAAGCCCACGGTTGAGACCTACTATTCAGAAAAAAGCATTTCTTTCAAAATATTATTACCCTTTGACAATACATCTGGTCACCCAAGAACTTTTTTGTTGTAGTTTCAAGATTTTGTTTTAACTCACTAGTTAACATATAATCTGATATTGGGTTCAGGATTAGAATTTAGTGACTCATCACTTACATTTAACACCCACTGCTCATCACAACAAATGCCCTCTTTAATATTCACCATCCATATAGCCCATCTTCTGCAACCTTCCCTCCATCAACCCTCAGTTTGTTCTCTATAGTTAAAAGTCTTGTGGTTTGCCTCCCTCTTCCCCTTTTTGCCCTTCTCCTAAGTTCATTTGTCTTGTTTTTCAACTTCCACTTATGAGTGAAATCATATGGCATTTGTCTTTCTCTGATGTGTTTCACTTACCGTAATACACTCTAGCTCCAGTGAAGACATACAATGAGATGAAAGTTATTTCCATGACTGCTAACATAAAATCCATTCTGCAACCCATGGATCAAGGAGTAATTTTCACTTTTAAGCACCTTTATTTAAAAAAATACCTTGTGTTGGGGTGCCTGGGTGGCTCAATGGGTGAAGCATCTGCCTTCTGCTCAGGTCATGATCTCAAGGTCCTGGGATCCAGCTCTGCATCCGGCTCTTTGCTCAGCAGGGAGCCTGCTGCCGCCTCTCTCTCTCTGCCTGCTTCTCTGCCTACTTGTGATCTCTCTCTCTCAGTCAAATAAATTAATTAAAAAAAAAAAAACATTAAAGAAAATACTTTGTGTTGTGGCGCCTGGGTGGCTCAGTGGGTTAAAGCCTCTGCCTTCACTCAGGCCATGATCCCAGGGTCCTGGGATGCAGCCCCAGGCTCTCTGCTCAGTTGGGAGCCTGCTTCCTCCTCTCTCTCTGCCTGCCTCTCTGCCTACTTGTGATCTCTGTCTGTCAAGTAAATAAATATTTTTTTAAAAATACCTTGTGTAAGTTGTAGCTGCCATAGATAGTAATTCCTCTGATGGATCTTGGCAAATGAAATTTGGAAACGGTGAATCTTGGAAAGGCTTCATCATTGTAGATACAATTAAGAACTTTCATGATTCTGCAGAAGAGGACAAAATATCAACAAAAGTTTGAAAGAAATTGACTCAAATTCTCATGTATGACTCTGAAGGTTCAAAACTTCAGTGGATTAAATAATTGCAGGTGTGGTGGAAATAGCTAGAGAAATAGAATTAGAACTGTATCCTGAAAGTGTGACTGAACTGCTGCTATCTCATGATAAAACATTAAAGGACGAAGAGTTGCTTCTTATGGATGAACAAAGGAAGTGGTTCTTGCAATAGAATCTACTCCTAGTGAAGACAGTGTGTATATTGTTGAAGTAACAAAAGATTTAGGATATTACATAAATCTAGCAGATACTGCTGATGGAGTGTTTGAGAGAACTGATTCCAATTTTGAAAGAAGTTCTATTGTGGGCAAAATGCTATCAAAGAGTATCACATGTGATGTGTGAAAGGAAGAGTCAAACAATGTAGCAAACTTCACTGTCATCTTATTTTTAAAAATTGCCAAAGCCATCCCAGTCTTCAGCAACAATCACCCTGACCAGTCAGCAGTCATCAACATTGAGGCAAGACCCTCCAACACCAAAAAGATTATGATTCACTGAAATCCAAATGATGATTGGCATTTTAACATTAAAGTATTTTTGTTTAGATATGTACATTTTTTTAGAAATATTATTGCATACTTAATAGGCTACAGCATAGTGTAAACATAAGTTGTATATGCACCAGAAAAGCAAAAAAATCGACTTGCTTTATTGTGATATTTGTTTTATTGTGGTGGTCTGGAAGCAAACCCACAGTATTTCCAAAGTATGTCTGTACTATGAAAGAATGTTGAATTTTGTCAAATGTTTGTTCTGCAGCAATTGAAATGAACATGTGGTAGTGTCCTTCATTCTTTAATGTGGTATATTACATTGATGATTTTCATATGTTCAATAATCCTTACATTCCAGAAAGAAATCCCACTTTGTCACAGTGTATAATCCTTTTAATATGTTGTTGAATTCAATTAGCTAGTATTTTGTTGAGGATTTTTGCATCTATGCTCATCAGGGATATTGATCTATAATTTTCTTTTCTTGTAATATCTTTGATTTTGGCATCAGGTAATGCTGACCTCATTAAAAAAAAAAAGACATTTGGAAATGTTCCCTCCGCTTAAATTTTTTGGAATAATTTGAGAGAGATTGATGTTAGCTCTTTAAATGTTTGGCATAATACATCAGTGAAGCCATCCAGTCCTAGTGTTGCTTTGCTAGAAGTTTTTGGTGACTGATTCAATCTTTTTACTAATTACAGATTTTCTGTTTCTTCGTGATTCCCTCTTAAGTATGCTTCTACAACTTAATTTATTCTTTTTAGGTTCTCCCAATTGTAGGCATATAATTTTCCATTTTAGTCTCATGAACCTGTTCATTTCTGTGGCATCAGTTGAAATACCTTTTATTACTATTTTTTGTTATTTGAGTCTTCTTTTTTTTTTACCTAGTCTACCTAAGGAATTATCAATTTTATTGATCTTTTTTAAAAAACCAACTCAAAAAAAATCTTAATTTCTTCTCCAGTCTTTATTACTTTCTTCCTTCTGTTAATGTTCTTTTTCTTTTTCTAGTTCTTTTTCTAGTTCTTTGAAGTCCATGGTTACTTATTTACAATCTTTCTTTAATGGAGGAATTTACCACCATAAATTTCCCTTTAGGAACTGCTTTTGGTGACTCTGATAAGTTTTCGTATGTTGTCTTTCCATTTTTGTTAGTCTCAGGCCATTTTCTAATTTTCCTTCTGATTTCTCCTTTCATTCATTGGTTTATCAAAAATGTATTGTTGGGAGGCACCTGAGTGGCTCAGTACTCTAAATGTCTGCCTTTGGCTTAGGTCATGATCCCAGGGTCTTGAGATTGAGCCCCACAGGGGGGGTTTCTGCTCAGCAGAAATCCTGCTTCTCCCTCTCCACTACCCCTACCCCTCCCTGCCCATGCTCTCTCTCAAATAAATAAAAAATTTTTTTAATTAAAATTGAAAAAAGTGTATTTGGGGGCACCTGGATGGTTCAGTTGGTTGAGCAACCGACTCTTGATTTCAGCTCAGGTCATGATCTCAGGGTCCTGAGATCAAGCCCAGCATCAGGTTCCCTGCTCAGTGGGGAATCTGCTTGAAGATTCTCTCCCTCTCTTCACCTCCCCCCACTCATGCACTCTCTCCCTCCCACTGAAATGAATCAATATTTAAGAAAATAAATTTTCAAAAATGTATTGTTTGGTTCCCATGTATATGCACTTTGGGGGGGGTTGTTTGTTTTGGGGGTAGGGGTTTCATTTCTTTGTGGTCAGAAAAGATACTGGGTATGATTGTAACACTCTTAAATTTGGTAAGGCTTGGTTTATGGCCTAAACATAATCTATCCTGGGGAATTTTCTGTGTATACTTGAGAAGAATATATTCTGATGTTAAGTGGAATTTTCTGTATATGTCTTGTTAGACCCAGTTGGTCTATAGTTCTGTTCAAACCCTCTGTTTCTTTACTGATCTCTGTCTGGTTGTTCTATCCATGATTAAAAGTTTCATATGGAAATGGACTTCTATTACAGTGTTACTATTATTTTTCCTTCAATCCTATCAGCATGTGCTTCATATATTTGGATGCTGTGCTGTTAGGTGCATACCAATTTATACATGTTATGTTTTCCTGGTAAATTGATCCCCTAATACTAAATTGCTACTGCCCCTCAGAACAATTGCTTAAACTATAGCCCCTGGAGGATTTTACTAGTTGCCAAGCACATTTAGATATGGCCTTAAGAAAAACATGTATTGGCAACAGGTCTTTGGGGAGAAGGAAGATATACGCCCGTGAAGCTGGGCAGCTGGGGATGCCTGGCTCACTCAGGGCGGAACGCCACCCCTTCACAGAAGCAGGGCAGCCGGGAATGGCCAGCCCGCCCAGGATGGAACGCTGCCTGCTTCAGGGAAGACGAGCACCCGGGAACACCCGGTCTTTGAGTGTGCTTGGTTAACTATAAACTTTATCCTCCTCCTTGCTTGTTGTCCACAAGACATGTGACTAGCATTTGACCTTCATCATTTCTTCTGTTGGCTATTGTTTCAATCTAATAAGTGAGACTGTGGAGTTGTTCGTGGCCGCAGTCTTTTCGACTGTTGCCCCCTGCTCCCAATCTCTTGAAGCTGACTTGTTTGTGCCTAATTCTTCTCCCATCGTTGCGGACTGGAAGCGGCACTAAATAATATATTTGTCTCTTGTGATAATTTTTGGCTTAAAATCTATTTGTTTGGTATACATATAGCCACTACTGCTCTCTTTGCTACTATTTGTATGGAATATCTTTTTTTTAATCCTTTCACTCTCAGACTATGTGTGTTCTTATATCTAAAATAAGTGTCTATCTTAAGCAACTAATAAATCAAAACGGAAAAATAGACAACAATACAATAATCACAGGGCTTCAATACCTTACTACAAGCAATGAATAGATTGTCCAGAGAAAAAAAGAAAAAAAGAAAAAAGGAAATCTTGTAATTGAAGTAGACTCTCAAATAAATGGATTAAATAGACATAAACAACATTCCACTTGAAAGGAGCAGAATACACATTCTTTTCAAGTACATATGAAACATTCTCCAGAATAGATCATATGATAGTCCACAAAACACATTTTAGCCAATTTAAGAAGACTGAAATATTGAAAAGGAATGAACACTTCCAAACTCATTCTACAAAGTCAGCATTACTTTAATATCAAAACCAGGTAAATGTACCATAAGAAAACTTTAGACCAATATTCCTGATCAATATAGGTATAAAAATTCTCAACTAAATATTAGCAAATGGAATTCAAGAATGTATCAGAAGTATTATATGCAATGACCAAGTGGGATTCATCCCTATGATGCAAGGAGAGATCAACATATGAAAATCAATAAATGTAATATATCACACCAATGAAATGAAAAATAAAAACCACATAATCATCTTAATAGATGTAGAAAAACATTCAACAAAATGCAGCATTCCTTCACAATAGTCATTTAACAGACCATATATAGAAGGAACATAACTCCACATTATAAAAGACATATGCAACAAACACAGCTAACATTATACTTAATGGAAGGAAATTGAAAGCACTTCCTCTATGATCAGGGAAAAGACAAGGATGTACATTCTCACCACTCCTATTCCATATGGTACTGGAAATCCTAGCTAAAGCAATTAGGAAAGACAAAGAAATAAAAGCACTCAAGCCAAAAAGAAAGAAGTAAAATTATCATTATTTGCTGATAATCTGATCCTATATAAAGAAATTCCCAATGAGTGAGTCAAAAAACTTTCAAAGTTAATCAGTGATTTTAGTTAGTGGCAGGATACAAAATCAACATACAGAACACAACTGCATTCCTTTACACTATGAAAAAGCATCTGAAAAATAAGGAAAGTCATCCCATTCACAATAGCATTAAAAGCAATGAAATACTTAAAATAATTATTCAAGGAAATGAAAAGGAAATGTAGAATGAAAACTACAAACTTTACTGAAAGAAATTTAAAAAGACATGAATGAAAAAAGATCTCATATTCATGGATAAGAATTAATATTGTTAAAATGGCCACACTACCCAAAACTATCCAGAGATTCAGTGCAATCCCCATCAAAATACATAGGCACTTTTCACAGGAATAGAAGGAACAATTCTAAAATATGTGTGAAACCATGAAAGATCCCAATTAGCCAAAGCAATCTTGAGGAAAAACAACAAAGCCAAAGGTATCATGCTCCCATATTTCAAACTATACTCCAAGCCATAGTAATAAAAACAGTTTGGTAGGTACATCAACCAATGGAACAGGATAGAGAGCCCAGAATTCAGCCCGAGCATATACATTCAACTATTTAACAGGAGACCCAAGAATGTACAATTGAGAAAGGATAGTCTCTTCAACAAATGGGCCTGGGAACACTGGAGAAACACATGCAGATCAATGAAAATTAGATCCTATCTCACATCATTTATAAAAATTAACTCAAAATGAATAAGACTTAAAACTAAGATTTAATCCTATAAACCTCCTAGAAGAAAGCATAGGAAAGAAACCCACTGATATTGCTCAAGGGAATATTTTCAGAGGAACAATGTCAAAAACACAACTAAAGTAAAAAAAATCAACAAATGAAACTATAAACTCAAAATCTTTTGCGCAGCAAAACAATTAACAAAATGAAAAGATAATCTACAGAACAGGAAGATGTTTTCTGCAAGCCATATATTGGATAAGGGGTTAATATCCAAAATATATATAGAACTCAGTCAACTTAATAACAAAACAATCTGATTAAAAAATAAGAATGAAATATACATTTCTCCAAAGAAGACATTAACATGGCAAAGATATATGAAAAGATATTCATCATTCATCATCATGGAAATGCAAATCAAAACACAAAAAATAACCCCTCATATCTATTAGAATGGCTATCATCAAGAAGATAAGAGAGAAGTCCTGGTGAAGATGTGAAGACAAACTTCATACATTGTTGGAGAAAATGTAAATTGGTCCAACCACTATGGAAAACAAAATGAAGATTCCTCAAAAAATTAAAAATAGTTTTACCATATGATCCAGCAATTTCACCTTTGGGTATATTCCCAAAAGAAATGAAAACATGATTTCAACAAGATATAAGCATTTCCATATTTACTGCAACATTATTCACAGTAGCCAAGAAACAACCCAAATGGCCATCAACAGATGAATAGGTAAAAATGATGCTATACATATACACAATGGAATAGGTTTCAGCTATGAAACATATCCTTCCATTTATGACAACATGGGTGGACCTTGAGCATATTATGCTAAATGAGATGAGTTAGACAAAGACAAGTACTATAGGAGATCACTTATATGTGAAATCAAAAGTAAACTTGTAAGAATAAATTAAACTGATAGGTACTTGAGGATAAGTGGGAGGGGGGAGATAAGACTGGTGGTTTTAAGTGTGCAAATTTATCAGGAGTGGTAAATAAGCCATAAATATTTAATGCATGGTATAATGAATAAAGGCAATAATATTGTATATAATTATGTAATGTGATATAGATCACTACATCAGCCATTACATGATAAGGTATAATGTATCAAGGTAACATACTGTACACATTAATCTTATACAGTGTTGGGGCACCTGGGTGACTCAGTCAGTTAAGTGTCTGCCTTCAGCTCATGTCATGTTCCCTGTGTCCTGGAATCAAGACCCATGAGAGGGTCCCTGCTCAGTGCGGAGCCTGCTTCTCCCTCGCTCTCTGCCCCTCCACCAGCGCATGCTCATGCTCTCTCTCTTATGCTCTCACATACTCTCTCTCTCACACAAATAAGTAAATAAAATCTAGGAAAAAAGCAGGAGACAGATGAAAATGAAAACACAAAATCTCTGGGATACAGCAAAAGCTATTTTAAGAGGGAAGGTTATAGAAATATAGGCCTACCCCAAGAAGGAAGAAAAAATCAAATAAACAACCTAACCATATATCTAGCTTAAAAAAAAAAGACCAGAAGAGACCCCCAAATCAGTAGAAGGAAGGAAATAATAAAGGTTAGAGCAGAAATTAACAAAATGAAAAACTAAAATACAATATAACAGATCAATGAAGCCAGAAGCTGTTGTTTTTTTTTTTAAAAAACATTAAGAGCATTGAGAAACCTTTAGCCAGACTCACAAAAAAGGGGGGGAATGGGAGACTCAAATAACAAAATCAGAATGATAGAGGAGAAATAGCAACTGATATGACAGAAATACAGAAGATTATAAGAGAATACTATGAAAAATTACATGCCAACCAATTGGACATCTTAGGAGAAATAGATGAATTCCTAAAACATTAATCTCCCAAAACTGAATCGGGAATAAATAGAAAAATGTGAACAGATGGATTACCAGCAATAAAATTAAATTAGTAATCCAAAAATTCCCAACAAACAAAAGCCCAAGACCAGATGGCTTCACAGAGGAATTCTATCAAACTTTTAAAGAAGAATTAATACTTATTCTTCTCAAACTATTCTAAGAAATAGAAGAGGAAGGAAAACTTACAAATTCTTTCTATGAAGTCAGCATTACTCTGATACCAAAACCTGATAAAGACACTACAAAAAAGAGAACTACAGGCTAATACCCCTGACAAATATAGATGTAAAAATCCTTAACAAAATATTAGCAAACCAAATCCAACAATACTTTAAAAAATCACTCACCACAATCAAGTGGGATTTATTCCTGGGATGCAGGGGTGGTTCAATGTTTACAAATTATTCAACATGATACATTACATCAATAAGAGGATGTATAAAAACCATATGATCATGCAAAGATTCTCAACAAGATCCTAGCAAACAGGATCCAGCAGCACATTAAAAAGATTATCCACCATGACCAGGTGGGATTCATCCCTGGGTTGCAAGGTTGGTTCAACATTCGCAAATCAATCAGTGTGATAGAACACATCAATAAGAGAAGAGAGAAGAACCACATGGTCCTCTCAATTGATGCAGAAAAAGCATTTGACAAAATCCAACATCCATTCCTGATGAAAACGCTTCAAAGTATAGGGATAGAGGAAACATTCCTGAACTTCATAAAATCTATCTATGAAAGACCCACAGCAAATATCATCTTCAATGGGAAAAAGCTTGCAGCCTTCCCGTTGAGATCAGGAACACGACAAGGATGCCCACTCTCACCACTCTTGTTCAACATAGTATTAGAAGTTCTAGCAACAGCAATCAGACAACAAAGAGAAATAAAAGGTATCCAAATTGGCAAGGAAGAAGTCAAACTCTCTCTCTTCGCAGATGACATGATTCTTTATATGGAAAACCCCAAAGACTCCACCCCCAAACTACTAGAACTCATACAGCAATTCAGTAACGTGGCAGGATACAAAGTCAATGTACAGAAATCAGTGGCTTTCTTATACACCAACAATGAAAATACAGAAAGGGAAATTAGAGAATCGATTCCATTTACTATAGCACCAAGAACCATAAGATACCTGGGCATAAACCTAACCAAAGAAGTAAAGGACCTGTACTCGAGGAACTACAGAACACTCATGAAAGAAATTGAAGAAGACACAAAAAGATGGAAGACTGTTCCATGCTCTTGGATTGGAAGAATAAACATTGTTAAAATGTCTATACTGCCTAGAGCAATCTATACTTTTAATGCCATTCCGACCAAAATTCCACCGATATTTTTCAAAGAGCTGGAGCAAATAATCCTAAAATTTGTATGGAGCCAGAAGAGACCCCGAATTGCTAAGGAAATGTTGAAAAACAAAAACAAAACTGGCGGCATCACGTTACCCGATTTCAAGCTTCACTACAAAGCTGTGATCACCAAGACAGCGTGATACTGGCATAAAAACAGACACATAGACCCGTGGAACAGAGTGGAGAGCCCAGATATGGACCCTCAACTCTATGGTCCAATAATCTTCGACAAAACAGGAAAAAATATTCAATGGAAAAAAGACAGTCTCTTCAATAAATGGTGCTGGGAAAACTGGACAGCGATATGTAGAAGAATGAAACTCGACCATTCTCTTACACTGTACACAAAGATAAACTCAAAATGGATAAAAGACCTCAACGTGAGACAGGAATCTATCAGAATCCTAGAGGAGAACATAGGCAGTAACCTCTTCGATATCAGCCACAGCAACTTCTTTCAAGATATGTCTCCAAAGGCCAAGGAAACAAAAGCAAAAATGAACTTTGGGGACTTCATCAAGATCAAAAGCTTCTGCACAGCAAAGGAAACAGTCAACAAAACAAAGAGGCAACCCACGGAATGGGAGAAGATATTTGCAAATGACAGTACAGACAAAAGGTTGATATCCAGGATCTATAAAGAACTTCTCAAACTCAACACACACAAAACAGATAATCATATCAAAAAATGGGCAGAAGATATGAACAGACACTTCTCCAACGAAGACATACAAATGGCTATCAGACACATGAAAAAATGTTCATCATCACTAGCCATCAGGGAGATTCAAATTAAAACAACATTGAGATACCACCTGACACCAGTTAGAATGGCCAAAATTAGCAAGACAGGAAACAACATGTGTTGGAGAGGATGTGGAGAAAGGGGAACCCTCTTACACTGTTGGTGGGAATGCAAGTTAGTGCAGCCACTTTGGAGAACAGTGTGGAGATTCCTGAAGAAATTAAAAATAGAGCTTCCCTATGACCCTGCAATTGCACTGCTGGGTATTTACCCCAAAGATACAGATGTAGTGAAAAGAAGGGCCATTTGTACCCCAATGTTTATTGCAGCAATGGCTACGGTCGCCAAACTGTGGAAAGAACCAAGATGCCCTTCAACGGATGAATGGATAAGGAAGATGTGGTCCATATACACAATGGAGTATTATGCCTCCATCAGAAAGGACGAATACCCAACTTTTGTAGCAACATGGACGGGACTGGAAGAAATTATGCTGAGCGAAATAAGTCAAGCAGAGAGAGTCAAGTATCATATGGTCTCACTTATTTGTGGAGCATAACAAATAACATGGAGGACATGGGGAGATGGAGAGGAGAGGGAGTTGAGGGAAACTGGAAGGGGAGATGAACCATGAGAGACTATGGACTCTGAAAAACAACCAGAGGGTTATGAAGGGGCGGCAGGGGGGTGAGGGGGGTGGGAGGTTGAGGAACCAGCTGGTGGGTAATAGGGAGGGCACGTACTGCCAAAACAATGAACACTGTTATGCTGTAAATAAACAAATAAAAATAAATATTAAAAAAAATTAAATAAAAAATTAAAAAAAAAACCATATGATCACTTTAGTAGATGCAGAAAAAGGCTTTGACTACATACAACATCCAGTCATGATAAAAACCCTCAACAAAGTAGGCTTAGAGGAAACATACCTCAACATAATAAAGACCATATATGAAAATCCACAGCTAATGTCATCCTCAATGGTGAAAAAGTGACAGCTTTTCCCCTAAGATCAAGAATAAGACAAGGATGCCCACTCACCACATTTATTCAACATAATACTGAAAGTTCTGGCCACAGCAATCAGGCAACAACAAAAATACAGCCATCCAAATTGGCAAGGAAGAAGTGAAACTCACTATTTGCAGATGATGTGATACTATATTTAGAAGCCCTCTTGTTTCATTTACTCTTCTCCATGTCCTCATATCAGGGAGATCATATGATAGTTGTCTTTCTCCGATTGACTTATTTCACTAAGCATGATACGCTCTAGTTCCATCCACGTCGTCGCAAATGGCATGATTTCATTTCTTTTGATGGCTGCATAGTATTCCATTGTGTATATATACCACATCTTCTTTATCCATTCATCTGTTGATGGACATCTAGGTTCTTTCCATAGTCTGGCTATTGTAGACATTGCTGCTATAAACATTCGGGTACACGTGCCCCTTCGGATCACTATGTTTGTATCTTTAGGGTAAATACCCAGTAGTGCAATTGCTGGGTCATAGGGTAGTTCTATTTTCAACATTTTGAGGAACCTCCATGCTGTTTTCCAGAGTGGTTGCACCAGCTTGCATTCCCACCAACAGTGGAGGAGGGTTCCCCTTTCTCCACATCCTCACCAGCATCTATCATTTCCTGACTTGTTAATTTTAGCCATTCTGACTGGTGTGAGGTGATATCTCATTGTGGTTTTGATTTGTATTTCCCTGATGCCGAGTGACGTGGAGCACTTTTTCATGTGTCTGTTGGCCAAGATGGGATTGGGAGGGAGACAAACCATAAATGACTCTTAATCTCACAAAACAAACTGGGGGTTGCTGGGGGGAGGTGGGATTGGGAGAGGGGGAGCGGGCTATGGACATTGGGGAGGGGAGGTGAACCATAAGAGACTATGTACTCTGAAAAACAACCTGAGGGTTTTGAAGGGTCAGGGGTGGGAGGTTGGGGGAACAGGTGGTGGGTAATGGGGAGGGCACGTTTTGCATGGAGCACTGGGTGTTGTGCAAAAAGAATGAATACTGTTACACTCAAAAAATAAATAAAATGAAGAGTAAGAATATATATATATATAAAAAAAAAAGAAGCCCTAATGACTCTATCAAAAAACTACTAGAACTGATAGACGAATTCAGTAGGGTCACAGGATACAAAACCAGTGTACATAAGTCCATCGTGTTTCTATACTAATAATGTAGTAGAAAGATAAATTAAGAAAAAAATTCCATTTATAATTGCACCAAAAAATAATACCTAAAAACAAACTTAATCAAGGATGTGAAAAACCTGTACTCTGAAAACTATAAAATATTGATGAAAGAAATCAAAGATGATGACACAAAGAAGTGGAAATACATTCCATGCTTATGGATTAGAAGAACAAATACTGTTAAAATTCCCATACTACCCAAAGCAATCCTACACTTTTAATGCAATCCCACTGCACTTTTTTTTTACAGAACTATAAAAAATAATACTAAAATTTGTATGGAACAACAAAAGACCCTAAATAGCCAAAGCAATCTTGAAAAAGAACAGGACTGGAGGTATCACAACCCCAGACTTCAAGACATACTACAATGCTGTAGTAACCAAAAGAATATGGTAGTGGCACAAAAGTGGACACATAAACAGAATAGAGAACTCAGAAATAAGCCCATGATTATATGATCAATTAAACTTAAACAAAGAAGGCAATAAAACACAATGGGTAAAGGTGGTCTCTTTAACAAATGGTGCTGGGAAAACTGGACAGCTACATGCAAAAGAATGAAACTAGACCACTTTCTTACACCATATACAAAAATACCTAAAATGGATTAAGGACCTAAATGTGAGACATAAAACCATAAAAATCCTTGAAGAGAGCAGAAGCCCATAATTTCCCTAACATTGACCACAGAACATTTTTCTAGAGGTGTCTCCTCAGGCAAGGGAAACAAAAGCAAAAATAAACTAGTGGGAAAAAATAAAAATAAAATGAACTAGTGGGACTATATAAAAATAAAGTTTCTGCACAGCAAACAACAGAACTAAAAAGCAACCTACTGAATGGGAGAAGATATTTACAAATGACATATTGTATAAAGGGCTAGTAACCAAAATATATTAAGAACTTCTACAACTCAACTCCAATAAAACAAATAATCCAATTAGAAATGGGCAGATGACAGGTACCTGGTTGGCTCAGTCCTTAAGTGTCTGCCTTCAGCTCAGGGTCCTGGGATTGAGTTTCATGTTGGGCAATCTGCTCCACAAGGAGTCTGTTTTCCCCTCTGTCTCTCTCCCCATGCATTCTCTCAATCTCTCTCTCTTTCTCTTGCTCTTTCAAATAAATAAAATCTTCTTTAAAAAGAACTAGGCAAATGACATGAACAGACATTTCTCCAGATGTAATACACAGATGGCCAACAGACACATGAGAAAATGCTCAATATCACTTGTCATTAGGGAAATGCAAATTAAAATCACAATGATATTTACCTCACCCCTAGCAGAATGGCTAAAAAACCAAAAGCAGAAAAAACAACAAGAGTTGTTGAGGATGTGTAGAAAAGGAAAGCCTTATGCACTGTTGGTAGGGATGTAAGCCACTGTAGCCACTATGGAAAACACTATAGAGGTACCTGAGAAGATTTAAAAAAAAAAACTAGATATGATCCAGTAATCACACTACTGATTTACCCAAAAAACACAAAACCACTAATTTGAAAAGATATATGTTCCCTATGATTATAGCAGGATTATTTTCAATAAGCACATTATGGTAGGAGCCTGTGTCCATCAATAAATGAATGGATAAAGAAGTGATACACACACCTGCCACATGCATGAACATATGGGCACACACACACCCACACAGAGAAGAATATTACGTAGATGCAAAAATGAATGAGATCTTGCCATTTGCAACAACATGGCTGGATCTAGAGAGTATAATGCTAAGTGAATTAAGTCAGTCAGAGAAAGACAAATACCATATAATTTCATTCATATGTGGATTTTAAAAAACAAACTACGTGAACCAAAAAAGAGACAAACCAAACACAGACTCTTAATTATAAGGAACAAAATGATGATTACCAGATGGCAGGTGGGTGGCCGGATGGATGAAATAAGTGAAGGTGATTAGGAGTACACTTATCACTATGAGCAGTAAGTAATATATAAAATTATTGTATCACTGTACTGTACACCTGAAACTAATGTAACTGTTGCCTTGTGTTAACTGCTAATCATACTAGAATTAAAATTTTTAAAAAAGAAAAATTTAAAATAGGAAATGTGATAGCAAAAAATCTGTCATGTAGAAGGCATATAGTTGGGTTTTGTTTTTATCTCTTCAGCTACTTCATTTAGTCTTTTGATTAGGTAGTTTAGTACATTTACATTTAAAGTAATTAGTGATAGGGAAGACCTTACTACTGTCATTTTATTAATTGTTTTCTGTAGGTCTTCTATTTTGTCTTTGATGTTTTTCTGTCTCTTTTGTGTGTTTTATTTATTTATTTATTTATTTATTTATTTTTGGTAATGAAGCTCTTTCTCTCTCTTTGGTTTATTGTCTGTGGATTATTTCTTTGTGGTTACCATGGGGATTATATAAATCATTTTATAGCAATCTATTTTAACTGATAGCAACTTAACTTCAGTTGCATACACAACTCTTTACACTCCTCCCACTTTATCAATGTCCCAAATTATATCTTTTTTATATTTTGTATTCATTTGCTTAATTTTACAGCTATACTATTTTTAATCTTTTATCTTTTAAATTATCTACCAGAATTAAAGTAATTTATGCACCACTATTAAAATATTACAGGATTCTGTATTTGTCTATATATAAATCTTTACCAGAGGGCTTTATACTTTCAAATGCTTTTGTGTTGTTGCCTAACAATCCTTTAGTTTCAACTTGAAGGATGCCCTTTTTCACTTTTTCTGAGGCATGTATAGTGGTGATAAAGTCCCTCTGTTTTTATTTGAAAAGTTCCTTATTTTTCCTTCTTTTTTGAATGACAGTTCTGCTTGATACAATATTCTTGGTTCAAAATTATTCTCTCGGGAGTTTGGATACATTATCCCACTCCCTTTTGGCCTTCAGATTTGTGCTAAGAAATCCACTGATTGGCTATGGGAGCTCCCTTCCATGGGATAGGTCCCTTTTTCCTAGCTGCTTCAAAATTTTGTGATTTTTGAAATGTAGTTATGTTTTGGTGTAGACTTAATTCATCCTATTTGGGATATTTTGAGTTTCATGAATCTGGATGCCTATATTCCTCCCCTAATTTGGCAAGTTTTGGCCATGATTTCTTCTAATAAGCTCTTGGGTCTTTTCTTTCTTATAAAATGAAATTTTATGGAGATTTCAAAAAGTGTATTTTGGTCTACTTGATGGTATCTCATAAATTCCTTAGGCTTTCTTCACTGGTCATTCTTTTCTCTTTTTGTTCCTTTGACTTAATAATTTCAAGTGACCTGTCTTCAAGTTTGCCAAGTCTTTCTCTTTACCAAGTCTGTTCATGAGCTCCCTAAAAACTGAATTTTTCCATTTAGTTATTATGCAACACCAAAGTTTCTGTTGGATTCTTATTACTTCCATTTCTTTGTTGATAATTTCATTTTGATCATGCATTATTCTCCTCATTTTATTTAGTGGTCTGTGTTACTTTGTAGCCCATTGAGTTTCTTTAAGATTATTTTGACTTTTTTGTCAGGTAATTCATAGATCTCCATTTCTTCGGGGTCAGTTTCTAGAGAAACACACTTTTTGTATATTTTGTTACATTTTTGCTGAGATGTGTACATTTGAAAAGACAGCCACCTCTTCCAGTCTTTGTGGACTGGGTGTCATCAGGAAAAACCTTCACCAATTAGGCTGTCAAGGGATTTGGGGGGAACCTTTCAAACTTTTTCTGGGAAGGTATTTTCTCTGGGATATGCATGCAATTTCATAATTAAAGAGCTTTGCAGGGTTTTTGTTTTGTTTTCCAGGAGCATGTAATCTCTTGCTTCCCTCTGGTGTCTGTCTGTTGTAATGTAGGTTCTCTAACACTGCAACAACTCTCTTACTTGCTCTTATTCACAGCACCCCCCAGATATCCAAAATATGTCAGTTCCATCAGTGCTGAGAATAAGGTAAGACATAATCCAGTTCCTTAAGCAGCTCTCTGCAAAGCCAGAATGCTGGACATACATTTCACTTTTCTTTTTCCCTCTTGAGTGAGAAGCTACAAGTAGGTTGTTTACTTCTGTTTTGCTGAAGTGTTGGCTTGGGGGAAGGACTACCATGGAAGAAATAGCTTTTCTTACCCACTTCAATGTGATTATTCTTGGCTTTGAATTTTCCTGGAGTACTACAACTTCTTAAACGGTTTCTGGAGTTCTCATAAAGGTTTTTTGGACCATATAGTGTTGTTAAATCACTATCTCTATGAAGAAGTAAGGCCTGAGGATTCCTTTTCTGCCATCTTGCTGATATCACCATGATCATGAGTATTTAACTTCATTTATGTGTTTAACAAACTTAACTGATTTCTACATGCTAGTTCCAGGTTAAGTGCTAGGAATGCAAAAATTAATACAATGTTCAGGTTTTCACCATTGGAATTCCATTGGTTTCTAGATTTTGCCAGCAGCATTTTTATTCCAGACAACTATATATTCTTATACATTTTATTAACTTACTTTTCTTCTCAGCTTTATTTAGAGGTAATTTACTTCTTAAATGTGTTCTCATGGTTTGCTTTAATTTATTGCCTGTTGTTAATTGCTTGTCATAGCAAAATTTTTATAAGAAAAATATTTATAAACATTGAGGTGCAAGTGCCCCTTCGGATCACTACATTTGTATCTTTGGGGTAAATACCTAAGCAGTGCAATTGCTGGGTCATAGGGCAACTCTATTTTTAACTTAAAGAAACTCCATATGGTTTTCCAGAGTGGTTGTACCAGCTTGAATTCCCACAAACAGTGTAAGAGGGTTTCCCTTTCTCTGCACTCTCACCAACATTTCTTGTTTCCTGACTTGTTAATTTTAACTATTTGACTGGTGTGAGGTGGTATCCCATTGTGGTTTTGATTTGTATTTCCCTGATTCCAAGTGATGTTGAGCATTTTTTCATGTGTTGTGTAGCCATTTGTAGATCTTCTTTAGAGAAATGTCCATTAAGTAGGGCATACAGTATGATGAAGCCTGGATGTTATATGCAACTGATGAATACCTGAACCCTACGTCTGAAACTAATGATGTGCTCTATGTTGGCTAATTGAATTTAAATTGGAAAAAAGATGCTTTTAACACACATACACACAAAGAAAAATATACTGTATGGGTAACTGTACATTGTGTTATATATGTATAATATATATAATGTATCTATATAACATATACAATGTACAATATACATATATAATATATACAATGTATTATAGTCTTCAAAAAATCAAGTTCCATTTAATAACAAAATAAGCATTCAAAGGCCAATTTCTTTCAAAATGACCAGATATTCTTCAATCTTACCAATCCATGCAGAACTAAACTCATGCTCCAACTAAAGTACATAGTTTTCCACTGCACCAGAACACAGAGTATTTTATCTATAATGAGCAAAAATCATCCTGATCCACTTTACCTCCAACCTCCTTCCCTTTATCTCTTTACCCATCTGAAAACTTCCACCTCCTGCTCTCAAAGTTAGTTACTGTCATAATGTTAAATATTGTTTGAGTGATCTTTCTATAATTCCTTGACTTCTTTAAGGAAAGTCAATATATAAAACTAATGAAAAACAAAGTTTCAAATAAAACATATTTAGAAGTAATAAAGACTTACATAATAAATATTTTTTTTATATTTTATTTATTTGACAGAGAGAAATCACAACTAGGCAGAGAGGCAGGCAGAGAGAGAGAAGGAAGCAGGCTCCCTGTGGAGCAGAGAGCCCGATGTGGGGCTCGATCCCAGGACTCTGGGATCATGACCTGAGCCGAAGGCAGAGGCTTTAACCCACTGAGCCACCCAGGTGCCCCACATAATAAATATTTTTATAATAAAGATAACAATCCTCACTTTGTTTTCAAATCACATTTTGGTTGGCATATTGGCAGTATTTCTTGAATTTACCTTAAATAGTTAAATACTGTGACTAACTGGCTTCTTTCTAGTATATATCCTGAATAAGGTGCAAATCAATATGAAGGAAAATGTTTAATCTATGATGTGGTTTATGGTCTATTCAAGTTGATCTTATTTATTATCTTCTTAAACTGGAGTTTTTAAACGTAGCCAAGGAACACACTCCTAAGTTATATAACCCATATGGTGAAAATATGCTTCTACTGCTACTAACGTGTCATTGTTGATATCTCATTGCCAAAATAGCAGAACACAGAACATGCTCAAACATCCTCATGCTGTTCTTGAGAGAATTCAGTTAGTCATTGGCTCTATAAATGTGCAATTTGTTTCTACTATATAGACCTTGAAATGAGCTACATCCCAAAGGGTGCACAAAACATCTGGGTGATAGTATTATACTGGCCAAAGTTTCTACTATGCAATTTTTCTTTTGAAATCTCATTTATAAATAAAGATATGTTTTAATCAGACTTTTATATTCTGCATGGTATTTAGAAAAATTTTTTTAAAGATTTTATTTATTTGACAGAGAAAGTAGACAGAGAGGCAGGCAGAGAGAGAGAGAGAGAGAGAAAAGCATGCTCCCTGCTAAGCAAAGAGCCTGATGCGGGGCTCAATCCCAGGACCCTGAGATCATGACATGAGCCAAAGGCAGCAGCTTAAACTACTGACAACCCAGGCGTCCCGATATTTAGAAATATTTATATAAATCTCACACAACTATTAACTAGAAATCAATTGAAAATTAACACACTTATTTTCTGCTACAGAGGGAAATTAAATGGGATGCTCTCTGACTCAATGTTTCACACAAATAGAACTTCCTTTAGAATTACTAGCAGAGTGGATACATCTATTTAATGTTTTTTTATGACAAATGACATTTCATGGCCCAAACTCATCATGTAGAGAAGTAGTTCTCAAAATTTGTCATTTATCAAAATCATCTGGAGGATGATTCATAAATTACTAAACCACACCCCTAGAGTTTCTGATTCCCCAAATGCCACGTAGAGCCCAAGAACAGGAATTTCTAACAGGTTATGAAGTAATGCTGATCCTACTGGTCCAGGAACCATACTTCAAGGATTAAAGTTATAGATCATAAAAGGACCATCTAAGTACAGCTAGTTCTTATTATTAATATTCCCTCAAAGAAAATGGTCAAGTACTAAGGGGGGGAAAAAGGAAAAATGCCTTCCCATGAACTATCTTCATAGATGTCATTCTAGAAAGTTCACTGAATGTGAAGACAATATAGAAATTGCTAGTTAAGTTTGAGGAGTTTTTTATAGATCCTGGATATCAACCTTTGTCTGTACTGTCATTTGCAAATATCTTCTCCCATTCCATGGGTTGCCTCTTTGTTTTGTTGACTGTTTCCTTTGCTGTGCAGAAGCTTTTGATCTTGATGAAGTCCCAAAAGTTCATTTTTGCTTTCGTTTCCTTTGCCTTTGGAGACATATCTTGAAAGAAGTTGTTGTAGCTGATATCGAAGAGGTTGCTGCCTATGTTCTCCTCTAGGATTCTGATGGATTCCTGTCTCACATTGAGGTCTTTTATCCATTTTGAGTTTATCTTTGTGTACAGTGTAAGAGAATGGTCGAGTTTCATTCTTCTACATATCGCTGTCCAGTTTTCCCAGCACCATTTATTGAAGAGACTGTCTTTTTTCCATTGAATATTTTTTCCTGTTTTGTGGAATATTATTTGACCATAGAGTTGAGGGTCCATATCTGGGCTCACCACTCTGTTCCACGGGTCTATGTGTCTGTTTTTATGCCAGTACCACGCTGTCTTGCTGATCACAGCTTTGTAGTAAAGCTTGAAATCAGGTAACGTGATACCGCCAGTTTTGTTTTTGTTTTTCAACATTTCCTTAGCAATTTGGGGTCTCTTCTGATTCCATACAAATTTTAGGATTATTTGCTCCAGCTCTTTGAAAAATATCAGTGGAATTTTGGTCGGAATGGCATTAAAAGTATAGATTGCTCTAGGCAGTAGAGACATTTTAACAATGTTTATTCTTCCAATCCAAGAGCATCGAATGGTCTTCCATCTTTTTGTGTCTTCTTCAATTTCTTTCATGAGTGTTCTGTAGTTCCTCAAGTACAGGTCCTTTACTTCTTTGGTTAGGTTTATTCCCAGGTATCTTATGGTTCTTGGTGCTATAGTAAATGGAATCAATTCTCTAATTTCCCTTTCTGTATTTTCATTGTTAGTGTATAAGAAAGCCACTGATTTCTGTACACTGACTTTGTAACTCAACACACACAAAACAGATAATCATATCAAAAAATGGGCAGAAGATATGAACAGACACTTTTCCAATGAAGACATACAAATGGCTATCAGACACATGAAAAAATGTTCATCATCACTAGCCATCAGGGAGATTCAAATTAAAACCACATTGAGATACCACCTCACACCAGTTAGAATGGCCAAAATTAGCAAGACAGGAAACAACGTGTGTTGGAGAGGATGTGGAGAAAGGGGAACCCTCTTACACTGTTGGTGGGAATGCAAGTTGGTGGAGCCACTTTGGAGAACAGTGTGGAGATTCCTCAAGAAATTAAAAATAGAGCCTCCCTATGACCCTGCAATTGCACTGCTGGGTATTTACCCCAAAGATACAGATGTAGTGAAAAGAAGAGCCATCTGTACCCCAATGTTTATTGCAGCAATGGCACGGTCGCCAAACTGTGGAAAGAACCAAGATGTCCTTCAATGGATGAATGGATAAGGAAGATGTGGTCCATATACACGATGGAGTATTATGCCTCCATCAGAAAGGATGAATACCCAACTTTTGTAGCAACATGGACGGGACTGGAAGAGAATATGCTGAGCGAAATAAGTCAAGCAGAGAGAGTCAAGTATCATATGGCCTCACTTATTTGTGGAGCATAACAAAGAACATGGAGGACATTGGGAGATGGAGAGGAGAAGGGAGTTGAGGGAAACTGGAAGGGGAGATGAACCATGAGAGACTATGGACTCTGAAAAACAATCAGAGGGTTTTGAAGGGGTGGGGGGTGGGAGGTTGAGGAACCAGGTGGTGGGTAATAGGGAGGGCACATACTGCATGGAGCACTGGATGTGGTGCAAAAACAATGAATACTGTTAGGCTGAAAATAAATTAAAAAAAAAAAAAAGAAATTGCCAGTTAATGGTTTATAACAAGCAACTTAGCCAAAAATGAATCATTTTGCCAGAAATTCCATGTTTCCTAATGAGTTTTTTCTCATCTTTCACAAGAGTTACTATTACCTTTAAACATTCTCTTCAATCCATAGGAATCCTTTAATTTCTAATACCCCATTTAGTTCCAGGAAAAAAGAGAGAAAGTACATGAAATAGTTAGAAAAATTCACTCATACAAAGTTCTCAAGAATAGGAGAGAGAAAATATTTCTACTTTTAAATTAGTTAACTTTGCATTTCAAGGAATAGTTAGAATTTTCATATTTACATACAATTTAAATTTTCATTCTTCACTCAGTTGCCTTAAGATCAGGTGCCTATGTCCTCTCTTATGGTTCTTTATCCCCTCCTGTAGATCCTTTAAAGTCTTTTAAGCATGCAGCTACTCCCACAGCCCTGCTACCTGACTGGGAAGATATGAGCCAGATACTCAATGGCCCAAAAGAGAGGACAGGCTTGCTCAGCCTGGTATATAGCAGTTGGCATGGTTATGTAGTCCATAAACAAGAGGGGAAATTACTCCTAAAGGGGAAATAGAAAAAGAAACCTAAGTAGATCATTATAGCAAAAACTAGTTATTTCAATAATCTGAATTCTCAACCATTAGACAGAGTTTTTTGTGTTTTTTTGGTTTTTTTTTTTACTTGTTTTTACCATATATTCCAGGGATATATATGGGTTTGTTTTTACATTTATAGTTTACATTGCTTGACCCATAAATAGCACTCGTAAAATTAATAGGGCCATAGTTTTAAAGAGTATTTACAGGTGGGAGGAGTCAAGATGGTGGAGAAGTAGCAGGCTGAGACTACATCTGGTAGCAGATCAGCTCGATAGCTTATCTAAACATTGCAAACACCTACAAATCCAATGGGAGATCGAAGAGAAGAAGAACAGCAATTCTAGAAACAGAAAATCAACCACTTTCGGAAAGGTAGGACTGCGGAGAAGTGAATCCAAAATGACGGGAAGATAAACCGCAGGGGGAGGGGCCAGCTCCCAGCAAGCCGCGGAGCAACAGAGCACAAAATCAGGACTTTTAAAAGTCTGTTCCACTGAGGGACATTGCTCCAGAGGCTAAACCGGGGTGAAGCCCACGCAGGGTCAGCGTGGCCCCAGGTCCCGCAGGGTCACAGAAGGATCGGGGATGTCTGAGTGTCACAGAGCTCGCAGGTATTAGAACAGAGAAGCCGGCTACAGAGACAGAGCCGAGGACTGAACTCTCAGCTCGGGGTTACCTTGAACCAGTCGCAGGCTCGGTGAGCTCGGAGCGCGACTGGAGGCTGGGGATACGGGAATGATTGAGTGCTGTCCTCTGGGGGCGCACTGAGGAGTGGGGCCCCGGGCTCTTGGCTCCTCCGGGCCAGAGACTAGGAGGCTGCCATTTTCATTCCTTCCTCCAGAACTCTATGGAAAGCGTTCAGGGAACAGAAGCTCCCAAAAGCGAACGCGAGCTGATTACTTAGTCCGGCCCCAGTAAGGGCAGTGCAATTCCGCTTCTGGCAAAGACACTTGAGAGTCACTACAACAGGCCCCTCCCCCAGAAGATCAACAAAATATCCAGCCAGGACGAAGTTCATCTATCAAGGAAAGCAGTTTCAATACCTAGGACAGCAGCGGAATTCCAGAGGAGGAGAAAGCAAAGCACGGACTGCATGGCTATCTCCCCATGATTCTTTAGTCTTGCAGTTAATTCAATTTTTTTTCATTCTTTTTTTTCTTCTTCTAAATTTTTAAAAACTTTTACCCTTTTCTTTTTTAACATTTTCTAACTAGTTTATCTAAAATATATTTTTTCTTTCTTTTTTATATTTTTTCTTTATTTGTTTTATTTTTTTAATTTCTTTTCTTTTTCTTTTTCTTTTTTTTTCTTCCCTGAACCTCTTTTTATCCCCTTTCTCTCCCCCACAATTTGGAGTCTCTTCTGATTTGGTTACAGCACATTTTTCTGGGGTCTTTGTCACCCTTTTAATATTTTATTTGATCCTTCATATCCTCTTATCTGGACAAAATGACAAGGTAGAAAAAATCACCACAAAAAAAAGAACAAGAGGCAATACCAAAGGCTGGGGACCTAATCAACACGGACATTGGAAATATGTCAGATCTAGAGTTCAGAATGACGATTCTGAAGGTTTTAGCCGGGCTCGAAAAAGGCATGGAAGATATTAGAGAAACGCTTTCTGGAGATATAAAAGCCCTTTCTGGAGAAATTAAAGAACTAAAATCTAACCAAGTTGAAATAAAAAAAGCTATTAATAAGGTGCAATAAAAAATGGAGGCTCTCGCTGCTAGGATAAATGAGGCAGAAGAAAGAATTAGTGATATAGAAGACCAAATGACAGAGAATAAAGAAGCCGAGCAAAAGAGGGACAAACAGCTACTGGACCACGAGGGGAGAATTCGAGAAATAAGTGACACCATAAGACGAAACAACATTAGAATAATTGGGATTCCAGAAGAAGAAGAAAGAGAGAGGGGAGCAGAAGGTCTAGTGGAGAGAATTATTGGAGAGAATTTCCCTAATATGGCAAAGGGAACAAGCATCAAAATCCAGGAGGTGCAGAGAACCCCCCTCAAAATCAACAAGAATAAGCCCACACCCCGTCACCTAATAGTAAAATTTACAAGTCTTAGTGACAAAGAGAAAATCCTGAAAGCAGCCTGGGAAAAGAAGTCTGTAACATACCATGGTAAAAATATTAGATTGGCAGCAGACTTATCCACAGAGACCTGGCAGGCCAGAAAGAGCTGGCATGATATATTCAGAGCACTCAACGAGAAAAACATGCAGCCAAGAATCCTATATCCAGCTAGGCTATCATTGAAAATAGAAGGAGAGATAAAAAGCTTCCAGGACAAACAAAAACTGAAAGAATTTGCAAACACCAAACCAGCTCTACAGGAAATATTGAAAGGGGTCCTCTAAGCAAAGAGAGAGCCTAAAAGTAGTAGATTAGAAAGGTACAGAGACAATATACAGTAACAGTCACCTTACAGGCAATATAATGACACTAAATTCATATCTCTCAATAGTTACCCTGAATGTTAATGGGCTAAATGCCCCAATCAAAAGACACAGGGTATCAGAATGGATAAAAAAACAAAACCCATCTATTTGTTGCCTATAAGAAACTCATTTTAGATGCGAAGACACCTCCAGATTTAAAGTGAGGGGGTGGAAAACAATTTATCATGCTAATGGGCATCAGAAGAAAGCTGGGCTGGCAATCCTTATATCAGATCAATTAGATTTTAAGCCAAAGACTATAATAAGAGATGGGGAAGGACACTATATCATACTCAAAGGGTCTGTCCAACAAGAAGATCTAACAATTTTAAATATCTATGCCCCTAACGTGGGAGCAGCCAACTATATTAACCAATTAATAACAAAATCAAAGAAACACATCAATAATAATACAATAATAGTAGGGGACTTTAACACTCCCCTCACTGAAATGGACAGATCATCCAAGCAAAAGATCAACAAGGAAATAAAGGCCTTAAATGACACACTGGACCAGATGGACATCACAGATATATTCAGAACATTTCATCTCAAAGCAACAGAATACACATTCTTCTCTAGTGCACATGGAACATTCTCCAGAATAGATCACATCCTGGGTCACAAATCAGGTCTCAACCGGTATCAAAAGATTAGTATCATTCCCTGCATATTTTCAGACCACAATGCTCTGAAGCTAGAACTCAATCACAAGAGGAAAGCTGGAAAGAACCCAAATACATGGAGACTAAACAGCATCCTTCTAAAGAAGGAATGGGTCAACCAGGAAATTAAAGAAGAATTGAAAAAATTCATGGAAACAAATGATAATGAAAACACAACGGTTCAAAATCTGTGGGACACAGCAAAGGCAGTCCTGAGAGGAAAATATATAGCGGTACAAGACTTTCTCAAGAAACAAGAAAGGTCTCAAGTACACAACCTAACCCTACACCTAAAGGAGCTGGAGAAAGAACAAGAAAGAAACCCGAAACCCAGCAGGAGAAGAGAAATCATAAAGATCAGAGCAGAAATCAATGAAATAGAAACCAAAAAAACAATAGAAAAAATCAATGAAACTAGGAGCTGGTTCTTTGAAAGAATCAATAAGATTGATAAACCCCTGACCAGACTTATCAAAAAGAAAAGAGAAAGGACCCAAATAAATAAAATCATGAATGAAAGAGGAGAGATCACAACTAACACCAAAGAAATACAGACAATTATAAGAACATACTATGAGCAACTCTACACCAACAAATTGACAATCTGGAAAAAATGGATGCATTCCTAGAGACATATAAACTACCACAACTGAACCAGGAAGAAATAGAAAGCCTGAACAGGCCCATAACCAGTAAGGAGATTGAAACAGTCATCAAAAATCTCCAAACAAACAAAAGCCCAGGGTCTGACGGCTTCCGAGGGGAATTCTACCAAACATTTAAAAAAGAATTAATTCCTATTCTCCTGAAACTGTTCCAAAAAATAGAAATGGAAGGAAAAGTTCCAAACTCATTTTATGAGGCCAGCATCACCTTGATCCCAAAACTAGACAAAGTATCCCACAAAAAAGAGAACTACAGACCAATATCCTTGATGAACACAGATGCAAAAATTCTCAATAAAATACTAGCCAATATGATTCAACAGTACATTAAAAGGATTATTCACCACGACCAAGTGGGATTTATTCCAGGGCTGCAAGGTTGGCTCAACATCTGCAAATCAATCAATGACAGCACATTAATAAAAGAAAGAACAAGAATCATATGATACTCTCAATAGATGCTGAAAAAGCATTTGACAAAGTACAGCATCCCTTCCTGATCAAAACTCTTCAAAGTGTAGGGATAGAGGGCACATACCTCAATATTATCAAAGCCATCTATGAAAAACCCACCACAAATATCATTCTCAATGGAGAAAAACTGAAAGCTTTTCTGTTAAGGTCAGGAACACGGCAGCGATGTCCATTATCACCACTGCTATTCAACATAGTACTAGAAATTCTAGCCTCAGCAATCAGACAACAAAAGGAAATTAAAGGCATCCAAATCGGCAAAGAAGAAGTCAAACTATCACTATTCGCAGATGATATGATACTATATGTAGAAAACCCAAAAGACTCCACTCCAAAACTGCTAGAACTTGTCCAGGAATTCAGTAAAGTGTCAGGATATAAAATCAATGCACAGAAATCAGCTGCATTTCTGTACACCAACAACAAGACAGAAGAAAGAGAAATTAAAGAGTCCATCCCATTTACAATTGCACCCAAAACTATAAGATACCTAGGAATAAACCTAACCAAAGTGGCTAAGAATCTATATGCAGAAAACTATAAAGTACTCATGAAAGAAATTGAGGAAGACACAAAGAAATGGAAAAATGTTCCATGCTCCTGGATTGGAAGAATAAATATTGTGAAAATGTCCATGCTACCTAAAGCAATCTACACATTTAATGCAATCCCTATCAAAATACCATCCATGTTTTTCAAAGAAATGGAACAAATAATCCTCAAATTTATATGGAACCAGAAAAGACCTCGAATAGCCAAAGGAATATTGAAAAAGAAAGCCAAAGTGGGTGGCATCACAATTCCGGACTTCAAGCTCTATTCCAAAGCTGTCATCATCAAGACAGCATGGTACTGGCACAAAAACAGACACATAGATCAATGGAACAGAATAGAGAGCCCAGAAATAGATCCTTAACTCTATGGTCAACTAATCTTCGACAAAGCAGGAAAGAATGTCCAATGGAAAAAAGACAGCCTCTTCAATAAATGGTGCTGGGAAAATTGGACAGCCACATGCAGAAAAATGAAATTGGACCACTTCCTTACACCACACATGAAAATAGACTCAAAATGGATGAAGGACCTCAATGTGAGAAAGGAGTCCATCAAAATCCTTGAGGAGAATGCAGGCAGCAACCTCTTCGACCTCAGCCGCAGCAACATCTTCCTAGGAA
This sequence comes from Meles meles, assembly GCF_922984935.1. Lineage (NCBI taxonomy): Eukaryota > Metazoa > Chordata > Mammalia > Carnivora > Mustelidae > Meles > Meles meles. The sequence goes on along the minus strand of NC_060069.1, from coordinate 89,383,739 downwards.
CATCGGCAAAGGCAAGGGAAGCAGGGCAAAAATGAACTATTGGGATTTCATCAAGATCAAAAACTTTTGCACAGCAAAGGAAACAGTTAACAAAACCAAAAGACAACTGACAAAATGGGAGAAGATATTTGCAAACGACATATCAGATAAAGGGCTAGTATCCAAAATCTATATGGAACTTAGTAAACTCAACACCCAAAGAACAAACAATCCAATCAAGAAGTGGGCAGAGTATATGAACAGACACTTCTGCAAAGAAGACATCCAGATGGCCAACAGACACATGAAAAAGTGCTCCACATCACTTAGCATCAGGGAAATACAAATCAAAACAACAATGAGATATCACCTCACAACAGTCAGAATGGCTAAAATTAACAAGTCAGGAAATGACAGATGCTGGCGAGGAGGCGGAGAAAGAGGAATCCTCCTCCACTGTTGGTGGGAATGCAAACTGGTGCAACCACTCTGGAAAACAGCATGGAGGTTCCTCAAAATGTTGAAAATAGAACTACCCTATGACCCAGCAATTGCACTACTGAGTATTTACCCTAAATATACAAACGCAGTGATCCGAAGGGGTATGTGTACCCAAATGTTTATAGCAGCAATGTCTACAATAGCCAAACTATGGAAAGAACCTAGATGTCCATCAACAGATGAATGGATACAGAAGACGTGGTATATGTACACAATGGAATACTATGCAGCCAACAAAAGAAATGAAATCTTGCCATTTGCGATAACGTGGATGGAACTAGAGGCTATCACGCTTAGTGAAATAAGTCAATCGGAGAAAGACAACTATCATATGATCTCCCTGATATGAGGACGTGGAGATGCAAAATGGGAGGTTAAGGCGATAGGAGAAGAATAAATGAAACAAGATGGGATTGGGAGGGAGACAAACCATAAATGACTCAATCTCACAAAACAAACTGGGGGTTGCTGGGGAGAGATGGGGTTGGGAGAGGGGGAGGGGGGTTATGGACATTGGGGAGGGTATGTGCTATGGTGAGTGCTGTGAAGTGTGTAAACCTGGCGATTCACAGACCTATACCCCTGGGGATAAAAATAAATTATATGTTTATAAAAAAAATTTTTTTTAAATAATAATAAAGAGTATTTACAGAGGCCTACCATGCATACAGAGCCTTTTTAATAAAATCAAAAAATTTGAACTTTCCATCACTAGGCAATATAAATTTGATCATCTAAGCTTATAAACCCTGACTAAACCATTAGACATGGGACTCTTACTAAACAGGATGTTGAAGTTTCTGATTTTTGTGGTCATTTCAACTAAAACTGGTAATGTGTTTACCTTTGTATTATCTTTGAAGCACATGTTTTCTTATAAACTAATGGTATAACTAAGAATACAGGATACATTTTTAAACAACTTAAAGGAATAACTTTGCTTAATGGCCCTTCTAGTATCACACATACACGCATTTATAATCAGCTTACTAATCATAAATAATTCTTAGCCATTTATACAGACATGTTGTAAGGACTCCTATTAAGCCTTGTTAAAGTTGTAAGTGTGCTAAAATTTTTGAGTAGCATAAATTTTAAGAGTATATAATTCTGCAACTTTTAAGTTAGGCTTCAATAGCTAAGTTTTACTATAAAAACAACAGAATAAAGGCACATAAAAATTCTTTCTCAGTTTTCTGCTACTTTGACCTGCCTATATTAATGTAGTCTCTGCTAGCATAAAGGTCTTGGAGATGAGTATTTTGGCTATCATATTGTCATTTAGCTCATTTAATCAGGATTTCCTAAGACAATATCAATACTAATTTGCCTTTTAGTAAATACACTGTAATTTAATGTCTTTCATAGAATTTGTCAAAATGTTTTATTGTAATTTTAGTATTTTTATTAACCAGAGCCCTCAAAATTAAGCTTCAAAATTATATAATATTTTAAATAAAAATTTGAAATTCTAAATTTTTACAAAAACATATATAAATTGTCACAGCAAGAAACAGTAGACTTGAAAATTATAGAGAGCAGTAGCAATGCTTATCTAATGCGGAGACTAAAAATATGATGGCATCGTTATGAGAATGATTGACCTGAAACAAAGAGCACTTTGAAAACCATATTCTAGTTTAATCCTCATCTAAGCACAGGTCACTCCAAAATTAATATGTGCTCTTCCTAGTGAGCATCTTTCTAAGAGAACAAAAACCAGCGGTTTGCTTGTGTGATGATCCACACTTCACCATGACTTCAATAAGAAGTCACACATAAATATGCAAGTATTATGAAGTATTGCAAATACATGAAATCACAAATTGCATCTGCCACTTACTAAGTATTAATCTTCACTGTTTTATCTGATTTTAATCTTAATTGTCATCCAAGTGCCAACAAACTACATGTCCAAAATGAGTAGACTGTTGTCTTGAAATTTGTAAACAGAAAACCTTTATGATGCTTAATAAATATACTGTCAACGTTTTCCTAATATAGTATAATAATTATGGAAAGTATCAATTACTTAGGGGAAAGAAAAAGTTAAATGACAATGTAGCCTTCTTTTACAACTGGAATAGGAGAATCTTCAATTGTATATTATTTTCCAGGAAAAGTAGAATTTGACATTTATTTGGGGATTCAAATATATAGTCTCCATAAAACTAAATTCTTAACCATAAGTTTAAAGTGATATATGTAAAAATATTACATATTTCTGCTAATTTGAAGAAAATAAACCTAATAAATATTTCCATAATTTTGAGAATTCTTATATAGATACAGAAATTTCATGATATCAACTTAAGCATTTATCCATGTGTTTATCAATTATGCTATCAAATAGTAAATCTTTAAAAATAACATTTTTTTTTCTTTTTTTTTTTTCCCTTTTTATTAATTTTTTCAGCGTAACAGTATTCATTCTTTTTGCACAACACCCAGTGCTCCATGCAAAACGTGCCCTCCCCATCACCCACCACCTGTTCCCCCAACCTCCCACCCCTGACCCTTCAAAACCCTCAGGTTGTTTTTCAGAGTCCATAGTCTCTTATGGTTCGCCTCCCCTCCCCAATGTCCATAGCCCGCTCCCCCTCTCCCAATCCCACCTCCCCCCAGCAACCCCCAGTTTGTTTTGTGAGATTAAGAGTCATTTATGGTTTGTCTCCCTCCCAATCCCATCTTGTTTCATTTATTCTTCTCCTATCCCCCTACCCCCCCATGTTGCTTCTCCATGTCCTCATATCAGGGAGATCATATGATAGTTGTCTTTCTCCGATTGACTTATTTCACGAAGCATGATACGCTCTAGTTCCATCCACGTCGTCGCAAATGGCAAGATTTCATTTCTTTTGATGGCTGCATAGTATTCCATTGTGTATATATACCACATCTTCTTGATCCATTCATCTGTTGATGGACATCTAGGTTCTTTCCATAGTCTGGCTATTGTAGACATTGCTGCTATAAACATTCGGGTACACGTGCCCCTTCGGATCACTATGTTTGTATCTTTAGGGTAAATACCCAGTAGTGCAATTGCTGGGTCATAGGGTAGTTCTATTTTCAACATTTTGAGGAACCTCCATGCTGTTTTCAATTAAAATATAAAAATGTAATCTCCTTCACTCTGCCTTTATAAATCACATTAAAAAAAATGTCTTCTGACCAGACTAGAAGAAAAAAAAAATATTCCTTTTTGCCTTGGTGGGGGAAAAAAAGGATCTGAGATTCCCCAAATAGCAAAACTATTCTAAATTTAATCTTTTCAGTAGAATAAATTTTTAGTCCATTTTCTTTTTCTCTCATTTTTATTAACTTTTACTAATTGACTAAATATTAAGTTCTGTATAGACAAAAGTAATATCAATTCTTCTTTGCATTCTGAGTTTCTAAAACAATGCTATATACAAATAGATAATCAATAAATGTTTGCCAAATTGTAATCTTCATAAACATCAAATAAACTAAAAAACCATTTCATATTCCATAAACAGTCAAGATTATATTAGTATAGTCTCAGCCAAATACCATACTTAAAAGTTAATACAGCTAAAACCTATGGACAAAATTCAAAAATTGGCATGACAGTTTTGTCAGGCTTTTGAAGCTCATATTAACCTTCTCAAACTGTGTGTTATTGGGAGTGCAATTTTTTCCACTATACAGCCCTCCCATTTCTTGTGTTTTTTTTTTTTGTCCCATATTCGGTTAAAACCAGTATATCCCTGCAAAGATCAAAAGGTAAAATAGTATCCTTTCCACAGTTAGGTATTTAAATAATATTCTTCTGTAAGTATCTATTAGACAAGATTTACTTCATGCCATTTTCAATCAACTGTACAGATAGGCAGTGTATATATAAAATAAATTCCTCTGTTCAAGCTAACAAAAATATTTTATCTACACTTTGTTTATCCATGGAAAGAAACTGAGCATGTCTTCTGCAGTTTTACTACAGGTCATCTGAAGGGCAACCCCTGGATTCCTCTGATCCATGCAGACTTCCCAAGGGCCAGAGAACAAGGCCTGTTTGATCCAGCACCTGCTGTGAGCCCATCACTTGGATACTTTTTCTGCAAATTTTTGCCAGACTGTGAATAGAATAATATGTAAAAGGAAAAAAAAAAAAAGCTCAAAGAGCAATAGGAAAATCGGCAGGAAATCAGCAAAAATACCATTAAGAACAACTGATCAATCATCTCAGCATTACTTTCCTTTCCCCAATATGGTCACACTTGCAACAGGTCAGCAATTGGCTTCAGGACTGATAGATATTGTCTGCATCTTTTGTATCTTAGAATATCTTTGTTGCTTCTGACATAGGATTCAGGTACACAGAAAGAACCGTATCTACTAATATTTCACTTCTAAATTGAAAAATGCCATAGGCACTGAAACTTGCACTTAGAATAGTATCAGAGATTGGAAAGCATTTATGGAAAAGCTTTTTCTATCATTAGTATAGAAAGCAATATGGTGTTCCATAAGAGAGAAAAGGTTTGTATTTCTAAATGCAGATAAGAAATGGCTTTGGAGTTGAGGTTAACAGCAATGGCCATACCTCATACCAGAGATCTACTAAAAGTGAACTAAAGTCTAAGCAAGCTGTTGCTAATGTTCCTAACAGAAATTTCTGTTTGAAGGAGACAGCATTTTATCTGGACCCTAAAGGAATAGCAAGTTTTCAAGAGGAGGAGATGGACAGTTGTCCATTTTATGAAGAACAGTTATGTATAAACCACATCTTGTATTTCTTTGCATTCCCTAGGCATTCAGTGCAATTTCAATGTAAAAAGCATTCAATATATTTCTCCTACTGAAAATATTTTCATATTGAAGAATTATATTAACCTATTAATTCATACTTTGGCCTGACATTGTTGACCATACACAACTTAATTCCAACATTTCTTTCAATCATTACACAATACTTTGAGGGAGATAAAAGTCTTACACACAATTCCTATGTTTTGCAGTACACATATATTTACCCATGACATGCACAACCTAGACTTATATTTCTCCACCCACATCCTTGCTAATAGAACTCTTACACGTCCTTAAAAACCCAGCATAGTTTCCCCCTCTTCCTGGAAACCCAGGCAGCAGCCATCACTCCCTCACTTTAGAACTCCCCATATGTTTTTCTTTATAATTATTTATTTCTTATACTAAAGGCTTTGAAATTAAGGAGGCATATAGTTTAGTAGTTTCTTCCTAAGTGCCTTGTTTAAGATTTTATTTATTTATTTATTTATAGAATGCATAGCAAGGGGAGGGGCAGAGAGAGAAGGAGAGACTCTCAACCAGACTCTATGCTGAGCATGGAGCCCAAGGCCTGTCTCAATCCCACAACCCTAAGATCATGACCTGAGCCGAAATCAAGAATAGGGTGCTTAGCCAACAGAGCCACTCAGGTGCCACCCTAAGTGCCTTGTTTCTTTCTTGTACATAAGAGTCATCTGATAAACTTCCTTAACAGAATCTGTGCTAAAGTCCATATAATTAATGGGGTTTTGGGGGGGGTTGTTATTTACATCTAGTTTATTTAGCATCTTTAAGTTTACTTTCCTCTTTAAGACATGAAACTGCAAGTAACATAATACAATATGGATATATTTTTACTTAATTTTTTTAATTTTTTACTTTGAACTAATTTGAGACTTATATAAAAGTTACAAAATAGAACAGAGGGTTCCTCTACACTCACCACCCACGTTCTCCTAATGTTAGCTTCTTCTTCTTTTTTTTTTAAAGATTTATTTATTTATTTATTTGATAGAGAGAGATCACGAGTAAGCAGAGAGGCAGGCAGAGAGAGAGGAGGAAGCAGGCCCCCCCGCTGAGCAGAGAGTCCGATGTGGGGCTCGATCCCAGGACCCTGGGATCATGACCTGAGCTGAAGGCAGAGGCGTAACCCACTGAGCCACCCAGGTGCCCCCTAATGTTAGCTTCTTAAACAACTTTACATTATTACAACTAAGACATTAACATACCACAAAACTATTAACTATACCTCTAATCCTATTAAATCTCACCAGCTGACCCACCGATGATCTTTTTCTATCTCGAGATTCTAGCCAGGATCCCACATTGTAGTTAGTTGTTATTTTTCCTTAAGCTTCTCCAATCTGTAACAGTTTATTGGCTTTGCTTGACAATTTGTTTATTGGCTTTGGTCTTGACACTTTTCAAAAGCCCTAGTCAGTTATCTTGTAGAATGTATCTCAATTTGGTTTTGATATTTTATCATAACTGGAATGAATTTATGGTCAGATTATTTATATGATGTCTAGTTCCCAAGAGGGACACAAGAAAGGTGCCTGTCCTCTTAAAGCCTATAGAACTTCTCTTTGGCTACATCCTATCCATCAAAGCAAGGAATAAGGCCAACACAGATTCAACACAGATTCAAGGGGAGAGGCCATCGATGCCACCTTTGGAGAAGACTAACCTACAGGAATGGAAGTAACAGACAATGTTCACATTTTAAGACTACTTCTACAACTGAGTTTCTAAAAATACTTTCTTTTTTAAGATTTTTATTTGTTTATTTATTTGACAAAGAGAGACACAGTGATAGAGGGAACACAAGCAGGGGGAGTGGGAGAGAGAAGCAGCCAAGCAGAGACCCCAATGAGGGGCTTGATCTCAGGACCCTGGCATCATGACCTGAACTGAAGGCAGATGCCATGACTGAGAACAACTGAGCCACCCAGGCACCCCTAAAAATACTTTAAAAACCCACTTAAGGCAACTGTGAAACCCGAAAGTCTGCCACTATGACACTGAACATTTTTAATTGTCTAAAACTTTTAAATTGGGCTGCTAGTTTTCCTCTGCCTGCTTCACAGGGTGATAATCATGGAATATCGCTGCTAAGGTCTCCCTTGTCTACCATGGGTCCTGTCTCTGTGTTTTAATAAACCACCATTTTGCACCCAAAAAAAAAAAAGAAAGAAAGAAAGAAAGGAAAAAGGAAGAACTGCTGAGTGGAGGACAGTTAGCCAGCAGCTTCTGGCTGCTGCTTTTGGAGGATCTGCTCTAGTGTTCACACCAGGGCCTCACCCTCCCTAAGCTGCTTCTAGCCAGCAACTGAGTAGGGCAGTAAAACTGTTCATTCCTGCAGGATTCCTCTAATGAGTACTCTTTGCTCAGAGCTCCCCATCAGCCCACAGGGAGTCATAGCCTCACACCAATCTGAGGCAACCTACCCACCTCTCCTTCCTCTTTTGTCTCCATGTGGTTATCTGACTGACATTGTCATCAGCGGTTTTTGGTATTTAAATTCCAAATAAAATAGGTCATCTAGTTTAAGGAATTAAAATATGAAAGTAGAAGAAGAGTAATCCATAATGTTCTCATTAATCGAGATCAATACCTTCACAAATGTTGAAACTTAATCTTTTCTTTCCTCCTCGATATATAGCAGGAATTTGGTGGTTCAGTGGGTTGGGGCCTCTGCCTTCAGCTCGGGTCGTGGTCTCGGGGTCCTGGGATCGAGCCCCGCATCGGGCTCTCTGCTCGGCGGGGAGTCTGCTTCCCCCCTCTCTCTCTGCCTGCCTCTGCCTACGTGTGCTCTCTGTCTGTCAAATAAATAAATAAAAATTAACAGAAATGGGAGCATACGTACACAAAAAGACTTACTCAAAACTGTTCTTGGCAGCCATATCCCCAAACTGGAAGTTATTTAAATATCTACCAACGTTGGGATGCATAAATTGTAGTTTGTTTACAAAATGTAAATCTATACAGCAAAGAAAATGAATAAATTATAAGCACGCTCAACACAGATGTATCTCAAAAACATAATATTGAGAAAAAAAAAGAGAGACATAAAAGAATAAATTCTATATGGTTCCAGGAGTGTTAAAATGATATAAAAGAGGTCAGCATAATGGTTACATTTATATGGGGCGATAGTCCCTGGTTGGGGGCAGTTCTCATGTCATGGTGAATTTTGATTCTTAGGGTACTGGCTACTTGTGTATGCTCTGGAAATTCATACAGCTGTACTCTTCTAAATTCTGTAGTTTTCTGTATAATACACTTCAATAAAGAGCTTATAAAAATAAAAAAAAAAAGTTCAATATCTCAACTGGCTTTCATATGAAACTACATCCTCAAATAAAAAAATATATATATAGTCCTTGTAATTATCTTGTTTTGGAGAAAATTACAAATATCCCTGGACAGCACAACAAAATCCAGTATCCATAGTAGAGAAGGCATTACTCCACAGCCAGGTGTCACTCAACCCAGTAAAAGAGACTGATCACCATTTTGTGAAATAACATTTTCATCAAGATCTTACTAAATTTTTTTCTGGCCATTTGGTTCAGATATCAATTGATATTGTACTTAATGTCCAAAGACTTTTGTGCATGGAATAGTACAATTATAATTTTAATGCACATAAAAAATTCTAGTATATAAATCCTATGTATAAAAGCTAATGATTCAACACTAAAATGTATAAATCATGGCAATAATTTCACACATCAACTTTAAGTCTCTAGGCTATTTTAAAATGGAAAAAATGGGTAAATTATCAAAAATTATTCTAAAACTCATTATTATACTTGCATTAACCTAGCATCAAATATTGACACAAGGATCTAACTTATCTTTGAGGCACATTTTATGCTTATCTTTAGAACTCCTGTTAAAAAATACTCAGAAGAGAAATATATCATTACAGAAATCTAAGTTACAGATTTTTGTTATGAAATAAGTGACTCCTGGGTGGTGGGAGGGGTGATACCTGGATCTGGAGACATTTCCAAGGTTATCCAATGCCACACCAATGTTCTCCAAGATGGACTCTTTTTTTTTTTTTTTGGACTCTTATTTTTAAGCCCAGGTTTCTTGGATAGGCATATAGTAGGTTTCCAGTCCTTCCTTTCACAGATTTTTCAGGTTTTTATAAACTCATGCCTATTCCTAAAGTGATGCATCCTTTAGTATTTACTTAGTATCACTTCATTAGTAAAAAGTTTATTTAGTTTAGTAAGTTTAGACATTTTTTTAAAGGTAGCTTGAAGCTTCCCTTAAAAAAAACAAACAAACAACAAAAAAAAACTAGTACTTCACAAACCTGGAGGCATCACAATTCTGAACTTTAAGTTCTCTTTCAAAGCTCTAGCTATCAAAACAGTATGGCACCGGCATAAAAATAGACACTTAGGTCAGTGGAACAGAATAGGAAACCCAGAAATGAACCCACAACTACATGGTCAATCTCTGACAAAGAATGAAAGAATACCCAATGGAAAAGGACAATCTCTTCAACAAATGGCATTGAGAAAACTGGTCAGCTACATATGAAAGAATGAAACTGGACCACTTTTTTATATCATACACAAAAATAAATTCAAAATGGATAAAAGAGCTAAATGTGAAACCTGAAACCATAAAAATCCTGGAAGAGAGCACAGGCAATAACTTCTTTGACATTGGTTGCTAAAACTTTTTTCTAGATAGGTCTCCTAAAGCAAAGAAAACCAAAACCAAAACTGGGACTACCTTAAAACAGAATTTAAAAAAAAAAATTAAGCTTCTGCATAGTGAAAGAAACAACAGAATTAAAAAGCAACCTGCTGAATGGAAGAAGATCCTTGCAAATGACATACCTGATAAAGGGTTAGTATCCAAAATCTATAAAGAACTTATACAACTCAACACCAAAAAAAAGGAATAATCCAGTTAAAAATGGGCAGAAGACATGAACATACATTTCTCCAAAGAAGACATTCAGATGGCCAACAGACAGATGAGAAGATGCTCACCATCCCTTATTAGGGAAATGCAAATCAAAGCTATAATGAACTATCTTCTCATACCTACCAGAATCAGAATAACTAAAATCAGAAACACAAGAAACAAGAGGTGCTCAGGAAGATGTGGAGAAAAAGGAACCCTCTTGGATTCTCAGTGGGAATGCAAACTGGTGGAGCCACTGTGTAAAACAGTACAGAGGTTCCTCAAAAAGTTAAAAGCAAATGCAACTGGGTATTTACCTGAAGAAAACAATAATATTAATTCAAATGAATATATGCATCCCTGTGTTTATTGCAGCATTATTTACTATAGCCAAGATATGGAAGCAGTCCAAGTGTCCATGAATTTATAAAAGAAGAGGTCTTGTACACACACACACAATGGAATATTATTCAGCCATAAAAAATGAAATCTTGCCATTTGCTATGACATATGTGGAGATAGAGTATAATGCTAAGCAAAAAATAAGACAGAGAAAGGCAAATACCATATGATTGCCCTCATATGTGGAACTTAAGAAACAATACAAATAAGCAAAGGAAAAAAATAAGGAAGAGACAAATCAAGAAACAGACCTTAACTATAGAGAACAAGGTGATGGTCACCAGAGCGGAAGTGGATGGAAGGATGGATTAAATAGGTGATGGGGATTAAGGGACTTATTTGTCATGTTGAACACATGGTGATATATGAAATTATTGAATTACTGTAGCGTACACCTGAAACTACTGTAAAACTGTATGTTAACTAACTGGAATTAAAAATATAAATTTAGGGACATCTGGGTGACTCAGTCCATTAAGTATCCAACTCTTGATATTGACTCAAGTCATGATCTCAGGGTTGTGAGATGAAGCCCTGAGTCAAGATTCTCTCCCTCTCTCCCTCTTTCCCTCCATTGCTCACGTGCATTCTCTCTCTTAAAATAACAGTAATAATGATAAAAACTTCAAAAAAAAAACAACCCCTAGTTACTTTGAAAAGAGTATTTGAGACCAAATTTTAGAATAATCTAAATTTCACCCAGATCCCAAACAATTTCTGCAAGTAAGGTACATCAATGATTTGGGGATAGAATTTTAAAAATATATTTTTGAAGCCATGAGTAAACAATAGTTACAATTTGGTTTTTAACATCACTAAATTCTTTATTTTTTTCTTAAAAATATCTCTCTTCTCTACCACATATTTTAGATTTTAACCAATCACCTGAACTAAAATCCTATTCTCTTTAATAATTCTTGTATGTTGAATGGACCATAACTGCCTAAGCTGGCCTGATTGTACGACTAGCTTAGGAAGGAAAAGGATGAACTTAATATGGTGTCATTACTGGCACTGATTTGTGCTTTCTTTGAACTCTTCTACTCTGGAAAACTTTGTCTTGGACATCATTTTTCTTCGTCAGCTTCCTCCTAACACCCAATAAGACTTCTTGCTCCCTGATTCACTCTTCTCCATTGTCCTATCTTTCCCTTTTAAACAAGTCCTCAACTGGTCACTAAATCATTTCCTTTCAAGAAAAGGACTCTACAATTTTTTAATAATTAATTCCACATTATATAACACAAATTCTATAGCTTACAAGATACAGATCATCCACATATGGAATATTCTACATATTTTTTCTAGTTCCAGTTTAAGAGATGAGGGGAAAATTTTAAAGTTGCATTGTCACTTAGGTACAAAACTGACTTTCTGTTATATGGAAAGAGTTATCCCAGTGAAACTTTATGGTCCTTATAATAGTAATATCCTAAATTTTTGAAACTCAGCTTCTCAAGTCATACTCTAAATACCATTAATTTGCATTAGGTATTGAAGACATACCTAAACTTCTCTCAAAATTAGGAAAATCTTTTCTTAATGTGGAAAACAACATTTTGCTGGCAAAAAAAAAAAAAAATAGACAATCACATGAAAAATGAACTATCCTGCCAGGTAAAAGTGGAATTTTATTAACATTTAGATGATAAAGCAATTTACAGGAAAAAAATTACACGCTGATCCTAATATTCAATATTAAATATGTTGGAGTCATGGTTCAAAAAACTGTCAAAGATAATTTACTAATTCTGGGGGTGCCCGAGTGGCTCAGTTCGTTAAGCATCCAAATCTTGATTTGGGCTCAGGTCATGATCTTGGGGTCATGAAATCAAGTCCCATGTTGGGCTCCACTTTCAGCAAGGAGTTTGCTTGAGGTTCTCCCTCTCTCTCTTCCCCTCCACGTGCTCTCTCTCTCTCATATAATCTTTAAAAAAAGATAATCTACCAATTCTCTGAAACATGTTTTATAAAGGTCATGATCAACTTTCTCCAACTATTGCTTATACTTGGTTCCCATAAGCAATGATTAGATGCATTTTTAGCTTACCCATTTGTTTTTTGCACAAATGTGTTTTCTATTTGTGTCAGTTATCAATGTATTGCCTCTCAACTCTAAATGTATGCTTCACTGCCCTGCTTGTCATACTGGGGCTGAACCTTGAACACATTTCTCCCTTGCCAGCTGGTACAATGTTAAGCTTTGAGCATAGAGGGCCTGGGAACACTACTACTATAGGAAGGGTTTTATTCCCTGGTCTGGTGTTTTCTTTCATTTGTCCTCCTATAATCTCATCTGGATAAAGGAATCCCAGGGGAGCTCACCCATAGCCAAGTTCAGGGACATCCCCTTGAGTAGCTTCTCAGCTGCCAGGTTTACTTGCTAAGCCAGCAACACTCATCATCCCCAGCTTCCTGCTGAATTTCCCTCACACCCCAAAAGATGGTTTCCTGACCTCCAGCCTTGACCTGGTGAACTTTCCTACTATCTGGTGGGCCACATGCCCAACCAGGTCTAAATCTCAGTCTTGCAGGGTGGCGACTCCCCCACATTCATCCCTCTCCTTGAAACACTGCCTCAGGCCTATGGGTGGGTAGTGGCTGCCTCTATATCTACTTTTCCTCTAGTCTTTAGGTTTTCTTTATGCTTAGCAGGCAATCCTTGTTATACCAATACCCTATTATTCATAAGTAATCCTTGTATAAAACTTTGCTCAATCAAATTTCTGTGTGGTTCCTGCACTCCCAGCTTGACAGTGACTGATATACTATTCAGAAAAGTATTTTAAAGATTTCAACTTTATAAGTCTCACTAAACCTATTAATCCCAAATCTTGTACTACCTTCCCACAAATTCTTTATTATTTACAATGGCCACCTTACAGATCTACAAAGTCTCTCTGGGAAATATTTTACTATGTCTGATGACAAAAAAAAAAATCACTAATTTCTCTTCTTTATCCATGTCTTTTTGTAACGTCCTCCTTATTGACCTTCAGCTACTGGTATGACTTGTTTTGGCTGATTGAACATTAGCAAATGTAAAGGGAGGGAGGGCCTTTAAAAGCACCTGTGCAATGGGGCTTGATTTTTTTTAACCGTTTTTTATTTTTTTATAAACATATAATGTATTATTAGCCCCCGGGGTATAGGTCTGTGAATCGCCAGGTTTACACACTTCACAGCACTCACCATAGCACATACCCTCCCAAATGTCCATAACCCCACCACCCTGGGGCTTGATTTTTTATGTCATTCTCAGAATCCAGAGATTATTATGTAATGAATCCAAGCCAATATGTCAAAAAATGAGAGTCTGTATGAAGGATAAATAACATACGGTAGAAAACAGCTGTCCTTGAAGCCATGCTAGTTCATCCAGCCAGCAGCGAATCTGCCAGTGAAACACAGACACTTAAGGGGCGAGGGGGACCTGAGGTACATCAAGCAGACCCAGACCAGGAAACCTACCAGTTGAGCCACAGAATCATGAGATAAATAGAGTGCTAAAACAAAACACCACATTGTGGCATGGTTAGTTAGAGAGCAAAAGCTAAGTGATACAAATACCAAATGGATTACTTTATTTCCCAAAAAGAGAAAGGAAAATAAAAGTTGAAGTTTTTATTTAGAAGCAAAGAATTATTGAAGTTCATGGAAAAAGACTTCTATGATGAAAGTCTTCTCAGAAATTATAAATGTATCTAACCAGTCTAATTTCCACTAGCCAAATCTTTCTGTAAATCATTAAGACAAGCATTAATCAATAAATGAGGTGTTAGATTTTCTTTTTAAAAATTATTTGACCTATTGAGGTCAGTGGAAATAGTTAATAATGAAAAGTTTGTATGCAACCATTTATACAACTTAATATGTTCTCTAAGTTATAAGTGAATTTGTAAGTGAGTTTCATAGAATTCCTAAACATAGTAGCTCTTCTAGAACAGATGATAGCATTAACTTTAGTTATTATATAATAGCATTTTAACATATCATAATTACATTTCAGAAGGCTTCATAAATGTAGGATTCTTCAATCTATTTAGGGGTTGTCTTCTAATGTTAAAACTTCCACTGGATGCACTATAACACTATAAACACAACAGAATAAAAAGAAATTCTTCTCATAAACCTGCTTCTTTTTCAATGTATTATTAATTCAGCAAGTCTGCCATTTAAGGCATACACTACAAACATGGAGAACATTGTAGATACTGTTTGCTCCTTCGTCTTCATGTTCAACCTTTGTTGCTCAGAATTTTCCTGACCACCTTCTGAATATGTTTTCTTCTTCCCATCCCCACTGCCAATACCTTGGTTTTGAACCTTGGTTTAGAACCCTCCCCCTTCTTTCTCTCTCTGATTCCTCCTAACAAATTACTGATAGATTTCTCCTAGTTACCCCTTCCAGTGCATTCTCTACATTCTCCATATGGCGGCGCCCTCTCCCATACATCTCTCGTTTGCCAACCTATCATCCACAATCCCGCTCATCTTAACCACACCCTCAGGTTAGTCCTGTTCTCAGAAAAGAAGTGGAATGTGTCCTTTACGATCTGTGCTGCTCTGGGTTCCTGTTCTTCTATCAACATTTCCAACCTCCTTCTCTGTCTTAATATTAAATTTTGGCAATCCTTGGGGTTCTATCTACAGATCACTATTCTCTTCACTCTGATAAACTACATATTTATGAAAGCACCTTAACAATATAAAATACAAAGAAATACATAGTTTTTGTTAAAAACCCATACAGCATATGTTTTATATAATTACAGTCTGATGATCAAAATTTGTTTTCTAAGATCTATAGGGCAGTTTATTTTCCATCATGAATCCATAGATTCTTTACATTCATATAAAGAAAAAAGCTTGAAAAAGAGACATAATATTCAAAATCCATTATAGATTTCATACTGCTGATTCTATGAAAAGAAAATCTGGAATACTCCCATAGTGTTTAAACATACAGATTTTGAAATCAGAAGTTCTGAGGATAAAGGGGGCTTTCTACTTAACTGCTGAGGCAGATTTCTTAAATTATATAGTTACTTAGTCTACTTATACAGAAAATAGAAAAATATATAATTTCTAGGCTTCTCGTAAGAATTTAAATAAAATGTTATTTGAATGATATGACAATTTCTAGCACCTAATAAACATTTGATAAATGGTAGCTTGAACAATAATTTGGACTTTGCATCCTCTCTTTCTATCCCATATGTCTCCTCTTTCTTACTTGAAAGAGAATAGCATAAAACTTAGAGAACAATTAAAGTCTTCTAAGATCCCTAAGAAGGCTTTGATATTCTTTGGACATATATCAATATAAACTTTGAAATACAACTTTTAGAACCCTTTTGTGCAACCACTACTGATCACCATGAAAGCAAACCAGGTGGAAGAGAAATAAGAATTAAGATTAGTAGGATTCCTCTGTAGAAGTGGAGGCACATGGGGGGGGCGGGGAGTTCTTTATATGAAGGGGAGGAGCTGGAAATGGAGAAACACCTGTACCATTTTTCAATCCCTAACTAAGCCCAAGTCCAAAACGGACAAAAGTTCCTGGAGTGACCATATTGCTAGTATAGAAACATGGAAAAGAAGGGGAAAGCCATTCCTGAAGAGAGGTTATTACACACATCTGTGATGATCATATATATATATATATATATATATATATATACATAAATATATATATATATATATATTTGTTAAATATGCACTGCCATCCCTAAACTCTCTGCTTGTCCTTTTCGCCTTCCTTTAGTTTATGTCTTTAAAAGCATCCATACAATAAACTGCTTGAAAAGAACGATCTTCAGCTATTGAGGTGGTTCCCTCAGGTATCATGAATATGAGATTTATTGCCTCTCAGGTCCCGTTTTCATTACTCTTCCAAGATCCCTCCATTTCAATTCTAGTTGCTCACATCCTGTTTCAAGAGACACATTATGGAACAGATCACATGCAGGAAAGCCGGTTTCAAAGTCTTTCATTTATTAGGAAAATTCTCTTTCAGAGTCCTGGCATCAGAGACAAGACCCCAGGGCCTCATGACCACAAATGAATGTGTTGATCTTCCTTGGCACTCAGCATTCCTCCTTCCTGGCTTTCTTCTTTCCTTTCACTCATCATCGCTTCCATTTTACAAATCAAAAAGAATTTTCAAAGCTGGATGTTTCAGAGGAATGGTGGTCAAATCTCTTGCTAATGCAACTTCATATTAATCTTGAAATTCCACTTTTGTGGTGTGGTGAATCACTTTATGTACCTGATCATCCTTTCCTTTTGTGATGTAATTCTGCAAATAATTTCACATCATTTGTACCTAGCCAACAAAATGTGTGGCTAGAGCAAAGTAAAAAACTGACCACTCACGGGTCATGTTCAGCCTAAAAATATAGTTTAACCCTCAGAACATTTTAAAATCCTTTGAGTTTATTGCCAGCTTTAAAATTCACAATTTCATGTTAAACCTGGATCTCCTGGTTCTTATGAAGTACTGGAAGTTTACCAACATTGGACTAACTGTTTTACTTGAAAACAATTGGCTGAAACCCTTTTACCATGAGCTTACGTTTTACAATTCAACACAACAGCTGCTCCCCCATGCTTTTCTCCCATCCCACTTCATTCATTTACATTGTTTCCCTGACCCTTTTCAAGACCTGCATAAGTGACTCCCTGCCATATTACACACAACACACCCACACATGCACAGAATATCTGATATCTAATATATGGGAATAGCTCTCTAACTTTTCATATTTTATACTTCTCTATTAACAATTATTACTCTATGAACAATTTGACTTACCTGTTATAAGTCAAAATCGGTACTACTTGAGGAATGCTTCAAAATTTTTATTCTTACCAGAACATTTCCAAATATACCAGAGCTCCAGCTTCAGGCCAAGCTTGGATTTAGACATGTCTAGATATGCCCAGGCACCTTAAGAGATGGTCATGGAAGAAACTTGCCAAGACGCTTACTACATGGGATCTAGGTAGAGATATTCCGGGAAAGAACATTCTACAAGTAACCTGGGACCAGAAACAAGATTACAGTTGTGATGACAAAGTGATCCTAGGATAGCACAGCTAAATCAAGGTGATCTTGGCCCAGTACTCACTCACTTTTGCCTGAGTCCTGGAAAGAGAGCGACAGAAGCAGAAACCACAACACCCAGTTGTTCACAACAACACTGCAGGATAATAGGACACATACAACATTATTCTGCTAACCCTCTGCTGGAGTGCTGCTCCACAAAACCATAAACTTATGTCAGTCAACCGATATATTCTCAATGAGTAAAAGGGTTTAATGTAAAGTAGAAAATGTACATTAGATGAATATATGGATAATCTTGAGTGGAGAAGGACTTTTCTAAACACCAAAGAATGAGAAAATAGAGAAATAATCTGATTGACTACATAAACTTTCGAAAATTCTACAGGGCAAAATATTAAGTTGAAATGGAAATCTGTTTGCAATATAAATGATGAAGTAGAAGTATACTTAATATGAAAGGTTCTTACCAAATCTTATA
The DNA here is from genome assembly GCF_922984935.1 of Meles meles. NCBI lineage: Eukaryota > Metazoa > Chordata > Mammalia > Carnivora > Mustelidae > Meles > Meles meles. Next base: position 89,365,596 of record NC_060069.1, on the reverse strand, counting down.
AACTGGGACACCTAGGTAGCTCAGGCATGATCCCAGGGTCCTGGGATTGAGCCCCACATCGATCTCCCTGCTCAGCAGGGAGCCTGCTTCTCCCTCTTCTCTCTGCCATTCTCCCCACTTGTGTTCTCTGGCTCTATCTCTCCGTCAAATAAATAAATAAAATCTTTAAGATAAATAAATATTTAAAAAAAATAAAAAATTTTAAAAATCTTATAAACTATAAGAAGATAATTAGAAAATCAAGGAAAGGACATAAATAATTCATAAAAGATAGCCAAAAACCTGGAAATAAAATGAATATTTTGTCATTCATTTCTTAAAAATGTATGAACACTAAATATGAAATTCTTTTCTTTAGCAGAGATAAAGAAATGATAATACACTTATGAATCACTGTATGTGAAATTTGTTAAAACCTTACTGAAGGGTATCTTGACAAAATACAAAAATTGTTAATTTTCATATTCTTCAAGTCATCAACTCTTTTCTAAAAATGTACATGTATGAAAATACCAGAGATTTGAACAAAAATATATATACAAGAATGTGTACTGTAACATTACTTTTTTTAAAGATTTTTTATTTATTTATGACAGAGAGAGATATTGAGAAAGGGAACATAAGCAGGGGGTCTGGAGAGGGAGAAGCAGTCTTCCCGCCAAGCAGGGAGTCTGATATGGGGCTCCATCCCAGGACGCTGGGATCATGACCTGAGCTGAAGGCAGATGCCTAACAACTGAACCACCCCAGTGCCCCTGTAATGTTACTTTTAATAGGAAAAAACTGAAATAAAAAGAAATAAAAAGATCAAGGAACTAATTTTATATCCATATAATACTCTCCCAGCTCTTAAAAAAAAAAAAACAAACCCACTTGCTATATAAGGAAATTTATGGAGAGAGGGGAAAAGTGTAAAATGTATGTTAAGGTATATTTTATGTAGAACTTAAAAGGAAGAAAATCTGCGTGAGAAATATCCACCAAAATGTTCATAGTGTTCATATGGATTTGGGATGTTTTATATTTTTTATCTTCAGTTAGTTCTAAGCTTCTAATTTGTTAAGATACATTTGCAATTAGGATGAAAATCAAATTTTACTTTAAGTGTTGATCAAATATGGTAATGGTTAAGGAAATCTAAGGCTTCATTCCAGACTTGCAACACAAGGGTCAGGTAAAAATTGGAGGTAGGGCCAGGAAGGAGGTTACAACAGCAGCACGGTCCACAGTACGAGTGGTAGGCTGTCAGTCATCTGGCAGAATAGAGATCTCTGGCAAGCACAGAACTCCCCTCCCCATGGAAAGAGCAACAGCATCTGGTACAAGATAGGTGGCTTGACCAGAACAGTGGCAAGAGAGGAGGACCAGAAAAAGTAGCAGGGCTGTCAAGTGGATGGCCTTCAGTAACAACGAGACTTGATCGTGAGCAAGTTGAACTGACGCTCTAGACACTTCCGGAAATGGCTAGGGCAGATTTCGCAAAAAGCTGGGGTCTTACATTAATGAGTAGATACTAAAGCCTCAAATTAGAGCTGATTTCTATAAAAGTGACCTAATTTTTTTAGACCAGACTGCAGTGGCCTGAGGGAATAGGAGTAGATCCATTTTTCATGGTTTTAGCACTAATACCTATATTCATATATATTGCTCTTTCATCTGTATTTTGCTGACCATAAAATATATTTTGCTAAAGTTTATTTCTGCTGCTCCTGGATAAAATGTGAAATTTAACTACTATTTCATCATCTGGACAAATATTTCCTATAAACTAAAACAAGTTTATGAAGACAAATGATAAATCAATAGAATAGAAACCACTGTTCTGTTTCAGGCTATAATAATGTATAAATAAGAGCAAATCATTATAACTTTTTTATCTTCTAAAAGAGGGTAAGATGGACCTGTCTGAAGCTATTAGAGAATCTTTAACATCCAGTGCTAAAAAGTAAGATGTTAAGGGTGCAATTAATTAGCATGCAAATTCAACTGCAGAGATTAATTCAGTAGTATTCATGAACATCATGGGTTTAATTCAGGTAACGCATGGTTATTTCAACATAAAAATATACTTTTCACAGTCTCAGACTATCTGCAAGCAAAATCCAAGGAAGTCATTTACATCTTGCAATTCCATTTCTAAACCCCTGTCAAATTGTTATATATCCAATTAGCTGGTAAGAAGCATTATCCATCAATGCTTTGTTTTCATTATTTGTTTATCCAAGAAAAGAAATAAAAAAAGGTAGATAAAGCAAATATAAAGGATTGCTGGGTATAGGGGAGATAATTGTAGCCTTCAACCTTGTACATGTTTGAAGCCTTTCATAATAATAATAGCTTATTGAATTTTTTAACTGCTGATTCAAATATCATGTATTTTTAACATCTTAATAGATATTTACTTTAAATTCCTCTCTTCACACTGGCCAAAGGTCTTACTATATTCTATCCTGAACACAGATTCTCTTTTTTTCTTTGGAGACTTATTTATTTGAGAGAGAGAGAGAGAGAGCGTGCATACACACTAGTAGTAAGGGAGGGGAGAGGGAGAGAGAATCCCAAGTAGACTCCATGCACTGAGCACGGAGACCAACTTGGGGCTCCATCTCAGGATATTGAGATCATGACCTGAGCCAAAACCAGGAGTCAGATGTTTAACCAACTGTGCCACCCAGGCACCTCCTGAACTCAGTTTTTCTAGATGCAATGAAAGACACTGTAAATCATGCATCAACCAATTGTAATAAGTAAGCATGTGATGAGAACTTTCTGTGAATTCTGCAATATTATGTTCCAGAAGGGCCAAATCTGCATCTCTATTGTTTCAAGAATGTTTTCTCTAACCTTAGTAATATTACAGGTTTTGCTCACAAGTGATATGCATTCAAGAGTTTTGCCTGCTGGGATCTGGCTGGCTCAGTCGTTAAGTGTCTGTCTCCTGCTCTGGTCATGATCCCAGGGTCCTAGAAGGATGCCCTGCAACAGGCTCCCTGCTTCTCCCTCTCTCAATCCCCCTGCTTGTGTTCCCTCTCTCGCTGTGTCTTTCTCTGTCAAATAAATAAGATCTTTTAAAAATTTTTTAAAAAATTCAACCTCTTTGGTATTTCTTAAATTATTATATTCTCTTGTCATGGGCAACTATTGTGCAGCATTTCAGTAGGTACCCTAGCAAGACCCAAATATCTCTTCTTTCGGTCCCCTTGTGGTATGGCCCCACTATCCTTTTGAGATCTCAGCATTATGACTCCCTATTTGCTCAGGGCGAGTGCAGTTTATGCCTTGTTGTCCCAGTATAATCATTAACACCCCTCATTGTACCCAATCCAAGCCATTCCTTACCTTCAAAGTAATCAACCATTCATTCACTCTTTTCTATATGTACCCTGAAATATTTTTTTCTCTGTACCTTGCACATTTTTTTCTGAGTAGAATGTACTCCAGGCCTAGAATTGCCATAACTATAAATTTCACTAGGAATGCCATAGCTCAGATAAATAACAATTTTTTTAAGTACATGTATATCCCAAGTATTGCATGGGACATACTTATAATTAGCCATTGTTTACTTGATAATCAATTATACTTAAGCATCCCATTTTTTATCTGGCAATCCTTTCACAGCCTAATCCACAGTTTCAAGGCCCAAATGAAATGCATCTTCTACTCTGAAACCTCAGTGCTGCCCCCCCAGAGCTTTTTTACTATGCCTTGCATATTATATTACCACACGTTGCCACTAGCATCCAAACCACACATGTATTATCTCCTCCATTCTTTTTTATGTGACTCAAGGACAAGAATTGAGTTTACTTATCTATTTTCTCCCTCATATTACTAATCACATGTTGACATACTAGTAATCAATATTCAGAACATCTAAGAATAAGCATTACTGTGATTTTAGTTGGACTTAACAAATTAGTAAATTGTTTAAATTTCCCGGGGACCATTTTGAAAATCCCTTTGATGACTTAACAGCTTCTCTCAAAGATTGTTAAATAATAAACCCATTTATGCATTTCAGAATGAAAAATACTGGATTGACTAAGATTGACTATAACAACAAATATACCACCTGGTGTGGGATGCTGACAGTGGGGGAGGCTGTGGGTGTGTTGGGAACTCTATTTTCTGCTCAATTTTACTGTGAACTAAAAACCACTCTAAAAAGTCTGTTTAAAAAAAAAAAAGTTCCCCCACGACACAGGTCAATCTGAATTGAGCTTAAAAAACATAGCTACTGTTGAAATTTTCTTACAGTAACAGATGTGAGCAGGGGACGGGTATAATTCTTGACATACATTATTAAAAATAGTCTATTTTCAAAGCTGACCTCGTATTGGAGTAGCTTTCTATTGCAAATTAAATTTAAGAACTTTATGGTGTCAATTTTGCTTTATTCAGATTATAAATTTACAATCAAATGCAAATCATATTGGTTCTGCCCACCTCTAGTTTTCTGTGGATGGTACCCTTTGAATGTGCCATGTTTTTTAATATTATCAGAATACCTCATCTACCAAGAGAAGCAGGCTCAATGTAATTTTACTCCCCAGGATATGAAGATCAGTTATGAAAATAATTTTAGTGTTCTTTACTATGCACGCATGCACACAGACATACACATACACACAGGAGAAACAAACCCATTAATTATGGCTAACATTCATATTTCTTCTAAATGACAGAAATAATCAATTTGTTGGTTAAATTATTTTCAAAAAAATAAATCTGACTGTAAAAATATTTCTCTTTTTTTCCCCTACAGTTCTTTGGAATCACTCAATTCACTCCCTGTTCAGTAATAATTTATTTCACATCTATTAGCTACAGCTTCTTCTTGGATATTATCCTACAGCAAATTATGGTTTCTAGCAAAACAGTCTAAAAAGGCATCTGTGAAACTTTTTGAAAACAGAAAATCAAGAATTAGAAGAACACGCTATAATGGTTTCTCAGAGCAAACACTGAAGATGTGCAGTGCTACATCAAATTGAAAACATAATTTCAAGCCACGTTTGGTTAGACAATTTTGCCTTTCATTTTAAAGTAGTCTATTAGACCTTTAGTCACAGGTTGAATCAAGGCATTCTATTTTTTTTTTAAAGATTTTATTTATTAATTTTGACAGAGAGAGATCACAAGTAGGCAGAGAGGCAGGCAGAGAGAGTGAGAGGGAAGCAGGCTCCCTTCAGTGCAGAGAGCCCGACGTGGGACTCGATCCCAGGACCCTGAGATCATGACCTGAGCTGAAGGCAGCGGCTTAAACCACTGAGCCACCCAGGCGCCCGGCATTCTATTTTTTTTTAAAGATTTTATTTATTTATTTGACAGAGAGAGATCACAAGTAGGCAGAGAGGCAGGCAGAGAGAGAGAGGAGGAAGCAGGCTCCCCACTTGAGCAGAGAGCCTGACGTGGGGCTCGATCCCAGGACCCTGGGATCATGACCTGAGCCGAAGGCAGAGGCTTTAACCCACTGAGCCACCCAGGCGCCCCAAATCAAGGCATTCTAAAAGAAAAAAGTCATTTCCATTTTGACAAAAACGGTTCTGGTCTCCCTGGGGATGTCATCGTCCTCCCCCAATGCCCAGCTTTTAGGGCTGTGAATGAAGTATATGGACCCAGACCAGTCAACCAAATCAGTTGAAACAACCCTAGTAATCAGTGGGATGCTGATGTCACAGTCAGACCACACTCAGAGCCACAAAGATAATGTACTCTACAACCAAAGAAAGAATGCAAACACTACAGTGCCTTCCAGACAACAACAGGGAATTAAACAAGATGCTTTCTTAAATTCTATTGTTGCTAAAAGTCACAATTAAGTCCTGAGCTCCACATAGAGGAAGAGGACGGATTTAATAAAATTTTAAATAAATTCCCTCTCTGACAAAACTGTAAATAAATATATGTGCAACTGAAAAACACGATGGCAATTTTATTTATTTATTTGCTAATACTGCAGTCTCCACAAATATTTCACCATGACAATTCGACAGCAGTGGTATTTTGCTAATTTCTAAATAAATTGGAAGATAAAGTGATTCACGGCAAATATAATTGATCTTCCCCTCACTGCCGCATAAATAGTATTTGTTATAAAAGTTTAAAAGCCACACTTATGCATTAAACTATTAAAGCAAGTATAATGCCTCCACATTGTATTGTTTTGCAAGGGTTATCATGGAATCTTCACCATTTATCATACATGTATCTCTGTCTTTTTTCTACTCAGAAGCACAGCATGAAAAAACTTCATTTCACATTGAAACATCACTATGTGGAACAGTGTGATGAAATGAGACACAGGAGGAGTTATACTCCGGTAAACAGTTGGTCTACGGAAATGATAGCATTTTATGCTGAGACTGATACATCAATTTTAAGTCCTAAGAGATGACTGATCTGAAAGCCAGAATGTCAGCAGTGATGAAGTATACACATGTGAAAAATTACAGGTGACATGACTAGGCCTGCTGAGGGGCCGCTCACCCAGGCCTTTTTACAAACCAGCGCAGGATGCCAGGACCCTCCTCCAGCCACGGCTCCTGATCAATTATTCCGTATCGCTGGTTGACGAAAAGCACTCGTGTTGCCAGGAACATCTAAAATGTGTCACTAAATAATCTAAGTTTAATGACGTTGTAAATGTGACCAGAAGTGTATTTCACAGATTGCATTTCGAGATGCGTACATTTTATATATGACAAGGAAAAGATGGAAGTTTGAGGAGAAAAACGGGTTCATCCAACAATCTGAGAATCCAGGCGACGCCGTTTTTCTTAGCTCCAGTAAAAGGCAGAACCCAGTTTTGTCTTAAGCTGCTTTCTCAATGTGCAGTTATGTCTCGCTATATTCACAAACTGTGGAAATATTTTGAAAATATTTTCTTGATTAAAATAAGAGGCTCCAGAAACACTGTAGGCAGCTGTCGTCACCTGGATATAAATTAGCATTTAGCTTACCATCTGTGTGAAAGAGTTGTGCTGGAAATAGTGACTTTATTTTTTAAATCTTATTCATGATACCTCCCATAAAAACATAGGGAACTGAATATCTGTAGGAATATAAAGTAATGGCTTCTGGATGGCCATGGGCAAGTTTTCCGTGCCTCAGTTTTTTCATCTATAAAATGGGGATAATAATAGTCTAAGAGGGTTGCCAGGGTTAAATAGCACATGGCAAATGCATTTAAGGATTTGCTGGTATTCACTATAGTCCAGTATTTTACATTGTCTTTGCAGAAGCACAGAAAGTAACTTCTTTCAAAACTAACAGTTCTGGGCGCCTGGGTGGCTCAGTGGATTAAGCTGCTGCCTTCGGCTCAGGTCATGATCTCAGGGTCCTGGGATCGAGCCCCACATCGGGCTCTCTGCTCCGCGGGGAGCCTGCTTCCTCCTCTCTCTCTGCCTGCCTCTCTGCCTACTTGTGATCTCTCTCTCTGTCAAATAAATAAATAAAATCTTAAAAAAAAAAAAAACTAACAGTTCTACAGATGGTAACATGTTAACACTGTAGCAAAATGTAAATGAAGTAGTAAAGGACAGAAGACATTCAGCAGGTGTCATGGTCCTAAGATGAAAGCAGGTATGACAAAATATTATTTACTGATGTCCCCTCCCCACCAATCAATATCCGGTCATTATATATCCAAGAATGAGTACAGGATTTAGAAGAGCCAGAGTTTCTGTGTTTGATTAGCAGTTTCAGAATCCTCACTCATGATGGGTATGTCATGAACGTTCTCTGAGGCCCAGTTTTCTTATCCAAATGCAATACTACCACCGTTTTTCAGAGGTATGTTGCAAGATTTGGATAGGATGACCATTCTGAAAACATTGAGGGCAATGCCCAGCTTTTAGGGCTGTGAATGATGTATATGGACCCCAGACCAGTCAGCCACAATCCTCTACCAGTCAGAAAAATCCTCTATTCTACCATGTGCCTATGTAATCTACAATTATTATGATAAAATCTTTCCTTTGTATAGGTTATCACTTAGCTTCTTAAAATGAAATGGCCTCACGAGAAAGACACTACCACCAGTATTATTATGAAAAGAACAGAGGGGGAAAATTACTTCAAAAGGAATCATATATATTTTTCTGACACCTAATTAAAATGTATGGCCATGAAGAAGGTTTAAAGAACAAAAATAAGGTAAGCAATTTATCTTTGCAAAGCGGCTCCTCAATATTTGGCATGACTGCTAAAGAGACTCAAAATATGAGGGTACTTGCCAAAATCTGTGCAGTCAGAAACTGACAATGTTTTCTCACAGATCCCACCATTGGCCTCCACTTTCAGTGTTCAGTCCACAGTGGCACTTATGCATTTGGGTTGTTTTGTTTTGTTGTGGGTTTTTTTTTAATAATATAGAGTAGCCTCCAATTTTCATATTATCAAAACTATTGTTTTTTCCTTTGATAGTTTCATCCATTGTTTTATACTTAGAAAGCACATCCTCACCCATAAATCAATTGTTCACCTATATGTTCTACCTCCAATAAGGCTTTTATATTTTACCTAGAATCTCTCTGGAATTTATTTTGGTATATTGCTCAAGGGAAGAATCTCCTTGTCCTCCCCTAAACCCATTGTCCCTAATATTTATTGAATGGTCTTTTGAAGTCAGTGAAGAAAGAAAAATCATTTTCATAAAATTCAACAGTGGAAAGAAGAGCTGGAAGAATCCTATTTTGGTTGAGGAGAGGTAGGGAAAGGAAAAAGGGAATTTGGGAAGTAGAGATTTGAAAGAAACATAAACTTGAGATACAGGCTTCCAGTTATAAAATGAGTAAGTCATGGGAGTAAAAGGCACAGCATAAGGAGTGTAGTCGGTGATGTAATAGCGTTGTATGGTGGCAGATGGCAGCTACATTGGTGGTGAGCAGAGCCTAACATAGAAACTTGTGGAATCATTATGCTGTACACCTGAAACTAACATAATATCATAGGTCAACTATACTCAAAAAACTTATAAAACAAAAGCAAAAACAAAACCAGCCTTGCGTGCAGTAGCAAGAGACAAAAGAAAAGAACAGCACTCCCGGGGAGCTAGGAATGAACCATACTTGGGAATCGAGAGTTCCCTATTATGAAATTTCCCTTGGGCTAGCCCAAGAAGGGAGCTGGGAATAGGTCTTGCTAGTGTTCTGACTCTCAAAAAGAGTTAGGAAAATAAAATGATTGATGACAGCTATGCCAAGCTCTTGCCAATGGAATTTCATAAACGGGGAAGGAAGTATGATCACAGTAGCCAGCCCACGCCTCACAATAATCTTGGCATGAAAGCAAATATGTCTGTTAAGTAATTCTACATAATCCAAGCACATTTTAACACAGGAGCTGTAAAAAACCACAGATCAAATAAGTGTAATTACTCATTCATCAGTACTTGCTATCATTCTAAAAATTTAATATTTGCTCCCTTTCCTACTATAAAAGATCAATAATATAATGAATTCAAGGAATGGAAACATAAATCACCTATAATCCCATCTCCTGAAATGCATAAAGTTCCTCCAAGAATATGCTTATTCTAAGCAACTGTTCTTCCAGTCTTATATTTGTATAAATATATAGAAAATTCACAAAAATGCTATACAAAATGCACAAAATTAAAAACACATATACTATTCAGTAATCAAAAAAAAAAAAAAAGTAGAAAGGAAAAGACCAGGACAGGACTAACAATTTGGACTGTAACTAAAACAAAATAAATACAGATGCCACATACTATAGGTGGATGGCAAATTTTACTTAAAACCTTCTGTCAATCAAACTGGAAAGGGAAATAAAATCTTTCACATAGTTTAAAACTCCATTAAATCAGAAATACTAAAAGTTTTCAGAAAAAATAATGATGTATCCCTCATGTTCTTCAAGAATGAAATATTTTATAACAATTTATAACAATTTTCTTATTCTCCTAAGAACCCACAGACTATATCTACAGCGTGGTGGAACTTTCCAGTATTTGTAAAATCAAATGCCTATACAGAAGCCAGGCAGGAATCAAATGATTGACCTTGCACCTGGCTTACTACGAGAGAGTACAGATTGTGGTGAGCTTAAGAGTAGAAGCTCTGACTTTATGCATTCAAATACACACACACACACACACACACACACACATTTATATACACACATACATACATTTATGTGTATATATATATACACATATATATATATACACACACATATACACATATACATCTCTTTAATCTTTAAACAATTTTCTGGCCATACACATCGCATTTACTCTTGAAAAGCCCCCAGCATACAATCCCTATTGCTTATTTTTCCCCCAAGATCTTCGCCCATGATTTTCATCAACAAACAACATTCCTAACACTATGCTGCTTACCAAACAATAGGACTTAAAAAAAAAAAAAGATGTTATATGTTCTGTTTCTAGAGAGATTATATTTCTTTCAGCATAAATAAGTATGTGTCAAGAAAATTTAGAAGTTTTGAAAAGCAAAAAGTCTTTATGGATTTTGGAATGAAAAGAAGGTATTATTTCCATTTTGAAACCAGATTTTAGCTGTTAGGATGGATTTGCAAAGGCAAAATGGCCACACCATTTTACATTCTTTCCAGCAATATCTAAGAGTTCTCATTATTCTGCACTCTCATCCTAAAGTTCCTTAAATGCTTTTCTAGCCATTATAATATACATGTAATGGTATCTCATCATGGCTTTAATTTGTATTTTTCTAATGACCAGAAATGTTGAACATTTTTTAAGTGTTTATTAACCTGCCATATCTCCTCTTTGGTGAAACTCTTGTTTAAATAATTTGTCATTTCTAATTGAATTGTTTCATTTCTTACTGATTTTATTTATACACTTTGCATAGTCAGATATGTAATTGGAAAATATTTTCTCCCAGTCCATAGCTTGTGTTTTCATTCTCTTAGCAGTCTCTTACAGAACATGAGTTTTTCCATGTTGATAAAATTCAAGTTACTTCTTCATAGATCATGCTTTTAGCATCACTGCTAAGTACTCTTTACCTAACCCCATTTAGTAAAAATTTTCAACGGTTTCTTTAAAAAAGTTTTATAGTTTTACATTTTACATTTAGATCTGATTCATTTTGAGTCAATTTTTGCGTAAGCTGTGAGGTTTAGGTCAAGGTTCATTTCACTGCACATGGAAAACTGTTTCAGCACCACATAGTGAAGACATTTGATTTGCCCACGTTCTTTTGCCAAAGATGAATTGGTAACATCTGACTGGGTCCATTTCAGGACTAATCCTGAGAGTCTGGTCCTTCACCAGTACCCCACTGTCTTGATTACTGTAGCTTCACAATAAGTCTTAAAAATTGAACAGCATGATTTATCCCATTTTATTTTTGTCTTCAAAACTGTTCTCGCTCATCTCGTTCCTTTGATTTCCACATAAAATTTTAGAGTCTGTTTTTTTATATCTCAAAAAAATCCTGATAAGATTTTGACTACATTAAACCTGTAAATCATTCTGGGAAGAAGGGACATCCTTACTAGGTTGAGTTTTCCAAGGCATGCACAAGTGTGCATTTTTATTAACTTAGGTCCTTTTTTTCTCCCCACCAACATTTTGTAGTTGTCAGCATATAGGCCGAGTACACATTTCTAATTACATTTATTTCTAAGTATTTTACTTAGGGGGAGAGAGAGTATAATAAATGCTATCTTGTTTTCAATAAAATATTATAAATAAAATGAAATTATGTTATAAAAATGATTTTTATACACATTGGACATATAACCAGAAACCTAGATATATTTAGGACTAGGAATGATTTTTATGGATTCTGTAGAATATTCCACTTAAGTAATCAAGGTATCTACAAATAGAAATGGTTTTCTTTCCAACATACATATCTTTTTTATTTTTTTTTAACCACATTGCCCTGTTAGATCTTTAGCACAATGATGAATAGGATAAATGAAAGTGGACATCTTTGCCTTTTTCCTAATCTGAGGGGGAAAGCATTTGGTTTTTCACCATTAAGTAGGATGACAGAGGTAAATTTCTTGTAGATGCCTTTTTTCATGTTGAGGAAGTTCCCTTCTATTCCTAATTTGCTAGAAATTTTTTTTCCATAAGTGTATTTTCATAAATAATTTTTCCAATCAATTGATATAACATGGTAAATGTACTTTATATTATTAATTTGGTGGACTATATCTTGAATACTGAACTGGCCTTGCACTCCTGAGATAAACCCTACTTAGATATATAATTTATGTATACATATAAAAGATATATATACACTTTGTTTGACTGCGTTAAGGAAGTTTATGAGAGATACTGTCCATTTCATCTACTACCGTTGCCTGATTTTACTATCAGCATGAAGCAGGCTTTCTAAAACGAGTTGTGGTGTGTTTGCTCCTCTTCTGTTTCCTTGAAGACATTGTATAGAATTGTTATTTCCCCTTTAAATATTTGATATAATTTCCTAATGAAACCATTTGGGCCTGGAGATTTGTTTATTTGAAGGTGTTTAGCTATGTATAAAATTTCAGGGCGCCTGGGTGGCTCTGTTGGTGAAGCGGCTGCCTTTAGCTCAGTTCATGATCCCAGGGTCCTGGGATCAACTCCCATATTAGGTTCCCTGCTCAGTGGGGAGCCTGCTTCTCTCTCTCCCTCTGCTGTTCCTCCTGCTTGTGTTCCCTCTTTCTCTAATAAATAAATAAAAATTTTTAAAAACCTATGAATACAATTTCTTTCATTTTTAATAGGACAATATATATTATATATTTCATCTTAAGTTTTGGTAGTTTGTAATTTTCAAGGAATTGGTCCCTGTCAGCTACCTGTCAAATTTATGTGTATAGAATTAGCTGTAGTACTTTTTTAAAGATTTATCTGTTTGACAGAGAGAGAGATCACAAGTAGGCAGAGAGGCAGACAGAGAGAGAGGAGGAAGCAGGCTCCCCGCTGAGCAGAGAGCCCAATGTGGGTCTCGATCCCAGGACGCTGGGATCATGACCTGAGCTGAAGGCAGAGGCTTAACCCACTGAGCCACCCAGGCACCCTGTAGTATTGTTTTCTTATCCTTTCAATATCTGTTAGGTCTATAAAAATGCCTGTTGTCATTCTTGATATTAGTAATTTGTATCTTCTCTTCCCCAATCTGACTCCATTAATTGTGGATTATATAGTTGTAACAATAGTATTACCAAATATTTAGATATTTTCCTGTTATCTGTTATTGATTTCTAGTCTAAGTCCATAGGGTCAAAAGACATATTTTGATTTTTAAAATTTTGTTAAGATTTGTTTTACACCTTGGGATATGGTCTGTATTAGTGAGTGTATTATTCCATGCACACTTAAAAATAATTCATGCTCCCTAAAACAGCAGCAGAGAGGAGAATGGTGGTTGCCAGGGGCTGAGGTACAGAGTGTCAGTTGTACAAGATGAATAAGTTCTGTAGATCTAACGTACAACATGGTGACTACAGTTAGTAATACTGTGCTGCATATTTGAAATTTGTCAAGGAGGTAGGTCTTCAAGGTTCTTACCAACCACGCCACCCCCAACACATTCACACAAAAAACAGTAACTGTGAGGTGATAAATATATTAGCTTGACTGTGGTGATTATTTCACAATGTATATTAGAACACCAAGTTGTACACCTTAAGTATATACAATTTTTGTCATTGTACCTCAAGCTACAAAGGGAAAAAACGTTATGCTTCGCTTTAAAAAAATGCATATTCTTCTGTGGTTAAATATACTGTTCCACAAATGGCAATTGGATGCAGTTTGCTGTTGGCTGGTAGTGGTATTCACTTGCAGGTTTTCTGAGAGAAGAGTTTTGAAATCTCAAACTATAATTGTAGATTTGTCTATTTTTCCTTCCAGTTCTGTGAATTTTTGCTTCATGTATTAGGCACTCTAACGAAGTTAGGCGAATTCATGTTAAATATTGTTATATCTTCTTATTGAGTTGATTTTTATACTAAGTAATATCCCTATTTATTGCTATTAATGATCTTTGTTCTGATGTCTATTTTACCTGATATTAATAAACTACTCTAGCTTTCTTTTAAAGTTTGCGTAGTATACTTATTTTTCATCATTACTCTTGATTACGAACCCAGAATGTCACCATATTCAAAATACGCTGTATATAATCCCAAATTCCCCAGCATGCGAAGAACCAGGAAAAGATCTACTTAAAAGGGAAAAGGCAGGGGCGCCTGGGTGGCTCAGTGGATTAAGCCGCTGCCTTCAGCTCAGGTCATGATCTCAGGGTCCTGGGATCGAGCCCCGCATCGGGCTCTCTGCTCCGCAGGGAGCCTGCTTCCTCCTCTCTCTGCCTGCCTCTCTGTCTACTTGTGATCTCTCTCTTTGTCAAATAAATAAATAGAATCTTAAAAAAAAAAAAAGGGAAAAGGCAGTCAAAACCAAACACAAAACCAATTCAATTCACTTCAATGACTAAGGCAGCGTTTTAAAATAAGTGAGTTTTAAATGCATGATAAATGGATTAGGTTTAATATAAGAAGAGGATTAACAATGAGCCTTTTAAAGTTTTAGAAAGGTTAATGAGCGTGGCACCTTTAAATTAAGTTTAGGAATAATCTGGTTTAGAAGAGGAATGGACTAGCCGGATTCTTGGAATAACTACCCTTTTCTCCATTTGGTTCCAGAATTTTTTGATGAATAACAATGAGATATAAATTGTATTACTATTCAAGATAGTATAATATTTTCCCCACGTGTTGAGAATAGAGATGTATGGGGGAGGGGGAGGGGTGGAATAAGTGATGGGGATTAAGAATGCACTTGTCATCCTGAGCACCAGGTGATGTATGGAATTACAGAATCCCTGCATTGTACACCTGAAACTAATACAACACTGTACGTTAACTAGCCAGAATTAAAATAAAAACCTAAAAAGATACATGGAACATATACAACATAAAATTTTTTTCTAGATCTCTATTAAGCTTTACCTTTTGGAAGTGCCAAAGAATAAGAATTTCTTGAACACTTTATCTTCCCTTGCAGGAAAAAAAAAAGAAAAAAGAAAAAAGAAGACACAATGTGTAAGTTTAAAAAGGGACAAAGATATAATAATATTTAAAAAAAATAAAAATGTATAGGTCTACCCCGGGAGTTTATAGATTCTGTGTTAAAAATTCCTGATTTGATCACTACACTCAGGTTTATTTTTGCCTATTTTTTTAGAACTTTTTAGTTGAATAAGGAATTATACATTTATTCACATCCGTAATATATCTTTGTTAAATGAAATTGAGTTACATGGCAAATGTGTTCTTCCAGAAAAGTGGATCCTTTAAAAAAACATATTAGTACAATTCCAATTTTTTATCTAAGTTGAATATTTTATAGGAAATTTTTTACAATATCAGTTGAATGCTTATATTATTTCCACAAAGACTTGACAAGTTACAAAAAAGTGAAAAATCCTACAGATTATGTAATACCTTTCTTTTCATGGAAGAGAAAATAAAAGCTAAAATTAGACATAAGTTATGAATGAATGGCAATGACAACAATATCTTTTAAATATAGTGAATTTAAGGGGCCATAGCATATTCAGAGTAACTTTTATGGCCAAAATACTTATATTAGGAAGGAGAAAATAATGAAGCTAGAATGAAAAATAGAAGAAACTATTGATAGAATGAAAAATAAAAAATCAATGAAAATAAATAAACCAGACAAAAACCAGAACTGATTATTAAAACTAAAAGCTTTTTCAAGACCTGTAAAATGAATAAATTTAGGAATACAAACAAGAAAAAGAACACAACAAAATCAATAGGTTCAAGGAAAAGTGAAACCAACAGAGCAGAATTTAAACTCTAGAACAGAATGCAGTGGAAGGCTTTATTCCAGTAAATTTATAAATCTAAGCAAATTTAAAGTGTAATGATCTGATTCTGAAGAGAAAAAGCAGTAAGAGCTGGAAGCAGCCCAGTCCTTCTGGATCCAGCAGGCACACAGGCATCTCAGGGAGCAGGAATGCCAGTGAGGATGACCCATTGGAAGGGGGTAGAGAGAAGAAACAAGGCAAGTCAGAGAGCAAGATGAGGGCTAGGATTTTTGCCAGGGGTTTTGATGAGAAACTCTAGACAGGGTATACAGAGATTCTTTAGGAAGTGTGTCTATTTATTTGAGGAACTATCTACACCACTCCCCTTTACTAACAATTATGACATTCTTAGGTCATTTGGAATCAAATCACTATTTCTATAAATAACATCTACAGATGAGGCCATAGGATTTAGGAGCACTAGGTTTTGATACAAATGCAGACGGATGGCTAGATAAAGGATTAAAAAGATATTTGCCAACCTTAGTAGTTATTAACTCAGGGGAACAGGATTAAAGGAAGGAGGCTCACAGATGAATGAGAAAAGGAGATTTTCCTACTTTACTCTAACCATACCCTAATCTTTAGATCTTTTACGATAGTGTGTATGTATAACTTATGTAGCTTTTTAAAGTAAAATTTTAACATTGCTTTTTACAAAGAAAAAAATGGTTTCACCCCATTTGAGGTTTGTAGGATTAAATCTATTATTTCCAATTTTGTCCAGTGTGCATTTCATTTGTTTATTCATTCATACATTGAAATATAAATTACAATCCCATTTGCAAGATTATAATTTCATTGAGGAAAGACAAAATAAGGGGGCCTTGTTGTGTGTGTGTGTGTGTATGTGTGTTTAATCTAGTTATCAAATGAATGGCATAATGGTTAATATTCATGGGGATCTAGAAAAGACAGATTTAGGTCTGTATATCGTGGTCTGCTAGCATCCTTGAGGAACACTTAATAAATCTGGACAGGATGAAGAAGAAAGAAAATTTGCTTGGTGAGAAAGGTGATAGGGATATTTGTAGGTAGAAAGGAGGATTATATATAGTAAACCAGCCAAACCACCTAGAGTAGAAGGCCCACAGGGAGGCTAGGCTAGGTTAGAAAAGGAGGATGGGGGCAGAGTAGGAAACCATTGTATTGTAATAGAAGCTACCTAGTATAGAAGATCTGGGACTCTGGAGTCCCCGAGACAAGAGTTTCTAACCCTCTTAAGCCACTTGCCCCTAGGTGGAACAAGGATTTCAACCTCCCTGAGCCTCAGGAATAGAAGGATAATAACTTTATAAAGTTACAGTGAACATTAACTTAAGTACTTGAAATATTTTATAAAGTAATTTTCAGTGACTTGATAAACATTAACTATGTTTCATTATTTTTGTTGCATGCATGGCATTTAGATATTATCCAACAGGCTAGCATTTTCCAACTTGTATTCTATACAACTCTAATTTTCAGATATTAAATGAGTTTGTCTCAAAGAAGAAAGTCCCTTGGACAAAAAATCTTGAGAAAATCTGAGTTACATGTTATTACTAGAAACTGGAATATGCTAGTAGGCATTTACACTCCTTAAGGCAACACATCCAAAACTGTTTGGGGGTTTCTTTCTACAGAAATTTTGTTTCTCAGAACACCTATTAGAATTAATGTTCTGCACGGTAACTACTGCTAAAGGCAATGACACAGTATGGCAAGTCTTTCGTCAGCAAAATTGCATGAGGTGGAAAATAGTGTCTAATTAATTCCTGGGATTTTACATGGGCTTAAAAAAATGAATGAAAAGGTTCTGTAATAAGCTTGGCATTAGATATTAAGAGCCTGGACCAAAACTATCTGCTAGGAATTGTAAAGAAAGGGACAATTGTAATGCAACGAAGAGAAATGTCAGCAGAACTTAAGGAACGGTTGAGGCAAGCATGGGGGGAAAGGAAATTAGGGAGAGACTGGATGCAATTGACAGAAAGAAGAGACTAAGAGAAAGGAGACAACTTTTTAAAATTGGTACAGTACTTAGAATTATGGCAGGATTTCCTAATGAAAATAGGAAGAAAACCACCAAAGAAAAACTGTTATACCTTGCAAAGATTAGGGCTTAGCACAATGACTGTTACATGGTAGGTATTTGATAAATAAACTGTATTGAGAAACTCGAAAGGAGTCAGCACAGGAGGGACAAAGAAATCCTTGAAATGAGGAATTATCTAAGAGATGAGGTAACAAGAGGTCCCCTGAACCTCTGATATGAGAAATAGGTAGGACTTGAGGAGACCAATGCAAGAGCTAGAGAAACAGGCAGACATAGAAGAAAGGGAGTGATAATAGCCCAAGAACAGGAGCATTTCAAAAGAGAGAAAGCAATCAGCAGGAAAACAGTAGAGAACTCAAGGGAAAATGAAATCTTAGGAAAAGACATTGGCAGATTGTAATTAACAGCATTTGATTTTGTTATTTTCATGATGATAGAGGCTGTGTTTCAAGGGGTTACCGGGCACATGTTTGGTGAGTAAAGCAGAGCACTAGCCAAAAAAATAAATAAAAATTAAAAATAAAAATAGAAGACTAGATAGAAATGTCAGTGAACTACAAAAGTCATTTTTCTATGCAAGAGACATTTTTTTTTTTTTTAAGTAGGGCATGGAGCCCAATGCAAACTTGAAATCACGACCCTGAGATCAAGACCTGAGCTGATCAAGAGTCATCTGCTTAGCTGACAGAGCAGCCCAGGCACCCCTGTAAGAGACACTTTTGTATTTGAAGGCAAGAGATTATAGAAATCAGAGGAAGAAACTGGAGATACTGGAGGATTCTCCAGTTAAATCTCTAAAGATAAAACAGGAAGGAATAAATTGGGAGAGAGAAAGGAAAAAAAAAAAAAAGAAAACCAGATGGTTCCATGGGATGGCTACAAAAGGGACCAATGATACATATAAAATTAAAAAGAGAATTACCACTGACTAAAGTGCATAAACAGTAATGGTATAATCAAGCCCCGTGTCTAGTAAGGTCAGATTCTTTTTGTTCCTTCCGGATAGGGAAGAAAGCAAATGGGAAAGCACTTAATTTTCAGCTTTCTAAGTTATCAGAAATTGATGAGAAAAGTCATAGAAAGTGTACACAAGAAGCAAATGGGAGAAAAGAAGCTGAAAAGAAAAAAAAATGAGGAAAGGAAAAAGATCAAGATATCTTTAGTATAACAAGCCTGCATATAAGAAGTACATGATTTTAATCTATGAAATAACAACTAAGTGTGAATAGAAGCTTCTCTATCCAATCTATGCTTGTGGTACTCCATAGAAAAATGCGTTTGAGGGATGCCTGGGTGGCTCAGTTGGTTAAGCGGCTGCCTTCAGCTCAGGTCATGATCCGGGCATCCTGGAATCGAGTCCCGCATTGGGCTCCTTGCTCGGCAGGGAGCCTGCTTCTCCCTCTGCCTCTGCCTGCCAGTCTGTCTGCCTGTGCTCGCTCGCTCTCTCTCCCTCTCTCTATCTCTCTCTGACAAATAAATAAATAAAATCTTTTTTTTTAAATGCATTTGAGACAACTGAGAAGTATTACTTTAAGTATAGTTTTTGTAACTCGTTGCTCAAAAAAAAAAAAGTAGATTAAAAAAAGAAAAAAGATTCAAAAACAGTTTACGAAACAGACTCCTAAAAATCCTTCATGGATTATTCAACAAATCCAAACATGAAACTTTGACATGGAGATGGTCAAAAGAAGTCAACTGTCTTTCTCTCCTCAGCACAGAAAGGAAATGGATGAACGAAAATAACCCAGAATGGAAAGTCTGTTTTTGTGTGTGAGTGTGTGCAGGTAGCAAGAATTTTACAGTTGTGAAAAACAATCTATCTGCTCTGCTTTTTTAATATTTTACTTTCAAAGAGCCAACACTCTGTCCTGGAGATCCCGACATGTTTCACATATAGTTGGAAGGGCCTCTAAAACCCATCTCTATAAACGCAGGGCTTCCCACTCTATTTACGAGCACACACAATAACACTTTCACATGTCATTGGGATCCTACATGACAGAGACAGACAAGCTCATGCATGGAAATCATGGACCCCAACAAGGCAAGTAGAACTTGATAAAGGAAAGTTACAGCAATAACAAGTCATCAACTTTCAGGATCGAGACGATGCCATCAGCAAGCGTTTTCAACTATGAGACGCAGTCCATCACAATAGTATTTTCAATAAAATTTCTGCAAAATTAGATGATAACAAGACCATGATATTTTAAATTGAATGAATTTGAAGATAGTTAAGAATTAGACTCCCAGAGGAATACTTTATGTCACAAGCTATGAACACTACTGTTTAATGTACACTCATGCTCCATCTGCTTCCTTTTCCATTACTCGAATCTCCTAACCAGTTTCTCATGCACACTTTTCAGCTCCATGCTGTGTTTTCTATTTATTGAATACATTTCTCACTTCAACATTTTTCCACCTGAGCTGGCTGTTGAGGCCTTTATGGCTATACACATGCAGGTCTCCCTAGATTATGAACTTCATATTTTTTCATTTGCCTCATGCTTCAGTTCTCCAGCTTAGTAGGCCCTAAAATGTGCAAATTGAGAGGTGTTTTGAGGCAGCCATTGCTATTCTAGGCCATTGACTTGTCATCAATTAGATTAAAACATTGGTTTACAAAAATAATGTTTTCTCTTTCCTTCATAAAAAATAAAACACTCGCAAAAGGGAACCCAGCTGTGCTAAGAAGCAAATTACTTTATGTGGGTAAGCAAACATTTTCTGGTCAGGACTGCAATGTATTATTCAGGTCTATTTTACTACATCAGTTTTAAAGTAATGTGAATGTTACGTGTTTACTACTAAATAAAATAAAGGGGGGAAAGTCCAAAGAGTTAACTTGCTTTCATTTCTTTTTCTTTTTTAAATAAGCAGAGATCTACTCTGGATCTCAAAAAGCATGTTGTCTACAGTTCTAGAAGAATAAGCAACTTGAATGACAACTAAGGTTCTTATTTTCTCAGCACTGTCTCAAAACTCTGTTTAAGGAAGTTTGTAAGTAGGGAGTGAAAACCTGATCGATAATTCCAAGTCATATAATTTTGCAAAGTACCCAAATATGTAAAAGTTGTTCATGTTGATAAATGCATTTTTAAAAGCAAGGAAGGAGGTGGGGAAAAGGAAGGAGACAATGTATATTCCTTAGGTTATTAGTAAAAGCAGAGGACTTTATGTATTTAACAGATTCTAAACAACGCCCCACAACAGTTTGTTACCTAGTAAAGTTTTCCATGAGCAGGAATTTTTGTGTCTCAAATCATAAGGAGTAAAGATAATTTTCTACTTCCACGGACAGGTGATTTCTTCCATTTTTCTCTTTAGCATATGAATTTCCTTCTAATTGTTGGTTGTCAGCACAACAACTAATTAAAAACATGTTCTTCTACCACAATCTTTTTGATGCAAATGTAGTTCAGAATATTATCAAAAAGCCAGAAATGACAGAGCCAGTTGCCTTGGTGCAAAAGTAGCATTTATATTTCCTGCTGGCAGATGCATTTGCCAGGAAATGTCTAATGTAATAAATTTAGACAATTTAACCAGCATGGTGGATTTGTCCATTTTTGCTGTCAAGCATCAACACTGGCACTTAACCCAAGTAGAAAGAGACACATGACTAAACTTATAATGAAAGATCCCCAAATCATTAATGGTTGTCAAATAAGATGTTTTATTGGCTCACTGTATGAACATACATCCATGCATATGTATCAAATCCTGATGGAGTCAATATCACCATATGATGAAAAGTCATCTTAGTTCTTTGATTTCTGAAAAAAGGAAAAAGTAATCCTGGTATAGTTTGCTTTTGCTGCTAAATACGTGTTAGAGAGTTAAATAATGCACAAAATATACAGGGATCAGCCAAATGCTGTCTAACCCTATCAAACACAGGTCAGTGCCATCATAGCAGCCGACTGAAATTTCCTCTAGTAGAGCTGGAGAACACTCTGGACACACAGAAAGCCTAGAATTGAGACAGAATTACACTGGCATTGTATAAATAATCTAACTGTGACCTATGGGGTTAAAACCTATAATTGGAGTGATACTTCAAAGCAATGACTACTTTTTCAATGCTATTTTGTGCAGCCAGATAGGAGGATGACTTGTTGGGGTTTTATTGGCCGGGAACAGTACTGCAAAAGTGATATTTTCAACAGCTGCTGGTGCATTTGTGCTCTGGCAAATTAGAGGCTAAATCAAAGCATTAAAGAACATCAAAGGCTTAATTTAATGCAAAGACAAGTACTCCAACTGGATCTATTTTACAGTGAATTAATAATGCAGATTTATACAGAATAGAGATGCTTTTTTAAGGTTTGGAAGATAATTTTTTTCTTTCAAAACGTAACATCTATAAAATGCTGCTTCTTAACGATGCAAAAAAAATGTAAAGTATTTTGGTATACTGTGCAAATTCTAGGAATTTACCAAATGATTGACTAATTGAAATTTTCATTGATTACTAAAACTAAAGATATTTCCATGAATGTAGTAGCAAAATAGACACAACTGAACCACTGAGCTCAGCTATAATTCTTCTTAAGGGATACATGGTAATTGCTCTAAAGGCCACAAGTTGCTGTCAATTATTATAAGAAAAATACACATATGTGTACATACACACTACTTATGCTATATTGAGGATTTATGCACATTTAGTAGACTTGCCTAACTATATACTTAGTAAAAGTTCTGCTCAAAGATGAAGAATATCTTGTGAAACATTTAGTAGAAATTGAAAACGCAGATAAAAATGCAACTTTACAAACATGTTGATATAAACAAAAAATAATTCTAAAGTTCAAGATGGTGATTTTTTAAACCCTTTTGAAATGTTCATAAATATAAGTTGTCCTTTCTTCCTAGGTTGGAACTTACCTGAAGTTCCAAAATTGATATTAGGACACTTGGAAAGTCATCCAGCAAATGTGTTTGACTATATACATCTTATTCTTTTTCACTGAACTCTAAATATTATCTTCGTCCTTGGAATATCTCTAACCATTATCCCAATACATACAAGTTACAAAAGTAAACAAGTCAGATTTTTCTAGAAAATATTTCCATATAGTTGTGAGGCTGCCATAGAATCCTTTGGAGAAATCCTTTTGGAGAAATGTGAAAGAACACATTTCAAATTATTTCATATGTTAGCATATTTAGTCAACTATGCAATCAATATTTAATAGTGTATGGTTTCTTTTGATTTTTTTAAATATCTAAGACTATGCTTATTTAAAACTTTACTTTTAAAAAAAATCATGTTGATCACTAAATATATCACCTAAATTAATTTCTTACTTCACCAGTAGGGGCAAGGCATTGGAAGTAATTAGCATCCATTTTCCTTCAGGAAGAGAACAGATTCTGCCAACATACTCTGATGAAAAGTACACATAACCTCTGAGCTCTAATGTAAGCAGAATGCCCAGTTTGGAAATGGTGAATTTGTATCTACTATGTATTACACTAAGTCCCCCTTCCTCATTAATTTTACTGAAGTCTCCAGATGGGAAACAAAATATTAATTTTGTTCAGCCTTAGGCATTGTTGACTGTTAAGGTACTCACTAAATCACTGATCTTATTCACATTAATATTAGATTTCTGCTATAAAAATTTAGAACCCTTGGGTATAAGGTTCAGTTTGTCATAAGTATAATTAATTGTTTTTAAAAATGATTAATTTGTCAAAATAGAAAAAAAATATGTATTGGGCAGATGAGGCTCCTGAGCAAGCTAGCCTACCTTAAAGTCATGGTAATACTCATGAAATTATGCAAATTAATTGACTCTTTCAATGTTGCATAAAATGCTACTTCTAGTACAGTGCATGGAACATTAAGTTGTTCATCCAGCAAAAAAGGGGGGGGGGGGGAGTTGCATTTCAGAGGCTGGAATCTTACAAGCGAGGCCTTATGGTTGAGGATACTCACAACTACAATCTATTTTTCTACAAAGCAATTGGCTTTCAACCAAGGCACACAGAACTTGTGCTATTTATTACAAATTTTTCCCCAAGCAACTGTAAAGAAAAAGCCAGCTTTGTCTTGTGGATTTTCCCTCTTCTTAATAAAAAGAAAGATTTTCACTGTTCAACCATGCTAAAGGAAAATAATATTTATTCTAAAGTTATTTAGTAACATGGGTTTTTACTGAGAAGGGCTCATTTAAGAGCCCCCTAAAACACAATGTGGTATGTAAAAATCTGATATTATGTCAAGTTAGTTTACCTACCCTACCAAACAGTAAAAATCAGAAACAACAGCAAAATAAAAAAGCAGTGTTCTCCAGATAATTATTCTGTCCAAAAGTAAATTTAAGTCCATTTTCAAAGACTGGAATAAGAATAGCAAACTTAGGAGGTCATATTACTGAATTTTGTGATATCATAAATGCATTCTTATTTTAAACCACCTCTAGCAAATTAGTGATACAATTCATGATGCAATTAGTGATACAATTGAAATATTCAACAATTAAATCTTAGAAATTAACAAAACTGCCCTCAGACATGATCAGACCTACTCTACAAAAATAACAGAATCTCCGATTGGAGATTTAAGGCCACATTCCAGGGTTTCTACCAAAGAAAGACTGTATCCTCTGCTTTGCAACATGCTCTCTCATTAGACAAATTAACCCTCATGTAATCAATTATTATAGTTTGTGACAACTCCAGCCTTAGTCTAACAGACATGTATTAATTTTCAACTCTCTGCCATTAAAATTACATTAATAAACATATCAGAGCACTACTGTTACAATGAAATCTGTCTCTGTGAATTCTATTGCTTTGGCTTTTCTCGTCTTTTTTTTTTTTTTAACACCAGTTTAAAACTGACCACTTGATCATAAAATTAGAATAACTGATTTTACATTATGAATGCTCTAATGTTCACCTACAGTAAATGAATTCTGTAGGTGAGATTTCATGCTTTATGAAGGCTCTGATAATGTGTCTGCAGGCCATCCTGTAGGACTCATGTTTAATATGAAAATCAAGACAACAGGTATTTCCAATAGCACCCAATCTACTTTTTAAGATAAAATATAAACCTAATTAAAAGACTTTCCATGGGGCCCCTGGGTGGCTCAGTGGGTTAAGCCTCTGCCTTCAGCTCAGGTCATGATCTCAGGGTCCTGGGATCGAGTCCCGCATCAGGCTCTCTGCTCAGCAGGGAGCGTGCTTCCCTTCCTCTCTCTCTGCCTGCCTCTCTGCCTACTTGTGATCTCTGCCTGTCAAATAAATAAATAAATAAAATCTTTAAAAAAAAAAAAAAAAGACTCTCCAAAGTATGGACAAGAGTTTTCACAAAATATTTTCAAACCATTGATTTTAAAATTTGCTCTAAACTAACACATTTCTTAGGGAGACTTGTATTTTGGTAAATATCAGGACTGTAATCCATTTATTGGTTCTGAATGGGTATTATTCAGGGAGTTTGTCACCTTACCCTGTTCCCAGCAAGGCTGTGTTTCATCGATATCTAAACAACTTGCACAAGTAGATGCGTAAATTAAAAATGGTCAAAGTTTCCCCAAACTACATTTCTACCTATACAAAGAGAAATCAACATGATGAAAATCTATCATGTGTTATAATTTCCCCCTTTCCTATATTCATATACAGGGCATTTTAAGATTTCTTTCCAAACTATAAAATCAGGGCAACATAAACATGCAAATACATTCATCTCCCAAAAATACTATGATAGGAAGTAATCACCTAATGATCCAACACTCTGCTCAATGAGTACACCAGTTAGAGAAAATCAGAAAATTAAAGGAAGCATGCCTATTTAAATTAATTGTAGCTTACTGATGCAATTACCCATTTCTGATACCCAAGTATGTTTTAATTCATGCACATTTATAACTCTGCAGCCTATGCAACTTTCCACATGGTCAAACAATTTGGGTCTGCTAATGTACTGGGTAGAATCTTAGATGACACCAATATTTGTGGGTCAATTATTCTTTCCTGATACATTGGCTAAAACCAGTATCAACTGAGTTACCACATTTGGTTTTAAAACCTAATTTCCCTGCTTTCATTCCGCCCAAAGTGGCTTCAGCCCCAGCTAGGAGCCTTGAGCTACTTGGCCCAACTTAAGACAGACACTGAGCAAAAACTGTTACAGCCACTTTCACTGCTATGTGTCCATTATTTGAACTCCACTTTTGATGTGCCGGGGGACATGGCCCAACCTAATATATGCAAACAGGTGGCATGTTTATCAATGTCCAAGTATTAACCCTCATCATCCCTTAGATGAACCTTCATGAGCACTTTTGCTCATTAAGAGTGCCCCGGTAGGACCATCCCAAACTTGCATTAAGAACCCATTTTTTATGTGCGCTCAAAGGACCACTAACATTATGCATGAAGATTGTTGCAAAATGTTATGATTTCTCACATATGCCATTTTCCTCTGGTAGTTTCTCCCTACACTTGTCTCTAAACTATGAGCGGCAAATTTGAAAATAAAGCGGGTATAAAACCAATATACCTGAGGATTCCAAGTATACATGGAGGATTCTTTGGGAATAGACATTAGATGAATGACTGAAATTAGATCATGCAGGAACATGACATGTCCATGAAACTTGAGGTTGCAAGATATGTTCACATTTGTTCATATAAGCAAAAACATCATGTCAGCACATATTACAACAATTGTCACAGCTACCTTTTACTGAGTACCTGCCATGTGCCAGCACTATGATCTGGTCTAGATGCATCATTGCATTTAAACGATCCTATGAGGCGGACATCACAGTCCACATCATAAACACCAGGAAGCCAAGGCATACGGAGATTAAGGTTAGGGTTAGGGTCAGCCCCACAGCTAGACGTGATACTCCAGAACCGTCTGCCTCCAAACTTTACTACTTCCTCTGTCATTTACACCAAGAAGCGCCCTTTTCCCTCCTCTCAGATCAGCACTGGGGGCCTAGCCCTAGTGTGCTTGTAACTGTTCATTTGACTTCATGTTCCTTGGAAGTGGGAACCTGTTTTTCTTTGCAACACTGGCACCAACCACAGCATCTGACATAAAGTAATAGTGAAATGTGAAACTGAAAGGAATCCAGAAAAGGCCAGAATCAAATATTCACTGTCATCACCCTCAACATTCATTCTCCATGGTCCAAAAAACTATAGCCCAAAACATTAATTGTACGTGCAAACAGGGGGCCCACTGAGCAACCTAATAGTCATTGCCATTCTTATGCAGTATTCATGAGTCTCCAGAAATGAAGTCTTTCTGCTTCTGGAGAATCCCAGAGACTGGGACTATAATATAGATTTACCCAAACTAAAATTGTTGACTGCTCCATTTCTATAAAAGTTTTCCAAAAAGGACAGTAGGGATCAGTCCCTTTATGCCTCCTGGAAGCTCTCACACCAGAAGGCCCTGGTCTGTCTCAGAAGCAGCAATGTGTTATGGATTAACAATCCACATTAAAAAAAGAAAGAAAGAAAGAAAGAAAGGACTGAAGCAACACATACTCAAAAACTTCATTTGCATTACAAATAGGTAACCTGCCATGGTATTTTGCTACCCCACTGACATGTTGCCAGGGAACAACAGAAAAATAAAAACCAGTGTGTCTCCTCACAGGTGAAGAGCTGAACTTGAATAAAATGAAGCTGCTATTCAATCTGTTATTCAGCTCACCCCACAAACACATCCCCGCTCTCCTTCCAGCCAAGAGAAGCAAGATGACAGGGGCAGCCACCCCTGCCTCCTGAGGTCCGGAGCATGGAGGGATCCTAACATTCGGCACATGCAGAAGGGGGCGTTGAGAAAACAAAAAAAAAAAGGACGTAGTGGAATGGAGAAGAGACACAATGATTCTCATCCAGGGAAAACCAATTCAAATCTGGGAACGAGCAGCCTCCAAAATAAAAGAGTGATAACTGGTAGCAGCAACTGCCAACAGTAGACTTCGTTAGGCGAAGAGACTGTTACAAAGTGCCAACACAAACTCATTAAGAAAACTCATCCCACAAATATTTATGAAATGTGCCATAATCTGGTTGGGTGTTTTTTAAGTCCACTGTCATGGCTCTTTACGTTCTGTATTAGCTTTTGTTTAATTTCTGCATCTGTTTGTCCTATAAGGCAGTCACAACCTCTGGCTAATAAACAGTATCTAAGAGAACAGGGACTTGCCCATGGTTATTCACCGGAGAAGGAGGAGACTCAAGAAATTCAAAACTTACAGCCAAATATATCCAACCCAGAGTCATCCTATGGTCTGCTGCTTGCTGCATCGCTGCATGGTACACCAGCATTTCAAGTAATCACAGTCTTGTGGCAGTAGATGGAGGTGGGTCAAGCAAGGCTCCAAGAACTAGCCCCATTCCAACTCCTGAATCCATTCACCACACAGCCTTGCGTTTACTCTGTCCTTTCTTATATACCCTTCCCTCATTCACTCCGGCTTCCACCTGAACTCTCCAAGGCTGCTCATTAGTCCATACCACCACTTTCACTCTTGCTAATCACGGGGGGATTCTTTTTGAAGGCAAAGAAAGGTCCTGTGTTAGGAAACGTCTCCAGGAGACGCTCCACACGTGCATTCAGCCATCGACTTTACAGAACAACCAGCCAGACGATGAGTCAAAAGTCAGAGGAGACCTAGGTTTCACTGAGAATCTTAGTCTCTTCCTATTTCTTCCTAAACCAAGAAGTATTTTGCTTGCTACATAGTCCAACGACATTGGCATCACTGATGAGCTTGTTAGAACTGCAGACTCTCACCCTTCCAGACTTCCTGAATCATAATCAGCTTCTTCCAGACCTCTAGGCATAGGTAATTTGAGGCACATCCCAGTTCCAAAAGCAGGGCTTCCTCACTAAGGACCATTAGAAAGTCTCTTTGGCTGTGGAAGGAAGATTGTGCAGGGGATAATTATCAGACGAGTAACCATAGGTTAAGTCAAAGGTACAAAAGGAGACAGTGCAAGGAATGATGCTTGCCCTTCATTGTTCTAATTAGATCCCTGTGATGTTGTGCTCCTGCTTTAGGAGCCAGAAAAAAGACCATGCTGGATCTGAAATCTCATCATATTGCAGTGGTTACTTGCTGTACTACTGGTAGGTTCTAATATCTCTAAGCTGTTCACAAAACCCCTGAATAAGGCCTCATTATAGCTTATGTTGAAGAGACACCAAGACTTCCTTAGGTTCTAGAATCAGATGGGATGCCTAAATGGAGTACCTCACAATCCTATAACAACCATATGGTTGGTGATGGCACTTTGGCCAAAGAATGGTCTAAGACCAGCAGACACATGTAATTTCATCTTTAATGCAGTAGAAAACCATTATTACAGTAAGAAATAGGAAAGCTATCATTAAATTGGTGGATCTGAATGAAGACTGACAGAAAAGAACTGACTCCATTACAAGTTCCTTAAACAAAAACTCTCCAGGAGTGCCTGGGTGGCTCAGTCGGTTGATTGTCCAACTCTTGGTTTCAGCTCAGCTCATGACCCCATGGGTCATGAGATCAAACTCCAAGTGGGGCTCTGTGCTCAGGGGAGAGTCTGCTCGAAGATTCTCTCCCTCTGCCCCTTCCCCTGCATGCTTGCATTCTCTCTCTTTCAAATAAATCTTTAAAAAATAAAATACTTTTTGGGCCAGAGACTACATTGAAATCAGATGATACCACTTCTTAATCATACCAAGAGCAACTAAGATGTAATTTATACATTCAGGAGCACCTGGGTGGCTCAGTCATTTAAGCATCTGCCTTTGATTTGGCTCAGGTCATGATCTCAGGGTCTTGGGACGGAGCCCCATGTTGGGCTCCCTGCTCAGTGGGGAGTCTGCTTCTCCCTTTTCCTCTGCCTCGCCCCTGCTTGTGCTCTCTCTTTCAAATAAATAATATCTTTTTAAAAAATTAAACCTTGAAATTAGAATTTAGAAAAGCAGATCTAATGATAAAGTCTGACTTAATTGTCCATTTTGGCTTTTATTAATATTGTTTTCAAATATTATATACCACATTGTTTTCATGATTAATTTCTTAGGAAAGACAAATTATATCTAACTTATATCTGTAATTTAAAGTTACTGCAAATTATACCCAGCATGTTTTTTCCTGGATCTGTATACATTTTCTACAGCTGAATTTGTTTTGGCTAGATACAGACATAGCAAAAACATCTTTTAGTGGTAAGCAGTGACTTTTCAACTGGCAATATATAAACTCCAGATTGTAAGCAAATGGCAAAAGAGGAAAATCCTAGTATGAGTAAGTTAATTGCCACATGGGTTTGGATAATACCAAGGATAGAATTGCATTCTCTGAATTGTAACTCTCTGAATTACTACATTTATAAACATACTGAGAGGCAGTATTCACCCATAGCAAAAGTTATGATGATTATGACCTGTCTGAAGTCTTTATAAAAAGTTTCTTCCATAATAAAATACACAAGATGTAAATGTGATAGAAAAGAAATAGGGAGATAAAGAGGGTGTTTTTTTTTTCAGTACCTTAACATTCAAAGGACTAGGTAGAATCCATGCGAAGCCCAAATTATTTAGGTGATACTTTCCATGATGATTTTTGAAAAGTGTCAATTCCTTACAAGAAAAAAAAATGTAATTAATACCTTGAATATGTATGTATATAAACAGAAAACTAATAGCTAATAATTACTTAATGTTTAAAAATACCAAGTTCTGTCCTAAAAGCCTTATAAATGTTAACCCACTTAATACAAAAAGTCTCTGAGGTAAGTAATATTATTATTATCAGCCCCCTTTATAGATGGAGAAAGAGAAATACAGTCACGTTACCCAATTAACTCAACGCCCGAAGTAGTAAACAGTAGAGCCAGAATGTAAGTCAAGAAAGTCTGGCTTCAGAGTCTATGTTCTTTTTTTTTTTTTTTTTTTTAAAGATTTTATTTATTTATTTGACCGAGATCACAAGTAGGCAGAGAGGCAGGCAGAGAGAGAGAGGAGGAAGCAGGCTGTCCGCAGAGCAGAGAGCCCGATGCGGGGCTCGATCCCAGAACCTTGGGATCAAGAGTCTATGTTCTTAACCACAACACCTAACTGTGTCTCTCTTTTGTGTGCAGAATATTTGAAGAGTCATTTTTTTTGCCAGTAATTTATAATATTCCTAGACATTTGCTTTCTAGTGTATGCAGATATAGATTACATTTTTATAATGAAGCTTTCTAAGAGGAAATGTGTTACTGTTCCAAATACACAGCAATTTAACTTGCTCTGGAATGTCCAGAATCCATGAGGTACTTTTATATCAAAGATCTTTAAAGGTGGGAAGTCTGGGTGGCTCAGTTGTTTAAGTGTCTACCTTTGGCTCAAGTCATGATTCCAGGGTCCTAGGATTGGGCCCCTAATCCCATCAGGCTCCCTGCTCAATGGGAAGCCTTCTCCCTTTCCCTCTGCTACTTCCCCTGCTTGTGCTCACTTTTCCTCTCTTTCTCTCTCTCTTGCTTTCTGCCAAATTAATAAAGTCTTTTTTTAAATTTTTTAAAGATTTCTTTTCTTTTCTTTTCTTTTTTTTTTTGACACAAAGAAACAGAGTGAAAGAGAGAGAACACAAGCAGGGGGAACTGCAGGCAGGCAGAGGGACCCTGGGATCATGACCTGAGCTGAAGGCAGCCTCTTAACAGACTGAGCCACCCAGACGCCCCAAATAAATAAAATCCTTAAAAAAAAAAAATCTTTAAATGTGCCTAAGTAGATCGCATTTTGTTAAACTATGTTTAGAAGCACTTGGGTAGCTAGTTTACCACACAGGCTTTGAGTCTGGTCTCAGACTTAGTAAATCCTGGAAAGGTGTCTGCATGCAATGCCTCCAAGTGATTCTTAGTACTGAGGAAGTCTGGGAATCACTTGTCAAATAATCAGTTTCAGCGTAAACCCTCTTTATATGATCAACTCTTGAGTCTCTGAGTGTCTACACAACCTTTGAGAGAGGAATGGTTTCTGGGTCTGTGGTGGCTTTTGGGGAGAAATGAGCCCACTAAATATTTTGACTTGCCTTTTGGCTTCAAAAAGCCAGATCAACTGAA
This sequence comes from Meles meles, assembly GCF_922984935.1. Classification (NCBI taxonomy): domain Eukaryota; kingdom Metazoa; phylum Chordata; class Mammalia; order Carnivora; family Mustelidae; genus Meles; species Meles meles. The sequence goes on along the minus strand of NC_060069.1, from coordinate 89,333,619 downwards.
CCTCCAGAGCTCTACACTACCGCAAATAACAATAGTACATATTTGCTCCAACATAAAAGTAAACTAACAATCTTATTTATTTGCTTCTGCTTCCACACTACTAAATTTCAAACACATTTAAATAGTTTTTACTAACAGTTCATGATGATAAAGATTTTTTAAACAAGTAGTCCATTTAAAAATAGTTTTAGGGGCACCTGGGCGGCTCAGTGGGTTAAAGCCTCTGCCTTCGGCTCAGGTCATGATCCCTTTTATCGAGCCCCACCTGCTTCCCCCTCTCTCTGCCTGCCTCTCTGCCTACTTGTGATCTCTGTCTGTCAAATAAATAAATAAAAATCTTTTAAAAAAATACTTTTAAATTACTGTTCTCTCCAAATTACAGGTCAAGGTTTTCTTTTTTAACCATTTCCTCTTGTATCATTTTTTTAATCCTGTAAAATTCTTGCTAAATCACCCCTACAGTCCCAAATATTGTATGCTTTCACTTATAAATAAAATTGATATTTTCCTGGGAAAATACTGGAATTTCTTAAAAGAATTTTTTATCCATCAAAAATTGTTACTGCAGGGGCGCCTGGGTGGCTCAGTGGGTTAAGCCGCTGCCTTCGGCTCGGGTCATGATCTCAGGGTCCTGGGATCGAGCCCCGCATCGGGCTCTCTGCTCCACAGGGAGCCTGCTTCCTCCTCTCTCTCTGCCTGCCTCTCTGCCTACTTGTGATCTCTCTCTCTGTCAAATAAATAAATAAAATCTTTAAAAAAAAAAATTGTTACTGCATCCAAAGCTTTTCAAACCGATATGTGTTTCATACCTATAAAATATCAGTATAGTATTATGGTTGTAGACACTGTTATTAAACTCAAAACATATATATTTTTTAAACTCAAAATCTATTTTTAAAAATCCTACAAATATATATAATTTAAGGGAGAGGGATAATGAAATCTGAATCTAATTACATCATTTTCCATGCCAGGTTTTTCACGTATTTGGATTTTATAGGAAATTTTATGGGACTCTTGTAAACCTAGTCAATGATTATTATAAGAGTGACACAAACATGGGCGCCTCACCTGAGATACAAATTTGTTTCTCTCTTATGATGAAGTACCTGGAAATAAAAGATACTATAAATCAAGTCCTCCCATGTGCATAAACAAAATGCATGGTCCATTATCATTCTGTCTGATTTAATAACTTGAGAGCAGAGGGCTTTGGGCACCTTGGAGAGAGAACGGATCACTCTTTTTTTACCTGCACAGAAAGAGAGAAAACTTGGTTTTGAGATGTGACATCCAGATAAGATGTTAGTAATCCACTTAAAACAGAAAGCCATCTTTGTCCTTTTGTTTTATGAAATTTAAATGTACTGGGTTGTAGAACTATATATATTGCATCTCCCTTCTGTGAGACCCACCAGGGCACCCATGAAAAGAAGATGTATCTCGGTAGGGTTTTCCTTGTAAAATATTTAGATGAAAAATTGAGCACTTTAAGGCTTTCACAATCATTCTTTTTCATCATGCAATAAAATATTCATACAATGCAAAAACACTGCAGTTCTTACAGCATTTTAATTTAAAAAATAAACAATACAATGGTGATTTCCAAGAATGCCATGCAATAGGATAAAGGAAATACCAAGAGAAGGAAAGGAAATTATATTTTTAATCTCCTGGAATTTAATATTTAACAAAGCAACCCTTCTTTTTTTATTTCAAACAAAAGCCTTTTTTATTAGAGGAATCAACACAAATTTAGTAGGCACAGCAGAGATTATTTACTTGTTTTATAGGTTCTCAGTTTGTAAAATGGTATTTTCGCTTTTATTACTCATTGCTTTGGTTCATCACATGACTAAGTCTGCAAACCCAGAAAGACTCCTCCATTAACTTCTAGGAAGTAATTTAGATTACTTATTGAGTTTGGGTGCTGGAACATTTGGCTATAAGGAAAGCTGATGAAGATAACTCTATTAAGAGCTGAAAAAATTATGCCACAAAAATGTTTTAGAAGTCTCTCAAAGGCAGTTCCTCTATACATAGTTCATACCTCTTATTTGGGTCCATGATATAACAAAAGACTATAGACAGAGCTCATATGCAAAGGGTGTGTTGTATGTAAATTAAATTTAAGCATGTATGTAGATTATGTCTAACTATAACGTGTAATGAAATAATATATCATGAACATTTAAAGCACTGTAGAAACAGACATCAATTTGTATTTCAGTCTCCAAAGGGGAAGGCTAAGTCACTTGAGGTGAAAGAAATTGGATTATGGGAAAATGAAGTTCATACGTCCTTATATAAATCACAGAAGACTTCGTCTTCCGTTTCCTTTTTGAAAAAAATTGTAGGCACCATCTCCATAGTACACATCAGCTAAAGGCTACATGTTGTTTTAACTAGAATTAGAATCCATTTATAATGGTCAGCCCTTCCAAAGGCATAGCATTCTTCTATTTAAATATGCATGTACGTATTTCTCATATACTAGGTGTTTGAAGAGAACTATCAGTTATACAGATGTTTGCATTTTTGCTTTTGGAAATAATTTTCCCAGAATATTTATGTATAGATGTGATCCTTATTGCTTAATCAGTAAAAACACACAAAAACTAGAAGCTACTGAAACACAGGGCATGAGGTTGCTTTTGATGTTACCAACTTTATATTAAAATTAAATGTTAGAACTCTGCAGGAGTTCTGGGCATGCAAGGGTTAACCTATGAGTAGGGTCAAGAGGAACTGAAGTCAGCAGGGGTAACCAGATGTTAGCAACCCCAGGCATCACCTCTCAGTTGGTGATCTGCCTCTCTGGCCCCACTTTGTCCCAGCCTGAGTGCTTGAATCATGGTGCTTCCCATTGCCCTCCTGACTCTGACCTCCAGGGTTCCCCACCTCAGTGTGCCAAGATTTTGCTCTATGGTACGCCTGACTTTGACCTGACAATCTGATTTTAATGTTCTGCTCTGTTTCTGATCTTGAGTCCTGTTTGCTCTGTCTATACTATCCCAGGTCTTAATCTCTCTATTTCCACAACCAAATCTCTATCCTTGACCATTCTTTTTTTTTTTTTTTTCTTTTGATGCTTTGGAATTTTTATGGCTATGTCTATATACTAGCCAATTTGTCTATTTTACAAAAGAAGGACTAACCCTAACCTATCCCTTTACAAATTTTAGATTCTGTTGGCATATCAAAGTTTCCAGATTTTTAAAATATATATCAATCATGTGACATATATATATATATCATATGACCTATACAGTCATAATATGTCATATAGATTTAGGTAGTGAACCCTAAAGTTTCCAGATTTTTAAAATATATATAAATCATACTATGGCATAAAACAGACATAGGTAGTCAGACCTTCATCAGTAAATTGAAACTACCAAGAAGAATTCAACTTTAAATTTTGTCTGTGGAACCTATGGAATCCATGGTGTATTTTCAAAACGTATAATAACTTCCTTTTATTTACCTTATGATACCAAACTATAAAATGTACATGAAGAGACAAAGTAGAAATTTTCTTTCTAATAGACAAACAGCCATAATAAAACTTCATCTCATGTGGCATCCTTTTTGAAAATATGATGTGGGATGAAGGTGTCACACTGTGAAATTTTAATTAAAGCATGGATAAAATCCCAATGCTTGGCCAAGAATTATAACTAACCTGACTTTGCGTAGCAGTCAAAGTTTGTTATCTAATGTAATTGCAAACTAAAGGTTCTTGTTATTTTAATACACATACTGAAAAAAAAATCCACTTATAGTTAAGTGACTGAACTGGGTAACTCTTTACTATCATCACTGAAACTGTATTACACTGAGTAAATCAACTACAGTCTCTAAGAAATCACTCAGCAAGCCCAAGACAAATTTTGCATATTCAGCACTCCGAAGATAAAAATTATGTATATTGATAAACCCCATGTAGGTTCCAAAAACCAATTAACAAACATTGCACATTCCAGCACTTTTTG